>NC_133538.1:26046968-30846968 GCF_048544455.1 Silene latifolia
TGCTTGGTTAATCAAAGTTTGCAGTGTTATAATAAAATAATAATAATAATAATAATAATAATAATAGTAATAATAATAATAATAATAATAATATATAATAATATATATAATAATAATATATATAATATAATAAAGTAGTTTCCTAATATCGCTCTATAAGACCTACCTTATCACTATAAATAGATGGCATAACCTAATAAGAAAGTTTATTTTCACATAAAGACATAATTATTAACATAAGAGAAAAGAGAAGGAAGAACTAGCTAGGAGATCATCACAAGGTAATTTTCTAATCATCTCATAACATACTCTCCTTAACACTAATATAACTCGTTAAATAGACAACCGTTGACTGACCCGAGACCATGACTGTAACGCTCCGTAATTTCGGACCGTTAAAATATTTCGGAAGTAATTTATTAATCAAGTAAAATTTGATATTAATGTATTTGAAGTAAAAATAATTCAAAGAAATATAATTTTATTATATTTTGAGGTAAAGTATTTATTTTGATAGTTTTGAAACGTTTAAAAATAGTTTAAACCGTGTAAAAATCTTTTAATTCGAAATAAGGGCATATCGGGGAAAAATGACAACTCTTTTGAAAATTGGGTAAACGATTTTGGAAATGGGTCGTATGAGTATTCAATTTTCTTGTAATCTCGTGTTTAAGAACTTTGGTCTTGTCGGAATTTGCATTTGACAAGCGGTTCTAATTATTATCGAAACGAACCAAAACCGACTCGTAAAATCCCGACTAAAACCCGCTCCCTTCCTTTCCTCCTTTCCTTTCCCTCCCGCGCACACCTCCCTATTCCCCTTTCTTTCTGATTTTTTCTGTCCATCTACACCTCCTTCTTCATTCTTTATTTTCTAAAAGATAAAAACACCCTCTTTATACAAAATCTAAGCTATTTTCATCATAATTTCTTCGTTACTAGTCGGATTTTCACAAAATTTATATTTCCGGAATCCTCTCTTCGAGATCTACAACCTAGTATGTTTTAATTTCAGTTTTCATTAAGTTGTTTTAAGACGATTTTGGGTAATTTCGGTTTTTTTGTACTTATTATTGTGTTTTTATTGTTTATTTAGGTGAAGATTTGGAAGACGAGTTTGGGGACTCGTATATTGTTGAAGATAGTGGTTAGTTGGCAGATTAGGGTTTGGGTTCAAGGTGCTAATTGCTCATTTTCTAGCTTAAGGTAACATATTTCGAGTTACTCGACGGTTTAATGTCACAATCTTGCTTTTTGTATGATTTTGGTGATTTTTATTTGTGTAGTTTATGTCACATGATAAGATGGGTTAAATGCATGTCTAATTTTATTAGTTTAAGTTAACAAGTTAGTATTGGAATGATTAATTAATGCTTCAGACGATGTTAAACTGAACAAAAAATGGAGAAATGGAGGGTTGGGGGTGGCGGCCAGCAGGCCCACGGCAGGCCCGGGTCAGCCCGTTGCTTGTTTCGCGGTTTTTCATGCAATATTTGTCATTTCGGGTTCATTAATGTTATAGTTAGTATAAGTTACATATGAGTACACTTTTGAATTGAATCATGTTAGTAGTAAAAATTATGTTAATGGTAAAAATTATGTTTATATTGGTAGTTGCACATGTTAGGGTAGATTATTAAATAAAATTGTAATGATTAGGCTCAAAATGAATTTTATAGCGATAATTGTAATGTTTTGATGATTGTGCCGAAAACTGAGCCTTGGTCCCTTTGACTGATTCGATGTCAGTTAATTGAGTGATTGGTCAGCCGCAATTTAACCCGCACTGTCGCGGGTCAGGGGTTGCGGTAAAAATTCGGTTGGATGAAATTTTATATGAATTGGATAATCGGCCTTTTTCTTGTTTTAGGCCATTTATCAAGTTTTTAGTTCACATGTATAGTTGGTTGAATTTAATAGTTTCTTATATTGTAGAAACGGCCCTAGATTCCCTGAAGCCTTTAATATTGTTAATATTGCTAGAATTGGTATTGAATACTTCTTGCAGGTTGTTGTGTTTGTCATAGATAGGTCTTTATAGTCTCTGACGAGTATATGTTCACTGCTTAATAGCCTTTGTGTTCCTGACTTGGTGGGTTTATATCCAAGTTGGGGCATGACCTCGTTACTTATTTTGATAGTAAGTGGTCAGCTTAAGTACTAGCCAACCCTTTGGTGGACTCCTTAGGGTACTCACTTTGTTTTAGAAAAATTGTGGGTCTTGGGTGCGGTGGTGTGTATCCGCATGTCTAGGGTCTGCGCATTTTAGGCTAGGGTTGTGTTGTGTCTTGGCCATGTTTTGATAGAACCTCGAGCCAAGATACCGGTTCGATTACCTTCCCTACCTCGTGGTATAGACTCGAGTTACAGAGTGACTATTGACCGTACTAAGAACTTATGCCTGTCTTTGATATATTGCCCTTTCTTGTATGGTAATTTTATGAATTGTAATAGGTGAGATGTAAGCCGGTTACAATTGATAAAGTTTGGATTACTATTTGTTATATGTTTCACATGATAGTTTAATTTGGTCAGTTTAGGGGTCATAGGTTAGAATACTTGATAATTAAATTGTTTATCATGTTGTTTACATGTTACATTAAATATGACATTTCGTGGCTGGGAGGACTCGAAGTTACTCCCCACTGAATTGTGGCTTTCGTGTTTGTATAAAATGCGATTGACAGGTTGATGATGCTTAGTTGGGGTTCACAGACGAGCTAGTGAGCAAGAGAACCTTGGAATTAGTTTGGTTATATTTTGTAGAAACCTTTAACTTTTGGTTGTGTATATATATTTTGAAGGGACATATGTCTCCCTCATTTTCTTTGGTTTGTATTACTATATCCCCACGACTTTAGTTATGTTATGTAAATTAGGTTGTTAGTCTATGCAGGTTTTGGCACTCTTCCTCTTGGAAATGATTGTGATTGGTTTTGAAAAGTTTTAATAATTACAGGTTTTAATTAGTTGAACCAATTACAAACATATCCTGTCAGTTTTTCTGTATAATTTTCGTAGTTATTTAACGCTAAAAATTGAGGGTGTCACAGTTGGTATCAGAGCTTGTTGCTCCCGACGCACGTTTGTGCACCCCACTTAAAATCACTTGACCTTTAAATAATGAACTTGAGAGATGGGTAGGATGGGTAGATTTAGGATTTTATGTGGTAGTCTGTTTGTGATTGCTATTTGTTAGGTTCTAACCAATGTTAATCTCGTTGTTTATTCGTCTTTTTAATTCCTCTTCTCTCGCCTTGGTAACTACTCTTCTATTCTTTCTCCCGATTCATCCTTGGTTCGTTTTCTTCTTATAATAAGAGTCCTTGTGGACACCTTCCTTTTATTCCGCAGGATAGTTCCCTTGTTCAAGAGAACCCTGTTTTGAGAGAATGTATCATTGGAGGGCGTGAAAGAGTTGAGAAATTGATTGTTTAGGGTTTGAGTTGTATAGGAGAATATAACTTGGGATCCTTTGGTTAGTCTTGTTAGTTGTGCTTGATATGAGAACTTAGTGAAATGAGAAACACCTTGGGATTTATGTCTATTGAGAGCTTGTTTGTTATAGATGATTGAGCATGGGTACTACCATAGCACATAAGATGGAATGAACCTGAGCTACTTCATTTGAGAGTCTCGATGTTTCCTGTGGAGAATTAAAGGAATGATAGTTAGCACTAATCCTTGTGGGCCTTGAAAGGAATACTATAGGACATTGATGTTGCTTAATGGATTGGTATCGTACTTTGGAATTAGTTAGTTTGTTAAACCTTTTGAGTTGACCAAATCTAGTATAGAGTAGCCCTTGTTGACCTTTCGAAATTTGAGAACACGTGGTTGACCTTATTAATCATATCTGGATTTGGGAATTTTGGTGGAATGTTGTTCGATGTAGTTTGTGAGTTCAAGGATGTGATTCTAATTTATGTTATCGGAGACTAGAAGTATTAAGTGGTGAGATGATGGAGTAGACAAGCTATGGTACTTGGGGATGACATAGTAAGTGAAGTTCAATGACGAGAATTGTAAAGGATATACTTTGGGACATGGGTGGTAACAAATGAATTTGTGTGGTGAATTGATTTTGGCTCTTAAAACCAATTGAGTTGAGGAATACCTACCCTCGTGGAGTCCTTGTTAGTCCTATGATTTGGTGGACTTTTGAGGCTTTGTTGAGCACCTTAGTGATGTAACTTTACCATATCGATCATAAGCTTTGATGAGTGTTTGGTAAGCAGTAACCCTTTCTTTATGCCGCTTCTGTTCTCCTTTCCTTCTCTTTAACGATCTTTGAACCCTGTTTTTATGCCAAAGTTTACGTGTCTTCTTCTTGCCCGAGATATCTTCTTAACTCGAGTACCTCTAATTTTTGCCAACCGTTATCTTTACGGTCCGACTCCTTAGTTTCCTAACTTGTCAGGCTCATGCACCCTTCGAAAATATTTTACCGTTTCTCTATCCCGTTATCACTCCTTATCTCCTTAGTATAGTTGGTACCTTGTTGACCATGTTTACAGAGTTAGTGAGATGTGACTTGAGGATATAGGATTGACTAAGTGGTCGAGTTTGTGATTGGCTTCCATAATCACTTTGGAGATGAGGGTTTGATAATGTATATGTTACTGTGTGAGAAATGTTAAATGTGGGATTATTAGTTGGTTTTAGTGAGTGATATTGATTACTACTTGAGGTATGGTATGAGAAGTGAGAGTAAGCTACATTATTGGGAGGTTTTAGCACTTGTTTTGGTAACTGGAAAGGGTAATGGTATGGTTAACACCAATTGTTAGGCTAAGGAACATAATTTCAATTTATGGTTTTAGGAACTCTGAGGTGATAAAGTGTTGTTACAATTATGACCTTGTTCCTTGAGAATTTGATGGTAAGTAAGTTTAGGATATCAAATTTGAAAGAATACTCCTTGGGGATGTTGATGACCAGAATGGATTGGTGATGTGATTTGGTATTAGTTGGCTCTTGAGAGTTCTTGAGTTGAGAGAGACTTAGTATTGAGAATAATTTGTTAATCCTATAGTTTTATAGACTTTGAGGTCGCATTGAGTACTTGAGATGATGGGACGGTGTTGTAGCTGAGTGTAGCTGAGTGTAGTTCCGCTTTTGGCAATCCTTAATAAGTAAAAGGATAGAGGAACTTGAGATCCTATTGATTTTTTGGATTTTGGGGTTGGTATGTTACTACCTTGTTTTGAAATGAGAACCTTGTAGAATATTTGAGGAACCCATAGTTGACACTAGTTGGATACGAATATTACTTTGTTGGAAGCCTTGACCTTAGGCTTGTGAAAGTTGTTTCGGGATGTTTGAGGATTTGGAGCGATGAGATCACACTTATAGTGAAATATCTTGTTCCACGGAATATATTAGGAAGAGGTAACATAAGCAATTGAAGAAACCCTTGGGAGTGATGTGGTTATGAGTTTTGTTGTTAGGAAGTTTTCGGAACCGTTTTGAGTGATGTTGTTGTTTGAGATAAGAGTGTCTGGCGTTTCCTTGTTGTCTAATCTCCCTTCTTCCTTGATCATGAGCGTTACCGCTCATACCTCTCTTCCTTACTTCATCATACTCCTCTCATAAGTTTGATGTTGGTAACCTATGAAACTCCATCTTTGACACCCTGTTATGTTCGACTTCAATTCTTACCCCATGAAATTCATTATAGCTCTCTTGTTGATTAAGTTTGAGCTCTCTTAACATACTTTGTTTTTATGCTATCTAAGTTACTTTTTTTTTTTTTTTTTTTGTACTACTTCTAAACTTTCAAGGTACCAGTTTCGATTCATTCATAAAAGTTTATGCCACTTCTGCAAACCTAACCTATTTTTAAAGATTTGAAAATGAAATTTTGATTTATTTCGTAAGGTATTCCTTTTCTTACTCTTTTTCCGAGTTACTAAGCCGTGTTTAATCATAATTAGTAAAGATATTATTCTTATTATAGAACTTTAAACTAAAGTTTTGAAAATGCTTTTATGATTTTCAATGGTTTTAACATTAATGAGTGTTAAATCTCGTTGTTGGAGACGTCCCAATAATGGGTTTTCTCATTTATTGGTGTAGAAATATTTTTATATCTTGATATGAATGTGGATGTTCTTGTCTGATCAACGAGAGTATCACCGTTTCATTGAAAAGATATCTATATTTTCCTTATGATTATATTATTAAGATGTTGTATACTATAATTTCTCCTTCTAAGTTTCGAGGACGAAACTTTTTAAAAGAAGGGGTGATTGTAACGCCCCGTAATTTCGGACCGTTAAAATATTTCGGAAGTAATTTATTAATCAAGTAAAATTTGATATTAATGTATTTGAAGTAAAAATAATTCAAAGAAATATAATTTTATTATATTTTGAGGTAAAGTATTTATTTTGATAGTTTTGAAACGTTTAAAAATAGTTTAAACCGTGTAAAAATCTTTTAATTCGAAATAAGGGCATATCGGGGAAAAATGACAACTCTTTTGAAAATTGGGTAAACGATTTTGGAAATGGGTCGTATGAGTATTCAATTTTCTTGTAATCTCGTGTTTAAGAACTTTGGTCTTGTCGGAATTTGCATTTGACAAGCGGTTCTAATTATTATCGAAACGAAGCAAAACCGACTCGTAAAATCCCGACTAAAACCCGCTCCCTTCCTTTCCTCCTTTCCTTTCCCCCGCGCACACTTCCCTATTCCCCTTTCTTTCTGATTTTTTCTGTCCATCTACACCTCCTTCTTCATTCTTTATTTTCTAAAAGATAAAAACACCCTCTTTATACAAAATCCAAGCTATTTTCATCATAATTTCTTCGTTACTAGTCGGATTTTCACAAAATTTATATTTCCGAATCCTCTCTTCGAGATCTACAACCTAGTATGTTTTAATTTCAGTTTTCATTAAGTTGTTTTAAGACGATTTTGGGTAATTTCGGTTTTTGTACTTATTATTGTGTTTTTATTGTTTATTTAGGTGAAGATTTGGAAGACGAGTTTGGGGACTCGTATATTGTTGAAGATAGTGGTTAGTTGGCAGATTAGGGTTTGGGTTCAAGGTGCTAATTGCTCATTTTCTAGCTTAAGGTAACATATTTCGAGTTACTCGACGGTTTAATGTCACAATCTTGCTTTTTGTATGATTTTGGTGATTTTTATTTGTGTAGTTTATGTCACATGATAAGATGGGTTAAATGCATGTCTAATTTTATTAGTTTAAGTTAACAAGTTAGTATTGGAATGATTAATTAATGCTTCAGGCGATGTTAAACCGAACAAAAATGGAGAAATGGAGGGTTGGGGTGGCGGCCGGCCAGCCGCAGTTCGTGCGAGCCCACAGCAGGGCCGGTCACCGTTGCTTGTTTAGCGGTTTTTCATGCAATATTTGTCATTTCGGGTTCATTAATGTTATAGTTAGTATAAGTTACATATGAGTACACTTTTGAATTGAATCATGTTAGTAGTAAAAATTATGTTAATGGTAAAAATTATGTTTATATTGGTAGTTGCACATGTTAGGGTAGATTATTAAATAAAATTGTAATGATTAGGCTCAAAATGAATTTTATAGCGATAATTGTAATGTTTTGATGATTGTGCCAAAACTCGAGCCTTGGTCCCTTTGATCGATTCGATGTCGATTAATTGAGTGATTGGTCACCGCAATTTAACCCGCACACGCCGTGGTCAGGGGTTGCATGGGTAAAAATTCGGTTGGATGAAATTTTATATGAATTGGATAATCGGCCTTTTTCTTGTTTTAGGCCATTTATCAAGTTTTTAGTTCACATGTATAGTTGGTTGAATTTAATAGTTTCTTATATTGTAGAAACGGCCCTAGATTCCCTGAAGCCTTTAATATTGTTAATATTGCTAGAATTGGTATTGAATACTTCTTGCAGGTTGTTGTGTTTGTCATAGATAGGTCTTTATAGTCTCCGACGAGTATATGTTCACCGCTTAATAGCCTTTGTGTTCCCGACTTGGTGGGTTTATATCCAAGTTGGGGCATGACCTCGTTACTTATTTTGATAGTAAGTGGTCACCTTAAGTACTAGCCAACCCTTTGGTGGACTCCTTAGGGTACTCACTTTGTTTTAGAAAAATTGTGGGTCTTGGGTGCGGTGGTGTGTATCCGCATGTCTAGGTCTCAAGTGATTTTAGGCTAGGGTTGTGTTGTGTCTTGGCCATGTTTTGATAGAACCTCTGAGCCAAGATACCGGTTCGATTACCTTCCCTACCTCGTGGTATAGACTCGAGTTACAGAGTGACTATTGACCGTACTAAGAACTTATGCCTGTCTTTGATATATTGCCCTTTCTTGTATGGTAATTTTATGAATTGTAATAGGTGAGATGTAAGCCGGTTACAATTGATAAAGTTTGGATTACTATTTGTTATATGTTTCACATGATAGTTTAATTTGGTCAGTTTAGGGGTCATAGGTTAGAATACTTGATAATTAAATTGTTTATCATGTTGTTTACATGTTACATTAAATATGACATTTCGTGGCTGGGAGGACTCGAAGTTACTCCCCACTGAATTGTGGCTTTCGTGTTTGTATAAAATGCGATTGACAGGTTGATGATGCTTAGTTGGGGTTCACAGACGAGCTAGTGAGCAAGAGAACCTTGGAATTAGTTTGGTTATATTTTGTAGAAACCTTTAACTTTTGGTTGTGTATATATATTTTGAAGGGACATATGTCTCCCTCATTTTCTTTGGTTTGTATTACTATATCCCCGCGACTTTAGTTATGTTATGTAAATTAGGTTGTTAGTCTATGCAGGTTTTGGCACTCTTCCTCTTGGAAATGATTGTGATTGGTTTTGAAAAGTTTTAATAATTACAGGTTTTAATTAGTTGAACCAATTACAAACATATCTTGTCAGTTTTTCTGTATAATTTTCGTAGTTATTTAACGCTAAAAATTGAGGGTGTCACAGTTGGTATCAGAGCTTGTTGCTCCCGACGCACGTTTGTGCACCCCACTTAAAATCACTTGACCTTTAAATAATGAACTTGAGAGATGGGTAGGATGGGTAGATTTAGGATTTTATGTGGTAGTCTGTTTGTGATTGCTATTTGTTAGGTTCTAACCAATGTTAATCTCGTTGTTTATTCGTCTTTTTAATTCCTCTTCTCTCGCCTTGGTAACTACTCTTCTATTCTTTCTCCCGATTCATCCTTGGTTCGTTTTCTTCTTATAATAAGAGTCCTTGTGGACACCTTCCTTTTATTCCGCAGGATAGTTCCCTTGTTCAAGAGAACCCTGTTTTGAGAGAATGTATCATTGGAGGGCGTGAAAGAGTTGAGAAATTGATTGTTTAGGGTTTGAGTTGTATAGGAGAATATAACTTGGGATCCATTGGTTAGTCTTGTTAGTTGTGCTTGATATGAGAACTTAGTGAAATGAGAAACACCTTGGGATTTATGTCTATTGAGAGCTTGTTTGTTATAGATGATTGAGCATGGGTACTACCATAGCATATAAGATGGAATGAACCTGAGCTACTTCATTTGAGAGTCTCGATGTTTCCTGTGGAGAATTAAAGGAATGATAGTTAGCACTAATCCTTGTCGGCCTTGAAAGGAATACAATAGGACATTGATGTTGCTTAATGGATTGGTATCGTACTTTGGAATTAGTTAGTTTGTTAAACCTTTTGAGTTGACCAAATCTAGTATAGAGTAGCCCTTGTTGACCTTTCGAAATTTGAGAACACGTGGTTGACCTTATTAATCATATCTGGATTTGGGAATTTTGGTGGAATGTTGTTCGATGTAGTTCGTGAGTTCAAGGATGTGATTCTAATTTATGGTATCGGAGACTAGAAGTATTAAGTGGTGAGATGATGGAGTAGACAAGCAATGGTACTTGGGGATGACATAGTAAGTGAAGTTAATGACGAGAATTGTAAAGGAGATACTTTGGGACATGGGTGGTAACAAATGAATTTGTGTGGTGAATTGATTTTGGCTCTTAGAACCAATTGAGTTGAGGAATACCTACCCTCGTGGAGTCCTTGTTAGTCCTATGATTTGGTGGACTTTTGAGGCTTTGTTGAGCACCTTAGTGATGTAACCTTACCATATCGATCATAAGCTTTGATGAGTGTTTGGTAAGCAGTAACCATTTCTTTATGCCGCTTCTGTTCTCCTTTCCTTCTCTTTAACGATCTTTGAACCCTGTTTTTATGCCAAAGTTTACGTGTCTTCTTCTTGCCCGAGATATCTTCTTAACTCGAGTACCTCTTAATTTTGCCAACCGTTATCTTTACGGTCCGACTCCTTAGTTTCCTAACTTGTCAGGCTCATGCACCCTTCGAAAATATTTTACCGTTTCTCTATCCCGTTATCACTCCTTATCTCCTTAGTATAGTTGGTACCTTGTTGACCATGTTTACAGAGTTAGTGAGATGTGACTTGAGGATATAGGATTGACTAAGTAGTCGAGTTTGTGATTGGCTTCCATAATCACTTTGGAGATGAGGGTTTGATAATGTATATGTTACCGTGTGAGAAATGTTAAATGTGGGATTATTAGTTGGTTTTAGTGAGTGATATTGATTACTACTTGAGGTATGGTATGAGAAGTGAGAGTAAGCTACATTATTGGGAGGTTTTAGCACTTGTTTTGGTAACTGGAAAGGGTAATGGTATGGTTGACACCAATTGTTAGGCTAAGGAACATAATTTCAATTTATGGTTTTAGGAACTCTGAGGTGATAAAGTGTTGTTACAATTATGACCTTGTTCCTTGAGAATTTGATGGTAAGTAAGTTTAGGATATCAAATTTGAAAGAATACTCCTTGGGGATGTTGATGACCAGAATGGATTGGTGATGTGATTTGGTATTAGTTGGCTCTTGAGAGTTCTTGAGTTGAGAGAGACTTAGTATTGAGAATAATTTGTTAATCCTATAGTTTTATAGACCTTGAGGTCGCATTGAGTACTTGAGATGATGGGACGGTGTTGTAGCTGAGTGTAGTTCCGCTTTTGGCAATCCTTAATAAGTAAAAGGATAGAGGAACTTGAGATCCTATTGATTTTTCGGATTTTGGGGTTGGTATGTTACTACCTTGTTTTGAAATGAGAACCTTGTAGAATATTTGAGGAACTCATAGTTGACACTAGTTGGATACGAATATTACTTTGTTGGAAGCCTTGACCTTAGGCTTGTGAAAGTTGTTTCGGGATGTTTGAGGATTTGGAGCGATGAGATCACACTTATAGTGAAATATCTTGTTCCACGGAATATATTAGGAAGAGGTAACATAAGCAATTGAAGAAACCCTTGGGAGTGATGTGGTTATGAGTTTTGTTGTTAGGAAGTTTTCGGAACCGTTTTGAGTGATGTTGTTGTTTGAGATAAGAGTGTCTCGGCGTTTCCTTGTTGTCTAATCTCCTTCTTCCTTGATCATGAGCGTTACCGCTCATACCTCTCTTCCTTACTTCATCATACTCCTCTCATAAGTTTGATGTTGGTAACCTATGAAACTCCATCTTTGACACCCTGTTAGGTTCGACTTCAATTCTTACCCCATGAAATTCATTATAGCTCTCTTGTTGATTAAGTTTGAGCTCTCTTAACATACTTTGTTTTTATGCTATCTAAGTTACTTTTTTTTTTTTTTTTTTTTTGTACGACTTCTAAACTTTCAAGGTACCAGTTTGATTCATTCATAAAAGTTTATGCCACTTCGCAAAACCTAACCTATTTTTAAAGATTTGAAAATGAAATTTTGATTTATTTCGTAAGGTATTCCTTTTCTTACTCTTTTTCCGAGTTACTAAGCCGTGTTTAATCATAATTAGTAAAGATATTATTCTTATTATAGAACTTTAAACTAAAGTTTTGAAAATGCTTTTATGATTTTCAATGGTTTTAACATTAATGAGTGTTAAATCTCGTTGTTGGAGACGTCCCAATAATGGGTTTTCTCATTTATTGGTGTAGAAATATTTTTATATCTTGATATGAATGTGGATGTTCTTGTCTGATCAACGAGAGTATCACCGTTTCATTGAAAAGATATCTATATTTTCCTTATGATTATATTATTAAGATGTTGTATACTATAATTTCTCCTTCTAAGTTTCGAGGACGAAACTTTTTAAAAGAAGGGGTGATTGTAACGCCCCGTAATTTCGGACCGTTAAAATATTTCGGAAGTAATTTATTAATCAAGTAAAATTTGATATTAATGTATTTGAAGTAAAAATAATTCAAAGAAATATAATTTTATTATATTTTGAGGTAAAGTATTTATTTTGATAGTTTTGAAACGTTTAAAAATAGTTTAAACCGTGTAAAAATCTTTTAATTCGAAATAAGGGCATATCGGGGAAAAATGACAACTCTTTTGAAAATTGGGTAAACGATTTTGGAAATGGGTCGTATGAGTATTCAATTTTCTTGTAATCTCGTGTTTAAGAACTTTGGTCTTGTCGGAATTTGCATTTGACAAGCGGTTCTAATTATTATCGAAACGAAGCAAAACCGACTCGTAAAATCCCGACTAAAACCCGCTCCCTTCCTTTCCTCCTTTCCTTTCCCGCGGCACACCTCCCTATTCCCCTTTCTTTCTGATTTTTTCTGTCCATCTACACCTCCTTCTTCATTCTTTATTTTCTAAAAGATAAAAACACCCTCTTTATACAAAATCCAAGCTATTTTCATCATAATTTCTTCGTTACTAGTCGGATTTTCACAAAATTTATATTTCCGGAATCCTCTCTTCGAGATCTACAACCTAGTATGTTTTAATTTCAGTTTTCATTAAGTTGTTTTAAGACGATTTTGGGTAATTTCGGTTTTTTTGTACTTATTATTGTGTTTTTATTGTTTATTTAGGTGAAGATTTGGAAGACGAGTTTGGGGACTCGTATATTGTTGAAGATAGTGGTTAGTTGGCAGATTAGGGTTTGGGTTCAAGGTGCTAATTGCTCATTTTCTAGCTTAAGGTAACATATTTCGAGTTACTCGACGGTTTAATGTCACAATCTTGCTTTTTGTATGATTTTGGTGATTTTTATTTGTGTAGTTTATGTCACATGATAAGATGGGTTAAATGCATGTCTAATTTTATTAGTTTAAGTTAACAAGTTAGTATTGGAATGATTAATTAATGCTTCAGACGATGTTAAACTGAACAAAAATGGAGAAATGGAGGGTTGGGGGTGGCGGCCAAGAAGCCCGGCAGTCGCGGCCACGGCAGGCCGGTCACCCGTTGCTTGTTTCGCGGTTTTTCATGCAATATTTGTCATTTCGGGTTCATTAATGTTATAGTTAGTATAAGTTACATATGAGTACACTTTTGAATTGAATCATGTTAGTAGTAAAAATTATGTTAATGGTAAAAATTATGTTTATATTGGTAGTTGCACATGTTAGGGTAGATTATTAAATAAAATTGTAATGATTAGGCTCAAAATGAATTTTATAGCGATAATTGTAATGTTTTGATGATTGTGCCAAAACCGAGCCTTGGTCCCTTTGACCGATTCGATGTCGATTAATTGAGTGATTGGTCACCGCAATTTAACCCGCACTGTCGCAGGTCAGGGTTGCGGTAAAAAATTCGGTTGGATGAAATTTTATATGAATTGGATAATCGGCCTTTTTCTTGTTTTAGGCCATTTATCAAGTTTTTAGTTCACATGTATAGTTGGTTGAATTTAATAGTTTCTTATATTGTAAAAACGGCCCTAGATTCCCTGAAGCCTTTAATATTGTTAATATTGCTAGAATTGGTATTGAATACTTCTTGCGGGTTGTTGTGTTTGTCATAGATAGGTCTTTATAGTCTCTGACGAGTATATGTTCACTGCTTAATAGCCTTTGTGTTCCTGACTTGGTGGGTTTATATCCAAGTTGGGGCATGACCTCGTTACTTATTTTGATAGTAAGTGGTCAGCTTAAGTACTAGCCAACCCTTTGGTGGACTCCTTAGGGTACTCACTTTGTTTTAGAAAAATTGTGGGTCTTGGGTGCGGTGGTGTGTATCCGCATGTCTAGGTCTATGCAGATTTTAGGCTAGGGTTGTGTTGTGTCTTGGCCATGTTTTGATAGAACCTCTGAGCCAAGATACCGGTTCGATTACCTTCCCTACCTCGTGGTATAGACTCGAGTTACAGAGTGACTATTGACCGTACTAAGAACTTATGCCTGACTTTGATATATTGCCCTTTCTTGTATGGTAATTTTATGAATTGTAATAGGTGAGATGTAAGCCGGTTACAATTGATAAAGTTTGGATTACTATTTGTTATATGTTTCACATGATAGTTTAATTTGGTCAGTTTAGGGATCATAGGTTAGAATACTTGATAATTAAATTGTTTATCATGTTGTTTACATGTTACATTAAATATGACATTTCGTGGCTGGGAGGACTCGAAGTTACTCCCCACTGAATTGTGGCTTTCGTGTTTGTATAAAATGCGATTGACAGGTTGATGATGCTTAGTTGGGGTTCACAGACGAGCTAGTGAGCAAGAGAACCTTGGAATTAGTTTGGTTATATTTTGTAGAAACCTTTAACTTTTGGTTGTGTATATATATTTTGAAGGGACATATGTCTCCCTCATTTTCTTTGGTTTGTATTACTATATCCCCGCGACTTTAGTTATGTTATGTAAATTAGGTTGTTAGTCCATGTAGGTTTTGGCACTCTTCCTCTTGGAAATGATTGTGATTGGTTTTGAAAAGTTTTAATAATTACAGGTTTTAATTAGTTGAACCAATTACAAACATATCCTGTCAGTTTTTCTGTAGAATTTTCGTAGTTATTTAACGCTAAAAATTGAGGGTGTCACAATGACCTTGACCGTGGCACACTAGAGGTCGACCAGACCCACCGTTGACCACCTTTGACCGACGGAAAATGGGTGTTCGAAGGGTGTTTTCGAGGATGGTTTGAACGGTATGTATCATATGTTTAGACGGAATAAAAACCCTTATTTGGACTCGCTTTGACCTGGGTTGGCTAGCGTTGGTACCAAAGTGGTGAGTCGACCTTGTTGGGTAGAATAGGGTGGCCGGAGGTGGTGCTGTTGGGAAATGTGTCCTCAACAATAGTGCGATCACATGATTTAAGTATCATTTAAGTGCGATCACAGATTAATTAATTCCTTAAAATTGAACAATTCGATTTGTGAGAAAGAATATTGATATCTTATTGTAATGAGATTAAATAAGATTTATTTTAGTAATAAAATGCTTTGTTGCTAAAATTATTTATTGTTTGAGAAACAATAAAGAAAAGAATGAATGATTAATTATAATTACAAGAAGTTGTGAATTATAACTATATGACCCATTTTATTTATGTGATCAAGTATCACTAGTCAATTTGTTGTATGAAATTTAATTAATTCATGAAATGATATTTATGTGATAAATATGCATCAAATTAATTAATAACATGTAACATACTACATGTGACATATTGTGTGACAAATGACAAATTGACAAAATAAAATGGTAGTCCATTTTAAGTATATGGACCGAAAATGGAGGGTGTGTTAGTGGGTTTTTGGTTGTTTTATTTTATTTGATAAAATAAACATAATGATGACTACTCTTGACTAGCCTTACAACCTACACCACTTTCTTACACACCTATATTTTTGATAAGAGAAAAAAATGAAAAGCAATGATGCTCCTTGGGCTTGAGTTGTGCGGCCACACTACTCTTAATTGAGTAGTGTTGGTTCTTTTCTATTCTTCTTACACTACCATTCAATTAACATGCAAAATGTTCATGAATATTCTCTCTTCTCTCTCCTTAATATTCATTAAAAAGATGAGTATTTGATTCAAATTGTTCATATAAATTACTAAGATTACTAGAAGTAGTATATGAGTATTAGTAATAGATTTTAAGGTAAACTACAATACAAACATCTAGTACATGTTTATTTGTGGGATTAAGGGATTGTCTTGGGTGCTACTAATTGGAGAATATCTCCTTTGGGATTTTTGTATGTTCATCCATTATTGGAAAGCTCAAGAACTAACAAGAAGGAGATCTTGTTGGTGCCCAATATGACCGAATTTCATATGGTGAGAAAATGTTTTCTTATCTTCTTTTGTTTTAGTTTGCATGCATAAAATCCAACTTTAATTTTATGACAAATTAAATTAAAACATATATGAATATGGTAGTATATAGATCTACATTTCCTTCAATTGGTATCAGAGCCACGGTTGTTTGCATGCAAATCGGTTAAAAGTTTTTCCGAGTTATAAGAATAACATATAAAACTTGTAAAATTTGTGTTATTATGAGATATCACGAAATTAATCCATGCATATTAATATTTCTGGTTCTAAAATGTTTTAGGATATTTTGGTTAATTTTTCGGATTTTTATTGTTCATATTTTACAATAATGGCATTTAAATGTGATTTTATGAGTAAAAATGTCATTTTTGTTCTAAAATTAGCTATACTTCGAATTTTCAGTTGATTTTTGGATATGTTGTCACATATATTATTTTGAGATAACCTGTAAATTTTCATAATTTTTGGACTTGTTATGCTCGAAAAATGGATTTTTCATTATTAAATTCGGATGTAGGTGAAAAATAGGTTAATATGAGTTAAATTTCGAATCTGGTCATAGAAAATTAATATGTTGTCACATGCAATTTTACAAGATGTGTGTAAAATAATTGGCTATAAAGAAGTCTTTTTGCATGATTTATGGATTTTTGAAGAAAAATAGCATAAATAGTGACATTATTAGTGGAAAATTAATAAAACATAATCTATGACTTAGGAAAAACGTCTAATGTTGCATTTTATTATCTTTTTCAGATCTAAAATTGAAAAGTTAGTGAAAATAATTTTTCCATGTTTTTATGATTATTTTATTAAAAATCGATAAACCGCAACATTGTTTTTCCGGAAAAATTTCGAAATTTTTAACCTAAGATTTTGAACATTATGAGTGTCATGGTATTTTTCCAGAATGTTCATGAGTTTAAATTTCAAATTTCAAATTTATTTGAAATTTTGTGATTTATTTGAAGTTTATGGCTTATTTTTGTAATTTTTGGTCCATTTATGAACAATTTTATAAAATATGGGTTAATTATGGTCAAATTATTAGTGAAGACTAAATTTTGAGTCCTAAGAGGTTAGGGTAATTAACTTATGCATAAATATGAATTTATGTAATCTTTGTGATTTTAAAATGTTGAAATCACGCAAATCCGTAAAAACCGAGTAATATACGATATTGGCTAATTAAAGGCGATTTAGCATAAAATTGAGCATGTTCATACATATTATAATGCTGCATTTTTCTTTATGATTGTCATAATTTTAATTTATGTAATTTTTGAATTATGTAATTTTACTTAGTATGGCCTTAGTTTTTAATTGGTATTTCCCGAAATGTATGGGAATATCGATTCGGTTGTAATTTTATTGTGATCTCGTATCACCGTTTTGTAATTTAATAGATTTATTTTATTTTAGTTACAAATGTATAATAGGAAATTATGTAATTTGTTATGTAATTTAATTTATCTCGGAGTTCCCAAAGACGGATTTCTTCAAGAATGGCGATACATAAAGACGGTGTTACCTCGAGATGCGTTTCACAACCGAATTTCAAGGGACCAATGGAGTTGGTTTCCGAATATGTAATAGTTAAATAGTTTTTCTATTTTAGGAAGGCCATACTAGGATTATTTTATTTATGCTTTGCATTTTATTTATATGTTGCATGCATCGCTAAATCGCCATAACTAAAACATGCATTGTCATTTTAATCGAGTTTATCGACCGTGTCAATTACAATTATCGTAGTTCACCGCTTTAGTTCACTTAAAACGTGATAGATAATAAATTGACATGACCTCTCGCTAAAATAAACAATTGAGACTTAGCCTTACCAAAAATTAGAAACCCATGAAGTACCAGTTTCGCAAGGGAGTTGAGACGGCTTTACCGTAAGACAAACCTTGTTACGTTGGTGAAGTGGGGTGATAAATGTCTATCCACCGAATTTATGTTAATAAAGGGTATTTCGGCACACCGTGCCCTAAGTTGACATGGGTTTGGATCACGGACACATTTATTCGAAATTTGGGTTGAACTCAACGAAAGTATTCACGACGTATTTCCGGATGTGTTTCGGGCTAGAGATAAAATATTAATGTAATTTTATCGACCAAGAGTTCTAAAGGTAGAATCGATTAAAGAGTTAATCCACCGAGTTATATTGATGAGGGGTATTTCGGCACACCGTGCCCCAAGTTAATATGAATTTGGATCTTGGTATCATTTATCATAGTTGGGTAGAGGTCACTATGTAAATGCTTTACTTGTTATTTACAAGTATTAATAAAACGATAAATGTTAAGTTTTTCCACTATTCCGTTGTTATATTGTTCTATTTCTTTACCACAATTCATATACGATATCATTTCGATTTTTCAAAATCTCCATTAAAACATCGTAACTAAAGACAAATATGAATTTGCTTCTAAAACCTCATATGAACCATTGCTAAGGATCTCTTGTAAAGAGTATAGATTAAAGTTATTCATTATCAAACAGGTTTTTGATTCTTGACTAACACATCTACTTACAATGGATTATTTTTCATGTACTTAAATGAATTAAGTACCTTGAAGCGATAAATTGTTTTGGTAATTAGTTTTGTCAAGAATTCGTAATTTACCAAAATAACGCAACCACTTCAATGAAAGTTTTAAGACTAAAACGAACAAATGAAGAGTGAATCTTCATGAATTCAATTTTGCTTCTCAAAGCAAAGACTCATTGAATTAAGTGGGAGCATTCTCTTAAACCGTTAAGATGAGGACGAGGTTCAAGAAGTAAGGACTATAATGGAATTGATACAAGGTAATGTTAAAGGTAAAGTTGTTGAGAATGACGATACTAAACCTATCAATCCCGACCGATAAAGTTTCCATTGTCCTAAATATTGGACACAAGAAAGGAAACTACCCCGAATTATTGAAGAATCAACAAGTTAGTTGTGGGACATCTAATGGGACCTTCTTCGTTAAATGTTTATTTGATTAAACATAATTTTGCTAGTATTACTTCGTCAATATTAGAAACCGGTGGTGGTTTTCATCATTATGTTTGATACATAGGATGATTAGAATATGACGACTAGCAACAATGAAGTCAAGAGATAGAGTCATTGTGTACTAAATCTAGTTTTAGGGTTTGGAGTTGTACTTAATTGTGACTATTAAGTACATAAACTCTAAATAAGAATATAATTTGTTAAAGATACAAAAGAGGTTTCACTTTTGTGTCCCTATACACCATGATTTGATGTATGGCTAGCCCATCATCAAGGTGATTATATTCTAAACCAAACTAGAATAATATATCATGAAGATGATGCAAGACTCAAAATTGGTAACCCAAGATTAAACCTTCAAATTTTGGAATGATGAACGCAAAGAGTTATCGAGTACTCTTGAAACCACTAGATTGTTAATGGTATATGCGTATCTTGTATTCAAAGCAAGATGTCTCGTGCCTTTTTGGTTGAAAAGGAGATCGAGGTTATAAATCATTGATCCATAATAGGTTGATCATTCTCTTTTACCAACAATTTAAGTTGACGCTAATGTGTTAACTTAATAAGGTAAATAGAAAATCTTTAAAGAAGTTTAAAGAGTTAAAGAAATCACGATTTAGTCGTGATGGGATTATCAAAGTGAAGACTTTGATATAAGCCAATGGAAATGTGATCTAATATCACAAGTTAATCTCTCTTAGCACGCATTATGAAATAATGTGTGATTGGATAAGAAATCAAACGCTATTCGACATGGTTTGGACTTCAATCAAGTTACTTTGAGTTACTTGATCCTTTTGGGGATTTTATCATTTTGTCTAAATTATTTTTCCACTAAATCGAATCATATGAGATATGAAATGGTAAGGGTACCATGTTTGTAAGTTTTCACAAGAAACAAATGCTCATTTTTTCCCTTTTCAATTATCACGAGTACACCGGGTTTGTGGCTCGTGAAGCTGTCTTTCTAAAATGCAAGTTTATTTCTAGAAGACAGAGTGGGAGAAAATTATTCAAGAGCCACAAAGAATGTTATGTCGCAAGAAACTGGTATTTCTTGGCTACATGAGACGTTTTGTGTAAAATATTGTTTCTTTAAAACCTAGGAGGTTAAATTCGTCACTTGTTAAAGATGATGAATTCATGCTACTTTTAAGAAAGTAAAAAGCTTATAACTTACAAAAGAAATTGTTTGATTCAAGTTGATTACTTCTGGAAAGCAATCAACAAATGACTTACATAAGAGTGTTTAAGTCACAACTCAATACAAGGCTTAGAGCCATGAAAATCCGAAATAAAAAGGCTTGATTAGTGACAAAGGGTTTTGCACTAATTGAAATGCTTAAGTCTATTTGGATCTTCTTAGGGATTGTGTTTCATTATGAGGATATGCACACAACAAGTGAATCTAAAACCCACTTCTTCAATTAGAAGGAATGTATTCAATACATGTCTTGAGTTTTATAGATTCTTGCAATCCTAAGATAATGTGAAACTTAAGAGAGAATCTTAAGTAGGACATCAATGAGTTGGAATCAACATTTTGATCATGTGATAAAACTTTTCTCGATAAGTCGAGAAGTTGTGTTTATACATGGAGTTTAGTGGGAGTTACGGAAATTTTATTTAGTCCGATATGTGGATGACATATTGATCATTGAGAATGATTTAAGACTTTTTGGAGTATTATAATACATCTTTAATATCCAGATTTATGAAGATAAATCTACATGATGTTAGCGTCAACAAGAAGTCTTATGTTGATAAGATTCATGACTAGTTCAATTAAATTGAATATATTTGATTGATTCCATTTGCTTCCGCTGCCGGATCAATTAAATAAGTAATGATGTATAACACTTCATATACTTTGAGTATGATGAATTATTTTCAAAATCGAATTTAAGTAAGTGCTTGCAGAAGCATTAAGGAACTAAAGCAAAGTGTTTATGATGCAATATTGTGTAAGGGTGTTACACAAGTGACAATTGACAATTGAGATTGCGCATGGTTTCCGACAAAACCATAATCAAAACACACTAGGATGGTTAAGATACCATTGTGGCAATGTTAATTAAGAAGTAGATTTTCTAGAATCGTTCTAGGCAATAAAGAACAATGAAAGATATTTATAACGGAAATTGAGTACACTTGCGATCATGAGATGTGCAAGAAATATGAGTCCCGCACACTGTGAAAACAGTGGGAGCTATTATTAGGCTAGAGGGCCTATGTCTTGATTGGATCTCGACACGTACTCAGAAAGTTTTGTAATGCAAATTTATACATTACAAAGGAAAACGAGTATGTAGTGAGGTTGAGTAGGGTACAAGAAATTGATAAAACCTACTAACCAAAGCCTTCTCAAAGGCTAAACATGATGAGTCATGTCATTTCAATTGAATTGAAATGAACAACTATGTACAAGATAAAATTAGATTATAGAACATGAAATAGTAATCAGGCATTGACTATTCATATGTGATAATCGCATTTGTCGTTCGAGTTTTACTTTAAAACTCTTTTATTATACTTTGTTACATCCAAACGGGTTGTAGAGACAATTGAACCCCGTTAAAGTGAACACGGATTAGCATTGTATTCGCCCATAGTCACTTATATGAGGTGACGTCTCGAAGTGACTAGAGTGTGATGCGATTGATGGCAAGTTCAAGTGCCATAGAGTCATGTGAGATGACTAGTCGATCACATAGGCATCATTATGAACACTTTGTCGGGCAGAGACCGCTTATAGAGTTCTGGCAAATTTATAAAGCCTGGTCGTGGCGAGAGCTATTATAGTATTCTAATGAGTCAATTCTTTTGACTAAAGACTGCTCGCCTAAGATGGCACGATTTGATTAACTTTGATTTGTGTTACTACGACCTTCGTAAATGGGGTCAAATGGGCATATTTTGGGTTATGATGACTGTGGCTAGTCGAAGGGAATAAGTGCGATAGGAATTGTCCACCCCCTTGTCAGGGTTAAAACAATATCTCAGGGCCACTCGAGGAGTAATTAACTGGAAATGCGTGGCCACGCTCGGAAGGTATCCATGGTGGATAAATTCCGGTCAATCAGTTATTCTCCAGATCGAGGAAACCACTCTCGATATGATCACTTGCAAGTACGACCCGAAAGACACATTGCATTGAGTGGGAGATAGTAATAGGACAAGAGAATTGGTGACGCACACTTGTCGAGGATAAGTGGGAGATTGTTGGGAAATGTGTCCTCAACAATATTGCGATCACATGATTTAAGTATCATTATTAAATCTCATGCCAAGAATACGAAAGGGATGATACATTACATATATATAGTCAACTGGTCCACACATATCGGTAATGATTGGCTGGCTAGAGTTTGACATTACTGTCGTGCGACGGTGGTGATCAG
The DNA here is from genome assembly GCF_048544455.1 of Silene latifolia. Classification (NCBI taxonomy): domain Eukaryota; kingdom Viridiplantae; phylum Streptophyta; class Magnoliopsida; order Caryophyllales; family Caryophyllaceae; genus Silene; species Silene latifolia. The sequence continues at coordinate 26,069,453 of NC_133538.1, forward strand.
TTGATCCCTTGAGGTCACACCTAAAGGACGATTCCCTTAATTGAAAAGGTTAATTAGTTGTATACCGATACAGATTAATTAATTCCTTAAAATTGAACAATTCGATTTGTGAGAAAGAATATTGATATCTTATTGTAATGGGATTAAATAAGATTTATTTTAGTAATAAAATGCTTTGTTGCTAAAATTATTTATTGTTTGAGAAACAATAAAGATAAGAATGAATGGTTAATTATAATTACAAGAAGTTGTGAATTATAACTATATGACCCATTTTATTTATGTGATCAAGTATCACTAGTCAATTTGTTGTATGAAATTTAATTAATTCATGAAATGATATTTATGTGATAAATATGCATCAAATTAATTAATAACATGTAACATACTACATGTGACATATTGTGTGACAAATGACAAATTGACAAAATAAAATGGTAGTCCATTTTAAGTATATGGACCGAAAATGGAGGGTGTGTTAGTGGGTTTTTGGTTGTTTTATTTTATTTGATAAAATAAACATAATGATTACTACTCTTGACTAGCCTTACAACCTACACCACTTTCTTACACACCTATATTTTTGATAAGAGAAAAAAAAGAAAAGCAATGATGCTCCTTGGGCTTGAGTTGGGCGGCCACACTACTCTTAATTGAGTAGTGTTGGTTCTTTTCTATTCTTCTTACACTACCATTCAATTAACATGCAAAATGTTCATGAATATTCTCTCTTCTCTCTCCTTAATATTCATTAAAAAGATGAGTATTTGATTCAAATTGTTCATATAAATTACTAAGATTACTAGAAGTAGTATATGAGTATTAGTAATAGATTTTAAGGTAAACTACAATACAAACATCTAGTACATGTTTATTTGTGGGATTAAGGGATTGTCTTGGGTGCTACTAATTGGAGAATCTCTACTTTGGGATTTTTGTATGTTCATCCATTATTGGAAAGCTCAAGAACTAACAAGAAGGAGATCTTGTTGGTGCCCAATATGACCGAATTTCATATGGTGAGAAAATGTTTTCTTATCTTCTTTTGTTTTAGTTTGCATGCATAAAATCCAACTTTAATTTTATGACAAATTAAATTAAAACATATATGAATATGTTAGTATATAGATCTACATTTCCTTCAGGTGCTAGGTGCGGTTGCTGCCGGAAAGTCGCGATTTTGTTACTCCTTATAGGTAGGACCTCTTCGACTGGCCGTGACCATGACCGAAGGTAGGGTGCCGCATGTGGGACCACCGTGGGTCAGAGTAGACCACGGTGGTGGCCATAGGTGGCTCCTGGTAGTGATAGGGGAGTGTAGTTGTTGTTGTGTCGAGAGTGTTGTTGTTGTGAGGGTGTCGTGGTGGTGTTGCTAGGGCATGGCAGTATGGTCGTGTTTGGTGGTTGATGCTGGTGGTGGGACCATGGTAAGGTTGTTGGCAGGGGTGGTTGTCCGTGTTAGTGGTGGTGGTCGTGAATAAAGCGGTAAAATCGTGAGTGGTATAAGTTGCGTCGGTCTCGCATGTTGTTGTTTGTTGTTGATCGTGGTTGCTAGGGGGTGTCTTATTGGTCGTGTGTGATGGTGGTTGCTGGTGTTTGGGCCGTGACTAGGTTGTTGGTAGGGGAGACTTGTGGCGGAGCTAGTGGCAGGGGGTGGTAGTTGTCGGGTTTGGGAGTAGGAAACGCGTTGAATGAGTGTTGTTGAGTGTGTTCATGGGGATTTAAGTTGGGTAAATTGTTTTAAGACGAGTTTGTAATAATTCTGGTAATCATTTTGTAATTTAATCGGGTTTGATAAAATTTGTGAGTCGGGTTTCTAAGTTGCGTTGACTCGTGATTTTCGTATATCTTAATAATTAATAATAATACATTATGAATAAAATATGATAATTTATAATAATGAGTTAATAATAATGGAATATTTATTTATGATAGGTGACGGAATTATTGAAAGGCTTTATTTGGATTACTACGTATTTGGATTGCATTTACTGGAATATTGTTTATTAGGTAGGAATTTCCTACTCAACTCGTATGATATTATTATGTGAACGTATATTGAATTGTGATGGATGACGAGGTTAATGATAATATTTTGAATGAGTATTGGAGACGGAGTATATGTGTATGTTAAGTTGTTGACGGAGCCGTATGACTGGATTGTCATTATTCATTATTGTTGGTTATATATGGTGTGGTGCGATGGTTGTTCAGTTGAGCATAACACAGAGTGTGTTACTGCCAGTTGTGCATAACAAGTAATTGTTACTGCCAGTTGTGCATAGCAAGTGATTGCTACTGCCAGATTGTTGTGCATAGTAAGTGATTACTACTGCTAGTTGTGCATATTACGGAGGGTACTACTGCCACTTGAGCATGGTACAAGAGTACCACTGCCAGTTGAGTTGAGCATAGCACGGTGTTAAAGGTGTTGTGCTACTACCAGTGATGTAAGTGAGTTGTACGAATGAAGTGATGAGAATTTGAAGGATGTCTATTTTGGTTGGATAATAATTGTTGTTTAGTTTATTTCTACTCAACCGCGTGGTTGACAGTGTATTCGTGAACACCTGTGATGAACCATAAATGGGGAGCAGATTTGCAGGTGCTAAAGATTAGTTGACTTGGGAGCTTATGGGATGCGTGAGGATTCGGTCAAGCTACCTAGAAGTCTAGATCATATAGTTATTAATCACTTTATTTATTTCCGATACGAGTTGTATTTAATTTTATTTTAAGTTTTAGTTTGGTTGAGTTGTAATAAACATGTAATCGCTAAATTTTATTTAAAGTACTTTGGTTTGTTGTACTTTGTTATTCACAACCTCGGGAAACCGAGATGGTAACTCTCTCATTTACTTGGGATGTCTAGCAAAAGGCTCCTGAATATATGGGGGTGTTACAAAGTGGTATCAGATCAAAACGATCCTCAGGCCTAACTAATGAATAATAATGAGCTTAGTTTGTGTCTAAATAAAATGAACTCCGAGTAGGAACTGTTAGGTGCCCCTCTTTGTGCGGTTAAAAAGGCTCCCTTAATTCATACCATAGCCCTCTTAGTTTTGAACCGGGTACCCTGAGAGGAAATTTGAGGAGTGGGGTGGTTATTAGGAGGTATATAGTATATTTGAATGTTCTGATATAAATTTTACTAATATTGTTGTAGGGTGGATTACGGTAAGTATTGTGAATGAAATGGTAGCTTGACCATATGATATTTATGATGGAATTTGATATCGTTGTTGGATAAGATGAGAATTGGATGGAGAATGAGATGTCGAATATTTTTGTTCATGGGCATGAACATAATTGTGGCATTGATATTGATTATGTGGTTGGATGTTATAGTAGTATCATGTCTAGCGATATGCGGTTACGTGAATCCTGAAACCATGTTATCAATGTTATGAAATGACTAAATTTGTGATAGGGATGAATTAGAGTAGATGCTAGTTGTGTGAGAAGTATGATGACCAAGTTGTGTTGATATATGTATAGGAGGGTGTTAATAAGGGCTTATGGCCTAGTAAAAAAAATGAACCTAGAGAGCTGAACTTTATTTTGTCATATTTTTACCCCTATTTGATCTAGTTGCTGTTTTATCTCTATTTATTGTATAAGGTCGAAAGTTTTATGAGTGATAACCCAGAGAGTTATCTTTCCAATGTCGTTTCATGTTTAAAAGTTTTACGGTTTGGGAGAAATAAATATTTTAGTGGACAGTGGTTAGAATGTTCTTGTACAGTTATGTTTTCGACAAACGATTTTGTAAAATTTCTCATTTAATGTGTACTTAAGATTTTTCCTCAATTCCAACTCCATTGTATAAAAGATTCAAGCATGTTTTCAAATTGATAAGCCATGTCGCAAGATAAATTTTGACATTTAATAGTGATTTTTACAAGTTGACCCAAGTTTTTGACAAATTGCTGATCCGTTTCTGTTTGGACCAACTGGATTGTAAAATTCTTTATAAAATGGATGTTCGAGGTTTGAATTCGATTCTTTTTCTCATGTTTTGAAAACTCCTTATATTTTCTGTAAATTATAAAAATTCAAAGACAAATTTAACGGTTATTTAATGGTGATTTTTGAAAGTTACAGCTTGACTTTGATTTTGTGAAAACGCGAGTTTTAGCAAAAGTTCAATATAAATGCTTTATCAATTCTTAAACTATGATAGTTGAGATGTAGGAGTGACGATAGGGGAACCAAATGAGGGGTAAGATAGGATACAGTTGACTACACGTTGTTTTGATTGTAGGGTTAGTTTTATACATGTAACTCCAAGTTGGTACATGTGGGGTTGTGAAGTGTGCTACGATTTATGTCAAAATGAGTAACTGTTGTTCTATAATAGTGCTAATAGATGCTTGCGAAATTTTTTGTTATATTCCTAAAAATTTGTTAGCCTTATCTGATTGGTATGTATACGGTGTAGTACCTTTGTTACGGTAGAGGTTCCGAGGACGTAACCTTAATTTTAAGGAGGGTAGGATTGTAAAATCTCGGTGGTTGTGGCGTTTTGAAATTTTACAATGTCGTATTATGGTGTTGGTGTTCTCAGTCATAATTCTTTTGTTTGAGTTATCTGTTTCTGTTCTTATCCTTACTTGAGCAATCTAATGCATGGTATAAGTGAGTAGAGCTCTAATTGTGTTATTAAACTTCGGGATGAAGTTTATATTTAGGAGGGTAGAATGTGACACCCCGTGTTTTAAGTTTATTTTGTGATACATTTTGATGAGTATGATATATTTTGATAATGATTAAGTGAGTTAATTGTGTTGCAATGATAATGAATTGAAATGGCATTCAGTTGTGTTGATGGTTTCATGAGGCTTTTATAGCATTTTTGGGTGAACTTCGGGAGGAAGTTCATTTTAAGGGGGGAAGACTGTAATACCCCGTGATTTGATAAGTATTTATAAGAATAAATTATGTAATTCAAATAATTAATTAAAAGGCATTTATATTAATAATTACAAATAAGACGATAATTAATAATAAAATAATAAGTCAGTCGGGAACTGGATATTAGGTCGTGAGATGGGTCGTGTATGGGTATGTTGGGCTCGTAGTACTCGAGTAGTATTGATATAATAATAATAATAATAATAATAATAATAATAATAATAATAATAATAATAATAATAATAATAAAAATAATAATAATAATAATAATAATAATAATAATAATAATAATAATAATAATAATAATAATAATAATAATAATAATAATAATAATGAAGATGATGATGATGATGATGATGATGATGATGATGATGATGATGATGATGATGATGATGATGATGATGATGATGATAATAATAATAATAATAATAATAATAATAATAATAATAATAGTATATAATAATAATAGTATATAATATAATATAGTAGTTTCTTAATATCGCTCTATAAGACCTACCTTATCACTATAAATAGATGGCATGACCTAATAAGAAAGCTTATTTTCACATAAAAACATAATAATTCACATAAGAGAAAAGAGAAGGACGAGCTAGCTAGAAGATCGTCACAAGATAATTTTCTAATCGTCTCATAACATACTCACCTTAAGACTAATATAACTTGTTAAATAGACAACCGTTGACTGACCCGAGACCATGACCTTGACCGTGGGACACTAGTGGTCGACCGGACCCACCGTTGACCACCATTGATCAATAGGAAAGGGGTTTTCGAAGGGTGTTTTCGAGGGTGGTTTGAAGTGTATGTATCATATGTTTAGACGGAATTAAAACCCTTATTTGGACTCGCTTTGACCCGGGTTGGCAAGGGGTTGGTACCATGGTGGTGAGTCTTGGGTAGAATAGGGTGACCGGAGGTGGTGCTAGGTGCGGTTAATGCCGGAAAGTCGCGATTTTGTTACTCCTTATAGGTAGGACCTCTTCGACTGGCCGTGACCATGACTGAAGGTAGGGTGCCGCATGTGGGACCACCGTGGGTCAGAGTATACCACGGAGGTGGCCATAGGTGGCTCCTGGTAGTGATAGGGGAGTGTAGTTGTTGTTGTGTCGAGAGTGTTTTTGGTGTGAGGGTGTCATGGTGGTGTTGCTAGGGCATGGCAGTATGGTCGTGTTTGGTGGTTGATGCTGCTGGTGGGACCATGGTAGGGTTGTTGGCAGTGGTGGTTGTCCGTGGTAGTGGTGGTGGTCGTGAATGAAGCGGTAAAACCGTGAGTGGTATAAGTTACGTCGGTCACGCATGTTGTTGTTTGATGTTGATCGTGGTTGCTAGGGCATGTCTTACTGGCCGTGTGTGGTGGTGGTTGATGGTGTTTGGGCCATGGCTAGGTTGTTGGCAGAGTACACTTGTAGCGGAGTTGGTGGCAGGGGTAGTAGTTGCCGGGTTTGGGAGTAGGACACGGGTTGAATGAGTGTTGTTGAGTGTGTTCATGGGGATTTAAGTTAGGTAAATTGTTTTAGGACGAGTTTGTAATAATTCTGGTAATCGTTTTGTAATTTAATCGGGTTTGATAAAATTTTTGAGTCGGGTTTCTAAGTTGGGTTGACTCGGGTTTTTCGTATATCGTAATAATAATTAATAATAATAATAATAATAATAATAATAATACATTAAGAATAAAATATGATAATTAATAATAATGAGTTAATAATAATGGAAAAATTATTTATGATAGGTGACGGAATTGTTGAAAGGCTTTATTTGGATTACTACGTATTTGGATTGCATTTACTGGAATATTGCTTATCGGGTAGGAATTTCCTACTCAACTCGTATGATATTATTATGTGATCGTATATTGAATTGTGATGGATGACGAGGTTAATGTTAATATTATGAATGAGTATTGGAGAAAAAGTATATGTGTATGCTAAGTTGTTGACGGAGCCGTATGACTGGATTGTTATTGTTCATTATTGTTGGTTATATATGGTGTGGTGCGATGATTGTTTAGTTGAGCATAACACGGAGTGTGTTACTGCCATTTGTGCATAACAATTGATTGTTACTGCCAGTTGCGCATAGCAAGTGATTACTACTGCCAGCTAGTTATGCATAATAAGTGATTACTACTGCCAGTTGTGCATAGTATGGAGGGTACTACTGCCAGTTGAGCATGGTATGAGAGTACCACTGCAGTTGAGTTGAGCATAACACAGTGTTAAAGGGGTTGTGCTACTACCAGTGATGTAAGTGAGTTGTACGAATGAAGTGATGAGAATTTGAAGGATATCTATTTTGGTTGGATTATTATTGTTGTTTAGTTTATTCTTAGTCAACCTCGTGGTTGACAGTGTATTCGTGAACACCTGTAATGAACAATAAATGGGGAGCATATTTGCAGGTGCTAAAGATTAGTTGACTTGGGAGCTTATGGGATGCGTGAGGATTCGACCAGTCTACCTAGAAGTCTAAATCATATAGTTATTAATCACTTTATTTATTTTTGATGCGAGTTGTATTTAATTTTATATTAAGTTTTAGTTTGGTTACGTTGTAATAAACATATAATTGCTAAATTTTATTTAAAGTACTTTTGTTTGTTGTACTTTTTTATTCACTACCTCGAGAAATCGATATGGTAACGCTCTCATTTACTTGGGATGTCTCGCTAAAGGCTCCTGATTAAATGGGGGTGTTACAGATATGTCAATTGTTCTTCTAAGTATTGGAGACGATTTTCAGCTTCAGTGAGAATTGGGGAAGAGTCGTTTATGAATGGTGGAGAATCATCATTGTTGGGAATGAGTTCCTCCGTAGGAGGGAGTCTTGCTTCTACACCCACTATGCGATTTTTGATTGTTTGGAGGCAAGCATAGACGAAATCTTGACTAGTCTGAAGACGGAGTAGTGCTGCCAAGATTTGACTATTACCATTTCCATCGGGACCATGGACGCTTGCTGCGCTTTCATCATTTGTTCTGACCATCTTGGGCTGAGTATAAGAACCGACGACGAATCAAGACACATTCGACTATTTGCACACTTACTCAAACAAGACTCGTGGACTAAAAAAAACAAGAAAAAGACACGTGTGTGTTACGTGAGTTGGAAGAAAGTTTGATTTTGAAATGTTGTCTTAAACAATTATTGTGTGTGATTGTAGGAGTCTTGATTTTGAAGTTTGATTTTTTTGAAATGGTTGATATATTTTTGAAATTTTGACAGAGTTTCGACTTGACTTTGTTGATTTTGAGCCAATTTGAAAGTTTTTGTATTTTGAAAGGATTTTTTTTTTAAAAAAATTTCGTCAGATTTTTGTTTATAAAATGTGATAACATACAAGTTACAAACACAAACATGGGTATTATAACGGTATGGTGAGTGCTTTTTGAAGGTTTTGGTTTAAAGGGTTGGTTGCCATACCAAGCCAGCATACCATGGTCGGTTGAGAGGTCCGTGCCAAACATGAGTCAGGTCGGTTCCTAGTCCATTCGCACGAGTAATGAAAGCTCTTAATACAAACATGAGTAAGTATCGTGGTATGGTTGACGTCAATCGATATCCATCTTTAGATGGAAATAGGAACTTGCACCGTCCAGACGGGACAATTGGTCGAATGGGTTGGGTAAAGCCTAGGAAGGCTAGCTAAAACGCCCTAAGAAGGTTGAGTAATGAAAATTGACAACTGTCTCATACAAACTATTACCTAACCTTGTTCAAGTTTCACCTTAGGTAACACTAGACTTAGTCTAAGTGTATCATCCCCAGTGGAGTCGCCAAACTGTAGACATAGCCACCCACGCCGCACGCACCCACGCGTTGGTTTCGAGGCGGCGACACTTCTCCCACGGAACTCCGGCGCGAGGCCGAGGCATGTCATGGGCCGTTACCAATTTGAAAGGAATTGAAACCGATGAAAGGTTTGACAAGCCTGCATTTGTGGAGTCGCCACTAATTTTTATGGAAAATTGTAACCGCTTGAATACCTCGTGCCATGTCAAGATACAAAGTAGTGACATGAACACTAAGAAATCTGTTACCCTTAGCTTTCTATGTCTAGAATGACTCTCGTGATGTCAATGAACACGGATGTTCACAGAGATCTTGAGTAAGGGGTGAGGGTACGTATTAGGAAGCTCGTTTATTTAAACACCTAATCCCGTCCGCCTCGATAACGGCCTCTACTAATGATCAGGGATGTTATTTATACTCGATACGTTGTCAGTTAGATGCATACAATGCAACATCCACGGATTGATCCTAGCATGTGGATATTAACTATGTCGGTTTGACAAATAATTTAGAATAAATTGAAGGGTCGAATTTTGAATTAGGTTGATTACATGTGAATTGCCAAGCAAGTAAATCATACAAGAATGATAAATTGCAATAGATGAATTACGAGAAATAAATTACAATTGAATTACAAAGAATAAATTGAATTTACGTAACAAGTATGCTTAAAAAGAGTGTTGAAATAAAAAAAAAGAATTAAAAAGAACATGGAAATATGAAAAATATGTCTAATTAATAGTGATAAAAGGATAATAACCTAGTAAAACCTAATTAGAAGGACTACGTCAGAACAAGACGAGTTAAGAGACAGAAGCCACCTTAGAACAGACGCAGCATCTGCTGCGTCTCTTAGAAGAGGCGCATCAGTTCAAGCGACTGTTCTTTATTTGGGTTTTGACTGTGAAAGTCAGATTTGTTAATCGTTATGGTTTGTTGAGTAATTAAGGTTGATTCGCGCGGATTATTGGTATACAACTCAAATGAAGGCGATTTAGTCAGATTATATGCATCGGGAACCATCATAAGACAATAAAAAACAAATTAAAACGAATTGTTATGAGATAGTTATTACACGATGTCGGAAAATGGATTTATATACAAACTTCAAATTTAGAAACGGAACATAGAAAAGGTAAATAGAATTAAAAACATGTATCAAAGGCGAATTCGAGGGACTTGATATGAACAAATTGAGCCTCTTGAATCCGAACTTGAATTTAATGACGAAAACCAACAAATATCGGATTATAAGGGATTTAGGTCAAAATTATAAAAAGGGATTTTATATAATAAGTTTGTAAATAAATAAGAAGAAGAGAAAACCTGAAAGGAATAAAGAAGAAAAAAACGATCCTTCGAATGAAACAAAGGAGTAACAAGAGGAAGAAGAAGAAGTGCAACAGCGGCAAAGCAGCCTCTGGAAGAGGCGCAACAAATGCTGCGACTGTTCCAGAAGGCTGAACAGTTGTTGCGTTTCTTCTCGATAGTGTCTCTCTACTGCTCCGTCAAAAGGGTTTTAAAACGTAATTTTGAAAACAGTTTAAAACAGTTTTAGATATACTCGTGATATAAACTCGTACATTAATTGATATGAAATAAAAAAAACAATAAATAACTTGGGTTTTACACCCTCAGACTTACATGTTTGATGAAGCGAGATTAACTAAGTTGTCGTATTAGTGATTGCTCGACTCGATGTTGAATGAAAGTGCCCTCTAAAGAGGAATTAGAAAGAGTTGAATAAATTGATTGAAGCGTAGTGGTCAAATTGGTCGGTCATGCAAACGTGACTGGTACTCAGAAGGATCTGATATTACGTGGTAGATAGATCAAGTACGTGGGTGTCGAAAAGCAAGAGCGCGGTCTTAGAATGCAAAAGGAGAAGAGAAGGGCGGACACTCGCGTGAAGAATATGTGAGGCGGAGGCCCCTATTTATACTAATCACACAAGTAATTATGGTAAGGGTAAAATTAGGAAAGGAATCCGGAGGAAATTTGGAAATCGGAGAGAAAGCAGCCTAGGACGAGGCGCAGCAGGAACTGCGACCTTTCTAAGAGGCGCAATACCTATTGCGTTCGCTCTTGGGTAGTTTCCTCCTCAGCAAGAAAGATTTCCGCGGTTGATTTTAGGAACTAGGGAAGATGTGAGCTTTCTTATTCCATATGGTAGATATTTCCGTGATAAAAGATAAAATTTAGGAATAATACTCTGGAAAATTCCAGAATATTCTGACTCGAGTTTTCGACAGTTTAGAAAATGGAAGCAGTTTTTGACCCGGACTCCAAATTAACACTAATTACTGTCAAAATGACCGTATTGGCGCGTAGATGACGACCATGAGGTTGACTCGACTGTTTCAGCTATCACGTGTTGAGGAACTTACAAAATGTCATAAATCGCTCCGCATAATCAAACTTGCGGCCCAATCATCACTAAATGGTTGGCGGGAGGTGCAGAAACGAGGTGTTTACAATGACGCGGGTGTTATCCCTCTCTCATTTGCGCATTCTTGCTCTGGTCTGTACGGGGCTTTGTACTTCCCTAAGTACTCGCGGCGCATGAGGTCTTCTAATGCTTCTTTCAGGTGTCGGCACTCGTCCGTATCGTGGCCATTACCCTTGTGGTAGTCGCAATACATGTTTCCATCGCCCTCATTTTTATGATCTTAGAGAGATTCCTCCACTTCTTGTTGTCCTTTTCTAGAGCGTATACTTTTGACATCCTTCTGTTCAGGGGAGTGTGATGTTGGAAACGCGGGAAAGGCTCTTTGTCTTTCTTCTTTGGTCCTAATCTTTCGTTGGCACTCCTCCCACTCTTCTAACGAGGTGGGGGTGAGTCTTCTTTTGAGCGTGGGGGAGGTGATGCTTTGGTCGAGCTCCTTCCACGAATTGGGCAAGTGTCGACCCGTGCAAACCTCTTCTGATAGTCCTCCTCTTTGATGTATCCGCCGGCCATCTCCCGAGCCCAAACGAGGCTCTTTGGTGGCTTCCAGAGCATCTCTCTCTTCAGGGCCCTATCTCTTAGCCCTTGGGTTAAGGAGAAGACTGCCATTTCATTGTCGAGGCCCTTGATTTCCTGACTTTCGATGTCGAAACGATGAATGTAGTCCTTGATTCGCTCTTAGCTCAGTTTCTTGAGCGTCAGCAGTTTGAATGTTGTCCTCCCGCGCCTTCTATTGCCGTTGTACTGGTCCCTAAAAAATTGGCGCAAGTCCCCGTAGGATCTAATTGATCCGTCCGTTAAGCCTCTGAACCAGGACTGCGCGAGCCTCCCCAGGTTTATCGGGAAGACCTTACACCAAACAGCGTCGTCCGCGTCCCATATTTCCATGTAACTCTCGTACCCAACTAGGTGGTCGTATGTGTCTATCGTTCCGTTGAACTGGACTATTGGCATCTTGATTTTTGGGAATTTCGTCCTTCTGATGTTTCCATCTAGCGGGTTAGGCGTGGGAGGATGAATCGCTTTCGGTGACCGCTCCTGGGGTTACCGTGTAGCCATCTTCCTCTTGCCTTTCTCGGCCAGGTGGGAGAATACTGGCTAAGTTTCCTCATTCTGCCTGCTTCTCTTGGGGATGCTCCTGCGGGAAGTGTGATCGTCATATGGTGATGCGGTCGAGTCCTGCACCGTACAGGTGTAGGTCTCCTCGCGACGTTTGCCACTCTCCACCTCCGTTGGAGTCTTTTCATCAAATAACATTCTGGGGGTGATAAGGGTTGTATCGTCTTCACCATTCTCCATTCGTGGAGGGGTTGATAGTACACCTTGAGCTGGTTGTAATGTTTTATCACCGTTGCTAACTCGTTTGGGCTTAGAGTTATGTGCTCGTCAGCTCAGGTCTCGGGTTGTGTCGGCGTATCGTCGGGGATCATTATTCCCTTGAGGTGGGCGTTAGCGTAACCGACAACGTTGGTACCATGCGTCACCGCTTGGACTCGTGGCTGAGTGGCAGACCGGGTTGACGGAGATCTTGACGGTGTTCGGTTCTGTGAGATCCCTGAAAAATATCATTTTAGAAATAAATAAGATGGAGGTATGAGACGCCTGTAGGTTTTATAAAAAAAACATACAAAAAAAATATTAACGGAAAAAGGGCCTTTTTGATATCTGGTATGGGGACTGATCCGTCACTCTGTTCTGAACTAAAGATTGCGGATTTGGGGGGGGGGGGGGGTACAGTCAGGGAAGATGTTAGGTACCCGGACCGCCCATCAAACTGACAACCTCTACTATTTATTTATAATATTATATATTTGACGATAAAAAAAAGGTTAGTTACACAATTTTATACAAGACGATATAAATTATATACAAGGACGGATTAACTAGTTAGATTATATACAAATATACAAATAATATGATAAATAAAGAAATAAAGAAAATAAATGAAATAGCAAAGTAAACAAAACTTATTTGAATTGGTACCCGTAGGCCTATTTATGTGTTGACTATTAATGAATTTCGAATTTGTCGTAAATTAATGGCTCTTATGCGCTTATATGAAAACTGGGACGATTTATTTGTATGGGTTGATTTAAAACTGGGATAAATATTTAAGACGATGTATGGAAAAGTATAGAATTTCTGGATCTGGGTGTGTCTTATGTATCTCGTATGTATTTATGTCTCGTGGAGTTCTTTGTGAGTCTGTTCCCACTCCCCCCGCCCCCCGCCCCGGCTAATGGTTCAACGGAGTACATATAGTTTTTGGGTTTGGAATTTGAGCTTGGCTAATGATGCGTGTCATTTATATGATGTTTTACACCTCATTTTACACGCATTTCAGAGCTCATTTATGTAGTTTATGCTACTATTCCCCCTATTTCCGTCTACTTTCGTGTTTTTTGTACATTAATGTAGAAATGTGAAGAATCCGGCGGAAATCAAGCTAAATCCGTCCCCGAGTACAATGCATTTCATTTGACGTGAAGTATTTACTCAAGGAACGAGCTTGGTACGCATTTTGAGAACCGAAAGAAAAATCCACGAGAATTTAGAAGTCAAGTATCAGCTACTTCAGTCGATCAACCGCTGCCCTTAGTCGATCGACCAGAGCACGAGTTCCAGTAGCTCCTGTTTATTACAGTCCAGTCGATCGACCAGTCACAGTGGTCGATCGACCAAGCCGCTAATCTGCGTGAATTAATAGAACGAGGAATAGGAAGCCCATTGTGTTTTAGGTTTTGAGAATAAAGCTACGTGATATTTCAATATAACGTAACCTGCTCATCCATATACAATCATCCAGTTTTATTCAGTTTTCAGTTTATCATCAAATTTTAGGGTTCATTAGTTTAGAACAATTTCCTTCAATAAAAGTTACTTTCGCTTTCGGTTTTGATCTCTATTCCTGCTTCCATTTGATAATCTTCTGCTCTTATTTTCAGTTTATTACTTTGTTTGCTCGTATTATAGAATTGCTAGACTAGTTTCCCGAAGCCGAAATTATCGTTTTATGTTATTTGCTTGTTTAATTATTTCAATCATGAATTCAGTAGTTTTATTCCTTAATCTCATTGTTGTTTTCGTCGTAGTCATGAGTAGCTAAATACCTTGTGCTAGGATGTAGGGAATCTGTAGTGTAGGCGGCATTAGAATAGTACGACCTAAATCGCGCCATGGTCGATCGACTGGGTTCCCTGGTCGATCGACTGGCCACGTGAGTATTAGTTTCATTTTAATTAATTTAATCTCCATATTTGACGAATTGAGTGCTTGCGACTAGTTGAATGTCTAGGATTTGACCGACCCAATAAAGATCGAAAGATAAGGAAGGAAAATAGCCTACCTAATTAAGACGACTAGATTAATGGGATCGAAAGATGAGTTAATTTAGCCTTTTTAGTCACTATTCAGGACGAAAGTTAGTATTAGTGATATTAGGGACCTGTAGCGAGATCGAAAGATGCTACCTGTAAGAATGGACCGAGAGGACTTCTTATTTTCCCGTCAACCGTGTTTTTTTTAGACCTACCTAGTACACTGCCGCCGAAACTACAGTGAACCGACCATTTTAGCACCCTTTTAATATTTGTTTTATCCGTTTATTTAGTTTATTGTCTTTTATTGCCTTTAGCTATAGACCAAATCAAATCAAACCCCCACATTTGTTACCTTGGACTTAAAATTAGACAACTAATAATTGCATCGCCTCCTTGTGGTTCGACCCTGTTACCACTAGCTTTTGTTAGATTTAATAGGTATTATAAATTTTATCTTTGGTGCACACGACGACGAGCATCATATTTTGGCGCCGTTGCCGGGGAGGCAATTGTTTAAAATTTTTAGTTGTTTTATTTTTAGTCTTTTTCTTAGTTTAAGGGACATCTGTTCCTTAAACTATTCTTATATTCTATTTGTTGTTTCTTCTTATGCGCAGGTCACAGGGTGGTGAATTACTACCGTTCAATTCCGAGATTGAGAAGACTTTGCGTGAGTTGAGACGATCATCTAGAGTATTGCCGACAGAGGAAAAGCTGAGTACTCTGTCTAGTTACTACGAGAATGAGCTATTTGAGGAGGATCCACATTCATCTCCTGTTTCCACTTCTTCAGCTGAGACCGTCACATCTCCAGATTTTCCAGTCATGGTCAAGAAGCAAGTATAGCTTGATCACTGGGCGAAACCATGCGAACCTTTATAAGGGATTCGCATTACCAGGGGAGGACAGAAAATTCGAGCCAAAGCCTTCTTATATTAACCTGGTTGAGAGGAACCAATTCGGGGGAGCTGCAAATGAAGATGCAGCTAAGCACATGGAGACATTCATCGATTATTGCTTTTCCATACCCCCACCAACCGGTGTGACCCAGGACCAGGTGAAGGAAACTATGTTTATATTCTCTCTTCGTGATACTGCAAGGGAGTGGTACATAGACCTGGATCGAGCTGCTAATTGGATCACTGACTGGAATTCTTTGGCCCTAGAATTCTACAAGAAATATTTCTCTGCCTCGAAGACTAATGCCATTAGAGCTCAGATCACGAGCTTTAAACAGGGTCCTGATGAGAACATTCATAAGGAGTGGGTCCGTTTCAAGAAGCTGGTGCGAACCATTCCGCATCACGGTTTCGAAAAATGGAGTCTATGCAATCAATTTTATAATGGGCTCTATGACGATCAGAGAGCTATCTTGGATGCGGCAGCTAGTGGCAGATTCCAGGAAAATGTTGGAGGGTCTAAGGGGTGGAAAATTATTGATGATTTGGCCGCCCATAAAGCTGAGTATGGGAATTCCAGGGGAAATCAAAGGAGGAGTGCTGAATCCCCTTCTGTGGCTGCACTAGAGGCTCTTACGGCGAGGTTTGATAAGTACGAGTTAGGAGGAGCTTCAAAAGGAGGGATATATCATGTGAATGCTGTTTCAGACGGTCCTTTCGTCTGCAAGAGATGTGGAGGAGATGGACTTGTTTCAGACAACTGTCCTAATCCCTATGAGTCTTGTGTTGTCTTTCAACATTATAGGCAGACAAACACTTATTTTGAGCCGAATACCCATCCTAACTTGAGGTGGAGTAGCCAAAATATCCTGAATCCAACTCCACCTCTACAGCAGCAGCAGCAACAGAATTATGTGCCTCCTTATAAGCAACAACAGTTCCAAAAGCCTCCGTATGTTCCTCAGCAGCAGCAGCAGTCCCAAGGCTTCGAAGTTGCGCTAGAGAGGCCGAGATGAAGATGTTAGATAGCCAAATTGCTCAATTGGCAAGTAAGAATACAACTCGAACTCCGGGACATTTACCGACGCAAACGGATCAAAAGGAGACCCTTAATGCCATAACTTTGAGGAGTGGGTCTACCCTTGATGGACCCGCTATGGTTGATGATGTCGCTGAAAAAGATGAGGCAGAACCAAGTAAGAAGAAGGCTGGAACGAACAGTGGAAAGAAAAAGACGATTACCAGGTATATCAGTCAATCGACTGATATACCCAGTCGATCGACCAGTCCGCGAGATACAGTAGCTTCTGGTCCTGTAGATGTCAGTCGATCGACTGACCTACATGGTCAATAGACTAACAACGCTGCTGATGGCGAGTCTTTTCGTCCTCCAATGCCAGACAACTTGAGGGACCACTTGTTTCGGGTTACGACGACTCCGAAAATATTGAGGCAAGACCCAAATGCTGATGGGTCAGTCCCGGTTCCGAAATATGACTCGATGACGATTAATGGATCATTTTTGAGACGGTCTGAAGAAGGGTCAAGCTACAAAAAGGAGAAGGTAGTGGATTTTCAGCCTAAATCCACCGATGTCGGCATGAGAGATATAGAGGAGAGGGGCCTAAGTTACTTCCTTCAGCCCCCTACTCGGAGAGATTAGTGCCGACAAAGGAACAGGTATCGTTTAATAAATTTGAAAATGTCATTCGTAGCTTAAACGTACAAGTTCCTTTTCTTGAGTTAGTTAATCAAGTGCCTGCTTACATGAAATTTATGAAGCAACTTTTGTCTAAGAAGAAGTCACTTAAAACTGTGCATACTGTCGCACTAACTGAGGAGTCATGCTCTTATTTGACCCACACTGCACCCCATAAGCTAGAAGACCCAGGTAGTTTTCCGTTCCATGTAGTATTGGCACCTGTTCTATTGAGAAGGCTTTGTGTGACCTAGGAGCCAGTATTAGTGTAATGCCCTTGAGTCTTGCTAGGAAGTTGAAATTGACTAGGTTTGCAGTCACCAACATGACAGTACAAATGGCTAATCGATCTACGGTCCAGCCTATAGGAGTCTTAGAGGACATTCCTGTGCAAATAGGAAAGTTCGTTTTCCATGTTGACTTCGTTGTACTAGATATGCCCGAGGATGCCCACATTCCTATCATATTAGGTAGACCATTTCTGCACACTGCTGGTGCAGTTATAGATGTTGGCTCAGGGACTTTGACTTTCAAAGTAGGTAAGCATTCCATTGTCTTTGCCCAGACAGCTAAGAAGAAAGACCCCATGTGGCCAGTCACTTGTAATACGGTTTCTGAGAAGAAATCTTATTTTGTGCTTCCTGACATACATGTTTCTATGCTTGTTTCTGCTATAACACCTCCGCCCCAGACTGGGAGCAAATTGGAGGAAGATTCTTCTATTTTGGATGTTGCAGGAGCTGGTTTGAGGAAGGAAGAGCCGCATGTTGCTCCAGCTGTGAAGGAGCCAATCGTTCAAAGAGACGGTCTAGGATGTCTTAGCTATGGCACTGATGAGGAGCCCGATGATGAGCCAGTCAAAGCGACGGAGTCCGACTTGGATTCTGATGAGCCAGAAGAGGTCATTGATTCAGGAGATGCCGAAGTCGTTGATCCGTTGAGTTTAGCGGATGTTGGAGTTGAAAAGAGTGCAGTTGAGGAGATGAGCACTGTAGAGGCTACCTCTTGTAGCCAGAAGACGAGCAAGTGGGCCATTCCGTGGCCGTTCTTGATCAACTATTAGTTGATCAAAGACTTTACAAACATTTTATTGCTTTCATTAAACTCTTTTTATTGCTTTTGTGTGCGCGAGACTTCGCATTTTAATAAGTTTTCTTAGGATTTTATACATTTTAGACGGTTACTTTGGGTTTTGCGCAATTTTGAGCGCGTTATTTTGTGTAATTGCAGGTTTATAGACGTTGATAACTCAATTTATTGAGCTAATTGAAGGAAATCAGAAAGTTACAGCAGGTTTTCCAGTCAATCGACTGCCCCTTATGGTCGATCGACTGCCCCTTATGGTCGATCGACTGAGCTGCGATTTCCAGGAGCTTCTGTTCCTGTTCACTCTGGTCGATCGACTGGGTGATGTGCTCGATCGACCACCCCGCGCTGCTGTACTTGTTTTCGATCATTCCCCTGCTGTGTTTGATCGATTTGCGGAGTTGAGGAAGTCTTTTCTCCACTTTTTTCTCCAACTCATTTCTGTTTTCTTCCGTTTCTTTATTTTCCACATAATTTTGGGTTCCATAAATTGCTTTCTCGGAATTACACGTGGTATTATTTGTCTTTTCAAGTACTTATTGGTAGCACTGTTGGCTACTGAAACCTCCTATCTCACGCTGGTTTGGGGAGGTTTCCTTTTGCTGCGCTTAAAGTCTTGTGAGTTTCCGAGTTCTTACTTCATGTCTTATGTAGTTAATTTCACGCAAATTCCTGTTTTCCCTTTTATTTAATTATATGATTTTGCACAATGGGGACATTGTGTGATTTGGTTTGGGGAAGGATTTTGCGTTGCATTGATTCTGTTTTGCATTCACGTTTAGTTTTTGTCTTGTATTGTTTATTTCATTTCTCTTATATATACAGAAAATTAAAAAAAAAATTGCAAAATTTCAAAAATTTCAAAAAATTGCACGTTTATTTTAGCATGTAGGTTGAGTCGGAACGATAGTATTTCAATGATGACATTGCATTTGCATCTGTTTTGCCTAAGCCTTTCTTAATTGACATGTTATTAGTAGAATCATATATGCATAGTCTACGAGTTTTCGTTAAATTTCTTGCTGAACTTGAGACTTGACTTAGATTTTTGGCAACCTACTTATATTTTCTGAGGTTTAGACCCTATAACTGGTGACATTCATGACCAGTTTACTTAGGATTGTGAGTAGTTACTCCTTATGAGACATGTTACATCAATGTGCATAAATATGAACTTGATCTGCTTAATACCTATGTGCATTCGGATTGTGGTTAGTTGACACATGTAGAAGAGGTCCCCTTTATTCATTTTTCCTATAAGCTCCACACTGCCAGAAATAGTTTTTTTTGTCCCGTTAACTACATCCTACTTTTAGCCTGTCCTTGTCAAGCTAGTAGTTTATGTTCTTCGGATTGTTACTTCAATTTTGGTGGTGAATGCTCTTTTGAGATGATGTTGGGAAAAAGAAAGAAGGAAGGAAAGAAAAGAAAAAAAAAGAGAGGAAAAATGATTCGAAAAAGAGAAAAGAGATGGATGCTGTACTGTAAAGGGCGGTCGATCGACTGCCCTTCTTGGTCGATCGACTGATACCCGAAAAAAAAGAGAGAAAAATCAATTCGCATAATTCAAAATCTTTATTATATGGCGATTTTTGCTCCCATGTTTCATTTGTATCTTATGGGGAGTTGTTTATTTATGGAGATTGTGAGTTTTGTGCTTGCTAATAGCACCGTGTTGATCGAAAATTTTGAGCAAGAAGTTGGATATTGTCATATGGTTTTGTTAGGGTACTAGCTTGATCACCTATACCTCCACATTTCCATAATTATTTTGCCTCTTCTTACCCATTACCTCACATATCCCATATTTACCTCGGCATGTGTCATGGTCATCTGTTTAGTTGGAATGCATATGTATGGTTGTAGAGATTACTTTCATATTAGATTGCAAGCATGTTCTTATAGGTCGTAGTTAGGTGAGAGTCTTTACAATATTACTTCTTTCTATCTTTTACATATTCTCACCTGTATTTATTGAGTGTTATGAGCGACCCGTGAGAGTCCGAATTGATAAGTCTATATAGTTGACGGTTCAGCAGTTCTTAACGATACATAACTCGTTTGCATGATTCACATTGCTAATTGATTGTTGGTTGTTGCATTAAATTGGTTAGGCTTTACAGTTTGCATTTCACTCTGAGATTGAACTCGTTCCATTAGGTCTTAGGATCCAGTCTAGTTCTTGCTTGCGGACAAGCAAGGGTTTGGTTTGGGGAAGTTTGATGCTTGCCATTTATATGATGTTTTACACCTCATTTTACACGCATTTTAGAGCTCATTTATGTAGTTTATGCTACTATTCCCCCTATTTCCGTCTACTTTCGTGTTTTTTATACATTAATGCAGAAATGTGAAGAATCCGGCGGAAATCAAGCTAAATCCGTCCCCGAGTATAATGCATTGCATTTTACGTGAAGTATTTACTCAAGGAACGAGCTTGGTGCGCATTTCGAGACCCGAAAGACAAATCCACGAGAATTTAGAAGTCAAGTATCAGCTACTTGATCGATCGACGACGCGCCCTTAGTCGATCGACCAGATCACGAGTTCCAATAGCTCCTGTTTATTACAGTCCAGTCGATCGACCGGTCACAGTGGTCGATCGACCAAGCCGCTAATCTGCGTGAATTAATAGAACGAGGAATAGGAAGCCCATTGTGTTTTAGGTTTTGAGAATAAAGCTACGTGATATTTCAATATAACGTAACCTGCTCATCCATATACAATCATCCAGTTTTATTCAGTTTTCAGTTTATCATCAAATTTTAGGGTTCATTAGTTTAGAACAATTTCCTTCAATAAAAGTTACTTTCGCTTTCGGTTTTGATCTCTATTCCTGCTTCCATTTGATAATCTTCTGCTCTTATTTTCAGTTTATTACTCTGTTTGCTCGTAGTATAGAATTGCTAGACTAGTTTCCCGAAAACGAAATTATCGTTTTATGTTATTTGCTTGTTTAATTATTTCAATTATGAATTCAGTAGTTTTATTCCTTAATCTCATTGTTGTTTTCGTCGTAGTCATGAGTAGCTAAATACCTTGTGCTAGGATGTAGGGAATCTGTAGTGTAGGCGGCATTAGAATAGTACGACCTAAATCGCGCCATGGTCGATCGACTGGGTTCCCTGGTCGACCGACTAGCCACGTGAGTATTAGTTTCGTTTTAATTAATTTAATCTCCATATTTGACGAATCGAGTGCACGCGACTAGTTGAATGTCTAGGATTTGACCGACCCAATAAAGATCGAAAGATAGGGAAGGGAAATAGCCTACCTAATTAAGACGACTAGATTAATGGGATCGAAAGATGAGTTAATTTAGCCTTTTTAGTCACTATTCTGGACGAAAGTTAGTATTAGTGATATTAGGGACCTGTAACGAGATCGAAAGATGTTACCTGTAAGAATGGACCGAGAGGACTTCTTATTTTCCCGTCTCACGTGTTTGTTTTAGACCTACCTAGTACACTGCCGCTGAAACTACAGTGAACCGACCATTTAGCACCCTTTTAATATTTGTTTTATCCGTATATTTAGTTTATTGTCTTTTATTGCCTTTAGCTATAGACCAAATCAAATCAAACTCCCACATTTGTTACCTTGGACTTAAAATTAGACAACTAATAATTGCATCGCCTCCCTATGGTTCAACCCTGTTACCATTAGCTTTTGTTAGTTTTAATAGGTATTATAAATTTTATATTTAGTACACACAACGACGGGCATCAGCTAATGTTCCCTCTGCAACTTGTCTTCAGCTCCACTTGAATTCTATATCTATCACAATTTTAGTAATCATTATCTCTTATTGAAATATACTAGCTGGCACACGCATGCACTAATACTCCAACACATACTAGCACTCTAAGTATGATTCCTTGACCATCAAACATTATCACTTTGAACAACAAGACACGTTTTTAAAGCAACTCCGTCTCTCGGATTTCTATTGATACTTGGCTAAGCACAACAATTTAGCACAAGCTTTTTGATGATTATTTTTTGGCCCAATTACAATCAAGTCTTAATGTCACGGACCTCATTGGTTTTATGCCTTTGACACATTAAAATCGGCTAAATGGGAATAAAAGCATAAGGATGGTTTTTTGCCATTTTATCGGTTTCGGAGAAAATAAGCGCAAAGAGCCTTTAATTATAACATTGTCAATTTTCATTTAGTCATTTAAGTTTAGCCTCATCATCGGGTACCCGTAAGGCTAGTACACAATTTTGAGGTGTCTACAACTACAGGCGTACCTCGCACGCTTGGAATGTCCTTCTCCTGCATTCTCCGATAGAGGCTTCTTAGGGTGATTCTTGTACGACTTTTATGTAAAGCTCCCCACATACGACGCCAAAGTGTTTCGGGTTGAAAATAATCAAGTCAGCGTTGCTTGGCCTGGAGTCAGGTCAACGCGCATCTTTTGGATATTTGATGGATGGATGTCCCTCCGCCTCTACCTTCGAACTGTCCCTGCACACGTAACACACAGGGCCTCAGGGGAGGGGGGTATCCCGAGGGCGCACTCTTCGATGCCTAAGTCATTTAGGTAACCTCAGATATTATCCGAGACCTTTGGCGTGAGGCTCGATCTCGGTCTCTCCCTTAGTTGTTTAAGGTAGTCTTATTTCTAGAGAGAGAAAGTACTTATTGTTTTGCGTGGTTGTTGATGGAATGATTCTTATTGGCGTTGTCTTTCCTTACAAGGAACATAGTCCCTAAGTAAGTGTCTTCCTTTGGAAGGAATCCAAGGAAGATATTTTATGTGGGATGATGTGTGTACCTTACTTTTTGACTTGGCTATCATTCAGACCCGTTTGACCCACCGATTGGAATACAGATCGATTCGACTCAACGTGCCCCACCAATAATAATAATAATAATAATAATAATAATAATAATAATAATAATAATAATAATAATAATAATTATTATTATAATAATAACAACAACAACAACAACAACAACAACAACAACAACAACAACAACAACAACAACAACAACAACAACAACAACAACAACAACAACAACAACAATAATAATAATAATAATAATTGTTGGGCCAAAATTTGTCTTGCCTAATCACACAAAAGTCAGGCAAAGAAATACCTAGTCTAGCCTGAACAGAAGCAACTAAATACAAACCATATTGTACCCAGGCAGGTGCCAGCCAGGAGGGAAAGACAGGTCAGGCCATCTAGCCAAGCCAGACCTGAAGGAATAACTCACCAGCCGTATATTGGGCACTACTAGAACAAGTCAGGCAAGAACCAAAGCACAACTAAAGCCTAGAAAGACACTTCACTACAAAGAAAAGGTTCCATAGCGACGAATAAATCCGTCGCAAATAACGAAATACCGTCGCAAATAATATATTTGCAACGGATATAAGACGGAATTAGCCCGTCGCGTATAATCGTCACAAAATAAAACTTTGCAACGGAAAATCCGTAGCAGATGAATTCCTGCGCCGGATAAAGGCGTCGCAGGAATCCGTCACAAAAGTTGGTTCTGCGACGGAAATTCCGTCACAAGACACTGTTCATGCAAGCCACGTGGCCTCTAAAGTGAAGCCAATAATCAACATCTGCGACGGAATTTCCATCGCAGGAAAAAAATTTCCAGGGGGTTTACAGCGTTCCCCAGCTTCCCCAATTGCTTAGAAAGCAATTACATACGGTTTCCTGCAAACACACAGAAAATTCCAGCATTTGACAAATTCACAACTCGTTCAAGACAAGATTTCCAAACAACGTTTTCGCATTGACTTAAAATAAAAGGTTTACATAAATTTAGTACACAACAAACTTAAACAAAATACGTGTTCAACAAACTTAAACTTAATAAGTGTTCAACAAACAAAGCTAAATAAGTCCATAAACCAACTAATAGCTACTAATCAATGCACGGGAGTGAATGAGGTGAAAGGAGTAGAATTAGGCCTAGCATTGTCGCCACCATCATCATGAAAGTCATTTCTACCTTGAAATACACCTCCGGGGTTACAAGTTTGAGTAGTAAAACCTTGTTGGCGTAAGAACTCCTCTATTACCGCAATCCTTTGAGATTGTTCGGCCTCGACTTGCTTAAGTCAGGCATTCTCTTTTGCGACTCTACCAACAAAACCCGGAGTATGAGGAGTAGAAATGATGTTACCAATCGAGCGGCGGTGGTGCGTCCAAATGTGTGGTGTTTCATTTCCCGCGCCAAATACTCTACCTTTCTCATCAAATCCTCCATGTTCTTCAATATAAATCTCATTATCATCGATGTTCTCGACCCCTTGAGTCTGAAGCTGAGCTTTCTTTGAGATGATCTTACCCTATATCATTAAAAACTGAAAGATTAGATACCATCTACTAAATAATCATGATTGAAAAAATGAGTTAAATTAAATAATTATAGTAACTTACGAAGAGTCGACTGCCTTTTTTGGATCACCATCCTTTTGTGCTATGCTTCCTTGACTTCTCCAACAACTGCAAAGCGGACGGAATTTCTCCCTTCCCATCTTTATCAACCTACAATTTTGATACTTGTTAAATATAATTACTAACTTTAAATAAAGTTAAAGAAAAAAAAAGGTAATAAATTAAAAAAGAAAGTGAAGAAATTATCATTGAGTCCATATATTGCAATGTGCTTTTTCGACCCATTAGGTGAGTACCCAACGCCTTCCCCTTCTCGTCACATCCCGACTTACGGTTAGCCGAATACTGCTCCGATTTTTCCGTAAAAGTAGGTTCATCAAGTGGTCTTTTCTTCAATTTTACTGTGCAACTCAACACTAATCCAATCCGGCTTTTCATGCTCTTCCTTATGATAAGCTCGATAAATCATTTGCCGTAAACAGGTCTTCATGGCATCTTCCCAAACCTTCTTAACCCTTGCCTTGTCGCGGGGATCGTAACTAACACGCCACTGTTCAATAAACGATAAAGTTAGAAAATAAATTTCATTGTAAATAAATATAAAATAAATGAATAAAATACATAATATTAAAATAAATGACACTTGCTAATACCTCAAACCAATTCCACCAATCCTTCTTTATAGTAGATGACGCCATTTTCCAATTAGGAGCATGTTCTTTGTAGTTGCATCCAATATTGTCCGATATCAAGTTCACAACGGATGCATCACTGAACTGAAAAAAAAATGACAATAATATATATATATATATATATATATATATATATATATATATATATATATATATATATATATATATATATATATATATATATATATATATATATATATATATATATATCATTATAAATATAATTAATTACGAAAAAATGACATATTTACCAGACGCCATCTTGCTCAAGAGAATCGAGATGAATTTTCTCAATTGGCTTATTTTGTTGTTGCTGTTGATGACCTGCGGGTATTTCTTCATTCTCGTTTTCATTTCCTCGGTTTCCTACATTACTACTACTACCTCTTCTTCGTCCACTCATCGCCATACAAACCAACTAAATTCTTCAACATTGTTAGAAATCAAAAAGTAGCAACAAAATAAAAAAACAAATAATAGCAACAAGTAAGAAATTAAATAGTAACAACTATGTACGAAATCAACAAAATAAGAAATCGAATAATCAAATAATAGCAACAAAGTAAGAAATTGGAAAATTAAGAAATCAAATATTCAAATAATAGCAACAACTAAAAAATTAAATAGTAACAACTATGTCCGAAATCAACAAAATAAGAAATCGAATAATCAAATAATAGCAACAAAGTAGACAATTGGTAAAGTAAGAAATCAAATAATCAAATAATAGCAACAAAGTAAGAAATTAAATAGTACTCCCTCCCTCTCGGTCAAGTAATCAAATAATAGCAACAAAGTAAAAAAAATAAGATTGAATAAAAAGTAAGATTGAATGAAAACAAACTAGATTTCATTAAATTAAGCCATACGACATCTACAACTAATAGTACCAACAAAGTAATAAGATTGAATGAAAAGGTACAAAACATCTACAACTAATATAAATCCTAGTCATCATCATCATCATCATTTAAATTAGTGTCTTCGTTGCCTTTAAAAATCGAATCTAAAAAATCCTTATCATCATCTTCTTCTAAAAACTTCTTCAAAGCCTCCTACCCCAACTCTTCCTCGTCTTCCTCCTCTTGCATATCATCATTCTGTACTTGCATTTCATCTCCTTGCAGTTCTTCTTGTTCTTCCGCATTTTCATTCTCATCTTCTATTTCAATTATTGCCAATGTTGTATCACCATTATTAACATCTTCTTGAAAGATATATTCATCAGTAGGAGCATCAACTTGTGATCTGGCCTTTATTTTAAATACTGTTGACCACTGATCTTTATCTCTTTTGATATTTGGATAAGGAGCATAGCAAACTTGTTCCACTTGATATGCTATAACAAATGGGTCATATTTTGGAAATTTTTTGCTCTGATTAACATCCATAAGTTTATATTCCTTATGTACTTGCATTCCTCTTTCTGAGTTATCTATCCAATTACATTTGAATAAAATAACGTTGTAAGTGTTTTTCTCGCCAGTATAAGACAACTCAACAACTTCATTTAGGGTTCCATAGTAGTCAGCTCCTTCAGTCGAAATCACACATACTCCATTGTTAATTGTCGACTTTTCCAAATCTTTCCCATCTGTGAAAGCTCCAAATTTGTAACCATTGATGGAATAACGCTTCCATGTTCTTACTTTTCTTGAAGGTCCATTTGCTAAGGCATCTAAAACTGGATCTTTTAAATTATTTACCTAGTATTAATGATAGAAAACCAATTATTGACCAAATAATAATATAATTTAAATAAGAATTATAGAATATATATTATTTACTTACTTGAGCTCTAAACCAGCCAGGGAATTTTGTTTCAATTTTTTTCCAAATATCCTCGGCCATAGAAAACTCAGGATATTCTCTTTTGATATAATCCTCAAACAACCTATTCAAAAATGCCGAATTAAGTTTCAAATTAATTTTGGCATGTTTTACTTTTGAAACAACATTTAAAATTAAAATTTTTCTCACTTACCTTTCCTTATATTTCAACTCATCAGAATCACAATTAGATAAAACATAGAGGTGTGCACGCTCATATTCGTTATCTTCCAAAAATCTTTCACGACATTTTCCAGAAGTAGTGCCCTCTTGATCTTGAAATAGCTCAGGCAAGGTAGAATGCTTCGACTTTTTCTGACCTATGTCAAGGTCTTTTGCCTTCGTGTCTATATGTTCTTCAAAGTAAAAAGAACAAAAATTTGCTATTTCTCCAAGCAAATATGCGTTGCATAATGACCCTTGAACACGAGCTTTATTTCCAATTTTTTGTTTCAAATGATTCAAGAACCTACAAAAAAATGGTTAAGAATGAATGACATTCAAGTAATAACCTTAAAAGGCTTCGTAAAAGATATTGATATTACCTCTAAACACGATACATCCACCTATATTGCACATGACCACCCACTTTCACTTCATATGGCAAATAAATTGGCAGATGTTTCATTGAGTTAAAAAAGGAAGGTGGAAGTATTTTTTCCAATTTGCATATTATCTCGGCAATATTTTCTTGAGACTTGTTATTTTTTCAATTTGTATTGATGAAGTGCACAAATCTCTAAAAAATTGACTAATCTCAGTTATGGCATTCCATTCATTTTTTTGGGAGAAGGTGCCTTAAAGCAACCGGCAGTAAACGCTCTATAAACAGATGACAGTCATGGATTTTTAAGCCATGTAGCTTCAACTCATTCATATCGACACATCTTCTCAAATCTGAAGCATAGCCGTCTGGAAAATTTAAATTACATATCCAATCACATAACACTTTCTTCTGCTCTTTTTTCAAAATGACTGAATCCACCTTTCGCGACCTTGAACAAAGTTTTAAAATGTCTTTTTGTGCATTTGGGTTCAAGGTTGTCTTATCTTTTCTATCCATCACCGTGTGAATTAGTTGTTTGAAAAAAAATTTCTTAATATGCATGACATCAAGGTTATGTCGAATTACTAGTGTGCTCCAATATGGAAGCTCCCAAAAAATACTTTGTTTCCACCACCCAATTCGTTTCGCTTTAACCGTTCTCAATTCATGGTCAGATGCATCCACGATTTTTGGTAAATCTTTCACACATTCCCACACTTGTTTGCCTGATAACCTCGTTCCAGCAACATCGTTCTCTATTCTTCCTTTTTGAAAGTGGGCCTTATCCTTGTGAAAAATATGATTAGTGTCTAAATATTGTCTATGACAATCAAACCAACTCCATTTTATGCTATGCTGAAGCCAAATCGATTTAGTCTCTTTTTTCGTACAACATGGACATGCATTCTCACCAGCAGTTGACCAACCAGATAACATGCCATAAGCAGGAAAGTCGTTGATCGTCCATAGGAGTGCGGCTCTTAAGTCGAAGTTTTGTTTCCTAGACACGTCATATGTAAAAAATCCCGTGTCCCATAATTGCTTTAACTCGTGAATTAGAGGCTGTAAATAGACGTCAAGGTTTTGTTTGGGACTCTTTGGTCCAGAAATAATTAATGTTAAGAACATAAATTGTCTTTTCATGCATAGCCAGGGTGGTAAATTGTAAGGAGTAAGCATCACCGGCCAGCATGAATACAACTTCCCGAATGGACCAAAAGTCGAGAAACCATCGGTGCAAAGTCCAAGTCTAACATTCAGAGGCTCAGATGCAAAATAAGGATGAAGGTGATCAAAATGTTTCCAAACCTCACTGTCACTTGGATGAGACATTGTCCCACTAACACGGGGGTTTTCATAATGCCAACGCATTTGTTCCACGAGGTTTTTTGTGGCATAAATTTGTTGCAAACGTGGCCCTATTGGGAAATAATTTAAGAAATTTTCGGGGAACCTTTTGCCATTTGCATTCTTTGCACTTTTGTACCTAGCTCTACCACATTTTCCACACTTGTCAAGAAGAGCGTCGTCCATCCAAAAAAGCATACATCCATTAAAACATGCATCTATCTTTTCATGAGGAAGTTGAAGAGCTTTGAGAAAATTTTTGGTTTCATAGAAGTTACGCATTAAAATATGATTTTGAGGAAGAAGGTCTCCCATGAGTGATGTGAAACCATCTACACATTTATGGGCTAAGTTGAATTCACATTTCAAAGTGACAAGCCTTGCAACTGACTGTAGCAATGAGAGTCGACATCCCTCGTAGATAGGTTGCTCGGCACGTTTTAACATTTGAAAAAAGGCTAATATATTGGGATTTGGAGATTAATCAACCACCTCGTCATTAAGAGCTTCTTCCCTAAGTTGATCAATGCTATCGCGCAATGCATCCTCTAACATATCCCTATAAGGATTGCCAGAGGGCATTGTCATTTCCTCTTCCTCAACGGGGAATTTCTCTCTGTGACACACCCAATCATAATAGTTGTCACTAAAACCCTTTAGACCAAGGTGTTTCCGTACTTCTTGTTCAACTAAATACTTTTTATTTTTGCACTTAGTACATGGACACCTAATTTATTTACTTATAATGAATTCGTCTTGTTTCTTAACATAATCATTGAATTTATCAACCTCTATTACGAATTCCTTCCTTAATTTTTTATTGGAATCCAACCTTTCATACATCCAGTTTCGTTCTAATATCTTCATTGCAAATCTACATATATATTAGTAAATAACAATTATTAATAAAAATGGTAAGAGCATTCATATCCACATTATTTGTTGAATCATATAGCTTATATGTTTATGTTTTGATGATGTCAAGGTGTTTTATATTTTATATACTTGTTGCGTGTAATCATTTGTCAAAGTCTTTTAGAATCAACTTATTACAAACGAGCGACAAAGAAGATTGTGACAATTGCATGAAAAGTTCAAGCCTTCATTCAAAGATCAAACGGTATAAAGATTCATTAAAGAATTATGTGAAGACGAAGTCCGTCTAAAGATTAATCAAGCTTGGATGATGATGTAGCCTATACTCGAAGATCTCACTGAAGATTAGAATAGTATAGGTGATTATCTCGTAATGATCATCAAGAATGAGTTTCTTGAATTAGTAAAGTTATAGCTTTGCAGCTATAACATTACTAGTAAAAGAGCTCAATGTTATAGCTCTCCTACTATAACATTGAGATGCTAAGTTTTTACACACGACTTATATTGTTTCGAAAATTGCTTTTATAATAGTTTAAAGTTTATTTTAATTATTTTAATGAAAGTATTTATATAATAAAGCCCGGTTTAGTGAGGAGTTCGGTTTTGTATTGGACGTTGATTAGTAGTCGTGATGGGTCAACTTATGAGTTGGACTTTGATACTAATTAGGGTTTCAACAAAACTTCTCTTAAAACCAATATTCTAACCCATATGTTCAGACTAGGGTTTGCACGAGTCACAAGGCATATGAGCCGTGACATCTCGTGTTACCTAGGGTATATTAGGTAAAGATTTTATTCTATAATAATATCTTTATATATCTTATGTATCCTACTTAATATATTTGTTTATGATAAAAGATATTCTTGTTTTAGGAAATCTTATCATAATCTTAGAATTTATAGTAAAGATACTTATTGAATAGATTATGTTCTATCTTTTGGAATATTCTTTATTATCTTTTAAGGCTTTTAGGAAAGAGATAATAAGAAGATATGATTTGTTTAAATATCTTATTATTTTCGGCTATTAGGGTTTTTGCAAAAACCGTGTGGCCTACTCTTTTCTTTCCTATAAATACTTTGCTATTTACAACATCTAAAATAGAGACCTTAAGCATAAAAATCGATTTTAATTTTACAAAGCAAACCGGGTGTTTTTAAGCAGAAAAACCAATTTGTTATTTTGAAAGGTCGTGTGTTTTTAAAGCTCGCATACTTGTTCTTATTTTATCGTTATAAGATAATAGTGCTTAGTTGATTTCATACTTGTTCATTAACGTGAACCTTTGTTAGAATCATTAGTGCTTTCTTATTAGCGTAAGTTAGTTACTAGAGTATTTAACGGTACTCATTGAGTTACAGCTAGAGTTAGTTGTACGAGTTGGGTTAGTAAATTTGTAATCCGTAGAAAGGTATTAAATTTATTAATCGAGAATTGTGGACGTAGGTTTCGACTTGTGAAACTGAACCACTTCAAAAACCATGTGTCTCTCTTCGTTCTTTCGTTTATTTCGCTTACTTTCATTCGTTGATTAGTTAAAGTTTAATCAATAAACGTTAAATAATCAATTACATTCGCATAATCGAAAAAGCTTTCAAAAGTTTTAAATCCTCAATTCACCCCCCCCCCCCTCATTGAGTATTTTGGATCAATAGACTCTTTAATTGGTATCAGAGCCTCGTGCTCTTGATTGCCTAACCGCAAAGAGGCTGATCTATCTTGTTTTTCATTTATCTTATCGTTTTATATTCCGCTGCCTATCACGTGATAAATGGATTCCAAATATCTCAAGTGTCACGTCTTTGATGGGAAGAATTATGGATTGTGGAAAAACATGATGACTCACTATGTGAAAGGTCACGATTGGGAGTGCTGGAGGATCTTTCAAAACGGACCGCACAAAATTCTTGTGGCATCCGAGGAAGGCACTACCTATGAAAAGAAAGAAGAGGACTATGTCGAGGCCGACTACAAGAAGGCCGAAAAGAACTCCAAAGCAATAAGTCTCCTGCAAAAGGGAATGACTTCTACTGAATTTGATCGGTTCTCTTCATGTTCCACGGCCAAGGAGATATGGAATGGGCTTGAATTAGCTTATGAGGGTACTTCCATTGTTAGGAAGCACCGAATAGATTTGCTTATGCAAAATATGAGCTATTCATTATGGAGCCTAATGAGTCCTTAGATAGCATGTCTACTAGGTTTTCAAGCATCATAAACAAACATAAAAACTTAGGTAGGAAATTCAGTACAGAGGACATTGCTAGAAAGGTTCTTAAGAGCCTTACTAAGAAGTGGTGTGCTAAGATCACTGCAATGGAGGAATCACGAGATCTTGAAACCCTATCCTATCAAGAACTCATTGGTGCTCTCATGGCCCATGAAATTACTCTTAACAAAGATGACGCTGAACCAAGTCGCAATAAGACTATGGCCTTAAAGAGTGAAGAAGTTGACTCTGAACTAGAGGATGAAACTGTATTGTTTGCACGCCGTTTCAAAAACAAAATATTTCGAAATAAACAAACAAAACCATCCTACAACAACAACAACAACAACAACAACAACAAATCATCCAACAAAAAGGTTGCTGAATCAAAGTCATCTTTCGCTAATAGAGGTTGCTTCAAGTGTGGAGAATCTGGTCATATGATCAAGGATTGTCCAACATGGGAGAAGATAAAGGACAAGACAAAGCGTGAGAAGATAAAGAGAGAATTGAAGCAAGTCATGATGGCTTCGTGTTATGGAGACCTTGACTCAGAAGATGACGAGGAATCTGAAGACAACGAAGTAGCAAACCTTTGTCTCAGCAGTGTTAGTCTTGACCTAATCTCCGACAGCAACGATGAAAGCACAAACTTACATTCAAACTATTGCCTTCTCGTAGAATCAGACGAAGATGATGATGAAGAGGCAGGTTACCTTGAGCTTAAAAAATGCGTTAATAAATTGTCTAAAAGTGCTTTAATTGAATTCTTTGAACAATCTCTTCATAAGTGTCACGAACAAGATTTGGAATTGAAAGATCTAAAGGAACATATTCTCGAAATCGCGGAAGAGAATCATATTCTCAAGGCTAAAGCTAAGAAGTTGAAATCTAAAGTTATAGTTGAGAAAGCAACAACATTAGATTCTACTATGGCTGAAAAGAAGGAATTAGAGTCCGAAGTTATAGCTAATGAAGCTATAACTTCCGACCTAAAGCTTAACATCAAGCACCTTGAAGCCAAAGTTATAGCTAATGAAGCTATAACCTTAGAACTTAGAAAAGCCAAAGAACTTTTGGAAGCTAAGGTCACATCTGATGAGGTAGTGATCTTAAACCAAAAGAAAGAGATAGATTCCCTTTCAAAGCAATTAAAGGAATCTAAAACCAATATGGTCAATGTTAAGAAACAACACACCGATGTCGTGTTCATTCTTAACAAACGATTCCAAGACTTTCGTGATAACTTTAAAAAAGACAATGATGTACATCACACGAAATGTCAAGAGGAAATTAAAACCCTAAAAGACCTACTTCTACACGCTAGAAAGGTCCATGATAAGTGGGAAGGTAGCACAAAAGTCCTAAACTTCCTAACCGAACAATCTGACAATAATATGAAGATGGGGTTAGGACATGAGTGCTACAACCGTAGAGATCACTCTAAATGCAAATCAACACCTTCGGATTTTGATTTCAGAAAAGGGAAGTATGCTGATTTCCTGAATACCTGATTTGCAATTACTGTGGTCATACGGGTCACATCCAAATCAATTGTGTCAAAAAGGCTCATGATATACGAAAAAATGTCGAACATGCTAAAACTGTTGACACAGTTGACGAGGATAAGGAAACCCCCACTAACGAACCTAACGAAGAAAGGAACAATAAATTTCGTTGGTTCTATGACATGGCCTTTGACTACACCAAGAAAACTAGCACTTCACAAAACCTTTGTCAATCTCAACCTAGTAGACCTACTTACAAGGGAAATAGTCGTGAAAGACCTAGAGAAATTCCTAGACCTAGAGAAAACCCTAACCCTAGAACTCCTCCCAAGCCAAACAAACCAAGGGTTAGAAAAACAGTTATTAGACAAATATGGATTCGAAAAGATCTAGTATATAGAGTAACTAATCATAAGGGACCCAACTTAGCTTGGGTACCTAAAAACTGTATCTAATCCTTTATGCAGGAAGAAGTGAAAGAAAACAATCAATGGTATCTTGATAGTGGATGCTCAAGACACATGACCGGAGATAAGAACCTGTTTCTTTCACTCAAGCCCTTCAATGGAGGAAAAGTGACGTTCGGGGACAATAAAAAGGGAAAAGTAATCGGCATTGGCAAAATCGGAATTTCTAAATCTCACGCAATCAGTGATGTCTATCTCATGGACGGTCTAAAGCATAACTTGCTAAGCATATCTCAACTATGCGAAAAAGGTAACAAAGTAGTTTTTCATACTAATAGTTGTCGCATTATTATTGAAGGAACTTGCAATGTAATTCTAGAAGGCCTCAGGAAAAGAAATGTTTATATGGTAGACTTAAATGTTGTGCCTACTAACTCCTTTTCATGCATGAAAGTCACACTTGATGATCCTTGTTTATCGCATAAACGCTTCGGTCACATTAGCTCACTAACCTTGAACAAACTCAAAAAGTGGGACTTGGTTGAGGGGTTACCTAAGATCAAGTTTGACCAAGAAAAGATGTGTGACACGTGTGCAAGGTGTAAACAAGTAAGATCATCGTTTAAACCGAAAAGTGTAGTAAGCACAATTCAAGGCTTGGAATTAGTACACATGGATTTATGTGGACCAATGAAGGTAAGGAGTTGAGGAGGATCCAGGTACGTCTTTGTTCTTGTAGACGACTACTCAAGGTATGTATGGCCTATCATCCTTCATTTAAAAGACAAAACATTTGATGAATTCGATTGTCTTATGAAACGTGTTCAAAATAAATATAAGACTAATCTAGTATCTATTCGTACGGATCATGGCACCGAATTTGACAATCAAACTTTTATAGAATCTTGTAGAGTTAATGGTGTAGGGCATAATTTTTCTGCACCAAGAACTCCTCAACAAAACGGTGTTGTTGAACGTATGAATACAACTTTAGAAGATATGGCACATACAATGCTTTTGTGTAGTGGTTTACCTCGTTACTTTTGGGCTGAAGCCATTGGTACTTCTTGCTACATCCATAATCGTGCTATGATTCGACCTATTCGTAAGAAAACCCCCTACGAACTCCTTAGAGGTCGAAAACCTAATATCTCCCATCTTCCTTGTTTTGGGAGTAAATGTTTTGTACACAATAACGGTAAAAACCGGTTAAGTAAGTTCGACCCTAGGAGTGATGAGGCGATTTTCATAGGATATTCAGATCATAGCAAGGCTTACAAAATCTTCAATAAAAGAACTTTCTGTATTGAAGAAAGTGTCCACGTTATCTTTGATGAAGATAACGTGTTTTATAAGCCTTTACAGGATGAGGAAGAAGACTTGGATGAACCCGACTTTTGTCTTTCAAGAGACGATCCCCTGGAATTGGAATTGGAGGACAATGAGATTGAGGGAACGAATGATGAACTTGATCGTTCCTCAAAATATAAAAAAGGAGAAAAATAAAGTTATCGTTGATGATACTATAACATTAACTCAAGACAAGAACTCCCAAACCAATGTTATAGATAATGTTACTATAACATCGAATCCAAATCAAGGTGTAGAGTCCGAGGTTATAATCGGCTCTAATACAACACCCGGATTGGATTCAGGGGGATCTTCCTCAAATTCCAATCCAGATGAAGTTGGGACAAGCTCAAATAACGATTAAGAACCAAGCACCTCAATAAAATGGAAATACAAAAGGTCACACCCCATGGACAATATTCTAGGGAATATTAAGAAGGGTGTTCAGACAAGACGTTCCTTGAACAACTTCTGCTCTTTCTACTCCTTCCTATCTATGATCGAACCAAAGAATATCAATGAAGCTCTTGCTAAATCTGATTGGATTATAGCTATGCAAGAAGAGCTACAACAGTTCGAAAGAAACAAGGTTTGGCATTTAGTTCCAAGACCAAAAGATCGTTCAGTCATTGGAACAAGGTAGGTCTTTAGGAACAAATTAGATGATGCCAGAGTCATTGTCAGAAACAAAGCAAGATTAGTGGTCCAAGGGTATAATCAACAAGAAGGAATAGATTATGACAAGACTTTCGCACCTGTTGCTCGTCCTAAAGCTATTAGACTTCTGATAGCATTCGCCGAACACAAGGGAATGAAGCTCTTCCAGATGGATGTCAAGACGACATTCTTGAATGGTTATTTACAAGAAGAAGTCTTTGTTGAACAGCCCCCTGGTTTTAAGAATATCAAATTTGAGGATCACGTATTCAAATTAGATAAAGCCCTATACGGATTAAAGCAAGCAACTAGGGCATGGTACGATCAATTATCTAAGTTTCTACTTGACAGTGGATTCAGTAGAGGATCCGTCGACAAAACCCTATTTCTAAAAACTGAGGGTTCTGACCTTTTCGTTGTTCAAATATACGTCGATGATATTATCTTTGGATCGACCAACCGAAGCCTATGCAAATATTTTTCTGAGTTGATGACCTCTGGGTTCGAAATGAGCATGATGGGAGAATTGAAATTCTTCCTAGGTCTGCAAATACAACAAACTGATGAAGGCATTAAAATCCATCAACAGAAATATATCAACGAGTTGATTCGGAAATTTGGAATAGAAAATTCACATGATATGCCTACTCCAATGGTCGAGAACAAGAAATTGACATTGGATGAAAACGGTAAATCAGTTGATGAAACTACTTACCGTTAAATGATTGGGTCATTGTTATATTTGACCGCAAGTAGACCCAATATTATGTTTAGCGTATGCGTTTGTGCGAGATATCAATCATGTCCCAAAGAATCTCATATGAAGGCCGTAAAACGGATTTTACGATATTTAATTGGAACGGCCAACTTGTATCTATAGTATCCAATGGAGTGCAATTTTGATCTAGTCGGTTATTCCGATGTCGACTACGCAGGATGTTCTATAGACAGAAAAAGCACGTCGGGTGTCGCCACCTTTGTCGGACCGTGTATCATCACGTGGGGTTCGAAGAAACAAAATTCAGTTGCTCTCTCAACTGCTGAAGCCGAATATATTCCTGCAGGACTGGTATGTACTCAACTTTTATGGCATAAGCAACAATTACGTGATTATGGTGTTGACGTAGGATGTATTCCTATTTTATGTGACAATACAAGTGCAATTATAATTTCTAAAAATCCCGCACAACATTCACGCACCAAACACATTGAAATAAGACACCATTTTATTCGAGACCATGTTGAGAAGGGAAATATAAAACTTGAATTTTGTAGTACTGAAAAACAATGGGCAGACATTTTGACAAAATCATTAGCTAGAGAACGATTTGAGACTTTACAGTTGGAAATTGGTTTAATCGGTGGTACCTAAGTTTCTGTATATGTTCAATCTTCTTATGACTGACTAGTTAAGTTAAGATTGTATGACTGTGTCCGCATATTGCGTTGCATGAATAATTTCGTTTGTAGAAATAGTTTTATCATAAATTTCTATTTGTAATTTGGAATTTAATTTTATACAAACTTATTCCTTATCACAATAAATAAAACACACCAAATCCTTTATCTTTCCAAATCACAAAGAATCCTTCCTATATTGCTATTCATTGCACACGGCTCACACTTCCTACATACATTCAACTTTCTTAATTTTTATCCTTTACCATATTAAATCTATCACTTAAATTCCTATACCTACCATAATTCCTATTCCTAATTAACACTTACCATAATTGCCTTCCACTTGTTAAACCTAGACCTAGACTACACCTATATCTACCCCTTCCTTGCGTGTAACATGTCCAAACACCCCCACTTGCATACTTTTTTATCCTCTCAAAATTTTACCATCATCACAAATCTCCTTCTTTACACAAACCATCACCATCAACTCCTTTTTCAACTATCACCATCATCATGAATCCAACCCATGCAAAAAATACCCGATCATCAACCCGTCACCACCAAAACCGCCACTTTCATAACCAAACATCACCACTACCACCATATGATCCTAATTTTCCTTCACCACAACCAAGCCCAACTACGCCCCTGTTCCGTAGTCGGGACGAGTCGATGTCCGAAGGTAAAAGGCGACGCCTTTTTAAG
The DNA here is from genome assembly GCF_048544455.1 of Silene latifolia. Lineage (NCBI taxonomy): Eukaryota > Viridiplantae > Streptophyta > Magnoliopsida > Caryophyllales > Caryophyllaceae > Silene > Silene latifolia. The sequence continues at coordinate 26,107,540 of NC_133538.1, forward strand.
GGGAAGAATAATGTAGTGTGTAATGAGAGTGATGATGTGGAGGAACCCGAGGTAATTTTTCGGAATGGTGTTGCTCGTACCTTACACCGAGATGCTTCGAAAGCCGCAAAAAAAGAGGGGTTAAATCGTGTTCGGCTCACTCATGACGAAAGCATCCTTGTTAATCGTGTCTTGAGGTATTCCATTCATGGTGGAAGGTATTATCCGAAATCTTGGTTGGTTAATGTTCCCCCTCTGGATTTCTTTGTTAATTTTCTTGATTTTCAAGGGTGGAGTCACATTAGTCAATTTTTGGGTCCTATTTATCCGGTGGAAGTCGTTCAATTCTTTGCTAGTGTGTCGGTTAAAAAGGGAGTCTTGCATGCTGTGGTTAATGGGAAAGATGTGACGGTCTCTGTTTTGGTTTTTTGCTCTGCTTTTTCGGTTCCCGATGACGGGATTGAATTAAATCCGACTCTTGAATGGTCTAATGTGGTGAGTGAAAAGGAGTTGTTAGTGAAAAATTATTTTGAGGAGATGACAGAAGGAGGTAATATTGTGGTTCGTCCTCTCTCGTCAAAAATCAAGTTCCTCTTGAACTTTTTGTGGAACACAGTTGTGCCGAGGAGAGGAGGTCGTGATCAGGTGTCGATTTATGAAGCTATCATGGTCTATTCTTGGTTGGAGGGACAGAAAGTGAATTTGGGTAGTGGTGTGTTGCACCGTATAATCCAAACAAGTCTCACGGTAACAAAAGAGAAGTTGAGCACCACAATCGACTTACCATATGGGATTTGGGTGTCTCGGTTGTTCGAGATAAAACGGGTGTTGGGACAAGATAGTTACGGTGTTAATGCACGAGATTGCATGTGTGATAGGTTGATCAAGCTTATGGGTCTTGTTGTTGATGGACCCGAGTTACTTCTTGTTAAGGATGTTGAGAAAACCCCGGGTGATTCGGGTTTGGGAGCTATGAAGGCGAGATTGGTAGGGTTTATGAGTGGTTTAATGGAGAAGTTTAGGAGCATTCCACGAATTTGGCTACGGTATTGTCTCGGGTTGGACCATCTCGGTCTTTAGACTCGGGTTTGGATGCTTCTCGGGTGTATTCTTGGACAAAGGAAGTGGATAAGCGGTTAGCGGGTTTTGAAAGGGAATTGAAGGCAATTCGTGGGGAAGTGTTCCCACACGGTGATCATCTTACTTTCCTTACAAGTCAAGGTGGAGCGTTGGTCATGCACGGGAAAGCTATGGCAAGTGATCAAGCGCTCACATTGGAGGCCACGAAAGCTCTCTCCCTGAAAGTGCTTAACTTTGAAAGGAGTATTCAGACTTTTTCTTAGCTTGTTCGGAGCTCGTTTGACCGTCTTGGTGCCTTAGAGCATCGTACTAGGCCCGACTACGTGAACCCGTATAAGACCCGCAACATTTGATTTCCTCTCGCCTTACCATATCTAGCCCTCACCTTATTTAGCTTTCTGTTTATTTTCTGTTGGTGTGTTTAAACATTCTCATTCGGCCCATTTTGGCAATGCACTTGAGGTTATGGCCCAAGTGTTTCATTAGACATGTGTTCATTCGGCCCATTTTGGCTTAAACATGTTTAATTCCTAAGTTTGTATGATACTTATCTTTTGGATGCTTATGGTTTTGCGTGATATTTTTATTTCCTATGACGTTTTCTCTCTTGTCTCGTCGTATATTATTCTAGTCATTTTTGATTTGTTCTTAGCTTTTCGATGATGTCAAGAGGGGGAAAGAACGTCTATAGTAAGCATCTACCTAAGCTTGCTCCTTGTCAAGACCAATTGTATCTTAAAGTCCTTAAAGTTTCGGTTTTTGAAAAATCGTTTTTATCTTGTGTTGATCTTTATTATTAAGATGACGGTACTATATTGAGGGGGAACTAAATACTTAGTCACAATTTTAGGAGGCTTGCCATCATCAAAAAGGGGGAATTTGTTGAATCATATAGCTTATATGTTTATGTTTTGATGATGTCAAGGTGTTTTATATTTTATATACTTGTTGCGTGTAATCGTTTGTCAAAGTGTTTTAGAATCGACTTATTACAAACGAGCGACAAAGAAGATTGTGACAATTGCATGAAAAGTTCAAGCCTTCATTCAAAGATCAAACGGTTTAAAGATTCATTCAAGAATTATGTGAAGACGAAGTCCGTCTAAAGATTAATCAAGCTTGGATGATGATGTAGCCTATACTCAAAGATCTCTCTGAAGATTAGAATAGTATAGGTAATTATCTCGTAATGATAATCAAGAATGAGTTTCTTGAATTAGTAAAGTTATAGCTTTGTAGCTATAACATTACTAGTAAAAGAGCTCACTGTTATAGCTCTCCTACTATAATATTGAGATGCTGAGTTTTTACACACGACTTATATTGTTTCGAAAATTGTTTTTATAATAGTTTAAAGTTTATTTTAAATGTTTTAATGAAATTATTTATATAATAAAGCCCGGTTTAGTGAGGAGTTCGGTTTTGTATTGGACGTCGATTAGTAGTCGTGATGGGTCAACTTATGAGTTGGACTTTGCTACTAATTAGGGTTTCAACAAAACTTCTCTTAAAACCTAAATTCTAACCCATATGTTAAGACTAGGGTTTGCACGAGTCACAAGGCATATGAGCCGTGACATCTCGTGTTACCTAGGGTATATTAGGTAAAGATTTTATTCTATAATAATATCTTTACATATCTTATGTATCCTACTTAATACATTTGTTTATGATAAAAGATATTCTTGTTTTAGGAAATCTTATCATAATCTTAGAATTTATAGTAAAGATAATAATTGAATAGATTATGTTCTATCTTTTGGAATATTCTTTATTATCTTTTAAGGCTTTTAGGAAAGAGATAATAAGAAGATATGATTTGTTTAAATATCTTAATATTTTCGGCTATTAGGGTTTTTGCAAAAACCGTGTGGCCTACTCTTTTCTTTCCTATAAATACTTTGCTATTTACAACATCTAAAATAGAGACCTTAAGCATAAAAATCGATTTTAATTTTACAAACCAAACCGTGTGTTTTCAAGCAGAAAAACCGATTTGTTATTTTGAAAGGTCGTGTGTTTTTAAAGCTCGCATACTTGTTCTTATTTTATCGTTATAACATAATAGTGCTTAGTTGATTTCTTACTTGTTCATTCACGTGAACCTTTGTTGGAATCATTAGTGCTTTCTTATTAGCGTAAGTTAGTCACTTGAGTATTTAACGGTACTCATTGAGTTACAGCTAGGGTTAGTTGTACGAGTTGGGTTAGTAAATTGGTAATCCGTAGAAAGGTACTATATTTTTTAATCGAGAATACTGGACGTAGGTTTCCACTTGTGAAACTGAACCACTTCAAAAACCGTGTGTCTCTTCGTTCTTTTGTTTATTTCGCTTACTTTCATTAGTTGATTAGTTAAAGTTTAATCAATAAACTTTAAATAATCAATTACATTCGCATAATCGAAAAAGCTTTCAAAAGTTTTAAATCCTCAATTCACCCCCCCCCTCTTTCACCGTCTTGAGTATTTTGGATCAATAGACTCTTCAAAAGGAAATGTCAACCATATTTTGTCTCATAACAATCAAGAAAAAAAAAGAGTATTTACCACCTAAATGTCATAAAAGATTCAAAGACAGTCTCAAAACGGGGACTATTCAAGAATTACACCTAATGTGTAATCCCTGAACGGGTACTACGTCAAAAATATATTAACAATCACAGATACAAAACTACAAAAGCATAAGATACAAAAATATATTAACAATCACAACACAAGCAAAAGATGAATTAATATTTGTAAAAAAAATACACATGACACAAATGTACACAACTTATCAAAACAAACTTAATGCTTACTAATAAACCATATAAAACTAAGCAAAAGTAGAGTAAGCATACTAAAATTGGTTTAAACATCATAAATTGGCTTTTAACTAAACTAAACTACCCTAATAATCCTAAATATCCTAATTATCTTTTAATTAAACTAAATCATTTCAAAAATCCTAAACTTAATTAAACTACGCATCCTAAAATTGGTTTAAACATCCTAAATTGACTTTTGACTAAAGTAAACTACCTTAATAATCCTAAACATCCTAAATTGGATATTAATTAAACTAATTTATTTCAACAATCGTAAACTTAATTAAACTAAGCATCCTAAAATTGATTTAAACATCCTAAATTGCCTTTCAACTAAACTAAACTATCCTAATAAAACTAAACATCCTAAATTAGATTTTAATTAAACTAAATTATTTTAATAATCCTAAACTTAATTTGGATTTTGACGTACCAGTAGGTACCAGAGGAGATCGCTAGGTAACATTATATTTAAGAAAGATTTTCTTTAACTAAAATTTATTTAAATTTAAAATAAACATAACAAAGGCACAAAACAAAAGGTAAGGTAGGGCAATATCCTAAATTGGATTTTAATTAAACTAAATTATTCTAATAATCCTAAACTTAATTAAACTAAACATGCTAAATTATTCTAAGCGTCCTAAACTAATCATAATTAATCAAAATAATAACCATAAACTCTAATTAATCAAAATAATAAAATAAATTAAACAAACCTTATATTAAATTAAGTGAGACAAGGAGATAAGGGGAGGGAGGAGCACGGCAGGAGGCGGCGGCAACGTCAGGGGCGGCGGCGGCGACAAGGGCGGCGGCAGAAAAGAGGAAAGGGTAAATGAGAAGAAAGGGGAAAGGGGAAAGAGGAGGAGAGATGTGCGGAGTATGGTGGTGGTGGGAGTGGTGGTGGTATGAGTGGTTGTCGTCGAAAATTTAGGGGTTTTTGGAAAATATTTGAGTAAAAATAATTGAGGAGAGATAGGAGGGAGACGGGTGACAAACCCGTGTACAAAAAAAACCTGCGACGGAATTTCCGTCGCAACATTAAAAAATATTAAAAAACTAATGAGCTGTAAAGGAAGGCATTAAAAAAAGCTTGCGACGGAATTTCCGTCGCGGAAAAAAATAATATTTTATTGTTGCGAAGGAATTTCCGTCGCGGACTTTATTATTATTTTATTATTGCGACGGAATTTCCGTCGCAGGGTTTCCCGCCATGTCAGAAAAATTGGCGGTCTAGGAGATTTGGCTGCTACGGAATTTCCGTAGCAAGTCCGTCGCAGAATGTGCAATCCGTCGCAAGGTCCGTCGCAGTATTTTATTTGCTAAGGACTATGTGTCCGTCACTATGTCTTCGTCGCAATGAAAAATTTTTATTGTAGTGGTTCCTACTTTCTTGGAAAACCTATTCAGCAGAATCAACGAAGAGTGTGGAGTGGTTAACTAAGCAAAGATAACGGCAGGCGGTTTATGAAATCAAACACCTACCTCCGGGTAAATAGGGCACGAGGCCTATTACCTAGCAACGTCCAAAACAAACGTTAGAGAGTCGTTGCAAACAAGATGAAACTACTATAAATAGCAAGAAGGAGAAAGAAGAAGGATTATCTACTATTCACTCATTTTTACCCTCATTTCATTATTGTTATCACTCTGAGTAAATCTACTAAGCATTTACACTTTATCTCTAGCCTGACATACAAATTCCCTGTCAGGATACACTAAAAGATAGTAATAATCCCTCCTGACTTGGTGCCCGTGGTTTTTTCCCTTATTCCCAGGGTTTTCCACGTACAAATCTCTGTCTTTCACTTTATTGTTCATTCTTTAAGTTATTCATCGTACTAGTCAGGCATAATTATTTGAGTTCGATTACCCTGCAATTAAATCCATGTCCAGACTTTACTTCCGTGTGAAATCTTGCTAAAACAATTGGCGCCCACCGTGGGGCATCTAGCTCAAAAATAATCTAAACCTAATCCCAAACAACACAAAAAGTCTTCCGAAAATGACTGGAGACAGTGTTGAACAACAACTGGCTGCCGCCAAACAACAACTACTGGATATGGAGCAACTGAAGAAAAAAATGGCCCAGGCTGAAGCTGAAGTCCAGAAACTGAAAGAATCAGAGTCCAACATGAAGCAAAAGCTAGGAGATAAAGCTTCAGGCTCAAAATTGAAGATTCATCCTGGAACACCATTTTCTTCAATCATCAAGAATATTAACTTCTCCAACTTTAGTACTCCAACTCCATCAAAAACGAAAGTAGGGGATCTTGATTCAGATTCATAAGAAACCCCAAACGAAGAGACTATCCTAGATCAAACCAATGTAGCCATAATGATGGCCATGGTTTAGGAGATCCAGAAACTCCATGAGAAATTTGAGAAGATCCCTGGAATACCTACAAACATTGAGGAAGCCAACCCTGAAAGCTATGCTGACTCTCCCTTCGTGGATGAGATAGCTAAGATAGATCTGCCAAAAACGTTTGTGGTACCATCAATGAGAACCTATGATGGACTTGCAGATCCTCAAAACCATGTAGCCTACTATAAACAGAGAATGTTGGCAACCTCTATACCCAGTGAGCTAAGACAAGTGTGTATGTGCAAAGGCTTTGGAACAACCCTGACCGGGCCTGCCCTTCAATGGTACATAAACCTACCAAATGGAAGCATCAAGTCCTTTTCAAATCCGATAAACTCGTTCAACCACCAGTTTTCTAGTAGCAGGGAGCTCGAAAAGATGAGATCTAGTGACCTGTACAATATCAAGCAAAAGCCTGGCGAGAAAATCAGAGCATTCCTGGCCAGATTCAAAAAAGAGAAAGTCTCAATCCCCACATGTGATGTTGGAACAGCCGTGGAAGCTTTCAGTCAGGGGCTACCACTGGATAGCTGATGCGTGTCTTTTATATAAGGTTTTTACCTCATTTTTACACGCATTTCTGTACTTTTTATGTAGCATCTAGCTACAAATACCCCCGAATATTCTACTTTGGTTCGTTTTATGCAATTTGCAGGAATTGACCAAAGAGGAGCTAACCCGAGCCTTAAACCGTCCCATTTGCATGCATTCATGGAGAATAAGGAGCCGGAGCTTGGAAATCTAACACTTGGAAGACGCGTGAGCTGGATTCGGGAAGTATTTCAAGGTCTAACGTGCTTGAATAGCTCAATCGAGTAGATTTTATGCTCGATCGAATGCTTTATATGCCTAAGGATGCTCGATCGACCACTTTCGGGTATGCGCAAGAGGAGACAAGCAAGAAGTGCTCGATCGAGTGGTTTATTTCCACTCGATCGAGAGGGTTGGTGCTAGTCTGCTCGATCGAGTGGTTTATTTCCACTCGATCGAGTAGTTTGTCCTGCTTTAGTTTATTTTCCGCCTAATTGTCTGATGGGCTTTTGTAATTAGTCCATAGATTAGGTTAGAATGTGTTTTTCGTATAAGACTGAGGAGTGAACAACGTAACTGTTTCTTCCTCTTTGGCTCTTCGATCTGCTCACTTTTACTCTGTCACTGGTTACTGTTCTTTGGATTTTGCCCTTCTTTTATTCTTTGGCTACCCAGATTTGGATTTATTGGTATTATCAATCTCTTTTAATCTTTTAATTCTTAATCATTTGCTTTAATTCCTTCTTCCCTTCATTACTATCATAATTGCTGAAATTCATTCCTTATTAGTTTATTATCATGTTTAACTTTAATTATTTATTTGTTGTTATTGTTAATTCAACGATAATGAGTAGCTAATTTCATTCTACTAAGAGTATAGGGGAACCATAATTATGAGGGAATAGTAATCGATTTATTGGGTTAATGCTGGTATGATCTTTGTTGTTTAAATGCTGCAATTAACTGTATCTGTCTAATTGAGTCGACGCGATTAGACACTTATATCTTGGTGATCCTTGACCTGGACCGAAAGGTTGGAAAAGGCAAGACTAGTAGCGAACAATAGGGTATTATAGTGAGGGCGAAAGCTAAGCTATTTACGTTTTAGGGCGAATTGAGACCAAAAGGAGATATTCACTGCTCCTTAGACCATATTTGCATTGACCTGAGACCTAGATTACTTGACCGGATGATTATGGTGAACCGTCTGTCTTAGCCGTTTCTCCTTATCTGCTTAATTCCTTTCTCTTATTTTTCTCTTCCTTATTCTTATTAGCTTAGAATATCACATTTAACCCCCCCCCCCCCCCTATTTGGTTACCTTGACGAACTTAGATTTAGCTGACAATTTCCTACCTCTCTGTGGATTCGACCCGACTTCCCTAGCTATATTAGTTAGAGCCAATTGGTTATTTTTGACAGGTACGCGACAGACGTGTCAATAGCGATTTCTATGACGAGCATGAAACCTTGCCTAACTTTTGAAGACGCTCAGGCAAAGGCACTTGGCTACAGTAGGCTGGAAGAAGATAAAAGCTTCAAGGCTGAAACCACTGAAAGTGTTTCAGGATATGAAAGGTCTAACAGGAAAAGTTCTAATCATAGGGGAAGCAGGTCCAGGCCATCTCCCTACACCAGGCCAAACAGATCAGAAGTCAACTATGCTCATGAGCAACGAGGTAAATCTTATACTTATCCACCTATTCAAGAATATAACTTCTCTGTTGGTACTGCAGGACTCATCAAAAGGATTGACAACATGGGAGACATTGTCAAGTGGCCCAAAAGACGGACAATCCCAACTCAAGGAAAGACACAACAAGATGGTGTGAATTTCATATGGACATAGGACACACCACAAAAGAATGCCTGGATCTACGCAGACAAGTGGCTTACCTGCTAAATAAAGGCTACTTAAAAGATCTAATGCCTTTAAAGAACAGGGATGACAGCGGATCAAGGAAGGATCAGGAAAGACCACAACGTGATCTGCCTCCACAACCACCAACCTATGAAGTCAAATTCATCAATGAAAGATCTGAGATTTGTGTCCTGACTAGCTCAGCTGCAAAGAAAATAGCTAGGGAGTCCAAAATGAAATCTCCTTTTAAACCTATAACTTACCTCAAATTACTTTTGATGATACTGATATGCAGGGAATCCCAGACATCCATCATGATGGCTTAGTCATTACTATGCAAATTGGCACTGCACGTGTCCTAAGAATCCTAGTAGATGGTGGCAGCTCAGTCAATTTAATCATGCTTGATGTCCTGAAAGCCATGAAGATCGATGAGAACCAGATCATAAAGAAGTCGAATGTCTTGGTAGGATTCAACGGTGAAACCAAGAACACTCTAGGAGAGATCGACCTGCCAACCTACGTCGAAAGAGTCTAATCATATAAAATATTCGGAGTCCTAGACTACCTCTCATCCTACAATGCAATCTTAGGCAGACCTTTCATCCATAATGTCAGAGCCATTTCTTCAACCTACCACCAGTGCATCTAAATACCAACCGAATGGGGAATAGAAACCATCAAAGGTGAACAAAAATCTGCCCAAGAATGTTACACTGAATCATTAAAACCTTCCAAGGCAAGTAAGTCTCTCGCTTAGCAATTACAGTACCCTGTCAGGAGCACTTATGTGGCAGAAACTCAAATGGAAATAGATCAAATAGTACTAGACCGTATGTACTGGTGGGTTCTGATGTCCCTGATAACAACAGACTAGAACTAGTAAGCTTTCTTAAAAATAATTCTACATGTTTTTCTAGGTCACACTTTGATATGACTGGCATAGATACTAATATTATTACCCATAAACTCAATATTGACACTTCTTTTAAGCCTGTACATCAGAAAAGGCGAAAATTTGCCCCTGAACGCAACACAATCATTACAAAGAGGCGGAGAAACTCCTAGACATGGGAATGATCAGGGAAGTAATGTACCCTGAATGGCTGGCCAATGTGGTCGTAGTGCAAAAGAAGAATGGCAGATGGAGAGTCAGTGTAGACTACACAGATCTCAATAAAGCTTGTCCAAAATACCCATTCCCAGTCTCTCACATTGATGCAATGGTAGATGCTATAGCTGGGCACGAGCTACTGACGTTCATGGATGCCTCAAGTGGATTTAACCAAATTAAAATTCATCAAGCTGATCAGGAAAATACTGCATTCATTGAGCCTGCAGCCGAGGAGCTAGATCAGATCAAATTCTTGCAAGCCAATATGGATTATTTCGCGTGGTCCCATGATGACATGATATGAATAGATCCATCCATCATAACACATAAACTCAGCGTAGACCCAGGATGCAAGCATATCCAGCAGAGACGAAGAAAATTCGCAGCTGAAAGGAATAAGGTGATCAACCAGAAAGTAGACAGCCTGCTAGCAACAAACAAGATAAGAGAGGTAAAATATCCAGAGTATCTATCAAATGTGTTAGTAGTACCCAAGAAGAATGGAAAATGGAGAGTATGCGTGGACTTCATCGATCTTAACAAAGCATGTCCAAAGGACCCCTTCCCACTACCACACATTGACGCAATGGTGGATGCAACAGCTGGACATGAAATGTAAACATTCTTGGACGCCTGGAGTGGTTACAATCAAATCAAAATGGATCGAGCAGATCAGGAGAAGACAACATTCATGTCTGAGAGAGGGATATACTGCTACAACGTCATGCCCTTCGGCCTGAAAAACGCAGGGTCCACGTATCATCAAAGGCTCGTCGTCCGGATGTTAAAAGAGCAAATAGGAAGAACTATGGAGGTATATATATATTGAAGATATGGTTGTAAAGTCAAAGAAAGCCAAGGATCACATTCAGCATCTGGCAGAAACATTCAGCACCCTTAGAGAGTACAAAATGAAGCTGAACCCATCCAAATGGACCTTTGGAGTTTCATCTGGAAAATTCTTGGGCTACATCGTGACTCAAAGAGGAATAGAGGCTAACACAGAGCAGATCAAGGCAGTATTGCAGCTAGAGTCAACAGAAAAGCCGAAAGATGTATAAAGGCTAGCAGGCAAAGTGGCAACTTTGAGCAGGTTCATCTAGAGATCCTCAGACAAGTGCAGGCTATTCTACGATATATTGAGGAAGAGCCAGAAATTCGACTGGACTGCAGACCATGAGCAGGCATTCAGGGAGCTGAAACACTACCTCAACACCCCGATGTTACTATCGAACCAGAACAAGGAGAACCACTATTTCTCTATCTAGCTGTCACAGAGGTAGCAGTTAGCGCGGTCCTAGTAAGAGAGTAGGACAAGGAGCAAAAGACAGTCTACTATGCAAGCAAGTCTCTGTTGCCAGCAGAGATTAGGTACACATCTCTTGAAAAATTGGTACTAAAATTGTAATTGCATCTTACAAACTGCGCCCCTACTTTGAGTCCCACACCATACATGTTGTGACCAATTATCCACTAAAATCTGTAATGAGAAAGCCTGAGCTATCAGGCAGAATGTCAAAATGGTCCATACACCTTAGTGGGTATGACATCAGGTATGATCCAAGAATGGCGATAAATTCATAGGCACTGGCAGATTTCGTGTCAGATTTTAGCCCAGTTATCCAAGATCTGGCAGAAGAGGAGATCCTAACCCTCAAAGGGAACAAGGAGGTAGAAGTCTGGCAGATGCACATTGATGGAGCCTCCAACCAAAGGGAGGCAGGTGTAGGACTAATCTTGCAATCTCCACATGGAGACCTGATAGCACAAGCAGTACGATGTGAATTTAAGGCGACTAACAATGAAATAGAGTATGAAGCCCTAATACTAGGAATACAGCTAGCTCTGGAGTTAGGAGTCAGAAACCTATAGGTATTCAGTGACTCCTTACTGATAGTTAACCACGTGAATGATGAATATATAGCCAGGGATTCAAAGATGATAGCCTACCTAAAAGTGGCAAAAGAGCTCAAACAAAAATTCAGAGATTGCAAGCTTAAGCAGGTCCCCAGACACCAGAATGTGGAGGCCGATGCCCTGGCAACCCTGGGGGCAACCTTCAAACCGACAGAGCTGGATAACATCCCCATTGCACATGTGTTGGAACCGTCAATCCAAAAATTAGAAAAAGTAGATAAAGGAGAATTGGAAGATCAGCAGGACGGGGCGGTAGTTCTATCAAGCACAAATGGCCAGACAGCTGTCCAGCCAAACGATCAGTCAGCTGATCAGACAGATGACTAGGACTGGCGAACGCCATACCCATATTGGTTAAGACACGGGAAGCTGCCAGATGACAAGAAGAAAATAAGGGGTTTTATGATAAAAGCCTCCAGATTCACACTAATTGACAATGTGCTTTTTAGAAAGTCACTCGCAGGACCCTACTTACGGTGCCTGGATAAACAAGAAGCACAGACTATATTTCATGACCTCCACAGTGGCCAATGTGGAAACCATGCAGGGGGTAGAAGTCTGTCAAATAAAGCCCTTAGACAAGGCTACTTCTGGCCCACAATGAGGGCAGACTCGACAGAATATGCCCGGAAATGCGACGCCTGCCAGCGCTCAGCGCCAATGATCCATCAGCCGACAGAACCCTTGAACCCCATCATTTACTCTTGGCCATTCATGACATGGGGAATGGACATTTTGGGCCCTCTTCCTAGAGCCACGGGAAACAGATTATGGATGCTGCCAATGACATACTATTTCTCAAAATGGATAGAAGCAGAAGCATTCATAGAGGTAAAAGACAAACAGGTCATCTCTTTTATCAAACGTAATATCATCTGCAGGTTTGGTATCCCATCAGAAATCATATGTGACAACGGATCACAATTCATCTCAAACGACGCGGAAGGATACTGTGCCAGGTGGAACATTTCTGTGAAAAAGTCAGCACCCAGGACTCCAAAGTCCAACGGGCAAGCTAAATCCAGCAATAAGATCTTCATGGATAACTTCAGAAGGAGATGACATGAGTTAGGAGGAAATTGGGCAGATGAGTTGCCACTAGTGCTATGGTCATACAGAATGACACCAAAGACGGCGACAGGCCAGACACCCTTCAGCCTGGTGTTTAGCGTGGAAGCAGTGTATCTATTAGAGGTTCTACTTCCAACTCACATGTATGGATGTATGACAGGGGAACTAAACAGTGCAGAGATGGTCTGGAGCCTGGACACGATATGCGAGCTACGAGAAAGTGCAAAGATATGTCTGGCTACCTACATGCAGTCAGTCGCCAGAAGTTACAACAAGAACGTAAAAATCAGGCTCCTGGAGGTAGGAGACTTGGTTCTCCGTGAAGTGTTCTAAAACACCAAGAATCGTAAGGCAAGCAAATTAGCTTATAAATGGGAAGGACCATACCAGGTTGAAGGCGTTGTTGTCCATGGGGCGTACAGATTGATGACCATGGATGGTCAAATCATGAACAAACCATGGAACATACTTAACCTGAAGAGGTATCACTTTTGATAGCAAGTAAAATTTAGTGTACAGAGTTTTGTATCCAAAAACGCCAAAAAAAAAATTACGGTAGTAGGCATACTACCAATTTTGTTCCATTTCTTTTCTTTTATTTCTTTAAACTTTAAAACTACTATTGGAGTTGTGTGGTCTATAGCTTCCTGGGACCACAATTGCTCTGGCACCCCATGAGATAGCGTCAGGTACTTTACATCGCTCTGATGGTATTTTCTATTTTTAGGCTTCTTTGAAGACATCACTCTGCACTCTAACATCTATGGTACATTGAAAGTGTTTCTAGCAGGACTGTCAACTGCAAACGCGGGGTGACAAGGCACATGGCACTCCAACATGCCTAACCTAAATTCTCCAATAGGAGCACCCTCACTAGGTGGCTTGTGGAACATACGAAAGGGAGCCTGGATGACAGTTTAAAGCTCATCCAGCTACCCTGGATACCACCCCCAAATGTAGCTCTCAATAACGAGTACTCGATGTAATCAATCAAGGCCCAAGCATGCATGCACAAACATTTAGAACGCAGAGATCTTTGAGCTACCAGAATCCTGCAACGTTCCACTGGTCCTAGAATGACGATAAACTTGCCTAAGGTATGCCCCTGTTGGCCTTAAACATGATGAACACACCTTGTGTCATGAACAAGGTTAAGTAGTCAGAATGCGGCATATGCCTAAATCAGTCATTGGACTGACACGGCAACTATCTGAGTCTAAATCAGCCTTCTCAGGCTGACACGACTGTTCTAAACCAGCCTCACAGGTTGACACGACCACCTCTATCCAGAACACGGCATACGCCTAAATCAGTCATTGGACTAACACGGCAGCTAGCTGAATCTAAATCAGCCTTCTCAGGCTGACACAACTGGTCTAAATAAACCTCCCAAGTTGACACGGCGGCTACCAACTAAAACCAGCCAACAGGTTGACGCGGCAGCTTCCTAAGCTAAGTACACAAAAGCTACAAGGTATGATATGAATAAAACTTGCCAAAACTGGGCAAGAGGTATTTTAAAATATGGCCAAGCGCGCCAACCAGGCAGGCATGGCCATGAGTTCACACAACCACCACCATAGCGGGAAACACAAAACAAAAAGTGTGTAAAAATTCTTACAAGTCTGCACCACACAGGGTCGGACTACCATTCAAAGAAAGTTAAAAATAAAAACTTTTAACTAGAGGCCAGGTCGATGACCTCCCTCTATGGCACCTGTTTTGCCTTCTCTTAATGACCCTCCATTTCAGGTATAGGACCAGGTTGCACGCCCTCAGTACCAGCAGCCTCTTGGGCTCCCTCAGCAACGACAACCTCCTCAAAGGAACTAGCTTCCTCAGCAGCCGTTTGCTCCATCAGCGCAGGAGAGTTCACATCGCCGACCTCAGGCATCAGCAGGCTCAAGTCAGGCTGAACAGGGTAGAGGGTCTCAAGCTGCCTCTCTTCCTCCTCTAAAGACTACAGGGTTGGAGGCTCAGCAAGCGCAGCAAGCATCCCGCTGATCTTTCCCCGCCAGGTAGCATAAGCAACAATGTTGGTGGCGAGTGAGATCAGCTCACTGATCTTTTCGTCAGAGATCTTAAGGGAATCAGAGAAAGTACTGCACACTTCTTGAATCCACGCCAACTGATCAGCTCCCTCTTTCAATTTCTTCTTGGTGCCAGCTAGTTTAGCCTTCCTCTCCACCACACGCCCCCTCAGGTCAGAGCGCTGCTGCTCCAAGTCAGCAATGGTCCTAGACAGCTCCTGATTCTTGGCATTGGTAGCCTGACTGGTGGTTTGCACCACGTTGATCATTTTCATATTGTAAAGAGCTGACTGGAAAGCCTGTAAGCAAAAAAGAAAGAGTTAGCAGAATTGGTGTGGAAAGATTCAAAACAGGCAGCAGAAGAGGAGTACTCACCATGAAAGCATTGTGCACGTCGTTCTCCGCCATCTCCTCTGGGGATAATTCTGAGAAAGCTTCCACCAGATAAGGGAAGAGGATCTGGTCGATCTCAAGCCAGTATGGCACCTTGTCTATATTCCCAAAACCATCGGGAAAGTGGGCAATAATACCTCCACTAGCTATGGCAGCAGGACTCGCAGGTGGGGTAGGAGGATGACGGGACGGTGGACTAACTTCCAGGGGCTCAGGGCGAACAATGCTGGAGTGGGTAGGAGGAGTCTGAAAGGAAGTAGCAGGGGCACTCCTCTTGGACGCAGAAAGCACGTCAGGACTCCCAGTAGCCCTCTTTCTCTTAGCACTCTGAATGATAGCCTCTAGATGGTCCACTTTGGAACCTGCAATTAGTTAGATGTCAGGTATCAGGAATACCAGATAAAACAGCAAGATATCAGGCATCAGAGACATCAAGTTAAAAGATTTAGCACGATAATATAAGGTGACATACCAGAAGACATGTTGTGAGCTGATTCTTGAGGGTTGGAGGAAGATGCAGGCGAGAAGCCAAGCAACAGATCAGGGAACTTCCAGTCGGAGAAGGAGATGCAAAACATATTGTTGCGGGCAGATGTCGGGTCACCTAGACGAGTGAGGTTGCAGGGGCCTGCACAGAAACGAGAAGTAAGTCGGTAAGCATAGGAAAAACTTGAACAGGCGCCAATAGGGCTACTTACTAGAGGTTAGGATCCAGTCTTCAAAAATGTAATCAGCAGGTTGCTGGATGGAGGCCTTCCTCAAATAGAAGAATTCCTCAAACCATTTTTCATCCCTTGACTTCGACACATGCTTGAAGGGAGTCTCACCACGGCCACGAAAGGAAAACTGGCCCCTTCCCAAGGACCGGATCTCATACATGTGAGCCAGCTCACCAAGGGAGATAGTGCTACTCGGATTCTGGCTCGCCGACAGAGAATAGAGGAGAACCCTCCAGATATTGGAAAAAATTTGGGCCATGGCAAAGTTGTTGGTTCGAAAGAAATCTTGCATAAGTTTGGGGAAAGGGAATCGAAGACCGTATCTGAAGGGGTGGAGGTAAAAGCAAACCCATCCCACACGGATAGCATCCGCCTTTTGGCCAGGCTCAATAATGGCGATATCAACCCCGTCGCCAAGCCCCAGTAACTCTTTGATTAAGGGGATGTCGGCGGTGGTCAGGGAAGAATTGCAGTCATGGGGGTGAACGAAAAGGTTACGGGACGGAAAGGTAGGGTCTGGGTTTTGGTCGACCGGAGTAGAGGTTAAGGCGGTGTGGCGAGTTTTCCCCATAATTAAATAAGGGAGGAAAGAAAGATCAAAGAAACGAGGAAGTACCTGATGAAGCAAAGCAACGGTGAAAATGGCAGAAATCCGGCGAGGGAGCAAGGAGAAGAAGAAGGACTTTAGAGAGAAGTAAGGGTTTTAAATTTTAAAGTTAATGAGAAAGGTAGGTGAGTAGTTGGGATTATAAAGGAAGAGAGAAGGGTAGGGTACGGGAAATGAGGTGAAGGAATAGGGGCAATGATGAGTGTTTGGGAAGCTGTGCAAAAGACGGCGCGAGGTTTGAAATTTGTAATTCCTTACTCGACGCCTCGAGACGTGTCTCGCAAGGAATTAGGGGCAAACTGTTTGGGCCAAAATCATCATATTGGCCTAATAGAATAATAAGCCCGTCAAGGCTTTTATAATTGGTCCGAGGTATCTAATAGGCGTGCAAGGGCCCGTGAGCAAGGGAAGTCAAGGAGATCTCACGGAGATTTTAGGGAGATAAGGGGGAATAGAATACAAGGCCGCGGTTTTGGAAAGTATCACGATATGACTTATATTCCTTGCATACAAGGAGTAGGATAAGGATAGCGTTTATACCCTATAAATAGCCAAGAAGACAAGGAAGAATATTCATTCAAGAATTACCATACAAACATAATGCATTGCGCTAGCTAGATTATCGTGTTGTCTCCATTGTAATCATTCTCGTATTCAAAGCTAGTGCACTCATTGGAAGGGTACCGTCCCTTCCCGCGGTCGTTTTCCACATTGGGTTTTCCGCGTCACCAAATCTCTCGTGTCAATCTTTACTTACGTCTTTAATTTCCTTACTTGGCGTTAAGGCAAACGACTCAATCGACACACAACGAATAGGACCACATTGACCTTACTGAACCTAATTCGGTAGAAAATTACCAAAACAGACCACAGACATTCTAATCACGGCTCTAGAGTATCAAATAAAAGGTATAAGGGACATCCAAAATATAACAAGTAACTTCATCACTAAGGCTTCTGCTTTTAGTCCTTCAAGTCAGAGCATATCTTACATACATTTATATCACGGAATGACGGGTGGAAGCTCTTGTCCACAGTCAGTGAGACTAGGATCAACTCCCAAGCTAGGATTTTCTTCAGAACTATGTAGAGCCATAAAATGAAAAGACAGTTTGATACATTCCGAAAAAAGAATATTCGATATTCCTTCTGTTGACAGTATAAAAGATTCGATAAAATCAAAAGTGGACACTAGAAATAAACATTACCACATCATAGGTTGACTTTTATCCAAAGCATGTCCTTGATCCCTTTTTCCTGCAACATTATTTTCAGCATATGCATTTACTTACTTCATTTTCAGGGAATCTTTCACCAAGCGATTATCCATTTCTACAAAGTAAATCGAGAGTGAACCATGGTATCTACATATTCATTACGTTCAGAAACGTTCTTCAACTATAGAAGAGGTGTAATACTCCGTATTTTGATAATTATTTATGAAAGTAATTTATGTAATTTAATAATTGATTAAATGACATTTCTAATAGTAATTATAATAAGACGTTAATTAAATAATAAATTAATAATCTAAGTCGGGAATTGGGTTAAGCTTATAAGTGGATCTTGGGCCGTGTGCCATTGGTAATTGGACCGAAATTTATTAAACTGGTGTAAGTGTAATCGGGATTTATATCGGGAATTAATAATAAAATAATATGGGAATAATAATATATAAAGGTAATAATAATTATATCAATAATAATTATGAAGTTATGACAAATAATAAATTAGTTAATGAGGAAATTCAGTTTATGGTAAGATTTATATATAATAAAAATAAAAAAAATAATAATAATATAATGTTAATTATAATATTGATAATTCCTATACTAATTAGAATAAGGTAAATTATGTAGTTTCCTAATTGACCTCGCATTCTCTATAATCCTACCTTATAAATACCCTATTAAATCTGAGAAAAAAATCACAAATTAAGAGGAGGAGCTTTTGGAGACGGAATTGGCAAGCGGTAATTAATAGGTAACAATTTCTAATCTTGTTTTATTTTCTTATACAGCTGAATGTCAGACGATCTTAAGACGCTTAGAAACTGACCCAAACCTTGACGGAATCAGACCAAACTTTGGGAGGTAGTTCGTGGGGTTGTAAGGGTTGGAATGGGTGTAGTGGTGGTGTCTGGGAAGGCCTAGGGTGGCGGTGGCAGGCGCCTAAAGGTGGCTGGTCAGGGGAGTTACGGGTTTTGGTCATGGGGTTTTTGATGGGTAATTCGACCCATAAACGGGACTGACTTGACCTGGGTTGTGGTGGTTTGGCTTCAGAGGATTGGCTCGACCATGGTGGGGGTGTTGGTAGGGTAGCTGGTGGTGCTTGGTGTTGGTGGTAGTCGGGATTTCGCGAAACAGGGGAGAGCAGGGGGTAGTTGTCGCGGGGTTTAGGGCGAGGGTTTGTGAGTTTCTAGTGGCGGTTTAGTTGGTGGTTAGGGGTGAGTTGGATGCTCTGGGTTGCAAGCTGGTGGTGGCTAGGTCGGGTAGTGAAGGTGGTGTCGTGTGGTGTTGATGGTAGCCGGGTAGAATAGTGACGGGTTTTCGGTATTGGCCTGGTAGTGTTGTTGCTGATTGTTGTCTATTGTTGTTATGGTGGTGGGTGGAGGTGCCATGGGAGAAGGTCTGGTCTGGTGGTTGTGGCTGGGCTGGTGGTTGCGGATGGTCTGGTGTTTATGGGTTGTCGAGGTGTCATTGTTGTTAGGTGTGTGCGTGTCTCTCGTGTGTGTGTATAGGAGTTAGTATATGGGTTAACATGAGTTAGTTGTGAGTTAGTTATGAGTTAGTTATAGTTATGGGTCGGGAGTGGAGTTGGGTTTGAAACGGGTTTTTGAATTATATTATACGAGATTATAATTGACGTAATTAATTCATTTATAATAAGTGAATCGAGTTTTAATAATCGTAAACCTTTAATAATTATAATAAATAAATTGGCTTGAATAATTTGTATACTAAAAGGAATAAATGAATAAATGAATAAATAAAGTTAGTAATTATAACTATTGTAATTGTTATTATTATATAGGTGACGGAAATTGTGAAGAGTTTATAATCGGATTTGTTCGCTTTAATTATTGGATTGCGTAATTGAAGTGCTTGCTTGCCAGGTAGGGATAATCCTACTCAACTCGACTTTTAATTACCTATATTTGGTATGGTGAATTACTTACGTTAAAGTGGAATTGTTCATATGTTGAAATGGGAGAATTAAATTGTCTTGTGTTGGTTGTATTTAATAATATTGACACGGTGGATGAAATTGGAATTGTTTATATTGATAATGTTGACAGGATGAATTATGTTGGTTGTGATTATGACTAATGTGTAAAGCTGTGCGACAGTCAGTGTACATTGTTGAGGGAGTTTGTACATTGGGAGATAGTAATATGTACATTGTGAGGGAGGGGTACTATTACATATTGGCGGTACGGTTTTAAGGGAGGGGTACCAAAGTATGTGAGTACGTTGTCAAGGGAGTTGTGCTAAGTAAAGTAAAGGAGCACGTTGTCAGGGGGTTGTGCAATGAAAGTGAATTGAATTGGATTGATAATTGTATGTTCTTGTTGTTTAGTTTTATTCCTACTCAACCTCGCGGTTGACTGTGTATTCGTGAACACCTGCGGTGAACCGTTTTATGGGGAGCAGATTTGACAGGTACAAAAGATTAGCTGACTTGGGAGCAATGGGATGAGAGCTCGACATGCACCATAGTTGAAGTCTAGATCACATAGTTTAATTATATCACTTTATTTATTTCCGCTGCGAGTTGTAAATATTTTTATATTACGTTTTAGTTGATTCATTTGTAATAAACATGTGATCGCTAAGTTTTCATTTAAAGTACTTTGGTATTGTTGTACTTTGTGATTCACTACCTCGGGAAACCGAGATGGTAACAGTCCTATTTATTTGGGAATGTCTAGCCAAAGGCTCCTAAATAAATGGGGGTGTTACAAAGTGGTATCAGAGCAAAACGATCCTCAGGCCTAACCAATGAATAATAATGAACTTAGGATGTGTCAAAATAAAATGAACCCCGGGTAAAAACTGTTAGGAGCCCCTCTTAGTACTGTTAGGAAAGCGCGCCTAATTCGTACCTTGGCCATTCCACTTTTGAACCGGGTACCTTGAGAGACATTTCAGTGTGGGGTAATTTAAAATGAATATAGTATATTTCCCTTAGGAATTTGTTTGTCTTGTTTGAATGTGGGAGGTGTGAGTATGATTATTATGTGAAGTGTTGAAGGAATTGCATGAAATTGTGAAGAATGCGATTTTGGTTGATTTCTCGAAATTTTTCCCTTGATTATTTTGGCTGTCATTTACTGCCTGCTTAAAATCCGTGAATGATAATATTATGTGTGATATCCTTGTGAGTTATCTTTCATATGCCACTGGTCTCATGTTCAAATAATATACGGTTTAAGAGAAATAAATATCTTAGTTGGCGGTGGTCAGAATATTCCTGTACAGTGATGTTTTCGCGCCATGTTTTTGTAAAATTTACCATTTAAAAACTACCTATCGATTTAGTGTAATTACAACTCCATTGTTTAAAAGATTCTTATATGTTTCTAAATTGATAAGCCACGTTACAAGGTAAAATTTTAACAATTAATAGTGATTTTTACAAGTTGACCTAAGTTTCTGACAAGTTGTTGTAAAATTTCTGTTTTGACCAAGTTGTTTGTAAAATGCATTATAAATGGATCTTTTGAGTTTTTGACTTGTTTATTTTTCTCATGGTTTATTAACTCTCTATATTTTCTAAAAAGTATAAGTTCTCTAGACTTAATTATGTTATTATTTATTTATGATTTTTAGAAGTAACAACATGTTTTTTTAGCCTTTGGGAAATATGTAAGTCTTGTTTCTTGTCTTTTGCACTTTGATACTATGATGTTGTCAATTATGTGAAGTAGGATGACATGTCTAGTGATATGCAGAATGTGTTTCCCTAAGCCTATATATATGATTTCAATAGTTGCATCCATGTTTAAGTTAGATATCATTATCAAGAAAAGATTAATTAAAACAATATGTGTATCTTTTGTTATAGATTATTATTTAGTCTGACAATGTATTCGTCGGTAGTTAAGTAAAGTAGTTGAGTTTAAATAAAGTTAGTTTGAGTATATTATAAGTTGTAATTTTTGATATTTGGAAGTAAATCAAATATTTTGTATCATTTAACCATTAATTCGTGTAGGAAATAATAATTGTTTATATTACAATGTGTGTTTTAATATTTTGTGGCGTTACAACAAGGAATTGTTTGTTCATATTGTTTGATATTCCGAACTTCGAGGACGAAGTTTATTTTTAGGGGGAAGGAATGTGATATAACGAATGTTTTGGGTTATTGTTGGGACACCTTGTTATAAGATTGGCATGATTGATAATCCTAAAATGCATAATTGTATTGGATGATGCTTAGTTATGATAATTTCTATGTATGTTGTGGTAGTAGTTGTGGGCGAACTTCGGGACGAAGTTCATTTTAAGGGGGGAAGACTGTAATACTCCGTATTTTGATAATTATTTATGAAAGTAATTTATATAATTTAATAATTGATTAAATGACATTTCTAATAGTAATTATAATAAGACGTTAATTAAATAATAAATTAATAATCTAACTCGGGAATTGGGTTAAGCTTATAAGTGGATCTTGGGCCGTGTGCCATTGGTAATTGGACCGAAATTTATTAAATTGGTGTAAGTGTAATCGGGATTTATATCGGAAATTAATAATAAAATAATATGGGAATAATAATATATAAAGGTAATAATAATTATATCAATAATAATTATAAAGTTATGACAAATAATAAATTAGTTAATATTGTATGAGGAAATCCTGTTTATGGTAAGATTAACATATAATAAAATAATAATAATAATAATAATAATATAATGGTAATTATAATAATGATAATTCCTATAGTAATTAGAATAAGGTAAATTATGTAGTTTCCTAATTGACCTCGCATTCTCTATAATCCTACCCTATAAATACCCTATTAAATTTGAGAAATAAATCACTAATTATGAGGAGGAGCTTTTGGAGACGGAATTAGCAAGCGGTAATTAATAGGTAACAATTTATAATCTTGTTTTATTTTCTTATATAGCTGAATGTCAGACGATCTTAAGACGCTTAGAAACTGACCCAAACCTTGACGGAATAAGACCAAACTTTGGGAGGTAGTTCGTGGGGTTGTAAGGGTTGGAATGGGTGTAGTGGTGGTGTCTGGGAAGGCCTAGGGTGGCAGTGGCAGGCGCCTATAGGTGGCTGGTCAGGGGGGGTTACGGGTTTTGGTCGTGGGGATTTTGATGGGTAATTGGACTCATAAACGGGACTAACTTGACCTGGGTTATGGTGGTTTGGCTTCAGGGGATTGGTTCGACCACGGTTGGGGTGTTGGTAGGGTAGCTGGTGGTGGTTGGTGTTGGTGGTGGTCGGGATTTTGCAAAACAGGGGAGAGTAGGGGGTAGTTGTCGCGGGGTTTAGGGCGTGGGTTTGTGAGTTTCTAGTGGCGGTTTAGTTGGTGGTTAGGGGTGAGTTTGATGCTCTAGGTTGCAAGCTGGTGGTGGCTAGGTCAGGTAGTGACGGTGGTGTCGTGTGGTGTTGATGGTAGCCGGGTAGAATAGTGACGGGTTTTCGGTATTGGCCTGGTAGTGTTGTTGCTGATTGTTGTCTATTGTTGTTACGGTGGTGGGTGGAGGTGTCATGGGAGAAGGTCGGGTCTGGAGGTTGTGGCTGGGCTGGTGGTTGTGGATGGTCTGGTGTTTGTGGGTTGTCGAGGTGTCATTATTGTTAGGTGTGTGCGTGTCTCTCGTGTGAGTGTATTGGAGTTAGTATATGGGTTAACATGAGTTAGTTGTGAGTTAGTTATGAGTTAGTTATAGTTATGAGTCAGGAGTGGAGTTGGGTTTGAAACGGGTTTTTGAATTATATTATACGAGATTATAATTGACGTAATTAATTCATTTATAATAAGTGAATCGAGTTTTAATAATCGTAAACCTTTAATAATTATAATAAATAAATTGGTTTGAATAATTTGTATACTAAAAGGAATAAATAAATAAATGAATAAATAAAGTTAGTAATTATAATTGTTGTAATTGTTATTATTATATAGGTGACGGAAATTGTGAAGAGTTTATAATCGGATTTGTTCCCTTTAATTATTGGATTGCGTAATTGGAGTGCTTGCTTGCCAGGTAGGGATAATCCTACTCAACTCGACTTTTAATTACCTATATTTGGTATGGTGAATTAGTTACGTTAAAGTGGAATTGTTCATATGTTGAAATGGGAGAATTAAATTGTCTTGTGTTGGTTGTATTTAATAATATTGACACGGTGGATGGAATTGGAATTGTTTATATTGATAATGTTGACAGGATGAATTATGTTGGTTGTGATTGGGACTAATGTGTAAAGCCGTGCGACAGTCTGTGTACGTTGTTGAGGGAGTTTGTACATTGGGAGATAGTAATATGTAAATTGTGAGGGAGGGGTACTATTACAAATTGGCGGTACGTTGTTAAGGGAGGGGTACCAAAGTAATGTGAGCACGTTGTCAAGGGAGTTGTGCTAAGTAAAGGAAAGGAGGAAAGGAGCACGTTGTCAGGGGGTTGTGCAATGAAAGTGAATTGAATTGGATTGATAATTGTATGTTCTTGTTGTTTAGTTTCATTCCTACTCAACCTCGCGGTTGACTGTGTATTCGTGAACACCTGCGGTGAACCGTTTTATGGGGAGCAGAATTGACAAGTACAAAATATTAGCTGACTTGGGAGCAATGGGATGAGAGCTCGACATGGACCATAGTTGAAGTCTAGATCACATAGTTTAATTATATCACTTTATTTATTTCCGCTGCGAGTTGTAAATATTTTTATATTAAGTTTTAGTTGATTCATTTGTAATAAACATGTGATCGCTAAGTTTTAATTTAAAGTACTTTGGTATTGTTGTACTTTGTTATTCACTACCTCGGGAAACCGAGATGGTAACAGTCCTATTTATTTGGGAATGTCTAGCTAAAGGCTCCTAAATAAATGGGGGTGTTACAAGAGGTTTTAGTCCATCATGATGATGCAAAATTCATAATAACAAAAGTTACTAAATAGAATAGGCCTCACGTAACCCTGAAAAAAATGATAGCAAATCAACCACTTTGAATCAAAAATATACCACCATGTGACATGAACCTTTCTATATCTACATAGAAGTATTTACGGATAAAACTTGACTTGACACGTACATTGCATTCACAGTTTCAAACATTACAAGCTACTAGGTCACTTAAGTTTCTAAATTTTAACTAGTCATAGCCTTATGCACGTAGAAATTTTCTTACGTATCCGACTCATGATTTATTATTTTCACACAAAGAGAGTATTATGCACATAGAAATAAAGGTTAGGTGCATAGAAATATTCAGTAGATGCACCCAAATAATCAATACATACACAAAAAATAAGCATTATTAACATTTACAAGGAAGTGAGGTTGTTCCTTTCCTGCAACAAATTCAAAGAATTTCCACTCTTCCTAAGTATGGGATGTCATCGGCACTGAGAAAAGCACATGTAGGTATCCGACTCATCCGACCAAATTTACACTCCGTCATTTCATATACTCCTACTATACAACCAAACCCATAGTCTCAAATCAATTAATCACAGCTACTTGATGGAGTGATCTCGTGGACCTAGTACCAACAATATAGCACAAGGATCTACCCACTCAGTGGTAACCCATCAACAAGGGGGATTAAAACACCCGTCTTGCTACCTCTCAATTAGACTCATCTAAGACTACTTGCAACTATACAAGCAAAAAAGACCAATCCACTTAACCCGTTGATTTCAATCGACCCAAAGCATCTTCAGGTTAATAATATTATTTTCGAACTGAGGGATCAGGAACAACGAAATAGAAAAACAATTAACCTAGCAATGACCATAACATTCAAGTTTCCATAAACACAAACACACTTTATATGCTCCATGTCTCAACCAAAATGTAAACAAAGTACAGAAGTGATATCAATCATAATTATAACTCATAAAACTAAAAGAGATAATAATACCTAGATAGGAATCATTTAAAGCAACACATGAACCACACTTACTGTTTCTAATTCACCATAAAGACAAATTGTATAACACACCGCCAAACACGTCATATACAAACAATCCACACCCCTAAAACTTTTATTTGATTATGGTCCATTCATATAATTGTCCTCTAAGTATACTTATGGGCCATTAAACCAATAGTTCTCCTCAACATGACACAACACAATGACCAAAAATAATAATTCAAATCATGGTAAACATTAGAAATATAATCCTCCAAATCATGTCATTCACACTCAACATCATACAACCATATTGGGTCATCTGAGGATAAAATTGTTACAATCATACACAATGTTGCTGCAATTGTAAAGATTGCATTTCCTACTACATTTTTGAAGGTTTCAGCATTATTGGGTTATTTGAGGTATTAATGCTGTAATTACAGGAGAAATTGGCAGATAATGAGATTTTATTCATCATATCTAGGATTTATTTCCTCAATTGTACTTAAATTTCCAAACAAAATCAGCTGAAAAACCCCAAAAAAAGCCTTATTTAATTTAGCTAGTTTTTTGTTCAGGATTCAATATACCGGTAACAAATGAGATGTTTCCACTAAACACCAAAATGAATCAGTCATAACACCAGAATTCGACAACAATAAGTGACGATAACGAATTATCATCATCTAAATTGATGAATATGAAACCTAATTGTCATCAACGAAAAAGAAATAAAAATTACATTATATTGATTAATATAAACTCTAATTTCGACTAATTCGACTAATTTAATTGATGGGATCGTAAAATTAAAAAGACATAAAAATATAAACCCTAATTTTACTAAAATAAAAATCAATTTCCAGTATGCACCTCGTCAATTCCACGACTTTCAATGATGAAGAAAAGATGACAAAGTTGAATTCACAAACACTAGAATGTAATCAAAGAGAGAAAGGAAAAGATTCATAGCTACGCGGACTCACAAGATTGATGTTCGAATAGAGAGAAAAAAATGTACAGTAAGATTTGAAGAGAGAGAAAAAAAGATGGGTGAGAATAAAATTGTAAAATGATGAGGATGGAGGGTTTTGTTTTGAGTGTGGGTAATTAGATGAGTTAATCTAGTCATTCGCTTATTTAATTCTAATTGTTATAAAAGGTTCTCACAGTTCTCATTATACTAGTGGTTCTCACTGGATCCACGAACCTATATATATATATATATATATATATATATATATATATATATATATATATATATATATATATATATATATATATATTTATTTATTTATTTATATATATATATATATATATATATATATATATATTTATACATGACATGTCATGTAGGAATATGATATGTACCTCCAATAAAAATTACATGTACCTTTGGCATAAATATATTGTACGTACATACATTTTCGTTAAAATAATATAACCTATAATAAATGAAAATTTTATAATAATTATATAAACAGTAATAACAAATTATCATATGTATATAAAATATTTTGTTCATTTTTTATCAAACTCATTTAACTAACTGAGCATTACATTGATTTTATACTGAAAGCACATTGAATATAAGTTATAAGTATATTTAATTATTATTATAATATGTACATTGTTTTAGCAGGATTTTCCCTGAAAGGATCCGGCTTGATTATAGAGTAATCAGGATATCTAGTTCTATAAGTTTGGAATAATATTATGAGTAAATAACAAGGAAGGACTAAGTATAAAGAATATCACTTGTATTATTTTGATAAGCTGAGTACAAACTCGTGTATATAATTGAATATTCAGGAAATAGTGAGAGATAAATTATAAAATAACTAATGAATAATGAATCCCTTTACAAATGCTAGATCATGCTATTTATAGTTCTACAAATATTAACGTTGTATTCAATCTCAACGTTCTTCTCAATTGTCGGAGTCATTTTGCGATTAATAGGGCACATTCCTATTAATCCTGGTTGACTCGTTCTTCTCTAACTAATCTTTAGCTTTTCTCCTTTTGCACGTCTTGATTCATGGGAATGATGTAGTCTTATAGTTAGACTTGGTTTTCCTTGAGAATAGGATGTGAGCATTTGTCTTTATATAACCGTCTTGTTGCTCTTCAACTTGATCCAGCCTGCTTAAGTATCCTGTCAGGCTATTCTGCACTTACCATCAGGCTTTTCTTCTAGGGTTTAGTAGCTTGCTTATTTTGTGGTTCCCTTCGCCTGCCAAATAGTAGTTGGATTTGTCCGGTCCTTGGTTGCTTCATTCAGCCTAACAGGATCAGGCTAAATTACAGTCAGACCCGGCTAATTTGGGCCTAAAAATTGCCCCTTGACATTTTACCCGTGCTGGATCAGGCCAGGGGTGAGATGTCAATTTACCGGGCTAAACAAAAAAAAAAATCACATTTATTCAAGGACTCTTAGACTTCTAGTGACCGTTAAACACTGCAACGGCTAACTGCATGATGTCATGCTGACAGTTTTGCGTTTTCTAGGGTTTTTGCGCCGTTACTCCTCTTCTATAAATACGGTATTTGTGATGAGTTTATCTTTCACCAAATTTCTTCCACTTTCCTTGCTAAATCTTCTCTAAAATTCTCCCCTATTTCCCAGGACCTCTAGTTTGCTGACTTATAATTTCTCATTAAATAAAATTCATCACGATAACCAAAACAACAAAGGATATGGGAGCCAAAATGCGTCCTGCTTCCCAGAAAGCTGCTGCTGAGCCTGAACCCAAAGATGTCCATGAGGAGGAGGTGCTTGAAATTGATCTTCCTGCTCGTGCTATAGCTTTTAAATATCAAGACTCTATTTTTTCTGCTCTTCGGATCCTTATTTCCCTGAAGAAAACTTATTGAAAACGAACTATGATAGGGTTTTAAGGGAGAAAAAATTAATTCCTGATTCGACTGAGGTTTGGATTCCTGAGTCTTGTCCAGTCAGAGCTAATTGGGTATCACCTGGTTGGTTCTGTATTTATGAATGGGCGTTTAAGGCAGGTTGTATGTTACCTTTTACTCCTTTAATGATTGATACTATTCGTGCTATTGAAGTATCACCTTTCCAAATCATGCCAATGGTTTGGAAACTTATCAACTCTATTGAAAATTTATGTGCCAAGCATAAACTTGTAATTACTATTAATGATATAAAGGCAGTATATCATATGAAAAATCCTTCTACTGGTCGTTTCAATTTGAGAATTAAGTCGAAAATGTCTCCATTAATCACTAACCTGGACTCTGGAGATAATAAAAGCTGGGCGAAGACTTTCCTGTTTATCCGGACTGAAAGTCTGGGGTCAGGCTTTGATTATTTGAGATATCCTCCTTTGGAGAGTGGTAGGTTTTCAGTACTCTTAATTTGCAATTTATATTATACGAAATTAAGATATTTAA
This sequence comes from Silene latifolia, assembly GCF_048544455.1. NCBI lineage: Eukaryota > Viridiplantae > Streptophyta > Magnoliopsida > Caryophyllales > Caryophyllaceae > Silene > Silene latifolia. The sequence goes on from NC_133538.1 coordinate 26,136,550, forward strand.
GGTTTACCTGTGCATTTTTGGTAATATTTGTATCTCCTGATTGGAACTTCAACCCTCTCAACGAGGAGGCTGTTTCAAGGATAGAGGCTTTTCTTTCTATTCCTGAGGAAGAGAGGGCTTGGCCTGCTAGTCTGGGCAGGGATTTATTGCCCCGGTATATGAAGACTAACCTGAGTGTGGTTAAAGTACCCAAAGGCAAGCCTAGCTCCACTGCTCTTTCCTGTATGTCTTCTATATGTCTCTATGTCGATTGTTGTCTTCTTATCGCTTCTCTTCTGATATTTATGTATATTCTTTATATATTCAGTATTCAGGTCTTCTGCTAGGTTGGCCAGCTTTACTGCCAAAGACTTGAAAGCTGGGGTTGCTAGGATTGCTGAACAATCCAAGAGCCAGGAGGCTAGTGGGAGTGATAAGACGCTTGATGTTTTTGGTTTCTGATGTTCAGCCTCCCCAGGAACCACCCAGGCTAGTATCACCACAGGTCGTTCAGGCTTCCAAAAGGAGGAGGGAAGCTGTTATTCCTGAAGAAGAAGGGAGAGAGAAAGAGCTTATTTAGGCTCAGCCAATCAGAAGTGTGTCTGCTCGAATTGACGATATGGATGCTGCCCAGGCGCAGATAAATGATTTTTCTGCTGGTATGAGCGGCCAGCTTTTATCTGATAATGAATCTTCTACTAAAGTGATTTCTATCTTGTCTTTCCTTGTGACAAAGGCTGTTGCCTTTGTTTCCCAAGCTAAGGAGGTTAGTTGCAAAGGGACTTTCCAATATTTATGTGTTCTTTGTGTTGCTTTGTGTTTGGCTAATTGACTTTCTTTTGTTTTTCTGTAGGGATTGGACGCTGGGTTGGTCACTGCTTGTTAGCTCAGGGATGCCCAGGCTAGGATTTCTGGCTTGGAAGAGAAATTAGATAAACTTAACCGTGAGCTGCACACATCCAGGGGTAATGAGGTAGTACTTCAATCTCAGCTGGGGTCAGCTAGAGAGGCATCCAGGGTTGCTTTGGTTTGCGAGGTGGCTGCGAAAAACGCTAAGAAAGTTGTCAGGCAAGAGTTGGAGGCTGCAAGGGAAGAGCTGAAGACTGCCAAGGAAGAGCCGGGCGCCGAGAAGCGAGTGCAATGCAGATCACCGAGGAAAAATGAAGAGCTTGGTGCTGAAAAGGAGCTAGTAGAGGCGTGGCTTGTTGATGCTGCCCAGTACTTCTTTGGGAAAGGTCGGGTTGATGCTATGAGGGACCCGGAATATGACCGGGCTAATTGGGATCCGTATCGGGATGAGACAGCTCTGGACACCCAGTATCCTGACTTAGCCAATATGGGTCAAGAAGAAGAAGTGGATTCTCCTCCTTCCAAGGAGAAATCTGGTGATCAGGAAATGATGGATGGTTGTGAGTCGGTTACAGGTTCGAAGCCTGTTTAGATTCGTGTTTTTCCTTTTCGTTTTGGCCCGTCCAGGGGTGTTCCTGGAATGAATATTTATTACGTATTTTTTTGCCCATCCAGGGGGGATGTTCCTGGAATGGATAATTATTAGGTATGTTTTGGCCCATCCAGGGAGGGATGTTCCTGGAATGGATAATTATTAGGTATGTGGTAAGGCCAGCTTTTTTGGATGAATAAATATTTGGTCTTTGTTGGTTTCTTTTTGTGTTTTGATAAGGTACATTTGTGGTGTTGGATGTGTCTGATCTGCCGATTATCCGACCGGATCGGGCCGATTTTTTGCGCCGGATCCGCGATTCATTGTATTATGGGTGGGGTTATTGCACTGCCTGGAGGGCTTATGTCCCATCTATGTTATACAAGCCAGGAAAAGGTTTTCAGTTTGTATATTAAATTGAGCTCAATATTTTAAGGCTGTTTTTGCAAATCGAAAGTTGGGTATCGATTGGATATCAGTGGGGTGGCCCCCAATCTTTAAAATTTGTTTTAAGTAAAGTGTAGTATGTAAAACAAATATTGAAGATTCTACTCGGTAAAAGGAAATATGAGAATATTGACAAGTACTTGGGCACATAATGGAAGAAATTATATAAGGCATTTATTCATATAATGGCAAATATCATACATTTAGTTTCATATCAAGTCAGGCAAGAAATGTTTAAGATGAAGATTATACCTGGACTGGGAGATATATTTTATATATGAAATAGTTTTAAGTGTGCAATATTCCAAGCTCTTGGGATCATTTCGCTGTCCAGGGTTTGTTGTCTATAAGCTCCATGGCGGACTATTGAGTCAATCAGGTAGGGACCTTCCCAAGTTGGGGCCAATTTGCCAGCATTATTCTCTTTTGCGTTTTGAAATTTTTTTCTGAGAACAAGGACTCCTACCCTGAATACTCTAGCTTTGACGGTCTTGTTGTAGGTTTTTTCAACTCTTTGCTGGTATGCTGCCATTCTAATGCTGGCTGCATCTCTTAGTTCTTCCGTCAAGTCCAGGTTGTCCTACATTAGAGGTATATTGCTTGTTATTGTATTCAGGCTGCATCTGGCTGATGGAATGTCGACCTCAGCTGGGATTACTGCTTCACATCCATAGACCAAGGAGTAAGGGATTTGGCCTGTGGATGTTTTAGGCGTGGTTCTGTCAGCCCAGAGGACCAAAGAGAGCTCTTCAGCCAATCTACCTTTCCTTTTTTCTAGCTTCTTCTTTATGCAACTGATTATTACTTTGTTGCTAGATTCTGCCTGGTCGTTAGATTTTGAATATCCTGGTGTGGAGGTTAGCAGGTTGATGTTCCATTGAGCACAGAAGGCTGCTGTTCTTTTTCCCACGAATTGCGTGCCATTGTCGCATAATATTTCATAGGGGATGCCATATCTACAAATGATGTTGTGTTTTATGAATGCTATGACATCATTTTCTTTTACTTGCCTGTATGAATCAGCTTCTATCCACTTGGAGAAGTAGTCAGTCATTGCTAGCATAAAAACTTTTTGTCCGGGTGCTTGAGGTAGTTTCCCTACTATATCCATGCCCCACTTTATAAATGGCCAGGGTGCGGATATGGAATGTAGTTCCTCAGATGGCTGGTGGATATATGGTCCATGAATCTGGCAAGCTTTGCATTTATAGCTGAATTCCAGGCAATCGACCCTCAAAGTGGGCCAATAATATCCTGTTCTGAGTACCTTGCTTGCCAGGCTCCTTCCGCCCTTATGATTTCCACAGTGTCCTCCATGGATTTCTGATAGTATCTGTTCAGCTTCTTGTGGTTCCAGGCATCTGAGGTACGGTCCTGCCTCCGATTTTTTAAAAAGAACGTTGGTAATAATAGTGTATGAAGCAGCTTTTATTTTGAGTGCCCTGGCATCTTGCTTATTCAGGGGAAGGATTCCCTGCTGTAGCCAATCGTAGTAAGGTTTTGTCCAAGAATTGGCGACATATATTTGGAAACTTTCATCTTGTTTGTTTATTGCAGGTTCTAATAAATGTACGATGGGTATTTTGTCAAAGTCAGGGGGACTGAAGTTGGATCCTAGGCCGGCTAGGGCATCGGCCTGGGTATTCAAGTCCCTAGGAATTTGATCAATATTAAAATTGCGGAATTTTGCTTTCAAATTCTGGACAACTTCTAAGTAAAGCATCATTTTTTAGTCTTTTGCAGTATATATTCCATTTACTTGGTTTGAAATGAGGAGGGAATCAGTACGTACCTTTAGGTTTTGTACACCAAGGTCAATACATACCTTTAGTCCGGCTATTAGGGCTTCATATTCTGCCTCATTGTTGGTAGCTTCAAATGCACAGCTTATAGCTTATACTATCTTATCCCCCTGTGGCGATTCTAGTACTACCCCTAAGCCTGTGCCCCTCATGTTGGCTGCACCATCGACAAATAGGATCCATTCTAGGTCTGTTTGGTCATTGGTCAATCTATTTACTTCTTTTATTAGGTCGGGTTCTAGGGCTGGAGTAAAATCAGCCACAAAGTCTGCCAATGCTTGTGACTTAATTGCTGTCCTTGGTTCAAATGTTATGTTGTATGTGCTTAGCTGGACTGGCCATTTGCACATTCGTCCGGACAATTCTGGTTTCCTAAGCACAGACTTGATAGGAAGATTGGTTCTGACTATTATAGGGTGGCTTTCAAAGTATGGTCTTAATTTTGTGCAACTCATAATTAAAGCTAAAACGTATTTTCAAGTAGGCCATACCGATCTCTCGCATCTAGTAGACTTTTACTTACGTAGTAGACATGGTGTTGTTGTCCGTCCTCTTCTTTGACCAGACTGCACCGACAACAGATTTCCGATCGACCAGTATATCTTCGTCAGGGGTTCGTCTTTGACTGGTTTTGCCAGCAAGGGAGGAGAGGATAGATATGTTTTCAGATCTTCAAAGTCAGCCTGATGATCAGGGGTCCTTTGAAAGTTCTTGTTTTTCATTTGCAGATTATAGAATGATTTGCACCTTTCTGATGATCTAGAAATGAATCTGTTCAGGGCTGCTATCCTTCCTGTCAGCTTTTGTATGTCTTTGACTATCTTTGGTGGTTCTAGCTCCAGGATGGCTTTGATCTATTCAGGACTGGCTTCTATCCCTATTTTTGTCACCATATAGCCCAAGAATTTTCCTGCTGAGACTCCAAAATGGCACTTCTGTGGATTGAGCTTCATATTGAATTTCTCCAGTATTTGGAAGGCTACTTCCAGGTCTTTGACGTGGTCTTCTGCCTTTTTTGACTTGACTACCATATCGTTTATGTAGACTTTCATGGTATCTCCTATTTGATCTTTGATCATCATGTTGACTAATCTTTGATAGGTTGCACCTGCATTTTTTAATCCAAAGGGCATAGCAGTATAATAGTATATTCCTCTTTCAGTGATGAAAGTTGTACTTTCCTGATTCGCGGGGTGCATCTTTATTTGGTTGAATCCACTGGAGGCATCTATGAATGTTAGCATCTCGTGGCCCGCAGTGACATCTACCATTGCATCAATATGTGGCAGGGGAAATGGATCTTTGGGGCAGGCCTTGTTTAGGTCGGTGTAGTCTACACAGACTCTCCATTTTCCGTTTTTCTTTTGGACGACTACTACATTTGCAAGCCAGTCGGGGTACATTACTTCCCTGATCATTCCCATGTCCAATAGCTTGTCAACTTCTTGTTTGATGATTTCATGCCTCTCTGCAGCAAATTTTCTTCTTTTTCTTTGTCATGAGCTTAAAGGATTTGTCAATATTTAACTTATGGGTTATAATATCAGCATCTATACCAGTCATATCAAAATGTGACCAAGCAAAACAAGACATTTTAGTTTTGAGAAAGTTGACCAGATTGGGTCTGACCGAGTCTGGTGCATCTGGGTCCAGAATGACCTCTCTTGTTTCCATCTGTGATTATGCAATATATTCTTTCCTGACAGGTGACTTTAATTGCTATGCAAGGGACTTACCTGACTTTGAGGGTTTCAAAGCCTGGGTGTAGCATTCCTGAGCCGTCCTTTGTTCTCCCCTGATGGTGGTTATCCCCCATTCGGTTGGTATTTTCACATATTGATGGTATGTTGATGGGATTGCTTTGACGTTGTGGATCCATGGTCTGCCCATGATTACATTATATGAGGATAGGCAATCCATTACCCCGAATCTTTCATAGGAAGCCACGCCTTCCACATAGGTTGGCAGGCTAATTTCTCCCAGGGTGTTCTTTGTTTCTCCGCTGAACCCAACCAGGACGCTGGATTTTTTTATGATTTTCTCTTCATCTATCTTCATAGCTTTGAGGACGTCAAGCATCACCAAATTGATTGAACTCCCCCAGTCTATCAGGATTCTTGATACCTTAGCTGTGCCAATTTGCATGGTAATTACCAAGCTGTCATGGTGTAGATCTGATATTCCCTGCAAGTCTGAGTCATCAAAAGTAATAGCAGGTAATGACTTAGATCTAAGAGGGGATTGAAGTCTAGACTCCCTGGATATTCTTTTGGCAGCCGAGCTGGTTAGACCACAGATTTCTGATCCTCCATTTATGAACTTGACTTCATAGATGGGGGGAGGAGGAGGAGGATCTCTGCCGTTCCCTGAATCTCTCTTGTTTTGTCCTTCATCTTTTTTCTTTGGCTGCTGGATTAAGTCTTTCAGATAACCTTTCTTTAGGAGGTATGCCACTTGTTTCCTGAGTTGGATGCATTCTTATGTGGTGTGCCTGATGTCCTGGTGGAAGTCACACCATCTCGTTGGGTCTTTCCTGGGGTTGTCGGATTTTTTGGGCCATCTGACCGTGTCCCCGAAGCTTTCCTGGCGTTTGATTAATCCTGCAGTATTTATAGAGAAGTTATATTCAGGAATAGTTGGTAGGCTAGAAAGGTTACCTTTGTGTTCTTGTGCCATGTTGACTTGAGATCGTTCGGGCTGGAATAGGGTCTTTGATCTGGGGTTGCCTCCTTTCTGGTAGGAGCTTTTCCTGTTAGTGTGTCCATAGCCTTGCTTTCCTCCGGACGAGTTTGTTCTGAAGTTGAGATCTCCCTCCAATCTGACATGTTCTAAGACGATGGACTGAACAGTGGCAAAGGTTGGACAGACTTTTTTGGTTAAGTCTGCATAGATGTCACTATCAAGCAGGACTCCTTGCTTGAAGGCTTCTACCGCTGTCTCTTCGTCACACCTGGGAATGGCTACCTTCTCTTTGACAAATCTTGCCAGGAATTCTTTGAGAGATTCTTCAGGAAGTTGCTTTACCTTGAACAGGTTACTGGGTCTCTTGGCCATGTCTTTGCTGCTTGCGAATTGTTGATTGAAGGTATTGACCAATTCTGCAAAATTCTTGATACTTCCATTTGGGAGATTGATGAACCATTGTAATGCTGCTCCGGTCAGGGTTGTACCAAAGCCTTGACACATGCAGAACTGCCTGAGTTCACTGGGCATTGAGGCGGCTAACATCTTCTGTTTGAATATGGCAACGTGATTTTGTGAATCAGAGGTCCCATCATAAGTTCTCATGGATGGGACGGTAAATTTCTTGGGGAGATCAATTTTTGCAATTTCATCTGCAAAGGGTGAATCAGCGAAGCTGTCAACTTCTACTTCAGCCACAGGGTCTGGTACTCCAGGTATATTTTCTATTTTGTTGTGGAGTTTTTGAATTTCCTGAAGCATAGCCATCATTATTGCTGCTTCAGTTTTGTTTGTTTCATCATTGGGGATGATTTGGGTGCCGGATGAGGTATCCTTCTCCGGAGTTCCAAAATTGGAAAGGTCAATATTTTTGATAATGGATGAGAATGGGGTTCCTGGTTCGAATCTGGTCTTAGAGCCTGAAGCCTGATTTTCCAATTTCTTTTTCAGGTTAGACTCGATTCCTTCATCCCATCGATTTCACTTCTGTTGGGTTTGCCTTTTTTGAATTGTCTCCAACTCTTTAATCTTAGCCAAGGCAGCCGCCAATTGTTGTTCTGGGGTGAGTTCTACCATTTTTGTATGTGAATATTAAATGAAAAATGGAAAAAGGAATTTTTTGATTAATGAACTAGATGCCCCACGGTGGGCGCCAATTGTTTTAGCAGGATTTTCCCTGAAAGGATCCGGCTTGATTATAGAGTAATCAGGGTATCTAGTTCTATAAGTTTGGAATAATATTATGAGTAAATAACAAGGAAGGACTAAGTATAAAGAATATCACTTGTATTATTTTGATAAGCTGAGTATAAACTCGTGTATATAATCGAATATTCGGAAATAGTGAGAGATAAATTATAAAATAACTAATGAATAATGAATCCCTTTACAAATGCTAGATCATGCTATTTATAGTTCTACAAATATTAACGTTGTATTCAATCTCAACGTTCTTCTCAATTGTCGGAGCTGTTACATGATTAATAGGGCACATTCCCTATTAATCCGGTTGACTCGTTCTTCTCTAACTAATCTTTAGCTTTTCTCCTTTTGCACGTCTTGATTCATGGGAATGATGTAGTCTTATAGTTAGACTTGGTCTTCCTTTAGAATAGGATGTGAGCATTTATCTTTATATAACCGTCTTGTTGCTCTTCAACTTGATCCAGCCTACTTAAGTATCCCGCCAGGCTATTCTGCACTTACTATCAGGCTTTTCTTCTAGGGTTTAGTAGCTTGCTTATTTTGTGGTTCCCTTTGTCTGCCAAATAGTAGTTGGATTTGCCCGGTCCTTGGTTGCTTCATTCAGCCTAAGAGGATCAGGCTATATTACAGTCAGACCAGGCTAATTTGGGCCTAACATACATATTGTTTTAACTCAGGTCTTAACATACATACATATACCAAAAAAGATACAATAATAGCAACCAGATATACATGTGTCACAGTGGTAATAACAAGTGCATCGCAACCAAGAGATCATGTGTTCAAACCTCACTAAAAACCAACCCTTAGATTATATTTAGTGGGGTTAGATCTGATGGTTGGGAAGTGTTCTCACCGTATGACTTATGAGAGGTCGTCTTAAATGAGAACTTGTGAGGAGTTAAAGCTTATTATGGAGTGATTTTATTTTATTTTATTTTTAAAAAATACCCTTTAAGTTAATTTATGTACATTTTTATTTAATTTATTCTCTAGCAATTTTTTCCAATATCATACCACTTAAACCGTATATAAGACAAATCTTCTGCACTTTTTCATGTATTCTGATTTTGTTTTATTCTAATTAATTAATTAACTCGTCTTAAATTAAGACGGATACATCTATGTTAGACTTAAGGCGGATACACTCATCTTACTTAAAAAATTTGTGTTCATTGAGAAACCCGCCTTTCCAAAATCATTAAGTGAGCTACGTCACAACCCAAATTGGACAACCCTTATGTCCTTAACCCATCTTATATATATATATATATATATATATATAACTGGGTTGAAACGCTGTGGATGCGCCAAGTGTCCTATACAGCCTTAATGACAAGCATTAATTACAGCTAATCATTTAATATGAGCATAATAAATGCTGTATAAATCTCAACAAAATATTAATTATAGTTTAATAAATTTATTATAAAATTACATATCAAAATTACGGTAATTTGACTCTAAATTTAGTAAAAAAATTATTTTGATAAAAATTCTACAATGTAAATAATTACGTTCATTGCAAAAAATACTTTCAATTGAGTATAATTTTGATTATATTTATTGAAATATTTTGATATTTTACATTTACGATAAAAAAATATTTTGAGAAAGTTATAAAACTTAGAGCATTAAATCCGGCAAGAAAAATATATTTGGGAGAGTCATTATATTTATTAAAAATAGAACTTAAAGAAAACTACAGGGAGATAAGTTTTTATAGTGTGAGAATGAAAAAAATTATATTGCGAATAATTGAATACATGTGAGATTTTGATAGGCTTAAATAGTATGATAAGGAGTATGTATGTACATAGTAACACATTGATCGCGAGTACATTTAAATAATCAAAACAAAAGTAATTATTATTAAGTAATATACTATGAGTTTTTCTAACGTGTGCCCTAAGGGCACACATTAAGAAGCCATAAAAGGAAAGATTCTCAGAATAATTTCATTAAAAATGGCAATAATGAGTTCATCACTAAATTTATTATGAAATTATCCTGAGAATCTTTCGTTTTATGGCTTCTTAACGTGTGCCGTTAGGGCACACGTTAGAAAAACCCTTTATTAAACATCATTGTATAAAAATAATATAATTGATAGTTGTTTAAAAAACAAAAGGTGTAAATTTCTTATAGATATGTTTGACACATAGCACTTGCAGCACACAATCAAAAGAATTGAATAAGTTGGGTTTGGACGCTATATGTTTGATACATAAATATCACACGTTATACATAAAAAAATATAAATTACATAAAATTATATTCACACCATTTTGAACAAATATTAACTGAATCGGGACATAACGTATCGTTAAATAATATAATGTGAGAACTCAGTGTTCATGGTTGCGTTATTCAAGTCTAATTAGGTCCACTAATAAATGGCAATTTTTGTGTAAAATGAAAAAATAGACAGGACAATATGGTAATTTCACAACTAAAAATGGAAAGAGGAAAGAAAATCCGACTAGCTTCGAAAAGGAAAAAGGGAAGAAATAAGTAACAACTTTATTTATAAAACGTTTATCATGCATAATTTATTATCACTTATTAGTTTTAATCATTAAAATTGTAGGTATTTTATTTTAAAACATTGAAGTTAAACCTAAAAAAAATCAGAAAAATTAATTTATTTTTATTTCTAAATAAAAATATTAAAGATCATATATGAATTATATTATTTTTCTTCAATTAAAATAATAGAATTTTAAAACAGGCCGTGCGAAGCGCGGGATATTGCCTAGTTAAAAGTTAAAACCCTATTTAACCTACCTTATAAATAACCACAAAAAAGCACACAAGGTTCTTTTTCACTTGTCCTCTCACCATCTTAAACACACCCTCTCTCTTACCCTTGCCAACTTGATTTAATAAAATTCACCGCTCAAGCGCCGATGATAATTTGTATTGCTTTTATTCACTCTAATTATATGGTTATATTTTGATGTGAATTTTGTTTTTGTTTTTTTTATTAAAAAAAATAGTTTTTAGATTTAATTTTAGATTTGTCTTCTATCTTTGTACTTTTTGTTTTAAGTGATGTTCACTGGATCTTTTAAATTATGTTACAATATTATGATATGAATTTTTTGTCTAATGGTTTCTTTTGAGTTTAAACTTGATTATAATTAATGTCTTCATTTCTGGCTATGTTAATTAGCTATATTATAGTTTTACAATATTATATTAAACCATATTTGGGTTAAAATAAAAAATTGTTCATATTCCTCGCTTGCTTCCAAAATTTTCGGTCAAAATTGCAACGAAGTATTCGTTTCTAAGACAATGTACCACACTACTTGGGATGATAGTAGTCTTTGTAAGATGATTAAAAACTAGTTCCAACTATGAAAATCAAAGATTAAGGTAAACTTTTAAGATGGAAATACAATAACAAAATGCGGAATTTTAGGAAATTTTTGAAACTTTTTAAAGTTTAAAGCGCGGGTTCATTAAAATCTACAACATAGATAAAGAATGCGGAAATAAAGTTAAGTTTATACAAACGTGATAGTCAAAATGGGGAAAATATATCCCTCGAATGACAAGACGATAAAGGGTGAGTCTAAGCTATCCTAGTAAATAGACAACTAATCTAAGGTGCTCTCTAGCTCACACGTCTAAACCTCATAAATGCATCTTCACAAACCTGTCATTCATGTAAACATGAAAGCCACAGTCAGTGGGGAGTAACTCAAGGTTCTCCCAGCCACAAATTTTCGAAACAAACATAACAAGGAACTCAAATAGGTAAATCATGTAAGATACTTACGAAAGACATGAAGATCAAATTTATATTTAAACATGGCAATTAAATGAGATGGAACAAGATAGATCAACATTAGCATAATAAAGACTCAACTATTCATGTGAGATAATTAAATAATATGAAAGACAAGAATACGGTCATTTAGACAAAAGCACGCATTTCAAGGAAATATAATATAGATATGAGATTAGAATTCGAATCATATGAAGTGGATAAGTAAGGGATCTATCAATATAAAATACAAGAATGGAAACCATAGCCATTACTTTTAAAACCTCTTTAACAAACATTACACGGGACGTGGCTACTAATGTCACATTCATACTTATGGCTTGCATTTCACCATAAGAACGGACGTGAACATCAACCCCGGCGATCATATCGCAACTAGAAGGCTTGCATCTCACCTCTAGTATCTGATAGGACTAAGACTCTCACATCCAAACAATATAGGCATAACTCTTGCCTTGAATGACATACATATACCAATAACTATAACCAAGCAAGACCTTTAATACTCATTAAATATAATTCCCCTAGTAGGACGACAATGATAATAAAAAAGACTTAGTCCTAGTCTAAATCTGGCCAGACTCTCGGGACAGTACAGTTCCCGATTCGACATGTGGCAGGACAGTCCGCATCTAAGTCTCGAACGACAGATCGGAAGTCGAGAATTCACAATCGGCAGGACAGTCCGAAAGAGGCGGAAGATATGAGCTAAACCCATACTTGGCAGATCGGCACAAGTAGGGCGTAAAGATAAGTCAAGCAGTAAGGTACAGCATAAAGGCATTATCATAAAAATACGACTCACTACACGTAAGTATTTATAATGATTCTTTCATACTTGTATTATACTAATAGATATTTCATTTCATAAATATACATGCCGGTTAAGAATATAACAAGCGGTAATGAATAATTTACGTTATGTAAAATTACGGGATAAAATGTAACCAACACAAGTGGGTCATTCTTAAACATTCCCATGGTAATGGGTTGGCCAAACCAAAAAAAGTGCATACAAGCCCAAACATTTGAACAACATAAATCCAACTAATTAAACATGACCAACCCAACTAATTTAACATAACTAACCCCACTAATAACACAACATAAATTACTAAAAATGGAAGAAGGCAAACGATTGGGTAAACAAACCCTGCACCCGTGACCACCCCCACGGACTACCAGACCGTGGTCACACCACCAGCTCACGGCCAGTTACCACGGCCACCTAGCCAGGCCCACCTGCCAGGCCCCCGATCAGCCCAACACCCTACAAGACGGTCCAAAAGTCGCCCAAAACTACTTACTCAAAGCAACAAAACACGTAATCCACGAAACGATTTTATGAGCATACTTGAGACGGACATATACATTGATATTTCTATTTAAAACAACCACCTACACACACCAAAATAGCCACCATTTACCCGCCACTAGAAGCCCAAAAAACCACCCATTCGACCACCCAAACAGCCTAATAGAGCAGTCGTGTGCAGCCCCAAAAACAGGCCGTGGACAGCCCCTGTTTTAGCTCCAAAAACCGTGTCACACATCCCAAGTTCCGACTACCCAAAACAGAGCAATAAAATGTCTCAAACTACCCCATTCTCACGCATAAAGCAGTACAAAGACGAGCCATGCTAAGACAACATTTGGGACGAGATTAAGACGGAAATACGTAAGTATAAAACAAGCTCAGAAAACAGTCCCGAAGACCACATAAATCGTTCCAAAATAGTCTCATTTAAGTGCACATAAAAACAGCCCATGTCAAATATCATTTTAAGACGGAAAGTACCATACAAATGACCCATATTATTCTTGGGTATACACTTGAGACGGAATTAAGAAAGTTGGCTCGAACCACCAACCAAACATTGACCAAAAACCGTGTATAAGATCGTCTCATAGCTCCATATTCGCGTTTTTGAGCAACCCCATGTGAGCTATATTTCAACACCAGTGAGAACACGATTTCAGACGGAATTTAACGCGATAAATTCAAACATACAAGTGAGAAAAGCATTAAGAACCAATCTTTAACACATAAGAGCATGAAAAACGACATAGAAGAAATTTCAACACTTTGTTGAGTAACCTATCACCGTTACCTCGAAAGCTCTTTAACCTCCAACTAAACGGTCCACAAAGCACGAGCCTTCCTCCGAGTCTTCAAATCCTTCATCAAGGAACAAGAAAACGTAATATTAAAGCTTAAAACCGAAACTTTCATAAGGTGGGTCATTTCGAAACCACCACAAAAAAGGGACTTTCTTACCTAGAAAGTTGAAGGATGAAAAGGGGAAGATAATGGCGCAAAAATCAAAGGAAACGGTTGAGAAACGAGGAAGAAATCTCAGGTTGAAGGTTGTTTAAAATGGTGTCCATGGCCTTTTGTTATTATTGAGTATTGTTGTTGTTTTGCTATTGGTATTTCGAAAAAAAGAAGAAGGAAGAAGGAAAATGAGTGGGGATTGGCCGGTTGTTGTGAGTGTGAGAGATTGAGACAAAGATATCATTATTTTAGTTAGGTGAAAAAGGTAAGTGGTGTGTTGTCGGTATGAGATTGGTCGAGATTAAACTAGTCTCACATGTGAAATGTGACGATCTTTTACTAAACGGAAATACGTCTTAAATCTACTATAACTTAAGACGGAATTTATTATTATCATTATTATCACTATTATTACTATCCGACTAAATATATTTATTTTTATATAAGCTAAGCTTTAAAAATATAATATTTATAAAAATCATGCTTAAAAATAAAATTAAATAATTTAAATAATTTAAAAATATAAATAAAACAATGGAATGGTGAATTAAATTATAAATGTCAAAAATGGAAAATTCGCGGCTGTTACAGTTGAATGAAGGGAGTATGTTTTTTGTTACCCCATCCTCTGGAATTTAGAGAAAATATCACCATATATGTCTCTTTCACCTTAAGCCCAATCCATCGAGTCGTTTTCCCATTCCAACGGCACTGTCCCCTGCTCGGCACTGCGACCTTGGCGGTGTAGAATCAGAAGTAGTAGGAGATGGTCAGATTCATTCGCAACCCACACATATGGGCCTACCCGCTGATCATCGTGATCATACCAGAGTGATTGTTGTAGAATGTCCGTTCAAGTTTGAGAGCCTGAGGAAAGCATTCCCGCTCCTCACCCCCGTAAAAATCGATGAGGGCGCACCGCCCGAAGCCATCATGCTCATCATTGTCCGGGTAGATAGTTCGAACCAAATTCAATCCGGTTAACCGAATCAAACCTATTAATCAGCCAAGGCTATACGAGAGTATATCCTTTCCATGCCCGTCCTCTGTGTACAGGAGATTGTGAATGATACACGTAAAGTGTTTAGCATACATTATTTTGGGGTTTCTGCAAGAGGTTCAAATAATGCTTCATCATCAACATCAGCTGATGAATAATATGAACCACTATAAATTGATGAACTTGACGACATAATCGATGTGGAAAATTAATGGAGGGCTAGTTTTTTTGAAAGAGGGAGGGACTAACAGTAACACCTGCGAAATTTCCGTTTTGACATTTATAACCTAATTAGCTATTTTATTATTCTATTTATATTTTAAACCCTTTTTTTATAAAAATGTTGATTAATAATAACAATAATAATAATAATAATAGTAATAATAATAATAATAATAATAATAATAATAATAATAATAATAATAATAATAATAATAATAATAATAATAATAATAATAATAATAATAATAATAACCGTCTTCGGTGTGTAGTTAGCTTCGGGTCGTGTTTTTAGCGAGAACTGACTCAATTTAAACTTTTGGGCCTAGTGTGACTAGTGGGCTTTCTTTCCTACCCCTTCCATTTCTCTATATACGCCAGCAAACTTCATATCTCCTTCTTCCTTACTCCAAATTTCTGAAAACTACTCCACAAACACCACCATTGAAGCTCCTTCCTCACCAAGACCTAGATCTACCATATCTCCTCCAAATCTCCTCCAATTTTCACCATTTTTGCACCATCACCTTCCTCTCCTCGTCCTCCATCTTTCTAGGTAAGAAAGTTCTAGCCTTTTGAATCTTTTAGAAAATCCATCTTTTTGTGAGATGAGTTTTCTCACCCTTTTTGCCTTAAACTTGTTCTAGGATGAAGATTTAGCATTCCGGGGTGATATTGAGTCGGAATCATGTCCTTTGATGAGCTAAAAGGTAACAGTGATAGGTTATTCGATATTATGTCAATTTGGGTGTTTATATGTTATAGTTTGTTCACATGTATGTTAAAGTTTGATTCTTTACATGTTTTTACTTGTTTGTTGTTGAATGAGTTTTGTGTGGAATCCTCTCTTGGTGGTTTGAGAATGTTTCTTATCTTTTGTTTACATGGATGAATTAGTGAAGAAACCGTCTTATTCATGCTTAATAATTGTGTTTAATTATGTCATAAAGTTGTTAGTTTGGAATTGTTTGAATTGGAATCAAATCTTATGTTTTAATCCATCTTTTATGCTTTGATTTCACCCTTAATACTTCCATAAAGTTACTTGGGTAATATATGATGGAATTGGGATGGTAATGGTATGATAAAAATTGATTTGGGGATGAAGATGAACTTGTTGTGTCGTGCAAATAAGTGATTTGCGCAGGCCGCGTACATCGGCGCAGGCTGCGCCACAACCTGGACTAGTCTTCGTAAAATGGTCATAACTCCTTCGTTACTTGTTTGTTTGAGGCTTATGACCTACCGTTATAACCGTAAGAGGATACGCTATAATCTCCAATTACCTTCACCTTATTTGTATGTCTATAACTTGAGTTATGACCGTTTGAAGTTGACCCTTATTGTAATCGAGTTCTAAACTTGTTGTTTTGAATTGGGGTTTTGGGTTTTTTTTGGTAATGCGTATTAACCTTGGTTCTAATGCTTGTGTATGGTGTGTTGGCACTTTTTTATCAATGGATCACCTTGACTATGTCTCATTCATATGTTAAATGTTGGTGTTGGTTTGTTTACGTTTTACCTCGTGTTACACATTACTTAACTCATTGGTTATCGTTCGTTTATACTATGCTTAAGTAACATCTATATATGAAACATAATGTTTATTCATGCTATAAAAGAATGAAATGATATTACTTCACATTTGGGTTCTTACTTATTCATTGTTGATTCTTTACCAAGTTAAAGTATGAAATGCTTATTTTACACATTTGATTGTGTTGAGTCGTATTCCCGTGGACATTGTGCATAGTATTTAACTAGACACTACTCATTACCTTCTTCGAACCTTTGGTTACGGTATGTGTGCCATGTTTCCGATTTAGGAACATTTCTTGGACCTTTGGTTACGGTATGTGTGCCATGTTTCCGAGTTAGGTGTCACTCGACCTTTGGTTACGCTATGTGTACCATGTTTCGAGTTGACTTATTATGCCGCCCTCCTTTCGGACCTTCGGTTACGGTATGTGTGCCACATTTCCGGGTTGAGGATTACTCTTACGCCTTCTTCGGACCTTTGGTTACGGACTGTGTGCCATGTTTCTGATTAGGGTTAGTCGACCTTTGGTTACGGCTGTGTGTGCCATGTTTCGAGTCTTGGAGGCGATTTGTACATCGCTTGTCAAATCGGGTGACGTCCATCCCGAGAGTCTGGATCCAGGTCTAGACTAGGACCGTATATATTATCGTCGTCCTACTAAGAGGAATGCGTCGGGTGTTGTCTTGTCTTGTTAGTGAATGTTTTGCATATGTCACACACTTCCTGAATCTAATAGTAGTAAAGGTCTTGTATATTTTGGATAGTTGTATATGTCATATGTCATTGGAATTCGTGCTCACGATTAATTATTTGTGTCTAGGCTCTTTCCTTTACTTCACTTATTTAAATATACCTATGATATGCTTATTTATTATTCTATCTTGCTTTTTCTTGTTATGATAACATGAATGATACCATGTTTATTATAATTCAAGTTATGTGCATCTTCTTTAATGCGTTGGCTTATTTGAGTTTTTTGTTTTGTTCATTTTGATATAATGTGGCTGGGAGAACCTTGAGTTACTCCCCACTGACTGTGGCATTCATGTTTCATGAATGACAGATATTAGTTGGTGTATTTATGGGGTGAAGACATGTGTGAGCTAGCGAGTATCTTGACCGTTGAATTTTTGTCTATTGTTACGCTTAGACTCACCTCTTACACTTGTTATTCGTGGGATATCTTTTCCCCCTTTATTTTGCTAGACTTGGTTTGTATTAACCTAAGTTTGCTTATCGTTGCTTTCGTTTCATTTTGTTAGTGACTCCCGCATGTTAGACTTTAACTAATAATAAGAAGTTTTTAAAATTTCATAATTTCCGCTTAAATTTATTAGTTATATTTCCTGCATTGTCGCGGGGTGTCACAGTTGGTATCAGAGCCTATGTTGCTCCCGACGCACACACGTGTACGCTGATACTGTCGCTTTGTACCAAAAATAAAAACCTAAGTTACTACCAACAGAAGTCAGTGGTAAGTAGGGTCGATCTCCACAGGGAGGCTAAGTTGCTATCTATCTGTTTAATTTGGTCTGTCAGGGTGTCACAGAAATGGGGGTTTTGATTGAATTGGACTAACTGAACTACTGAGGCTAAAGGCAAGAGAAAAGGAATAAAAGAAATTAACAATAAGAGAAAGAAAATATGCTAGGAGTCGGTCCACCGTGGTAGCTATAATATCGGAAATACTAAGGCGATTAGAGCGTAAATAGCTTAGCTTTCGTCCTCACTACAATACCCTATTGTAATTAAGCAAGCCTTCCCTTCCAATCTTTCGATCCAGGTCGGGGTTAACTAAATTTATTGGTCTCCTGCATGCATTCATTCGACCGGATAACAATTAAATTGCCTAATACAATTCTTATCGTAAGGCTAATCTACTCAAGTCAATTAAAACATGCTACCACGGCTTCCCTAATCCTAACATACTACGGGATTAGCTAGACATAAATAAGGGGGAAACGAGAAATAAAGGAAGAACAATAAACATAAATAATAATTAAAGAGGAAAAGAAAGAGAAAGAATTAATACTGAATTATTGATCCGGAAATTAAGAACAAAGTAATGATGATCGGATATTCGAACCGAGAGAAAAGGAACGAAGTAAAAGTGTGTGAGAGAGTTTATAATGACATACTGACTTCCTATTTATAAGAAAATAGGATTAGCTAAACCTAATGACGGAATTAAACCTAAAAAGCCCAGCCCGTAGCAAAATCCACTCGATCGAGTGGAATAAAACCACTCGATCGAGCAAACCCAGCCAGAAACCGCTCGATCGACCAACTAATTCACTCGATCGAGTAATGGCATATAAGGAAATGGTCGATCGAATGAATAAACTACTCGATCGACTGATTATTGAATCCTAAACCACTCGATCAACTAGTTAAGCACTCGATCGAGTGGATCTTGACTTCAGCAGCTCATAATTCTCGTTAGTTTGACTTTGACTTGTCCTTTTAGCTCCCGAAACACCTTCACGCATCTTAAGACAGCTATAATTCCCGCTCCAAATCCACTCTTCCTCCAAATGCATGCAAAATAGACGGTAAATGGCTTGATTTCACTACTTTATGGTCCATTCCTGTAATTAAGACAAAATACACCAAAGTAGCATATTCGGGCATTTCGTAGCAATAGACTACGATAAAAGCATAGAAATACGTGCATAAAATAGGCTAAAAAGACTATATAAAATGCACGTATCAAATCTCCCCAAACCAAACCTTTACTCGTCCCCGAGTAAACTAAAATGCAACTAATGGAACGGAAAAATATAACTCAAAGCTAGCTACGAATGCCCACTTAAGCCAATTTAATGCAAGCGAACTAACACTTATAGCAAGACAGTCAAATGCAAACGAGTTATAGGATGTTTATAATAAAGCTGAACCGTCGACCTTGCAAGACCTTTAACAATGGACTCTCACGGTTCACTCTTCCCTCATGAAGCAAAGGGTAAGCATATGGATGTAAGAGAGAGAGAGAAAAATAGTCGCTCACTTAGACTATGACCCACATAAACATGCATGCAACTAATATGATAGACAATTCTAGTTACCGTACACACATTCCAACCAAACAAGGTCCTCACACAGAGGGGCTTACAAAAATATGGTAAAGTGAGGCAATGGGTAAGAAAAGGCAAAACATTTATGGGAATGTGGAGGTATAGGTGATCAAGTTAGTACCTAAACAAAACCATATATCAACATCCATTTCCAACTCAATTATGAATTAAGCACATGCCCTTCATTTGGCATGAAATCTCACCAAACCAAACTGAAAACACTCCTCAAATGATATAGATAAAGCATAGGAGTGAAACCGACAACAATACAAACTCTTCTTTTTTTTCGAACTTTCTTTTCTTTTTCTATTTTCTTTCGGTTTCTTTGTTTTTTTTTTCGAATTTTTTTTCTCTTTTTTTTTTCTTTCTTTTTCACGTTTTTTTTTTCAACTCTTTTTTTTTCTATTTTCCTCCTTTTCTTCATAAATACCAACTCCAAAACAATAGATATAAGCCAAACTTGATACAATAGACAATATACCGCAGAAACAATCTAAACTAGCTTGACAAGGCAAGCTAAATTTGGAATGTAGCTAAGGGTCAACAGGCAAATTTGGCTAATGTGGAGTTAAATGGGTAAAAATGAAAGAAAGAGAAATTGTAAGCACCTCCCTGCATGTGACACCAACCACTAACCCGAATGTATGACGGCAAAAAGCAATTGAATTTCATATATGTGCAAATTAATGAACATGCTATGCAAGGAGTATACTACTCACAATCCTACATGAAACTGGTCATAAATGACACCAGTTATAAGGCTCTAAATCTTAGAAATTATAAGTAGGTTGCCAAAATTTCAGGTCAAGTCTATTCGTTCAGCTAAATTAAACATTAACTCGTAGATTATGCAATAAGACAAAGCTAAAAGAATAATAGTATAATGCAAGGCTTAAGCAAAAAACAATTGCAGTGCAATTTCATCATTGAAATCTACCGTTCCGACTCAACCTATATGCTAAAATAAACGTGAAATTTTTGAATTTGATATCGTCG
Source organism: Silene latifolia (assembly GCF_048544455.1). NCBI lineage: Eukaryota > Viridiplantae > Streptophyta > Magnoliopsida > Caryophyllales > Caryophyllaceae > Silene > Silene latifolia. The sequence goes on from NC_133538.1 coordinate 26,157,007, forward strand.
TTTTGTACCAAAAATAAAAACCTAAGTTACTACCAACAAGTCGGTAAGTAGGGTCGATCTCCACAGGAGGCTAAGTTGTTATCTATCCTGTTTAATTTGGTCCATCGGGTGTCACGAAATGGGGGTTTTGATTGAATTGGACTAACTGAACTACTTAGGCTAAAGGCAAGAGAAAAGGGATAAAAGAAATTAACAATAAGAGAAAGAAAATATGCTAGGAGTCGGTCCACCGTGGTAGCTATACTATCGGAAATACTAAGGCGATAAGACTATTGATAAGAAGAGCTATGGTCGTCACCTTTCGGTCCTTAAACCGCCCTAGAGCGTAAATAGCTTAACTTTGTCCTCACTACAATACCCTATTGTAATTAAGCAAGCCTTCCCTTCCAATCTTTCGATCCAGGTCGGGGTTAACTAAATTTATTGGTCTCCTGCATGCATTCATTCGACCGGATAACAATTAACTTACCTAATACAATTCTTATCGCAAGGCTAATCTACTCAAGTCAATTAAAACATGCTACCACGGCTTCCCTAATCCTAACATACTACGGGATTAGCTAGACATAAATAAGGGGGAAACGAGAAATAAAGGAAGAACAATAAAAGTAAATAATAATTAAAGAGGAAAAGAAAGAGAAAGAATTAATACTGAATTATTGATCCGGAAATTAAGAACAAAGTAACAGTAGCAGTATATTCGAACCAGAGAGAAAGGGAACGAAGTAAAAGTGTGTGAGAGAGTTTAAATGACATACTGACTTCCTATTTATAAGAAAATAGGATTAGCTAAACCTAATGACGGAATTAAACCTAAAAAGCCCAGCCCGTAGCAAAATCCACTCGATCGAGTGGAATAAAACCACTCGATCGAGCAAACCCCGACTTAAATCGCTCGATCGACCAACTAATTCACTCGATCGAGTAAAGGCATATAAGGAACTGGTCGATCGAATGAATAAACTACTCGATCGAGTGATTATTGAATCCTAAACCACTCGATCGACTAGTTAAGCACTCGATCGAGTGGATCTTGACTTCAAGACTCATAATTCTCGTTAGTTTGACTTTGACTTGTCCTTTTAGCTCCCGAAACACCTTCACGCATCCCAAGACAGCTATAATTCCCGCTCCAAATCCACTCTTCCTCCAAATGCATGCAAAATAGACGGTAAATGGCTTGATTTCACTACTTTATGGTCCATTCCTGTAATTAAGACAAAATACACCAAAGTAGCATATTCGGGCATTTCGTAGCAATAGACTACGATAAAAGCATAGAAATACGTGCATAAAATAGGCTAAAAAGACTATATAAAATGCACGTATCAAATCTCCCCAAACCAAACCTTTACTCGTCCCCGAGTAAACTAAAATGCAACTAATGGAACGGAAAAATATAACTCAAAGCTAGCTACGAATGCCCACTTAAGCCAATTTAATGCAAGCGAACTAACACTTATAGCAAGACAAATAAATGCAAACGAGTTATAGGATGTTTATAATAAAGTTAAACCGTCGACCTTGCAAGACCTTTAACAATGGACTCTCACGGGTCACTCTTCCCTCATGAAGCAAAGGGTAAGAATATGGATGTAAGAGAGAGAGAAAAATAGTCGCTCACCTAGACTACGACCCACATAAACATGCATGCAACTAATATGATAAACAATTCTAGTTACCGTACACACATTCCAACCAAACAAGGTCCTGTCACAGCCGAGGGCTTACAAAAATATGGTAAAGTGAGGCAATGGGTAAGAAAAGGCAAAACATTTATGGGAATGTGGAGGTATAGGTGATCAAGCTAGTACCTAAACAAAACCATATATCAACATCCATTTCCAACTCAATTATGAATTAAGCACATGCCCTTCATTTGGCATGAAATCTCACCAAACCAAACTGAAAACACTCCTCAAATGATATAGATAAAGCATAGGAGTGAAACCGACAACAATACAAACTCTTCTTTTTTTTTCGAACTTTCTTTTCTTTTTCTATTTTCTTTCGGTTTCTTTGTTTTTTTTTTTTCGAATTTTTTTTCTCTTTTTTTTCTTTCTTTTTCACGTTTTTTTTTTCAACTCTTTTTTTTTCTATTTTCCTCCTTTTCTTCATAAATACCAACTCCAAAACAATAGATATAAGCCAAACTTGATACAATAGACAATATACCGCAGAACAACCTAAACTAGCTTGACAAGGCAGGCTAAATTTGGAATGTAGCTAAGGGTCAACAGGCAAATTTGGCTAATGTGGAGTTAAATGGGTAAAAATGAAAGAAAGAGAAATTGTAAGCACCTCCCTGCATGTGACACCAACCACTAACCCGAATGTATGACGGCAAAAAGCAATTGAATTTCATATATGTGCAAATTAATGAACATGCTATGCAAGGAGTATACTACTCACAATCCTACATGAAACTGGTCATAAATGACACCAGTTATAAGGCTCTAAATCTTAGAAATTGTAAGTAGGTTGCCAAAATTTCAGGTCAAGTCTATTCGTTCAGCTAAATTAAACATTAACTCGTAGATTATGCAATAAGACAAAGCTAAAAGAATAATAGTATAATGCAAGGCTTAAGCAAAAAACAATTGCAGTGCAATTTCATCATTGAAATCTACCGTTCCGACTCAACCTATATGCTAAAATAAACGTGAAATTTTTGAATTTGATACTGTCGTTTTGTACCAAAAATAAAAACCTAAGTTACTACCAACAGAAGTCAGCGGTAAGTAGGGTCGATCTCCACAGGGAGGCTAAGTTGTTATCTATCTGTTTAATTTGGTCTGTCAGGGTGTCACAGAAATGGGGGTTTTGATTGAATTGGACTAACTGAACTACTTAGGCTAAAGGCAAGAGAAAAGGGATAAAAGAAATTAACAATAAGAGAAAGAAAATATGCTAGGAGTCGGTCCACCGTGGTAGCTATACTATCGGAAATACTAAGGCGATAAGACTATTGATAAGAAGAGCTATGGTCGTCACCTTTCGGTCCTTAAACCGCCCTAGAGCGTAAATAGCTTAACTTTGTCCTCACTACAATACCCTATTGTAATTAAGCAAGCCTTCCCTTCCAATCTTTCGATCCAGGTCGGGGTTAACTAAATTTATTGGTCTCCTGCATGCATTCATTCGACCGGATAACAATTAAATTACCTAATACAATTCTTATCGCAAGGCTAATCTACTCACGTCAATTAAAACATGCTACCACGGCTTCCCTAATCCTAACATACTACGGGATTAGCTAGACATAAATAAGGGGGAAACGAGAAATAAAGGAAGAACAATAAAAGTAAATAATAATTAAAGAGGAAAAGAAAGAGAAAGAATTAATACTTTGAATTATTGATCCTAAATTAAGAACAAAGTAACAAGATGGCAAGATATTCGAACCGAGAGAAAGGGAACGAAGTAAAAGTGTGTGAGAGAGTTTATAATGACATACTGACTTCCTATTTATAAGAAAATAGGATTAGCTAAACCTAATGACGGAATTAAACCTAAAAAGCCCAGCCCGTAGCAAAATCCACTCGATCGAGTGGAGTAAAACCACTCGATCGAGCAAACCCAAATTAAACCGCCGATCGACCAACTAATTCACTCGATCGAGTAAAGGCATATAAGGAACTGGTCGATCGAATGAATAAACTACTCGATCGATCGATTATTGAATCCTAAACCACTCGATCGACTAGTTAAGCACTCGATCGAGTGGATCTTGACTTCAAGCAGACTCATAATTCTCGTTAGTTTGACTTTGACTTGTCCTTTTAGCTCCCGAAACACCTTCACGCATCCCAAGACAGCTATAATTCCCGCTCCAAATCCACTCTTCCTCCAAATGCATGCAAAATAGACGGTAAATGGCTTGATTTCAAGATTTTATGGTCCATTCCTGTAATTAAGACAAAATACACCAAAGTAGCATATTCGGGCATTTCGTAGCAATAGACTACGATAAAAGCATAGAAATACGTGCATAAAATAGGCTAAAAAGACTATATAAAATGCACGTATCAAATCTCCCCAAACCAAACCTTTACTCGTCCCCGAGTAAACTAAAATGCAACTAATGGAACGGAAAAATATAACTCAAAGCTAGCTACGAATGCCCACTTAAGCCAATTTAATGCAAGCGAACTAACACTTATAGCAAGACAGTCAAATGCAAACGAGTTATAGGATGTTTATAATAAAGCTGAACCGTCGACCTTGCAAGACCTTTAACAATGGACTCTCACGGGTCACTCTTCCCTCATGAAGCAAAGGGTAAGAATATGGATGTAAGAGAGAGAGAAAAATAGTCGCTCACCTAGACTACGACCCACATAAACATACATGCAACTAATATGATAAACAATTCTAGTTACCGTACACACATTCCAACCAAACAAGGTCCTGTCACAGCCGAGGGCTTACAAAAATATGGTAAAGTGAGGCAATGGGTAAGAAAAGGCAAAACATTTATGGGAATGTGGAGGTATAGGTGATCAAGCTAGTACCTAAACAAAACCATATATCAACATCCATTTCCAACTCAATTATGAATTAAGCACATGCCCTTCATTTGGCATGAAATCTCACCAAACCAAACTGAAAACACTCCTCAAATGATATAGATAAAGCATAGGAGTGAAACCGACAACAATACAAACTCTTCTTTTTTTTCGAACTTTCTTTTCTTTTTGTATTTTCTTTCGGTTTCTTTCTTTTTTTCTTTCGAATTTTTTTTCTCTTTTTTTTTTCTTTCCTTTTCACGTTTTTTTTTTAACTCTTTTTTTTTCTATTTTCCTCCTTTTCTTCATAAATACCAACTCCAAAACAATAGATATAAGCCAAACTTGATACAATAGACAATATACCGCAGAACAACCTAAACTAGCTTGACAAGGCAGGCTTAATTTGGAATGTAGCTAAGGGTCAACATGCAAATTTGGCTAATGTGGAGTTAAATGGGTAAAAATGAAAGAAAGGGAAATTGTAAGCACCTCCCTGCATGTGACACCAACCACTAACCCGAATGTATGACGGCAAAAAGCAATTGAATTTCATATACGTTCAAATTAATGAACATGCTATGCAAGGAGTATACTACTCACAATCCTACATGAAACTGGTCATAAATGACACCAGTTATAAGGCTCTAAATCTTAGAAATTATAAGTAGGTTGCGAAAATTTCAGGTCAAGTCTATTCGTTCAGCTACATTAAACATTAACTTGTAGATTATGCAATAAGACAAAGCTAAAAGAATAATAGTATAATGCAAGGCTTAAGAAAAAAGACAATTGCATTGCAATTTCATCATTGAAATCTACCGTTCCGACTCAACCTATATGCTAAAATAAACGTGAAATTTTTGAATTTTAACAATTTTTTTTTTAATTTTTATGGAAATTTTGAATTTTTAACAAAAATAAACAACAATGCAAACATAAATTAAACGTGATAACTGAAATGCAATGAAAACAAAATGCGCCAAAATTTGATACTGTCGTTTTGTACCAAAAATAAAAACCTAAGTTACTACCAACAAGTCGGTAAGTAGGGTCGATCTCCACAGGGAGGCTAAGTTGCTATCTATCTGTTTAATTTGGTCTGTCAGGGTGTCACAGAAATGGGGGTTTTGATTGAATTGGACTAACTGAACTACTGAGGCTAAAGGCAAGAGAAAAGGGGTAAAAGAAATTAACAATAAAGGAAAGAAAATATGCTAGGAGTCGGTCCACCGTGGTAGCTATACTATCGGAAATACTAAGGCGATTAGACTATTGATAAGAAGAGCTATGGTCGTCACCTTTCGGTCCTTAAACCGCCCTAGAGCGTAAATAGCTTAACTTTCGTCCTCACTACAATACCCTATTGTAATTAAGCAAGCCTTCCCTTCCAATCTTTCGATCCAGTCGGGTTAACTAAATTTATTGGTCTCCCGCATGCATTCATTCGACCGGATAACAATTAAATTGCTTAATACAATTCTTATCGCAAGGCTAATCTACTCAAGTCAATTAAGACATGCTACCACAGCATCCCTAATCCTAACATACTACGGGATTAGCTAGACATAAATAAGGGGGAAATGAGAAATAAAGGAAGAACAATAAACATAAATAATAATTAAAGAGGAAAAGAAAGAGAAAGAATTAATACTTAATTATTGATCCTAAAATTAAGAACAAAGTAACAAAGAGCAGATATTCGAACCAGAGAGAAAGGGAACGAAGTAAAAGTGTGTGAGAGAGTTTATAATGACATACTGACTTTCTATTTATAAGAAAATAGGATTAGCTAAACCTAATGACGGAATTAAACCTAAAAAGCCCAGCCCGTAGCAAAATCCACTCGATCGAGTGGAATAAAACCACTCGATCGAGCAAACCCAAATGAAACCGCTCGATCGACCAACTAATTCACTCGATCGAGTAAAGGCATATAAGGAACTGGTCGATCGAATGAACAAACTACTCGATCGACTGATTATTGAATCCTAAACCACTCGATCGACTAGTTAAGCACTCGATCGAGTGGATCTTGACTTCAGTAGCTCATAATTCTCGTTAGTTTGACTTTGACTTGTCCTTTTAGCTCCCGAAACACCTTCACGCATCCCAAGACAGCTATAATTCCCTCTCCAAATCCACTCTTCCTCCAAATGCATGCAAAACAGACGGTAAATGGCTTGATTTCACTACTTTATGGTCCATTCCTGTAATTAAGACAAAATACACCAAAGTAGCATATTCGGGCATTTCGTAGCAATAGACTACGATAAAAGCATAGAAATACGTGCATAAAATAGGCTAAAAAGACTATATAAAATGCACGTATCAAATCTCCCCAAACCAAACCTCTACTCGTCCCCGAGTAAACTAAAATGCAACTAATGGAACGGAAAAATATAACTCAAAGCTAGCTACGAATGCCCACTTAAGCCAATTTAATGCAAGCGAACTAACACTTATAGCAAGACAGTCAAATGCAAACGAGTTATAGGATGTTTATAATAAAGCTGAACCGTCGACCTTGCAAGACCTTTAACAATGGACTCTCACGGGTCACTCTTCCCTCATGAAGCAAAGGATAAGCATATGGATGTAAGAGAGAGAGAAAAATAGTCGCTCACCTAGACTATGACCCACATAAACATGCATGCAACTAATATGATAGACAATTCTAGTTACCGTACACACATTCCAACCAAACAAGGTCCTGTCACAGCCGAGGGCTTACAAAAATATGGTAAAGTGAGGCAATGGGTAAGAAAAGGCAAAACATTTATGAGAATGTGGAGGTATATGTGATCAAGCTAGTACCTAAACAAAACCATATATCAACATCCATTTCCAACTCAATTATGAATTAAGCACATGCCCTTCATTTGGCATGAAATCTCACCAAACCAAACTGAAAACACTCCTCAAATGATATAGATAAAGCATAGGAGTGAAACCGACAACAATACAAACTCTTCTTTTTTTTTCGATCTTTCTTTTCTTTTTCTATTTTCTTTCGGTTTCTTTCTTTTTTTTTTCGAATTTTTTTTCTCTTTTTTTTTTCTTTCTTTTTCACGTTTTTTTTTTCAACACTTTTTTTTTTCTATTTTCCTCCTTTTCTTCATAAATACCAACTCCAAAACAATAGATATAAGCCAAACTTGATACAATAGACAATATACCGCAGAACAACCTAAACTAGCTTGACAAGGCAGGCTAAATTTGGAATGTAGCTAAGGGTCAACAGGCAAATTTGGCTAATGTGGAGTTAAATGGGTAAAAATTAAAGAAAGGGAAATTGTAAGCACCTCCCTGCATGTGACACCAACCACTAACCCGAATGTATGACGGCAAAAAACAATTGAATTTCATATACGTGCAAATTAATGAACATGCTATGCAAGGAGTATACTACTCACAATCCTACATGAAACTGGTCATAAATGACACCAGTTATAAGGCTCTAAATCTTAGAAATTATAAGTAGGTTGCCAAAATTTCAGTCGTCTATTCGTTCACTAAATTAAACATTAACTCGTAGATTATGCAATAAGACAAAGCTAAAAGAATAATAGTATAATGCAAGGCTTAAGCAAAAAGACAATTGCAGTGCAATTTCATCATTGAAATCTACCGTTCCGACTCAACCTATATGCTAAAATAAACGTGAAATTTTTGAATTTTAACAATTTTTTTTTAATTTTTATGGAAATTTTGAATTTTTATCAAAAATAAACAACAATGCAAACATAAATTAAACGTGATAACTGAAATGCAATGAAAACAAAATTCGCCAAAATTTGATACTGTCGTTTTGTACCAAAAATAAAAACCTAAGTTACTACCAACAGAAGTCAGCGGTAAGTAGGGTTGATCTCCACAGGGAGGCTAAGTTGCTATCTATCTGTTTAATTTGGTCTGTCAGGGTGTCACGAAATGGGGTTTTGATTGAATTGGACTAACTGAACTACTGAGGCTAAAGGCAAGAGAAAAGGGATAAAAGAAATTAACAATAAGAGAAAGAAAATATGCTAGGAGTCGGTCCACCGTGGTAGCTCTACTATCGGAAATACTAAGGCGATTAGACTATTGATAAGAAGAGCTATGGTCGTCACCTTTCGGTCCTTAAACCGCCCTAGAGCGTAAATAGATTAACTTTCGTCCTCACTACAATACCCTATTGTAATTAAGCAAGCCTTCCCTTCCAATCTTTCGATCCAGGTCGGGGTTAACTAAATTTATTGGTCTCCTGCATGCATTCATTCGACCGGATAACAATTAAATTGCTTAATACAATTCTTATCGCAAGGCTAATCAACTCAAGTCAATTAAAACATGCTACCACGGCTTCCCTAATCCTAACATACTACGGGATTAGCTAGACATAAATAAGGGGGAAATGAGAAATAAAGGAAGAACAATAAACATAAATAATAATTAAAGAGGAAAAGAAAGAGAAAGAATTAATACTTTAATTATTGATCCTAAATTAAGAACAAAGTAACAATAGCAAGATATTCAACCGAGAGAAAGGAACGAAGTAAAAGTGTGTGAGAGAGTTTATAATGACATACTGACTTTCTATTTATAAGAAAATAGGATTAGCTAAACCTAATGACGGAATTAAACCTAAAAGCCCAGCCAGTAGCAAAATCCACTCGATCGAGTGGAATAAAACCACTCGATCGAGCAAACCCGACTTAAACCGCTCGATCGACCAACTAATTCACTCAATCGAGTAAAGGCATATAAGGAACTGGTCGATCGAATGAATAAACTACTCGATCGATCGATTATTGAATCCTAAACCACTCGATCGACTAGTTAAGCACTCGATCGAGTGGATCTTGACTTCAATGACTCATAATTCTCGTTAGTTTGACTTTGACTTGTCCTTTTAGCTCCCAAAACACCTTCACGCATCCCAAGACAGCTATAATTCCCGCTCCAAATCCACTCTTCCTCCAAATGCATGCAAAATAGACGGTAAATGGCTTGATTTCACTACTTTATGGTCCATTCCTGTAATTAAGACAAAATACACCAAAGTAGCATATTCGGGCATTTCGTAGCAATAGACTACGATAAAAGCATAGAAATACGTGCATAAAATAGGCTAAAAAGACTATATAAAATGCACGTATCAAATCTCCCCAAACCAAACCTTTACTCGTCCCCGAGTAAACTAAAATGCAACTAATGGAACGGAAAAATATAACTCAAAGCTAGCTACGAATGCCCACTTAAGCCAATTTAATGCAAGCGAACTAACACTTATAGCAAGACAGTCAAATGCAAACGAGTTATAGGATGTTTATAATAAAGCTGAACCGTCGACCTTGCAAGACCTTTAACAATGGACTCTCACGGGTCACTCTTCCCTCATGAAGCAAAGGGTAAGAATATGGATGTAAGAGAGAGAGAAAAATAGTCGCTCACCTAGACTACGACCCACATAAACATGCATGCAACTAATATGATAAACAATTCTAGTTACCGTACACACATTCCAACCAAACAAGGTCCCATCACATGACCGAGGGCTTACAAAAATATGGTAAAGTGAGGCAATGGGTAAGAAAAGGCAAAACATTTATGGGAATGTGGAGGTATAGGTGATCAAGCTAGTACCTAAACAAAACCATATATCAACATCCATTTCCAACTCAATTATGAACTAAGCACATGCCCTTCATTTGGCATGAAATCTCACCAAACCAAACTGAAAACACTCCTCAAATGATATAGATAAAGCATAGGAGTGAAACCGACAACAATACAAACTCTTCTTTTTTTTCGAACTTTCTTTTCTTTTTCTATTTTCTTTCGGTTTCTTTCTTTTTTTCTTTCGAATTTTTTTTCTCTTTTTTTTTCTTTCCTTTTCACGTGTTTTTTTTAACTCTTTTTTTTTCTATTTTCCTCCTTTTCTTCATAAATACCAACTCCAAAACAATAGATATAAGCCAAACTTGATACAATAGACAATATACCGCAGAACAACCTAAACTAGCTTGACAAGGCAGGCTTAATTTGGAATGTAGCTAAGGGTCAACAGGCAAATTTGGCTAATGTGGAGTTAAATGGGTAAAAATGAAAGAAAGGGAAATTGTAAGCACCTCCCTGCATGTGACACCAACCACTAACACGAATGTATGACGGCAAAAAGCAATTGAATTTCATATACGTTCAAATTAATGAAGATGCTATGCAAGGAGTATACTACTCACAATCCTACATGAAACTGGTCATAAATGACACCAGTTATAAGGCTCTAAATCTAAGAAATTATAAGTAGGTTGCGAAAATTTCAGGTCAAGTCTATTCGTTCAGCTACATTAAACATTAACTTGTAGATTATGCAATAAGACAAAGCTAAAAGAATAATAGTATAATGCAAGGCTTAAGAAAAAAGACAATTGCAGTGCAATTTCATCATTGAAATCTACCGTTCCGACTCAACCTATATGCTAAAATAAACGTGAAATTTTTGAATTTTAACAATTTTTTTTTAAATTTTTATGGAAATTTTGAATTTTTAACAAAAATAAACAACAATGCAAACATAAATTAAACGTGATAACTGAAATGCAATGAAAACAAAATGCGCCAAAATTTGATACTGTCGTTTTGTACCAAAAATAAAAACCTAAGTTACTACCAACAGAAGTCAGCGGTAAGTAGGGTCGATCTCCACAGGGAGGCTAAGTTGCTATCTATCTGTTTAATTTGGTCTGTCAGGGTGTCACAGAAATGGGGGTTTTGATTGAATTGGACTAACTGAACTACTGAGGCTAAAGGCAAGAGAAAAGGGATAAAAGAAATTAACAATAAAGGAAAGAAAATATGCTAGGAGTCGGTCCACCGTGGTAGCTATACTATCGGAAATACTAAGGCGATTAGACTATTGATAAGAAGAGCTATGGTCGTCACCTTTCGGTCCTTAAACCGCCCTAGAGCGTAAATAGCTTAACTTTCGTCCTCACTACAATACCCTATTGTAATTAAGCAAGCCTTCCCTTCCAATCTTTCGATCCAGGTCGGGGTTAACTAAATTTATTGGTCTCCTGCATGCATTCATTCGACCGGATAACAATTAAATTGCTTAATACAATTCTTATCGCAAGGCTAATCTACTCAAGTCAATTAAGACATGCTACCACAGCATCCCTAATCCTAACATACTACGGGATTAGCTAGACATAAATAAGGGGGAAATGAGAAATAAAGGAAGAACAATAAACATAAATAATAATTAAAGAGGAAAAGAAAGAGAAAGAATTAATACTGAATTATTGATCCGGAAATTAAGAACAAAGTAACAAGAGATGCAGATATTCGAACCAGAGAGAAAGGGAACGAAGTAAAAGTGTGTGAGAGAGTTTATAATGACATACTGACTTTCTATTTATAAGAAAATAGGATTAGCTAAACCTAATGACGGAATTAAACCGAAAAACCCCAGCCCGTAGCAAAATCCACTCGATCGAGTGGAATAAAACCACTCGATCGAGCAAACCCAGCCAGAAACCGCTCGATCGACCAACTAATTCACTCGATCGAGTAAAGGCATATAAGGAACTGGTCGATCGAATGGACAAACTACTCGATCGACTGATTATTGAATCCTAAACCACTCGATCGACTAGTTAAGCACTCGATCGAGTGGATCTTGACTTCAGTAGCTCATAATTCTCGTTAGTTTGACTTTGACTTGTCCTTTTAGCTCCCGAAACACCTTCACGCATCCCAAGACAGCTATAATTCCCGCTCCAAATCCACTCTTCCTCCAAATGCATGCAAAATAGACGGTAAATGGCTTGATTTCACTACTTTATGGTCCATTCCTGTAATTAAGACAAAATACACCAAAGTAGCATATTCGGGCATTTCGTAGCAATAGACTACGATAAAAGCATAGAAATACGTGCATAAAATAGGCTAAAAAGACTATATAAAATGCACGTATCAAATCTCCCCAAACCAAACCTTTACTCGTCCCCGAGTAAACTAAAATGCAACTAATGGAACGGAAAAATATAACTCAAAGCTAGCTACGAATGCCCACTTAAGCCAATTTAATGCAAGCGAACTAACACTTATAGCAAGACAGTCAAATGCAAACGAGTTATAGGATGTTTATAATAAAGCTGAACCGTCGACCTTACAAGACCTTTAACAATGGACTCTCACGGGTCACTCTTCCCTCATGAAGCAAAGGGTAAGCATATGGATATAAGAGAGAGAGAAAAATAGTCGCTCACCTAGACTACAACCCACATAATCATGCATGCAACTAATATGATAGACAATTCTAGTTACCGTACACACATTCCAACCAAACAAGGTCCTGTCACAGCCGAGGGCTTACAAAAATATGGTAAAGTGAGGCAATGGGTAAGAAAAGGCAAAACATTTATGGGAATGTGGAGGTATAGGTGATCAAGCTAGTACCTAAACAAAATCATATATCAACATCCATTTCCAACTCAATTATGAATTAAGCACATGCCCTTCATTTGGCATGAAATCTCACCAAACCAAACTGAAAACACTCCTCAAATGATATAGATAAAGCATAGGAGTGAAACCGACAACAATACAAACTCTACTTTTTTTTTTCGAACTTTCTTTTCTTTTTCTATTTTCTTTCGGTTTCTTTCTTTTTTTTTTCGAATTTTTTCTCTCTTTTTTTTCTTTCTTTTTCACGTTTTTTTTTCAACTCTTTTTTTTTTCTATTTTCCTCCTTTTCTTCATAAATACCAACTCCAAAATAATAGATATAAGCCAAACTTGATACAATAGACAATATACCGCAGAACAACCTAAACTAGCTTGATAAGGCAGGCTAAATTTGGAATATAGCTAAGGGTCAACTGGCAAATTTGGCTAATGTGGAGTTAAATGGGTAAAAATGAAAGAAAGGGAAATTGTAAGCACCTCCCTGCATGTGACACCAACCACTAACCCGAATGTATGACGGCAAAAAGCAATTGAATTTCATATACGTGCAAATTAATGAACATGCTATGCAAGGAGTATACTACTCACAATCCTACATGAAACTGGTCATAAATGACACCAGTTATAAGGCTCTAAATCTTAGAAATTATAAGTAGGTTGCCAAAATTTCAAGTCAAGTCTATTCGTTCAGCTAAATTAAACATTAACTCGTAGATTATGCAATAAGACAAAGCTAAAAGAATAATAGTATAATGCAAGGCTTAAGCAAAAAGACAATTACAGTGCAATTTCATCATTGAAATCTATCGTTCCGACTCAACCTATATGCTAAAATAAACGTGAAATTTTTGAATTTTAACAATTTTTTTTTTAATTTTTATGGAAATTTTGAATTTTTAACAAAAATAAACAACAATGCAAACATAAATTAAACGTGATAACTGAAATGCAACGAAAACAAAATGCAGACACGGATATGGATGCATAACCTCCCAAACCAAACCGTACAATGCCCCCATTGTACTAAAACATGGGAAGGTAATGCAAACTAAAGGAGGAAAGGAGTAAATACGGAAAAACTCACAAAATGCGCGAATAAGGGGACCTCCCCAAACCGACCATGAACATGGGAGGTTGCTAAAGGCCCGGAAAACCGTTTCAGGAAGCTAATCCAAGTCAACAATACTCGGTCAAGAGGAATAGTGTCTGATCGAGTAGAATGGGCGCTCAAAACTGCTCGATGGAATGGAATTTAGGTCGATCGAGTGGTTTCTCATCCTACAGGTGGTCGATCGAGTAGATTAATCACTCGATCGAGTGAATTCATCAGCAAAAGTGCTCGATCGAGTAGAATGACTACTCGATCGAGTGATCCTCGGTGTAATTCCTGCAAAACGCAATAAAAACAGCCCGCAACTAACAAAAAGAAGCTTAACTGAGACCGTCTATGGAGTAAAAAACGTTTATTACAACTTAAATGAAATAAAATGCAGAATAAAATTACCGGGTTGCCTCCCGGGTAGCGCTAGCTTCAGTCAGGTCCCAGCTCGACCTTCTTTTCTTCGAGCCTCTCTAATAGTCATAATCAAAACATGTTTCAAAGCGCAACATTAAATCATACATCTGCGCATGTGCTACAAAAAAGCATAAGTAGCACCAAAGTGGAATAGCAAAATAGGAAATAAAAATGTTTAACTTTTTAAGTCGTACAAATTTCCTATGAGCGCTCCTAAATTTATCCACAAAATATAGGAACGCGGGAGCAATTAACGATAATATAGGGCTCCATCTCAGATTAACAGTTTGGAAATGATGAGAACGGTGAAAAATCGTTATTTTACGCGTCCACATGTGAGAGGGTATAACATTAAAAGAGATAGCACGAGTCAAACGAGGCAATATACTATTAAAACAAACAATAATTAAATTATCGTTTACTACCTCAGGTTGGTCGCTCTCAATGACGGAATCGTAGATAAAAGAGTTTATTACCTCTTCCGTGCTAGGAGCAATTACCGGCTCAGCTGTCCTTTCGTCGCCCTCGGTGGAATTCAGCCCATAAATCTCAGCTTCAAGTGTATCCGACTCAGCCTTGGATAAGGGAGATTCACCGTAATCGTCATCATCGTCAAAATCGTCATTCAAAGTGAACCCAAGTGACGAATCAAAGCTCCCCATGGCCAATTCAGTCGATCGAGCAAAATACTCACTCGATCGACCAACTTCCTCCTAAATTCCACTCGATCGAGTGGAAATATCACTCGATCGAGCACTTTCTCCTGGAAAATCACTCGATCGACTAATATCAGTCACTTGATCGAGTGATTCCTCCTGTACAGGGCTGAAATCTTCGCGTAAGCTAGTGAAATATGATAGAAACTCGTCGTCGGAGTCATAGAGGTCATCTTCAGCATTGGGCAACACGGTTTCCTCAGAGGAAAAACCGCTCTCAGCAAGGTATACCTCTTCTTCTTGCATCTCAGCTTCTAACTGAGCAATGTCAGTTTCGAGCTTAAGGAATCGAGCGTCCATATTTTTATTGCTCTCTTGCATTTGTGATACAAGTGTCAAAATTGAATATGTCAGCTCCGCGATCTCTTCTATCTCCATCTCAGCTGCTAACTGAGCAACTACAGACCCGAGCTTATCAACTCGCGAGAAGTGTTGTCTATCATAATCTTGCTGAGCTTGCATTTGAGATGCAATTGTCTCCATTAAAGATTTCACTCATGCGAATTCTTCTTCTTGCATATCGGGAGGATCTCGTTGCGGTGGCCATTGATAGGGTGGATGTGGCGGCACAACTACAGCTGCATTGTGCTCAGCAGTACCACATCCCCAAGATTTCTTCCTTTCCCAACTAGCAGGTCTTTCAACTTGGGCTTCAAACTGAGCAATTAGTCGGGAGACAGATGTCATCTTGGCAAGAGGGATCGGAGGTACTCAAGCCTTCCCTTCGATAATCTCCCTCAGTAGCCTGTTTAATAAACCTACAGGCCTATCAAAACAGCACTAAAGAAAAAGATAAGAACGGCCTCAAGGTACTTAGTCTTCCCTTGAGGCGGAAAGACAAACAAAATAAAACAGATAAAAAGCGTCGCCTCCCCGGCAACGGCGCCAAAATTTGATACTGTCGTTTTGTACCAAAAATAAAAACCTAAGTTACTACCAACGAAGTCGGGTAAGTAGGGTCGATCTCCACAGGAGGCTAAGTTGCTATCTATCCGTTTAATTTGGTCCGTCAGTGTCACGAAAATGGGGGTTTTGATTGAATTGGACTAATCCGAACTACGAGGCTAAAGGCAAGAGAAAAGGGATAAAAGAAATTAACAATAAGAGAAAGAAAATATGCTAGGAGTCGGTCCACCGTGGTAGCTATACTATCGGAAATACTAAGGCGATTAGACTATTGATAAGAAGGGCTATGGTCGTCACCTTTCGGTCCTTAAACCGCCGTAGAGCGTAAATAGCTTAACTTTCGTCCTCACTACAATACCCTATTGTAATTAAGCAAGCCTTCCCTTCCAATCTTTCGATCCAGGTCGGGGTTAACTAAATTTATTGGTCTCCTGCATGCATTCATTCGACCGGATAACAATTAAATTGCCTAATACAATTCTTATCGCAAGGCTAATCTACTCAAGTCAATTAAAACATGCTACCACGGCTTCCCTAATCCTAACATACTACGGGATTAGCTAGACATAAATAAGGGGGAAACGAGAAATAAAGGAAGAACAATAAACATAAATAATAATTAAAGAGGAAAAGAAAGAGAAAGAATTAATACTTGAATTATTGATCCTAAATTAAGAACAAAGTAACAATGAGTATATTCGAACCAGAGAGAAAGGGAACGAAGTAAAAGTGTGTGAGAGAGTTTATAATGACATACTGACTTCCTATTTACAAGAAAATAGGATTAGCTAAACCTAATGACGGAATTAAACCTAAAAAGCCCAGCCCGTAGCAAAATCCACTCGATCGAGTGGAATAAAACCACTCGATCGAGCAAACCCAAAGAAAACGCTCGATCGACCAACTAATTCACTCGATCGAGTAAAGGCATATAAGGAACTGGTCGATCGAATGAATAAACTACTCGATCGACTGATTATTGAATCCTAAACCACTCGATCGACTAGTTAAGCACTCGATCGAGTGGATCTTGACTTCAGCAGCTCATAATTCTCGTTAGTTTGACTTTGACTTGTCCTTTTAGCTCCCGAAACACCTTCACGCATCCCAAGACAGCTATAATTCCCGCTCCAAATCCACTCTTTCTCCAAATGCATGCAAAACAGACGGTAAATGGCTTGATATCACTACTTTATGGTCCATTCCTGTAATTAAGACAAAATACACCAAAGTAGCATATTCGGGCATTTCGTAGCAATAGACTACGATAAAAGCATAGAAATATGTGCATAAAATAGGCTAAAAAGACTATATAAAATGCACGTATCATACGCCGAATTTAAATTTGAACTTGACCTTAAATAATAAATGAGAGAGGGGTAGAAATAAGGACCTAAGTTGGTAGTCTCTTTGTGTATGCCTTGTGGTAGGTTCTAACATGTTTGTTGGTTGTCAATTAATGATTTTTGTGCCCTTGGATCAATGACCGTGAGCTTTCCAATGTGGCGATCAAGATTTGGTGCCTATTGCCGAAAATTGAAGATTTATTCAACCTTTTGAAAAATGCTTCTACTTTCCAAAAGATTCATTTCTCGTTCTTAGTGTACCTTACCTTATTTTTTACCTCTTGATGCTACTTCTCTTCTAAACTCTCTCTTGTTTTACCTTTGAAGCTAGTTTGGTACCAATCCGACCTATCCCTTGTTTCATGTTAATCCTTCCATAACATCTTGTATATAGATCTCTTTCTCTTGAAGAATGTTGCTACCATTCCCAAAGATTCTTCCCTCTCTTGGAGTACCTTGTCTTATCCTTAGATACTTGTGCTTCTTTACTTTGCGAAAATCTCCTCTTATACCTTGGAAACTACTTTTTTATCTTTCCTTATTATAAGACCCCTCATATACACCTTCATTTTTATTTTAGGAGATGTTAACCTAAGTTGGATAATTTTGGCTTTTGAGGAGATCTTGTGTAGTTGACCCATAAACCTTGTTTTTAGAGGCCGTGTTAATTGAAAGGCTTGGGAAGTGTAGTGAGACATGTCTTGGGATAATAGTGCCTAGTACTTGACTTAAAATGGGTGAAATTGAATGGTGGAATTGAAGATGTAAGATTGACTGAGTAAGTCGAGTTTATGATTGGCTTTCGTAATCACTTTGGATAGGAGGGTTTGATAATGTATATGTTACCATATGAGAAATGCTAAATGTGGGATTATTAGTTGGTCTAAGTGAGTGATCTTGATTACTACTTGAGGTATGATATGAGAGTGAGACTAAGCTACATTATTGGAGAGTTTTAGCGCTTGTTTTGGAAGCTAGGAAGGATAATGGTATCGTTGACACCAAATGTTAAGTTGAAGAACATAGTTTCAATTTATGGTGGTAGAATGTGGAAATATGAGTTGGTAAAGTATTGTTACAACTAAGACCTTGTTTCTTGAGAACTCGATGGTAAGTAAAGTTCTATGATATCGGATTTAGAAGAAAATACTTTGGGATGTTAATGACCATAATGGATTAGTGATGTAATTTGATACTAGTTGGCCCTTTAGAGTTCTTGAGTTGAGAGAGACTTAGTATTGAGAAGTCTTTGTTAACCCTATAGTTTTAGAAACTTTGAGGCTGTATTGAGTACTTGAGATGACGGGATGATGTTATAGTTGAGTGTAGTTCCGCTTTTGGGAATCCATAATAAGTAAAAGACTAGAAGGACTCGAGATCCTATTGATTTTTCAAACTTGTGAGATTATGCATCTTTCTCAAAAGAATGTAGTAGAGTGGACTTCCATGAAAGGAGTTTTTGGTTGGCATGTTACTACCTTGTTTTGAAATGTGAACCTTGTGGAAAATTTGAGGAACCTTTTCCGGGAATTTAGGGCTTGGAATTAGGATCTTTGATTGAGAATTTTACCATTTTGGGAGACTCGTAGTTGACACTAGTTGGATATGGGTTGAGATGGTAGTTTTGATCTTGAAAGTTATGCAAGAGGTTGGAGGAACCGAGTAGGATGAGGTTGTTACTTGAGATTTGAGTGTGTGGTGCTTCCAGGTTCCATAGACCTCCCCTCCTCTTTGACCATAAACCTCATCGTTCATACCCCTCTTACTCGTTTCGTTGTGCCCCTCCTTTGAGATTGATGCTAGTGGCCTATAAAACTCTATATTCTTTAACCTCCTTGTTGACCTTATCGTGGCTCTCGACTCTTAGAAGTTCGGTTTAGTTTCTCCTTGTTTGTTGTGTGTAGAAGCCTTTACCGTAATTTATGACTATGATGTCTAAGTCGCTTTTCATTTTGTGTAGTCTGTAACCAATTTGAGTTATCATTTTGGGTTCATTGTAAAAATTTTGTGTTACTTTGGCAAAACTTTACTTATTTTAATGGTTTGAAAATGAAAGTTTTCTTTCATTTTGGTAGGTTCTTAGAAAAATTTGATTCTTTGTCGATGTTTAATGTTATATTGTCAAAATCTTGACTTCTTTTAGAGTTTGAAAATGGATCTTTTACTTCCAATCATGCTTTTGTAAAAGAAAATTTAAGTGGATTATCATTTTCATTTGGCTTTGACGTTGATAGGATGTTAGAACTCGTTATTGGAGATGTTTAATAACTTATTCTATGCTTATCGGTGAATGATTTTCTATTTGAGCTTGTCTTTGACTTGGAAAATTTGCGTTCTTATCTGCAGAACAGGAGCTATTTCGTTCCATGGGATAAGACTTATACTTTTGAAAACTCTCCATAAATATTTTTGGAAGAATTTTGATTTTGTATTTCTGCAAATGACTTGGTATTTGACCTTGTCTTTGATTTGGAATGTTGATGTTCCTGAATGAGCAACGAAAACACTTCCGTTCCTTTGACAAGAAACTTACGCGTTTGGAAGATTATTCTTGAAACTTTTGAAGGAATTCTAATTTTTATTTTGCCAAACTTTGTAAATGTTTTGGTTGTCGATTTCGAAAAGTTTGACTTTATCTTTATAACTTTTCATCTTCTACTTTCAAGTTTCGAGGACGAAACTTTTTATAAGGTGGGATGACTGTAACACCCGCGAAATTCCCGTTTTGACATTTATAATCTAATTAGTTATTTTATTATTCTATTTATATTTTAAACCCATTTTTTATAATAATAATAATAATAATAATAATAATAACCGTCTTCGGTGTGTAGTTAGCTTCGGGTCGTGTTTTTAGCGAGAACCGACTCAATTTAAACTTTTGGGCCTAGTTTGACTAGTGGGCTTTCTTTCCTACCCTTTCCTTTTCTCTATATACACCACCAACCTTAATATCTCCTTCTTCCTTACTGTAATACCCCGTAATTTAATGGAATCCATATAACTAATTAACGTAATTCGAATAATTAATTAAAGGCAGTAGAATTAAAAATTGTATACAAGACGGTAATTAAATAATAAAATAATAAAGCAACACGGGAATTGGATTAGGTTTCAAGTATGACTTGGGCCGTGTGTACTCGTGATTTTTAATAATAATAATAATAATAATAATAATAATAATAATAATAATAATAATAATAATAATAATAATAATAATAATAATAATAATAATAATAGTAATAATAATAATAATAATAATAAGAATAATAATAACAATAATAATAAAAATAACAATATTAATAATAACAATAATAATAACAATAAAATAAATAAATAAATAATAATAATAATAATAATAATAATAATAATAATAATAATAATAATAATAATAATAATAATAATAATAATAATAATAATAATAATAATAATAATAATAATAATAATAATAATAATAATATTTGAAACCTAGAGTGGGGGGGGGCGATTTCACGATCCTAGCTGCCGCTCTATCTCACCGTCACCACCGTCGTCATCTCACGCCGACCATCTCTTCCTCGGCGTTATTGGTGTCGGCGGCTGTTGAGGGTAGCAGTTTCGGGGATTAGGGCATCGTGTTATTGCCGTTATTAGTTTAGGGCAGCGTTTTCTGAGTCATTCTTCCGTCGTTGGCTGCCAACAACCACCCCACGTCGACCTTTAGACCTCACGTCGCCGGTCAGGGGTAGTTGTTGTGGGTTGTTCATACGGTGGTTCTGGGTTGTGAAGGAATTGCGTGTAGGTTGTCGTCTTTCAGGGATAATTGTCGTCGGCCTTGCGATCATTGGCGGCCTGTGCCATCACCAGTTGGCCACCAAACCTCAAGTCGCCGATCATTTTGGTGGTGGCTTACGGCACTGCTTTGAGTTTTCCTTCCACCGGTGAGTGCTCGTTTTTCTTCTCATTTTTTTCCTGTTTGTTTTTAATCACGCTGCTCGTTGCTTTGCGTATGTCCGGTGCTTCTGCCTGTGACCGGCCATTGCCGCCTCTGCCACTGCCTTGTGTGGGTGGGTTCTGGTTGTTGTGGGTGTTACGGTTTACTTGGTGTGGAGTGTGTGAGTGTTGGGCCGTTTTCAAAAGCTACGGTGTGGTTTTTTTTTTGTGGTGGTCCTCGGCTGTTCGACGCCGTTGTACGCGAGGAAGGGTGTTGGGTTTTGTTGTCCTTTCATGCCTGAGCTAGTTCAGTACCATTGTCCTTTTTCGGGTCTTCATGGGTGTCGGGATGGTTTCGGTAAGGGCCTTACAAAGGCAGCTTGGCAGAAACATTTACAGGTCCGACATTGTCATGACGCTGCGTTGGACCTTACGCGTCAGACTCTTACTGATAGTTTGACTGTTTATTCCAATGCCGAGAGTTCTTTGAGACGGATGGGGCTCTGGTTGTGTGGGGTGTGTTTTATGACCCGTATTGTTAAAGCAAGATGTCGGCATAGTCGGGGTGATTTTGTGATGCATCCGGAGTGTGTTGATGGCCTTTACACCTTCCATATTCATGGTATTCCGAGACCTTTGGCTCCTTCTACTTCGGTTTCTTCCGATGATAGTGTAGAGCTCGTTCAGTGGTCTATATCTTCGCTGGATCGTTTGTTGTATTTAGGCCTTCGCACCGTGAAATCTATTCCTCCTAAGTGCCGTCTTGGGTCTGCTCGGGCTTTGAAAGGGGCCTTGGATGCGGTGTTTGATGCCCCTAGTGATCTCTCCCGCTGGGTTCGTTTGCTTGTTCTACCACTTTGTTTGCTCAAGATTTTCGCTCCTCGGAGTAATCATGAGTGTCGGACTGCTATTCGGCGTCAGCAATAGGAGGAGAGTATTGCCAGGGCTATCCTTACTTGGGGGACACCTGGGGGTTTGCAGTTGTTACAGGAGTGCTTGGATGAGGGTCCTTCTTCATTGTCGGTGGATGAGGATCTGGATTTGAGTGAGCTTAACCTTCGCCAATGTCGGCGGAAAATTCTTGATGGCCATTATACTGCTGCTGTACGGGTGCTTTCTTCCTCTGGGGTCGCCCCCTACTCCGATGCCACTCTCGTGGCCCTGCGTGAGAAGCATCTTATTGCCCCGCCTCCTTCATTGCCTCCTCTGTCTGGGGATCATCATCCTTTGGTCGCTTCTTCGGCTGTGATCTTAGATATGATTCGGAGCTTCCCTCGTGGCACTTCCTGTGGGAGGGATGGTTTTCGTGCCCAACACCTTATGGATTGTTTGAGTGGCGCTGTTGTGGCTATTTCAGATGATTTGATCACTTCTATTACTAGGGTGGTTAATCTTTTTCTTGAGGGTCGGTGTCCTCTTCCTCTAGGTGAGTACATTGTCAGCGCCCCTCTCACGCCACTCGTAAAACCGGGTTGTGGGGTTTGTCCTATTGCTGTTGGTACGGTCTGGAGATGGCGTGTCTCTAAGGTTGGTGCTTCTATGGTTTGTCCGTCTTTAGCTTCTTATTTTGATGGGCTTCAGTTCGGGGTGGGTGTGTCCGGTGGAGGAGAGGCTATCTTGCATGCCTTGAACCGGCTCATTGAGGATCGGGGGGGCTCAGGTGGGGCTTTCTATGTTGCTGGTCGATTTCCAGAATGCGTTCAACCTTGTTGATCGTTCAACCAAGCTTCTGAAGGTCCGTCGTCGTTGCCCAGCTCTCTCCCGTTGGGTGGAGTTTTGTTATTCCAGCCCGGCCCGCCTTTTTTATGGGGAGCACTGCTTGTGGTCTTGTCAGGGTATTCAGCAGGGTGATCCATTGGGTCCTTTGCTTTTCGCTTTGGTTTTGCATCCGTTAGTTTGCAAGATCCGGGACTTTTTTAACCTCACTTTGCAGGCATGGTACTTAGATGATGGCACCATCGTGGGTGATACTTTGGAGGTGGGGAAGGTTTTGGATTTGATTATGGTGGATGGCCCTCTTTTTGGATTGTATCTTAATGTCTCCAAGACGGAGGTCTTTTGGCCTGTTGAGGATCCTTGGAGTCGCCTTCCTGGTGTTTTCCCCCCTTCTATTTCTCGGTCATCGCGTGGTGTTACTGTTTTGGGTGGACCTGTCAGTGCTTGTTCTTATTTTAGCAGTGAGATTGTGGCGACGAGAGTAACCAAGACCATTGAGCTAATGGATTTGGTTGCGAGAATTAAGGACCCGCAATGTGAGTTGCTTCTTCTTCGAGCTTGTACTGGTATTTCCAAGCTTTAATTCTCACTTCGTACTTGCTCCCCTAGTGTTTTTGGGTCTGCCCATCTTCCTTTTGATGCCGCTCTGCGTTCTAGCTTGGAACGTATTGTCACCGCATCAGGGTCGGGTTTTGGGGATTGGCAGTGGCGCCTTGCTACTTTCCCTTTTCAGCTTGGTGGTCTTGGTGTCTATGCGGCGGGAGATGTTTTATTTTATGCTTTTATTGCGTCCCGCTTGCAGTCTGCTAGTTTGCAGGCTAAGCTCCTCGGCCCTTCTGGTATTGTAGCTGCTAGCCCTGGTTTTGTTGATGTCGCACAGGTGTTTACTGTGACTACAGGATCTGGTGTTTTAGGTAACCCTAGTGAAATTGCTGCCCCCAAACTTATGAAGAAATTGGCAGACATTTATTTCGCGACAGTTCTTTCTTGCCTCGTAGTCTGTTTTCTCTTTGACGCCACGCCGATTGCTCTATGGCGGTCTCGGCGGGTTCTCACTCCTCGATTGGTTGCGTGCGGTTCCTATCTCGGGGTTGGGTCGACTATGAACGGAGGACTTACCGTGTGTCTTTGGGATATCGTCTGGGTGTTCCGTTATTCACGGTGTCTAGGCCCTGTCCGGCTTGCTCTCGGGTTTTTGCTGAGGATGTTTTTGAGGACCACGTTGTTTCTTGTACTGGTAATGTCGGCGTTAAACATCGGCATAACCTTGTCCGGGACACTCTTTTCGACATCTGTTATAGATCTGGTATTACTGAGGGAAAGGAGGTTGATATAGGTTTGGTTGATGCACATGGTGGCTCTCTTCGTCCTGCGGATTTATTGCTTTATTCTTGGGACAGGGGGCGTGATGTGTGCGTTGACTTGACAGGTTCTTCTCCTTTGACTCGGGCCGGGATGGCGGATTTTGTGCCTGGCGGGTTGTCGGCCGTCTTTGCTCAGCGAAAGTGTGCTAAGTATGGGGATTTGTCCGCGGTGGCGGGTTACGGTTTCCTTCCTTTCTCTTTCTCTTCACTTGGGGAGTTGGGTTCGGATGCTGTTGCCTTGCTCAAGCGGATCTAGAAATTCTCGGTATCTCAGGATGCGGGGGCTCGGGTGGCCGCTTACATTTTTACTAGAATTAGCTTTGCTATTGCTAAGAGTGTGGGAGCCCAGATTGTATCTGGGCTCCCCACCAATTTCATGTAAACTTTTATTTTTATTTTAATGAAAGCTGCGCACATCTTATAATGAAATAATAATAATAATAATAATAATAATAATAATAATAATAATAATAATAATAATAATAATAATAATAATAATAATAATAATAATAATAATAATAATAATAATAATAATAATAATAATAATAATAATAATAATAATAACAATAATAATAATAATAATAATAATAATAATAATAATAATAATAATAATAATAATAATAATAATAATAATAATAATAATAATAAACTTTTGTTTTTCATTTAATGAAAGCTGCGCGCATCCTTTTATAAAAAATAATAATAATAATAATAATAATAATAATAATAACAATAATAATAATAATAATAATAATAATAATAATAATAATAATAATAATAATAATAATAATAATAATAATAATAATAATAATAATAATAATAATAATAATAATAATAATAATAATAATAATAATAATAATAATAATAATAATAATAATAATAATAATAATAATAATAATAATAATATGATAAGTACATATTTCCGAATTGGTTTCCTTATAACCTTAACCTAGCAATATAAATAGATGGAAAACCTCAACGATAGTCTTTATTATTCATCAAATGTAAAAATAATTCGCAAGAGAGAGAGGGAGAATAAGAAGGAGAATAACAAGGAATTTATCGTTTTTTATCGTTTCAAGGTAATATTCTAAGACCGTCTCATGTATACGCATTTGCTTTGTTATAACTCGTAAACTAGACAACCTTTTGACGAACTAAGACCGTCACCATGACCGTGGATCACCAGGGGTTGACCGGACCTCCGTTTGATCGTCGTTGACCTCTAGGGGTGGGTGTTTGACCGACTATAAAAGGGTTGTTGTCGGTGGTTTTTTGACATGCTTTATATGTTTATAAACCCCTATTTCAGTCGTGACTGACCTAGGCTTGGTAAAGATGGTACCCTGGGTTAAGTCGACCACCGTGGATGGTCTTGGGTGGTTAAAGGTGGTGACTTTGGCGGTGGTTGCTCAGAATTCGAATCCGGGTTGGTTGTAATGATAAGACACGGTTTTGTACAAAATTGATCACCGTGTAGTCTGACCCAAACCTGGTCGGGGCTAGGGTTGGTAGCAGGGTGGTGAGTCGACCTTGTTGGGTGGAATAGGGTGGCTGGAGGTGGTGCTCAGTGCGGTTTCTACCGGAAAGTCGCGTTTTTGTCATTGCTTGTAGGTAGGACCTCTAAGACTAGTCGTGACCATGACCAAGGTTGGGTGACGCATGTGGGACCACTGTGGGTCAGAGGAGACCACGGTGGTGGCTAGAGGTGGCTTCTGGTGGTGATAAGGGGTTGAGTTGTTCTTGTGTCGAGATTGTTGTTGTTGTGAGGGTGTCATGGTGGTGTTGCTAGGGCAAGGTTCTGGTGGTCGTGTGGGGCTGTGTCGCCGGTGTCAGGAGAGTGGATGGGCAGTAGGTGGTGGTATGTCATGGTGGAGCTGAAGGTAATGGATGGTGGGTGTCGGGTAGGTTGGTTTTACGTGGGATAGGTTTGTTAGGTTTACATACCTATTATTAGACTCTTCTAATAGTGAACAAATTAACTTGTTAATTATTCTTTCTTTAGATCTAGTGCATGCATAACAAAATAAAAGATTTATAAAAAACAATGTCCCTTACATTGTAAATTTCGGTTTATGGGCACAAGTAAGGTCTCCTACATTCACTTGTTCTTGAGCTATGATGAGTAATAGGATGATCCTCCAAAGACTTCAAGTATTGAAGCCACTGCTCTTGATTGCACCCAAGATTATCCCTTATCTCCACTAAATAAAATTTGCTAGATATTTGTTTAGTAGTTTACCTTAAAATTAATTACTAATACTCATATATTACACTAATAATATTAGTAATCTTTATGAACAATTTAGATTGAATCTTCTCATATTTTTAGAGGAAGATTAAAGAGTTGAGAGAATAATGCATAAACTTTTGCATGTGATGTGTAAGAATAAAAATAAGAGAACTAATTCTCTTAAATTGAAGGAGGGAACACGGTTGGAGCCTTCACCAAATGCCAAGGCTGGCATCTTCCTTTATGCTTTTTCTCTTCACAAGGTAATAGGTTGTGTAAGAGATGTAAGAGTAGGTGTGTAAGCTATATATGGTGAAGGCATGAATATAATATTCTATCACATAAAATAATTCACTCATAATCCACCATAACTCCCTCTATTTCGGTCCATGTATGTAAAATGGACTACCATTTTATTGTGTCAATTTGTCACTTGTCACAAAATATGTCACATGTAGTATGTTACATGTTATTAATTAATTTAATGCATATTTATCACATAAATATCATTTTATAAATTAATTAAATTACATACAACAAATTGACTAGTGATACTTGATCACATAAATAAAATGGGTCATTTAATTATAATTCACAACATCTTGTAATTACAATTAACCATTCATTCTTATCTCTATTGTTTCTCAAACAATAAACAATTTTAGTAATAAAGCATTTTTATTACTAAAATAAATCTTATTTAAGCTCATTACAATAAGATAAATATATTCTCTCTTACAAATGAATTGTTCAATTTTAAGGAATTGATTAACTTGTATTGTCATACAATTAATCAACTTTACAGATAAGGGCATCATCCTTTAGGTGTGACCTTAAGGGATTAACTGACCACCACCGCCCCACGACAGTAACGTCAAACTCTAGCAATCCAATCGTTACCGATTAATGTTGATCAGTTGACTATATAATTGAATCATCGCTTACGTATTCCTTATATGAGATTTAATTATGATATTAAATCATGTGATCACACTATTGTTGAGGACACATTTTCCAACAGTCTCCCACTTGTCCAAGACAAGTGTGCGTCACCAATTCTATTGTCCTATTACAATCTCACACTCAATGCAAGGTGTCTTGCAGGTCGTACTTACATTTGATCATATCTTGGGTGGTTTCCTCGATCTGGAGAGTAATTGTCTGACCGTAATTATCTACCATAGATACCTTCCGAGCGTGGCCACGAATTTCCAGTTAACTACTCCTCGAGTGGCCTTGAGATTTCAAACAACCTTAACAAAGTGTGGACAATTCCTATCGCCCTATCCCTTCGTTCATCCGCAGTCCATCATAACCCAAAATATACCCAGTTTGACCTTATTTACGAAATCGTAGAGTATAAATCAAAGCTAATCAGAAGTTGTGCCAACTTGGGCGAATAGTCTCTAGTCAAAAGAATTGACTCATAAGAATACTATAGTAGCTCTTGCCACGACCAGGCTTTATGAATTACCAGAACTCTATAAGCGGTCACTGCCCGACAGAGTGTCCCATACAGTCTGCCTATGTGATCGACTAATCATCCCATATGACTCTATGGCACATGAACTTGCCATCAATCGTATCACACTCTAGTCACTTCGAGATGTCACCTCATATATGTAACTAGGGGCGAATACCATGTCAATCCAGTTCACTTTAATGGGGTTCAATTTGTCTCTACAACCCTTTCGGATACGACAAGGTAATGGGTGAGTTTAATGAAACTTAAACGATAAATGCGATTATCACATATGAATATTCAATATACAATGACTACTTCATATCTTATAATCTTTAGTGTATTACTAACACTCGTTAAAATGAAATAAAAGCTTGGCAAAACGGATATACCCTATATCCATATATTCCAACTTTTTCAATTGCTATTTCCTTCAATTCAATGTTATCTCTAATAACTTGAATTCATTTCTAAGTATTTGTCTAGTCTTCTTGCTAGACTTGGGCTATTTCACTTGAAAGATGCTCCCATTGTTATCACATAACTTGTGATAAAGTCATTTGTTGAGGGATTCACCCTTAATCCCTACATTGACCATTTTGTCACAACTTACTTAGATTCCTTTTGTAGAATTTGCAATGCGCGAAACTAAGACACTTTTCTATTTTCATACTCCAGAGTCAATAAGATATCCTAGAATTTCAACAAATCCTTTTCTGTTTGGAAACTAAAGTTTGTGCAACCCTTCAACACGTAACTTAGTTTATCATCCAAACATATGAACGAATCCTTAATTCTTCTCAAGAATATCAAGGATGTTCTTTAAGGCTTTCATATGCCATATCATGGGAATTATCCCTTTTATTGACTTATTATGCTCTCCGCATATGTCACACCATGGCATGTGCGTCTGTTGGCATACATGATCATTCTAATGGCGGAAACATTAGCAATCGGTTACATGTGATCAACAACTTAATAGGTTCAGTGAATGGCTATGACTCCATCATAGTATTTCCACTTCTATCAACATGAATAGCCTATTTTGTTGATATACAACAGATGTGAAATATCTTATCCTCATAAGACTCTCAACCCTATGCTAATATTCTCTCACATAGATTCAAAGTCTAGAATACTTTGCATCCTTTTCCAAGTCTCCATTCACTCTTGCCAGAAGAGAGTATTGGTACATTATTCTCAATAAGTAATATGTTATCAACATATAAGACATGGGAAAATGATTCTGGCTCCCACTAAACTTCATGTATAATCACGATTCTTCAATCATGTGAATGAAACCATTCACTATTATCACATGAACAAAGAGTATAATCCTTTAATGCTTGCTTAAGACCACTCTGGGATCACTTAAGAAAGCTACACATAAGATGTTAGGATTCTTAAATCTTTATCTAAGATTTTGTGTTCGAAACACTTCCTTCTCTAAATTCCCAATTTAGAAAAGCGAATTTTTATTTGCCATTCTTCATTAAAATGAAATGCGGCAATTCCTAACATAATTAACCTTGATCAACATACCTTTATGTCAATCTTATACATTTGAATACTCTGTAGCTCTATTTATCTTTAAAGAGACCCTCGCTTTAAAGTAAATCTACTTTATGAGTAACAAATTTTGGATTGTAATGCTACGGCTCGTATGTAACAAGGTCGATTTGGAATAAGGTCATAATACCATTACTTTCACAAAGCAATATTTTAACCAATAAGACATGTGCGATAAACTCCCACTGAGCTATACTCCCACTCTATCTTTATATATTATAGTTCTATTACTTTCACAAAGTAACACTATAAGACATGTTTGTAACGATCTACTCCCACTCTATCTAGTAGAAATACCTCTATCTTCTTAAGAGATAGCTTTGTGAGTTACAAACATATATATATGGTGGATTATTAGGAGTTTATCTAGACTATATATTACCTTTCAAAAGGCCATCCCTATCATGGCAATTTCATTCATGTAATATGCGAGTCTGATCCATGTGATTTGTTAAATAGACTCTCTATTTCAGGTATTTCCTGGTTGACCATCCGTTTAGAATTACTTGTTCGTTTTGGATTGCAAATTCCCAAAATTGAGTTCAACAACTCAAACCGACTCATATTGGTTTGATCTTATAGGTAGTCACTCTAGGTCATAATCCATCTTTAATAAATCAAATTTATTACTTAGATCTTTACTACTACGATCGGATCGTAATGCTTTAGTACTTTGTTCAATTGGTTCTCTACATCATTTAGAAATTTCTCAAATCTCTCAAATGCTTCACTTTATATTTGATTGAGTAAATATGCCCATATCTACTTAAATCATCGGTAAAAGTGATGAAATAGTCATAAATTCCCCTTGCGGTGATGTTCATTAGAACACATACATCGGCATGTATTAGTCCCAACAAATCACTTGCTCGTGTCCCTTTACCTCTAAAGGAAGTAAAAATCATATTGCAAATTTGACAAGATTCGCATATTCCATATGATTGAAATCATATGGTTCATTAAATCTAGTCGACACTAGCCTCTAATGCGTTTCTTGTTTATGTAACCTAATTGAAAAAGTCAAATGTATAAATCATTTGGATTACAAGTTTTGAGTCTTTTGGATGGTATTATGTAGATATCATTGCTTGAGTTGGAAGTGTCTAAAACTTGTATATCATTAAGATAAATGACATGGCTCACAACCATGTCTATTTTCAAAAAAATACAACAATTGTCTTTGATGGCAAAATATAAATCCTTTCATGTCTCACTTAGAAATGGAAATAATATTTTAGACTAAGTGGGTACATAATAACAATTATGTAAATTACAACTCAAAGCTATTAGCTAAAACAAGTACATAAGTCCCTCTTGAAGTGGCGGCTACCCTAGCTCCATTTCCTTGTCGGAGATTCATATTACTCTTGTTTTGCTTTTCCACATTTCCAAGTCCCACTTGGAGTAATAAGTCCAACTTTGATATCTCCCAAATACTTAAGGCAATTGCGTTTCCAATGGCCCATGACATTACAATAATAACATTCCTCATAGGATTTGGCACCCTTCTTGGTCTTGATCTTGGTAGTGCCACTATCCATTTCTAATTCATAATCAGGTTTGGGTTTCTCCCCCATTTTTGCCTTCCCTTTATAGATACCAATACTCCTTTCATTTGCAAGGACACTCTTGCTAGAGCTCCCACTGAATTTAACATTTTTCTTTGTTTCTTCAAACAAGGATGCCTTGGGTTTTGTAAGATTTTCTTCACAAGACTTTCTTTCAAAGGTGGTGGGCAATAATATTGGAATGGGTGGAGTGGAGGTGGTAAAGAAGCAAAAATTCTCATCCTGACCAATGCCAACGCGTAATTCTCTAATCGTATCATTGTCATACTCGGAGCATTTTTCATCAAATGATTGGAGCCATGTTTCAACGGTGATTGGTGTAGGAGTATTAGATGAATTCATTGCGTATTATTTAACTACAAAAACGGAAAATGAAGGAAATAATTAACATCTATCGTTTTAATAATACTCGTATATTTGTAAACAAGTATTGCATCTATGTAGTAACCTCCACCCAACTAACATAAATGATTCCGAGATCCAAATTCATATTAATACGGGTACGGTAAGCCGAGTCATCCCTTATTAATATAACTCGATGGATTAACCCCTTAATCGATTCTACTTCTAGAACTCTCAGTCGATAAAAATTACTCTAATTTTCATCTTTTGCCCGGAACACATGCGACTACGGTCACGAATACTTTCGTTGAGCTCAATCCTAATTTCGATGTAATAACATTTTACTACCCCACTTCGCCAATGTAACAAGGTTTGTATTACGGTAAAGCCGGCTCAACTCCCTTATGAAATTGGTACTTCATGGGTTTCTACTTTTTGGCAAGGCTAATTCTCAATTATTATATGTGAGAGGTCTTGTCAATTTATTATCTATCACGTTTTAAGTGAACTAAAGCAGTGAACTACAATAACTATAATTGATACGGTCGATGACTCGATATGATATGCATGTGTTGTTATGGCGATTTGGCGATGCATGCAACATATTAAAAGAAATGCAAAGCAATAAATAAAATTTCCTAGTATGGCCTTCCTAAATAGAAAATCTAATAATCTATTACATATTCGGAAACCAAGTCCTTTGGTCCCTTGAATCTTCATATGGCACGCTTCTCAAGAACACCGTCTTCGTCGGAACACCTTTCCGAATGGCACCGTCTTTGAAGATGCTCCATAATTACAAATAATAATAAAAATACAAAGCTATTCCTATTATACATTTTTAAAATGGAAAAACTAATAAAATAAAAATAAAAGTGATACGTGATCACATTAAATTATAACCGAATCAATATTCCCTTTCATTACGGGTAATATCGATTAAAACTAAGGCCATACTAAGATAAAATTACATAATTAAAAATTATATAAATAAAAGACATTCAACAATTGAAATATGAAGCATTATAATATGTACCTATCATGCCAAATGATGTGCCAAATCGCCCTATTTAACTTATGCCGTATATATAACCCGGTTTTATGGATATGCGTGATAATAACCTTTTAAAATCACTAATCAACACTTAAATCACATCTAAGCTCAAGTTAATTATCCTAACACTTTTTAGGACTCAAAAATTAGTCATCACATAATTTTTGACAATAATTCAACTTGATTTAATTTTATGCTCATTTTTTACCTTAAAACCATAATATTTATGAAATAAATACAAATTAAATTATAAAAATTTTAAAATTTGAATTTAAAATTTTTGAACATTCTGGAATAATTCCATGACACTCATAATGTCAAAAATCATGGTTAAAATTTTCGAATTAATTTTGAGAAAATATAGTTGTAATTTATCGGTTTTATCTCATAAAACATCTAAAGTATCCAAAAATTACTCCCATTAATTTTACAACTTTAGATCTGATAAGTGGGATATTTATGCAATCCAAAATAATTTTCTCATGCCATGCAAATCGTTTTAACTATTTATGCTAAAATAGTCACTATTTATGCCATTTTTACTCTAAAAATTCATAAATCATGCTAAATGAGATATTTTAATCTCGAAATTTACATACACTCTGTAAATTATGCATGTGACAACATATTAAAATATCATGGCCTAATTCAAAATTTACCTATTTATAACCATTTTACCTCTTTTAATCCATTTTTATCTCATTAAAATCATAAATCATGCAATATTAATCCAATTAATACGAGATTTTACACACAACTTGTAAAATATGCATGTGAAGTCATATAAAATTTCCAAGGTCAGAAAGTAAGTTTAACCAATTTTAGTCATTTTAACCTCTATTTATGCCATTTTACTCTAAAAATTCATAAATCATGAAATATTAATCACATTAATATGATATTTTACATGCAATACATAAAATATTCATGTGAGTTCATACTAAAATTTCACGGCCATTAGTGAAGGTTAACTTGTTTTAGTGAATAAAAGTTCATTTTAATCATAAAAATGTAATAGAATCACTAAAAATCATTAAAATGAGCAATAAATTTCCATAAATCATAAAAATGACCTAAAAAAATTTTAGGACCAGAATATATAACATGAATAGTGATTTCGTGGCTTATACTTATAAATCACAAATTTTTAGTTTTATATGTTAACCTTTTAACTCGGAAAAACAATAACCGATTATGCATGCAACATCCTTATGCTCTGATACCACTTGTTAGGTTTACTTATATATTATTAGACTCTTCTAATATTAAACAAATTAACTTGTTAATTATTCTTTCTTTAGATTTAGTGCATGCATAACAAAATAAAAGATTTATAAGAAAACAATGTCCCTTACATTGTAAATTTCGGTTTATGGGCACAAGTAAGGTCTCCTACCTTCACTTGTTCTTGAGCTATGATGAGTAATAGGATGATCCTCCAAAGACTTCAAGTATAGAAGCCACTCCTCTTGATTGCACCCAAGATTATCCTTTATCTCCACTAAATAATATTTGCTAGATATTTGTTTAGTAGTTTACCTTAAAATTGATTACTAATACTTATATATTACACTAATAATATTAGTAATCTTTATGAACAATTTAGATTGAATCTTCTCATATTTTTTGAGGAAGATTAAAGAGTAAAGAGAATAATGCATAAACTCTTGCATGTGATGTGTAAGAATAAAAATAATAGAACTAATTCTCTTAAATTGAAGGAGGGAACACGGTTGGAGCCTTCACCAAATGCCAAGGATGGCATCTTCCTTTATGCTTTTTCTCTTCACAAGGTAATAGGTTGTGTAAGAGATGTAAGAGTAGGTGTGTAAGCTATATGGTGAAGGCATGAATATAATATTCTATCACATAAAATAATTCACCCATAACCCACCATAACTCCCTCTATTTCGGTCCATGTATGTAAAATGGACTACCATTTTATTTTGTCAATTTGTCCACTTGTCACACAATATGTCACATGTAGTATGTTACATGTTATTAATTAAATTAATGCATATTTATCACATAAATATCATTTTATAAATTAATTAAATTACATACAACAAATTGACTAGTGATACTTGATCACATAAATAAAATGGGTCATTTAATTATAATTCACAACATCTTGTAATTACAATTAATCATACATTCTTATCTCTATTATTTCTCAAACAATAAACAATTTTAGTAATAAAGCATTTTTATCACTAAAATAAATCTTATTTAATCCCATTACAATAAGATAAATATATTCTCTCTTACAAATGAATTGTTAAATTTTAAGGAATTCATTAACTTGTATTGTCATACAATTAATCAACTTTACAGATAAGGGCATCATCCTTTAGGTGTGACCTTAAGGGATCAACTAACCACCACCGTCCCACGACAATAATGTCAAACTCTAGCAAGCCAATCGTTACCGATTAATGTTGATCAGTTGACTATATAATTGAATCATCCCTTACGTATTCTTTATATGAGATTTAATTATGATATTAAATCATGTGATCGCACTATTGTTGAGTACACATTTTCCAACAACCTTTGTAGGGTTTGATGGTGTTGTTGTTGTTGTTTGAGGGTTATTGTCATGGTTTATGGCGGGGTTGTGGGCAGAGTGTTGGGTTGTCGTGGTAGCTGGTCATTGGCAGAGTTGGCTCTCGGGGGGGGGGGGGGGTGTTGAAGATGGTGGTTGTCGGTTAGACATTACCCGGTTGAACATTATAGGGATTATATGTATGGAGGGTTGTTTGTATGGCATTCCACTTTACACGTGACTCTATTATTTTAATGGGTCATGTCTAATATTGACACGTGTTTTTATGACAGGTTTATTTGCATTGTTTGTAAGACGGGTTTTGATTACTAATTTACATATTAATAAAATTATTATAGTTAATGAAAAAATAAGATAATTAATAATAAATTATTAATAAAGCATAAATAATTGATATTGGACAAATCATAATTTGTTTAGGTGACGGGTTCATGAAACGGATTTACTGAAGAATATTGTAACTGATTGCGTAAATTGGAGTATTGCTGAAAAGGTAGGATAATCTACTCAACTATATCTGTTTCCGTGTTTAATACGTGAATGTTATTGGAAGGATGATTGGTTTATGACTACTTATTTAATTAAGTTAATTCAGTGATTAATATTGTTAGTTGTTGGAGTTGTGCATATTTTATACGATTATATTGTGGAATGGTTTATGAAAATTGGAGGGCCCCAGGCATAGCCTCTGGTGGATAATATGAGTGGCGATTGCACTGCCCTAGGCTTAGTCTCTGGTTGATAACGTGTGTGATTAATTGGAAGGCCCAGGCTTATTCTCTGGTGGATAACGTGTGTGATTAATTGGAAGGCCCCAGGCTTAGTCTCTGGTGGATAACGTGTGTGATTAATTGGAAGGCCCCAGGCTTAGTCTCTGGTGGATAACGTGGACAGTTGATGTCGAGATGTGACATGTGGACACTTGAAATTGGAATGTGGCATATTGACGGTTGTGAAATTATTATTGATTATTTATTATGAAGTATTTTATCCTACTCAACCTCGTGGTTGACAGTGTATTCGTGAACATTTGTGATGAACCATAAATGGGGAGCAGACTTGCAGGTACTTGAGGCTAGCTGACTTGGGAGTATTGGGACGTGAGCTCGACTTGAACCATAGTTGCTTTCTAGATCACTTAGTTGACTTATACAACTTTATTTATGTAATTTCCGCTGCGTAGTAAATTGTAATGTTATGGTTTAAATTTAATCAGCTGGCAATGTAATAAAACCGTTATTTCAGTTGAAGTTATTAAAGTACTTTGGTTTGTTTTAATTTGTATCATTTACCTCAGGCAACCGAGATGATAACAATCCTTTTTATTAGGAATATCTTGCTAAAGGCTCCTAAATAAATGGGGGTGTTACAAAGTGGTATCAGAGCAAAATGATCCTCAGGCCTAACCAATGAATAATAATGAACTTAGGATGTGTCAAAATAAAATGAACCCCAGGTAGAAACTGTTAGGAGCCCCTTTTAGTGCGGTTAAGAAGCTAGCCTTAATTCGTACCATGGCCCTCTCAGTTTTGAACCGGTTACCTTGAGTGATATTAAAGAGTGGGGTAATTTAACATGAATGTGTTTATTTTCTTCGGGAAAAACTAGTTTACTTGAGATAATTCCTATCTTTAAATATTGCCTCAAGTTACGAGGACGTAACCCTGATTTTAAGGAGGATAGAATTTTATATAATTGCTAAAAGTGTTGAGAGATTAAGACCTAAGTTGGGTGATTAGATGGAGTATTTGATGAAAAAAAAAATCATGATTGTTAAATATTATTTGACAAGGATGAGAATGTTTTGAGATTATTTGACTATTACTTGATCAAATGTTGAATGTTGGATGAAATAGTAGTATCATGTCTAGTGATATGCGGTTATGTGATCCATGAACCATGTTAATTACTTATTTAGCAATCGAGGTGTGTGGTGTGCGATGTCAAGTTATGATAGTTTAGCATGGGTAGATTGCTTATGAGGGCATATGACTTAGTCGGGAGTGTACTAGTGCTGGAAACTGGAATTCTCAGAATTTTAGCCCTGTTTGTTTTGGCTGCCATTTATTGCCTGTAAATTATCGATAGACGAAATATTTATGAGTGATAACCCAGTGAGTCATCTTTCTAATGTCATTGGTCTCATATTTAAAAGTTTTACGGTTTAGGAGAAATAAATAATTTAGTGGACAGTGGTCAGAATGTTCCTGTACAGTTACGTTTACGATAAGCAATTTTGTAAAATTTTTCATTTAATATGTACTTAATATTTTTGTTTAATTCTTACTCCACTGTTTAAAATATTCAAATATGTTTTCAAATTTATAAGCCACATTGTAAGATAACTTTTTGACAATTAATAGTGATTTTTACAAGATGACCCAAGTTTTTGACAAATTGTTGATCAGTTTGTGTTTGGACTAACTGAATTGTAAAAATCATTATAAAATGATCTTTTTTTCGAGATTTGAATTCGATTCTTTTTCTCATATTTTGAAAACTGCCTATATTTTCTAGAAAGTATAAAAACTCACAGATTAATATAACGGTTATTTAATAGTGATTTTTGAAATTTACAGCTTGATTTTGATTTCTGAAAACGCGAGTTTTACCAAAGTTCAATATAAGTGCTTTATCAATTCTTAACCTATGATAGTTGACATGTAAGAGTGACGATAGGGAAACCAAAGGAGGGGTAAGATAGGATACAATTGACTACACCTTGTCTTGATTGTAAGTATAGAATGTTTAAAATGTTAGACCATCTTTCCTCGGGTAGTAGTAGTTCCGAAACTTCGAGACGAATTTTACTTTTAGGAGGGTAGAATGTGACATCTTATGTTTTGAGTTTATTTTGAGATGCAGTTCTGTGTTTCGACTTTATTTTGTGATCCATTTTGATAAGTTGATATAACTAAATAATAATAAATGGTTAATCATGCTGCAATGATCATAAGTTGGAATAGGTAAATGTTTATAGAGAATTTTATAGTATTCATGGGCGAACTTCGAGGCGAAATTCATTTTAAAGGGGAAAGACTGTAATACCTCGTAATTTAATGGAATCCATATAACTAATTTACGTAATTCGAATAATTAATTAAAGGCTTTATAATTAATAATTGTATACAAGACGGCAATTAAATAATAAAATAATAAAGCAAGACGGGAATTGGATTGGGTTGCAAGTATGACTTGGGCCGTGTGTACTCGTGTTTTTAATAGTAGTAATAATAATAATAATCGTATTTGTATAATAATAATAATAATAATAATAATAATAATAATAATAATAGTAATAATAGTAATAATAGTAATAATAGAAATAATAGAAATAATAGTAATAATAGAAATAATAATAATAATAATAATAATAATAATAATAATAATAATAATAATAATAATAATAACAATAACAATAACAACAATAAGAACAATAATAACAATAATAACAATAATAACAATAATAACAATAATAACAATAATAACAATAATAACAATAATAACAATAATAACAATAATAACAATAATAACAATAATAACAATAATAACAATAATAACAATAATAACAATAATAACAATAATAACAATAATAATAATAATAACAATAATAATAATAATAATAATAATAATAATAATAATAATAATAATAATAATAATAATAATAATAATAATAATAATAATAATATTATGATAATTACATATTTCCTAATTGGTTTCCTTATAACCTTAACCTAGCAATATAAATAGATGGAAAACCTCAACAATAGTCTTTATTGTTCATCAAATCTGAAAATAATTCACAAGAGAGAGAGAGAGAGAGAGAGAGTAAGAAGGAGAATAGCAAGGAATTTATCGCCTTTTATCGTCTCAAGGTAATATTCTAAGACCGTCTCATGTATACGCCTTTGCTTTGTTATAACTCGTAAACTAGACCACCGTTTCACGAACTAAGACCGTCGCCATGACCGTGGATCACCAGGGGGTTGACCGGACCTCCGTTTGACCGTCATTGACCTCCAGTGGTGGGTGTTTGACCGACTATAAAAGGGTTGTTGTGGGTGGTTGTTTGACACGCTTTATATGATTATAAACCCCTATTTCAGTCGTGACTGACCTAGGCTTGGTAAGAGTGGAACCCTGGGTTGAGTCGACCACTATGGATGGTCAGGTGTGGTTAAAGGTTGTGACTTTGGCGGTGGTTGATCGGAATTCGAATTCGAGCTGGTTGTAATGATAAGACACAGTTTTGTACGAAATTGACCACCGTGTAGTCTGACCCAAACCTGGTCGGGGCTAGGGTTGGTACCAGGGTGGTGAGTCGACCTTGTTGGGTGGAATAGGGTCGCCGGAGGTGGTGTTCGGTGGGGTTGCTGTCGAAAAGTCGCGTTTTTGTCATTCCTTGTAGGTAGGACCTCTAAGACTGGCCGTGACCATGACCGAGTTTGGGTGACGCATGTGGGACCACCCTGGGTCATAGGAGACCACAGTGGTGGCCAGAGGTGGCTTCTGGTGGTGATAGGGGGTTGAGTTGTTGTTGTGTCGAGATTGTTGTTGTTGTGAGGGGGTCGTGGTGGTGTTGCTAGGGCAGGGTCCTGGTGGTCGTGTGGGGCTGTGTCGCCAGTGTTAGGAGAGTGGTTGGGTAGCAAGTGGTGGTATGTCATGGTGGAGCTGAAGGTAGTGAATGGTGGGTGTCAGGTTGGTTGGTTTTACGTGGGATAGGTTTGAGGGGTTTGATGGTGTTGTTGTTGTTGTTGTTTGAGGGTTGTTGTCGTGGTTTATGGCGGGGTTGTGGGCAGAGTGTTGGCTTGTCGTGGTGGCTAGTCATTGGCAGAGGTGGCTCTCGGTGGGGGGGCCTGGTGTTGAAGATGGTGGTTGTCGGTTGGAAATTACCCGATTGAAGAGTATAGGGATTATATGTATGGAGTGTTGTTTGTATGGCATTCCACTTTACACGTGACTCTATTATTTTATTGGGTCATGTCTAATATTGACCCGGGTTTTTATGATGGGTTTATTTGCGTTGTTTGTAAGACGGGTTTTGATTACTAATTTACATATTAATAAAATTATTATAGTTAATGAATAAATAAGATAATTAATAATAAAGCATAAATAAAGCATAAATAATTAATATTGGACAAATAATTATTTGTTTAGGTGACGGGTTCGTGAAATGGATTTACTAAAGAATATTTTAAATGATTGCGTAAATTGGGGTACTGCTGAAAAGGTAGGATAATCTACTCAACTATATCTGTTTCCATGTTTAATACGTGAATGTTATTGGAAGGATGATTGGTTTATGACTGCTTATTTAATTAAGTTAATTGAGTGATTAATATTGTTAGTTGTCGGAGTTGTGCATATTTTATATGATTATATTGTGGAATGGTTTATGTGAATTGGACGACCCCATGCATAGTCTCTGGTGGTTAATGTGAGTGGTCATTGGACTGCCCCAGGCTTAGTCTCTGGTGGATAATGTGTCTGATTAATTGGAAGGCCCAGGCTTAGTCTCTTGTGGATAACGTGTGTGATTAATTGGAAGGCCCTAGGCCTAGTCTCTGGTGGATAAAGTGTGTGATTAATTGGAAGGCCCCAGGCTTAGTCTCTGGTGGAAAACGTGGACAGTTTATGTCGAGATATGACATGTGGACAGTTGAAATTGGAATGTGGCATTTTGACGGTTGTGAAATTATTATTGATTATTTATTATGAAGTATTTTATCCTACTCAACCTCGTGGTTGACATGGTATTCGTAAACACCTGTGATGAACCATAAATGGGGAGCAGACTTGCAGGTACTTGAGACTAGCTGACTTGGGAGCATTGGTACGTGAGCTCGACTTGAACCATAGTTGTCGTCTAGATCGATTAGTTGACTTGTACAACTTTATTTATGTAATTTTCGCAGCGTAGTAAATCGTAATGTTAAGGTTTAAATTTAATGAGTTGGCAATGTAATAAAATCGTTATTTCACTTAAAGTTATTAAAGTACTTTGGTTTATTTTAATTTGTATCATTTACCTCGGGCTACCGAGATCGTAACAGTCCTATTTATTGGGAATGTCTTGCTAAAGGCTCCTAAATAAATGGGGGTGTTACATTTACTCCAAATTTCTGAAATCTACTCAATAAACACCACCATTGAAGCTCCTTCCTCACCAAGACCTAGATCTACCATATCTCCTTCAAATCTCCTCCAATCTTCACCATTTTCGTACCATCACCTTCCTCTCCTCGTCCTCCATCTTTCTAGGTAAGAAAGTTCTAGCCTTTTGTATCTTTTAGAAAATCCATCTTTTTGTGAGATGAATTTTCTCACCCTTTTTGCCTTAAACTTGTTCTAGGATGAAACTTTAGCATTCCGGGGTGATATTGAGTCGGAATCATGTCATTTGAAGTGCTAAAAGGTAACGGTGATAGGTTACTCCACATTATGTCAATTTGGGTGTTTATATGTTATAGTTTGTTCACATGTATGTTAAAGTTTGATTCTTTACATGTTTTTACTTGTTTGTTGTTGAATGAGTTTTGTGTGGAATCCTCTCTTGGTGGTTTGAGAAAGTATCTAGTGTTTTGTTTACATGGATGAATTAGTGAAGAAACCATCTTATTCATGCTTAATAATTGTGTTTAATTATGTCATGAAGTTGTTAGTTTGGAATTGTTTGAATTTGAATCAAATCTTATGTTTTAATCCCTCTTTTATGCTTGATTTCACCCTTAATACTTGCATGAAGTTACTTGGATAATATATCATTGGATCACATGTAAAATATTGGTCTTGGTTTGTTTACGTTTTGCCTCGTGTTACACATTACTTAACTCATTGGCTATCGTTCGTTTATACTATGCTTAAGTAACATGTATATATGAAACATAATGTTTATTCATGCTATAAAAAAATGAAATGGTATTTTATACTTCACATCTAGGTTCTTACTTATTCATTGTTGATTCTTTACCAAGTTAAAGTATGAAATGCTTATTTTACGCATTTGATTGTGTTGAGTCGTATTCCCGTGGACTTTTTGCATATCATTTCACTAGACACTACTCATTACATTCTTTGGACCTTTGGTTACGGTATGTGTGCCATGTTTACGATTTAGGAGCCTTTCTTGGACCTTTGGTTACGGTATGTGTGCCATGTTTCCGAGATAGGTGTCACTTGACCTTTGCTTACGATATGTGTGCGATGTTTCGAGTTGACTTATTATGCCGCCCTCCTTTCGGTCCTCTGGTTACGGTATGTGTGCCATGTTTCCGGATTGAGGATTACTCTTCCGCCTTCTTCGGACCTTTGGTTATGGACTGTGTGCCATGTTTCCGATTAGGGTTACTCGACCTTTGGTTACGGCTATGTGTGCCATGTTTCGAGTCTTGGAGACGATTGGTATATCGCTTGTCGAATCGGGTGACGTTCATCCCAAGAGTCTGGATCAAGGATTAGACTAGGACCGTATATATTATCGATGTCCTACTAAGAGCAATGAGTCGGGTGTTGTCGTGTCTTGTTAGTGAATGTTTTGCATATGTCACACACTTCTTGAATCTAAGAGTAGTAAAGGTCTTGTATATTTTGGATAGCTGTATATGTCATATGTCATATGTCATTGGAATTCGTGCTCGCTATTAATTATTTGTGTCTATGCTCTTTCCTTTACTTCACTTATTTAAATATACCTATGATATGCTTATTTATTATTATATCTTGCTTTTTCTTGTTATAATAATGATACCGTCGTTTTGTATCAAAATTAAATTTAGAATTCCAAACTAAAACTATAGCTAGTGATAGCAAGGGTCGAACCACAGAGAGACAAGATCAATTTTGTTTGCTATTTTCAGTCTATAAAGGTAACAATTAAATGGGGGTTTTGGATTTGGTTGATTCTAATGACTAATTGCTAAATATGAAATTTCTCAACAAGATAAAAGAGAGACCGGGAACTTCGGTTCACCATGGCAAAGATCAAGTCAGTAAAGTAGCATAGGTCCTATAAAACGGTCTCAGGGAGTATGAGCAAGCCTTTCGATCAATGCTCAAAATTACCTTCCGGTCTTCTAATTCCCAAGATTTCTCAAAGCTTTCGCTCAAAGGAAATTCCAATCTAATGATAATTTTAATTACTAATCTTTCAATCTAGTAAAAAGGTTTATCAAAAGACAACAAGATCGATACGGAGGAATTCATACTAACAAAGCAATCCTAATTTACGCCATGGCTCACCTCGTTCCCAATCAATGAAATTAGCTATGCATAATCAAAACTAAAACAATTGCAAAATTGATAACAAGGAACAAGTTTGACATGATTGAATTGAATTTAAGACAAAAGGTAAGAACTTTATTGCTGAAATTAAATTGGTAAAAACAAGAATTGAAATAACAAGAAATTAAAGAAGGAAGAATTTTCATAAAACTTACTAATTAAATTGATGAGCAAAGTAATTGAATTCGGGATTCTTCGTCCCTCTTTCTTGCCTCTAGACTAGATCTAAACTCAGTTCTTGAATAATGAAAAACATAACCTAAAATTGTAGCTGCGTTCTACTGATAAGCGATGCCAAAAGTTAATTACAAATTGGGCTTTTAAAAGTCTAACACGAAGAATTAAACGCAGCTCGCAGACTGGTCGATCCACTGAAGAGCATGGTCGATCGACTGGGCAATTCAGAACAGTAGCTTCTGCTGAACTTCAACGGTCGATCGACTGTACAACATGGTCGATCGACTGGGCTGAGCTATGTAGTGGCTTCTTTCTCTCTTCAAATCAGCTCTTCACTC
The DNA here is from genome assembly GCF_048544455.1 of Silene latifolia. Classification (NCBI taxonomy): domain Eukaryota; kingdom Viridiplantae; phylum Streptophyta; class Magnoliopsida; order Caryophyllales; family Caryophyllaceae; genus Silene; species Silene latifolia. The sequence goes on from NC_133538.1 coordinate 26,201,040, forward strand.
CAAGCACGCATCCCGAGGTGAGTGAATCCGAACTCCCTTCTTCCAAGTTCCCTGAAGTTGCCTCCGGAGGACGGTTTAGGCTTGATTTAGCTCACTTCTACTCATTCCTACAATAAATCATAGAAAATGCAAAGTAAACCGTTTCGGGAGAAATAGTAGCTTTAAGCTAGCTAATATGCATGGAAATACATGCCAAAACTGCAAATAAAGTGTATAGAATATGCACGTATCAAATCTCCCCAAACCAAACCTTGCTAGTCCCCAAGCAAGCACTATGACCCATATAAAAACCTAATGGAAATAAGTATATCTCAGAGCTAGCTACAAGTCAATGCCAAACCGTTTAATGCACATAGTCAACTACCGCAAAGCTCAAATCAAGTGAACAAACTTATGCATATCATGGAATTAAATCTGGCGTTCGACCTTGCAAGACTCATAAATTCGGACTCTCCCGGGTCACTCTTCCCTCAGCAAAGCAAATGGTAAGAATATATGTAAAAGAGAGGGAAGAAAATACAGACTCTCGCCTAGACTGCGACCGACAAAACATGTATGCTTGACTAGTATGAATAATGATTTTAGCTACCGTACACACGCATAACCACCGTCAAGGACTATTATATGCCGAACTATTGGAAGATTTGGATATGTGAGGCTAAGTGGGAAAGAAAGGGCAAAACAAGTATGGAAATGTGAAGGTAAGAGCCAAGCTAGTACCTAACAAACCATCAGAAACCGTATCCCGTTCCTCCAACTCGAAATATAAACCATGCCTTTAAAATACTAAGCAACACAATATCCCAAAACAAACACCTCCAATTCATGAAGTAAGCACATGAGGCGTGTTCTCAATTCAACCAAATTATTATTTATTTCAAATTTCTTATTATTCTTTTTTCTTTCTTTCTTTTCATTCTCTTTTTTTTTTTCAACTTCTGAGCTGTGGTCAATCGACCAGTGATTGCAGTCCAGTGCTCTCTGACCAGGTGAACCTCCTCCTTTTTTTTTTTTTTTTTTCATTTTTCTGATTTTCTCCTTTGTTTTTCTTCAGGCTGACACTCCTGCAATTCCTCCACTTCTCATAAATACTCACTCCAACATTACAAAAAACGAACCAAAACTGCTTATGATTCGACAAATTCCTCTACTACTTCCTATCTTGGCACAATGGTAGGCTAAGTATGGGATGTAGTTAAGGGCAACTGGCAGGTATGGCTTATAGTGGAGTTAATGGGGTAAAATAAGAAAGGGGAAGATGCCATAGTTCTGAAAACATGCAATACCGACCACAAAACAATGCGTATAGGCAATAAGCAATCAAAACTCATACACGTGCAAAACATGAAATGAAGGGAGTACTACTCTCAATCCTAAATTAACCGGTCATAAATGTCACCAGTTAAAGGCTCTATATCTCAGAAACTATAAGTAGTTTGCCAAAAGTAATTAGTCAAGTCTAATTACCCGAAATGAATTCCATAACAAAATTTGAGAAATCACTTTTAATTCTCGCTAAGCAGCTGTGAAAAGGCAAGGAATGGCATATTTGACTAATAGTGCAAAATCATCATTAATAAACTCCAATCCGACTCAACTATATGCAAAAGTAAACGTGATATTTTTGATTTTTTATGAATTTTTTCAATTTTTTCTTTGTTTTTTTTTTAAATAACACAAATGCAAGCTAAAATGCAGTAAACGTGTGACTGAAATGCAATAAAAACAAATGCAAATGCAAAAGACATATGCAAATACCCTCCCCAAACCAAAACGCACAATGCCCCCATTGTGCTCAGCAGCAAATCACCAGCAGTCACAACAATATAGGGAGGAATAAAAGCAACAACAAAAGAAAGGGAAGTAGTAAAGAAGGTTCGGAAACTCACAAAAGACGACCTCCCCAAACCAGCCAAAAACAGGGGAGGTCACAAGCATCTAATCGCCACCGTCGTACTCTTCACCACTAGACTCTCCGGACCCCGAGTCGCTCTCCTCCTCCACAGCAGCAGCGGCTGTAGTAGTAGTAGGAGGTCTCCTGGCAGGCCGAGGGTAACCGCCCACCGGAGGGACAAAGAAGGACGGGTGAGTCCAGGCACCCTGTGGGAGCATCCCCCCCGGGGCGTACTCCTCGTAAACTGGGTACAGGGCCAAGGCCGTGTCAAGTCTGTGCTGGTCAAAGCTCCTGCACAAGTCACTCAACACACGTGACATCCCCCTTTGGTCCATGACTGGAGGGATAACAGTAGGTGGGGGAGGACGAAAAGTGGTCGGGTAGCCGGTGGGAGCAGGAGTGGAAGGAGAGGGTGCCTGAGAAGAGGAGGTACGAGCTCTCCTCGAAGTGCTAGCAGTAGCAGTACCCGCTCTAATAGGGAGCCTGTAACTAGGCAATGGCGGGCGAGCTGCCCCCGAAACAGTGGTGAGGGGCAGGATAAGAGAGTAGCCAAGGACGGGGATTGGGTCGCAGATGAAAGAATCGATCTTCCACCGTCTCCTACTATCGATCCACTTCACGGACTGCGCGTAGGCAAGATCCATGAAGCGTAGGTCAGGGTCTATAGGGGCCTCCTCTCGAGGGAAAAGTAGAACTAAACGGTTGGCAATACGCGTCACCAACCCGCCACAAGCAATAGTGGCCAAAGTGCCCTCACTTACAGTCTGAAAGTGAGCGGCAGTCAAATAAGCGATGTTATAGATACGGGCTGTCCGACTTTCAATGTTGAGATAGCCCGCTAAAATCGATAATTCAATAGTATTCACATTATTCGACTCCTTACGGCCAAAAATGGTATTACCCATTAGCCGTAGAAAATAACGTAGAGGGGGCAAGTGGACGGAAGTGCCTGTCCTCTTAGGCCCGTAGAAGCCACTGATGGATGACCACATGACTCGGTGAATATCAGAAGTTTCCGAGGTTTTACCCTCGAAATAAAGACCCAAAAATCCAGCAAAGTCGGCTAATGTCAGGGAGTAGTTGACATTGAATAGCCGAAAAGAGATGCAAGCACTAGTCTTATTATCCTCGAAAGAGGCCGAGTCAAAAGCATAAGACGAAAAGAACTCGAGGGTCAAGATGTAATACGTGAACTCAGCCATGTCCACTAGACCCGTCATTCCTGTCCCATTTAGCAGGGACACAACAGACTCATAACAGCCTAATTTCTCTAAAGTAGGTTTGTGAAGAAATCGGGTGGCTGTTACTTTCATTCTCGCGACAAAAAGAGCGAACTTCAGTCGCTGAGTAGAGTTAGAAAAAAGAACCTGCGGATAGTCAGGTAGACTATCCGTTGTAGCCTCAATCATCAGTGGCGGACCTCGCGGCCGCTTGGCAGCGCCCTGGCTAGACTGCCCTTCAAACATGTGCTCCTTGCCTTTTGACATTGTTGTTTCCTGCAAACAACAAACTAGTAATGAGCTTCCCCTAACCTTTAGCAATCACAATTCATGAAACCTTATTAAAAATTCAGAATCTGAAACCGAAATTAGGGTTTCCAAAATTTGGGGGAAACTGATGTAAGCATCCTTCAATTGCTAATATGGCTTGAAAATCAAAGGAAAAGGGTAGAACAAGCGATTAAAGCATAAAAACGACAAGAAACGAGCCCTAAATCAATTTCCCCCAATTCGATTTTTCCGTCTCGATGTAGCAATGTTCGAAATTTGGGCATGAAACTTCAGTAAAAATCAAATAAAAAGGATGGGAATAAGATTAGAGACATACCTTTGACGCTAATTTGAAGATTAAAGCAAGAAAATTCGAGAACAAGAGGAGATTGGCAGGGAAAACGCGAGAAAGGGGAAGGAAACTAGGGTTTTCTTTGATTTTTTGATTTTAGGAATATGAATGAATGAATGAGATAAGAAAGAAAACTCCCCTTATTAAAATGCATTCTGAACCCGCTCTGTGGTCGATCGACCACCTGACACGGTCGATCGACCATTCTTCGTTTAAGACAGCTTCTGGACTTTTCCCTTCAGTCGATCGACTATATTGCCTGGTCGATCGACCAAGCTCCGTACACAGTAGCCTCTGACCTGTTCCTTTTTAGTCGATCGACTGAGTAACTTAGTCGATCGACTGCCAACGCTGGCAATTAAACTTAATATCGTGAAAAATTCATTTTGCCATCATAATTTCCCGTCTTTCTCTCACAAACATCCAGTAAACCACCTACGCACTTTGCATAAAATAAATTCCTGCAAAAATTATCAAAGGCGCACATATTTTCCAAACCAAGAAACTGCAAATTAAAAAAAAAAATTAATACAAAAAACTCAAAATTCAAATTAAATGAAATACCAAAATAAAATTCCTAATTACAACCCGGGTTGCCTCCCGGTTAGTGCTGGTTTAAGAGGTCCCGCACGACCTTTTTACCTCACTTTGCATCATCCGATAACGGGTCGAAGTACAATACCTCGACTTTCCCAACAAATTCATCTGATCCGTGATAATGCTTCACATATTGGCCATTAACTTTGAACTTTTCTCCAACAGAGGTCTCCAATTCAACTGATCCGAACTTTGTAACTCCTGTGACCGTATAGAGGCCAGTCCACCTGGATTTAAACTTACCAGGAAATAAACGGATACGAGCGTTAAAAAGAAGTACCTTATCGCCAATATGGAACTCGCGCTTGATGATTCTCTTATCGTGCCAGCGCTTTGTTTTCTCTTTGTAGATCCTAGCATTATCGTAGGCCAGTAGTCTAAATTCCTCCAACTCATTCAGCTGTGTCATGCGTTTCTCACGAGAGAGGTTAGGATCTAAATTCAAATCACAAATAGCCCACCAAGACTTACGCTCTAACTCAACAGGTAAATGACATGTCTTACCATAAATCAATCGGTATGGTGACATCCCGATTGGCGTTTTAAACGCGGTTTTATACGCCCATAAGACATCATCTAAGTTATGACTCCAATCTTTCCATGATTTAGAAACAACTTTAGCTAAGACTTCTTTCAATTCTCTGTTAGAAATCTCAACCTGACCACTAGTTTGGGGATGATACCCCAAACCTCTACGATGTTGGACACAGAATTTAGTCAATAAAGCACTAAGTTGTTTCTCTTTAAAATGCATTCCACCATCGCTAATGACAACCCTAGGGACACCAAAACGAGGGAAAATAATTTTTTTAAACAGTTGAATCACGGCTTTTGCATCGCAATGGGGAGTAGCAATAGCTTCTACCCATTTGGACACATAATCTACAGCTACGAGGATATATTTATTACCTTGACTGCTCGGAAAAGGTCCTTGATAATCAATGCCCCAGACATCGAAAATCTCAACCTCAAGAATGCCTACATGTGGCATCTCATGTCTCTTGGAAATATTCCCCGATCTTTGACAAACGTCGCACTCAGCAACAAAATTGCGACTATCTGCATGCAAAGTTGGCCAATAGAAACCAGATTAGAGTACCTTAGCTACAGTCCAGGACGGACCGTGGTGACCACCATAAGCAGAAGAGTGGCAAGCTTCAAGGATATCCTTCACCTCCCATTGAGGAACGCATCTCCGGATGAGACCGTCTGCGCATTCTTTGAAAACATAGGGATCATCCCAAAAGTATTATCTAGCATCATAAGCAAACCGCTTCTTCTGCTGCCATGAAAGCTCGGGTGGTATCTTACCTGTCACAGCAAAATTAGCAAAATCAGCAAACCACGGAGGTGGATAAGACCCTGAAGTAGTAATAGCTAACAGACTCTCATCAGGAAAAGAATCATTAATAGGTAACGAATCCTCCCTTTCTGTCAGCTGCAGACGAGATAAATGGTCAGCTACCACATTCTCTGCTCCCTTCTTATCTTTGATCTCCAAATCAAACTCCTGCAAAAGGAGTATCCACCTCAAAAGCCTCGGCTTCGCATCCTTCTTAAGAAAGAGAGTCTTCAGCGCTGCATGGTCAGAATAAACAATAACCTTAGAACCTAACAAATATGACCGAAATTTGTCTAAGGCAAATATTACAGCTAGAAACTCTTTCTCAGTGGTATAGTAATTAATTTGAGCCTCATCCAGAGTTCGGCTCGCATAATATATGGCATTCAAAGCTTTTTTCTTCCGCTGTCCCAAAACTGCACCGATCGCATAATCGCTGGCATCACACATAATCTCAAATGGGATGTCCCAATCAGGCGGCTGAATGATTCGCGCAGAAACTAGGGCCTCCTTTAACCTGTTAAAAGCGGAAACGCACTCATCAGTAAATTCAAAGACAACATCCTTAAGGAGTAAATGTGTAAGTGGTTTAGCAATTTTTGAAAAATCCTCAATGAAACGCCGATAAAAACCAGCGTGACCAAGGAAACTCCTCACTCCTTTAACATTCACGGGAGAAGGAAATTGATCAATCACCTGCACTTTTGCTTTGTCAACATGTATACCTTTATCAGAAATCAGATGCCCTAACACAACTCCCTCATTGACCTTAAACTGACACTTTTCCCAGTTTAAAACAAGATTGACATCAATACAACGCTGCATGACTTTATCAAGGTTAGCTAAACAACGATCAAAGTCACTACCATAAACTGAGAAATCATCCATAAATACCTCCATAATGTTCTCTATGTAATCAGAAAAAATCCCCATCATGCACCTCTGAAAGGTAGCTGGGGCGTTACACAATCCGAAAGGCATTCTGCGATATGCAAAAACGCCATGTGGACAGGTAAAAGTGGTCTTACTCTGATCATCTGGATGAATAGGGATCTGAAAGAACCCTGAATATCCGTCTAGAAAACAGAAGAATTTGTTAGATGCAAGTCTTTCAGTCATTTGGTCAACAAAAGGGAGAGGGAAATGGTCTTTCTTGGTGGCGGCATTCAACTGTCTATAATCAATGCACATCCGCCACCCTGTCACAACTCGTGTCGGTATTAATTCATTTTTCTCATTTTTAACCACGGTAGTCCCTCTTTTCTTCGGAACTACCTGAACAGGGCTAACCCACTTGGAGTTGCCAACTGTATAAATAATACCTGCATCGAGTAGTTTCATCACCTCAGCCATAACAACTTCTTGCATCTTCGGGTTCAACTTGCGTTGAACCTGTCTGTAAGGCTTGTGGCCTTCCTCCAGCTCTATCCTGTGCATACAAACATCAGGGCTGATGCCCTTAATATCATCCAAAGAGTAACCTAGAGCCTTCCTGTTTTTCATAAGCACACACATCAAAGCAGACAGCTGGTCATCATTAAGCTTAGCACTAACAATAGCTGGGTACAGCTCTATATCATCTAGGAAAACATACTTAAGATTGGGAGGAAGTGGTTTACACTCAGGTACCTTTACCTCTACATCACAGACAGAATCACCTTCAATGGAATAGCAGGTGTTTACCAAATTCTCATTGGTCAGGCTCAAGAGCATCTCATCTTCTTCCTCTGTGAGCTCGTAGCTTTCCATTGAGGCTACCAAATCATCTGGCTCCTTGTCATTCTCCACTGTATTACCTGCACACTCATCTAAACGGGTTAGATCGACTAAGGGATCCTTGGCTAAGGATTCCCTCCAATTACAAGTAACAGCCCTGTCAACAATATCAATGGAATAACACGTATCATCATCAGCAGGTTCAGTCGCCTTGCGAGCAAGACTGAACTCAATGGTGTCATCCCCTACCTCTAAGGTTATGATTTCGTGTTTGACATCTATTACAGCCCCAGCTGTATGTAAAAATGGTCTACCTAAAATAATAGGTCTGACTGTCCTCAGCAATGTCCAAAACAAGGAAATCGACAGGAATAAAAAACTTACTCACTCGAACGGGTACATCCTCTAGAACTCCTATAGGTCTCTGAGTCGATCTATTTGCCATTTGAACGGTAATATCGGTCACCTTGAGTCTACCAATATTTAACCTTTCGCAAACAGAATATGGCATGACACTGACAGTGGCCCCTAAATCACAAAGGGCCTTTCCAATTTTGTGGTTACCTATAGTGCAAGGAATTGAAAAACTACCCGGGTCCTTTAAATTAGGTGGTATATTAATTTGTGAAAGAGCATTGCATTCTTCCACAAAAGCAACATTACCATCATCACGAAAATTTCTCTTACGATTTAAAATGTCTTTCATAAATTTTGCGTAAGAGGGTACCTAGGTAATTAGGTCAGTGAAAGGAATCGTTACCTCGAGATTTTGGACCATCTCCAAGAACTTACCAAACTTGCGCTCCAGCTTAGTATTCTTTAAACGCTCCGGATATGGGACTGCAACACTGGCCGTAGGATCAGTAACCTTCGGCTCCGTAAGTTTAAAACCTCCGTCAAATCATCAATGAGTGTAGAATCATGCAAATTAGTTGACGGAATTGCGTCCTGTACTGGAGACCCAGTCGATCGACTGATAGGAGTGGTCGATCGACCAAGTTGGCTGGGCGTGAACAGTTCCTGGACAGAGACTTCTTCGTCAAGAACTTCAGTCAATCGACTGATGGTGTTGGTCGATCGACCACCTGTGCTGGGTATGAATAGTTTCTGATCAGAAACTTTTTCATCCGACAACCCGGTCGATCGACTGGGTGTGTAGGTCGATCGACCGCTGGTACTGGCAATTAAGCTCGTTTTTGCACTAGAAATTAAACTAGCTTCTTCATCATTTCCCGAGTCTCCTCTTGGCTTGTCGGGACCTTCATAACAGAGGCCACTTCTGAGATTAATGGCATTAATCATTTAAATTGGCCCTTCACATTTGCTCGAAGAATTTGTGACTTGCTTAGCCTCTATATTCTCCAATTGCTTGACAAAATTCTTTGTAGACTCAATCCCAGCTGCTTCTATTTTCGCCACTTAAAGTAAAAGAACTTGGATTGTCTCTCTCAATTTCTCGGTCTCATCTGAGTTATGGACAAGAATTTCAACTCTTTCCTTGGAAGTTTTAGAGGCCTCGAGCTTCTCGAGACGGGCAGTAATAGAAGTTATGAGTGTCACAATGACACTCATTTCATCACTTTGCTTCCGCGACTTTCCACGTGAACTTCCAAACTCAGCTCTATGGACTGCCATCTCCTCAATAGTGTTCTAACCTTTATTTTGACCGGTATTGTTTTGGAACCTACCATTAGCAGCTGCATCCAGGATGACCTTGTAATCATCATATAAAGCATTGTAGAATAAGTTGTAAAGATACCACTGTTGGAAACCATGGTGAGGGACAGCTCGGACCAAACTTTTGAAACGTCCCCATGCTTCACAAAAGCCCTCATCAGCTCCATGCTGGAAATTTGTAATTTTACTTCTCAAGGCATCAGTCTTTGAAAGTGGGAAGTACTTCTTGTAGAAGGCTAATGCTAGAGACGTCCAATCTGTGACTCCAGCTGCTACCCTATCAAGGTAGCGGTACCAATCTCGCGCCGAATCCTTCAAGGAGTATAAGAACATCACCCCTTTTACTTCATCCTGAGTCACCCCAGGCGGTATAGGTATGGAACAGCAGTAGTCTGTGAAAATTTCCATATGCTTCAAAGGATCCTCATCTGGTAGACCAGCAAACTGATTTCGCTCCACTAAATCAATATAGGAGGAACGAAATTCGAACTGACCAGTAGTAGGGGTAGGTAACGCGTGCCCCTTTGGAAGGTGCTGCTCTTTTGGCTGAAGATTGTCATATATCGTAGTCATGTTCACCAAACTGAGAGTACTCAAGTCTTCCTCTCAAAACCTGTCTTCTAACTGTGCAAAAGCAAAACTAGAAGCAAAGGTAAGCACTGGCCTCAAGGAACCAAAGTTCCTTGAGACAAGAAAAATAAACTAAAAATAAAGCAAACAGAATTACACCGTCTCCCCGGCAACGGCGCCAAAATTTGATACCGTCGTTTTGTATCAAAATTAAATTTATAATTCCAAACTAAAACTATAGCTAGTGATAGCAAGGGTCGAACCACAGAGAGACAAGATCAATTTTGTTTGCTATTTTCAGTCTATAAAGGTAACAATTAAATGGGGGTTTTGGATTTGGTTGATTCTAATGACTAATTGCTAAATTTAAAATTTCACAACAAGATAAAAGAAAGATCGGGAACTTCGGTTCACCATGGCTAAGATCAGGTCAGTAAAGTAGCAGAGGTCCTATAAAACGGTCTCAGGGAGTATGAGCAAGCCTTTCGATCAATGCTCAAAATTACCTTCCGGTCTTCTAATTCCCAAGAATTTCTCAAAGCTTTCGCTCAAAGGAAATTCCAATCTAATGATAATTTTAATTACTAATCTTTCAATCTAGTAAAAAGGTTTATCAAAAGACAACAAGATCGATACGGAGGAATTCATACTAACAAAGCAATCCTAATTTACGCCATGGCTCACCTCGTTCCCAATCAATGAAATTAGCTATGCATAATCAAAACTAAAACAATTGCAAAATTGATAAAAAGGAACAAGTTTGACATGATTGAATTGAATTTAAGACAAAAGGTAAGAACTTTTTTGCTGAAATTAAATTGGTAAAAACGAGAATTGAAATAACAAGAAATTAAAGAAGGAAGAATTTGCAAAAAACTTACTAATTAAAATGATGAACAAAGTAATTGAATTCGGGATTCGTCGTCCCTCTTTCTTGCCTCTAGACTAGATCTAAACTCAGTTCTTGAATAATGAAAAACATAACCTAAAATTGTAGATGCGTTCTACTGATAAGCGATGCCAAAATTTAATTACAAATTGGGCTTTTAAAAGTCTAACACGAAGATTTAAACACAGCTCGCAGACTGGTCGATCGACTGAAGAGCATGGTCGATCGACTGGGCAATTCAGAACAGTAGCTTCTGCTGAACTTCAACGGTCGATCGACTGTACAACATGGTCGATCGACTGGGCTGAGCTGTGTAGTGGCTTCTTTCTCTCTTCAAATCAGCTCTTCACTCCAAGCACGCATCCCAAAGTGAGTGAATCCGAACTCCCTTCTTCCAAGTTCCCTGAAGTTGCCTCCGGAGGACGGTTTAGGCTTGATTTAGCTCACTTCTACTCATTCCTGCAATAAATCATAAAAAATGCAAAGTAAACCGTTTCGGGAGAAATAGTAGCTTTAAGCTAGCTAATATGCATGGAAATACGTGCCAAAACTGCAAATAAAGTGTATAGAATATGCACGTATCAAATAACCTTAATGATACCATGTTTATTATAATTCAACTTATGTGTATCGTCTTTAATGTGTTTGCTTATTTGAGTTCTTTGTTATGTTCATTTTGATATAATGTGGCTGGGAGAACCTCGAGTTACTCCCCACTGACTGTGGCATTCATATTTCATGAATGATAGATATTAGTTGGTGCAATTACGGGGTGAACACATGTGTGAGCTAGCGAGTACCTTCACCGTTGGATTTTTGTTTATTGTTACGCTTAGACTCACCTCTTAGACTTGTTATTCGTGGGATATCTTTTCCCCCTTTATTTTGCTAGACATGGTTTGTAATAACCTAAATTAGCTTATCGTTGCTTTCATTTCATTTTGTTAGTGACTCCCGCATGTTAGAATTTAACTAATAATAAGAAGTTTTAAAAATTTCATAATTCCCGCTTAAATTTATTAGTTATATTTTCCGCATTATCGCGCGGTGTCACACTAACTTTCTACTTATAATAATAAAAAAGAATGGAGAATATGTATATATATATATATATATATATATATATATATATATATATATATATATATATATATATAGAGTCGGGATCCGGTGAGAACTACTAAATATTTGAGGATTGAGTAACGAATGAAATATCACACGTTATTCTAAAGAGTATCACTCGTGAATAAAGTAAAAAAAAAACACTCAAACTTCTTCAAAAAACACAACGTATGACATTTTAGTTTACTCCACACTTTCTCTCTCTAGAAATGAATCAAAATCAAGGAATCGCGATCAATCATCAATACAATCGCGATCAATCATCTAACAATGAATCAAAAACAACGACATTAGTGAATCAATCAAAACAACGAAGGAATCGCGATCAATCATCAATACAATTGCGTTTTGAGCATAATTCAGGTAACATTTTTGTCATAGTTCTCTCGAATTTAGGAATATTTTGGTGAAATAATTGTTTAAATCGAGTAATTATGCAACTACAGTCATCAATTACTATCATCACTTGCAATTGCTTATTTAGATATGAAGATTATTGCTAAACTTTATTAATCTTCATTTATTTTCATATAATTGAAAATTAGGGTTTCGTATTGTTTCAATCTCGTATATTAGGTTTATAATTGTTCGATTGTGAAATTTAGGGGGCGACATTGTTCAGTTTTTAAAATTAGTGTTTCGTATTGTTTCAATCTCGTAAATTAGGTTTTTAATTGTTCGATAGTGAAATTTAGGGTTCAAAGTTGTTCGATTTTGAAAAATAGGGGTTCGTATTGTTTCAATCTCGTAAATTAGGTTTTTAATTGTTCGATAGTGAAATTTAGGGTTCAAAGTTGTTCGATTTTGAAAAATAGGGGTTCGTATTGTTTCAATCTCGTAAATTAGGTTTTAAATTGTTCGATAGTGAAATTTAGGGTTCAAAATTGTTCGAATGAGTAATTGTTCGATAGTGAAATTTAATTGTTCGATAGTGAAAATAAAGTTGAGGAATGAGTAATGAAAATGATAGTTTTGAATGAGGAGAATGAGTAATTGTCGATAAGTTGATTGTTTACGAAAACCGTGTGATACTTTTATTTGTACGATGTGATATTTTATGTGAAGATTAGTGATACTCAATCTTCATCGTCTTCATTAATGCCGATTTCACTGCTCATCGTTTGTTGTCAATTGTTGTATATTAGCTAATTGTGCGTCAATAAGCATCACAAGTTCTTCTAAGAATGATGTATTGATATGATGCAGGAAAATAAATTTTTGAAATTTCTTAGTTTTATGTGGAATCCTTTGTCTTGGGCTATGGAAGCAGCGGCCTTGATAATGTTGTTAGCAGCATTAGAACCTGATAGAGTCTTATCACTGGCCTTAATTAACACAGGTGGAAGCGGATATGATATCTTCCTATGATTATCCTTTACAATGAAATGAAGGGCGAGTAACGTTGTTACTTTCGATTTCAGGTATGTCCATTAACTGTCTCTGCCTTGGTGCACATCTTCTTGGCCAAATCCCGCGAACAAAGGACTGGTGTGGACTTGCATAGACATTTCAGTCAGGTTACCAACTGTCTTTTCTCTGGTAATGCTGCAATGCGTTTTGATTGGACGACATTTAATTAAAATGTTGTGGCAACAGGGCTATCTTGATGAGCGCGTTGAGCAGAGAACCAGACGATCAATTTTGTATCAGGTAAGAACCCCAAAAGGCACATACCTCTGTTATTTATTATATTCAGTGTTTGAAGTTGGTTTTATTTTTGTGTCATTCTAATATTAGAACTCAGAAATGGCTGGTTACTCGATTGATCAAACCGCTTAGGGCCTTACGGATTCCCTTCTCTGCTTATTGTTTGCTTCTAACTGCAATGTGGAACTGAAGTGTTACTATTGTAGGAATATGTGACGAGTATTGCAGAAAATGGAGTGCAACCTGATCATGATTTTCTAGGCCAATTTGGAGCATGTTGGAGATACAAGATAACCTAAACAGAATATGAACAGATTCGATCCGACAGGTTCCTCGTATTTGTCATTCACAGGAGGTATGTTTTATATACTAAATAGGGGTGAAAAGGGTCGGGCTATGCCGCCAGTCAGTGTGCCATTTAATGTGCCATACTCAGATTTTGTCAAAAATCACGATAAGACTTAGCTTGCACCATGATGTGTTGTGGCTTGTGTTGGCCGAGAAATTGGTTGCCTGTGCTCTGACACAGCACTGGTCCAAGGCCTTAGTTTCACCTTTAATAGTGAATTCTACAACACTCATTCAAGATATTAATGGCAGTTACTAATACCCTGTCGATGTACGTTGCTATATATACAACCAAGACACTATAGGTCTGTTAATCCTTCCCAAGAGAAGAGTAGAGAAGCGTTGTACCTTTACCTAGTTCTCAGAAATTGGATTGGATAACACTTGGTATTTTGACTCTAGACACTCAGTTTTCGAATTTTTAATGTTTTGGTTTTAAGGTTTATAAAGTTTTATGCCACCTCTTCAAAAAACATTTATATGCGATGATCTTATATACCGTATGTCATAGCATGAAATTTTTCGTATGGACTTGTGGTATTTTTATTTTTGTGATACTGAGAAACAATATCATATGTTATTAGAAACATTATCACACCTTATACAAAATAATATCACTATTTCACAAGTGCTTTAAACGACTCTCCAATTTTGTGATACTGTGAAACAATATCAGAACCATTAAAATAAAATACCACAAGTCCTTAGAAACAATATCACAGTTTTGTTATTAACGTGTTAAACTTACTACTGACATTATGTTTTTGTTCTTTGTTTTCTTTTCTTGCAGATTTATTCACTTGCAGATGTTGATTAAGAGCTTGTGTGCATGCTGAGGAAGTCCATATTACATCATCAACTTAGCAAAATCGTCTTTTTTTACTCATTATACGCACATATACAAATTCTTTTATGCTTAGATGTAATTCCAAATGGCAACAATTTTGTATTCTTTCTCCATTTTTGGTTAACAATATCATAAAATTTCAGAATAAATAATATAGTGTTACCAAGATTTGCCTTTTGTATTTTACAATATCACTATTCTTCTGAAACAATATCACTATTCTTCTGAAAAATATCATCACATTACGCTTAATTATAAACAATATCACATGTTCTTATAAACAATATCACTCCGTATACAAAACAATATCACGGTTAAAAGTATTTTACAAAGAGTCTCCAATTATGTGCTACTGTGAAACAATATCACAACCAGGTAACTAAAATACCACGGGTCATTAGGAACAATATCACACTGTATGTAAAACAATATCACACTATATACAAAACAATATTGAAGTAAAAAGTTATTTTAAATCCCTATCCACTTTTGTTATATGAGAAACAATATCACAACTATTAAAGTAAAATATCACTTGATATTTGAAACAATATCACACTTTACCAAACTTTACCAAGAAATCTGATCTTTGTGGGGTTCGAACCCACGTCTTGTGCAATAGCACATGCTCTCCCATTTGAGCTAAAAGATGACATATTAACATCGACACTGATGATGGGTTAAGAAAAAGTAACATAGTAATCTGATTATCATATCAAGTTCAAAAGATTTGCTATAGTACCACGGTATAGCACTTAAGATTTAACTATAAACTATGGATGAATTATGTCGTCTTTCTTACCTTTTACGCTTAAGCTAAACTCATAATTTAAGCTTTTACAGCCACTTACGTTGTACTACCAAGTGCCTATGAACATTAATCTTATGTACTTCACTATTCAAGGGGAAAAAAAGTTGAATAATACAATTACTTCTTCACTAATCACTCAAAAACACCAATACAATGACAATATGCTTACCTATGTTGCTCAAATCTGTATGGAGGTATCTGATACGGGCTGGGTGCGTGTCCAAGTGTTGGACTCCCCCATTTTTATAAAAAAAATATGCATATCTTGGCTTAAAGAAAGATGTTAAATGTCATGCCCTTATCAGTGTCGAGTGTTGGGAATCAGAAGTGTCGGAGTAACATAGATTCTTACCATGTTCAATATTTATCAGGTTAACTAGAACAGTCAAAATGACATACTACATACATCAAATTGAACATACTACATAGAAGCAAAAGCTAAGTTATACTCTATTAATAGTCGAAATGGATCACTCATTTTACAACGAAGGGAAAACTGAAGCTGGATCGGTATTTATACTGCATTTAAGTTCAGAGTTATACATCAAATTCCTAAACTAGACTCCGTAAGAGTTGCAATAGTCACTCTTGAAAACATGAGCCAGGTGTGAACTAAACTACTAGACTTGTGTCTACTAGACTACTGCCTTAAGTATTCTGATTTGACTTAGAATGACTACGTCTAGTTAGCAAATAACGTAAATAGTGAAACAAAGAGTAAGATACTTCACTCAGTGCCTTGCAAATAACTTACTCCCTGTCTTTGCCAGTGCTGCACTTTGTATTTCATATTGATTACCGATATTGATCAATCATTGAAGAACCGACAACCTTCACAACAACAGTAAAGAGAGCCCCAATTGAAAACAAAGAAATACTCAAACTGATAATTGCCTCCAATTTGAAGAGCTAGCTTGCACTAAAAAGATTCCCTATTTTTTTTTCATTTTTTATCATTCAGCAAAACAAATGGCTTTTGAAAGAGTAAATCATGGACCTCAACAAGATCTGGAAATAAAAATGCCTTCTTTTCCTTGATTAAGCAATGAATCAGCTATTGGAATCTGATTTATCATAGTAAACAACAAATTCAAATCCCTCAGTAACACTGAACAACCAACTAGCGACAGATTCAAAATAAATTAACCAAAGTATATATAAATATACAGATAATCTATGTTTTTCCACGCAAATTAAAATCAAAGATTCGTCAGGTCGTGAAACGCGCACATATTGCTTAGCATAAATTGAACATATATTCAACAAATCTGCAAAATAAAAATGGCAAAAATCAAAAGAAACTGAAGAACAAAACCTAGAATCGACAACAATACCTTAAAATTTATGTTGTGCTTACTGCTCAATAAGGTGAAATGGTGATGGTCAAACAAAATATCGCAGCTCAATAAACTAGCAGAATGTAAATCAGAAACATATGATGAGAACTCAACATCAAATCTATGCCAAAACCAAACATACACCAAACCTAGAGACTCATTTGGCAGGTAAATTAGGCCCAAATATTCTTAGGCCAATTTGGAATAAGTCATATCTCTGTCCAATAGGCCGCTCAAAGCTAAACAACTTCCAGGATCTGGCAAGAAATAGCATAAAAAATACACAATATAAACAAAGAAGTAATAATTGATGTTTGAGAATCAAAGTAACAGGGATGGAGTAAAACAATATCACACAATCTGCTAAACAATATCACATAGTCTGCTAAACAATATCACACTGGATACATATCACAACCATCATCTTTTGCTATATTCGAGAATTCATATCACAACAATAATCTTTTGTATGAATATCAATATCACAACTTAATGAATATCACAACGATCATCTTTTGTTATTTGCATCAAATAAAACTGAAAATAACAATAAAGGTAGATGAACATAAGAATTAAAATAAAAATAAATTAAAAATAGGTACGAAAATTATAAGAAGCGCAGTAAGATGCTTACGAATTGGAAATCTATGTACGAAAACGAAAATAACATGTGATTTTAAGTTGAAATTATGAATTAAACAAAACAAAAAGCTGAAATCAACAACAATAACGTACCTAACATCGAGATTATGATTAAAATAGGATGATAATTGATCAGAACTCGAAGAATGAGCTGAGATTGAGATGAAAACCTAGAAATCAGGACGGAAACATAACAAATTTAGGGAAACAACAAATAAAGTTGAAAATAACAATAAAGCTAGATGAAATTGAAAATATAAACACAAAATTAGAAGAACAGTAAGATGTGTGCGAATTAGAAAGATATGTACGAAAAATGAAAAAAAAAAGTGATTTAAAGCTAAAAATTACAAATTATTAAGAACATAAAGCTGAAATTAACAAGAATAACGTACCTGACAACGCGATTGTGATTGAAATTGTATGATAGTTGATCATAAATCGAAGACTGGGCTGAGATCAAACAGAAAAAATAGAAATGAGGAATAAAAAGTAAGGAAAATTTAGGGTTTTCATGGAAGAGAGAGTAAGAGAAGAGAGAAAGTAGAGAGAGACGTTGGTTTGTGGGAGAATGATGATTTTGGCTGAAAAAGGGGTTTATATATGGGTGTGCAAAAATGACAATTTTGCCCTTAATGATCCGCGCTCAATATGGGACATTGGATCTCTTAGATCTAACAACTAGTATTAATCGTCAATCCTCAAATATATGAATCATACTCACATGATCTCATTCCTATATATATATATATATATATATATATATGTATATATATATATATATATATATGTATATATATATATATATGTATATATATATATGTATATATATATATATATGTATATATATATATGTATATATATATATATATATATATATATATATATATATATATATATATGAGTTTTGGTCGTATTAGAAACGGCATAATAAGATAATAAGAATTGAAACCAGTATAATAATAATAATAATAATAATAATAATAATAATAATAATAATAATAATAATAATAATAATAATAATAATAATAATAATAATAATAATAATAATAATAATAATAATAATAATAATAATAATAATAATAATAATAATAATAATAATAATAATAATAATAATAATAATAAGATAAGAATTGGAAACTTAAGAAGGTAAGAATTGGAAAGTGAAAATGGTACAAGTTAAATAAGAATCGGTTCACCGTACCATGTTAAACATATAATCTAACAACGGTTATCCACAAAACCGTTTTCCAATGAGTAAATACACAACGGTTGGACAAAACCCGTTTTAAACTAAATTATCAAACACTGTCATCATATTATCAATTTAATTATTTGTGATTTTCCAGTGTTTGTGATTTGACTAATGCATGCCCTGTAATTTTACCTTTTCTGATTCAGAGTTGCAGTATTGATTGTTTGACCATATGTATAACACAAAATGATAACGGTTCTTTGTTAAGCCGTTATCATATTATATATATCAACAACGGTTGTCATATTACACAACTAAACAACGGTTTTTCTTAAATCATTATAAACATAGATCCACTGTGAAAACTAAAAAGTTTGTGATTTTACCAACGCATGGCCTATTATTATTGGTTGTTTGACCATTATTCACCTCATGCACAATTAATACAAGTTTAAATGTAACGTATGGATGAAATTAATCTAATTAATTATAGCTTTATACTATAAATAGCCTCACATTTGCAGTAATAATAAGAATCACTTAATTATTACTAACCTATCTACTTCACTTTTTAAATAATATACATATACAAACATATCATAATTAAAATGTCATCTTTATCATCCGCAGTTGCACCTCCTCAGCAATCGGTAACCCGCTATATCAATCCGATTACGTGCATAATTCACAATTTCCCAGTCACACGCGATAATGCTGGGAAGCCAGCAGAAAAGAGTCTTACCCTATTGAGGGACATCCTTATTGAGAATGGGTTTTCAAATGTTAGGGCAATCCACCCGGCTTGTATTTATTGGATATGCTCTGATCGAGTTTCGAGGGGATAGTCTTGACGATTTTCGCCAACCAAAACAACTCGCTGCAAGGTATGCATCACGTGACCATCAAAGGGGCAAACATGACTTTTATGCCAACGACCCTAAGGAACGTTATGTACATGCTAGGCCTTACTTATGGGTTGCCACTGCTGAGGACGCTCATCTGATGAGAAGGTTTTTTTGGTACAATTTTATTACTGTACCGAAATCATGGGAAGACGAAGAAGTGGCTCATTTTGATCACCGTCTTGAAACCGATGTAGTAAGCTTGATTTATAATCAAGTTTATCCTGATTACCCACCCCTTAACCAAAATCCTGTTAGGGTGTTTAATTAATTTAATTAGCAAGCTGTTTGTTTTTGTGGTTTTTTTTTATTTTTTATTGTGTTTACTTTTTTTCCTTATTGTACTGTTTTGTTTTTGCCATTGTATGATATACTCGTTTTAATATATAGTTCTACTCTTAATTACATGGAAATGCTTATTAACATAGATTTTAAATAACTTGCGAACAGACAAATGAATGAAATAATAATAATGATTTAGGTTACATTAATTACAATACCACATAAATATTCAATCAAAAATTAAACAATCAAAATAAACATTTTCATACTTTAGTAATGAATTTAAAATATAATGACAACGGTTCTCATAAGAATCGTGTTAGAATATAAACACCTCTAACAATAAATTGAAATTGGAAGATATTAATAATATAATTACAACGGTTCTTATAAGAATCATTTTAGATTATGCAATTGCTGAATAACATAGATTTTAAATAACCTTCTTTCTTTCTTTCTTTCTCTCTCTTATTACTCAAATTATGTCAAGTGGTAACTCTTCTTCTTCCTGTATTTCAATAGAGACATGTAATTGCTCAGTTCTGGCAGCATT
This sequence comes from Silene latifolia, assembly GCF_048544455.1. Lineage (NCBI taxonomy): Eukaryota > Viridiplantae > Streptophyta > Magnoliopsida > Caryophyllales > Caryophyllaceae > Silene > Silene latifolia. The sequence continues at coordinate 26,221,253 of NC_133538.1, forward strand.
GCGGACTTCGTGGACTTTGCAAAATCCGGGAAGAAAGTTTCTTACTTGCAAATTCTATAATCCCGAGACTAAAAAGCGTGGATGCAATTACTTCAAGTGGATTGATGAACCAATGACTGAGTAGTAGAGGAAGGTTATAAATAGGTTAGTGAATGAGAAAAAGAGCATGGATATCGAGATTACTCAAGTGAGAAGTATACTACATCAACTTGAAGAAGCGAAGCGGGGAAATGACAATGAAATATTGAAGGCAAAAGAGGAATGCAAGAAGTTAACCATAGATATCGTAGAACTCAAAAATAATGAGGCATGGCTTAAGTTAATTGTCAAATTTTTTTTCTAATTGTTATTTACTTAGTTTATGATGTATGGTGGTAGTTTGTACTCTTTATGTGTAAACTTGTAATCCTTTAAATTAATGGAAATGCGCAAGATTTTCTGAAAAACATATTGTAATTAGCTGGTATATACCAAATGATGCTTTATTTCTTGGCGGTAAAATCAAATAAAATGAAATATAAATTACAACGGTTATACCTAAACCGCTGTTCAGGACGTATACAGTTAAAACGGTTCAGGCTGTTGTTATCTATATTAAAATGATGCTTTATTTCTTGGTAGTAAAATCAAACAAAATTAAAAGCGTTAAGACAACGGTTATTTCTAACCCGTTATAGACAATACTAATCAATTGTGGTCTTAAACAAAACCGTTGTTTGTTTGGAAACAAAATACAACGGTTTTTTTAATAATGTGTTTATTACTTTCCATTAAATAAGGTTTTGCAAGTGCTGTATTATTCACACATATATACTCTGAGTTTCCCCTCAACCACATAATATCATCAAACACTGAGCTTCCCCTCAACTACCAACCTACCCCATCGCCGTCGCAGTCATGATCATCCTCGCCATTGCCGCCGCCAGATCAACCCGGATTCTCCTCTTTAAAGAAGTAATAAACCCTCCTCTCTAGAGATTTGTTTGTTATTATAAGTATGCATTGTTGTTATTTGTTTGTTAATTTCTGGTTTAGATATGGTCGAAAAGTAAAAAAAAAAAAACGATGAAAATGCATCAGGCGACGACTCGGGTGATGAGAATAATTTGCAACACACTATGGGTCGAATGCGCCATAGGGTTTCCCCAGGAATAAATTCAAATATACCTAATATTTTACAATGGGATAAAGATACGGGGCTACCATATGGTGAGAATGTCGGGTATTTTGCAAGTTGGATTGGTTGTTATGTAAGACAGTATGCGCCTCTCAGTACACCGCATATTAGTGAACTGAGTAAAATACGGAACACCATGCTAATAAACAGAATAAAGGTATGTATACACTATAATAAATGCTTTAGCTGAAATTAAGTTACTACTTGATATGTGTACTAGCCGAAACAAACCAAGTATACTCATCATATATGCAGTTAGCTTACGTTGTCCTCGGAAAGTATGATAAGTACCTTAAAAAAAAGACAGGGGAAGCCCTCGGTTCTTGGAAGTTAAAGATTGCTGAGAACCACTTGTTCAACAAGAAAATCGGGGAGATGAACAAGAAACCACCAACAAAGAAGTATCCGTATGTTAGTCAGGACCATTAGTGTAATACCCCGTATTTTATTATCGATTGGGCGAGTTTTATTATTTAATGGTAGCGTAAAGGTAATGGTAAAAGCGTAAAAATAATTGTTTAATTTATATCGCGAGATGAGTCGGGTTTATATTTGAGTGGCATTTTTGGGTCGAGGGGTCATAGCCCATTTACCCACTTATTACCCATTTACCCACCTACCATTTTACCTCACCAAACCCTAAAATCAAACCCTAATACACCTTTAAAACTCTATTCCCCTCCCTACCGTCATTTTGACATCACAAGCATCAACCCCTTTTTCCTTTCACGATCAAGCCTTTTACACGGCCAAAGAGAGCACGCCGGTGAGTGTGGAGGGAGTAGGGTCTGCCAAGAGTCCAGGGGAGTCGTTGCTAGTGGTCGAGGGTGGTTGTACTGATCGGAAAAGCTCAGGTCGACGGCCGTCACAGGTAAGGTTCCCTGTTTTCATTTCTGTCACACTGTTTTGTATTGGGTTATGCGTCTTTTAGGGACTGTTGTGGTGGTCGTGGGGTTGTGGGATGTGTTGTTGGTGTGGAGTCGAGTCGGGTGGTAGTGGTTATAGTGGTGGTCGTTGCTGGTGGTGGTTGCAGTGGTGGTGTTTAGGTGTCGGGGTTGGTTGGGGGTTTTTGGTTGCGTTTGGACATAGGAAATGGGGTGGCACCACCGTGGACTCGGGGGAGGTCGAATCGGTGGTGCCACGTGTGTCAGAGTCGCCGTGCGACGGTGGTGCCAATGGTGGTGGTTGGTAAGGTGGCAGGGGAGTGTCGTGGTGGTAGGCGAGTTGGGAAAGGGGGCTGTTGGTGGCATTTGTGGTGGCAGGAACGCGGGCAGGGGGTTTTGGTGGTGGTGGCTCTGACCGCCGGTGTGGGTCTACCACGTTGGTGGTGGTGGGAGGTGACCAGGCCAGACCTGGTGTCAGGCCTGGTGGTCGGCGGTGAGGAGTGGTGGTTGAGGGGCGGTTTGTGACGGGTTGAAAAGGGGGGTGTGCGTGTGTCGAGTTGTGCGTTGTTTTTGAATTAGTTTTGTTACGGGTTTTATTTTAATGAGTCGGGAATGTGTATACTTCTAATATTTACATTATTAGTTTTGATTATTATGTTAATTTTAAGTAGCGGTGACAGAATAATGTAATTAAGCTTTTGAGTCGGGATTTTATTTCGGGAAAGTTACTATTTTTAGTAACTTGCTATTTTTGGTAATTGCTACTTTGGGAAACTTCCCATTTTAGGAAACTTTCTATTTTGAGTAACTTATATTTTTAGTAATTTCTAAATTGGGAAAGTTTCTACTTATAGTAACTTTTGTTTATAGGAACGGGATTAGTAAGAGAATTAATTATGTTATATATATATGTTTAGGTGGCGAGTTTCGGGTGGAATACTTCTGATCTGCAGTAAGCTTATCACCGCTATTTGAGGTAGGGGAATACACTGGACTTGATATATTACTATGTGACTGGATTAACTAAATCGGTGATTTACATGTTGTAATATGATTGCCTGATTTCATTTCGTTAAGTACTATTGTTGAACTGTTTTATTATATTATTACATTGGAGTTGGTGGAGGTGGTGATGATGACATTGTGATAAGGCCCAGGCGGGTTCTGCAGGACTTGCCCTGGTGTCCTCAGTGCGGTGGCGGAGATCGGCTACGGTCGATATTTATAGTCTGGGATCGGTATGGGTCAGGTTGTCCGGGTTGTGAGTTGTGATGACGGTGTTGGTGATGGAGGAGTATGTGTTTTATGTTATTTGTTATTGTATTACCTACTCGGCCGTGGCGACCCCGTGTATTCGTGTACGCCTGTGATGATCCAGTTATTGGGGAGCAGATTGACAGGTATTCAGAGACTGATGGGAGCTGGCCGGGAAGAGAGCTTGGATGACTGACCTAGTGCCTAGCCCACTTTAGTCCTTTTAGTAGTTTTATCAGACTTATCTTTTGGTCGTATTTGGAGACTTTGTTTTAATTTCAGTTGTAATGTCACTATAAACATTATAATAAAGTACTGTGTTTCTTTCCTTTGTTATCTACTGCCTCGGGTTCCGAGATGGTAACACCATCATTTATCTGAGGAGTCCTAGTTCAGGCCCTTAAATAAATGGGGGTGTTACAAAGTGGTATCAGAGCGAACGATCCTCAGGCCTAAACCAATGAATCCAATGAATTTAGGAAGAGTCAAATAAAATGAACCCCGGGATAGAACTGTTAGGAGCACACTAAAGGTAAGGGATGAGTAAGGGGCCCCCTCACACCGAACCATTGGCCCTCTCAGTTTGACCCGGGTACCTTGAGATCATACGAGAGAAAAGGGTAGAGTAGAAAAGTTGTGTGATATTGAACTTGAAAAACTATTCCATGATGTGAGAATTAGGCAAGGTAATATACTATTAGTATAAGTATACATGTGTTTAATTGTGATTCGGAGGCAAGAATTGGCATAATAATGAAGTAAGATATTTACATATATATATGATGCTTAAGATTTTAAGATGGATGTTATGTCTAGTGATATGCGGTTATGTGATCCCTGAACCATGTTAGCTAGATATGTAGGGTAAGGGAAGATTAGGATTGACTAAGTAATTCTAGTGTTGCAGGGAACATCACTAACTCACCTAATTCTTTTTATAGACATGCCTCCGAGAAGGGATACCACTGCTAATGACATTCAAGCGGAGTTGGATAGGCTCCGAGCTGAGAATGAGGCCCTAAAGGCCAAACGATTAGATCCGGGAAAGATGAGTACCATTGTGGCAAGGCATAACCCCACAATATTCACTGGAGAGGGGGAACCACAGTTGCTGGGGGAATGGTGTAGAGAATTCACCAATCTGTTTGAACTGTAGCATGTCCTAAGAGTCTGCGGTGGATCAAGTCGCCCACTATCTTAGGGCCACAGCCGGTGACTGGTGGACCAGGAACAAGGTGGAGATACGAGAGGTTGCTAGGGATCTGGAGACGGGACATGTATCTTGGTTGGAATTCCAAGAGCTTTTGAAGAATGAGTTTATGCCCGAGTTCCAAAAAGCCAAACTACGGGAGGAGTTCGACACCTTCAAGATGACAGAAGATATGACAGTGGAGACTTATCATCGGAAATTTCGACAGTTATCCTCATACACTGATGACTTTGGGCAGAATGAAGCTATGCTGGCTATGAGGTTTGAGCGGGGGCTCACTATGGACATCAAGAAGAGGCTCACAGCGGCTCCACCCACTACAGTTCAGGACATTTACTTGAGGGCTGGTGCTACTGAAAGACTCTCGGAACAGATCAAGGCTGATAAGAAAGGCAAGGCTGAGAAAAGAAAGCTGGAGACCACAAGCGATAATACTGGGGCAAAGAAGCAGAGTTCGGGCAGATATGGTGGGTACTCCACTAACAGTGCCCCAGGGGGTATGAGAGCTCAGAGTGGAGGCGGCTTCAGGGGCACCGGCGGGGGAGGTAGTTCTGCGGGGCTTACTTGTTTTGGCTGTGGAAAGACAGGACACAAGAGGTTTGAATGCCGATCATCTGGGGCGAATCAGTCTGGTGGATACATGGCACCTATGTCTGGGTTCAGTGGCTCTCGTTCGGTGGGGTCGGGGTATAACAGTTATCGCACACCTATGTCTGGCTATGGGGGAGGTGCGAGGTCCGGAGCTAGTAACACTACCAAGGAAGCTACAACAACTACCGAACCGTGTCAGCAGAGCCAACAGAGTGGGAGCACCAACTTTCGAAGATTGCAAATGAAGGGAACAAACAATGGGAGCGACTTCTTCAAGTCGAGTGGGGCTAAATCCAGTGGCAAGCTCTTCGCCATGGGCAAGGAGGCAGCTAAGAATGACTCTCATGTGGTGACTGGTACATTTCCTGTTAACTCTAAACCCACTTTTGTGTTGTTTGATTCCGGAGCTACACATTCCTTTATATCTGCGGAACATGCCAGAGTCTTAAACCTTAAGTCATATCCTTAAGTCATTCCTTTAGATCGCCAAGCCATTGACGTCCTTAATGCGGAAGGAAAACAGGTTTGTTTGGGATGAGAGTTGTGAGGAGGCGTTTCTAACCCTCAAAGAACGACTCACTACAGCTCCTATCCTTGCACTACCAGATGGGAATGATAATTTCGAGGTGTATACTGATGCTTCCAAGAAGGGTCTGGGGTGCGTATTGATGCAAAACGGGAAGGTAATCGCTTACGCTTCTCGACAGTTGAAGACCTATGAGGAGAATTACCCTACTCATGATCTAGAGTTGGGGGCTGTGGTGTTTGCGCTTAAACTATGGCGACACTATCTTTATGGGGCTACCTTCAAAGTGTTTTCCGATCACAAGAGCTTAAAGTACATTTACACCCAGAAGGAATTGAACATGAGACAGAGGAGATGGATCGAATTGATTGGCGACTATGACATGGAGATACTTTACCATGAAGGGAAAGCGAATGTCGTAGCCGATGCCTTGAGCAGGAAATCCATCCATGCTTTGAGCAGTGCTAGATCTAGAGTGAGGATGCATAATGAGCTGCGGGGTATGGGGATCCACGTGATCCGGCAAGGAGAGACTCTTGGGGACTTGACCGTTGAGCCGGAGTTATATGAGGAGATCAGAGAGCTACGAGAAAACCGATGCTAGAATTCGAAGTGGCGCAAAGACACGAGAACAGGCGAGAAGTCGGGTTGATTCCGTTTTGTTATCCATGCTTGATGGTAGTCCGGGGTTTGGGGGACGGTGGTGTGTTCCGGATAATGATGAGTCAAGAGGAAGATTCTTGCGAGGCACATGACACGCCATACTCGGTTCATCCTGGGGGAGATAAGTTATACAAGGACCTCAAGAAGACCTTTTGGTGGCCGAATATGAAGAGGGAAGTTGCTGAGTTCGTAGCTCGATGCTTGACATGCCAGAGAGTGAAGGGTGAACATAAGAGACCGCAAGGGAAGGTTCAACCACTAGATGTGCCAGAGTGGAAGTGGGAAAGCATTTCCATGGATTTCATTGTTGGGTTGCCTCGAACTCAGAAAGGTAACAATATGATTTGGGTGATCGTGGATAGGCCAACCAAGTCGGCTCACTTTATTCCCATGAAGGATACTTGGAGTAAAGCTGAGTTGGCCAAGGCTTATGTTCAGTATGTGGTGAAGCTGCATGGTGTACCCAAGGACATCATTTCCGATAGAGACTCCAGGTTTCTATCCAAATTCTGGCAGAGTTACAGTCACTAATGGGTACTCGATTAAAGATGAGCACCGCTTTTCATCCAAATACAGATGGTCAGACAGAAAGGACTATTCAGACACTTGAGGACATGTTGAGGGCTTGTGTTTTGGAGTTCGGCGGGTCTTGGGAGGATAGACTGGGGTTGATTGAGTTTTCCTACAATAACAGTTACCACGCTAGTATTGGGATGGCTCCATTTGAGGCTCTGTATGGCAGGAAGTGTAGGAGTCCTGTGTGTTGGGATGATCGAGCTGATGCGGTAGTTTTGGGACCAGAGATGATTCAAGAGATGGTTGAACAGTGCGATCATTCGGCGAAAGATGAGGGCTGCCCAGACCGGCGAGAAGAGCTATCTTGACGCTAGGAGAAGCGACATTTCTTTCCAGGTGGGGGAGAAAGTACTTCTTAGAGTGTCTCCGATGAAGGGAGTGATGAGATTCGGGAAGCGGGGAAAGTTGAGCCAGAAGTTTATTGGGCCATATGAGATCCTAGATAGAGTTGGAGAAGTGGCATATCGGCTAGCTCTACCACCAGCTTTAGCCAGGGTACATAATGTCTTCCATGTTTCTCAGTTGCGGAGATACTTGAGTGACCCTTCGCATATTTTGAGCCATGATGTGGTCGAGGTGGACGAGCAGTTGACTTACATCGAGAGGCCTAAGGAGATCTTGGACAGGAAGGTTAGAAAGACCAGGCACGGAGAGACGGCTTTAGTGAAAGTGTTGTGGACTAATCATAAAGCAGAGGAGGCTACCTGGGAAACTGAGGCCGCGATGAGAGAGAGTTATCCACATCTGTTCACTTGAGGTAAGTTACGGGACGTAACTTTCTTTTTAGGAGGGTAGAATGTAACATTTCGTGTTTATGTAGTCTAGTTGTGTGTTTGACCGTGTTAGTTATACGAGATGTCTTTTATATTTTCGTATGACATGTTTGGTATGGGAGCGAACTTCGGGACGAAGTTCTTTTTAAGGGGGGAAGACTGTAATACCCCGTATTTTATTATCGATTGGGCGAGTTTTATTATTTAATGGTAGCGTAAAGGTAATGGTAAAAGCGTAAAAATAATTGTTTAATTTATATCGCGAGATGAGTCGGGTTTATATTTGAGTGGCATTTTTGGGTCGAGGGGTCATAGCCCATTTACCCACTTATTACCCATTTACCCACCTACCATTTTACCTCACCAAACCCTAAAATCAAACCCTAATACACCTTTAAAACCCTATTCCCCTCCCTACCGTCATTTTGACATCACAAGCATCAACCCCTTTTTCCTTTCACGATCAAGCCTTTTACACGGCCAAAGAGAGTACGCCGGTGAGTGTGGAGGGAGTAGGGTCTGCCAAGAGTCCAGGGGAGTCAATGCTAGGGGTCGAGGGTGGTTGTACTGATCGGAAAAGCTCAGGTCGACGGCCGTCACAGGTAAGGTTCCCTGTTTTCATTTCTGTCACACTGTTTTGTATTGGGTTATGCGTCTTTTAGGGACTGTTGTGGTGGTCGTGGGGTTGTGGGATGTGTTGTTAGTGTGAAGTCGAGTCGGGTGGTGGTGGTTATAGTGGTGGTCGTTGCTGGTGGTGGTTGCAGTGGTGGTGTTTAGGTGTCGGGGTTGGTTGGGGGTTTTTGGTTGCGTTTCAGACATAGGGAAATGGGGTGGCACCACCGTGGACTCGGGGGAGGTCGAATCGGTGGTGCCACGTGTGTCGAGTCGCCGTGCGGCCTGGTGCCAATGGTGGTGGTTGGTAAGGTGGCAGGGGAGTGTCGTGGTGGTAGGCGAGTTGGGAAAGGGGGTCATTGGGTGGCATTTGTGGCGCGGAACGCGGCGGGGGTTTTGGTGGTGGTGGCTCGACCGCGGCGTGGGTCAACCACGTTCGTGGTGGTGGGAGGTGACCAGGCCAGGACACTGGTGTCGTCGGCCTGGTGGTCGGCGGTGAGGAGTGGTGGTTGAGGGGCGGTTTGTGACGGGTTGAAAAGGGGGGTGTGCGTGTGTCGAGTTGTGCGTTGTTTTTGAATTAGTTTTGTTACGGGTTTTATTTTAATGAGTCGGGAATGTGTATACTTCTAATATTTACATTATTAGTTTTGATTATTAAGTTAATTTTAAGTAGCGGTGATGGAATAATGTAATTAAGCTTTTGAGTCGGGATTTTATTTCGGGAAAGTTACTATTTTTAGTAACTTGCTATTTTTGGTAATTGCTACTTTGGGAAACTTCCCATTTTAGGAAACTTTCTATTTTGAGTAACTTATATTTTTAGTAATTTCTAAATTGGGAAAGTTTCTACTTATAGTAACTTTTGTTTATGTGAACGGGATTAGTAAGAGAATTAATTATGTTATATATATATGTTTAGGTGGCGAGTTTCGGGTGGAATACTTCGATCCGCAATAGCTTATCACCGCTATTTGAGGTAGGGGAATACACTGGACTTAATATATTACTATGTGACTGGATTGACTAAATCGGTGATTTACATGTTGTAATATGATTGCCTGATTTCATTTCGTTAAGTACTATTGTTGAACTGTTTTATTATATTATTACATTGGAGTTGGTGGAGGTGGTGATGATGACATTGTGATAAGGCCCAGGGCGGGTTCTCGGACTTGCCCTGGTGTCCTCAACAAGGAAATGGGCAGATCGGCTACGGTCGATATTTATAGTCTACCGGGGATCGGTATGGCTGGGTTGTCCGGGTTGTGAGTTGTGATGACGGTGTTGGGGATGGAGGAGTATGTGTTTTATGTTACTGTTATTGTATTACCTACTCAGCTTCGTGGCTGACCCCGTGTATTCGTGTACGCCTGTGATGATCCAATTATTGGGGAGCAAATTGACAGGTATTCAGAGACTGATGGGAGTTGGCCGGGAAGAGAGCTTGGATGACTGACCTAGTGCCTAGCCCACCTTAGTCCTTTTAGTAGTTTTATCAGACTTATCTTTTGGTCGTATTTGGAGACTTTGTTTTAATTTCAGTTGTAATGTCACTATAAACATTATAATAAAGTACTGTGTTTCTTTCCTTTGTTATCTACTGCCTCGGGTTCCGAGATGGTAACACCATCATTTATCTGAGGAGTCCTAGTTCAGGCCCTTAAATAAATGGGGGTGTTACAATTAGGATAGCTATATCACTTATAGGCAGTCTGACAAGTTTAAGGTCACTTAATAAGTAAAGAATTATACTTAGTTTAGTGTTTGGTCATGCTTACGTTTCTCGATACATTTTATTTGATGAAGGCTATGAGTGAGAGGAACAAGGCGAACATTTCAAAAAAAAGACCGCCTTTTACGGCTCCCGAGGTGGTTATAGATTGATTAAGACAAAACTTGTAAGTACATAATTCTTATAGTATTAGACTATTAGGTGTTTTAGTCGGATGTTATATATGTTCATAGTAATCATACATATTTTGAGAGGATATCAATGTGATGAATGAATTGAAGGCAAAGCTTGGAAAAATAAATAGTCACGACGCTTGGGTGGAAGGTCACACTCATAAGAATGGAAAGACGGAAACTGAACATGATAAGGACATCAAAGAGAAAATTGTAAGTTTTACTTAATATGTCACTCCTACCACTGGTGGTCGGAGTTAGATAATTGTGAGTTTAAATAAAATTTAGTTGCTTAATGGTCTTTTGTGTATGTAAAGGATCTGTGGGAAGAAGGTAGAGGAAGGAAAATGGAAGCCTCAAGGACGTGATGACATTCTTGCTAGGGCAATCGGCAAAGCAGAGCATCCAGGTCGTGTGAGAGGGGTATCAACGCAAGTTGGTATCATTAATTTCTACTACACAGCTACAAAAAATGGCCACGTTGATGCTGAGAATGGTGGAAGCTGGGGAAAAGCCATCAGAAGAAGAGTTGGATATAGTTCAAGAAGTCATAAAGGAAGCAGGGGAGGAGGAGGAGGAGGAAAGAGAGGTAATAATATTTATGTCTTATATACAATGTGTTATATGATTTGGAAAATCAATACGTGTTATATGGACAAGTGTTAATGTATAGAAGGAAGACGAGGAGACATGGCTAGGGAGAAGGAAATGGCAAAGAAGACTGAGGCGGGAGCCGAGGATCGATATCAGGCAGTTGAAAAGGAAGAGGAAGCCAGGAAAGTCGTGACACAGGATGAGGTTGAGGTAGTTGATGATCAGACGTTCTTCTCAACAACAAAAATGGTAATAGCTGCTAGTTTATAATTATTCATATCATACACATTTTTACTTGTGAAATTTATTAAAGGTAGTGCATGTATATGTACTAATTGATTAAATCTGTCGTGAAGGGCGATTGCAAGGTGGCTTGTCGTCTGTTCTATTTACAGGGGAGACAGAAAGTTGCTATTGCCAGGGGATACGTGTTCACTTACGACCGGTGGGTGGTATACCCCTTCGTGACAAATGCAGGAAAGTGGAAGTGTCCCATTTATATAAAGACGAGTATGGGGAAGTAAAAGTACCATATCCTAATAAGGAGGTCACTTATTTGAAAGAAGCCCTAAGTTATTATGTGCAATGGCCTGACAACCTCATCAATGTTGTCATCCCAGAGGTACCTATATGCAGACGTTAATTATTACTTGTTCTTTAAATATATTAGGGTACGAATATTAACATATCGTAAGTACTTTAATCTTTACATTTGCAAAAGTTAAGCAAAGCCATGGTGGCTGATGCGGGGCTTTTATATGATGTTTTACACCCTATTTTACACGCATTTCAGAGCTCAATTATGTAGTTTAAAGCTACTATTTGCCCCATTTCGTTTACTTTCGTATTTTTATGTAATATTGCAGATTTATGCGGAAATGAGTAGATATTGAGCAAAATCCGTCCCCGAGTATCTTGCATTGCATTTGTCATGAAGTATTTACTCAAGGAACGAGCTTGGTGCGCATTTTGAGGCCTGAAAGACAACTTTACGAAGAATTTAGAAGTGGACTACCAGTTATAGCAGTCGATCGACTGGTCTTCATGGTCGATCGACCAACGCACGACTTACAGGAGCTACTGTTCAGCATAGTTCAGTCGATCGACCGGCTGATATGGTCGATCGACCAAACCGTTAATTCTGACGTGAATTAATAGAACGAGATTTCCAAAGCCCATTGTATATTAGGTTTAGGAATTAGTGTTACGCGATATTCTATATAACGTAACCTAGGTTTTCAGAAAAAGGATCAAGCTTTAATTCAGTTTTATCATCTAGTTCTTTACATACAATCCAATCATTAGTTTAGTTAAATCTTTCGCTAATAAAGTTTTTGTTTTGCATTCGGTCTTGATCTTTCCTTTACAATTCCTCTATACGGTATTCTTCTGCCCCATTATTCAGTTTTACTACTTTCATTCGTAGTATAGAATTTGTAGGTTAGATCTCCCGAAGCCAAATTATTGTTTTATGTTAATATTTTATTTAATTAGTTTAAGTATGAATTCGAATGTTTTAATTGTTAAGTTTATTGTTGTTATTATTTCCAGTATGAGTAGCTAAATACCTTGTGCTAGGATGTAGGGAATCTGTAAGAGTAGGCGGCATTAGAATAGTATGACCTAAATCGCGCCACGGTCGATCGACCGCACACCCTGGTCGATCGACTGGCCACGTGAGATATACTTCGTTTTAATTAATTTAATCGCTATGTTTGACGAATCAAGTGCACACGACTAGTTGAATACCTAGGATTTGACCGACCCAATAAAGATCGAAAGATAGGGAAGGGAGATAGCCTACCTAATTAAGACGACTAGATTAATGAGATCGAAAGATGAGTTAATTTAGCCTTTTTAGTCACTTTTCAGGACGAAAGTTAGAATTAGTAATATTAGGGACCTGTAGCGAGATCGAAAGATGCTACCTGTGAGAATGGACCGAGAGGACTTCTTATTTTCCCGTCTCACGTGTTTGTTTTAAACATACCTAGTATACTGCCGCCGAAACTATAGTGAACCGACCATCTTAGCGCCCTTTTAATACTTGATTTCATCCATTTATTTAGTTTACTGTCTTTTATTGCCTTTAGCTATAGACCAAATCAAATCAAACCCTCTCACACTGTTACCTTATGTCTTAAATAATACAACTATTAATTGCATCGCCTCCCTGTGGTTCGACCCTGACTACCACTAACTATAGTAGTAGTTTGGACTATAAATATTATTTTTGGTGCACACAACGACAGGCAACAGTGGCAGCTAAAGCAATTACTACTACGTCAATGGACAAAGTCACCGAAAGGACTACGTCTTCTCCCAAAAATAAAACCACACGACATACAATATAAGCCAGCTACTTTTGTTGCAGTCAAGCCTGCTTATGATTCTTATTATGAATCGTGTGCATATAAGAAAAAAATGAAACTACTTCGCTGAAGGCTTTGCACAACCTGGTTGTAAAGAACTCGCCTAGAGGGGATGTAGTCACGATTAACATTGCAGAGGAAATTATGGGCGCAGCTGATATAATCGTACTTGACCCAAAGCAACTGATGGAATTTTTCGACCTTGACAATTTAGATGTTGTTCACATTTTGATTTGGATGAAATAAGTTTTACTAATAAAACTATTTAGTTATTTCCATTAACGAATAATGATGTTTGTTTAAATTATCAATTACAATAACATTCTTCGTTCCATGTGGCGTAATGGGTACCTGACAAATCAAATCGCTGAGAGGAAGTTCCCAATTCACGCCTGCGGATTCTTGAGTCCTAAGGCATTCTATGTGCACAGAATTTCATAAGAAGAACAAATCAATAGTATTGCTCGTCGGTTGATGTCGACCAAAAAACAATGGCTTGCCCCCTACAATGAGAATATGTGTGTATAGTACGTGATTTTTGTAATGAATCACGATTTTATAAATTTATTATTAACATGATTAGTGATGCGTGTCTTTTATATGATGTTTTACATCCCATTTTACACGCATTTCAGAGCTCATTCGCGTAGTTTAAGCTGCCATTTCCCCTATTTCCGTCTACTTTCGTGTTTTTGTACATTATTGCAGAAATGTGAAGAATTCAAAGGAAATTAAGCTAAATCCATCCCCGAGTATCCTGCATTGCATTTTGACGTGAAGTATTTACTTAAGGAACGAGCTTGGTGCGCAATTCAAGGCCCAAAAGACAAATACACGAGAAATTGGAAGTCAAGTGTCAGCTACTTCAGTCGATCGAGGAAACGCAAGCCCATTGTGTTTAGGTTTTGATAATAATTGTTACGTATACTTTCTATATAACGTAACCTAGAACATCAGATTATTCATTCAGTTTTTACTAGTTCTTTAGCCACTTTTCCAACACTCAATAATTAGGGTTTTTAAATACTATTTCGTACAATTACTATCGCATCCGGTTTCTGGATCTCTTTCTGCAATTCCAATCGGTATTCTTCTGCTAATAATTCAGTTTGCTTTATTATTGCTTTGTAGGTGATACGGTCGTTCTGTACCAAAAATAAATACCTGAGTTACAACTAACAGAAGCTAGCAGCAAGTAGGGTCGATCTCCACAGGGAGGCTATTTTGCTAATTATCTGTTTAATTCGGTCTGTAGGGTGTCACAGGAATGGGGTTTTGATTGCTGAACTAAACTAATAAAAAGGTAAGAGAGGAATAAACGCAAGAAATTAACAGAGGAGAAGGGAATATGCTAGGAGTCGGTCTACCGTGGCAGCTGTACTATCGGGTGTACTGAGGCGATTAGACTATTGATAAGAAGAGTTATGGTCGTCACCTTTCGGTCCTTAAACCGCCCTAGGGTCTCCTAACTTAGCTTTCGCCCTAATTAGGTATTACCTATTGTAATTAAGCAAGCCTTCCCTTCCAATCTTTCGATCCAGGTCGGGGTTAACTACTTTTATAAATTGGTCTCCTGCATGCATACATTCAACCTAATAACAATTATATTGCCTAATACAATTCTTATCGCAAGGCTAATCTATTCAAGTCAATTATAACATGTTGCTACCACGACTTCCCTAATCCTAACATACTAAGGGATTTAGCTACGCATAATTAAAGGTGAAACAAGAAATAAGGGAAGAACAGTAATAATAAGCATAAATTAAAGAAGAAAAGAAAGGGAAAGAATTAATACTGAATTAATGATCCGGAATTGAAGAACAAAAGTAACAGTGAAAGTGACAGAAGAAAAGTAACGTGCAATGGTCCCCCCCTCCCCCCCGGATGATTACAAATGACGTCCTAACTCCTATTTATAAGAAAATAGGAGTATAGTTAAACCTAATAACGGAAATTAAGTAAAAAGCCCAGCCCATAGCAAAATCCACTCGATCGAGTGGAATAAAACCACTCGATCGAGCAACTCAAGCTCAAGACTGCTCGATCGACTAACTAAATCACTCGATCGAACAAACACACATAAGGAACTGGTCGATTTTCCAGAAAAAGTACTCGAGCGACTGATTATTTGACCTAAAACCATTCGATCGACCAGTTAAGTACTCGATCGAGTGAATATTGACTTCAGCAGCTTATAATTCACGTTAGTTTGACTTTGACTTGTCCTTTTAGCTCTCGAAATAGCTTCACGCATCCCAAGAGAGCTATAATTCCCGCTCCAAATCCACTCTTCCTTCAAATGCATGTAAAACGGACGGTAAAAGGCTTGATTTCACTACTTTATGGTCCATTCCTGCAATTAAGACAAAATACACCAAAGTAGCATATTCGGGGCATTTCGTAGCATAAAACCACGATGAAAGCATAGAAATACGTGCATAAAATAGGCTGAAAAGACTATATAAAATGCACGTATCAAATCTCCCCAAACCAAACCTTTACTCGTCCCCGAGTAAACTAAAATGCAACTAATGGAACGGAAAAAGATAACTCAGAGCTAGCTACAAATGCCCACTTAAGCCAATTTAATGCAGACAAACTAACACTTATAGCTAAATAGTCAAATGCAAACGAGTTATAGGATGTTTATAACAAAGCTGAACCGTCTACCTTACAAGACCTTTAAAATCGGACTCTCACGGGTCACTCTTCTCTCATGAAACAAAGGGTGAACAAATATATGTAAGAGAGAAAGAAAAATAGTCGCTCACCTAAACTACGACCCACATAAACATGCATGCAGCTAATATGATAGACAATTCTAACTACCAAACATACATTCCAACCAAACAAGGTCCTGTCACAGCCGAGGGCTTAGAAAAATATGGTAAAGTGAGGCAATGGGTAAGAAAAGGCAAAACATTTATGGGAATGTGGAGGTATAGGCGGCCAAGCTAGTACCTAAACAGAACCATATGAGACATATCCATTTCCAACTCAATTATAAAATAAGCACAATGCCCTTCATTTGGCATAAAATCTCACCAAACCAAACTGAACTAACTCCTCAAATGATATAAGATAGAAAATAGGAGTGAAACCATGTCAAACAAAATCTTTTTTTTTTTCTTTTTTTCTATTTCTTTTTTTTCGTTTTCTTCTTTTTCTTCAACTTCACGTTTTCTTCCTTTTTCATTTTTCATCTCTTTTTTTCTTTCAACTTTTTTTTTTTTCTTTTTCACGTCTTTTTTCATCATCCTCCTTTTCTTCATAAGTTACCAACTCTGAATCAATAGATGCAAGCCAAACTCGATACAATAGACAATATACCGCAGAACAATCTAAACTAGCTTGACAAGGCAGGCTAAATATGGATGTAGCTAAGGGTCAACAGGTAAATTTGGCTAATGTGGAGTTAAATGGGTAAACATGAAAGAAAGGGAAATTGTAAGCACCTCCCTGCATGTGACACCAACCACTAACCCAAATGTATGACGGCGAAAAGCAATTCAATTTCATATACGTGCAAATTAATGAACATGCTATGCAAGGAGTAACTACTCACAATCCTACATGAAACTGGTCACAAATGACACCAGTTTATACGGCTCTAATTCCTTAGAATTTATAAGTAGGTTGCCAAAATTTCAGGTCAAGTCTATTCGTTCAGCTAAATTAAACATTAACTCGTAGATATGCAATAAGACAAAGCTAAAAGATAACAGTCTAATGCAAGGCTTAAGCAAAAAGACAGATATAGTGCAATTTCATCATTGAAATCTACCGTTCTGACTCAACCTATATGCTAAAATAAACATGAAGTTTTTTGAATTTTTGAAATTTTCTAATTTTTATGGGATTTTAAATTTTAATGAAAATAAACAACCATGCATACATAAACTAAATGTGATAACAGAAATGCAATAAAAGCAATATGCAGACACAGATATGGATGCATAACCTCCCCAAACCAAACTGTACAATGCCCCCATTGTACCAAAACATGGAAAGAAAATGCAAACTGAAGGAGAAAGAGAGTAAATGCGAAAAAACTCACAAAATGCGCGAATAAAGGGACCTCCCCAAACCGACCATGAACATGGGAGGTTGCTAAAGGCCCGGAAAACCGTCTCAGGAAGCTAATCAAAGTCAATACACTCGATAGCAGATGAACACTAGTCGATCGAGTGAAAAGGGCATTCACAACTACTCGATCGAGAGGAAAAACAGTCGATCGAGTAGTTCTCTTTTTGCAGTTGCTCGATCGAGTAGAAAAACTACTCGATCGAGTGGATTTATCAGCAACAGTGCTCGATCGAGTAGAAAAACTACTCGATCGAGTGGTTCTCAGCGTGTACCTGCAAAACGCAATGAAAAACAGCCCGCAAACTAACTAAACAAGCATACTGAGAAAGTCTATGGTATAAAAACCATTTATTACAACTGAAAATAAAATGCAAAATAAAATTATCCGGGTTGCCTCCTGGGTAGCGCTAGCTTCAGTCAGTCCCACTTGACCTTCTTTTTCTTCGAGCCTCTATAATCAGCTACAATCAAAACAGCTCAAAGTGCGCAGCATTAGATCGTACATCTTCGCATGTGCTACACAAAAGCATAAGTAGCACCAAAGTGGAATAAAGAGATAGGAAATAAAATTGTATAAACATTTAAGTCTAACAAATTTCCTATGAGAGCTCCTAAATTTATCCACAAAATAGAGGAGCGCGGGAGCAGTTGTCAATAAAATAGGGTATCGTCTCAGATTAACGAACTTGAAATGATAAGGACGGTGAAAAATCTTTAAATTAATCGACCACATGAGAGGAGGTATAGCTTTAAAAGAAATAGCGCTAGTCAAACGAGGCAATATACTATTAAAACGAACAATAATAAAATTATCGTTTACTACCTCAGGTTGGTTGCTCTCAACCACGGAATCACTGACAAAAGAATGTAATACCTCATCCGTGCTAGGAGCAAATACCAACTCAAATTGTCCTTTCGTCGCCCTCGGTGGAATTCACCCATAAATCTCAAAATCAAGTGTGTCCGACTCGGCTTTGAATAAGGGAGACTCACCGTATCCATTATCATCATCAAAATCGTCATCTAAATCAAACCCATATGACGAATCAAAGCTCCCAATGGCCAAATCAGTCGATCGAGCAGAATAATCGCTCGATCGACCAACTTCCTCCTGAATTCCACTCGATCGAGTGGAAATATCACTCGATCGAGCACTTTCACCTGGAAAATCACTCGATCGACCAACTTTAGTCACTCGATCGAGTGATTCCTCATATACAGGGCTGAAATCTTCGCGTAAGCTAGTGAAATATGATAGAAACTCGTCGTCGGAGTCATAAAAGTCATCCTCAGCATTGGGCAACACGGTTTCCTCAGGGGAAAACCCGCTCTCAGCAAGGTATACCTTTTCTTCTTGCATCTCAGCTGCTAACTGAGCAATGTGTGACTCCAGCTCAAGGATTCAAGCGTCCATATGTCTATCACTCTCTTGTAATTTGAATACAAGCGTCCCCATTAAATATGTCAGCTCCGCGATCTCTTCTATCTCTATCTCAGCTGCTAACTGAGGAACAACAGACTCGAGCTCATCAACTCGCGAGAAGAATTGTCTATCATAATCTTGCTGAGCTTGCATTTGAGATGCAAGTGTCTCCAACAAAGATTTCAGCTCCGTAAATTCTTCTTCTTGTATATCGGGAGGATCTTGTTGCGGTGGCCATTGATAGGGTGGATGTGGCGGCACAACTACAGCTGCATTGTGCTCAGCAGTACCACATCCCCAAGATTTCTTCCTTTCCCAACTAGCAGGTTTTTCAGCTTGGGCTTCAAACTGAGCAATTAGTCGGGAGACAGATGTCATCTTGGCAAGAGGGATCGAAGGTACTCAAGCCTTCCCTTCGATAATCTCCCTCAGTATCCTGTTCTGATAAACCTGTAGGCCTATCAAAACAGCACTAAAGAAAAAGATAAGAATGGCCTCAAGGTACTTAGTCTTCCCTTGAGGCGAAAAGACAAACAAAATAAAACAGATAAAAAGCGTCGCCTCCCCGGCAACGGCGCCAAAATTTGATACTGGTCGTTGCCGTACCAAAAATAAATACCTAAGTTACAACTAACGAAGCTAGCGAAAGAAGTAGGGTCGATCTCTACAGGGAGGCTATTTTGTTAATTATCTGTTTAATTCGGTCTGTAGGGTGTCACAGGAATGGGGTTTTGATTGCTGAACTAAACTAATAAAAAGGTAAGAGAGGAATAAACGCAAGAAATTAACAGAGGAGAAGGGAATATGCTAGGAGTCGGTCTACCGTGGCAGCTGTACTATCGGGTGTACTGAGGCGACTAGACTATTGATAAGAAGAGCTATGGTCGTCACCTTTCGGTCCTTAAACCGCCCTAGGGTCTCCTAACTTAGCTTTCGCCCTAATTAGGTATTACCTATTGTAATTAAGCAAGCCTTCCCTTCCAATCTTTCGATCCAGACGGGTTTAACTACTTATATAAATTGGTCTCCTGCATGCATACATTCAACCTAATAACAATTATATTGCCTAATACAATTCTTATCGCAAGGCTAATCTATTCAAGTCAATTATAACATGTTGCTACCACGGCTTCCCTAATCCTAACATACTAAGGGGGAAACAAGAAATAAAGGAAGAACAGTAATAATAAGCATAAATTAAAGAAGAAAAGAAAGGGAAAGAATTAATACTGAATTAATGATCCGGAATTGAAGAACAAAAGTAACAGTGAAAGTGACAGAAGAAAAGTAACGTGCAATGGTCCCCCCCCCCCCCGGATGATTACAAATGACGTCCTAACTCCTATTTATAAGAAAATAGGAGTATAGTTAAACCTAATGACGGAAATTAAGTAAAAAGCCCAGCCCATAGCAAAATCCACTCGATCGAGTGGAATAAAACCACTCGATCGAGCAACTCAAGCTTAAGACTGCTCGATCGACTAACTAAATCACTTGATCGAACAAACACACATAAGGAACTGGTCGATGTTCCAGAAAAAGTACTCGATCGACTGATTATTTGACCTAAAACCACTCGATCGACCAGTTAAGTACTCGATCGAGTGAATCTTGACTTCAGCAGCTTATAATTCACGTTAGTTTGACTTTGACTTGTCCTTTTAGCTCTCGAAATAGCTTCACGCATCCCAAGACAACTATAATTCCCGCCCTAAATCCACTCTTCCTTCAAATGCATGCAAAACGGACGGTAAAAGGCTTAATTTCACTACTTTATGGTCCATTCCTGCAATTAAGACAAAATACACCAAAGTAGCATATTCGGGGCATTTCGTAGCATAAAACCACGATGAAAGCATAGAAATACGTGCATAAAATAGGCTGAAAAGACTATATAAAATGCACGTATCAGTAGGATAGAATTTCTAGTTAGTTTCCCAAAACCGATTCATCGTTTATGTTAATTGTTTGTTCTATTACTTCAAGCATGAATTCTTCTGTCTATTTTATTAGTTTTATTGTTGTTATCGTCCTTAGTATGAGTAGCTAAATAGTTTGTGCTAGGATGTAGGGGAATTATAGTGTAGGCGGTAATATAATGAACACGGCCTGATTCTCGTGTCAGTCGATCGACTGCCAATCCTGGTCGATCGACTGACCTCGTGAGGTTTTCCCTCGTTTTAATTGATTTAAATGTTGTGTTTGACGAATCAAATGCATGCGACTAGTTGAATACTTAATATTTGACTGACCCATTAGATCGAGAGATAGGGACAGTTGTTAGATCACCAATTAAAATGACTAAACTATGCTGAGATCGAAAGATAAGTAAAGTTTAGACCATTAGTCACTTTTCAGGACGAAAGTTAGTATTAGTGATATTAGGGACCTATAGCGAGATCGAAAGATGCTATTCGTTAAGAGTGGACCGAGAGGACCTCTTTATTTCCCGCCTCATGTGTTTGATTTAGACGTGTTTAGTATGCTGCCGCCGAAACTATAACGAACCGACCAGCCTAGAACCCCTTCTTTTATCTGTTTTAACTGTTTATTTAGTTTATTGTCTTTATTTGCTATTAGTATAGACCAAATCAAATCAACCCCCACTTTCGTTACCTTAGACTAAATTAGATAATCAGAAATTACATTCGCCTCCTTGTGGTTCGACCCTGTTACCACTAGCCTAGGTTAGTTTTAATAGGAAATTATAAATCTTATTTTTGGTACTCACAACGACGGGTATCAAATTTTGGCGCCGTTGCCGGGGAGGCAATTGTTCTAATTTTCAGTTGTTTTTATTTAGTCTTTCTTTAGTTTAAGGGACTTCCGTTCCTTCAAATTTTCTTATATTCTTTTTGTAGTTTCTTCTTATGCGCAGGTCACAGGGTGGTGAACTAGTACCATTCAATCCTGAGATCGAGAAATCCTTGCACGAGTTGAGACGATCACAAAGGGTATTACCGACAGAGGAAGAGCTGAGTACTCTATCAAGTTATTACGAGAACGCTCTGTTCGAAGAAGATCCACCCACATCTCCTGCCTCTACTTCTTCAGTTGAGACAGTCACTTCTCCAGAAATTCCAATCATGGCTGAAGAAGCAACTATTGCTAGTCACTCAGAGCCGACAGCTGCGAACCTCTACAAAGGATTCGAACTACCTGGGGAGGCGAGAAAATTCGAGCCGAAGCCTTCCTATATTAACCTGGTTGAGAGAAACCAGTTCGGGGGAGCTGCAAATGAAGATGCAGCCAAGCATATGGAGATTTTTATTGACTATTGCTGCTCTATACCCCCGCCGACCGGTGTGACCCAAGACCAGATCAAGGAGACCATGTTCATTTTCTCCCTTCGTGATGATGCAAGAGAGTGGTATAGAGATCTGGACCGAGCCGCTCATGGGATCACCGACTGGAATTCCTTAGCCCTAGCATTTTACAAAAAGTACTTCTCTGCCTCGAAGACGAATGCCATTAGAGCTCAGATCACGAGCTTTAAACAAGGGCCTGATGAGAACTTTCATGAAGCTTGGGTCTGTTTCAAGAAACTGGTGCGAACCATATCACACCATGGGTTCGAAAAATGGAGTCTTTACAATCATTTCTATAACGGGATGTATGACGATCAGAGGGCTATTTTGGATGCTGCAGCCAATGGCCGATTTGCTGAGAACATGGGAGAGACTAAGGGGTTGAAGATCATTGATGATTTGGCCACTCATAAGGCTGAATATGGGAATTCGAGAGGAAACCAGAGGAGAGCTGCTGAATCTTCCTCTGTTGCTGCACTAGAAGCTCTCACTGCAAGGTTTGACAAATATGAGTTGGGAGGAGCTTCTAAAGGAGGGATGTACCATGTTAATGCTGTTTCAGATGGTCCTTTCGTCTGTAGAAGATGTGGAGCTGAGGGGCATGTCTCAGATAATTGTTCTGTCCCCTTCGAGTCTTGCGCTGCCTTTCAACATTATAGGCAGACAAACACGTACTATGAGCCGAATGTCCACCCCAACTTGAGGTGAAGTAGCCAGAATGTCCTGAATCCGACTCAACCTCCACAACAGCAGCAGCAGCAAGCCTATGTGCCTCCACACAAGCAGCCATATCAAAAGCCTCCGTATGTTCCTCAACAGCAGCAACAATCCCAAAATTCCGAGTTCACCGAGTTGAAGAACTTATTGCTGAAGGAGTCCCAAGCTAGAGAGGCCGGGATGAAGATGCTAGAGAGTCAAATTGCTCAATTGGCTAGCAAGAGTACCACTCGAGCTCCGGGACACTTACCGACTCAAACTGACCAGAAAGAGACCCTAAATGCCATAAACTTGAGGAGTGGGTCCACCCTGGAGGGGCCTGCTATGGTCTATGATGCCACTGCAAAATATGAGGCAAAACCGAGTCAAAACAAAGCTGGAACGAGCAAAGGAAAGAAAAAGGCGTCTAGCAGGTATATCAGTCGATCGACTGACATACCCGGTCGATCGACTGAAGTGCGAGTTACGTGCTTCTGTCTGTTTAACTCGGTCGATCGATCGACATCACCGGTCGATCGACGAGATCGCTGCGATAGTGAGATTTTTCGTCCCTCGATGCCCGACAACTTGAGGGATCATTTGTTTCGGGCACGACAACCCCGAAAATATTGGGAAAGACCCGAGTACGATGGGTCATCCGGCTCAAGTACGACCCGATGTCGATCAATGGTTCAAATTTGAGATGGTCTGAAGAGGGTTCAAACTTCAACAAGGAGAAAGTAGTGGACTTTCAGCCTATGTCCACGGATACCGGCATGCGTGATTTAGAGGAGAGGGCTAAGCTACTTCTTACAGCCCCATATCCGGAAAGACTAGTGCCGACGAAGGAACATGTATCTTTCAATAAATTTGAAAAAGTTATTCATAGCTTGAATGTACAAGTGCCTTTCCTTGAGTTAGTTAATCAAGTGCCTGCCTATACTAAGTTCAGGAAAAAACTCTTGTCTAAGAAAAAGTCACTTGAAAATGTGCATACTGTCGCATTAACCAAAGAGTCATGCTCTTATTTGTCTCACACTACACCTCACAAGCTAGAAGACCCGGGTAGTTTTTCTGTTCCTTGCAATATAGGTACCTTCTCTGTTGAGAAGGCATTTTGTGACTTAGCAGCTAGTATAAGTGTAATGCCCTTTAGTCTTGCTAGGAAGCTCAAATTGACTAGGTTCGCAGTGACAGACATGACAGTACAGATGGCTGACCGATCTGCGGTCCAGACAATAGGAGTCTTAGAGGACATCCCCGTGCAAATAGGGAAGTTCTTCTTCCCTGTTGACTTCGTCGTACTTGACATGCCTGAGGATGCCCATATTCCCATTATTTTGGGTAGGCCATTTCTGCACACTGCTGGTGCAGTCATAGATGTTGGTTCGGGTACCTTGAGTTTTAAAGTAGGGAAGCATTCCACTGTTTTTGCCCAACCTGCTAAGAAGAAAGACCTCATGTGGCCTGTGACTTACAATACGGTTTCTGAAAAGAAATCTTATTTTATACTTCTTGATATGCCTGTCTCTACTCCTATTCCTCTCATAACCTCTCCGCCCCAGATTGGGAGCAAATTGGAGGAAGATTTGTCTATTTCTGATATTGCAGGAGCTGGTTTGGGGAAGGAAGAGCCGCAAGTCGCTCCAGCTGTGAAGAAGCCGATCATTCAAAGAGGAGTTCTTGGTTGCCTCAGCTATGGCACTGATGAGGAAGTTGATGACGAGCCGGTCAAGGCAAGGGAGTCCGGCTTGGACTTTGATGAGCAAGAAGAGGTCATTGACTGGGGAGATGATGAAAGTGTTGATCCGTTGAGCAATACGGACGTGGAAGCTAAGAAGGGTGCAGCTGATAAGATAAGCACCGTTGAGGCTACCTCTAGTAGCCAGAAGCCGACCAAGTGGGCCATTCCGTGGCCGTTCTTGATCAACTACTAGTTGATCACATGTTTTACAAACATTTTATTTGCTTTTGTTAGACACTTTTTATTGCTTTTGTGTGCGCAAGACTTCGCAATTATTTCTTTTCTTAGGATTTTTAAGTACTTTAGACTTTACTTTGGGTTTTGCGCAATTTTGGGCGCGTATTATTGTGCATTTGCAGGTTTTTAGACCTCATTAGCTCAAATAATTGAGCAAATACGAAGAAATCTAAAGAACAGCAGTATTTTCAGTCGATCGATTGGGCTATGTAGTCGATCGACTGGTCTGCAGTTTCCAGGAGCTACTGTTCCTTTCACCTCGGTCGATCGACTGAGTGATGTGGTCGATCGACCGACCTGCACTGCTGTACCTGTTTACGACCTCTCTCCTGCTATGTTTGGTCGATTTGCGGAACTAAGGGGGTTTTCTACTCCACATTATCTTCCGTCACTATTTATTTCTGCTATTTTTTCTTAATTTTGCACATAATACCGTTTCTTCATTGCCTTCTCGATTTTATGCGTGGTCCTTTGTTTGTCTTTTCAGGTACTTATTAGTAGCACTGCTGGCTACTGAAGCTTCCGAGCTTACGCTGGTTTGGGGAGGTTTCCTTTGATGCGCTTCAAGTCTTGTGAGTTCCCGATTTCCACTTCATGTCATATTTATTTGTTTATTTTCTCGCAATTTTCCGTTTCTCTTTTCTTCATTACATGATTTTGCACAATGGGGACATTGTGCGATTTGGTTTGGGGAAGGGTTTTGCGTCGCATATCATTTGCTTGCATTCACGTTTACATTCTGTTTTGCATTGTTTATTTCATTTCATATATATATATACAAAAATCCAAAAAAATTTAAAATTTCATCAAATTTCAAAAATTGCATGTTTATTTCAGCATATAGGTCGAGTCGGAACGGTAGTATTTCAATGGTGACATTGCATTTGCACCTGTTTTTGCCTAAGACTTGCTTGATTAACATGTTATTAGTAGAATCACATATGCATAGTCTACGAGTTTTCGTTAATTTACTTGCTGGACTTGAGACTTGACTTAGATTTTTGGCAAACTACTTATATATTCTGAGTTATTCGAGCCTATAACTGGTGACATCTATGACCGGTTTATTTAGGAATGTGAGTAGTACTCCGTATGAGGCATGTTACATAAATGTGCATAAATATGAACTTAATCTGCTTAATACCTGTATGCATTCGGTTTGTGGTCTGTCGACACATGTGGTAGAGGTTTCCCTTTATTCCTTTTACCTATGAACTCCACACTGCCAAAAATATCCTTTTTGTCCTATTTACTACATCCTACATTTAGCCTGTCCTTTGTCAAGCTAGTAGTCTATGTTCTTGGGATTGTCACTTCGTTTTTGGTAGCCATTTGCTCTTATTTGAGATTTAGTTGGATAAAAAGAATGAAGGAGGAAATAAGTTGAAAAGAAACAAAAAGAAAAGAAAAATGATTCGGAAAAAGAGAAAAAGAGGTTCTGTACTGTTCAAAGCAGTCGATCGACTGCCCATTATGGTCGATCGACTGGAGTTCGAAAAAAAAAAAAAAGAAAGAATCAATTCGCATAATTCAAATCTTTATCTTTTGGCGATTTTTGCTCCCATGTATTATTCATATCTTATGGGGAGTTAGTTGATTACTTTCATACTGGAGACTGTGAGATTTGTGCTTGCTACAACACCGTTTCATTTGATTTTGAGCAAGAAGTTGGATGTTGCCATATGGTTCCGTTTGGGTACTAGCTTGATCACCTGTACCTCCACTTTTCCATATATGTTTTGCCTCTTCTTACCCATACCTCACATATCCCATATATACCTCGGCATGTGTCATGGTCATTTTGTTGGTTGGAATGCATATGTACGGTCATAGAGATTACTTTCATATTATACTGCAGGCATGTTCTTATAAGTCGTAGTTAGGTGAGAGTCTCTACAAAGTGAATTCTTTCTATCCTTTTATATATTCACCTGTGCTTATGTGTGTTATGAGCGACCTGTGAGAGTCCGATTTGATAAGTCTCTACAGTTGACGGTTCAGCGGTTTTTAACGACTACATAACTCGTTTGCATGATTCACATTACTAATTGATTGTTAGTTATTGCATTAAATTGGTTTAGGCTTTACATGTTGTAATTCGCTCTGAGATTGAACTCGTTCCATTAGGTTTTAGGATCGAGTCTAGTTCCTGCTTGGGGACAAGCAAGGGTTTGGTTTGGGGAAGTTTGATGCGTGTCTTTTATATGATGTTTTACATCCCATTTTACACGCATTTCAGAGCTCATTCGCGTAGTTTAAGCTGTCATTTCCCCTATTTCCGTCTACTTTCGTGTTTTTGTACATTATTGCAGAAATGTGAAGAATTCAACGGAAATTGAGCTAAATCCATCCCCGAGTATCCTGCATTGCATTTTGACGTGAAGTATTTACTTAAGGAACGAGCTTGGTGCGCAATTCAAGGCCCAAAAGACAAATACACGAGAAATTGGAAGTCAAGTGTCAGCTACTTCAGTCGATCGACCACTACCTTCAGTCGATCGACCAACTTGCGGGTTCCAGAAGCTACTGTACACCGCTACTCAGTCGATCGACCGCCACACTTAGTCGATCGACCAAGCCGCTATCCCAGACGAGAATTAAAAGATCGAGGAAACGCAAGCCCATTGTGTTTAGGTTTTGATAATAATTGTTACGTATACTTTCTATATAACGTAACCTAGAACATCAGATTATTCATTTAGTTTTTAATAGTTCTTTAGCCAGTTTTCCAACACTCAATAATTAGGGTTTTTAAATACTATTTCGTACAATTACTCTCGCATTCGGTTTCTGGATCTCTTGCTGCAATTCCAATCGGTATTCTTCTGCTAATAATTCAGTTTGCTTTATTATTGCTTTGTAGGATAGAATTGCTAGTTAGTTTCCAAAAACCGATTCATCGTTTATGTTAATTGTTTGTTCTATTATTTCAAGCATGAATTCTTCTGTCTATTTTATTAGTTTTATTGTTGTTATCGTCCTTAGTATGAGTAGCTAAATAGTTTGTGCTAGGATGTAGGGGAATTATAGTGTAGGCGGCAATATAATGAACACGGCCTGATTCACGTGTCAGTCGATCGACTGCCAATCCTGGTCGATCGACTGACCTCGTGAGGTTTTCCCTCGTTTTAATTAATTTAAATGTTGTGTTTGACGAATCGAATGCATGCGACTAGTTGAATACTTAATATTTGACTGACCCATTTGATCGAGAGATAGAGACAGTTGTTAGATCACCAATTAAAATGACTAAACTATGCTGAGATCGAAAGATAGGTAAAGTTTAGACCGTTAGTCACTTTTCAGGACGAAAGTTAGTATTAGTGATATTAGGGACCTATAGCGAGATCGAAAGATGCTATTCGTTAAGAGTGGACCGAGAGGACCTCTTTATTTCCTGCCTCATGTGTTTGATTTAGACCTGTTTAGTATGCTGTCGCCGAAACTATAACGAACCGACCATCCTAGTACCCCTTCTTTTATCTGTTTTAACTGTTGATTTAGTTTATTGTCTTTATTTGCTATTAGTATAGACCAAATCAAATCAACCCCCACTTTCGTTACCTTAGACTAAATTAGACAATTAGAAATTACATTCGCCTCCTTGTGGTTCGACCCTGTTACCACTAGCCTAGGTTAGTTTTAATAGGAAATTATAAATCTTATTTTTGGTACTCACAACGACGGTTATCACTTACATGCGTGTAAATGAACTAATTAACAGTTCAATGTCCCAAATTGAATAGGAAGCATTGGGCGCTACTTGCAATCCAAGTGGAAACAAAAACAATTTAAAACCTTTAATAATATCATTTGTTATTGTATGACTTGAGCCATATATATGCATATAATAATGGCATGTGTGTATATTTATGAATTAGTGTTTTTGAAGCAAAAAGAAGATTATGTCCACTTGGAAAATATGAAAGCAACACCGATCCAATTTTATCACGCCATTAGTAAATGTATTCTTAATAATTACTCGTATTATTTAATTTATGTTTATGCGAGAGGTTGATTATCTAATTCACCTGATTTGTGTGTGATATATATAATAGTCTCCTAAAGCACTAAACGACAAACAATGCGCCTTTTACGTTTGTCAGTCCATATGGGAGGTTACCAACGGAAATTATTCTACCATTCCGATACGGGCTTGTATGATTTAAAAACTATTTCAGACGTAAATTGAGTTCAATTTTGTATACTTCCATGTGTTCTGTCTATTTTGATTATGTATATTTTGAATTATAGTTTCCACTAATACTCAACAAAGCCCCAGAATATTCGCCAGAGGACATCACCCTGTTGAGAAATATGTGGGCCAGTTATGTTGTTTCATTAGCGGAGTCTCAATTGTTTGCTCTTGTTTTATGTACGTGTGTATATATAGAACCGTTCTGTATTGGCTTCTTTTGTTTTCTTGAGGAAGTTGTGTATTGGCTTTTGATCATCCTATTTGTACTGTTTTTAAATTTGGTTTAATTGACCATGGGGTGTAATATTTTGATGTAGGATTGAATTTTTGCAGTGCACGGCTGCTGGAATGCTTTTTTGCAGCAGCTGCTGAAAAAATAGTATTTCAGCAGCCGCTAGAAATGCTGCTAAAAAAATAGCATTTCACCCGCTTTTAGAACAAGCTAAAACAATTTTAAAAAAAATAATTAAAAACGATAACGATTAAAAACAACCCGTTATAAAAAACTATTGAAAACGGTTTTATTTAGATAATAACCGTTGACATATTTTCCCTCCCATTCAAACCGCCAAAAATATAAGATAACGAATGATAACCGTTGTCGAATTCAAAACTTTTACAACGGTTTATTTAAGCAGAACCGTTGTCAAAGTTTCATCAATAAAATAGATAACGGTTACATACCGTTGTCAATAAATAAATATAACAATGGTTTTGCATGCAATAAAGCCATTGTTAATATTTGACATTCAATTAAATAAGATAACGAAATGTACCGTTATCATATATAATATTTAACAACGGTTTTGATACCACTAAACCGTTGTCAATACTAAACTACGACAACGGATTTGAAACCGTTATTAAGATTTAATAACGGTTTATTAAAAGTATACCCGTTGCCATAAATATATTTAACAACAGTTTTATAACGATTCTTGAGTTGTGATAACGGTATTATAGATCCATTATTGATGTTATATAACGGTCGCGTGTTTATACAACCGTGGTATATATTTAACAACCGTCGTTGCAATAGTGGTTCCGTGTTTCTATTTAAAACGGTAATTCCATTATCTGACCATTAGTGATGGACTTATTTGGCGTAGTGAGAGTGAGAAAAGTGGAGTTTGCTTTTACTAAAGTTAATTCTTTGTCCCGAGGAAAAACAGAATTGATAGAAGTCATTTTGAAGCGCACTAAGAGTATTCAGGTTCGTTTGGCCAAAGAGGAGGATATCATCGGCAAATTAAAGAGAAGATGGGAGAAATTTGCTCCACCTTTACCAAGATAGAAGGGGGACCACTCATTGTTGTAGCAAGAGGTCTGGATGGAGGAGGAAAGTGTTCTATGCACAAGATGAACAAATAGAGGGAGGTGGGGTCGCCTAATCTAATTCCTCGAGAGGGAAGGAAATGGGGAAGAAGGTGGCCATTGAAAGACACTTGAGAAGATGAGGTTGAGACAAAGTTGAAAAACATAAGGCATTATGGATGAAGTCCCATTCAAGTCTGTCAAATTCTTTCTTAAGGTCGAGCTTAATGGCAAACCAAACTTTGTTGCCTTTATAAGATTTCATGGAATGGATAATCTCAGTGGCAATGATGAAATTAGTGTCACTACCCTTCCCGGGGATAGAACAACCTTGATTCGGGGATATGAGGGAGGGAAGGACAGGTTTGAGGCAAGCGACAATGATCTTGGTGATGATTTTGTAAATAGTATTGCAAAGACTAATTGGTCTTAATTGCTTAATGAATTAAGGGTTTTGGATTTTGGAAATAAGGGAAATGGTGGTGTTATTGATGGATTATGGGATACACTTGGATCGAAAAACGGGTTGAACAAAGTCGATAAGGTCATGGTTGATAGTGTCCCAGCAACTCTTAAAGAAGATAGCATGGAAACCGTCAGGACCAGGGGCCTTGTTGGATCCAAGGGAAAAGTGTGCGGAATGGATTTTGTCCTTGGAAGGTGGAAAGGCACAAGAGATGATGGGGGAGATAATGTTGGGGTAGTGAGGGAGACGGTTAGATGAAAGTTTGTCAAAGGAGTATAAGGTGGAAAAAAAGAAAAAACATGGTTATCGAGGTCATCAAAGTTGGATACCTCATCCCCTACCTCGTCAAGAAGGGAAACAGCACGATTGGTTTTACGACGATGAGTGACAGATCTCTGGAAAAAGGCGGTGTTGCGATCGCCATCAGACAACCAGTCAAGGCGAGACCTAGACCGCCAGAAATGGAGCTCTTGATCAAGGACCTTATTATGCTCAGAAACGAGGGATTCATTGAGACAAAGGAGGTGATCAGAGGAAGCGTGGAGACAGAGCTGTTTTTGGACTCCAACAATTCTGGCGAAGAGGCGATTTTTAGACCGGGTGGGGGATCCTACAACATTTTTGGCCCAAACAAGGAGGTTCGAGCTATGAATGGAAAACATATAGGGGATGTAAATGGTGGAAGAATGCCACACAGATTTAGTAAGGGGTAGGAAACTCGGATCGGCTAGCTAAAAGGATTCAAATTTAAAACTCCTAGGACAAATTCTAGTCGAGGTAGAGGGTTGCAGCCAAATAGGACAGTGGTCAGAGGAAAGACGGTTTAGATGCTTTAGGTTAGCTGATGAGTCATAATTATATATATATATTTATGCCTCCCCTTAGTGATTTTTGATACGGTTTTCGTGCTAGTTTATATTAATTACATGCCTTTTACGCTAGAATGTCAATACTTCCGCTATTTGGTGTTTAATGCAGGAATGATGCATTTATAGATCAAAGGAATGAAATGAGCACCACGGAGTGGGCATGAAGGAATACACGGAGCATGGCATGGGAATCTAGAAGAATAAAGGAAGAGAAGTGAAGAAGAAACATGAAGAAAAGAGCTGAAACGGGAGAATACTCGATCACGTAGGCACGAACTCGATCAACTGGGAATGTACTCGATCGAGTGCACCTAGGGTCGATCGAGTACACATCGAGCTATGGGTTTTCGTGCAATTTCCTTATGTCGGTTACACTTTATTATAAATACCCAATTCATACCCTATGTTATAATTACGCCTTATTTCACCTAGCTACGTCTTATTTACCCTAGAAACTATCTCAAAAACTCTTATTTTAGTTTTATTGATGTTATTTTGGATCTAAGAACTCTCTAATTACGGTACTATTGTTAATCTTTCTTCTATTATTAATCTTTCATTTATTGTTCATCTTGATATTACCTTTAATCATGTCTTCTATTATTGTTATTGTTGTTTTTATCACTAGTATGCGTAGCTAATTTACTTATCTAGGGTGAATGGGGATCTAGGTTGTTAGAAGGGGAATTATATTAATGAATTGATAGTTAAAATAGCTTCTTTGTTGTTGTTCAGTTAATTGTCATGAATCTAGTTGATTAGTTTCTGCAGGATTAATTAACTAATGTTGCAAACTAGGATTTTCACCGACCGGGTTAAGACTAGTAAAGGCTACAATAACTGAATAGAATTAACTTAATGATAGTGAATGCATGTTAAGTTAGATCTAAAGGACATATTAGAATTGACCGATCATATGACCTTAAACAACATAAGTTACTCTATCAATGAATTAAATCACACCCCGAATAACTACCTAGTGAACCTAATCCCTAGACATTTTAAATTATTGAATTCATCTTATTTACTTTATCGCAATTAGTTGTTAGTAATCAAACAATCAACCTTCAAGAAACAATTACTTTAAGACAAACTTAAATATAAACAAACTAGAATAATTATCTCGCCTCTCTATGGACTCGACCCTTTCTTGCCACTAGCTACCAGTTAGTAGTAATTTAGGATTTATTTTGTTAGGCCAACGACTGAAAATTACCTTATCAAATTTGGCGCTGTTGCCGGGGAGGCAACAATTTTTCTATTTGTTTTTTTGTTTATTTTTGTCTTTTGTCTCAGGAAGCATCAGTTCCTTGAGACAATTTTATATTTTTCTTGTTGTTTTCGTTGTCGGGGAGAAGTGTTTAATTATGTTGTGTGATTTATTTCTGTTGTGTGCATTTAAATCCATAAAAATTAAAAAATTTATAAAACACAAAACATGTTTCACTTTGTTTTGGGTCGAGTCTTGGTGAATTAAATAACAATGATGTTAAATTGCATTGTTTTTGACTCGTTATTTATGAAAATAAAGCTCATAACTCAAGTCTTGACCGTATTTGACATGTCTTATGCTAATTTGATTTGACATAATTATGTTGGTAAACTACTTAAATTCTGAGGTCTATTGAGCTTCCTAGGCCAGGAACATCAATAAACTGGTCTCATTGTTATTTAGGCTTGAGTGTGGTTCTCCTTGTGGAATGTGTAATATCAAACTGCATGAGTGTGACATTAGTTTCTTAATTTTTGCGCATTCATATGACTAAGTACATGAGGAAAGACAGTTCTTACCGTTCAAATAAGCCTTACATTACCTTTTGTTTAGCCCGTTTAAACCCTTGTAGCCGTTTTATATTCTACTTCTAATAGCTACAATCCTAGAATTTGCCTACCTTATCGGGACAGTCGCAGTTGCTTGTTTATCATGTTTATTCTGCTACTATGGTTGGGATTGGGACTATTATTGCCAATTATGGGTGTAGTAGAATTATTTAGCAATTGTGTTGTATCCCTTATGTTGTAAAATAAAGAAAAAAATATGAAGCAAAAGAAAAGAAAAGAAGGAAAAAAATAAAAGAAAAGAAATCGAAAAAAGAAGTGAAAAAAGAAAAAATGAAAAAAAAGGAAAGAATATATGCTTCATTGTCATTTGTTAAGGGAACAAAAGGATGGTTAGTAGAGTCTAATGCATTGTTGGAGAGTAGTTCGTTTGGCTCTCATGTGTTGTCAAAGTTGAGATGATTTCTCTAGATGGGATGATTTATGCTTATTATTATAGATTTGGTTTTGGTTTTGGTTTTGGTTTAGCGCTGTGACTACCGTCTTAGCTGCACATATCCATAACGTGCTTGGCACAAACCACTTCTATACCATTTGCCCATTTGCCACCTTACTGTCTTTGATACATGTACTTTTGTCTATATTGTGAATGCGTATTAGTTCGAGAAATTTATACCACATTAGATTGCATGCATGTTTTATAAGTTGAGTGAGTGCTTCTACTTCTTTCTATCTTCACATAAAAATCACCCATACTTATGAGTGCATGACTGAAATCCGTGAGAATCCGACTAATTTATTTTGCAAGATCGAAAGGTATTTGGTATTTGTCTATAGTACGGTGACATGAGACTTGAGCTGTGTTTTTTATTACCCGTGCCTTTGAATTTGTTTTATTGGTACACGTTGGTCATTACTTTGTTACAGATATGGATAGCTTGGGATTTGTATATGCATCAACATTAGCTCTGAGTTATTTCTTTGCCATTTGTATAATTGCCTTATGTATTGTGTGATGCTTTGCTTGAGGACAAGCAAAGAGCTGGTTTGGGGGAGTTTGATAAGTCAGAATTATATACATATTAATTTCTCCCCTTAGTTACTTTTGATACGGTTTCGTGCTAGTTTATATTAATTACATGCCTTTTATGCTACCGCTATTTGGTGTTTAATGCAGGAATGATGCATTTATGGAGCAAAGGAATGAAATGAGCACCGCGGAGTGGGAATCAAGGAATACACGGAGCATGGCATGGGAATCTAGAAGAATAATGGAAGATAAGTGAAGAAGACAACATCAAGAAAAAAGCTAAAACGGGAGAATACTCGATCAAGTAGGCACGAACACGATCAACTGGGAATCGATCGAGTACACATCGAGCTGAGGGTTTTCGCGCAAATTCCTTAAGTCGGTTACACTTTATTATAAATACCCAATTCAAACCCTATGTTATGTTTACGCCTTATTTCATCTAGCTACGTCTTTTTTACCCTAGAAACTCTCTCAAAAACTCTTAGTTTAGTTTTATTGATCTGATTTCGGGTCTAAGCACTCTCTAATGACGGTACTATTGTTAATATTTCTTCTATTATGAATCACTCATTTATTGTTCATCTTGGTATTACCTTTAATCATGTCTTCTATTATTGTTATCATTGTTTTTATCATTAGTATGCGTAGCTAATTTATTTATCTAGGGTGAATGGGGATCTAGGTTGTTAGAAGGGGGATTATATTAATGAATTGATAGTTAAAATAACTTCTTTGTTGTTGTTCAGTTAATTGTCATGAATCTAGTTGAATAGTTTCTGCAGGATTAATTAACTAAAGTTGCAAACTAGGATTTTCACCGACCGGGTTAAGACTAGTAAAGGCTACAATAACTGAATAGAATTAAATTAATGATTGCGACCGCATGTTAAGTTAGATCTAAAGGACATATTAGAATCGACCAATCATATGACCTTAAATAACATAAGTTGCTCTATCAATGAAAAAATCACACCCCGAATAACTTCTTAGTGAACCTAATCCCTAGACCTTTTAAATTATTGAATTCATCTTATTTACTTCATCGCAATTAGTTGTTAGTAATCAAACAATCAACCTTCAAAAAACGGTTACCTTAAGACAAACTTAAATATAAACAATCTAGAATAATTAACTCGCCTCCCTGTGGACTCGACCCTTTCTTGCCACTAGCTACCAGTTAGTAGTAATTTAGTATTTATTTTGATTGGCCAACATGTGGATGTGGGGATTTGATCGCAATCCACGGGTTTGAAAATCGTTTGGAGTCGCCACCAAATTTACGGAAATTTGGGAACCATTTTGAAAACGAGATTTAAGTTCGTTGTTGAAAGTACGTGATGGAAATTTTGTTAATTAAACACCCACCCCCACCCATTGCAATAACGGCCTATACTAAGGACTACGATGGCTAATTGGACAAGACTACGATTCGTTGTAAAAGAATGCAAAACATCATTTTGATCCTAACATGTGAGCTTGGTTTCTAATTGTTTAATGCATCTAATCTACTTTGTCCACGGGATTTAGCATGTGAGTTTTATTTGAACTATACTAACATGCATTCACAAGCATGGCTTAGATGGGAATGGGGGAGCCGTTGGGGAACTAACTATTACAACCCAAACGATTATCGTCGACTCGATTTGCAAACAATTGAATTAAAGATACACCTCGATCTAAATACAATTGCTAAGACACAACACTTGTCTCACGCTTGACACGCCTACTTAGGCCTCGAAAAACGTGCCAATGTTGAGGCCATGGCTCACATAGGACTTCGTCCTTAGCTTCATCATTGTTTTGCGCACTCACTTCGATTTAAATGATTAAATACTTCAATTTAACCAACTAAAGCAAAGGTTTTGTAAAATCATTTTGACTCAAAATAAAGGACTTACTAGACCCATATCTTAAAGTATAAACTACATTGCTTGAATTAATTAAAATAATTACAACGATTAAATTACAATAACAATTGAAATAAAACCGCAATAATTAAATAAAACAATCTCAATGAGCTAAAATTGGCACGAAGGCCGAGGCATTACACGGCCAAAATAGGTGATCAACATTGACTATTCTAGTCATTGAGTGCAATGAATCGGATGCTAAGCATGCGCAATTCAACTAGTGTGAAATCGTCATAAGAAAAGATGAATTCATTTAAATTCTTTAAACATATTCAATTAAATTGTCCTATGTCGGGTTTAGTATGAACTATGAATGTCTTATTCATTTAACATACTTTTTACATATTAATTAGGCCAAGTTGCAATTTAACATTGATAAACGATACAAATAATATACATGCATCATTAATCAAATAAAACAAGTGAAACATGTGAATTAATCAAATTATTTCATAATTAAAATTAAAACAAATTATTAAACAAGTGAGAATGAAATAAACTAACTAAAATTTCATTTTAATTAATTTAAAACATGTTATCGTCGTACAATTAGCAAATTGTTTCATTTTATAAACTAAACATGTGATTATTCGAATTAACATGTTATCGTCGTAAAATAAAAACAGGCATATGATTAGCGTACTATTTATTCTAAATAGAAATTAACCATCATTAATATCATAATTATGAAATATATTAACTAACATGAAACGATAATTAAAAGATGATAAAAAAAAGATAAAAAAAGGCGCTAGGCCGTGACAAACACGAGCAAAAGAGGAAGGAAAGAGACAGGATTTTGTGCACCCTCAACTTAAATGTAAACTTGGACACCACTCGGGATCCTGTATGCAAGATTTTCTTAGAAGGCACGTCTTCGACGATCGTAAAACAAATTTTGAAACAATTTAACGAAAACAATTTCGAAAAACAAACAAACTTTTTCGCGTAGAAGGCACTTCGTGCAACGCTTTTCAAATGAAGATTGTTACCTCGCTTCTTAATCAAATCTGAATTCGAAAGATGTTCAGGAATCCTTAGACTCCAAAGATTCAAAATTTAGCAAAAAACAGAAGTAAAAACGAATTAAAAACAACAAGAAACGGACGTGAACAGAGGCTGTCCAAAACGCGGGAAAACACAAACAAAAGAGCAAATCGATGCTCTAATGCTTATCTAATCCTTTATATAAACTTTGTAATTTTTTTCTGGGTATGAAAGGAGTTTAGGACAGCTTTCTTATGTGATATTGATGGTAGTTTGCCAGGGTTTTGAGCCGTGTTAAGTGTTGTGGTTTTTGTCTCATTTTTTATCATGTTTTATGGTTTGTGTGTGTTGTTTTATATAGGAAATGGGGTAGGGGTACTAGGGTTAGGTCATATAGCAGGTGTAGGGTTGGCTTGTGGAAGGGAAAAGGGAGTTGGACGAGAATAAGGAAGGTGGAGGTGGATATGTTGGTTATGGAAGGTGATAAGGAAGGGATATTGTTTCGGTTATGGGAAGATCTTATGAGCTGTTTGGATAGGTGGAAATATCTCCCTTTTCTTGGGGAACAAGTAGGAGAAATGATGGAAGGGATTATGGGTTGGATAGGGCTCGAAAATGGACTCGGTGAGTCCCTGTTTTGCACGGCAAAACAGGGTACGGTGTGGGGTTTTTGGGTGGGTTTTGTTGCGGGTTTGTTCAAGGGTTTGGGCTCAGTTGAGTGTTGGGTTGGTGGGTAAGGTGGGAGTGTGGTGTTGGGCTAGTTGGGTTGGTGTTTGGGTGGTGTTTGGTGTCGAGTGTAGGCTCGGGAAAACAGGGGAGGGGGAGTTAGGTTGCGGGATTGGGATGGAAAAAGGGAAGGGAAAAGAGGGTTGGCATGGGGGTTTGAACCCGTGACCTTGGGGGGAATGGGTTGTGTCATAGCAAGCCTCGAAACTCGTGTTGAAATCCGTCCAAAAATCGAGATTAAAATCGTCTTAAAAACGAGCTTAAAACCGTTTTAAAAAAAATCTCGTTTAAAACCGCTTTAAATTAACTTTTCAAATTAAAAAATAAAGCGATAAAATGAAACCATCACATATCTTATTTCAAATAAATTAAAAAATAAAAAATTTGAACGATAATATATTTTTCAAATAAATTATAAAATCTTTAAATTTTAAATAAACTCGAAAATAAAGAAAACCGATGAAATAAATTTCATTTATTTCAAAATAATTTAAATTTCATTTAAATTATAATACCATCAAATAATGTTTGTCCCGCATCACAAAATGAAATCCGCTAACGATCGATGTAAGTAAACATGTGTCCTATCATCATCGGGTATTTTTTCGAGATTTCTGTAAATTCCAATATCGACGGATACGGGTATCTACAGAGCCCCCACTTTGACTGAGGCTTAGCAAGGCGAAAGTCAAAGTGTACCCCTGGTCCCTCTCGACCTGAGGATTCCGCGGGTCATTAGAGTCCATTAGACTTGCGTATGTAAGCTCGCCAGCCATAAGAAGAGATCATACCTGAAACTTTGCTGGAGATTGACTCTTGCTTCTGTTGCATCAAATCATCATCATTGGTCGTCGACCCATAAACTTGCATGGAGGTGGATTGAGCCTTATCCTTAGGCGCCCACGTATCCATTGTGACGAAATCAAACCCTCATCGTAGTTCGGCATACATTGGTCTTGGCATTCTGCTATCTCGACCCAAATACTGCTGGCATGCATTCTGCTAACTATGCCCAAAAGGAAGGGTTTCTCTAAAGGGGTTTGCTATCATACATTGGAGATACTTCTCCCATATTGTCACCCATTAGAGTTAACAGTCTTCATTATTGGGGCCCAACTTTGAGAAGTGTTGTTGTAATATCACTGTTTGCATTATGCTGAGGAATTTTTTTCATCTTAGTAACCCGACACGGACTACTTTTACTTGGTGGAGACTTCTCCAAGCATCATTGTGGCGGTCTCTGGAGCTTTGAAAGGGACAGAGCCCCCAGTTGCATTGGGTCTAAAGTTTCTGACTTTAGGGTGCTTAGATGAAGCGTACCTGCTTAAACTTGCACATATATCATAACAGAAATCACATAATGCTAACCCGGACTTTCGGAAATCGTAGCTCACAAGGATGGGCTCGAGGCCCAAACTAAAACATTTAATTGGGTTTTTGACCCGATGGGCTTCACCCGGAATTGAAAAATTGGCTTCAACCGGAATCATTTTATTTTGAATTTGTGCTTCGCCCGGAGCTTAAAAATTTCACTTTGAAAATGGGCTTCGCCCAGGATCGTTTCATTTTGAATATGGCCCTCGCCCGGAGCTAAAGTATTACTTTGAATATTGGCTTCGCCTGGGTTCATTTGAATTTTTGAAATTTCATAGGAAAACGATGAGTAGACATGTTTCGAGTTTCTGACTCAGGGATTGACCCGTAAATGACATGGGCAAGACGTAACCCGTAAAATATATAAGAAAAACATGTAAGTGCGTACGGATTTTCTAATTCAAATATGGACTCGCTGGGGATAAAAAAAAATGTAGATTGGCCATTTTGGCCCGCGAAACACAAGGAATGCCCTTGACAACGAACTTTGGTGCAACAAGTGATAAAGGGGAGCAAGGAAACCCGGAGGCCCGCGGTCCGAGGCTTCGGCCGAGTTGCTTCGGCGGTAAGCAAGACTTTTCTAAAACCATTGGGACTCTCTCCTTGTTTTTCCTATATAAGGAGATCATAATAGGAGGTAAATCATAACTTCTTATTCTTTTCATCACAAAACTATTTGTTAAGAATGAATTCTCTTCGAAAAGCCATGTCATCTTGGGCTTCCGATTTCAAGGTATTGGATTCTCAAATACTTGTTGATACGGGATTGAAACAACTAATCCCGCTGAGACAGGCCCTTCCAGAAACTGTCTTTCTTGATGAGTGCTTAAAATTCTGGGACACTACCCATCATGTTTTTGCTTTTCCAGAAGGAGAGATTTGTCCTTTTCCGGAACAAATTGTCATTCTAGGAGGTTGGAAGAT
This sequence comes from Silene latifolia, assembly GCF_048544455.1. Taxonomy (NCBI): domain Eukaryota; kingdom Viridiplantae; phylum Streptophyta; class Magnoliopsida; order Caryophyllales; family Caryophyllaceae; genus Silene; species Silene latifolia. Next base: position 26,261,467 of record NC_133538.1, read on the forward strand.
TGAGCTAACTACTGTTGTTCCCCACTTTCAGAGGGCATGGGTTAAAAAGTACTGTGATTTCCTTTGTTTGTCACGTGGTGAGGCGCATGCCTTTGTTGATGGGGAACGAGTAAACTTACTCGCTATTGCTTAGAAGTTTGGTCGTGCTGACGACCCCTTGATTCCTATAGCGTTCCGTCGTCGGGCTTTTGGATTGATTATGCTTCATCTTTATGCTTTTGAAGGGCATATTGAGGTACCAACTTGTTACGGTAAGGCGAAGTTCATTTGGATCGTTGAACGGATGGAGCAACGTAGGAGCCCATCTTGGCTCATTCTCGCTGAAATCATTGTTGGGTTAGATGCTCGGAAGGCCAACCTAAACCTTGCTTATACTAGATCAACCCATCCTCTACAGGTATGTCTTTCCGCTATTCTCTTTTTTCTTATTGCAACTTTTTTTTTCTTTTTTTCGTCTCTCTTTTTCTTTTTTCTTTTTTTCTTTTTTCTTTTTTCTTTTTTCTTTTTTCTTTTTTTCTTTTTTCTTTTTTCTTTTTTTCTTTTCTCCTTTTCTTTCGTCTTTTCTTTTTTTTTTCTTTTTTTCTTTTTTCTTTTTTTTTTGCCCACCTTCTTTCTTTTCAGTGGGTTTGACATCATTTCCTGTAGTCCAATTCGCTTTCTCGGCCCTTTTCACAGATCTGGCTATGTGAGAGACTCGAGCTGGTTGATCCACCGAAGGTTCCAGGTACATATGAAGTGAGAAGCTTCACTTCTCATCATCGTTAGTTTCCTACAGGGAAGAAGGAGCCTTTCTGGCGACAGCGGCTTTCTGCGAATCTTGGGTTACCTGTTAGATGGGTTTTACCTTATCTTCATCTTATTGCAGATACTGGTTTGTCTGACACGGATAGAACCAGACATCTAACTCTTTTGGGCTTGGAGTGGTCCACCCATATCTATTCGGACCGTGTTCTTCGACAAGTTGGTCATCGGCAACAGATTCCCGCTATTGAGCCCGTTCGCGGCCAAATCCAAGGAGTGACTCTCGCGAGGTGCAACGCATGGTTATAGTCCGGGACTCGGAGGACTATTTGCTTCAACTTGGGTGTCACCCTCTTATTTGCAGTGGACTATTGAGCCTTCTTTCAAGGCCCGGAGGGAACTTTACGAGGATGAAGCCGTTGACTACAAATACCACAAGAAAGGGAAGAAGAACTGATAATTCTTTACTGGGACGACCCCGATTACATCTAGGCCCGAAACAAAGACTGACTTGACTCCTAGGACTGACTCTTTGGTTTCAGATGTGTGGGAAAGGTTAGGCCCAAGGAGTGAAAGTGGGTTGACACTTGCAGAAAGACGTGGTCCTCAACCTAGTGTGAAAGACAGACTGGGCCCTCAGGAAGAATTGATGATTCCTACGAAGAAAAGAGCCCGAGTGATGATGGGTGAGACTTCGTCTCGTTGTGATGGGGCATGTGGCCCGGCTGAGGGTAGCAAAGAGTAGTCTTCGACATTACTATCTACTATTACTATTACAATTTGTGTGCTTTCCTTTTTAGTTTGTGTGATGGGCTTCGCCCAGAATAAAATATTATGACAGGCTTCGCCTGGAATTTAGGATAAATAAAAACTTATTATTTATTAGAAATCTTCAGTTTCTGCATCAAAAATTTCATTTTTGTTTTACATGTTTCGGTTGTACTCTTAACTAAGAGTTGCCTACGTATCTGCTTTGCAACATAATCAAACCGAGTCCGTAGTTCTCACATAAAATATTTCATGCAGTGTTGATAAACAACTCACAACTTATTCTAAAAACATTTGCAATTCAAAAATTATTTCATAACATTTGAGAATGAGGTCATCAAAGATAGTATTTCTTCAGTTGGTCCAAATTCGTAGGATTTGTGAAATCATTCCCATCAAAATCTGTTAATCGAACAGCGCCTCCCGACAAAATCTTCTTTACCAAATAAGGGCCTGCCCAATTTGGTTTGAACTTACCCCTCGGGTCAATCGGTAACAAAGCTCTAACCGACTTGAGAACCAAATCACCCTCACTAATTCGCCTTGGTTTCACCTTTTTGTTAAAAGCTCTCTCTATCCTTTTCTGGTAGAGTTGGACATGGTACAACGCGTTCAAACGCCACTCGTCGAGCATGACTAGTGAATCATATCTTGCTTGAACCCAATCCTTAGGGATGGTACTTCCAGCTCAACTGGTTGAACCGCTTCAATTCCATATACCAAGTAATACGGGGTTCCACCCGTGGTTGTTCGAATTGAAGTTCTATACCCCCATAATGCAAAGGGTATCTTTTCTGGCCACTCTCTACAGTTGTCAGACATCTTCCTCAAAATGGTTGTGATTGTTTTATTAGCAGCTTCTACCACACCATTCATCTGTGGTCGGTATGGTGATGACTTGTGATGTTTGATTTTATACTTTCCAAGTATAATTGTGGTCTCAGCTAGGAAATGAGTTCCGTGATCACTGATGAACTCATGTGGTACTCCGTACCGGCAAATGATGTCATTTTGAATGAATTGTGCTACTTGCTTCACTTTTAGCACTTTGTAAGACTTTGCTTCCACCCACTTCGTGAAGTAGTCGATTGCGACAAGGATAAACCAATGCCCTCCAGTTCCTGATGGGTTTACTTTTCCGATGATGTCGATTCCCCAGGTTGAAGCTGACATCATGGTGTATAACATAGAAGGTGCCACATGCTGTACATTCGCAAATATCTGACAATTGTGACAGTGCCTGACATATTTTCAACAATCTGTTTCCATTATTGTCTAATAATAACCAAGCTTTATGATCTTACAGACTAACATATGGGCATTCATTTGAGGCCCACATTCACCGTCATAGACTTCCTCCATGACTCTTTTAGCTGTCGGTCTATCGATGCATTACAACAAAACACCTTGAACCGTCTTCTTGTATAATTTCCCATCATCGCTCTTAATGAATTGGGCGGATAACATTCGTAGAGCTCGCTTTTCACGTGTGTCAAGGTCGGGAGGATACTCCCCTGTTTCCTTGAATCTCAAAATTGTTGTGTACCATGGTTCGGTTTCACCTTCCTCGGTATCATTGATTACATTCACATAGGCAGGTGACAATCTTTGTTCGACACATATTGGCATACTGTCTATATGGTCGGGAATGTTTATTAAGGCAGCTAACTTGGATAATGCATCTGCAAACTGGTTTTCCTCCCTCGAGAGGTGAACATACTGAATATCTTCGAAGTATTTTTCCAACTCTTCGATTCTGGTTTGATATGGGGCCAAACTTTGGCTCTTAATTTTCCATGACCCACCCACTTGATTGATCAAAAGGGACGAGTCTCCATGTTCTAACAATTTCTTCACACCCAAATTAAGAGCACTACGTAAACCAAGCAAACATGCTTCATATTCAGCGGTGTTTTTTGTGATATTGAAATCCAGCTTGATGGACACGGGCATGTGTTCACCTATTGGTGAGATAAGAAGTATACCCACTCTATATCCCATATAATTTGATGCTCCATCGAAATATGAATCCCATATGTCATTCTCGACGTGTACCACGTTTTCGTCGGGAAATGACCAAGTGTCAATGACTTCTGTTTCGTCGATTGGATGGTCGGCGAGGAAATCGGTGACTGCTCTTCCCTTGATCACTTACAAAGGTACATATTTGAGATCGAACTCTGATAACATGAGGGTCCATCTGGACATTCTTCCATTTAGCACCGGTTTTTCAAACAAGTCTTGATCGGATCCATTTTGGAGTAGACACTCACACTGTAGCTAAGCATGTAATGTCTTAATTTCTTCGTTGCCCAGACTAGGGCTAACCACGTCTTTTCAAGAGGTGTGTAATTTACTTCATAGTCTAAGAACTTTTTACTGATGTAGTGAATAGCTCTTTCTTCTTTGTCAACTGTTTGGGCTAACATAGCCCCCATTGCTGTATTCGTAACAGTTAGATATAGCGATAACGGCAGCCCGGCTAAAAAAATTGGTGGGCTCAAAACTGGTGGAGAAGATAACACTTCCTTTATTTTACCGAATGCGGCCTGACACTGGTCATCCCATATAACATGTTCTCCGACCTTCAGTTTCTTAATTATCAGCACACAAATCATTGTTAACTTCACGACAAAACGGCTTATGTACTGAACTCTTCCCAGGAAACCTCAAATTTCTTTCTCGGTCTCGGGATGGGGCATTTCAATAATGGCTTTTATCTTTGATGGGTCTAATTCGATGCCACGGTGGCTAACAATATGACCCAACAGTTTGCCAGAGGTGACCCCGAAAGCACACTTCTGTGGATTCAATCTCATGTTGTACTTTCGCAATCTTTGAAAGAATTTTCGTAGTGCTCCGAGATGGCCACTACGTTCCTTTGACTTGACTATCATATCATCGACATAACTTCAACTTCTTTGTGCATCATATCATGTAGCAACGTCGTTGCTGTTCTTTGGTATGTTGCCCCAGCATTTATCAATCCGAAAGGCATTACTCTGTAACAATAGGTTCCCCATTGTGAAGTAAATGTTGTCTTACTCATGTCTTCCTCGGCCATCCTAATCTGATTGTAACCGGCATATCCATCCATGAAAGATAGTAATGCGTGATTTGCGGTATTGTCAACCAAGATGTCGATCTGAGGTAATGGAAAGTCATCCTTCGGACTAGCTTTGTTCAGATCCCGAAAGTCCACGCACACGCAAACCTTACCATCTTTCTACGGTACTGGCACTACATTGGCAACCCAATCCGAATATTCTGACACCTTGATGAACCCGGCTTTGAGCTGTTTATCAATTTCTTTCTTGACCTTTAAAAACCACTCTGAACGCATTCTGCATAGCTTCTGCTTTACTGGTGTGAACCCTAGTTTGATCGGAATCCTGTGTTCTGCAATTTCCCTATCAATTCCCGCCATGTCTTTTGTAAGACCATGCAAACACATCTTTGAACTCAAGCAGTAGGTCAATGAACCCTTTTTTTCTATGGGATCTAAGGTAGTTCCTATCTTAAGCTCTTATGGTTCTAAGGTGGTTCCCACATTGATAGTTTCGGTATCTTCGATCATCGAGTTTCTTTGGTCATATTCTTCTAACCCTTTAACCAATTGTGGAGGTGGTTCTACCTCCTCCCCTTCGTCTTCAACCTGTTCGCCTTCGGCCTCATTTTCAATGTCACTACTAAAACAATTATTTTCAAAAATTAAATTGTAATGTAAATAAAACAAGTCGTAAGCAAACAGGTTCATGTTATTATTATTAATTTGAAATTGCACAAAATGCGCTAACATTTGAGCCAACGGATCGGAGGTCAGTGGCGAGACAACAGAGGTACTCAGGATAGACCCTGGAATACTAGAACTGGAAAGGGGTGCATTGAAAGGAAAGACTTGGGAGGGGATGGCTTCGACACCTGACTCCTTAGACTCAAACCTAGGTCTCTTATCAGACTCGGACTCAGACTCAGACTCGGAACCATCTTCCAGTTTGAACATTTCTCTTTCTCCCGTAGTCAACTTGGAGAGGAGTCCTCTATTGTCAGTCCATTTAACGGTTTTCCGCCATCCAGATATAGTCCTTTTAGGATCTACATTAGTGATGAGGGTAGATGGATCGAACCTGTCACTTCAAAGGATCATGCTAACCAAGTCTTCACTTGATGTTACCTTCTTTCTTTCTTCTCTGAAAAGGAGACCCAATGCTCTCTCGTCTTCAATAAGGGTCGAATTGTTCTTCTCTGGTATCACAGCTAACACGTCTTCGGGAATGTAGTAACAGTCTTGGAATATTTCAATTCCAGGAACCATCCTTTTATTCTTCCAGTCATAAATATGTTCGGGAAAGTCCAAACATCTTTCATCCTCTCCGGCCCTTACAAAATACCTATTTAGCGTTAATAGGTATGGCTCAATTTCGATTTCTTGGCCTTCGACCGATTTCTTCTTCTTTGTCAAAAGATCTTTTTCAACGGGCTCATATCCAAGCCCAAACGTTGTTCCTTTTGGGACTGCCGGTTTTAGCACAAACGTGTCCTCCCTTCGGGGGTACATAGAAAAACCGAAGTAATTTCCCGTTTTGAGAATTGACTCACAAATGTGAGTTCCCGTGTATAGATCAATGTTTCCTAACTCGGGGTTGGATTCGATCATGCTTATAACTTCAGAACCACAAGTATCATTAGTTGTATCGAGACTTACTTCAAAGGTGACATCCCCTCCGGCCACCACGATGGGTATGGCGTTAATTAGACCTGGCAAGCATATCAGGTCGTGTCATGTTCGTGTTCGTGTCAACTTTAAACGGGTCATCACCACCCCAACCCTAACCCGACCCAATTACATAAACGGGTCATTTGTCTCAACCCTAACCCAACCCATTTAATTTTTCCATAACCCAACCCGACCTGTTTAACCCGTTCATCTTTTGGCAGGTCATTTTTAACCCGCTTAACTCATTTAACCCAATAAACTAATAAACTAAATTAAGCTTTATAGCCCTATTATCCTAAAAATGATGAATGAAATTGCATATTTTTAAGTTGTTTGTTTGAATTATTGGCTCAGTCCAAATATATTCTGACACTTTTAAATAAACGGGTTATTCTTGTCGGGTTCGTGTCAAAAGAGCTCAACCCTAACCCGTCCCATTTATATTTTGTGTCGTTTCTGTGTCGACCCAATTACTTAAGTGGGTCACAAAGTCCTAACCCTAACCCGCTAACTTCGTGTTGGATTCGTGTCGTGTCAATAATTGCCACCTCTAGCATCAATGGTGATGCTTCCATCTTTGAAAGGGATCTTGATCTTTCGATGTAGGGTGGAGGACACGGCCCTTACAGCATGGATCTACGGCCTTCCCAATAACAGATTGAATGATGAGGCTACATCGATCATTTGGAAGCCCACCTTCCTTTCGATGGATCCTGTTTGAATTACCAAGTCGATGATTTCGGATACACGATGGATCCTCCCGTCAAATGCTCGTACCGTTTGGGTAGTTGAAGTGAAATCTTTCTTGTCCAGGCCCAACACGTATGCAGTTCTTAATGGTAGGACATTGACAGCTGACCCGTCGTCGACAAGGGTCATTGGGATGTGTTTCTGGAGGCACACCACCGCAATATACATGGCAAAACAATGCTTTGGACCAAATGGAGGTAAGTCTTCATCTGAAAAGGTTACGGCATTAGTGAGCCGTAGTTGACTTTGGGCGACATAAGTGACCATATCATCTGGAGTATTGCTTGGAGATACGGTCATGTTAATTAGTGCTTGCAGCAAGGCTTGACGGTGTTCAAATGAGCTTAAGATTAGTTGCCAAATGGAGACATCGGCCTTAGTCTTTTGGAGCTGCTTAATGAGGGAAGCCTCTGAGGTCAACCCTCATTAAGTGCCTCGACTAAAATATGTTCTTTTCAGGGTGCCTTGTCCGGCACATCCTTGAAAATAGAGGTGTGTCTTGCCTTCTCAACTCGATAGGGATGCCCAGATCGAGTCAAATGATTGGACTCGAGGGCATCTTTCCTTAACTTCAAGATTTTATCTTGGGTTCATCGGAAAATTGCCCCTTGGGTAAGGTAGATATCATCTTCATTATCGTCCCAAATTCCACGGATTTCATTCCCATTCAGGGGAATGTATGGCGTGCAGCCGGTACCGCAATCCCCGAATCAAACTTCGTTCTTCGGGCTCAGGCGGTACTTTCAACAATCAATAAGTACTTTTCCTACAAAGAAATTTTTGGGCCGATGGTGGTCTTTGACCGGAGGGTCATAACGGATATCCTCCGAGGGTTTATGTTGAATTTTCGTGAGCTCGATTCGTTTTTCAAGTTCAGATATTTCCAATGGGGTGGTTACAGCTTTTTCCCCACTTATCTTTTCTGCAATAGCATCCATTCGAGCTATCATTATCTCCACAGTTTCATTCAGATTAGCGACGACAGCTTCCATTGCTTTCTTTCAGGTTTGAGGCGGCCATTCTACAAGAAAAACCCTGAACCAATAAATACTTGAATTAAAATCCCTTCCATAAACAAGGACTCGACTCACAGACATAACCTTTGACTCAAACTTGACTCAAAGACAGAACCCAACCCAGGAAATGAGCTAAGTGGCTCACTTGTAACGGTGTCACATGAAAAAGGGGTCTAGACCTGACAAGGACTATGACTCAACTCGAATAACTTATCGACTTAGACTTGACATCGACTCGGTGTGACTAACCCTTAATTGAACTAAACATGGTTCATAGGCTCAAGGAAACATCCTGGGTGGCCTACATCGGACGTTTTGGTGGTTTAACTTTGACCAAATGGTCGATACGCTTGACTTGGACCCAAGAGGTGGCTTGGGTAACCCACTAGGGTTGTGTACTAGACATGGTTCACTTGAACCCAAGACATGAGTAGACTCGACTAGAAATATATTTTATGCTCGGGAAAGGTGAAAGATCATTTCAGAATTGATTTGAAAATGGATGATTTGAAAATGAGGTTTTAAATGGGCAGCATGCCGGCTATAAAAAGCTCATTTTGGTCGAAAAACCTACATCTATTTCGCCAGTATTCCGAGTTTGAAAACATGCTTGATTTGAAGACGGTTTTCGAAAAAAACCGGTTTTGAAAAACGACTTGAAATTTTAAAAAAAAACATGGAGGATGATCATGTAGCACATAAGCATTCGCATATTAATTGTGCATGAACCTAGACTCTTATAAGTTTCGGTCGGTCTTCTAATTGGGTTTATGCCAATGATCCATCTTATCAAAGAAAGTCAAGCCTCCCATAAGCAGAAGTGTGCAATATGGTAAGAGCAAGTACTTAGAGATCTCGGCGGTACCATCTTGATACTTAAATCAGCATAGTGGACGTCACCTCCTAACCAATGAAATCGACCCTATGGGTGAGGTGCTCCACCTAAAATCTCGAATGGTTGATGCATGTATGCAAAACAAATCATAGCGTTAGTTCTATTAGCCATCATTTTCCTTTTCAAGTTACAACTCCCCAGCGGAATCGCCAAAATATAGATGTGGGGATTTGATTGCAATCCACAGGTTGAAAATCATTTGGAGTCGCCACCAAATTTAAGGAAATTTAGGAACCATTTTGAAAATGAGATTTGAGTTCGTTGTTGAAAGTACGTGATGGGAAGTTCATTAATAAAAACACCCACCCCTCTCGTTGCAATAACGGCCTCTACTAAGGACTACGATGGCTAATGGGACAAGACTACGATTCGTTGTAAAAGAATGCAAAACACCATTTTGATCCTAACATGTGAGCTTGGTTTCTAATCATTTAATGCATCTAATCTACATTGTCCAAGTAATTTAGTATGTGAGGTTGATTTGAACTATACTAATAAGCATTCACAATCATGGCTTAGATGGGAATTGGGGAGCCGTTGGGGAACTAACTATTACAACCCAGACGATTCTCGTCGACTCGATTTGCAAACAATTGAGTTAAAGATACACCTCGATCTAAATACAATTGCTAAGACACAACACTTGTATCACGCTTGACACGCCTACTTAGGCCTCGAAAAACGTGCCAATGTTGAGGCCATGGCTCACATAGGACTTCGTCCTTAGCTTCATCATTGTTTTGTGCACTCACTTCGATTTAAATGATTAAATACTTCAATTTAACCAACTAAAGCAAAGGTTTTGTAAAATCATTTTGACTCAAAATAAAGGACTTACTAGACCCATATCTTAAAGTATAAATTACGTTGCTTGAATTAATTACAATAATTACAACGATTAAATTACAATAACAATTGAAATAAAACCGCAATAATTAAATAAAACAAACTAAACGAGCTAAAATTGCACGAAGGCCGAGGCATCACACGGCCAAAACAGGTGGTCAACGTTGACTATTATAGTCATTGAGTGCAATGAATTGGATGCTAAGCATGCGCAATTCAACTAGCGATAAATCATCATAAGAAAAGATGAATTCATTTAAATTTTTTAAAGAAATTCATTTAAATTGTCTTATGTCGGGTTTTGTATTACCTATGAATGTCGGTTTCTTTTAACATGCTTTCTACATATTAATTAGGCTAATTTGCAATTTAACAATGATAAACGATACAAATAACATACAAGCATCATTAATTAAATAAAACAAGTCTAACATGTGAATTAATCTAATTATTTCGTAATTAAAATTAAAACAAAATATTAAACATGTGAGAAAGAAATAAACTAACTAAAATTTCATTTTAATTAATTTAAAATATGTTATCGTCGTACAATTAGCAAATTGCTTCATTTTATAAACTAAACATGTCATTATTCTAATTAACATGTTATCGTCGTAAAATAAAAGCAAGCATATGATTAGCGTGCCATTTATTCTAAACAGAAATTAACTATTATTACTATCATAGTTATGAAAAATATTATATTAGACGCTAATCAAAAGACGATAAAAAAAGGCCTTAGGCCGTGACAAACACGAACAAAGGAGGAAGGAAAGAGACACGATTTTGTGCACCCTCAACTTAAATGTAAACTTGGACACCACTCGGCATCCCATATGCAAGCTTTGCCTAGAAGTTGCGTCTTCTATAATCGTAAAACAAATTTTGAAACAACTTAACGAAAACAATTTCGAAAAACAAACAAACTTTCTCGCGTAAAAGGCATTTCGTGCCACGATTTTCAAATGAAGATTGTGACCTCATTTCTTACTCAAATCTGAATTCGAAAGATGTTCTGGAATCCTTAGACTCCAAAGATTAAAAATTTATCAAAAAAAATAAGTAAAAAAGATTTAAAAACAACAAGAAATGGGCGTGAACAGAGGATGTCCAAAACGCGGGAAAACACAAACAAGAGAGCAAATGGATGCTCTAATGCTTGTATAATCCTTTGTATGAACTTTGTACTTTGTTCTGGGTATGAGAGCAGTTTAGGACAGCTTTCTTACGTGAGATTTATGGTAGTTTGCTAGCGTTTTGAGCCGTGTTGAGTGTTGTGGTTTTTGTCTCTTTTTTCATCCTGTTTTATGGTGTGTGGGTGTTGGTTTATATAGGAAACGGGGCAGGGATGCTAAGGTTAGGTCATATAGCTGGTGTAGGGTTGGCTTGTGGAAGGGGAAAGGGATTTGGACAAGAATAAGGACGGTGGAGGTGGATATATTGGTTATGGAAGGTAATAAGGAGGGGATATTGTTTCGGTTATGGGAAGATCTTATGAGCTGTTTGGATAGGTGTAAATATCTCCCTTTGTTTGGGGAACAAGTGGAATAAACGAGTGAAGGGATTATGGATTGGATAGGGCTCAAAAATGGACTCGGGGAGTCCCTATTTTGCGCGGCAAAACAGGGTACGGGTGTGGGGTTTTTGGGTGGGTTTTGGTGCGGGTTTGGTCAAGGGTTTGGGCTAGGTTGAGTGTTGGGTTGGTGGGTAAGGTGGGAGTGTGGTGTTGGGCTAGTTGTGTTGGTGTTTGGGTGGTGTTGGGTATGGGCTCGGGAAAACAGTGGAGGGGGAGTTGGGTTGCGGGTTTGGGGTGGAAAAAAGGAAGGGAAAATGGGGTTGGCATAGGGGTTCGAACCCGTGACCTTGGGGGAATAGGTTGTGTCAAAGCAAGCCTCAAAATCGTGTCGAAATCCGTCCAAAAATCGAGCTTAAAATCGTCTGAAAAACGAGCTTAAAACCGTTTTAAAAAAACTCGTTTAAAACCGCTTTAAATTAACTTTTCAAATTAAAAAATAAAGCGATAAAATGAAACCGTCACGTATCTTATTTCAAATAAATTAAAAAATAAAAACTTTGAACGATAATATATTTTTCAAATAAATTATAAAATCTTTAAATTTTAAAACAACTCGAAAATAAAGAAAATCGATGAAATAAATTTCATTTATTTCAAAATAATTTAAATTTCATTTAAATTATAAAACCGTCAAATAACGCTTGTCCCGCATCACAAAATGAAATCCGCTAACGAGCGATGTAAGTAATTAAACATGTGTCTTATCATCATCGAGTGTTTTGTCGGGATTTCTGTAAATTCCAATATCAACGAATACGGGTATCTACACAACGACTAAAAATAACCTTATCAAATTTGGCGCCGTTGTCGAGGAGGCAAGAATTTTTCGGTTTGTTTTTTTATTATTTTTGTCTTTTGTCTCAGGGAGCATCAGTTCCTTGAGACAGTTTGATATTTTTCATGTTTTTTTCGTTGTCGGGGAGGAGTCTTTAATTATGTTGTGTGATTTATTTCTGCTGTGTGCATTTAAATCCAAAAAAATCCATAAAAATTAAAAAATTTATAAAATACAAAAACATGTTTCTCCTTTGTTTTAGGCCGAGTCTTCGTGAATTAAATAACAATGATATTAAATTGCATTGTTTTTGCATTTGAATCCCAGTATAGTTATCCATGTACATTGTTTTGACCCGTTATTTATGAAAACAAAGCTCATAACCCAAGTCTTGACCGTATTTGACGTGCCTCATGCTAATTAGATTTGACACAATTATGTTGGTAAACTAATTAAATTCTGAGGTCTATAGAGCTTCCTAGGCCAGGAACATCATTATAATAAACTGGTCTCAATGTTATTTAGGCTTGAGTGTGGTTCTCCTTATGGAATGTGTAATATCAAACTGCATAAGTGTGACATTAGTTTCTTAATTTCTGCGCATTCATATGACTAAGTACATGAGGAAAGACAGTTCTTACCGTTCAAATAAGCCGTACATTACCTTTTGTTTAGCCCGTTTGAACCCTTGTAGCCGTTTTATATCCTACTTCTAATAACTACAATCCTAGAACTTATCTACCTTATCGGGACAGTCGCAGTTGCTTGTTTATCATGCTTATTCTGCTACTACAGTTGGGATTGGGACTATTATTGCCAATTGTGGGTGTAGTAAAATTATTTAGCAATTGTGTTGTATCGCTTATGTTGGAAAACGAAGAAAAAAATATGAACCAAAAGAAAAGAATAGAAGGAAAAAAAGAAAAGAAAAAAAATCGAAAAATGAAGTGAAAAATGAAAAAAAATGAAAAAAAAAAGGAAAGAATATATGCTTCATTATCATTTGTTAAGGGAACAAAAGCATGGTTACTAGAGTTTAATGCATTGTTGGAGAGTAGTTCGTTTGGCTCTCATGTGTTGTCAAAGTTGAGATGATTTCTCTAGATGGGATGATTTATGCTTATTATTATAGATTTGGTTTTGGTTTAGCGCTGCGACTATCGTCTTAGCTCCACATATCCATAACGTGATTTGGCACAAATCACTTCTATACCATTTACTCATTTGCCACCTTATTATCCTTGATACATGTACTTTTGTCTATATTGTGAATGCGTATAAGTTGGAGAAATTTCTATCACATTAGATTTCATGCATGTTTCATAAGTTGAGTGAGTACTTCTACTTCTTTCCATCTTCACATATAAATCACCTATACTTATGAGTGCATGAGTGAAATCCGCGAGGATCCGATTAATTTATCTTGCAAGATCGAAAGGTATTTGGCATTTGTCTATAATACGGTGACATTAGACTTGAGTTGTGTTTTCTATTACCCGTGCCTTTGAATTTTTTTTATTGGTACACCTTGTTCATTACTTTGTTACAGATATGGATAGCTTGGGATGTGTATACTCATCAACATTAGCTCTGAGTTATTTATTCGCTATTTGTATGATTGCCTTATGTATTGTGTGATGCTTTGCTTGAGGACAAGCAAAGAGTTGGCTTGGGGGAGTTTTATGAGTCATAATAATATACATATTTATGCCTCCCCTTAGTTACTTTTGATACGGTTTTCGTGCTAATTTATATTAATTACATGCCTTTTATGCTAGAATGTCGATACTTCCACTATTTGGTATTTAATGCTGGAATGATGCATTTATGGAGCAAAGGAATGAAAAGAGCACTGCGGAGTGGGCATGAAGGAATACACTGAGCATGGCACGGGAAACTAGAAGAATAAATGAAGAAGACAACATGAAGAAAAGAGCTAAAACGGGAGAATACTCGATCAAGTAGGCACGAACTCGATCATTTGGGAATGTACTCGATCGAGTGCACCTAGGCTCGATCGAGTACACATCGAGCTGAGGGTTTTCGCGCAATTTCCTTAAGTCGGTTACACTTTATTATAAAAACCCAATTCATACCCTATGTAACACCCCCATACTCCAAGTGCCTTACCAGGACCACCTAAACCATGGAAGTGCTACCATCTCGGTTACCCGAGGCGATGATAATCAAATAGACAATAACGAAACGTACTTTATTAAATAGTTTAACGTGATACAAGTCCAACCAAAACTGATAAAGTAAAAAGTACAACTGTCCTCAAAATGTTAAACCAACTAAACAACGAAAGAGTGTTCGACGCAGCGGAAGACTTCTAAGACAGCTCGTGATGACTCGCCCAGCTATCCCATGCGCATCAACTCATACCTACTCAATAACTGCTCACCACCCCCGAATAGATCACCAAAGTATTAAAACATTTAAATGGGGTTAGTACTGATTACATACAACAACAGCTGCAATAAAAAAATATTACATTCAATTCAAACAGCACATCTTAGTCTCCACAACTCCACCATATCTCCACATATCTGACTACACTCCGAAGTGTGTAGCCCTGCCAGAGTACCCATCGCAACAGATACTCCTTGCCGCCAGTGGGGGACCGCAGCCATTCCCACCTAAGCCCCGCTCATCTTCATCGAGCGATAAACCCATGTTCATTAATGTGCACATCCCTTCTGTGGGGGATTCCACAGAAGGCGAATTAAGGGCGTGAAGCCACTCTCGCAAATTAGCCATCACAAAAACATTATGTAACCATTACTGAGTAGGGAAACCCTACCTGAAATAAGCCATCACAAGACCGTCACAAGCAGCTAATCAAAATGCTCTTCTACGAAATCTCCTCCTATAATCACATATACAATCATGCAATTACTACTAAGCCAATCAAACACCCAAAACCCCAAATCTACCCAATTAGGGTTTAACTAAAATTGACGAAACAACATAAAAACTATACAAGGATCTTACCCTCGACACGACGAACTCAACGGCTTAAAGAACATGACGATCCGACAACCATAGCCCTTGGGATTTTATGGTAACGCGACGAATGTAGACAACATAACTTCTTTTCTCTCTTGAAAGATTTATATAAAATATACAAATGATGAATAAAGTGACGGAAAACTTAATATATCAATCACGCGTTACTCACAAAACACGACTAAAACAACCCGCAAAAGTAACTTACTCGATCGAGTGACCCTTACTCGATCGAGTGCAACACTTACTCGATCGAGTACCCATCAGACAGAACAATGTTTCGTAAAACAACTTACTTACTCGACAGAGTAAGCCCCACTCAATAGAGTACCCAAAGACATAGAAAATCGTAGTATTACACCCTATGTTATGTTTACGCCTTATTTCACCTAGCTACGTCTTATTTACCCTAGAAACTCTCTCAAAAACTCTTAGTTTAGTTTTATTGCTCTTATTTCGAATCTAAGCACTCTCTAATTACATTACTATTGTTAATATTTCTTCTACTATTAATCATTCATTTATTGTTCATCTTGATATAGCCTTTAATCATGTCATCTATTATTGTTATTGTTGTTTTTATCACTAGTATGCGTAGTTAATTTACTTATCTAGGCTGAATGGGGATCTAGGTTGTTATAAGGGGGATTATATTAATGAATTGATAGTTAAAATAGCTTCTTTGTTGTTGTTCAGTTAATTGTCATGAATCTAGTTGATTAGTTTCTGAAGGATTAATTAACTAATTTTCCAAACTAAGATTTTCACCGACCGGGTTAAGACTAGTAAAGGCTACAATAACTGAATAAAATTAATTTAATGATAGCGACCGCCTGTTAAGTTAGATCTAAAGGAGAAATTAGAATCGACCGATCATATGTGTAATACCCACCCTGTTTAAGGACACTTTGACCGACCGTTTGACCACAGAAGATCATAAGAGGGGATAGGCGAGAGGATAAGGGATCTGTGTGATTGTTACTCGACCTAATAGGGGCTACTCGGCCGAGTGGTGTTAACACTCGACAGAAGTAGGGCTTACTCGACCGAGTATCTGAGTACTCGACCGAGTATAGCCGCTGTTGACGCGTTATTATAAAACGCCTGTTCGTAAGTCTAATTTCATTTTCGACGGTTCCCTTTCTCTCTAACCCTAATATATATGTCTCTCATCCATCACCCACTTCTCTTTACACTCTCACCTAGCCTAGACACTAGCCAAGGATGGGGATCGGCTTATATGCGAAATGTGCGAGTAAGGATGTAATCGTTGTCAACTTCGGTCCATGTCTCAAGGATTCGTCTCGGAGTCTTACCTGGCTAGTTGTAGATGCATTTTCATGGATTAGCGATAAGGTAGGGTTTCCCTACTCGGTTTACTGTTTAATCATTATAAGTATATGTTTATATTGTTGTACGATTGTTTAGCTGCTGATCGTTGTTGTTGTGTTGGAGTTGATGTTGGTGATGTGACGGTTGTTGATGATGTTCGCAAGGCGCGTCCTCAGCTGAGTGGAGTCACTTGCGGGAGTGGCTTCACGCCCTAGTTTCGCCCTCTGTGGAACCCGCCACAGGAGGGGTCGTGTACATTAATGAACAGGGTTATCGCTCGTTGATGAGCGGGGATTTGGTGGGGATTGGCTGCGGTCCCCCACTGGTGGTGTGGATTACCTGTTGCAATGGGTAATCTAGCAGGGCTACACACTTTAGTGTGTAGTCAGTTACTATGTGAGATCGAGAGTTGGAGGTGTGGTGATCAACAGTTTGCCTTATTGTACGTGTCTTATTTTGTTTTTCAGTAAACTGACCCCGTTTTGTGTTTTCAAAACTGTGGTGATCCATTCGGGGATGGTGAGCAATTTTTTTAGCAGGCAAAGTTGGTCTTGTTGCTTGCGGGCTTCGAAGGGAATCGAGTTACCACGCTACCGGAGTAGATGTCCTTGCCACATATGCCCAGTAGTTATCATAGTTATCATGTTGTATCTTGCTACGCTGTTTTGTGTTGTAAAGACTTAAAACTATTTTAATAAATGTTCTTGCATTGTTTATTTAATCTACTACCTCGGACAACCGAGATGGTAACACCTTCATACACTAGGGTGGTTCTTGGTAAGGCACCTTGGTGTACGGGGGTGTTACAAAGTGGTATCAGAGCGACGATTTTTGAACCTGAATCAATGAACCAAATGAACATAGGGTGTCGAATTAAAATGAACCTGGTGTGTGTGTGTTGGGAGCCCCCTTATATCGGTTTTGGGTAAGAAGGCGCCCTCATCTCAGAATCCCGGCCCCAATCATACTTATGCCAGCCACCGTGGGAACGGTAAGTGTGTAGGAGTAGTCTGTGCTAAGTATGTGTGTCATATGCATTTATTTGTAGTAGCTTGTATGGCAATGTGTTCATGATACTTGTGAATGGTTAAGTTTGCGAGTTGTTGGATGAATGATGAAAGGATGGAATGAATTGAGCAAGATAATATGAGACCAGGAAACATAGTAGATGAGTATGATAGACCTCGTGTCTGAAATGTGTTTGTATGTGATCTCCATAGGAGTAATGAAGTACTGAATGTGGGTAGAATTGCATAATAAAATATGACAACGTAAGTTCATAGCTTAAACGTATCTATTGTGTAGTAAAGATTAGTCGTATGCATTAGCTGGGACATGAATGGTTTACTACGGTTTTGTGGAAGAAACATGTTTTACGCGTAAAGGACTCGATAACAATTGTGTTTTGTGATGTGCTTTGATGTCATAGAATTAGGGTCTAACGGTGACAAGATCGGTTGTGTGGAACTCCGAACGTCGTTATTTGTTTTGCAGGAAAAACTTTTGAAAATATAAAATTCCGTTTCTGTTCTTTTGAACTAGGCCGAGTAGAGTTTATACGCGACCGAGTAGGCCACACTCAGCCGAGTAAAGAAGCACAAGACCGAGCACCCAGTATGACAGATTATACGTGCTACTGATCTCTGGATACTCGATCGAGCAGACCAAATACTCGACCGAGTAGTCCATACTCGGCCGAGTAAACCCGATACTCGACCGAGTACCCTTTTATCGCGACTCAACTCGGTTTAATTTGAAAACCCTATAACTTCTCTTATTCTCTTATTCCCGCCTCATAACTCTATCTTTTCCTCATAAATCTTCAAAACTCTGTCTCTCGCTCAAAACATTTGGGTGATTCTTTGTGGTAATTGCTTCTGAATTCTATCCTTACTTGTTCAAAAACCTCAGCCAAGGTAAAGTATTCAATCTATTTCTTCAACTTATCACCAATTTATGGTAGCAATTGTTCAAAATTTCGAATCCCTAGCTCTTATAATCTGAATTTGATGTTTCTATTTTGATATTTGGGTCCTTATTACTTTAAACATCGCATATGCTTTCCCCAAACCGATTTATATGCTTGAAATCGCTTATCTTGTGTTACCAAGCTTTTTAGGGTTTGTTCCAAGCTTGATTTTTAGTCCCTTAGATTGCCTTAGGATGTTCTTGAAGAGTAAATCGATGGTAAAGACACTCATTTTTACTAGTAAGATTTGTATTTTATGAGAAAATTCGTCTTAAAACTTCGTCTTAAAAGTGCATGATACGAAAAACAATCCGTACTATGGCAAAATTTTGAAAACACCCTTGCTAAAATTCATCTTTCGCAGCATGCCGAAAACAAGAGCCACGGCTAAGAAGCGGACCCGTGCCAATGTTCACATAGAGACGGGTCAATCTAGCCAAGAACCCGTCGTTCCTCCGGTGGAAGAAATGTGACAAATGTAACACAACAAGCTCAATTACATGAAGTCCAACAAATATGACAAAGTAAATCATGTGAAGTCCAACAATCCAATTATATGAAGTCCGACAAATGTAACACAACAAGCTCAATTAAATAAATGTGACGAGTCCGAATGAATAAATGTGACAAATGAATGATATTTAACGAATTACGTAATATAAAACACGAGGATTTCACATGTATACTTGAGACGGGAAAAATAATTAAATAACGGAATTCCACAATTATACCTCATATGAGAAAAACATATAAATGAACGATGTTTAACGAAATACGTTATATAAAGCATGAGTCGGAAATTTAAATAATTAAAACGAACACATTTGATGCCAAACAAACTACCAAACACGACTCAAGGAGGGGACTTTGGACAGCCATTTTCATGTCCCAACCAACCGCCGTGACCAAGCTAGGCTGCTGCCCAGGCGAGGCAGACCACTGCCCACGCCAGGCGTGATAAAACAGGCCACACAGGCCCCTGCCAAGTCCACAAACAGCCACCATCCCACTCCCAAAATAGCCCAAACAACCACCGTCACCAACCAACTCAGCTGTGCAACCACCAGTCCATAAGACGAAATTACGAACTCCAAACATAACACAGCCGTGTCCATTGAAAGGGCACAAGTAAATAGCGGGAAAATTCAAACATATACCTGAGACGAAAGTAAAAATAATCTGCTCACAACATCCACACTCGACATGAACCGCAATGACACTCCAAACCATGCCATGACAGCCATTTCATTTCACCTATAAGGCGGATTTCTAAGCAAAATTGAGACGAAAATCTCTCATGTAAGCAGCCAAACTCATCAGGATACTTGAGGCGAAACTAATACTGCTAATTTCACATATACCAACATCCCATGTAACTCAATATGACCTCCATAATTCATCTAACCACAGTCCACACGACCACCATTATGACTGCCCTAAGCAGCCCCAATACGAGACCATCTAGAGACGGAATTTACCAAACAAATGAGAAACACGTAAAGAATCAAACTTTAACAAACAAGTACATATAAAACGACTCATAAGACGGAAATTTCGACATTTTTGTCGAGTAACCTATCACCGTTACCTTTTTGCCCTTCAAAACTCTGAGGAAAACATCCAAAAAGTACGAGCCTCCCTTTGGGTCTTCAAGCTTATCAACTAGAAGGAAAAAAACGGGTTGTTTGAGCCACAAAACCGAGTTTGTCTTAAGATAGCATTTTCGAAAACCCGACTAGAAAGATGAAGGAAGAGTGAGGAGGAGCTCGTCGGAATTGGAGTCTTGGCTTTGTTTGTTTATGTTGTTGTTGCTCGAGAAAAAGAAAAAGGACGGGGGAGGGAAAGTGACGGGGAAGGTGGGGTTGTGGGAATAAATAATAACAAGAACAAGAACAAGAACAAGAACAATAATAACAATAACAATAACAATAACAATAACAATAACAATAACAACAATAACAATAACAACAATAACAATAACAATGACAATAACAATAACGACAATAACATTAACAACAATAACAATAACAACAACAATAACAATAACAATAACAATAACAATAACAATAACAACAACAACAATAACAATAATAATAACAACAACAACAACAACAACAACAACAACAACAACAACAACAACAACAACAACAACAACAACAATAATAATAATAATAATAATAATAATAATAACAATAACAATAACAATAACAATAACAATAACAATAACAATAACAATAACAATAATAACAATAACAATAACAATAACAATAACAATAATTATAATAACAATAATAATAATAATAATAATAATAATAATAATAATAATATTAATAATATTAATAATATTAATATTAATAATATTAATAATAATAATAATAATAATAATAATAATAATAATAATAATAATAATAATAATAATAATAATAATAATAATAATAATAATAATAATAATAATAATAATAATAATAATAATAATAATAAATGTAGAGTGTGTGAGGTGAGTGGTATGTGTATTGACAACTTTTGATTGGTCCACGATTAAACTTAGCTTTACAAGTAAATTGTGTCGGTCTTATGCTAGACGGGAAAAAGTCTCAAATCTATATTAACTTAAGATGGAAAAATATTATTATTATTATTATTATTATTATTATTATTATTATTATTATTATTATTATTATTATTATTATTATTATTATTATTATTATTATTATTATTATTATTATTATTATTATTATTATTATTATTATTATTATTATTATTATTATTATTATTATTATTATTATTATTATTATTATTATTATTATCTCTATTAATACTATCCGACTAAAAATATTTATTTTTATAAAAACAAGCTTATAAAAATGTAACTTTTATAAAATTTATGTTTAAAACGAAATTAATTAAATTTAATAATTTAAAATATAAATAAAACAATAGGACGGTTAAATAAATTATAAATGTCCAAATGAGAAGTTCGCGGGTGTTACAATCACCCCACCTTTTAAAAAATTTCGTCCTCGAAACTTGAAAGTATAAAATGAAAGGTTATAAAGATAAAACTGGACTTTTGAAATCGGTAACTTAAAATATTAAAAGGTTACCCTTTGTGAGAATTAAAATTCTTTCAAAAGTTTCAAGTAGAATTTTCCAACAGAACCAGATTCTCATCAAAGGAACGCAAGTGCTCTCGTTGCGCATTCAAGAACATCAACATTCCAAATCAAAGACAAGGTCAAAAACCATATTATTTGCCGAAATCCAAAATTAAAAATACTTCCAAAAACATTAATGAAGGGTTTTCAAAAGTATAGGTCTCCTTCATGGAACGGAATTGCTCTTGTTGTGCACACAAAAGCGCTAACTTTCCAAGTCAAAGACAAGTTCAAAACAAAATCATTCGCCGATAAGCGTAGGGCAAGTTATTAAACGCCTTTATAACGAGTCCTAACATCCCATCAACGTTAAAACCAAAAGAAAAAGGTAATCCACTCAAATTTTCTTTTGCAAAAGCCAAATGACAATTAAAAGATACATTGTTAAACTCAAAAAGGAGTCAAATTCTTGGAAATATAACATTAAACTTTGACAGAGAATCGTAAATAAATCAAAGTTAGGTAGAAATTGAACAAAATTAAGAGTAATCTCGGGTTTAGCAATCAAAGATTATGATAAAGAAGTCTATACTCAAGGAACAAATAGGGAACTAAATCAAATTTTCATTTTCAAACCTTTAAAATAGGTAAAGTTTTGTAAAAGTAACATAAATCTTTAACAACGAACCAAAAATGGTAGCTTGAAATGGTTGAAATCGTACAAAATGAAAAGTAATCTAGACACCAAAATACAAGGTACGCTAAGAGGGTCCAAACTTAACCAACAAAAGAACTATGATGAACTCCCTAGGGTGTTAAATAAATTATAAATTTCCTAATGAGAAGTTCACGGGTGTTACATTGCTGTCGTTGCGGTTGGGAAGTATGGGTTGAACTTCGAGGACGAAGTTCCTTTTAAGGGTGGAAGACTGTAATACCCGCCCTGTTTAAATACCCTTTGACCGAACGTTTGACAACAGAAGATCATAAGAGGGGATATACGAGAGGATAAGGGATCTGTGTGATTGTTACTCGACCTAGTAGGGGCTACTCGGCCGAGTGGTGTTAACACTCGACCGAGTAGAACTTACTCGACCGAGTATGAGAGTACTCGACCGATTATAGCCGCTGTTGACGCGTTATTATAAAACGCAAGTTCATAAGTCTAATTTCATTTTCGACGGTTCCCTTTCTCTCTAACCCTAATATATCTCTATCTCATCTATCACCCACTTCTCTTTACACTCTCACCTAGCCTAGACACTAACCAAAGATGGGGATCTGCATATATGCGAAATGTGTGAGTAAGGATGTCATCGTTGTCGACTTCGGTCCATGACTCAAGGATTCGTCTCGGAGTCTTGTCGGGCTAGTTATGGATGCATTTTCATGGATTAGCGATAAGGTAGGGTTTCCTTACTCGGTTTACTGTTTAATCATTATAAGTATATGTTTGTATTGTTGTACGATTGTTTATCTACTGATCGTTGTTGGTGTGTTGGAGTTGATGTTGGTGATGTGATTGTTGTTGATGATGTTCGCAAGGCGCATCCTCGGCTGAGTGGAGTCACTTGCGGGAGTGGCTTCACGCCCTAATTTCGCCCTCTGTGGAACCCGCCACAGAGGGGTTGTGCACATTAATGAACAGGGTTATCGCTCGTTGATAAACGGGGATTTGGTGAGGATTGGATGCGGTCCCCCACTGGCGGTGTGGATTACCTGTTGTGATAGGTAATCTGGCAGGGCTACACACTTTAGTGTGTAGTCAATTACTATGTGAGATCGGGAGTTTAAGGTGTGATGATCAGCGGTTTGCCTTATTCAACTTGTCTTATTTTGTTTTGCAGTAAACTAAGCCCGTGTTGTGTTTTCAAAACTGTGGTGATCCATTCGGGGATGGTGAGCAGATGGTTTACAGTTGGTCTTGTTGCTTGCGGGCATGGAAGGGAATCGAGTCACCACGCTACCAGAGTAGATGTCCTTGACACATATGCCTAGTAGTTATCATAGTTATCACGTTATATCTTGCTACGCTGTTTTGTGTTGTAAAGGCTTAAAACTATTTTAATAAATGTTCTTTCATTGTTTATTTGATCTACTACCTCAGGCAACCGAGATGGTAACACCTTCATACACTGGGGTGGTCCTTGGTAAGGCACCTTGGTGTACGGGGGTATTACAATATGACCTTAAACAACATAAGTTGCTCTATCAATGAATTAAACCACACCCCGAATAACTACCTAGTGAACCTAATCCCTAAGCCTTTTAAATTATTGAATTCATCTTATTTACTTTATCGCAATTATTTGTTAGCAGTCAAACAATCAACCTTCAAGAAACGGTTACTTTAAGACAAACTATAAATATTAGCAAACTGAATATTACCGCCTTCCTGTGGATTCGATATTTGTCTTACCATTAGCTATTTTGTTAGTACTGGAATAGGATTATTTTGATATAGGTGATACGACTTTAGCTTTATCATTAGCATCATAGAAATTATCAAACCAAGCTTGGTTAATCCAAGCTCTATCAAGACGCTCCAAAATCGGTAACCTACGACGTCTATTAGACTAGGTGAACCTTTGACCAGAGAAGCCCATATCAAAAAGACCACAAGATTCCATAGTGTAAGCATAAAGTTTTGATCTGTTGAGTTTTATAGGGTTACTCCAAGCTTTTCACTACTCCTAATAACTTCATTAAAATCACCAATACACACCCAGGGAATATGCACAGATGGACCAAAAGCAGTTAAATGGTTCCAAAGATGTTTACAGTTTCTGAATTTCGGATTTGCGTAGAAGATAACAAAAAGGTAAAATTTGGAGCGTTTACCTGGACCACTAAGTGGATGAATAGATCTCCCTTATACAATAAAGACACATCGGCAGCCTTCGAATTCCAGAGGACTATGATGCCCTCCCCCCCCCCCCCCCCCCCCTCGAGAAACCCTAAGGTTCCGCAAACTCAAAAGAATCAAAAGGTAATTTCCTCAAAATAATAGCTGAATTATCACGGGAGACGCGGGTTTCGGTTAGGATAACAATATCGGGTTTATGGGTGGTGATGAGATGGTTCAAGTGGCCAGCAAAAGAGGGCCTGGCAATACCCCTACAGTTCCATGCGAGAATCGACATACCAACTAGGACGAGGAAGGAATCAACAAGCTCGACGTGAGCCTCCGGAAATTCCTCTTCGAAGATATTGATTGTTTTCTCTAACTTTATGCTGTGGAATTCTCGGTTTGTTGGAGCGAATTTCAGCGTTATTAATAGACCCATCAAGGTCGCGTCCCATGTTACCCAAACGCCGACTTGGTGGACCCGACTTATCATTCTGAATAGTTTTACACCGTTGGACTAACTGGCCATTTTCACCTCCTTGGCAATCGAGCTCAATGAAAAGATTTCCCTCAATTGAGGGCAAGCTGGAGACGGGTCGATCAGGAAGACGAGCTCCTCCGGTATGACAGAGGTCGAGGGAGGGATTAATGGTTGGTGAAGGAACCAAGAGAGGAAGATTTTTAGGACGGGGGGGGTTGCATCAGATCGGAGAGGTAATATCAAACCCATTTCCGAAAAGCTATAATTAACAACCTGAGTACCTGACAATGTGAGATAAATCAATCGAACAAACTTGATATGTGATTTAGTGATACATGTAGATGTGGTCTCATTTATATGTTCGGCTACCTGTTATTGCCTATATGCTTTACATTACATTCCCTGAATAATGAAACCCATATTTTTTTTTCACTTCCCACATTGACAATTTCACATTTCGGTTAAATCATAAAAGTATGTTATATTCTCTCCCTACATCAAATTGTGAACGCACACATCTATTTAGGGAGGCTCGAATTTAATCTGAAATTCCCGAACAAATATCGATTTTAGAACTGTTCCGGGTGTAATTCCAGAGCAAGTATCGTTACCACCCGTGGCTTGTAGAATAATGTCTTTGGTTGAACCCTTCTCGCTCCTATCGCCTCTCTCGGCCTTTCCTGCAACAATGAACGAACTGAGGGCTTGGCTTTGTGCCAAGCGTACCCACTCCGACGCCCAAGTCAGTGAACTTAGAGGTATAAGTTGTATACTAATTGGCTAGGAATGTATTGTAGAGAGATAAGGGAGATATTACCAGATGAATAGTGTATTTTAGGTTAAGTTGTGGGATCCTTTCCTCAATGAAGGTTGAGGAGTATTTATAGGCTTTCACCATTTGTCGCGTAGTGGCCAAGTGGCCAAGTGGCTTATTAGGTGGAAAGACCGTTCTACCCTCGGCCGATGGACCTACGGCAGCCGGCGAGAGGGTCTTGGATGTGAGTACGCGGACATGTGTCCCTACCGGGCGAGCCGGTATGGCCGAGACCACGCTATCGAGCCGATGGGTCGATCGGCTAGGCGATCTAAGCCGTTGACTTCTTTGTGGATATCCTTGACCTTGCTCGTGTGTTGACTTGGTCGGTGTGCGAATATGCCCCATCAATTTGCCCCAGCGTAGTCTATGCCGTGGTATGGGCTCCGATGTATCTTGAAACATATATTCTCGCACTAAGTAAATTTCGCAAATTTTTCCAGATCGGCGTCTTCTTGTGTATCGGCGTGGCACCTGTTATTCCGTACCATATACCATATCCCCCCTCCACATGGGTGCGTGAAGGGTAACCGATGTGGAAAGGAACAAGACGCTGGCCGAGACCAGTGAGAGTGCTTGGTTGAATTTGATTGCCCCGTACGTGCTTCCTGGCTTGGTTTGTCGGAAGCATGGAGACTAGATACCTAGGAATTTGTTTGAGGGAGATGAACAGTCGAAGAGATGTGAATAGGCGTGTTGAAGACGCTTGGTCACTGTTGCATTGATTGACATTCAACTGTTGCAACGATTGACATCCCGCGGTTGCATGCTTGACACGTGTGTGTTCGCCGATTGGTTGACGCTTCATGGGTCAAAGTGCCTGATTGGTCCTTCTCCATGGGCTTTTCCTATAAATAGGGCGCTTATTCCGTGATTTTGGCCTCCATTTCATTTTCGAAAATTTTCTCCAAAATCTTCATCTTTCCAAACTTTCAAGGGTTTTCTTCTTCTTAATCTTCTGAGTATTCGGTCCGTGAGTATTTTCTTTAAGGTAAACAAGCAAACTTTTATTTTTTTCTTGTTAGTAATTTGTTGTGAACCATGTCCTCGATCTTTGGGATTGGTACTTAGCAGGGGGTTCCCGTCGCGTCTTGATGAGGAGGAGGTCTTTGGAGGCCATCCCGCTAAGGTTTGGGGGCCCTAGGTCTCCTTCCCCGTAGGCCGATATGCCCCTCCTGGAGGAGTTGGAAGATGAGGATGAAGATGAGGAGGCTCCTGGTGATGGTGGGAGGATTACTACTCCGGATCGTGGTGAGGGGGCTCCGTCGGTGGTGGGAGGAGGCCTATTCCAGGACCATGGTGAGGCCTGCACGACCGGCCTTGACCGCACTGGACAAATAAGTTCGCAAGCGACTCCGGAGAAACTCTTTTCGGAGATCACTTCTTCCTTGGTGAGGGGTATAAAATTGTCCTCCCCGGGAGGGTCAGCGGTCTGCTTGCCCTCCCCGGTCACATCGGCGTATACATCAGGCATTTGGAGTACGGGCTCCGGTTTCCTTTGAACGAACACGTCGTGGCCATCATCAGAGCTATGAATCTTGCCGTGGCCCAACTGCATCCGTTGGCCATGAGGACGATAATTGGCTTTGTGTGGCTCTGTCTCTTTAAAGGGGAGGTCCCTACGGTCGACTTATTCCGCCGACTTCATAGTCTTCGGCCCTCATTCGCCCGAAGGGTGGGGTGGTACAGACGTGCGATGGAGCCGGGATATGTCTCCGTAAACAAGCTTACTTCCTGCAAAGACTGGCAAGAGCGATGGGTGTATGTCCGAGTGCCGGAGGACTACCCGTTGCCTCGGTCTTTTCAGGGCCCCGTTCACTTACGGTGTGAGACCCGGGACGAGTACGACAAATACGTCACCCGGGGCAGCAAGGTTAAGATGGACGCTTCTTTTGTCCCTCTTCTCGCGGATGAGAAGCGGGCAATGCGGCTATTTGATGCTTTGAGGAGGGATGGTCGCCCCACCCGATTATTCTTCAAGACGAGCCGCTATGCCGCGTCGGCCTCATACCGCCCCTCAACGGGGTGAGTGGGGTCGGTGTG
The DNA here is from genome assembly GCF_048544455.1 of Silene latifolia. Classification (NCBI taxonomy): domain Eukaryota; kingdom Viridiplantae; phylum Streptophyta; class Magnoliopsida; order Caryophyllales; family Caryophyllaceae; genus Silene; species Silene latifolia. The sequence goes on from NC_133538.1 coordinate 26,289,142, forward strand.
AGGCCCACCTTTGCTCGTTATGTTCCTTTTTTCGAGCTTTGTTCTTACTCTTTTTTTTTTTTTTAACTCTTGTTCGGTTTCTTGCAGACGGTTTGGTCGGGATCTGTCGAGAAGGACTCAAGAGGTCCGGGCTTGATAAGGACGGGAAGGTTCTTATCCGTCACCCTACGGCTGAAACGAAGGATCGCCGACTATCCCCTAACGAACTCATGGACAAACAGACGAGGGCGTTGGATCCGGAGACGGCTCGAGCACGGGTTCTTGGCGGCGTGCAAGAGAACAAAGAAGGCGCGTCCAAGTCGGAGGCTGTATCAATGGCAACTCCCTCTTCGACCCCGGTGGCCGAAAAGGTTCATGTGGAGGTGATCAACATTTCTGAGGGGGAGGTGACCGTTGCTAAGGCCCCTTCTCCGAAGAAGAGGAAAGACCCACCGTCTGCTTCTACCGTGGCCGCGGAGGAGCTGCTCTCACCAAACCCTCCGACTAAGAGGGTTCGAATCGGGTACGGACTTAACTTGTGGTTCGGATTTGGCCGGCTCGTTGGACATTCCCGACGACAAAGCTTTCGACGTGTCAACGCAAGGTGACATGGATGCTCGTGTAAACTTTTTGTAGATCCACCGCCAAGAATCGTTCTTTCTCACCGAACGGCAAGTAGGGAAGCGACTGTGAAGGCGGCGAGAAGGTCAAGGCGGTCGAACGTCGTCGTGGACTCCTCTCCCGAGAAGGTTACTCCCGCCGAGCTCGTGGCGGAAGGCGAGAAAATATATAAGAGGTTGGGGAGATGGAGTCGTGCGCGGCCTCTTTCATCGTGGAGCAAGAAAAGGCCACGGCCCGATCGGGGCGTGATTGCAAGGCTCAAGCTTGACCTTTCTGCTGCGAAGGGGGAAGCCGGAAGGCTAAGTCGGATCTTCATCTTTCTTTGCGACGCGTGCGGAGGAGGCTGAGAAGCTGCTGAGGGCCGAGAGAGCCAAAGTTGAGAATGCTGATGGCGCCACGGCCAAGATGATGGAGGAGCGGGATAGGTATAAAGGCGCCTACGACGCTGTGGTTGCCAAGAGGGACGAGTGGGAGGATCGATTCCACAAGCAGGCGGAGGCGCTTAGTGACATGCGCAGCTGTCCTTGCTCAAAAAGAGAAGGATATTGCGATGCTCCAAGATGATCTCCTCCCTAGAATGTGCGCCCAGTTCCGGGACCGGGCCGAGGAGGCGGCCAGGGAGGCAATCAGAAGGTCTGTCCCCGACGGCTCCTTCCCGTGGGATAAATATGACCAGTTCATGGATGAGATAGCTGAGGCTGCGGAGGCAGCGACTGCTGAGAAGGCGGAAGCGGCGAAGGCGGCTCGACAAACAGCTGAGGCCAAGGAGTTACTTGGAGATGGTCAGCCTTCCTCAAAGCCGGCCACCGAAGATGCCGTTGCTACTGATGGGGTGCAACGGCAGGCATAGGGAGACGGGCGGTCGTCACCGGACTCACCCGGCGTCTCGGATAGCTTCAGCTGTTCGGGGGCCAACTATTGAGCCTTCTCTCCCTGCCATCCTTTTGGCGCTTCAAATCCCAAGTCTGTAATCTTTTGCTTTTTTTGTTTTTTTCGCTTTTTGTAAAACTTTGGTAGGTAGAGTTTAGGCTACCCTTATGGGGACGGCCGTCGTTTGTACTCTCCTTGCAATTACCTGTAATAAAGTTATCTTTGTCGGCCTTTGGCTTGGCCGGGGCTTCGATCATAGTTCTTCGTTTGTCTTTTCACGTTACTGATTGAGTGCGCTCGTTTCCACACTTGGCATGATCGAGGTAGTTCGAATGCACGTCTCAACTGTGTTCAATGTCTTTAGCGTTCGTAACTGTGTAGGCATATTGACCGCTAGATTGGCGTCTCCATTGCGCTGAGTATACGTCTCCCTTTTAGCGTATCGGCCGTCGTGTTCCCCGTCGCTCTCGGTTTTGACCGAGGTAATCGGGGTTGCGGCTTCGATAAGCGTCCGAATCGTGTAGGCATATTGACCGCTAGATGGGCGTCTCAATTGCGCGCCGAGTATACGTCTATCTTTTAGCGTATCGGCCGTCGTGTTCCCCGTCGCTCTCGGTTTTGACCGAGGTAATCGGGGTTGCGGCTTCGATAAGCGTCCGAAATCGTGTGTAGGCATATTGACCGCTAGATTGGCGTCTCAATTGCGCTGAGTATACGTCTATCTTTTTAGCGTATCGGCCGTCGTGTTCCCCGTCGCTCTCGGTTTTGACCGAGGTAATCGGGGTTGCGGCTTCGATAGCGTCCGTAACTGTGTAGGCATATTGACCGCTAGATTGGCGTCTCAATTGCGCTGAGTATACGTCTATCTTTTAGCGTATCGGCCGTCGTGTTCCCCGTCGCTCTCGGTTTTGACCGAGGTAATCGGGGTTGCGGCTTCGATAAGCGTCCAATCGCGTGTAGGCATATTGACCGCTAGATTGGCGTCTCAATTGCGGCGAGTATACGTCTATCTTTTAGCGTATCGGCCGTCGTGTTCCCCGTCGCTCTCGGTTTTGACCGAGGTAATCGGGGTTGCGGCTTCGATAGCGTTTCTTTCCTCGTTTGGTGGCAAATTTCGGAGGGGACAGACACTTTGATGGGGAACCCGGCGTTTCATTCATATGTTATGATTGTGCGCTGGGGTGTCCACAATGGGTTTGGATACCTCCGCCGCTATACAAAGTATTTTCTCAAGTTGTCGGTGTTCCAATGGCTCATCAAGGGCACACCTCCCATGTCTGTCAGCCGGTATGTACCGGCCTCATCTCCTCAACTACTCGTAGGGACCTTCCCGATTGGCCGTCGGTTTTGCCATGAATATTTCCTTTGTTGGTGGCAGCCGACTTCCTTAGGACTAGGTCCCCTATTTTTAAGTCCCTTTTGTGGACTCTTCGGTTGTAGGCTCTCTTCATCCGGTTCGATATACGGCCAAGTTCAGGGCGTGCCGTGTCTCGGCTCTCTTCGACCGAGATCCGGGGAAGCCCTTAGGCCCTCCTCGTTTTCAACCGGGTCAAAGGTGGTCGTTCAATGCCGGCACTGTCGCTTCGATCGGCGGGGCGCCGGAGCCGTAGACTAGGTGGAAGGGGGTGTATCCCGTTGCTTCTTTCTCTCGTGGTTCGAAGGGACCATAGGACGCCGGTAGCTAGCTCGTCGGCCCACCTTCCCTTAAGGTCTTCGACTGTCTTCTTTAAGCCGTTGAGGATGGTTTTGTTGGCGCCTCCGCCGTCCGTTACTCTGCGGATGGCGGGAGACGGAGGAGTACGCAAACTTGATGCCCACTCCTCTAACCGGTTCATTATTAGGTCGCTCCAAAATTCTCGACCGTGGTCAAATACCATAACTTGGGGCAATCCGAAGCGGGTTATAACGTTTTCCCAGTTACCTTTTCGACGGCCGGGCTGCTTTGTGGTCGTTCTTTGGCTGCTGCTACGGCCTCAACCCATTTGGTGAAGTAGTCAACGGCGACTATTAAGAATTTCCTTCCTCCGGAGGTCGTCGGAACGGCCCTAGCATGTCCATCCCCCATTGCGCGAAGGGAAGGGGACTAAGCACCTACCGTAGGTCTCTGGAGGGAGCGTGTATCACCGGGCGTGCATCGACGGTTCGTGCACTTCTTGGTCTTCGTTCGAATCTTGAAGCATGGTGGGCCGTAAGTAGCCAGCTCGGAGAGCTTTGTGGGCTAGTGTTCTTGCCCCCATGGGATGTCCACAGATGCCCTCGTGAATTTCTCGCATTAGTTCTCACGTCGGCGGACCGACACACTTCAAGAGTGGTCTTATTACGGATCTCCTATACGGTTCCCCTTCGAATACCAGTGTACACCGGCGGCGATCCTTTTATTTTGGCCGAGGGATTGCGGCCCTCCGGCAATTCACCTGTAAGCTTGTATCTCATTATAGGAGTCATCCACGTTGTCTCGGTCTCTATGTTACCCACCATGCCGACGGTCTCAGTGATGCTTTTCGCATTCCTGACATCTACCAGCACGGTTCGGCTGACATTCTTGATGGTTGAGCTGGCCAGCTTAGAGAGAGCGTCGGCCCGGTTGTTCTCGGATCTAGGAACACACTGGATTTGGAAGGATTTCAATTTTGCTACGTCGGCTTTTACCCTCTCCAGGTACCTTACCATTCCGTCGTCCCGAGCCTCATACTCCCCTCTGATCTGGTTGGCCGCTAGGAGTGAGTCCGTCGTTACCATGATACGCTCTACTCCGGCGGCTTTAGCTAGTTCAACTCCGGTTATTACCGCCTCGTATTTGGATTCATTGCTTGAGGCCAATGAGGTAAGCTTCAAGGCGTGCTCAAACACGTCTCCGTTTGGGCTGATAATAACGATGTCGGCCTTCGAGCTATTAGCGTAAACCTCCCATAAATCGGGGTCTTCGTTTTCCGAGGTGAGCTTCTGCGCCTCCCCCCGGTCTGAGACATATATCGTTGTCGTGGCCCGATGGATACCACGGCGTCGATCTCGCTCAAAGTGACCCGGCCTACGAGAACGTTGTGGGCGGACACGCCGTCGATGACTATGAATTCGGACATAACACTCTTGGTCGTATTCCCTCGCCAAACCTCACCGGCAATCTAACCGACCCTGGGGTACCGGGCCGTCCCCGAAAAGGCCGTACAATGGGTCGGTGCGGGGATTCGATCTTCGATCCTCAGTCCGAGGCCGAGAAAGCATTCTCTGTACATAACGTTTGTGTAGGCGCCCGTGTCAATCGTGCATCGCTTCACCAAGTGGTTGGCTATGTCCAGGCGGATCAGTAAGTGGGTTGCTATGAAAAGCGACGACTCCATCGTAGTCTTCTTGTCCAATGGTCATGTCTGGGATGCTGGGAGCGGGGGTTGCTGTGTTGGGCACAAAGTTGATGGCCGGATGAGGCTCATCCTGGGGCCGTTTGTGCTCATGAGCGGACCCACCGCTTTGTCTTGTCCCGATGACGACATTGACTACTCCTAACCGCTCGGTGGACTTGCCGGTCGATCCGCCGGTATCTGGTTTTCGGCCTTTGGCAACATATTTGCCGAGGCTCCCCTTTGGATCGGTTCCTCAATGGCATCCTTCAGGTGTCGGCAATCGTTGGTAAGGTGTCCGGTGTGGCCGTGGTACTTGCGATCGGCTCGTGTCACCGTCACTCCTCGGCCTAGGGGGTCTTTCCCATTTTCGGCCCTCGTTCTTGCTCAAAGCGAAAACTTCGGCGGCCGATACAACCGAGGGGGTGTGATTTTCGATCGTTTTTTTGTAGTACGTTCCCGAGCTCCCCCGGGTATCCGCCGGGCTTTGTTTCCAGGCAGGCTTGTCTGACCGCGACCTATCATTCTTACGGCGTCTTTCGTCGGACCGTGACCTGTTGTCGCCACGGCGTCTTTCCCCTGGGTGCTCGGCTTCGCTGGGGCCTACCCAGGCCTTGTGATAGTCCTCTACCTTGATGGCTTGGTCGGCCAACCGCCCGGCGGCGTCCATGCTCGAGCCTCCGCACTTGATGAGCTCATTTTTAAATCTCCCTTCGGGAGGCCCTTCATCGCCGCGAAGGCCGCCACTGGGATTGATTTCTCGAATCTGCTGGACCTTTTCATCAAACCTCTTCACGTAGCTCCGGAGAGACTCGCCCCCCTCCTGTCTGATAGTCAGGAGGTCAGACGTCTCTACGGCCCTTCTCTTATTGCAGGAGTACTGGGCTAGGAAGGCGCCCTTCAGGTCGGCGTAGTAGTACACCGAGCCATCAGGAAGCCCTTTATACCAGCTCTGAGCCATCCCATGCAAAGTTGTTGGGAAAATTCGGCACCAGACCTCATCGGGCTGCTCCCATACCGACATGTAAGACTCGAAGGCCTCGGCGTGGTCGATGGATCACCATCCCCCTTGTATGACAGGGGTGGCGGCTTGAGCTTATTTGGCACCGGACTTCTAGGACGTAGGCGTTAAGGGGTCGCGACCACGTGCCGAACGACACGCGGCGACGGCTCCTGCGTCCCTAACCTCGGCTCCTCCCCGTAGCGGGAGGGGCTCCTTCTTCTTCGGCTCGGACTTCTTTTCCAACTCGCCGAGTCGGACTCCTCTGGCTCCTTCGGGGTGAGCCTCGTTCGTGCGGCGGGGACGCTGTCCTCCCACGAGTGCGGGAAGGACTTAGGTCTACCGCGCCCACTTTGGGCTCCCCGCGACTTGGCCGGGTCGGCTTCTCCTAGTGCTCCGTTCAAGTTTTTCGAGTCACATTTTGGGCCCCGGTCTCCCGGACAGCTTTCATTTGCTCTTGTCGGCGTGATGGTGTGAGCAGTGTATTACTAATTAGGTCTAGGAAGCATTTTCAGCTTGCTACGTCAACCACATGTCCCATGATGGTGACCTGTTATCGGGCAATGCGCGTGTCGGGTATTGATGGCATCCCGAACTCCGGTTGGATTACTCCACCTGGTGGAGGGTCAGATGACTCGAGAATTGTTGAAAGTATCATCTTGGTAAAATGCGCTTTAAGTCGATTCGACGCATCTTGTTGTTTAGACATTTTCTTAGCTTTTTGGGTGGGTTTTTTTTTTTTTTTTTTTTTTTTTTTTTTTTTGGGAATGAATGTGACTAGCTTCTAGTGTCTCTCCCCACGACGGCGCCAATTGTTCCGGTGTAATTCCGAGCAAGTATCGTTACCACCCGTGGCTTGTAGAATAATGTCTTTGGTTGAACCCTTCTCGCTCCTATCGCCTCTCTCGGCCTTTCCTGCAACAATGAACGAACTGAGGGCTTGGCTTTGTGCCAAGCGTACCCACTCCGACGCCCAAGTCAGTGAACTTAGAGGTATAAGTTGTATACTAATTGGCTAGGAATGTATTGTAGAGAGATAAGGGAGATATTACCAGATGAATAGTGTATTTTAGGTTAAGTTGTGGGATCCTTTCCTCAATGAAGGTTGAGGAGTATTTATAGGCTTTCACCATTTGTCGCGTAGTGGCCAAGTGGCCAAGTGGCTTATTAGGTGGAAAGACCGTTCTACCCTCGGCCGATGGACCTACGGCAGGCCGGCAGAGGGTCTTGGATGTGAGTACGCGGACATGTGTCCCGCCGGCGAGTTTGTCTGGCCGAGACCCCGGCTATCGTGCCGATGGGCTGCATCGGCTAGGCAGTCTAAGCCGTTGACTTGCTGTGGATATCCTTGACCTTGCTCAGTGTGTTGACTTGGTCAGCGGTGCAGAATATGCCCCATCAAGAACAAAATCAATTATAAAAAAGGGGGTAAAAGAAGATATTTCTGCTGCTGAAAGTGAACTTACTACAAAAATTATATGTAGATTCAACCAAGTAAGTCTCAAAAACTTGGCCTTATATCACAGATTATTGAATAAGATGTTTTCAGAAGAGTTGATTTTCTAAGACATCTCGTACAATCAAAGCAAAACCGAAATTAATATAGACTTTGCCGTAACCTGAATCAAACTCGTAGAGTCAGTATACTCGGAAAAAAAAAACACATAAAATTGAATTCATATCAAAGTGAACTTATATCATCAATTCATCATAATAACATGATTGATAGAGTCCCTCACTGTGGCCGAAACAGGTACACACTATCTTGAATTTAGTAGTTCTTAGAAAAGCCACCTGATCATCAAAGAAAAAAAAACGAGAACTATGGTTATGTTCAAGTATCATATAATCTAAAAATTACGTAAATAAAAACAATCCTAGCAAATGTGTATAACACAAGTATAAGCATAAGTGCATAACTATATGAACTGTTGCAGAGGGTTTAGTGTGAATTATTATTGCTTTATATAGTCAATGCTATGTAGTTGATCGTTGCAAGGAGCCCAAAATTATGAGGTTGATTGTTGCAAGGAGTCCTAATACTGGACTAAATTCAACAGTCTCTAAAATTATTTGATATTACACCCCTTAAAATTTTATCTTAAGTTCTTAACTATCTATAATAATAATAATTTGTTACGTAAATCTTTCACATTAACAAAATTGTTATTTGTCATTATTTATCTTCAAATTATTATTTATATTATTATATAGTTAAAAAAAAGTTGTCATTTATCTCCAAGTTATTTAGGGGGTGTTTTGTTGGAGGTGTTGGAATGGAATGGAATGAATTTAAGTGATTCTAGTGTTTGGTTGAGGTATTTTGGAATGGAGTTAGAATCCTGATGGATTCTAATTCCACCTCAAGCCCTTGGAATCCCATATCCACCTTCCCACTCAGGTTGCTAACTCCATTCCCCCTCCATATAATTTTAGATTGAACCAAACAATAAATAATAGGTATGGGGTTCTAAATCCATCCCCTCATGGTATCTCATTCCATTCCAATCCATTCCGACCTTTTGAACCAAACGGCCCCTTATATTATTATGTAGTTTAAAAAATTGATCTGGTATAAAAAAAAAAAGTGAAGAAGTAGTAGTAGAATACATGTTCATCCAATATTTCCGGAATTGTTATCAATAGGTGATCTTTATTATTCTAATATTATTATTACTTGAAGGTAATTCGAAAAGGTTGGACTCTCTGTAATCGTTTGAAAAAAGTTTCCTTTAATAATATAGACTAGATTTAATGCTCGTGCGATACACGGGCCACTTGTAAAATTATGTTCTATTAAATCGTTGATGAATGTAACATTGTATAAAACTACTATACAAGTCCCGCTCATGACAAAACACTCCTTAAAACAAATCATACACATGCCTAGTTTAAACCATTATTTTTGTAGGAATGTGTTTTTATTTTCATTGTACTACTTGGCTACATGTTTAATTGTTTATGTGGGTTGGACATCTTGTACTATACGTAAAAATGTACCGGCATAATTTGACACTCTTTTAATTATATACTTTCTCCGTCCCGATTATTTATTTATTAGCTATTTTATTTTGGGTGTAAACGAAATAGGATGAATAGTGAAGAAGTATCCTCCCACTATAATAATAATTAATTTAAGTTGGAAACGTGAGTTCGGTTCGTGAAAAATTAGTTTATTCAATTGTCATTTATTTATTTAGTGTGACAAAAATTTGGATGTACATAAATAGGAGGAGAAGATAGTTAGTTACTCTTGTAGCTTTACTCTGACATTATCACCAATATAAACTTTATTTGATAAGTTTGAATTAATTATTAACAAGAATAGTGTAGGAAGACGTAAGAAAATTAGTATTCTATATTTTTAATTCTTTGAACTAATATCGACATGTGATTGTTTGATAAATCGGTCGATCTAGTACTCTGACATTATCATTAATATCGACTTGTAATTGTTTGAACTCTAAATTCCTAAAAGTGAACTCTCCATATTGTTCAAAGTTATCTTAAAAAGTTTATATAATCTCGAAAAAATAAATGTTCACTTCATCACGAAGTGAATAAAAGCTATCTTGCATTAAATTATGCAATGTTCAACATAAAGTCGAAGGTTACAATATGGACAATTACATCGGGGCACACAGAACTCTAACAGTGTAGTCTAAAGGTCATACTACGCCATCCAATGAGCCGCCTCATTTCCATTCCGCTTCACAACACTAACTCAAGAACTTCCTTCACAACATTCCCCATGTAATAGTCAGCGGTACTTTGTGATTTAAGCATTTGGATCAATTGTTGGGAGTCGTATTCTAGAATTGCTAAACGAAAGTTTATCTGCCTTGCTACTATCAGTTCCAACATCGCCGCTTTCGCCTCTGTAAACCGATGCACATCCCACGTATTCCAAATGATGATCTCGCACCACCACCTCATGGATATATCCCAACTGATCTCACACCACTACCCCCATGTCACAGCCCGTCAATGTCGGAGACGGCGTAAGTAACTGTTAGCATTAAAGAATATATCATGTTAGCTAGATATAAATATATTCTCTTTAGGGAATCTTTTTTATGAAATGATTTATGATTAATATGAAAGAACTACCGCCAAGTCCCAATAACAATAAAAAAAATGAAAAAAAGCCTATGATAAGCACTTGATGGTTACTGAATAATTGTTTCACAATCTAAACAATTGTTAAACAATGTGGGTTACCTTTTCCGCATAATTATTTGAAGATGTGTTCTGCACATGAATTAAACAAACATGTTTAATAGTCGACTTAAAATCGTACCTGAAATTTTAAACCAAAATGCAATGTTAGTATAGGTTAAGAAGCAGCATCAAGTTATGATATAGCATAGTGAGCAAACAAATTATTAGCAAACAATTATTTCTAGTATACACATCAATATAATATCACAAATAAAGACTTCATCAAGCATAACGATGGTGATGCAAATTTCATGATCCCCTTTGCTATTTATATACTTCGTATGCATATTATTTTAGAGTCCTATATGGTAATGTCTACGTAAAACTCGATCAAGAGACTGTTAGTGATTAAGAGACATACTTTACCTATAACACGTAAAAAAAATTCTTTTATCAAAGAGATATAGATTATAGTTTTAGTAGTATTATTATTTATTCAATTTTAGTTTATAAACTGGTCTTATTATGTACGGAGTACATAGGATAGGACGGTGCTGGTGTGTTTTCGATAGAGTTGTATTCTTGTACAAATTTAATTCACGTAGGAGTGTGCAACTTCCTCAACTATTTTTGGCAAATATAATATAATTGTGTTAATATGGTAGAGTTTTATATTTTATATACTAATAATTTAGACATTATCTTATTGAATTAAATATGGGCTAGTTTATAAAAGTTGGAGCCCTTAGTGTTTGGTAAATATTGGACTCTTCGTAGCTCGAAAAAAAGCTTCCATTGATAATATAGTTAGATAGATAGATATAGATATTAACTGATTAGGAAAGCCGAATGATCGTCTAATTCAGCCAAAACTTTTCATACTAGGTTTACATTTGGCATCGAGGTTCAGGACAGCTGGTTGACATATTGCCAGGTCATTCTGGAGCTGTAAACTGTATGAGCTGGAATCCTGTCGACCCTCACCTGCGAGCATCAGCCATCAGCTAATGATGACCGTACTAAGGATATGGGGTTTAAATGGTGTCGGTAGCAGCTGAAGGTTTACTTAGACCAATAGTGCCCCTTAATGCAGTGGCAATGGCAAATTGGCAAAGGCAACAGCGAAGGCAAAATTGAAAAGGTTTACTTACTCAGGCCTCAGCCATCAAAATATTGACGCATGTCATTTCTCTTTCCTGTTGCAAATCCTTCCTTGTAGTTTTTCCTTCCTATATGTCTCAAAAGAATATTCATGCCAAGAAAATGTGGATCATGCTTGACTTTAATAATCATCTCATTATCTTTTTTTTTGTGACTTTTAGTCCAGCTAAGTGTATATTTTGAAGTCCTATTAAAAGATATTTAAACCAAGAAATGCTTTAAAATTGAACTGTAAGTTGAATTTGACCTTAAATCAATACAATAGTACGGCAGTAACTCAAAGGTCCTCCACTTCTCGCTCTGACAAGAACAACAACAACAACAACAAACAACAACAACAACAAGGTGAGGTCGGATGTATGTAGCCTTATTCTTGTGTTAGTAACACGGCTGTTTCCGAATGACCCAAGATAAAAATTGCGTCGAGAACTGGATTGATGTACCGCTATTTCACAGGAGAAAAAAGCGCAGCCACTTTATTGAGCTATTTTGATTTATTCCATCATAATCCGTAACCAATGAGTAATGAGACTTTAGTGAGCTAATTTGATTTATTCCACTCCTTCCTCGGACACGGTAAGTATATCCATCCAGGTAACTTCGTCTATGACATTAATTGATGAAAATCCATTAACGGAAGTTTGTCTAAATTCTCTCTTTTTTCACCTTTCTCCTATAAGTAAATGTTAGTATTATTGTATTAAATGGCAATTAGCCTAAGCTCTGATCAAACCTGGAGATTCAGAGCTAAGGGACTAGCCTATGTTACCTCGACACGGCTGCATGCGGATATGCCAATCTCAGATTAGCCCGACAGCTAGACACGGTCAATGGCGTATCTTGACCAATCATCAATCAATCAATATATATATACACCCTCCTATTATAATACCACGTTTTTCTAAGTCTTGTTACTCGGCCGAATGGGGCTAACTCGGCTGAGTAATGCATAGTCTGTTTCTGGTCAGGCTACTGTCCAGGAACACTCGGCCGAGTATAGTAATACTCGACCGAGTAAGGGATACTCGACCAAGTATCCGATCTGACGGGTATTATTTCCGTGGTTTGATTAAAGATGATTAGAGTTATAAATTACGTTTAACAGTTTCACTTTTCACTTTTACCAAAACCTAAAACACATTCTACGTACTCTAATCTCTCCCAAGATCTTTGATTGTCCGTGAGTCCTTGTTCATTTCTTTCTTGCGTCGGTTGCATCGGTAAGTCACTAGTCTTATACCTTTTGCCAGTTTTGTCTTTTAGGGTTTACCCTAGTATTGGAATTTGGGGAAAAAGGGATAATTGCATGTTGTAATTGAATTGTATGATTGTTGTTAGGTGGAGCATTTGTAGAAGAGCAATTCTAGCTTCCATTTGTTGCCTCGTAATCGGATCTATGCTAAGGTAGGGCTTCCCTACATAGATGATTGCATAATTGATTTAAGATGTGATGTTGTAATTTAATTGGTATGATAAGTATTGTTGTTAATTGTATTCTGGAATATTAGAGTTGTGGTGGATTGACTATGATGGTGAGGTGCGTCCTTGGCTGAGTGGAGTCACTTGCGTGATTTGCTTCACGCCTTTTGTGGAACCTGCCACAAGAGGGGATGTGCACATTAAGGAACATGGGTTATTGCTCATTGCGATGAGCGGGGCTTAGGTGGGCAAGGCTGCGGTCCTCCACTGGCGGTGTGGATTATCTGTCGCGGCAGTAATCTGGCAGGACTACACACTTAACTGTGTAGTCAGTTATGAGACATGATTGGGAATGGAGAAGGTTGTGGAATAGTTGTTATCGATATTATTGTATTTTGCTTATCTTTATTATGCAGTGAACTGACCCCGTTGTTGTTTTGTAAATCTGTGGTGATCCATTCGGGGATGGTGAGCAAATTGTGACAGGTGATGGTTGTCTTTAGCTACGAGGACGAGATGGGATGTCATCACTTCAAGTCTAGCTTCCGCTGTTACGAGTAGATGTTTTGGATTTCAGTTGTTTAGAGATTTCATATTCATTTCTTTTGGTTTTGTTTTGAGACAATGTAATCGTTTAAAATTTATACTTTAATAAATGTTTTGGAATGGTTACTTGTGATATACTAGCCTCTGGCAACCGAGATGGTAACAACTTCTCATGCTATAGTGGTCTTTGGTAAAGCACCTTGGTATGTGGGGGTGTTAAAAAGTGGTATCAGAACGACGATTCTGGAACCTGGCCTAAAACCAATGAACCCAATGAACATAGGGAGTCTAAATTAAATGAACCCGGGTATGAAATGTTAGGAGCTACCGCAAAGACTTGGGAGACGTCCTGAAGTCACATTGAGGCCCTTACAATTTCGAGCCGGTCAACATGGGGATGTCTTGGGAATCATTGTGTGTTTGAAGTAATGTGTGATGTACTTGTAGCTGTGATTTTTGTGAAGTTGTCGGATGAAATGAGAAAGTGAAGTGCGTATCTTGAACATGGTAGTATTTGAGCATGATGTATGATTTATTACTTGGCTTTGAAAGGGTAGTAATATGTTGGAATTATCGTATGCATGTTTAAGTATGTTTCCCGTAATTAGTAGCTCATTTTTAGCATGACTCGGCCGAGCAGGGCGGGTACTTGACCGAGTAGGGGATACTCGGCCGAGTAACCAAGCACTCGACCGAGTGTTCGTTTGTGTGTACGAGGCAGTAACTACGGGTTGTGATCACTCGGCCGAGTAAGAGGGGTACTCGACCGAGTGAGGCATACTTAACCGAGTAACGTGTATACTCGACCGAGTATGTTTTATGTGTTTTTGAGGTTGGCTACTGGAGTGGAATACTCGGCCGAGTAGTCTCATTACTCGACCGAGTAGTCCTTAGTCGATCGAGTATTTCACAGTACTCGGCCGAATACTTCTTTGGCGAAGGGTTTGTATATTTTGAGTCGTAGGCTATGTGCTTACGTTTCCTTGGTTATATCAGCTCAAAATGCCGCCAAGGAGGTCAGCAGCTTACATTCAAGCTACCGAGATGACTGTGGATGAGATTGCCCGTATAATTGAGCAGCAAGATGCGCTCATGAAGGCACTCAAGAACGTGGGTAAGGGCGGTGAGAAACCGCTGGACGCATCCCAACTAAGCACCACCATTTCTTGCTCCCACCCCTCTAGTTATGAGGGTACCGGTGAGCCAAAGCTGCTTGATAACTGGCACCGCGAGATGGAGAGTCTTCTAAAGGTCGTGATGTGTGCGGCAGAGATGGTGGTAGAACAGGTTGCGTTCTACCGAAGGGGTGAGACTGGGGTCTGGTGGCAGAATGTGAAAGAGGATGCTAGAGAATACTACAAGGACCAAGGATACGATGTTATACCATAGGCAGGCTTCAAGAGCGCTATGAGGGAGCATTTTGGGCCGGAGCACATCCGTCACAAGCTGAGAGCTGAGTTCGATTCTTTCACCATGGCTGATGATATGACCGTCACGGAGTACTATCACCGGTTCCTAGAGTTGTCACGCTACGCAGAGGATATGCAGTTGGGTCAACGAGGTTTAGCTCTTTGTTTTAAAAAGGGGTTGGCACTGAAGATCATGGATAGACTACCAGCTAGGGTACTCACCGATCTGAAAGAGGTATATGCACGAACTGGGCATGCTGAGAGGTTAGTGGACTTAGAGGCTAAGGAAATGAATGCTGAGAAGAGAAAGGCGGAGAGTGAGAGTAGCAACCAGTCGGACCACAATAGGGGCAATCACGGTCAGGCTAGGGCTTTTTCTGGAGGGTCTGGGTATGCAGGGGGATCTCGGGCTTGGGGAATAGAAGGCGGTTGGAGTACTAGTGATAACTCCAACCTTACCTGCTTCAACTGTGGCAGAGTGGATCATAAGAGGCATGAGTGCACCAGTGCTAGAGGAGGAAAAGGCTTTCCAGGGACTTATCTGGGGAACTTTATCAGGCTCCGAGCCAAAGCTTTGCTAATAACAGGCAATATGGGTCGTGGGGCAATCGTGGAGGGCAGAACAACAACAATGCAGATATAACAGCAACAATGGAGGGTCCTATCAGCGTCCGAACAACAGTGTGATGCAGAACTCGGAAGTTAAGCCAACTACTTCGAATACCACGGTCCAGGGTGGAGGCCAAAAAAGCAGCGGGAAGCTGTTTATGATGGGCAAGCAGGAGGCAGAGAACGATGCTCATGTTGTTACCGGTACCTTTCTTGTTCATAATACGCCATCTTTTTTTCTGTTTGATTCGGGGGCAACCCACTCTTTTGTGTCTAGGAGTCATGCTTTAGCGATGGGTTTGGGAGAGTATGAACTTGTGAAAGATAGTGTGTTTATACCTTCTGGGGAGTCGGTGTCTTGTTCTAAGCTGTATAGAGATGTGTCCATGTTGGTGGGGGAGGTAGACTTACCGGTCAACTTGTTAGAGTTTCCTATGGATGGGTTTGAGGTCATTGTCGGGATGGACTTGTTGGGCAAGTATGATTCTAAGATAGATTGCAGAAAAAAGAGGGTGTCTTTAAAGAGGCCTAAGGGAGTCAACGTATCATATAGAGGGTTCTAGTGAGACCAAAGTGTAAGTTTATCACAGTGATGACTTTAAAGTCATGTTTAAGAAAGAAGTGTCCCTTGATTATTTGCCAAGTGAGAGATATGCGTGTGGAGGAGCCGTCTGTATCCGATATACCTATGGTTGGGGAGTTTAGTGATGTTTTTCCAGATGATATACCAGGGTTACCACCTAACAGAGATATCGACTTAAATGTTGAGCTCAAACCGGGGACGGGAGCTATATCTAAAGCACCGTACCGTATGGGGCCTAAAGAGTTGGAAGAGTTGAAGTAGCAACTGAATGACCTGTTAGACAAAGGGTATATTCGACCTAGTGTGTCACCGTGGGAAGCACCAGTGTTGTTTGTGAAAAAGAAAGACGGGAGCATGAGGCTATGCATCGACTACAGGCAGCTAAATCATGTCACAGTGAAGAACATGTATCCGTTGCCAAGGATTGATGATCCTTTTGACCAGCTGAGTGGCGCAGGGGTGTTTTCTAAGATTGATATGAGATCGGGTTATATAACACCCCCATACACCAAGGTGTCTTACTAAGACCACCTAATGCATGGAAGTGCTACCATCTCGGTTACCCGAGGCAATATATATCAAATTGACCATAAAAGAACATACTTAAATAAATGAGTTTAAGTGATTACATAACCAAAATCCCAAAACTGTAAAGTAAAATACATCTGTTCCAAAATATCAAACCAACAGAAAAGAAATATAAGTTCAAGACGCGGCGGAAGACTCTAATGACACGTGGTGACTCCGTACCAGCTATCCCTCGTGCAATCCATCTCATACCTGCTAAATAACTGCTCACCATCCCCGAATGGATCACAACAGTTTTTAAAACAATTAACGAGGTCAGTTACTGATTACACAATGATAAGAAAGATAACAATACATACGATCATCCAACTTCGTCACATATCCACAAACTTGACAACACACTAAAGTGTGTAGCCCTGCCAGAATATCCATCGTAACAGGTATTCCACACCGCTAGTGGGGGACCGCAGTCGTTCCCACCAAATCCCCGCTCATCAACTTCGAGCGAAAACCTAAGTTCCTTAATGTGCACATCCCCCTTGTGACGGGAACCACAAGGGCCGAATCAAGGGTGTGAAGCCACTCCCGCAAGTGACTCCACTCAGCCGAGGACGCGTCTCACGAACCACCGACAAACACATCCAACCAACTATACAACAACAATTACCAATTATAATCCCAATATGATAAAGATCAACAACATCACAACCATCACTAATCAACTATCAAATACAATGTAATCAATAACCGAGTAGGGAAACCCTACCTGGAAAAGCAAATCACCAAGATCGTCACAATCAGCTATTCAAAACTGCTCCTCCACGAAACCACCTCCTATAATCAGACAATCATATAATTACTATCTAACAATTACAATACTCCCAAAATCCCCCAAAATACCCAATTAGGGTTTCAACAAAAAACATAAAACGACATAAAAATCTTACTAGAATCTTACCCATGATGCGACATTGTCAACGGCGTAAAGAACACAATGATCCGACGACTCTAGCCCTTAGGATTTGATAGCAATGGGAGGAAGGGAAGTTACGTAGTTTTTCTCTTGTGTAAATAGTTTAGAAAACAGTGAAAAGTAAAAAGGAATTGATAAAATAACTTTATATAACCTCCTCACGTTGTTATCAAAACCCGGCGAAATGACCCGTAAAACCGACTTACTCGAACGAATGCCCCCTACTCGATCGAGTGACGCCTATTCGACCGAGTACCCATCAGGCAGTACACTGTTTCGAAACCAAAACTCACTTATTCGACAGAGTAAGCCGTACTCGATAGAGTACCCAAAAGTACAGAAAACCGTAGTATTACAGTCTTTCCTCCTTAAAAATGAACTTCGTCCCCGCAGTTCAAACCCATACTCAAAAACAAACATACTAACTCAACCACGACACAACAACGCAATAAAAACTTAAAAAAAAACCCAACCACAACTCATACCGACTCAAAACAACCACTAACTGTATAAAAACTAGCATAAAACCATACCAAAACTTTATGTGATCATCTCTTATCCCCTAAAAGAAACATGGTTTTGTCCCCCGTAACCACACATACCTGATCAAAAAGAGACGGATACCGCTCCCTCATAGCCTCTTCCGCCTCTTAAGTAGCTTCCTCAACCTCATGATTAGACCATAGGACCTTAAGCAACACCATTTCCCCGGACCTAGTTTTCCGAACCTTGCGATCAAGAATCTATTTTGGCACCTCAACATAAGACAAGGATTCATCCAACTCAATGTTCTCCACCTCTAGCACATGGGAAGGATCACTCACATACTTCCCTAACGGAGACACATGGAACACATTATGCACCCGATCCAAACCTGGTGGTAACGCTAACCGATAAGCAACCTCTCCCACACGATCCAAAATCTCATATGGTCCTATGAACTTCTGGCTTAGCTTGCCTTCCTTACCAAACCTCATAACCCCATGCATAGGAGATACTTTCAGAAGAACCTTATCCCCAAACTGAAACTCTATGTCACGGCAATGTAAGTCTGTATAACTCTTTTGTCGATCTTGGGCCGCTTTCATCTTTTGTCTAATCACCTTAACCTGTTCTATCATCTCTTGTACCATTTATGGTCCTAAAACCACTACCTCAGCTCTAACATCCCAGCAAATTGGACTCGTACACCTTATCCCATACAAAGCCTCAAACGGTGCTATCCCAATACTCGTATGGTAGCTGTTATTGTAGGAAAACTCGATCAAATCCAACCTATCTTCTCAGCCACCACCAAACTCCATCACACAAGTTTGCAACATATCCTCCAAAGTCTTGATAGTTCTCTCTATCTGTCCAAATATTTCAGGATGAAAAGAAGTACTCATCTTCAAGGTAGTTCCCATCATCTCCTGCAACTCTTGCCAAAACCGAGAAATAAACCTCGCATCTCGATCTGACACAATGTCCTTAGGAACTCCATGTAACCTTACCACATGTTTCCTGTACCCATTAGCCAACTGAACCTTACTCCATGTATCTTTCATTGTAATAAAGTGAGTTGACTTAGTCAGATGATCCACTATCACCCATATCATGTTATTACCATGCTGACTCCTCGGTAAACCCACTATAAAGTCCATGGAGATAGACTCCCACTTCCACTCACGTACCTCAAGAGATTGAATCTTACCTTGTGATCGCCGCTGCTCTCCATTAACCCTCTGACATGTCAAACATCGAGCCACGAACTCAGATGTTTCTCTTTCAACCCAGGTCACCAGAAAGTCTTCTTCAAAATTCTATACAGCTTGTAACCACCTGGATGTACTGAATACAGTGTGCAATGAGCCTCTGTCATGATCACCTTTTTCAACTCTTCATCGCTAGGCACACACCATCTCCCATCAAACCGAACACTTCCATCTATATGAATAGAGAACCGAGACACTATCCCTTTCTCCACTCCAGCTCTCCACTTCTGAATCTTAGGATCAAGAGCCTGCTTCCGGCGAATATCATCATAAAGATTTGGCTCCACTGTCAAGTCTCCTCTAGCATCCCCTTTTTGTATCACATGTATCCCCATCTTACCCAACTCATCTCTCAACCTCATCAAAGACATAGCTGTGCATAGGGAATGCACACTCTTCCTGTTCAACGCATCAGCCACTACATTTGCTTTTCCTTCATGGTATATGATATCCATGCCATAGTCCCCTATAAGCTCCATCCACCTCCTCTGTCTCATGTTCAGCTCCTTTTGAGTAAAGATGTACTTTAAACTCTTGTGATCTGAAAATACCTTAAAGGTCGCCCCATACAGATAGTGCCTCCAAATCTTGAGAGGAAACACAACTGCACCCAACTCAAGATCATGTGTCGGATAGTTCCCCTCATAAGGCTTAAATTGCCTAGAAGCATAGGCAATGACTTTCCCGTTCTACATCAACACACAACCCAACCCGTTCTTCAATGGATCTGTATACGCCTCAAAGTTCTCACACCCTTCAGGTAATGCTAAGACTGGAGCTGTGGTCAAACGCTCCTTTAATGTTTGGAACGCCATCTCACAACTTTCATCCCAGCGAAACCTGTTCTCTTTTCTCATCAACGTTGTCATAAGTTTGGCGATCATTGAAAAGTCTTTCACGAACCGGCGATAGTACCCTGCCAAACCCAAGAAACTCCTAATCTCCGCCACATTCTTCGGTATTTCCCACTTAGACACTGCCTCTATCTTTGTTGGATCTATAGATACACCATTCTTAGAAATCACATGCCCTAGAAAGGCAACTTCCTCGAGCCAGAACTCACACTTAGACAACTTTGTATATAGCTAATTGTCACGTAAAGTTTGTAACACCAACCTCAAGTGCTCCTCATGCTCCTCCTTAGTCTTGGAATAGAATAAGATATCATCAATCAACATCATCACAAACCGATCCAAAAACTGACTGAAGACCCGGTTCATCAAATCCATAAACACTACTGGAACATTAGACAACCCAAACGGCATCATCACATACTCATAGTGACCATACCTTGTTTGAAAAGTTGTCTTCGGTATGTCCTCATCTTGAATCCTCACCTGATGGTAACCTGGCCTCAAATTAATCTTTGAAAAGACTCCTGCCCCACTCAACTGGTCAAACAGATCATGTATCCTTGGCAAAGGATACTTGTTCTTCACTGTAACCCTGTTTAGCTCCCTGTAGTCGATGCACAACCTCAAGCTCCCAACTTTCTTCTTCACAAACAGAACTGGTGCTTCCCACGGCGATACCCCAGGTCTAATGTATCCCTTATCTATCAAATCATCCAATTGCTTCTTCAGCTCTTCTAACTATTTAGGATCTATATGGAACGGGGCCTTAGAGATTGGTCCCGTCCCTGGTTTGAACTCCAGACTGAAATCTATATCTCTCTTTGGTGGCAAACCTGGTATCTCCTCCAGAAAAACATCTGGGAATTCTCCCACCACTGGTATCTGATCAGCTGTCGAACCCACCTTATTATGGTCTTTCACATGGCATAGAATCAAAGGACACCTCTTCCTCAGATAAGACTTCAATGTCACCGCTGCAATCACTTTGACTTTGGGTTTGACAACAAACCCACGATAAGACACACTAACTCCCTTAGGACCTCTGAAAGAGACTCTCTTTTGGTGACAATCTATTCTAGCCTTGTACTTACCCAGCCAATCCATATGAACTATCATCTCAAAACCATCCATAGGAAATTCTAACAAATCCACTGGAAGGTCAACCTGCCCAACTATCATAGACACACCCTTATACAACCTCCCACAAGACACTGACTCACCTGATGGTATAAAAACCTCATCTTTTACAGACTCAAACTCTCTCAAACACAAAAGCTTAGCATGACTCAATGATATAAAAGAGTGTGACGCCCCCGAATCAAACAAAACAAAGGTAGAAACACCATTAACAAGAAAGGTAACCAGGATCACGTGAGCATCATCCTCAGCAGCTTTCTTGTCCATTATAAATAACTTGCCACTGGTCTTTTGTCCACCTCCTTGGACTGTACTAGCTGAAGTAGATGGCTTGGCAGCTAACCCCTGATTGTTGTTAGCTACCGATTTCTGATAAGAGTCACTCCCATTGCGGTTAGATCCACCATTGTTGTTACTTTGACCTCCTTGGTTATTCCATGACCCAGCCGGCTTGTTGCTAGCAAAACTCTGAGACGGACCCTGCGAGAAACTCCCCTGCGATGGCCTCTGAAAACCTCTCCCCATGGCACTAGTACACTCGTGCCTCTTGTGGCCCATACCACCACAGTTGTAACAAGAGATATTCGAGCTGCTACCACTACCACCACAACCATGCACGTACAAAGCTCCACTACTAAAACCCGATCCCGATGAGTATGCCCTCGCCTAGTGGTTACCCCTCTTGTAATTGGACTGACCACCGCCCTCACTATCAGCCTTTCTTTTCTCATGACCCCTCTCCTTGTTCTCTTTGGCCATTTCGACCAATCTCTTAGCACTCCCTACTCGCTCATAAACTTCCTTAACATCTGTAAGGACCCCAACTGGTAGCTTCTCCATTATCTAGTAAGTTAACCCCTTCTCAAACCTCAGTGCCAAGTTCTCCTGACTCAGCGCCATATCCTCTGCATAACTCGATTTCTCATTAAACTTATGATTGTAATCAGCCACAGTCATATCCGGTGTCATCTTGAAAGCATCAAACTCCTCCCTCAGCTTATTACGAACATGTTCAGGTACAAACCCCCGACGCATAGCTCTCTTAAACTCACTTCATGGTATAGCTGACTTTCCCTGCTTCAGATACAAATCTAAGGCACTCTCCCTTACCTTGTCCCACCACTCTCTCGTAGCATCTCTCAAGTAGAACGCAGCTTGTTCCACTTTGAAGTCCTCGGGACAATGAACCACATTCAAGATGTTCTCCATCTTCCTATGCCAATTGTCGAGCAAAATTGGCGCACCGGTACCCATATACTCTTTTGGGTTGAAGCGGGCTATCATAGTGCTCATATTGGCAAAGTCCACCCCGGCATCTTTGTCTTTCCCAAACTTCTTTAGGGCCTTGGTAAGCGCCTCTTGATGCTCAAGCATCTTGGCTATCTCATCTACACTCATCTCTTGCGCCCTAGTGTACAAAGCAGATCTCTTGGTGGCATCTTTGAGCTATAATAGGAGAGACAAATGTACGCACATAGCCTACGGCTTAAAGCATATACGACCTGTACAGCCCACACTCGATCGAGTAACTACACCCACTCGCTCGAGTAGAGGTCACTTGATCGAGTTGCCCACTTACTCGATCGAGTGCCTCAACTCCAGAACCTGACCAGAACGTACAACAAAACCCACTCGATCGAGCTCAGCCCACTCGATCGAGTCCAACCTACTCGATCGAGTATCCCCTACTCAATCGAGTCATGCTGACTCTCTAACTACCCGCATACTTTACGTCAACAACATTTCGCAACCAATATATGGATATATATACATAAAATGCAACATCTTATTCACATGTTACTATAATGCCACATTATAAATCATCCATCATGCAACATCATTATTCGCAACATATCATCATATGAACTACTTTACCTTTTTCACCACATCCTCCATTCCTCCACAATCATCTATCCAACAATTCCATACAACACATCATCCAACATATGCAATAGAACATTAGTAAACACATAGCAATCCCATGACACCCTATAGTGACCGGTTCAAAGTTGTAGGGCAAGTTCGCAACTTTAGGACGTCTCCTAAGTCTTTGCATTAGCTCCAAACAACTCCTACCCGGGTTCATTTTAGTTTGACTCCCTATATTCATTTGGTTCATTAGTTACTGGTTCCAAAATCGTCACTCTAATACCACTTTGTAACACCCCCATACACCAAGGTGCCTTACCAAGACCACCTAATGCATGGAAGTGCTACCATCTCGGTTACCCGAGGCAATGTATATCAAATTGACCATAAAAGAACATACTTAAATAAATGAGTTTAAGAGATTACATTACCAAAATCCCAAAACTGTAAAGCAAAATACATCTGTTCCAAAATATCAAACTAGCTGAAAAGAAATATAAGTTCAAGACACAGGGAAAGACTCTAATGACACGTGGTGACTCCATCCCAGCTATCCCTCACGTAATCCATCTCATACCTACTCAATGACTGCACACCATCCCCGAATGGATCACCACAGTTTTTAAAACAATTAACGGGATCAGTTACTGATTACACAATTCAAGATAAGCAAGATAACAATACATACGATCATCCAACTCTGTCACATCTCCACACATCTGAAAACGCACTAATGTGTGTAGCCCTGCCAGAATATCCATCGCAACAGATATTCCACACCGCTAGTGGGGGACCGCAGCCGTTCCCACCAAATCCCCGCTCATCAACTCCGAGCGAAAACCCAAGTTCCTTAATGTGCACATCCCCCTTATGACGGGAACCACAAGGGGCGAATCAAGGGCGTTAAGCCACTCCCGCAAGTGAGTCCACTCAGCCGACGACGCGCCTCGCGAACCACCGACAAGCGCATCCAACAAAATATACAACAATAATTACCAATTACAATACCAATATGATAAAGATCAACAACATCACAACCATCACCAATCAACTATCAAATACAATATAATCAATTACCGAGTAGGGAAACCCCACCTGGAAAAGAAAATCATCAAGATCGTCACAATCAGCTATTCAAAACTGCTCCTCTACGAAACCACCTCCTATAATCACACAATCATATAATTACTATCTAACAATCACATTGCTCCCAAAATCCCCCAAAATACCCAATTAGGGTTTCAACCAAAAACAATAAAATGACATAAAAATCATACTATAATCTTACCCACGATGCGACGGTCTTATCGGCGTAAAGAACACAACGATTTGACGACTCTAGGCCTTAGGATTTGCTAGCAATGGGAGGAAGGGAAGTTACGTAGTTTTTCACTTGTGTAAATAGTTTAGAAAACAATGAAAAGTAAAAAGGAATTGATAAAATAACTTTATATAACCTCCTCACGTTGCTATCAAAACCTGGCGAAATAACCCGTAAAACCGACTTACTCGATCGAGTAAGTCACTTACTCGATCGAGTGCCCCCTACTCGATCGAGTGCTCATCAGACAGTACACTGTTTCGAAACCAAAATTCACTTACTCGACATAGTAAGCCTTACTCGATAGAGTATCCAATAGTACAGAAAACCGTAGTATTATAGGTTATCATCAGTTGAGGATAGCAGATGAGGATATTCCTAAGACAGCGTTTCGGTCACGATATGGTCACTATGAGTATGTAGTAATGCCTTTTGGGTTAACGAATACACCAGCAGTTTTCATGGATCTCATGAACCGGATTTTCGGCCCGTTCTTGGATAGGTTTTTGGTCGTCTTTATTGATGACATCTTGGTCTACTCTAAGACTAAGGAGGAGCATGAGGAGCATCTGAGGTTAGTTCTGTAGACTTTTTGAGATAACAAGTTAAATGCCAAGCTATCTAAGTGCGTGTTTTGGTTAGAGAAAGTGGCTTTTCTGGGTCATGTGATATCTAAGGAGGGTGTGTCGGTGGATCCTAGTAAGATAAAGGCGGTGACTATGTGGGAATCACCTAAGAATGTTGCTGAGATTCAGAGTTTCTTTGGTCTAGCTGGCTACTACAGGAGGTTTGTGAAAGATTTTTCTAAGGTCGCAAGACCTATGTCAGCGTTGATGCGGAAAGAGACGAGATTTCGCTTGGATGAGAGTTGTGAGACGGCGTTCCAAACCTTAAAGGAGCGTTTAACCACAGCTCCTATTCTAGCTCAACCTGAAGGAAGTGAGAACTTTGAAGTATACACCGATGCTTCAAAGAATGGTTTGGGTTGTGTTTTGATGCAGAATGGGAAAGTTATAACTTATGCATCGAGGCAGCTGAAGCCGTATGAGGAGAACTATCCTACTCATGATTTGGAGCTGGGTGCAGTTGTTTTTGCTCTTAAGATTTGGAGGCACTATCTTTATGGGGCAACCTTTAAGATGTTTTCAGATTATATTATAAGAGTTTGACGTAATATCTACACTCCAAAAGAACTTAACATGTGACCGAGGCGATGGATGGAGGTGATTGGGGACTATGACATGGAGATCATCTATCACGAGGGTAAGGCCAATGTGGTGGCAGATGTTTTGAGTAGGAAGAGTGTTCATTCGTTGTGTACAGCTATGTCTTTGCTAAAGCTGAGGGATGAGATGTCCAAGATGGGGATTCATATGATTTGGAAAGGGGATGCCATCGGGGACTTGACGATCGAGCCAGACTTGTCTGATGACATAAAGAGGAAACAAGAGCTTGATCCAAACATTCAAGAATAGAGGTCATGGGTAGAGAGTGGAAGGGTTTCGTGGTTTTCTATCAACACAGATGGGAGTGTTCATTTTGATGGGAGATGGTGTGTTCTTAATGATGCAGATTTGAGGAGGGTAATCATGACAGGGGCTCATTTCACCTCTTATTCAGTTCACCCAGGGGGTGACAAACTTTATAAGGACTTAAAGAAAATGTTTTGGTGGCCTAATATAAAGAAGGATGTGGCCGAGTTCGTAGCTAAGTGTCTAACTTGCCAAAAGAGTAAAGGGTGAGCAACTAACACCACAAGGTAAGATTCAGTCACTTGAGGTACCCGAGTGGAAGTGGGAGTCGATTTCTATGGACTTTATCGTGGGGTTACCAAGGACACAACAAGGTAACAATATGATTTGGGTGATTGTCGATCGTTTAACAAAGTCAGCTCACTTCATTCCGATGAAGGATACTTGGACTAAGATACAGCTAACTTTGGGTTACAGAAAGCATGTGGTTCGGTTACATGGTGTGCAAAGGATATAGTGTCGGATCGAGATGCGCGGTTTATATCACGGTTTTTGCAGGAGTTGCAGGATTTTATGGGAACGACCTTAAAGATAAGTACAGCTTTTCATCCTACCAAAAATGGTCAGACGGAGAGGACTATTAAGAACTTGGAGGATATGTTGAGGGCTTGTACCATGGATTTTGGTGGAAGTTGGGAAGATAGTTTGGATTTGATTGAGTTCTCTTACAACAACAACTATCACACTAGCATTACGATGGCACCATTTGAGGATTTGTATGGCAGGAAGTGCAGGAGTCCGGTTTTTTGGGACGATAGTGTAGAGACAGTGGTTATAGGACCACAGATGGTGCAGGATATGATTGAGCAAGTTCGCATGATTCGCCAAAAGATGAAAGCAGCTCAAGATCGCTAAAATAGTTATGCAGATTTGCACCGCATGGACATTGAGTTCGCAGTAGGTGATAAGGTCCTTTTGAATGTGTCACCTATGCGAGGGGTGATGAGGTTTGGCAAGAAAGGGAAGTTGAGCCAGAAGTTTATCGGCCCTTACGAGATCCTAGAACGCATAGGTGAAGTAGCCTACCGGCTAGCTTTACCACCATCGTTGGATCGAGTCCACAACGTGTTTCATGTTTTTCAATTCCGGAAGTATTTGAGTGATCCATCACATGTGCTGGAGGTTGAGAACATAGAGCTAGATGAGTCTCTAACTTATGCCGAGGTCCCCAAGGAGATCTTAGACCGGAAAGTGTGCAAGACAAGGAACGGTGATACCGTCTTACTAAAGGTACTTTGGACTAATCACAACATGGAAGAAGCCACATGGAAACCAGAAAGTCGATGAGAAAGCATTTTCCTCACCTTTTTGATCAGGTATGTTTGGTTACAGGGACGTAGCAGTTGTCTTTTATGGGGGTAGGAGATGATCGCATGCTTGTTTTTGGGTGGGTTAGGGTTAACATAGCTATGTTTTTATCACCTTTCGAGTTTGAGTTGAGCTCTTTGTCATGTATAGTTGGAGTTGTTGGTACTTGGAGTAGTTGATGTTGTTGTTGTTGAGCAGCTAGTGTTGTGTTGGATTGTTTTGTTTTGAGTATGGTATGAACTTCAGGGATGAAGTTCTTTTTAAGGAGGGAAGACTGTAATACCACGTTTCTAAGTCCTATTACTCGGCCAAATAGGGCTAACTCAGCCGAGTAATGCGTCGTCTGTTTCTGGTCAGGCTACTAGAACACTCAACCAAGTATGGTAATACTCGACCGAGTAAAGGATACTCGACCGAGTATCAGATATGACGGGTATTATTTCCGCGGTTTGATTAAAGATGATTAGAGTTATAAATTACGTATAACAGTTTCACTTTCACCAAAACCTAAAACACATTCCACGTACTCTAATCATCTCTAATCTCTCCCAAGATTTTTTATTGTTCGTGAGTCCTTTTAATTTCTCTCTTGCGTCGGTTGCGTCGGTAAGTCACTAGTCTTATACCTTTTGTTAGTTTTGTCTTTTAGGTTTACCCTAGTATTGTAATTTGGGGAAAAGGGGATAATTGCATGTTGTAATTGAATTGTATGATTGTTGTTAGGTAAAGAATTTGTAGAAGAGCAATTCTAGCTTCCATTTGTTGACTCGTAATCGGATCTACGCTAAGGTAGGGCTTCCCTACTCAGTTGATTGCATAATTGATTTAAGATGTGATGTTGTGATTTAATTAGTATGATAAGTATTGTTGTTAATTGTATTCTGGAATATTGAAGTTGTGGTGGATTGACTATGATGGTGAGGTGCGTCCTCGCCTGAGTGGAGTCACGTGCGGGAGTGGCTTCACGCCCTTGATTCACCCCTTGTGGAACCCGCCACAAGAGGGGATGTGCACATTAAGGAACATGGGTTATTGCTCAATGCGATGAGCGGGGCTTAGGTGGGCAAGGTTGAGGTCCCCCACTGGCAGTGTGGATTATCTGTTGTGGCAGTAATTTGGCAGGACTACACACTTAAGTGTGTAGTCAGTTATGAGACATGATTGGGAATGCAAAATGGTTTTGGAATAGTTGTTATCGATATTATTGTATTTTGCTTATCTTAATTATGCTGTGAACTGACCCCGTTGTTGTTTTGTAAATCTGTGGTGATCCATTCAGGGATGGTGAGCAGATTGTGATAGGTGATGGTTGTCTTTAGCTACGGGGACGAGATGGGATGTCAGATCATCACTTCGAGTCTAGCTTCCGCTATTACGATTAGATGTTTTGGATTTCAGTTATTTAGAGATTTCATATACATTTCTTTTGGTTTTGTTTTGAGACAATGTAATCGTTTAAACTTTATACTTTAATAAATGTTTTGGAATGGTTACTTGTGATAGACTAGCCTCGGACAACCGAGATGGTAATATCTTCTCATGCTAGGGTGGTGTTTGGTAAGGCACCTTGGTTTGTGGGGGTGTTACACCCATCGAAACCAAATGTAACACTTTAATATAATACTCCTCACATATATTGTAAAAGTGTTACCTTTGGTTTGGATGGGAGGGAGTATAAAGCAGAAACTTTTTGAGCGATATTAGAGAGTCCAACTTTTTTAGAATTTCTAACAAGAGTAGATTTCGAAACAAATTTAATAAAATTATCCTAATTAAAGTAGATTTCTTAATATTTTAATAAAATTATCCTAATATAAGTAGATTTTTTTTTAATAAGATTATTCTAATATAAGTAGATGATACTCAAAATACACAATATAAGTAGATTATTCCAATATAAGTAGATGATACTCAAAAGTTAACTGAAACCTAATAAAGTAGCTTAAAAGGTAACTGAAAATTAAGAACTGATAATTTAACTGATTAACTAAAAAATGTTTGACAAACTAACCGATGGGTAGCTTTTTTTTTTTTTTTTTTTTGGTAAAATGATATAAAAGGACATAATAAGTTTTCTATATTTAATATTATAAATTGAAAGAATAAAAAAAGCAGGCAACTTATTTCTCACATGTTACTCTTATTTTGGTAAATAATTTATCTAACTAATATTTACAAAAAAAAAAAATTAAGATAAATGCAATTTTAGTCAAAAGCTTATTTCTTTGAAACAAAGCCTAAATATGAGATTTTTCATGATCTCCCAACTTTCCTCATATCTAATTAATTACTTCTTGATGTTTATTTCTGCTAATGTTTACTTATTTTTGAGCCTATTGTTATGAGTTGCTCTCAAGTTCCTTTTTAAGTTTTATAATCTCCATTATTGCTATTGGTTCAGAGTAAATAGCAATTAGGCATTGTAACACAAGGTTCATATATACTTCCAAAATCATGAAGAACAGAATAAATAAGTAATTGGTTAAAAATAAATATTATCTTTCCACATAAGAATAAACATTATTGGTAGCTCTACAATAAGAAAAAAAGCAAACTTGATCAGAAAGGAAAATCTATCACAAGTGTCCAACTATATCGCATTTGTCTTGGATGTAGCGAATATAAATAAAGTTTTAGACTCAAAATGAATTTTAAATCATGCCAACTATAGGTGTTATATATGGGTAAAAATAATATCAGAATTATTTGAGAAAGCTATGGAATAGACGAGTATATATGACATTTAAATGGAACGAAACTATTTTAAGATCCCCAAGTTGAAACGGTTATGGTTTTGAAAATTTTTACGTGCTACAATTAGGGGCATGTAATTTTTCTATTAAATACGGGTATGAGAAGGCCTACATCCGACATGTCTTATCCTCCATATGGCATCCTTGCTTTTAGGAGTCGTTTTTTGTTTTCATTATGCGAGATTTGGTAGAGTATTTTAGTTGGTGTAGACTTTGGGAGCAAGATTCATTATCTTTAGGAATTTCACACTAAATGTACTCCATCCTTTTCACAATGATCTTCCGTATTGCTTCTACACAATCGTCAATGCGGATGTTTGACCATGATTTTCGACATATTAATGGTCAAAGTTATTAAAGTCTGACCTCTAAAAAGTAAGGTAGAAGATGTTTATGAAGGAAATGGAGTATACATGATGAATTTTTTAATATAACTCATAATGGTATACTCTACGAAGTGTGGTATGCCGGTTATGTTTTTGAGGAACATTAAATCCGTAAGAGGATTATCTAACGGGAACTATCTTATTATCAGTCGCCTTGAAAAATTCATAGTAGAAGGGAAGATACTTATGGGTTCCAAAGTCAGAAAAAGGTACTGAACCAGAGGATAGTAATGACTTCCTTGGATACAAAGATTTTTTTCGTTGTTAAGCAGAGACAATATACGATGAGGCCATGCTACATAGACGTGACAAACAGGTCACGTTGTGTCGGGTTCAGGTGTCATACTTCAACGGGTCACGAACTCTTAAACCTAAACCCAACCCAAATAATTAAATCTCGTGTCGTGTTCGTGTCGATTCAGGTGCATTAATGGGTTATCAAGCCTCAACCCTAACTCGTTAATTTCGTGTAGTGTTTTCGTGTCATGTCAATATTTGAAAAGTGTAAGTATATTTCCGTGAGGATCGAGAAAAGTTGGGACTAATTTAGTAAACATATTATTCGTGTCGGGTTCGTGTGTAGAGTGCTCAATCCAAGCCTAGCCCAATTAAATCTCATGTCGTGTTCGTGTCAACCCACTTGCATAAATGCGTTATTTAATGTCAACCCAAACCCATTAATTTTATGTCGTGTCATTGTTTGCCGGCTCTAATGCTGCCCTATGACAATAAACAAGAATTAGGGACAGTCACTAAATCATGTTGAAATTAATCTGCCGAAACCAGTTTTTATTAATGGCCAGCTTTATCTAGAAGCGTCAAGAACAATGTCATCCGATAGATTAAGGTTTTAGATCGATGATAGAGACCAAATGTATCAAGGCCAGAAGGACGTTGTTTACAAAGAAGTTTTCACAATTTACCAAATTAAGATGTCGTATTATATATTTCGCATAAAGTTTTTAAGGATAAGTAGTCAAAGAGTATTTCGGTTAAAAACTAATGGTGATGATACAATAAGAACGGTAACTCTATAATCCAACAATATCTCTGAATGTTACGGAGTAGTATACAATTGATATAGTTAAATACCAAAAGCCACACGCTTTCATTGCGGTTTTGTTATAGGAAGTGATGATTAATCTGTCCTCATCTAAATCAACCCCCAAAATTTTATTTGCTCCCATTTTTAGCATAATTTGACTTTTTGTTAAATTTAATAGTTTTATATTACCAGACCATGCTAACGTAAAATAACGTTTTCACCGATGCCATAAAATATATACTACTAACAGACATTATTAATTATACTAACTTGGTAACACAACTATTTTTAAAAAAAATTACATAAACTACTAACTAATGTTGTCATAGATGATACTACTAGGTGCCCGTGCATTCTATGCAATAGAATCAGAGATATTTTGATTGTGTTCAAAGACTACTAATTCTATTGGAATTTAGTTTGGATTTGATTTTGTGAAATGTTTATAAGGAGCAAATATTATTAATTGTAAATAGTCAAGGTAAAATTATGTTGTAAGAGATCTAACATTTTCTCTCAACGCATTAAATATATATAATTATAATACCTGCAGTTTTTTGTAACATCATTTAGTGTTATGCAGTTGTTAAATAATTTGCATAACTCATAAAGACATGTCTCTGTTATTAAGGGTTCATATTGGTGAGTTTCACCATATTTGTAGAGAGAGCGTTTTGCATTTAATTAAAAACCGGGTGTGCATGTAACAATGAAAAAGTTAGGTACATACTATAACTATGTCACTTGATTTTATACTAATCGATGGCAAAACCTTTATGCTAAAAGTAATAATAATTCATCGATTATCATATACACCAATCACGATTTTTTTTTCCATCAATGACAACAAAGTAGGACTTTTTTTTATCAAATTGAGAATATATTTTTACAGATAATCCTAATGGGAGCCCCGTGCATCGCACGGGCTTTCCAACTTTTGTTCTTAAACGTACACAATATACATAGAAGTCATGCTACAACATGACAATAAATAAGAGTCATGGACAAACAATTAATCATCTTGGAGTTTATCTGTCGAAACCAGTTTTTAGTAACGGACATCTTTACGTAGCAGCGTCAAGAAGGTCATCTGAGGGTTAAGTTTCTACATCGATAATAGACGAAATGTATCAAAGCCACATGAAGGACATTGTTTACAAAGAAGTTTCACAAAGTTACCAAATTAGGTGTCATATTATATATTTTGCATGAAACTTTTAAGGATAAGTAGTCTTAACTGTAAATAATAAAAGACTTCTTCGGTTAAAAAATCGATGGTGCGTGAAACATAAGAACGGTAACTCTATAATCCAATTATATCCCTAAATGTTATACAACTGATATAGTCAAATACCAATTGCCACAACGTTTTTATTGCGTTATTGTTATAGGAACTGATGATTAATCGTTAATCCTCATCTGAATCAACCCCCCGAAATTTTATTTTCTCCCATTTACAGCATAGTTTGACTTTTTGATAAATTTAATTGTTTTCTACTATTAAAGATGGTAAAGTAAACCAACGTTTTCAGCGATGCTATAAAATACTAAGTGACACGGCTGTCGCAATCGTATCAAAAATAAAACGAACCGGTCTCTATAAAATGTAGTAGAGGCAGTCGGGTATCGTATCCACAGGGATATGAGAATTTTGTATGCTAAACTAAGTCTGCCTAGCTAACCGTTTCTTGGGGGTAGATTGTTTGATTCTAAACTATAGAGATGTAGAGAAAAGGAAAAGTAAAGAAACAAGCAATAAGTTCTAATGAAATTACCAGAAAGAGATGCAGCTAGGACAGTCGATTCACCATGGTTTTTTCTAGAGATCCAATCTAAGGTCAAAGGTCGGCATAAAATCGGTCTGCAGGGTAAAGAAAAGGTCCTTCCGGTCCGCTTTTAACCCTAAAACATTACTAACTTAGCTTCCGCCCTCATTAGAATGTCCTAATGTTCACTGCAGGTCTTACCCCTCCCAATCTTCCGATCTAGGGCAAGGTGTATCAAATCAACTAGCTAAATGCGTCGACTCAAGCATCTAATTGCTATTAATTGCGGTGATTAACAACACAAACATAATTCTAGCCAAGCCTAATCACCTAATCTTAACCTTCCTAATTACTATAGCTCCCCTAAGTCCTAGCATTAGGAGATTAGCTATGCATAATGAAAATTGAGAAATTAACAATAACAAATGGAACAATTAACTTGAACATGTTAATATAGTGATAAATTATGAACCCTAATGCTAAAAATTAATTACTAGAGAAGACAAGAACTAAAGTAATAGAGGAAAGAGATGGCAAACAAGAACAATTGCAATAACTAATAATTGAAATTAAGGATCGAAAATACCCAATACAATGAATTGGAAAAACTAGAGTTTTTAGGTCTAAGAAGTAAAGAGCAAGAGAGAAGCGTTATGCCTGCCATCTCCAAAAGATCTCCCTCCCTCTTTTATTCTCCGATAAAATGAAAATACAAAATAGGTAAATCTTATAGATTGCGTAGAATTACTCTAGCGTCAAAACCTCTCGATCGAGTAAACGCGAACTACTCGATCGAGCATAATAAAGGTCAAACCCCTCGATCGAGCAAAGCAGGTACTCGATCGAGGAACTCATCATACACCCCTCTCGATCGAGCATAAACATCCTCTCGATCGAGAGTTCTTAGCACAAAAAGGTACTCGATCGACCAGTTTTAGTCAGTCAACTTAGTCGATCAAGTTAGCTACCACTGTGTCAGCACGGATGAACTCAAAACACCTTCTGAAGCCACTTCACGCATCCCTAGGTGACAAATTTTAGGCTTTGATTCTTCTATCTCCAAAATGCATGCAAACGGGACAGGTCCAGGCTTGATTTAGCTCACTTTAGGTCCAACCCTGCAAGTAACACCAAACAAAACAAAGTAGACTATTCGGGGGCATTTGTAGCTAGATGCTACTTAAATAGCATAGAAATGCCTGTAAATATAGGATAAAAACCTTATATAAAATGCACGCATCACTAAGTTAGTAACTCAATGATTTTAATGTTGCTATAAACTACATACTACCTGGTGTTATCATAGATGATACTACTAGCAGGTGCCCCATGCATTCTATGTAATAGAATCACAAATATTTTTGTATTGTTTAGAGACTACTAATTCAATTGGAATTCAGTTTGGATTTGATTTTGCGAGAGGGTCAAGGTAAATTTATGTTATAAGAGATCTAACATTTTTTTCGACACACACTAAATATATATTATGATACCTGTTATTTTATATAAGACCATTTAGTTCTACGTAGTTGTTGTAGGTTAAAATAATTTACAAAAGTCATTAATGCATATATTAGTTATTAAGGGTTCATTTTGGTGAATTGCATCATGTTTATGGAGATAGTATTTTGTATGTAATTAAAAACCAATAGTGCCTTTAACAATGAAAAACCTAACTGATATGGATGATAACTACTGAATTTCAAAGCTTCTTTGTTAAAAGCACTAATAATAATTCACGGTGACCAGCCACACCAACTACGAAATTTTTTTTTATCAATAATTCAACAAGATTGGACTTTTTTTATTTTTATCTACTTAATAATACGGAGTATATGTTTATAGATAAGCCTGCTGGGAGGCCCGTGCATCGCACGAGCTTTCCAACTAGTTAATTTATAAAACAAGAAAAAAGATATAAAAACAACAATATGATATATGATAATCATTGTTCATAGAAAATGTTTCTCCAAAGGCTTTCCAAGTATTCTGACATCAATAGGGAGACAAAGAAAGGGCGTGACAAAAATAGGGTCCAGTGGAAGGCACCCATAGAGGGTTGGTGGAAAATAAATGTTGACACGGCGGTAATGGGAGACATGGGATCCGGCATGGGTATCGTAATTCGAGATTATCGAGGGAAGGTGGAGCGTGCGGGTGCTCACCAGGTTCAAGAGAATTGGAGCCCAGAAATAACCGAGGCTAAAGCAGCAGAATTTGGGATGCGGACTGCCTGGGAAATGGGTATTGACCACGTTATACGGGAGTCGGATTGTATGGCTTTGATCACGATGTTAAAATCCAAGAGCTTCCCTTATAATTATTTTGGCTTGAGTGATAAGGTAGTTTCGGAGCTAGCAGGTATGTTTGATAATTGTCAGTTTATTTTTACTCATAGGGATGGAAAATTTGTTGCTCATAGTTTAGCCCATCTGACCCCTTATTCGATAAGGTTTTGGATTGGGTCGATTCCAGAGAGTATTTTGCCGCTTTTACTTTTGGAGGCCTCCGGCCTGAATGATTAATAAAATGACTCAAATGTTTCCCTAAAAAAAAAGTACTCCGACATCAATAAAAACTTCTTAACCAAAAAAACAACAAAGTCTTATAAAACTTAAACAGCTTCACTCCTAAGCCTCTCCTCTGCTCCGATCCATCATCTTCTCCTTGGTCATAGAAGACATCTTCTAACCCTCAATCATTCAATGATAAATCTGTCGGCTCTGAATTGTCGGCATCAAAATCGTAGTGACGTACTTGTCGGTTGTTACCTCTAAAAAATATCATATCATATTAGAATAGAGAAGGGAATTTTACCAATATCCCAATATTTCAAAGCACCACGCTTATATTTTTCATCTTGTCGAGCTTAAAAACGAAAGTTATTATCGACTTTAATCAAGTATCTTGCCCTACTTGATGTTAAGTGGTTCATTTTTAGATATTGTCATATTGGCTCCAGTTTCTGTTAGAACATGACGAGGATGCAGGTAGTCTACAGAGGAGCGGAAGAGCCATAATTAGCCCACTAACTGATAGACTCTTCATAATCTATAGTTGCTAATCTAATCTAAGATTGGCGTATCTGACACGCGGATACGTATCGTACGCGAGGTAACATAGGACCAAAGTTCAACGACTGTAAAGTGTAAACCACCATCCTCCGGCATCCTTCCTCTTCCATTGAAGTGTGATCCGTTAACCCTAATTTCCTCAAGTACGACTTGTATCACTGCCTCCACCGGACATTTTTTTGTGTTATGGAAGTTTCATTTTCTACTTAAACATGAAAGTCGTTTTTTTTCCATCTTTTGTATTGTTTCGCATCTCCTTTCATTGTCGTTACCTCGTCTAAGTATCATATTGGTCGCGGTGTAAAACTAGCAACTAAAGCACACTGAACTAACTAAATGTTTTAAGCAAAGTACAATAGATTACAAGCCGGGTTGCCTCCCGGATAGCGCAGGTTTAAGAGGTCCCGTATGACCTTATGGCTTCAATTATCTTGCTCATCTAGATGGTTGACGTAGAAAATTTCAACGTTGCCAACAAAATCATCTGCTCCATAGTAATGCTTCACATGATGGCCGTTCACTTTAAATCTTCTGCCCTCGGAATTCTCTAACTCAACGGACCCAAACTTTGTGACACCAGTCACTGTATAAGGGCCACTCCACCTGGACTTCAGCTTACCAAGAAACAAGCGCAGTCGGGCATTAAACAACACCACCTTCTGCCCGACATGGAATTCTCGCGGTATGATTCTTTTGTCATGCCATCTCTTTGTTTTTTCCTTGTAGATGCGCAAGCTGTCATAGGTATTTAGCCTAAAATCTTCTAGCTCATCTACCTGTAATAAACGTTTCTCACCACATAACTTAGAATCATAATTCAATTCATGTATGGCCCACCAAGCCTTATATTCTAGTTCAACAGATAAATGACAAGACTTCCCATAAACCAACCGATATGGTGATGCACCAATCGGTGTTTTAACGGCAGTCCGATATGCCCATAATGTGTCATCTAATTTTAAGCTCCAATCCTTCCGTGATTTAGAAACAACTTTAGCCAAAGTCTCCTTTAGTTCCCTATTAGAGACCTCAACCTGCCCACTGGTTTGGGGATGATACCCCAGACCTCTACGATATTGAACACCGACTTTAGACAATAAAGCTGTAAGTTTCTTTTCTTTAAAATGCATACCCCCATCACTAATGACGACCCTAGGGACACCAAATCAAGGGAAAATAATCTTTTTAAACAGTTTAATCACGGCCTTGGCATAATAGTTAGGTGAAGCAACAACCTCTACCCACTTAGACACATAATCTACAGCTACTAGAATATACCTATTACCTTTACTAGACGGAAAAGGTCCTTAGAAATCAATAACCCAGACATCAAAAACCTCGACCTCTAGAATGCCATTTTGGGGCATCTCATGTCTCCTAGAAATATTTCCCGTGGGCTGGCAAGCATCACAAGCTGAAACAAACACTTTAGCATCTGCAAACAAAGTAGGCCAGAAAAAACCAGACTGAAGTACCTTGGCCACGGTTCGCGATGGACCGTAGTGACCGCCATAAGAGGAAGAATGACATCCCTCTAGGATTTCTCTGGCCTCCCACTGCGGAATACACCGTATGTAAAGACCGTCAGCATACTCCTTAAATAAATAAGGATCATCCCAGAAATATCGCGTCACATCATGAAGAAATAGCTTCCTCTGCTGATAAGACATGTTAGGTGGCAGCTCACCACCTACAACGTAGTTAGCAAAATCTACATACCACAAATCAACACTTGTGTTATTAGTAATCGCAAATAAAGTATCATCAGGAAAAGAATCATCAATAGGTAAAGGATCCTCTCCCTCTTGCTGCGGTAATCGCGACAGGTGATCAGCTACTACAATCTCGGCGCCCGTCTTGTCTTTGATTTGCAGATCAAATTCCTGGTGGTGGAGTATCCACCTTAATAATCGTGGCTTAGCTTCCTTCTTAGCAAGAAGGCCGGGTTTCAGTGCTGCATGGTCAGTAAAAACAGTAACTTGCGAACCTATCAAATAAGATCGAAATTTCTCCAGCGCATAAACCACAGCTAACAACTCCTTCTCAGTGGTAGTATACTTCACTTGAGCCTCATCCAGAGTTCGGCTCCCATAGTAAATCGCACTCAAAGCTTTGTCTTTATGCTGGCCCAGCACCGCTCCTAGTGCATAATCACTAGCATCACACATAATCTCAAATGGAAGCTCCCAGTCGGGAGGCTGGATAATCGGTGCTGAAATCAAGGCCTGT
Source organism: Silene latifolia (assembly GCF_048544455.1). Lineage (NCBI taxonomy): Eukaryota > Viridiplantae > Streptophyta > Magnoliopsida > Caryophyllales > Caryophyllaceae > Silene > Silene latifolia. Next base: position 26,327,364 of record NC_133538.1, read on the forward strand.
TTCAACTTGTTAAAAGTAGAAAGACACATATCATTAAATACAAATGGGGTATCCTTTAGTAACAACTGTGTAAGTGTTTTAGCAATTTTTGAAAAGTCCTTGATAAACCGGCGATAAAAGCCAGCATGTCCAAGGAAACTCCTCACTCCTTTAACATTAACAGGAGGAGATAATTGCTTAATGACTTGCACTTTTGCTTTATCGACCTCAATGCCCCTATCAGAAACTAAGTTCCCTAAGACAACTCCCTCAATGACCATAAACTGACACTTTTCCCAGTTAAGCACAAGATTAACCTTAATGCAGCACTGCAACACTTTATCAAGGTTAGACAAACAATTATCAAAATCACTCTCATAGACGCTGAAATCGTCCATAAAGACCTCCATAATAGACTATATATACTCAGAAAATATCCCCATCATGCATCTTTGAAAGGTAGCCGGGGCATTGCACAAACCAAAAGTCATTCTACGATAAGCAAAAACACCTTGAGGGCAAGTAAAGGTAGTCTTTTGCTGATCATCCGGATGAATAGGGATCTGAAAGAACCCTGAGTACCCATCTAAATAACAGAAAAACTTATGAGAGGCTAAACTTTCTACCATCTGATCAATAAAAGGAAGGGGGAAATGATCCTTCTTTGTGGCAGCATTCAGTTGTCTATAGTCTATATACATCCGCCAACCAGTCACAACTCTAGTAGGTATCAACTCATTTTTATCATTCAGAACTACGGTAGTTCCTCCTTTCTTAGGAACTACCTGAACTGGACTCACCCATTTAGAATGACCAACAGAATAGATAATACATGCATCAAGTAGCTTCATTACCTCAGCCATCATAACATCCTGCATCTTCTGATTCAGCATGCGCTGACCTTGTTTGCAAGGATTGTGATCTTCCTCTAGCTCAATCATGTGCATGCAAATATCAGGGCTGATGCCCTAAATATCATCCAAATAATAACCTATGGCTTTCTTGTTTTTGTTAAGAACACCTAACAAAGCAGTTAGCTGGTTATCATTAAGCTTAGCACTAACAATGACTGGATACTGCTCGGTATCATCTAAAAATACATATTTAAGATGACAAAGAAGAGGCTTACGCTCAGGTACCTTTACCTCAATAGCGCAAGAAGTGTTTACCAACTGTTTTACCTTCTCTCCTTCAGCGTTGGTGAGTTCACGCTCATCTATCGCAGCTTCAAGCAGATCCAACACAACGTCATTGTTCTCCAGGTTATCTGCACACTCATTTAGCAACATCAAAGCTTCCATTGGATCCCTTATCAAGGAATCCAACCAGACTTCATAAACAGACTCATCAATAATATCAACTGAATACCAAGTATCCTCTATCATTGGTCTAGCAAGTGTACCAGGCAAACTGAAAGTGATCGCGTCATCCCCCACCACAAGAGTCAAACGCCCTTGTTTGACATCTATAATAACCCCAGTTGTACAAAATAATGGTCTTCTCAATATAATCGGGGTCCGGGCATCCTCAGATATGTCTAAGACAATAAAATCTACTAGAATAAAGAACTTGCCTACCTTGATAGGCACGTCTTCTAGGATACCTAAGGGTCGTCTAACCGATCTATCGGCCATCTGGAGAGTGATATTAGTCATTTTAAGGTGAAGCATATTAAGTTTCTTGCAAACAGAGTAAGGCATGACACTGACATTGGCTCCTAAATCACAAAGAGCCTTTTCTATCACTTCATTTCTTATTATACAGGTAATAGAAAAACTACCCGGGTCTTTCAGTTTGGGTGGAGCCTTATTAAGAATTAAATTGCTAGACTCCTCCATGAAAGCAACAGTCTCAAACTCACTAAGCTCTCTCTTACGCGTCAAAATATCTTTCATAAATTTCGCATAAGAAGGTACCTGCGTAATTAGCTCGGTAAAAGGAACGGTCACCTGAAGATTCTTGATCACCTCCACGAACTTACCGAACTGTTGCTCAACCTTAGCATCCTTCAGTCATCCCGGATAAGGAATTCTGGTAACAATAAGTGAGTCTGCGACTTTCTCTTTACCTTTGTCTAAACTTGGCATCTCCGCAGCAGAGGAAGATGACCCACCAGCGGGTTTAGACCTCAAAACAGTTTCTTCAACATTGCGTGCGTTCGATCGAGTAACCTTACCACTCGATCGAGCGCTTTGCTCATGTGATCCGGTTGATCGAGGGGCACAACCTGCTCGATTGAACTCATTATTTTCGGGGGTGTTCGATCGAGCACTTTCAGAGGAAGAACTGCTCGATCGAGTACCCAAATCAGTCGATCGAGCACTTTGACGAGGTTCAGCAGCGTCAATGTCAAATTGCCCTTCCAAAACAGTTTCCGGATTTCCATCAACAAGTAAATCGGCATTTTCCGGCATTATTGGTCCGTCATAATTAAGACCGTTTCGGAGATTAATTGAATTAATCGGGTCACAAGAAGGTGATCGATTTGCTTGATTCATATGCTCGGATGCAAATTGTGTGAATTGATCTTTCAACTTCTTCATAGAATTCTCATTGTCTTGAACATTTTTCTGGAATTGAAGTGCCAAAGATAGCACCAGGGATTTCAACTCCGCTATCTCTGTATTTGTAGAAGAAGAATTATCTTACTGCGGCATTGAATTAATAGGACTATAAATACTTGATATGGCTACATCTTCATAAATTTGGAGAATGGAATTCCTCGCTGATATTGTTGGTAAGCATGGACTCACTCTATTTCTGCCATACAAGTAATAGGATCATGTCCTTCCACACCACATCTACCACAAAGCACATCTTGCTCAACCATAGCATGGACCTGCTGTTGATCAAACAAAATTGACGGACTCTCTAACTTGTCGTACCTAGGATTAAGAACTTCTAATTCAGCTGCAAGGGATTCACCATCTCTTCCGCTCATTCGCCTACCTCCTCTGGGAATTCCATCATTAGTTACATGAATGGCCATGTCTTTAATAAGATGCCATCCTATATTGTCTTCAATATTTTTCTGAAATCTTCCTTTAGCTGCAACATCCAATACGGCTCTTTGATCTTCATATATCCCATTGTAAAATTAGTTGCAGAGGAACCATTATTGGAAGCCATGATGAGGTACAGAGCGAACTAGCTTCTTGAACCTAGTCCAAGCTTCACTCAAATCTTCAGTGGCTAATTGTGTGAAATTAGTGATTGGCCTCTTAATGCGTTGGTGCGCTGTGGAGGAAAGTACCTCCTGTAAAAGGCTAATGCCAAAGAATTATAGTCAGTCACACCAGCAGCTTCCCTATCCAGATCTCTCAACCAATCCCGGGCGTCATCAGTCAAAGAAAAAGGAAAAAGAATTTTTTTGACCCTATCTTGTGTCACCCCATCAACTAAAGGAATGGTGGAGCATTAATCGGTGAACAACTCCATATGCTTGCCCGGATCCTCACCAGCTACTCCTCTGAAGAGATTATTCTCAACTAACTGAATGTAAGATGGATGAATTCCAAAGGTACCAGCATCTGTAGTAGGAAGTAGTAAACCCTAGGGTAAGGAATCTACAGTAGGTTCCGAGTGACTAGCGATGTTAGGCATTTCAGCAAATGAAATTGTAAGAATAGCAGATCTTTCAATTCCCTCTTCTAGGATGGATCACCTGCAAAACAACTATAGTACTAGAGAGAAATATGAGAACTATCTCAAGGAATAAATTCCTTGAGACTAGAGACAAACTTAATATAAAGCAAACAAAATAACACCGTCTCCCCGGCAATGGCGGCAAAATTTGACACGGCTGTCGCAACCCTATCAAAAATAAAACAATCTGGTCTCTATAAAATGTTGTAGAGGCATTCGGGTATCGTATCCACAGGGAGATGGGAATTCTTTATGCTAAACTAAGTCTGCCAAGGTACCCGTTTCTTGGGGGTTGATTGTTTGATTCTAAACTACAGAGATCTAGAGAAAAGGAATAGTAAAGAAACAAGCAATAAGTTATTATGAAATTACCAGAAAGAGATACAGCTAGGACAGTCGATTCACCATTATTTTTTCTAGAGATCCAATCTAGGGTCAAAGTGTAACACCCCCATACTCCAAGTGTCTTACCAGGATCACTTAAGGCATGAAAGTGCTACCATCTCGGTTACTCGAGGCAATGATAATCAAATGACAATGAAGAAACATAATTTAAATAACAATATAGTTTAAAGTGATTACATGATCAAAACCAAAATCGAAATCAATTACAAGATTCTCGGACGGTCTCTTCGCTAAAACTATCAAAGCTATAAAACATCGTCGACACGAATGGAAGACTTCTAACTGCCACGTGATGACTCATCCCAGCTATCCCATACGCGTCATATCATACCTACTCAATAACTGCTCACTACCCCCGAATGGATCACCACAGGTTTTAAAACATTTAAACGGGGCCAGTACTAATCACCCAATTTATATAATCCAACAACACAGCAAACAACACAGCTCAATCGTCACATATATACTCCGAACTCCATCACCAACTCCACAATAATGACTACACACTAAAGTGTGTAGCCCTGCCAGAGTGCCCATCGCAACAGGTCACTCCACGCCGCCAGTGGGGGACCGCAGCCGTTCCCACCTAATCCCCGCTCATCTCCGTCGAGCGATAAACCCAAATCCATTAATGTGCACATCCCTTCTATGGCGGGTTCCACAGAAGGCAAGTAATGGGCGTGAAGCCACTCCCACAAGTGACTCCACTTAGCCAGGGACGCGCCCTGAAAAACACAGACAAATACAAACAATCACAACTACTAAACAACAATCGAAACCAACAACCGTCGCAATACTCGTATGATAACAATCAACAAACACAAATCACCACCAACACATTATGGGACTAATACTGAGTAGGGAAACTCTACCTGGAACGCAATCACTATTCAGACGATCTAGCAGCTATCTCAAAATCTTTCTTCTATGAACCCTCCTCCTATACACATAATCATACAATCACAATCTAACATCAACAAAACATAGAAACCCCCAAACCTCAAAATTAGGGTTTAACCAACTTTAACAAAACAGTATAAAAATTATATGTAAAGCTTACCCTCGACACAAGGATCACAACGGTGTAAAGAACGATGAAATCCGACACCTCTAGCTCCGGGATTTGCTAATGATGCGATGACAGACAAACTACGTAACTCTTTTTCTCCTCACTTAGGTTTTAGAATAGATAAAAGAAACTAAGAAAAGTGACGGACAACCTTTTATACTTATCTCGCATCATTAACAAAACCCGACAAAATATTACCCGCAAACCGAGCCACTCGATCGAGTAACTGACGTACTCGATCGAGTGCCGCCTACTCGATCGAGTACCAAGGCTACTCGATCGAGTACCCTACAGGTCAGAAACTATTTTAAAAAATGCAAAACACCTCTACTCGACAGAGTAAGGCCCACTCGATAGAGTACCGAGAGGCTCATAAAACCGTAGTATTACAGTCTTCCCTCCTTAAAAAGAACTTTGTCCCCGAAGTTCAACCCATACATAAAAACAAACATACTAACTCGACCAAGACACAACAACATAGCTATGAACTCAATCGAAAACCCAACCTATAAAACATGAACTCTTAACACCCACTCCACCAACTATGTTTACTTCCACAACATGACTCACGATATCGTATCTACCACATATATGTCTCTCACGACACCTACTCCATACATAACCAACTACCCTCCACCAACGCTGCTAGCTCCGTAACATATCATCCACTAGAAAATCCAATATCAAGATACTCATAAACATCAAACGGAATGTTACATTCTACCACCCTTAAAAGGAACTTCGTCCTCGAAGTTTACTCACACTCATAACATCACCATCCAACTCTCAACACTATCGAACTCATAAACACCATCATCCAACTCTCAACACTATTGAAATATTCTCCCATTCCTAAACATCGAACTACTTCAAGCACAGCCATGACCTTTTTAACAAAAACACCCATAACACAAATCCATCCTATATTCTCCATTAAGACTCAAACTTCCAAATCTGCTGCAACTCCTACAACCATCAAACTCTCCTTGCCACATCCTACTGCTCTTAAGATAAATGTTATGTCCTCGTAACTTACTAATATCAGATCCTTAACTATATCCTCTCATTATCTTCATCACCACCACATGTCAAAGATAACCGCCTATACCCTCACACTTATAACCATTCTTATTTCCAAGGCTCTCTTACTTAAACAGTTCTCATACCTCAACTCATTCTGCATGCCATCAAACCAATACCACAAAATCCTGATCATAAGAGACACTCTAACTCTTCCACATGTCAAAGATAACCACCTATACCCTCACTCTAACTCTTCCACATTACCGCAACACGACATACCTCTCTATATAAACTATATAAAACTCCTATCACCAAAAGCATAACTCACGATCCACATCTGTTACGTACACTCACACTAGATCCTCGAGTTCCTTCCTTTCGTTACCGCAAAACTCATACATAACTTAACATGTCACTAATTCCAAACACCCTACACTCACTGTCCCAAAAATCTGATTATGAACCCTCTGCAGCGTCCATATCAGTACAACACATGTTCCACAAATCACTTGCCATGTCTATGTGCACCAATGCCTCATCTACAACAAGATCACATGTACTGTAACAACTTCTCACAACTGTGTCCCATCAACAGAATATCACTATACCACGACAACCACGAAAACATACACAACTCTCTTTCATATCATACTTTACCCTCATTCCCAAACTTAAACTGGTAAGAACAATCAATAAACAAAACAACTGTTTATCTGTACAAACTGAAACTCACAGGAAGCAACATCAAACAAAACAACAATCTATGTATGACTGGTATGTACTTTTGAAACTCGAATCATAGTCATCCCGCTTACTCCACCACAACCGGTGACGGCATCGCAACACCGTCACCAACAGCCACACCGCAGTGCGAAAATATCCGCATCACAACAGTAAGTACCGTGCCCGGATCACCACCCGAGGCACAACAACCACGTCGATAGACATCACAACTACATACAATTCACATATACACTGACTCAGAATAACTTCTCATACAAGAAATACTTACTCAAATCTACTTACTAAATCACAATGCAACATATTATATGAATTAAACAGATAATAACCTCATGAATATCATCCCCATACCATATCACAGATTAACATGTATCATGAATACATACAAGTATAACCAGTCATGCCAGATCACTCAAATTATTACCTTTTTAATCATCATTCCACTAGGTTACCGTATCCAACATATATTATAGAACATTCAGATAACAGCTTTATAACTATCACACCATACCACTTCCCTTGAGGTTAGAACCCCACATAAACATTTATACACATCATAGACACGTAATCACATCCAATTAGTCAATCCTGATCATGTAAGTTACCACCTGATAAAATTTACCTCTCACCCGAGCTTCACTCGTATACCCCTCATAACATATTCTCCCGTTCGCATATCTATCACCCCCTGCCAATTGTAACCATACCATTAATACTCAACTACTAACAACCGCCTCATATAACCACATCTTATACTCTCTCACAACCATACATATCAATCTGGTCTCTACAAAATCAACCTCTTTAGAATTTCTACCTTTCTAATATACCATCACCCTTAACCACTAGTCACAAACCATAACATTACCACTGCCCGGACATCAAACCTCTTACACTCATCTCTAAACATCACGATTTCTTTCCTATCTTTGGTTAACATCCTAAATAACGAACATCGAATCCATCAACAAAATTACCTCAACATTCTTCCCAATATTATCCTTAATTGTATCATCATCTAACTCTCCACCAAAAATCTCGTATCGTGCAAATACTCCACCAACTTCATACTCCCTTAATTCCTCGAAACTCATGATTAATCATGTTGTCCTGAAACTTCTGTATAACCATTAACTTACTTACTCTTGATAGTATCATACATTTCGACGATTCCTTACTTTTATGTCACATAACTCCGGTGAACATTTTTCTCAACTTATTTTTATCCTTCTTTTCCCTTTATACTCAACAATACCATTTAATAGCTCAACTCCTTATTACTTCTATCTAACCCTTTAGTGCTCCAATTACCTTCACATCGCTCAAAAACTCAAATTCCATTATTTCATATCGATATCATCTCACTCTTTCTTACCATGGATCTTCTCTTATTATGCTTTCACTCACACTTGCCTCTAATCTATCCATAAAATCAACGTTCAGTGTTCAAACAATTGCTTCTCCTTTGTACATCTCTAGAAATCAAAATTTCTTTCATACCGTTAATTGCCCAAGGAAATCCCACAGTAGTTTCACCTCTTAATAAACCAAATCTCCCAAACTCACTCACTGTCTACAAATCCACCTCGCGACATGTCTCCACAAAGTTCACTATATACCACTCTTCTCAACCCCTTTAAAACGAACTTTCACTATGTATATTCTTAACCCACACGACTCCTAACCATCTCCCTCCATAATTCTTCACACATCTTAAGTTGCCATTATCCACATCCTTACTCTCAATCCTTTCATTCTCACGTTCCTTAGACTCACATCACCCCTTGCCCATATTCACTTACTTTTACGTTACTCAACACACAATCATATCACTCATCTCATCTCATCTCAGAAAACATGCTCTATGTCTCAATTAAGCCATAACGATCTTCCTTTTCTTTTTCCACTATCTATCGCAACCACATATAACTCATGTCCTCCCACCGAATTCATACTCACCACAGGTGCCACTCACTACACCACAAGATTGGGTAACTTACGCGTCAAGACCAACATACATGTAAAACAATGCATAAAGAAGCAAAATAACACCTTCGAATTAAACATAATGTGCAACGAAGTCAAAAGATAAGCATATGACCCAAAATAGGGGTCACTAGATCGAGTACATGCCACTCGATCGAGTAGGCAAAAGTCAGAGACAGGTTTAACAAATTATCCGGGACTACTCGATCGAGTAAGGGGTACTCGATCGATTACCAAGCTGCACTCGATCGAGTGTGGGCCACTCGATCGAGTACCTGCATTTCTCAGCACTGTCCAGTTTTCGTAAAACGGTCATAACTCACTCGTTTATTGGTCGTTTTGGGCGTGTGGCCTATCGTTAGAATTGCAAAAGAACAAGCTATCACCTCCAATTGGAATCACATTAAAATCATTTATACATCTCAAATTATAACAGTTTAAAGACAACCTTTTTATAATCGAAAAACACAACTACTTGATTTTACTTCCAAACAACTTAAACGGCAACGAGGTAAACAAAAACAACCCAATACTCATAAAACTAGTAGTCCCAATCACATGTTACTATTTTCGAAAGCAAAGAAACAACATTCATCAGGCACATAATTTATTTTACTTGTCAATCATGACTTACCCACATGCTTTTATTCTATCACTTTTCGTAAACAAAATCACAAATACATGACATCAAGTCCCCTATTCACATGTTACTAGCATAACAACATTATAAAATAACTTCCAATATATATAAATCATATTATCATACAACGATTATTCATCTTTTTCCACTAATTCATCCATCATGCCACATATTTATCCACCATATTCGTTCAACATATTCACCCAACACATGTTCAATTCACACTCCCAACTTTCTATACTCTTACTTAAAACGACTACAAGAACATATATACTTACGCATCGCTTTATATATATATAAACAAAGCACTTTTCCTTTCATAATTATACCATGCCAAATTATATGTATCAATCATTATACTTTCATGCTTTACAATCAACCAACATACAATTCACGTCATCATCATCTTTCCACTCAGATTTCCCATCCTTCACATGCATGCATCCATCGATTCATACAACATACTACTATATAGATACATAAAGCACACAATAATCACATAAAGATCCCGACACATATCCCATGGTTACCGGTTCAAAATTGTAGGGCGAGTTCGCGACTTTAGGACGTCTCCCAAGTCTTTGCATTAGCTCCTACAACTTCTACCCCGGGTTCATTTTATTTGACTCCCTATGTTCATTGGATTCATTGGTTACAGGTTTCAGGATCGTCGCTCTGATACCATTTTGTAACACCCCCATACTCCAAGTGCCTTACCAGGACCACTTGAGGCATGGAAGTGCTACCATCTCGGTTACCCGAGGCAATGATAATCAAATGACAATGAAGAAACATAATTTAAATAACAATATAGTTTAAAGTGATTACATGATCAAAACCAAAACTGTAAAACTGAATTTCAAGATTCTCAGACGGTCTACTGCTAAAACTATCAAAGCTATAAAACATCGTCTGACACAGCGGAATACTTCTAACTGCCGCGTGATGACTCATCCCAGCTATCCCATACGCGTCATAACATACATACTTTCAATAATCGCTCACCACCCCCGAATGGATCACCACAGTTTTTAAAACATTTAAACGGGGTCAGTACTAATCACACAATTTATATAATCCAACAACACAGCAAACAACACAGCTCAATCGTCACATATATACTCCGAACTCCATCACCAACTCCACAATACTGAATACACACTAAAGTGTGTAGCCCTACCAGAGTGCCCATCGCAACAGGTCATTCCACGCCGCCAGTGGGGGACCGCAGCCGTTCCCACCTAATCCCCGCTCATCTCCGTCAAGCGATAAACCCAAATCCATTAATGTGAACATCCCTTCTGTGGCGGGTTCCACAGAAGGCGAATAATGGGCGTGAAGCCACTCCCGCAAGTGACTTCACTTAGCCATGGACGCGCCCCAAAAAACACAGACAGATACAAACAATCACAACTACTAAACAGCAATCAAAACCAACAACCGTCGCAATACTCGTATGATAACAATCAACAAATACAAATCACCACCAACACATTATGGGACTAATGCGAGTAGGAAACCCTACCTCGACGCAATCACTATTCAGACGATCTAGCAGCTGTCTCAAAATCTTTCTTCTATGAACCCTCCTCCTATACACATAATCATACAATCACAATCTAACATCAACAAAACATAGAAAACCCCAAACCCCAAAATTAGGGTTTTACCAACTTTAACAAAACAGTATAAAAATTATATGTAAAGCTTACCCTTAACACAAGGGTCACAACGGTGTAAAGAACGATGAAATTCGACACCTCTAGCTCCGGGATTTGCTAATGATGCGATGACAGACAAACTACGTAACTCTTTTTCTCCTCACTTAGGTTTTAGAATAGATAAAAGAAACTAATAAAAGTGACGGACAACCTTTTATACTTATCTCGCATCATTAAAAAAACCCGACAAAACATTACCCGCAAACCGAGCCACTCGATCGAGTAACTGACGTACTTGATCGAGTGCCGCCTACTCGATCGAGTACCAAGGCTACTCGATCGAGTACCCTACAGGTCAGAAACTATTTTAAAAAACGCAAAACACCCCTAATCGACAGAGTAAGGCCCACTCGATAGAGTACACAGAGGCTCATAAAATCGTAGTACTACACAAAGGTCGGCATAAACTCGATCTGCAGGGTAAAGAAAAGGTCCTTTCGGTCCACTTTTCGCCCTAAAACATTACTAACTTAGCTTCCGCCCTCATTAGAATGTCCTAATGTTCACTGCAGGTCTTACCCCTCCCAATATTCTCATCTAGGTCAAGGTGTATCAAATCAACTAGCTAACTGCGTCGACTCAAGCAGCTAATTGCTATTAATTGTGATCATTAACGACACAAACCTAATTCTAGCCAAGCCTTATCCCCTAATCTTAACCTTCCTAATTACCATGGCTCCCATAAGTCCTAGCATTAGGAGAGTAGCTATGCATAATGAAAATTGAGAAATTAAAAATAACAAATGGAACAATTAACTTGACCATGTTAATATAGTGATAAATTATGAACCCTAATGCTAGAAATTAATTACTAGAGAAGACAAGAACTAAAGTAATAGAGGAAAGAGATGGAAAACAAGAACAATAATTGCAATAACTAATAATTGAAATTAAGGATGTAAAATATCCAATAAAATGAATTGGAAAAACTAGAGTTTTTAGGTCTAAGAAGTAAAGAGCAAGAGAGAAGAGTTATGCTTGCCGTCTCCAAAAGATCTCCCTCCCTCTTTTGTTCTCCGATAAAATTAAATTACAAAATAGGTAAATCTTAAAGATTGCGTAGAATTACTCTAGCGTCAAAACCTCTCGATTGAGTAAACGCGAACTACTTAAATAACATAGAAATACGTGTAAATATAGGATAAAAACCCTATATAAAATGCAAGCATCACTAAGTTAGTAACTCAACGATTTTAATGTTGCTATATACTACATACTAACTGGTGTTATCATTGATGATACTACTAGCAAGTACCTTATGCATTCTATGTAATAGAATCACAAATATTTTTGTATTGTTTAGAGACTACTAATTCAATTGGAATTCAGGTTAGATTTGATTTTGCCAGAGGCTCAAGGTAAATTTATGTTGTAAGAGATCTAACATTTTTTTCGACACACACTAAATATATATTTTGATACCTGTTATTTTATATAAGACCATTTAGTTCTACATAGTTGTTGTAGGTTAAAATAATTTACAAAAGTCATTAATGCATATATTAGTTATTAAGGGTTCATTTTGGTGAATTGCATCATGTTTATGGAGATAGTATTTTGTATGTAATTAAAAACCAATAGTGCCTTTAACAATGAAAAACCTAACTGATATGGATGATAACTACTGAATTTCAAAGCTTCTTTGTTAAAAGCACTAATAATAATTCACGGTGACCAGCCACACCAACTACGAAATTTTTTTTTATCAATAATTCAACAAGATTGGACTTTTTTTATTTTTATCTACTTAATAATACGGAGTATATGTTTATAGATAAGCCTGCTGGGAGGCCCGTGCATCGCACGAGCTTTCCAACTAGTTAATTTATAAAACAAGAAAAAAGATATAAAAACAACAATATGATATATGATAATCATTGTTCATAGACAATGTTTCTCCAAAGGCTTTCCAAGTATTCCGACATCAACAGGGAGACAAAGAAAGGGCGTGACGAAAATAGGGTCCAGTGGAAGGCACCCATAGAGGGTTGGTGGAAAATAAATGTTGACACGGCGGTAGTGGGAGACATGGGATCCGGCATGGGTATCGTAATTCGAGATTGTCGAGGGAAGGTGGAGCGTGCGGGTGCTCACCAGGTTCAAGAGAATTGGAGCCCAGAAATAACCGAGGCTAAAGCAGCGGAATTTGGGATGCGGACTGCCTGGCAAATGGGTATTGACCACATTATACGGGAGTCGGATTGTATGGCTTTGATCACGATGTTAAAATCCAAGAGCTTCCCTTATAATTATTTTGGCTTGAGTGATAAGGTAGTTTCGGAGCTAGTAGGTATGTTTGATAATTGTCAGTTTATTTTTACTCATAGGGATGGAAAATTTGTTGCTCATAGTTTAGCCCATCTGACCCCTTATTCGATAAGGTTTTGGATTGGGTCGATTCCAGAGAGTATTTTGCCGCTTTTACTTTTGGAGGCCTCCGGCCTGAATGATTAATAAAATGACTCAAATGTTTCCCTAAAAAAAAGTATTCCGACATCAATAAAAACTTCTTAACCAAAAAAACAACAAAGTCTTATAAAACTTAAACACCTTCACTCCTAAGCCTCTCCTCTTCTCCGATCCATCATCATCTCCTAGGTCATAGAAGACACCTTCTAACCCTGGATCATTCAATGATAAATCTGTTGGCTCTGAATGGTTGGCATCAAAATCGTAGTGACGTACTTGTCGGTTGTTACCTCTAAAAAATATCATATCATATTAGAATAAAGAAGAGAATCTTCCCCAATATCCCAATATTTCGAAGCACTACGCTTATATTTTTCATCTTGTCGAGGTTAAAGATGAAATTTATTATGGACTTTAATCAAGTATCTTGCCCTACTTGATGTTAAACGGTTCATTTTCAGATATTGTCATATTGACTCCAGTTTCTGTTAGAACATGACGAGGATGCATGTAGTTTGCAGAGGAGCGGAAGAGCCATAATTAGCCCACTAACTGATAGGCTCTTCATAATCTTTAGTTGCTAATCTAATCTGAGACTGGCATATCTGACACGCAGATACGTATCGTACGCGAGGTAACATAAGACCAAAGTTCAACGACGGTAAAGTGTAAACCACCGTCCTCCGGCATCCTTCCTCTTCCATTGAAGTGTGATCCGTTAACCCTAATTTCCTCAAGTACGACTCGTATCACCGCCTCCACCGGACATTTTTTGTGTTATGGAAGTTTCACTTTCTACTTAAACATGTAAGTTGTCTTTTTTCCATCTTTTGTTTTTGTTTCGCATCTCCTTCCATTACCGTTACCTTGTCTAAGTGTCATATTGGTCGCGGTGTCGTGTCGACACTTGACACTAGCCGCAGCCTGCCTTGTTGACGTAACATAGGGACGAGCAACCGAAGAAAGCTTTAGGAGAGGCCTACAATTGTGACCCTTTTAGTCCCGATGCCCTTGTGAATGGTGACATCATCAGAGCAAGCCTTACTTAAATTGCTATGAGCTATGTAATGTGGTCGGTGTGATTCCCTCGTGGGGTTTAGTTTTTCAGTACTTGTCGTTAGGAGCACCTAGACCAAAACACAATTTATAACTTCACAAACAACTCTACAATTAGTAAAGAGGCAAGTAAAGGTCGGGTCCCAAGGGACGGGAATTGAGATGAGATTTTTTTTGCAGCTAGTGGTGTCTAAGGGGTGTCACAATTGGGGTTTGAAGTAGAAGATCACTAAAGTAAATAGCATTGAAAATAAACAAGCAAGATGAATTAAAAGGGATGTAAACAATTGATAAAAGGCAGTAGGGTGTCATGGGGTCATAGGGGATTCATGGGAATTGATCATACAAACATATTCTCAAGTTATAAGCAACCAATTATTGTTGTGATGGATCGAGTTGGTTTATATCTTACAATCCTAGGAAAGTTTGGGTCCCGGAGCCGAATCGATTAGATTGTACAACACCTACAAGTCGACTTACTCTTCCCTACTCAACAATATGCATGGTCTAATGAGACTCGAGTTGGTTTATGTCTTACAAGTCTCATTGAAAAGATAGGTGATGGGTAAAAAATGCAAGGATTCATTTCATCAAACATAACATGTGCATAAGTTGAGATCACAACAAGCAAGCAAATAAACTATGGAAGCGTATTAATTTAAGCATAAATCATTCCCCATGTTGGTTTCCCCTAATTACCCATTAACCCTAGCTAAGGAAACTACTCACTCATTTTCATGTTGAACATGCTAGCAAGGTTGTCAATCATACCAACAAAGTGAAACATGATGAATAAATGAAAGTGATTAACAATAATTAAAGAGGGATTAAGAGAATTATACCTACTAATGATTCCAATAATAAAGCAAAGAATAAAAGAATAAAAGAAGTACTTGAATGCTTGATTGAGAGGTTGTCAATCTCCCAATAATAACCCAAATAATCTTCAATTACCCAAAATAAAGGACGAACAAGAGAGAGATTAAGGAAATAAAACTTGTATTAAAACTTGATTAAATGTTGATTACAAGATTAAAGAGAGATTTGATTGATATTAACAACACTAAATATTGCTAAGAAGAACATGCTCTTCTAATTAGACTAATGGGGTATTTATAGTGGGGATTAGGTGCATGAATTAGGGTTAATTAAGGGCTTAAATGACGATTAAGTCCCTTGTTGAGGAATCGCCGGTCTCTTTAAGGAGACTCTGGTCTCTAGAAAAAAATGTGCATCCTTCCTTGAAGCTTGAAGAAGACGAAATGGGACTATCTGGGAATCCGGGCGTCTTTAGCACGGGACGGGCGGATTTGGCGGCTTCTGCCCGGGCGTCTAGGGGGGTGATGACGGGCGTCTTTGGGAGCTTTTGCCCGGGCGTCCAGCTGAGGAAGACGCACGGGTTGTGGGTGGTGGACGGGCGTCTTCAAGGGAAGACGCACGAATTGTCATGCAGTTTCTTTCCTTCTTCTTTTCTTCCTTTTTCTTCATAAAATCCTTGAGGATTTCCTCGGGGATGCAACGATATTTTCTCATCATTGCCCATCAACTATAGTATGTACAAAGGCCTTCTAATCTTGTCTCTCCTTAATGCTTGGTCATTGAATTCAATCAATTTAGCCTCATTTTGCCATGAAAATGCAAGGTTTGCACTCCTTTCCTACCAAGGACAAAAAACCTCAAAGAATATGCAAAACAAAGAACTAAAGACAATAAATGACCCAAATATGCACTAAAAAGTATGGGAACAAGGCTAATTCGGGGACTAAATATGCTCTAATTATGGTCACATCAAATATCCCCAAACCGAACCTTTGCTCGTCCCGAGTAAAGAGGTGACAAAGACTAGGACCATTATTTAAACTAACCTAATAACATAGCCGATATGAGACAATTAGCGGGTCTCACTCTGCCCCTTCAACTCACAACAAGACAACCATGAGTTAGGATGCCTTCTTGCAAGGCAAGGTGGGTCTTGCCAAAATGGCGACACATCCAAACATTAAGCACACAAAATCAAGTAATGGATGCATATACAAAAAAATAGCCACTTTCCTCATCTAAGTGGCGGAAATTATCTACAAGGGAAGTAATTCAAGGGTACACATTCCTTCATAGATTCAATTTCTTCAAACTACTAAGCCTAGAAGGATACCAATAAATCACCTCCAAGTTGTGTCAAGCTAGGGTACCTTTGTCCTCAATCGTTAAATGCTTTTGTCAAGAGTAGACTCCCTATGGTGTTAGAAACACTGGAGGATCGCGGAATTCCCCCTCTTGCCTAGACAAGAAGAAGGGTCGTCCTCTCTCTACCATGCACAAAAATGGATACGATGGATAAAGGGATCGATAGATATTTAAGTTTCACTTTGGGAGTTTGCTTTTGTTTTTTTTTCCCCCAATTTCTTGTGGCATATAACATTTGAGAACACTTTCTTGCCATTTATTTTTGATGATTGGCATTTCAACACTTGACAACTTTCAACTTTTCTTTGTATTTCTTTTGAACATTTTAAAAGTCACCCCATATGTAGTGAGGGTGCCTTATATTTGAAGCTTTAGGAGTTCTATTTTTGCTCCTCTTTTCATTTGATGCAATTTTTCAAACTTTCTTTCACTTTTCATTTCATTGAACTCAAATTGATTTCTTTTTGTGCCCATTCCCTTTGATGACAAAAATGTGGTAGAACATGGATGATGGATGGATGCATGTTTTCAAGGGTCACCTTGGAATAAACGGTAGCCAAGGAGTTATCACACCACAAGGTACTCTTGACTAGGCTTTAATCCATGGGTCAAAGGATACTAGCATGACACATCCTAGGGTGTTTTACAAGTATTCTAACAATCAAAGTCTTAAGAAGAAAAAGCATCTACTAGAGCCTATGTACACTTGTCAAGCTTCCTAAGTAGACGGTTTCGCAAAATTTTTCTAACATGCAAACTACATGCCATGATGCAACTAGCATATATACATGCTAATGCAAATGATTCTACCAACTAATATGACATATAAACTAAATGAAAGTCCTAAGTTCACATTGTTATACCGCATCAATCAAAATAAAGCCACATAGTCATTAACTTAAAGAGGAAAAAGGAGATTGGAAAGATCATACCATGCGGTCTTCAATATCCTCATGTCTCGGATGTGGCGTAGTCAATCAATGTGAACAAGGATAAAACAAACACAATTGTAGATACCCGTATCCGTCGATATTGGAATTTATAGAGAACCCGACAAACACCCGATGATGATAGGACACATGTATTCTTTAGTTGTCATTGTCATTATTTGGGTTCGTTTTACGATGTAGAATGGGCGTCGTCGATGAAGTATTTTGTTAATTTAAATGATATTTAAATTAATGTTTTTAGTGAGTTCATTTTGTTATTTTAAATGATATTTAAATTAATGTGTTTTTTTAAGTGAATTCATTTTATTAATTTAAATGATATTTAAATTAAAGCTTTATTTTGAATTTATTTTCTTAAGTTTATTTTATTGAAAATAAAATAAATATTTGATTTGAAAAATCATTTAATGAGTATATTTGATTTGGAAAGTCATTTATTTTTATTTTTAATTGATTTGAAAAATCGATTTTAAAAAGCGAAGAAAACTCGTTTTAAAAGCATGTTTTTGAGCTCGATTTTAGCTCGGTTTTTGAGCCCGTTTTCTTTACGACTTGGCACGAATATCGAGTACACTAACCAACCTAAGCCTCTACCCATCCACCCTTGTTCGAACCCCCTATCCATGGCCCAAAATTCCATCCCAAACACCTCCCCAAACAGCCCGCAACAAACGAGCAGCCCCCCTGTTTTGGCAGCTCAATCTCGAGCCTAAAACCCGCTCCAAACACTACCAAAACCCGTGCCCATTAACCCTAACCCATACCCTAATATCCTACCCATATTACCTTACCTTAACCACCAAGAAAACCCCCCAAACGAACCCTAGAAAACCCCCCAAAGCTGCTGGACAGCAGCTATGCTCAGCAGGCCCGTCTGCCTCTCTCCCCCCTTTTGCCCTACTTTAACTCCTTATAAATACCACCCCTTCACCATACATTCATTCCTCTAAGTTCTACATACATCCTACCATCACCCACAAGCTTTAAACCTCAGAAACAAACCCTAATTGCCTCTCAAAAACCCTCCACAAAACCGACATACAAACTGAAACTGTTTGTGTGTCCTCCTCGAAAAGCAACTCGTTCCTCCATCAAACCTCCATCAAAACTCGATTTTCTTGTTCCTAATTAACCACATAACATCCATCTACACATTAGACAAAGATTTACGAGCCAAATTGCCCTTGAGAGTACACGAAATCCCTCGAAAAACAGAGTGTTATACACTCTGTTTTCGCTGTTTATTCTTGTCTGTCCAGTTCTGTTTGTGATCGTTTTTCGTGCCCAATAACCCAAAACGAGCAGGGGTTGCTTTAAGATTCCTGTTCTCCTCTCTTTCTAGTTTTCAAAACATCTTTCGAATCGAATTTTCGTCGTGAAACGAGGGAGATATCACTGTTTTAAAATCGCTGTCCAGAAAGTTTCCAAAACGCGTGTTTGCTTTATTCTTCGTCGACGACGGCCTCTCGAGATAAAATCTACCATCGATTACGACCCAAGACGGTGTCAACGATACATGAACTAGGTTGGCCTCGTCTTGGCCGTGAGGGTGGCCGTTGGTTTGGGCCGTGAGGTGGCCGTTTTCTTTACCTTTCTCGTTTTGTTTTTATACCGTTTGTTTTCTCGTTGTTTCATTGTTTGTAATTTATCGTTGGTTTATCGAGTTGTAATCTTTCAAGTTTGTTTCCTTTTATCGAGTCAAATGATTTCTAAAAACCTTAGTCTTGTTTGGTTAGACGGTTGT
Organism: Silene latifolia; assembly: GCF_048544455.1. NCBI lineage: Eukaryota > Viridiplantae > Streptophyta > Magnoliopsida > Caryophyllales > Caryophyllaceae > Silene > Silene latifolia. Next base: position 26,346,916 of record NC_133538.1, read on the forward strand.
TCCCCAATGTTTGTAGAAGCGTAGTAAACCGCATGTTGTCTAAAGCAACATGGCCCGGTTTATGCTAATGCATGCTTTGGTGCGTAGCCCTATGTCTAATTCGATGAGATTAAGCGCGAGCACGCATTACGAGGAGTGACCCAAGGCCGTGGGTCATGTGAGCCGTGGGCCACCCCTCATGTGCACGGTTTTCTAGGCCAAACGGCCGTGTGTGTTGTCATGTATTTCGTTGTATGTAGCATTTGTATTTAGATCGAGTTGTATCTTTAATTTGTTGTTGTGTCGGCATGAAATGCCTGGTTTGTAATAGGTAGATCCCAACGGCTCCCCATTCCCCCTAAGCCTTGTTTGTTTGCTTTACATGTTGTTAGATCAATCAACCCACATGCTAAATTACAACTTTGACAAAGTTAGTTTAGTTGCATCTAAAACGACATAGAAATTGTTGTCACATGATAGGGTTAAAACAACGTTTGCATATCATACATCGTAGTAGCTATGACCTTGTTTGAAATCCGACACTTGACTTAGTAGAGGCCGTTATCGACGGGCGGGGTTGGGTGTCCTTATGGGCTTCCCAACACGTACCCTCACCCCTTACTCAAGATCTATGGTTTGTGGATCCGTCTAAATACCATTGGATTACGAGAGTCATTCAATCGAGTGATATAGGGTACAAGTCTTTATCTTTAATCACTCGTAGTCGATTGGCTTTATGCTTTTCGATGAAAGGTGTAAAGTTGACTTGAACGGTTCCAAGTTCCCAAAAACTTGGTGGCGACTCTAATATGTCTTAATTCGATTCGAAAGAACCTCGAGTCGATTATGCCTAGTGTGGATCCCGCGGACGCGCGATTCCCGGGGCCTTGTCCACGATTTGGCGACTCATTGGGAAAAGAGGACTAGTTACACTTTGTTTCTAGGGTCTTTTCCTCCGAGGTGAAACTTGAAAAGAAAGTGTCGGAAAGTAAAACATTACTCATAGTGCTACGATTCATGCATAAACCCTTAAGGACTTGCCCGGGCCGTCCCAGCGTTTCTTCGTGATGCGTGGGGGGCGACGTCCCACTATGCTAGGAAGCTGCACATTGCTCGCTTCCACTTCACCTCGCGTGGTTCTTGAGGGTGGGGACGATCTTCTAGGTACTTTACCTTAAGACACCTCGCTCTATTAGACCGCAAAAGGATGGAGGGCATAGACCTTCTTATAGGAGACTTGCCGAGACTTAGAGATGTCTAGGAGCATACATCCTTATAACATGAGAATGACAATGTGCAATGTGTTTTCCCGAGTCTTGTTTTTCGAAAATTCCCATATCCTTTTCAAAACCGAACTTTTGAACAACTTATTTTCAAAATAGCATGGTTTTAAAAACGCGGAATGCTGCCCAAATAGGACTAGAATTTCGGCCCAAAACAAGCTTTTATAGCCGGCATGCTGCCCATTTCAAATCTCATTTTTCAAATCGATCATTCGTTTTTCAAAATCAATCCAAAATGTTTCTCGAACCTCAACCAAGCATGAAATGCGTCGAGTCGTGTCCGGGTCATGGCCGTGTTAGGCCGGGTTTGTTTCAAGAGTCTAGAACACGACCTTGTTGGGTCACCCAAACTCACCTCTTGGGCTTTGAGTCATGTTGGTCGACCTTTTGGTCTAGGATAGTCCACAAAAAACGTCCAAGCTAGGCCCTTTAGGACGTTTCACTCGAACCTAAGGACTATGTTGGTCCAAGCACGGGTTTAGTCACACCGAGTCCAGTTTAGAATCGAGCCATGACAGTCTGAGTCATGTCGTTTTGTCGAGTCTAAAATGAACCAAGGTCTAGATCCAACCATGAGTCGAACCTTTTGGTTAATCCGTCTCAAGTCGAGTTTTTGTTTGAGTCAAGTTGGTGTCGTGTCCTTAAGTGTGCAGGGGCTCTTGCATTCGAATTTTGACTCAGTTCGGGGTTTTCTTGTAGAAAGGCCGCCAAAAACCCGACTTCAAGCAATGGAAGATGCTGTTAACAAACTCACTGAGGCCGTGAACCTCATGATGACTAGAATGGATGCAATCGAATCTAAGCTGGGTGAAGATTCCTCTTCATTTACCCCACCTCTCACTAATCTGGAGAAACGGTTCAAATTCATTGAAGACTGTCTGAAACTCTCCCAGGGGAAGAACATCCACTACGAAAATGCTAGGGCCTATGCCCCAGTTCAGGATAAGTTGCCTACGAACATGGTACTCACTGACATCCCAAAGTTCAAGGGCACCGAAGATCCAGTCCACCATGTTAAGGCCTATAAGGGGTACTTAGCACTCAAGGGAGTACTTTTGATATGCTCTCGAAATTTTCGCCCAATCTCTGGGAGAACACCCGAAGGCGTGGTTCTACAATCTTGACCTTAAGAACTTCCCCACCTTCGAAGATATTACGGTGGAGTTCTGTAAGCACTATGCTGACAATGTTGAGATTCAAACCAACATAAGAACTTTGGAGGTTATGACACAAAAGGAGAAAGAGGGCTTTCTTGAATTCCTCGCAAGGTGGCGCGCCGAAAAGCGTGAAGTTAGCCAAGAAGCTTGACGAAGTTGAAATGGTAGATAAGTTCGTAAAGAATCTACGACCTATTTACCGCAATGCTCTTAAATACCAGAATTTTGGCTCTTTCAAAGAATTGATAAGAATCGGGATAAAGGTAGAAGATGATGTCATAAGGGCGGAGGCCGAAAAGCGAAAAGGGTACCAAGGGGCCTCATCGTCTAAGGGCAAGGCCCCAGCAATGACCCATATTGATGAAGCCATCAATCTCTTAGAAGGGCAATCGAAGAAGTCGCAGCGCCAAACACCTAGGGCATTCACCGATATCGGATGCACTTATACATACGCTCTCCAAAGGCTCATAGCCCAAGGAAAGTCAAGCCTATCGTCCAACGCCGGACCCTCCCGCCGATCAACAAGGTAAATGGTATAAACCAAATGCCTACTGTGCCTTTCATAAAGGGAAAGGCCATGATACTGAAAGGTGCTATCGACTGAAGCACGAAATTCAAGACATGATTGAGAATGGAACACTCCCGATCCCAATCAAAACCCAATAACATCACCAATCCATTTGGCGATCACGCCAACTTTGTTTCTGTCGAAGACAATGTCGATTATTCCCATCTTATCCGCCCATGTCACTTGAAAGGGGTGTTTATCGGGAAGATATTTGCGGATTGCTTTGAATTCTTGCCAAACCCGAAGAATGAAATTCAAGTCGGGAGTCTTGCTCTAGAATGTACTCCTCTCATTAACGAAGTTAATAAAAGACAATTCGATTCACCAACTTTCATCACTGGCGTAGATCCTCAGAGGACTACCTCGGGATGGAGGCAAACCATCAAAGGGATCAAGGACAAGAGCCGAGCATCTAAGTTGACAACTGAACAAGGGAAAGCTCAAGACCAGATTTGAAAATTATGAGTCGGGATCTGTTTTCTTATCTTAGTCGAGTCGAGTCTAGGACTTTCTTTTCTTGAATTTGAGTCGTTTGTTCCGCGATGACCTAGGATGTGTCCTAGGAATCGTTTCTTCGAGTCTGTTAAGCATTTCTCATTCCAATAAAAGGTTGCAGTTTCGTTTCCAATTATGTCTTGTTTCCAATCCTCAATCATTCCGAAATATGATAAAACGCACAACACACTCAAAGGAATCCCTGGTGTAGAAATATGTCCCATTTCAAAATGTAAGATACACTAGGATCCCGTGTTTGATTCCTTTACCTATTCCATGTCTGGTGGTAGAAAACCTCCATCTGAACCAATGTTTGTGACAAGCTTTTAGATGATTTTATGACGAACCTGGACTAGCTCCTTGTTTCCCCTATCGATGATGGAAGGCAAGCCTTTTCCCCAACAAAATCATCCCATCTCGAAGAGAGAAGATATCAACCCGTTCTAACAAGGAATTGTTAGTTCCTACCCAAATTAGTTGGCGTAGCCTAGTTTTCAAGGTGTATCCATTTATGACTAAGAGAATGAAGAGAAGATCATTTTCAAAGAGAAAAAAAAAAGATGAAAAAGAATGAAAAGATGAAAAAAAAAATGAAAAAAAAGTGATGAAAGAAAAAGAAAAAGAAAAAAGATGTTGAAGTTATTGCAGAATGCTTTTTGGTTGAATGTCGAAGTTACGGAAGCCATAAGTCAAGTCAAGTACCCATAGTTGAAGTTCAATGGGCGAAGCCAAAAAGCGTAAGTAGTAACCTCTTTACCCTCTAAGTCCTTCCTGAGACAGTTACAAGGGGATAGTCGAGAATTTTGAGAATCATTCCGCTTGTGTTGTTACACCCAACCTTTAGGATCCAGACATGGAAATTTGAACCCACATCTTTTTTCAACCCATTTGCACTCGTGGTTCATTAAACCCGAGACACCCATTCTAACCACATCAGCAGCCATAGCCCTTGGCCTTAGCACCATAAAACAAACCTTCAGAATGATGGTTAACCATTCCAACTTGTTATTACCAAGCTCCACATCCCAAAAGATCCAAGCCTTTTACACCTAACCCCAGACACGGGATTTAACGGTACCTTACAGGCTAGAATGGGATACGACATGATACCTTAGGTGAAACCTTCGAGTGTGTACACACAATCAAAATGCCAATTTAATGCACCTTGATCGAACTACGTCGGATTTGATTTCGCTCCACGCGAATACGTAGGCAGTCCTTCAGAATAAGGGATTCAATCCACTCATCAACCAAGTTGTCATCTTGTCTGTTTCTTACGGGTCCTAACCAAGTCCAAATGAAGCCACCTTTGTTTGAGTCAGTCTTAGCACTCGATGTAGGCTAGGATAAGGATATAAGTTCGGATGAATAGTATCAAGTCTCGGAATGAGCTTTATCTAACGGTGTAGGCAAAGATGCTCAGTCAGATAGATGTGGGTTTTTGTTGGGAACAGAAAATATGTAAAAGCCCGCTGAAAAGAAAGAAGGCGGTGGCAAGAAATGATGAAAACTCGTTGAAAAGAAAGGAGGCGAGGAGAGGAGTGACAGGATGTTCCCAACAAGAGTGATGTGTGATGTCTAAGTGTTCTCATAAAATCAGTCTGTGTTTAGTGTCTGGGCGAAGCCAACGTTGTTGCTCCGTGAGTTTAATCCACCTTGTCAATGCCAAGTGATCTTGATTCCCATGTGCTCTCGGGAGCACGCCCATGCCATACGATATCTTCGTCCCAAGTCCGACGACCTTGTGATTCCCGTTTGTCATCTTTTGGGCGCCAGAATGGCCAATTTACATTTCTACCCCCAACAAGTCAATAATTGAACTAAAACCCGTGCACACTTACGGTTTTATTTTCCTTTTTGTTTTACGGTAGCGGGCTACGCCCACGTTGTTTACGAGTCATACGGAGTGTCTGAGTCGTATTTCATGCTCACCCATCAAGGTTCGATTTCAAAATGCCAAAGATTTCAGAATTCCGAAATTTCAAAAACTTTTTGCGAATTATGGGATAGATGATCCAAGTAGTGGTACATTTCAAGTCAAGGTTCAAATCTCAAAGTTCAAAATCAAATTTTGGGTCGACGACCCAACATCCAAGTGATTCATTTCAAATTCAAAATTTGGGTCGATAGCCCAATTATTCAAAATTTTCAACAAGTTCAAATTTCGGGTCGATGACCCAGTCTTTCAAACTCAAATTTTGGGTCGATGACCCAACATTCCAAGTGATGTCAAATTCAAAATTCGGGTCGATGACCCAATTATTCAAAATTTTCAAATTCAATTTTCGGGTCGATGACCCAATCTTTCAAATAATCCAATTTCAAGATCGATGATCCAAATGTGCTTATGTGATGATTATTGCTAGTACGTTTTTGTGTTTCAAATATAGCAGGATATGCTTCAACTGGGGGCTCTAAAGTCTTCGACTTTAGAGCCATCACAAATCAGGGCTCTGGCGGGTTGGCTTCGAGACCATTATCAAGATGTAGAGGATGATATCCACCCAGAATTCAATTCAATACAAGAGTATGAGATGGAAGAATTCCGTAGCTGAAAGCAAATGATGAAAGCGGCGGCAACCTCCTTGGAAAGTCTCGTCCCATTCGGACAAGTGCCAGCAGATGATAAATTTTGGGCAAATGTCAGCAGAGGATGAGTTTTGGACATACGCCAGCAGATGATAAACCTTGGGCATGTGTCAGCAGTGGCCGAACTACGACGCGGGTTTGATTCCGTCAGAAACGGATACGTTGGCGCCTAAGGATAAGGCTCAACCCACCATTTATGCAATTTATGGGTCGATGACCAATGACGATAATTTGACACAACAGAAGCAAGAGTCAATCCTCAGCGAAGTTTCAGGTATGATCTCTTCTTATGGTCAAGTGAGCTTATATACGCAAGTCTAATGGACTATAAACGACCCGCAGAATCCTCAGGTCGAGAGGGACCTGGGGTATACTTTGACTTTCGCCTTGTCCAAGCCTCAGTCAAAGTGGGGGCTCTGTAGATACCCGTATCCGTCGATATTGGAATTTATAGAGAACCCGACAAACACCCGATGATGATAGGACACATGTATTCTTTAGTTGTCATTGTCATTATTTGGGTTCGTTTTACGATGTAGAATGGGCGTCGTCGATGAAGTATTTTGTTAATTTAAATGATATTTAAATTAATGTTTTTAGTGAGTTCATTTTGTTATTTTAAATGATATTTAAATTAATGTGTTTTTTTAAGTGAATTCATTTTATTAATTTAAATGATATTTAAATTAAAGCTTTATTTTGAATTTATTTTCTTAAGTTTATTTTATTGAAAATAAAATAAATATTTGATTTGAAAAATCATTTTATGAGTATATTTGATTTGGAAAGTCATTTATTTTTATTTTTAATTGATTTGAAAAATCGATTTTAAAAAGCGAAGAAAACTCGTTTTAAAAGCATGTTTTTGAGCTCGATTTTAGCTCGGTTTTTGAGCCCGTTTTCTTTACGACTTGGCACGAATATCGAGTACACTAACCAACCTAAGCCTCTACCCATCCACCCTTGTTCGAACCCCCTATCCATGGCCCAAAATTCCATCCCAAACACCTCCCCAAACAGCCCGCAACAAACGAGCAGCCCCCCTGTTTTGGCAGCTCAATCTCGAGCCCAAAACCCGCTCCAAACACTACCAAAACCCGTGCCCATTAACCCTAACCCATACCCTAATATCCTACCCATATTACCTTACCTTAACCACCAAGAAAACCCCCCAAACGAACCCTAGAAAACCCCCCAAAGCTGCTGGACAGCAGCTATGCTCAGCAGGCCCGTCTGCCTCTCTCCCCCCTTTTGCCCTACTTTAACTCCTTATAAATACCACCCCTTCACCATACATTCATTCCTCTAAGTTCTACATACATCCTACCATCACCCACAAGCTTTAAACCTCAGAAACAAACCCTAATTGCCTCTCAAAAACCCTCCACAAAACCGACATACAAACTGAAACTGTTTGTGTGTCCTCCTCGAAAAGCAACTCGTTCCTCCATCAAACCTCCATCAAAACTCGATTTTCTTGTTCCTAATTAACAACATAACATCCATCTACACATTAGACAAAGATTTACGAGCCAAATTGCCCTTGAGAGTACACGAAATCCCTCGAAAAACAGAGTGTTATACACTCTGTTTTCGCTGTTTATTCTTGTCTGTCCAGTTCTGTTTGTGCTCGTTTTTCGTGCCCAATAACCCAAAACGAGCAGGGGTTGTTTTAAGATTCCTGTTCTCCTCTCTTTCTAGTTTTCAAAACATCTTTCGAATCGAATTTTCGTCGTGAAACGAGGGAGATATCACTGTTTTAAAATCGCTGTCCAGAAAGTTTCCAAAACGCGTGTTTGCTTTATTCTTCGTCGACGACGGCCTCTCGAGATAAAATCTACCATCGATTACGACCCAAGACGGTGTCAACGATACATGAACTAGGTTGGCCTCGTCTTGGCCGTGAGGGTGGCCGTTGGTTTGGGCCGTGAGGTGGCCGTTTTCTTTACCTTTCTCGTTTTGTTTTTATACCGTTTGTTTTCTCGTTGTTTCATTGTTTGTAATTTATCGTTGGTTTATCGAGTTGTAATCTTTCAAGTTTGTTTCCTTTTATCGAGTCAAATGATTTCTAAAAACCTTAGTCTTGTTTGGTTAGACGGTTGTTCCCCAATGTTTGTAGAAGCGTAGTAAACCGCATGTTGTCTAAAGCAACATGGCCCGGTTTATGCTAATGCATGCTTTGGTGCGTAGCCCTATGTCTAATTCGATGAGATTAAGCGCGAGCACGCATTACGAGGAGTGACCCAAGGCCGTGGGTCATGTGAGCCGTGGGCCACCCCTCATGTGCACGGTTTTCTAGGCCAAACGGCCGTGTGTGTTGTCATGTATTTCGTTGTATGTAGCATTTGTATTTAGATCGAGTTGTATCTTTAATTTGTTGTTGTGTCGGCATGAAATGCCTGGTTTGTAATAGGTAGATCCCAACGGCTCCCCCATTCCCCCTAAGCCTTGTTTGTTTGCTTTACATGTTGTTAGATCAATCAACCCACATGCTAAATTACAACTTTGACAAAGTTAGTTTAGTTGCATCTAAAACGACATAGAAATTGTTGTCACATGATAGGGTTAAAGCAACGTTTGCATATCATACATCGTAGTAGCTATGACCTTGTTTGAAATCCGACACTTGACTTAGTAGAGGCCGTTATCGACGGGCGGGTGATACGTGCCTAATGTATAGTCTTTTTGGTCTATTTCAGCACGTATTTCTATGCATTTCTATACTATTGTTATGGTATTTTGCCCCGAATTGGCTACTTTGGTGTATTTTGTCCTTCTTTGTAGGAATGATCGCGAAAGTAGCGGAACCATACCTCTTTTTGTCCCTTCTGCATGCATTTAGAGGAGACGGGATTATCCCAGAGTGAGATGTTGCACTTAGAAGTGTCGTTGCACGCATTACGAGGTACTTGAGTGAAGACGTAAGCTGAAATGAAGATCCAAGTGGTCTATCGAGCTGTTTGGAGGACGATCGAAGGGTTCCTAGGCTTCCTGAGGCTCGATCGAGAGGTTCCTTCCTCGATCGAGTGAGCTGCACATGATCCAAGCCTCGATCGAGTGACCTGTTGGTCGATCGAGGGCCTTCTGTTGAGACATTGGTCGATCGAGTGGTGTTGCCTACTCGATCGATAGGATTTCGACTTCGTGGGCTTAATCAGTCCATGTTTTATTTCCGCATAAACACTTAGGGATTTTTGCTATATAACCTATGTTTACTAGGTTAATTAAGTATCTTTTTACTTATCTTTTTATCTACTATTCACTTTGTTACTTCCTACGTTACTCTTGCATCTTTGACTTGCTACTCTCGTTTCGGATTTCTTCATTGGATTACGAGTTCTTTACGCCGGAGTTTGCTTGGATTGTAATTCTCTCTTCCCTTAATAATAATTAACCTTTTGTTGCATTATTTTCTTGTTTTTGTTATCATTCTTTACGCCTAATTTCTATTATTGCATTTTATTGTTATTTCGTCATGTCTTCTGCTGGAATCTTGTTTGCTGTTAGTTTTATTACGAATATGAGTAGCTAAACCCCTTCATGTTGGGATTAGGGGATCTGCGGTAGAATAATGACGACGTAGTGAATGAATTAGACGAATTGACCAAGAGACCCTGTCACTATAGCAATATAACTGTAATTCTCGACCTAGTTGAGTGCACGCTTCTATGTCACCCATTAATCTGGCTACAATTAATCCTGGATCGAAAGATTGGACTAAATAGGCCTGCTATAAAACGATAGACTACCCTAATGAGGACGAAAGTTAAGTTAGTGGTATTTTAGGGTGGGAAGTGGACCGAAAGGACCTTCTAATATCCGTCTCGCATTAGTTAAATCGAGTCATTTCTTTGCTAAGTTGTTGAACTACCGTAGTGAACCGAGTTCCCGACATGTCCCTCTCTTATTGATAGTTTAAAATTTTTTTATTGCCTTTCTTTTCTCTCTGCTTTATTTCTCTTCCTTTTACTCCGTAATTTAGAACTAAAAATTCAATCAACCCCGTTGTTACCATAGAATTAGAAATAGACAATTTGTAGTTGCATTACCTCCCGAGGATTCGATACTCGATTGCCTCTACTACATTTTTAGTTGAGACCGTTAGGTTTTATTTTTGACAGTGCGCGACGGACGTGTCAAATTTTGGCGCCGTTCTTGGGAGGCAATTGTCCAATTTACTAGGCCGTTTTATTTTTCTCCTTTTGGTTTAAGGAACATCGTTCCTTAAACTATTCTCATATCTTGTCTTTAGTTTCGTCTTATGCGCAGTCGCGGGGTGGTCCACTACTACCTTTTGATCCCGAGATTGAGAGATCTCTGCGCGTAAAAGGAGACTATTTCAAGAGCAACAACAGTAGAGGAAGAGCCCAGTTCTCGTGGTAACTTTTACGAGAACGAGCTTTTTGAAGACAATCCACCATCTTCTCCAGTTTCCAATTCATCACTTGAGTCTATCACTTTCCCAGAATTTCTCGAAATGGCCGAGGAAGCTACCATTGCTAGTCACTCCGAGCCCACCGACAATCTTTATAAAGGGTTCGAATCGCCCGGAGATGCTAGGAAGTTCGAGCCTAAGCCTTCTTACATTAGCATGGTCGAGAAAAATCGGTTCGGGGAGCTGCGAAGGAAGATGCGGCTCAACATATGGAGACCTTCATTGATTACTGGCGCTCCATACCTCCTCCAACATGGCGTGACCGTGATCGGATCAAAGAAACTATGTTCATCTTCTCACTCCGCGATCTTTGCAAGGGAGTGGTACGAGGATTTAGACAAAGCTGCTCACGGCATAACATATTGGAATTCGCTAGCATTGGCGTTTTATAAGAAGTATTTCTGCTGCTTCGAGAACCATTGCCATTAGAGCTCGGATAACCGATTTCAAACGGGGTCCCGACGAGAACTTCCACGAGGCATGGCTGCGATTTAAGAAATTGGTGCGGACCATACCGCATCACGGTTTCGAAAAATGGAGTCGTGCAACCATTTTTACAATGGTTTATATGATGATCGAGAGGGCTATATTAGATCTTTGCACCAACGGTCGATTTTCCGACAACTTGGGGCCGACGAAAGGATGGAAAATCATAGATGATTTAGCCACTCATAGAGGTCAATACGGGAATTCAAGGGGAAACCAAAGGAGAGTCTGCTGAGTCCTCTTCGGTGGCGCGTTAGAGGCCCTTCTTGCTAGGTTCGACAAGTACGAACTAGGGGGAGCTCTCAAGCCGGGGATGTACCGGGTTAATGCCATGACGACGGTCCTTTCGTGCATGCGAGATGTGGGGTAGATGGACATGTCGCTGATTATTGTCCTAGTCCTTATGAGCAATGTCTTTGCCTTTCAACACTACAGGCAAAACAACACTCATTACGAGCCGAATATCCACCCCAATTTGAGGTGGAGTAATCAGAACAACGTACTCAATCCCACCGCCCCTCCAAATCAGTCGCAACAACCATATATCCCTCCACATCAGAAGCAACAAGGCTATCAGAAGCCTCCGTCCTTTAACCCTCCTAACCACGGTTCATCTTCAAGTGGGGTGAGTGAAATGGGCGAGTTAAAGTCTATGATGCAAGCCATTACAAAGCAGCTTCATGCGAGCGATCAACAAAGAAGCACAAGTGATCAACAGAGAGACGCGACCATAAAGGCACTTGAGACTCAAGTTGCCCAACTTGCCGCGAATCAATCCTCGAGGAAGCCAGGTCATTTACCGACTCAAAATGAGAAGAACCCAAACGAGACGGTACATTTGATAGAGTTGAGAAGCGGTCTTTCTTATGAGGGACCAGAAATGAAGAAATCGGACACGGAAATAGTCAGAATCGATGATGAACGGTGTTACGTTAAGAGAAAAGGACTCACGACACGAGAGTTACTCGATCGATCGAAGTTTGATGCTAAAACAGCTCGATCGAGTGGAATTGATGAGGAAAGCCCTCGATCGAGTAGTCTTTCTACTCGATCGAGTGAACTGGGAGCTGAAGATGGTCGATCGAGTGGGGATGTTGCTCGATCGACTGAGGTTGCTGAAGAAGGTGTTCGATCGAGTGACCACATTGCTCGATCGAGTGATATTGATGACGGGAAGCTTATTCGAGAGCCTGCTAGTGCTCGTATAAGCGATGAATTACCGAAAAGACCTCGTTCGAAGAGGTAAGAAGCGTCAGAAGGATCTTGAACTTGCTCCCGAAGACACTTTGGAAGCGAGGAATAAGGGACTCGAGATTCCAATTATTGTTCCCTTCCCGAGGCGGCTGCAGAATACCAAGATTAATCAACATTTTAGCAAATTTGTTGAGCTTTTGAAGAGTTTGGAAGTTTCCGTGCCGTTCATGAATTGTTTGACTAAGGTACCTTCTTACTTGAAATTTATGAAAGAGATTTTAGCACGTAAGAGGACCATAAATGATAATGAGACCGTAGCTTTGGCGAGATGGGGTCAACCCTATCTCAAAATAAGCTACCTATTAAGCAATCCGACCCGGGTAGTTTTTCGATCCCTTGTCACATAGGAATGCAATTGATTGATAATGCGCTATGCGATTTAGGCGCTAGTGTAAGTGTTCTACCTTTGTCTCTAGCTAAGAGACTTGGTGTGACAAAACCGAGTTGCACCAACATGATATCCGGATGGCCGACCGTAGTTTATCACGGCCACTAGGAGTAGCAGAGGACGTACCTGTTCGGATCGGGAAGTTCTTTATTCCCGTTGATTTCGTCGTCTTAGACATCCCCGAAGATGTGCACACCCCTATCATTTTAGGGAGACCATTTTTGTCCACTTTGCCGTGCGGTGATAGACGTTGGGGGAAGACTTTGACATTTCAGGTAGGGGATGAGGAGCTGATTTTTCATCAGTCCAAATTCCGGAGGGCCCCCATGCAAGCTCAGCCTTGCAATGCCCTCTCTTCTATTGACCCTATTATTGACACTCCAGATGAAAGTTTGGAGAATATTGCTATTATTGCTAACCCTCCGCCTCGGTTGAGAGCAACAAGGAGGAAAATTCGTCTTTGTCCTTCTGCGGTGCGGATGAAGGCAAGAAAGGAGCGATCAAAGGACGGTGGAACCATTGTCAATCAAACCGGAGCCAAGAAGGCTAAGGAAGGCGACGAGAGGGCGAGAACGAAGACAGTTCGCACCTACATAGATGGGAACTACATTCCTCCTCTTTGTCAAAACGATAATTCAAGCTCATGGAAGTCAAAGAGGACGGTCGATGTATCGGCTGAAGTGACGTCCTCCGATCGAAAGCCCACGAAGGGGCTCTGCTAAGCTAATGGGAATTAAACGGGGAAATGCCCCGTGTAACAAAGTGTAATAGACATATTGTTTGAATTTCCTTTGAATTGACTTTATTACGTTTTTATTAGGACAATTAGTTAGACATTCTTTTCTTAGCATAGAATAAGACTATAGACGTGTTTCTTTGCATATTTGGTATTTTTGGGATGTGTTTGGATATGTTTTACGCGGTTTGGGAAGATGCACGCAATTCAAGGAAGAAAGGACGAAAATTCACGAAGAAGTCCTCGATCGAGTACTTTTTGTACTCGATCGAGTGGAAGTTGGTTCGATCGAGCGTGCTTGCTACTCGATCGAGGAAGGCCACGAGAGAAATGGTCGATCGAGAGGCGACTACTCGATCGAGCAAAGGGACATCCAAAAGACCTCGATCGAGTGACTTAAAATCACTCGATCGAGTGAAATGAACAAAGTGGGACGGGAGTTTTTCCTATACTTAACTCCTTATTTCAGTTTTTCATTTCTAATGTTTTGTCCCTAATTTCTCCTAAACCCTTCCCTAATTGCGATTGATTTTTCCCCCAAATCCCCATTTCTTGCCCAAAATACTCAATCCACCACCTACATTCTATTGTTAACCAATTAATCTTCAATAACCCCTTAATTTCCCCCTCCTTCTTGCTCGTTTTTGCGGTTTTTAAAAGGGATTAGGGTTCGCGGTTTTCTTGATCGAAAATCCGCCTTGCTTGCTTGCTATTTGAAGTTTAATTGCACATTGTAGGTTAATCATCATCAAGTAAGTATTTCTATCACACTCCTTGCAATTTCTCTTGATTTAATTCGAATTTCTTTGAGGTGATTGCATTAGGGTTCGAAAATTCCATGTATAGTCGAATTTATTCGATTAAATTGTGTTTATTTGCCCTTGATTAGCTTGTTGATGTTATCTTAGCAATTCCTCACTGTTTTTGCATGTTAAATTCGATTTTTGCGCGATTTCCGCGACTAGGGTCCCTGTAAGTCGAATTCATCGACTGTCTGACGGTTTTTCTATTGCATTGCTTGCTTAACTTCATCCATGCTTACTTAACATCTGTTGTTAATAGCTAGTTACCGTCCCTATCGCCTTTATATGATGTGAATTGTTAGGAATCTCGCGTTGTGAGTGGTTATTCTCGATCGCCCGAGTCATACATGCCCCCATTTCGGTTTCATCTTTGTTTTAGCCCTTTGGCGATCCTTTGCTTTATCATTTTATCACCACTCACTGCTTTGCTTTTCGAATTTTTCGAGGAATTGTTTGGTCTTGATTCTTTGTGCGTCGAATTTTTCGACTAATAGGGCCATTCTTTTTCTTTGTCACATGTTGGTTAGCGGTTGTTTTAGCCACGGTTAGCAGCATCCTTTCTTATTCATGCCCTTTGATACTTTGCAGGATGGACGCGAGTTCTCTGTCTTCTACTAGTACGTCCTCCGGCTCGTCGGTGAGCGAGTCGGTGGCCCTGCTGTTGCCACTAGCTACGCCTTGGTCACCACTGCAGCACCGTTCTACTTGTCTCGGTGCGGGGACGGTGTACGCCGCGACCCGGCTCGGCGGAGCTCGATTCGGACTTCACCGACCACTACTCCTAGGCCCTTCTCTTTCTTGGATCGTTTCAGCCCCGTTTTCCGCCGACTGGTATCTTGCCGCCACCGAGACCACACCGGCGAGGCTAGTCGGTTAGCCATCACTTCCGGCTCTTCGGGTTTTTGTTCTGAGAGGGCGCTCTCGCACTGTCACCGAAGCGCGCCACGACGTTTCACTTCGAGGCTCACCGGAAACGGTTAGTCGCTTTACTTCGTTGCCCCCTCTCCTCTACCCGTTTTCTTGCGCGGACCGACCTAGAGACCTTAGGCATCTACGAGGAGGTCTGTAGTTTGTTGAACGGGACGGGTATGTCGGGTTTGATTACCATGCAGGAGGCTACCATTCGTACCCTTACGTACGAGTTCTTTAGCTCCTATTCCTTTGACACCGACTCTTACGCTGCCGACCACTCCAGTTCTGCATTTACTTTCGACTCATGAATGAGTCGCACCATCGGACTTTGGCCAAGTTTGGCCAAGTTTTAGGCCTCGTTAGTGACGGTCCCACCGCCCCACCTAGAGACCTCCTTGACCACTTTGGTCAGCGCTTACTCACACTCCCTTCCACTCACGGAAGGGAGCTCATGTTCACTTACTGCGCCCGTTACTACTTGCGTCTGCTAGGAGAGACCATTTTTGGGCGCCCGAGTCCAACAACGTGACCAACACCGAGCTAGCGATTCTCGCAGGTACCTCAACATTGACTACGGTGCCCGTTTGTTCTAAACATTGCCTATCCGGTAGCTCGGCATTGGAACGGGATTGGGACTCGGGTCAAGACCGCTATTGTCTGCGGAGGGCTAGTGACTAGGATCGCCCGCGACCTTTACCCCACCGACCCTTCACTCACTTCACCCGACGAGATGGCTCACCTTGACCTGGATGCCATGGGCCGACTTGACCTGGTTCCCAAAGGCGAAGGGGAGTGCGAGGACGTGGAAGATCCGTGGTTCCACGTCATTACCTTCTTGCCGTGTTCTACCCTTCCGCCACTTTTACCGCTCTCTCTCACTGCCGAGGGAGCGAGGCCACCTCCACCTACCTACCACCTCACCTTCACCCCTCCTTCTTCTTCTTAGGAAGAGGAAGCGAGAGGCGGAGCATCTTCTAGCTCTCGGACTCCGGCCCGGACTCGAGCCCAGTGGACCGACCCCCACGCCTCGGCCTACACCTTCACTCACTCCACCCCCACTGACCCTCCTTCCCGGGGTTCGGTTTTTCCGCCAATTTTGTCTGCCCTCCTGCTTTAGAGGCGCCCGAGGTCATGGACCAAGGGCGTCGTGATGCCGTGCTTTCGGATATGTGCGGGTACATTGCGAGATGAGACGGGATATGGCTTTGGCTGTATTCCCGCTCTACGAGTTCCATATCCGAGCCGGCGACCGATTCCAGAGGGGTGGCCGCATCCTTCCTTCTACCGATACCCGGCGGACGGGTACCCTCCGTCTCCCTCGACTCGGAGGAGGAGCCGGGAGGAGAGGCAGCGATAGCACGAGAGGTGCGGTTGCGAGGCCGAGCGGCGGCCGAGCTTCCGAGAGAGGAGGAGAGTGACCCTCCGTTCGTGCCGGTCCGGAGGACAGTGAGATGACGACCGAGTCTCCCCCTTGTTTGTTCTTTGGTTTGGGAGACTGTTTTGTTGAGTCGGAGTACACGAGAGACGGCGGTGCTTGACGACGAGTAGCTCTTGGTCTACTCACTTCCCCGATTTTACTGGGTTTGGTTTGGGGAAGTTCGTGTTTTGTATGTTCTCTCACTCTTTTTATTTCGTCTCCTTTATTTTTATTTTATTGGTTGTATATTCCCATCCCCCATTTTTCCTCTTGGTGTATCTTTGGAGGACAACGAGGGCGTTGTCCGTTTTGGTTTGGGGAGGGTATTGCATCCTTTTGAGTCTGCATCTGCATTTGTTTTGCATTCACGTTTAATTTTTCAGTTTGCATTTGTTGTTTATTTTCAAAACAATCAAAAATCCAAAAAATTAGAAATTGTTAAAAATTCAAAAAAAATTTCACGTTTATTTTTGCATTTAGGTTGAGTCGGAACGGTAGATTCCCGTGATGAAATTGCACTATAGCTTGTCATTTTACTTGAGCCTTGCACTTGTATTGATAGTTTTAGCCTTGTCATACGCATAATCTACGAATTTCTGTTCAAATTATAGCTGACTGTTTAGACTTGACCTAATAAACTGGCAAACTACTTAAAAATTCTGAGTTTTAGAGCCATAACTGGTGACATTCATGACCAGTTCATTAGGAATTTTGAGAGTAGTACTCCTTGCATAGCATGTTTGTCTCATTTGCACATTTATGACATTCAATTTCTCGTCAAATGCACACATTCGGGTTGTGGTTGGTGTCACATGCAGGGAGGGTCTTGAAAATTCCCCTTCTTTATATATCTTCACCCATTTAGCTCCACTTTAGCCAAACTTGCCTTTTTGACCCATTAGCTACATTCCAAACTAAGCCTGCCTAGTCAAGCTAGTTAGTTTGTCCTTTTGTGGTATGTCTACCATTGCAGTTTGGCCTGTCTTTCTTGTTGGAGTTGGTGTTTGTGTTAAGGAAGGAGGAAAGAAAGAAAAAAAAAGAGTATTGAAAAAGAAGAAAAAAAAAGGAAACGTGAAAGAAAGAAAAAAGAAAAGAAAAAAAATAGAAAATGAAAAAAAAAATGATGAGATTCACGTATATAATGAAAAAAAAGAGAAAGAGAAATTGTGTAAAATGTTGTCCCCTCTCGTCAGAGTTGAGAAGATGTTCGAAGATGTACAATCGACAAGAGGGTTGGTTGCTTCAGTTAGTTGTTTCAGACGATGTGTTTAAAAAAGGGAACTTTGTGACCGTCTGACTCCTCCACTCTTATTCCACATTTTTTGAGGAGATTGTGCTTTGAGTCTAGTGAGTTTTGTGCCAAGTGAAGGGCACCCGTACTTAATCTTTCAGTCAGTTTGAGATCCGGATGGTTTATTATGGTCCTGTAGGAACTAGCTTGACGCTTTTACCTCCACATTTCCATAACTTGTTTTGCCCTTTCTCACCTGAACCTCACTATTCCCATATTATTTGCATACCCTCGGCTGTGACGGACATTGTTGGTTGGAATCTGTGCATTAGTACTTGAATTGTCTTTCATCTTTGTTGCATGCATGCTATGTAGGTCGCAGTTAGGCGAGTGACTGTCTTTTCTTCTCTCTTTTACATATTACATTTGCCCTTTGCTTCATGAGAGAAGAGTGACCACGTGAGAGTCCAGTTTTGTTGGTCTTGCAAGGTCGATAGGTCAGCTTTATTTCTGAACAGCTTATAATTCGTTTGCGTATTGACTGCCTAGCTTTAACCGTTGATTTTCGTTGCATTAATTTAGTTCAAGTAGACAAGTTAAGCTAGCTCTGAGTTATCATTTCCGTTCCATTAGTTTAGTTTTGAGTTTACTCGAGGGCGAGTAAAGGTTTAGTTTGGGGAGATTTGATACGTGCCTAATGTATAGTCTTTTTGGTCTATTTCAGCACGTATTTCTATGCATTTCTATACTATTGTTATGCTATTTTGCCCCGAATTGGCTACTTTGGTGTATTTTGTCCTTCTTTGTAGGAATGATCGCGAAAGTAGCGGAACCATACCTCTTTTTGTCCCTTCTGCATGCATTTAGAGGAGACGGGATTATCCCAGAGTGAGATGTTGCACTTAGAAGTGTCGTTGCACGCATTACGAGGTACTTGAGTGAAGACGTAAGCTGAATTGAAGATCCAAGTGGTCTATCGAGCTGTTTGGAGGACGATCGAAGGGTTCCTAGGCTTCCTGAGGCTCGATCGAGAGGTTCCTTCCTCGATCGAGTGAGCTGCACATGATCCAAGCCTCGATCGAGTGACCTGTTGGTCGATCGAGGGCCTTCTGTTGAGACATTGGTCGATCGAGTGGTGTTGCCTACTCGATCGAGAGGATTTCGACTTCGTGGGCTTAATCAGTCCATGTTTTATTTCCGCATAAACACTTAGGGATTTTTGCTATATAACCTATGTTTACTAGGTTAATTAAGTATCTTTTTACTTATCTTTTTATCTACTATTCACTGTTACTTCCTACGTTACTCTTGCATCTTTGACTGCTACTCTCGTTTTCGGATTTCTTCATTGGATTACGAGTTCTTTACGCCGGAGTTTGCTTGGATTGTAATTCTCTCTTCCCTTAATAATAATTAACCTTTTGTTGCATTATTTTCTTGTTTTTGTTATCATTCTTTCTGCCCTAATTTCTATTATTGCATTTTATTGTTATTTCGTCATGTCTTCTGCTGGAATCTTGTTTGCTGTTAGTTTTATTACGAATATGAGTAGCTAAACCCCTTCATGTTGGGATTAGGGGATCTGCGGTAGAATAATGACGACGTAGTGAATGAATTAGACGAATTGACCAAGAGACCATCCTTTATAGCAATATAAGCTGTAATTCTCGACCTAGTTGAGTGCACGCTTCTATGTCACCCATTAATCTGGCTACAATTAATCCTGGATCGAAAGATTGGACTAAATAAGCTGCTATAAACATAGACTACCCTAATGAGGACGAAAGTTAAGTTAGTGGTATTTTAGGGTGGGAAGTGGACCGAAAGGACCTTCTAATATCCGTCTCGCATTAGTTAAATCCGAGTCATTTCTTTGCTAAGTTGTTGAACTACCGTAGTGAACCGAGTTCCCGACATGTCCCTCTCTTATTGATAGTTTAAAATTGTTTTATTGCCTTTACTGCTCTCTGCTTTATTTCTCTTCCTTTTACTCCGTAATTTAGAACTAAAAATTCAATCAACCCCCGTTGTTACCATAGAATTAGAAATAGACAGCTGTAGTTGCATTACCTCCCAGAGGATTCGATACTCGACTGCCTCTACTACATTTTTAGTTGAGACCGTTAGGTTTTATTTTTGACAGGTACGCGACAGACGTGTCAGCGGGGTTGGGTGTCCTTATGGGCTTCCCAACACGTACCCTCACCCCTTACTCAAGATCTATGGTTTGTGGATCCGTCTAAATACCATTGGATTACGAGAGTCATTCAATCGAGTGATATAGGGTACAAGTCTTTATCTTTAATCACTCGTAGTCGATTGGCTTTATGCTTTTCGATGAAAGGTGTAAAGTTGACTTGAACGGTTCCAAGTTCCCAAAAAACTTGGTGGCGACTCTAATATGTCTTAATTCGATTCGAAAGAACCTCGAGTCGATTATGCCTAGTGTGGATCCCGCGGACGCAGTTCCCGAGGGCCTTGTCCACAACAATATATACAAGACTACACTACAAAGGATATGAACTTGTTTTTGGTTTTTCAAATTTTTCAAATTTTTATGGTTTTTCGAAATTTTTTTGATTTTTTTGGATTTTTGAATAAAAGCTAAGTTAGAATTCCCCATCCCCACACTAATACGGGCATTGTCCTCAATGGCCAAAATGATGGGAAATCATGCAAACATGATGCATGAATTCTACACTAAATGCAAGTTATACTAATCTATACTACATGATGCATGGGTTTTTGTTTATGACGGAGAACGTAATTTATATTACCTCCTGTTGCGTATGCATGTACTTCCCCAAACCGAGTTAGACATTATTTCTAATGTCCTAAATTTGGGGTAGTTCATGCACACAAGATGCAATGCATGAAACTAATTTTGTCATTTTGGATTTTCAAAAGTGGGAACAATAAAATAAGAACACCTCAATGGGGCCGAGGTGTTAGTCCTCTATGTTGCTAGGACTCTCCAACCATGATCAAGATAAAATAATGTACAAGTTAACAAAACATAAACTTCTTTCACGAAAATTGAAACTAAAGAGAGGAGATGAGGAAACTTCACTTAAGCTTGAGATGGGTGCCTCACGCCCGCTCCATCTAGCTATGAAGAGATCCTCTAGAGATCGCCGTCATCTCCCTCTAGATCACTATCCCATATTTCCTTGGATGCATCACTTGTATTCGGGTCTATGAACTCGTCCTCTTCACTTCCAAGCTCCACAGTGTCCCCTCCGCAAGAATTGTTGCTCCCTTCCTCTTGTCGTCCGTTTGCCCCTTCATTTGCCCTCTCCGAATTGGGGAAGAGTAAATCCATTTGCGCCCAAGAGAGAAATGCTCCCTCCTCACTAATCTTTCCCCTTTGAATCATATCGTGGTATTGAGGATATAGTGTATAATAATTGTCCACGGTAGCTTCATATTGTCGGAAGTGCAAATCTTGTAGAATTCCCGTTACAAAGTCATCACATGGAAGGATAAAGGGGTTGGGATGGTTGTATGGTTGATAAAGAAATGGGTAGGGAGGCACGTTGATTTTCTCATCTTGAGGTTGTTGCTCTTGTTGTTGTTGTTGGGGATTTGGAGGTGGTGGTGCTTGCCTTGCTTGGGTTGGGTTTGGAGGGATAAGGTAGGATGGGATTGGTGATAAAGGTCCTCTTCTTGGTGAGATTCTTGGTAGGCCGGTCATTGGTAGGTAGATTGGATCACTTCCTTTCGTTATCCACTTGATCCTTTTATCAACCCCCTCAAGGGTTATCCAATGATGATGAATAAGAAGAAGGTCTTCATTTATTCTTGTATTTCCGGAAAGAGGAGCATACTAATTATTTTCATTGAATTTTGGATTGAAATGCTTTGCAATCTTCGTAATGAGCCCTCCATTAACAATGTGTCTCATCCCATCATCATCACCGTTCCTAAACTTTGCCCATTTTTCGAGTAGCCCAAGAGGCGCATTGAAGAGGTACCCACCCCTTCCTTAGATATTGAGATAAGACTCCATGAACACAAGGTCAAGTTCGTTCACTATTGCCGGATCTCGGCGAGCAAGTAGTGTGCCGGAAAGGAACCGGTAAGTAAGTCTCATAATAGGATTTTGAATGTGGAAAGCTAGACACTCCTTGATGTACATGAAATCTCGGCCGGCCATGGCCCTCCATAGGGGTGCAACACTATGTCTCTTTGGTTTTGATGTCCGGGTAGGCGAGACATCGAGACCAAGCACATTAGCAAATTCCACTAGAGTCATCATTCTTGAAACACTTTCCAACCTAAATTCTATGCATATTGTTCTATTCAAGGTTGTAATCTTCAAGAAGCTCAAAAATTCAAGCACAAGGGATCGGTAAGTTTGCTCATGCATGTGGAAAAGGGTAGAGAGACCAAACAACTCAAAAAGAGCTTCCACTTGGTGATAAATCCCAAGTTTCCTTAAAGTATCATGACATAAAAACTTAGTAGAGAGAATGTTCTTACGAAGAAGCCGGTGGAAAACGAGTCTTTGCACATCATTGACGAATTCAACATTTGAGAATTCATCAAGTCTTGTAAGATCCACAATTTCTTCATGCTCCCTTCTTAATGTGTTGATATGGGAGGTAGAAGAGCTTCCTCTTACCCTTGGTCTTCTCCTATCCCTAAAGGAAGATCCCTTTGGTGGCATTCTTTGATTGTCGAGTTGGAATTTTTGATTTGTTAAAGTTTAAAGATGCTCCTTGTGGATTGAATGTTGTCTTTGGAACCTTAGCAAATTGGGGCTTTTTGATTTTGTGGGGTAAAAGAGTGATTGGGATATGCTTTGGAGTCATAAGGAGGTGGGTTTTTATAATACAAGTGGAAGGAAGGGTGATGTGTCACAAATTGTGTGGTGGGGTGTAATAAGAATAGGAAAAATCGTGGTTGATTTTCCGCAGGAAGACAAGCGGATTCGAGCATAAGACGCTTGGATTCCAGAGTTTCGGGACGGGTGGTTTTGAGGGAAGACGCCCTGGATTACGCCTGATTGATTCTCCAAAAATATGACGCCGCCAAGACGGGCGTCTCGACCCCAAGACGCTCGGATTTTCTGAAATGAGACATGCGTCTTTTCCCAAAGACGGGCGGATTCTGAGACAGTAACCTTTCTTGTTTTTTACAGGCAAAAAGACGGGCGTCTTTCTGCAAAGACTGGCGGAGTTTTCAGGACGAGCGTCTTCTCTGCCAAGACGCTCGGATTCTTCGGCAGTCCCAAAAATTCCAATTTCACAGCCTAAAAGGACGGGCGGATTCTGCTAAAGACGCCCGGATTCCCGCGGGATGGGCGGATTCCAATGAAGACGCTCGGGTTCCTTGCTGCGAATTTTTCTTTGTTTTCTTTGACTTCGCCAAATGCTTCCCCACACTTGAAGATTGGTTCCTTCCTTCATTCAAAATTTGTTAGTGACCCTCCCTCACTTACTCTCATGAAAAGGGTTTATGTTTATAATTAAAGGAAAGCAATAAAATTATAAATACAAGTTAGAGGGTTAGTATATTTACAAGTGGTGGTTTAGGGAGGACTCCACCAAACTCTCCCTTTGATGGTTCTTTCAAGGATGAGAAGGCCCGAGGTAGGTGACCTCGAGCTCTCCAATAAACGCTCCCTCATAGTATGGCTTCAACCTTTGACCATTGACCTTGAACTTGCTTCCATCTTCCGCCTTGATTTCAAAATCCCCATATTTTCCAGCTTCGGTTATCACGTAGGGACCCATCCATCTAGAGTTCAACTTTCCCGGAAAGAGTCGGTAGCGGGAATTGAATAGAAGGACTTTATCCCCTTTGTGCAAGGCTTTTTGTTTAATCCTCTTGTCATGGAGCAATTTTGTCCTTTCCTTGTAGATCTTGGCATTTTCATAGGATTGTAGTCGGAATTCCTCCAACTCTTGAATTTGAATCATCCTCTTTTGACCACTCAATTTGAGATCAAGGTTAAGTGCTCGAATTGCCCAAAGTCGCATGCTTTTCCATAGACAAGCTTGTAAGGGGAGACTCCTATGGGAGTCTTATAGGCCGTCCTATAAGCCCAAAGAGCGTCATCAAGCTTTGTGCTCCAATCTTTTCGGGTCTTGTTCACAACTTTCTGAAGGATTTGCTTGATCTCTCTATTCGAAACTTCAACTTGACCGTTTGTTTGAGGATGATATCCCAAGCCGGTTCTATGTTGAACACCATATTTGGTCAAAAGAGATGCAAGTTTCTTTTCATGAAAATGCGTTCCTCCATCACTTATGATTGCTCTAGGAACTCCAAATCTTGGGAAGATTATTTTCTTGAAGAGTTTGGTGACCGTTTTTGCATCATCATTTGGAGTGGCAATTGCCTCCACCCACTTTGAGATGTAGTCTACGGCCACAAGGATGTACTTGTTCCCATTGGTTGTCACAAACGGACCTTGGTAGTCGATCCCCCAAACATCGAAGATCTCCACCTCTAGAATGCCCCTTTTGTGGCATTTCGTTCCTCCAAGAGATATTCCCCGTTCTTTGACAAGCATCACAATGAATGATGAATTCCCTTGTGTCTTGAAACATTGTAGGCCAATAGAAGCCCGATTGAAGAATTTTTGCAATGGTCCTCCTTGCTCCATGGTGCCCACCATAGGGTGATGAGTGACACCCTTCCAAGATTCCTTGGACTTCCCATTTAGGGATGTATCTCCGGTAGAGCCCATCACTACACTCCTTGTAGAGGTTTGTGTCATCCCAAAAGTACCTCTTTACTTCGAATAGGAACCTCTTTCTTTGGTTGTGGTTCAAATTTGGAGGGAGTACTCTTCCAACAATATAGTTGGCATAATCGGCAAACCATGGGGTGATGTGCCTTTCAAGTTGTGTTTGAATGGCCATCAAGATATCGTCGGGAAATGAGTCATTGATCGGTGTTTCTCCATGTTCATCGTGAAACCGGATCCTTGACAAGTGATCCGCCACTACATTTTCGGCTCCTTTCTTGTCTCTTATTTCCAAGTCAAATTCTTGAAGAAGCAAAATCCATCTCAACAATCTTGGTTTTTCCTCCTTCTTTATCAAGAGATGTCGGAGAGTACGGTGATCCGAAAAGACAATCACCTTGGATCCAAGTAAGTAGGAACGGAATTTGTCTAAAGCATAGACAATGGCAAGAAGCTCTTTCTTGGTGGTATCATAATTCACTTGGGAGGGATCAAGAGTCTTGCTTATATAATAGATGGCATGAAGAGCTCTTCCTACCCGTTGGCCAAGAACCGCTCCAACGGCGTAGTTACTAGCATCACACATAATCTCGAACGGTAGTTCCCAATTTGGAGGTTGAATGATTTGTGTCGAGATTAGTGCTTCCTTGATTCTATTAAAGGCTTCAACAAACTCATCAGTGAAATGGAATTGGGCATCTTTAAGCAATAGTTGAGTGAGGGGTTTCGCTATTTTTGAAAAATCTTTTATGAAACGGCGATAGAAACCCGCGTGACCGAGAAAACTTCTCACCCCTCTAACATTCACGGGAGGTGGGAGTTTCTATATCACCTCAACTTTAGCTTTATCGACCTCGATGCCCTTTTCCAAAATTAAATGACCCAAAACAATTCCTTCATTGACCATGAAGTGACACTTTTCCCAATTTAAAACAAGACTAACATCTTCAGATTTTTGCAATAAAAGAGAAAGATTATGCAAACATGAGTCAAAGTCCTTTCCATAAACGCTAAAATCATCTATAAAAACTTCCATTATGGTCTCTAGGTAGTCGAAGAAGACACTCGTCATGCATCTTTGGAAAGTGGCGGGGGCATTACATAAACCAAAAGGCATCCTCCTATATGCAAAAGTACCATAAGGGCATGTGAAGGTGGTCTTATGTTGGTCATCTGGGTGTATAGGGATTCGAAAGAATCCCGAATACCCGTCAAGGTAACAAAAGAATTTGTTGGAGGCTAACCTCTCAAGCATTTGGTCAATGAATGGTAGGGGGAAATGATCCTTTCTTGTTGCGGAATTCAATTTTCGATAGTCAATACACATACGCCAACCGGTGATCTTCCTTGTGGGTATTAGCTCATTCTTTTCATTTGTCACTACCGTGGTACCTCCTTTCTTAGGTACCACTTGAACGGGGCTAACCCACAAAGAATCCGATATGGGATATATGATTCCCGCATCAAGTAATTTCATAACCTCTCCTTTGACAACTTCTTGTATGTGGGGGTTCAATCTTCTTTGAGGCTGAATGGTAGGTCTATAGCCTTCTCATGTTGTTTCAACACATCAAGCAATTTTCCCAATTGGTTCTCATCAAGTCTATCATTAACAATCACGGGTTTGGTCTTTGATTCATCAAGGTAAGCATATTTCAAATTTGGGGGAAGGGGTTTTAGAGTAGGGATTTGTACCTCACTTTCCTCCTTTGGAGGTTCATTGAGAATTTGCTCCATCTCCATTAGGCATTCCATTCTCATGGCATATTCAACTTGTTCTTCATTCTCATCAATCTCATCACATTCGAATTCCATGACGAATTCCTCTTGCTCTTGAGCTTGTAAGATGTCTTCTAGGATGGATTGCTCATCTTCTATAGGTTGACATGCTTCCACAAGGATGTTATGCACCAATTCGGATTGTGCATGAGTAAGTTCTTCGTTAGCTAGAGCGGCCTCAAAAAGATCTACCTCCAATTCCCAATACATATTTTTAGCCTCACTTGCTTCCAAGGCTTCCAATGCTTGCATGGGATCTTTGAAGAAAGGTATACTTAAGTGGTCCTCTACAAAACAATCTATAAGGTCCATCTTGCAAAATATCAAACAACTTGAAAATAGTTAGAACACACCTTGCGGAGTTTTACTTCCCCAAGGCAAAGAAAGACACAACTAATAACAATACAAGAAAATCTAAATCAAGTTAACACCGTCCCCGGCAACGGCGCCATTTTTGGTCGGTGTGATTCCCTCGTGGGGTTTAGTTTTACAGTACTTGTTGTTAGGAGCACCTAGAACAAAACACAATTTATAACTTCACAAACAACTCTACAATTAGTAAAGAGGCAAGTAAAGGTCGGATCCCAAGGGACGAGAATTGAGATGAGATTTCTATTGCAACTAGTGGTGTCTAAGGGGTGTCACAATTGGGGTTTGAAGTAGAAGATCACTAAACTAAATAACAATGAAAATAAACAAGCAAGAAGAATTAAAAGGGATGTAAACAATTGATAAAAGGTACTAGGGTGTCATGGGGTCATAGGGCATTCATGGAAATTGATCATACAAACATATTCTCAAGTTATAAGCAACCAATTATTGTTGTGAAGGATCGAGTTGGTTTATATCTTACAATCCTAGGAAAGTTTGGGTCCCGGAGCCGAATCGATTAGATTGTACAATACCTACAAGTCGACTTAATCTTCCTTACTCAACAATATGCATGGTCTAATGAGACTCGAGTTGGTTTATGTCTTACAAGTCTCATTGAAAAGATAGGTGATGGGTAAAAAATGCAAGGATTCATAGGCTCACATTTCATCAAACATAACATGTGCATAAGTTAAGATCACAACAAGCAAGCAAATAAACTATGGAAGCATATTAATTTAAGCATGAATCATTCCCCATGTTGGTTTCCCCTAATTACCCATTAACCCTAGCTAAGGAAACTACGCACTCATTATCATGTTGAACATGCTAGCAAGGTTGTCAATCATACCAACAAAGTGAAACATAATGAATAAATGAAAGTGATTAACAATAATTAATAAGGGATTAAGAGAATTATACCTACTAATGATTCCAGTAATAAAGCAAAGAATAAAAGAAGTACTTGAATGCTTGATTGAGAGGTTGTCAATCTCCCAATAATAACCCAAATAATCTTCAATTACCCAAAATAAAGGATGAACAAGAGAGAGATTAAGGAAATAAAACTTGTATTAAAACTTGATTTAATGTTGATTACAAGATTAAAGAGAGATTTGATTGATATTAACTACACTAAAGATTGCTAAGAAGAACATGCTCTTCTAATTAGACTAATGGGGTATTTATAGTGGGGATTAGGTGCATGAATTAGGGTTAACTAAGGGTTTAAATGACTATTAATTCCCTTGTTGAGGAATCGCCGGTCTCTTTAGGGAGACTCCGGTCTCTAGGGAGACTCCGGTCTCTAGAAAAAGATGTGCATCCTTCCTTGAAGCTTGAAGAAGACGAAATGGGACTGTCTGGGAATCCGGACGTCTTTAGCACGGGACGGGCGGATTTGGCGGCTTCTGCCTGGGCGTCCAGAGGGTGAAGACGGGCGTCTTTGGGAGCTTTTGCCCGGGCGTCCAGCTGAGGAAGACGCACGGGTTGTGGGTGGTGGACGGGCGTCTTCAGGGGAAGATGCACGGATTGTCAGGCAGTTTCTTTCCTTCTTCTTTTCTTCCTTTTTCTTCATAAAATACTTGAGGATTTCCTCGGGGATGCAAGGATCCTTTCTCATCATTGCCCATCTATTATAGTATGTACAAAGGCCTTCTAATCTTGTCTCTCCTTGATGCTTGGTCATTGAATTCAATCAATTTAGCCTCATTTTGCCATGAAAATGCAAGGTTTGCACTCCTTTCCTACCAAGGACACAAAACTTCAAAGAATATGCAAAACAAAGAACTAAAGACAATAAATGACCCAAATATGCACTAAAAAGCATGGGAACAAGGCTAATTCGGGGACTAAATATGCTCTAATTATGGTCACATCAAAATGTCCATTAGTCCACTGCAAGTTTGAAACTCTATTGTTACCTGGTTGCAAGTTACAAGATGTGATGGTGAAGACCCTTTAAAGTTTGAGTGAAACCTAGAATCTTCCTCGTTCACATCCTTGATAAAAACTTTTAGCACATGTACCTGATTGAGCAATATGTTGGAACTTGGAAGCCATCCATGGACATTGGAAAATACCTTGTTGTCTTTCGAAAGGTGTGGGAGATGTGGACAAAGTGACATTGCTCGGTCTATTGATTCTTTTCGGTCTACGCCATTTAGTTTAGTATAGATTCTAGCAAATTAGGACCACCAATGTGGCAAAGCTCTTCCTCCGGAGTTTGAACTAGTACAAATTAAACTCAATACCTCTAGATAAGATAGGTCAGTCCTTACCTTCACCATACCTGTACCTGAATAGATGAACCCGAATATGACCTGAAATTTGAATTGACCTGCCATGATCTAATCCCCCATGAATTTTGCTCAGCCAAACTGACCATTACCTTTAATGGTTCGATAATAGGCTACTTACACATGCTATTCATGCACAAACCCTAAATTTCCTGACTAGAACGGAAACTTGCCTGAAAACCAACTACGCCCTGATGACTAGATGATAGCACACTTCGATACATCCCTAAACTCTAAATGACCTGGCCTCAACTAACCTAATTTATACCCGACACAAATGACCTGTTTGTTAGGTTATTCGAAGGTCTATAATGTGATATTTGCAGTATGAAACTCCGGTGTTCATATATTGAAGCTTCTCCGTCAAATGTCTTGACAAATTGAAATGTCAAGATGAAATTAAAAACTCAATATTTAAGAAGCTGATTTACAGTAGAAATATCAGAGTTGCATAACCATTTTAAGCAACACTAAAAGAAGAGGCGGCGCTCTCAACGAACTTTTTTGCTCCTTTGAACCATCTCTTGTCTCCAGCTTGAGCCTTGCAGATGTAAAGCTTACCATCCTTGACAGTGGCTGAAATCAATTGGTGTTTGCCACCCTCATCACCATCTGCTGTTCTTGTCAAGACCGATATGGAATAGTATTGCTTCCCGTCAATCACGGGTGTGTCTGTTTCAAGGATGTTTGCTGATGCAACAACACCTGAGTCGAAACCACCATGCCAAAATTTACCAAAAGGTTTAAAAATCTAAACCATTTAGCAATAAAATTTCATGACCTGGATTTAAGACCAGCTAGCACAGTATATCCTTGCGGTTCCCTATAAACTAAAAGCATTAGCCGAAAGAAATCAAATCGAAATCTTATAAATATATATATATATATATATATATATATATATATATATATATATATATATATATATATATATATATAATCTGGTTGAAACGCAACGTGGATGCGCCACGTGTCAATCCAGCATTAAATACACATATTTATTACAGCTGAAATTAAATACAAACATAATAAATGTTGTATAAATCTCAGCAAAATATTAATTATAGTTTAATAAATTTTATTATAAAATTATATTAAATAATTACGGTGATTTTATTCTAAATTTACTAAAAAGTTATATTGATAAAAATTCTAAAATGTAAATAATTACGTTCATTTTGAAAAATGCTTTCAATTGAGTATAATTTTCATTATATTTATTGAAATATTTATTTTGATATGTAGAGATGATTAAAGTGACTGTCTCACAATGTTTTACATTTATGTAAAAAAACAATTTGAGAAATATAAAACTTAGACTATTAAATCCATTAAGAAAAATATATTTGGAATAGTCGTATATATTAAAAACACAACTTTAAAAAAAACTACTAAGAGATAAGTTTTTATAGTCTGGGAATGAAAAAAAAATATATTAGACAAATTGAATACATATGAGATTTTGATAGGTTTCAATAGCTTGATAACGAGTATGTGTACGAGTGTGTATGTAAATAGTGATCGCGAGTGCATTTGAATAATCAAAACACGTTACATTTTTCTTTAATATCTTTAATTAATTATGTATAAGTCAAATGTAAAATATTGATTATGACTAACTAAATACTCCGTATTACTTTTAGTTAAATATTTTATATGTTATCTTTTAAATACTTTGAAGTTAAACATCAAAAAATAATATTTGAGAAAGTTCAACCTATTATATTTACAGGTAATAAACTCTAAAACATCATTATATATAATTGTTTAAAAAAATAAAAGGTGCAAATTTCTCTTAGATATGTTTGACACATATCACATGCAAGATACAATCAAAACATTTGAATAAGTTGAGGTTGAACTCTATATGTTTTATAGATAAATGTCGCATGTTATACATAAAAAATTAAAAATTATATAAAATTATGTTCACATCATTTTGAATAAATATTAATTGATTTGAGACATAAAGTATCGTGAAATGATATAACTTGAGAACTTATTGTTGATTGTTGTATTATTCGAATAAATTTTATTTTGATTAATATGATATTTCACCAGTCACAAATCTATTTATAAAACGTTGATCATGCATAATTAATTATCACTTATTAGTTTTAATTAAAACTCTTATGTATTTTATTTTATAACATTGAAGTTAAACCTAAAAATATTAAATTTGAGAAAAAAAAATTTATAAGATAAAATATTGAACGTTATATGAATTATATAATTTTTCTTCAATTATAATCATAAATTATTAAAACAGACCGCGCGAAGCGCGGAATACTACCTAGTCTATATATATATATATATATATATATATATATATATATATATATATATATATATATATATATATATATATATATATATATATAGGAATGGGATCATGTGAGGATACACTATCTTTTTGAGGATTGAGGATTTCGTTACAATATCGGAGGTTCTTCAATACAATATCACGGGTTATTCGATAAAATATCACGGAAAAAAAAGCACTGCAAAAAAAAAAAAAAATTATAAATTTGTTTTTTTTGGCAAAGGTCAGATTTTTCGTGATATTGTATTGAAGAACCCGTGATATTGTATTCACTAATCCTCAATCCTCAAATATTTAGGAGTCCTCACCGGATCCGGACTCTCTCTCTCTCTCTCTCTCTCTCTCTCTCTCTCTCTCTCTCTCTCTCTCTATATATATATATATATATATATATATATATATATATATATATATATATATATATATATATATATATATATATATATATATATATATATATATATATATAATTGTGAGTGCATTTGAATAATCAAAACAAAAGTAATAATTATTAAATAATATATATAGTACTATAAACGAAATGAAAAATTAGAAAAAAAAACGTTATATTTTTCTTTAATATCTTCAATTAAAATATATATACGTCAAGTATAAATATTAATTATGACTTGCTAAATATTACTTTTAGTTAAATATTTTATATGATCTTTTAAATATTTTGAAGTTAAAACTCAAAAATATTATTTGAGAAAGTTTAACCTATTTTATTTACAGGTAAACTCTTAAATATCATTTATATATAGTTGTTTTAAAATATAAAAGATGCAATTCTTATAGATATGTTTGTCACATAATACATGCAAGACACCATTAAAATATTTGAATAAGTTGAGTTTGAACTCTATATGTTTGATACATAAATATCACACGTTATACATAAAAAATTAAAAATTACATAAACTTATATTCACATCATTTTGAATAAATATTAATTGATTTGGAACATAACGAATCGTGAAATGATATAATTTGAGAACTTAATGTTGATTGTTGCATAATTTGAATAAATTTTATTTTAATTAATATGATATTTGATCAGTTCCAGAATAATTTATAAAACGTTGATCATGTATAATTAATTATCACTTATTAGTTTTAATTAAAATTGTGTGTATTTTATTTTAAAACATTGAAGTTAAACCTAAAAAAAATTAAATTTGAGAAAAATTAATTTATTTTTATTTATAAGTAAAAATATTAAAGGTCATATATTATTTATGTTATTTTTCTCCAATTATAATAATAAAATTTTAAAACAGGCCGCGGAAAACGCGGATACTACCTAGTTTGAATATATTTTCCTCCTAAGCTTTGGGAAACTCATTGGTGGAGCTTCTAATCTTCTATATTCAATTTTGTACAACTATGTTTCTGAATTTTGAGAAAAAGTTTGGTGAGTAAAGAGGAATATCATGTACTCTTCATCTATTTATTTGTCTCACCATTGTGGGAGGGAAATGGTGAGGCGATGAAACTTGTAGTTAGACAGAGGAAAATGCAACTTTGTAGGATGTGAAAACCTGGCGTCTGATCTGTTCATCTACTCCAAAATACGTTCTTACTAGTTTTATTCGTGTGCACTAAAAATTGCACGGGTTTGCTCATTAAAATTTTATTTATAAAAAATGGATAGATGAACAAAAATTCAAATAAAAATGCAAAAAAAAAAAAAAAAAAGCATTTGCTTAATACTTAATCTGGTTCTTATGAAATGGCTTATTTTTTTTGCTTTGTTCTTATGAATTGCTCATTTTCATACTTGAGTATGATTTGTGTGACTACAATTTAATGTTGAAATCGTGAAACCCGCAAGCCCCTCATATATATATTTATTCCATAATTCTTGTACCAAAAGCAAATGAATTAAGTCGTAAAAATTGGAGGGAAAATACCATGTATAAGGACCTATTAGTAAAGAACAAGAAACTATTTTTACGGGAAAAGCTGACATTCTGACACCATTAGAATTTTGGAAAACAAAATTCGATATGGCGGTTATTATTATCGTATATAAGAAACTTAAAATCGTGAAACCTAATTCAGATTATGGATCATGTCATTTAATCATATGGGTCAGGTTAATTCAGATTACATGCCAAGTTCGGGTGTCGGGTTAGGTAAAGATCGAGTTATTTTTGCCAAGTATATGCTTACCTATATCTATACTATTAAGGAGATTCGATTATCATAATTCAGGAACAATGAGTTAACTTGTTTTCTAAATACAACCCAAACAAATCGAAATTAAAAATTTAATAACTAATCGAGATACATTAGACTAACCTTAAAGTCGTTAATATATGAACTAACCGTTAGTCTTCCTTAAAACGGATATACAGTCCCAATTGGCATATAGGACAATACTTTTACTTTTCTTTATGCATTAACCTCTTATCTTATTCATATTATTTGACATTTTGACTCGTATTAAACTTAAACGGATACACCTGTCTTAAATGAGAATTTGCTAAACTCGTTTAACAAAAACACATACACGGAAAATTATTTGTGTTCACCGTAATTAAGCCACAATAAAATTCAATCACTGGAGAATATAACCCATTGAATTGGGCTAATCCCTACTCCCAAAAACCAGGTCATTAAAATTAATAACCCTAAACGGCTAAACATAAAAGGCAGTGATACTCTATTGCTCCATCGCCATTTTCATTCTGTTTGCAGTAAAAAAAATAAGTCCAATAAATGCTTCCCTAAGTTGCTCCCTCAAAAAAAAAAAAAAAAAAAAAAAAAGACCAAGTAGCATGAATCTCATTCACAACCTCTTAATCTACCACTTTTGATCTTAGTCAACTTCAAGTAAGGTTTTGGATTTTAATTCGTCTTTATTGAGACAGTTTTCAATTGGATCTGTGATAATTTAGGCCTTCCATTCCAATTTATGAGGTTTGATGATAATATCAATTTTAACTGTTTGATACCAAGTAAAAAGAAATTACCCTTTTAAATGTGTTTTTTCTATACTTATTTCATCCGATTTTATTTTGTTTTTATTTGAAAATGTAATCATTTTGTGATTTTTCTTTTTAATCTTTTTTTTTTTTTGAGGTTTATGCTGATATTTTATTTTTTCTTTAGCTCTTGTACCCAGATTTGCTCCATGCAATTTATAAAAAATATTGTGATTTTTATATGAAATTAGAGTAACATTGTTATAATATTTTTATTAATTTGTACTGTAATTTTTATTATTTTGTTGTTTAGCATATGAATAAATGCCCGCTTTCTTTTTTATACTTAAACTACGTTTTAGTTTATGTTTTGGTGTAAATTAAAACATTTTAATATATGGAGAGTGAAATTCTGAAGAGTGGGATGAGAGAGGCTAATTAAATAGCCAAGGTGAACGTGGGGTTTCTACCAAATGAAAAGTCTTTTTTTCCCTAAATTCAAGGGACCAATCAGAAGAGTTTAAAAAACTTAACTATTATACTATGTAGATACTAATCAATACGAAGTATTATCTATCTATCTATCTATCTATATTATTAAAGAAAACTTTTTTTGATATCTATTTATATTATTAAAGAAAGTTTTTTTCGAGTATTATGGAGAGTCCAACTTTTATAAACTACATAATATATATATTTAATTGAGTTAATCTAAAAAGCTATTAAATTCAATGTGATATAGTTTATAATGATAGTGTAATAAAACTATGTAACTAAACTACTTGATTAGATTTATAGTTATAGACCATGGTTTACATAAAATAAAACTCTACCCCTAACTTCACATGAATCCTATTTGCATTAAAAAAAACCTGATACATCAAATTATACTCTAATATAATATATATATATATATGTATATATATATATATATGTATATATATATATATGTATATATATATATATGTATATATATATATATATGTATATATATATATATATATATATATATATATATATATATATATATATATAGGCGGGATCTCATGAGTTTGGTTCTTACGGTGAGTTGTGAATTTAGAAATCAAGACCATTAGATTAAGGGAAACAAACGGTTGTGATTGAATAAAAGAGCGAAACAAAGCTTGGGATTTAAAGAGTCGCGTTCTTCCCCCTGTTCTCCATTCCCTAATAACACTCTCTCTCTTAGCTTTCCTTTTCATAGTTCGTCCTTAATTTTTTCATTCTACTCTCTAATAATCTCCATTCCCAGATAAAAAAGCGCGTTCATCATCTATCTCTTACCTTTATTTCTTCAATAATCATGTCAGGTTTCCTTTTTAATCCTAACTTTTGAAGAATCAATCACAAAATCATCAAATCATAGATGTAATTGAAGATCTTGAGTTTTACTCGTATGATAGATATGGAGTTAAATCGATAAAGTGATCAAGACCGAAATCGGAGATTTAATCCTACATAATTTGTAGTTTTAAGGCCTTCCTTGCTTATTCCCCAATACTCGGTGACAAATTTTAGATCCTGTCACACACCACTCAGTGGTATGATTCTATTTAATAAGTCAGTTTTTTTTTCAGCATTATATTTGTGGTATTTCATTGTGCGGAGGTTTGAAAGTTGTAGCCAAGATGATGCGCGTATCCTCGCGTCCTGGTTGAGTTTCAACAGAAGAGATTTTCCAAGATTAAGTAGCCAAGAGGGGAAGATGTGCAAGAGACTAAGACTTGCTGTGCTTTAGTGTTTATATGGATTTTAGCTGGAAGTTTCTGCATTTTTTTTTTCGGAATTACCTGTGTATTCTTTCGACCGCCTGAACTTATATTCGTATTTTTTTCATGTACTCATTGTGTGTAAAATGTAATGCTTCCATAATTCCTTAATAATTGGAAAATTAAATAACACTAAATTACATAAAATGGTGGACATGATTGATAATTATCTTGATCTGAATTTTATATAAGGCAAGATTCTGAGAAAGAAGCTTGGTGAGAAGAAGGTCACAGAGCTAAGGAAGTTGGAGGAGGTGGTTCCCCTGATTAGCGAGTCAACAAGGAAGAGGAGGCGTGCAAAGCCATTGAAAATGGTGGACATGATTGAGAAGGTTTTAATAGAGAACGAGAAACACTTTGATGTGAAGAATTCAGGTCAACTTGTGCCTACAAATAAAGCAAGGACCAGGATAGAGAAGCAAAAGAAGATGATTTTGATTGAGGAAGGGAAACATATAGATGTGAAGGGTTTCTGTCGAGCAGATATAGGGATTAAAATGGTACGAGTCACCTGAACAGCCTAAATTTCTAAATTAATTAGCGAGCATTATAATGATCATCCATTCGGGTCGATACGGGCTGCTTGTCGAGTTTTGTTGATGACGATGCTCAGTTCTTGTGTTGCATCGGATGGTGATTGATCGATTGGGTGAATGGTGGGCTGCTAACTGATGTTGGCTTATCCATGCAGGCTGCTTGATTCCGAATTGAGCATGTTTGATCGTTTGTTGATGTAGGCTGATGTTGGATGAACGGGGAATTGGTGTTTGAGGTGGTATTTTCTTATGGTGACTTGATTATATGTAATATAATTAAATATGTAAAGGAGGAAGCATGTTAGCTGATCTGGTCACGGCTCAATAATATTTCATGTCAACAAATTATTGGGATTCTTTAGACTCATACTCATTAAGACTGACAAAAAATGCGATTAAAATTATGAACATCCATAAATAATGATTGTCGGGTGCTTGTATAAAAAATTAGCATAATGACAAAATTAGATAAGCGTGAAAATAATAGAAGAATAACACAACAATAAAAGTACAATAACATCAGAGTAACACCACAATAATATAACAATAGCACTACAATAACACAAGAATAACAGTACAATAGCACCACAATAACACGGGAAAAAAAGAATAAAAAAATAAAATAGTAAAAAAATCAAAGTGACACCGGAATAACATCACAATAACACCAGAATAACAATACCATTAGAATAACAACACAATAACACGTGGTAAAAACAGAGTAAACAAATCAAAGTAGTAAAAAAAATATAAGTGACACCGGAAATACATCACAATAACACCAGAATAACAGCACAAAAAAAGAGTAAAAAAATCAAAGTAGTAAAAAAAATCAAAGTGACACCGGAATAACATCACAATAACACCAGAATAACAGCACAATAACATGTGGTAAAAAAAAGAGTAAAAATATCAAAGTAGTAAAAAAAAATCTAAGTGGCACCGGAATAGCATCACAATAACACCAGAATAACAGCACAATAACATGTGGTAAAAAAAAGAGTAAAAAAATCAAAGTAGTAAAAAAAATCTAAGTGACACCGGAATAACATCACAATAACAGCACAATAACATGTGGTAAAAAAAGAGTAAAAAAATCAAAATAGTAAAAACAAATCTAAGTGACACCGGAATAAAATCACAATAACATCGGAATAACATAACAGCAGAATAACAACATAATAACATGTGGTAAAAAAAGAGTAAAAAAATCAAAGTAGTAAAAAAAATCTAAGTGACACCGGAATAACATCACAATAACACCAGAATAACAATAACAGCACAATAACACGTGGTAAAAAAAGAAAAAAAAAATCAAAGTCGTAAAAAAAATCAAAGTAAAAAAAAAAAGCACAATAACAGCATAATAACACGAGGTAAAAAATAAGAGTAAAAAAAATTTAAGTAAAAAAAAATTTGGTACAAAAAGAAAAAGAAAAAAAGGTAACATAATGAGAAAATTAGAGAAAAACATAAGAGAAAAAAAAAATCAAAGTCATAAAAAAAAGCATAATAACACGAGGTAAAAAAAGGAGATAAAAAAAATTAAAGTAAAAAAAAAATGAGTAACATTAGAAAAAAGAGAAAATAAGTAAATGACAGTGATTTTATATAACAGGTAAGATTAGATCTTGCCCATTCATCTCTAATATAATCTAGTGGCTGAGATTTCAAAGCGCAAACTCACCATAAGAAAACAAACTCGCACGATCATCTCTCTCTCTCTCTCTCTCTCTCTCTCTCTCTCTATATATATATATATATATATATATATATATATATATATCAAGTGAGTCTTCTTACTATATATGAGTCAATAAGTCCTCTTAGAGGCCATTGGATCTTGAGAATAAAGGGCTGAGATTGAAATGGAAATATGATAATTAAGGGAGTGTTTAACACTCTCTCTCATCCCCACCCTAATTACACCACTAAGCACACTACATATACCTTTGTCCCTCTCTCTCTAACTCACTTCTCCCACAACTCACTTCTCTCCCATCCAAAGAAAACAAAAACTCTCCTCTCTTCTCTCACTCTTCTCACCCGACACCGATCCCCTTCCTCTCCTCCGCTGCCTGCCACCCCGACCACAGCTCTACGACTTCACCACCACCCCAACCCGAGAAATAAAACCACCCTCACCACACAATACAACACGCCACCGCCACGCCCAGATCTGCCTTCCTCTCCACCACCATTAATGCATGTATTTTATATAAGGTTTTTACCTCATTTTTACATGCATTTCTGTACTATTTTACGTGGCATCTAGCTACAAATACCCCCGAATAGTCTACTTTGGTTCGTCTTGTGTAAATTGCAGGTACAGACCGGAAAGAAGATAAATCGAGCCTAAACTCGTCCCATTTGTATACATTTATGGAAAATAAGGAATCGGAGCTTGGAATCTATCACTTTGAAGACGCGTGAGCTGATTTCGGAAGGTGTCGAAGTGCCTTATGTGCTAATATAGCTCGATCGACCTCTTTTAAGTCGATCGAATGCTTTATTTCTGAAGTTTAACTCGATCGAGTAGTTTTCATACTCGATCGAGAGGGCCATTATAAGGAGTTACTCGATCGAACGGTTTTTCCATTTGATCCAGAGGATTTGCTGCGTAGTTACTCGATCGAGTTGTTTAATTCCACTCGATCGAGAGGATTTATCCTTCAGCCGTGTTTTCGCCTTATTTCATATGGGCTTTTGTAATTAGGTTTATTAATTAGGTCTAGGTAAGTTTCTCGTGTACTATATTACATGATAGACTGCGTTACTCTCCAAAAACTCTTCTCCCTCACTTCTTCCTTTTCCTTTACTCTTTTCTACTCTAGACTACTCGGATTCGGAACTTGTAATCGGTACATTTACTCCTTTTTATTTCTTAATCGTAATTGTTATTTTAATTCTTCCCTTTTCTTATTACTTTTCATTATTGCTTTATTCAATCTCCCTTAGCATTACTATCATGTTTAATTACGTTTATCTATGCATTATTATTGTTGGTTCGGTGATGATACGTAGCTACTTCCCTTTTGCTAAGACTAGGGAATCCATGATTATAAAGGAGTAGTAATTGTTTTATTAGGTTAATGCTTGCGTACTCTTTGTTGTTAATCGCTGCAATTAATTGTTTCTGCCTAATTGAGTCGACGCAATTAGTCATAAAATCGTAGTAAACCTTGACCTAGACCAGAAAGTGGGAAAGGTAAGACTCGTAGCGAATATTAGGGCACCTTAGTAAGGGCGGAAGCTAAGCTATTTGTGCTTTAGGGCGAATTGAGACCGAAAGGAGATATTCACTGCCCCATAGACCATACTTGAATTGAACTGAGACCTAGATTGCTTGACTGAATAATCATGGTGAACCGATTGTCTTAGCTGCTTTCTCCTTATTTGCTTAATCATTGTTCTCTTGCCTTTTCTCTCTTTCTTAATCTCTTTAGTTTAGAACAAACAAATTCAAACCCCCGATTTGGTTACCGTGACGGACTTAGTAAAGTTAACATTTTCCCATCTCCCTGTGGAGATCGACCCGACTTCTCTAGCTATATTAGTTAGAGCCAGTTGGTTATTTTTGATAGATATACGACTAGCCAGTCAAAATTTTGGCGCCGTTGCCGGGGAGGTGGCGTAATTTTGTTGCTTTATTTAAGTTTGTCTTTCGTCTCAAGGAATTCATTCCTTGAGACTGATCTCATTTTTTGGCAAAGTTTTTGATTAGTTTGCAGGATATCTGTTCTAGAAAGAGAACATTGTCATACCTCCTCCAGTCTGTAAATTCTATCTGCCAGGATGCTGAATATAGCTAACCATTCAGAGCGAACGGTGGATTCCCTTCCAAAAGGTTTCTTACTACCCACTACTGAATCGGGAATCTTTGGAATCCACCCATCTTACATACAACTGGTCGAGAGAAACCTCTTCAGGGGGGGTACCTCGAGAAGATCCGTGTAGGCATATATAGCTATTTACAGAGTACTACTCCACCATTCCTCTTGCTGCTAGGGTGACACAAGACAGAGTGAAGGGAGTTCTCTTTCCCTTCTCTTTAGCTGATGATTCCCGGGAATGGTAGAGGGATTTAGACAGGGAAGCAGCCAGTGTAACTGACTGGAATTCCCTTGCCTTAGCCTTTTACAGGCGCTATTTTCCACCACAGCGCACTAATGCGTTGAGAGCTCAGATCACTGCATTTGAGCAATTGCCCAATGAAGACTTGAATGGGGCTTGGACTAGGTTCAAGAAGCTCGTCCGTTCTGTGCCTCATCACGGTTTCAAGCGCTGGCTCCTATGTACCCAATTTTACAACGGGTTATATCCAGACCAGAGAGCTATCCTTGATAATGTAGCTAAGGGGAGATTCACGAAGAACGTAGAGGATGATCAAGGGTGGCGTCTTATTGAGGAGATGGCCATCCATGTTGCCGAATATGGAAATCCCGAGGAAGTGGGAAAGTTAACGAGTTGGTAACAGCTGAGGTGGAAATTCCTAGCAAAAGTCTAGGTAGTGCGGAGATTACAGAGACTATTGGTGAGCATGCACAAGTTTGTGGTATTACTGAGCATGTGGAGATATGCGGTAGATGCGGCATGTAGGGGCATGACCCCATTGGTTGTATGGCGAGAATAGAGCGTGTCCTTACTTATCAGAAATACAAGCAAGGAGTTCCTTTTTCTCAATTATATGAAGAGATGACAAATGTTTCTACTCCTTCTACGCCAGTGCCACAGCCAAAACCCCCTTCTATAAATGGAGAGATTTCCGAACTGAAATCCTTGGTTTTGAACTTAACACAACAGTTTGGGGAGAAATGCAACAAGGATAATATCGCCATTGTGAAGTTAAGATTAGAAGTCGCGCAGTTAACACTCGCGAAAAACCAAGCTAACCATCCACCGTCGTGCGACCCAGTCAATGCCATAAATCTCCGAAGTGGCCTTACTTATGAGGGGCCAAAACTGCCAGAAGACGGGGTAGTGACAGCGGATGATACCCCGGATGACGATTTGGAAGAGTTTACGGACGATATTCCTGCTTATTACTGTCCAGGAACTCGATCGAATGAAAATACCACTCGATCGAGTGAATTTTCTCCTCCAACAACTCGATCGAGTGAAATTCCTACTCGATCGAGAGATGGCCAAATAACAGGTTTTGATCGAGTACCCCATTCTTCTCGATCGAACATTTTGGCAGATGAAAACACTCGATCGAGTGAAAATTGTACTTGATCGAGGAAACCTGAAATACAAGAGCTCGATCGAGTGGTTCAAATAGCTCGATCGAGTAATTCTCAAGATAAAATCACTCGATCGAGTGAAGAAAGTGCTCGATCGAGTGCGGAACCGGTGAGCTTCAATTTCGACATCTAATTCCGCTCACCGTGTTATCTTCCCCGCTCAAGACGTCACGTCTTTGATAAAGGTAAAGAGAAAGTCGCGGGTCCACTAATTGCTACCAGTACCCTTTCCAGGGCGTCGGAAGGACGCGAGGTTGAGCGGCAGATCACGGTAAGTTTGTGGACGTTGTGAAGAACCTCCAGGTAACTGTCCCTTTTACCGAACTTATTATCCAGGTACCTACC
Source organism: Silene latifolia (assembly GCF_048544455.1). NCBI lineage: Eukaryota > Viridiplantae > Streptophyta > Magnoliopsida > Caryophyllales > Caryophyllaceae > Silene > Silene latifolia. Next base: position 26,388,961 of record NC_133538.1, read on the forward strand.
TACGCTAAATTTATGAAAGATATTGTGACGCGTAAGAGAGAGCTAAGTGAATTTGAGACTGTTTTATTTTTGGAAGAGTCTAGTAATTTACTCTTAAATAAGGCTCCACCTAAAATGAAGGACCCGGGTAGTTTCTCTATTACCTGTGTTATAGGCAATGAAGTAATTGATAAGGCTCTTTGTGATTTAGGAGCCAACGTCAGTGTCATGCCCCTATCTATCTGCAAGAAATTAAATATGGGTCACCTTAAAATGACTAAAATTACCTTACAGATGGCCGATAGATCTGTTAGGCGACCCTTGGGTGTCTTAGAGGATGTGCCTGTGAAAATAGGCAAGTTCTTTATACCAGTGGATTTTATTGTTTTAGACATAGCTGAGGACACCCGGACCCCAATTATACTAGGAAGACCGTTCTTATGTACAACTGGGGCCATCATTGACGTCAAACAAGGGGGTTTGACTCTTGCAGTAGAGGATGACGCGATTACTTTCAGTCTGCCTTGCACCTTGGCTCAGCCAATGATAGAGGATACATGTTATTCTATTGATATTATTGACGAGTTTATTTATGACTTCTGGTCGGGTTCTTTTATAAAGGACCCACTAGAGGCTCTTATGCTTTTGGATGAGTGTGCAGATAACCCAGATAACGATGACGCTGTGTTGGATTTGATTAAAGCTGATTTAGATGAGCGTGAACTCACCGACGTCGAGGGAGAGCAAGTGGAACACATGATCAGTACCCTTTGCTCCATAGAGGTAAAGTTACCTGAGCGTAAGCCTCTCCCCTCTCATCTAAAATATATTTTCTTAGACGATACTGAGCAATGTCCAGTCATTGTTAGTGCTAAGCTTGATGATGATCAGCTGACTGCCTTGTTAGCTGTGCTTAAGAAAAACAGGAAAGCTTTGGGTTATTCTTTGGACGATATCAAGGGGATTAGTCCTGATATTTGTATGCACAGGATAGAGCTGGAGGAAGATCACAAGCCTTGCAGACAGGGTCAGCGTCGGCTAAACCAAAAGATGCAAGATGTTGTGATGGCTGAGGTAATGAAGCTGCTTGACGCAGGTATTATCTATACTGTTGGTCATTCTAAGTGGGTGAGTCCAGTGCAGGTAGTCCCTAAGAAAGGAGGGACTACTGTGGTTAGGAATGACAAAAATGAGTTAATACCTACTAGAGTAGTGACTGGTTGGCGGATGTGTATAGACTACGAGACAAATGAATGCCGCCACCAAGAAAGATCACTTTCCCCTTCCTTTTATTGATCAGATGGTAGAAAGGTTAGCTTCTCATAAGTTTTTCTGCTATTTAGACGGGTATTCAGGGTTCTTTCAGATCCCTATTCACCCAGATGATCAAGGTAAGACTACTTTTACTTGTCCTCAGGGCGTGTTTGCTTATCGCAGGATGCCTTTTGGTTTATGTAATGCCCCTGCTACCATTCAAAGGTGCATGATGGGGATATTTTCAGAGTATATTGAGTCTATTATGGAAGTTTTCATGGACAATTTTAGTGTTTATGGAAGTAATTTTTCTAACTGTCTGTCTAACCTTGATAAAGTGTTGCAGCACTACATTGAGGTTAACCTTGTGCTTAACTGGGAGAAGTGTCATTTTATGGTCAACGAGGGAGTTGTCTTAGGGCACTTAGTTTCTGATAGGGGAATAGAAGTTGATAAAGCAAAAGTAGAAGTGATTCAGCAATTACCTCCTCTTGTTAATGTCAAAGGAGTAAAGAGTTTCCTTGGTCACGCCAGCTTTTATCGCCGGTTTATTAAGGATTTTTCAAAAATTGCTAAACCACTTACACAGCTGCTACTTAAGGATGCCCCTTTTGTATTTACTGACGAGTGTCTTTCTGCTTTTAACAGGTTAAAGCAGGCTTTGGTATCTGCACTGATCATACATCCTCCCGACTGCGATTTGCCGTTCGAAATAATGTGTGATGCCAGTGACTATGCACTAGGAGCGGTGCTAGGCCAAAGGAAAGACAAAGCTTTAAATGCAATCTACTATGCGAGCCGAACTCTGGATGAGGCTCAAGTGAAGTACACCACCACTGAAAAAGAATTGCTACACTACTACAAATTCAGGCAACTATAACGCCCCTTTAACAACGCTTATTCACGAAAATCACCATAGACGTTGTAGAACATATGGCGCGAATTTTACTAAAATTAATTACAACGGTTATGGTTATATAACCGTTGTTATAAGTTTTAACAACGGGTCAAACATGCACAACCGTTGTTAATAGTTTGGCGCAAAATTGGCGCAAAGTTAGTGAAAAGTAATCACAACGGTTATTTTTTAAACCCGTTGTTAAAACTTTTTAACAACGGTTTTTGTTTAACAACCGTTGTCAATACTTTCCATACTATAAATCACACAAATACAGATCAGCTACAGCCCACAAAACACAAACCTTAACACAAACACAAACACAGACAAACACAAACACAAACACAAACACAAACACAAACACAAACACAAACACAAACACAAACACACACTTTCTCATCGTCTCTTTCTCTCTTTCTCATCATCGCGCTTTATCATCTCGCCAATCACGTTGGTTTCATCGTCTCTTACTTTCTCTAATTATCAGGTAAATCTCGCCGTCACTGTTGGTTTCATCGTCTTTCATCGTCATTATTTTCTTTTTCTAATTATTTCATTTGCATGTATGTATTTTTATCGACCATTATGTTATTTCTCTAAGTATTATTCGCTTAATTAGCTAGTAAAATAAATTAAATAAAATAAAACAAAGAAGAAGCAAGATGATAGAGAGGAATGCATGATAAAATTAATTAATATATATATATATATATATATATATATATATATATATATATATATATATATATATATATATATATATATATATATATATATATATAAATACATAAATTAAAAAAATAATTACATTGATAAAAATGCAATTCTTATATTTTCATAGAGAGTCTTATTCTCTTCTATGATATCCATCCTCTCCTCCTTAGCTATTTGGAGGTTTCGTTCAGCAGTTGCTATATCGTCATATAGCTGCAACAACTACTGCTCTGTCAAGCCATTTTTTTGGCGTCCTTGAGTGCGGATCGAGCATCCACAAGGTAGCTCCTGAAACTGTCCTCATTGTGGAGCAACCAGCGGATAAAACGGTTTTTGTTCTCGGTCATAGTAAGAGTCTTAAAGATGGTATCATTCATTTTTTTGATGAAGTTTGGAGTTTGTTTGAAAGATTAATTAGGGTTTGGAGTTTGTTTTAGCAATTAGGGTTTGGAGATAGTGAGATAATGGAATGGTGGTTGAGATAATTCATGTATTTATACTAAGTAATGTGTCGTTTGAGTTGTTTTTTAATTAATATATGTTTAGGAAGTTGTGCCATAATCATCATCATATCTCTCTCTGCTGCTTCAAATCTTATTATAACCCTTCTCATTCCATATATTGTCCATTCATATGCAGGGATGGCAATAATAATGCATGCATCGGAATTATAACGGGCCGTAATTATGCATGCATCTAGTAATATTTAATTTTATTTTTTATTTTATTTTTTAAAAACAAACAACAACGGTTATTGAGAAAAAACCTGTTGTCTTTAGTTATAACAACGGTTTTTTATATTACAACCGTTGTTATAACTTTCCCACCAAAATTGAGTCACACTTTCCACAACGGGTTTGTATACTTAAAATCGTTGTTAATATATTTAAGAACGGGTTCCTTAAGAAAACCAACCGTTAAAACCTTTTACAACGGACGCTTTAACAACGTCCACTTTTTTATATAACAACGGTTTTTAACCGTTTTATAGCCTGTATCTGTAGTAGTGCTAGCTATAATTTATGCCTTAGAGACATTTCGTTCCTATTTTATTGGGTCAGAAGTCACTGTTTTTACAAACCATGCAGCTTTGAGGCACCTCCTTGCTAAGAAGGAGGCTAAACCAAGGCTATTGAGATGGATACTCCTTCTTCAGAAGTTTGATTTATAGATAAAAGATAAGAAAGGAGCTGAGAACGTTGTAGCTGATCATCTATCGCGACTGTCACGGCAAGAGGGAGAAGATTCTTTACCTATTGATGAGTCTTTTCCTGATGATTCTTTATTTGCCATATTGTCTTCTATTATTAACCAAGAACCTTGGTATGCAGATATAGCTAATTACGTTGTCAGTGGCAAGCTGCCGCCTGACCTTTCTCATCAGCAGAGGAAGCGTTTTCTGTATAACGCTAAGCAGTATTTTTGGGATGATCCTTATTTGTTTAAGGAATGTGCAGACGGTCTCTACAGACGTTGTATTCCGCAGTGGAGGCCAAAGTAGTCCTGGAAGGCTGTCACTCATCCTCTTATGGTGGTCACCACGGTCCATCGCGCACCGTGGCTAAGGTACTTCAGTCTGGTTTTTACTGGCCTACTTTGTTTGCTGATGCTAAGTCTTTTATTTCAGCTTGTGATGCCTGCCAACGATCAGGGAACATTTCAAAGAGACATGAGATGCCACAAAATGGTAACTTAGAGGTCTAGGTTTTCGATGCCTGGGGCATTGATTTCCAGGGACCGTTCCCGTCTAGTAAAGGTAACAGGTATATTTTAGTAGTTGTTGATTATGTGTCTAAGTGGGTTGAAGCAATTGCTTCACCCCATTGTGATGACAAGACCGTGATAAAGATGTTTAAAAAAATTATATTTCCCCGATTTGGTGTCCTTAGGGTCGTCATTAGTGATGGGGGAATGCACTTTAAAGAAAAGAAACTAACTTCGATTCTGTCTAAGGTTGGTGTTCAACACCGGCGTGGTTTGGGGTATCATCCCCAAACTAGTGGTCAGGTCGAGGTCTCTAATCGCGAGATTAAAGAGATCTTGTCTAAAGTAGTTTCTAAATCACGGAAGGACTGGAGTCTTTAATTGGAAGACACATTATGGGCTTACGAAACTGCCTTTAAGACACCGATTGGTGCATCACCTTATCTGTTAGTTTATGGGAAATCATGTCATTTACCTGTTGAGTTGGAATGTAAGGCTTGGTGGGCAATTCGTGAACTTAACTTTGATCCTAAGTTGTGTGGTCAGAATCATCTTTTGCAGCTAAATGAATTGGAGGAGTTTAGGCTTAATGCCTATGATAGCTCGCGCATTTACAAGGAAAAGACGAATAGATGGCATGATAAAAAAATTTTACCTCGGGAATTTCATGTCGGGCAAAAGGTGTTGTTGTTTAACGCTCGACTGCGATTATTTCCTGGCAAGCTGAAGTCCAGGTGGAGTGGTCCTTACACGGTGATAGCTGTCACTAAATTTGGATCGGTTGAGCTAGAAGGTCCCGAAGGAAATCGGTTCAAGGTGAATGGGCAATATGTGAAGCATTATCACGAAGCAAATAAAGCACACAATCATGTTGAAGTCTTGTACTTCGACAAGCTTGACGCGCCAGTTAATTGATGCCATAAAGGTCGTGCGGGACCTCTTAAACCTGCGCTTTCCGGGAAGCAACCCGGACTGTTTTTTTATTGTATTTTTGTTGAACTTATTTCTTTTCCCTTAGCTGTATGTTGAACTTTAAACGTCGAACTACGCGTCCCTTGCATTTCCTATGCTTCTTATTCGTGTTTTGCAGGTGCAGCAACTCGTTCGAGTAGTTTTTCTACTCGATCGAGCACTTTTTGCTATGATATTCACTCGATCGAGTAACTGCAGTACTCGATCGACATGCTGCAAAATCGCGTTCACTCGATCGAGTAATATATTCGCTTGATCGAGCATTTTTTACACCAAACCACTCGATCGAGCTATTCTGAGTTGCTCGATCGAGCTGTTCCGTCTTCCAGCCGCTATTTTTTGTTTGTTGAGCTGCTGTGTGACTACCTATGACCGCCCATGTTCATGGTCGGTTTGGGGAGGTCCCTCTTCATGACGTCTTATAAGTTCTCCGACTCCTGTTCTCCTTTTCTCATTAGTTTGCATTTCTTTCCCTATTTTTAGTACATAGAGGGCATTGTACGGTTTGGTTTGGGGAGGTATGCATCCATGTCTGTGTCTGCATATTTTCTTGCATTTCCGCTTGCACGTTTAAGTTTTTCGCATGCATCGTTGTTAATTCAAAAAATCACATAAAATTCAAAAAAAATTCACGTTTAATTTGAGTCGGAACGTTTGAACTTTGACGCTACATTAAATCTTTACCTCTACCCTGCATATTCTTAACATATTGTTGGCATGATAATGTGCATAATCTACGAGTTTTTGTTTCTCTCTTATCTGAACGAATAGACTTGACTCACGTATTGGCAAGCTACATTATATTCTGAGGTTAGAGCTTTATAAACTGGTGACATTTATGACCGGTTTCATTTAGGATGTGAATAGTACTCTCTGTAAGGCATGTAACATCAATTTGCATAAGCATGAGTCTAGTCTTCTTAATACCTGTATGCATTCGGTCTATGGATGGTGACACTTGTTAGGAGGGGCATTTCCCTTTATTTCATTCTACCCATGAGCATCACATAGCCAAATTGTTTTTTTGTCCTATTAGCTACATTCTATAATTTTGCCTACCCTAGCCGAGCTAGTAATGAGTAGTTGTTTGGAAAGCTTTAATGCAGTTTGGTTATATATCTGATTTTAGAAGTCGGTGGAAGAATTGAAGGGAATGAAAAGAAAAATGTTGTGAAAAAGAAAAAAAAAACAGAAAAAAGAATTGACAAGAAACATGAGAAAAAGAAAAGAAAGAAGAAAAACCATAAGCGAAAAATGAAAAAATTGTATAGTTGATTTTCACTCCCATGTCTTATTTATTTATTATGGGGAGTTGACAAGTTTATGGTGTTTTGTGAGTTGAGTGCATCTAATTTGCACTGTTTTGTATTGTTTAATTGAGTATGAAGTTGGGACGCAGTTCAATATTTGGATCCGTTGTTGCTAGCCAGGCTGTTAACTCCACATTTCGAAATTCATCTTAGCCCCTTCTTACCCATTACCTCACTTACCCAAATTTAAGTCCTCGGCATGTGTCTTGGTCATTAGTTCGGTTGGAATGCGTATGTACGGTTGTAGAGACTTTATTCATGTTAACTGCATGCATGTTCTTATAGGTCGAGTTAGGTGAGTGTCTTTACTCCTTTCTATCTTTTACTTATATACTCACCCTGTGCTTAAATTTGAGTGATGAACGACCCGTGAGAGTGCGATGTCTTCGAGTCTTGCAAGATCGACGGTTCAGTAAGTTTGAAACATTGATTTAATTCGTTTGCACTTATCACTTGCCACTTTGTTAGTTGTTGCATTAAACTGGTTTGGCGGATGATTTGTAGCTGATACGTTGGTCCCGTTCCACTGTTTATTCTTAGTTGCATTCATAGTTTGCTTGGGGACAAGCAAAGGTTTGGTTTGAGGAGCTTTGATGCGTGTATTTTATATAATGTTTTTACCTCATTTTTACACGCATTTCTGTACTATTTTACGTGGCATCTAACTACAAATACCCCTAAATAGTCTACTTTGGTTCGTCTTGTGTAAATTGCAGGTACAGACCGGAAAGAAGATAAATCGAGCCTAAACTCGTCCCATTTGTATACATTTATGGAAAATAAGGAATCGGAGCTTGGAATCTATCACTTTGAAGACGTGTGAGCTGATTTCGGAAGGTGTCGAAGTGCCTTATATTCTAATATAGCTCGATCGCCCTCTTTTAAGTCGATAGAATGCTTTATTTCTGAAGTTTAACTCGATCGAGTAGTTTTCATACTCGATCGAGAAGGCCATTATAAGGAGTTACTCGATCGAACGGTTTTTCCATTCGATCGAGAGGATTTGCTGCATAGTTACTCGATCGAGAGGTTTAATTCCACTCGATCGAGAGGTTTTACCCTTCAGCCGTGTTTTCGCCTTATTTCATATGGGCTTTTGTAATTTGGTTTATTAATTAGGTCTAGGAGTAAGTTTCTCGTTTGCTATATTACACGAGAGACTGCGTTACTCTCAAAAAACTCTTCTCTCTCACTTCTTCCTTTTCCTTTACTCTTTTCTACTCTAGACTACTCAGATTCGGAACTTGTAATCGGTACATTTACTCCTTTTTATTTCTTAATCGTAATTGTTATTTTAATTCTTCCCTTCTCTTATTACTTTTCATTATTGCTTTATTCAATCTCCCTTAGCATTACTATCATGTTTAATTCCGTTTATCTATGCATTATTATTGTTGGTTCGATGATGATACGTAGCTAATTCCCTTTTACTAAAACTAGGGAATCAATGATTATGGAGGAGTAGTAATTGTTTTATTAGGTTAATGCTTGCGTAGTCTTTGTTGTTAATCGTTGCAATTAATTATTTCTGCCTAATTGAGTCGACGCAATTAGTCATACAATCGTAGTAAACCTTGACCTGGACCGGAATGTTGAAAAGGGTGAAACTCGTAGCGAACATTAGGGCACCGTAGTGAGGGTGGAAGCTAAGCTATTTGTGCTTTAGGGCAAATTGAGACCGGAAGGAGATATTCACTGCCCCATAGACCATACTTGAATTGACCTGAGACCTAGATTGCTTGACTAAATAATCATGGTGAACCGATTGTCTTAGCTGCTTTCTCCTTATTTACTTAATCATTGTTCTCTTGCCTTTTCTCTCTTTCTTAACCTCTTTAGTTTAGAACAAACAAATTCAAATCCCCAATTTGGTTACCGTGACGGACTTAGTAAAGTTAACATTTTCCCATCTTAATGTAGAGATCGACCCGACTTCCCTGGCTATATTAGTTAGAGCCAGTTGGTTATTTTTGATAGGTATACGACTAGCCTGTCAACCATCAACCTCTGACTACCACACCACGGCAGCCTCTCCTCTTCTCCAACCCCAAAACTCGCCACCACCACTAAAACAACCCTCAACAACTCGCCACCACCACTAAAACCACCCTCAACAACTGCCACCGTACCCACGCCACCACGCCCTCCCTCCCTCCCCAGCCTAAACCACGCCACCACGTCCTCCGTTCCTCCTTCTCACCATTTATGACATCCTTCCTCCTCTTCTCCACCAACACAGCCATCTACTCACGCTTCCCCACCGACCACCACTCGCCCTGCCAGCAGTCACCCCCACCCCCATCAACCACCACTAAAAAAAAAAAACGAGATCTAAAAATACCAAAAAAAAACGAGATCTGGTGTGTGGCGAGGGTGTTGTTGTCGGTTTGTGGTTGTGGTCAGTGGTGGTGAGGAAAGGAGGACGGCTGTGGTCGGCGGTGGTGTGGGAAGGAGCTTTTTTTTTTAATCCTCGTTTTAATTTCACATCTCGTTTTCTTTTAATTTTTAGATCTCGTTTTAATTTTAGTTATTCTCGTTTTAATTTTTAGATCTCGGTTTAATTTCAGTTTTAACTTCAGATCTTGTTTTAATTTACATTTAAGATTTTTTTGTTTATTTGGGTGTTGGTTAATTAACTTTTTAATCTTTCTATTTATTAGTTTTTATTGGATTTATATTTTTTCAGATCTCCTTTATTTCTTATTTCAAATATCTTTGATTTCATTTTTTATTTACATTTTCCAAATTTCGTTTTAAATTTACATTTTTTCAGATCTTGTTTTTTAATTTACGTTTGATTTTTTTTTCTTTCTTTGGGTGTTGGTGTAATTAACATTTTAGTTTTTCTATTTGTTAATTTTTCTTGGATAAAATATTTTTCCAGATCTCCTTTATTTCATATTTCAAATATCATTTTGGTTTATACTAAAGTTATACTCTCATGTAGTAAAGTTGCACATTATGTGCAACTTTAATTCCTATAATGTGCAACTTTAATGGCATTATCTGCAACTTTACTACACACTTTGTCTAACTTCAGTTGCATTATGCCCAACTTCAATGACATTATGCGCAACTTCAGTGACATAATGCGCAACTTCAGTGGCATTATGCGCAACTTCGATGATATTATGCGCAACTTCAATAACTTCAATGATATTATGCGCAACTCCACTGACATTTTGCGCAACTTCAATCTCGTTTTGTTATTGTGTTGATTTCAAATCTGAATTACAATTTGGACTAAAGTTATATAATTTTGAACTAAAGTTATACAATTTTAGACTAAAGTTACACAATTTTGGACTAAAGTTATACAAAAAGGACTAAGGTTACAGTAAGACAAATTATATAAACTTGTCTTAAAATTAAATAAATTTCAAAGTAATTTTTGACTAAAGTTACACAAATTTGGACGAAAGTTACACACTTTTGAACAAAAGTTATACAAAAATGACTAAAAATACAATAGGACTAAATTATATAAACTTGACCTAAAATTAATTAAAATTCCTTTAATTTATCAAAAAGGACTAAAGTTACATAAATTTGGCTAAAGTTATACTTGTAAAACTTTGAAGTTACACACTAAAAAATACTGAAATGTCGTAAACTTGCCCTAAAAATACTAAAAATACTAAAAGTCCAAAAATATCCGTCAAAATCACTTTTTATTATAAAGTTGCACTATTCTGGATTAAAGTTATACTCGTAAAACACTGAAGTTATACTCTAAAAAATACTGAAATGTCATCAACTTATTTAAAATTACAAAAAGTCAAAAAAAAATTTCAAAATCACACTTTAGTATAAAGTTGCACTATTTTGAATCAAAGTTATACTTGTAATACACTGAAGTTATACACTGAAATGTCGTAAAATTGTCTTAAAAATACAAAAAGGCAAAAAAATATCCGTCAAAATCACTTTTTAGTATAAAGTTGCATTATTTTGGATTTAAGTTATACTCGTAAAACACTAAAATTACACTAATTAGCATTAGAGTTACATTCATAAAAGTGTCATAAACTTTGTAAAAAATTGAAAGCATAAGAAGACAAAAGATTAGTGTTAAGTAGGTAGGATAATAGATTAGTGCATGTTTAAATAAGTCTAGAGAGAGTGTGTAATTAATTAGTGTTAAGTGTGATTTTTGTGTTTCAATCTCAACCATGCATCTCCAAGATCCAATGTCATAGATAAGGACTTATGGACTCAATTTTTTAGGTGAATTCTCTCTCTCTCTCTCTCTCTCTCTCTCTCTCTCTCTCTCTCTCTCTCTCTCTCTCTCTCTCTCTCTCTCTCTCTCTCTCTCTCTCTCTCTCTCTGAGTTTGGTTTCTTATGGTAAGCTTGTGCTCACACTTTTGTGCTCACACTTTTATTGTAGTGTTATTCTTAAGTTCTTATCTAATTTTCTCATTATGTTACATTTTTTTTCTTTTTCTCTTTAGACCAGATTTTTTTTTACTTTAATTTTTTTTACTCTTATTTTTTACCTCGTGTTATTATGCTGTTATTGTGCTTTTTTTTTTTACTTTGATTTTTTTTACGACTTTGATTTTTTTTTTTCTCTTTTTTTTTACCATTTGTTATTGTGCTGTTATTGTTATTCTGTTGTTATTGTGATGTTATTCCGCTGTTACTTTGATTTTTTTTACGAACTTGATTTTTTTTTCTTTTTTTAACCACGTGTTATTGTGCTGTTATTATACTGTTATTCTGCTGTTATTGTGATGTTATTCCGGTGTAACTTTGTTTTTTTTTACTAATTTGATTTTTTTCTCTTTTTTTTACCGTATGTTATTGTGCTGTTATTCTGGCGTTATTATGATGTTATTCCGGTGTCACTTTGATTTTTTTTACGACTTTGTTTTTTTTTCTTTTTTTTTACCACGTGTTATTGTGCTGTTATTCTACTGTTATTCTGCTTTTATTGTGATGTTATTCCGGTGTCACTTTGATTTTTTTTACTACTTTGATTTTTTTATCTTTTCTACCACGTGTTTTTTTTGGTGTAAGGTAAAAATATATTGATCTAAAAAAAACCAAGTAGAAAAGATAGAGTTCGCGCTACTTGTATATATCTTATACAACTTTCTACGTATATCTAAAGTATGCCAAAAATATGATAGGAAGAAATCAAAATCAGTGCTTTAGACTATCAAGCCATCTAGAATCGCAACTAATTAGGGTACCATTGTTCAACCTCATCAATCTTCCGTGAATTTCCTTTATTACCTGTTGAATGATTGTCTCTGGTCGAGCAACCATATGATGTACTCTTGCTTCATTCCTAGCTTTCCATATTGCATACACAAGAGAAACATGACATGCCCCTATGTATCTCCTTTGTAGTTTTGTTTTCCCCCTTCCATTACCTGACCAATGCACAAGATTTGCGAGTGGGAACTGAACATGAAGGTGAGTCTGCAAGAGAGATAAACAGCGTCTACTGAAGCTGCAATCAGTCAAGAGATGATTATGAGATTCAGGTTCAACTCTGCACAGGTCACTAAGATCCTCTATCTGAAACCCCATGCTAATTAGTCTATCTTTGGTGAGTAGTCGTTGATGCATCCATGCCCAGTAAATCAAAGAAGTTTTTGGGACATTCAAATTGTTCAAACAGACAAACCGCCAGTCAACCTTAGCAGCCTTGGTCCTTAACTAGTTATACCCCTCAGCAACTGTGTATTCTTGATCAGTGTTGAGCCATTTGCTACCATTGTATGCTTGTTTGAAGAGAGCCATAATGTGAGTAATCTTTCTCCATGACCAGCTACTGTCTGAGGGAGCAGTATAATTTTGCCAATCCACACCTTTCATATAAACATGATTAACCCATTTGACCCACAAGTGGTCTTTTTTTGTTGCCATCCACCAAGAATACTTTTCTAATAGAGCTTTGTTCCAACTAGTTGTCTGTTTTATACCCAGTCCCCCTTCCTCTTTTTGGTAAACAACAAACTCCCCATCTTACATTAGAAGCTTTTTTGTATTCTGATTGACCTCCCCATAGAAATTTCCTGCAGTAGGCATCAATTCTCTTCATTATGCCATTTGGTATGAGAAATATTGATGACCAATAGGAGTGAAGAGAAGTCAGGACAGAATTAACCAATACCAACCTTCCTGCATAAGACAAGTGCCTAGATCCCCAGCCTCGAATTCTAGCTACTATTCTATCCATAAGTTTCATTCCCTCATTTTTTGTTATTTTCTTAGAAGAAATAAGAACGCCAAGATATCTGAATGGCAAGCAGCCCCTTTTAAAATCTGAGACCTGAAGAATATTAGAGATGCTTTCATCTGAGACCTCATTAAAGTAAATATCATATTTGTCTTTGTTTAGTTCCATACCATAGGCTATGGAGAACGTAGCAAAACCCCTCAATAACCACATGATTGATGTCTGAGTGCCTTTGCAGAAAAGGAGTAGGTCATCAGCAAATAATAAGTGGTTCAACTTCATAGGATTACACAAAGGATGAAATTTGAAATCCTCTTGTTGGGCTACCACCCCCAAAATCCTAGATAAGTAGTCCATAAAAAGAGTGAATAATAGAGGAGAAAGAGGATCTCCCTGCCTAAGTCCCCTCTTCCCTTGAAAAAAGCCAAAAGTATTACCATTGACACAAAGAGAATAGCTAGGAGTAGTAACACAAGTCATTACCAGATGAATAAATTTATCAGGGAATTTCATGGCAATTAACATTTGCCTCAAGAAGCACCATTCCACAGTGTCATAAGCTTTCCTGAGATCAATCTTAATGAGACATCTTGGGGAAGCTGATTTTCTGTTATATAACCTCATAAAGTCTTGACAAATAAAAACGTTTTCCACAATATTCCTCCCTTTGATAAAGCCCCCTTGACTCCTACTCACAATGTCAGGTAATACCTTACTAAACCCGTTATACAGGACCTTTACAATGCACTTATAAATTATATTACAGCATGCTAGGGGTCGAAAATCAAGCACACCCCCAGGATTATCAGTCTTAGGAATGAGGGTAAGTTTGGTGGTGGTTACCTGCTTAAGCATTTTCCTAGTACTGAAAAAATCCTGCACAGCATTAATAATATCTCCTCCTATAATACCCCATGAATTCTTGAAGAACTGGCTCGAGAATCCATCACGACCAGGTGACTTATTTGCTGGTATAGAGAAGATGCAATTCCTGATCTCATCAGGACTAACAGGAGCCAAAAGATTGTTAGTGTGATCCTCAGTAATCAGGTTACCAATTCTGTAGGACATTGGACATGTGTAGTGTGCTTGCTTGTTCCCAGAAGAGTTTTATAGTACTCTAAGAAAGCAAGTTCAATGTCTGGCAGGCCATTATGTAAATTACCATGCATATCATTAAGTTGAAGAACTGAATTTCTAATCTGCTTGGCTCTGATATGAGAATGAGAGAATTAAGTGTTCTCATCACCTTCTTTAATCCAATCAATATTTTCTTTTTGTCTTAAAAAGCTATCCTGAGCTTTAGACAATTCTCTAAAGGACCTTGCAGCCTCTCTTTCTGCCTCTGAAATATCATGATCAAATGGGTTCTGATGCATTTTCACCTGAATGTCTTCCAATAAAGTCTTAGCCACACCCACAACTTTTTCTATGTCAGAAAATCGATTTCTGTTCAATTCCCTTAGAGATTTCTTAAGGTTTTTCAACCTAGTAATAACCTGAAACATGAGTGTTCCTGTCACAGGTTGCTGCCAGATAGTTTCCACCACCCTTGTAAACCCAGGATCAAGACTCCACATGTTGAAATATTTGAATTGTATCTTTCTTTGCTCCCTGATCATCCTTCTATAACAAACAGTTGGGTTGTGATCAAAAAGACCTTCAGGGAGAAAAGCAACCATGGAATCAGGATACAAAGTCATCCAGTCAGGGTTGACCATAAATCTATCAATACGAGAGAAGTGTCTGGTAGTAGGTTCTTGCTTGTTATTCCAAGTATAAAAAGCCCCTTGACCCCTTAAATCCACTAGATTACAGTAATCAACATAATTCCTGAAATCTTCAATTTCATTCCACTGAACTTTTTACCACGTGTTATGGTGTTGTTATTCAGGTGATATTGTTATTCTGGTGTTATTGTGATGTTATTCCGGTGTCACTTTGATTTTTTTACTACTTTGATTTTTTAACTCTTTTTTTTCCCGTGTTATTTGAGCCTCAGTAGTTCACTTGCTCACAAGATGATACAAATTGTCCTATCATTTTTGTTTTTACACATTGAATTGTGCACATTAATGACACCTACTAAGAAGAAGTTGCTGCTGCACCTCTTATTATATAAACATACCATTTATGAAGTTGTAGTCATTACTCAAAACAACCATGACTGTATTGACACTAACCCACCTTACCATCTCCATTTCACTCCCCTGCATCTCCATAAAGCAACCATGGCTCTACTCAATTCGCAGCCTAGTTTCCTTAAGATGACATAAAGACGAAAGGTGAGCATGAGTTTGAGGACACTTTCTAAGACGTGTTATTTTGTTCTTAGGAAACTCCCATTAATAGCATACCCACTAAATAGCTTTCTGGTTGTATTCCTTCTGTCAAACTTATTAAACAGTCCCCAATTTTTTGAGACAAACCTTAACTCGGCGTTTATGCAAGCTTTGCTGAGCAGCAAACTGGTGAATTGCATCCTGAATCCCTGCAAAAACGACTAAGAACTCCGTTGCATCAACCTCGCTTAGTACCTTCTTCACTATAAGCTCCAACATCTTCAGCCTGTAGTATTTCAAATTAAATATTTTCGGTTATCGAGCAACCATCAACCACCCAATCAACAATTCATTGCCATTCTCCACCACCGACGGCAACCACCATTCAATCCGCTCACTCCCTACTTCTCGCCAGAATCGACAACGGTAGAACCACCACAAGCGGAGCAGCAACACCTGTGCAACCACTAGGCCAGGCACCAAATCCCATTCACGTGAGGCCCTGAATTCGCGTCGACATCCGACTGAATTTCACGCACCAAAATCAAGCACCGAGTACCGCAAATGTTAATTCCGCACCTCCTATGCTCCCCCACATCAATCACCGCAACCATCGGCACTGATATAAACACCACGTACATTACGCACCCACCGAAAACCACCATTAAACTCCTCATCTACGTCAAGTTCGAACCACCACATCACCACCACTTTCCCTAATCAATTCGACCACCTAATTGTGCCCCTACCTACTCCTCTGATCGAACATGAACAACCCATATCTTTTAGACAAACAGCCACCAGCTCCTCATCTCAAACTCAGAATCGAAACCAAGCCACCATGGCTGCCCTCCGTCACTTCATTAACCACCAATTAGACAACTAAAACAGCAGCCCCGTAACCCGACAAGAAGCAACAACACTCACGTCATTGAGCCTGCATAACTTGTCAAAGGGAATTTGAGTCGGAATACACCATGGTTGGAGGCAGTAGAAATTTATCTCTGTGTTCAGCAACTATTTTGGTACTAAAAAAGTGGATTAGAGGAATTTGTTGTATTTTCTGGCTTTTTTTTTTAAAGTTATTTCATTCAAGCTTGGAAGAAAATACGAAGAAGAAAGAGGGACAAAATGTTATTAGAGAGAAAGTCAGAGCAGAGTATTCTGACAGACTTTATTTTATTAGTGCGCTTTCTTGTTTATTTTCAGACTAAATCTTAACCGTGGATTGTTTATTATCTAATGGTCTTGATTTGTGAGCACAAACTCACCATAGCTAAACACACACAATAATACTTTCACTCTCTTAAGTCTTATCATCACCAAACACGACATCCACCACCAGTCCCACTCTGGCAACGACCACCAACAGCAAATCCGGCAGACTCCACCGACACCCACCCTAGAAGCTGTCACTAACCCACCATAGCAGCCTCCATCCACCGTTCATTTTCATCATAACCCCTCAATCCGTAACCACATTCATCTTCCCCATAGTCATCACCTATCGTCGGCAATTATAACTTGTCGTCTTTGTCGAGTGGAAGGGTGAGCAACGAAGACCACAAGGTAAGATTCACTCACTTGAGGTACCCGAATGGAAGTGGGAGTCGATCTCTATGGACTTTATCGTGGGGTTACCAAGAACACATCAAGGTAACAATATGATTTGGGTGATTGTCGATCGTTTAACAAAGTCAGCTCACTTCATTCCGATGAAGGATACTTGGACCAAGATACAGCTAGCTTTGGGTTACAGAAAGCATGTGGTTCGGTTACTTGGTGTGGAAAGGATATAGTGTTGGATCGAGATGCACGGTTTATATCACGGTTTTGGCAGGAGTTACAAGATTTGATGGGAACGACCTTAAAGATGAGTACATCTTTTCATCCTGCCACAGCTGGTCAGACGGAGAGGACTATCAAGACCTTGGAGGATATGTTGAGGTCTTGTGCTATGGATTTTGGTGGAAGTTGGGAAGATAGGCTGGATTTGATTGACTTTTCTTACAACAACAGCTATCAGACCAGTATAGGAATGGCACCGTTCGATGCTTTGTATGGTATGAAGTGCAGGAGTCAAGTTTGTTGGGATAATAGTGCAGAGTTAGTGGTTTTAAAACCACATATGGTGCAATATATGATTGAGCAAGTTCGTCTGATTTGCCAAAAGATGAAAGTAGCTCAAGATCGCCAAAAGAGTTATGCAGATTTGCACTATAGGGACATCGAGTTCGCAGTGGGTGACAAAGTCCTTTTGAAAGTGTCACCTATGCGAGGGGTGATGAGGTTTGGCAAGAAAGGTAAGTTGAGCCAGAATTTTATCGGCCCGTATGAGATTTTGGACCGTGTAGGTGAAGTAGCCTACCGGCTAGCTTTGCCACCAGCATTGGACCGAGTCCACAACGTGTTTCATGTTTCACAGCTCCGGAAGTACGTGAGTGATCCATCACATGTGCTTGAGGTTGAGAACATAAAGCTTGATGAGTGTTTAACTTACGCGGAGGTTCCTAAGGAGATCTTGGACCGCAAAGTGCGCAAGACGAGGAATGGTGAGACCATCTTACTAAAGGTACTTTGGTCTAATCATAATGTGGAAGAAGCCACATGGGAACCGGAGGAGTCTATGAGAGAGAGTTTTCCTCACCTTTTTGATCAGGTATGTTTGGCTACGGGGACGTAACCGTTGTCTTTTAGGGGGGTAGGAGATGATCGCATGCTTGTTTTTGAGTTAGTTTGAGTTGGCTTAGCTATGTGTGTGTCATCTCGTCAGTTTGTGTTGGGTGTTTTGTTTTATGTAGTGGGAGTTGTTTGTTCTCGTAGTAGTTGTTGAGAAGTTGTGTTATAGTTGTTGGTCTTGTTGGTGTGCATAGTGTGAATTTCGGGGACGAAATTCTTTTTAAGGAGGGAAGAATGTAATACTACGGTTTTCTAAGTCTGTTACTCGGCCGAATATGGCTTACTCGGCCGAGTAAGTGTATCGTGTATTTCTGGACAGACTATTATCCAGGAATACTCGGCCGAGTATGTGAATACTCAACCGAGTAGAGGATACTCGGCCGAATATACTCTATACTCGACCGAGTATCCGGTCTGACGAGGTTAATTACGCGGTTTGATTTAGAAAGGATTAGAGTTATATAAAATGGGATTTATAGTTCTTAATCATTTTAACAAAACCTAAACTTACAACGTAACTCTAATCCTCTCCAAATCTCTCTCTGAAATGTGTGGATCGTTCGTGAGTCTAGTTCGTCTTTCTACTGGCAGGGCTACACACTTTAGTGTGTAGTTAGTTACACATGATGAGACTGGGAGTTGTAGGTAGATTGTGAACAGCTGTTTATCTTATCGTACTTGTCTTATGTTGTTTATGCAGTAAACTTACCCCCTTGTTGTTTTGTAAATCTGTGGTGATCCATTCGGGGATGATGAGAAGATTGTGACAGGTGATGATGGTTATTAGCTCCGGCGACGAGATAGGGAGTCATCACTCGAGTCTAGCTTCCGTTGTCATGAGATTTACCTTTCTAGTTTCAGTCGTTTAAGTACTAGTGAACATTGTTTTTGAAATTGGTTTTGGAACATGTAATAGTTAATTCATTATACTCTGATAAATGTTGTTTTGGAAGGGTAACTTTGATATATTAGCCTCGTGCAACCGAGATGGTGACGGTCTCTCATGTTAGGGTAGTCTTGGTAAGACACCTTGCTATGTGGGGGTGTCACAAATATCTTTTTATGGCTAAATTGTTTTTGAACGAAATATTCTGATAGATATCTGTCCTTATCCTTTCTAAAGCTTGCTTGATCAACAAGGAGGATATCATATTAGAATATTTTTAAAATATAAAAAGATAATTGGTTAAAAGGAAAAGATTTTGCATATCTTTTATTTATCCTATCTTTGCCTAAATTATGAAGATTTCTTTCACTAACATTATCTCCTATAAATAAGACATTTGTGATTCAGAAATTTTAATCTTTTGCACACACAATTCCCACGTTTAAAAACATATACTTTTTATAAGATTTGTGAAATTTTAAATAAAATTTTATCTTTGGAAAAGTTTTTTTGTGCCTTAGAATTTGTTTCGAGTGTGTAAGTCTTCTGATCTCTAGGCATATTTTGTCCTCCATTGTTCCAAGTTGAGAATCGTATAAGGAGACAAAAAGAGTTATAATTTTCTTTTTGTGAGAGAGTGTTTTTGGGGTACGGGGTTATACTCGAGTCGCACGATCGGGTTGGTCGTGGGGATTTTCTTTGTAATCGGGTTTGGTTATAAAGGAAATAATAATAAGAGAGAGCGTGGACGTAGACCTTTAGAGATAGGTCGAACCACATTAAAATTCTTGTGTTCACGTTTTTATTTGCTTTTATTTTCTCATTGCTTTTCTCTTTTGGTATTCACGTATACAATCAGATCAGTATAGCACAATTCATATTGTTTGAACAGTCGCCCGATTTGTTCAATTTGTTTGTGTACTGATTCAAAATCATTCATGGACGCTTTTATCGCTTTAGTTTTTAAAAGGGTACTTAATTCACCCCGTCCCCCTCTTAAATACCGAATCAATAAACTCAACAGTAACTATTCAAAGGTCTAGAATTTACTCTCCCCTTATACATCAAAAATAAAAATAAAAACTTAAAAGGGGAAAGAACATGTATGAGGAATAAATAGTACAAGCCTGAAGCTTTGAAGAATTACCTCGGAATCAGTCTTGCCAAAGTAGGCTTGTTGTCCTAACAAGTAGTTAACCTGGAACAGTAGAGTTGTTAGAGCATTAGCAATAGTAGTTCTTATTCTTGAGATTATCACTAAAAACAGTATTTAAAGAGTTAATCTACTAAATCATAAAGTTGGTTATTAATTTTAAAAATTGAGTTCTAAAATAAGAACTAGGTTGCTAAGTATATGGAAATGTGATGACCAATGACCATGACCAGGAGCGGATTCAAATTCAGCTACTGGGCTGTATGGGCTACAGCCCAACCCATTTCCAGACTTAAAATTTAATAGTTCATTACATATTTAGCAACATAGAGTAGTGTAGTTAGTAAAAGGTGCTGCCATAAGGTTGTGGGATAGGAGGTTAGGCGCTAGTTCGATATCTACAATGCTCATTTTTTGCTTATTTTTGTCCTTTCAAAACTCTGTGTATTTAACTTGTGTTTTTCAAAGCTTAATGCACCAACACTGTAACACATTTTCCTACTTTTTTGTTGCTGCATTAATTAAATCGTAACAATATGGTCTTTTTAAAGAAAGTTAATGATAAATATTTGTATTATTAAGTTGAATTCCAAAAAAGTTAGTATTAGTCATTTTGACAATTAAAAAAACATGAATACTCCGTATTTCAAAAAGGTAGGCGGGATCGTAAGATAAGATGATTTGTTAATTTAATTTACTAAGCAACTATTAAGAAAATTGTGGGTAGCATTGAAAAATATTTTTATACGAGTAAATACTTTTTAAAAACTTGCTCGGATATTTTTATAAAAAAAATTAGTATCGTGTAATTCTAATTAAAGTGGTTTTGCCATTGGTCAAGGCTAAAACAATAAACTAATACGTGGAGTTTACATACATATAACCATATAACTTCGCTTGACAACTGACAACCAACTTCAGCCTAGCCCTACATATTGGAGTATAATTATTCTGTTAATATTTTGTATAATATAGTCAAAGATTGTATCTTCTTATTCTTATATATTAGCTATATACTAGGAAACTAACCTCATAACTCTAGGTATAGAATAACCTCTTGTACTATATAAACATTGTATCATTCTCATAATTAATTATCAATCAATATAACTTACATGGTATCAGGAGAAAGGTTCGACCTCCGTACCAAACCCTAAACAACCTATCACTCGTGCTTTTCAATGTCTGGAAACACCATTCCCAACAACGCCGAGCCGTCAAAACCGCTCGTGCTCCTCAACACTCACGCCGTCACCAAATTTGATGGCTCCAATTACCAACAGTGGCGTCTTCAATTCGACACACTGCTGGAAGGATATGGGTTGTCATCCTTCGTCGATGGCACTCCTCATCCACCCAAATTCCTTGAAGAAAAGGACAAGCAACCCGTCTCAAATCCAGCGTACCAAACTTGGTTTCGGCAAGATCGACTTCTATTCGGTGCCGTGGCTAGTACCCTAGCCCCGTCCATTAGCCCTATCCTAAACCGTCTGACTACCACCAAAGATGCGTGAGATGCCCTTGAGTCATCCTATGCCCGTCCCTCTCGTGGCCATATCAAACAACTACGTCACAAACTCAAACACACATCCAAAGGCTCCTCTACCATTACCGAGTATATGAACAAGATTAAGGCTATTGTCGACGATCTTGCTCTACTCGGCACCATCCTCTCCCAAGAGGATGTCACTGACCAAATTATTGATGGACTGCCTTCTTCGTATCAGTCCGTCATTGATGCGGTCAATGCCCGTGATACCCCGATTAGCTTCTCTGAATTTCATGAGAAATTAATCCGCCAAGAACTTATTATCCAACAAACTGAAACATTCCAAACCACTACCTTTAACCCGATAGCCCACCCTACCTACACCCGCACTCCCGCTACCTCCTCCTCCCACTCTGCCCCACGAACCCCAGCCGCCAACCAACCTGCCAACACACCCAACCAGAATCCGAAGAACCCGTTCCGTGGCAAGTGTCAATGGTGCCATGTCCAAGGTCACACCCTCTTCTACTGTCCAATCTTTAAAGCCCTATACCCCGACATCCGTGTCCCTCCCTACCCACGCACCAACACCACCCAAACTCCCGCCCAAGCCAACCCCACGGCTCTCACCCCGCCACCAGTCCAATCCTCTTGGCTCCTCGACAGCGGCGCCTCCCATCATGTCACCACTGATCTCGCTAATCTCGCTCTCCACTCACCATATGACGGAACCGATGAGATAGTCATTGGTGATGGTTCGGGATTACCCATCTCGAATTCTGGTTCAGTCTCCTTACCCTACTCCTCTACTGCTTCTTTCACTTAAAAAAATGTCTTACATGTTCCAAAAATGCACAAAAACATTATCTCTGTTTCACAATTTTGCGCTGACAATAACGTATTTATTAACTTTACCTTTCATTCTTTTATTGTGAAGGCATGTGATTCCGGCGCTCAACTTTTCACCGGCCCAGCAAAGGACGGCGTTTACTATTGGCCATCGTCTTCGTTTCCGCAACTCCACACCATCTCCATGCACCAGGCTGACCTTCACCACCGCTTTGGTCATCCTCATTTAGCTGTCTTTAATCAAATTGTTTCTCGTTTAAACATTAAGCTTTCTCATTCGAATAATAATAATTGTGATGCGTGTTCTATTTACAAAAGTCATAAATTGCCTTTTTCTACTTCGTCACTCACTAGCCAATTTTCACTCGAAGTTGTTTTTAGCGATTTATGGACATCTCCAGTACACTCATTTGACGACTACAAATACTATGTTATCTTTGTTGATCATTTCACCAAATTTACATGGCTATTTCCCTTAAAGAAGAAATCAGACACTCATCGCATCTTTCTCAATTTTAAAGCGTTTGTCGAAAAACAATTTTCTCGTCCCTTACTCACCTTATACTTGGACAATGGAGGTGAATTCGAAAAATTAAAAAATGATCTCGCTGCCTCCGGAGTCCAACATCTTACCTCACCTCCCCATACACCCGAACACAATGGTTTTGCGGAACGACGACATCGCCATATTGTAGACACCGGCCTTGCTCTCTTATCACATGCCTCTATGCCCATTCGTTACTGGTCAGCCGCCTTTCAAACTACCGTTTATCTCATTAATCGAATGCCCACATCCTCACTCAAAAACGACTCCCCTTACCTTCGTCTTTTTCAAAACCCGCCCAAGTACCATAATCTCCATAACTTTGGAAGTCTATGCTACCCTTGGTTGCGTCCGTATGCTCACCATAAACTTGACCCACGCTCCATAGCCTGTGTTTTCACTGGTTATTCCCCCACTCAACATGCCTACATGTGCCTTGACCCAACCACCCATCGAATCTATGTCTCGAGACATGTTCGATTTGTCGAAAACACCTACCCATTTGCTACCAAACCCGCCACATCTCCTCTGCCCACCTCGAGTTCATGGTGTAACATTGACATCCCTCTTTTGTCAAGCCCACCAGAACCCACGCCAGAACCCACACCAACCACACCCACCTCCCCTAACCCACTTCACTCCGCTGCCACCAGTCCAGACGAACCCCCTACCCCTCGTACTCGCCCACCCATCACCAAGGTCTACCAACGTCGACCCACTGATCAACCCGCATCAACCACACCCTCCTCCCCTCTCTCTGACCCATCCACGGACACACCACCACCACCACCACCCCCTCCCCATACCCATGCCACCCGTACTTCCCACAACATATACAAACCCATTAACAAACTCAACCTCTCAGCTCAATTGCAAACAACCGAACCCACAACCACGAAACAAGCTCTCCTTCAACCCATATGGCGAGCAGCCATGGAAACCCAAATCGATGCTCTCCTCGCCAATGGCACGTGGGAACTTGTTCCCTCTTCACCTGACCAGAACATCGTCGGCTGTAAATGGGTATTTCGCACCAAATACAACCCCGATGGTACTATCCATAAACACAAGGCTCGCCTTGTAGCCAAAGGCTTTCACCAAAGACCCGGGCTCGACTATCTTTGAAACCTTGACCCGTCGTTAAACCTACCACGGTCCGATTGTTATTAAGTCTCGCCGTTACCAAGAATTGGTCCCTTCGTCAACTCGACATCAATGATGCTTTTCTTCAAGGCACACTTACTGATACGGTTTATGTGGCTCAACCTCCGGGTTTTGTTGATCCCCAAAATCCGTCCCATGTGTGTCGCCTCAAGAAAGCGATATACGGGCTTAAACAGGCCCCCAGGGCCTGGTACACTGAGCTCCGTTCCTACCTACTTGACACGGGTTTCCACAACTCTGTCTCCGACACCTCCCTTTTTATTCTTAATGAAACTTATGACCTGTTTGTTCTTGTCTATGTAGATGACATTATTGTGACAGGTTCTTGCTCATCTCGCGTCGACTCTTTCATTCAAGCTCTTGCTAAACGGTTCTTCTTAAAGGACCTTGGTCCTCTTGCCTATTTTCTGGATGTTGAAGTCCAACCATGCGCTACTGGTCTATTTCTCACTCAGCAAAAGTACACGGCTGATCTCTTAGCTCGAGCTAACATGTCTGACGTCAAACCGTGTCCCACTCCCATGGACTCCTCGATGAAGCCGCGCCTTCATGACAGTCCCCTATTCGACAATCCCACGGAATTCCGTACTCTTGTGGGTAGTCTTCAATACCTGTCTCTCACCCGTCCTGACATTGCCTTTGCTGTGGGAAAGCTCTCTCAATTTATGCACCAACCTACTGTGTACCATTGGTCTGCTCTGAAGCGTCTCTTACGCTACCTTGCTGGCACGACTTCCCATGGCATCACCCTGTACCGTGACACACCCCTCAGTCTCCATGCTTATTCCGACTCTGATTGGGGTGGAAACAACGATGACCTCACGTCAACGGGTGCCTATACTATATAAACATTGTATCATTCTCATAATTAATTATCAATCAATATAACTTACACTACATACTTTTAATTTCTGGATCCGCCCCTGACCATGACAGAAAATGTGAAGTATCTTTAAACTTTGTCTATTTCCAAGAAAAAAAAGTTCCTCTATTGTAGATCAAAGTTCTTAAATATTGAAAATAGACAAATATAATTTGGAATGAGAAGAACTTTATATAAAGTTCTGCTATTGCTATTGCTATTGCTATTGCTATTGCTCTTGCTCTTGCTATTAGTTAGCTAAGAAATAGATAAGAAGAGAGGTGCTGGTAGCTAAATAAAGAGGGGATTACTTGAGACAGGAATTGTTCAGGAGAACCAAAATCAGTAATAGACTTCTTGTCAGTGGATTGGACGACGACAGATAAATTGCTGGTTGCATCGAAGTTGTCTTCGAACCTCAAAACTTGACCCGGGAACTCTCTTTCTTTACTCGGGTTCCATTTTGAAGGGACTGACAACTTGAATCCGTCTCCGTTGTAGGCCATAAAGTCAGTGTCTGCTTTCGGCTTTCCAAACACATTTGCTGCCACCACCTCATTTTTGTTAGCATGTAAATCAGAAAATTTAAAATTATGAAATCTTATGTTGTTCTTGTCAGCTGAGAGTTTAATTATATATTCCTGTTCATTTTATCGAGACTTGATCCGAATGTTTGATGGTACTTAAGAAAAACTGAAGAGTCTGACAATTGCTGGCTAAACATAAGCTCTACTAAGAGTACAATCTTATCAATTTATAAGTCTCTTCTAAACAATCTTACTTTTCAAATGATTAATTTAGAAAAGGGTCACTTAATTTTCGAGTTATAAAACCATCTTACACAAGAATTTGAACGGATCAACTACTAATCATGTTTTTTAATGAGATTAACAAATCACTGAATCACTTTTTCCTCAAAGTATGAAAGCAAGTAATGAAGCATCGAGTTGGAGAAGTACCAGCTTCTCCATAGGCAGCATCAGCAGGATTGACCTTTGATCCAACTACAGCAGCACCAATGAGGACAGTAAGAGCCAACCTTCTGGAGATGCTACCATTTTCATCATGCTTCTGGGCCTTGCAGACCACTTGGTTGAGCTTAGCGTTTACGGCCTGGTAGCGCGATGACGGGTTTCTACCAGCTGCTGGGCTGGAGATGGCTGCATGGTGGTGTAAGAAACATGCAGTTGATGCCATTTCTTCACTTGCTTATTTCCTTTCTTTTTTTCTCTCCTTTTTTACAAGTGGAGTTTTTGGGAATTAAAATATTGTTATTAAAAATAAATTTTGTTGGGTGAAATATTTTGGTATCTAGAAAAGTTGAAATGGATGATATTAAGATTAGATTATGATGGTAGATAAGGTTACAGAGGACTCTATTGGATCCAGATATGCTCTTAATGGCCCACATAGATTGGTCAATGTGAGGCGTTTTGGCCCTAGTTTTCTAGATTTTGAATTTCCTGTACAAAGGTTTTGGAAGGTATGACCGTATGAGTCCAATAGCTTAACCCACGTGGAAATTTTTTATAGACCATCTAAATTGGTCTGGATTCGAGTTACGTAGGTCCACTAGAGATGATAAAACTCTTTCTCATGAATTTAACGGTGTTGTATTTCCAGGGTTCATACAAGAGACCTATAATTAAGCTAAGACAACTTAACAACCTCTTACTAATTCAGAGGCGAAGCTCAATTCTGGCCGAATGGGCCATGGCCCGGGTGATATTTTCAAGTTAAGTAACATATAGTAGTAGATAGAACAACAGTCTAGAAGTAGCAAAATGGTAAACGACTCACGCAAGTTTGCAATACTTCTTTGAAAGTCACAGGTTCAACTCACGGTTCTGCTGTTTTTAGCATTTGCTTTTATTATTTTTTCCCCTTAAAATTTTATTATTTAGGGGACGTTGGGTTGGAGGTCTATAAGAAAGGAAATGGGAAACAAAGTTATCGATTTCCTTTGTTGGTGTTTGTTTGACACAAACAAAGAGAATGAAATTCCCTTCATTACCTTTCAATCCATCTAATTCCTTACCCCCCACCCCCCCAAGGTATGAGATTTCATTACCCTTGTTACCTTTCAACCACCATACTTACGACTCCCACCACACCCGTCACCATCAAGACGCCATCGCCATTGCCACAACCACCAAAACCACCCCACATAAACCACCACCGCAACACCACCGCCGCCACCACCACAACTACCTCACTACCACCATCACCACCACCAAAACCATCACTAACACCACCACAACCACCCCTCCATAACCACCACCATCACAACTACCCCATATAAACCACCACCGCAACACCACCTCTATAACCACCATGACGCCGCCAACACCATTGCCACCACGACAGCCACTCCACTACCGCCACCACCACAACCACACCACATAAACCACCACATGTACACCAAAATACACCACAATCCACCACACTTCATTTTCTTGATGTAACCAAATAATTAGCTAAGTTTTAGGTAATCCCTTATATAACACCCTCATTCTCCAAGTGCCTTACCAGGACCACTTAAAGCATGAGAATGCTACTATCTCGGTTACCCAAGGCAATGATAATCAAATAGACAATAACGAAACGTACTTAAATGATAATAAAGTTTAAGTGATACAACCAAACTCCAAAACTGCTAAAAGAAATACAAAGGTCCTCAAAACTGTCAACTACTAAACAACTAAAGAATGCTCGACACAGCCGAAGACTTCTAAAAACAGCATTGTGGTGACTCATCCCAGTTAACCCATGCGCATCGTCTCATACCTGCTCAATAATTGCTCACCGCCACCTAAATGGATCACCACAGTTTTTAAAACATTTAAACGGGGTCAGTACGAATTAGATAAAACAACAGCTGCAAAGAAACAGTATTATAATCAACACAATCAGCACAACTCAATCTCCACAACTCCATCTCATCTCCACAATCTGACTACACATTAAAGTGTGTAGCCCTGTCAGAGTACCCATCGCAACAAGTACTCCTCGCCGCCAGTGGGGGACCGCAGCCGTTCCTGAAGGAAATATAGATTCATATACATGTTAACATACTCTTATATGTCTAAATAATTTGTCATAAAATTAATTACGGATCTTATGCATGCAAACAATAATATAAATAGAGGAGAAATCATGTCCTTACATAGTAGATTTCGGCTATTAGGGCACAAGAGAGATCACCTTTCTCTTCTTGTTCTTGAGCTTTTCCAATGGAAGAATAAAGATCTAAGTGTAAGATCTCTCCCTATGCTTTATACCCAAGGCTTAACACTTAATCTAATTAATATTACAATACTAGTATAATATTAATTTTAGTACAAAATTGAACCAAAAACTTTTATAAAACTCTTATAAATTTCGGTTTTTAAGAGAGAAGAAGAGAGGATTTTTCTTCTCACTAGAACTTGTGATTTTGGATGAGTGAATGGAATTGGAATAATACACTACCTTTAGTATATTATTAGGCAAAATTAAAGGAAAAACAATGATCACATTTGCTTCCCCAAAACCGTGTAAGAGGAGCTTTGGGGTGAGCCAATGCATGGAGAAATTGTTCTTCACAAGGAACAATAGGCTTGCATGGCTAGGTTTCCTTTTAATCATTGTGTTTTCCACTAATTACAAGCAACATATAATTAGTATAAACCCTTCTAATTTTCGGCCCATTCTATAATATGGATTCCATATTATTTTTGTCAATTGTCTATATGTTACATGTCACATGTCACATATATTTGTTATGTATTTTTAACATATTAAAAATCAACGTATTAATAAAAATACGTCACATACAAAAATTGACTTAGTAATTTCATATTTACTTGTGCCAAAATTTTTACCAATTTATAAATCACAACTGATTGTATTTATAACAATTCATTCAATTTAATTGTTACATTAAACAATTATTTCATCCGAGTAATGATACAATTCAATTACTCAGACCGTATCTCATTTAATCACATTTCAATTTGATACGTAAATTTTACTTCAAAATCGTCCGTCAATTTTCAAGTAATTTAATTAACTCGTAACATTATACGATTAATTAAATAATCAATTAAGAGTATTGCCCTTTAGGTATGACCTAGGGGGTCAATCGATCACCACCGTCACACGACAAAGTAATGTCAAACTCTAGTCAGCCAATCATTACCGATATATGTTGACCAGTTGACAGTAACAATATTACTTCCCAATTGTATTCATTTTAATGAGACTTAAACATGTGATCATCATGATCAACAGTCGTGATCGCATTATTGTCGGAGGACACACATTCCAACAATCTCCCACTTGTCCTCGACAAGTGTGCGTCACCAATTCTCTTGTCCTATTACTATCTCCCACTCAATGCAAGGTGTCTTTCGGTCGTACTTGCAAGTGATCATATCGAGAGTGGTTTCCTCGATCCGGAGAATAACGATTGACCTGGACTTATTTGTCATAGATACTTTCCGAGCGTGGCCACGCATTTCGATTCATTACTCCTCGAGTGGCCCCGAGATATTGTTATAACCCTGACTAGGGGTGGACAATTCCTATCGCACTCATTCCCTTCGACTAGCCACACCATCATAACCCAAAATATGCCCATTTGACCCCATTTACGAAGGTCGTAGTAACACAAATCAAAGTTAATCTGAAACTGTGCCATCTTAGGTGAATAGTCTTTAGTCAAAAGAATCGACTCATTTGAATACTATAGTAGCTCTCGCCACGACCAGGCTATATAAATTTGCCAGAACTCTATAAGCGGTCATTAGGCCCGACAAAAAGTTCCTAACAGTCTGCCTATGTGATCGACTAGTCATCTCACATGACTCTATGGCACTTGAACTTGCCATCAATCGCATCACACTCTAGTCACTTCGAGACGTCACCTCATATAAGTAACTATGGGCAAAAACAATGTTAATCCATGTTCACTTTAACGGGGTTCAATTGTCTCTACAACCCGTTTGGATATAACAATGTACTAGGTGAGTTATTAATAACTCAAACGACAAATGTCGACATCACACTCGGGTAGTTAATATCATATTACAACCTTGTGATGTATATCGTCAGTGTAAACACTTATTGATTGCAATAGAAGTTTAACATCCCATGTGTCCATGTGTTCAAACTTCTTACACTTGCAATCTCCTTCACATTCATGTTCTTTCTCATAGCATGAATCTTACCAAGTACACATCAAGGTTCCCAACCTTGGTCTCGGTTCTTTAACTTGAAAGAACTTTCTTATCGATCATCTCATAACGAACGAATTTGCGATGAATAATACAACTTGTACCGATCAAGTATTCCATCCACACACAATGCACTAGGTATATGTTTTGTAGAATCTTGTAACAATTTACAAGATTATTCAGCTGAGCACTTCTCACAAATCCTAGCTTTACTAGGAAAGATTGTTTTTGAATAACTTCTCATTCAACCAAGCATCTTTCCAAGGCTTCTCATTTCTCTTTCTAGCTCGAAAGTTTTAGGATTCTCATAAATCCTTACCTGTGCTCGGATTTCATATATATGTGCAACCTATTGTCACATAATCGAGTATTCCGTCAAACACCGAAATCGCTCATCGGATTCTACTTGAGAATTCATGACGTTTCTATTATGGCTCACCAACCAATCATCATGCTCTTATGCATATGATTCAAAATTGGACATGTACATGATTATTCTAATGGCGGAAACATTAGTTATTGATAATCATGAGATCAACCGTTCTCGTGTTCAATGAACTACCATGATTTGCTAATGGTAATTCCATTTTCATTCATATGAATATCCTATGTATATGTTGATACGATGTGTATCTCTTTAATACTAATCCAACATCCCATGATGTAATTGGATTCATCATTGTCCATTTTCATCCAGAATTGAAAACTCAAAGGCTTCTTTATGAAAGAAGGTATTAGCTCGTCATTCTTTAATGAGTAATGGGTTTTATACATTCAAGGATGATAGCTCCCACTAAATTCCATGTCTTCACATGAGAATATCCTAACTCCCACTCAATTCAACATATTTCGAAATTGACTTCTCAATCGAAATTTGTCAAGAATATAAATATAAATTGCCTTGCCAAGTTGCTAGGATAAAACCATATATGTCCCATCATATCCTTTCAAAATACTTATTTTGAAGTGGTCTCTTCTTAACCTTATGGAAAGAGGTTTTGAATCTCCAACACACTCATGTCATAATGATGTGTAGTAATGTCATTATTCAAATATAAACAATATCTAGAATACGTCCTTCGGAATACTCTTTCGGAAGGAGGATTAACCATTTCCTAGCGAGGTTAAGCAATGACATTTGCGTGGTTAAAACGTTGGCTATTGAAGATATCGGAATATCAATCTTTGCAACTTAATATTGATCATAACTAGTATGTTACTTTGATTCATTTAGGCTCTTAAGTAAAACTCATGATTGAAACTATTTGGTCAAAATTTATCATATAGAAATTAGTCAAAACTTGTTAAGACTTTACATTAGTCATTTTTATCCAAAACTTCTTTTGGTCTCCTCGTGTAGTTATTTTGAGAATTTACTCTTATGATTACTACACTTGGTCTCATTAGTTATATAGAACTAACTTGAGACCATAGATCTCATCTATTTGGTATACTATGTAAATAGATATACCTTTATTCAAATCATTTTCTCTTGTGTAGATCTACATTTACACAAGTACACAATTTTATCTTGCCTTGTGTGTTGTGTCCTCATTTTTCTCCCACTCTATATTTAGAATAAATACACTATATATTTTTAAAGATAGCATATGAGATACTAATCAATGATGTTGAAGTATAAGGAGAACTATCTCATAGACAGACTAATATTAATTGATTTCATGTGTGTACTTGGTGATTGACATACCTTTAAGAGAGTTCATAGACTCAAAATCACTTCATAAATGATCATACACAAGCCTTAAGCATGTGGACATATAATGAAACCCGTCATTATAATTGTCTATTAGATCACCTTTAAGTGAATGATCTTATGTTTCAAAACGCAAGCATTTAAAGATGAAATTTTAGAACATAAAGGATAAATGATAAAAACGGGTGACTTGGGTTGCAAACCAAGTCACCATCATCCAAAATACAAACCATCATCCAAAATACCTTTCCATGTCGAACATGGAAATTTAAAGTTCTAAAATTCAAAACATAACTTAAAATAAGACAATGAAAAACAAAGCTCCATAAAAGCTATCCTTAGCTTCTCCATGGTTTCTTATGCTTGTTTTTCTTTTCCCTTGTCTTTGCTTGGTGGAGGCCCTATTTACAATAAAAAGGGGGATACATTATCACAACTTTGCATCATAATACCATAGTTGAATTTAGAAACATAAAAGAAGGTTAGTCATTTACCTACTGGAGTGATCTTTCCAGCTTTGATATCACCAAGGTACTTGGAACAATTTCTTTTCCAATGACCCATGCCATTACAATAATGGCACTTATCAAGAGGACCCTTCTTGACTTTGGAGGTGCTAGCTTCACAAGACTTAGCTTTGGTGAATGTGGGAGCTTGCTTCTTGCCCTTTCTCCCATTCTTCTTGAACTTCCCCTTACTCTTTGTGCTTATGTTAAGCACATCCTTGGGAGGGTTCACATTTAACCCCATGTCCCTCTCGGCTTGCAACAGTAACTTGTGCAACTCCTCAAGAGACACGTCCTTGTCTTGCATGTTGAAATTCACCCGGAATTGCACATATGCCTTGAATTTGGACAAGGAGTGTAGAATCCTATCTACGATGAGTTCTTTGGGGATTTCAACCTTTTGAATTTTCAAGGTCTCGACAAGCTCCATGAGTTTGAGCACATGAGGGCTAACCTTTTGGCCCTCTTTGAAGTCGAGATCAAAGAATGCCGCGGCCGCCTCATATTGGACGATCCGCGGAGTTTGTGAAAACATTGTCACAAGTTTGGAGTAAATCTCATTAGCATTGCGCATTTTGAAGGCTCTCCTTTGGAGGTCCGCCTCCATCGCAAATATCAAGACATTTTTCATTGCGGCGGACTCCTTTTGGTAAGCCTCATAGGCTTCCCTAGTGGCCGCGGTGGACCTAGCGGAGGGTTCGGGTGGAGAGGCCTCGGTAAGGTAACGAAGCTTGTCGTCACCCTCGGCGGCTAATTTGAGTTGGGCATCCCACTCGGAGAAATTTGACCCATTCTTTTCAAGTTTACATCGATCCATAAAGGATCGGAGCCAAGATGAAGTAGCGAGTGGTGTAGCATTAGGAGTTGGTGTTGCCATTTGTTATGAATAAGAAGTGGTCTACAAAACAAAATATAAGGAGTAAACCATTTGTCGTTTTAATTATACTCGTAAAAATGAATGATTTAAACAAGTTTTACGCATTTTTCTAGTGACCTCTACCCAACTAGAATAAATGATTCCAAGACCCAAATTCATATCGACTTAGGCAGGGGTAGCCGATGAAACCCTTATCAATATAACTCGGTGGATTAACTTTTAATCGATTCTACTTTTAGAACTCTTGGTCGATAAAATTACTCTAATATTTATCTATAGCCCAAAACACATCAATAAGGGCACGGGGTAGCCGATGAAACCCTTATCAATTACTTTTGTTGAGTTCAATCCAAATTTCGAATAAATGTGTCCATTATCCAAACCCACATTAACTTAGGCACGGGGTAGCCGATGAAACCCTCATCAACATGAATTCGGTGGATTAGACATTTATCACCCACTTCCCCTACGTAACAAGGTTTGTACCCCGGGGTAGCCGAGTGCACTCCCTCATGAAATAGGTTTTCATGGTTTCTACTATTTGGTAAGGCTATGTCTCAATTGATAGTTTTAGCGAGAGGTCATGTCAATTTATTATCCATCACGTTATAAGTGAACTAAAGCGGTGAACTACGATAATTCTAATTGACACGGTCGATAAACTCGATAAAATAAGGATGCATGTTTAGTTATGGCGATTTAGCGATACATGTGACATAAAATAAAATGCAAGCATAAAGATAAAAATCCTAGTATGGCCTTTCCTAAAATAGAAAAACTATTAATCTATTACATATTCGGAAACCAACTCCATTGGTCCCTTGAACTTCGGTTGTGGCACACATCTCGAGGTAACACCGTCTTTATGTATCGCCATTCTTGAAGAAATCCGTCTTTGGGAACTCCGAATGAATAAAATTACATAATAAATTACATAATTTCCTATTATACATTTGTAACTAAAATAAAATAAATCTATTAAATTACAAAACGGTGTTACGAGATCACAATAAAAATTACAACCGAATCGATATTCCCATACATTTCGGGAAATACCAATTAAAATCTAAGGCCATACTAAGTAAAATTACATAATTCAAAAATTACATAAATTAAAATTATGACAATCATAAGGAAAATGCAGCATTATAATATGTATGAACATGCTCAATTTTTATGCTAAATCGCCTTTTAATTAGCCAATATCGTATATTACTCGGTTTTTACGGATTTGCGTGATTTCAACATTTTATAATCACAAAAATGCATAAACTCATATTTATGCATAAGTTAATTACCCTAACCTCTTAGGACTCAAAATATAGTCTTCACTAATAATTTGACCATAATTAACCTTTATTTATAAAATTGTTCAAAAATGGACCAAAAATTACAAAAATAAGCCATTAAACTTCAAATAAATCTAAAAATTTCAAATAAATTCAAAATTTGAAATTTAAATTCATGAACATTCTGGAAAAAATTCCATGACACTCATAATGTTCAAAATCTTAGGTTAAAAATTTCGAAATTTTTCCGGAAAAACAATGTTGCGGTTTATCAATTTATAATGAAATAATCATAAAAACATGGAAAAATTATTTTCATTAACTTTTCAATTTTAGATCTGAAAAATATAATAAAATGCAACATTAGACGTTTTTCCTAAGTCATCGATATTGGCTAATTTTTCACTAATAATGTCACTATTTATGCTATTTTTCTTCAAAAATTCATAAATCATGTTAAAAGACTTCTTTATAGCCAATTATTTTACACACATCTTGTAAAATTGCATGTGACAACATATTAATTTTCTATGACCAGATTCGAAATTTAACTCATATTAACCTATTTTTCTCTTAAATCCGAATTTAATGATGAAAAATTCATTTTTCGAGCATAACAAGTCCAAAAATTATGAAAATTTACAGGTTATCTCAAAATAATATATGTAACAACATATCCAAAAACCAAGTGAAAATTCGAAGTATAGCTATTTTTAGACCAAAAATGACATTTTTACTCATAAAATCACATTTAAATGCCATTATTGTAAATTATGAACAATAAAAATCCGAAAAATTAACCAAAATATCCTAAAACACTTTAGGACCAGAAATATTAACATGCATGTAATAATTTCGTGATATATCATAATAACACAAATTTTACAAGTTTTATTTTGTTATTCATATAACTCGGAAAAACTTTTAACCAATTTGCATGCAAACAACCGTGGCGCTCTGATACCGATTGAAGGAAATATAGATTCATATACATGTTAACATACTCTTATATGTCTAAATAATTTGTCATAAAATTAATTACGGATCTTATGCATGCAAACAATAATATAAATAGAGGAGAAATCATGTCCTTACATAGTAGATTTCGGCTATTAGGGCACAAGAGAGATCACCTTTCTCTTCTTGTTCTTGAGCTTTTCCAATGGAAGAATAAAGATCTAAGTGTAAGATCTCTCCCTATGCTTTATACCCAAGGCTTAACACTTAATCTAATTAATATTACAATACTAGTATAATATTAATTTTAGTAGAAAATTGAACCAAAAACTTTTATAAAACTCTTATAAATTTCGGTTTTTAAGAGAGAAGAAGAGAGGATTTTTCTTCTCACTAGAACTTGTGATTTTGGATGAGTGAATGGAATTGGAATAATACACTACCTTTAGTATATTATTAGGCAAAATTAAAGGAAAAACAATGATCACATTTGCTTCCCCAAAACCGTGTAAGAGGAGCTTTGGGGTGAGCCAATGCATGGAGAAATTGTTCTTCACAAGGAACAATAGGCTTGCATGGCTAGGTTTCCTTTTAATCATTGTGTTTTCCACTAATTACAAGCAACATATAATTAGTATAAACCCTTCTAATTTTCGGCCCATTCTATAATATGGATTCCATATTATTTTTGTCAATTGTCTATATGTTACATGTCACATGTCACATATATTTGTTATGTATTTTTAACATATTAAAAATCAACGTATTAATAAAAATACGTCACATACAATAATTGACTTAGTAATTTCATATTTACTTGTGCCAAAAATTTTACCAATTTATAAATCACAACTGATTGTATTTATAACAATTCATTCAATTTAATTGTTACATTAAACAATTATTTCATCCGAGTAATGATACAATTCAATTACTCAGACCGTATCTCATTTAATCACATTTCAATTTGATACGTAAATTTTACTTCCAAAATCGTCCGTCAATTTTCAAGTAATTTA
Source organism: Silene latifolia (assembly GCF_048544455.1). Taxonomy (NCBI): domain Eukaryota; kingdom Viridiplantae; phylum Streptophyta; class Magnoliopsida; order Caryophyllales; family Caryophyllaceae; genus Silene; species Silene latifolia. The sequence continues at coordinate 26,425,469 of NC_133538.1, forward strand.
ATTAACTCGTAACATTATACGATTAATTAAATAATCAATTAAGAGTATTGCCCTTTAGGTATGACCTAGGGGTCAATCGATCACCACCGTCACACGACAGTAATGTCAAACTCTAGTCAGCCAATCATTACCGATATATGTTGACCAGTTGACAGTAACAATATTACTTCCCAATTGTATTCATTTTAATGAGACTTAAACATGTGATCATCATGATCAACAGTCGTGATCGCATTATTGTCGGAGGACACACATTCCAACAGTTCCCACCTAAGCCCCGCTCATCTCCATCGAGCGATAAACCCATGTTCATTAATGTGCGCATCCCTTCTGTGGCGGGTGCCGCAGAAGGCGAATCAAGGGTGTGAAGCCACTCCCGCAAGTGACTCCACTCAGCGAGGGACGCACCCCAAAGATCACATATAGTTACACAACCAATCAACATTATACTATTAACAATCACCAAATCCAATCCAATACAATAAAGGAATCAACAACAACAACAACAACAACAACAACAACACTATGTAACCAATACTGAGTAGGGAAACCCTACCTGGAATAGCAATCACACGAGACCGTCACATCAGCTAATCAAAACTTTTCCTCTACGAATCCTCCTCCTATAGCTACATAATCACATAATTACCATCTACTCCTCATAATACACCCAAATACCCCAATTCTACCTAATTAGGGGTTAAACAAACTTATCAAAACATTATAAAAATTATATAAGAAGCTTACCCTCGACACAACGATCACAACGGCGTCAAGAACAAGCCAGTCCGACAAACCAAGCTCTGTAGATACCCGTATCCGTCGACATTGGAATTTATAGAGAACCCGACAAACACCCGATGATGATAGGACACATGTATTCTTTAGTTGTCATTGTCATTATTTGGGCTCGTTTTACGATGTAGAATGAGCGTTGTCGATGGAGTATTTTATTAAATGATATTTAAATTAAATGTTTTTTTAAAAAAAAGTGAATTCATTTTATTGTTTTAATTTGAATTTATTTTCTTAAATTTATTTTATTGAAAATAAAATTTATTTTTGATTTGAAAAATCATTCATTTTAATGTGTTATTTGATTTGAAAAATCGAATTTGAAAGTTGAAAACTCGTTTTAATCACACGTGTTGGAGCTCGATTATAGCTCGGTTTTTGAGCCTGTTTTCTTTACGAGTTAGCACGAATCTCGAGTACACTAAACAACCTAAGCTTCTACCCATCAAACCCCAGTTCGAACCCTCATACCCACGTCCCAAATCACGACCAAAACAGCCCATACAAACACCCCAACCCGCGTTAGCTCTTCCCCTCCTTCAACCCGTTTTGTGTGCTTCAAAGCTTGACCCAAACCCGCCACAACCAACCCAATTCCTGCTCCTCATTACCCACAACAACCCATCACTAAAACCACCACGATACCCATCCAATTCCCGTCCCAAATACTCCATAAACAGCCCGCAAATAACACAAGCAGCCCCCCCTGTTTTGCGTGCTCAAACCCGAGTCCAAAACCCGCTCCAAACACCACTTAAACCCGTGCCCATTAACCCTAAACCATACACTAGTATCCTACCCATATTACCTTAGCTTAACCACCAAGCAAACCCCCCATACAAACCCAAAAAACCCCACGAAATAGTTGATGGACAGCAGCTATGCAAACCGAGCCGACTGTTTGTTGCTCTCTTAAACCCTATTCTAACTCCCTATAAATACCTCCCCTCTGCCATACTTTCATTCCTCGAAGTTATCCATACATACTACCATCACTCACAAGCATTAAGCTCCAGAAACAAACCCTAATTACCTCTCAAAACCCTCGACAAAACCGAGACATCCAAACTGAAACAGTTTGTGTCTCTCTCGAAATACCATTCGTTCTCCCTTCAAATCTCCATTAAAATTCGAGTTTCTTGTTCCTAATTAACCACATAACACCCATATACATCTTAGACAAAGATTCACGAGCCAAATTGACCTTGAGAGTACACGAATCCCCTCGAAAAACAGAGTGTCATACACTCTGTTTTCGCGGCTTTTCCTGTCTGTCCAGTTCTGTTTGTGCTCGTTTTTCATGCCCAATGACTCAGAACATGCGTGGTTTGTTTTAAGAGATTTGTTCTACTCTCTTTCTAGTTTTCAAAACATCTTTTAAATCTAATTTTCACCGTGAAACGAGTGAGAAATTGCAGTTTGAAAGTTGCTGTCCAGATTTGCAAAAAAACGTGTTGTTGCTTTGTTCCTTCGTCGACGACGGCCTCTCGAGATAAAATCTATGATCGATTACGACCTAGGACGGTGTCAACGATACATGTAGGTTGAGGGTGTATCAAATCCTCCTCTTCTCCCTTTTATTTCGTTCTTTTTATGTTTGCTTTTTCATTGTTCGTTTTACATTGTTTATCGTTTTGTTTATCGTTTGACATCGTTAACTATGAAACTAGTTTAGTCCGAGTATGAGTTAAAGTACCACCATGAACACCCGCGTTGACTTGAGATGGGAAAGAAATCTGCCACATTGGTCGGTCGTATCCCCCGTCTTATTTACATATCCTCGTGTTCAAGGTAGGGCATTAATAAAACGAATCCTAACTTCGTTCCTCGCTTTTGACCCCTTGCTTGTTTCGTTCAATTCGACCTACCCTAGGACCCTTCGCATGTTAGTTCGACCTCTGATTGTTAACATATGACTTATTTAGACGGTATTAAATCAACTTAATAACCTAATTAGACATGTTAGGTGGCTTCGACACAAGCATTAAAATCGGCTAACAATTCTATAACCTAATTGAATGCATCTCTCTTTTCACCTGATTTCTCGTTAGTATAAGAGTACGTGATTAGCACCTTCTTATTAACACTCGACGAGTTAATTTAATTAGCGAACTTGACCTAATTTTACCCTTTAGGCCATGTAGAACACTCGGTTTTAGGCGAAGCCTTCTGACCTCTTTTATCATCGATTTCTCATTTGTATCCCATATCGCTTCGCAAATCTATTTAACCTAATGAACCTAACCTAGGAACTAGGGTAGCCGTGTCTGGGGCCATGTGCTTGGCCGTGCCTTTTGTCATTCTTGCTTCATCTTTACATCGTTTATTCATCGTTGTTTTATATTTTGTAATTACCTTTTGCTTATCGAGTCGTCTCTTGTAATTCACTTGTAATTAGTTTTCTTTTGGGTCGAGTCAATGATTTACAAAAATCTTAGTCTTATTTGGTTAGATAGTTGTGCTCCAATTCATGTAAGAGCGTAGTAAATCGCATGTTGTTTAAAGCAACATGGCCCGATTTATGCTAATGCATGCTTTGGTGTGTGACCCAATGTCTAATTCGATAAGATTAAGCGAAAGCACGCATTACGAGGAGTGACCCAAGGCCGTGAGTTATGTAAACCGTGGGCCACCCCTTGTGCACGTTTTCCTAGGCCGGATTGGCCGTGTAGGGTGTCGTGTGTGATGTCGTATATAGCAATTGTATTTAGATCGAGTTGTATCTTAATTTCTTGTTGTGTCGGCATGAAATGCCTGGGTTGTAATAGGGTAGATCCCAACGGCTCCCCCATTCCCCTTAAGCCTTGTTTGCTTTGTATGTTGTTAGATCAATCAACCCACATGCTAAATTACAACTTTGACAAAGTTAGTTTAGTTGCATCTAAATCGACATAGAAACCTCACATGCTAGGGTTTTAAAACGATGTTTGCATATCATATATCGTAGTAGCTACGACCTTGTTTGAAATCCGATACTTGACTTAGTAGAGGCCGTTATCGACGAGCGGGGTTAGGTGTCCTTACGGGCTTCCTAACACGTACCCTCACCCCTTACTCAAGATCTATGGTTTGTGAATCTGTCTAAATACCATTGGATTACGAGAGTCATTCAAATCGAGTGATATAGGGTACAAGTCTTTATCTTTAATCACTCGTAGTCGATTGGCTTTATGCTTTATGAAAGGTGTAAAGTTGACTTGAACGGTTCCAAGTTCCCATAAAACTTGGTGGCAACTCTAATTTGTCTGAATTCGATTCGAAAGAACCTCGAGTCGATTATGCCTAGTGTGGATCCCACGGACGCAGTTCCAGTGGGCGTTGTCCACAGTTTGGCGACTCCGCTGGGGAAAAGAGGACTAGTTACACTTTGTTTCTAGGGTCTTTTCCTCCGAGGTGAAACTTGAAAAGAAAGTATTGGAAAGTAAAACATTACTTGTAGTGCTACGATTCATGCATAAACCCTTAAGGACTTTCTCGAGCCGTCCCAACGCTTCTTTGTGACGCGTGGGGGGCGACGTCCCACTATGCCAGGAACTTGCACATTGCTTGCTTCCGCTCCGCCTCGTCGTGGTTCTTGATGGTGGGGATGCTCTTCTAGGTACTCTACCTAAAGGCCCTTGCTCTATAAGACCCAAAAAGGATGGAGGGCATAGACCTTCTTGTAGAAGACTTGCCGAGACTTAGAGATGTCTAGGAGCATACATCCTTATAACATGAGAATGACAATGTGCGAAATGAATTTCCCGAGTCTTTTCAAATTTTCCGTATCGATTTCAAAACCGAACTTTTGAACAACTTACTTTCAAAATAGCATGGTTTTAAAAACGCGGAATGCTGCCCAAGTAGGACTAGATTTTTCGGCCCAAAATAAGGTTTTATAGCCGTCATGCTGCCCATTTTAAATCTCATTTTCAAATCGATTATTCATTTTTTTTCAAATTCAATCCAAAATATTTCTCGAACCTTAACCAAGCATGAAATGCGTCGAGTCGTGTCCGGGTCCTGGCCGTGTTAGGCTAGGCGTGTTTTGCCCCGAGAGTCTAGAACACGACCTTGTTGGGTCACCCAAGCTCACCTCTTGGGCTTCGAGTCATGTGGGTCGACCAATTGGTCTAGGATAGTCCACAGAAACGTCCAAGCTAGGCCATTTAGGGCTTTTCACTTAAACCTATGGGCTATGTTAGTCCAATCACGGGTTTAGTCACACCGAGTCCAGTTTAGATTCGAGCGGTGACAACTCGAGTCATGTCGTCTTGTCGAGTCTAAAATGAATCGAGGTCTAAATCCAACCGTGAGTCGAACCTTTTGGTTAATCAGTCTTAAGTCGAGTCTTGACTTGAGTCAAGTTGGTGTCGTGTCCTTAAGTGTGCAGGGGCTCTTACTTTTAAATATTGACTCGGTTCGGGGTTTTCTTGTAGAAAGGCCGCCAAAAATCCGACTTCAAGCAATGGAAGATGCTGTTAACAAACTCACTGAGGCCGTGAACCTCATGATGGCCAAAATGGATGTGATCGAATCCAAGTTGGGTGAAGATTCCTCTTCATCTACCCCACCTCTGACTGGTCTGGAGAAACGGTTCAAGTTCATTGAGGACCGTCTGAAACTCTCCCAGGGGAAGAACATCCATTACGAAAATGCTAGGGCCTATGCCCCAGTTCAGGATAAGTTGCCCACGAACATGGTACTCACTGATATCCCAAAGTTTAAGGGCACAGAAGATCCAGTCCACCATGTGAAGGCCTATAAGGGGTACTTAGCACTAAAGGGAGTGCCTGCTGACATGCTCTCTGAAATTTTGGCTCAATCCCTGGATGAACACCCGAAGGCGTGGTTCTACAATCTGGACCTTAAGAACTTCCCTACTTTCAAAGATATCACGGTAGAGTTTTGTAAGCACTATGCTGACAATGTCGAGATACGAACCAATATAAGAACGCTAGAGGTTATGACACAGAAAGACAAAGAAGGCTTTACTGAATTCCTTGCAAGATGGCGCGCTGAAAGCGTGAAATTAGCCAAGAAGCCTGATGAAGTTGAAATGGTAGATAAGTTCGTAAAGAATCTACGACCTATTTACCGCAATGCTCTGAAATACCCGATTTTTGGCTCTTTCAAAGAATTGATAAGAATCGGGATAAAGGTAGAAGATGATGTCATAAGGGTAGTGGCTGAAAAGCCGAAAGGGTACCAAGGGGCCTCATCGTCTAAGGGCAAGGCCCCAGCAACGGCCCATATTGATGAAGCCATCAATCTCTTAGAAGGGCAATCGAAGAAGTCGTAGCGCCAAACACCTAGGGTATTCACCGATATCGGATGCACTTATACATACGCTCTCCAAAGGCTCATAGCCCAAGGAAAGCTGAAGCCTATTGGTCCAACTCTGGACCCTCCCGCTGATCAACAAGGTAAATGGTATAAACCAAATGCCTCTTCATGTGCCTTTCATCAAGGGAAAGGCCATGATACTGAAAGGTGCTATCGACTGAAGCACGAAATCCAAGACATGATCGAGAATGGAACACTCCCGATCCCAACTGTTAAACCCAATAACATCACCAATCCATTTGGCGATCACACTAACTTTGTTTATGTCGAAGACAATGTCGATTATTCCCATCTTATCTGCCCATGTCACTTGAAAGGGATGTTTATCGGGAAAATATTTGTGGATTGCTGTGAATTCTTACCAAACCCGAAGAATGAAATTCAAGTCGGGAGTCTTGCTCTAGAATGTACTCCTCTCGTTAATGAAGTTAATAAAAGACAATTCGATTCACCAACCTTCATCACTGGCGTAGATCCTCAGAGGACTACCTCGGGATGGAGGCAGACGATCAAAGGGATCAAGGACCAGAGCCGAGCATCTAAGGTGACAGCTGAACAAGAGAAAGCTCAAGACCAGATTTGAAAATTATGAGTCGGGATCTGTTTTCTTATCTTAGTCAAGTCGAGTCTAGAACCTTCTTTTCTTGAATTTGAGTCGTTTGTTCTGCAATGACCTAGGATGTGTCCTAGGAATCGTTCCTTCGAGTTTGTTAAGCATTTCTCATTCCAATAAAAAAGTTGCAGTTTCGTTTCCAAATTTGTCTTGTTTTCAATCCTCAATCATTCTGAAAGCATGATAAAATGCACAACACACTCAAAGGCATCCCTGGGGTAGAAATATGTCCCGTTTCAAAATGTAAGGTACACTAGGATCCCGTGTTTGATTCCTTTACCTATTCCATGTCTGGCGGTAGAAAACTTCCATCAAAACCAGGCTTATGACAGGCTTTTAGATGATTCTAGGACGAACCCGGACTAGCTCCTTGTTTTCCATATCGATGATGGAAGGCAAGCCTTTTTCCCCAACAAAATCATCCCATCTCGAAGAGAGAAGATATCAACCCGTTCTATGAAGGAATTGTTAATTCTAACCCAATTTAGTTGGCGAAGCCCAGATTTTAAGGTGTATCCATTTGTGACTAAGGGAATGAATAGAAGACCATTTTCAAGAAGAGAAGAAAAAAAATGAAAAAGAATGAAAAGATGAGCAAAAACAGGACGGAAAAAAAAAGCAAAAGAAAAAAATGAAAAATGAAAAAAGAGAAGAAAAGGAAAAGAAGAAAAAAAGAGAAAGAAAGAAAGAAGAAAAGAAAAAAGAAAAAGAAATGTCAAAATGTTGATCGAAGTTCAAAGGCGAAGCCAAAATGGTCAGGTAGTGCCATCAGCAGTCATCCATACCTCTAAGTCCTTCTCGAGGCATTTACGAGGGAATAGTTAGGGATTCTGAGAATCAGTCTGCTTGTGTTAGTACACCCAAGCCTTTAGGGTCCAGACATGAAAATTTGATAGCACATCGATTTCCAACCTATTTGTACTCACGTTTCATCCAACCTGAGACACCATCTCCATCCACATCAGCATCCATAGCCCTTAGCCTTAGCACCACAAAACAAACCTTCAGAATGATGGTTAACCATTCAAACTTGTTATTACCAAGTTCCACATCCCATAGAACCACAACCTTTTGTACCAACCCTAGACACGGGATTTAACAATAACTTACAAGCTAGAATGGGATACGACATGATACCTTAGGTGAAACCTTCGAGTGTGTATGTAACACCCCCATATTCAGAGGAGCCTTAACTAGGCCTTCCTTAGCATATAAGGGCGTTACCATCTCGGTTGCCCGAGGATAGTAATAATCAAATGTCGATAAAAGAACTATTATATTGTATTACAAGCAATTTAAACCAACAAACGATATGAAAGATACAACTCAAAGACTAATCGCTATGACTATCGAATCTCATGAAGACTCATCCCTGGGACTCTCATTATCAACAACATCAACACCTTTCTTTAAGACCGATTTGCTCACCATAAGGGATCACGGCAGACACATAACAAATAAACAACCACACAAGGTCAGTACTGAGACAAGATACGACAACGGCAACTACAACTATCAACACAGTACAAAGCTATCAAACTCAAACACAAACACGATAACCCAACCAACTCACACGACGACCGTCATTTTGCACCCCTTTTCGGTGGGGGACCGCAGCCGTACCCACCAAATCCCCGCTCCTCATAATGAGCGATAACCTGTCCATTAATGTGCACATCCCTTCTGTGGCGGGTTCCACTGAAGGAGAAACTAGGGCGTGAAGCCACTCCCGCAAGTGACTCCACTCGGTAGAGGATACACCTCGAGAACCAAAAACAACCAACCACAATCGCTATCACAACCGTCACAATACAACTACGATACTAAGCAATCACAATACAACCACAACGATCGACATACTAGACCATCTACGTAAACCGAGTAGGCGAACCTACCTTTAAGCAATTGCAACCAATCCATGTCGACAAACAACACGTCCAACGACCAAGCAAAGCCTATAACCACAATACAATCATCTATTACTAACAAGCAAACCCTAACAAGAAAGAACAAGGACACGGATGATGATTATGACATACCTATAGGGAGAAACTCAGAAAAAGACCGCTACCCGACTCAAGTGACGCTTTCCTAAGGCACAAGGATCTTCAAAAAGGCTTCCATGGAGGTTTTGAGGTGAAGGGAAGGGAAAGAGGCGGCGAAGGATGGATAGGAGGAAAGTGGCGGAAGTGATATGCGGATTTAACAAAACGCGATATAAAACCCACGCTGAAAACTCGGTGCTCTCGATCGAGTACCCAACATACTCGATCGAGTGCCCCCTACTCGATCGAGTAACCTAGCTACTCGATCGAGTAGCCTCTACTCTGTCGAGTACCACTCTTAACACGCAACCTAAGATGATTTTGGCACTCACTTCTAAGGCTATTCCCGCTCCCAAGGCCAGTCAACGCTGGTCAAAGGGTCTCAAAAAGGGCGGGTATTACAGTCTTCCCCCCTTAAAAGAACTTCGTCCCCGAAGTTCAACTCACCTATCTCCCGCACAAGACACGGAAAAACACGACATCCCAACCTTCCTAATCAAACCATTGCCCCCGGTAATATCGCCCCCCCCCATGTCATCATCATCACCGTCTACGCTCTATACCTATCGACTCTTACAACTATCATGCAAGCATTATCCCCGCTAATTGGCACCCTATATGTATGCATCAATTCTTACCAATTATTATATATCAAACATCGACCTTGCCATACGGGCCAACACAACCGACCATCACTCATCTTATGATAATGACTATTAACCCGAATCGTATCTTATATCAACCTCATACTGCACAATTAACACCACTGTGTTACTCAATTCATTCTATTACGACGCACGAATTACTCAACAACTAAGATAACCAATTACACTTCATACAAGTAAAGTAACCAAGGTACTAGAAAATTTTGCAATTAAGCAACAAAACATTATAGGCAAACAAATCATACTTTCGAAATCAGCCTTTTTTTTTTTTTTGCGACATTACTCTTCCCCTCTAAAAAGGAACTTCGTCCCCGAAGTTCACCAGCGAGATTACAACACTCATTACTTATTACTTGATTCCTAACATGTAATGGGAACACATTATTTACCATGGACATTACTCGCTAAGCATACATTCGTGAAATTATGAATCATATACATACATTGGGACAACTCGCCGCTGACGATAGAGTACAACAATATCGTATGCACAAACGTATGAAGAAATGTAATTTTAATGAATGAATGATAATATGGCATATGTAACATTAAAACGACAAGAAACCGTCACCACTTCACTAATTGTGACAAATGTGCATATAAGACCGGAACTTGACTTCTAATATATAAAATTAACGGTTCATAGGTGTTACTACGTACTAATAAGCACATTAAACATCAAACTTGCGATTATAAATCAATCGAACATTTTTAATTTTTCGAAAACCTCCCAGTAATGTGCTACTCGATCGAGTATATAGCGGCACTCGATCGAGTGACATGCTACTCGATCGAGTGTCCTGGCTACTCGATCGAGTAGCCCACGATCGAAATGCTTTACTTCATACATGCCTGTAGCTACTCGATAGAGTACGGGGTACTCTGTCGAGTACCTACAGGCCAAAGTGCCCTATAAAACTTGTCGTAACCCCACATCCGTAAACACAATTGTCATATAGCTTGAGTCGGGATGATTTCCCGACCCCCAAAACAATCCTGCAACATAGTTAAGTGACAAATCCGGCCTTATGGCCAACAATACAAGTCCAAAATCAAAGTCTCAACGAAAACAACTACTAAAGTCTAACCACACTACTAATCACTAACATCAATTACCATCCACAAAGATAAAACGAGTATCACTCCTCCTGCTGCTGCTGTTGCTGCTCCACCATCACCTCATCATCTCCACCACCGCCAGAAGTACCTGCTCCCGATGACCCAATCCCCGCATCCACTCCTGCTCCTGCTCCCGGGCCCACGTACCATGGAGTCAAGCCACCGTAGGCAAAGGACTGAGGTGTCCTCCACGTCGACTGATCCACCCCGTAGGAATGGAAAACCCCTGTGTAGTCCCTAACTCCACTCCACCACACCGGATGCGGTCCCTCGGCCCTATCCCCTGAGCGTACGCCATCTCGTGCATGTTCCGGAGTGTCAAGGTAGATGACACTCTCTCCGCCAAGTAGCTGGATCGCGTCTCCGGGGTGCCGAGGTAAGGGTAGCACGGAAAAGGCTCCTGTTGTGGTGCCACTGGTCGTGGCCTAGTCTCCGAGGTCCTCTCCCTCACTCGACGGGGTCCTCTCCCCAACCTAGGTCTCTCCACCGCCACGACCGACGCATTCTCGCCCTTCTTCGGCTCTGGCATCACCTCGAGAATCGTGTCGTCGATGAGATAGGTCTGCAGATGGCGGGGTCTATCATCATCATCCTCCTCCTCCTCCTCGTCATCGGAGTCCACCGTAACTACCGTCGGCTCTAAGGGCTCCGTGGGTGGGAGGTGCTCAGGAGCTGGAATCTTCATCCAACTCATGCCCCACACCCTCCAAGCTAGGCTACCGTCAGCCTAAGTCCTCAACCATTTCAGGTCGAGATAGTAGTCACGGTCCATGGTGGGCACCGGGGTAACTAGAGGCACGTACTCCGAAGAAGCCTCGAAAGAGGTTAGCTTTTCAACTAACCGAGTGGCGATGGCGCCACAACTCAAGTATCGGGAAGAGGCAGTTGCCATCAAGGCAAGGGCAACGCAAACCATCGAAGGAGCATTAAAGACCACTTTCCTGGTCCGCTCCGGGTTCAAGTAAGACATCAGAAGTAAAACCTCATGGTTGTTCAGCTTACTGATATCCGGTCGATCATAAAGGAGGTTCGAGAGAGAACGAAGAAAGATCCTCAATGTGACATGTTGAACGTCATTAATCAGCATGTTACTCGAGGTAGGAGCTGGTTTCCCGGTCAGACAAGGCATTAGGCGGCATACACCGTACTCAGCTGGGATATCGGTGATGGAGTCCTTGGGAGGCTTGGCCAACCCAAGGTGAGAAGCAAATTGGTCCATAGAAAGCAAGAAACTAGTGTTCATCAACCGAAATTCAACGGTCTGGCCAGCGGGGTCATAGATAAAGGAGCTCATAAACTCCAAGGTGAGAAAAGGATAAGAGTGTTTCCTCAGCCTATACAAACCCATAAGGCCCAAGGTCTCAAAAATGTGACGGACATCCGTCTCTATCTCCAATTCCTCCAACAAAGTAGTGTCTATACACCTTGTAGGTCTCATTTTGCGTTTTTGTAAAGCTACAAAACGCTCTCTCTCGCTGAAATCAACAAAAACAACGAAGGGTACTGAATCTGCGGGTACCACAGTCCACTCCCTTCCCCATCTCGTGGATTACCCCTCCCCCGTTTACTTTGACGGGTTCCTATGTTCAGTCTCGGCATCTGTTTCAGCATATGACTTAAGCAACTTGCACAAACACGTAAAGCATATACTTCATGTAACTTGAACTTAACATACTCAGTTAGGCACACCAATTCACCAACAAATTTCAACATGTGAAGCACATATTCATGCCATTAACTTTGAATACTAAGCTAGATACACACGTTCACCAGTAGTTTCCCAAATTTGACATATAAGCTCCGTTTACCACTACTTATAAGCCATAGTTGTGAAAGAAATTTATCATGGTGATTACCCATGCTCAACAAATTCGAATATCCTAGCATGATTCTAAAGGTTGTTCCAAACACACTTCTAATCACATGTGAGGCATTCTTACTAGTTCCTGGAAAAGAATAACTTAGAACATATTATCATCACCCTTCAATATTATGAACAACAACTCAGTTAAATGTTTCAGACGGTCTTTACAGCTGTCATTATTTTGACATGTTCATCATCATTTAGCATTACTATTATCATATTGAAGCTCAAACTTTACTTAATATTTCATATACAACACCAAATTCCACATATATATATCACGAATTTCCATTTGAGGTACTTTTAAGACGGAGTTTTAAGGCAACTTTCTAAGGTAAAATCATCAAAATCTATCCTTCAACATGATATAAACAATACATACGGCTCAATTCTACCATCTAATCTATGTGAATCAATCAAAAATCAATTTCAATTTTTTAAACCCTAGAAATTTCAGTTTCAAATTTTGCAATTTCTAATCTAATTTACAGCAATTAATCACCAACAAACATGGAAGGAGGGCATGTGGATCATCTTTCAACAATTAAAAGCAACAAATTGATCATAAGGATCGAAAATTTCAGATTGTTTTACTACTCTAACACATTCAAATCGATAAGCCATGTAGATTGGGAAGAAAAGCATACCTTGATTGAGTAGCAAAGTAAAGAAACGAAATTAAGCAAAGAAATCAACCCAAGAATCACCACTAACCCAAGAGTATGAGAGATTTTGAGAGGATTGTAGCCTTAGGTTTCGAAATATAGAAGATGAATGGGAAGAAGTAGAAAGAATTGGGGTTTTAAGAAACCCGTAGAATTCATCAGTCGATAACCTACTCGATCGAGTGCCTAGGGTACTCGATCGAGTACCACCCTACTCGATCGAGTAGGAGCTAATTCGTCGAGTATCTGCAGGAATTTTTCCCACGTCCCGACGTCATAGCTTCCTAACTAGATCGAGTGAGGTCTACTCGGTCTAGTAAGCATTCGCACTCGGTCAAGTAAGGTTAAGTACTCGGTCAGAAGTACGAAGTAAGTTGAAGATTCCTGCAAAACAACATTGTGTGTCGACTCCAAACTAAGTTCGAATTCAAAGACGAATTATCATACTCCATCACGTATTACAATCATTATCGCGCAAAATGCAATTCTCAACGAATAAGATGCACGTCACATTACGCTATACAGGTTACCCAACTCAGTTTACCTGCCACCGAATTATTTATAAACATAATCATGCCATCGTATTACACTTAAACTTACTTTACATGTTACTACTAAACTCGTATTCACTTCAATTTGAAGCGTATAATTAACTTCAATTCTTTCTTTCACACATCACATAAATGCATACTTTTCAAAACAATTAATCTATCAGGTTTTACGTTCTATCATAAGCAGATCATCTTGCACAATACAATATTACGCAGCGGAAAATTTCAACCAACAAATAAGGCATAAATGCATTACCATATGCTATGTCTCGAATTATAATTCAACTATACTATAACTATCACCATAGTAATTACGGTAGGATTTATAAACTCGTATATGACTACCGTCATCATCAACTTATAGCAAACACCAACATGTTCCCTCTTCATGTCACGACATACTCTTCCACCCTTTCACGCATCTCAATCACGTAAACTTTTATCGCGTATCTCATAACCATCGTAATGGATCACTAACCATGCCAAAACTTTACTAAGCACGACCCAAATACAGCTATCACATCCTTATTAACGATAACCAAAACTCAACTACAAGTAGTTCCGACACACTTAGCATACACATCACACATAAAGACACTGACTCCACATTCCCGTACCATGTGACTGGCTTAAGTATCATGGGGCCAAGATTTTGAAATGAGGGCGCCTACTCACCCAAAACCTAGCATCAGCTGGGGCTCCCATTACACATACACCAGGTTCATTTTATTAGACTCCCTACGTTCATTATGTTCATTTGTTTCAGGTTCCAAAATCGTCGCTCTGATGCCACTTTGTAACACCCCCATATTCAGAGGAGCCTTAACTAGGCCTTCCTTAGCATATAAGGGCGTTACCATCTCGGTTGCCCGAGGATAGTAATAATCAAATGTCGATAAAAGAACTATTATATTGTATTACAAGCAATTTAAACCAACAAACCATATGAAAGATACAACTCAAAGACTACTCGCTATGACTATCGAATCTCATGAAGACTCATCCCTGCCCGGACTCCAGCTATCAACAACATCAACACCTGCTAAGACCGACTGCTCACCATAAGGGATCACGGCAGACACATAACAAACAAACAACCACACAAGGTCAGTACTGAGACAAGATACGACAACGACAACTACAATTATCAACACAGTACAAAGCTATCAAACTCAAACACAAACACGATAACCAACCAACTCTATCACTGACCGTCCACTGGACCAGCCCTGCCGGTGGGGGACCGCAGCCGTTCCCACCAAATCCCCGCTCCTCATAATTAGCGATAACCCTATCCATTAATGTGCACATCCCTTCTGTGGCGGGTTCCACAGAAGGAGAAACTAGGGCGTGAAGCCACTCCCGCAAGTGACCCCACTCAGCCGAGGATACACCTCGAGAACCAGAAACAACCAACCACAATCGCTATCATAACCGTCACAATACAACTACGATACTAAGCAATCACAATACAACCACAACGACTGACATACTAGACCATCTACAGAAACTGAGTAGGCGAACCTACCTTTAAGCAACTGCAACCAATCCATGTCGACAAACAACAGGTCCAACGACCAAGCAAAGCCTATAACCACAATACAATCATCTATTACTAACAAGCAAACCCTAACAGTAAAGAACAAGGACACCGATGATGATTATGACATACCTATAGGGAGAAACTCAGCAAAAGACCGCTACCCGACTCAAGTGACGCTTTCCTAAGGCACAAGGATCTTCAAAAAGGCTTCCATGGAGGTTTTAAGGTGAAGGGAAGGGAAAGAGGCGACTGAAGGATAGGAGGAAAGTGGCGGAAGTGATATGCGGATTTAACAAAACGCGATATAAAACCCTCGCTGAAAACTCGGTACTCGATCGAGTACCCAACATACTCGATCGAGTGGCCCCCTACTCGATCGAGTAACCTAGCTACTCGATCGAGTAGCCTCTACTCTGTCGAGTACCACTCTTAACACGCAACCTAAGATGATTTTGGCACTCACTTCTAAGGCTATTCCCGCTTCCAAGGTTAGTCAACGCTGGTCAAAGGGTCTCAAAAAGGGCGGGTATTACAGTGTACACACAATCAAAATGCCATGTTTATGCACCTTGATCGAACTACGTCGGATTTGATTTCGCTCCACGCGAATACGTAGGCAGTCCTTCAGAATAAGGGATTCAATCCACTAATCAACCAAGTTATCATCTTGTCGGTTTCTTACGGGTCTTAACCAAGTCAAAATGAAGCCACCTTTGTTTGAGTCGGTCTTAGCACTCGATGTAGGCTAGGATGAGGATATAGGTTCGGATGAATAGTATCGAGTCTCAGAATGAGCTTTATCTAACGGTGTAGGCAAAGATGCTGAGTCACATAGATGTGGTTTTGTGTTGGGAACAGAAAATATGAAAAACCCGCTGAAAAGAAAGAAGGCGTGGAAGATAACATAGTAAAAGCCCGCTGAAAAGAAAGAAGGCGGTGGCAAGAAATGATGAAACTCGCTAAAAAGAAAGGAGGCGAGGAGAAGAGTGACAGAATGTTCCCAACAAGAGTGATGTGTGATGTCAAGCTGTTCTCATAAAATCAGTCTGTGTTTAGTGTCTAGGCGAAGCTAACGTTGTTGCTCCATGAGTTTAATCCACCTTGTCAATGCCAAGTGATCTTGATTCCCATGTGCCCTCGGGAGCACGCCCATGCCATACGATATCTCTGTCTCAAGTCCGATGGCCTTGTGATTCCCACTTGCCATCTTTTGGCGCCAGAATGGCCAATTTACATTTCTACCCCCAGTGAGTCAATAATTGAATTAAAACCCATGCACACTTACGGTTTTATTTTCCTTTTTGTTTTACGGTAGCGGGCTACGCCCACGTTATTTACGGGTCATACGGAGTGTCTGAGTCGTATTTCATGCTCACCCATCAAGGTTCGATTTCAAAAAATTTCAAAATTTCAAATTTCCAAAAACTTTTTGCGAATTATGGATAGATGATCCAAGTAGTGGAATCTTTTGGGGTCGATGACCCCAATCTTTCGAAATTCAAAATTTCAAATTCAATTTTTGAAGGGTCGATGGCCTAACATACCAAGTGATGTCAAATTTAAACTTCGGGTCGATGGCCCAATTATTCAAAAATTTCAAATTCAATTTTCGGGTCAATGACCCAATCTTTCAAATAATCCAATTTTAAGATCGATGATCCAAATGTGCTTATGTGATGATTATTGCTTGTACATTTTCTGTGTTTCAAATATAGCAGGATATGCTTCAACTGGGGGCTCCAAAGTCTTCGACTTTAGAGCCATCACAAACTGGGGGCTCTGAAGCCGTTGGCTTCAGAGACCATTATCAAGATGGAAAGGATGACATCCATCCACCAAGAATTCAATTCAATACAAGAGTATGAAATGGAAGAATTCCGCAGCTGAAAGCAAATGATGAAAGTGGCGGCAACCTCCTCGGAAAGTCCCGTCCCATTTTGGGCACCTGCCAGCAGATGATAAGCTTTGGGCAAGTGTCAACAGATGATGAATTTCGGACAAGTGCCAACAGATGATAAATTTTGGGCAAATGTCAGCAGATGATGAATTTTGGACAAATGCCAGCAGATGATAAACTTTGGGCATGTGTCAGCAGGTGCCAAACTACGACGCGGGTTTGATTCCGTCAGAAACGGATACGTAGGCGCCTAAGGATAAGGCTCAATCTACCATATATGCAATTTATGGGTCGACGACCAATGATGACAATTTGACGCAACAGAAGCAAGAGTTAATCCCCGAAGTTTCGTATGATCTCTTCTTATGGTCAAGCGAGCTTATATACGCAAGTCTAATGGACTATAAACGACCCGAAATCCTCGGTCGAGAGGGACTGGGGTATACTTTGACTTTCGCCTTGTCCAAGCCTCAGTCAAAGTGGGGGCTCTGTAGATACCCGTATCCGTCGACATTGGAATTTATAGAGAACCCGACAAACACCCGATGATGATAGGACACATGTATTCTTTATTTGTCATTGTCATTATTTGGGCTCGTTTTACGATGTAGAATGAGTGTTGTCGACGGAGTATTTTATTAATTTAAATGATATTTAAATTAAATGTTTTTTTCAAAAAAGTGAATTCATTTTATTGTTTTAATTTGAATTTATTTTTTTAAATTTATTTTATTGAAAATAAAATATATTTTTGATTTGAAAAATCATTCATTTTAATGTGTTATTTGATTTGAAAAATCGAATTTGAAAGTTGAAAACTCGTTTTAATCACACGTTTTGGAGCTCGATTATAGCTCGGTTTTTGAGCCCGTTTTCTTTACGAGTTGGCACGAATCTCGAGTACACTAACCAACCTAGGCTTCTACCCATCCAACCCCAGTTCGAACCCTCATACCCACGTCCCAAATCACGACCAAAACAGCCCATACAAATACCCCAACCCGCGTTAGCTCTTCCCCTCCTTCAACCCGTTTTGTGTGCTTCAAAGCTTGACCCAAACCCGCCACAACCAACCCAATTCCTGCTCCTCATTACCCATAACAACCCATCACTAAATCCACCACGATACCCATCCAATTCCTGTCCCAAATACTCCATAAACAGCCCGCAAATAACACAAGCAGCCCCCCCTGTTTTGCGTGCTCAAACACGAGTCCACAATCCGCTCCAAACACCACTTAAACCCGTGACCATTAACCCTAAACCATACCCTAGTATCCTACCCATATTAACTTAGCTTAACCACCAAGCAAACCCCTCATACAAACCCTAAAAACCCCACGAAATAGTTGATGGACAGCAGCTATGCAAACTGAGCCCGACTGCTTGTTGCTCTCTTAAACCCTATTCTAACTCCCTATAAATACCTCCTCTCTGCTATAATTTCATTCCTCAAAGTTCTCCATACATACTACCGTCACTCACAAGCATTAAGCTCCATAAACAAACCCTAATTACCTCTCAAAACCCTCGACAAAACCGAGACATCCAAACTGAAACAGTTTGTGTCTCTCTAGAAATACCATTCGTTCTCCCTTCAAATCTCCATTAAAATTCGAGTTTCTTGTTCCTAATTAACCACATAACACCCATATACATCTTAGACAAATATTCACGAGCCAAATTGACCTTGAGAGTACACGAATCCCCTCGAAAAACAGTGTCATACACTCTGTTTTTGTGACTTTCTGTCTGTCCAGTTCTGTTTGTGCTCGTTTTTCGTGCCCAATAACTCAGAACGAGCATGGTTTGTTTTAAGATCTTTGTTCTACTCTCTTTCTAGTTTTCAAAACATCTTTTAAATCTAATTTTCACCGTGAAACGAGTGCGAAATTGCAGTTTGAAAGTTGCTGTCCAGATTTGCAAAAAAACGTGTTGTTGCTTTGTTCCTTCGTCGACGATGGCCTCTCGAGATAAAATCTACGATCGATTACAACCCAAGACGGTGTCAACGATACATGTAGGTTGAGGGTGCATCAAATCCTCCTCTTCTCCCTTTTATTTCGTTCTTTTTATGTTTGTTTTTTCATTGTTCGTTTTACATTGTTTATCGTTTGACATCGTTAACTATGAAACTAGTTTAGTCCGAGTATGAGTTAAAGTACCACCATGAACACCCGCGTTGACTTGAGATGGGAAAGAAATCCGCCACATCGGTCGGTCGTATCCCCTGTCTCATTTACATATCCTCGTGTTCAAGGTAGGGCATTAATAAAACGAATCCTAACTTCGTTCCTCGCTTTTAACCCCTTGCTTGTTTCGTTCAATTCGACCTACCCTAGGACCCTTCGCATGTTAGTTCGACCTCTGATTGTTAACATATGACTTATTTAGACGGTATTAAATCAACTTAATAACCTAATTAGACATGTTAGGTGGCTTCGACACAAGCATTAAAATCGGCTAACAATTCTATAACCTAATTGAATGCATCTCTCTTTTCACCTGATTTCTCGCTAGTATAAGAGTGTGTGATTAGCACCTTCTTATTAACACTCGACGAGTAAATTTAATTAGCGAACTTGACCTAATTTGACCCTTTAGGCCGTGTAGAACACTCGGTTTTAGGCGAAGCCTTCTGACCTCTTTTATCATCGATTTCTAATGTGTATCCCATATTGCTTCGCAAATCTATTTAACCTAATGAACCTAACCTAGGAACTAGGGTAGCCGTGTCTGGGGCCGTGTGCTTGGCCGTGCCTTTTGTCATTCTTGCTTCATCTTTACATCGTTTATTCATCGTTGTTTTGTATTTTGTAATTACCTTTTGATTATCGAGTCGTCTCTTGTAATTCACTTGTAATTAGTTTTCTTTTAGGTCGAGTCAATGATTTACAAAAACCTTAGTCTTATTTGGTTAGATAGTTGTGCTCCAATTCATGTAAGAGCATAGTAAATCGCATGTTGTTTAAAGCAACATGGCCCGATTTATGCTAATGCATGCTTTGGTGTGTGACCCAATGTCTAATTCGATAAGATTAAGCGAAAGCACGCATTACGAGGAGTGACCCAAGGCCGTGAGTTATGTAAACCGTGGGCCACCCCTTGTGCACGTTTTCCTAGGCCGGATTGGCCATGTAGGGTGTCGTGTGTGATGTCGTATATAGCAATTGTATTTAGATTGAGTTGTATCTTAATTTCTTGTTGTGTCGGCATGAAATGCCTGGGTTGTAATAGGGTAGATCCCAACGGCTCCCCCATTCCCCTTAAGCCTTGTTTGCTTTGTATGTTGTTAGATCAATCAACTCACATGCTAAATTACAACTTTGACAAAGTTAGTTTAGTTGCATCTAAATCGGCATAGAAACCTCACATGCTAGGGTTTTAAAACGATGTTTGCATATCATATATCGTAGTAGCTACGACCTTGTTTGAAATCCGATACTTGACTTAGTAGAGGCCGTTATCGACGGGCGGGGTTAGGTGTCCTTACGGGCTTCCTAACACGTACCCTCACCCCTTACTCAAGATCTATAGTTTGTGGATCCGTCTAAATACCATTGGATTACGAGAGTCATTCAAATCGAGTGATATAGGGTACAAGTCTTTATCTTTAATCACTCGTAGTCGATTGGCTTTATGCTTTTCGATGAAAGGTGTAA
The DNA here is from genome assembly GCF_048544455.1 of Silene latifolia. Taxonomy (NCBI): domain Eukaryota; kingdom Viridiplantae; phylum Streptophyta; class Magnoliopsida; order Caryophyllales; family Caryophyllaceae; genus Silene; species Silene latifolia. Next base: position 26,446,213 of record NC_133538.1, read on the forward strand.
AGTTGACTTGAACGGTTCCAAGTTCCCATAAAACTTGGTGGCGACTCTAATTTGTCTTAATTCGATTCGAAAGAACCTCGAGTCGATTATGCCTAGTGTGGATCCCGCGGACGCAGTTCCCGCGGGCATTGTCCACACAAGCCTTGGGATTTGTTAACAATGCGATAGATGCGATGTACGTAACTGTTATTCTTCTCTTTGAAAGGTTTTAGAATGTTAAAGGTGATTAAGCAAAGTGACGCAATCCTTTTTATATTACTCTCACATTATTAATAAAGCCTGACTAAACTATCCCGTAAGACACACTTGATCGAGTAAGTGACTTGCTCGATCGAGTGCCCCTTACTCGATCGAGTGTCACACGTACTCGATCCAGTACCCATCAGGTCAGCTACTGTTTTGCGTGAAAACATACTTACTCGACAGAGTAAGTCCCACTCGATAGAGTACCACAGATATAGAAAACTATAGTATTACAGTCTTCCCACCTTAAAAAGAATTTCGTCCCCGAAGTTCAACCCATACTCAAAACAAACATACTAACTCGATCAAAACCCAACAACGCAACTAAGAACTCAAAGCGAAACCCCAACCTATAAAACATGAACTCTTAACACCAACTCCACCAACTATGCCTACCTCCATAACATGGCTCACGATATCGTATCCCCCACATTATAGTCCGTCGACACTAACTCCATACATTTCCAAATACCATCCACCAACGTCGCTAGCTTCGTCTCACTACATATTATCCACTAGAATCTCCAATATCAAGACACTCATACACATCAAACGGAATGTTGCATTCTACTACCCTTAAAAGGAACTTCGTCCTCGAAATTTACTCACACTCATAAACATCATCATCCAAGTATCAACAATATCGGACTCATAAACATAATCATCCAACTGTCAACAGTATCGAAGTATTCCTAAACATCGAACTACTACAAGCACGGCCATGACCTTTTTAACAATATCCACCATAATACAAATCCATTCTTTATTCTCCATCAAGACTCAAACTTCCAAATCTACTAAAACATGTACAACCATAAAACTCTCTTTGTCGCATCCTACTCCTCTTAAGATAAAAGCTACGTCCTCGTAACTCACTAATACTAAATCCTTTGCTATACTTCCCAAAATCCTCATCACCTCCGTATATCAACGATAACCGACTATAACCTCAACACCTACAAACATTCTCATATCCAGGTCTCTCCTCCTCTAACAGTTCCCATACCTCAATTTATTCGGCACACCACCTAGCCTATACCACCAAAATCCTTAGCATAACCAATACTCCAACTCTTCCACATGACCGCAAAACGACATACCTCTCTATAGAAAGCACCTATCACCAAAAGCATACTTGCAGTCCACACTTGCTACACACACTCACACTAGATCCTCAAGTTATTTTCTTTTATTGTCGCAAAACTCATCCATAACTTAACATGATACTAGATTCCAACACTCTATACTCACTGTCTCAATAAAAGATTATAAATCACCTGCAGCTTCCAGTTCAGTACAACACATGTTCTACAAATCACTTACCATGACTATGTCAACCAATGCCTCCTCTAAAAGAAGATTACAAGTACTCCAACACCCTCTTACAACTATACCCCATTAACAAAATATCACAATACCATGACAACCATGGAAACATAGCCAACTCTCTTCCATATCATACTCTACCCTCACTCCCAAGCTGAAACGAGCAAGAAACATCAATAAACAAAACAAAAGTCTATATGTCCAAACGAAACTCACAAGAAACAGCTGTAAACAAAACAACAATCTATATGACTGGTATACTCATTCGAAAACGTACTCAACCCACCTACTCCACCACAACCGATGACAGCATCGCAACACCGCCACCAACAGCCGCACCGCAGCGTGAAAATACCCGCATCATAACACGAAATACCGTGCCCGGATCACCGCCCGAGGCACAATAGCGACATCGATAGTCATCGCCACTTATACAATCCCATAAACACTGACTCAGTACAACTTCCATGACAAGAAAACTTCATTAAAACCGCTCTACTGGAACACAATGTAACAAATCATACGGAATAACAAATAAGAACCTCATGAATATCCATCCATACCTTTTCACGGAATAACATATATCATGAATACACATACAAGTATAACTAGCCATGCCAGATTACTCCAGTTATTACTTTTTGAATATCATCCCATTAGGTTACCATACCCAACATATATTACAGAACATTCAGATAACAACTTTATAACTACCACACCATACCACTTCTCGTGAGGTCAGAACCTCACACAAATATTTATACACATCATAGACCCGTAATTACATCCGACTAGTCAATCCTAATCACGTAAGTTACCACTTAATAAAGGTTACCTCTCGCCAGACCCTAACCCATATGCCTTCATAACATATTCTCCCATTTGCACAACCATCGCCCCCTACCAAATATAACCATACAGCTAACACTCAACTACTAGCAACCGCCTCCTAAGACCACGTCTTATACTTCCTCACAACCGTACATATCAATCCGGCCTCTACAAAATCAACCTCTTTAGAATTGCTATCTTTCTAATCTACCATCGCCCTTAACCACTAGTGACAACACCACAATGCCACTATTGCTCGTATAACAAATCTCTTACACTCACCTCTAAATATTGTTGGGATTCATTAATCTCATTAGTATACATATTCATATATGAATTAATTTATTTGGTCATAAAATAAATACAAGATCTTATGCATGCAAACATAAAACAAAGTAGAGAAGAAATCGTCACTTCTTACATTGGTGTTTCGGATTTTGGGCACCAACAAGATCTTCTACTTGTTAGTTCTTGAGCTTTCCAACAATGGATGAACTAAGATTCAAATTAGAATGTCTCCCAAAAGATTATACCCATGGAACACCCTTAATAACTAATATTATTATGAACTAGTAAAAATACTAATCTTACTTAAAATTTGGACACAAAAATGGTATTTTGTTCTCTTGTATTTTCGGCCAAGAGAGAAGAATTTTGTGAGTTTTATTTCTCTAAAGTTTTTCACAAAAGTAGAGAGTTTATTAATTTTTCTAACACTAGAAAAATAGATGATAAAGTAGTGAATAATTATATGAAAAACTTTTGCCATTTTTCATGCTAAAAACCGGTTGGGGGAAGTATTGTGGCCAATGCATGGAAAAATTATTCTTCTCAAAAGTAATAGGGTTGCATGGCTACAACTAGAGTACAATCATTGTGTTTCCCTTATTTAAAATAATCAACACAATTTAACTCTAATACTCCCTCCATTTCGGCACACACAACATAAAATGGAAGGTCCATTTTATATTGTCATTTGTCAATTTTGTCATGTGTCACATGTTACATGACATGTTACACTATAATGTATTTTTAACATATTAAAAATCAACATATTAATAAAATATGTCACATACAAAATTTAACTAGTAATTCTTGATTACTTGTACCAAAATGGTTTATCAAATTATAAATTACAACGTCTTGTATTTATAATAAATTATTCATTCAGTTTCAATTGTTTCGTAAACAATAATTTTATCTAAGTAATAAAACAATTTGATTACTTAGTACATATCTTATTTAATCGAATTACAATGAGACACGTTAATTTTACTCACAAAATCATCCGTCAATTTTAAGCAATTTAATTAACTCGTATCGGCATACTATTAATTAAATAATCAATTAAGAGTATTTCCCTATAGGTATGACCTAAGGGGATCAACTGATCACCACCGTCGCACGACAGTAATGTCAAACTCTAGTCAGCCAATCATTACCGTTATGTGTGGACCAGTTGACTGTAAAATATTACTTTCCACATGTATTCTTAAATATGAGATTTAAACATGTGATCATTATGATCGACAGTTGTGATCGCATTATTGTCGGAGGACACTTATTCCAACAATCTCCCATTTGTCCTCGACAAGTGTGCGTCACCAATTCTCTTGTCCTATTACTATCTCCCACTCAATGCAAGGTGTCTTTCGGGTCGTACTTGCAAGTGATCATATCGAGAGTGGTTTCCTCGATCTGGAGAATAACTGATTGATTGGAATTATCTACCATAAATACCTTCCGAGCGTGACCACGCATTTCCAGTTCATTACTCCTCAAGTGGCCCTGAAATATTTTTTTAACCCTGGCAAGGGGTGGACAATTTCTATCGCACTATTCCCTTCGACTAGCCACAACCATCATAACCCAAAATATGCTCATTTGACCCCATTTACGAAGGTCGCAGTAACATAAATCAAAGTTAATCTGAAATTGTGCCACCTTAGGTGAACAGTCTTTAGTTAAAAGAATCGACTCATTTAGAATACTATAGTAGCTCTCGCCACGACCAGGCTATATAAATTTGCCAGAACTCTATAAGCGGTCATTAGCCCGACAAAGTGTTCCTAACAATCTGCCTATGTGATCGACTAGTCATCTCACATGACTCCATGGCACTTGAATTTGCCATCAATCGCATCATACTCTAGTCACTTCGAGACGTCACCTCATGTAAGTGACTATGGGCGAATACAATGTTAATCCGTGTTCACTTTAACGGGGTTCAATTGTCTCTACAACTTGTTTGGATGTAACAAAGTATAAGGTGAGTTAATAATAACTCAAGCGACAAGTGTGGACATCACATTCGGGTAGTCAATGCCATATTACTACCTTGTGATGTATATTGTAAGTGTGTAAACACTAGTCATTTGCATCATGAGTTTAACACACTATGTGTCCATGTGTTCAAACTCTTGAATTGCATCTTTATTTTTATGTTTGTCTTACATAGCATGAATCTCACCAAGTACATATCTAGTTTCCCAAACTAGGTTTAGGTTCATTATTTTGAGAGAACTTCCTTGTTGTTTATCACATAACAAACGAATTATAGTGGACGACATAACTTGCACTAGTCAAGTGTTCTTCCAACTCATAATGTACCAGGTATATGTTTTGTAGGATCTTGCAACAATTGTCAAGATGATTAGCCCAGCACTTCTCATAAGTCCTAGCAAATTTGAAAAGACTAGTTTTGAGTAACTTCTTACTATAACCAAGTATCTTTTCAAACTTCTTATTTCTCCTTTTAGCTTAATTAGCTTAGGATTTTCATAAATCCTTACGCGTTTTCGAAACTTCAATATGTGCAACTTCTTGTCACATAGCAGAGTGTTCTATCAAATACTAGAATAACTTATTAGTTCTCCTCGAGAATTCATGATGATTCTTATATGGCTTACCAATGATTCATCATGCTCTTAAGCCTATGATTCATTATAGGACATGTGCATGATTATTCTAATGGCGGAAACATTAGTAATTTTTAATCATGTAATCAACCATTCTTAGGTTCAATGAATGACCGTGACTGCTTATGGTATTTCCATTTTCATCGATATGAACAACCTACGTTTCTTGTTGATTTTATGTGCATATCTCAATGCCTATCCAACATCCCATGTTGTGATTGGATTCATCATAGTCCATTTTCATCCAGGATTGAAAACTCAAATACTTCTTTATGAAAGACAGTACCAGCTCGTCATTCTCAATGAGTAATGAGTTATAAATTTTACAAGATGATTGCTCCCACTAAATTTCATGTCTTCACTGATAGAAAAGTAGATCTATATACTTACATATTCATATATGTTTTAAATTAATTTGTCATAAAATTAATAAAGGTCTTATGCATGCAAACTAATTAGCAAAATAAAGAAGAAATCATGTTCTTACATTGTGATTTCGGTTCATATGGGCACAAAAGAGATCTCCTTCTCTTTTGTTCTTGAGCTTTCCTTTTGGATGAACAAAGACCCAAGTGTAGGATCTCTCCCAAGGAATTATACCCAAAGCTTACTCTTAATAAAATTAATATTATGTATACTAGATAATATTAATTTTGTGAAGAAAAATGACCCAAAAATATTGTTTGTGCTCTTGAATATTCGGTCAAGAGTAGAAGAATTTTGGAGTGTTTTATCTCTCTAATTTCTCATTAAAATGTAGAGAGGAAATTAATTTCTTACACTAGAAATTATGTGTGTTGAATGAATGAAAAATTAGAGAAGAAAAACTCTCTAAATGGTCTTGGTAAAACCGGTGGGGGGAGGGATTGGGTAGCCTATGCATGGGCATGATTCTCTAACCAAGAGAATAGGTATGCAAGGCTAGGTGTAGGTAGGTCATCATATTGTTTCCACTTAAATTATTAAACATAATTTAATCACCATAATCCCTCCATATTTCGGTCCACTTATAATATGGGATCTGTGGACAAGGCCCTCGGGAACTGCGTCCGCGGGATCCACACTAGGCATAATCGACTCGAGGTTCTTTCGAATCGAATTAAGACATATTAGAGTCGCCACCAAGTTTTTTGGGAACTTGGAACCGTTCAAGTCAACTTTACACCTTTCATCGAAAAGCATAAAGCCAATCGACTACGAGTGATTAAAGATAAAGACTTGTACCCTATATCACTCGATTTGAATGACTCTCGTAATCCAATGGTATTTAGACGGATCCACAAACCATAGATCTTGAGTAAGGGGTGAGGGTACGTGTTGGGAAGCCCATAAGGACACCCAACCCCGCCCGTCGATAACGGCCTCTACTAAGTCAAGTGTCGGAGTTCAAACAAGGTCATAGCTACTACGATGTATGATATGCAAACGTTGTTTTAACCCTATCATGTGACAACAATTTCTATGTCGTTTTAGATGCAACTAAACTAACTTTGTCAAAGTTGTAATTTAGCATGTGGGTTGATTGATCTAACAACATACAATACAAAGCAAACAAGGCTTAAGGGGAATGGGGGAGCCGTTGGGATCTACCTATTACAACCCAGGCATTTCATGCCGACACAACAACTAATTAAAGATACAACTCGATCTAAATACAATTGCTACATACAACTCAAAACACGACACAAAACACACGGCCATTGGGCCTTGAAAACCGTGCACATGGGGGAGGTGACTCACGGCCTACATGACACACGGCCGTGGGTCCCTCCTCGTATTGCGTGCTCTCACTTAATCCCATCGAATTAGACATTGGGCTACGCACCAAAGCATGCATTAGCATAAACCGGGCCATGTTGCTTTAAACAACATGCGGTTTACTACGCTCCTACAAGCATTGGGAACAACCGTCTAACCAAATAAAACTAAGGTTTTCAGAAAAGGTTTTGACTCAAAAAGGAGAACTAATTACAAATAGATTACAAAACGTGACTCAAAGAAACATAAATTAATTACAAGTGATAAAACAAATAAAGAACGAACGATGCAAAAACAAACGAAATAGGAAAGGCCAAACACACGGCCAAACACACGGCCAACCACGGCCCAACCAAAGCCAACCTAGTTCCTAAGTTAAATTTATTGATTAGATCGAATGATTGCGAAAAGGAATCGAAAACAAGTTAGAAAACGAGTTAAAAACGATGTTGATTGATTGTCGCGCAAGGGTGCATTCTACACGGCCTAAAGGGTCCAATTAGGTTAAATTCGCTAATTAATTTAACTCATCGAGTGTCAATAAGAAGGTGCTAATCACGCACTCTTATACTAGCGAGAAATTAGGTGAAAGAGATAGATGCATTCAATTATTTACAGAAACCGTCGATTGATTTTATAACTTGCGTCGAAGCCACCTAAAGTGTCTAATTAGATTATTAAATTGATTTAAAGTCATCTAATTACGTCATAGGTTAACAATCAGAAGTTAAACTAACATGCAACGGGTCCTAAGGTCCATCGATTTGGCCGAAACAGTAAGAGGGTCGAAAGCGAAGATCGAAGTTAGATAACTTGTTTTATTTATGCCCTACCTTGAACACGAGGATATGTAAATGAGACGGGGGTGTACGACCAGAAGCGAAGGAGCGGTTTCTTTTCCCATCTCAAGTCAACGCGGGTGTTCATGGTGGTACTTTAACTCATACTCGGACTAACTAGTTTCGTAGTTAATTTAAAACAAACGATAATTAAAACGAAAAACAAACAAAAAAAGACAATAAAAAGGGCATAAAAAAACGAAATAAAAAGAGAGAAGAGAAGGGGATTTGATGCACCCTCAACCTACATGTATCGTTGACACCATCTTGGGTCGTAATCGATGGTAGATTTTATCTCGAGAGGCCGTCGTCGACGAAGTAACAAAGCAACACGCGTTTTGGAAAGTTTCTGGACAGCAGTTTTAAAACAATGATATCTCCCTCGTTTCACGACGAAAATTCGATCCGAAAGATGTTTTGGAAACTAGAAAGAGAGGAGAACAAGGATCTTAAAGCGACCCCGGCTCGATTTGGGTTATTGGGCACGAAAAACGAGCACAAACAGAACTGGACAGACAAGAGTAAACCGCGAAAACAGAGTGTTATTTCACTCTGTTTTTCGAGGGATCTCGTGTGCTCTCAAGGTCAATTCGGCTCGTAAATCTTTGTCTAATGTGTGGATGGATGTTATGTGGTTAATTAGGAACAAGAAACTCGAATTTTATGGTGATTTGATGGAGGAACGAAAGGGTTTTCGAAGGAGACACACAAACAGTTTCAGTTTGTGTGTCGGTTTTGTTTAGGGTTTTTGGAGGATGTTTAGGGTTTGTTTCTGAGGTTTAAAGCTTGTGGGTGATGGTTGGATGTCTGGAGAACTTAGAGGAATGAATGTATGGTGGAGGGGTCGTATTTATAGGGAGTTAAAATAGGTTAAAAGAGAGGGAGGGCAAAACGGGCTAGCTGAACATAGCTGCTGTCCAGCAGCTTTTGGGGGGGTTTCTAGGGTTCGTTTTGGGGGTTTTCTTGGTGATTAAGCTAGGATAATATGGGTAGGATACTAGGGTATGGGTTAGGGTTAATGGGTACGGGTCTTGGTAGTGTTTGGAGCGGGTTTGGGCTTGCGAATTGAGCTGCAAAACAGGGCATACGGGATTGGGTTGCGGGCTGCTTGTGAGGGGTTTGGGACGAGAATTTGGGCTGCTTGTGAGGGGGTTCGAACATGGATTGATGGGTATTGGTCTAGGTGGGTTAATGTACTCGAGATTCGTGCCAATTCGCAAAGGAAACGGGCTTAAAAACCGAGCTAAAATCGAGCTCAAAACACACGGTTAAAAACGAGTTCTTCGCTTTTAAAATCGATTTTTCAAATCAATTAATAAATTAAAATAAATGACTTTTCAAATCAAATATACTCATAAAATGATTTTTCGAATCAAATATTTATTTTATTTTCAATAAAATAAACTTGGGAAAAGAAATTCAAAATAAAATAAAATAAATTGAATTCACCTAAAAAACCATAATTTAAATATCATTTAAAGTAATAAAATGAACTCACTAAAAAAAAACATTAATTTAAATATCATTTAAATTAATAAAATACTTCATCGACGATGCCCATTCTACATCGTAAAACGAACCCAAATAATGACAATGACAACTAAAGAATACATGTGTCCTATCATCATCGGGTGTTTGTCGGGTTCTCTATAAATTCCAATATCGACGGATACGGGTATCTACAGAGCCCCCACTTTGACTGAGGCTTGGACAAGGCGAAAGTCAAAGTATACCCCAGTCCCTTTCGACTGAGGATTCTCAAGGGTCGTTTATAGTCCATTAGACTTGCGTATATAAGCTCGCTTGACCATAAGAAGAGATCATACGAAACTTCGGGGGATTAACTCTTCCTTCTATTGCGTCGAATTATCTTCGTTGGTCATCGACCCATAAGTTGCATAAATGGTGGGTTGAGCCTTATCCTTAGGCGCCTACGTATCCGTTTCGACGGAATCAAACCCGCGTCGTAGTTCTAAGAATCGCCGACACATGCCCAAAGTTTATCATCTGCTGGCGTTTGTCCAAAATTCATCATCTGCTGACCTTGCCCAAAGCTTATCATCTGCTGGCAGGTGCCCAAATGGGACGGGACTTTCCAAGGAGGTTGCCGCTGCTTTCATCTTTTGCTTTCAGCTACGGAATTCTTCCATTTCATACTCTTGTATTGAATTGAATTCTTGGTGGATATCATCCTTTACATCTTGATAATGGTCTCGAAGCCAACGGCCAGAGCCCCCTATTTGAATAATGGCTCTAAAGTCGAAGACTTTAGAGCCCCCAGTTGAAGCATATCCTGCTACATTTGAAACACAAAAACGTACTAGAAATAATCATCACATAAGCACATTTGGATCATCGATCTTGAAATTGGATTATTTGAAATACTGGGTCATCGACCCGAAAATTGAATTTGAAAATTTTGAATAATTGGGCCATCGACCCGACGTTTGAATTTGACATCACTTGGAATGTTGGGCCATCGACCAAAATTTGAATTTGAAAGATCTGGTCATCGACCCGAAATTTGAACATGTTGAAAATTTTGAATAATTGGGCCATCGACCCGAAGTTTAAATTTGACATCACTTGGTATGTTGGGCCATCGACCCTTCAAAAATTGAATTTGAAAATTTTGACTGATTGGGCCATCGACCCGCAAAGATTCTACTACTTGGATCATCTATCCACAATTCGCAAAAAAGTTTTTGGAATTTGAAATTTTGAAATTTTTGAAATCGAACCTTGATGGGTGAGCATGAAATACGACACAGACACTCTGTATGACTCGAAAACAACGTGGGCATAGCCCGCTACCGTAAAACAAAAAAGGAAAATAAAACCCTAAGTGTGCACGGGCTTTAACTCAAATATGGACTTGCTGGGGGTAGAAATGTGAATTGGCCACTCTGGCGCCAAAAGATGGCAAATGGGAATCACAAGGTCGTCGAACTTGGGACGGAGATATCGTATGGCATGGTCGTGCTCCCGAGGGCACATGGGAATCAAGATCACTTGGCATTGACAAGGTGGATTAAACTCACAGAGCAACAACGTTGGCTTCGCCCAGACACTAAACACAGGTTGATTTTATGAGAACACTTAGACATCACACATGACTTTTATTGGGAACATTCTGTCGCTCTTCTCCTCGTCTCCTTTCTTTTCAGTGAGTATTCATCATTTCTTGCCACCGCCTTCTTTCTTTTCAGCGGGCTTTTACTATTTTTCTTCCACGCCTTCATTCTTTTCAGCGGGTTTTTCACATTTTCTGTTCCCAACACAAACCCACATCTATCTGATTGAGCATCTTTGCCTACACCGTTAGATAAAGCTCATTCCGAGACTTGACACTACTCATCTGAACCTATATCCTTATCCTAGCCGACATCGAGTGCTAAGACCGACTCAAACAAAGGTGGCTTCATTTGGACTTGGTTAAGACCCGTAAGAAACCGACAAGATTACAACTTGGAAGATGGGTGGATTGAATCCCTTATTCTGAAGGACTGCCTATGTATTCGCGTGGAGCGAAATCAAATCCGACGTAGTTCGATCAAGGTGCATAAACTTGGCATTTTAATTGTGTCTACACATTCGAAGGTTTCACCTAAAGTATCATGTCATATCCCATTCTAACCTGTAAAGTACCGTTAAATCCCGTGTTTGGGGTTAGGTGTAAAAGGCTTGGATCTTTGGGATGTGGAGCTTGGTAAAAATAGGTTCGCAAGGTAAACTATCATTCTGAAGGTTCGTTTTGTGGTGCTAAGGCCAAGGGCTATGGCTTATAACGTGGTTGGAAATGGTGTCTCGGGTTTGATGAAACCCGAGTGCAAATGGGTTGGAAAATGATGTGGGTTCAAATTTCCATGTCTGGACCCTAAAGGCTAGGTATAACAACACAAGCGGAATGATTCTCAAAATTCCCGACTATCCCTTTGTAACTGTCTTAGGAAGGACTTATGGGTAAAGAGGTTACTACTTAAGCTTTTGGGCTTCTCCCATTGAACTTCAACTATGGGTACTTGACTTGAATTCTGGCTTCCGTAACTTCGACATTCAACCAAAAACCTTTTGTAATAACTTCAACATCTTTTTTCCTTTTTTCTTTTTCTTTCATCTTTTTTTCATTTTTCTTTTTTTTTTTTCATTTTTTTTTCATCTTTCCAATTTTTCTCCTTTTCTCATTCTTTTTCATTTTTTTTTCTCTCTTTGAAAATGATCTTCTATTCATTCTCTTCGTCATAAATGGATACACCTTGAAAACTGGGCTTCGCCAACTAATTTGGGTAGGAACTAACAATTCCTTGTTAGAACGGGTTGATATCTTCTCTCTTCGAGATGGGATGATTTTGTTGGAAAAAGGCTTGCCTTCTGTCATCGATATGGAAAACAAGGAGCTAGTCCGGGTTTGTCATAGAATCATCTAAAAGCTTGTCATAAGCCTGGTTCTCATGGAGGTTTTCTACCGCCAGACATGGAATAGGTAAAGGAATCAAACACGGGATCCTAGTGTACCTTACATTTTGAAACGGGACATATTTCTACCCCAGGGATGCCTTTGAGTGTGTTGTGCATTTTATCATGTTTCGGAATGATTGAGGATTGGAAACAAGACATATTTGGAAACGAAACTGCAACTTTTTATTGGAAAGGCAATTGCTTAATAGACTCGAAGGAACGATTCCTAGGACACACCCTAGGTCATCGCGACTCAGCTTCAAGAAAAGAAAGTCCTAGACTCGACTCGACTAAGAAAAGAAAACAGATCCCGACTCATAATTTTTCAAATCTGGTCTTGAGCTTTCCCTTGTTCAGCTTTCAGCTTAGATGCTCGGTTCTAGTCCTTGATCCCTTTGATGGTCTGCCTCCATCCCAAGGTAGTCCTCTGAGGATCTACGCCAGTGATGAAGGTTGGTGAGTCGAATTGTCTTTTATTAACTTCGTTAATGAGAGGACAACATTCTAGAGCAAGACTCCCGACTTGAATTTCATTCTTCGTGTTTGGCAAGAATTCAAAGCAATCCACAAATATCTTCCCGATAAACACCCCTTTCAAGTGACATGGGCGGATAAGATGAGAATAATCGACATTGTCTTCGACAGAAACAAAGTTGGAGTGATCGCCAAATGGATTGGTGATGTTATTAGGTTTAACAAATGGGATCGGGAGCGTTAGTTCTCAATCATGTCTTGAATTTCGTGCTTCGATCGATAGCACCTTTCGAAGTATCATGGCCTTTCCCTTGATGAAAGGCACAGTAGGAATTTGGTTTATACCATTTACCTTGTTGCTCAGCGGGTGGGTCCGGAGTTGGACCAATAGGCTTCAGCTTTCCTTGGGCTATGAGCCTTTGGAGAGCATATGTATAAGTGCATCCGATATCGGTGAATGCCCTAGGTGTTTGGCGCTGCGACTTTTTCGATTGCCCTTCTAAGAGATTGATGGCTTCATCAATATGGGCCGTTGCTTGGGCCTTGCCCTTAGACGATGACGCCCCTTGGTACCCTTTCGGCTTTTCAGCCTCTGCCCTTATGACATCATCTTCTACCTTTATCCCGATTCTTATCAATTCTTTGAAAGAGCCAAAATTCTCGGTATTTCGAGCATTGCGGTAAATAGGTCGTAGATTCTTTACGAACTTATCTACCATTTCAACTTCGTCGAGGCTTCTTGGCTAACTTCACGCTTTGTTAGCGCCATCTTGCGAGGAATTCAAGAAAGCCCTCTTTTTCCTTTTGTGTCATCACCTCCAAAGTCCTTATGTTGGTTTGAATCTCAACATTGTCAAGATAGTGCTTACGAACTCCACCGTAATATCTTCGAAAGTGGGGAAGTTCTTGAGGTCAAGATTATAGAACCACGCCTTCGGTGTTCATCCGGAGATTGGGCAAAAATTTCGAGAGCATATCAGCGGTACTCCCTTCAATGCTAAGTACCCTTTATAGGCCTTAACATGGTGGACCGGATCTTGATGCCCTTGAACTTTGGGATGTCGGAGTACCATGTTCGTGGGCAACTTGTCTGAATCGGGGCATAGGCCCTAGCATTCTCATAGTGAATGTTCTTCCCCAGGGAGAGCTTCAAACGGTCCTCGATGAACTTGAACCGTTTTCCGGATCGGTCGGTGGTGGAGGGAATCTTCACCCGGCTTAGATTCGATTGCATCCATTCGGGTCATCATGAGGTTCACGGCCTCGGTAAGCTTGTTAACAGCATCTTCCATTGCTTGGCGTCGGGTTTTTGGCGGCCTTTCTACAAGAAGACCCCGTACTGAGTCAATATTTAAAGTAAGAGCCCCTGCACACTTAAGGACACGACCCCAACTTGACTCAAACAAAGACTCGACTTGAGATTGACTAAACAAGGGTTCGACTCACGGTTTGATTTAGGCATCGGTTCATTTTAGACTCGACAAAACGACATGACTCAAACTGTCATAACTCGATTCTAAACTGGACTCGGTGTGACTAAACCCGTGATTGGGCTAACATAGCCCAGGGTTCGAGTGAAACGTCCATAAGGGCCTAGCCTGGACGTTTTTTGTGGACTATTCTAGACCAAAAGGTCGACCAACATGACTCAAAGCCCAAGAGGTGAGTTTGGGTGACCCAACAAGGTCGTGTTCTAGACCCTTAAAATGAAACATACCCGGCCTAACATGGCCATGACCCGGACACGACTTGACGCATTTCATGCTTGGTTGAGGTTCGAGAAACATTTTGGATTGATTTTGAAAAACGAAGGATTGATTTGAAAATGAGATTTGAAATGGGCAGCATGTCGGCTATAAAAGCTCAATTTGGGCCGAAATTCTAGTCCTATTTGGGCAGCATTCCGCGTTTTTGAAACCATGCTATTTTGAAAATAAGTTGTTCAAAAGTTCGGTTTTGAAAAGGACATGGGAATTTTCGAAAAAAAGACTCGGGAAAACACATTGCACATTGTCATTCTCATGCTATAAGGATGTATGCTCCTAGACATCTCTAAGTCTCGGCAAGTCTTCTATAAGAAGGTCTATGCCCTCCATCCTTTTGCGGTCTTATAGAGCAAGGTGTCTTAAGGTAAAGTACCTAGAAGATCGTCCCCACCATCAAGAACCACGCGAGGCGAAGTGGAAGCGAGCAATGTGCGCTTCCCGGCATAGTGGGACGTCGCCCCCACGCATCACGAAGAAACGCCGGGACGGCCCGGCAAGTCCTTAAGGGTTTATGCATGAATCGTAGCACTATGAGTAATGTTTTACTTTCCAACACTTTCTTTTCAAGTTTCACCTCGGAGGAAAAGACCCTAGAAACACAAAGTGTAACTAGTCCTCTTTTCCCAGTGAGTCGCCAAATCGTGGACAAGGCCCTCGGGAACTGCGTCCGCGGGATCCACACTAGGCATAATCGACTCGAGGTTCTTTCGAATCGAATTAAGACATATTAGAGTCGCCACCAAGTTTTTTGGGAACTTGGAACCGTTCAAGTCAACTTTACACCTTTCATCGAAAAGCATAAAGCCAATCGACTACGAGTGATTAAAGATAAAGACTTGTACCCTATATCACTCGATTTGAATGACTCTCGTAATCCAATGGTATTTAGACGGATCCACAAACCATAGATCTTGAGTAAGGGGTGAGGGTACGTGTTGGGAAGCCCATAAGGACACCCAACCCCGCCCGTCGATAACGGCCTCTACTAAGTCAAGTGTCGGAGTTCAAACAAGGTCATAGCTACTACGATGTATGATATGCAAACGTTGTTTTAACCCTATCATGTGACAACAATTTCTATGTCGTTTTAGATGCAACTAAACTAACTTTGTCAAAGTTGTAATTTAGCATGTGGGTTGATTGATCTAACAACATACAATACAAAGCAAACAAGGCTTAAGGGGAATGGGGGAGCCGTTGGGATCTACCTATTACAACCCAGGCATTTCATGCCGACACAACAACTAATTAAAGATACAACTCGATCTAAATACAATTGCTACATACAACTCAAAACACGACACAACACACACGGCCATTGGGCCTTGAAAACCGTGCACATGGGGGAGGTGACTCACGGCCTACATGACACACGGCCGTGGGTCCCTCCTCGTATTGCGTGCTCTCACTTAATCCCATCGAATTAGACATTGGGCTACGCACCAAAGCATGCATTAGCATAAACCGGCCATGTTGCTTTAAACAACATGCGGTTTACTACGCTCCTACAAGCATTGGGAACAACCGTCTAACCAAATAAAACTAAGGTTTTCAGAAAAGGTTTTGACTCAAAAAGGAGAACTAATTACAAATAGATTACAAAACGTGACTCAAAGAAACATAAATTAATTACAAGTGATAAAACAAATAAAGAACGAACGATGCAAAAACAAACGAAATAGGAAAGGCCAAACACACGGCCAAACACACGGCCAACCACGGCCCAACCAAAGCCAACCTAGTTCCTAAGTTAAATTTATTGATTAGATCGAATGATTGCGAAAAGGAATCGAAAACAAGTTAGAAAATGAGTTAAAAACGATGTTGATTGATTGTCGCGCAAGGGTGCATTCTACACGGCCTAAAGGGTCCAATTAGGTTAAATTAAGCTAATTAATTTAACTCATCGAGTGTCAATAAGAAGGTGCTAATCACGCACTCTTATACTAGCGAGAAATTAGGTGAAAGAGATAGATGCATTCAATTATTTACAGAAACCGTCGATTGATTTTATAACTTGCGTCGAAGCCACCTAAAGTGTCTAATTAGATTATTAAATTGATTTAAAGTCATCTAATTACGTCATAGGTTAACAATCAGAAGTTAAACTAACATGCAACGGGTCCTAAGGTCCATCGATTTGGCGAAAACAATAAGAGGGTCGAAAGCGAAGATCGAAGTTAGATAACTTGTTTTATTTATGCCCTACCTTGAACACGAGGATATGTAAATGAGACGGGGTGTACGACCAAGCGAGAAGGAGCGGTTTCTTTTCCCATCTCAAGTCAACGCGGGTGTTCATGGTGGTACTTTAACTCATACTCGGACTAACTAGTTTCGTAGTTAATTTAAAACAAACGATAATTAAAACGAAAAACAAACAAAAAAAGACAATAAAAAGGGCATAAAAAAACGAAATAAAAAGAGAGAAGAGAAGGGGATTTGATGCACCCTCAACCTACATGTATCGTTGACACCGTCTTGGGTCGTAATCGATGGTAGATTTTATCTCGAGAGGCCGTCGTCGACGAAGTAACAAAGCAACACGCGTTTTGGAAAGTTTCTGGACAGCAGTTTTAAAACAATGATATCTCCCTCGTTTCACGACGAAAATTCGATCCGAAAGATGTTTTGGAAACTAGAAAGAGAGGAGAACAAGGATCTTAAAGCGACCCCGGCTCGATTTGGGTTATTAAGCACGAAAAACGAGCACAAACAGAACTGGACAGACAAGAGTAAACCGCGAAAACCGAGTGTTATTTCACTCTGTTTTTCGAGGGATCTCGTGTGCTCTCAAGGTCAATTCGGCTCGTAAATCTTTGTCTAATGTGTGGATGGATGTTATGTGGTTAATTAGGAACAAGAAACTCGAATTTTATGGTGATTTGATGGAGGAACGAAAGGGTTTTCGAAGGAGACACACAAACAGTTTCAGTTTGTGTGTCGGTTTTGTTTAGGGTTTTTGGAGGATGTTTAGGGTTTGTTTCTGAGGTTTAAAGCTTGTGGGTGATGGTTGGATGTCTGGAGAACTTAGAGGAATGAATGTATGGTGGAGGGGTCGTATTTATAGGGAGTTAAAATAGGTTAAAAGAGAGGGAGGGCAAAACGGGCTAGCTGAACATAGCTGCTGTCCAGCAGCTTTTGGGGGGGGTTCTAGGGTTCGTTTTGGGGGTTTTCTTGGTGATTAAGCTAGGATAATATGGGTAGGATACTAGGGTATGGGTTAGGGTTAATGGGTACGGGTCTTGGTAGTGTTTGGAGCGGGTTTGGGCTTGCGAATTGAGCTGCAAAACAGGGCATACGGGATTGGGTTGCGGGCTGCTTGTGAGGGGTTTGGGACGAGAATTTGGGCTGCTTGTGAGGGGGTTCGAACATGGATTGATGGGTATTGGTCTAGGTGGGTTAATGTACTCGAGATTCGTGCCAATTCGCAAAGGAAACGGGCTTAAAAACCGAGCTAAAATCGAGCTCAAAACACACGGTTAAAAACGAGTTCTTCGCTTTTAAAATCGATTTTTCAAATCAATTAATAAATTAAAATAAATGACTTTTCAAATCAAATATACTCATAAAATGATTTTTCGAATCAAATATTTATTTTATTTTCAATAAAATAAACTTGGGAAAATAAATTCAAAATAAAATAAAATAAATTGAATTCACCTAAAAAACCATAATTTAAATATCATTTAAAGTAATAAAATGAACTCACTAAAAAAAAACATTAATTTAAATATCATTTAAATTAATAAAATACTTCATCGACGATGCCCATTCTACATCGTAAAACGAACCCAAATAATGACAATGACAACTAAAGAATACATGTGTCCTATCATCATCGGGTGTTTGTCGGGTTCTCTATAAATTCCAATATCGACGGATACGGGTATCTACAGGATCCATATTATTTTTGTCAATTTTGTCTTATGTCACATGTCATATGTTACATAAATTTGTTGTGCATTTTTAACATATTAAAAATCAACGTAATATTAAAAATACGTCACATGCAAAATCGACTTAGTAATTCATAATTACTTGTACCAAAATATTTTACCGTTTATAAATCACAACAGTTTGTATTTATAATAATTCATTCAAATCAATTGTTTCCTTAAACAATAATTTCATCTGAGTAATGATACAATTTGATTACTCAGACCGCATCTCATTTAATCACATTTCAATGTGATACGTAAATTTTATTTCCAAAATCGTCCGTCAATTTTCAAGTAATTTAATTAACTCGTAACATTATACGATTAATTAAATGATCAATTAAGAGTGTTGCCCTATAGGTATGACCTAGGGGATCAACTAATCACCACCGCCGCACGACAAAGTAATGTCAAACTCTAGTCGACCAACCATTACCGATATATGTTGATCGGTTGACAGTAAAAAATACTTCCCAATTGTATTCTTTAAAATGAGATTTAATAATGATATTTAAATCATGTGATCGCACTATTGTTGAGGACACATTTCCCAACAATCTCCCACTTGTCCTCGACAAGTGTGCGTCACCAATTCTCTTGTCCTATTACTATCTCCCACTCAATGCAAGGTGTCTTTCAGGTCGTACTTGCAAGTGATCATATCGAGAGTGGTTTCCTCGATCTGGAGAATAACTGATTGACCGGACTTATCTATCATAGATACTTTCCGAGCGTGGCCACGCATTTCGATTCATTACTCCTCGAGTGGCCCCGAGATATTGTTATAACCCCGACTAGGGGTGGACAATTCCTATCGCACTCATTCCCTTCGACTAGCCACAGCCATCATAACCCAAAATATGCCCATTTGACCCCATTTACGAAGGTCGTAGTAACACAAATCAAAGTTAATCTGAAACTGTGCCATCTTAGGCGAATAGTCTTTAATCAAAAGAATCGATTCATTCGAATACTATAGTAGCTCTCGCCACGACCAGGCTATATAAATTTGCCAGAACTCTATAAGCGGTCATAAGGCCCGACAAAATGTTCCTAACAGTCTGCCTATGTGATCGACTAGTCATCTCACATGACTCTATGGCACTTGAACTTGCCATCAATCGCATCACACTCTAGTCACTTCGAGACGTCACCTCATACAAGTGACTATGGGCGAATACTATGTTAATCCGTGTTCACTTTAACGAGGTTCAATTGTCACTACAACCCGTTTGGATGTAACAATGTATAAATTAAAGATAAAAGACAAATGTGATTGTGAACATGAAACAAAAACAACACTTTTATTTCATTTCAAAATCTAACAAAAACTTGGTACACGTTTAAGTCCCATGGATGTAACATGTCCATCATGCTTAGCCTGCGATAAAGGCTTGGTGAGCGGATCGGCTATGTTGTCATCCGTCCCAACCTTACAAATCACAATTTCCTTTCTTTCAATGAAATCTCTTATTACATGATATTTTCTAAGTACATGTGTAGATCTATTACTAGACTTCGGCTCTTTAGCTTGGAAGATCGTCCCACTATTATCACAATAGAGAGTGATGGGATCATTGGCGGTAGGTACTACTCTTAGACCTTCCGTGAATTGCCTGATCCACACAGCTTCCTTGGCGGTCCCGATCTTTGCTATGTACTCGACCCTCCGTTGTTGAATCCGATTCTGACTTCCTTGAAGCTTCTCCATAACGGCACCACCATTGAGCATGAAAACAAAACCAGCTTGTGATTTCATGTCATCTCTATCTGTTTGAAAACTTGAGTCCGTGTATCCATTAACACGCAACTCAGTATCTCCTCCAAACACTAGGATAGGGTCCTTAGTTCTTCTTAAGTACTTAAGGATGTTCTTGACGGAAATCCAGTGACTCTCACCTGGGTTTCCTTGATATCTACTCGTCATACTCAAAGTATACGAGACATCAGGACGTGTGCATATCATGGCATACATGATTGATCCAACAGCGGAAGCGTAAGGGATCACCTTCATGCGTTCAACATCATGGGGTTCGGAGGGAGATTGAGTCTTGCTCAATATCGTCCCTGTTACCATAGGTACCAAACCCCTTTTGGATTTGTCCATGCTGAACCGTCGAATAATCTTATCAACATAAGACTCTTGACTTAGTGCCAATATCCTCTTGGATCTATCTCTATGGATCCGGATACCTAATATGCGTTGTGCCTCTCCTAAATCCTTCATTTGGAAGTGGTTACCTAACCACTTCTTAACAGAAGACAACATTGGAATATCATTTCCAATGAGTAGTATGTCATCAACATACAAGATTAGGAACACAACATTGCTCCCACTGAATTTCATGTATAAACATGGTTCCTCAACACTTCGAGTGAAACCATTTTCCTTTATAACATGATTGAATCGATGATTCCAACTTATAGATGCTTGCTTAAGACCATAAATGGATCTCTTAAGCTTGCACACTTTGTTAGGATTTTTAGAATCAACAAAACCTTCGGGTTGTATCATGTACACCTCCTCTTCTAAACGCCCATTTAGAAAAGCGGTTTTGACATCCATTTGCCATATTTCATAATCATGAAATGCGGCAATCGCTAAAAAAATCCGTATGGATCTTAGCATGGCTACGGGGGCGAAGGTCTCATAATAATGGAGACCTTGGACTTGGGTAAATCCTTTTGCCACTAGCCTAGCTTTGTAGACATCATCATGTCCTTCTATGCCATTTTTGACTTTGAATATCCATTTGCATTGAAGAGGTCTTGCCCCTTTAGGCAAATCTACCAAGTCCCAAACTTGGTTTTCAAGTATAGAATCCATTTCGGACTTCATGGCTTCAAGCCATTAGGAGGAATTTGGACTAGAGATTGCGGTCTTGTAGGTAGCGGGCTCGTCACTTTCTATAAGCAACACATCAAGTGTTCCATGTTCTTCGATAAGTCCCACATATCGATCAGGATGACGAGAAACACGGCCCGTTCTTCTAAGAGGAGGAGGAATAACCGTATTAGACGACGAAGGAACTTCTTCTTGCGCCTCTATCTCGGTTTGTGGCTCTTGAACTTCATCAAGTTCAAAATTTCTCCCACTCTGTCTCCTAGAAATAAAATCACTTTCTAGGGAGACAGCATCGCGAGACACAAATACTTTGTTCTCTTGAGGCTTATAGAAGTAATAGCCTCGTGAGGCCATGGGATAACCTACAAAAATGCATTTTTCGGATCGTGGTGCCAACTTGTTGTCATTTTTAATTTTGACATAAGCATCACAACCCCAAATTTTCATATGGGATAGATTTGGAACCTTTTCTCTCCATATCTCATATGGAGTCTTATCAGTTGCTTTGGTTGCACTTACGTTCAAAGATTTTATTGCGGTTTGAATTGCAAATCCCCAAAACGAGTTCGGTAACTCGGTTTGGTTCATCATGGATCGAACCATATCAAGTAAGGTTCGATTCCTCCTTTCGGCAACACCATTAAGTTGTGGTGTTCCGGGTGGAGTAAGTTGTGATATAATACCACAACCTTTCAAGTGTGAATCAAATTCAAGGCTAAGGTATTCACCACCACGATCGGATCGTAGTGCCTTAATCCTTTTGTTCAATTGGTTCTCTACTTCGTTTTGAAATTCCTTGAATTTCTCAAACGCTTCACTCTTATGTTTCATCAAATAGATATACCCATATCTACTCAAGTCATCGGTGAAGGTTATAAAGTAGTCATAATTACCACGAGCGGCGATACTCATTGGTCCACAAACATCGGTGTGTATGAGTCCCAATAGTTCACTAGCTCGCGTCCCTTTACCACTAAAAGGATTACGAGTCATCTTGCCAAGTAGGCAATATTCGCATGTACCATATGATTGATAATCAAATGGTGTAATCACATTAGTCGAAATTAATCTTTTGATGCGATTCTCGTTTATGTGACCTAATCGACAATGCCAAATGAACGCTTCACTTGGGTCACTTGATTTGAGTTTCTTTGATTGAATGTTATAGATATCATTAGTCGGATTTGAGGTCTCTAAAATGTAAATGCCATTGATAGAGGAAGCTTGGCCTATAACCAAGTCGTTCCTTGAAATAGTACAACGATTGTTCTTAATGACAAAACAAAAACTGTCCATGTCTAGCATGGCGATTGAAATAATGTTTTTAGAGAGTGTAGGCACATAAAAATAATTATGTAAATACAACTCAAATCCATTAGGCAAAGCTAAAACATAAGTTCCTTTGGATTCGGCCGCTACCCGAGCTCCATTTCCAAGGCGTAGATCCACATCTCCCTTGCTAAGCCTCTCCACATCTCTTAAACCCTGTAAATGATTACAAAGGTGAGAACCACAACCGGTATCTAGTACCCATGTCGTAGTGGAAGTATAATTTATATCAATAACATAAATTTCTTTAGGAATTTTACCTTTTGGAACGATGATTCCTTCCCTTATATTTCGCAAATATACGGGACAATTCCTAAGCCAATGTCCCATGCCATAGCAATAATGGCACTCATCATTAACTTGCTTGAAGTTTTTGATTTTCTTTCCCTTCTTCTTGAACCTTTCGCCCTTAACTTGATTGCTTGAGCTCCCACTAGCTTTGGCATCTTTATCTTCCAGAGACAAAGACCCTATAGATTGTATGAGGTAGTCTTCCTAAGACGGACTCACACGAGGTCTAGTAGTAGTAGGTGGTTTAGAAGAAGTGATGAAGTTAAGGTTTCCATCCGAACCTATCCCAAAATGAAGTTCTCTAGTGGTGTCGAAATCATTGTTGGAGCAAACGTCGTCAAAAACATTGTGGTATGACTCAATAGTTATCGGTGCGGTAGCGTTTGATGGATTCATTGTAATGCACTACAAATATGGAGGAAAGGAAATATTAACATTTTGTCTTTTTAAATCATACTTGTAATTAAATTTAACAAGATATGAGCATTTATATAGTGACCTCTACCCAACTATATGAAATGATTCCAAGACCCAAATTCATATTAACTTAGGGCACGGTGTGCCGAAATACCCTTTATTAACATAACTCGGTGGATTAACCTTGTAATCGATTCTACTCTTAGAACTCTTGGTCGATGATATTTACATTAATATTCATCTTTAGCCCGAAACACATCCGGAAATCGTCGTGAATACTTTCGTTGAGTACAACCCAAATTTCGAATAAATGTGTCCACTATCCAAACCCATATCAACTTAGGGCACGGTGTGCCGAAATACCCCTCATTAACATGAACTCGGTGGATTACATTCATCACCCACTTCCCCTACGTAACAAGGTTTGTACCCCGGGGTAGCCGAGTGCACTCCCTCGCGAAATAGGTTTTCATGGTTTCTACTATTTGGTAAGGCTATGTCTCAATTAATTGTTTTAGCGAGAGGTCATGTCAATTTATTATCTATCACGTTTTAAGTGAACTAAAGCGGTGAACTACGATAATTTTAATTGACACGGTCGATAAACTCGATGAAAGAAGATGCATGTTTTAGTTATGGCGATTTAGCGATGCATGCGACATAAAATAAAATGCAAGCATAAAATAAATAAATCCTAGTATGGCCTTTCCTAAAATAGAAAAACTATTTAACTATTACATATTCGGAAACCAACTCCATTGGTCCCTTGAACTTCAGTTGTGACACTGTGACACCCTCATTTTTAGCGTTAAATAAACACGTAAATTCTACAGAAAAACTGACAGGATATGTTTGTAATTGGTTCAACTAGATAAAACCTGTAATTTTAAAAACTTTTCTAAACCATTCACAAACATTTCCAAATGAAGAGTGCCAAAACCTGCAAATACTAACAAACTAATTTACATAACATAGCTAAAGTCGCGAGAATATAGTGATACAAACCAAAGTAAAAGAGGGAGACATATGTCCCTCTAAAATATAAACACAACCATATGTTTAAAGGTTTACTACAAAATATAACCAAACTAGGTCCAAGGTTCTTTTGCTCACTAGCTCGTCCGTGTACCCCATCTAATCATCATCAACCTGTCAATCGCATTTTATACAAACACGAAAGCTACAATTCAGTGGGGAGTAACTTCGAGTCCTCCCAGCCACGAAATGTCATATTTAATGTAACATGTAAACAACATGATAAATAATTTAATTATCAAGTATTCTAACATATGAACACTAAACTGACCAATTTAAGCTATCATGTGAAACATATAACAAACAGTAATCCAAACTTTATCAATTTTAACCGGCTTGCATCTCACCTATTACAATTCATAAAATCACCATACAAGAAAGGACAATATATCAAAGACAGGCATAAGTTCTTAGCACCGGTATCTTGGCTCAGAGGTTCTATCAAAACATGGCCAAGTACAACACAACCCTAGTCCTAAATCTGCGCAGACCTAGACATGCGGATACACACCACCGCACCCAAGACCCACAATTTTTTTTTAAACAAAGTGAGTACCCTAAGGAGTCCACCAAAGGGTTGGCTAGTACTTAAGCTGACCACTTACTCTCAAAATAAGTAACGAGGTCATGCCCCAACTTGGATATAAACCCACCAAGTCAGGAACACAAAGGCTATTAAGCAGTGAACATATACTCGTCAGAGACTATAAAGGCCTATCTGTGACAAACACAACAACCTGCAAGAAGTATTCAATACCAATTCCATTTCAAGCAATATTAACAATATTAAAGGTTTCAGGGAATCTAGGGCCGTTTCTACAATATAAGAAACCATTCAAATCAATTAACAACACATGTGAAATAAAAACATAATAGATGGCCTAAAACAAGAATAAGGCCAATTATCCCATTTACACAATAATTTCATCCAACCGAATTTTTCCAACCCCACCTGCGGCGAGTGCGGGTTCAATCGCTCATGGTGACCAATCACACAATTGACTGACATCGATTCAGTCAAAGGGACCAAGGGCTCAGTTTTCGGCATAATCATCCAAACATTGCAATTATCGCTATAAAATTCATTTCAAGCATATTCATTACAATTTCATCTCATAACCTATCCTAACATGTGCAAACTACCAATATAAGCATAATTTTACCATCAACATTATATTTACTACTAACATTATTCATTTCTTAAGATTACCCATATGTTACTTATACTAAATATAACATTAATAAACCCGAAACGACGAACAACGCATGAAAAATCGCGAAAACAAGCAACGGGCCGACCGGGCCAACCTGTGGCTGCTGTGGCTGCATGGGCCTCTTTGGGCTGCTTTTGGCCGCCACCCCTAATTCTCCGTTTCTCCGTTTTTGTTCATTTTAACATCGTTTTAAGCATCAATTAATCATTCTCATTTCATTTCCATACTAATATGTGAACATAAACTTACAAAAGACATGAATCTAACCCATATTTTCATGTGAAATAAACCACTCAATTAACATACACAAAATCACACAAAAAGCAAAGAATGTGACATTTATTCGTCGAGTAACTCGAAATATGTTACCTTAAGCTAAGAATGAGCAATTAGCACCTTGAACACCAAACCCTAATATACATTCTAGCCACTATCTTCAACTATATACGAGTCTCCAAACTCGTCTTCTAAATCTTCACCTAAATAAACAATAAAAACACAATTATAAGCACTATAATCAAAACCCTAAAAATGGTGGATAAAATAAATTTAGGGCAAATGAATTTAATACATACTAGGATGTTGGATATGAAGAGAGCATTCTAAATATGTAATCCTTATGAAATTTGGAGTAGAAACGAGTAAAATATGATGAAAATTAGCGGAGAAAGCTTAGGTTTTTTTTTTTTTTTTGGTGAAAGGTTAGAAATTCTCATTAAGATCATAAACAAGCTATTACAAACTATCCATTTTGGTGGATACAATTCGAAGACTAAATAAAAGGCAAAGAAAAAATCTTGTCTTAAACCAAGTCCTATCACTACTCCTTTTAATACAAATTTGCCACTCTAAGAATCGACATTTAAGCAAGCACTTGAAGTCGTTGAACTACTTTTTCAGGTTGCTGAACAACCCCTTCAATTCTAGCCTTATTCCTCTGATGCCAAATAGAATAATACAAGGCTTGAATCCAAACAAGAGTAACCATTTTCTTAATTCTTGCCCAAGGTTTAGTCTGCAACCAGACAAAGAGATTAGTAACAGGCAGGCCAATATGCAGTTTCTGACTGATTAAGGCAACCATTTTTCTGGTATAACAGCACTGAATGAACAAATGCTGATGAGTTTCAGATGCTATGCCACAGAGAAAACATCTATCATCAGGAAGAATTCCAAGGAGAAGAAGCTTATCTTTCAGCTGCAAAGCTTCACGAGCAAGAAGCCAACTGATAAAGGAGTGCTTTGCTATACACCAGGAATTCCAGACCATTTTATCCCAAGTCACAGTAGGATATTTAGGTCTGATCCACTGGTAACCACTACTAACTGTGTAACCAGAAGGTCTTGGCAACCACAGACCAGTAGAGGAAAAACCAGCAGAGAAATTGTCTTTGACTTTACAAATTGTTTTCCAGGCCCAAGAAACATCAGATTTAGGTTGATAAAGAGACCAAGGAACATCTTTCATATAGATGTGGTGTACCCACTGTACCCACAAACTATCCTGATTAGAATAGATCCACCAGGAGAGTTTACAAATTGAAGCAAGATTCCAGGCAATGCTATGCCTAATACCAAGTCCACCTTCATCTTTTGGTACACACACTTTTTCCCAACTAACAAGAGGGGATCTAACATACTCAACAGCCATCCCAAAGATAATTTCTGCAAAGAGCATCAATTCTCCTTAACACTCCCTTTGGCAGGATAAAAATAGAAGTCCAAGAGGTATAGAGAGTGGTAAGTACAGAGTTCACCAAGGTTAATCTACCAAAGATAGGATAATTTTTTGGCAAGATAACCATGAATACGTTCGAAGAATCTTCTCAATAAGACAATTGCGCTTCTTAACAAAGTGAGCCTCCCAGTGAGAAATAGGCACCCCCAAATACTTAAATGGCAAGGCCCCTTCAGAGAAACCAGAGATCTGCAAAATATCAGATTTGACCCTAGAAGCAACTCCATTAAAATATATGTTAGACTTCAGAGAGTTCATCTGAAGACCAGTGGCTACAGAGAATGTTGCAAAAGCTCTCAGAAGAATCATAATAGAAGTAGTATCCCCCTTAGAGAAAAGAAGAAGGTCATCAGCAAACATGAGGTGGGATAATTTGAGTTGACTACACAAGGGGTGAAATTTGAAAGGCATAGTATCAGTAACATGAGCTAAAATCCTACTTAGGTATTCCATGGTAATGGTAAAAAGGAGGGGGGAGATAGGATCTCCTTGCCTCAGGCCTTTTGCCCCCTTAAAATACCCAAAGTTCTCTCCATTAAGCACCAAAGAGTAGGAAGCAGTGCTGACACAAAGCATAACCAGATGAATAAATTTGGTAGGGAAATTGAGGGCAATAAGCATTTGTTTCACAAATTCCCAGTGCACAGAGTCATAGGCTTTTTTGAGGTCAATTTTCATCAGACATCTAGGGGAAACAGTCTTCCTATTATAGAGCCTAACAATGTCCTGACAAATGAGAATATTTTCAGCAATACTCCTCCCCTTAACAAACCCCCCTTGATTCTTACTTATAATAGAAGGCAAGACAGAGGAGAGTCTAGTGCACAAAAGTTTAGAAATAACTTTGTATAACATATTACAGCAGGAGATTGGGCGAAATTGAGTGACATTTTGAGGGTTGTCAATTTTTGGAATTAGAGTAATGAAAGTATGGTTGATCTCATTAGAGCATCTTACCGATCGGAAAACATCCAAGATGGCATCACATACCTCATCACCAACAACAGACCAAGAGTCTTTAAAAAAGGCACTTGAGAAACCATCAGGCCCAGGGGCTTTATGGTTGGGAATAGAAAAGAAAGCCTCCTTGATTTCCTTCTTAGTGACAGGGCCAACAATACGAATGATGCTCGAGGTGCAAATAGGCCCTTGCAACCACGAGACACAGATGGAGTGGTATGTCCAGATCCCAAGTAATTTTTATAATACTTCAAAAAGGCATCTTGAATATGGATCCTTGAAATGCACATGCCCTTCACTATCCTCAATGAGGAAAATTTTATTTTTCACTCTTCTTGTTCTCAGGAGACTATGGAAATATCTAGTGTTGTTATCTCCTTGATTTATCCAGGTGGCCTTTGATTTTTGAAGCAGAAAACTGTCACAGGCAGCCTGCAACTCCCTGTAAACACCAGCAGCTTCTTTTTCCTTAATTAAGAGAGCAGGGTCACCAGGTGCAGATCTCAATTGATCTTGAATATTATCTAAAATCTTCCAGGCATGAACTGCACTATTCTCAATATCATCAAATAAGGCTTTGTTTAACTCTTTCAGAGGTCTCTTAAGGCTTTTCAACTTCATAACAACCTTAAACATTTTAGTCCCTTGCCAAGGGTGATTCCAATGATGACTAATGCAAGGTTTAAAATCAGGAACTTGGCTCCACATGTTGAAGTACTTAAAGCTCCTTTTCCCCTTCATAGAGGTATCAGGTTCTTGAATTATACAAGGAGTGTGATCAAAAGTACCTTCATTGTAAAAATGAGCATAAGCATTGGGTCTATACTGAGTCCAGAGGTGATTAATGAGAACTCTGTCTAATCTGGAATAAACTCTAGTCTGGGGGTCCTGTTTGTTGTTCCAAGTATAGTAAGAACCAAAGAGGACTATCCATCATCAGACAATAATCTAAACAGTCATTAAAGTCTTTCATCTCTTCATCGATGAAGACCCACCAAGTCTCTCGAGGGTTTGAGGACACAATTGAAGTCTCCACACGAATCCAAGGATCATGAATAGAATCAAAAAGAGCAAAGATCTTGCCATAAACTCTTTCTCACGTAGTATCATTATATGCATAAACCATGGTGCAAAAAAACTTGAAAGTGGAACTAATTTCAAGAACAAATATGGACAGACCGGCAATCGTAATGAACAAAATGCACATAGAAAAGAGAGGGATTCCAAAGCACCCATACTCTGCCTCCAGGGTGATAAGAAGAGTTAGTGGAAACAGACCACCCATCACAAACATTTTTCCTAACAGAATTTAGAGACAAAGGCTTTACCTTTGTCTCAAGGAGACCAAACAAACCCACCATATGAGATTGAAGAAACCATTTAACTTGCTTTTGCTTAGATGGGCTGTTAAGTCCCCTCACATTCCGAAAACCAATGTTATGCATCACTCCCGTGGGGAGTAATGCACTACCACTTGTACCCACACCAACTCTTGGAGGATTATTCACTAAAACACTTCCAACACCGCATTTTTTAGCGATTGTTAAGAGCATCCTGGAATGTGTAATCGGCTTAAGTGAGTAGAAGCTTTACCAAAGACGTATAATATCTTGCCTCGCTAAGAGTAGTAATCGTCCGAGAGGAGGTCATGTCCATATTTACCATCCTTGGACCAGGTGACACCGCAAATTATCTTTGAATTTCCTCAGGCGTCTTAGAGACCACAGGGGTAGCAGCAACACTCACAGGAGAGGTCACAGGTAAAGTTTGAGGCACAACCACTTTCTGTTTTGGTACCCATTTCTGATTGGTAGGAGCAGGTTTAGTAGGCACTTTCTGCTTTGGCTTTCTGCAGGAAGTACTGTCATGCCCTACCCCTCCACATTCACTGCAAACAATGGGTTTCCATTCACTCTCTACTTCAATCTTAACTTCATGGGAGAATTCATCTAGGAAACGCACGGAGGCGGGAGTTTCTTGCCAAAGGAACCTCAATCGAACCCTAGCAAACCCTAACCTCGTCTTCTCCATAGTTGACACATCACTACGAATATACTTCCCCACAAGCCTGCATTCTAGGAAGACATTTACCCCAAAATTTAAGAGGTAAATCCCACAAAGATCCACACAGAACATTCTTAACATTTTCCTTTGTTAACTCAACATTTGCAGACCAATTCCTAACAATCAGCGGCTTATTATCAAACAGGAAATGTCCCTGTTTGAGAACAGCCTCCTTACTCTGTTCATTCATAAATCGGACAAGAAAAATGCCATTAGGAAGGAAGGATACCTTATCAATTGAAAAATTCACCCAAATCCTTCGAATGAAACCCTCCACCACTTCAGGAGGAGGATTTGCACCCAAGATGAAGCAGTATACTGAAGGTTTCCAAAAATTCACTCGTCACTCACATCCTCACTTTGTAAACCGCAAAGATCTCGCTTGATTCTTCAGGAATAGAGGCTAAAGTTTTCTTCTTTTTGCCCTGAGTAACCCATTCTTCCCCATTCTCATCGACTTCAACAGTTTCCAAGTCAAAAGGAGCCAAACCCACAATTTCATTAACGTTCTTCTCTTTATTAACCTCCGATGGTGAAGGTCCGGTCTTTTTTTGATTATTATTTGGTAAAGGAGATGAAGTTTTTGGATTTTTTGTTGCAGAATTTGTTTTGGACGAGGAAGATCTCGCCATTATTGTCATGACGGCAGCACTGAAAGCAAGGACGGATGACCTAATTTTTAGAGCTTTTTCTCTCTACTTTCTCTCTCATGATTTTCATGATCAATTTCTTGAAAGCTTAGGTTTTAGTATAAAAATGGTGTTTTTAGTTTAGAAGGCTTTAGAATGTTCAAGGAAAATGAAGGTGGAAAAGAAAAAATGCAAAGGGAAGGAAGGGGGTGTAGGTGTGCCGCCCAAAAGGAAGGAGAGGAGCGGGATTTTCATGAATTTCATTAGTCGGTTTTTGGCTTTTCGACGATAATTAGAACCGTTTGTCAAATGCAAATTCCGATGATGCCAAAGTTCTTAAACACGAGATTACAAGAAGATTGAGTACTCATATGACCCATTTCCAAAATCGTTTGCCCAATTTTCACAAGAATTGCCATTTTTCCCGATATGCCCTTATTTCGAAATAAAAGGTTTTTACATGATTTAAACTATTTTTAAACATTTCGAAACTATCAAAATAAATACTTTACTTCAAAATATAATAGAATTATATTTCATTGAATTATTATTACTTCAAATACATTTATATTAAATTCAACTTGATTAATAAATTACTTCCGCAATATAATAACGGTCCGAAATTACGGGGTGTTACAACACGCATCTCGAGGTAACACCGTCTTTATGTATCGCCATTCTTGAAGAAATCCGTCTTTGGGAACTCCGGAATGAATAAAATTACATAATAAATTACATAATTTCCTATTATACATTTGTAACTAAAATAAATAAATCTATTTAAATTACAAAACGGTGATACGAGATCACAATAAAATTACAACCGAATCGATATTCTCATACATTTCGGGAAATACCAATTAAAATCTAAGGCCATACTAAGTAAAATTACATAATTCAAAAATTACATAAATTAAAATTATGACAATCATAAAGAAAATGCAGCATTATAATATGTATGAACATGCTCAATTTTATGCTAAATCGCCTTTAATTAGCCAATATCGTATATTACTCGATTTTTACGGATTTGCGTGATTGCAACATTTTACAATCACAAAAATTACATAAATTCATATTTATGCATAAGTTAATTACCCTAACCTCTTAGGACTCAAAATTTAGTTTTCACTAATAATTTGACCATAATTAACTCATATTATAAAATTGTTCATTAATGGACAAAAATTACAAAAATAAGCTATTAACTTCAAATAAAACACAAAATTTCAAATAAATTTGAAATTTGAAATTTAAACTCATGAATATTCTGGAAAAATACCATGACACTCATAATGTTCAAAACCTTAGGTCAAAAATTTCGAAATTTTTCCGGAAAAACAATGTTGCGGTTTATCGGTTTTTAATAAAATAATCATAAAAACATGAGAAGATTTTATTCATCAACTTTTCAATTTTATATCTGAAAAAGATAATAAAATGCAACATTTGACGTTTTCCCTTAGTCATAGATTATGTTTTATTAATTTTTCACTAATAATGTCACTATTTATGCTATTTTTCTTCAAAAATCCATAAATCATGCAAAAAGACTTCACTATAGCCCATTATTTTACACACATCTTGTAAAATTTCGTGTGACAACATATTAAATTTCTATGACCAGATTCGAAATTTAACTCATATTAACCTATTTTTCACATAAATCCGAATTTAATAATGAAAAATCCATTTTTCGAGCATAACAAGTCCAAAAATTATGAAAAATTACAGGTTATCTCAAAATAATATATGTGACAACATATCCAAAAATCACTGGAAAATTCGAAGTATAGCTAATTTTAGACCGAAAATGACATTTTTACTCATAAAATCATATTTAAATGCCATTATTGTATAATATGAACAATAAAAATCCGTAAAATTAACCAAAATATCCTAAAACATTTTAGGACCAAAATTTTTAACATGCATGAATTAATTTCGTGATATATCATAATAACACAAATTTTACAAGTTTTATATGTTAATCTTTATAACTCGGAAAAACTTTTAACCGATTTGCATGCAAATAACCATGGCTCTTGATACCGATTGATAGAAAAGTAGATCTATATACTTACATATTCATATATGTTTTAAATTAATTTGTCATAAAATTAATAAAGGTCTTATGCATGCAAACTAATTAGCAAAATAAAGAAGAAATCATGTTCTTACATTGTGATTTCGGTTCATATGGGCACAAAAGAGATCTCCTTCTCTTTTGTTCTTGAGCTTTCCTTTTGGATGAACAAAGACCCAAGTGTAGGATCTCTCCCAAGGAATTATACCCAAAGCTTACTCTTAATAAAATTAATATTATGTATACTAGATAATATTAATTTTGTGAAGAAAAATGACCCAAAAATATTGTTTGTGCTCTTGAATATTCGGTCAAGAGTAGAAGAATTTTGGAGTGTTTTATCTCTCTAATTTCTCATTAAAATGTAGAGAGGAAATTAATTTCTTACACTAGAAATTATGTGTGTTGAATGAATGAAAAATTAGAGAAGAAAAACTCTCTAAATGGTCTTGGTAAAACCGGTGGGGGGAGGGATTGGGTAGCCTATGCATGGGCATGATTCTCTAACCAAGAGAATAGGTATGCAAGGCTAGGTGTAGGTAGGTCATCATATTGTTTCCACTTAAATTATTAAACATAATTTAATCACCATAATCCCTCCATATTTCGGTCCACTTATAATATGGGATCCATATTATTTTTGTCAATTTTGTCTTATGTCACATGTCATATGTTACATAAATTTGTTGTGCATTTTTAACATATTAAAAATCAACGTATTATTAAAAATACGTCACATGCAAAATCGACTTAGTAATTCATAATTACTTGTACCAAAATATTTTACCGTTTATAAATCACAACAGTTTGTATTTATAATAATTCATTCAAATCAATTGTTTCCTTAAACAATAATTTCATCTGAGTAATGATACAATTTGATTACTCAGACCGCATCTCATTTAATCACATTTCAATGTGATACGTAAATTTTACTTCCAAAATCGTCCGTCATTTTTCAAGTAATTTAATTAACTCGTAACATTATACGATTAATTAAATGATCAATTAAGAGTGTTGCCCTATAAGTATGACCTAGGGGATCAACTGATCACCACCGTCGCACGACAGTAATGTCAAACTCTAGTCAGCCAACCATTACCGATATATGTTGATCAGTTGACAGTAAAAATACTTCCCAATTGTATTCTTTAAAATGAGATTTAATAATGATATTTAAATCATGTGATCGCACTATTGTTGAGGACACATTTCCCAACATTCACATGATAATTTCAAACTCCCACTCAATTCCACATGTTTTGTATTTGACTACTCAATCGAAACATTTCAAGAATTGAAATCAATTTTGCTTTGCCAAGTTATTAAGATAAAACCATACATGTTTCCAACATATCTTTTCAAAATACCTATTTTGAAAAGGTTTCAATCTTAAACTTATGGAAAGAGATTTTAATCTCTAACTCATTCATTTTTATAATGATGTGTAGCAATGTCATTACTTAAATGTGAAATCCCATTTAATACACGTCCTTCTCAAAATACCCTTTTCGGAAGGAGGTTTAACCATTTCATTTTCATAATGAGGTTAAGTAACGACACTAGCGTGGTTAACAATTAACTTAGCTCTTGTAGATATCGGTATATCTTTCTTTGCAATTTTTAATCATAAATCTCATTTATATTCAAGGATGCAATTTTGTTTCATTTAGGCTCTTAAGTAAATATCAATATTGAAACTCTATTTATATCTAGGTCATAAACTAGCAAAATATCTTGTTGAGACTTTTCTTTAGTCATTATCTTTCAAGAACTTTCTTTTGGTCTCCTCGTGTAGTTATCTTAAGAACATATTCTTTTGATTACTTCACTTATCTTAAGAACATATTCTTTCGATTACTTCACTTGGTCTCTTTTGTCATGTAGATCTCATCTATTCATGTATACTTTCTATTTTGGTATACAAATCATTCTTTCTTTCGTAGATCTCATTTACTCAAGCATACAAATTATTCTTTGTATTCTTTGTGTCTTCATTTTTTTCCCACTCTATCTTTAGAATAAATACACTAGATATTCAAAGATAGCTTATGAGACACAAACAATGATTTTGAAGTAGAAGGAGGACTATCTCATAGATTGACTAATAGATTTTAGATTTGATGAGTGTTCTTGGTAATTGACATTCCTTTAGGAGAGTTCATCAACTCAACATCACTTTATAATTGATCATACACAAGTTTCAAGCTTGTGGACATATAATGAATCCTATCATTATAATTGTCAATTGGTTCACTTTAAGTAGATCTTCATATGTTTCTATGTGCAAGCATATAAAGACGAATTTTTAGAACAAACAAATACGATAAAAGGGGTGACTTGGGTTGCAAGCCAAGCCACCAAAATCCAAAATACAACCATTGTTTTAAAAGGATCACACATTTCCATGTCGAACACGGAAATCAAAATAGTTCTAAAATCCATAACATTAAAATAAAGACAATAATAAAAGCCAAGCTTCATTAATAGCTACTCCTAGCTCCTTCATGATTTCTTAAGCTTGCTTCTCTTTTCCCTTGTCTTTGCTTGGAGGAGACCCTATTTACAATAAAAAGGGGATACATTATCACAACTTGTATCAAAATACCATAGTTGAATTAGAAAAATAAAAGAAAGGATAGTTATTTACCAACTGGAGTGATCTTTCTAGATTTGATGTCACCAAGATACTTGGAACAATTCCTCTTCCAATGTCCAACACAATTAAAATAATGGCATTTATCAAGAGTGTAACACCCCCATACTCCAAGTACCTTACCAGGACCACCCAGGTATAAGGATGTTACCATCTCGGTTACCCGAGGCAATGATAATCAAATAAACAATAATGAAACAACGTTTAAATAGAAATACTTAGTGAAAGGTTACAATCTCAAAACCAAAACAAAAACCAAAAGTACAAATACATATTCTCAAACTGACTGTTTACTGATCTAACTGAAATGTTTATAAAAACTACTAAGCTACATCGAAAGACTTCTATCATCGATCGTGGCACATCCCACTATCCCAAAGACTCAACTCATACCGCTCAATATCTCAAGCTCACCATCCCCGAATGGATCACCGCAGTTTTAAAACAATAATCGGGGTCGATACTATTTACATAAATTATATAACCAATGGAACAAGAAACAATACAAATCATACAATCATACTCAATCATCCACTCCACTCCATCTCCGTCACCGATCCTTCCACCTGACCACCCACCCGATGGGGGACCGCAGCCGTACCCACCAAATCCCCGCTCATCATACCGAGCGATAACCCTGTCCCATTAATGTGCACATCCCCTTCCGTGGCGGGTTCCACGAAGGGCGAAACTAGGGCGTGAAGCCACTCCCACAAGTGACTCCACTCAGCCGAGAACGCATCTCGAGAACCATAGACAAACAATCACAATCACAATATCAAACACCGTCTAAATCTATCAACAATGTATAATCACAACCGTCTGAATCAATCAACCACACTAACTACAGCACAATCACCACACATTATGTAAGTAATACTGAGTAGGGAAACCCTACCTGGAAAGCACAACAATCAGACGATCTCACAGCTGATATCAAAAAGCTTCCTCTACGAATCCTCCTCCTAATATACAAACACATAATCACTACCAAGCATACAAACAACAAAAACTCTCAAATCCCCAAACTAGGGTTTAACCAACTTTAAAGAAACATCATAAAAAAGGTATATAGGTCTTACCCTCGACGCAAGGATCACAACGGTATAAAGGAAAGTGAAATCCGACCTTCCAAGCTCTGGGATTTGCCAACAATGCGATTAAAGCTAATAACGTAGTTTGCTTTCTCTTCTCACAGTGATTAGGTTTTGAAAAGTGATTTAGGAAAAATGGCGGAAGTATTATATACTCTAATCGCATTATTAACAAAACCCGAGAAAACAGCCCCCGTAAACCGGCTACTCGATCAAATAGCTAAGGTACTCGATCGAGTGCCCCCTTTACTCGATCGAGTACCCACGTTACTCGATCGAGTACCCAACAGGTCAGAAACTATTTTATTTCGCAACACGCCCTTACTCGACAGAGTAAGGCCTACTCGATAGAGTACCCCAAGACTCATAAATACGTAGTATTACAGTCTTCCCTCCTTAAAAAAGAACTTTGTCCCCGAAGTTCAAACCACAATAAAACAAAGACACACACTACGCATTCCCGACTCAACAACCAAAACAAAACTCAACATTAAAAACATGTTACTAACCCAAACTCAACCCGACTCAACGACAACAACCATGCCGACACAACATAAAAAGGGTATAAAACTCACAAAAACTCTTTGCGATCATCTCCTACCACCCTAAAAGAAACAAGGTTACGTCCCCTTAACCATACATACCTGATCAAAAAGGAAAGGGTAGCGTTCTCTCATGATATCCTCTGCCTCCCATGTAGCTTCCTCAGTCTCGTGGTTAGACGAAAGGATCTTAAGCAAAACTGTCTCACCACTCCTAGTCTTCCTAACCTTCCGGTCAAGAATCTGCTTAGGTACCTCAAGATATGATAAAGACTCATCTAGCTCTAAGCTCTCTGCCTCTAACACATGTGACGGGTCACTCACATACTTCCGCAGCTGCGATACATGAAACACATTATGCACTCTCTCTTACGCAGCAGGTAAAGCCAGACGATAAGCAACTTCCCCAACTCTCTCTAAGATCTCATAAGGACCGATGAACTTCTGGCTCAGCTTACCTTTCTTCCCAAATCTCATAACCCCACGCATAGGAGACACTTTCAGAAGAACCTTATCCCCAACCTGAAACTCTATATCCCGGCGATGAAGATCTTCATAACTCTTTTGCCTATCCTGAGCTGCTCTCATCCGTTCCCTGATCATATTTATCTGTTCAACCATCTCATGTACCATCTCTCATCCTAGAACCACTGCCTCAGCACTGTCGTCCCAACAAATCGGACTCCTGCATCTCCTCCTATATAAAGCCTCAAACGGTGCCATGCCAATACTAGTGTGATAGCTGTTGTTGTAAGAAAACTCTATCAAATCCAACCTCTGTTCCCAGCTACCACCAAAGTCCATCACACAAGCTCGTAACATATCCTCAAGAGTTTTGATTGTTCTCTCAGTCTGACCGTCTGTCGCAGGATGAAAAGCTGTACTCATCTTCAAAGTTGTTCCCAAAGATTCCTGCAACTCTTTCCAAAACCTTGAGATAAATCTTGCATCTCTGTCAGACACTATGTCCTTAGGGACTCCATGCAACTTAAGCACATTCTTCCTGTAGGCCATAGCTACTTGTGCTTTAGTCCATGTATCTTTCATTGGCACAAAATGAGCTGACTTGGTCAGTCGATCCACTATTACCCATATCATGTTGTTACCCTGTTGACTCTTTGGCAAACCCACGATAAAATCCATAGAAATGGATTCCCACTTCCACTCAGGTACCTCTAAAGACTGAATCTTACCTTGTGGTCGTCGCTGTTCCCCTTTAACTCTCCGGTATGTCAAACAACGGGCCACAAACTCTGCTGTTTCTTTCTTCATCCCAGGCCACTAAAACGTGTTCTTCAAATCCTTGTATAGCTTTTCACCGCCTGGATGTACTGAATATGGTGTACAATGTGCCTCCGTCATGATTGTCTTTTTCAGCTCTTCATCATTAGGGACACACCACCTACCATCGAACCTCAAACTACCATCTGTATGAATGGAGAATCGAGACACTGTCCCTTTCTCTACTCCAGCTCTCCACTCAACCATCTTAGGATCCAAAGCCTGTTTACCACGAATATCCTCATAAAGATAATTCTGTACTGTCAAATCTCCCACAGCATCTCCTCTCTGCATCATATGTATACCAAACTTCCCCACCTCATCTCTCAACCTCATCAAAGATAGAGCTGTACACAAAGAATGTACACTCTTCCTACTCAAAGCATATGCAACCACATTCGCTTTCCCTTCATGGTAGATAATATCCATGTCATAATCGCCAATCAGCTTCATCCACCTCCTCTGTCTCATGTTCAACTCCTTTTGAGTGAAGATGTACTTGAGACTCTTGTGATCCGAAAATACCTTAAAGGTCGCCCCATAAAGGTAATGCCTCTAAATCTTGAGAGCAAAAACCACTGCACCCAACTCTAGATCATGTGTAGGATAATTTTCCTCATACGGCTTCAATTGCCTAGAGGCATAGGCAATCACCTTACCGTTCTGCATCAACACATATCCCAACCCATTCTTTGAGGCATCTATATAAACCTCAAAGTTCTCGATCCCTTCAGGCAATGCCAAGATAGGAGTTGTGGTCAAACGCTCCTTTAATGTTTGGAACGCCTTTTCACAACTCTCATCCCAACGAAACCTGTTCTCTTTCCTCATCAAGCTGTCATAGGTCTAGCTATCTTAGAGAAATCTTTCACGAACCATCTGTAGTATCCAGCTAAACCCAAGAAACTCATAATCTAGCAACATTCTTTGGTGCTTCCCACTTTGTCACCGCCTCAATCTTCGCCGGATCCACAACTACTCCCTCCTTAGAGATCACATGCCCCAGAAAAGCAACTTTCTGTAACCAGAACTCACACTTGGACAGCTTAGCATACAACTCATGCTCCCTCAGAGTCTGCAACACAATCCTCAGATGCTCCTCATGCTCCTCCATAGTCTTAGAGTAGACTAAGATGTCATCGATAAACACCACCACGAACTTGTCCAAAAACTATCTGAAGATTCTGTTCATCAAATCCATAAACACAGCCGGTGCATTAGATAACCCAAACGGCATCACCACGTACTCATAATGACCATACCTCGACGTGAAAGCGG
This sequence comes from Silene latifolia, assembly GCF_048544455.1. Classification (NCBI taxonomy): domain Eukaryota; kingdom Viridiplantae; phylum Streptophyta; class Magnoliopsida; order Caryophyllales; family Caryophyllaceae; genus Silene; species Silene latifolia. The sequence continues at coordinate 26,486,226 of NC_133538.1, forward strand.
TCTTTGGTATGTCCATCTCTCTAATCTTCACCTGATGGTATCCCGACCTCAAATCAATCTTAGAAAAGACTGATGCACCACTCAACTGATCAAACAGGTCATCTATCCTTGGCAAAGGATACTTATTCTTCACTGTCACTCGGTTCAGCTCTCTGTAATCTATGCACAACCTCAAACTCCCATCTTTCTTCTTCACGAAAAGAACTGGTGCTCCCCACGGCGATACACTAGGTCTAATGTATCCCTTTTCTATCAGATCATCTAACTGTTTCCTGAGCTCCTCCATCTCTTTAGGACCCATACGGTACGGTGCCTTAGAGATTGGCCCCGTCCCCGGTTTCAACTCAACGGTGAAATCTATCTCCCTCTTCGGTGGCAACCCCGGAATCTCCTCTGGAAAAACATCTGCAAACTCTCCCACCACTGGTATCTGATCAACTGTTGGACTCTCTATCCGGTCATCTCTCACATGGCACAAGATCAGAGGGCATCCCTTCCTCAGATAAGACTTCAAGGTGACAGCTGCAATCAACTTAACTTTGGGTTTGACTAGAAACCCACGATAAGACACACTAACACCTTTAGGCCCTCTTAAAGACACTTTCTTTTGATGACAGTCTATCTTAGCTTTATACTTTCCTAACCAATCCATCCCGACTATCATCTCAAAACCGTCAAAAGGAAACTCTAGCAAGTCTACAGGCAGATCAACTTGCCCAACTATCATAGATACATCTCTAAACAACCTCCTACATGATACAGACTCACCTGAAGGTATAAAAACTTTCTCACTTACAGACTCATATACCCTCAAACCCAACCGTTTAACATGACTCGAAGATACAAACGACTGAGACGCCCCCGAATCAAACAAAACAAAGGTAAGAATACCGTTAACAAGAAAAGTACCAGTGATAACATGTGCATCCTCCTCAGCTGATTTCTTGTCCATCATGAACAACTTTCCATCGGTCTTCCCATCGTCCACCTCTCGACAAGATCTTGGCTGATGTGGTCGGCTTAGCACTGACCCCTGATTGTTGTTGTTGTTGTTCGTAGCTGGTTTCTGATAAGAATTACCACCATTGCGGTTACCTCCACCCTGATAGCTCTGACTTCCCCGGTTAGTCCATGACCCACCTGGTCTGTTTGCTCGCATAACTCGTGCGGTCCCCGAAAATAGCTCCCCAAGAGCCGACCCCCCCGAAGCTCTCGGTGCACTCGTGCACTCATGTCTCTTGTGTCCTACACCGCCACAGCCATAGCAGGTCATCCCCCAACTACCACTACCACTCACACGGCCACACCTATAGGAAGCCCCAGCACTGAATCCTGACCCAGAAGAAAACCCCTTAGCTTGATTGTGGTTGCTTTTCTTGTGACTAGATTGGCCTCCACCTTCACTCTCAGCCTTTCATTTCTCACTCACTCACTCCTGAGCCATCTCAACCAGCCTCTCAGCTCTCCCAGCCTCTCATAAGCTTCCTTAACATCGTTAAGGACTCCCAGGGGTAACTTATCCATAATCTTGGGTGTCAACCCTCTCTCAAACCTCAGCGTCAGGTTCTCCTCACTCAAACCCATATCCTCAGCATACCTAGACTTCTCATTAAACTGCTTGTAATACTCAGCAAATGACATATCAGATGTCATCTTAAATCCATCAAACTCCTGTCTCAGCTTACTCCTCACATGTTCCGGTACAAACTCCTTCCTCATAGCCCTCCGAAACTCTTCCCAAGGTATAGCGGGTAAGCCCTGATTCACATACATCTCCCTAGCACCCACCTTCACCGTATCCCACCACTCTTCCCGTGTACTCTTTTGGGTTAAACCTCGCTATATAGAGACTGATCTTAGAGTGATCAACCTCCTTATCCTTATTCACTTTCTTTAAGGCCTCGGTAAGAGCATCTTGGTGCTCCAACATCTTAACAACATCATCTATGTTCATGGTCTCAGCTCTCGCATAATACGCGTTTCTCTTGGGCGGCATCTTGAAACTATATAAGAAAGGGTAGACATAAACACACGCACTAAAACCTTAAAACACGAAAACAGGCTGCCCAGAACACACTCGATCGAGTACCCAAACCTACTCGATCGAGTAAGAGGCTACTCGATCGAGTGCCCAACATACTCGATCGAGTGCCTCGACTCCAGAACCCAAACAGACCTTCTGACCTCTAACATACTTGACCGAGTAGCCCGGCTACTCGATCGAGTGACCCCCTACTCGATCGAGTGCCCGAGGTACTCGATCGAGTGCCCAAAAACACGATTCTGGATTCTAAATCGTCAAATACCCACTCGATCGAGTTAAACCCACTCGACCGAGTATCTCACCTACTCGATCGAGTCATGCTGACTCGCATAACTACCCGCATGTTATCTCACATCTCCCAACATACTAAGCAACATTATAAACGCAACATGTGATATTGCTAGGCATGCAATTTCTACCAAGCTTTTCATATAATCAACGAAACATTTATGTCATATTATCAACGCCACATAGTAATCATCCAACATGCTTTTCTATTCCAACAACAGTTGTATATACTTCACCAATATTTCATTCATAAACTCAACCTCCTACTCCAAACATCCAACAATTACGACATACTTCATCACATCCATACATAAGCTAACAAACAACGCATACGACTTGACATACACCCCCCATGTGACCAGTTCAAAATTGTAGGGCGATTTCGCGACTTTAGGACGTATCCCAAGCCTTTGCATTAGCTCCTACAACCTTTACCCCGGGTTCATTTTAATTGACTCCCTGTATTCATTGGGTTCATTGGTTACACGTTTCAGGATCGTCGCTCTGATACCATTTTGTAACACCCTCATACTCCAAGTGCCTTACCAGGACCACCCAGGTATAAGGATGTTACCATCTCGGTTACCCGAGGCAATGATAATCAAATAAACAATAATGAAATAATGTTTAAATAGAAATACTTAGTGAAAGGTTACAATCTCAAAACTAAAACCAAAAGTACAAATACATAATCTCAAACTGACTGTTTACTGATCTAACAGAAATGTTTATAAAAACTACTAAGCTACAGCGGAAGACTTCTATCATCAGATCGTGGCACATCCCAGCTATACCAATACTCAACTCATACCTGCTCAATATCTGCTCACCATCCCCGAATGGATCACCGCAGGTTTTAAAACATTAATCGGGGTCAGTACTATTTACATAAATTATATAACCAATGGAACAGTAAACAATACAACTCGTACAATCATACTCAATCATCCACTCTACTCCATCTCCGTCACCGACTGTCCACTGGACCAGCCCTACCTGTGGGGGACCGGAGCCGTACCCACCAAATCCCCGCTCATCATACCGAGCGATAACCCTGTCCCATTAATGTGCACATCCTCTTCCGTGGCGGGTTCAACGAAGGGTGAAACTAGGGCGTGAAGCCACTCCCACAAGTGACTCCACTCAGCCGAGAACGCATCTCGAGAACCATAGACAAACAATCACAATCACAATATCAACAACCGTCTGAATCTATCAACAATGTATAATCACAACCGTCTGAATCAATCAACCACACTAACTACAGCACAATCTGTTGGAGCTTGTGTCCTCCACAAATTAGTGAGATAACATTTGTAAATCTCTTACAGGTTCACAAGGGTATACTTCGTATATTTAATCAGTTGATTAACGTTTACCTAATAACGGTTGGCTTGCTAGAGAGTTTGACGTTATTATCATATAGATGGCGGTGATCAACTGGTCCCTAAAGGTCACACCTATAGGACGTGTTTGAGAAATGTGGTTATAGAAATATAATTACATTGATGCCCAAAATGACTAAAAAGTTAGTCAATGTGTTGATGAGATAATTATTTAATGAAAATTAAATAATATTAAGTTGAGACAATTAATCACAATTCGTAAATTAAATATAATAAGTTATATTTAATTAAATATATATAAGGTTAGTTTGGACGAATTAATCTGTTAATTCGTAGTTAAATATAATCAGTTGTATTTAATATCAACAAGTTGAATGTGTCATAGTGGTAATAGTGAGGGTACACAAGCCAAGAGGTCATGGGTTCGATCCTCACTAGATGACAATTTAACACACTTTATATATTTTTGGAAAGACCAAAATAAGGAAAATACACTCCTTATTTTCGGTCTGTTTGGCCGAAAATTAGGAGGTTTTTTCTTTCCTAATTGATTTCGGATTTCGGTCTATATAAAAAGAAAGGTAGAGAATTATTTCTAACCTAATACTTTTTCTGACCTTGCCTCTTTTTTCTCATCACAAAAGACAAAGACAATAAAATTTTACAGAAAATTTTAGATTGATTTCTAGCATAATCAAAGGGTATATCTCAGATCGTCTTGGGTGCAACTAATAGGCGAATATCAGTTTTGATATTGTTCTTAGGCCGATTTTGCTAGGACCTGAGGTTAATTCTAAATCCTTTTACTTTTGTTTATGTATTTTATTTTATGACCTTAGATCATCTTTAATCGTTATAATCCTTCATGTTAAAGGGAAGTATACAGATTATTTTCCCACAAGTGGTATCAGAGCTTAGGCTACGATTTTAATCTTGATGATTTTCATAAAAATTGTATGTAATGATTTCCGAAAAAAATTAGGGTTTCTTTTTGTGATTCGAAAATTTTTTGTGCCGTTTTTTTCTTTTGTTTGATGATATATAACCAATTTCTATAGATCATATCATTGTTTTAATCGGTTAAAATTATCATATGAAGAATTTGGTAGATTTAGATTTAATGCAGATTAATTTAAATTACATATAGTATCATCATGTCATTGATATAAGAATTCGTTTTTGCTATATAGTTTTAGCATATACGATTAATCATGTTTGTTAATGTATTTGCTAAATCATATCCTAATAGCAACTTAAACTTTTTCATCATATCTTTGAATTAGGGCATAAGTGCCGCAAAAGAGAAAAAAGGGGGAAGGGCGTTTTTTTTAGGGTTTACCGGAAAAAAAAAATTTATTTTAATTTTGTTTATGGTAAACCGAGAAAAAGAGAAAAAAAAATAGAAATTTTTATTTGCCTATTTACCGAAATAGAAAGGGAAAAAAATTATGGAAAGTTTTTTCTTGTTTTTCCTATTTACCAAATTAAAATAGGAAAAGGGGTTTTTTTTTAAATATTCAGCCGTGCAGCTGAAACATAAAAAAAAAAAAAAAAAAAATTCTGTTTTTTTTGCCGTGACCAATTTAAAAAAATTTGGATTTTTTTTTTTGGCCAATTAGTTATTGTGAATCGGTTCACAATTTAATGATACCGAGTTATTTTAAAGCAGTTTAAAATTTTGACGGATAGAATTCATATTACAAGTTTAATATGGATTATGTATGAATTAATGTGATTAAATTGCGGAATTGTCACTTAATTTAATTTAAATAGGTGGTTTGGATAAATTAATCAACATAATTAATTTATTGTATTATGTATGTTTAATTTATTTTAGTTGATGTTTTTAATTATGTTGAATGAATCGAATGAATGAATTTTATTTACGTATTTAATTTTGCAATCGGTTGTAATTTGTAATACTTAGTGTGGCCTTAGTCAATTATGTTTTCGTAATGAAGGAAACATAATTTTTATGTAATTATGAGATCTCGAATCTCCTTTATTTTAGTTTTGGGTTTTGAAATTAGAATGTAATTAATAGGTCAATTATGTAATTTTAATTATTGTAATTTCAAAGAAGACTAAAGATGAAGATTCAAGCTCACTCCCGCTACATTGATCAAGATGGAACATCAAGACAAGCTTCTCGGGTCCAAGGATGGATTCCAAACTTGTATTTATTGTTCATTTTGATAGGATAGGCCACACTAGGACTTTTACTTTTTTTTTTTTACGTTTTTCATTTTATTGCTTTTCATTCACATGCTAGTAATTGCATCATATTCCGCCTAAAACCAAACCACCTACTACTAAAATGCATGAAAATTGACTCATATAGTTGTTTGTTAGTTTTCATGGACATGCGGATGTCACGATCTATAAGCCATCACTTTAGTTTAAATCATTCTCGCATGCTAGATTATGGTTCACTTAAAATGAATTAAAAATAGTGATGGGATCTTCCTCTAAAAACGGAAATTGAGATTAGTCTTTATAAGGGCAAACATCTATGAGTCCCTTCTTCGTCGGTAGGCCTAATATGACCCCTTCTACGTTGGGTAAGTAGTTGTGTTGACTTAGTTTACCTCAACATCATAGTCCGAAGAGTTTCTCGTGATTATGATGGACTAAAGATAGAATTTACAGAAATTTATCGACCAGGAATTCTAACGGTAGAATTAGCTAACAGGTTAGCTTATCAATTTACAGAGAATTGAGTCTTGGGGTCATTTATATAATTCTTGAGGGAGGTCAATTGTATAAATGTTTTTGAGTCTTCGCGTTATGACATTAGTTCATTAGACTTAAAATAAAAACGATGCATGCTTATTATTTTATTCTTCTTTCGCAGTGTAGAACACGCTAATTATCAATAATAATTTATTAAACAAATGGCCGGAAATAACGCAATCCCAATGCCTAGTGCCACACTAGATCGTTCATCCTGGCTAAAAGTATTCATGGACCAAATGAATCACCACGCGATCAAGAATGATGGGTCCAACTTTGCGGACCGGGAGGCGGCACTACGGAATGCTTGCCATTGCTCACGGTAAGCTCGGTATTTAATCGAGCCAATACCGGCAACCTGTGCCCAAATGCGGGAGCGAACGAGTCACTCGCTTATAGTGATTTCATTATGGAAGCGGGTGCGATAAAGAACGTACTCATATTTGCAATGGAAACCAATTTGCAGAGACGCTTCATTGCCCAAGGTGCAAACAAGATTTTCACCACGCTCACTAATGAGTTCTTAAAGGCACCGACAATCATCACATATGAGCATACTTGTCGCTTCTTTGATGCGAAACTCCAGAAGGGCCAACCGGTTAGCCCACACATTCTTCACATGATTGAGAATGTCGAGAAACTGGAGTCACTGAATTGTAGAATCAGTGAGAGCATTGTCATTGACCGAATGCTTCATTCTCTTCACGATGGTTTTGCCCTTTTCAGGGCAAACTACTACATGAATGACTTGAAAAAGAGTCCTCATGAGCTACACTCCCTTCTCGTACAAACCGAGAAGGATATGAAATTGAGTGGGAGCATGAAGCAGGATGTTCTCACGATTCACAACAAGAGGAAAGGTAAGGGCAAGGCTCATGGCGACCTAGCTGTAGGTAAGCCAAAATTTAAGAAGGCAGGAAACGGTAAGAGTGCGCCTGGTGAGACTAGTGGCTCAGAGGGAAAGACAAAGAGCAAAGGCAGTGACATAGAGTGCCACCATTGTCACAAGACTGGACATTGGAGGAGGAACTGTCCCGTCTACCGTGAGGACATCAAGGCAGGCCGCGTCGTTCCTGTTGGTATGTCATCTTATATTCATATGATTGAGATTAACCATGCAAGTTTCGGAACTTGGGTACTAGATACTGGTTGTGGTTCTCATCTGTGTAATCATTTGCAGGGCCTAAAGAACATCATACCTCTCGAAAAAGGTGATGTGGACTGCGAGTCGGAATGGAGCACGAGTAGTCACGCCTCGAAGGAACATATATAATCCAACTCCCTAGTGGTTTTGAGTTATCTTTAAATAATCACATTACTATGTACCCAGTTTATCTAAGAACATTATTTCTGTTTCCGTACTTGCTAAAGACGGTTTTGCATTTTCAATAAAGGATAATAGTTGTATTTTCTCTTTTAATGAAATGATTTATGGCAAAGCAGTTTCCATGAATGGAATTTATATCTTAGATCAAACCACGGAAGTATTACACATGAATAATAAGAAATTAAAGGTTGGTGACAAAGATCAAACTTATCTATGGCATTGTCGAATGGGACACATAAATGAGAAACGCGTAAAGAAACTCGTCGATAATAAGACTATTCCCTCATTCGGATTTTCTGCATATGGCACGTGTGAATCATGTCTCATTGGCAAGATGACTCGAATTTCCTTCAAAGGTGTTGGAATGCGCGCTAGTGACCTATTAGGACTCATACATACGGACGTATGTGGACCTATGTCAATTACCGCTAGAGATGGCTATAGATATTTTATCACTTTCACGGACGATTTGAGTAGATACGGATATGTCTACTTAGTGAAGCATAAAAGTGAGTCTTTTGAGAAATTCAAGGAATACCAGAATAGGGTACAGAACCAACTGGGTAGAAAGATTAAAGCACTCCGTTCAGATCGGAGTGGCGAATATCTTTCAAATGAGTTTGATCAACACCCGAAAGACTCGTGGAATCGCTCTACGCTTAACTCCACCTGAACACCTCAATTAAATGGTGTGTCCGAACGGAGAAATCGAACCTTACTTGATATGGTTCGATCCATGATGAGTCACACAGTAGTGCCTGAATCATTATGGGGTTATGCTCTTTTGTCAGCCGCTCTTATACTTAACCGAAGTCCGTCTAAAGCTGTCGACAAGACTCCATATGAAATGTGAAAGGGAACGGTACCTAACTTGTCCTTTATTCGGGTTTGGGGCTGCGAGGCTTATGGCAAGTGGAGACACAAGGATAAGCTCAGCCCGCGATCGGTCAAGACATAGTCATTACTTCTATTCGCCAACCGAACATCGAGTTTTTGTTGCGGCTAGTGCGACGTTCTTAGAGAAAGAATTTCTCGAGAACAAGTCGAGTAATAGAATCTTCGAGCTATCAGAGATTCTAGAACCAACAACCGAGGAACAGATGGAGGAAGCTGTACCTCCAACTGATGATACGGTTAATATTCCTGAGGAACCTAGGAGGTCGGGAAGAGACTCTCATCCTCCGGACAGATACATTGGTATGGTCGAGGAGAATGATGTTTTACTTCTAGAAAGTAATGAACCCGCAACCTATAAAGGTGCTATGGCCTGTTCCGACTCAAAGCTATGGCTCGAAGCCATGCAATCCGAGATGGACTCCATGTATGAGAATAACGTATGGGATCTAGTTGATTTACTTAATAAGGTAAAACCTCTACAGTGCAAATGGCTTTACAAAATAAAGCGTTCTGTAGACGCGCAACCAGATATCTATAAGGCACGACTTGTGGCAAAAGGTTTCACTCAAGTGCAAGGATTGCATTATGATGAGATTTTTGCACCTGTTGTCATGCTACGTTCCATTCGGATAATCTTAGCGATTGCCGCATTTCATGATTATGAGATTTGGCAAATGGATGTAAAAACCGCCTTCTTAAACGGTTATTTAGAGGAAGATTTGTACATGGTGCAACCCGAAGTTTTCATAGATCCTAAACATCCTAAGAAGGTATGCAAGCTTAAGCGTTCCATTTATGGACTTAAGCAAGGTTCTCGGAGTTGGAATCTTCGTTTTGACCAAGTGATAAAAGAGTATGGTTTCACTCGATCGGTCGAAGAACCATGCTTATATATCAAGTCGAGTGGGAGCAAGATTGTATTCTTAATATTGTATGTCGATGACATACTCTTGATTGGGAATGACATTCCTCTCCTATCTTCGGTTAAAGAATGGTTGAAGAACCATTTCCAGATGAACGATCTGGGTGAGGCACAGCGTATTTTGGGAATCCGTATCTACCGAGATAGATCACGACGGACGTTATCACTTAGTCAGGAGTCTTATTTGAGATAAGGTTCTTGAGAGGTTCAGCATGACCAACTCCAAGAAGGGGAACCTTCCTATGACGACTGGAATGCAGTTGAGCAAGTCTCAGTCACCCACGACGCCTGAAGGTATTGAGCGCATGAGTCGTGTTCCTTATGCTTCTGCAATAGGATCGATCATGTATGCCATGATATGCACACGTCCAGACGTGGCATATGCATTGAGTATGACGAGTCGGTACCAAAAGACTCCAGGTGAAACACACTGGATAGCAGTCAAAAATATCCTCAAGTACCTACGGAGGACTAAGGATTGGGTATTGACTTATGGAGGCGATACTAAGCTATGCGCAACCGGTTATGCAGATGCTAGCTTCCAAACGGATCGAGATGATTCAAAATCTCAGTCCGGGTTCGTCTTCACTCTTAATGGTGTTGCGGTCAGCTGGAAGAGTTCCAAATAGAGTGTTGTAGCAGATTCTACTACTGAATCCGAGTACTATGCCGCCTCGGAGGCAGCAAAGGAAGCGATATGGATGCGTCAATTCTTACAAGGGCTTTCGGTAGTTCCTAGTCCGAATGACCCGATCACCATCTATTGTGACAATAGAGGTGCCATCTTCCAGGCTAAGGAGCCAAAGTCTAGCAACAAATCTAGACATGTACTTCGGAAGGCTCACCTGATCCGTGATTACGTGGAGCAAGAAGAGATAGTGATTGACAAGATTGCGACGGATGATAACATCGCAGATCCTCTCACCAAACCGTTGAATTATGATAAGCATGTAGGGCATGTTAATTCCATGGGAATTAAACATGTTCCTAAGTTGTAGTACTTGATTATGGATTTGATACATTATCTTTTTCATATATTATTTACAACTTCATCGTATTATATATAATATTTTGTTTTTCATGTGGATTGTACTGACAACATTGAACGCCACAAAGTGAACTGAATTACATTATATTTGTTTAGGTCCGTTGATGCGGTCGTTTCTGCACCAAAAATAATTTACCTAAGAACTACTAGCAGAAGCTAGTGGCAAGTAGGGTCGAATCCACAGGAAGGCTATTGTATCTGTTCTAGGTTCGCTTATTCGGTCACAAACGGGATTTTGAAAATGATTTCTAAACTACAGCAAGAAAAGGGAAGAGAGAAGGGCAAGAGAAATAAAGAGTAGATCAAGGGAAAGGAAACAGCTAAGACAGTCGGTTCACCATAATTAATCAAGTCTAACAATCTGGTCTCAGGTCAAAACAAATACGATCTATGGGGTAGAGAATATCTCCTTTCGGTCTCAATTCACCCTAAAGCGACAATAGCTTAGCTTTTCCGCTCACTATCGTGCCCTAATGTATCGCTGCGAGTCTCACCCTTTCCAACCTTTCGGTCCAGGTCAAGGTTTACTACGGTCTATAGGCTAATTGCGTCGACTCAATTAAACTATAGCAATTAAATGCAACAATTAATCAACATAGATTATAATAGCATGAACCTGATAAGGTGATTACTATTCTATCATAATCGCGGATCCCCTAAGTCCTAGCGAGGAAATTAGTTACGCATAATAAAGGACCAAAGCATAAAAGAAGAAAAGAGAGAAGGAATTAAGCTTAATACCGATAAAAAATGATTGCAAGAGTTTAGATCCGGAAAATAAATAAGAATGGAAGACGGAGTTTCCTCCGTTTCCTCGCTACAGGAACAGTGATAAGGCGTGAGAGAGTAAGAGAGGCTTAATTCTGACTTCTCGCCTCTTATTTATACTAAAACTAACTTAAACAAACCTAATTACAAAACGGAATTAAAGCCCACGCGATAACCCCTCTCGATCGAGTCACTAGACCTCTCGATCGAGTACATAAGCTCTCGATCGAGTACATAAGCTCTCGATCGATCAAGATGCAAAAAGAAGGGCTCTTGATCGAGCTCAGAGCGTAACTCTACTTTGCGCACCAAACTTCAAATGGTCGCCATTTCTTCCTTACTTGGACAAATAGGTCATGGTTGGTGGCGTTGGAAAGCTAAGAGGATTAGCTTTTACCTCCAACTGGAATCACCTTAATAGCTATTGTAGAACTCGAGATATGGCTCTTACAAGTAGGAACTAGCAAATTGAAGCACTCTCTTGGCTCGCCTAACTTCCTTACTCCAATGCGCATCTCAAAATAGCACTTTCCAAGCTCTGACTCAACTCATCTCCTAAATGCATGCGTAGGGACATGTTTTAGGCTTGATTATGATCATCTCCGGCTCATATCTGCAAATAATAGAAAACAAACCAAAGTAGACTATTCGGGGGATATTTGTAGTAAAATTACTACGAAATAAGCATGGAAATGCGTGCTAATATGGCCTAAAAGGTCTATATAAAATGCACGCATCAAACTTCCCCAAACCAAACCCTTGCTTGTCCTCAAGCAAACTCATGCAATTAACTAAAGACTAACTAGAAAGGAGTAAAACACGGACAAACTGAAAACCGTCGACTTGAACCAATTTAATGCTCATGAATCAACTACTAAAAGCTCAATGTCACGCAAACGAACTTATGCATGTTTTAAAAATATGTTGAACGTTCGACCTTGCAAGACTTCAAAATTGGACTCTCCCGGGTCACTCTTCTCTCAACAAAGCAAATGGTAAGAAAATTATATGTAAAAGAGAAAGAAGAAATAACTGTCGCTCACCTAACTGCGACCAACACAATCGTGCATGCAATATAGTATGATAAGTAATTCTAACTACCGTACGCATACATTCCAACCGTTCAGGATCAATCACATGCCGAATACTTGCAAAAGTTTGGATAAGTGAGGTAATGGGTAGAAAGGGGCAAAACAATATTGGATAAGAGGAGTTAAAGCGTTAAGCTAGAACCTATCAAACCAAATAAATCCATCCGACTTACTACTCCAACAAAAATAAACTCAGTACCATCCTTGGCATAAAACTCACTAAAATCCAAATAGAAGATGAATCGGAAACAAAAAGCCAATTAGTTTATTATGCGCTAACAATTCCCTCACAAATACAAATTAGAACTTGGGAATTTCACTTTTCTTTTTCTTTTTCATTTTTTCCTCCTTTTTTTTCAGTCTCTTTTTTTCATCTCTTGAGTTTCAGCTAATATTTCCATATAACCAATTTCGACATCAACTTCCAAATTCTCCATAACAAATGAATATAAACCAAAACAGGTACGATAAACATGTACCACAAAACAACACTAAACTAGCTCAACGCAAGGTAGGCTAAGATTTGGGTGTAGTTTATGGGTCAACTGGCAGTTTTGGCTAAAAGTGGAGTTAATGGGTAAGAATGAGAAAAAGGAAATTGCAAGTACTCTCCAACCTGTGACACCATCCACTAACCCGAATGTATGCAGGCAAAAAGCAATTAAATGTCATACTTGTGCAAATTAATGTTACACGACATGCAGGGAGTAACTACTCACAATCCTAAATAAACTGGTCATAAATGACACCAGTTAAATCAGCTCTAAACCTCAGAAAGTAATGTAGTTTGCCAAAATTTCAGTCAAGTCTACTTGTTTAACAAATTTTGAAACGAAATTCGAGAAATTGCAAAAGACTTTTGCTAAAAGATGTGAAACAATGCAAGGCTCAAACAAAAAAAAACAATTATCAGCAATAAATTACTCCAATCCGACTCAATCTAATATGCAAAATTAAACGTAATATTTTTGGTTTTTTCGAAATTTTTTTGATTTTTATGATTTTTTCTATTTTTGAAATTAAACAACAATGCATGCAGAAATTGAAACGTGATTACATAAATGCAGTAAAAACAACATGCAGACACGATATGGATGCATACCCTCCCCAAACCAAACTGTACAATGTCCCCATTGTACAAAGTAAAGGAAAAGAAAATGCAAACTAAAGAGAGGATGAATCGGAAACTTACAAAAGCGCGAAAACCACGGATCTCCCCAAACCGAACCAGACATGGGAGGTGCAGGTACTCGATCGACAAAACAGCCGCTCGATCGAGTACATATGGCCAGCTTTTCTCTCGATCGACCAAGGAAGGAGCTCGATCGAGGGCATGCAAATTGGGACTGCTCGATCGAGTAAGGAGGTACTCGATCGAGTGCTTCAAGTGGCTTTGTCGCTCGATTGAGTAAGTAAAGACTCGACCGAATCCTTTGTCGCATCAGCAAGCTACAAAATAGCGTAGTTGTACCTGCAATCAACTAATAACGTCCCAAAAATACCGCCAAATACCAAGGCTAAAAATTCCGCAGTTTATTAAGTACACAACGAAATAAAAACGAAAGTATTAAAAAGTAACAATAAAAAAAAGTAAAAACTCCGGGTTGCCTCCCGGACAGCGCTAGTTTGCGAGATAGGTCCCGACTTGACCATCTTTCGTCAAAAAATCCACGGCCTCCTACTCGGCTTCCGATCGAATGCGATTATTTCACCATTAAGAGCTTCACAATCGGCCCCCTAAGCACAGCAACAGCACGGCAGCGGCTTATTATAGCGTCCAACACTCTTCTATCAACCCTTTTCCGCACTTTCTTCTTTGGCGGAATAGAATCTTGCGATCCCCTTCCCGGGTCCTTCAACTTCACTAGACCTGCGCAAGAAGAAACAGAACGATTTTCCTCCAAATTGCTCCCGAGTTGGGGCGGAGGCGTTAATTCAAAAGCAGTATATGAATTAACGGAAAGCATAACACAAATTATAGCGGGATCAACAAAAGAAATATTACCTTCTAATGCGTTGGAATGACCTTCGTTTACCTTCTCATCGCTAGTCGGGACAACCTCGGGTGATGAAACAGTGTTGTCCAAAGTTACTGTGCTCGATCGAGTGAATAAATCACTCGATCGAGTCCCTTCTTCACCAAAACCAATCGATCGAGCAATGTGGTAGCTCGATCGAGAACCCTCTTCAACAAAACCACTCGATCGAGCAACTAAGTCACTCGATCGAGGGAAATCCTCATCCCAATCAGTCGATCGAGCTGTTTCAGTTGCTCGATCGACCAACTCCATAGCTTAATCAGAAGCAACAACAATGAAGACTTTCTCGAAATCCGAGTCATCGAAATCCGAGTCATAGATAACATCCTCTGGCTTAGTTGTCAATTGCGCAAATTGATGCACAAGACCTTTGATAGAGGCCTCTCTTGCTTCTTCAACTTGTTGCTTTTGAAGAGTAAGTGTCGCTATTAGCGACTTTAATTCATCCATCTCTTCATTTTGGACAGCAGGAGGAGGAGTTTGTTGTTGCGGCGGTGAATAGGAATAAGAAGGCTCTTGGTAGCCTTGTTGATAGTACGGATGTGGCGGTTTATAACTGCAAGGTGGGAACGAAACATAGTGACTTTGCTTATACTGTTGATAAGCATAAACTTGGTCACGATCTGCAAAACAGTAAACTGCATCGTGTCCCACGGTGCCACATCTCTCACAAAATACCACCTGTTGCTCCGATGAACGGAACATAGGTGGACTCCTCCGAAGTACCACCGATAGGACCTGTAAGACCTATCAAAACAACACTAGCAAAGGAGATAAGAACTGCCACAGGGAATAAAATTCCCTGAGGCGGAAAGAAATAAACGAAACAAAAAACAGATAGGGCAATTGCCTCCCCGGCAACGACGCCAAAATTTGATGCGGTCGTTTCTGCACCAAAAATAATTTACCTAAGAACTACTAGCAGAAGCTAGTGGCAAGTAGGGTCGAATCCACAGGAAGGCTATTGTATCTGTTCTAGGTTCTCTTATTCGGTCACAAACGGGATTTTGAAAATGATTTCTAAACTACAGCAAGAAAAGGGAAGAGAGAAGGGCAAGAGAAATAAAGAGTAGATCAAGGGAAAGGAAATAGCTAAGACAGTCGGTTCACCATAATTAATCAAGTCTAACAATCTGGTCTCAGGTCAAAACAAATACGATCTATGGGGTAGCGGATATCTCCTTTCGGTCTCAATTCACCCTAAAGCGACAATAGCTTAGCTTTCGCCCTCACTATCGTGCCCGAATGTATCGCTGCGAGTCTCACCCTTTCCAACCTTTCGGTCCAGGTCAAGGTTTACTACGGTCTATAGGCTAATTGCGTTGACTCAATTAAACTATTGCAATTAAATGCAACAATTAATCAACATAGATTATAATAGCATGAACCTGATAAGGTGATTACTATTCTATCATAATCGCGGACCCCCTAAGTCCTAGCGAGGAAATTAGTTACTCATAATAAAGGACCAAAGCATAAAATAAGAAAAGAGAGAAGGAATAAAGATTAATACCGATAAAAAATGATTGCAAGAGTTTAGATCCGGAAAATAAATAAGAATGGAAGACGGAGTTTCCTCCGTTTCCTCGCTACAGGAACAGTGATAAGGCGTGAGAGAGTAAGAGAGGCTTAATTCTGACTTCTCGCCTCTTATTTATACTAAAACTAACTTAAACAAACCTAATTACAAAACGGAATTAAAGCCCACGCGATAACCCCTCTCGATCGAGTCACTAGACCTCTCGATCGAGTACATAAGCTCTCGATCGAGTACATAAGCTCTCGATCGAGTACATAAGCTCTCGATCGATCAAGATGCAAAAAGAAGGGCTCTCGATCGAGCTCAGCGCGTAACTCTACTTTGCGCACTAAACTTCAAATGGCCGCCATTTCTTCCTTACTTGGACAAATAGGTCGTGGTTTGGTGGCGTTGGAAAGCTAAGAGGATTAGTTTTTACCTCCAACTGGAATCACCTTAATAGCTATTGTAGAACTCGAGATATGGCTCTTACAAGCAGGAACTAGCAAATTGAAACACTCTGTTGGCTCGCCTAACTTCCTTACTCCAATGCGCATCTCAAAATAGCACTTTCCAAGCTCTGACTCAACTCATCTCCTAAATGCATGCATAGGGACATGTTTTAGGCTTGATTATGATCTTCTCCGGCTCATATCTGCAAATAATACAAAACAAACCAAAGTAGACTATTCGAGGGATATTTGTAGTAAAATTACTACGAAATAAGCATGGAAATGCGTGCTAATATGGCCTAAAAGGTCTATATAAAATGCACGCATCATCCGTAATCGCCAATGTGAGCTGATAACTCCGGCTATTATATTGTGCATTCGATTGATGGTGGGTTCAACGAGCCATAAGTTAAACGGTTGACTAATCGATCACAGATACGAGATTATGACGATACCTCGTAGGACATTTTTTATTTGTGACAACGTAATGGAGTCCTAAATGTTTTATAACATTCGGTGCCAGGTCGTGGATAGGACATCTATTGTGTACCTAGAGTCGATTCTTTTGACTATCAACTATCTCTTGAGATTAAGGCAGTCTTTGGGTGACTTTGATTTCTTTCTCACGGTCTACCGTAACTGGGGCTAAGTAGATTTTTTCTGGGTCATTTCATACTGTGCTTACGTCTGCAGGATTCGAGTTGAGGAAAATATCCATCCCTTATCAGGTATAGTTATTTCTCAGGGCCACTCGAGGAGTTGTAACTGAAATGCATGGCCATGCTCGAATGTTGATTCGTTTATCAGTTAAGTTACTCTCTAGTCGGGAAAACCACTCTTGATACTGATCGGTTGTAAAATATGACCTTTGTGAATTCGGATTTGCAAATTGTTTTACATTGAGTGGGAGAAATTTTAAAGGATATGAGAATCGGTTATCGCACATACACTTGTGAGGACAAGTGGTAGTTTGTTGGAGCTTGTGTCCTCCACAAATTAGTGAGATAACATTTGTAAATCTCTTACAGGTTCACAAGGGTATACTTCGTATATTTAATTAGTTGATTAACGTTTACCTAATAACGGTTGGCTTGTAGAGAGTTTGACGTTATTATCATACAGATGGCGGTGATCAACTGGTCCCTAAAGGTCACACCTATAGGACGTGTTTGAGAAATGTGGTTATAGAAATATAATTACATTGATGCCCAAAATGACTAAAAAGTTAGTCAATGTGTTGATGAGATAATTATTTAATGAAAATTAAATAATATTAAGTTGAGACGAATTAACTGTCAATTCGTAAATTAAATATAATAAGTTATATTTAATTAAATATATATAAGGTTAGTTTGGACGAATTAATCTGTTAATTCGTAGTTAAATATAATCAGTTGTATTTAATATCAACAAGTTGAATGTGTCATAGTGGTAATAGTGAGGGTACACAAGCCAAGAGGTCATGGGTTCGATCCTCACTAGATGACAATTTAACACACTTTATATATTTTTGGAATGACCAAAATAAAGAAAATACACTCCTTATTTTCGGTCTGTTTGGCCGAAAATTAGGAGGTTTTTTCTTTCCTAATTGATTTCGGATTTCGCTCTATATAAAAAGAAAGGTAGAGAATTATTTCTAACCTAATACTTTTTCTGACCTTGCCTCCTCTTTCTCATCACAAAACACAAAGCCAATAAAATTTTACAGAAAATTTTAGATTGATTTCTAGCATAATCAAAGGGTATATCTCAGATCGTCTTGGGTGCAACTAATAGGCGAATATCAGTTTTGATATTGTTCTTAGGCGAATTTTGCTAGGACCTGAGGTTAATTCTAAATCCTTTTACTTTTGTTCATGTATTTTATTTTATGACCTTAGATCATCTTTATTAAATCGTTATAATCCTTCATGTTAAAGGGAATTATACAGATTATTTTCCCACACATTATGTAAGTAATGCTGAGTAGGGAAACCCTACCTGGAAAGCACAAAAATCAGACGATCTCACAACTGATACCAAAAAGCTTCCTCTACGAATCCTCCTCCTAATATACAAACACATAATCACTACCAAGCATACAAACAACAAAAACCCCCAAATCCCCAAACTAGGGTTTAACCAACTTTAAAGAAACATCATAAAAAAGGTATATAGGTCTTACCCTCGACGCAAGGATCACAACGGTATAAAGGAAAGTGAAATCCGAGCTTCCAAGCTCCGGGATTCGCCAACAATGCGATTAAAGCTAATAACGTAGTTTGCTTTCTCTTCTCACAGTGATTAGGTTTTGAAAAGTGATTTAGGAACAATGACGGAAGTATTATATACTCTAATCGCATTATTAACAAAACCCGAGAAAACAACCCCCATAAACCGGCTACTCGATCGAGTAGTTAAGGTACTCGATCGAGTGCCCCCTTACTCGATCAAGTACCCACGTTACTCGATCGAGTACCCAATAGGTCAGAAACTATTTTATTTCGCAACACGCCCTTACTCGACAGAGTAAGGCCTACTCGATAGAGTACCCCAAGACTCATAAATACGTAGTATTACAAAGAGGACCCTTCTTGGGTTTGGAAGTGCTAGCTTTAAAAGTCCTAGCCTTGGTGTTCATGGGAGCTTGCCTCTTACTCTTTTTACCATTCTTCTTGAACTTCCCTTTGCTCTTAGTGCTTATATTTAGCACATCCTTAGGTGGGCTAACATTTAGCCCCATGTCTCTTTCGGCTTGCACAAGTAACTTGTGTAACTCCTCAAGAGACACGTCCTTGTCTTGCATATTGAAATTCACCCGGAATTGCACATATGCTTTGACTTTGGATAAGGAGTGAAGAATCTTATCAACAACGAGCTCCTTGGGGATTTCAACCTTTTGAATTTTCAATGTCTCGACTAGTTCCAACAATTTGAGCATGTGAGGGCTAACCTTTTGGCCCTCCTTGAAATCGAGATCAAAGAATGCCGAGGCCGCCTCATATTGGACGATCCTCGGTGTTTGTGAGAACATTGTCACAAGTTTGGAATAGATTTCATAAGCGGTGCCCATTTTAAAGGCTCTCCTTTCGAGATCCGCCTCCATAGCAAAAATCAACACATTTTTGATAGCGGCGGACTCTTTGTGGTAAGCCTCATATGCTTCCCTAGTGGCGGCACTCGACCTAGCATTAGGTTCGAGTGGAGAGGCCTCAATGAGGTAACGAAGCTTGTCTTCACCTTGAGCGGCTAATTTGAGTTGGCCATCCCAATCAGAGAAATTTGAACCATTCTTTTCAAGTTTACAACGATCCATGAAGGATCGGAGCCATGAAACATTAGTGAGAGCGTGAGCGTTGTTGTTTGGTGCGGCCATTTGTTATGAGAAATAAAAGTGGCCTACAAAACAAAAAATAGAAGGAATAAAACACTTGTCGTTTTTAAAATAATAATAATACTCGTAAATTTCAATATAAACAAGTTTTATTGCATTTATCTAGTGACCTCTACCCAACTTTGATAAATGATTCCAAGACCCAAATTCATATCAACTTGGGCACGCTTTGGCGATACATCCCTTATCAATATAACTCGGTGGATTAACCCTTTAATCGATTCTACTTTTAGAACTCTTGGTCGATAAAATTACATTAATTTTTATCTTTAGCCCAAAACACATCCGGCTATGGTCGAAAATACTTTTGTTGAGTACAACCCAAATTTCGAATAAATGTGTCCATGATCCAAATTCACATTAACTTGGGTACGCTTTGGCGATACAACCCTCATCAACATGAATTTGGTGGATAGACATTTATCACCCACTTCCCCTGCGTAACAAGGTTTGTACCCCGGTTTGGCCGAGCACACTCCCTCACGAAATAGGTTTTCATGGTTTCTAATTTTTGATAAGGCTAAGACTCAATTGTTTATTTAGTGAGAAGTCATGTCAATTTATTATCTATCACGTTTTAAGTGAACTAAAGCGGTGAACTATGATCATTTTAATTGACACGGTCGATAAACTCGATATAAAATGGATGTTTAGTTATGGCGATTTAGCGATGCATGCAACATATAAATAAAATGCAAAGCATAAAAATAAAATCCTAGTATGGCCTTCCTAAAACAGTAAATCTAATAAACTATTAAAAATTCGGAAACCAACTCCTTTGGTCCCTTGATCTTCGGTCTGGGCACGCATTTCGAGGTAACACCGTCTTCATGGAAACTCCGGGAAAATTACAAATAATAAATAAAAAATACATAATTTCCTATTATACATTTGTAATAAAAATTAAATCTATTAAATTACAAAACGGTGATACGAGATCATAAGAATTACAACCGAATCGATATTCCCATACATTTCGGGTAATACCAATTAAAAACTAAGGCCATACTTAGTAAAATTACATAATTCAAAAATTATATAAAATAAAAATATGACAATCATAAATAAAATTCAGCATTATAATACGTATGCACATGCTTAATTTTATGCTAAATCGCCTTTTAAGAGCCAATATCGTATATTTTATCGGTTTTTATGGATTTGCGTGATTTAACTTATTAAAATCACAATAATTACATAAATTCATATTTATGTACAAGTTAATTACCCTAACCATCTTAGGACTCAAAACTTAGTCTTCACTAATATTTTGACAGTAACTTAACTTGATTTCTTAATATTGTTCATTATGGACCAAAAATACAAATTTATGCTATAAACTTCAAATTAAATTATAAAAATTTCAAATAATTCCAAAATTTGAAATTTAAACTCATGAACATTCTAGAAAAATACCATGACACTCATAATGTTCAAAACTTAGGTTAAATATTTCGAAAAAATATCGAGAAAAACAATGTTGCGGTTTATCGGTTTTAACGAATATGACCATTAAAATATGAGAAAATTTATTTTCATCAACTTTTCATTTTTAGATCTGAAATATATGATAAAATGCAACATGTGACGTTTTTCTTTAGTCATGAAATATGTTTTCGCATTATATACTAAATAAAGTCACTATTTATTTATTTTTTACTCAAAAATTCATAAATCATGCTAAAAGAGTCCAATACCTCTAATATTTTTACACACACTGAGTAAAAATGCATGTGACAACATATTAAATTTCCATAACCAAATTCGAAATATAACTCATATTAACCTAATAAACCCTTTAAATTCGATTTAAGTTTATAAAATCCATATTTCATGCAAAATAACTTTGTTTATCACGTGATTTAACATGTTATCAGTAGATAATATATGTGAAAACATATCCAAAAACCACTAAAAAATTCAAAGTTTAGCTATTTTTCGTCCAAAAATGACATTTTTATCATAAAAATCACAACTTAATGTTACCTGATGACTAGGAGTCGCATTTGGTGCGATTGACATATGATGTCTACCTTGATATGTGTAGTTTGGGCGATGAGTCAAAGCTCACTCAAGTTATATATGATTGGGGATTTTAAGATACTATGCACATATGAGGGTTGTGTGTGTAGTGAATCTTAAAATTGTTTAAGAATGTCGTACAAATTGTGTGTCTTAAATTGGTTAAGATAATCACAGTGTATTAATATATCGATTTAGTTTTGCATATGTTGATAGTTGTAATTTATCATTGTTGTCATGTTTTTCAAGTGAGTTTGAATCGTTCAAATTCATAGATTGGTTTCTTTGAGAATTGTTCTCAATTAGGCAAAGTGAAGTTTGTCTTTAAAAGAGATTTTATCAAACCATCCTTAATGCTAATGTATATTTTAGACTATATACCGAAAGTCATAAAGATGACTATTCGTACCATATGTGTCAATTGTTTAAAATAATGGAATTGTTCCCGCTTAGTGAGAAAAATATGTGGAATGATCCACTTAGTCCACTTGTCATTGTTATGACATAATTATATTGATAATTTGGATTAATTGGATATCCTTCTCATCAAAGGTTGATGATTGAAATTGTTTCAGCTCTACCTTAAGTTATATTCAATTCATTGTGAATGATGCATGTAACTTAAGCGAATTTCTCACTTAGTGACAATTAAGTTTCATATCAAGAAGAATCAAAAACTAATGTTCTTTGAGTTCATCAGTAAAGAGACTTTGAGATATGAGTTTTGACACTGATAATGGTGGAATGGACAATCGTTGTTAAGTCCAACCTGAAGATCAATGTCTAAACATATATGGAAATCATTTATAAGTGATTAATGTCATTATTGTAATAACAGATAGCACTGGAAAGATAACTTTTAGAAATGTCTCGAAGATCTGTGAAAGTTATTGAAGTATGACTTCTAAATAAAGTATGCATGTTATAAAAGTAAAAGTTACTACGAATATTCTACTATAAGGTATAAGATACCAAAGATGGTATTTACATTGTAAATGTAGTGCCATGTGGAGTAGGATAATGGTAAAAAAATGAAATAGATCTACATATATAATGAAGAAATGCATTATGCGTAGACGTTATTCATTTGAATGTTGTATTGTTCAAAACTAGATTTATTTGAGTAATAGTTATTCTTACATTTGTCGTTAGAAAAATATTAATTCTTTCATGTTTGGACATAAATTGAATTAATATTTTATAAAGAACAATTGTTGCTCTCTTTCTTGTTAAGACAATTTTAATTTTGTTCAATCTCATCTATGACATGAAATACAAAAGGGTTCAAGTCTTATGACTCGAGTTTCACGTGCTTACAACATTGTCTTATGAGCCAAGAAACAAGAAACATTCAAAGAAGTTCCATGATGATGGAACTCTAAGCCTTGTTGATTTGGATCAACTACGACAAGTGGATTTTGTTTAAATGGTGGAAAAATTATAACGTGCGTCTAACTTGTTAAGATGGCAACCGACTAGTTTGGTAATACATATTCAGATATGTGTGGATTAATTAAGTGATGTTGTTAAGGAATGAGATTCTAATACTTCATCATAATTACTATTTTCAGTAATTATGCACATGTTCATATCATGAACATTAGTCTGACATTTTAAAAGGTTTACTTAAAATAGACTCGGACTAAAGTAAAGGTCAACTTAGGAAGACAATCAGTATCACTCGATTTGATCGAGATGGGGTAATTTGAACCAAATGTTTATGATCATCATAATAGTAATGAAATTGTTTCACTACTAGTCTTAAGAAGACAATCTAAGTTTCACAGTAAGAATATTAGAGAAATTTTTTTTTTCTTAAAGGGCAACACTAACTAAAATTGGTATATGGTATTTTGGGAATGTCACAAAGATATAACTATGCGGGTTCGTCTCAAATGAGAAATATCATACTAATTTTATTTTGATGGTGGTCTTTTTCTAAATGGTTGTGGAATGTTATGTCTTATAAGATAAGAAGAGCCCTATTTTGATATGGTTTTGTCTATGATGAGTCATGCAAATCTCGCTATTTTATACGCTCGAAATTATCTAGGTACACAATTTAAAAATTGTTTCCATCTAAGTCAATGAATATATATTACATATAAGATATGTAAGAGAATTGTTCCTATATAGTATTTTCTTAATATTTGGGCTCTTTAAAACTTTTTAAGATAAAAAAAAATTCAGAAATTTAGACTCAAATTTGACATGTTTTTGTGGGATTATCCTAAGGTAGGATATTAATTCTACGTCCTATTCAAGTACAAAGAGTTTGTTACTTGAAATGATTCTCAATGGGAATGTTCTCTAAAAAAAACAGTAGGAGTAGAATATTCTTGAAAAGATCAAGATTCATAGTAATTCTCATCAAATGTTGATGGAGATGGCTAAGATCCATGAAGAGTCATGGATGTACCATCTATGAATAAGCCCGCATAAGTTTTACTTTAAAGAAGCAATAATGAGCTCCAACTCAAAAGATGTAAAGTGGCTAGAGGCCATGAATCCAAAATGATTTCACTTATCATTACAAAGTTTTGGACTTAGGTTGATACCCCAATGGTGTTGTAATCATATAGAGTTTGGATTATCCTAGCACATGTCAACACACATGAAATGAGATTTGATAGGTATACGTGAATAATGTAGTTTTCCTTAATGGAAATATGCAATCAGTTGTGTCAGACACACCTTGAGACTCACGTTATCAGAGTGTGCTAGGCAAGTGAGAACGTTTTTGAAACGAGTATCCAGAGGTTGGAATTTTCGATCTCAATAAAATAATTCAGAAGTGTTTTGAATTATTTGAGATAAAGATAATTTTATATGTACACGAAAGTTATGGGAGTATAATTCGCTTTTATGGTTTGGTATGTTAATGACATACATAGTAAGGAAACGACATTTTGTTGTCTCAATGAGACTTGCAAAGATGTTGTTTATGTACTCGTATGACGAGTGGGTACCAATCTAGTCATGATGACTATTATGGACAACATGAGAAATAATCATTGTAAGTTGGTTACATTGATATCAATTTCAAATAGACAAGTATGGTTCATGATTGTAATCTAGACACATTTTGTTTAAATAAAAGTAATTGTGTACTGAAATGGTTTCAAGTACGACACTATGACTAAGTTTACAACTAAAATGAGTACTTTGTTACTTATAAAGCATCGAATAGAGTGTGTGGTTTGGAAATCAAACATATACACAACTATATACTTTGTTGCTTATGAAGAAACAAAGAGTACATTTGTTTTTTTTTTTGGTGAAATGTGAGATGTATATATATATATATATATATATATATATCAAAGAGCCAAATTACAAGGGCTTTAAAATACAAAACAAGAGACCCAACTGTATCCTAGTTCGAAACCCATGAGGATCAAAACTTACAATCTAATACCCAGCTTTTCTAACCAGTCTTCATCCTGTCTATTTAGTTTGGCTGTGTATTTGAATTTGATTCTTTGCCTTATTACTTCTTTAATTCTCTTAACCACCAATGATGGAACTAGAACACTGCCATTAATCCTAGCTGAATTCCTCTGCTCCCAAATATGATAAATACAAGCAGAGAGGATAAGAGCATATACCCGTTGTTGCAGTATGCCACCAGCATTGCCATAGCCACCAGCCATAGCACTAGACATCGAAATGCAAGCCCCACACCAATCTTGAATGAGATATACAACAACTTTACTATATTCACATTCAAAGAGGAGGTGTGACATTGTTTCCTTTGCATTCTCACAAATACAGCAAGCATCTGTGCTGCAGCAACTAAATCTGTGTAGTTTCTCCCTAGTGTTCATCCTATTATGCATGGTTAGCCAAGAGATAAAAGCATGTTTAGGTACATTCCAGTTACTCCAGATTGTGTTATACCACCAAGTTTTGTTTTGATGCACTCTCAACCAATCATATCCACTTCTAACATTATATCCTTTCACATCATGTTGCCACTGTCCATCAGTATAAGAATTCTTCATCCAGTTCCTTAATCTTGCAGATACTCTTCCAGGTCCAAGCAGCATCTGCAGGAGGACTGTATGAATGCCAGTCATTTTTCTTTATGTAAATCTGATTGATCCAGCGTATCCACAGCCTGTCAGCCTTCTTGTAAATCCAGTCCACCAGCTTTGCAACAATAGCAATGTTCCAAAGTTCAGCTTTCTTGATGCCAAGCCCACCTTTATTTTTTGGTAAGGTGACAGTATCCCACCCTACCAGAGGCACCCTGTGATACTCAGCACTTCCATCCCATAAGTAATTCTTGCATATGGCTTCAATCCTTCTGATGATACTTTTAGGAAGAATAAAAATGGTAGCCCAGTAGGAATAAAGAGTATTAAGGACAGAGTTGATCAGTGTTAGCCTTCCAGCATAGGATAGTTTCTTAGCACCCAAACTCCTTATCCTATTAACCATCTTCTCTGCAAGAATGTTACATTCCTTCTTAGTGAGCTTTGTAGGTTGTATTGGTACACCCAGATACCTGAATGACATATGTCCCTCTGTAAAACCAGTCACTTGTTTAATATCCTCCTTTAAAGTTGCTGTCATCCCATTAAAATAAACCTCAGATTTTGAGCAATTCGTGGATAAGCCTGAAGCTTTTAAAAAAGTTTAGAATGTTCTAAGTAACAGCATCACAGAATGGGCGCTTTCTTTGCAGAAAAGTAGGAGATCATCTGCAAACATCAGATGGGTTAGCTTCAGTTCTTTGCAATGGGGGTGGTATTGGAAAGGTCATTTAGTGGTAGTGATGCGTGTCTTTTATATGATGTTTTACACCTCATTTTACAAGCATTTCAGAGCTCATTCATGTAGTTTATGCTACATTTCTCCCTATTTCCGTCTACTTCCGTATTTTTGTACATTATTGCAGAAATGTGAAGAATCCAGCGGAAATCGAGCTAAATCCATCCCCGAGTATCTTGCATTGCATTTGACGTGAAGTATTCGCTTAAGGAACGAGCTTGGTGCGCATTTCAAGGCCCAAAAGACAAATCCACGAGATTATAGAAGTCAAGTAGCTGCTCAAGCAGTCGATCGACCACTACCATTAGTCGATCGACCAACCATCGGGTTCCAGAAGCCAAACTGCTATTCCAGACGAGAATTAAAATACCGTGAATCTTGAAGCCCAAAGTTATGTTAGGTTTAGGAAATAAAGTTACGTTAGTTGCTATATAACGTAACCTAGAAACATCAGTTTTAAAACATCAAATTTTTACATTAAGTTTTACATACGGTTCTAAGAAATAATTAGGGTTTGGAATATTGTTTAGCATTGGAATTTTCGCTCTTGTTCTTAATCATTCTTCTGCTATTCTCGGTATTCTTCTGCCCTATTTCAATTCACTTCTATTTCGTTGTTAGTATAGAATTGCTAGTTAGATTCCCGAAACCATTTTATCATTGCATGTTAATTGTTTGTCTTACCGCTTTAATTATGAATTCAGTACTTTTATGCCCTAGTTTTATTGTTGTTATCACCTTCAGCATGAGTAGCTAAATCAATTGTGCTAGGATGTAGGCGATTTATAGCGTAGGCGGCGTAGTATTGTTTTGGACTGAATTCGCGTGTCAGTCGATCGACCGCCATACCTGGTCGATCGACTGACCACGTGAGGTTACCTTTCGTTTTAATTAATTTTAATGTTGTATTTAACGAATCGAATGCATGCGACCAGTTAGATGCTTAATTTATAACTGACCCATTAGATCGAAAGATAGAGACAGTTGTTAGACCACCAATTAAAATGACTAAACTGTGCTGAGATCGAAAGATAGGTATAGTTTAGACCGTTAGTCACTTTTCAGGACGAGAGTCAGTATTGGTGATATTAGGGACTTATAGCGAGATCGAAAGATGCTATCTGTTAAGAGTGGACCGAGAGGACCTCTTGTTTTCCCGCCTCACTTGTGTTTGATTCAGACCAACTTAGTATCTTGCCGCCGCCGGTCGTAATGAACCGACCATCCTAGTACCCCTTCTTTATCTGTTTAATCCGTCTTTTTAGTTTATTGTCTTTATTTATTCTTAGCTATAGACCAATTCAACTCAACCCATACACTCGTTACCTTAGACTAGAATTAGACAGCTAGAAATTACGTCTGCCTCCTTGTGGTTCGACCCTGTTACCACTAGCCTAGGTTAGTCTTAATAGGAAATTATAAATCTTATTTTTGGTACTCACAACGACGGGTATCAAATTTTGGCGCCATTGCTTAGGGAGGCAATAGTTCTAATTTTTAGTTATTTTATTTTTAGTCTTTCTTAGTTTAAGGGACACTTGTTCCTTAAACTTTTCTTATATTCTTTTTGTAGTTTCTTCTTATGCGCGAGTCACGGGTGGTGAACTAGTACCATTCAATCCTGAGATTGAGAAATCTTTGTGAGAGTTGAGACGATCACAAAGGGTATTAAACGAGAGGAAGAGCCGAGTACTGGTGTCAAACTATTACGAGAACGAGTCATTCGAGGAAGACCCACATTCTTCACTCGTTTCCACTTCTTCAGCCGAGACAGTCACTTCTCCAGAAATTCCAGTCATGGCTGAGGAAGCGAGTATATCTAGTCATTCCGAGCCGACAATTTTTGCAAATTTATATAAGGGGTTCGAATTACCAGGAGATGACAGGAAGTTCGAACCAAAGCCTTCATACATTAATATGGTTGAGAGAAACCAGTTCGGGGGAGCTGCAAATGAAGATACAGCTAAGCAAATGGAGACATTTATTGACTACTGTTGTTCCATACCCCCACCAGCCGGCGTGACCCAAGACCAGATCAAGGAGACTATGTTTATCTTCTCCCTTCGTGATGCTGCAAGGGAGTGGTATAGATATCTGGACCGAGCCGTTCATGGGATCACCGATTGGAATTCATTGGCTTTGTCATTCTACAAGAAATATTTTTCTGCCTCAAAGACCAATGCAATTAGAGCTCAAATCACGAGCTTTAAACAAGGGCCGGACGAGAACTTCCACGAAGCATGGTTCCGTTTTAAGAAGTTGGTGCGAACCATACCGCACCATGTGTTCGAAAAATGGAGCTTGTGCAATCAGTTCTATAATGGGCTGTATGACGATCGAGGGCTATTTTGGATCTGCGACCGGGGCGATTTGCTTTGAGAATTTGGGAGAAACCAAGGGGTGGAAGATCATTGATGATCTAGCCACCCACAAGGCTGAGTATGGGAATTCCAGAGGGAATCAAAGGAGGAGCGCTAAATCTCCTTCTTTAGCTGCACTTGAAGCTCTCACTGCGAGATTTGACAAGTATGAACTAGGAGGAGCTTCAAAGGGGGGTATTTACCAAGTAAATGCTTTGAGTCGAGACGGTCCTTTCGTCATGAAAGGTGCGGAGCCGAGGGACACGTTTGAAGAATTGTCCTAGTCCCTTTGAGTCTTGTGCTGCCTTTCAACATTATAGGCAGACAAACACCTACTATGAGCCTAATGTTCATCCCAACCTGAGGTGGAGTAGCCAGAATGTCCAAAATCCAACTCCACCTCCGCAGCAGCAACCCTATGTGCCCCCTCATCAAAAGCAACAACAATATCAAAAACCTCCTTATGTGCCGCAGCAGCAACAACAATCCCATGGTTCTGATTTTGCTGAGTTCAAGAACTTATTGCTGAAGGAGTCCCAAGCAAGAGAGGCCGGGATGAAGCTTCTAGAGAGCCAAATTGCTCAATTGGCTAGTAAGAGTACCACTCGAGCTCCGGGACACTTACCGACTCAAACCGACCAAAAGGAGACCCTAAACGCCATCACGTTGAGGAGTGGGTCCACCCTGGAGGGGCCTGCCATGGTCGAGGACGCTGTTGAAAAGAATGAGGCGGATCCGAGTCAAAAGAAAGCTGTAACGAATAATTAGAAGAAAAAGGCGTCTACCAGGTATATCGGTCGATCGACGATATACCAGTCGATCGATCGATACGTGGGTTACTGAGACTTCGGAATCAGATACACCTTGGTCGATCGACTGAGGATAGTAGTCGATCGACCAAGATCACTGCCGATAGCGAGATTTTTCGTCCTCCGATGCCCGATAACTTGAGGGACCATTTGTTTCGGGGCACGACAACTCCGAAAGTGTTAGGGCCAGACCCGAGTGCTGATGAGTCCGCCCTGGTTCCAAAGTTTGACCCAATGTTGGTCAATGGCTCACATTTGAGACGGTCTGAGGAGGGTTCGAGCTTCAACAAGGAGAAAGCAGTGGACTTCCAGCCTAAGTCCACGGATGCCGGCATGCGCAACTTAGAGGAGAGGGCTAAGGTACTTCTTACAGCCCCATATCCGGAGAGACTAGTGCCGACAAAGGAACAGGTATCTTTCAGTAAGTTTGAAAAAGTTATTCGTAGCTTGAATGTACAAGTACCCTTCCTTGAGTTAGTTAATCAAGTGCCAGCCTACACTAAATTCATGAAACAACTCTTGTCTAAGAAAAAGTCACTTGAACATGTTCATACTGTCGCATTAACTAAAGATTAATGCTCTTACTTGTCTCACACTGCACCTCACAAGCTAGAGGACCCGGGTAGCTTTTCTGTTCCTTGCAATATAGGTACCTTCTCTATTGAGAAGGCATTATGTGACTTAGAAGCTAGTATAAGCGTCATGCCTTTGAGTCTAGCTAGGAAGCTCAAATTGACTAGGTTCGCAGTGACAGATATGACAGTACAGATGGCTGACCGATCTGCGGTCCAGCCAGTAGGAGTCTTGGAGGACATCCCTGTCCAAATAGGGAAGTTTTTCTTCCCCGTCGACTTCGTGGTACTTGACATGCCTGAGGATGCCCATATTCCCATTATTTTGGGTAGGCCATTTCTGCACACTGCTGGTGCAGTCATAGATGTCGGTCTGGGTACCTTGACTTTCAAAGTAGGCAAGCATTCTATTGTTTTTGCCCAACCGGCTAAGAAAAAGGATTCCATGTGGCTTGTGACTTGTAACACGGTTTCTGACAAGAAATCGTACTTTGTGCTTCCTGATTTACCTATCTCTATTCCGGTTATAACCCCTCCGCCCCAGACTGGGAGCAAATTGGAGGAAGATTTGTCTATTTCTGATAATGCAGGAGCTGGTTTGGGGAAGGAAGAGCTGCAGGTCACTCTAGCTGTAAAGAGGCCGATCATTCAAAGAGGAGGTCTTGGTTGCCTTAGCTATGGCATTAATGAGGAAGTTGATGACGAACCAGTCAAGGCACCGAAGTCCGACTTGGACTTTGATGAGCAAGAAGAGGTCATTGACTGGGGAGATGATGAAAGTGTTGATCCATTGAGCCATACGGACGTGGAAGCTAAGAAGGGTGCAGCTGCTAAGATAAGCACCATTGAGGCTACCTCTAGTAGCCAGAAGCCGACGAAGTGGGCCATTCCGTGGCCGTTCTTGATCAACTACTAGTTGATCACATGTTTTCCAAACTTTTTATTTGCTTTTGTTAGACACTTTTTATTGTTTTTGTGTGCGCGAAACTTCGAATTTTATTTTGCTTGCTTTGGATTTTATGCGTTTGAGACTTTATTCTGGGTTTTGCGCAATTTTGGGCGCGTATTATTGTGCACTTCCAGGTTTTTAGACCTCATTAGCTCAAGTAATTGAGCAAATACGAAGAAATAAGGAGTACATCAGTATTTTCAGTCGATCGACTGGCTACATTGGTCGATCGACTAAGTTGCACTTTCCAGGAGCTACTGTTCCTGACACATTGGTCGATCGACTGCCGTTCTTAGTCGATCGACCAAGAACGCTGCTGTACCTGTTCACGGCCTCTCCCCTGCTGTGTTTGGTCGATATGCGGACTTAAGGGAGTTTTTTTTTACTCCACTTTATTTTCCGTCCAATTATTTATTTCTTCTAATTTTCTCATTTGTGCACATATTTACCGCTTCAAAATTGTCTTCTCGATTTTATGCGTGGGTTTTATTTGTCTTTCGGTACTTATTAGTAGCAACTGCGCTCTTTGAAACCTCCTAGCTCACGCTGGTTTGGGGAGGTTTCCTTTGCTGCGTTTAAAATCTTGTAAGTTCCCGATTTCCACTTCATGTCTTTTTTATTTATTTTCCGGCAAATTCCCATTTCTCTTTTCTTCATTACATGATTTTGCACAATGGGGACATTGTGCGATTTGGTTTGGGGAAGGGTTTTGCGTCGCATATCATTTGCTTGCATTCACGTTTACATTTTGTTTTGCATTGTTTATTTCATTCTTATATACAAAAAAATTCAAAAAAATTGCAAAATTTCAAAAATTTCCATAAAATGCACGTTTATTTTAGCATATAGGTCGAGTCGGAACGGTAGTATTTCAAGGATGATATTGCATTTTGCACCTGTTTTGCCTCAGCCTTGCTTTATTAACATGTTATTAGTAGAATCGTATAAATGCATACCTACGAGTTTTCGTTAATTATTTGCTGGACTTGAGACTTGACTTTGAAAATTGGCAAGCTACATCATATTTCTGAGATTTAGAGCCTATAACTGGTGACATCTATGACCAGTTTATTTAGGAATGTGAGTAGTACTCCATATGAGGCATGTCACATAAATGTGCATAAATATGAACTTAATCTGCTTAATACTTGTACGCATTCGGTCTGTGGTTAGTTGACACATGTGGTAGAGGTTTCCCCTTATTCGTTTTGCCCATGAACCCCACACTGCCAAAAACAGCCTTTTGTCCCATTACTACATCCTACATTTAGCCTGCCCTTGTCAAGCTAGTAGTCTGTGTTCTTGGGATTGTTACTTAGTTTTTGGTAGCATATGCTCATGTTTGAGATATTGTTGGAAAGATGGAAAGGAGGAAAGAAAGAAATAGAAAAGAAAAAAAAAGATGAAAAAATGATTCGAAAAGAAAAAAAAGAGTTATGTACTGTTCATGCAGTCGATCGACTGCCAATTCAGGTCGATCGACTGAGGTTCGAGAAAAAGAGAAAGAATCAATTCGCATAATTCAAAATCCTTATCTTTCGGCGATTTTTGCTCCCATGTATTATTCATATTTTATGGGGAGTTAGTTGATTACTTTTATACCTGGAGATTGTGAGATTTGTGTTTGCTATAGCACCGTTCCATTTGTTTTTGAGCAAGAAGTTGGATGTTGCTATATGGTTTCCTTTCGGTACTAGCTTGATCACCTGTACCTCCACTTTTCCATAAATGTTTTGCCTCTTCTTACCCATACCTCACATATCCACATATATACCTCGGCATGTGTCATGGTCTCTTGTTGGTTGGAATGCGTATATACGGTTGTAGAGATTGCTTTCATATTAGACTGCAGGCATGTTCTTATAGGTCGTAGTTAGGTGAGAGTCTTTACAAAACCAATTCTTTCTATCTTTACATTATTCACCTGTGCTTGTTTGAGTGATAAGAGCGACCCGTGAGAGTCCAATTTGATGAGTCTCTACAGTTGACGGTTCAGTAGTTTTAACGACTCCATAACTCGTTTGCATAATTCGCATTGCTAATTGATTGTTGGTTAGTGCATTAAATTGGTTTAGGCTTTATATGTTGTAATTCGCTCTGAGATTGAACTCGTTCCATTAGGTCATTAGATCGAGTCTAGTTCTTGCTTGGGGACAAGCAAGGGTTTGGTTTGGGGAAGTTTGATGCGTGTCTTTTATATGATGTTTTACACCTCATTTTACACGCATTTCAGAGCTCATTCATGTAGTTTATGCTACATTTCTCCCTATTTCCGTCTACTTCCGTATTTTTGTACATTATTGCAGAATCCAGCGGAAATCGAGCTAAATCCATCCCCGAGTATCTTGCATTGCATTTGACGTGAAGTATTCGCTTAAGGAACGAGATTGGTGCGCGTTTCAAGGCCCAAAAGACAAATCCACGAGATTATAGAAGTCAAGTAGCAGCTCAAGCTGTCGATCGACCACTACCATCAGTCGATCGACCAACCATCGGGTTCCAGAAGCCACTGTTCATTGCTATTTAGTTGATCGACTGCCGTTCTCAGTCGATCGACCAAACTGCTATTCCAGACGAGAATTAAAAGACCGTGAATCTTGAAGCCCAAAGTTATGTTAGGTTTCGGAAATAAAGTTACGTTAGTTGCTATATAACGTAACCTAGAAACATCAGTTTTAAAACATCAAATTTTTACATTAAGTTTTACATACGGTTCTTAGAAATAATTAGGGTTTAGAATATTGTTTAGCATTGGAATTTTCGCTCTTGTTCTTAATCATTCTTCTGCTATTCACGGTATTCTTCTGCCCTATTTCAATTCACTTCTATTTCGTTGTTAGTATAGAATTGCTAGTTAGATTCCCGAAACCATTTTATCATTGCATGTTAATTGTTTGTCTTACCGCTTTAATTATGAATTCAGTACTTTTATGCCCTAGTTTTATTGTTGTTATCACCTTCAGCATGAGTAGCTAAATCAATTGTGCTAGGATGTAGGCGATTTATAGCGTAGGCGGCGTAGTATTGTTTTGGATCGAATTCGCGTGTCGGTCGATCGACTGCCATACCTGGTCGATCGACCGACCACGTGAGGTTACCTTTCGTTTTAATTGATTTTAATGTTGTATTTAACGAATCGAATGCATGCGACCAGTTAGATGCTTAATTTATAACTGACCCATTAGATCGAAAGATAGGGACAGTTGTTAGACCACCAATTAAAATGACTAAACTGTGCTGAGATCGAAAGATAGGTATAGTTTAGACCGTTAGTCACTTTTCAGGACGAGAGTCAGTATTGGTGATATTAGGGACTTATAGCGAAATCGAAAGATGCTATCTGTTAAGAGTGGACCGAGAGGACCTCTTGTTTTCCCGCCTCACTTGTGTTTGATTCAGACCAACTTAGTATGCTGCCGCCGAAGCTGTAATGAACCGACCATCCTAGTACCCCTTCTTTATCTGTTTAATCCGTCTTTTTAGTTTATTGTCTTTATTTATTCTTAGTTATAGACCAATTCAACTCAACCCATACACTCGTTACCTTAGACTAGAATTAGACAGCTAGAAATTACGTCTGCCTCCTTGTGGTTCGACCCTGTTACCACTAGCCTAGGTTAGTCTTAATAGGAAAATATAAATCTTATTTTTGGTACTCACAACGACGGGTATCAGGTAGCATATTTGATTGTTATTGTGAGATAATCCATACAAAGTGTGAAGATCAGGGGAGATATGGGTTCCCCTTGTCTCAAACCTCTTTGGCCCTTGAAGTAACCAAAATTGCTGCCATTTAGGGATAAAGTGAATGAGGTAGTTCTGATGCATGTCATAACTTGCTGGCAAAAGATGGTAGGGAACTTCAAACCCAAGAGCAAATTTTCCACAAAATCCCATTCTACTGTGTCATATCACTACAAGAAAACAAGACAAAGGCGACATAGAAGCTACAGTCGCCAATTTGGCGACAGGAAAAAAAAAAGCGGGCGACGGAAAACAGTCGCCAATTTGGCGACTGTAGCTTTTTATCCAAAAATCTGTGTGAAATCCACGGGCGACCGAAAGTTATCCAATTTGGCGACTGAAACAGTCGCCAAAATTAGCGACCAAAACCCGTCGCCAATTTGGCGACCAGAAACAGTCGCTAAATCGCCTGATATTTTTTTTTGCCAATTTTTCACCCGTCATCCTCATTCATACTATCAACAACCAAAAAAAAAAAACTTCAAGAACCCGATGACCCGACGCCACCACCAACTACCACGACCACCGGTCGCCACCACTCGCCGCCGCCATCCGCACACCACATCACCACATCACTACCGACCCTTTGTTTTTCTTTTTAATAAAGGTTTGTTTTCGACTCAAATTGATTTAATTTCTTCAATCCTTCTTATTTTGTTTAAGTTGTGATGCTTATTTAGTATCTAGTTGTAATTTATACATTAGTGATGCTTATTAATGTATGTAGTTGTAATTTAATTAGCATTTTTGTTAATTAATTTGAGTTAGGGTTAGAAATTGGGGTTTTTGTTAAATTAGTAATGTGATTTGATTAGGGGATGTAATTGAAGGTTATCTTGATAATATTAGTATTATTGAAGGTAGTAATTTAGTTTTATTAATATTGAAGTAGTATTGTTGAAGGTAGTATAGTTTTATGAAGGTAGTATAATGTTAGGATTGTATAAATTTGCCTTATAATTAACGAAATTAAGTTAGAATGAGCATGATGTATAAATTTGTTAAATTAGTAATGTCATTTGATTAGGGGATTGTATAAATTTGCAAAGGAGATTTTCTACCCTCCTACAAGAAGAAGAGGGTCAATTTCCTCCCAACAACAACCTTATACCCCAAGTGTCGTAAGTGTGCTCCAAGCTCAATTTGCCGCCAAGGAGAGGCAGGATGCCAAGAGGGAGAGGCGGGATGCCGAAAGAGATGAAGAAATTCGGAGGATGAAGGAGGAAATGGACCGGATGAACTCCTTCTTCGCCAATTGCAACACTAGGTGGCGCCCGCAACCAAAGGATCCTAGAGATCCTAATTATGGAGGTGGTAGTGGAGCGGGAGCAAGTTTCCCTGTTATGTAGTTCTTTAGAGAACATGTTATTCCCGGATAATGTTAGATGACCAAAACTCGTAGTTGTGTGTATGAACATGATTTTCTTTATCAAGTTTGGTTGTGTTGGCTTCCCATGTGTTCTCTGCTGGAAGTGTTGGTTTATTTGCAGGTTTTTACATATTTGGCTAGGTCAAAAACGATTTTTAGGCTAAAAAAAATGTAAAATTGGCGACGGATACTGGGCATTTGGCGACGGCAAACCGTCGCTAACCTTCTGATTGTGATTTAATTTTAGGGGCTATAGCGACCACAATCCGTCGCCAAAATGGCGACCACAATCCGTCGCCAAATGCCCAGTATTTGGAGGTGACGTGGCTTAAATATGGCGACCACTGACTGTCTCTAATGTGGCTACCAATAATAGTCGCCAAATTTGGCGACGAGTTTCTGTCGCCCGCTTTAAAAAATTCCGTCGCCAAAATTGGCGACGAAGTCCTGTCGCCAAAAGCGACTAAACCTAGCTACGAAGTGCGGGCGACGAGCCTTAGTCGCTTTATTCTTAATGGCGACTGTTCTCAGTCGCCTTATATGGTCGCCAATTACCTTATTTGTTGTAGTGTATTCTTTTTGGAGATCTATTTTGAAGAGGCATCTAGGAGACACAGCAGTCCTGTTATATAACTTCACAATGTCTTGGCAAATCAAGATATTCTCAAGTATAGATCTTCCCTTAATAGATGCACCCTGATTCTCATGTACAAGGTCAGGCAATATCATAGAGAGTCTGTTATAGAGCAATTTTGAGATAACCTTGTAGATCATATTACAACAGGCAATAGGTCTAAAATGTTTAACTGAGGAAGGTCTCTCACATTTGGGTATGAGGGTGATGTTTGTAGCATTGATCTGGTTCAACAATTTACCAGTTGAGAAAAAATCTTTAATGGCTTCACATACATCAGTGCCTAAAATATCTCAGGCATCTTTAAAGAAACCACTGGTATACCCATCAGGTCCAGGGGATTTATCAATAGGAGTACTAAAGAATATACCTTTGATTTCTTCATTAGTGACAGGAAGCATCAGTATATTAGCTTGCTCCTGTGTACAGCAAGGCCCATGGTTCAGAATAGAAGTTCTGATGCTCTCAGTAGGAGTCCTGCTACCCAAGAGATTCTTATAGTAGTCAAGAAAAGCTGCCTGAAGGCTATGGCGCTCTGTACACAGTTGCCCATGTTGATCTTCAATCTGTATAACCTTATTCCTCATTTGCCTTTTCTTAATTGTTCCATGGAAATAAGCAGTATTTTGATCTCCATCCTCCAGCCACTGAATCTTAGCTTTTTGCTGAAGGAATCTGTTCCTTGCCTTGGACAAGTCCTTCAACTTAGCAATAGCATTCAGCTCATGCTCAAGGAGCACCTGATTATTAATGTCCTGGACAATATTCTTTTGAATCCGTTCTAATCTCCTCTCTACTAGCAAAGTTTTATTCTCAATATCAGAATAACATTCCAGATTGAGACTTTTGAGAACAGCTTTCAGGCTTTTCAATCTCTTCACCACACTAAACATCTTGTACCCTTCATAATGCTTACCCCATGCTTCTCCCACTTTATCCTTGAAACCAGTTGCTTGCCCCACATATTGAAGTATTTAAAACTGGCATTTTTGGCAACACCACTCTTATTATTACTAATTATACAAGTGCAATGATCAAAGAGGCCTTCAGGATAAAAATGAGCTACCATATCAGGATAAATATCTAGCCAAGCTTGATTAACCAGAAATCTATCCAGTCTACTATAAATCCTGGTAGAATAGTCTTGCTTATTGTTCCATGTAAACAAAGCACCAGTGGAAGTAATATCAGTCATGCGATAATTTCCCATACAGTTGATAAAATCATCCATATCCTCCTGTTTGGTATTACCTCCCAGTCTCTCGTCAAGACTCAGAACAGTATTAAAATCCCCAGCTAGAGCCCATGGACCAGTACAACTGAGATTGATAACCTCCAACTTTTACCAGAGATCAAGTCTACCACAACCTTCATTGAATGCATAAATCATGGTCTAGTAGAAGTCATGTTGACTGACCCTGGAATGTACTTTGGTATGAATAAACTGTGCATCATATTGCAATATCTGCACATCAAACAAACTTGGCTGCCAAAGAATCCACACCCTACCTCCTTTATGATAATGACAGTTGGTAGTTACACTCCAGCCATCCAGCATATTATTAGAAATATTAAAAACATTATTATTATTGATTTTCGTTTCTAATAAGCCAAATAGACCAGCTCCCTTATTATGAATAAACTACTTAACTTCTCTCTGTTTATGTACACTATTGAGACCTCTAACATTCCAAAACCCTAAATTATGCATTGGGGGTATTTGGAGCAAAGAGTACATTTGATTTAAGAATCAAACGTGTGCTATTGATTTACTTTATTCAGATAAGGTAAATTAAACATATGTAAGATAGTAATCGATGCAATGGCTTTATGTCCAGTAGAAAACCTCTTTCGCAATTACAATATGAAAATTCAAAGCACTGCGATTTGCATAAGACGCATTAGCGAGTGGTCTTGATACTAACAAGAGTTCTTTATTTTCGTGGGAGGTTATGTTCGATATGATTGATACGTTTGTATGACATGGTATTTTATATGATAAAAGGTTGATTTTGCATTTAATTATCGTATAATTGAATGTTTGTCCTAAAATAGTATACATTGTTTAAACAGATCACCAAGTGCGTGACTTGGTTATGGAACTCTGTTTTGTAAGATAATGTATTTATATAAGTCTCTAATCAGGGCATAGTGAAAGGGACACTTATGCCTCATAATGATTAGTTGTGAGTTGGTGCCAAAATTTAACAGGGCTGTCGTATACCTATCAAAAATAACTAACTAAACTAACTATATAGCTAGGGAATTTAGGTCGATCTCCTCAGGGAGGCAAGATATCTCAAAGAGTCCGTCTTTTGGTCACAAAATGGGGGGTGTTTAAATTGGTTTTCTAAACTAAAAGGTTTAAAGGAAGAGAAGCATAGAAAAGAGCAATAAAGGCAAAAAAAGATGATAAACTATCAATAGAGAGGGGACATGTCAGGATTTCGGTTCACTACGGTAGTCCAGTGACTCAACTGTAAACAACTTAGATAAATTACTGTGAGACAGATATGGAAAGGTCCTTCCGGTCCACTTTCTATCCTAAATTACCACTAACTTAACTTCCGTCCTCGTCAGGGTAGTCTACTGTTCATAGCAGGTCTATTTAGTCCAATCTTCCAATCCAGGATTAAATTTAACCAGATTAAAAAGGTGACTCAGAAGCGTGCACTCAACTAAGCTCGAACATACGCTTATATTGCTATGGTGACCGAATCTCACAATTAATTCATCTAATTTATTCACTACATCGTCACATTCCTACCGTAGATCCCCTAATCCCAACATGAAATAGATTTAGCTACTCATATCGCTATTAATATTACCAAAACTAATAAAGATGAATGAACTAACAATAAACATAATGAAACGATAATTAAATGGCATAAAAGTAATTAGGGCAAAGAAATAAATGAAGTAAAACGAACAATTAAAGTAAATGAAAGATAGATTATTATTAAGAAAGGGGAAAGAGATAACAATCGCAAGAATCCGGTGTAAAGAACGACAAAATCCGAGCTAAATAACCCCGAAAGCAAAGTTACAGTAAAGGATGAAAGCAACGCAGTCTTGAAAAATGATAGATAATGAATTAGATGAAAAATTAGATGCTAATGACCTAGTAAAGTTGCGTTTAAATAGAAAATAAACTAAGTTCAAAAGCTAAAACAATTTCACGGGCTAATTAAAGCCCACGAAAGCCTAAACCACTCGATCGAGTAGTTTGAAACCACTCGATCGAGTAAAGCTCCAGATAAGTTACTCGATCGAACATAAATGTTACTCGATCGAGTAACTCCACTTTCCAGCACTTCTTGATCGAGTAGAAATCCACTCGATCGATCAACCAGGGCCACAGAAACCACTCGATCGATCAACCCAGGCTATTAAAACCACCCGATCGAGTAATAAAACTACTCGAACGAGTATTCTTCCTTCCAATCAGCCCAATCTCGTACCCGACTGCCTCGTAAACCGTGCCTTCACGCTTCCCAATGCAGGAACTCACTCCGAAAAATCCCGTCTCCTCAAAATGTATGCAAAAAGGACGAAAAATGGTACGATTCCACTACTTTCGCGTTCATTTCTACAAAACGAACAAAACGAACCAAAGTAGCCAATTCGGGGGCAAAATGCAATATAAACAGTATGAAAGTGCATATAAATACATGCTAAAATAGGCTAAAAAGACTATATAAAATGCACGTAGCAAATCTCCCCAAACCGAGCCTTTACTCGTCCTCGAGTAAACTAAAATGCAACTAATGGAACGGAAATGAAAACTCAGAGCTAGCTTAACTTGTCTACTTGAACCAATTTAATGCAACAAAAATTAACAGTCATAGCTAAGTAGTCAATACGCAAACGAGTTATAAGCTGTTCAGAAATATAGCCAACCTATCGACCTTGCAAGACCAACAAAATCGGACTCTCTCGTGGTCACTCTTCTCTCATTAAGCAAAGGGTGAATGTTATATGTAAAAGAGAGAAGGAAAAACAGTCACTCGCCTAACTGCGACCTACATAGCATGCATGCAACAAAAATGAAAGACGATTCAAGTACTAATGCACACAATCCAACCAATAATGTCTGTCACAGCCGAGGGCTTACAAAAGATATGGGAAAGTGAGGCTACAGGCGAGAATAGGCAAAATAAATTATGGAAATGTGGAGGTAAAGCGTCAAACTAGCACCTAAACAGGACCATATAAAACCATCCGAATCTCAACTGTCTAGAAAACAAAGCTCAAGTGCCCTTCATTGGCACTCATCTCAGTACCCAATACAAAAAGATATGAATAAAATAGAGAATTAAGACCGTCACAGGATAGAAATAAGCGCATACGATCTTCTATTTCTCAAACTAACTCAACATCTTTTTTTTCATTTTTTCATTTTTTTTCTTTTCTTTCCCTTGTTCACGTTTTCTTTTTTTTTTCAAAATTTTTTTTTTCTTTTTCACCTCTCTTCTTTTCCTCATTCTTTCTTTTTCTACCAACTCCGCACAATGAAAATGAGCCAAACTCGCAACGATGAATAATATACCACAATAGTCACACTAAACTAGCTTGACTGACAGGCTAAATTTTGGGTGTAGCAAATGGGTCAAAAAGGCTATATTTGGCTAAAGTGGAGCTAAATGGGTGAAAATGAAAGAAAGGGAAATTGTAAGCACCTCCCTGCATGTGACACCGACCACAAACCCGAATGTATGCAATTGATAAGAAATCGAATTTCATAAATTTGCAAAAATGATAAACTTTTTATGCAAGGAGTACTACTCTCAATTCCTATGTAAACTGGTCATGAATGTCACCAGTTTATACGGCTCTAAATCTTAGAAATTATAAGTAGCTTGCCAAAATTTTCAGGTCAAGTCTAAACAGTCAGCTATATTTGAACAGAAACTCGTAGACTATGCGTATGACAAAGCTAATAACTATCAACAGAGGTGCAAGGCTCAAGTAAAAATGACAAGTTATAGTACAATATCATCACGGAAATCAACCATTCCAACTCGACCTATATGCAAAAGTAAACGTGAAAATTTTTGAATTTTTTGAATTTTTTATAATTTTTTTGATTTTTTTGATTTTTGATTTTTAATGAAATAAATAAGCGTGAATGCAAAA
Organism: Silene latifolia; assembly: GCF_048544455.1. Lineage (NCBI taxonomy): Eukaryota > Viridiplantae > Streptophyta > Magnoliopsida > Caryophyllales > Caryophyllaceae > Silene > Silene latifolia. Next base: position 26,528,447 of record NC_133538.1, read on the forward strand.
CAAATGCAAATGCAGACTTAAAAGGATGCAATACCCTCCCCAAACCAAAACGGACAACGCCCTCGTTGTCCTCCAGCATACACCAGCAGATATATAAAGGGGAAAGGGAATATACAACCAATAAAGAATGAAAAATAAAATAAATAGGAGACAAAAATAGAAGAGTGAGATGTACATACAAAACACAAACTTCCCCAAACCAGCCAGAAAACTGGGGAAGTGAGTAGACCAGTAGCTACTCGTCAGCCTCCTCGTCGTTGTCGCGCACGTCCTCCACCGTCACCCTGAAGTCCGGGTCTACCTCTTGCTCTCTCCTCCTCCTCTGCTCAGCTCGAGCTCTCTCCGCTGCCGCTGCCGCCGGGTCCTCGTCCTCCTCCTCCTCAGCAGACTCCGGGTACCCCTCAGTTGGGTACCGGTAAACGGAAGGGTGTGGCCAACCCTCTGGGATTGGACGGTGTCGACTCAAGTGGTACTCGTATAGAGGGAACAAAGTCAAAGCTAAGTCCCGCTCCATACGAGCCTGTCTCTCTGCAATCTCAACTAACAAACCGTCACGGCGCCCTTGGTCCATGACCGAGGACGCCTCAAAGGGTGGTGGAGTTACAAAATTAGCCGGTAGGACCGGCTGTGTCTGTGTCTGGTCGGCGGGTGCGGAAGTAGGAGTGGAGGTAGGGATCGGGGTAGGTGTAGGAGTGGCCGTGGAAGGCTGACCGCTCCCAGAAGGTGTGGACCCCTCTCCGGTCTCAAGTCTACGCCGCTTCTTAGCGGCGGGTAAAGTGGTAGGTGGGCGGACCTGGAGGTGGTAGTCAGGTAGTGGTGGAAGTCGGGTGCCACGTGCGACATTAGGCAAAGGGGCTAGACGGGGGAGAGTGGTGCAAGGTAAGTCCACGGACAAGGAACCGTCTATCATCCAAGTCTGAAAGTCTGTGGTCAGCCAATGCTGAGAATGCATGGCATCTAGGCTCAGATACCTCTCTACCGAGAGGTACGGTAAGTCATGAGGCCAGACAGGGAAAAGGAAACGGGCAAGAATAGTGGCTATGCCACCGCAGACAATAGATCCCGTGACCTTCTCCCCCTGGGCCTGGAAGTACTGGGCGGTCAGATAGGCAATGTTGAGGGTAAAAGGACCCTCGCAGTCAATGTTCAGGTAACCGCCTAAGATGGAGAGCTCGTTGTTGTTGATGTTGTTTAGCTCCCTACGGCCAAAAATGGTGCTCCCCATCAGTCTAAGAAAGTAACGGGCAGGGGAAAGGTGGACCTGTGTTAGCTTTCGCTTGGGAAAGGTGGTCTGGGCCAAGGTCTGCCAAAGCTGACGAATGACCTTCCTCGGGGCAATAGTGTCGTCCGTAAAGGAAAGGTCGAGTCTGGTACCAAACTCCTCCGAAGTCATCGAAAAAGTCTGGTTGAACAACCGGAATGACACGGAAGGACTAGTGGGGGCAGCGTCGTGTGCCCCGGAGGAGAAGGTGAAGGAGCTGAGGAACTCAAGACTCAGCTCCAGAAAGGTGTGGCCACTTATAGTGATGAGTCCGGCCATCCCCGTGCCCCGTAAAAGCTCACAAACTGACTCATAGAAGTCGAGTCTCTCAAGTGCCGGTCGGTCTAAGAACCGTGTAGGGAAAAACTGACAGCCAACTAGGTTATAAAACCTCTTACGATGTACATCGTTAACAAAAATTACCTGCGGGAACTCAGGGTGGGAATCGAGGGAGTCGTCCCCGCGGACAGTGACCGTGCCAGAAGGAGCAACAGAAGTAGAAGTACTAGGAGCTGGCATAGCACGAGCACATCCACGACCTCGGCCACGGCCTCTAGAACCTGAGGTAGAAGCCCGTCCAGTGACGGTGCGAGGAACTAGAGCCACCCGAAAAGCAGCTGCAATTGCTGGTGAGTCCGCCACAGGTGTGCTCACCGTGGCTGATGTAGAGGTTGTGGCTGCTATGACCGCCACTGAGGAAGAAAGACTAGAAGCGATCTAAGCTAGCGGTGGTGGTGGTGATCAAGTGGCAGCCAAACAGAGCTAGCGAGCGGTGCTAGCAGTGTAAAACGTACCAAAGAAGCGAGAGACTAAGAACACGGGGTTGCGGTACTAACAGAAGTGGAGGCGGTGGTGACAGCAGGGACCACCGTCTCAGGCAAGGATGGACTAGAAGTCGAATTAGTGGCGGGCAGAGAGCTAGAATCCATCCTGAATAAAAAGGGCAGGGGAATTTGATAAGAAAAAGCATGAAAACGGCATGATAATTCCCCTAATCAGTCGAAAAATTCGACTTACAGCACAAAAATTCCCAATTTTCCTCAAAAATTTCGAATAACAACGGGTAAGCAGCGATAGGGGAAGGGTAGCAGGCATCATTAGCAGCAATTAAGCAACAACGGAAGTAAATTAGGCATATGACAGCATGAAAACCCAATTGACAATCGAAAATTTCGACTGAAAATCACCCACAAGCAAAAATCAACGAGATATGGGAATTAAGCATCAAGTAGTGTAAATTAAACATGAAATCGGAATTTTTGTCGAAAATTTCGACCCAAAACTGAAATCGAAACCCTAATTCCTAATACACTTCATAAAAGGCATAATTAATGAAATTAAAATGCAATAAGGTGTAGGAATTTCTTACTTGATGCTAGAAATCCTACAAATTGCAATTAATCGACAAAGAGCAAGCAGAAAAGGCTATTTTTGATCGAAAACCGCGGAACCCTAATTCCCTTAATAGACCATGTAAATGAGTGTAAATCAAAAGGAAAACAGAGGGCAAATGACGATTAATCAATAATAAGCACAATGTAGGCGACGGATTTGGCAAATGGGCAAGAAATATGGGGGATTTTGGGGTTTTTGATCGCAAAAGGGAAGGGTGTCGAGAAAATTGGGGGTTAAATGAAATAACAATGAAAAAGAAAGGAGTTAAAGGAGACTCCATGCGTGTCATTTCCCATTTCACTCGATCGAGTGGTTTAGAACTGCTCGATCGAGGACTTTATGGATCCATCTACTCGATCGAGTAAAAATTTACTCGATCGAGAACTCCCCTTTCAGCTTTACTCGATCGAGTAGTATGGAATCACTCGATCGAACACATTTCACTCGATCGAGTACAAAAAGTACTCGATCGAGCTCTTTTCCTCGTGTAAGCTCTTGAATTCGTCATTCTTCCATTGAATTCGCGTAAAATTCCCCAAACCTGCATAGAAACACTTGCAAAAGTATCCCAAAATACCAAATACGCAAATTGACAGTCTATAGTCTCTAATCTACGCTAAAAATTGTCTAAATTCTAATTGCCCTAATTAAAAGCAATAAATAAAGTTCAACGAAAAATTTAAAAATTGTTTTTACAAGTTGGTACATGGGGCATTTCCCCGCTCACTTCCCAAGGCAATTCAGTAGCCCCTTGGAGGGCTCCTGACTGGAGGACGTCCTCTCAGCAACATTGATTGTCCTCTTTAATTTCCACGAGCTTGAACTTGAATCGTTAGGAGGAGAATAGTTGACATCCACATATGCGCGAACTTTTCTCATCCTTGCTCCTTTCTCACCGGCTTTGACATCGTCACTCCCACTTTGACTGACATTAATTGCACAACACCCCTTGACAGCTCCTGCATTATTTTCATCTCACACTGCAGCAAGGAAGGAAAATGACGAACTATCCTCCCTTTTGCTCTCAACCTGAGGCGGAGGGGTCACAATAGCAGCACAATGCTCCAAATTTTCATTTGGAGTGTCAATAATAGGGTCAATTGAAGAGAGGGCATTGCAAGGCTGAGTTTGCATGGGAGCCCTCCGGAACTTAGACTGATGGAATATCAGCTCCTCATCCCCAACCTGAAAAGTCAATGTCTTGCCCCCGACGTCTATTACTGCACGGGCAGTAAATAAAAATGGTCTCCCTAAAATAATAGGGGTATGGGCATCTTCGGGGATGTCAAGCACAACAAAGTCAACGGTAATAAAGAACCTCCCGATCTTAACAGGTATGTCTTCTATTACACCTAATGGACGTGATATGCTATGGTCGGCCATCTGAATAATCATGTTTGTGCAATTAAACTTTGTCAAACCAAGTCTCTTAGCCAGAGACAGCGGTAAGACACTCACGCTAGCGCCAAGATCGCATAACGCGTTATCAATCAAATGGGTACCAATATGACACGGAAACGAGAAACTACCCGGGTCTGACTGTTTGGAAGGTAACTTATTCTGAACTAGGGCTGTCACTACCTCGGTCAAAGCTACCGTCTCATGATCATTAATGTGCCTCTTACGCGATAAAATTTCTTTCATAAATTTAAGGTAAGAGGGTACCTGTGTCAGCAGTTCGGCGAATGGCACAGTGACCTGCAGGTTTCTCAGGAGTTCGGCAAACTTGCCGAATTGTTGATTAGCTTTAGTACTCTGCAGACGCCTCGGGAAGGGAACCGTGATGGGTATCTCGAATCCCTTGTTCCTCTCTTCCAACGTGTCAGCCGGATCAAGCTCCAAGTCCTTCGGACGCTTCTTTCCTCTCGAACGAGGTCTTTCAAGTGATTTCTCACTCGATCGAGCACTAGCAGGCTCTCGATCAAGCTGTCCTTTATCTACACTACTCGATCGACCAAAAATACCATTCAATCGAGTAGTTTCTTCAACAAAATCACTCGGTCGAGTAGAAAATTCACTCGATCGAGCAGCTTCTTTTCCCTGTTCACTCGATCGAGTAGAAATTCCACTCGATCGAGTACTTTCTTCAACATTTTTACTCGATCGACCCCCAGAAACTAGTCGATCGAGTACTTTCTTTGCCGTCAGCTCCTTTTCTTCGCCAGAACAGTATTCATCAGCAATATTTTCCTTCCTCGGGTCTGATTTCAACACTTCCGGTCCCTCATATGAACGACCGCTTCTCAAATTAATTAAATTTACCGTCTCATGTGGATTTTTGTCAGCTTGTGACGATAAATGACCCGGTTTCCTTGTAGACTGGTTCGCGACTAACTGGGCAACTTGAGTTTCAAGTGCCTTGATTGATGCGTCTTTTTGTTGATCACTCAGCTGCCACTGCTTTGTCAAAGATTGTAGCATTGTCTTCAACTCACCTAGTTCACTTACCCCACCAGAAGACAATGCACCCTGGTTAGGTGTAGGAAAGGAAGGAGGCTTCTGAAAGCCTTGTTGAGTCTTATGTGGAGGGACATACGGCTGCTGCTGCTGCGGAGGATGGGTAGGATTGAGCACATTTTGACTAGTCCACCTCAAATTGGGATGGACTGCCCCTTGGTTGTTATAATAGGAACCCCCTCCTTGCCTGTATTGTTGAAAAGTAAGGACCTGTTCCTTCTCCGTGAGACAGCCAACAACAGTGTGACCGTCATTGCTCCCACATCTCTCACATGTGACGGTCTCCCCTCTAATAAGCATATGGACCGTCTGAGGCTCCCCAGCAGAATGTAACTCCAACTTATCAAATCTAGCATTCATGGCTTCCAGCTGAGCCACAACTTGCTTATCGACTGCATGAACTGTTCTAATACTATCCCTCGGGTTCCCATACTCAGCACAGTGATTCGCCATCTATTCAATAAGGGCTTATCCCTTACCATCGTCAGTGTTCTCTTGGAATCTCCCGTTAGATGATGAATCAAGTATGGCTCTGTGATCATCGTACAACCCATTATAGAACTGGTTAGACAGAAACCACGGATCAAAACCATGGTGAGGAATAGACCTCACCAACTTCTTGAAACGGGACCACGTGTAACACCCCCATACTCCGAGTGCCTTACCAGGACCACTCAGGTATGAAGACATCACCATCTCGGTTGCCTGAGGCATGATAATCAAATAGACAAAACAGAAACAACATTTATTATAAGTAGTTTAATGAATAAGTACAATCCTCGAAACCAAACTGAAAGTACAATACATTATTCCAAACTATCTGTTCTCAACTGAAATGTAAATAAATGCTAAACTACAGCGGAAGACTCTATCGTCATGTCGTGGCCATCCCGGCCTATCCCAAATATCATCTCTATACTGTTCAATATCTGCTCACCATCCCCGAATGGATCACCGCAGGTTTTACAAAACAACACCAGGGTCAGTACTAATCACACAATCAATATAGATAACAACAATAAGACAAACAGACAATGAACCACACACACACCCATACACCACCAACTCCCATCATCTCAATATCGACATCCCACCGGACCGCCCGCGATGGGGACCGCAGCCGTTCCCACCTAAGCCCCGCTCATCGTAAGAGCGATAACCCTGTCCATTAATGTGCACATCCCCTTTCGTGGCGGGTTCCACGAAGGGCGAAACTAGGGCGTGAGATCACTCCCGCAAGTGACCCCACTCGGTAGAGAACGCATCTCGAGAGCCATAGGAACCAATCACAACCACAATCACAATCACAATCATCATATCAAATAACTAACTACAACACATCACCAATATCCCATTATGGGACTAATACTTTGAGTAGAAATCCTACCCGGAAAGCACAACACGCAGACGGTATCTACAGCTGTCTCAAAACGCCTCTTCTACAAATTCTCCTCCTAACAAATAACACATAAAGGCTACCAATTACTTACTATTCATAAAACCCCCAAATCCTAAATTAGGGTTTGACCAAACCTAGCAAAACATTATATAAATTATATTAAAAGCTTACCCTTGACGCAAGGAATCCAACGACACGAACTACGACACGAACTGACCGTCTGAACTCCGGAATTGTTAAGGATGCGATTAGGAAGATGATCGATCGCTTTCTCTCTTAAACAGGTTTTAGAATTTGGTAAAAGTGAATTAAAACAACGACGATTAAGTTTAAATACCCTAATCGCATAATTAACAAAACCCGCGAAAAACTCCCCGTAAACCGGACACTCGATCGAGTACCCAAGGTACTCGATCGAGTACCCCCCTACTCGATCGAGTGCCCCAGCTACTCGATCGAGTGCCCAACAGTCGAAACTATTTTATTCGCAACATACCCTTACTCGACAGAGTAAGGGCTACTCGATAGAGTACCCCCCCAAGACCATAAATACGGAGTATTACAGTCTTCCCTCCTTAAAAGGAACTTCGTCCCCGAAGTTCAAACCACTACTAAACAAAGGTACTCCCATAAGCTTCCCGACTCGAAGGTCAAAATAAACACAACGTAAAACATGCTACTAACCCAACTTATCCCGACAAACATACCGACACAACATATAAAAGGGGTGTAAAAACTCTTAAAAACTCTCGCGATCATCTCCTACCCCCCTAAAAGAAACAAGGTTACGTCCCCGTAACCATACATACCTGATCAAAAAGGAAAGGGTAACGCTCTTTCATGATATCCTCCGCCTCCCATGTAGCTTCCTCAGTCTCATGGTTAGACCAAAGGATCTTAAGCAAAACTGTCTCACCACTCCTGGTCTTTCTAACTTTTCGGTCTAGGATCTGCTTAGGCACCTCAAGGTACGATAAAGACTCATCCACTCTAAGCTCTCTCGCCTCCAACACATGTGACGGGTCACTCACATACTTCCGCAGCTGCGATACATGAAACACATTATGCACTCTCTCCAAAGCAGCCGGTAAAGCCAAACGATAAGCCACTTCCCCAACTCGCTCTAAGATCTCATAAGGCCCTATAAACTTCTGGCTTAGCTTGCCTTTCTTCCCAAATCTCATAACTCCTCGCATAGGAGACACTTTCAGAAGAACCTTGTCCCCAACCTGAAACTCTATGTCCCGACGATGTAGATCTGCATAACTCTTCTGTCGATCCTGAGCTGCTCTCATCCGTTCCCTGATCATCTTAATCTGTTCCACCATCTCATGTACCATCTCTGGTCCTAAAACCACTTTGCCTCGACTATCGTCCCAACAGATCGGACTCCTACATCTCCTCTCATACAAAGCCTCAAACGGTGCCATGCCAATACCGTGTGATAGGCTTGTTGTTGTAAGAAAACTCTATTAAGTCCAACCTCTCGCTCCCGCTACCACCAAAATCCATCACACAAGCTCGCAACATATCCTCAAGAGTCTTGATTGTTCTCTCGATCTGCCCATCTGTCGCAGGGGTGAAATGTTTGTACTCATCTTCAAAGTTGTTCCCAACGATTCCTGCAACTCCTTCCAAAACCTCGATATAAACCTCGCATCTCTGTCAGACACTATGTCCTTAGGGACTCCATGTAACTTAAGCACGTTCTTTCGATAGGCCATAGCCAATTGTGCCTTAGTCCATGTATCTTTCATTGGAACAAAGTGAGCTGACTTGGTCAACCGATCCACTATCACCCAAATCATATTGTTACCTTGTTGACTCTTAGGTAAACCCACAATGAAATCCATGGAAATGGATTCCCACTTCCACTCCGGCACCTCCAAAGACCGAACCTTACCTTGTGGTCTTCTCTGTTCCCCTTTAACTCTCTGGCATGTCAAACAACGGGACACAAACTTGGCTATCTCTTTCTTCATCCCAGGCCACCAAAACGTTTTCTTCAAATCTTTGTAAAGCTTGTCTCCACCGGATGAACTGAATATGGTGTGCAATGCGCTTACACATGATTGTCTTTTTCAACTCCTCGTCATTAGGAACACACCACCTACCATCAAACCTCAAGCTACCATCCGTATGAATGGAAAACCGGGACACTGTCCCTTTCTCTACTCCACTCTCCCACTCCACTATCTTAGGATCCAAAGCCTGTTACCTCGAATATCATCATAAAACTCCATGTGTCTTGTCATATCACCCATAGCATCTCCTTTCTGCATCATATGAATCCCAAAGCTCGCTACCTCATCCCTCAGCCTCATCAAAGATAGAGCTGTACACAAGGAATGTACACTCTTTCTACTCAAAGCATCAGCAACAACATTGGCCTTTCCTTCATGGTAGATGATTTCCATGTCGTAATCACCAATCAACTCCATCCACCTCCTCTGTCTCATGTTCAACTCCTTCTGCGTGAAGATGTACTTGAGACTCTTGTGATCAGAAAATACCTTAAAGATTGCTCCATAAAGGTAGTGCCTCCAAATCTTGAGAGCAAACACCACTGCACCCAACTCCAGGTCATGAGTAGGGTAGTTCTCCTCATAAGGCTTCAACTGCCTAGAAGCATAGGCAATTACTTTACCATTCTGCATCAACACACATCCCAACCCATTCTTCGAGGCATCTGTATAGACCTCGAAATTCTCGCTCCCTTCAGGCAATGCCAAGACAGGAGCTGTGGTCAAACGCTCCTTTAAGGTTTGGAACGCCGTCTCACAACTCTCATCCCAACGAAACCTGTTCTCTTTCCTCATCAACGCTGTCATCGGTCTAGCTATCTTGGAGAAATCTTTCACGAATCGTCTGTAGTATCCAGCTAAACCCAAGAAACTCCTAACCTCAGCAACATTCTTCGGTGCTTCCCACTTTGTCACTGCTTCAATCTTCGCCGGATCCACAGCTACCCCATCTTTAGAGATTACATGCCCCAGAAAAGCAACCTTCTCCAACCAGAACTCACACTTGGACAGCTTAGCATACAACTCATGATCTCTCAAAGTCTGCAACACGATCCTCAGATGCTCCTCATGCTCCTCCTTAGTCTTAGAGTAGACTAAGATGTCATCGATAAACACCACTACAAACCGATCCAAGAACTGTACGAAGATCCTATTCATCAAATCCATAAACACTGCCGGCGCATTAGACAACCCAAATGGCATCACCACATACTCATAATGGCCATACCTCGACGTGAAAGCTGTCTTCGGTATGTCCACATCTCTAATCTTCACCTGATGGTACCCCGACCTCAAATCGATCTTAGAAAAGACCGTTGCACCACTCAACTGATCAAACAGGTCATCTATCCTTGGCAAAGGATACTTGTTCTTTATCGTCACACGGTTCAGCTCCCGGTAATCTATGCATAACCTCAAAGTTCCATCCTTCTTCTTCACGAAAAGAACTGGTGCTCCCCAAGGCGATACACTTGGTCTAATGTATCCCTTCTCTATCAAATCATCCAACTGCTTCCTAAGCTCCTCCATCTCCTTAGGACCCATACGGTACGGTGCCTTAGAGATTGGCCCCGTCCCTGGCTTCAACTCAACGGTGAAATCTATCTCCCTCTTCGGTGGCAACCCCGGAATCTCCTCTGGAAAGACATCTGCAAACTCCCCCACCACTGGTATCTCATCAACTGCCGGGCTCTCTATCCGGTCATCTCTCACATGGCACAAAATCAGAGGACATCCCTTCCTCAGATACGACTTCAAACTGACAGCTGCAATCAACTTAACTTTGGGTTTGACTAGAAACCCACGATAAGACACACTTACACCCTTAGGACCTCTAAGGTGTTGGGGTTGGTGTCCTTAACAGTTAGTGCAAGGACTTATAAACCTCTAAAAGGATCAAAGGGTATACTTTGTATTATAATCAGTTGATCCACGTTTATCAATAACGGTTGGCTTGCTAGATAAGTTTGACGTTATTGTCATACAGATGGCGGTGATCAACTGGTCCCTAAAAGTCACACCTATAGGATACGTCTTGAGTGATGTGACGGTATGAAAATACAGTCATATAGATGCCAAATTTGACTAACCGATTAGTCGAGTTATTTGACTAATAATTAGTCAAAAATGTGATGTTGAGATATTATATTTAATACGGATTAAATATCATGGGCTAAAGGCGAATTAACCAGTTAATTCGTAAAATTAAATATAAGCGTTTTATATTTAATTAAATGTGTATTGAATATAATTATACAATACTGTTTTGTCGGACATGTATTAATAATTCAACTAACCCGTGATATTAGTTGATGCCTTAATTTCCGATAACCGATAGCAGTTTATAATTAACCCGCGTCGTATACACTTAGCGAGTTATGGACCGGACCACGAGTTTAAGTGAAGAGAATAAGAAAAGCCCATATGGGCTCCTCTCACTCGGTTTGGCCGAGTATAACATAGACAAAAGGAGAGTTTTCTCCTTAGTCTAACCTAATATTCATTTGACAAAAAGAATTAGGGTTTTGGGAATTGTGCCTCCCAAAATTCGGATCTCACATCCAACACAATTCACAAAAACTATCCTCTCAATATTGCTAAGGCAATTAGAGGAATTGATCTAGCACAAGGGCATTACTCGGACTATCTTGGGTGCATCGTTTAGGAGGAGATTTACTTTAATCTCTCATTGCCTTTTGCACTAGGACCGAAGGTTATTTCTACATCTTTATCGCTTTCATCTTGTTTTTCGTTTTATGACCATAAAATACATATGAATTTTGCGTTATAATCCTATAAAGAGAGGGTTTTATACGGATCTAACCCTACAAGTGGTATCAGAGCGAGGCCACGTATATTTTTATATGTGTTTTTCATTAAACGATTTTGAAAACGATGAATTTTGTTCAAAAATTGGTCTCGGCTGCCAGTTTTTTTGTCACGGCATTTTTGAAAAAAAAAATTGCTGCGTTTTTTTTTTTTTTTTTTTTGTGATTGTTGGAAACCGTGTCTAGTTTACACGGTGTTGATTGCCTTGTTTTAATTTTTGATCTTTGCGTATTGTCTATGTAATCGATATTCATCGCTATATGTTAAAGATCGGTTAAAATCATTGCATAAAATTTCGTGTTGCACAAAAAAAAAAAATTTTTGTCTCGGCATTTTGTTCTTGAAAACCGTGAGGCTTGTAATGTTCACGGCCTGTTTTCTGAATTTTACATTAATTTGCGTGCCACACAATTTTGTTAGATCGTTCGATCTCTTGTTTTAGTGTTGTTCTTAGCGAATTGTTGTTTTAATCGATAATTACAACAAGATGTGAAGAACATGTCAATTGTATTTTTATTTTAATCCGGATTAGAGTAAATTGCAATTGTGTTTAAATCAAACCGTTTTGTTTTGATCTTTCTTTGCTCACAAATTGAGCCGTGTAAATTTTTTTGGGGTAAAAGACCCTCTCGGCATTTCTGCCGGTTTTAAAAAAAAAATTTTTTTTTTTTGGCCCCTGGTACTGTTCACGTGAACAGTACAGAAGAAAATTTTTCTGTTTTTTTCTTTCGGCCTTTTTAATGCATAAAACGTTTTTTTTATGCTCTCGCTTGATTAGTGAAACGGTTCACCCACGAAAACTAAAGTTACTTTAAAAATTTATTGTAACGGATTATATCGAATTAAAATTAAGTTGATGAAGCGGTTTTGTCACATAATTTTAATTATCTTTGGTGGTTTGGATAAATTAAACATAATTACGGAATTATGTCACGAATTAATTTATTTTAGTTGATGCATTTTATTTATCGTTCTTTTTATATTTTGAATGTTTTGAATGCCTTTAAATTACGTATTTATTTATTTTGCAAACGGTTGTAACTTAGTGTGGCCTTAGTAGAACGTGTTACCGTAATGATGGAACACGGTCTTGGTTGTATTTTGAGATCTCGTATCTCCATTTTATTTCTTTTAATTACAGTTTTTATTTAGAATGTAAATAGGTTTATATTTGTAAATTTTAAATTGTAATTCTTGAGAAGACTAAAGATGGAGACCGGATGCTCACTCCCGCTACATGGATCAAGATGGAACACCAAGACAAGCTTTTCGGGTCCAACGGTGGATTCCAAAGTTGTATATTGTTCTTTTTACTAGGATAGGCCACACTAGGAATTTTATTTACGTATCGCATTCAATTTATTTATCTTATTGTAACGATAGCTTGCATCATATTCCGCCTAAAACCAAACCACCTAATTATTGCATGAAAACTGACACATATAGAGGTCACGAGTTAGTTTTCATTGACATTCGTATGTCACACGATCATGCTAAGCCATCACCTAAATTGATTCATTCACGCAGACGCTAGTTTTTCGTTCACTTAAAATGAATTATAATTAAGTTGATGGGATCTTCCTCGTATAAACCAAAATTGAGAACGGTCTTTATAGGTCAAACTCCAAGGACTCCCTTCTTCGTCGGTAGGCATACTATGACCCCTTCTACGTCGGGTAAATTGGAACCGATTGACTTATTTTATCTCAACACTATGGTCACTCGTACGATCCTGTGACTATGGTGGACTAATAGATAGGATTTCCGGAAATCTATCGACCAAGAGTTCTTCCGAAAGAATTAGCTAAACAGTTGGCTTATCAATTTACAGAAATTGAGTCTTGGGATCACTTGTATCTTTCTTGAGGGAGATCAATTATGCAAGTGCGAGAGTCTACATGTTTTAAAATGAATTTTAAAATAGACTTAAATCACCTCGATGAGTTGCTTATTTCGTTTTGTTTTTCTTTCTTTTTCAGTGTAGATCACGATTTTAAATCGCTAAACAACAAATGTCTGGTTCAAGTGATAACCCAATGCCAAGTGCCACATTGGACCGTGAGTCCTGGCTTAGGATCTTCATGAGTCGGATGAATCGCCTCTACTCGATCAAGAATGACGGATCCAACTTCGGGACCGGGAGGCGGCATTACGGAATCTTTGCCGCTGCCGACGGGAAGCTCAGATATCTGCTTGAGCCCATGCCGTTAAACCCAGGCCCCACGGATGGAATTAACGAAATCAACGAGTATAACGATTTCGCTTTAGAAGCGGGTGCGGTAAAGAACGTACTCATTTTTGCAATGGAACCCAATTTGCAGAAACGCTTCATAGCCCAAGGTGCAAACAAGATTTTCACCACGCTCACTAAGGAATTCTCGAAAGCACCGAGAATCGTGACCTATGAGCATACCACTCGCTTCTTTGATGCGAGACTCCAGAAGGGCCAACCGGTTAGCCCACACATTCTCAGCATGATTGAGAATGTCGAGAAACTGGAGACCTTTAACTGTAACATCAGCGAGAATATTGTTATCGACCGTATTCTTCACTCACTCCACGATGGTTATTCGCAATTCAGAGCGAATTACTATATGAATGATTTGAAGAAAACTCCCCATGAATTACACTCCCTCCTCGTATGCACCGAGAAGGACATGAAGTTCAGTGGGAGTTCGAAACAGGATGTTCTCGTTGTGTCAAACAAAGGGAAAGGGAAGGGCAAAGCTCCGGCAAACCTAACAGTAGGTAAGGCGAAGTTCAAGAAGTCGGGTTCAGGGAAGAGTGGTCCTGGTGAGGCGAGTAACTCATCAGGCGCGACAAAGAGCAAAACCGAAAACATGGAATGCCATCACTGCCACAAGACTGGGCATTGGAGGCGGACATGTCCTGTTTATCATGAGGACATAAAAGCGGGTCGCGTTAAACCTGTTGGTATGTCTTCTTCTTCTACTTTTATTCATATGATTGAGATTAACCATGCAAGTTACGGAACTTGGGTCTGGATCTTGGTTGTGGTTCTCATCTCAATGTAATCATGTGCAGGGCCTCCGAAATCTCGAACCTCTCGTAAAGGGTGAGGTTGACCTGCGTGTTGGGAATGGAGCAAGAGTGGCTGCCATCTCCAAGGGGACATATGTGATCCAGCTTCCAAGCGGATTTGAGTTATCATTATATGATTGCCATTATGTTCCTAGTCTTTCCAAAAACATTATTTCAGTTTCTGCACTTGACAAACTTGGTTTTTCATTTGTAATAGAAAATAATGCTTGCATTTTCTCTTTACACAATATGATTTATGGCAAGGCAGTCTCCTTGAACGGAATTTATGTTTTAGATCAGACGACCGAAATATTACACGTAATGAATAAAAAATTAAAGGTAGGTGATAAAGATCAAACATATCTATGGCAATCGCCGCATGGGACACATTAATGAGAAACGCGTAAAACAACTCATTAAAAATGGAGCTATCTCGGCCTTTGATTTTCAATCATTTGGCACGTGTGAATCATGTCTCATCGGTAAAATGACTCGTATTTCCTTCAAAGGTGTTGGAATGCGCTGCTGACGACCTATTAGGACTCATACACACGGATGTATGTGGACCTATGTCAATCACCGCACGAGAAGGCTATAGGTATTTCATCACTTTCACGGATGATTTAAGTAGATATGGCTATGTCTACTTAATGAAGCACAAAAGTGAATCCTTTGAGAAATTCAAAGAATACCAAAATAGGGTACAGAACCTACTTGGTAGAAAGATAAAAACACTACGTTCAGATCGTGGTGGCGAGTATCTTTCTCACGAGTTTGATCAACACCTTAAAGACTGTGGGATCGCCCTACAGTTAACTCCACCTGGAACACCTCAGCTGAATGGTGTGTCCGAACGGAGAAATCGAACACTACTTGATATGGTTCGATCCATGATGAGTCACACGGTTTTACGATTCATTATGGGGTATGCTCTTTTGTCACCGCTCTAATACTTAACCAAGTCCGTCTAAAGTCTGTGACAAGACTCCATATGAACTATGGAAGGGAACGGTCCCTAACTTGTCCTTTATACGGGTTTGGGGCTGCGAGGCTTATGTCAAGTGGAGACCTGAAGATAAGCTCGGCCCGCGATCGGTCAAGACATACTTTATAGGTTATCCTAAAGGAACACGTGGTCATTACTTCTATTCGCCAACCGAACAACGTGTTTTTGTTGCGGCTAGTGCGACATTCTTAGAGAAGGAATTTCTCGAGAATGCAAAGAGTGATAGAACCTTCGACCTGTCGGAGATTCCAGAACCAAACACCGAGCAACCATTGGAGGAACCTATTCCTTCAATCCCGGCTGCGGTGAATATTCCTGAGGAACCTAGGAGGTCGGGAAGAGTCTCTATTCCTCCAGACAGATACATTGGTATGGTCGAGGAACATGATATAGACGACGTTCTACTCTTAACGAGTAGTGAACCCGCAACCTATAAAGGTGCCGTGACCAGTTCTGACTCGAAACTATGGCTTGAGGCCATGAAATCCGAGATGGACTCTATGTATGAGAACAACGTGTGGGATCTTGTTGACTTACCTGCTAAGGTTCGTCCCCTTCAATGCAAATGGCTTTACAAGATAAAGCATTCTGCGGAAGGTCAACAAGATATCTACAAAGCACGACTAGTTGCTAAAGGTTTCACCCAAGTGCCAGGTTTGCACTACGATGAGATTTTTGCACCCGTAGTCATGTTGCGTTCCATCCGGATTATCTTAGCGATTGCCGCTTTTCATGACTATGAAATTTGGCAAATGGACGTAAAAACCGCCTTCTTAAACGGCTTTTTGGAGGAAGAGTTGTACATGGTACAACCCGAAGGTTTCATCGATCCAGCACATCCTAAGAAAGTGTGCAAGCTTAAGCGTTCCATTTATGGACTTAAGCAAGCATCAAGGAGTTGGAATCATCGCTTCGACCAAGTGATAAAAGAAAATGGATTTACTCGATCTGTCGAGGAACCATGTCTATATATCAAGTCGAGTGGGAGCAAGATTGTCTTCCTAATATTGTATGTTGACGACATACTCCTGATTGGGAATGACATACCTCTCTTAACTTCGGTGAAAGTATGGTTGAAAAACCATTTCCAGATGAAAGATCTGGGAGAGGCACAAAGAATTCTAGGCATCCGTATCTATCGAGATAGATCACGACGGATGCTATCTCTCGATCGAGTCTTACATAGACAAAGTCCTAGAGAGATTCAGCATGACTAACTCCAAGAAGGGGTTCCTTCCTATGTCTCCAGGGGTGCATTTGAGCAAGTCTCAGGCACCAGAGACACCGGAAGAGAAAGAGCGCATGGCACGGATACCATATGCTTCGGCAATAGGATCTATCATGTATGCCATGATATGCACACGTCCCGACGTGGCATATGCATTGAGTATGACAAGTCGATTCCAACAAAGATCCAGGTGAATCACATTGGGTGGCTGTCAAGAACATTCTTAAGTACCTACGGAGGACTAAAGATTGGGCATTGACTTATGGAGGCGAAAAAAAGCTATGCGCAACCGGTTACGCAGATGCTAGCTTCCAAACGGATCGAGATGACTCGAAATCTCAGTCTGGATTCGTTTTTACTCTTAATGGCGCTGCAATCACCGAAGAGTTCGAAACAAATGTTACAGAAGAGATTCTACGACGAGTCCGAGTACTATGCCGCGTCTGAAGCTACAAAGGAAGCGATATGGATGCGTCAATTCTTACATGGGCTATCTGTAGTGCCTAGTTCGAATGACCCGATCACCATCTATTGCGACAATAGTGGTGCCATCTTCCAAGCTAAGGAGCCAAAGTCTAGCAACAAGTCTAGACATGTACAACGGAAAGCTCATCTAATCCGGGATTACGTGGAGCAAAAGACAAAGAGTGAGTGATAGAAAAGATTGCTACTGATGACAACATAGCAGATCCTCTCACTAAAGCATTACGACAAGATAAGCATGAAGGGCACGTTAATTCCATGGGAATTAAACGTGTTCCTAAGTTGTAGTACTCTTTTATGGATTAGATTCATTCGCTTTTGTACTCTATACGACCTCATCGTTTTGATAATTTATATATATATTTTGTTTTTCATGTGGATTTGTACGACAAATTTTGAACACCACAAAGTGAACTGCAAAAACATTATATTTTTTTTAGTCCTTAATTGCCCACATGAGCTGATAACTCTGGCAATTATTTTGTGACGTTGGTTGATGGTGGGTTCAACTAGCCATAAGTCAACAGGTTGACTGACCAATCACAGAGGCGTTTTATACGGATATTTCGTAGGACACAATTGTGACATCGACATGGAGTCCTAAATGTTTTCCAACATTCGGTGCCCGGTCGTGGATAGGACATCCATAATGATCCTAAGAGTCGATTCTGTTGACTATCGACTGTCTCTTGAGACTAAGGCAGATTTTGGGTGACTTTGGTTTCTTTCTCACGGTCATCCGTAACAGGGGGCCAAGTAGATTTTTTTCTGGGTCATTTCATGTTGTGCTTAGATCGGAAGGAGTTCGAGTTGAAGGAAATATTCACCTTTATCGGTACTCGATATTTCTCGGGGCCACTCGAGGAGTCAGAATCGAAATGCATGGCCATGCTCGGATACGGATTCGTTTTATCGGTTAAGTTACTCTCTAGTCGGGAAACCACTCTTGATCCGGATCGATTGTAAAAATACGACCTTTGCGGATCCGTAATCGCAAATTGTTTTACATTGAGTGGGAGAAATTTTAAATGAATATGAGAATCGGTTATCGCACATACACTTGTTCGGACAAGTGGGAGTTTGTTGGAGGTAGTGTCCTCCAGTTAGTGCGGATAACATCATTGCACATACACTTGTACGGACAAGTGGGAGCTTGTTGGGGTTGGTGTCCTTAATAGTTAGTGCAAGGACTTATAAACCTCTAAAAGGATCAAAGGGTATACTTTTGTATTATAATCAATTGATCCACGTTTATCAATAACGGTTGGCTTGCTAGATAAGTTTGACGTTATTGTCATACAGATGGCGGTGATCAATTGGTCCCTAAAAGTCACACCTATAGGATACGTCTTGAGTGATGTGACGGTATGAGAATACAGTCATATAGATGCCAAATTTGACTAACCGATTAGTTCGAGTTATTTGACTAATAATTAGTCAAAAATGTGATGTTGAGATATTATATTTAATACGGATTAAATATCATGGGCTAAAGGCGAATTAACCAGTTAATTCGTAAAATTAAATATAAGCGTTTTATATTTAATTAAATGTGTATTGAATATAATTATACAATACTGTTTTGTCGGACATGTATTAATAATTCAACTAACCCGTGATATTAGTTGATGCCTTAATTTCCGATAACCGATAGCAGTTTATAATTAACCCGCGTCGTATACACTTAGCGAGTTATGGACCGGACCACGAGTTTAAGTGAAGAGAATAAGAAAAGCCCATATGGGCTCCTCTCACTCGGTTTGGCCGAGTATAACATAGACAAAAGGAGAGTTTTCTCCTTAGTCTAACCTAATATTCATTTGACAAAAAGAATTAGGGTTTTGGGAATTGTGCCTCCCAAAATTCGGATCTCACATCCAACACAATTCACAAAAACTATCCTCTCAATATTGCTAAGGCAATTAGAGGAATTGATCTAGCACAAGGGCATTACTCGGACTATCTTGGGTGCATCGTTTAGGAGGAGATTTACTTTAATCTCTCATTGCCTTTTGCACTAGGACCGAAGGTTATTTCTACATCTTTATCGCTTTCATCTTGTTTTTCGTTTTATGACCATAAAATACATATGAATTTTGCGTTATAATCCTATAAAGAGAGGGTTTTATACGGATCTAACCCTACATAAGGGACACTCTCTTTTGATGACAGTCTATCTTAGCCTTATACTTTCCTAACCAATCCATCCCAACTATCATCTCACAACCATTAAAAGGAAACTCTAGCAAGTCTACAGGGAAATCGACTTGCCCAACTATCAAAGATACATCTCTAAACAACCTCCCACACGATACAGACTCACCTGAAGGTATGAAGACTTGCTCCCTAACTAACTCATATACTCTCAAACCCAACTGTTTTACATGACTCGAAGACACAAACGATTGAGAAGCCCCCGAATCAAACAAAACAAACGTAGGAATACCATTAACAAGGAATGTACCGGTGATAACGTGCGCATCCTCTTGGTGCCTTCTTGTCCATCATGAACAACTTGCCATCGGTCTTCCGCCCACCTCCCCGGACAAGACTTAGGCGATGCGGTCGGCTTAGCACCCGACCCTTGATTGTTGTTGTTGTTCATCGGTGTCTTCCGATAAGAATTACCGCCGTTGCGGTTGCCTCCACTCTGGTAGCTCGACCTCCCGGTTTGGCCATGATCCGGTGGTCATTTGCTCGCAAAGCTCGTGCGGGTCTCGAAAAAGATCCCTGCGCTCGTGCACTCATGTCTCTTGTGGCCTACGCCACCACAACCAAAGCAGTCACTCCCAGTGTTGCTCACACTCCCACGACCTCGCCCAAAGGAAGTTCCAAAGACTAAACCCGGACCCGGGAGAAAATCCCTTAGATTGATTGTGGTTGCCTTTCTTGAAATTAGATTGGCCACCACCCTCGCTCTCAGACTTCCTCTTCTCTCCACCCGACCTCTCCTGAGCCATCTCCACTAGTCTCTCAGCTCTCCCAGCCCTCTCATATGCTTCCTTCACATCAGTAAGGACTCCCACGGGTAACTTATCCATAATTTTCGTGGTTAGCCCTCTCTCAAACCTCAAAGCCGATTCTCCTCACTCAAACCCATATCCTCGATATCTGGATTTCTCATTGAACTGTCTGTAGTACTCGGCCACAGACATCTCGGCGATCATCTTAAACTTGTCGAACTCCTCTCTCAACTTACTCCTCACATGCTCGGTACGAACTCCTTCCTCACAAAAATTCCTACGAAACTCCTCCCAAGGTATAGCAGGGTAACCCCGGTTGGTATATATCTCCTTGGCACTCACTTTCACGGAATCCCACCACTTGCCACCGCCTCCCTCGGATAGAATGCAGCCTGATCCACTCTCATCTCATCGGACGACGAACTAAATCTAGTATGTTCTCCATCTCCCTCGGCCAACTATCAAGATGGTTAGGCTCCTCAACTCCCTTGTACTCCTTCGGGTTAAACCTCGCAATATAGAGGGTGACTTTAGCATGGTCAACCTCCTTCTCCTTACTCTTATCCTTGTCCTCATTCACTCTCTTCGGGTCTCGAAAGAGCGTCCTGGTGTTCCAACATCTTAACGATGTCATCCGTAGTCATAAGCTCCGCTCTCGCGTACAAAGCATTTCTCTTGGGCGGCATCTTGAAGCTATATAAGAAAGGGATAAACATAAACACGCGTACTAAACCTCAAAACACGAAAACGCGCTGCCTTAAACCTACTCGATCGAGTATCCAAACCCACTCGATCGAGTAACGGGCTACTCGATCGAGTGCCCCCATGTACTCGATCGAGTACCCAAACTCCAGAACCAAACAGACCTTCTGATCACTAACCCACTCGATCGAGTATCTAGGCTACTCGATCGAGTGATTTTCTACTCGATCGAGTACCCTAGTTACTCGATCGAGTGCCCCAAAACTCGATTCTGGACTCAAAATCGTTAAAAACCTACCCGATCGAGTCAGCCTCACTCGATCAAGTACCACCAATACGTAAGAGTTACCCGCATATTACGTCACATACTAACATGCTAACTTTATAAAATCATATGATATCATAATAAATATGCTACGCATTTACTCTACTATCAACAAGATCAATTCATCATGCCATTAAAGCCACATTGTAAACATCCAACATGTTATTCCATCATCACGTCTACATATATATATTACTTTTCTTTCACATTCTCAACTTCTCCTTCAACATCCAACAATCAAATCACACATTCCATCACATTGTCACGCAAGTTACTAAGCACACACATGACTCAACACACATTTCCCCCATGTGACCGGTTCAAAGTTGTAGGGCGACCCCCGCGACTTTAGGACGTCTCCCAAGCCTTTGCACTAGCTCCTACAACTTTTACCCCGGGTTCATTTTAATTGACTCCCTATATTCATTAAGTTCATTGGTTACAGGTTTCAGGATCGTCGCTCTGATACCATTTGTAACACCCCCATACTCCGAGTGCCTTACCAGGACCACTCAGGTATGAAGACATCACCATCTCGGTTGCCCGAGGCATGATAATCAAATAGACAAAACAGAAACAACATTTATTATAAGTAGTTTAATGAATAAGTACAATCCTCGAAACCAAACTGAAAGTACAATACATTATTCCAAACTATCTCTTTCTCAATCGAAATGTAAATAAATGCTAAACTACAAATGGAAGACTCTATCGTCATATCGTGGCCATCCCAGCTATCCCAGTATCATCTCTATACCTGTTCAATATCTGCTCACCATCCCCGAATGGATCACCGCAGTTTTACAAAACAACACCGGGTCGCATTACTAATCACACAATCAATATAGATAACAACAATAAGACAAACAGACAATTTGAATCACACACACCCATACACCACCAACTCCCATCATCTCAATCTTGTTGTCGTCCACCCACCAGCCTGCCACGCGATGGGGGACCGCAGCCGTTCCCACCTAAGCCCCGCTCATCGTACGAGCGATAACCCCGTCCATTAATGTGCACATCCCCTTTCGTGGCGGGTTCCACGAAGGGCGAAACTAGGGCGTGAGATCACTCCCGCAAGTGACCCCACTCACCCGAGAACGCATCTCGAGAGCCATAGGAACCAATCACAACCACAATCACAATCACAATCATCATATCAAATAACTAACTACAGCACATCACCAATATCCCATTATGGGACTAATACTGAGTAGGAAATCCTACCTGGAAAGCACAACACGCAGACGGTATCTACAGGTGTCTCAAAACGCCTCTTCTACAAATTCTCCTCCTAACAAATAACACATAAAGGCTACCAATTACTTACTATTCACAAAACCCCAAATCCTAAATTAGGGTTTGACCAAACCTAGCAAAACATTATATAAATTATATTAAAAGCTTACCCTTGACGCAAGGAATCCAACGACACGAACTACGACACGAACTGACCGTCTGAACTCCGGGAATTGTTAAGGATGCGATTAGGAAGATGACTCGATCGCTTTCTCTCTTAAACAGGTTTTAGGTTTTGGTAAAAGTGAATTAAAACAACGACGATTAAGTTTAAATACCCTAATCGCATAATTAACAAAACCCGCGAAAAACTCCCGAAACCGGACACTCGATCGAGTACCCAAGGTACTCGATCGAGTACCCTACTCGATCGAGTGCCCCACTACTCGATCGAGTGCCCAACAGGTCAGAAACTATTTTATTCTGCAACATACCCTTACTCGACAGAGTAAGGGCTACTCGATAGAGTACCCCCAAGACCATAAATACGGAGTATTACACCACGCTTCATATAAAGTTTCATCAAGTGCTTGGTTGAAACTTGTGATCTTTGCCCTCAGCTGATTGGTGCGATGTGGAGGGAAATATCTCTTGTAAAAAGCAAGAGAAAGGATCTCCCAGTTGGTAACCCCTGTGGCCGCACGGTCCAAATCAGTCAGCCACTCCCTGGCTGAGTCAGTCAAAGAAAAAGGGAACAAAACCTCCTTAATCTTGTCTTGAGTTACCCCCTTTGTGGCGGGGATAGTAGAACAGTAGTCCGTAAAGACCTCCATGTGCTTCCTCGGATCTTCACCTGCCACACCTCTATAGAGATTTCTCTCCACCAGATTGATATAGGAAGGACGGATGTCAAATGTATTCCCATCCTCAGTCTGGAGATTGAAACCCTTTGGAATTGATGTTGCTTTAGGCTCCGAGTGACTAGCAATGTTCGACATCTTTACTGGTTGGCTTACAGAACTAGAAGTATCTTCTTCAAAAGATGGATTTGTTGGGGCTGGTGTCCTCTACAGTTAGTGCAAGGACTTATAAATCTCTAAAAGGATCAAAGGGTATACTTTTGTATTATAACCAGTTGATCCACGTTTATCAATAACGGTTGGCTTGCTAGATAAGTTTGACGTTATTATCATACAGATGGCGGTGATCAACTGGTCCCTAAAAGTCACACCTATAGGATACGTTTGAGAGATGTGACGGTATGAAAATACAGTCATGTTGATGCCAAAGTTGACTAAGCAGTTAGTCGGAGTCATTGACTAATAATTAGTCAGACGCGATGTTGAGATAATTATTTAATACGGATTAAATAAAAATGGCTAAGACGAATTAAGCAGTTAATTCGTAAATTAAATATATGCGATTATATTTGATTAATGTATATTGAATAAATTAATTATACGATATTGTCTTTGTCGGACATGTATTAATATTTCGACTAAGTCAAGTTACTAGTTGATATTTTAATAACCGATAACCGATGACGATTTATAATTAAAAACCCGTCTTATACATTTAGCAAATTTCGAGTCGGACCACGAGTTAAAAATAAGAGGAAGTGGAAGCCCACTTCCCATGTGGATCTCGGTTTGGCCGAATGAAAGGACAAAAGGAGAGCCTCTCCTCCTTGTTAACCTAATCATTTTTCATTTGCAAAAACATTAGGGTTTTGGAGGCATTTTTCCTCTGAAATTTCTAGATCTCACATCGTAAAATTCACAACAATTCTCTCAATATTGCAAGGCAATTAGAGAATACATTTCTAGCACAAGGGCATAGTCTCAGACGGTCTTGGGTGTATCGATTAGGAGGAAATCTACTTTGATTTGTTCTTGGCCGCATCTCAAAGGACCCGAGGTTATTTCTTATGCTTTATCGTTTCTTTGTTGTTTTTCGTTTATGACAATAAATCACATATTAAATTTATGCTATAGTCCTATAATTTAAGGGTTTTATACGGATATTACCCCACAAGTGGTATCAGAGCGAGGCCACGTAAATTTTTCTATGTGATTTTCATCAAACGAATTGAATCGATAAATTTTTGTTGCATAAAACCCACACGGCTGATTTTTTTTTTTATGCACGGCTGATTTTTTTTTTTGCACGGCTGTCTTTTTTTTCTTGAAAACCGTGTCTTGATTTTACACGGCTGTTTTTTCTTGAATTCCGTGCCATGTCTATTTTGTTGTTTTTGTAAACCGTGCTAATCAGACGATGTTTGGTATTCGATTTGTTCTTTGCATATTGTTCTTGTAATCGATATTCATAACAATATGTTAAAGATTCATCAATTGTAGTTTCAATTCTATACGGATTAGGTTAAATTGCAATTGGTTTTTAACAAATCGATTTTCTTTTGCTTGTTGAGGCTCTCGGTTTTTTGTGTACCGCTGGAATTTTTTTTTTGCCTTTCGAGCTCTCGGCATTTCAGCTCCAATATAAAAAAAAAAAAAAATTTTTTTGGGTACTGTTCACGGCCTGACGTGAAGAAAAAAAAAAAAGAGTTTTATTTTTTTTTGGCCCTAACATGTGCATAATACGGATTTTATGCATTCGCTTGATAGTGAAACGGTTCACTCACGTACCATTTAGTTATTTTAAAGCGATTTAAAGTAACGGATTGTAATGAATTAAAATTAAGTTGATTAAAGCGGTTTTATCACATAATTTTAATTGTCTTTGGTGGTTTGGATAAATTTAACATAATTACGGAATTATGTCACGAATAAATTTTATTTAGTTGATGCATTTTATTTATCGTTATTTTGAATGTTTTGAATGCTTTTATTACGTATTTTTTTTACAAACGGTTGTAACTTAGTGTGGCCTTAGTAGAACGTGTTACCGTAATGATGGAACACGGTCTTGGTTGTATTTTGAGATCTCGTATCTCCATTTTGATTTTTCCCTTGTAATTACAGTTTATATTTAGAATGTAAATAGGTTTATTTTTGTAAATTTTAATTGTAATTTTGAGAAGACCAAAGATGGAGATCGGATGCTCACTCCCGCTACATGGACAAAGATGGAACATCAAGACAAGCTTCTCGGGTCCAACAGTGGATTCCAAAGTTGTATTATGTTCTTTTTACTAGGATAGGCCACACTAGGAATTTTTATTTACGTTTTGCATTCTTTTATTTATTTTTCGTAACGATAGATTGCATCATATTCCGCCTAAAAACCAAACCACCTAATAATTGCATGAAAACTGACTCATATAGAGGTCACGCGTTAGTTTTCTATGACATTCTTATGTCACACGATCAAGTTTAAGCCATCACCTAAGTTAATTCATTCATGTAATGCTAGTTATTCGTTCACTTAAAATGAATTAAAACTAAGTTGATGGGATCTTCCTCGTATAAACAAAAATTGAGAACAGTCTTTATAGGTCAAACTCCAATGAATCCCTTCTTCGTCGGTAGGCATAATATGACCCCTTCTACGTCGGGTAAGTTGGAGCTGATTGACTTATTTTATCTCAACACTATGGTCACTCGTACGATCCTGTGATTATGGTGGACTAAAGATAGGATTTACGGAAATCTATCGACCAAGAGTTCTTACGGAAGAACTAGCTAAACAGTTGGCTTATCAATTTACAGAAATTGAGTCTTGGGATCACTTGTATTATTCTTGAGGGAGATCAATTATGCAAGTGCAATGAGTCTACACGATTAAAATGAATTTTAAATAGACTTAAATCACCTCGATGAGTTGCTTATTTCGTTTTTGTTTTTCTTTCTTTTTCAGCGTAGATCACATTTTTTAAAAACGCTAATAACATAATGGTGGCATCCTCGATGACCCAATGCCAAGTGCCACATTGGACCGTGAGTCCGGCTTCGGATCTTTATGAATCGGATGAATCGCTACTAGATCAAGAATGATGGATCAAACTTCGCGGAATGGGAGGCGGCATTACGGAATGCCGCCACCGCCGACGGAAGCTCAAGTATATGATCGAGCCCCCTCCCGCCAGCCCCAGGCCCCACGGCTCGAGTTAACGAGGTCTCCACGTATAGCGACTTCGTCATGGAAGCGGGTGCGATTAAAAACGTACTCATTTTTGCAATGGAATCCAATTTGCAGAAACGCTTCATAGCCCAAGGTGCAAACAAGATTTTCACCACGCTCACCAAGGAATTCTCGAAAGCACCGAGAATCGTGACCTATGAGCATACCACTCGCTTCTTTGATGCGAGACTCCGAAAGGGCCAACCGGTTAGCCCACATATTCTCAAAGATGATTGAGAATGTCGAGAGAATGGAGGCGCTTGATTGTAAAATCAGCGAGAACATCGTGATTGACCGCATGCTTCATTCACTCCACGATGGTTTTGCGCTCTTTAGAGCGAATTACTATATGAATGATTTGAAGAAAAGTCCCCATGAACTGCACTCCCTCCTCGTACAGACCGAGAAGGACATGAAGTTCAGTGGGAGCTTGAAACAGGATGTTCTCGTTGTGTCAAACAAGGGCAAGGGTAAGGGCAAGCTCGAGCAGACCTAGCGGTAGGTAAACCGAAGTTTAAGAAGTCGGGATCAGGTAAGAGTGGGCCTGGTGAGGCAAGCAACTCATCAGGCGCGACAAAGAGCAAGACCGAAAACATGGAATGCCATCACCGCCACAAGATCGGGCATTGGAGGCGTACATGTCCTGTTTATCATGAGGACATAAAAGCAAGTCGCGTTAAACCTGTTGGTATGTCTTCTTCCTCTTCTACTTTTATTCATATGATTGAGATTAACCACGCAAGTTACGGAACTTGGGTACTAGATACTGGTTGTGGTTCTCATCTGTGTAATCATGTGCGGGGCTCAAAACATCGAACCCCTCATAAAGGGTGAGGTGGACCTGCGTGTCGGGAATGGAGCACGAGTGGTTGCCGTCTCGAGGGGAACATACGTGATCCAGCTTCCTAGCGGATTTGAGTTATTTTTATATAATCGCTATTATGTACCCATCTTTCTAAAAACATTATTTCGGTTTACGCGCACTTGACAAACTTGGTTTTTCATTTGTAATAGAGAATAATTCTTACATTTTCTCATTACACGATATGATTTATGGCAAGGCAGTTTCCATGAACGGAATTTATGTTTTAGATCAGACCACCGAAATATTACACGTAATGAATAAAAGGTTAAAGGTTGGTGACAAAGATCAAACGTATCTATGGCACTACCGTATGGGACACATTAATGAGAAACGCGTAAAACAGCTCATAAAGAATGGAGCTATCTCGGCCTTTGATTTTCAATCATTTGGCACGTGTGAATCATGTCTCATCGGTAAGATGACTCGAATTTCCTTCAAAGGTGTTGGAATGCGCGCTACTGACCTATTAGGACTCATACATACGGATGTGTGTGGGCCTATGTCAATCACCGCACGAGAAGGCTATAGGTATTTCATCACTTTCACGGACGATTTAAGTAGATATGGCTATGTCTACTTAATGAAGCACAAAAGTGAATCCTTTGAAAAATTCAAGGAATACCGTAGAATCGGGTACGTAACCTCACTTGGGTAGAAAGATTAAAACACTGCGCTCGGACCGTGGTGGCGAGTATCTTTCTCACGAGTTTGATCAACACCTTAAGGACTCGGGATTGCCCTACGCTTAACTCCACCGGAACACCTCGGTTGAATGGTGTGTCCGAACGGAGAAATCGAACACTACTTGATATGGTTCGATCCATGATGAGTCACACCGTGTTGCCGACTCATTATGGGGTTATGCTCTTCCATGTCACTGCTCTAATACTTAACCGAAGTCCGTCTAAAGCTGTTGACAAGACTCCATATAAACTATGGAAGGGAACGGTCCCTAGCTTGTCCTTTATACGGGTTTGGGGCTGCGAGGCTTATGTCAAGTGGAGACACGAGGATAAGCTCCGCCCGCGATCGGTCAAGACATACTTTATAGGTTATCCTAAAGGAACACTTGGTCATTACTTTTATTCGCCAACCGAACAACGTGTTTTTGTTGCGGCTAGTGAGACATTCTTAGAGAAGGAATTTCTCGAGAATGCAAAGAGTGATAGAACCTTCGAGCTGTCGGAGGTTCCAGAACCAAATACCGAGCAACCATTGGAGGAACCAATTCCTTCAATCCCGGCTGCAATGAATATTCCTGAGGAACCTAGGAGGTCGGGAAGAGTCTCTATTCCTCCGGACAGATACATTGGTATGGTCGAGGAACATGACATAGATGACATTCTACTCTTAACGAGTAGTGAACCCGCAACCTATAAAGGTGCCATGACTAGTTCTGACTCAAAGCTATGGCTTGAGGCCATGCAATCCGAGATGGACTCTATGTATGAGAACAACGTATGGGATCTTGTTGACTTACCTGCTAAGGTTTGTCCCCTTCAATGCAAATGGCTTTACAAGATAAAGCATTCTCAGGGAAGGTCAACAAGATATCTATAAAGCACGACTAGTTGCTAAAGGTTTCACCCAAGTGCCAGGTTTGCACTACGATGAAATTTTTGCACCCGTAGTCATGTTGCGTTCCATTCGGATTATCTTAGCGATTGCCGCTTTTCATGAGTATGAAATTTGGCAGATGGATGTGAAAACCGCCTTCTTAAACGGTTTTTTGGAGGAAGAGTTGTACATGGTACAACCCGAAGGTTTCATCGATCCAGAACATCCTAAAAAAGTGTGCAAGCTTAAGCGTTCCATTTATGGACTTAAGCAAGCTTCAAGGAGTTGGAATCATCGTTTCGACCAAGTGATAAAATAAAATGGATTTACTCGATCGGTCGAGGAACCATGTCTATATATCAAGTCGAGTGGGAGCAAGATTGTCTTCCTAATATTGTATGTCGATGACATACTCCGGATTGGGAATGACATACCTCTCTTAACTTCGGTAAAAGTATGGTTGAAAAACCATTTCCAGATAAAAGATCTGGGTGAGGCACAAAGAATCTTAGGCATCCGTATCTATCGAGATAGATCACGTCGGATGTTATCTCTCGCCTCAGAGTCTTACATAGACAAGATCCTAGAGAGATTCAGCATGACTAACTCCAAAAGGGGGTTTCTTCCTATGGCTCCAGGGGTGCATTTGAGCAAGTCTCAGGCACCAGAGACACCGGAAGAGAAAGAGCGCATGACACGGATTCCTTATGCCTCGGCTATAGGATCAATCATGTATGCCATGATATGCACACGTCCGGACGTGGCATATGCATTGAGTATGACAAGTCGATTCCAACAAAGATCCGGGTGAATCACATTGGATGGTCACAAGAACATTCTTAAGTACCTACGGAGGACTAAAGATTGGGGATTGACTTATGGAGGCGATCAAAAGCTATGCGCAACCGGTTACGCAGATGCTAGCTTCCAAACGGATCGAGATGACTCAAAATCTCAGTCTGGATTCGTTTTTACTCTTAATGGCGCTGCAGATCACCGGAAGAGTTCCAAACAAAGTGTTACAGCAGATTCTACGACTGAGTCCGAGTACTATGCCGCGTCTGAAGCTGCAAAGGAAGCGATATGGATGCGTCAATTCTTACAAGGACTATCTGTAGTGCCTAGTTCGAATGACCCGATCACCATCTATTGCGACAATAGAGGTGCCATCTTCCAAGCTAAGGAGCCAAAGTCTAGCAACAAGTCTAGACATGTACAACGGAAAGCTCATCTAATCCGAGATTACGTGGAGCAAAAGGAAGTAGTGATAGAAAAGATTGCTACAGATGATAACATAGCAGATCCTCTCACTAAACCATTACGACAAGATAAGCATGAAGGGCATGTTAATTCCATGGGAATTAAACGTGTTCCTAAGTTGTAGTACTCTTTTATGGATTAGATTCATTCCCTTATGTACTCTATACGACATCATCGTTTTGATATTTATATATTTTGTTTTTCATGTGGTTTTGTACGACAATTTTGAACACCACAAAGTGAACTGAACAAACATTATATTTTTGGTCCTTAATTTCCCACGTGAGCTGATAACTCAAGGTAATTATTTTGTGACGTTGGTTGATGGTGGGTTCAACGAGCCATAACTCAAACGTTTGACTGACCAATCACAGAGGCGAGTTATACGGATATCTCGTAGGACACAATTGTGACATCGACGTGGAGTCCTAAATGTTTTATAACATTCGGTGCCAGGTCGTGGATAGGACCTCCATGGTGATCCTAAGAGTCGATTCTTTTGACTATCGACTGTCTCTTGAGATTAAGGCAGATTTTGGATGACTTTGGTTTCTTTCTCACGGTCATCCGTAACAGGGGGCCAAGTAGATTTTTTCTGGGTCATTTCATGCTGTGCTTAGTTCGGAAGGAGTCGAGTTGAAGGAAATATTCAGCCTTTATCGGTACTCGATATTTCTCGGGGCCACTCGAGGAGTCAGAATCGAAATGCATGGCCATGCTCGAATAAGAATTCGTTTTATCAGTTGAGTTACTCTCTAGTCGGGGAAACCACTATTGATACAGATCGATTGTAAAATACGACCTTTGCGGATCCGGATCTGCAAATTGTTTTACATTGAGTGGGAGAAATTTTAAATGAATATGAGAATCGGTTATCGCACATACACTTGTACGGACAAGTGGGAGTTTGTTGGAGGTGGTGTCCTCCAAAGGAGTGCGGATAACGTCATTGCACGTACACTTGTACGGACAAGTGGGAGCTTGTTGGGGCTGGTGTCCTCTACAGTTAGTGCAAGGACTTATAAATCTCTAAAAGGATCAAAGGGTATACTTTTGTATTATGACCAGTTGATCCACGTTTATCAATAACGGTTGGCTTGCTAGATAAGTTTGACGTTATTGTCATACAGATGGCGGTGATCAACTGGTCCCTAAAAGTCACACCTATAGGATACGTTTGAGAGATGTGACGGTATGAAAATACAGTCATTTTGATGCCAAAGTTGACTAAGCAGTTAGTCGGAGTCATTGACTAATAATTAGTCAAACGCGATGTTGAGATAATTATTTAATACGGATTAAATAAAAATGGCTAAGACGAATTAAGCAGTTAATTCGTAAATTAAATATATGCGATTATATTTGATTAATGTATATTGAATAAATTAATTATACGATATTGTCTTTGTCGGACATGTATTAATATTTCGACTAAGTCAAGTTACTAGTTGATATTTTAATAACCGATGACGATTTATAATTAAAAACCCGTCTTATACATTTAGCAAATTTCGAGTCGGACCACGAGTTAAAAATAAGAGGAAGTGGAAGCCCACTTCCCATGTGGATCTCGGTTTGGCCGAATGAAAGGACAAAAGGAGAGCCTCTCCTCCTTGTTAACCTAATCATTTTTCATTTGCAAAAACATTAGGGTTTTGGAGGCATTTTTCCTCTGAAATTTCTAGATCTCACATCGTAAAATTCACAACAATTCTCTCAATATTGCAAGGCAATTAGAGAATACATTTCTAGCACAAGGGCATAGTCTCAGACGGTCTTGGGTGTATCGATTAGGAGGAAATCTACTTTGTTTCTGTTCTTAGGCCGCATCTCAAAGGACCCGAGGTTATTTCTTATGCTTTATCGTTTCTTTGTTGTTTTTCGTTTATGACAATAAATCACATATTAAATTTATGTTATAGTCCTATAATTTAAGGGTTTTATACGGATATTACCCCACAGGATTTTCTCTAAAAAGGAAATGTTGAAGCTCTGGTTCGAAAGTACTCAAGGCTTCCTTTCGTGATTCTCTTTGCAGACGGAGTCTATGCCTAAATAGTCTCTCTGGCTTAGAATCAGCTGCAACTAACTCAAACCTGTCTGACCTGGGCATACACAACACTGAAAGAAAACAAATAAGAACTGCCTCAAGGAATAAAAATTCCCTGAGATGGATAAAATAAACAAAACAAAGACAGATAGAGCAATTGTCTCCCCGGCAACGGCGCCAAAATTTGACAGGGCTGTCGTATACCTATAAAAAATAACTAACTAAACTAACTATATAGCTAGGGAATTTAGGTCGATCTCCTCAGGGAGGCAAGATATCTGTAAGAGTCCGTCTATTTGGTCACAAAATGGGGGGTGTTTAAATTGGTTTTCTAAACTAAAAGGTTTAAAGGAAGAGAAGCTGAGAAAAGAGCAATAAAGGCAGAAAAAGATGATAAACTATCAATAGAGAGAGGACATGTCAGGATTTTGGTTCACTACGGTAGTCCAGTGACTTAACTGTAAACAACTAAGATAAATTACTGCGGGACGGATATGGAAAGGTCCTTCCGGTCCACTTTCTATCCTAACTTACCACTAACTTAACTTCCGTCCTCGTCAGGGTAGTCTACTGTTCATAGCAGGTCTATTTAGTCCAATCTTCCGATCCAGGATTAAATTTAACCAGATTAAAAAGGTGACTCAGAAGCGTGCACTCAACTAAGTCGGTAAATGCAGTTATATTGCTATGGTGACAGAATCTCACAATTAATTCATCTAATTTATTCATTACATCGTCACATTCCTACCGTAGATCCCCTAATCCCAACATGAAATAGATTTAGCTACTCATATCGCTATTAATATTACCAAAACTAATAAAGATGAATGAACTACCAATAAACATAATGAAACGATAATTAAATTGCATAAAAGTAATTAGGGCAAAGAAATAAATGAAGTAAAACGAACAATTAAAGTAAATGAAAGAGAGATTATTATTAAGAAAGGAGAAAGAGATTACAATCGCAAGAATCCGGCGTAAAGAACGACAAAATCCGAGCTAAATAACCCCAAAAGCAAAGTTACAGTGAAGGATGAAAGCAACGCAGTCTTGAAAAATGATAGATAATGAATTAGATGAAAAATTAGATGCTAATGACCTAGTAAAGTTGCGTTTAAATAGAAAATAAACTAAGTTCAAAAGCTAAAACAAGTTCACGGGCTAATTAAACCCCACGAAAGCCTAAACCACTCGATCGAGTAGTTTGAAACCACTCGATCGAGTAAAGCTCCAGATAAGTTACTCGATCGAACATAAATGTTACTCGATCGAGTAACTCCACTTTCCAGCACTTCTTGATCGAGTAGAAATCCACTCGATCGATCAACCAGGGCCACAGAAACCACTCGATCGATCAACCCAGGCTATAAAAACCACTCGATCGAGTAATAAAACTACTCGATCGAGTATTCTTCCTTCCAATCAGCCCAATCTTGTACTCGACTGCCTCGTAAACCGTGCCTTCACGCTTCCCAATGCAGGAACTCACTCCGAAAAATCCCGTCTCCTCAAAATGTATGCAAAAAGGACGAAAAATGGTACGATTCCACTACTTTCGCGTTCATTTCTACAAAACGAACCAAAGTAGCCAATTGGGGGCAAAATGCAATATAAACAGTATGAAAGTGCATATAAATACGTGCTAGAATAGGCTAAAAAGACTATATAAAATGCACGTATCAATAATGTATTTATATAAGTCTCTAATCAGGGCATAGTGAAAGGGACACTTATGCCTCATAATGATTAGTTGTGAGTTGGTTGATGAATACGTTCCGTAAGTCTTGATACTGAGATATCAAACCAGGCACATGGATACATGTTTAGAATGTGTATTAGACTGACCCGTCAAAGAACTTTGTTAAGGTTTCGCTTAGTGTCAACATAGTTTCTTTCACCGTTTAGTAGTCTTTAGACCCGAGTCTTGACTATTCTGTACATGTGAAGTGCTAGTTTTGACATCATCAAACGTCAACCGTGACTGGTGGCTATAAAGGTGATGGTTGAACTTGTCATGGAATGTGTGACAGAATGTGGTTAGACAAAATGGGAATTCCTCCTCCTTTGATAAAGGAGTTTATCATCTTCTCCTTCTCGAAGAGTGGGAATTGTATAAGTGCATGGCCATGCCCTGACGAGGTGAAACTCGGTCGTCTGTTGTAACAATTCAACTTAGAGATTCGAGAAAAGAGATAGAGTTTTATAGGGATGACACTTCGCCTACCCTATTCTCATCTGAAGAGATAGAATCAAAGAGATTATGGTGCCTTATAGGACATAAGTGCAAGTGGGAGACTGAAAGAGTTAGTGTGCCCATATGTCCGAAATATTGTATAACCGATTAATTCTATGTGGCTACAATGTTCTGCTAGGAGCTGCTTGTAGTTTGAGTCCTAAATGAGTTAGGATTCAGGTAGTATTAATCGGTCCTACAAGGTCACACACTAGATGAGTTTTGCGCAATTATAACTAATATAAAGTTAATAAGAATAATAAAAGATTATTCTATTAGACTTTCCTAATCCTATATAGTTTAGGATTCTTCTTGAACTCCCTATATATATAGATATAAGAGGAGTTGTTTAGAGATCAATTTTTCTGAAAGACAAAACCTCAAGGGAGAAAAAGGAAGAAAATTGCTCTTAAATTTGTACTAGCATACATACTCATATTGTGTGGATACCAGTAGAGGCGCAACACTTGGGGCGTTATTGTGAGACGGTCTCACAGATTTTATTTCTATTCAAGGACCTGCGATTTGGGTTTTATTATACTTCTTATTATTAGCATATTATTGGAATTCTTCCGCATCCAAGTAAGTTTGCTAATCACCCCTTTTATTTAATCTTAATACTTAACATGCATGAGATCTTGGGAATTCTGTAATTCAAATCTGTTGAAAATCGTTACAAAACCCTTCAAATGGATGACAAGTGAAACTGATGTTCGATAGATGAAGAAGTCTCACTAGACACCCATCCCCTCGACGATATGATTAGTTTTTCATTTGAAAAAAATATGCATAATACATTCTTTATAATATAAAATATTCAATTTTCTAATTTATGTGCTCTTAAAATAAATAATTAGTTAAATTTTTTATTAAAGAGAAAAAAAAAGTATATAACTTGAACTTTTTTTAGTTGATTAAAAGTCGTCGGTTTTTTAGCTTTAAACATGTATATACGCGATTACTCGTTTATCACTCAATTCATATGGTCTTTTATTAATGGTAAATGGGTAGATGACGAATGATAAGTTTCAAAATTGATCGATATTTAAAAAGCGATGGATAATCGAAAAAGGTCTATCCGATCTGAACCTAGTCCATAGAAATCGTAACGTATACCAATTGGCCTAGACGCAGGATACGGGTTAACCGGTCGGGTTCAAGTCGATTATGTTTGAGTCGAGTCATTTTCGGTTTGACAAAATTCTGGTCGAGACAAGTGAATTCGAGTTCGGGTCATTATTGGGACAGTTTTTTTCAGATATTTAGGGATAGCAGTCATTTTTAACAATAAGCATTAAAATCGAGTTAATGTAAATTTGGTCAAGTTTGGATATCGAGTCAAGTACAAATGGAGCTATCTTGCCCCGTCTAAATTGGCCCGCAAACCCCCTATTCTATAAGACTAAACCCCCTTTTTATCTATACTAGTTTTTGGGCCCGGCAATGCTCGGGCTTCAGTATATAAGTTTTTCGGAAAAGACAAATGTGTGATCATATTGGCTAAAAAGAATAATACGATATATAATGGAAGTTGTCATATATACATGCACTCATAATCAGACACCCATGTTCTTTGTCACAAAAATCGTGTACTGGATGACAGTGACATCTATACGCCTTCCGTATTTCTGAGAACTTTTAGAAGCGGAACGAGGGGAAGACTGCTCTATAACATCCACCTTGGCAGCCCATTAGTTTTGTCTCTGAAGTAATGTTTGCTATATATTTGTGCACCTCCAACTCAGTTTCAGCAAATGAAATTAGAACAACTTGATCTAAAATGAAGAATTAATATGAACTAAATTAAATAAATTTCTTGATATCAAACTGTATATGTGATACATACTTGAGAGAGTATTGAATGCGCATATTTTAAGCAAATCACCATGGTGCAATAAGCGCGAACCACTTCGCTACTTGTTGGAGGTTGACCGATTTCAGAAACCGATGTTTACATTATCATCAGTCATGAGTTGGTTGCACGAGCCTCGGGTGACGGATAATTATAGTATTTGAGCCTATGGGTTCATATCAGGTTACTAAGGTAATTTCTCTGCTTAGATCACAGATTTATGTTTCGCAGCAATCTTGTCTGCGAAAAGACCCCCTAAGGCTTACCAAATGAACACATACACAAATAAATGGTGGAGCCTTAGGTATCACATAACCCAACTATTGTTACAGAGTCATAATTAGGCAAACCACATGGATTTTTTCACCATCAGAAACATAAATCCTAGTGATAAAAAGATCAGACGGAAGGTTTAAAAGCGACAAACATTTTGTGTGTGTTGTATTGAAAAACCATCCAACACCCTTCTATACTTAATATAAATGATGTCTTCCTCTATCAGCCATGCATTTTGCTTCATTTATTGAAGATGATGTGACAAATGCTGCAATTTTTGCGTCTACAATTGTAGAAAACCAGCAATTGGTTTTTGTAAAACGGCAAATTACTTCATACTACAGCTGTTTACCCCAGATTTCGATAAATCCCCAAAGTTAAGATAATGAAGTCATTCCTCAAGGTCCCTATATATATTTAAAGAGATCCTTAATATCAATGTAAAGAAAGATGGATGTGAAAACAAAAGACAGCTTGGATGTATAGTGAACACACAAACATTAGCATTTTATAACTAACAGCTGCAGTAAACAAACACAGGAAAACAACGCAATTAAAACCAACTTAATTGTTACTCCCTCCGTTGCATTCATTTGTTTAACTTTGATTAAAATATCTGTCACAAAGAACAAAAAAAGATATACAAATGCTTGAGCCAAAGGAGGTATAACCAACAAAGTCTAGCAATAGAGTGAATACCTTAGGAGGGAAAGAGTGAGCCTAGCAAGACCAGCTTCCATATCGACTTGATTTGCTAATTGTTCAATCTCTCCTCTGGAATATAAACTACCTAATAACACATCAGTAACTTCAGCCAACCCTAATAAATAATGAAAATGATATAAAATGAAGCAATTTTAATGTGGGGTTGGTCACCTCAATTTGTCAATCCTAATATAGTACGGATGCATCAAATCTGCAACCACCATGAGTATTTGGTTAACAGGGCCTATGTACATATGTAGTACAATTTTTTTTCTTAGTTTTTAATAAATCTAGTTAAAAGCTTAATTTCCAGAAAACAAAGACGAAGGTAATTGTAAAACAAATGGGAATAATAAATCCTTAATTTGGTTTAATAATGAGACATCTCATCAAGACTTAACATGTCCCACTTCAAAAACAAAACAAAAATGAATAACAAAGATAACATGAACGATTGTTGAAATACCTTCACTTTGGTTAAGGGTTGAACGCCCAATATCTTGGTTTATCACCCCATGTGAGAGGTCACAAGCTTGTGACAAAAAAAGTCCGTCTCATTATGTATGAACGCCTATAGACTAATAGATTACTGAAAGACCAAATACGAAGGAACAATTAAATAGAATCAGATAATCTCACCGACTGTCACTCACCAAGTTTGAATCAATTTGCAATTGGTTCCATGATTCTTGTAGCAGACAATAACAAAGGTCAATGCATTCGAGCACAAACATATCGGAAAACACAATGATGAACAAAATATCATCAAGAAAAAGAAAAAATACCATCAGTTCAATATAATAACTTATGAGAACTGAATAGATGTAAAAATAATTTTTAACAAAAAGTCTTACCAAATTCATACTCCTTCCCTTTCTTTTTTGGTCCATTGAATTATTTCACTTGCTCCAAATAATCAGCTTATCCCAAAGAAATGGAAGGAGTGCAAGATTAGTGGTATCTACATATGCGACCAATTTCTTGTCAATATGTAGTATTTTGCGATCAAAATCATGTTAACTTATCATGGCCGACGCAACACACAAGCGTAAAAGAAAATAAATATCCTACAGCAGAAGATATTTCAGCAAACACTTGATATGCATTAACACTTGCCTGCAAATGAATACATACTTGCATGCAGGCTGCAACCACCTACAAAGCACACAAAACGATTGAACATAACAGCTTACAAAATTTAGGATATCAGAATAACACATCCTAGTATTTAACCAAAGTCTAACTACAAAGAAAAATAAAGCAGTAACAAATTACTTTCCTTGGAGTCTCTCACGATGCCTGAAAAAGTCTCTTTTATATAGATACTAGATTTAATGCCCGTGCATCCACTTGTAATATTCTATCTTATTAACTTTACTACTTCGATGGTATTGTAGGTAGCTGCAAAATATATATAAGATTAAGGCCCTATTCTTTTGGACTAAAATTATTTAAACTGAATTAAACTGATCTGATCCGAACTGAAACTGATAAAATTGAACTGACTTGATCCTATCCTTAGGCCCTGTTCTTTTCGGATGAAAGGAGTAGAACTGAACAGAATTGAATGGGACTGAACTAATCTGAATAAAACTGAACTGAACTGATCCTATCCCTAGGCCATGTTCTTTTCTGATGAAAAAAGTTGAACTGAACTTAATGAAGATTAATTAAACTGAATTGAATGGAGGTGAACTGAATGGAGCTGAGGTGAACTGAATGAAACTGAAGTAAAAGTTAACTTGTGAAAAGAAGGGCTGAACTGATCTGAGTTGAACTAAAAGGAGATGAAATAAACCAAAAAGATAAGCTGGACTGAACTGAACCTAATGAAGCTAAACTGAACTAAATTGAAAAAAGCTGAGTTGAACTGAAATGAGCTGGAAATCTGGAATTAAGTTCAAAAGAACAGAGCTTAATAAGTTGAACTCGGCTGAACTGAACTGAACTCAATAAATCTAAATTGATCTTATAATCTAAAATTAAGTTAAAAAGAACAGGACCTAAATTCTTCTTTATAATTCACTTGTTATATATGGTGTTCACTCAATTCAATTTCACAAGTCAAAATATATGAAAAGCATATCTGCAAATATTGTTGACTCTCAACATATCTTACCTAAATAGTTTTATTTTTTTATCATATCTTACCTAAATAGTTTTATTTTTTCTTTTTCTATATGAATTACTCTCATCATACCTAAATCACTACAACTCTATTTAATTTTAATTTTAACATCAAACAAATAAACTTTACCTAAATCGTTAAGAAAATGTTTATCGCTCGAAAACTATACTCCCTCTATTTTTCTGTTTTCTTCCCATTTCTCTATCATATGTGAGGAGTATTTTAATGAAATGGGAAGAAAACAGAAAAATGGAGGGAGTATAAGAGTACGTAAGATAAAGAATGAATTTTTATTTATGCCATCTCCAAACATTTTTAAAATAATTTTTTTTTATCACCATAGGTAATGAAAAACACATGGTAAATAAGTGTAGGGTTGATGATTCGAGTTAAGCATAATAAAATATTCATACATGAGAAGTTTTTTTCTTGATAACTTTGGAGAAATTTTTTTGAGTTGTAATGCTACTCACCTATTGTAGATGGATTTGGAGAAGTTGTTAAAGAAGGGATTTGGCTATGATAGATCTGGTCTAAAACTCATCGCAAGGTCAAAAACCTACTACTGTTTATACAATAAAATCATAATTACTTAATGTGAGAAAGACTAATTCTTGTACCAAAAAAAAGACTAATTCTAATTATGAATCATTGAAAACTATTGCTAATTTTCTATAACACAAACAACCAACCAGTCTTCTGAGAGACCGTCTTCCCTACATTAATGAGAGCCAACCAATAAATAACACTTTTTCTTTTTGTCGCACGAATTTTACTTATATCGCCCGAGTAATTTACAAAATTATCCTTAATATAATTAAACAATCACAAAATTGCCCTTGTACAATAAACAACCCATTCCATCAGACATCAAAAGCTACTACCGTACTTATCAAATTTTGCTACCATACTTCTCAAATCCACCTTTGTTTAACCATTTGCTAGTTTCCGACGATAACAACAACAATGAAGGTACATTACTCTCTTTAATTTCAACAAATAAGATGCGACGAAAGGATGACACCCAAAATGTCAGACGATAGAGCTGTGGTATTGTCGTGTAAGTATAACGATCAGGAGTCGTCATGTCATGTAAATCACACGACACAATCGTCGTTTTGTCATGTATAGCACACTCACCGTAGATTGCTCGTGTAGGATAGACGTCACCCCTACGGCTTTGTCGTGCTTGGGACATGAACGGACGGTGAATATGTCGTGTTTGGGACACGAATTGACGGTGGATGTGTCGTCTGATACGCACGAGCAACCCTTAAAACTGCTGAGCTTATGATGGTATCGATCAACGGAACAGCTCGGAGACGGAAACCCAGTACAAAGTCCAACTACGCTCTATTATTTTACGTCCTCTACAGTTTATACGCATAAATTGTACGATTGAATCCAATTGATAAAGAAACAATCAAAAACTTTTGTATACGTACAAAATGAAGCATATATGAATAATGCAAGCCGTGAAACCTTTGTTTTATACCTACAAAACATACCGACTTCAAGATATAGTCAAATTCTTAATAGTTTATCTCAATGTTATCTCAGTTTAACTAAAACTAGATTTCACGCCCAGTCGTTGGCCGGGTGATATCAAGAAATAATTTCTGAATATTTATCTTGATCGAGATTGTTGCATTGAAAGCATTTTAATTATAACTAATATATACCTATATTTTGGTTAATCTTTGTGAGATCTATTACTCTCCAAAGAACACCATAATAATACTATTAATTGCTCTTTTGGGCAAACCATTTTGCATAATGTTTGGATTCGACACCTAGGATTGTGATCGTTGTAAATCTCTTACACATATGATTTTGATCAAAATTGATGTAAATATTTGAGAAATGTTTTTTGGTTAAATAAATTACATAACAATATAATAACAAACCAATATTGAGGAAAGGGATATCTATCGTGGCCGTAATACAAAAGGAGTTTACATATACAAATAGATATTGTGTAGTTGCACAGCTAGAATTCTCTTGCGTTCAAAATTATATAACTTGTTCTACTCAAATATATATTGTGTAGTTGCGGAGCTAGAATTCTCTTACATTCAAGATTATCCTACTCTA
Organism: Silene latifolia; assembly: GCF_048544455.1. Lineage (NCBI taxonomy): Eukaryota > Viridiplantae > Streptophyta > Magnoliopsida > Caryophyllales > Caryophyllaceae > Silene > Silene latifolia. The sequence goes on from NC_133538.1 coordinate 26,569,912, forward strand.
TTGTTGATCAAATTCTTGCAGTAGTTTATTTTCAATTTATTCAATTATGTACGGGTAGATTTCATGTCAAGGGTTGCCCGGGTTATACACAACAGTAATTTCTAAGTAATTATCATGAGACTTAGTGTTAGTAAGATTATTAATACTATTGAGTGTAGACCATATTCATTTTTAAGAATTTTTGATTGGGTATAGACCGTTTTTATGTGTGACTGTTAAGAGTAACTATGTAGACCTTCTAATTATTAGTAAAGTTTTTAAATAGGTGACGTGTTTGACGCATGTTTGTCTTCTTTTATGTTATGATCTTAATAAGGGTGCAATTATGATGCTCTCTATTAGTTGTAAGGTCTATCTATTATTTGCTACTTAATTAATGTCAAATATATATATATATATATATATATATATATATATATATATATATATATATATATATATATATAATCACAGGCCAAATTATGAGACGTCGTTGTAAATGATTGGTTTGTGAACTTTTTACTACCTACTCTCAAATATAATCAAGTAATCCGCGAAAATAAGATTATTAATAGTTAGAATCACAATCATAATTAGATTCTCTTGTTCAATCATATATTACGAAAAACTATTCTGACGACATGCGAATTTACGGTAGAAAATTTATTATGCTTTAACTATTTATGGCAAACATGTTTCGCATCAATGCATTTAATGGCTTAGTGGAGAAATGAATAATAATAATAACATGGCAAAATATCAGAGCTTTTTTTTTTGAGGACTCTAAAGAAAAGCTGATTCGCCAAACAAAAGAAAGAAGAAAAAAAGTTATACGTACAATCTTACTTTAATCCTCTTGCGTTAGTCGTATTTGAAGGAGATGTGGACTACTAATGAAAGTCTAGCAAACCCTGTCAGATGGTAGAGAAAAACTCTATCCCATATCGCATCCTTCCTTGTCAGATCTAAAAAACAAAAAGAACAAAAAATACAGTTAACATAAAAAATATACGAAAGCTAAAAAGAAAAAAAAATACCTCGTGGTGTAGTGCATGCAACACCATTCTTTTCTTTTTTTTTTTTTTTTTTTTTTTAGACAGCAGTAAAGATAGGTATGCCTAACTATTCATGGCCTTACACGCAAGGCCATGAGCAATCTTATTAAACACCCTAGGAACATAACTAAACGATAAACAATGAAACGATGAACAAAGTGAAAGGATATCATTGAGGAGTGTCTTAACCAAATGATGAGGCTTGACGATATCCGCAATGGCCGTAACAATGGGAAGACAATCCGAAAAAACTTCCAAGTGAAAGATATTGTGTTTGACTGCCCACGAGAGGACCTCCCGCAGTCCCAGTGCTTCCGCCGTAAGAGGAGATTCTGCCCTTATGAATTTTCCTGTCTCAAAGAGAATGTTTCCAACCGGCGAGAGCACAACCCACCCTATCCCCGCAATTTCCCTCGACTTCCACCCCGCATCAACCATCAACCGAAGACGGTCACAAGCATTGGGAGACATTACCAGATGAATCGGTTTACTTTCCCGGATCCATTGCATGCGTTCGTCATCCAACTCAAGAGTTGCCAGGATTTCACTCTTTTGGAGAGACAATTTCAAAGAAATCACCTGATCCGCAGTCCCAACTAATTGCGTCCATAAATTCAAGATCATGACGCCTTTGAATGCTTGTGACCGTCATAAGGGTGAATTCGCCTTTGAATTTCGTACCTGAAATATCAACCAAACAACATTATTACTTATTAGTATCTACAACAAACTAAACATTTGTTTGATACACGTCAATATCTTAAAGATAATTTATCCTAAGTTATGGATGTTAATGTTAAGCAAAAAGATTGATAGTCATATAAAGATGGGGTATGTATGTATAGGAGCTCGTCTTTGTGTAAAGACTTGTAGGTAATATACTAAATAGACGTTCGAAGTTATATACAACTCTCTAATATGCAATTAATAATCTTTAATGTGGGATATTAATAAATAATAGCATTTGGTCGATATAGGACTATAAGTAACATTGTAACTGTCAAATTCTACAAAATTTAAGCCACTATATAATTTGACTTTTAAAATACAGGTATTATATGAATTTTGCATTATCTTAAAATTAAAATACGGGTATTATATGAATTTTGCATTATCTTAAAATAATTATCGTTATTTATCTTCTAAACTTTTCACTAATATATTTATCTTATTTTAATATTTTATAACTTAAATAATTCACAAAACTTGGACCAATAATATCGCTTGAAAAGTTGAACCAATGAAATCGCTCCAAAAATTCCTCTTTTAAGTATATAGATAGATAGATAGATAGATTCTACCGTATATATAAAATAATTAAAAATTATTCGAAAGTCATTCGTTAAACTTGAACTCTCTGTAATCGCTCGAAAAAAACTTCCTTTAATACGGAGTAATATAGATGATCGATATTGATTAGGAAACTCCCACTTTCGTGCAATCTTCAAATCAAAAACCCATCTTCCATCTCATCTCTTATCAAAACACAAGGAAATGGATGCTCTTGACACAGTATTCGATCCCTTGAGAGATTTCGCCAAGGATAGTGTTCGTCTTGTTAAGCGTTGCCACAAGCCCGATCAAAAGGGTACCAATTCAATTTACTCCAATTTTATGTCAACTTTTTTTTGAAGATCTTGTGATTTATTTGGTGAATTAACTGAATTTTATAATAATGATTGTTTTGTGTAAAATTGCAGAGTTTACAAAGGTTGCTTTTCGTACGGCAGTTGGATTTGTGGTGATGGGTTTTGTTGGTTTCTTCGTCAAACTCATTTTTATCCCTATTAATAACATTATTGTTGGATCTGCTTGATTTAGGTAATTAATTTGTTTTGGTCTTTGTTTCGAATTGTTTCTTAGTGTTTTTGACTTAGTGTTTTTGATCGAAAAGATTGTGTTTTTATCGGTAGGGATTTTTGGTATGAGCCACTCACACAATATTAAAGATAATAAGAATCGGAAAAATAACAAGGACACAATATTTACGAGGTTCACCAACTTGGCTACGTCCTCACTATAGTCGCACTAGGAATTGTATTGATCACTCAATAGATATACAATGAGGAATGAGGATACAAGTTACATAGACTAAACTCTCCTTTCTTATACTATATTCATGACTCTATCAATGTACAAGTAAGTTATTGGTCAATTAGTAACTCATCTTCGTAATGTTTCAACAAGAAACATCTACTCCATAATGGAGGGATTTAACTCTAACAATCTCCCACCTCCCGACAATTATGGAAGTAACACCAAAACTTATTTTCTTCACCTAATGCAACCATGTCTTTGCTCATGTTAAATGCAAGAGCTCAGCCAAGGTACTACCCATCTTTGACCATTTACCATTCAACTTTGTTCCCAAAAGCAACCATACTTGTCGGGCTTCATTCATCGTTTTTCGGGGTGTGCACTCCCACCTAAACGAAACATCATTTCTTGCCTTAGTAAACTACTTGAATTTCCGCACACATTTGAGCGTGCCAGTTTCACCTTGTGCATTCTCGGACCACCTTCCGCCTTCAAGCCACCGACTTTACTTCCACGGTACTTAGTGTAAGGCACACTATGCATAGTTTTCGGATCCTGCAACAAGTCTCGTGAAACCATTGTATTCTTCATCCCTTGAGCAGTTACACAACTCATGTCACTATACCCTGCAGTGGTGTACAAAGTTCCACTCTTAGTCCCACGAGCTACAACAATAGCTTCCTTGACTATTTTCCAGGAACTTTCCTCAAAGACAACCTTGTAGCCTGCTTCATCGAGCTTTCCAACAGATATCAATTTCTTTTTCAAGTTCGGGATGAACATGACATCTGTTAGCTCCCACCTACCCCCAGTTCGGGTACGTATCTCAACATCACCTTTTCCCATAATCGGCAACCTTCCACCAATAAATTTATGAAAGGAATTTTTATCCGGAGAAGCGTGAAATGATACACCAGAGTCTAATACCCAAGACTCAATCGGATCTTCGACACTCACTGCCAAAAGATCACCTTCATCCTCCACAGCTATCGCCCCATTTCCATCCTCATTATTACGCTGTTGTTCATTTTTCTTAGGATTTGGACAATTCCACCTTACATGGTCACTCTCACCACAATTCCAACAGGTAGCACCTCCTCTAGTTGTTGACTTTGATTTCCCGCGATAACCACCTCTATAATTTTTATTTCCTCTACTACCAGCAATTAATCCGCTCCCATTTATTCCGGACGTCTCAGCTAATTCATTCTTGCGAATTCTCTCGCTAAGAATTAGATCACGTACATTTTCAAACTTGAGCCTCTCTTATCCTTGCGAACTACTAATTGCAGTCACTGTAGTATCCCCAGGGCCGTCTTGGAGATTTAGGGGCCCTGTGCAAAAATATAAAATGGGGCCCTTTATTTGTTCTAAGCGGAAATTTTTTAAATTTATATAAATCTAAATTTATACGGTAACATACCGTGAAACTTAACTTACTCCGTATATTTTATTTTTATGAAGTTGATTTAGGATACCAAATGAAATAGGAGTAATAAATTAAATCCACGTAAAAATATAAAAGTATTAGTTACTTAATTTTATGTGCCAAACTGAAAATTATTTCCCACTATTTTTAGGTCATTACGTAATAGAAATTGTTTTAAATTGGGTAAAACATATTATACTCATTTGCTAAAAATAAGAATATTGGTAAAAAAAAACCAATTATACGGCCTAACTATAGTATTAAGTGTAAGCAATATAAAAAATGAAAAATAAATCGGCTTGTGAGGGTTCGAACGCGGGGTGTGGGAGTGAAAACCAAATGACAATCCAGTGAGACACTATGCTGTTGATATCAACATTTGTGCTCTATTGATATATGAAGTTAGTTGGTTTTTGGGCTTAAATTTTGGGGGCCCTGTGCAGCCGCACGGGCTGCACGGGCTCAAAGACGGGCCTGAGTATCCCAACTACTAGGTAACGAGGATAATAAAATTAGTGCTTTTATCTCATCATTAAAAATCAATTTTTACGGAGCTAAGTTGTCTTGTGATCATATTAGGGGTCGTTTGGTTCAACAAGTCGGAATGGAATGGAATGGAGTTTGATAATATAGTGGTATGGGGCATGGTTACCGAATTCGCTTTGAATACGTCTTTACCAATTCGCGATTCGCTCTTACAGAATGTGTGTTATTAGTATTTCCGGTAAGCAAAATAATAGAATTCGCGATTATTAGGGCAATGAGCGAATTCGGTAACCTTGGTATGAGGTTCTAAATCCATACTTGTCTAATCTTCTTTGGTTCATCATAAATTATAGAAGGAGGGAATGGAATTTGAATCCAAGGGAGGAGGGTGGGTATAGGATTCCAAGGGGTTGGGGTGAAGTTAGAATCCATTAGGTATCTAACTCCATTCCAAATCACCCCAACCAAACAATGGAATGGATCAAATCCATTCCATTCCATTCCAATATGTCCAACCAAACACCCCCTAAAATCATTAATATGATTTGCCATTGTGGTTCGTTCATGCATTTGTAAACCAAACAACCTACGCATAAGGAAAACTTTATTTGTAGCTGACGGTGTCTCATACATATTTTCTAGGACATTCATTAGGTCCGATGTCGTCTTTGCACTCACGCTTGCCTGTCCAATTTTTCCCACTCTTCCTTTTCCATCGAATCCGGCTTAGTGTCTTCCAAAGGAAGATATAGATTCTTTGAATACAAATAATCCGTTATTTGCATTTTCCAGAAAGCAAAATATTTCCCATCGAATTTATCGAACAAAATTTTACCTCCTTCCATTATTGTGAATTTTAGTGGATCGCTCTTCCCTCACCCGCCCAACCGGGCTCTGGTACCAGTTTGTAGGGATTTTTGGTATGAGCCACTCACACAATAATAAAGATAATAAGAATCGGAAAAATAACAAGGACACAATATTTACGAGGTTCACCAACTTGGCTACGTCCTCACTATAGTCGCACTAGGAATTCTATTGATCACTCAATAGATATACAATGAGGAATGAGGATACAAGTTACATAGACTAAACTCTCCTTTTATAACTAAATCCCAAGCTATAACTTCCATGTAACTTATACTATATTCATGACTCTATCAATGTACAAGTATGTTATTGGTCAATTAGTAACTCATCTTCATAATGTTTCAACAAGAAACCTCTACTCCATAATGGAGGGATTTAACTCTAACATTATCATCTGGGGTTTGTTATATACCTGTAATTTTTAGTTCCTCTCTTTTATATCTATCTATAATTCTGACCATTGTACGACATACAGCGACCGTATCCTTATGTGATGCACCTCATTTGATGCTAGCGATAATAATTACTCCGTTTGTTGTATCATACAACCGTCTTCCACGAGATCAACTGTTATATGACTATTGGAATCGTAATTGGTGTCAGGAGGTATTCTTATTATCTTATCTTACCTCAATGCTGTAGGATCGGGAACAGTAACACTGTAGCGTAGCCATAGAGGGATTTTTAATAATTTGCAAACGTCTTGCTGTTGAGTCATCTTATTATGGCTGTAATGTATACAGAGTACTTCCTGAAACGACAGTAACATTATCATGGATGACCCTGTTACCTGTAAGGTATCGAAGTGTCAAGCATGCATGTGGGTGAGGATGTCGCCTGGCTTGTGTTAGCGTTTGTGCACTTGGCAGTCCTAACTTGATGCATGTTCATTGTTATAAGCGAGGGAAACGAGATGGAGAACTGTATATGCTCTTCGTCTTCTTTAATTTAAAAAAGCACGCCTTGGATGAGGCACTAGCCAAAACGCCTTGCGCATTATCAAACTAAGTGCTCTTCTTTATTAGCATGCGCGTATGGAGTGAAGCGTTGAAGTAACAAAGTAACGATATATGCTCATTGTTATTAACATGCATGTGTGCCTCATGGCATGAATTTGCAACTTTTTCTGTTTGAAATTTGATAATAATGATGGCGTTGTTTGGACTTGTGGCCTAATCGTTTAAGCCAGGTATATAAATGACTGTATTGCCGTCTCTGAATATGGGAACATGGTACTCCCTAATATATAGCTGCCGTTGCAAAGCCAATACCAGACTGATACAGCCTTGATTAGGAATGGCACTCGACTCACTATGACCCATAATATGCTACTGCAACTCGAAACTGTTCCCGCAATTGTGACTCACACTGGGATTTAATTCATGTGTAAAGTGGAATGTTAAAGCTACGAAGTTGCATAGTGTCACAGTCCGCTACTTTTGCCGGACCGTGGCGCGCACCTTTGCCCGTCTCAAGGCAAGATGCAAGCGACAAGGATCTTCGTACTAGTGAGGGATCGCCCACTAGCACGATACTCGGGTCTCGGGGTGTGAGTCGGGATCCTAGTGTCGATCCCACAAACACGGCTTGTTAGTAAAGTGAAGGCAAAGAGTCGTTCACAACAAAGCAACAACAAGCAAATACGAAGGCACAAGGTAGGAAGTAGATTTTCATTCACTAGTACTCCCTAAAGAGGGAAATATGATAGTTACATCCTGGTAGCAGGAAACATTGATTTTACAAGTTTAGTTCAGAATAGCGATATACCTATTTATGGAAACCTATTCTAAAACTACTAAGAAAATACTTACTACAAATGTACAATGGAAATGAAATTACATAAGCATAAATAAATCTAAGGGTTCAAGTGTGCGGATTGTCACACTCTCCCCACCTAACTGCCGCCGCCTCGGCAACACAAAAATCTTGAATGGTGCTTCAGTGAGACATCCTCGGTGAGCTCTGACTGTCCATGCAGTGTTGGGGATTGGCTTGTACCACTCGGCTTGAATGTGCGCTTCGTCCCAAACAATGACTGGCCTTTTCGTCCCCTCAAGGATAGGCTGGAGTTCCTTGACATAGAAGCTGCCGAACATCATGTTCTCCAAGTTCACCACGTGCTCCTTGTCTCTCGGGAACGTCCACTTTGCCGCTGCTTGAAAAGTCCTCTCTCGGGATTCCTTCAAGTACTGGCCCCAACGGACCTTCATCTTGTCTCTCGTCACTTCAAAGACTGCATTCAAGGGAATGTGAGATCTCCAAGACGCCGAATCGATTTCGGCGCGCCCCCGATGGTACGAGGCCTTCTCTCTTGGGTCGATCGACCATGAAACCAGGACGTCGATTCAAGACATCGACGCGGCCCCCGATGGTACGAGGCCTTATCTCCCGGGTCGACCGACCCGCAAACCAGGACGTCGATTCAGCACATCGACGCGGACCCCTGATGGTACGAGGCCTACTTCTTTGGGCATCTCGGCCCTCATTGTCTACTCCTCGGTGTGGGGGTAGACTCTTCTTTCGTCCCCCAGGCCACTTAGCATCGTAGTTAGTCTGGGTCTTGTTCGCCCTCGGCTCCACCGAACCTTTAGGCAATCTCCAAGGTCGCATCCCTTGTTTCGCCTCGGTATCACCCTCATAGCCGAAATTCGATGCGCCCCTTGTCTTCGTCGCCGCTCACCGTCTTCACTACGATAGACCCCATTAGTAGCATCGATCCGTCACTCGGTTTCAATACCACCAATGCTTTCGAAAGAACGCATCCCGAGTACTAACTTGAAGTCATCCAATGAACGGTGGTGAAGTCGAGCTCCCCTGCCCACTCACCCACTTGGACCGCGACCTTCTAAGCCACTCCTTGGACGCGTCTCATTTTCCCATTGACCGCTTCAGTACCGTTAGCATCCCGCAGAACTAGCCCCAACCGATCCGCTTCCTCTTTCGTAACAAAGTTATGGGAGGCGCCCGAGTCGATCAAGGCTCGTGCTTGCTTCCCATTCACCATCAAGTCCACGTACATGAGCCCCTTGGATTTCTTGGCGGAGGAATCTTCGTATTTCCCCATCGCGCTGATCCGTTGGAGTGAGCCCATCCGTGGTTGGTCTTCACCATCACTCGAGTCTTCGTTACACTCTTGGTGATAGTCGGCCAACGCCCCATCAAGACGTTCTTGAGCCCCTTTCGGCATCTCCTTGAACATGGCATTGAACTCCGCTTTACTCGGACAATCGGCCATCTTGTGAGGACCCTTGCACACAAAACACGCGAACGGTCTCTTCGTCGTGGAAGCAGTAGAGTTTCCCGCCTTCGAAGACGAGCTTGAGGGCGAGTTTGTAGTGCTCGCCGATTGGGCTTGACTTCCTTGTGAGCGGAAACGACTGTTCCCAACAGAAATGGCGCTGTTTTGTGGCCTTTGTCCATTGTACCCACTTTGTGACACACCAGTATTCCCCGTTGGTGCCAGAACTCTTGGTGCCTCTCGCTCCCCCATGAAAGTCGAGCGGGCGCTCCGCACCGATATGGCCGAAGACGAGTTTTGGGATTCTCGCCTCATGACCTCTGTTGAGCCCACCTCTTCAACCCATCAATGAATTCGAATGTCCTGTCCGTCTCGGACATTTCGGTAATCTCGAGCATGCATGCTGAGAATTCCCTCACATATTCCCGGATTGATTTGGTGTGCTTGATTTCCTTCAACTTCTTCCGAGCAACAAACTCCGTATTCTCGGGGTAGAAGTGATCCTTCAAGATCCTCTTGAAGTCGGCCCACGATGTCACCGTAATCGTGCCCGCATCGATTTCCTTGTACCTAGCCCTCCACCACATCTTGGCATCGTCGACTAGATACATACTTGCCGTGACAACTTCCGCGTCTTCGTCGAGCCCACTTACTCGGAAGTATTGCTCCATATCGAAGATAAAGTTATCGACCGCTTTCGAATCCCTCGCCCCATCGTAGGCATGAGGTGGAGGGGCCTTCACCTTATGGCTCCCCGTATTTCCGTCATTGGCCACCGCTTTCACGAGCGTGGCGCAAGTGTTCTCTAACATCTCGACCTTTCGATGCGGATGATTGATCTCTTCCTCCCGATCGTCGGGATCGCACCACCGATCGCTTGATGCGGGTGTCCATCCCGTCCACCTTCGTCTCAAGGTCACAAACCGTCTTTTGCAACTCCTCGAGGCTCGCAGCCATCCGCATAACGATGTCCTCGAGTTTGGGAAGCTTGACGTCGATTGCGTCCTCTAAGGCATCCACTCGGTCCTCAATCTTTTCGCCCATTTTCTCGATCTCGATAAACAAATGCGGCTTGCAGACGCCCGTCCGAAGATCGGGCTCTGATACCAAATGTCACAGTCCGCTACTTTTGCCGGACCGTGGCGCGCACCTTTGCCCGTCTCAAGGCAAGATGCAAGCGACAAGGATTTTCGTACTAGTGAGGGATCGCCCACTAGCACGATACTCGGGTCTCGGGGTGTGAGTCGGGATCCCAGTGTCGATCCCACAAACACGGCTTGTTAGTAAAGTGAAGGCAAAGAGTCGTTCACAACAAAGCAACAACAAGCAAATACGAAGGCACAAGGTAGGAAGTAGATTTTCATTCACTAGTACTCCCTAAAGAGGGAAATATGATAGTTACATCCTGGTAGCAGGAAACATTGATTTTACAAGTTTAGTTCAGAATAGTGATATACCTATTTATGGAAACCTATTCTAAAACTACTAAGAAAATACTTACTACAAATGTACAATGAAAATGAAATTATATAAGCATAAATAAATCTAAGGGTTCAAGTGTGCGGATCGTCACACATAGCCTACAACTGTGATACAACAACTATCAACAATTGTTGCATTCCCGCTCTATATTTGCCTAACTCCTTTACCCCTTGGGCCTTGGTGCAGGTAACTTCGTTGGTGGAGAGGTACTTCAGAAGAGAAGACTGGATACACATCTCATTAAGTTTTTTTTTTTGTTTTTTAATGTAGTCGAGGGTCCCATTTCATGTGTAACTTCCGAAGTTATACGTCTCAGTGTTGCATCATTTGTAGTTCTCGAATTTTTGTGTAAGAACCTCGTATTCTGAAATTTATGGCATTTTGTGCAAAATTATACTTCCTCCATTCCAATCAATTCTATACATTTGCTTTATACACGTATATCGATGCTCGTTTTCTTTTGTTCATATCTTTAGCTACATATTACTAAAAATTATAGAAATTTGATATTTATAATATACTCGGTAAGACAATTCAAACAAGATCTCACGTGACTATCTTTTATGTTATATACTAGAAGTTATATCGAAGACTCTCCTCACAGGTGAATAGTGCCCAAAAAGCAAATGTATAGTATTCATTGAAATGGAGGAAGTAATCTCGTGAAATAGTTGCGACGTTCATACCAACTTTTGGGCCAATGCGTTTCTTGCTACAAACTCGAACTTTAATTTATCCTGTTGTCAAAGTTTGTTGTCAAGGCAGTAATCCATTTGTAGAAAATTGTGCTACAGCCGAGTGTCTTAGAAATCAGATGAATGAAATCACAAGCCTACGCCAAAGGTCACGGTCCGGTACTTTTGCCGGATCGTGTGCGCACCCTTGCCCAGCTCTAGGGCAAGAATGCAAGCAACAAGGATCTCGTACTAGTGAGGGATTGCCCACTAGCATGTTTCTCAGGACTCGGGGTGTGTGTCGGGAATCCTAGTCATGATTATCAATGTCCGGCACACGAAAGCAATAAAAGTAAGCAATACGATTATTGTAAGCAAGAGACAAGCAATATCAAGCTTAAAGATGAGAAGCGGTTTTCATTGACTAGCATCTCTCATAAAGGCAAATTTAATATTTTGGTCCTGGTAGCAGGAAACATTGATTGTGCAAAATAGCGATATGAAATCTAAACGCCTAGAAACGTAACTTAAACTAAAAAGCTAGTTTCAAGATTCAACATGCAGGAAGTAATCTTGGAGTACTACTCGACTATGAAAACAGGAATGAAAATACATAAGCGAAAATATAAAATCTAAGGGCTCGAAATGAAAGGACCGCGCGCGCAATTCTCGGGAATTATGCGGCTAAATGTGCGGCTCCTTATACCAAGCACATCTTGTGTCATTGAACATGGCTAATCGAGAACACAAAAACAAAATGATACATGTGAATTGCGATACAACCATTAGACTAATTAAGAAAATGATTGAATTCAAATTGCTTTTTGTGTTAGCAGCAGAGGTAAAGCAGTCTGGTTTTCAAAACCTTGATAACTCGAATAGTCGAATGCAATAATATTACAACTCATATTTTCTACCATGCCGGAGTAAAGCGACGTCACTATCAATCTACTCGGCATAGTTGGCATTTGGCAATCAAAGTACAAATTTAGAATTGTTATACGCACTTTTTTTTTTTTTGCAAACGAATGCTATAAACAAAAAGCCTTCACATTTTTGAACTTGTATGCCATGCAAATAAGAACGATTCAGTGCAAACAGGTTAGCATACTGGGTTATCATTGATGCCCTCATCAGTAGCAGATGCCACTATGAATTGAGGGTTAACCAAGTAACCTTCTTTTCTCGCCTTCTTTTTCTCGCGTTGGAGCCTGAAATTCTCTCTTTTCCTTGCTCGGTAACTGTTTGGATTTTCAGGCTGCACTTCTCGTGGGTACACGCTAACCTGCAATAAACCTTGTTAGTCAAACATATGTTTGAACGTTTTTGTTGCCAAAAATTACAAAATCATGAAATTGTAAGACAAACTAACCTTTTTCTTATCAGGCCCGTACTTCTCAAATTTAACTAATCCATCAATTAACGAGAAGATTGTATGGTCCTTGCCAATACCAACATTCTTACCGGGATGGACCTGGAACAAGTATGCTTTGTGTAAGACTGATAGGTAACAAGTGTTGAGCAATGGAAACAAATGGCATGCTTCTTGTCAAGAACAGAGGCAGCATGAATAATAATGTAAGGGAACACGGATGACATACATACCGATTAACCACCGCTAATAAGTCCAGCATTCAAATTACACAATCACATAGCATACCGCTGAAGAACAATTGAAGAAGTTGAGTACCACTTCTCCAAGAAAATCATCACTTCATGTTTGAGCTCAATTTATGGGTATATCTTATGAGAAAAACCTAACAGATCCCTCTATAGGTAATCTATGTTATTCAAACTCGGGTAGGGGTGTATCCGAGTATTGAACTTAAACTGACTCCATCTTTGACGACACTTGGTCTCAGTTCAGTCCTAAAATGAAGCAACTTTAGAAATCTTAGGCTCACATTTAAATTCCTTGCTTCAGAAAATCTTTAGAGGACCAACTAAACTGGAACTGTACAGCAACAGAACCTTAATCACAAATTGATTTCCTAAATGAAAATTACAATTAAACTACTGAGTATATGTTTCACACATACATTGATCAAGAATAAGACTCGGAACAGCGGCAATTGAGATGGATATGCTAGCCTAGACAGGCAATGTGATGTAAAAGACAGATTAACATAACAACTCAACTCAAACAACATCCAACAACATCCACTGCAAACATGATAGAACAGTTTACAGGACAACCACAAGCTACATTTTTCATAAAGTGCATCCTCCACTGATATTCATGAGTCAGAAGTTAATCCTGGAAACATTACACTGATACATCTATGCTCAACTGGATACCTATGAACCATTATTCAACACATCTTAGCAAAACATAAATCCGTTTTTCTATTGCAAAACAAGAGAATTTAGTTCATAGTTACTATCATATGAGAATGGACAATAAGTCCCTCAATTGCAACTTTGCAAGGGATAGAAGGGAAACCCCTCGACTAGATTACTATGATGACGCAAACCTCAATTGGAGATGAGGTGAGGTGCTACTTAAATATGGAGTACTCCCTTTGTGAAAGGTATTTTAATCAAATGTAAATAAATGAATGAGACGGAGGGAGTATTTTTACTCCAAAGTCTACACTAGTAATCAACCTATAACTGTAATCTAAATTAGCTACAGTCTACACTAAGTAAACGACCTATAAAATGTCATCTAAATTAGCTGGTAGAGTCACTTGGTTGGACTTATAACATGGGTTCAAAAATGTCAGCATGACAACGTTACACCAGTGGTTCAACCATCAAAGGCTCCAACAAATAGCGGACTGAGAGTCAGGCGTAAAAAGGATTATACATCGGATGTACTACATCACACTTAATGAATTTTTGAGTTTTTGTGTATTTTTTTTTGAGTTCTATAGAGTTTATAAATTACATTTTAGTTTTATGATTTCAAAAATCAAAATTTTCTGAGCTTATATGTAATTCTTTTGAGTTATAATGTAACTTTTTGAGATTAATGTTTAAATAAATGAACTCAAAAACTTTATGATAAAACTCAAAATCTTAAAATTAAAACTTAAAAACTTTATATTAATGCTCAAAAACTATACCATCTGATTTACTACATCAGATGTATAATCCACTTACTGCTATGTTAACAATACAAAGGTGGTTTCCAAATGACTCCTATTGAAAATTGTATTAAGTATTGAATTGTAACACATGACGACCAACCACACAATAAGGGTGGTGATTTTCGCAGTACACATTTTACTCATTGTAGTACACTTTTGACCATTTTACCCCTCTCATTTCCCACTCATTTTTCTCACCTCCTTCATTTCATCTCTCATCCAACATCGAACCCAAACACCGTAAACCACCTGTTATCACCACCATTGACCACCGTTTCTTGCTGTCTTCCGTCCCTCCGGCACCTTCCTACCGCTGGATTTTATTATAATTAACAATATAGAATAAACAAGAATTTATAAACTCCGAATCTGACCATCTCAATGTAAAAATTACACTGCATGTTCTACTGTTTTCTTGTACAAAGAGACATTGCTGCATCACCTATTTAATGGAACAGTAGCACTCATGAATTATGGAACCCAAATAGAAAAAACAATAGACGTTCAATTAATTATACACTTTGCCGTTAACCACCACCAAACAATAACCCCTAACCCAAAAGATCTCAACTCACAAGTCTTGCGAATTAAAATTTGTAAAAGGCGGTTAATTTTATCAATTGATTATACTTTACGAATTAAATACATGTGTTTTAATCAAATCAAGAACAATAATTGAATAAATTTGAGAGAGGTTGTAGAGTTAGAGTTAGAGAGAATTAGGGTTATTAGCTGTTTTACAAGGGTAGATAAATGGAAAATACTGTGTAAAGAGTACTGTAATGAGTAAAATACGTACTGCGAAAATAAATTGCGAAAAAAAATAATAACGAGTCATTTTACTTTATTCCATCGTAACCAAAACCAAAATCAATATAATAGCGAGTCATTTTACCTTAGTACCACGCTGACGAATAATAATGGCACCAGGTTTAGCAAGTTGATCACCATAAATCTTAACACCAAGTCTCTGCCCTTTTGAATCTCTACCATTCTTGGTACTCCCAGCACCCTTCTTATGGGCTGACTCAATCGTCAACCCGTATGGCAATAAGGGTTGGGTTGATTGGGCGGGTAGTGTCAAAGTGGGAGCCCCGAATTCGCCTTTGACGAAGGATGATGATGAACTTGAGCTTAGTGATAGTCCTTTGAATGATACCATTAAATTCAAAGCCATTGATGTTGCCATCGCCATTGTTGTTAATTCGAGAGAGTGTTAATTCAAGGTTGGATTTAGAGGAGTGAATTCTTTCATGAAAACCTTATCTTTGATGACTAGTGGATTTAAGGTTGTTTGTTGGGTGATTGGGTTGGGCTACCCTTTTATGGGTTTGAGGCCCCGCTAAGTTTTAAGGTGTTGGCCATGATTAGACCTGGTATATGGGTTAATCGGTTTGGGTTTGGGTTTGGGTTTGGGTTTGGATTAGGTTAATTTGGGTGTGTAAGGTTTTGGGCCGAGTCGGATTATGTCATTTTGGGTTCGAATTATTTTTTGGGGGGTTGTTATCAAGTTATTTGGGAATACACAAATTGTTATATAGAACAGACCAGCCCATAACCCAAACGTCCTAACAATTAATTTAGGGTGGTGATTTTCGCAGTACACATTTTTCTCATTGCAGTACACTTTGGACTATTTTGCCCTTCTCATTTCCCTCCTTCCCCTCTCTTGTTGTACTGTATTGAGAAAATTCTAACAAATAAAAAGAAAAAAGCCACATTATTGTACAACACTTCAGCACGACAACGTCGGACGTCCAACCACCGCTACGGCACTGCCGCAAACCGAAACCCCGTCGCTTGACCATCCTTGCTTGCTCAACTCCTCCATATGTTTTTGCTTCCTCATCCTCAATCGATGCGCTAATTCTCAATTCGATGTCACCTGCTTGGCTGCTTTCGTTTTCGATTGTCCATCGTTGAATAATTGATCATGAACCTTTGAATTGACTTGACGTGAGATTGATTTTTCTTTTTTAATTTCTTTTTATGTAAACCTAGAAAATGCAAAATCTAAATCGATTGAAAGAATTAATTCATGAGACAACTTAGAAATAGTGGATGAAAATGACAAAGAAACATAGGAGGATTCGAATACGATACATCCAGCCTTAGAAAATAGGAGACACCGTCGGTAGGCCAAGATTGGTCCTTCTTGGGGCGTTTTACGGAGGCGCGGTGGTGGTGTCAGGCTGGGAGGGTCGTTTTAGTGAAGGGCAGTGGTGGTTTGTGTTGGGAAATGTGTCCTCAACAATAGTGCGATCACATGATTTAAATATCATTATTAAATCTCATTTTAAGAATACATGTGGGATGTAATATTTTACAAGTCAACTGGTCCACACATATCGGTAATGATTGGCTGACTAGAGTTTGACATTACTGTCGTGCGACGGTGGTGATCAGTTGATCCCCTTAGGTCATACCTATAGGGAAATACTTTTAATTGATTATTTAATTAATCGTATACCGATACGAGTTAATTAAATTGCTTAAAATTGACGGATAATTTTGTGAGTATAATTTACGTATCTTATTGTAAATATGATTAAATAAGACACGGTCTAAGTAATCGAATTGTTTTATTACTTAGATGAAATTATTGTTTACAGAAACAATTGAAACGAAATGAATAAATTATTATAAATACAGAATGTTGTAGTTTATAATTTGGAAACTTTTGGTACAAGTAATTACGAATTACTAGTCGATTTTGTAAATGACATATTTTATGAGTATGTTGATTTTTAATATGTTAAAAATACATTACAATTTCATATGTCAAGTAACATGTCACATATGTTACAATTGACAAATGACAAAATAAAATGGAGCATCCATTTTATGTTGTATATGCCGAAATAATGGAGGGAGTATATGATATACATTGTGTTTTTATCTTGAGTGGAAAACACAATAATTATACCTAAAGGAGTAGCCATGCACACCTATGCTTTTGAGAAGAGCAAAAATAAAAGGTATTGGGCTACCTACCCAAGGCCCCCTCTCTCTTCTCTTTTTCGGCCCTATCAAAAGAAAGAGAGCAATTTTTCCTCTCTAATTATTCATTCATTTTTGTGATACAAAATACAATTTTCTAGTGTAAGAAAATGGATAATCTCTACAATATATGATTTTTCTAGAGAAATAAACTCACAAAAATTACTCCTCTCTTGACCGAAATATTCAAGAGTAAAATTACAATTTATATTGTGTCAATTTTATAGTAAAACTAATATTATTACTAGATCTAAATAATATTAGTTATTATGAGTATTCCTTGGGTATATGCTTTTGGGAGGGATTCTATACTTGAATCCTTGTTCTTCCATTTGGAGAACTCAAGAACAAGTGAGTAGGAGAACTCACTTGTGCCCATAAGAAACGAAATTACAATGTAAGGGTGATTTCTTCTTTATTTTGCTACCTTGTTTGCATGCATAAGACCTTTATTTAATTTTATGACAAATTAATTTATAACATATATGAGTATGTTTATGCATATAGATCTACATTTCCTTCAATCGGTATCAGAGCCACGGTTGTTTGCATGCAAATCGGTTAAAAGTTTTTCCGAGTTATAAGAATAACATATAAAACTTGTAAAATTTGTGTTATTATGAGATATCACGAAATTAATCCATGCATGTTAATATTTCTGGTCCTAAAATGTTTTAGGATATTTTGGTTAATTTTACGGATTTTTATTGTTCATATAATACAATAATGGCATTTAAATATGATTTTATGAGTAAAAATGTCATTTTCGGTCTAAAATTAGCTATACTTCGAATTTTCCATTGATTTTTGGATATGTTGTCACATATTTTATTTTGAGATACCTGTAAATTTTCATAATTTTTGGACTTGTTATGCTCGAAAAATGGATTATTCATTATTAAATTCGGATTTAGGTGAAAAATAGGTTAATATGAGTTAAATTTCGAATCTGGTCATAGAAAATTAATATGTTGTCACATGCAATTTTACAAGATGTGTGTAAAATAATTGGCTATAAAGAAGTCTTTTTGCATGATTTATGGATTTTTGAAGAAAAATAGCATAAATAGTGACATTATTAGTGAAAAATTAATAAAACATAATCTATGACTTAGGAAAAACGTCTAATGTTGCTTTTTATTATATTTTTCAGATCTAAAATTGAAAAGTTAATGAATATAATTTTTTCCATGTTTTTATGATTATTTTATTAAAAATCGATAAACCGCAACATTGTTTTTCCGGAAAATTTTCGAAATTTTTAACCTAAGATTTTGAACATTATGAGTGTCATGGTAATTTTCCAGAATGTTCATGAGTTTAAATTTCAAATTTCGAATTTATTTGAAATTTTGTGATTTATTTGAAGTTTATAGCTTATTTTTGTAATTTTTGGTCCATTTATGAACAATTTTATAAAATATGGGTTAATTATGGTCAATTATTAGTGAAGACTAAATTTTGAGTCCTAAGAGGTTAGGGTAATTAACTTATGCATAAATATGAGTTTATGTATTTTTGTGATTATAAATATGTTAAAATCACGCAAATCCGTAAAAACCGAGTAATATACGATATTGGCTAATTAAAGGCGATTTAGCATAAAATTGAGCATGTTCATACATATTATAATGCTGCATTTTTCTTTATGATTGTCATAATTTTAATTTATGTAATTTTGAATTATGTAATTTTTACTTAGTATGGCCTTAGATTTTAATTGATATTGCCCGAAATGTATGGGAATATCGATTCGGTTGTAATTTTATTGTGATCTCGTATCACCGTTTTGTAATTAATAGATTTATTTTATTTTAGTTACAAATGTATAATAGGAAATTATGTAATTTATTATGTAATTTTATTCATTCCGGAGTTCCCAAAGACGGATTTCTTCAAGAATGGCGATACATAAAGACGACGTTACCTCGAGATGCGTGCCACAACCGAAGTTCAAGGGACCAATGGAGTTGGTTTCCGAATATGTAATAGTTAAATAGTTTTTCTATTTTAGGAAAGGCCATACTAGGATTTATTTATTTTTATGCTTGCATTTTATTTTATGTCGCAAGCATCGCTCAATCGCCATAACTAAAACATGCATCCTATTTTATCGAGTTCATCGACCGTGTCAATTAAAATTATCGTAGTTCACCGCTTTAGTTCACTTAAAACGTGATAGATAATAAATTGACATGACCTCTCGCTAAAACAATCAATTGAGACATAGCCTTACCAAATAGTAGAAACCATGAAAACCTATTTCGCGAGGGAGTGCGCTCGGCCCCACCGGGGTACAAACCTTGTTACGTAGGGGAAGTGAGTGATAAATATCTATCCACCGAATTCATGTTGATAAGGGATGTATCGGCCACACCGTGCCCAAGTTAATGTGGGTTTGGATCATGGACACATTTATTCGAAATTTGGATTGAACTCAACAAAAGTTTTTGATAAGGGATGTATCGGCCCCACCGTGCCCTTGTCGAATGTGTTTTGGGCTAAAGATAAATCTTAATGTAATATTATCGACCAAGAGTTCTAAAAGTAGAATCGATTAAACGTTAATCCACCGAGTTATATTGATAAAGGATGTATCGGCCCCACCGTGCCTAAGTCAATATGAATTTGGGTCTTGGAATCATTTATCATAGTTGGGTAGAGGTCACTATGTAAATGCTATACTTGTTTTTCAAGTATTAATAAAACGATAAATGTTAAGTTTTCCACTATTCCGTTTTTTATATTGTTCTATTTCTTTACCACAATTCATATACGATATCATTTCGATTTTGATAACGAATCTCCATTAAAACATCGTAACTAAAGACAAAATTTGAATTTGCTTCTAAAACCTCAAACGAACCATTGCTAAGGATCTCTTGTAAAGAGTATAGATTAAAGTTATTCATTATCAAACAGGTTTTTGATTCTTGACTAACACTTCTACTTACAATGGACTATGTTTCATATGCTTAATTGAATTAAGTACCTTGAAGCGATAAATTGTTTTGGTGATTAGATTTTCAGAATTTGTAATTGACCAAAATAACGCAACCACTTCAATGAAAGTTTTAAGACTAAAACGAACAAATGAAGAGTAATCTTCATGAATTCAATTTTGCTTCTCAAAGCAAAGACTCATTGAAATGAGTGGGAGCATTCTCTTAAACCGTTAAGATGAGGACGAGGTTCAAGAAGTAAAGATAATAATGGAATTGATACAAGGTAATGTTAAAAGTAAAGTCATTGAGGAATGACAATACTAAACCTATCAATCCCGACCAATAAAGTTTCCATTGTCTTAAATGTTGGACACAAGAAAGGAAACTGCCCCAAATTATTGAAGAATCAACAAGTTAGTTGTGGGACATCTAATGGGACCTTCTTCTTTAAATTTTTATTTGATTAAACATAAATTTTGCTAGTACCACTTCGTCAATATTAGAAACCAGTGGAGGTTTTCATCATTGTACTTGATACATAGGATGATTAGAATATGACGACTAGCAACAATAATGTCGAGAGATAGAGTAATTGTGTACTCAATCTAGTTTTTGGATTTAAAGTTGTACTTAATTGTGACTATTAAGTGCATAAACTCTAAATAAGAATATAAACTTGTTAAGATACAAAAAGGGTTTTCACTTTTGTGACCCTATACACCACGATTTGATGTATGGCTAGCCCATTATCAAGGTGATTATATTCTAAAACAAACTAGAATGATATATCATGTAGATGATGTAAGATTCAAATTGGTAACCCAAGTTTAAACCTTAAATTTTGGAATGATGAACGTAAAGAGTTATCGAGTACTCTTGAAACCATTAGATTGTTAATGGTATATGCGTATCTTGTATTCAAAGCAAGATGTCTCATGCCTTTTGGTTGAAAAGGAGATCGAGGTTGTAAATCATCTATCCAAAATAGGTTGATCATTATCTTTTACCTACGATTTAAGTTGACACTAATATGTTCACTTAATAAGGTAAATAGAGAAATCTTTGAAGAATTTCAAAGAGTTCAAGGAATCACGATTTAGTCGTGATGGGATTATCAAAGTGAAGACTTTGATATAAGCCAAATTAATTGTGATATAGTATCACAAATTAATCTCTCTTAACACGCATTATGGGATAATGTATGATTGGATAAGAATTCAAACGCTATTCGATAAGGTTTGGACTTCGATCAAGTTATTTTGAGTTACTTTATCCTTTTGGGGATTTTATCATTTTGTCTAAATTATTTTTCCACTAAATCGAATCATATGAGATATGAAATGGTAAGGGTACCATGTTTGTAAGTTTTCACAAGAAACAAATGCTCATTTTTCCCTCTTCAATTATCACGAGTACGACGGGTTTGCGGCTCGTGAAGCTGTCTTTCTAAAATACAAGTTTATTTTTAGAAGACAGAGTGGGAGAAATTATTCAAGAGCCACAAAGAATGCCACAAAAAAAAATGTTATGTCGCAAGAAACTGGTCTTTCTTGGCTACATGAGACGTTTTGTGTAAGACGTTGTTTCTTCAAAACCTAGGAGGTTAAATTCGTCACTTGTTAAAAATAATGAATTCATGCTACTTTTAAGAAAGTAAAGAGCTTATAACTTACAAAAGAAATTGTTTGATTTAAGTTGATTACTTCTGGAAAGTAATCGACAAAGGACTTACATAAGAGTGTTTAAGTCACAACTCAATACAAGGCTTAGAGCCATGAAAATCCGAAATAAAAAACTTGATTAGTGACAAAGGGTTTTGCACTAATAAAGAGATATTTCATAGCAAGATTAGTTGCAAAGGGTTTTGCACTAATTGAAATGCTTAAGTCTATTTGGATCTTCTTAGGGATTGTGTTTCATTATAAGGTTATGAAATACACAGCAAGTGAATCTAAAACCCACTTCTTAAATAGAAGCAATGTATTCAATACATGTCATAAGTTTTATAGATTCTTGCAATCCTAAGATAATGTGAAACTTAAGAGAAGATCTTAAGTAGGACATCAATGAGTTAGAATCAACATTTTGATCATGTGATAAAACATTTCTCGATAAGTCGAGAAGTTGTGTTTATACATGGAGTTTAGTGGGAGTTACGGAATTTTTAATTAGTCCGATATGTGGATGACATATTGATCATTGAGAATGATTTAAGACTTTTGGAGTATTATAATACCTCTTGAATATCCGGATTTGTGAAGATAAATCCACATGATATTAGCGCCAGTAAGGAGTCTTATGTTGATAAGATTCATGACTAGTTCAATTAAATTGAACATATTTGATTGATTTCATTTGCTTCCGCTGCCGAATCAATTAAAAAGAAATGATGTATAACACTTCATATGCTTTGAGTATGATGAATTGTTTTCAAAAATCGAATTTAAATAATCTTTACCAAGTAAGCTGTAAAGATTACCCTTAAGTGCTTGCAGAAGCATTAAAGAAGTAAAGCAAAGTGTTTATGATGCAATTTTGTGTAAAGGTGTTACACAAGTGACAATTGACAATTGAGATTGCGCATGGTTTCCGACAAAACCATAATCAAAACACATTAAGATGGTTAAGATACCATTGTGGCTATGTTAATTAAGAAGTAGATTTTCTAGAATCGTTCTAGGCAATAAAGAACAATGAGAGATATTTATAACGGAAATTGAGTACACTTGCAATCATGAGATGTGCAAGAAGGATGAGTCCCGCACACTGTGAAAACAGTGGGAGCTATTCTTAGGCTAGAGGGCCTATGTCTTGATTGGATTTCGACACGTACTCAGAAAGTTTTGTAATGCAAATGTATACATTACAAAGGAAAACGAGTATGTAGTAAGGTTGAGTAAGGTACAAGAAATTGATAAAACCTACTAACCAAAGCCTTCTCAAAGGCTAAACATGATGAGTCATGTCATTTCAATTAAATTGAAATGAACAACTACGTACAAGATCAAATTAGATTATAGAACATGAAATAGTAATCAGGCATTGACTATTCATGTGTGATAATCGCATTTGTCGTTCGAGTTTTATTTTAAAACTCTTTTATTATACTTTGTTACATCCAAACGGGTTGTGGAGACAATTAAACCCCATTAAAGTGAACACGGATTAACATTGTATTTGCCCATAGTTACTTGTATGAGGTGATGTCTCGAAGTGACTAGAGTGTGATGCGATTGATGGCAAGTTCAAGTGCCATAGAGTCATGCGAGATGACTAGTCGATCACATAGGCGATCATTTAGGAACATTTTGTCGGGCCTTATGACCGCTTATAGAGTTCTCGCAATTTATATAGCCTGGTCGTGGCGAGAGCTACTATAGTATTCAAATGAGTCGATTCTTTTGACTAAAGACTATTCGCCTAAGATGGCACAGTTTCAGATTAACTTTGATTTGTGTTACTACGACCTTCGTAAATGGGGTCAAATGGGCATATTTTGGGTTATGATGGTTGTGGCTAGTCGAAGGGAATGAGTGCGATAGGAATTGTCCATCCCCTTGTCAGGGTTAAAACAATATCTCAGGGCCACTCGAGGAGTAATGAACTGGAAATGCGTGGCCACGCTCGGAAGGTATCTATGATAGATAAATCCGGTCAAACAGTTATTCTCCAGATCGAGGAAACCACTCTCGATATGATCACTTGCAAGTACGACCTGAAAGACACCTTGCATTGAGTGGGAGATAGTAATAGGACAAGAGAATTGGTGACGCACACTTGTCGAGGACAAGTGGGAGATTGTTGGGAAATGTGTCCTCAACAATAGTGCGATCACATGATTTAAATATCATTATTAAATCTCATTTTAAGAATACATGTGGGATGTAATATTTTACAAGTCAACTCGGTCCACACATATCGGTAATGATTGGCTGACTAGAGTTTGACATTACTGTCGTGCGACGGTGGTGATCAGTTGATCCCCTTAGGTCATACCTATAGGGAAATACTCTTAATTGATTATTTAATTAATCGTATACCGATACGAGTTAATTAAATTGCTTAAAATTGACGGATAATTTTGTGAGTATAGTTTACGTATCTTATTGTAAATATGATTAAATAAGACACGGTCTAAGTAATCGAATTGTTTTATTACTTAGATGAAATTATTGTTTACAGAAACAATTGAAACGAAATGAATAAATTATTATAAATACAGAATGTTGTAGTTTATAATTTGGAAACTTTTGGTACAAGTAATTACGAATTACTAGTCGATTTTGTAAATGACATATTTTATGAGTATGTTGATTTTTAATATGTTAAAAATACATTACAATTTCATATGTCAAGTAACATGTCACATATGTTACAATTGACAAATGACAAAATAAAATGGAGCATCCATTTTATGTTGTATATGCCGAAATAATGGAGGGAGTATATGATATACATTGTGTTTTTATCTTGAGTGGAAAACACAATAATTATACCTAAAGGAGTAGCCATGCACACCTATGCTTTTGAGAAGAGCAAAAATAAAAGGTATTGGGCTACCTACCCAAGGCCCCCTCTCTCTCTTTTTTCGGCCCTATCAAAAGAAAGAGAGCAATTTTTCCTCTCTAATTATTCATTCATTTTTGTGATACAAAATACAATTTTCTAGTGTAAGAAAATGGATAATCTCTACAATATATGATTTTTCTAGAGAAATAAACTCACAAAAATTACTCCTCTCTTGACCGAAATATTCAAGAGTAAAATTACAATTTATATTGTGTCAATTTTATAGTAAAACTAATATTATTACTAGATCTAAATAATATTAGTTATTATGAGTATTCCTTGGGTATATGCTTTTGGGAGGGATTCTATACTTGAATCCTTGTTCTTCCATTTGGAGAGCTCAAGAACAAGTGAGTTCTAGGAGAACTCACTTGTGCCCATAAGAACCGAAATTACAATGTAAGGGTGATTTCTTCTTTATTTTGCTACCTTGTTTGCATGCATAAGACCTTTATTTAATTTTATGACAAATTAATTTATAACATATATGAGTATGTTTATGTATATAGATCTACATTTCCTTCAGTTTGCCAGGTGGTAGATGGTTTCGGGATGCGGCGACGAAGTAGGTTGTGGAGTAGGTCGTGGAATGAGCGAATGCAAGAATGTTAGATAATTGAGGGGCATGTGAATGGAATTTGTGACAAAAAGTACTATAATGAGTAAAATATGTACTGCGAAAATAAATTACGTTAATTTATAACTACCTTTTTTAATCAAATAACGAAATGCTCCAAAAAAATTAGTTAATAGAATTGTCAAAATATATTTTATTTTGATAACCTAAAATTTTATATTAATAAATTGTATGTTTAAATATGTTACAGTAGTTTTTATCATAAAATGTCGTGTTATTAATCTAAAATTAAAATATAAAATAAATTTAATGTTATCTTTGGGGTTCTCTCCTTTTGGGGTCAGTCCTATGCTATATGACGGTCTTATAGGAGAATTGTTGTTAGGGATAATGGTCAATATGCGATAATAAACATTTGTGTCGAGATGAATAGGAATCTGAATTATCAGTCCCATTTTCATGTCCCATATTGTATCACATTACTAAATTTAAGGGTATTAGTGGTATCTTACTAATTTATATTACTAAATTAAGTACGGGGACAATAAAAGTGTGATAAATTTTGGAGAAAATGGAGACAATATAAATGAAATGGAAAGAGTAGTATATTTCCCATAAATACTACTATACAACCAGTTGTATAATAAGCATTGTACAACCATATACATTAATCCGAGCTTATGTGTAATTTTTCTGAGTTTTATAAGAGTATTTTTTTTATGTTTAAGTGTGTGAGTTCAAAAACTTTACAGCATAACTCAGATTCTTTTAAACAAAACTCGAAAACTTTAATACACAACTCGAATTCTACACCGTACAACTGCATACAACTGGTTGTATAATCTACTAATTGGTATATTTCCGCAATAAAACAAAATGTTAGGTAATAGATAATAATATATGTTGCTCTAGCTTACATCTCTAATATCACAAAATATTAGGTATGAAAATCGTTTCTCCATATTGCAAATGGATTCAATTAAGCCCAAATGGATTCTGAAATGAAATATCTTTTATCACAAATTCTTCCTTGTGACGGAGATACCCGTCGCAAACTTGCGACGGGTCAATTACATACCATATTAATCGCGGGTCGGGAAACAAGAAAGGGACAAGGCACTGTTGCTCATTTATGGCAGGTTGTACGTATGAGTACTTGGCACACTATTTATTGTCAATTATTTGCAACAAGTCTGTCTTTCTTTTAATGCTATATCTCTCTCATAAATGCCATATCTCTCTTGCTTGTGCTAGGTTTCTTCTTCTTCAGCACCCTATTGTTTCATTTGTAAGAAAGCAAAAAAAAAAAAAAAACAAATCCCATTCATTGCTCTCTATTGTTCAAAATTATATATGGTCTTACAATCAATTGTCAAAATTTACATTCTTAATATCTCAAAAAGCTTGCGATAAAAAAATGGCTGACGAAAATGGAGCCCTAATTGACGAAAATGGAGCCTTGCATGAGTCAGAAAATCCCATCTTCTTTCCTCTCTATTTTCCACAATCTTATACATTTTTTTTCTTTTTTCTTTTTCGTCAAATCTTTCACTTTTTCTTCCATCTTAAATAAATTATAATTTCAAGATCAAATCTACAATGGTCATTGTGGTCATTGTATGCTCTTACTAGAATGGTAAGTAATTAAGTTGAATGGTATTATATGTGTTGATTTTAACAAAAAAAAATGTATTTATATAATAACTTGTAATACTGAGATGTAAACATATTAGATTGAAATGACTGTTTATTAAACATTTTTTTGGTGTTTTAATTTTTTTTTTCCATTTTTACGGAGTTTGGTTGTTTTACTTTACCTATTATATTTCACCTTGGTTTAATATGATTCCTTATGTTTACAGACTTGTACACTTTGTTATTACTTGTGAATATAACTTAGTTTAATTGCTCATTATTAATGAACATATAACAGAGAATGGTAACATATAGAATTAAACTATCAACAGGGTGATCGGCTTTAGAAAGTTATTGAGTACTATAACATGAAGCCAATTATCAATTGTTTTTAACCGTTTTTTACTTATGCATAAATGGTAATATATTATATCGATGTGGTGACAATTTATACTTGTGAAGTATATTTTGTGACTAATTTCTTTGAAAATGTTGGTAAACTGAGATGGGTCCATATTTTGTTATAAAGAGTACATTTGTTACTACTCGTGGATATAACTTAGTTTTATTGATTATTATTAATGAACATATTAGTAAGGATGGTAACCAAATGGGTTTGGTGTGGTGGTTGCTCACCTCATCCCTTAACCATGAGGTCAGGGGTTCGATCCCTGCCCATGGGAATGGAGCAAACTCTTTGGCCAGCCGTTTACCTCTTTGTGAGAGCACCCGCGGCGAGGGGATTATACACTGTTGTCGACGGTGGACACCCCGGTTTACACCAAAAAAAAATATTAGTAAGGATGGTAACATATAAAGTTAAACTGTCAACATAATGAAATGTTTAGTAGAGTTGTGGAGTACTGTAAAATATAACAAATTATGAACTGTTTGTGACTATTTCTTCAGTTGTATTAAGATAACATTGTTTTCTAGAAGCGGTGACAGAATGTATATTTCGATATTTCATGTCCAAATGAGTCCACAACTGAACATGAGTCTACCACTGAGGATCTCAAATACAGTCAACGCTACACACGCATGACAACACGAAGAGGTCAAATGACCGTGGGGGTGATATTGCAAAAGGTGGAGGTCGTGCCAATAAACTGTAGTTTGATGTTTTGTCAATTTTAAATAATTATGTGATCTTGTATTTGTCATTTTCAAATAATGTTGTTAATTATGGATGTAACACCCCCATACTCCAAGTGCCTTACCAGGACCACTCAGGTATGAAGATATTACCATCTCGGTTACCCCAGGCAATGATAATCAAATAAACAATAAAGAAACAACGTTTAAATAGAAATACTTAGTGAAAGGTTACAATCTCGAAACCAAAACCAAAAGTACAAATACATGTTCTCAAACCGATCATTTCTTTGTTCTAACTGAAATGTAAAGAAACTACTAAGCTACAGCGGAAGACTTCTATCATCATATCGTGGCAATCCCAGCTATCCCAGTACTCATCTCATACCTGCTCAATATCTGCTCACCATCCCCGAATGGATCACCGTAGGTTTACAAAACAACAACCGGGGTTAGTACTAATCACACAACTCAATATATATTAACAACAAGATAAACAGACAGCTTAACTGTCACACACAACCACACCAATTCCAACAATCTCAATCACCGACTGTCCACTGGACCCGATCCCGCGTGGGGACCGCAGCCGTACCCACCAAATCCCCGCTCCTCATAATGAGCGATAACCCTGTCCATTAATGTGCACATCCCTTCTGTGGCGGGTTCCACAGAAGGCGAAACTAGGGCGTGACGCCACTCCCGCAAGTGAGCCCACTCAGCCGAGGACACGCCTCGAGGACCATAGACAACAATCACAATCACAATCACAACCGTCACAATACAATTACTATATCAAACAATCAATCTCAACACATCAACAATCATCCCATTATGGGACTAATACTGAGTAGGAAATCCTACCGGAAAGCACACTATCGACGGTCTCTCTACTTTGTATCAAAAAGCTTCCTCTATGAAACCTCCTCCTATCATACAACATACAAATGCTACCAAATCACATACTACTAAAAAACCCCCAAATCCCTATATTAGGGTTTAACCAAATCAAAAGAAAGACAACAAAAAGGGTACATAGATCTTACCCTCGACGCAAGGATCTCAACGGTATATCAAACGATGAAAACCGACCTTCCAAACTCCAGGATTTGCTAACAATGCGATTAGGATGAAGAACGTACTTGCTTTATCTCTTTAACAGTAAATTAGGTTTTGCAAAAGTGTTTAGAATAAAGACGACGAAGGTTATATATCTTAATCGCATAATTAACAAAACCCGAGAAAAACTCCCCGTAAACCAGCTACTCGATCGAGTACCCAAGGTACTCGATCGAGTACCCCCTTACTCGATCGAGTATCCTAGTTACTCGATCGAGTATCCTAGTTACTCGATCGAGTACCCAACAGGTCAGAAACTATTTTAAAACGCAACTTACCCTTACTCGACAGAGTAAGGCCTACTCGATAGAGTACCCAAAGACTCATAAATACGGAGTATTACAGTCTTCCCTCCTTAAAAAGAACTTCGTCCCCGAAGTTCAAACCACTACTAAACAAAGGTACTCCCTCAACACTTCCAACTCAACAACCAAAACAAAACTCAACATAAAACATGCTACTAACCCAACTCATCCCGACACACATACCGACACAACATACAAAAAGGGTATAAAACTCTTAAAAACTCATCGCGATCATCTCCTACCCCCTAAAAGAAACAAGGTTACGTCCCCGTAACCATACATACCTGATCAAAAAGAAAAGGGTATCGCTCTTTCATGGCTTCCTCTGGCTCCCATGTAGCTTCCTCAGTCTTGTGGTTAGATCAAAGGATCTTAAGCAAAACTGTCTCACCACTCCTAGTCTTCCTAACCTTTCGGTCAAGAATCTGCTTAGGCACCTCAACATATGATAAGGACTCATCTAGCTCTAAGTTCTCTACCTCTAACACATGTGATGGATCACTCACATACTTCCGCAGCTGCGATACATGAAACACATTATGCACTCTCTCTAGCGCAGCTGGTAAAGCCAGACGATATGCAACTTCCCCAACTCGCTCTAAGATCTCATAAGGCCCGATAAACTTCTGACTTAGCTTGTCTTTCTTCCCAAATCTCATAACCCCACGCATAGGAGACACTTTCAAAAGAACCTTGTCCCCAACTTGAAACTCTATATCTCGGCGATGTAGATCTGCATAACTCTTTTGCCTATCCTGAGCTGCCCTCATCCGTTCCCTGATCATCTTAATCTGTTCCACCATCTCATGCACCATCTCTGGTCCTAAAACCACAGCCTCAGCACTATCGTCCCAACAAATCGGGCTCCTACATCTCCTCCCATACAAAGCCTCAAACGGTGCCATACCAATACTAGTGTGATAGCTGTTATTGTAAGAAAATTCTATCAAGTCCAACCTCTGTTCCCAGCTACCACCAAAATCTATCACACAAGCTCGTAACATATCCTCAAGAGTCTTGATTGTTCTCTCAGTCTGTCCGTCTGTCGCAGGATGAAATGCTGTACTCATCTTCAAAGTTGTTCCCAACGATTCATGCAACCCTTTCCAAAATCTTGATATAAATCTCGCATCTCTGTCAGACACTATGTCCTTAGGGACTCCATGTAACTTAAGCACGCTCTTTCGATAGGCCATTGCCAATTGTGCTTTAGTCCATGTATCTTTCATTGGAACAAAGTGAGCTGACTTGGTCAGTCGATCCACTATTACCCAAATCATGTTGTTACCTTGTTGACTCTTTGGCAAACCCACGATAAAATCCATGGAAATGGATTCCCACTTCCACTCAGGTACCATTAAAGACTGAATCTTACCTTGTGGTCGTCGCTGTTCCCCCTTAACTCTCTGGCATGTCAAACAACGGGCCACAAACTCAGCTGTATCTTTCTTCATCCCAGGCCACCAAAACGTATTCTTTAAATCTTTGTACAACTTATCTCCACCTGGATGAACTGAATATGGTGTGCAATGTGCCTCTGTCATGATAGTCTTTTTCAACTCCTCATCATTAGGAACACACCATCTACCATCAAACCTCAAACTACCATCTGTGTGAATAGAGAATCGAGACACTGTCTCTTTCTCTACTCCAGCTCTCTACTCAACTATCTTAGGATCCAACGCCTGCTTACCTCGAATGTCATTATAAAACTCAAGATGCACTGTCATATCACCCATAGCATCTCCTTTCTGCATCATATGTATCCCAAACCTCGCTACCTCATCTCTCAGCCTCATCAAAGATAGAGCTGTACACAGAGAATGTACACTCTTCCTACTCAAAGTATCAGCAACTACATTGGCTTTCCCTTCATGGTAGATAATTTCCATGTCATAATCGCCAATCAGCTTCATCCACCTCCTCTGTCTCATGTTCAACTCCTTTTGAGTGAAAATATACTTGAGACTCTTGTGATCAGAAAATACCTTAAAGATTGCTCCATAAAGGTAATGTCTCCATATCTTGAGAGCAAACATTACTGTACCCAACTCCAGATCATGAGTAGGGTAGTTCTCCTCATAAGGCTTCAATTGCCTAGAAGCATAGGCAATCACTTTACCGTTCTACATCAACACACATCCCAACCCATTCTTTGAGGCATCTGTATAAACCTCAAAGTTCTCGATCCCTTCAGGCAATGCTAAGACAGGAGCTGTGGTCAAACGCTCCTTTAATGTTTGGAACGCCGTCTCACAACTCTCATCCCAACGAAACCTGTTCTCTTTCCTCATCAACGCTGTCATAGGTCTAGCTATCTTGGAGAAATCTTTCACGAACCGTCTGTAGTACCCAGCTAAACCCAGAAAACTCCTGAGCTTAGCAACATTCTTTGATGCTTCCCACTTTTTCACTGCTTCTATCTTTGCCGGATCCACAACTACCCCATCTTTAGAGATCAAATGCCCTAGAAAAGAAACTTTCTCTAACCAGAACTCACACTTGGATAGCTTAGCATCCAAATCATGCTCCCTCAAAGTTTGCAACACGATCCTCAGATGCTCCTCATGCTCCTCCTTAGTCTTGGAGTAGACTAAGATATCATCGATAAACACCACTACAAACTTGTCCAAAAACTGTTTAAAGATCCTATTCATCAAATCCATAAACACTGCCGGTGCATTAGATAACCCAAACGGCATCACTACATACTCATAATGGCCATACCTCGACGTGAAGGCTGTCTTTGGTATGTCCACTTCTCTAATCTTCACCTGATGATACCCCGACCTCAAATCAATCTTAGAAAAGACTGATGCACCACTCAACTGATCAAACAAGTCATCTATCCTTGGCAAAGGATACTTGTTCTTCACCGTCACTCGGTTCAACTCTCTATAGTCTATACACAACCTCAGACTCCCATCTTTCTTCTTCACAAAAAGAACTGGTGCTCCCCACGGCGATACACTAGGTCTAATGTATCCCTTCTCTATCAAATCATCCAACTGCTTCCTAAGCTCCTCCATCTCCTTAGGACCCATACAGTACGGTGCCTTAGAGATTGGCCCCGTCCCTGGTTTCAACTCTACTGTGAAATCTATCTCTCTTCTCGGCGGCAACCCCGGAATCTCCTCTGGAAACACATCCTCAAACTCCTCCACCACTGGTATCTGATCAACTGTCGGACCCTCTATCCGGTCATCTCTCACATGGCACAATATCAAAGGACATCCCTTCCTCAGATATGACTTCAAAGTGACAGCTGCAATCAACTTAACTTTCGGTTTGACTAGAAACCCACGATAAGACACACTAACGCCCTTAGGACCTCTTAAAGACACTTTCTTTTGATGACAGTCTATCTTAGCTTTATACTTTCCCAGCCAATCCATCCCAACTATCATATCAAAACCGTCAAAAGGAAACTCTAGCAAGTCTACAGGGAAATCAACTTGCCCAACTACCATAGGTACATCCCTATATAACCTCCCACAAGATACAGACTCACCCGAAGGTATAAAAACTTTCTCGCTAACAGACTCATACACCCTCAAACCCAACCGTTTAACATGACTCGAAGATACAAACGACTGAGAAGCCCCCGAATCAAACAAAACAAAGGTATGAATACCATTAACAAGAAAAGTACCTGTGATAACATGTGCATCCTCCTCAGCTGCCTTCTTCTCCATCATGAACAACTTTCCACTGGTCTTCTGTCCACCTCCCTGGACAGTACTGGCTGAAGTGGTCGGCTTAGCACCCGACCCTTGATTGTTGTTGTTGTTTTTTGGTGGTTTCTGATAAGACTTACCGCCGTTGCGGTTGCCTCCACTCTGGTAACTTTGACTTCCCCGGTTTGGCCATGACCCAGCCGGTCTATTGCTCGCATAGCTCTGCGCAGGTCTTTGGAAAGTTCCCGGTGCACTTGTGCACTCATGTCTCTTGTGGCCTACACCACCACAGCTATAGCAGGTTACTCCCCAACTACCACTAACACTTCCACGGCCACGCCCAAAGGAAGCCCCAACACTGAACCCTGACCCAGAAGAAAACTCCTTAGACTGATTGTGGTTTCCTTTCTTGTGATTAGATTGGCCACCACCCTCGCTCTCAGACTTCCTTTTCTCACTACCTGACCTCTCCTGAGCCATCTCCACCAGCCTCTCAGATCTTCCAGCCCTCTCATAAGCTTCCTTAACATCAGTAAGGACTCCCACGGGTAACTTATCCATAATCTTAGGGGTCAACCCCCTCTCAAACCTCAGCGCCAAATTCTCCTCACTCAAACCCATATCCTCAGCATACCTAGACTTGTCATTGAACTGCCTGTAGTACTCGGCCACAGACATCTCAGCTGTCATCTTAAAACTGTCAAACTCTTCTCTCAACTTACTCCTCACGTGTTCCGATACAAACTCTTTTCTCATAGCCCGACGAAACTCTTCCCAAGGTATAACAGGTAAACCTTGGTTCACATACAACTCCTTAGCACTCACTTTCACCGTATCCCACCACTTACCAGCTGCCTCCCTCAGATAGAATGCAGCCTGTTCCACTCTCATCTCATCAGGACAGTGAACCAAATCTAATATGTTCTCCATCTCTCTAAGCCAGCTATCAAGAAGGTTCGGCTCCCCAACTCCCTTGTACTCTTTCGGGTTAAACCTCGCTATATAGAGGCTGATTTTAAAGTGATCAACCTCTTTCTCCTTATCCTTATCCTTATCCTTATCTTTCCCCACAGTCTTTAAAGCCTCAGTAAGAGCATCCTGATGCTCCAACATCTTAATGATGTCATCTATGTTCATAAGCTCGGCTCTCGCATACAAAGCAGTCTTCTTGGGCGGCATCTTGAAACTATATCAGAAAAGGGGTGGACATAAACATACGCGCTAAAACCTCAAAACACGAAAACAAGCTGCCCAGACCCTACTTGATCGAGTTCCCAAACACACTCGATCGAGTAACAGGCTACTCGATCGAGTGCCAAACATACTCGATCGAGTGCTCCAACATCAGACCCCAAACAGACCTTCTGATCTCTGACATACTCGACCGAGTAGTTAGGCTACTCGATCGAGTGACCCCCTACTCGATCGAGTGCCCTAGGTACTCGATCGAGTGCCCAAAAACACGATTCTGGACTCAAAATCATCAAAAACCCACCCGATCGAGTCAGTCCCACTCGATCGAGTCATGCTAACTCAGAAACGCTACCCGCATGCTATTTCATATGCTAACATGCTAAAAACTTTATAAAACCAACATTATATCATAACTAAGCATATAATGCTACACATCTTTTCATACGATCTACGAAATCATTATATCATGTTATTAAATGCCACATTGTAAACATCCAACATGTTTACATTCCAACAACAATTCTACATATATCATCAACCTTTCTTTCACATTCTCAACTTCTTACTGCAAACACCCAACGGTTACACACACTTCATCACAGTCACACACAAGCTAACCAAACAACGCATACGACCTTGACATACACACCCCATGTGGCCGGTTCAAAATTGTAGGGCGAGTTCGCGACTTCAGGACGTCTCCCAAGCCTTTGCATTAGCTCCTACAACCTTTACTCCGGGTTCATTTTAATTGACTCCCTATGTTCATTAGGTTCATTGGTTACAGGTTTCAGGATCGTTGCTCGGATACCATTTGTAACACCCCCATACTCCAAGTGCCTTACCAGGACCACTCAGGTATGAAGATATTACCATCTCGGTTGCCCGAGGCAATGATAATCAAATAAACAATAAAGAAACAACGTTTAAATAGAAATACTTAGTGAAAGGTTACAATCTCGAAACCAAAACCAAAAGTACAAATACATGTTCTCAAACTCATCATTTCTTCGTTCTAATCGAAATGTAAAGAAACTACTAAGCTACAAAGCGAAGACTTCTATCATCATATCGTGGCAATCCCAAATATCCCAAGTACTCATCTCATACCGCTCAATATCTGCTCACCATCCCCGAATGGATCACCGTAGGTTTACAAAACAACAACCGGGTCGCACTAATCACACAACTCAATATATATCAACAACAAGATAAACAGATGCTTAATCACACACACAACCACACCAATTCCAATAATCTCAATCACCGATTGTCCACTTTGACCCGATCCCGCCATGGGGGACCGCACCGTACCAACCAAATCCCCGCTCCTCATAATGAGCGATAACCCCGTCCATTAATGTGCACATCCCTTCGTGGCGGGTTCCACGGAAGGCGAAAACTAGGGCGTGAAGCCACTCCCGCACTTGACCCCACTCGGTAGAGGACACGCCTCGAGGACCATAGACAACAATCACAATCACAATCACAACCGTCACAATACAATTACTATATCAAACAATCAATCTCAACACATCAACAATCATCCCATTATGGGACTAATACGAGTAGGAAATCCTACCCGGAAAGCACACTATCGGACGGTCTCTACAAATTTGTATCAAAAGCTTCCTCTACGAAACCTCCTCCTATCATACAACATACAAATGCTACCAAATCACATACTACTCAAAAACCTCCAAATCCCTATATTAGGGTTTAACCAAATCAAAGGAAAGACAACAAAAAGGGTACATAGATCTTACCCTCGACGCAAGGATCTCAACGGTATATCAAACGATGAAAACCGACCTTCCAAACTCCGGGATTTGCTAACAATGCGATTAGGATGAAGAACGTACTTGCTTTCTCTCTTTAACAGTAAATTAGGTTTTGCAAAAGTGTTTAGAATAAAGACGACGAAAGTTATATATCTTAATCGCATAATTAACAAAACCCGAGAAAAACTCTCCGTAAACCAGCTACTCGATCGAGTACCCAAGGTACTCGATCGAGTACCCCCTTACTCGATCGAGTATCCTAGTTACTCGATCGAGTACCCAAGAGGTCAGAAACTATTTTTAAACGCAACTTACCCTTACTCGACAGAGTAAGGCCTACTCGATGGAGTACCCAAAGACTCATAAATACGGAGTATTACAATGGACACGTATATCAATAAGTTGTTAAATATAGTGATTTACTTGTGAACATATTGTTAGCATCTTTTAATTGGTAACATAGTGGATAGACATGAGGACACTGTTGTAGTATATATTTTACACAAGGTGACTTAGAGTTGTCATTATGTAATTTAAGTGACGTCTTCGTTTTTGCACAATATGTTACCATATATAACTTGGTAACATAATAGATCAATATGTGAACAATTGACATTCTTGCCAATGCATTTTAACAGTAATGTTTTTCACTCTTGCGCAATATGTAAAAGAATCACAATCAATGTATTTTTTAAGGAATTGAAATTTATAAGTCATGTTGTCGTTCTTGAACAATATGTTTCCATATACAATTTGGTAACATAATTGATAAGAAATTGAACAACTGTGTTCATATATGCGATCACTTAAACAAATTGTAATAACCAATGTTTATGCCCATTAAGTTCACATTTTTTAAGAAAATGTCACCAATTGTAGATACCCGTATCCGTCGATATTGGAATTTATAGAGAACCCGACAAACACCCGATGATGATAGGACACATGTATTTATTTAGTTGTCATTGTCATTATTTGGGTTCGTTTTACGATGTAGAATGAGCGTTGTCGACGGAGTATTTTAATTTAAATGATATTTAAATTAAAGTCTTTTTTAAGGTGATTTCAATTTAATTTATTTTATTTTGAATTTATTTTCCCAAGTTTATTTTATTGAAAATAAAATAAATATTTGATTTGAAAAATCATTTTATGAGTATATTTGGTTTGAAAAATCATTTATTTTAATATGTTAATTGATTTGAAAAATCGATTTAAAAATCGAAAAGAACTCGTTTCAACCACACGTTTTTGAGCTCGATTTTAGCTCGGTTTTTGAGCCCGTTTTCTTTACGAGTTGGCACGAATATCGAGTACACTAACCAACCTAGACCACTACCCATCCAACCCAGTTCGAACCCCCTTAACCACGGCCCATATTACCTTACCTTAATCACCAAGAAAACCTCCCAAACGAACCCTAGAAAACCCCCCAAAAGCTGCTGGACAGCAGCTATGTTCAGTCGAGCCCGTCTGCCTCTCCTCCCTTTTACCCTACTTTAACTCCTTATAAATACCCACCCTTCACCATACATTCATTCCTCTAAGTTCTCCATACATACTACCTTCACTCACAAGCTTTAAACCTCAGAAACAAACCCTAATTGCCTCTCAAAAACCCTCCACAAAACCGACATCCAAACTGAAACAGTTTGTGTGTCCTCTTCGAAAAACAATTCGTTCCTCCTTCAAACCTCCATCAAAACTCAAGTTTCTTGTTCCTAATTAACCACATAGCATCCATCTACACATTAGACAAAGATTTGCGAGCCAAATTGCCCTTGAGAGTACACGAAATCCCTCGAAAAACAGAGTGTTATACACTCTGTTTTCGCGGTTTGTTCTTGTCTGTCCAGTTCTGTTTGTGCTCGTTTTTCGTGCCCAATAACTCAAAACGAGCAGGGGTTGCTTTAAGATCTCTGTTGTCCTCTCTTTCTAGTTTTCAAAACATCTTTTAAATCGAATTTTCGTCGTGAAACGAGGGAGAAATCATCGTTTGAAAGTTGCTGTCCAGATTTGTCAAAAAACGCGTGTTTGCTTTGTTTCTTCGTCGACGACGGCCTCTCGAGATAAAATCTACCATCGATTACGACCCAAGACGGTGTCAACGATACATGTAGGTTGAGGGTGCATCAAATCCTCCTCTTTCTCCTTTTTTTATTTCGTTTTTATGTTTGCTTTTCTTATAGTTTGTTTTTGTTTGTTTATCGCTTTTATTTATCGTTTAAATTAACTCTGAAACTAGTTTAGTCCGAGTATGAGTTAAAGTACCACCATGAACACCCGCGTTGACTTGAGATGGGAAAAGAAACCGCTACATCAGTCGGTCGTACACCCCCGTCTCATTTACATATCCTCGTGTTCAAGGTAGGGCATAAATAAAACGAATCTCTAACTTCCGTTCCTCGTTTTGACCCTTTGTTTGTTTCGGCCAATTCGACCCATCTTAGGACCCGTCACATGATAGTATGACCTCTGATTGTTAACATATAACTTATTTAGGCGACATTCGATCATTTAATAACCTAATTAGACACTTTAGGGTACATCGACATAGCTTTAAAAATCAACTAATGATTCTGTAACTTAATGAACGCATCTCTCTCTTTCACCTAATTTCTCGCTAGTATAAGAGTGCGTGATTAGCACCTTCTTATTAACACTCGATGAGTTAACTTAATTAGCAAACTTGACCTAATTTGACCCCTTTTAGGCCGTGTAGAATACACCTTTGCGCGACATCCTTCCAATCGATCAACGTTGTTTCTAACTCGTTTTCTAACTTGTTTCCTATCCCGTTTCGCAATCAATTGATCTAACTAATGAACCTGACCTAGGACCTAGGGTAGCCGTGTTTGGTTTGGCCGTGATTTGGCCGTGTCCTTTGATCCTTCTTGTTTCGTTTGTTTTTGCATCGTTCGTTCTTTATTTGTTTTGTCGCTTGTAATTTATCTTTTGTTATCGAGTTGTAATTTTCTAATTAGTTTTCTTTTATCGAGTCAAAACCTCTTTCAAAAACCTTAGTCTTGTTTGGTTAGATGGTTGTGCCCCAATGCAAGTAAGAGCGTAGTAAATCGCATGTTGTTTAAAGCAACATGGCCCGATTTATGCTAATGCATGCTTTGGTGCGCGGCCCTATGTCTAATTCGATGAGATTAAGTGAAAGCACACACCACGAGGAGTGACCCAAGGCCGTGAGTCATGTAGGCCGTGGGCCACCCCTCTTGTGCACGGTTTTCTAGGCCGAATGGCCGTGTGTGTTATCGTGTACGGTTTTGTATGTAGCAATTGTATTTAGATCGAGTTGTATTTCTAATTTCTCGTTGTGTCGGCATGAAATGCCCGGGTTGTAATAGGTAGATCCCAACGGCTCCCCCATTCCCCCTTTAAGCCTTGTTTGCTTTGTATGTTGTTAGATTAATCAACCCACATGCTAAATTACAACTTTGACAAAGTTAGTTTAGTTGCATCTAAATCGACGTAGAAACTTCACATGTTAGGGTTTTGAAAACAATGTTTGCATTTCATATATCGTAGTAGCTATGACCTTGTTTGAAATCCATACTTGACTTAGTAGAGGCCGT
This sequence comes from Silene latifolia, assembly GCF_048544455.1. Taxonomy (NCBI): domain Eukaryota; kingdom Viridiplantae; phylum Streptophyta; class Magnoliopsida; order Caryophyllales; family Caryophyllaceae; genus Silene; species Silene latifolia. The sequence goes on from NC_133538.1 coordinate 26,609,735, forward strand.
TATTGACGGGCAGGGTTGGGTGTCCTTATGGGCTTCCTAACACGTACCCTCACCCCTTACTCAAGATCTATGGTTTGTGGATCCGTCTAAATACCATTGGATTACGAGAGTCATTCAAATCGAGTGATATAGGGTACAAGTCTTTATCTTTAATCACTCGTAGTCGATTGGCTTTATGCTTTTCGATGAAAGGTGTAAAGTTGACTTGAACGGTTCCAAGTTCCCAAAAAACTTGGTGGCGACTCTAATTTGTCTTAATTCGATTCGAAAGAACCTCGAGTCGATTATGCCTAGTCTTTGTTTGAGTCAAGTCGGGGTCGTGTCCTTAAGTGTGCAGGGGCTCTTACTTTAAATATTGACTCAGTACGGGGTTTTCTTGTAGAAAGGCCGCCAAAAACCCGACGTCAAGCAATGGAAGATGCTGTTAACAAGCTTACTGAGGCCGTGAACCTCATGATGACCCGCATGGATGCAATTGAATCTAAGCTGGGTGAAGATTCCCCTCTATCTACCCCACCTCTAACTGATCTGGAGAAACGGTTCAAGTTCATTGAAGACCGTTTGAAACTCTCCCAGGGGAAGAACGTCCACTATGAGAATGCTAGGGCCTATGCCCCAGTTCAGGATAAGTTGCCCACGAACATAGTACTCACTGACATCCGAAAGTTCAAGGGCACCGAAGATCCAGTCCACTATGTTAAGGCCTATAAAGGGTACTTAGCACTGAAGGGAGTACCTGCTGACATGCTCTCTGAAATTTTCGCCCAATCTTTGGGTGAACACCCGAAGGCGTGGTTCTACAATCTGGACCTTAAGAACTTCCCCACTTTCGAAGATATTACGGTGGAGTTCTGCAAGCACTATGCTGATAATGTCGAGATTCAAACCAACATAAGAACATTGGAGGTGATGACACAGAAAGAATAAGAAGGCTTTACTGAATTCCTTGCAAGATGGCGCGCTGAAAGCGTGAAACTAGCTAAGAAGCCTGATGAAGTTGAAATGGTAGATAAGTTCGTAAAGAATCTACGACCTGTCTATCGCAATGCTCTGAAATACCAGAATTTTGGCTCTTTCAAAGAATTGATAAGAATCGGGATAAAGGTAGAAGATGATGTCATAAGGGCAGAGGTTGAAAAGCCGAAAGGGTACCAAGGGGCCTCATCGACTAAGGGCAAGGCCCCAGCAACGACCCATATTGATGAAGCCATCAATCTCTTAGAAGGGCAATCAAAGAGGTCGCGGCGCCAAACACCTAGGGCATTCACTGATATTGGATGCACTTATACATACGCTCTCCAAAGGCTCATAGCCCAAGGAAAGCTGAAGCCTATTGGTCCAACTCCGGACCCTCCCGTTGATCAACAAGGTAAATGGTATAAACCAAATGCCTACTGTGCCTTTCACCAAGGGAAAGGCCATGATACTGAAAGGTGCTATCGACTGAAGCACGAAATTCAAGACATGATCGAGAACGGAACGCTCCCGATCCCAGCTGTTAAACCCAATAACATCACCAATCCATTTGGCGATCACGCCAACTTTGTTTCTGTCGAAGACAATGTCGATTATTCCCATCTTATCCACCCATGTCACTTGAAGGGGGTGTTTATCGGGAAAATATTTGTGGATTGCTTTGAATTCTTGCCAAACCCGAAGAATGAAATTCAAGTCGGGAGTCTTGCTCTAGAATGTACTCCTCTCGTTAACGAAGTTAATAAAAGACAATTCGATTCACCAACTTTCATCACTGGCGTAGATCCTCAGAGGACTACCTCGGGATGGAGGCCGACCATCAAAGGGATCAAGGACCAGAACCGAGCATCTAAGTTGACAACTGAACAAGGGAAAGCTCAAAACTAGATTTGAAAATTATGAGCCGGGATCTGTTTTCTTATCTTAGTTGAGTCGAGTCTAGGACTTTATTTTCCTGAAATTGAGTCGTTTGTTCCACGATGACCTAGGGTGTGTCCTAGGAATCGTTCCTTCGAGTCTGTTAAGCATGTGTCATTCCAATAAAAGTTGCAGTTCGTTTCCAAATATGTCTTGTTTCCAATCCTCAATCATTCCGAAACATGATAAAATGCACAACACACTCAAAGGCATCCCTGGGGTAGAAATATGTCCCATTTCAAAACGTATGGTACAATAGGATTCCGTGTTTGATTCCTTTACCTATTCCATGTCTGGCGGTAGAAAACCTCCATCAGAACCAGTGATTTTGACAAGCTTTTAGATGATTCTATGACGAACCCGAACTAGCTCCTTGTTTCCCCTATCGATGACGGAAGGCAAGCCTTTTCCCCATAAAACCATCCCATCTCGAAGAGAGAAGAGACCAACCCATTTTAACAAGGAATTGTTCGTTCTAACCCAATTTAGTTGGCGAAGCCCAGTTTTCAGTGTGAATTCAATGGTAACAAGCAGTATGGGTGGAAGATCATTATCAGGAAGAAAAAGAAAAAAAGAGACGGAAAAAAGAAAAATGAAAAAAGAAAAGTGATGAAAGAAAAAGGAAAAAAGAAAAAAAGATGTTGAAGTCATTGCAGAACGCTTTTGGTTGAATGTCGAAGTTACGGAAGCCAGAATTCAAGTCAAGTACCCGTAGTTGAAGGTCAATGGGCGAAGCCCAAAAGCTTAAGTAGTAACCTCTTTACCCTCTAAGTCCTTCCTGAGACAGTTACAAAGGGATAGTCGGGAATTTTGAGAATTATTCCGCTTGTGTTGTTATACCTAGCCTTTAGGGTCCAGACATGGAAATTGAACCCACATCATTTTCCAACCCATTTGTACTCGGGTTTCATCAAATCTGAGACACCATTTCCAACCACGTTAAAAGCCATAGCCATTGGCCTTAGCACCACAAAACTAACCTTCAGAATGATGGTTTACCTTGTGAACCTATTTTTACCAAGCTCCACATCCCAAAGAACTACAGCCTTTTGTACCAACCCTAGACACGTGATTTAACAGTACCTTACAGGCTAGAATGGGATACGACATGATACCTTAGGTGAAACCTTCGAGTGTGTACACACAATCAAAATGCTACGTTTATGCACCTTGATCGAACTACGTCGGATTTGATTTCGCTCCACGCGAATACGTAGGCAGTCCTTCAGAATAAGGGATTCAATCCACTCATCAACCAAGTTGTCATCTTGTCGGTTTCTTACGGGTCCTAACCAAGTCCAAATGAAGCCACCTTTGTTTCAGTCGGTCTTAGCACTCGATGTAGGCTAGGATAAGGATATAGGTGCGGATGAATAGTATCAAGTCTCAGAATGAGCTTTATCTAACAGTTTAGGCAAAGATGCTGAGTCACATAGATGTGGGTTTGTGTTAGGAACAGAAAATATGAGAAACCCGCTGAAAAGAAAGAAGGCGTGGAAGAAAAATAGTAAAAGCCCGCTGAAAAGAAAGAAGGCGGTGGCAAGAAATGATGAAAACTCGCTGAAAAGAAAGGAGGCGAGGAGAAGAGTGACAGAATGTTCCCAACAAAAGTCATGTCTGATGTCTAAGTGTTCTCATAAAATCAATCTGTGTTTAGTGTCTGGGCGAAGCCAACGTTGTTGCTCCGTGAGTTTAATCCACCTTGTCAATGCCAAGTGATCTTGATTCCCATGTGCCCTCGGGAGCACGCCCATGCCATACGAAATCTCCGTCCCAAGTTCGATGACCTTGTGATTCCCGTTTGTCATCTTTTGGCGTCAGAATGGCCAATTTACATTTCTACCCCCAACAAGTCGATAATTGAATTAAAAACCCGTGCACACTTACGGTTTTATTTTCCTTTTTTCTTTTACGGTAGCGGGCTACGCCCACGTTGTTTACGGGTCATACGGAGTGTCTGAGTCGTATTTCATGCTCACCAATCAAGGTTCGATTTCAAAAAAATTCGAAATTTCAAAATTCCAAAAACTTTTTGCGAATAATGGATAGATGATCCAAGTAGTAGGATCTTTTTGGGTCGATGATCCAATCTTTCGAAATTCAAAAATTCAAATTCAATTTTTTGGGTCGATGGCCCAACATACCAAGTAATGTCAAATTTAAACTTCGGGTCGATGGCCCAATTATTCAAAATTTTCAAATTCAATCTTCGGTCGGTGACCCAAAGATTTCAAATGATCCAATTTCAAGATCGATGATCCAAATGTGCTTATGTGATGATTATCGCTTGTACATTTTCTCGTGTTTCAAATATAGCAGGATATGCTTCAATCGGGGCTCTAAAGTCTTCGACTTTAGAGCCATTGAAATCGGGGCTCTGAAGCCGTTGGCCTCGAGACCATTATCAAGATGAAAAGGATGACATCCACTCAGAATTCAATTCAATACAAGAGTATGAAATGGAAGAATTCCGTAGCTGAAAGCAAATGATGAAAGTGGCGGCAACCTCCTCGGAAAGTCCCGTCCCATTTAGGCACCTGCTAGCAGATGATAAGCTTTGGGCAAGTGTCAACATATGATGAATTTCGGACAGGTGCCAGCAGATGATAAACTTTGGGTATGTGTCAGCAGTTGTCGAACTACGACGCGGGTTTGATTCCGTCAGAAACGGATACGTAGGCGCCCGAGGATAAGGCTCAACCCATCATATATGCAAATTTATGGGTCGATGACCAATGATGACAATTTGACGCAACAGAAGCAAGAGTTAATCCCCGACGAAGTTTCAGGTATGATCTCTTCTTATGGCTGGCGAGCTTATATACGCAAGTCTAATGGACTATAAACGACCCGCAGAATCCTCAGGTCGAGAGGGACCTGGGGTATACTTTGACTTTCGCCTTGTCCAAGCCTCAGTCAAAGTGGGGGCTCTGTAGATACCCGTATCCGTCGATATTGGAATTTATAGAGAACCCGACAAACACCCGATGATGATAGGACACATGTATTTATTTAGTTGTCATTGTCATTATTTGGGTTCGTTTTACGATGTAGAATGAGCGTTGTCGACAGAGTATTTTAATTTAAATGATATTTAAATTAAAGTTTTTTTTAAGGTGATTTCAATTTAATTTATTTTATTTTGAATTTATTTTCCCAAGTTTATTTTATTGAAAATAAAATAAATATTTGATTTGAAAAATCATTTTATGAGTATATTTGGTTTGAAAAATCATTTATTTTAATATGTTAATTTATTTGAAAAATCGATTTAAAAATCGAAAAGAACTCGTTTCAACCACACGTTTTTGAGCTCGATTTTAGCTCGGTTTTTGAGCCCGTTTTCTTTACGAGTTGGCACGAATATCGAGTACACTAACCAACCTAGACCACTACCCATCCAACCCAGTTCGAACCCCCTTAACCACGGCCCATATTACCTTACCTTAATCACCAAGAAAACCTCCCAAACGAACCCTAGAAAACCCCCCAAAAGCTGCTGGACAGCAGCTATGTTCAGTCGAGCCCGTCTGCCTCTCCTCCCTTTTACCCTACTTTAACTCCTTATAAATACCCACCCTTCACCATACATTCATTCCTCTAAGTTCTCCATACATACTACCTTCACTCACAAGCTTTAAACCTCAGAAACAAACCCTAATTGCCTCTCAAAAACCCTCCACAAAACCGACATCCAAACTGAAACAGTTTGTGTGTCCTCTTCGAAAAACAATTCGTTCCTCCTTCAAACCTCCATACAAACTCAAGTTTCTTGTTCCTAATTAACCACATAACATCCATCTACACATTAGACAAAGATTTGCGAGCCAAATTGCCCTTGAGAGTACACGAAATCCCTCGAAAAACAGAGTGTTATACACTCTGTTTTTTGTGATTTGTTCTTGTCTGTCCAGTTCTGTTTGTGCTCGTTTTTCGTGCCCAATAACTCAAAACGAGCAGGGGTTGCTTTAAGATCTCTGTTATCCTCTCTTTCTAGTTTTCAAAACATCTTTTAAATCGAATTTTCATCGTGAAACGAGGGAGAAATCATCGTTTGAAAGTTGCTGTCCAGATTTGTCAAAAAACGCGTGTTTGCTTTGTTTTTTCGTCGACGACGGCCTCTCGAGATAAAATCTACCATCGATTACGACCCAAGACGGTGTCAACGATACATGTAGGTTGAGGGTGCATCAAATCCTCCTCTTTCTCCTTTTTTTATTTCGTTTTTATGTTTGCTTTTCTTATAGTTTGTTTTTGTTTGTTTATCGCTTTTATTTATCGTTTAAATTAACTCTGAAACTAGTTTAGTCCGAGTATGAGTTAAAGTACCACCATGAACACCCGCGTTGACTTGAGATGGGAAAAGAAACCGCTACATCAGTCGGTCGTACACCCCCGTCTCATTTACATATCCTCGTGTTCAAGGTAGGGCATAAATAAAACGAATCTCTAACTTTCGTTCCTCGTTTTGACCCTTTGTTTGTTTCGGCCAATTCGACCCATCTTAGGACCCGTCACATGATAGTATGACCTCTGATTGTTAACATATAACTTATTTAGGCGACATTCGATCATTTAATAACCTAATTAGACACTTTAGGGTACATCGACATAGCTTTAAAAATCAACTAACGATTCTGTAACTTAATGAACGCATCTCTCTCTTTCACCTAATTTCTCGCTAGTATAAGAGTGCGTGATTAGCACCTTCTTATTAACACTCGATGAGTTAACTTAATTAGCAAACTTGACCTAATTTGACTCCTTTTAGGCCGTGTAGAATACACCTTTGCGCGACATCCTTCCAATCGATCAACGTTGTTTCTAACTCGTTTTCTAACTTGTTTCCTATCCCGTTTCGCAATCAATTGATCTAACTAATGAACCTGACCTAGGACCTAGGGTAGCCGTGTTTGGTTTGGCCGTGATTTGGCCGTGTCCTTTGATCCTTCTTGTTTCGTTTGTTTTTGCATCGTTCGTTCTTTATTTGTTTTGTCGCTTGTAATTTATCTTTTGTTATCGAGTTGTAATTTTCTAATTAGTTTTCTTTTATCGAGTCAAAACCTCTTTTAAAAACCTTAGTCTTGTTTGGTTAGATGGTTGTGCCCCAATGCAAGTAAGAGCGTAGTAAATCGCATGTTGTTTAAAGCAACATGGCCCGATTTATGCTAATGCATGCTTTGGTGCGCGGCCCTATGTCTAATTCGATGAGATTAAGTGAAAGCACACACCACGAGGAGTGACCCAAGGCCGTGAGTCATGTAGGCCGTGGGCCACCCCTCTTGTGCACGGTTTTCTAGGCCGAATGGCCGTGTGTGTTATCGTGTACGGTTTTGTATGTAGCAATTGTATTTAGATCGAGTTGTATTTCTAATTTCTCGTTGTGTCGGCATGAAATGCCCGGGTTGTAATAGGTAGATCCCAACGGCTCCCCCATTCCCCCTTTAAGCCTTGTTTGCTTTGTATGTTGTTAGATTAATCAACCCACATGCTAAATTACAACTTTGACAAAGTTAGTTTAGTTGCATCTAAATCGACGTAGAAACTTCACATGTTAGGGTTTTGAAAACAATGTTTGCATTTCATATATCGTAGTAGCTATGACCTTGTTTGAAATCCATACTTGACTTAGTAGAGGCCGTTATTGACGGGCGGGGTTGGGTGTCCTTATGGGCTTCCTAACACGTACCCTCACCCCTTACTCAAGATCTATGGTTTGTGGATCCGTCTAAATACCATTGGATTACGAGAGTCATTCAAATCGAGTGATATAGGGTACAAGTCTTTATCTTTAATCACTCGTAGTCGATTGGCTTTATGCTTTTCGATGAAAGGTGTAAAGTTGACTTGAACGGTTCCAAGTTCCCAAAAAACTTGGTGGCGACTCTAATTTGTCTTAATTCGATTCGAAAGAACCTCGAGTCGATTATGCCTAGTGTGGATCCCGCGGACGCAGTTCCCGAGGGCGTTGTCCACACCAATATGTATGACTAACTACTCATTCTTAACGAAAATGTCACCATTGTAGACACAATTGTCCAAAAGTAAATCCCCAAAATACTTCACAAAACATGTTGTAAAATAAGAGCATAAACAGTGTCATAAGTTTACAGACAAATTAACAGAACCATACACCATGTCCAAAATAAAGTCATACAACATGTGCTAAATAAACCCCGAAACATGAGACTATTGGTTCCCCCAGGTGCGTCATCACACTTTCATTTATTGATCCTTAAGGCTCATCAGCTCCCTCTTCTTAGCCTTCCAACTTATGCTTCATGTTCTTGTGCATAACGGCTACCACCGAAAAATTTCTCCTTGTTGTCATCCAATTTCGGAGGCATATCTACACAAAATGATACAATGGTAAACATAAAATAGTTACACATTGTCACATATTGGTTTAAGTCACTAACATTGCACACAACTCCGTTAACATTATCGTAACATTAAAAAATTTACACACATTGTAAACTACTGACATTTTTTTACCAAATTGAAAATATGTTGTTAAGAAACATACTAAAAATACACCCAATTTAACTCACTCTGTGAGGATTTCAATTATACAACAATTAACTCTAAAGTGGTTACGAATAATACATTTCATAAATACATAATTTGTACCTATTTTAAGACACATTATAATTCAGTTACATTTTTAACCAATTTGAGAACATGTTAAGTTAAGAAACATCAAAACAATATACCTAATTTAATTCACTTTGTGACCGTCTCAAATATGCAACAATAAACAATAAAGTGGTTACACATAACACTTTGCCAAAATATATAATTAATACCTATTTTAAAACACATATTGACTAAAACAGATACAATCCTAAATAAGATGATAACATTATATACACAAATTCACATTTGACAATTATATATTATAATTTCGTAGCATGTTGCAGAAATGTCACCATTTGTATCCTGCTATGTTATCATTGTATAAACATATTATCATCTTACAATTTGTTCACATATATTATAATATTAGATAGACATATGTTACAATATTATTGATAAAATGTTGCCATTTTAAAACATGTTTGAAAATTGGTAAATGCTTCACAAAATTAGACAAGACGGTGTGAGATGAGAAGGTGAAGATAAATATAGAAACAATATAATAAAAAATAAATAAACATATAAATCAAACACCAATTTTAAATTTTAAAAAAGCAAACATAAAATAGATTCAAAACATGCAACATAAATTTTAAAAACCACATCAAATAAATAACAACAAACTCTAAAAAAACAAAAACCATGAATAATAAAACCAAAAATCCAAAATAATGAAATCAAATAAACCAAGAACAATATAAATCAATTTGAAAACAAAAAATCCAAAATAATGAATAAGCCAAGTTAAAAACAACAACAAAATACAAACTAAAAAGAAATATAAATCAACAATCATCACATAAACTGAAAAATATATAAATTTATGGAAATGAGAATACCTCATCCGAAATTGTTGCTTGCATTTCTCCCTCTAGTATTCCTCTTAAGTGGTGCCTTTTTTGTGTTGTTTTCTTCGCCATGTTACCAATTTTTATGTTAATGTTTGGGTTTAAGGTTAGTTTGTATGTAGTTGAAGAATCTGAAAAGTTGCGATGAGAAAGAGAAAGAGAATATGAAAAGAAAGTGAGAATGAATTTTGGACGGTGTAATGAGGTTTTACATAAATTATGTGGTCATTTAGGTACATTGGGAGGGGGGGGGGGGGTTATTATTTGTTTAATGTACAATAATAAATGCACACACAGTAAATAGTCAGCCTACACTATTTACGAACAGTACAAATTGTCGACCCAATAAACATTAAAACAACACTATCCTGTTGGAGTAAGTGTCCCCGACAATAATGCGATCACAATTGTCGATCATATTGATCACATATTTAAATCTCATATCAAGAATACGAAAGGGATGATACATAACATATATAGTCAACTGGTCCATACATATCGGTAATGATTGGCTGGCTAGAGTTTGACATTATTGTCGTCGACGGCGGTGATCGATTGATCCCTTGAGGTCACACCTAAAGGACGATTCCCTTAATTGAAAAAGGTTAATCAATTGTATGTCGTCTGATTAATTAATTCCTTAAAATTGAACAAATTATTATCATAAGAGAGAAAATGACATCTTATTATAATGTGATTAAATAAGATTTTATTTAGTAATTTAAGAAGTTATATTACTAAAATTAATCGGTATTTGCGAAACACGCGAGATGAGAATGATAAGTTAGTAATAATTACAAGATGTTGTGAATTATACCAACTAGTATTTAAATGACCATTTAATGAGAAAGTAATTTTGAATTACTAGTCAATTTGTTAAATGTGATTTATTTAATTTGTAAATGATATTTAATTTGTTAAATATGCATTTTGAATTTAAACATGACATAAGACATGTCACATGTCACATGGCATACAATTGTACAATTGACAAAAATAAAATGGACTCCATATTACACATCAAAACCGAAATTGGTGGGCAAATTTTAGAAGTTTTGTCTTATTCATTTGTCTTATTCATTTGTCTATGACACTTGATAGTGACATGACTATGGACAAAGGCTTACACAATTTGTCTTGTGAAGACAAAAAGGAAAAAGAAAAATGGTCCATAACCACTTAATCCCACCGGTTTTTGGAGAGAAATATAGAGAGATTTTTCTCCATAATTCATTCTCTCATGTTTTATGAAAACCCAACAATCTTCTCTCTCTTGTTCTTCATAAAATCAAGTTTTATGAATCAAATTTTTACAAATCAAACACTAACAATACTAGTAGTAGTATATGAGTATTAGTAATCGATTTTAAGGTAAACCACATTACAAATATCTAGTACATGTTAGTTTGTGGGATTTTGGGATAGTCTTGGGTGCTACTTATTGGAGGGTTTCTATTTTGAAGTCATGGATGTTCATCCATTATTGGAAAGCTCAAGAACTAACAAGAAGGAGATCTTGTTGGTGCCCATAAAACCGAAATCATATAGTATGAACAATGATTTCTTCTCTTATCTTATTTATGTTTGCATGCATAAGATCTAAAATTTTTTTTTGACTAAATAAATTGTTTCATATATGAATATGTAAATTAATGAGATTAATAATTTCTAACAAGCGGTATCAAGAGCCTTAGGTTGTTTGCATGCAAATCGATTTATAGTTTTTCCGAGTTATATGATTAACATACAAAACTAATTAATTTGGTTTTATGAAGATAAACCTTAAAATAAATTTGCATGTTTAAAGTTTCTGGTCCTAAAATGTATTTAGGATATTTTGGTTTATTTATGGATTTTTATTGTTCATTTTATATATTATTAGCATTAAAATGTGATTTTTATGATAAAAATGTCATTTTTGGACGAAAATTAGCTAAACTTCGAATTTTCCAGTGGTTTTTGGATATTTTTTTCTCATATATTATCTACTGATGGCCTGTAAATTTTCATAATAATATGCGTTGTTTTGCTCGACATATGGATTTTTCAAGATAAAATCATATTTAAATGAGAAAATAGGTTAATATGAGTTATATTTCGAATCTGGTCATAGAAATTTAGTATGTTGTCACATGAAATTTTCGAGATGTGTGTAAAATATTTGGATATAATGAATTCTTTATGCATGATTTATGAATTTTTGATTAAAAATCATATAAATAGTGACTTTAATTAATAAAAATTGCTAAAACATACTTCATGACTAAGGAAAAACGTCACATATTTCATTTTATCACATATTTCAGATCTAAAAGTGAAAAGTTAATAAAATAATTTTTCTCATATTTTTATGGTAATTATTGATAAATCCGATAAACCGCAACATTGTTTTTCTCGATAAACTTTCAAAATTTTTAACCTAAGTTTTCGAACATTATGAGTGTCATGGTATTTTTCCAGAATGTTCATGAGTTTAAATTTCAAATTTTAAATTTATTTGAAATTTTAATGATTTATTTGAAGTTTATGACATAATATTGTATTTTTGAGTCCATTGATGAACAATATTAAGAAATATAAGTTAATTATTGTCAATATGTTAGTGGAGACTAATTTTGAGTCCTAAGTTTGTTAGGGTAATTAACTTGCACATAAATATGAATTTATGTAATTATTGTGATTATAAAAGGTTAAATCACGCAAATTCGTAAAAACCGATTAATATACGATATTGGCTCCTTAAGGCGATTTAGCATAAATTGGGCATGTTCATACATATTATAATGCTGTATTTTTTTTTATGACTGTCATAATTTTAATTTTATGTAATTTTTGAATTATGTAATTTTACTTAGTATGACCTTAGTTTTAATTGTTATTACCCGAAATGTATGGGAATATCAATTCGGTTGTAATTTATTTGTGATCTCGTATCACCGTTTTTTAATTTAATAGATTTATTTTACTTTAATTACAAATGTATAATAGGAAATTATGTAATTTATTATGTAATTTATTTATTCCGGAGTTTCTTGAAGACGGTGCCACTCGAGAAGGCGATCCATTAAAGAAAGTGTTGCCTTGAAATGTGTGCCAAGACCGAAGTTCAAGGGACCAAAGGAGTTGGTTTCCGAATTTGTAACAGTTTATGAGATTTACTATTCTAGGAAGGTCATACTAGGATTTTATTTATGCTTTGCATTTTATTTATATGCTGCATGCATCGCTAAATCGCCATAACTAAACATGCATTTTTATCGGGTTTATTGACCGTGTCAATAACAATTATCGTAGTTCACCGCTTTTTTTTTTTTTTTTTTTTTTTTTTTTTGGTAAAAGGTAAGTATATTGATATCAACAAAAGAGATACATCATCCCGTATATGAGAGTTTTTGGAATATAACTATGAGAGAATGAAAACAAAAATTACAAAATTGAGCAACACTAATGATGAGCTAATTGTAGCAGCCAAGTACGATCCCTAGCAACTACATCAGATTGGTTGCGAGCCCAGAAACGTTGAAGAACATCCTTGAGAATCTGTTGACAAATTTTCCATGGCCAAGCAACATATTGATCCACCCGAGCCTTATTACGAACTTTCCAAATATGATATGCAAGGCTAACATGACAAGCACTGATTATACTTCTCTGCAATTTACTTCTTCCTCCACCCACTGAATACCATTGACTCAAATCTTCTGGGGCAAAGGTAACACCAAGCATAATCTGGAGTATGGTCACACATTTATGACTGAAAGTACACTGATAGAATAAGTGAGCATGATTCTCCACAGCAGCAGCACATAGGTAGCAACTATTAGTCTGTCCAAATCCCATATTCATAATTCTATCTTGAGTAAGGAGCCTCTGCAGCTGAATTGCCTAGTATATGAATGAGCATTTAGGAACATTAAGAGGATTCCGGCAGGTAAATCGCCAAGCCACAGGAGGTTGAGGTGCATCTAAGCCACCGATAACCCTCGAAGAACAGAGTAAGACTGATCAGAATTCAACCAACGATCAGTAGAATAGGCTAGTTTAAAAGGAGCCATAGTGTGAGCAATTTTCTTCCATGTCCAACTACAATCATCAGGAGGATCATAGTTGGACCAATGTGTGCCTTTCATATACACATGATTTATCCACTTGACCCATAGATGGTCCTTTTTACTAGCCAACCACCAAATATACTTACCAATTAGAGCCTTGTTCCAAAGTTTTGAATTTTTGATACCAAGCCCACCTTCAGCTTTGGGAATACAACAACTTTGCCAACTAACATTTGGAGCTCTCTGATAAGCATCCTTGCCACCCCAAAGATAATTCCTACAAATTGAGTCTATTTTATTCATTATCCCATTTGGAATGAGAAACATGCTAGACCAATAGGAATGTAGACTAGTAAGAACAGAGTTGACAAGTGCCAATCTGCCAGCATAAGAGAGATGTCGAGTACCCCAAGATCTGATTCTTGCACAAATTCTATCAATGAGCTGCATTCCATCATTCTTAGACAATTTCTTGGAAGAAATGGGAACCCCCAAATATTTAAAAGGGAGAGACCCCTTCCTAAAACCAGAGACTTGGATAATATCATTCATAACATCAGGAGCAACACCATTAAAGTAGATATCAGACTTAGCTTTGTTGAGGCATAGTCCACTTGCCTTAGAGAAAGTAGAAAAAGCCCTAAGAAGCCACATGATAGAGCTAGAATTACCCTTGGAGAATAGAAGCAAATCATCAGCAAAAAGAAGATGGTTTAATTTAATAGGCCCACACAAAGGATGAAATTTAAAATCTTCCTGCTCACTAACCACATTCAAGATTCTTGAGAGGTATTCCATGCAGAGTGTAAAAAGGAGAGGAGATAATGGGTCTCCTTGCCTAAGTCCACGTTTACCATGGAAAAAACCAAAAGAATTACCATTTAGAGAAAGGGAGTATGCTGGTGTGGTGACACAGGTCATGATTTTATCAATAAAGCCCTGAGGAAAATTTAAAGCTTGGAGCATACTCAGAAGGAAATCCCACTCAACAGAATCATAAGCCTTCCTAAGATCAATTTTAAGAAGGCATCTAGGAGATGCAGACTTCCTGTTATAAAGCCTAACCAAATCTTGACAAATAAGTACATTTTCCACAATTTGTCTGCCTTTAATAAACCCACCCTGATTGGGGCTCACAATATCAGGGAGTACCTCACTCAATCTGTTACATAGAAGCTTGGAGATGCATTTGTAAAGGGTATTACAGCATGCAATGAGTCTGAACTCAAGCACAGTTGAAGGGTGATCACATTTGGGAATAAGAGATATAATAGTAGCATTCAGTTGTTTCAACAGCTTACCAGCTAAGAAAAAATCCTTGACAAAGAAGACAAATATCAGGCTCAATTAATGGCCAAGCATCTTTAAAAAAGCGACTTGAAAAGCCATCGGGGCCGTGCTTTGTTGGAAGGAATTGAGAATAGACAGTTCTTGATTTCAGTATCAGTTACTGGTTTAATTAAAATATGAGCATGAGCATCATTCACCAGACTACCTCTCCTGACAGTAGGAATATGGACAGGAGAAGTGACCTTACTACTACCCAAGAGCTCCTGATAAAATTCCAAAAAGGAGCTCTCAATGTGGACAGGATCAGTGTGGAGGTTACCATGAATATCAGATATGCTAAGCACTTTGTTATGCATATGACGGGCTTTAATATGCCTATGAAAAAAGGCAGTGTTCTCGTCCCCTTCCTTAAGTCACTCAACCTTAGCTTTTTGTCTCAAAAAGCTCATCCTAGCTTTATGAAGAGTAGTATATTTCTGTGCAGCATCTTTCTCAAACTACGGATCCGATCCAAAGGTGTCTCGATATAACTTGTCGGATATTATCTAATAACACCTAGCCGGATCAGCTGCTTTTTCAATATCAGAAAATTTAGCTCTATTGAGCTGCTTCAAAGGTTTCTTGAGCCATTTAAGCTTGGAGACCACTTGAAACATTTTACACCCCAAAATAGGTTTCTCCCATCCCAACTATAGTAAGAAACTCAGATGCTTGTCCCCACATATTGAAATATCTGAAATGAGATTTCCTGATTGTTCTATCCAATCTTCTATAACATATACAAGGATTGTGGTCAAATAGACCTTCATTCAGAAAATAAGCATATGAATTAGGGTATAAGGAGAGCCATTTATGATTGATGAGGAACCTATCAATTCTGGAGTATACCCTAGTGTTAGAGTCCTGCTTATTGTTCCAAGTATAGAAGGAGCCCTGAGCTTGAATATCCACTAATTCACAATACTGAAGACACTGTCTGAATTCCTCAAGTTCACCCCACATAACAATGCTGCCTAACCTCTCATTGAAATGCAAAACATTGTTGAAATCTCCACTCACACACCATGGACCAGATAAGGAATCCTTAATAGTAGTCAGATCATGCCATAGATGAAGTCTATCACTATCAGAGTTAGACCCATAGACTACATAAACCAAATTTCTCACAAAGATTAAGATCTTCCACACCCCACGATAATTTGTTGATCAGAAGCACTCACCATTTGAACATTAAAAATCTGAGGAAGCTAAATGATCCAGATTCTCCCCCCAGGATGATGCACATTATTATTAATACCATACCACCTATTACCAATACTATTTAGCACAAAATTGAAATTATGACTTTTGACCTTTGTTTCTACTAATCCATAAAGGCCAATTTTATTTTGATGCAAAAACCATTTAATATCACTTTGCTTATTTATATTATTAATACCACGAACATTCCAGCACCCAAGATTATCCTTGTTCAATATTAATCTGAGTAGAGTCAGTTCCCCCTTCATATTGAACCCCAACCTGGATAAGCTCAGTAGTGTGTGGTTGCTTGATAGGAGATGGTGGAGTAGTAACAAGTGAATCGGGAGGTTTAGTAGGAGAGGCAGGAGGGGAAGTAACTATAGAAGCATAAGTGGTATCTGCTGTTACTATTACCCCACCTGACTGCACCACTGGACTCACATGAACTGCAACTTTAGTAGGAGACTTATGAATGGGAGCAGTAGGCCTAACCACTGGCCTCCAGACCTGAGCCTGCTTAGGCACCACTTGACTCACATTTTTCTTCCTACACACACTCTGATGATGACCAATACCCTTACAGAGAGAACATATCAAAGGCTTCCATTCATACTCAACTAGGACACTTTGTTGTTGACCATGTTCATCTTTGAATATAATCTTATCCGGGAATTCTTGCCCCACGTTAACCTCAACCAACAGCCTAGCATATCCCAGTCGAGTTTTATCAAGAGTAGAAGTGTCTACCTTAATGTATTTACCCAGCAGAGAGGCTAGTTTAGACAGACACTGTTCACCCAAAAACTTAAGACCTAAGCCACATAAACGTAGCCATACAGGAACATGTTGCACATGAGACTTATGAAGAGTAGCAGATTCACTCCAAGGCTTGACAATAATAGGTTTATTATCAAACATTGGGAATCCCTGTTGTAATACCAGTTCTTTACATTCCATCGTGGGAAACCTCACTAGGAAAATACGATTAGGAAGAAATGAGATTTTGTCATATTTGTACTTTCCCCAAATTCGTTTCACATGACCATAAATGAGTTCCCAAGGTGGATTGCTCCCTAACACATAACATATAACAGCAGTGTTCCAGTACTCGATTTCAGGTTTAACATCCTCAACAGTAAACTGAAGAATAGGCGAAGAAGAAGGGACAGAAGGAGATTTCTTACCAACAGTAGTCCATCCTTCTTCAGGAATTGCCTCATCTTCCTCACTACTTAATTCACTCGCATCTTCAACAATAACTTCTTCAATCGGTTCAACAATGGACTCAAGATCAATTTCTGGAATCCCAACAATTTCATTGACTGATTTTGTACCTTTGGCATCCGCAGAATTTGGAACAACAGACGAACTTGCTTGATCCATTGCAGAACTATCTAGATTATGGTCAGGAATTTGTGTAAATGAAAGTCTAATACGGGCTCTTGATTTAGATTTTAGTTTTTTTTGATTAGTAGTTCACCGCTTTAGTTCACTTAAAACGTGATAGATAATAAATTGACATGTCCTCTCGCTAAAACAAACAATTGAGACTTAGCCTTACCAGAAAGTAGAAACCATGAAAACCTATTTCGTGAGGGAGTGCACTCGGCCACACCGGGGTACAAACCTTGTTACTTAGGGGAAGTGGGTGATAAATGTCTATCCACCGAATTCATGTTGATGAGGGTTTCATCGGCCACACCGTGCCCAAGTTAATGTGGGTTTGGATCATGGACACATTTATTCGAAATTTGGTTTGAGCTCAACGGAAGTATTCGTGACCGTAGTCGCATGTGTTACGGGCTAAAGATAAATATTAATGTAATTTTATTGACCAAGAGTTCTAAAAGTAGAATCGACTAAAGAGTTAATCCACCGAGTTATATTGATAAGGGATTCATCGGCCACATCGTGCCCAAGTTAATATGAATTTGGATCTTGGAATCATTTATCATAGTTGGGTAGAGGTCACTATGTAAATGCTTTACTTGTTATTTACAAGTATTAATAAAACGATGTTAAGTTTTCCACTATTCCGTTATGATATTGTTCTATTTCTTTACCGCAATTCATATACGATATCATTTCGATTTTTGATTCAAATCTCCATTAAAACATCGTAACTAAAGACAAATTTGAATTTTCTTCTAAAAACCTCGTATTATCCATTGTAAGGATCTCTTATGAAGAGTATAGATAAAAGTTACTCGTGATCAAAAGGGTTTTTGATTCTTGACTATTATATCTACTTACAATGAATTGTTTCTCATATGGTTAATTGAGTTAAGTACTTTGAAATGCTATATCATTTTGGTAACTAGATTTTTTGAAAATCAAAATTGACCAAAATACAGCAACCACTTCAATGAAAGTTTTAAGACTAAACGAACGAATGAAGAGTAGTCTTCATGAAATTCAAATTTTGCTTCTCTAAGCAAAGACTCATTGAAATGAGTGGGAGCATTCTCTTAAACCGTTAAGAAAAGGATAAGGTTCTAAGAAGTAAAATTAGAATGGAATTGATACAAGGCAATGTTAAAAGTAACGTTATTGAGAATAACAATACTAAACCTATCAATCCCGACAGATAAAGTTTCCATTGTCTTAAATGTTGGACACTAGAAAATAAACTACCCCAAATTATTGAAGAATCAACAAGTTAGTTGTGGGACATCTAATGGGACCTTCTTCTTTAAATGTTTATTCAATTAACATAAGTTTTGCTAGTACCATTTCGTCAATATTAGAAACAGATGGTGGTTTTCATCATTGTATGCGATACATAGGATGATTAGAATATGACGACTAGCATCAAATAATATCGAGAGATAGAGTCATTGTGTACTCAATCTAGTTTAGGGTTTATAGTTATACTTAATTATGACTATTAAATGCATAAACTCTAAATAAGAATATGAACTTGTTAAAATACAAAAGAGGTTTCACTTTTGTGACCCTATACACCATGATTTGATGTATGGCTAGCCCATTATCAAGGTGATTATATTCTAAACCAAACTAGAATGATACATCATGAAGATGATGCAAGACTCAAATTGGTAACCCAAGATTAAACCTTAGATTCTGGAATGATGAACGCAAAGAGTTATCGAGTACTCTTGAAACCATTAGATCTTATGGTATATGCGTATCTTGTATTCAAAACAAGATGTCTCGTGCCCTTTTTTGGTTGAAAAGGAGATCGAGGTTTTAAATCATTGATCCAAAATAGGTTGATCATTTTCTTTTACCAACGATTTAAGTTGACGCTAATGTGTTTACTTAATAAGGTAAATAGAGAAATCCTTGAAGAAATTCAATGAGTTCAAATAATCACGATTTAGTCGTGATGTGATTATCAAAGTGAAGACTTTGATATAAGCCAAAGGAAAAGTGATATAGTATCACAAATTAATCTCTCTTAGCACGCATTATGGGATAATGTGTGGTTGGATAAAAAAAATCAAACGCTATTCAATATGGTTTGGACTTTAATCAAGTTACTTTGAGATACTTGATCCTCTTTGGGGTTTTATCATTTTGTCTAAATTATTTTCCATTAAATCTAAAACGATTCATATGAGATATGAAATGGTAGGGTACCATGTTTGTAAGTTTTCAAAAGAAATAAATGCTCATTTTTCCTGACTATAATCACGAGTACAACGGGATTGTGGCTCGTGAAGCTGTCTTTCTAAAATACAAGTTTATTTCTAGAAGACAGAGTGGGAGAAATTATTCAAGAGCCACAAAGAATGTTATGTCGCAAGAAACTGGTCTTTCCTGGCTACATGAGACGTTTTGTGTAAAACGTTGTTTCTTCAAAACTTAGGAGGTTAAATTTATCACTTGTTGAAGATGATGAATCCATGTTACTTTTAAGAAAGTAAAGAGCTTACAACTTACAAATAAATTGTTTGATTCAAGTTACTTCTGGAAAGTAATGAACATATGACTTACATGAGAGTGTTTAAGTCACAACTCAATACAAGGCTTAGAGCCATGAAAATCCGAAATTAATTCCAAGTGAATTGTTAGATATCAAAGCTTGATTGGTGGCAAAGGGTTTTGCACTAGTTGAAATGCTTAAGTCTATTTGGATCTTTTAGGGATTGTGTTTCATTATGATGATATACATATAGCGAGTGAATCTAAAACCCACTTCTTCAATTAGAAGGAATGTATTCAGTACATGTCTTGAGTTTTGTAGATTCTTGCCATCCTAAGTTAATGTGAAACTTAAGAGAGGGTCTTGAGTAGGACATCAATGAGTTGGAATCAATGATTTGATCATGGTATGAAAATTTTCCCGATAAGTCGAGAAGTTGTGTTTATACATGAAGTTTAGTGGGAGTTACGAAAATTTTAGTAGTCTTATATGTGGATAACATATTGATCATTGCGAATGATTTAAGACTTGGAGAAATATAGTACATCTTTAATATCCGGATTTATGGAGATAAATTCACATGATAGTAGCTTCAAATAAGGAGTCTTATGTTTATAAGATTCATGACTAGTTCAATCGAATTGAACATATTTGATTGATTCCATTTGCTTCCGCTGCCGAATCAATTAAATAGGAAATGATGTATAACACTTCATATACTTTGAGTATGATGAATTGTTTCAAATCTAATTTAAGTAATAGTTACCTAGTAAGCCATAAAGATTACCCTTAAGTGCTTGCAGAAGAATTAAGGATGTAATGCAAAGTGTTTTTGAAGCAATTTTGTGTAAGGGTGTTACACAAATGACAATTGACAATTGAGATTGCACATGGTTTCTGACAAAACCATAATCAAAACACATTAGGATGGTTAAGATACCATTGTGGCTATGTTATCTAAGAAATAGATTTTCTAGAATCGTTCTAGGCAATAAAGAACAATGAGAAATATTTACAACGGAAATTGAGTACACTTGCAATCATGAGATGTGCAAGAAGGATGAGTCCCGCACACTGTGAAAACAGTTGGAGCTATTCTAAGGCTAGAGGGCCTTTGTCCTGATTGGATCTCGACACGTACTCAAAAAATTTTGTAATGCAAATGTATACATTACAAAGGAAAACGAGTATGTAGTATGGTTGAGTAAGGTACAAGAAGTTGATAAAACCTACTAACCAAAGCCTTGTCATAGGCTTAACATGATGAGTCATGACATTTCAATTGAATTGAGATGAACAACTACATACAAGATCAAATTAGATTACAGAATATGGAATAATAATCAGGCATTGACTATTCATATGTGATAATCGCATTTATCGTTCGAGTTTTATTTTAAAACTCTTTTATTATACTTTGTTACATCCAAACGGGTTCTATGATGATATTGGACCCCGTTAAAGTGAACCCGGATTAACATAGTATTCGCCCATAGTCACTTGTATGAGGTGACGTCTCAAAGTGACTAGAGTGTGATGCGATTGATGGCAAGTTCAGTTCCATACAGTCATGTGAGATGACTAGTCGATCACATAGGCAGACTGTTAAGAACACTTTGTCGGGCAGTGACCGCTTATAGAGTTCTGGCAAATTTATATAGCCTGGTCGTGGCGAGAGCTACTATAGTATTATATTGAGTCAATTATTTTGACTAAAGACTGTTTGCCTAAGATGGCACAGTTTGAGATTAGCTTTGATTTATGTTACTACGACCTTCGTAAATGGGGTCAAATGGGCATATTTTGGGTTATGATGGCTGTGGCTAGTCGAAGGGAATAGTGCAATAGGAATTGTCCACCCCCTTGTCAGGGTTAAAACAATATCTCAGGGCCACTCGAGGAGTAATGAACTGGAAATGCGTTGCCACGCTCGGAAGGTTTCTATGGTAGAAAATTCCGGTCAATCAGTTATTCTCCAGATCGAGGAAACCACTCTCGATATGATCACTTGCAAGTACGACCCGAAAGACACCTTGCATTGAGTGGGAGATAGTAATAGGACAAGAGAATTGGTGACGCACACTTGTCGAGGACAAGTGGGAGATTGTTGGAGTAAGTGTCCCCGACAATAATGCGATCACAATTGTCGATCATATTGATCACATATTTAAATCTCATATGAAGAATACGAAAGGGATGATACATAACATATATAGTCAACTGGTCCATACATATCGGTAATGATTGGCTGGCTAGAGTTTGACATTACTGTCGTGCGACGGCGGTGATCAGTTGATCCCTTGAGGTCACACCTAAAGGACGATTCCCTTAATTGAAAAAGGTTAATCAATTGTATGTCGATACAGATTAATTAATTCCTTAAAATTGAACAAATTATTATCATAAGAGAGAAAATGACATCTTATTATAATGTGATTAAATAAGATTTTATTTAGTAATTTAAGAAGTTATATTACTAAAATTAATCGGTATTTGCGAAACACGCGAGATGAGAATGATAAGTTAGTTATAATTACAAGATGTTGTGAATTATACCAACTAGTATTTAAATGACCATTTAATGAGAAAGTAATTTTGAATTACTAGTCAATTTGTTAAATGTGATTTATTTAATTTGTAAATGATATTTAATTTGTTAAATATGCATTTTGAATTTAAACATGACATAAGACATGTCACATGTCACATGGCATACAATTGTACAATTGACAAAAATAAAATGGACTCCATATTACACATCAAAACCGAAATTGGTGGGCAAATTTTAGAAGTTTTGTCTTATTCATTTGTCTTATTCATTTGTCTATGACACTTGATAGTGACATGACTATGGACAAAGGCTTACACAATTTGTCTTGTGAAGACAAAAAGGAAAAAGAAAAATGGTCCATAACCACTTAATCCCACCGGTTTTTGGAGAGAAATATAGAGAGATTTTTCTCCATAATTCATTCTCTCATGTTTTATGAAAACCCAACAATCTTCTCTCTCTTGTTCTTTATAAAATCAAGTTTTATGAATCAAATTTGTATAAATCAAACACTAATAATACTAGTAGTAGTATATGAGTATTAGTAATCGATTTTAAGGTAAACCACATTACAAATATCTAGTACATGTTAGTTTGTGGGATTTTGGGATAGTCTTGGGTGCTACTTATTGGAGGGCTTCTATTTGGAAGTCATGGATGTTCATCCATTATTGGAAAGCTCAAGAACTAACAAGAAGGAGATCTTGTTGTTGCCCATAAAACCGAAATCATATAGTTAGAACAATGATTTCTTCTCTTATCTTATTTATGTTTGAATGCATAAGATCTAAAATTTATTTTATGACTAAATAAATTGTTTCATATATGAATATGTAAATTAATGAGATTAATAATTTCTAACATATCCGACCGGTCGCAAGCTTACGACGGGTATCTCCGTCACAAGCAAGACAGACTGATCTTTTATAAAGAATAAAAATGCAAGTAATTAACTGTATTGGATGGAATATATTTTTCTTGAGTTCAAGCCTCAGATATTTTTTAGGCTCCGTTTGGCACGACATTTTAGGTAGCTTATTTGACCAAAGTAGCTTATTTGACCACAATTTCAGCTACCTGATCTTTTTTGCAAGTGTTTGGCAAATAGCTTATCTGGTTAAATAAGGCACCTGAAATGAAATGCTACCTCAGGTAGCATTTGAGAAATCAGGTACCTGAAATGACATATTTTCCATTTTGTACCCCTTTATTCTATAATATTAAATAATTTTCATATCCTTTTACGTCATTTTATCAAAATCAGCTACGTTCTCAGCTAGTTTGCCAAACACATTTTTATATAATCTGTTACCTTAACAACTCCTAATTTTCAGCTACCTTATCAGTTACCTTTTCAGGTTTCAGTTAGCTTCTCAGTTTTCAGCTACCTTTTCAGATTTCAGCAACCTTTTCAGATTGTTTTGCCAAACAGAGCCTTAGTTAAGCCTTTTTTTTAGAGAGCATCTTTGCTCGGTCCCCGATTTGGCCAATCCCTTTGCGTGGCTTGCCCCCCCTCTCTCTCTCTCATAGCTGGACTTTTGAAAACGCTTCTGATGACGAAAACGAAGTTAAGGAAAGAGACGAGGAAGTTCCATCCGTGCTATAAATTTAAAACGGGTAGGCGGTCCCACCCAACCGAGAAAGGAGAGAAGTTCGCTGGCTTAGAATAGTTCACTTTGGAGACAGAAATGTGGGAAATAAATCTGTATACTTCCCTTAAACTAGAAGGATTATAACGATTTAATAAAGATGATCTAAGGTCATAAAATAAAATACATAAACATAAGTAAAAAGATTTAGAATTAACCTTCGGTCCTAGCAAATATGGCCTAAGAACAATATCAAAATTGATATTCGCCTATTAGTTGCACCCAAGACGATCTGAGATATGCCCTTTGATTATGCTAGAAATCAATATAAAATTTTCGGTAAAATTTTATTGTCTTTGTGTTCTTGTGATGAGAAAGAGGAGGCTAGGTCAAAAAAAAGCATTGGGGTAGAAATAATTCTCTACCTTTCTTTTTATACAGACCGAAACTTGGAGTCAATTAGGAAAAGAAAAACTTTCCCTAATTTCGGCCAAGTGAACCGAAATAAGGAGTATTTTTCTCCTTATTTTGGTCTTTCCAAAAATATATAAAGTGTGTTAAATTGTCATCTAGTGAGGACCGAACCCATGACCTCTTGGCTTGTGTACCCTCACTATTACCACTATGACACATTCAACTTGTTGATATTAAATACAACTGATTATATTTAACTACGAATTAACAGATTAATTCGTCCAAACTAACCTTATATATATTTAATTTAAATATAACTTATTAGATTTAATTTACGAATTGACAGTTAATTCGTCTCAACTTAATATTGTTTAATTTTCATTAAATAATTATCTCATCAACACATTGACTAACTTTTTAGTCATTTTGGGCATCAATGTAATTATATTTCTATAACCACATTTCTCAAACACGTCCTATAGGTGTGACCTTTTGGGACCAGTTGATCACCGCCATCTGTATGATAATAACGTCAAACTTTCTAGCAAGCCAACCGTTATTAGGTAAACGTTAATCAACTTATTAAATATACGAAGTATACCCTTGTCAACCTGTAAGAGATTTACAAATGTTATCACACTAATTTGTGGAGGACACCAGCTCCAACAAACTCCCACTTGTCCTCACAAGTGTATGTGCGATAACCGATTCTCATATCCTTTAAAATTTCTCCCACTCAATGTAAAACAATTTACAAATCCGAATTCACAAAGGTCGTATTTTACAAGCGATCATTATCAAGAGTGGTTTCCCCGACTAGAGAGTAACTTAACTGATAAACGAATCAACATTCGAGCATGGCCATGCATTTCAGTTACAACTCCTCGAGTGGCCCTGAGAAATAACTATACCTGATAAGGGTTAGATATTTTCCTCAACTTGAATCTTGCAGAAGTAAGTAGAGTATGAAATGACCCAGAAAAAATCTACTTAGCCCCAGTTACGGTAGACCGTGAGAAAGAAACCAAAGTCACCCAAAAACTGCCTTAATCTTAAGAGACAGTTGATAGTCAAAAGAATCGACTCTAGGAACACAAGGATGTCCTATCCACGACCTGGCACCGACTGTTATTAAACATTTAGGACTCCATTACGTTGTCACAAAAAGTTGTCCTACGAGGTATCGTCATAATCTCGTATCTGTGATCGATTAGTCAACCGTTTAACTTATGGCTCGTTGAACCCACCATCAATCGACTGCACAATATAATAGCCGGAGTTATCAGCTCACATTGGCGATTACGAACCAAAACAAATATAATGTAATTCAGTTCACTTTGTGGCGTTCAATGTTGTCAGTACAATCCACATGAAAAACAAAATATTATATATATATATATATATATATATAAAACGATGAAGTTATAAATAATATATGAAAAAGATAATGTATCAAATCCATAATCAAGTACTACAACTCTGGAACATGTTTAATTCCCATGGAATTAACATGCCCTACATGCTTATCATAATTCAACGGTTTGGTGAGAGGATCCGCGATGTTATCATCCTTCGCAATCTTGTCAATCACTATCTCTTCTTGCTCCACGTAATCACGGATCAGGTGAGCCTTCCGAAGTACATGTCTAGATTTTTTGCTAGACATTGGCTCCTTAGCCTGGAAGATGGCACCTCTATTGTCACATTAGATGGTGATCGGGTCATTCGAACTAGGAACTACCGAAAGCCCTTGTAAGAATTGACGCATCCATATGGCTTCCTTTGCTGCCTCCGAAGCGGCATAGTACTCGGATTCAGTAGTAGAATCTGTTACAACACTCTGTTTGGAACTCTTCCAGCTGACCACAACACCATTAAGAGTGAAGACGAACCCGGACTGAGATTTTGAATCATCTCGATCCGTTTGGAAGCTAGCATCTCACAGAATCGGTTGCGCATAGCTTAGTATCGCCTCCATAAGTCAATACCCAATCCTTAGTCCTCCGTAGGTACTTGAGGATATTTTTGACTGCTATCCAGTGTGTTTCACCTGGAGTCTTTTGGTACCGACCCGTCATACTCAATGCATATGCCACGTCTGGACGTGTGCATATCATGGCATACATGATCGATCCTATTGCAGATGCATAAGGAACACGACTCATGCGCTCTATCCCTTCAGGCGTCGTGGGTGACTGAGACTTGCTCAACTGCATCCCAGTCGTCATAGGAAGGTTACCCTTCTTGGAGTTGGTCATGCTGAACCGCTCATGAACCTTATCCAAATAAGACTCCTGACTAAGTGATAACATCCGTCGTGATCTATCTCGGTAGATACGGATTCCCAAAATACGCTGTGCCTCACCCAGATCTTTCATCTGGAAATGGTTCTTCAACCATTCTTTAACCGAAGATAGGAGAGGAATGTCATTCCCAATCAAGAGTATGTCATCGACATACAATATTAAGAACACAATCTTGCTCCCACTCGACTTGATATATAAGCATGGTTCTTCGACCGATCGAGTGAAACCATACTCTTTTATCACTTGGTCGAAACGATGATTCCAACTCCGAGAAGCTTTCTTAAGTCCATAAATGGAATGCTTAAGCTTGCATACCTTCTTAGGATGTTTAGGATCTATGAAACCTTCGGGTTGCACCATGTACAACTCTTCCTCCAAATAACCGTTTAAGAAGGCGGTTTTCACATCCATTTGCCAAATCTCATAATTATGAAATGCGGCAATCGCTAAGATTATCCGAATGGAACGTAGCATGACTACAGGTGCAAAAATCTCATCATAATGCAATCCTTGCACTTGAGTGAAACCTTTTGCCACAAGTCGTGCCTTATAGATATCTGGTTGCGCGTCTACAGAACGCTTTATTTTGTAAAGCCATTTGCACTGTAGAGGTTTTACCTTATTAGGTAAATCAACTTGATCCCATACGTTATTCCCATACATGGAGTCCATCTCGGATTGCATGGCTTCGAGCCATAGCTTTGAGTCGGAACAGGCCATAGAACCTTTATAGGTTGCGGGTTCATTACTTTCTAGAAGTAAAACGTCATTATCCTCGACCATACCAATGTATCTGTCCGGAGGATGAGAGTCTCTGCCCGACCTCCTAGGTTCCTCAGGAATATTAACCGTTTCATCAGTTGGAGGTACTGCTTCCTCCATCTGTTCCTCGGTTGTTGGTTCTGGAATCTCCGACAGCTCGAAGGTTCTATTACTCGACTTGTTCTCGAGAAATTCTTTCTCTAAGAACGTCGCACTAGCCGCAACAAAAACTCGATGTTCGGTTGGCGAATAGAAGTAATGACCAAATGTTCCTTTTGGATAACCTATAAAGTATGTCTTGACTGATCGCGGACCGAGCTTATCCTCGTGTCTCCACTTGACATAAGCCTCGCAGCCCCAAACCCGAATAAAGGACAAGTTAGGTACTGTTCCCTTCCACATTTCATATGGAGTCTTGTCGACAGCTTTAGACGGACTTCGGTTAAGTATAAGAGCAGCTGACAAAAGAGCATAACCCCATAATGAATCAGGCACTATGGTGTGACTCATCATAGATCGAACCATATCAAGTAAGGTTCGATTTCTCCGTTCGGACACACCATTCAATTGAGGTGTTCCAGGTGGAGTTAACTGCAAAACGATTCCACAGTCTTTTAGGTGTTGATCAAACTCATTTGAAAGATATTCGCCACCACGATCTGAACGGAGTGCTTTAATCTTTCTACCCAGTTGGTTCTGTACCCTATTATGGTATTCCTTGAATTTCTCAAAGGACTCACTTTTATGCTTCATTAAGTAGACATATCCGTATCTACTCAAATCGTCCGTGAAAGTGATAAAATATCTATAGCCATATCTAGCGGTAATTGACATAGGTCCACATATGTCCGTATGTATGAGTCCTAATAGGTCACTAGCGCGCATTCCAACACCTTTGAAGGAAATTCGAGTCATCTTGCGAATGAGACATGATTCACACGTGCCATATGCAGAAAATCCGAATGAGGGAATAGTCCCATTATCGACGAGTTTCTTTACGCGTTTCTCATTTATGTGTCCCATTCGACAATGCCATAGATTGGTTTGATCTTTGTCACCAACCTTTAATTTCTTATTATTCATGTGTAATATTTCCGTGGTTTGATCTAAGATATAAATTCCATTCATGGAAACTGCTTTGCCATAAATGATTTCATTAAAAGAGAAAATACAACTATTATCCTTTATTGAAAATGCAAAACCGTCTTTAGCTAGTACGGAAACAGAAATAATGTTCTTAGATAAACTGGGTACATAGTAACAGTTATTTAAAGATAACTCAAAACCACTAGGGAGTTGGATTACATATGTTCCCTTCGAGGCAGCAGCTACTCGTGCTCCATTCCCGACTCACAGGTCCACATCACCTTTTTCGAGAGGTATGATGTTCTTTAGGCCCTGCAAATGATTACACAGATGAGAACCACAACCAGTATCTAGTACCCAAGTTCCGAAGCTTGCATGGTTAATCTCAATCATATGAATATAAGATGACATACCAACAGGAACGACGCGGCCTGCCTTGATGTCCATACGGTAGACGGGACAATTCCTCCTCCAATGTCCAGTCTTGTGACAATGGTGGCACTCTATGTCACCGCCCTTGCTCTTTGTCTTGCCCTGTGAGCCACTAGTCTCACCAGGCGCACTCTTACCGTTTACTGGCTTCTTAAACTTTGGCTTACCTACAGCTAGGTCGCCATGAGCCTTGCCCTTACCTTTACTCTTGTTGTGAATCGTGAGAACATCCTGCTTCATGCTCCCACTCAATTTCATATCCTTCTCGGTCTGTACGAGAAGGGAGTGTAGCTCATGAGGACTCTTTTTCAAGTCATTCATGTAGTAGTTCGCTCTGAAAAGGGCAAAACCATCGTGAAGAGAATGAAGCATTCGGTCAATGACAATGCTCTCACTGATTCTACAATTCAGTGACTCCAGTTTCTCGACATTATCAATCATATGAAGAATGTGTGGTCTAACCGGTTGGCCCTTCTGGAGTTTCACATCAAATAAGCGACAGGTATGCTCATATGTAACGATTCTCGGTGCCGTTGAGAACTCGTTAGTGAGCGTGGTGAAAATCTTGTTTGCACCTTGGGCAATGAAGCGTCTCTGCAAATTGGTTTCCATTGCAAAGATGAGTACGTTCTTTATCGTACCTGCTTCCATAACAAAATCACTATAAGCGAGTGACTCGTTGATTCCTGCATTTGGGCCTGGGTTGATCGGTATTGGCTCAGTTAAATACCTGAGCTTACCGTCAGCAGTAGCAGCATTCCGTAGTGCCGCCTCCCAGTCCGCAAAATTTGACCCATCATTCTTCAGTCGAGTGGACTGATTCATTTGGTCCATAAACATTTTAAGCCAGGACGAACGATCTTGTGTGGCACTAGGCATTGGGATTGCGTTATTTCCAGCCATTTGTTGTAACAGTATTATTGATAATAAGCGTGTTCTACACTGCGAAAGAAGAATAAAATAATAAGCATGCATCGTTTTTATTTTAAGTCTAATGAACTAATGTCATTACGCGAAGACTCAAAAACATTTATACAATTGACATCCCTCAAGAATTATATAAATGACCCCAAGACTCAATTCTCTGTAAATTGATAAGCTAACCTGTTAGCTAATTCTACCGTTAGAATTCCTGGTCGATAAATTTCTGTAAATTCTATCTTTAGTCCATCATAATCACGAGAAACTCTTCGGACTATGATGTTGAGGTAAACTAAGTCAACACAACTACTTACCCAACGTAGAAGGGGTCATATTAGGCCTACCGATGAAGAAGGGACTCATAGATGTTTGCCCTTATAAAGACTAATCTCAATTTCCGTTTTAGAGGAAGATCCCATCAACTATTTTTAATTCATATTAAGTGAACTATAATCTAGCATGCGAGAATGATTTAAACTAAAGTGATGGCTTATAGACTGTGACATCTGCATGTCCATGAAAACTAACATACAACTATATGAGTCAATTTTCATGCATTTTAGTAGTAGGTGGTTTGGTTTTAGGCGGAATATGATGCAATTACAAGCATGTGAATGAAAAGCAATAAAATGAAAAAGGTAAAAAAAAAAACAGTAAAAGTCCTAGTGTGGCCTATCCTATCAAAATGAACAATAAATACAAGTTTGGAATCCATCCTTGGACCCGAGAAACTTGTCTTGATGTTCCATCTTGATCCATGTAGCGGGAGTTAACTTGAATCTTCATTTTTAGTCTTCTTTGAAATTACAATAAATAAAATTACATAATTGACCTATTCATTACATTCTAATTTTAAAACCCAAAACTAAAATAAAGGAGATTTGAGATCTCATAATTACATAAGAAATCATGTTTCCTTCATTACGAAAACATAATTTGACTAAGGCCACACTATGTATTACAAAATACAACCGATTGCAAAAATAAATACGTAAATAAAATTCATTCATTCGATTCATTCAACAAAAATAAAAGCATCAACTAAAATAAATTAAACATACATAATACAATACATTAATTATGTTGATTAATTTATCCAAACCACCTATTTAAATTAAATTAAGTGACAATTCCGCAATTTAATCACATTAATTTCATCCTCAATCCATATCAAACTTGTAATATGAATTCTATCCGTCGAAATTTTAAACCGCTTTAAAATAACTCGGTATCTTTAAATTGTGAACCGATTCACAATAACTAATTGGCCAAAATAAAAAAAATAAAATCCAATTAAAATTGGCTTGGCTGAAAAAATAAACAAATTCTTTTTTTTAAATTTTTAACAGCTACTACACGGCTGATCATAAAAAAAAAAATAGCCCCTTCCCCTTTTTTTCTTTTATTCGGCAATTAAGAAATAGAAAAAAAACTTTCCATAATTTTTTTCCGGAAAAAAACTTTACTTTTTTTTTTTCTGATTCGGTAATAGAAAAAAAAAACCTAAAAACGTTTTTTTTTTTTTTCACGGCATACCTTAAAAAAAAAAGAGCCGTCAAAATAATTTTCCTTTTGCGGCAAAAAGCCCTAATACAAAAATTGATGAAGAACAAAGTTTATAGTTGCTAATAGAACATGGTTTAGCAAATGAATTAACAATCATGATTAATCTTATATGCTAAAACTATATAGCAAAAACAAGTTCTTGTATCAATGACATGATGATACTATATCTATTCTAACTTAATCTGCATTAAATCAAAATTTCCCAATACTTCATATGATAATTTTAACCGATTGAAACAATGATATGATCAAAAGAAATTGAATATAAATCATCAAACAAAAGGAAAAACGAAATAAAAAAACAGGCCGAAAGGAAAAAAAAAAAGGTCTCGGCTAAAAAAAAATTTCAACCGGAAAAAAACGAAACCCTAATTTATTTTCTCGAAAATTAGGTTATAGTTTACATATATAATTTATGAAAATCATCAAAATTAAAATCGTAGCCAAAAGCTTTGATACCACTTGTGGGAAATAAATCTGTATACTTCCCTTAAACTAGAAGGATTATAACGATTTAATAAAGATGATCTAAGGTCATAAAATAAAATACATAAACATAATTAAAAAGATTTAGAATTAACCTTCGGTCCTAGCAAATATGGCCTAAGAACAATATCAAAATTGATATTCGCCTATTAGTTGCACCCAAGACGATCTGAGATATGCCCTTTGATTATGCTAGAAATCAATATAAAATTTTCTGTAAAATTTTATTGTCTTTGTGTTCTTGTGATGAGAAAGAGGAGGATAGGTCAAGAAAAAGTATTGGGGTAGAAATAATTCTCTACCTTTCTGTTTATACAGACCGAAACTTGGAGTCAATTAGGAAAAGAAAAACTTTCCCTAATTTCGGCCAAGTGAACCGAAATAAGGAGTATTTTTCTCCTTATTTTGGTCTTTCCAAAAATATATAAAGTGTGTTAAATTGTCATCTAGTGAGGATCGAACCCATGACCTCTTGGCTTGTGTACCCTCACTATTACCACTATGACACATTCAACTTGTTGATATTAAATACAACTGATTATATTTAACTACGAATTAACAGATTAATTCGTCCAAACTAACCTTATATATATATTTAATTTAAATATAACTTATTAGATTTAATTTACGAATTGACAGTTAATTCGTCTCAACTTAATATTATTTAATTTTCATTAAATAATTATCTCATCAACATATTGACTAACTTTTTAGTCATTTTGGGCATCAATGTAATTATATTTCTATAACCACATTTCTCAAATACGTCCTATAGGTGTGACCTTTAGGGACCAGTTGATCACCGCCATCTGTATGATAATAACGTCAAACTTTCTAGCAAGCCAACCGTTATTAGGTAAACGTTAATCAACTGATTAAATATAAGAAGTATACCTTCGTGAACCTGTAAGAGATTTACAAATGTTATCACACTAATTTGTGGAGGACACCAGCTCCAACAAGAAAGTCATCCTCAGTCCCAGTCCACTCACTAGTTTAGTCCGCGAAACAAGACGAGTTCAAGATCTTTACTTTACACATTACCAAGATTCTTATTTGTACAAATGACATACTTATTCGAATTCACAAAATCTCATTGAAGACGGGCGATATCCGTCACAAGCTTGTGACGAATACCGTTTCCTCTCACAAAATGCCCATTGAGAGGTGAGTGGGAAGCATATGGGGGATGCCCCACCTTGTCCCCTCTCCCTTTTTGTGAGAGGTCACAAGCTTGTGACGGAATTAGCCCGTCACAAGCTAGACTAGCTGATTCGAATTAGTAAGCATTTTTTATATGGTTAAAATTGTGAGATGAACTGGTACAGAGTAATAAGTATATAAATCAATCTATCGAGTAAAGGAGGTCATAAAACGAGTTAGATTTAAATGAAGCTCCAAAATCTAATTGGAACTCTTGAATATGTTCCAATATTATTACTCCTAAATTTTAATGTTCTTCCCATTTCATTAAAATATTAGTTGGAAAGCGCCCGTGCGATGTACGAGACTCCCAATAGTATCATATGTAGCAATATATACCTATGTTAATAACTATTTAAACATGAGATGAAACTAAATTTCGGGTTTTATATAGTTGATGACCGATAAATTACTAGCCCTTTTCAGCATAAAACTTGTGTCATTTTCTATTAGTTATATCGGTTGTATAACATCAAGTAACATAAATTGTAATATGTAGTTAGAGATTTCATTGTTGCATAAACTACCGGTTTTTAAATTACTATAAAGCACTATCTCGTAAACTTGGTGTAGTTCCCCCAAATTGAACCATTGATAATTGAAACAAAACCTTATGAGGTTCTCAAATTAGATTAACTTACAACAAATACCAATATATCCTAATCTCTAACCAGACGACGGTGGAAAAGCTTAATAATGGTACGTGAAGCTATCTGAATTATATATTTAGCGTGTTTGTAGAAAATGTTAGATCTCTAAACAACGTAATTTTTCTTTGGCTATCTACGGCATACAACTAAGATTAATTGCCCTATAAACCTCACGCAATATAATATGACACCTAATTTGGTAAATTTGTGAAAACTTCTTTATAATCATATTTTTTGTGCGATGCTGGTACATTAATGTAGAAGTTGATCACTCGGGTAATGTTGTTCTTGACGTAGGTACGTAAAGCTGATAGAGACTAAAAACAGGCTTCGGTAAATAAATTTTAACATGATTAAGTGATTGTCACGACTCATATTTGCGATTATTGTGTAATATGGCCTTAATGAATATTGTCTCCGCTTAAGCATAAAAAGGATATTTGTATATGAGGATGTCAGCACTATCGAACCTGAACTTGTACTGACCCAAATTGAGGATCCAAAACCCGAATTGACTTGACGCTATTCAACCATAGCTGAATGTTTATTATCGCATTCTGATGTTATCCCCAGAAATCTTGATAACAAACCACCCAAAAATGATCTGAACCCAAAATTACCCGAATTCTTACAAACACAGCCCGGACCCAATGAACTCAAGTCAAACCTGGCTTGATATATTTACCTAGCCTAATTAGATCTTGGTTGACATTCATCAAATGTTTAAATAATCGGTAGAATCTCTAAGATTATATGTACAAAAATTATTTTTCTATGGATAATGCTAGGGCGACATCGGGTGTTACCCAACTTCAGTAACACCCTAACTAAAATAAAATAAAAATTATAAAAGTAGAATTCATTTTCCAAATTTGCGGAAAATTTAGAAGGACGATAACGTAATTTGAGCACACATGAATTGAAATTACAAAAAATCAATACATTATTGTTACATTTCGTCTTCTCTCGTTCTTCCAATCTTCATGGAAGTTCCACAGAATTTTTGACAGTCCAAAGTCCAAAACTCCCATGGATAAGACAAACTATTTGTAAACCTTACAACTCAGAGACTATTACATGGAGAAAATAATGTATGTCCCGTCTATTTTCCTAACTTTGTTGACTTTATTTATAATTGGCTAATCGATCGAGCGATCAATTGTTAATCAAGGCACTGATGTTTCATCAGAAATCAATTGAAGTTTGATGATCATGCGGACTGCCCAACGATTGGTATTATCTAATACGGAGTAAGTAGTTAGCAAAACTAAAACTTCCAAAAACACCCTTTTCTTAATGAAAAGATTTGAATTTTGAAAATCAAGAGTGGGAAATAAAAATAAGGGATAAATAACTAAAATACCCTGAGTATTATTGTAATACTACGGTTTTATGAGTCTCTGGGCACTCTATCGAGTGGGCCTTACTCTGTCGAGTAAGGGTGTTTTGGTTTTTAGAAAAGTATTCCGCCTGTAGGATACTCGATCGAGCATCCTGGGTACTCGATCGAGTAAGTGGCACTCGATCGAGTACGTCAGCTACTCGATCGAGTAGCACGGTTTACGGGTAATGTTTTATCGGGTTTTGTTAATAATACGAATTAGTATATAAACCTTTCCGTCACTTTCATAATACACTTTTATCAAACCTAGTATGTGTTGGTTGTGCTTTGTGATTGTTGAGTTTTATCGTACGAGTATTGTGACAGTTTTTGGGTTTGATTGTTGATTAGTAGTTGTGTGTGATTGTATCTGTCTGTGTTCTTTGGGGTGCGTCCCTGGCTAAGTGGAGTCACTTGCGGGAGTGGCTTCACGCCTATGATTCGCCTTCTGTGGAACCCGCCACAGAAGGGATGTGCACATTAATGGATTTGGGTTTATCGCTCGACAGAGATGAGCGGGGCTTAGGTGGGAACGGCTGCGGTCCCCCACTGGCGGCGAGGAGTAACCTGTTGCGATGGGTACTCTGGCAGGTCTACACACTTTAGTGTGTAGTCAGTATGGTGGAGTTGGTGATGGAGTTCGGAGTATATCTGTGATGATTGAGCTGTGTTGTGTGTTGTTTTATTGAGTTATATAAATTGTGCGATTAGTACTGACCCCGTTTAATTGTTTTAAAAACTGTGGTGATCCATTCGGGGATGGTGACCAGTTGTTGAGCAGGTATGAGTCGAGATACATGGAATAGCTGGGATGTGTCGCCATCAGATGATAGAGTCTTCCGCTGTAATATTGATAGTTTCTTTAGATAGTGTTTTGAGATCATGTAAACCGTATATTGGCAGTTGGTTTTGGATTGTATTTACTCACTTAAACTTTATACTATTTAAATATTGTTTCTTTATTGTCTTTTGATTATCATTGCCTCGGAAAACCGAGATGGTGACAGCTTTATACCTGAGTGGTCCTGGTAAGGCACTTGGAGTATGGGGGTGTCACAAAGGGGCCCAAAGGTACGTATCCCATCTTATTGGGTTGTGTTATGACCGTGGTGGGTTGAGTTGTTATAAAATTGGTATCAGAGCGACGATCCTGAAACCTGTAACTAATGAATCTAATGAACATAGGGAGTAAATTAAAATGAACCCGGGGTAAAGGTTGTAGGAGCTAATGCAAAGACTTGGGAGACGTCCTAAAGTCACGAACTCGCCCTACAATTTTGAACCGGTCACATGGGGGGGGGTATATGTCAGAGTCGTATATGTTGTCTTTTGGTTTGTATGAGTACGTAACGATATATGTTGAGAATCATTGAATGTTGGAAGTGGAGAATTGAAATTGTGGTTAAAAAGTCGGTGAATTATGTTTATATGTTGATTTGAATAAAGAAGCATGATGGTTGTTTATAATGTGGCACTTGATAACATGAAGTAGATTATTTTGTTGATTGTATGAGGAATTGCGTAGATTTGCATGCGTAGTTGTAATTATAATGTTGAGATAATAATGAATGCATAGTACGTTGGGGTATGTGAGATAACATGCGGGTAGTATTCACGAGTCTGCATGACTCGATCGAGTAGGGGGCACTCGATCGAGTGGGTGAGGTACTCGATCGAGTGGGCCTGACTCGATCGAGCGGGTATTTGACGTTTTTTATGATCTGAATCGTGTTTTTGGGTACTCGATCGAGTACATAGTGGCACTCGGTCGAGTAGGGGACACTCGATCAAGTGGCTTGTCAGCTCGATCGAGTAGGTTAGAGATCAGAAGGTCTGTTTTGGGTCTGGAGTCGGGGTACTCGATCGAGTACATGGGGCACTCGATCGAGTAGCCTCAGCTCGATCGAGTGGGTTTTGGCACTCGATCAAGTGGGTTCTGGGCAGGCTGTTTTCGTGTTTTGAGTTATAGTATGTATGTTTATATCTACCTTTTCTTATATAGTTTCAAGATGCCGCCAAAGAAAACCGCTTTGTATGCGAGAGCTGAGAGCATGAACGTTGATGATAGTTAAGATGTTGGAGCATCAAGATGCTCTTACGGAGGCCCTTAAGAGAGTGGGGAAAGATAAGGAGGTTGATCACTCTAAGATCAGTCTTTACATAGCGAGGTTTAACCCAAAAGAGTATAAGGGGACCGGGGAGCCAATTCTTCTTGACAATTGGCATCATGATGGAGAACATTCTGGATCTGGTACATTGTCCTAATGAGATGAAAGTAGAACAAGCTGCGTTCTACTTGAGGGAAGCGGCTGGTGAGTGGTGGGATAAGGTGAAGGTGGGTGCTAGGGAGATGTATGCGAAGCAGGGCCTGCCTGCTATACCTTGGGAAGAGTTCCGGAGGGCTATGAGGAGAGAGTTTGTACCAGAGCATGTGAGGAGTAAGCTGAGGGAGGAGTTTGATGGGTTCAGGATGACATCTGATATGTCGGTAGCTGAGTATTACCGGCAGTTCAATAAGAAGTCTAGGTATGCTGAGGACATGGGGTTGAGTGATGAGAACCTAGTGCTGAGGTTTGAGAAGGGGTTGACCCCCAGGATTATGGAAAAGTTACCCGTGGGAATCCTTACTGATGTTAAGGAAGCTTACGAGAGATCTGGGAGAGCTGAGAGGTTGGTAGAGATGGCTCGGGAGAGAGGAGGTGAAAAAATAAAGGCAGAGAGTGAGGGTGGTGGCCAATCTAATTACAAGAAAGGCAAACACAATCAAACTAGACCGTTTTCTTCCGGCTCGGGGTTCAGTGCTGGGGCTTCCTTTGGCCGTGGCCGTGGGAGCAGTAGTGGTAGTTGGGGGATGACCTGCTTTGGCTGTGGCGGTGTAGGCTACAAGAGACATGAGTGCACGAGTGTAGCAGGAGCTTTTCAGAGATCGGCTCAGGGGAGATATTCTCAGGGTTCGGCACGGAGTTATGCGAGTAACAGACCAGCTGGGTCATGGAATAACGGGGGAGGTCAGGGTAACCAGGGTGAAGGTAGCCGCAATGGCGGTAATTCTTATCAGAAACCAGCTACGAACAACAACAACAATCAGGGGTTGGGTACTAAGTCGACTACTTCTTCCAATACTATCCAGGGAGGTGGACAGAAGACCAGTGGAAAGCTGTATATGATGGAAAAGAAAGCAGCTGAGGACGACGCACATGTTATCACTGGTACCTTTCTTGTTAACGGTATTCATACCTTTGTTTTGTTTGATTCGGGGGCGTCTCAGTCGTTTGAATCTTCGAGTCATGTTAAACGGTTGGGTCTGAGGGTATACGAGTCTGTAAGTGAGCAAGTTTTTATACCTTTGGGAGAGTTTGTAACATGTGGGAGGTTGTTTAGGGATGTATCTATGATAGTTGGGCAAGTGGATCTACCTGTCGACTTGCTAGAGTTTCCTTTAAATGGTTTTGAGATGATAGTCGGGATGGATTGGTTAGGGTACAAAGCTAAGATAGACTGTCATCAAAAGAAAGAGTCTTTGAGAGGTCCTAAGGGCGTTAGTGTGTCTTATCGTGGGTTTGTGGTCAAACCCAAAGTTAAGTTGATTGTAGCTGTGACCTTAAAGTCTTATATGAGGAAGGGGTGCCCGTTGATCTTGTGTCATATGAGAGATGACCGGATAGAGAGTCCGACAGTTGATTAGATACCAGTGGTGGGTGAGTTTTCAGATGTCTTTCAAGAGGAGATTCCGGGGTTGCCACCGAAGAGGGAGATAGATTTCACGGTTGAGCTGAAACCGGGGATGGGGCCAATCTCTAAGGAACCGTACCGGATGGGTCCTATGGAGTTGGAGGAGCTAAGGAAACAGCTAGATGATCTGATAGAGAAGGGATACATTAGACCTAGTGTATCACCATGGGGAGCACCAGTTCTTTTTGTGAAGAAGAAAGATGGGAGCTTGAGGTTGTGTATAGATTACAGGGAGGTGAACCGAGTGACGGTGAAGAACAAGTATCCTTTGCCAAGGATAGATGACCTGTTTGATCAGTTGAGTGGTGCATCCATCTTTTCCAAGATTGATTTGAGGTCGGGGTACCATCAGGTGAAGATTAGGGAGGTGGACATACCAAAGACAGCTTTCACGTCGAGGTATGGCCATTATGAGTATGTGGTGATACCTTTTGGGTTATCTAATGCACCATCTGTGTTTATGGATTTGATGAATAGAGTTTTCAGTCAGTTTCTGGACAAGTTTGTGGTGGTTTTTATCGATGACATCTTAGTATATTCCAAGACTAAGGAGGAACATGAGGAGCATCTGAGGATTGTGTTGCAGACCTTGAGGGAGCACGAGTTATATGCTAAGTTGTCCAAGTGTGAGTTCTGGTTAGAGAGAGTTGCTTTTCTGGGGCATGTGATCTCTAAGGATGGGGTAGTCGTGGATCCCAAAAGATTGAGGCAGTGATCAAGTGGGAAGCACCAAAGAATGTTGCTGAGATCAGGAGTTTCTTGGGTTTAGATGGATATTACAGACGGTTGGTGAAGGATTTCTCCAAGATTGCTAGACCTATGACAACGTTGATGAGGAAAGAGAACAGGTTTCGTTGGGATGAGAGTTGTGAGACGGCGTTCCAAACATTAAAGGAGCGCTTAAACACAGCTCATATCTTTGCATTGCCTAAAGGGAGTGAGAACTTTGAGGTTTATATGGATGCCTCAAAGAATGGGTTGGGATGTGTGTTGATGCAGAATGGTAAAGTGATTGCCTATGCTTCTAGGCAATTTAAGCCTTATGAGGAGAATTATCCTACACACGATCTAGAGTTAGGTGCAGTGGTGTTTACTCTCAAGATTTGGAGACATTACCTTTATGGGGCGACCTTTAAGGTATTTTCTGATCACAAGAGTCTCAAGTACATCTTCACTCAAAAGGAGTTGAGCATGAGACAGAGGAGGTGGATGAAGTTGATTGGCGATTATGACATGGATATTATCTACCATGAACGGAAAGCCAATGTTGTTGCTGATGCCTTGAGCAGGAAGAGTGTACATTCTTTGTGTACAACTTTATCTTTGATGAGGTTGAGAGACGAGGTGGGGAAGTTTGGGATACATATGATGCAGAAAGTGAAGGAAAAGTAGATCTATATACTTACATATTCATATATGTTATAATTTAATTTGTCATAAAATTAATGATTGATCTTATGCATGCAAACATTAAAACAAAATAAGGAAGAAACATTGTTCTTACATTGTGATTTTCGGTTTAATGGGCACAAGAGAGATCACCTTTCTCTCTTGTTCTTGAGCTTTCCCTTTTGGATGAACTAAGACCCAAGTGTAGGATCTCTCCCAAGGATTTATACCCAAAGCTTTCTCTTAATTAAAATTAATATTATAGATACTAGTACAATATTAATCTTGTAGAAAAATGACCCAAAACAATTTGGTTTTTAATCTCCCAAAAACCGGTTGGGAGAGAATAGGAGAGGAAGTATTTTCTCTTTCTAAAATCTTAATTTTTGATAAGTTAGAATGAATGAATAGTGCACACTCATGCATGTAGTGTATATCAAAAAATATAAGACAAAAACCCTTTGCCTTTTCTTTGGTAAAACTGGGTAGAAGGGAAGAGGAGGGAAGAAAGGAGACCCAATGCATGCTCTTGTTTGCCTTCACAATGCAAACTAGGGTTGCATGGCTAGGCTATTAGTGAATGATTATGTTTTCCACTAATTTAAACAACACAATTTTAGCCAAAACCTCCCCTTAATTTCGGTACATACATAAAATGGAATCCATTTTATTTTTGTCAATTTTGTCTTATGTCACATGTCATATGTTACATAAATTAGTTATATATTTTTAACATATTAAAAATCAACGTATTAATAAAAATACGTCATATACAAAAATCGACTTAGTAATTCATAATTACTTGTACCAAAATATTTTACCAATTTACAAATCACAATAAATTGTATTTATAATAATTCATTCAATTTTAATTGTTTCTTTAAACAATAATTTCATCTGAGTAATGATACAATTCAAATACTCAGACCGTATCTCATTTTAATCAATTTCAATGTGATACGTAAATTTTACTTCCAAAATCGTCCATCAATTTTCAAGTAATTTAATTAACTCGTAACGTTATACGATTAATTAATTGATCAATTAAGAGTGTTGCCCTATAGGTATGACCTGGGGATCAATCGATCACCACCGTCGCACGACGAAGTCAAACTCTAGTCACCAATCATTACCGATATATGTTGATCGATTGACATAAATATTACTTCCCAATTGTATTCTTTATAATGAGACTTAAACATATGATCATCATGATCAACAGTCGTGATCGCATTATTGTCGGAGGACACATATTCCAACAATCTCCCACTTGTCCTTGACAAGTGTGCATCACCAATTATCTTATCCTATTACTATCTCCCACTCAATGCAAGGTGTCTTTCAGGTCGTACTTGCAAGTGATCATATCGAGAGTGGTTTCCTCGATCTGGAGAATAACTGATTGACCGGATTTATCTATCATAGATACCTTCCGAGCGTGGCCACTCATTTCCAGTTCATTACTCCTCGAGTGGCCCTGAGATATTGTTATAACCCTGACTAGGGATGGACAATTCCTATCGCACTCATTCCCTTCGACTAGCCACATCCATCATAACCCAAAATATGCCCATTTGACCCAATTTACGAAGGTCGCAGTAACACAAATCAAAGTTAATCTGAAACTGTGCCATCTTAGGCGAATAGTCTTTAGTCAAAAGAATCGACTCATTCGAATACTATAGTAGCTCTCGCCACAACCAGGCTATATAAATTTGCCAGAACTCTATAAGCGGTCATTAGGCCCGACAAAATGTTCCTAACAGTCTGCCTATGTGATCGACCAATCATCTCACATGACTCTATGGCACTTGAACTTGCCATCAATCGCATCACACTCTAGTCACTTCGAGACGTCACCTCATGTAAGTAACTATGGGCAAATACAATGTTAATCCATGTTCACTTTAACGGGGTTCAATTGTCTCCACAACCCGTTTGGATATAACAATGTACAAGGTGAGTTAATAATAACACAAACGACAAATGTCCACATCACACTCGGGTAGTCAATACCATATTACAACCTTGTGATGCAAATCGTAAGTGTAAACACTTATTGATTGCAATAGAAGTTTAACATGCCATGTGTCCATGTGTTCAAACTTCTTATAATCAAATTTTCCTTTACATTCATGTTCTCTCTCATAGCATGAATCTTACCAAGTACACATCAAGGTTCCCGACCTCGGTTTTGGTTCTTTATCTTGAAAGAACTTGCTTATCGATTATCACATAACGAACGAATTTGTGGTGAATGATATAACTTGTACTGATCAAGTACTCCATCCACACACAATGCAATAGGTATATGTTTTGCAGAATCTTGCAACAATTTGATAAGATGATTAGCCTAGCACTTCTCACAAGTCCTAGCATAGTTAGGAAAGATTAGTTTTGAGTAACTTCTTATTCAACTAAGTATCTTTCCAAAACTTCTTATTTCTCTTTCTAGGCTTGAAAGATTTAGGATTCTCATAAATCCTTACATGTGCTCGGATTTTCATTAATATGCGCAACCTCTTGACACATATAAGAGCATTTTGACAAACACCGAAATCGCTCATCGGATTCTACTTGAGAATTCATGACGTTTCTATTGTGGCTTACCAATGAATCATCATGCTCTTATGCATATGATTCACCATTGGACATGTGCATGATCATTCTAATGGCGGAAACATTAGTAACTTATAATCATATCATCAACTATATTTAGGTTCAAGGAACGACCATGACTGCTAATGGCAATTCCATTTCATTTAGATGAATAACCTATGTTTCTGTTGATCCGATGTGTATCTCCCAATACTTATCCAACATCCCTTGATGTAATTGGATTCATCATAGTCCATTTTCATCCAGAATTGAAAACTCAAAACTTCCTCTATGAAGGAAGGTGTTAGCTCGTCATTCTTTAATGAGTGGTGAGTTGTAAACATTCAAAGGATGATAGCTCCCACTAAATTCCATGTCTTCACATGATAATTTCCTAACTCCCACTCAATTCCACATATTTCGAAATTGACTTCTCAATCGAAACTTTTCAAGAATTGAAATATAAATTGCATTGCCAAGTTATTAAGATAAAACCATATATGTTCCCATAATATCCCTTCAAAATACCTATTTCGAAGAGGTCTCATTTTAACCTTACGGAAAGAGATTTTAAATCTCTAACACACTCATGTCATAATGATGTGTGGCAATGTCATTTATTAAATATAAGTAATATATAATACACATCCTTCAAAATATCCCTTTTAGAAGGATGTTTAACCAATCCATTTTCATAATGAGGTTAAGTAATGACATCTGCGTGGTTTAAAACTTTGGCTATTGGAGATATCGGTATATCAATCCTTGCAACTTCTAGTGATAAATATCGCTTATTACTAGGATGTTACATTGATTCATTTAGGCACTTAAGTAAATCTCAAGGTTGAAACTATTGGTCAAAATTTATCATAAACTTAGTCAAAAACTTGTTAAGACTTTACATTAGTCATTTTGTTCCAAAACTTTCTTTTGGTCTCCTCGTGTAGTTATCATAAGAATATGTTCTTTCGATTACTTCACTTGGTCTCTTTTGTCATATAGAACTTACTTGAGACCATAGATCTCATCTATTTGGTATACTATGTAAATAGATATACCTTCATTCAAATCATTCTTTCTTGCGTAGATCTTCATTTACACAATAGATCTACTTTTTATCTTGTCTCGTGTGTTGTGTCCTCATTTTTCTCCCACTCTATCTTTAGAATAAATACACTATAGATTCAAAGATAGCATATGAGACACAAATAATGATTTGAAGTATAAGGAGAACTATCTCATAGATTGACTAATAGTTATAGATTTCGTAAGTGTACTTGGTGATTGACATTCCTTTAAGAGAGTTCATAGACTCAAAATCGCTTTATAAATGATCATACACAAGCCTTAAGTATGTGGACATATAATGAAACCCGTCATTATATTTGTCACCATTATCCAAAATACAACCCATTATCCAAAATACCTTTCCATGTCGAACACGGAAACTTAAGGTTCTAAAATCCAAAACATAATTTAAAATAAGACAATGAAAAGCAAAGCTCCATGAAAGCTATCCCTAGCTTCTTGATGGTTTCTCATGCTTGCTTTTCCTTTCCCTTGTCTTTGCTTGGTGGAGGCCCTATTTACAATAAAAATGGAGATACATTATCACAACTTTGCATCATAATACCATAGTTGAATTAGAAACATAAAAGAAGGATAGTCATTTACCTACTGGAGTAATCTTTCCAGCCTTAATATCACCAAGGTATTTGGAACAATTTCTTTTCCAATGTCCCATACCATTACAATAATGGCATTTATCAAGAG
This sequence comes from Silene latifolia, assembly GCF_048544455.1. Lineage (NCBI taxonomy): Eukaryota > Viridiplantae > Streptophyta > Magnoliopsida > Caryophyllales > Caryophyllaceae > Silene > Silene latifolia. The sequence goes on from NC_133538.1 coordinate 26,654,424, forward strand.
GACCCTTCTTGATTTTTGAAGTGCTAGCTATACAAGTCTTAGCTTTGGTGAATGTGGGAGTTTGCTTCTTACCCTTCCTCCCATTCTTCTTGAACTCCCCCTTACTCTTAGTGCTTATGTTAAGCACATCTTTTGGAGGATTCACATTTAACCCCATGTCCCTCTCGGCTTGCACAAGTAACTTGTGCAACTCTTCAAGAGACACATCCTTGTCTTGCATGTTAAAATTCACCCGGAATTGAACATACGCTTTGACTTTGGACAAGGAGTGTAGAATCCTATCTACAATGAGTTCTTTGGGGATTTCAACCTTTTGAATTTTCAAGGTCTCGACAAGCTCCATGAGTTTGAGCACATGAGGGCTAACCTTTTGGCCCTCTTTGAAGTCGAGATCAAAGAATGCCGCGGCCGCCTCATATTGGACGATCCGCGGAGTTTGTGAAAACATTGTCACAAGCTTGGAGTAAATCTCATTAGCATTGCCCATTTTAAAGGATCTCCTTTGGAGGTCCGCCTCCATCGCAAATATCAAGACATTTTTCATTGCGGCGGACTCCTTTTGGTAAGCCTCATATGCTTCCCTAGTGGCGGCGGTCGACCTAGTAGTAGGTTCGGGTGGAGATGCCTCGGTAAGGTAACGAAGCTTGTCGTCACCTTGGGCGGCTAGTTTGAGTTGGGCATCCCAATCGGAGAAATTTGACCCATTCTTTTCAAGTTTACATCGATCCATGAAGGATCGGAGCCATGATGAACTAGCGAGAGGCGTTGCAATAGGGGTTGGTGTTGCCATTTGTTATGAGGAAAAAGTGGTCTACAAAACAAAGGAGTAAAACAAATGTCGTTTTAATAATAATACTCGTAAAAATTTTAATTTAAACAAGTTTTGTGCATTTTTTCTAGTGACCTCTGCCCAACTAGATAAATGATTCCAAGACCCAAATTCAAATCGACTTAGGTGTTGGAATATGTGTCCTCCGACAATAATGCGATCACGACTGTTGATCATGATTATGACATGTTTAAGTCTCATTATAAAGAATACAATTGGGAAGTAATATTTTACTGTCAACTGGTATCGGTAATGATTGGCTGACTAGAGTTTGACATTACTGTCGTGCGACGGTGGTGATCAGTTGACCCCCTAGGTCATACCTATAGGGCAACACTCTTAATTGATCATTTAATTAATCGTATAACGTTGCGAGTTAATTAAATTACTTGAAAATTGACGGACGATTTTGGAAGTAAAATTTACGTATCACATTGAAATTTGATTAAATGAGATACGGTCTGAGTAATCGAATTGTATCATTGCTCAGATGAAATTATTGTTTAAGGAAACAATTAAAATTGAATGAATTATTATAAAAACAATTTATTGTGATTTGTAAATTGGTAAAATATTTTGGTACAAGTAATTATGAATTACTAAGTCGATTTTTGTATATGACGTATTTTTATTAATACGTTGATTTTTAATATGTTAAAAATACATAACAAATTTATGTAACATATGACATGTGACATAAGACAAATTGACAAAAATAAAATGGACTCCATTTTATGAAAGTGCCGAAATTAGGAGGAGGATTAGGCTAAATATTGTGTTTGATTAAGTTAATGGAAAACACAATCATTTCCATAATAAGACTAGCCATGCACCTAGTTTACATTGTGAAGGCAAACAAGAGCATGCATTGGGTCTCCTTTCTTCCCTCCTCTTCCCTCCTACCCGGTTTTACCAAAGAAAAGGCAAAGGGTTTTTGTCTTAATTTTTGATATACACTACATGCATGAGTGTGTATTATCATTCATTCTTTACTCATCCAAAATAAGAATTCTAGAGAGACAAAAAGCTCTCTTCTTCTTCTCTCCCAAAACCGAAAATATTAAGTGTTTTTATAATATTTTTTGGTTATTTTTCTACAAGATTAATATTGTACTAGTAACTATAATATTAATTTTAATTAAGAGAAAGCTTTGGGTATAAATCCTTGGGAGAGATCCTACACTTGGGTCTTAGTTCATCCAAAAGGTAAAGCTCAAGAACAAGAGAGAAAGGTGATCTCTCTTGTGCCCATTAAACCGAAAATCACAATGTATGAACATTTCTTCTTTATTTTGTTTAATAGTTTGCATGCATAAGATCAATCTTTAATTTTATGACAAATTAAATTAAAACATATCTGAATATGTAAGTATATAGATCTACTTTTCCTTCAATCGGTATCAAGAGCCATGGTTGTTTGCATGCAAATCGGTTAAAAGGTTTTCCGAGTTATAAAGATTAACATATAAAACTTGCAAAATTTGTGTTATTATGATATATCACGAAATTTATTCATGCATGTTAAAATTTCTGGTCCTAAAATGTTTTAGGATATTTTGGTTATATTTACGGATTTTTATTGTTCATATTATACAATAATGACATTTAAATATGATTTTATGAGTAAAAATGTCATTTTCGGTCTAAAATTACTATAATTCAAATTTTCCAGTGATTTTTGGATATGTTGTCACATATATTATTTTGAGATAACCTGTAAATTTTCATAATTTTTGGACTTGTTATGCTCGAAAAATGGATTTTTCATTATTAAATTCGGATTTAGGTGAAAAATAGGTTAATATGAGATACATTTCGAATCTGGTCATAGAAATTTAGTATGTTGTCACATGCAATTTTACAAGATGTGTGTAAAATAATGGGCTATAGTGAAGTCTTTTTGCATGATTTATGGATTTTTGAAGAAAAATAGCATAAATAGTGACATTATTAGTGAAAAATTAATAAAACATAATCTATGACTAAGGAAAAATGTCCAATGTTGCATTTTATTATCTTTTTCAGATCTAAAATTGAAAAGTTGATGAACATAATTTTTCACATGTTTTTATGATTATTTTAGTTAAAACCGATAAACCGCAACATTGTTTTTCCGGAAAAATTTCGAAATTTTTGACCTAAGGTTTTGAACATCATGAGTGTCATGGTATTTTTCCAGAATGTTCATGAGTTTAAATTTCAAATTTTGAATTTTTTTGAAATTTTGTGATTTATTTGAAGTTTATAGCTTATTTTTGTAATTTTAGTCCATTAATGAACAAATTTTATAAATATAAGTTAATTATGGTCAAATAATTAGTGAAGACTAAATTTTGAGTCCTAAGAGGTTAGGGTAATTAACTTATGCATAAATATGAATTTATGTAATTTTTTGTGATTGTAAAATGTTGAAATCACGCAAATTCGTAAAAACCGAGTAATATACGATATTGGCTAATTAAAGGCGATTTAGCATAAAATTGGGCATGTTCATACATATTACAAATGTCGTTTTAATAATAATACTCATAAAATGTATAATTTAAACAAGTTTTATGCATTTTTCTAGTGACCTCTACCAAACTAGATAAATGATCCCAAGACCCAAATTTATAATATGTATGAACATGCCCAATTTTATGCTAAATCGCCTTTAATTAGCCAATATCGTATATTACTCGGTTTTTACGGATTTGCGTGATTTCAACATTTTATAATCACAAAAATTACATAAATTCATATTTATGCATAACTTAATTACCCTAACCACTTAGGACTCAAAATTTAGTCTTCACTAATAATTTGACCATAATTAACTCATATTTCTAAATTTGTTCATTAATGGACTAAAAATTTCAAAAATAAGCTATAAACTTCAAATAAATCACAAAATTTCAAATAAATTCAAAATTCAAAATTTAAACTCATGAACATTCTGGAAAAATACCATGACACTCATAATGTTCAAAAAACTTAGGTTAAAAATTTTGAAATTTATCCGGAAAAACAATGTTGCGGTTTATCGGTTTTAACCAAAATAATCATAAAAACATGTGAAAAATTATATACATTAACTTTTCAATTTTAGATCTGAAAAAGATAATAAAATGCAACATATGATGTTTTTCTTTAGTCATAGAGTATGTTTTATTAATTTTTTTTTTCATTAATTAAGTCACTATTCATGACATTTTTCTTCAAAAATCCATAAATCATGCAAAAAGACTTCACTATAGCCCATTATTTTACATACATATTTTAAAATTTCATGTGACAACATACTAAATTTCTATGACCAGATTCGAAATTTATCTCATATTAACCTATTTTTCACCTAAATCCGAATTTAATAATGAAAAATCCATTTTTCGAGCATAACAAGTCCAAAAAATATGAAAATTTACAGGTTATCTCAAAATAATATATGTGACAACATATCCAAAAATCACTTGTAAATTAGAAGTATAGCTAATTTTAGACCGAAAATGACATTTTTACTCATAAAATCATATTTAAATGCCATTATTATATAATATGAACAATAAAAATCCGTAAATTAACCAAAATATCCTAAAACATTTTAGGACCAGAAATTTTAACATGCATGAATTAATTTCGTGATATATCATAATAACACAAATTTTACAAGTTTTATATGTTAATCTTTATAACTCGGAAAAACTTTTAACCGATTTGCATGCAAACAACCTTGGCTCATGATACCGATTGAAGGAAAAGTAGATCTATATACTTATATATTCATATATGTTATAATTTAATTTGTCATAAAATTAATGATTGATCTTATGCATGCAAACATTAAAACAAAATAAGGAAGAAACATTGTTCTTACATTGTGATTTCGGTTTAATGGGCACAAGAGAGATCACCTTTCTCTCTTGTTCTTGAGCTTTCCCTTTTGGATGAACTAAGACCCAAGTGTAGGATCTCTCCCAAGGATTTATACCCAAAGCTTTCTCTTAATTAAAATTAATATTATAGATACTAGTACAATATTAATCTTGTAGAAAAATGACCCAAAACAATTTGATTTTTAATCTCCCAAAAACCGGTTGGGAGAGAATAGGAGAGGAAGTATTTTCTCTTTCTAAAATCTTAATTTTTGATAAGTTAGAATGAATGAATAATGCACACTCATGCATGTAGTGTATATCAAAAAATATAAGACAAAACCCTTTGCCTTTTCTTTGGTAAACCCGAGTAGGAGGGAAGAGGACGGAAGAAAAGAGACCCAATGCATGCTCTTGTTTGCCTTCACAATGCAAACTAGGGTTGCATGGCTAGGCTATTAGTGAATGATTATGTTTTCCACTAATTTAAACAACACAATTTTAGCCAAAACCTCCCCTTAATTTCGGTACATACATAAAATGGAATCCATTTTATTTTTGTCAATTTTGTCTTATGTCCCATGTCATATGTTACATAAATTAGTTATGTATTTTTAACATATTAAAAATCAACGTATTAATAAAAATACGTCATATACAAAAATCGACTTAGTAATTCATAATTACTTGTACCAAAATATTTTACCAATTTACAAATCACAATAAATTGTATTTATAATAATTCATTCAATTTTAATTGTTTCTTTAAACAATAATTTCATCTGAGTAATGATACAATTCAAATACTCAGACCGTATCTCATTTTAATCAATTTCAATGTGATACGTAAATTTTACTTCCAAAATCGTCTGTCAATTTTCAAGTAATTTAATTAACTCGTAACGTTATACGATTAATTAAATGATCAATTAAGAGTATTGCCCTATAGGTATGACCTAGGGGATCAACTGATCACCACCGTCGCACGACGAATGTCAAACTCTAGTCAGCCAATCATTACCGATATATGTTGATCAGTTGACAGTAAAATATTACTTCCCAATTGTATTCTTTATAATGAGACTTAAACCTGTGATCATCATGATCAACAGTCGTGATCGCATTATTGTTGGAGGACACATATTCCAACAGAAAGGAGATGCCATGGGAGATTTGACAGTGCAGCCTGATCTTTATGATGATATTCGAGGTAAACAGGCTTTAGACCCTAAGATGGTGGAGTATAGAGCTGGAGTAGAGAAAGGGACAGTGTCTATATTCTCTATTCATTCAGATGGTAGTTTGAGGTTTGATGGGAGGTGGTGTGTCCCTAATGATCATGAGGAGCTGAAAAAGACAATCATGACAGAGGCACATTGTACACCATATTTAGTGCATCCAGGTGGTGACAAGCTATACAAGGATTTAAAGAACACGTTCTGGTGGTCTGGGATGAAGAAAGAGACAGCTGAGTTTGTGGCCCGTTGTTTGACATGCCAGAGAGTTAAAGGGGATCAGCGACGACCACAAGGTAAGATTCAGTCTTTAGAGGTACTTGAGTGGAAGTGGGAATCCATTTCTATGAATTTTATCGTGGGTTTGCCAAAGAGTCAACAGGGTAACAACATGACATGGGTAATAGTGGATCGACTGACCAAGTCAGCTCATTTTGTGCCAATGAAAGATACGTGGACCAAGGCACAATTAGCTTTGGCTTATCGAAAGCATGTGTTGAGATTGCATGGAGTGCCTAAGGACATAGTATGTGACAGAGATGCGAGAATTATCTTAAGGTTTTGGAAAGAGTTGCAGGAATCTTTGGGAACGACATTGAAGATGAGTATAAAATTTCATCCTGCGACAGACGGTCAGACTGAGAGAACAATCAAGACTCTTAAGGATATGTTACGAGCTTGTGTGATGGATTTTGGTGGTAGCTGGGAGCAGAGATTAGATTTGATTGAGTTTTCTTACAACAACAGCTACCACACCAGTATTGGCATGGCACCGTTTGAGGCTTTATATGAGAGGAGATGCCGGAGTCCGATTTTTTGGGACGACAGTGCTGAGGCAGTGGTTCTAGGACCAGAGATGGTACATGAGATGGTTGAGCATATTAAGATGATTAGAGAAAGGATGAGAGCGGCTCAGGATAGGCAAAAGAGTTATGCAGATCTACATCGCCGGGATATAGAGTTTCAGGTTGGGGACAAGGTTTTTCTGAAAGTGTCTCCTATGCATGGGGTTATGAGATTTGGGAAGAAAGCCAAGTTGAGTCAGAAGTTCATAGGACCTTATGAGATCTTAGACCGGGTTGGAGAGTTTGCTTATCGTTTGGCTTTACCAGCTGCGTTGGAGAGAGTGTATAATGTGTTTCATGTATCTCAGCTGCGGAAGTATATGAGTGATCCGTCACATGTGTTGGAGGCAGAGAGCATAGAGCTAGATGAGTCCTTGTCTTATCTTGAGGTGCTTAAGCAGATTCTTGACCGAAAAGTTAGGAAGACTAGGAGTGGTGAGACAGTTTTGCTTAAGATCCTTTTGTCTAATCATGAGGTAGAGGAAGCTACATGGGAGGCAGAGGAGGCCATGAGAGAGTGTTACCCTTTCCTTTTTGATCAGGTATGTATGGTTACGGGGACGTAACCTTGTTTCTTTCAGGGGGTAGAAGATGATCGCAAAGAGTTTTACACCTTTTTGTGTTGTGTCGGTATGTTTTGTAGTGGTTTGAGTTTGGTTGGTAGCATGTTTTTATGTTGGTTGTTGTGTCGGGAGTGTGATGGTATGTTTTGTTTTGTTGTGGTTTGAACTTCGGGGACGAAGTTCTTTATAAAGAGGGAAGACTGTAATACTACAGTTTTATGAGTCTCTGGGTACTCTATCAAGTGGGCCTTACTCTGTCGAGTAAGGGTGTTTTGGTTTTTAGAAAAGTATTCTGCCTGTAGGATACTTGATCGAGCATCCTGGGTACTCGATCGAGTAAGTGGCACTCGATCGAGTACGTCAGCTACTCGATCGAGTAGCTCGGTTTACAGGTAATGTTTTGTTGGGTTTTGTTAATAATGCGAATTAGTATATAAACCTTTCCGTCACTTTCATATTACACTTTTATCAAACCTAATTACTTCAAAAGAGATTTCAACCTACGTACTTCGCATCTTTCGCATTATTGACAAATCCAGGAGCTTGAGAGGTCGGAATTCATCATCCTTTACATTCTTGTGTTCCTTGCGTCGAGGGTAAGATCTACGTACCGATTTTATAGTATTTTATTAAGTTTGTTTAAACCCTAATTTGTGGGTTTGGGGGTTTTGTTAGTTTTTATGATTGTTAGTAATTATGTGATCATATGTTAGGAGGAGGATTCGTAGAGGAGGCTTTTTGATAACAGCTGTTGAGATCGTCTGATTGTATTGCATTCCAGGTAGGGTTTCCCTACTCAGTATTAGTCACATGATGTGTTGGTTGTGCTTTGTGATTGTTGAGTTTTATCGTACGAGTATTGTGACAGTTATTGGGTTTGATTACTGGTTAGGAGTTGTGTGTGATTGTATCTGTCTGTGTTCTTTAGGATGCGTCCCTGGCTGAGTGGAGTCACTTGCGGGAGTGGCTTCACACCCATGATTTTCCTTCTGTGGAACCCGCCACAGAAGGGATGTGCACATTAATGGATTTGGGTTTATCGCTCAACGGAGATGAGCGGGGCTTAGGTGGAAACGGCTGCGGTCCCCCACTGGCGGCGAGGAGTAACCTGTTGCGATGGGTACTCTGGAAGGGCTACACACTTTAGTGTGTAGTCAGTATGGTGGAGTTGGTGATGGAGTTCGGAGTATATCTGTGACGATTGAGCTGTGTTGTGTGTTGTTTTGTTGAGTTATGTAAATTGTGTGATTAGTACTGACCCCGTTTAATTGTTTTAAAAACTGTGGTGATCCATTCGGGGATGGTGACCAGTTGTTGAGCAGGTATGAGTCGAGATACATGGGATAGCTGGGATGTGTCGCCATCAGATGATAGAGTCTTCCGCTGTAGTTTTGATAGTTTCTTTAGACAGTGTTTTGAGATCATGTAAACCGTATTTTGGCAGTTGGTTTTGGATTGTATTTACTCACTTAAACTTTATACTATTTAAATGTTGTTTCTTTATTGTCTTTTGATTATCATTGCCTCGGGAAACCGAGATGGTGACAGATTTATACCTGAGTGGTCCTGGTAAGGCACTTGGAGTATGGGGGTGTTACAATTATTGAAAATGGGTAACACCCGGTGTCGCTATATGAACCTTATAAGTCACTCGAAAAGAATCTCGTTGGTGTGTAGTTGTGTACTCCATGTCGTACTTTCCCTTTTCCTCTTGTAGCCCTAAAGAATGTAGCTAATCTCCCAATTCCAAATCAAATTATGTTGTCGTCTTAATCGAGCAACACCAATCACCTGTTTATCCAGTCGTCGACATCCGTATTATTAATAGGCCGATTTAGGCCCATATCGTTTTAGGGTTTCTATCTCGCTTCTATTGCATTTATATCCGACTTATGATTGAATAATACAACACACATTTACACAAAATACATCCTTCACATCTTAACATGGTATCAGGTTCCAGGTTCCGTTTTAAACCCTAAAATTTCCGCATCTCCTTCTCCTGTGCTCCATCGCCTCTGTCGTCAATCTTCCCCTTTTAATCATGGCGACTGATGGTAACGACAACATTATCACCGTCACCAACACCAACAAAATTGATGTCATATCTCCATATTATCTTGGGAATCATGACATTCCTGGTCAAACAATTACCCATGTCAAACTTGGTAGCGACAATTATGAGGAAAGGAGTCGATCTATGAAAAAGTCTCTTAAATTGAGACGAAAGTTTGGATTTTGTGACGGCTCTATTTCTAAGGTGACTGACAAGTTTCTTCTCGAGTAATGGGAAGTTGTGCACTGTACCCTTGTTCAATGGATTATGCATTCTATTGATTCCTCCGTCAAGAGTAGCATCTCGTATTTCGAAGATGCCCGTCTTCTTTGGGACGATTTGGCGGAGCGTTTTTCCACTGTGGATGGCTCTAAAATTCATGCCCTTAAATCGCAGCTTCATGATTGTAGACAATCAAAAGGTGTGACCGTCACATCCTATTTTGGTTAATTAAAGGTTTTAAAGGACGCTATAGCCAATCGCAAGCCGCCCTTCGCTTGTAAGTGTGGTCACTATCTTTGTGGTATCTCTAAATAAGCCCTTACTAGTCAAGATTCTGAACAATTACATAAATTCCTCATGGGATTGGATCTTTTGATTTATGGTACTCTCCGTTCCTAACTCTTGTCTCTTGATGTTATGCCTACTCTAAACTGCGCTTTTCAGTTTATTTTGCAAGAGGAGCGGCTTCGCTCCGACGAGTCTGCCACATCGGCTGATCTCATGGATGTTATGGCGTGCGCTGTTCGTCCCACTCCACAAGCTTCTGTTCCCACGGCTGACTGGTGTGCTCTTCGAGATCTGGAGCGGCAGGAGTGACGAAAGCTTGTGTGCTCGTACTGTACAGCTCCTGGTCATGAGGTTTCTTCATGCTTTATTAAATCCCAAAAGTTTGCTGATTGGTGGGGCGATCGTCCTCGCATGCTTAACAAAGTTAGGGCTTGGTCTCATTCTCATTCAGGTGCCACGACTTCTACTTCTTCAACGCGGGTGCCTGCTCGTGTTAATGCGCTGAATTCTGAGCCTGATCGTCTTTCTGGTATATCATTTGAGTGGATTATTGATATCGGGGCCTCGCATCACATTACCAGTGACATTACTTGCTTATCTGATTCACATTCATTTCTATCTCGCCCGGTTAGCCTTCCTAATGGGCATATGGTCATGGCTACGCTAGCTGGGATGGTTTGGTTGAATGCTTCTTTAATTCTTTCTAATGTTTTATACATCCCGAGTCTCACCTGCAATTTACTCTCCGCCTCACAATTAACTGCTGCTACTGGTTCTGTTTTGACTTTCACTAATAAAACTTGTCTTATTCAGGACCCTTCGTTGAGGACGAGGATTGGAGTCTGTGAGCTCAGGGACGGACTATATTTCTTACGTGTGGTTGGACGGTTTCTTGCAGTGTAACACCCCCATACTCCAAGTGCCTTACCAGGACCACTCAGGTATAAGGATACTACCATCTCGGTTGCCCGAGGTACTGAATATCATAAGACAATAAAGAAACGTACTTTTAAAGTAATTATAGATTAAGTGATTACATGTTCAAACCAAAACTAATAAAAGGGATTACAAGGTTCTTATACGGTCTACAGCTAAAACTATCAAAGCTACTAGACTTCGTCGACACAAATGGAAGACTTCTAACCGCCACGTGATGACTCATCCCACTATCCCATATGCGTCATATCACACACCGCTCAATAACTCGCTCACCACCCCCGAATGGATCACCACGCTTTTAAAACATTTAAACGGGGTCGATTAATCACACAATTCAATACATATATCAACAATAAGATAAACAGACAGCTTAACTGTCACACACACATAACCAACCAATTCCAATCATCTCAATCATTGATCCCTCCACCGGACCACCACTCCCGGGGGACCGCAGCCGTTCCCACCTAAGCCCCGCTCATCATACCGAGCGATAACCCTGTCCATTAATGTGCACATCCCCTTCCGTGGCGGGTTCCACGAAGGGCGAAACTAGGGCGTGAAGTCACTCCCGCAAGTGACCCCACTCAGCCGAGAACGCATCTCGAGAACCATCAACAACAATCACAACCACAAACACAAGATAATCATCATATCAAACAACCAACTACAAAGACATCACCAATATCCCATTATGGGACTAATACGAGTAGGAAATCCTACTCCTGGAAAGCACAACAATGTGATCGGACGGTATCAACAAATTTGTATCAAAAAGTCTCTTCTACGAACCCTCCTCCTATCATATAACACATAGAGGCTACACATCACAAACTACACACCAAAACCCCCAATCTCTAAATTAGGGTTTAACCAAACTTAACAAAACATTATAAAATTATATTAAAAGCTTACCCTCGACGCAGGGAACTCAACGATACGAATAACGACAAGAACGACCGTCGAACTCCGGAATTGCTAAGGATGCGATTAGGAAGATGAACTGGTTGCTTTCTCTCTTAAACAGGGTTTTAGGTTTTGTAAAAGTGATTTAAAACAAAGACGACTATGTTTAAATACCTTAATCGCATAATTAACAAAACCCGAGTTAACTCCCCGTAAAACCGGACACTCGATCGAGTACCCAAGGTACTCGATCGAGTACCCCCTTACTCGATCGAGTACCCCAGCTACTCGATCGAGTACCCAACAGGTCAGAAACTATTTTATCTCGCAACCTACCCTTACTCGACAGAGTAAGGGCTACTCGATAGAGTACCCCAAGACTTATAAATACGGAGTATTACAGTCTTCCCTCCTTAAAAGGAACTTCGTCCCCGAAGTTAAACCCATACATAAAAACAACCATACATACTCGACCAAGACACAACAACTTAGCTAAGGACTCAAGAACTCGACCGAACATAGAACATGAACTCTTAACACCCACTCCACCAACTATGTTTACTTCCACAACATGACTCACTATATCGTATCTACCACATATATATCTCTCACGACACCAACTCCATACATAACCAACTACCATCCTCTAATGCTGCTAGCTCCATAATATCATCAACTATCAAATCCAATACCAAGATACTCATAGACATCAAACGGGATGTTACATTCTACCACCCTTAAAAGGAACTTCGTCCTCGAAGTTTACTCACACTCGTAACCTCATCATCCAACTGTCAATACTAGCGAAATATTCTCACACTCCTAAACATCACGCTACTACAAGCACGGTCATGACCTTTAATAAAATCACCCACAACACGAATCGATCTTTTATTCTACATCAAGACTCAACTTCCGAATATATTACCATATGTACAACCATCAAAATCTGTTTTATCGCATCCTACTCCTCTTAAGACAAATGTTACGTCCTCGTATCTCACTAATACCAAACCATATCTATATCTCATTACCCTCTGTACCACCACATGTCAAAGATAACCGTCTATAAACCAAACACTCACCATTCTTATATCCAAGGCTCCCATACATAAACATTTCCCATTCCTCAACTCATTCGGCAAACGACCTAACCTATACCATAAACTCGTAGCAAATCACCATACCCACTCTTCATTATTACTGCCAAACAACATACCTCTCTACGTAAGGCACTTATCTCCCAGAAGCATAACTCACGGTCCGCACTCGTTACGTACACGCACACTAGATCCTCAAGTTCTTTCTTTCATTACCGCAAAATTCATACACAACTTAACATGACACTAATTTCCCCAACACCCTACACTCACTGTCTCAACAAAAGATTATGAACTACCTGCCGCTTTCATCTCATTACAACACATGTTCCACGAATCATTTTCCATTACCATGTCTACCGATGTCTCATCTGAAAACAAGATCAAAATTACCGTAACAACCTCTCACAACCGTGTCCCATCAACAGATTATCACTATCCCATGACAACAACGAAACATATACAACTCTATTTCACATCATACTCTACCTCATTCCCAACTTAAACTGGTAAAGAAAACATGAATAAGCAAGACAACTGTCTATCAGCACAAACTGACACTCGCAGAGAGCAACATCAAACAAAACAACAATCTATGTATAACTGGTATGTACTTTCGAAACCCGAATCATAATCATCCCGCCTACTCCACCACAACCGGTGACGGCATCACAACACCGCCACCAACAGCCACACCGTAGTGCGAAAATACCCGCATCACAAAGACTATGTACCGTGCCCGGATCACCACCCGAGGCACCATAACCACACCGATAGACATCACAACTGCATACAATTCCCATAAATACTGACTTAGCATAACTTCTCAGACAAGAAAAACTTACTCAAATCCACTTTATTAAATCACCACGCAACATATTATATGGATAAACAGATAAGCATCTCATGAACATCCTCTCTGCCATTTCCCGGAATACACATGTGTTATCAATACACATAAAATTATAACTAGCCATGTCAAATCAATCAAATTATTACCTTTTTGGATATCATTAAATTAAATTACCGTGTCCAACATATATATTACCGAACATTCATAAAACAATTTTATAATTATCATACCATACCACTTCTTGTGAGGTCAGAACCTCACACAAACATTTACACAAATCACAGACCCGTAATCACAACCAACTAGTCAATCCTGACCACGTAAGTCACCACTCGAAAAAGGTTACCTGCCGCCCGAGTTTAACTCATATGCCCCTCATAACATATTCCCCCATTCGCACAACCATCACTTCCTGCCAAATATCATCACACCTTCACTATTCAACTAATAGCGTCCGCCTCATCTAGCCACATCTTATACCCTCTCACAATCATACACAACAATCAGGTCCCTACCAAATCAACCTCTTTAGAATTGCTACCTTTCTAATATTCCATCACTCTTAGCCATTAGTGATAACACCACAATGCCACCGCTGCTCGTATATCAAATCTGTTACACTCATATCAAAATAACATGGTTTTTCTACCATTTTTGGTTAACATTGCAAATAACGGACATCAAACCCATCCACAAAATTACCTCAACATTATTCCCAATGCTATCTTATTTGTATTGTCATCCAACTCTCCACCAAATATCTCGTATCGTGCCAATACTCCACCAACTTCTTACTCCCTTAATTCCTCGAAACTCATTACCAATCATGTTGCCCTGAAGCTCCTATATAACCTTTAGCTAACATCCTCGTGATACCATCACATATTTCGATGATTTCTTATCTTTATATCACATAGCTCCGGTGAACATTTTCCTCAGCTTACTTTTATCCTTCTTTTCTATTTACACTCAATAATACCAATTAATAGTTCAACTCCTTATTCCTTCTAGCTAACTCTTTAGAAATCTGGTTACCCCTTCGTTGCTCCAAAACTTAATTCCATTATTTTCTACCGACATCATCTCACTCTTTCTTACCATGGATCTTCTCTTATTATGCTATCACTCATACTTGCCACTAATCTATCCATAGAACCAACGTTTAATGTTCAAATAATTGCATCCCCCTTTTTACATCTCTAGAAGTCAGAATTCATTTAATACCGTTAATTACCCAAGGAAATCACACAGTAGTTTCATCTTTTAATAAACCAAACCTCCCAAACTCACTCACTGTGTACAAATACACCTCGCGACATGTCTCCACAAAGTTCACTATATATTACTCTTCTCAACCCCTTTAAACGAACTTTCACTACATAAATCCATAACCCACACGACTCCTAACCATTTCCCTCCATAACTCTTTACACATCTCAACCCGCCACTATCCACATTCTTACTTTCAATCTTTTCATTCTCACGTTCATTATACTCACATCATCCCTTGTCTATATTCACTTATTTTTACATTACTCAACACACAATCATATCACTCATCCCGTCTCGCAAAACGTGCGCCATGCCTCAATAAACTATACCAATCTTCCTTTTCTTTTTCCACCATCTATCATAATCACATATAACTCATGTCCTCCCCACCGAACTCATACTCATCATAGTGCCACTCTTTACATCATAAGATTGGGTAACTTACGCTTCAGGACCAACACATACGTAAAACAATGCATAAAGAAGTAATACAACACCTTTGAACTAAACATAATATGCAACGAATGTCAAAAGACAAACATATGACCCGAAATACGCATATGACCTGCACAGACCCCACTCGATCGAGTACCAGAACCTACTCGATCGAGTTGAGGCTACTCGATCGAGTGCCCAATATGCTCGATCGAGTGCCCCGACTCCAAAGACCCAAACGGACCTTCGATCTCGACTTACTCGACCGAGTAGCCCCGCTACTCGATCGAGTGACCCCATACTCGATCGAGTGCCCGAGGTACTCGATCGAGTGCCCAAAAACACGATTATGGTCAAAATAACGACAAGTACCCACTCGATCGAATCAAACCCACTCGATCGAGTCATGCGGACTCGTGAATACTACCCGAATGTTATCTCACATACCCTAACGTACTATGCATTCATTATTATTTCAACATTATGATTACAACTACGCATTCAAATCTGCGCGACTCCTCATACAATTAACAAAATAATCTACTTCGTGTTATTAAGTGCCACGTTATAAACAACCATCATGCTTTTCATCCAATTCGTTATATAAAACACATATCATTGAACCTCTATTCTTCATGTTACTACTTACCAAAAGTCAAACATTACCATCTATCATGCTCATATAACATTTAACTTTCAATCATGTATTACCCGCATGTTTTAAATTTTCATAACTTTTCATAACACAAACCACACCCATACACTACAAATCCTATTTCCATGTTGCTAATACAACAACATTACAAATCCACTTCATCACACATCATCATATACGAACTACTTTCTTTTTCTACCATATCATTCATCATTCTCATATACTTTTCCAACGATTCCAACCAACATGTCAACCAACTATCATGCAACATGCTTTCAACAAACCATATACAGCACAATTAACATACACGTCGCACATATACACACGGACTCCACGTTCCCATACCATGTGACTGGCTTAAGTATCATGGGGCCAAGATTTTGAAGTGAGGGCGCCTACTCACCCAAAACCTAGCATCAGCCGGGGCTCCCATTACACATACACCAGGTTCATTTTATTAGACTCCCTATATTCATTATGTTCATTTGTTACAGGTTCCAAAATCGTCGCTCTGATACCATTTGTAACACCCCCATACTCCAAGTGCCTTACCAGGACCACTCAGGTATAAGGATACTACCATCTCGGTTGCCCGAGATACTGAATATCATAAGACAATAAAGAAAAGTACTTTTAAAGTAATTATAGATTAAGTGATTACATGTTCAAACCAAAACTAATAAAAGAGATTACAAGGTTCTCATACGGTCTACAGCTAAAACTATCAAAGCTACTAGACTTCGTCTGACACAGCGGAAGACTTCTAACTGCCACGTGATGACTCATCCCAGCTATCTCATATGCGTCATATCACACCTGCTCAATAACTGCTCACCACCCCCGAATGGATCACCACAGTTTTTAAAACATTTAAACGGGGTCAGTACTAATCACACAATTCAATACATATATTAACAATAAGATAAACAGACAGCTTAACTGTCACACACACACAACCAACCAATTCCAATCATCTCAATCATTGACTGTCCACTGGACCAGCCCTGCCAGTGGGGGACCGCAGCCGTTCCCACCTAAGCCCCGCTCATCATACCGAGCGATAACCCTGTCCATTAATGTGCACATCCCCTTCCGTGGCGGGTTCCATGAAGGGCGAAACTAGGGCGTGAAGTCACTCCCGCAAGTGACCCCACTCGGTAGAGAACGCATCTCGAGAACCATCAACAACAATCACAACCACAAACACAAGATAATCATCATATCAAACAACCAACTACAAAGACATCACCAATATCCCATTATGGGACTAATACGAGTAGGAAATCCTGCCTGGAAAGCACAACGATCGACGGTATCAACAATTTGTATCAAAAAGTCTCTTCTACGAACCCTCCTCCTATCATATAACACATAGAGGCTACACATCACAAACTACACACCAAAACCCCCAATCTCTAAATTAGGGTTTAACCAAACTTAACAAAACATTATAAAATTATATTAAAAGCTTACCCTCGACGCAGGGAACTCAACGATACGAATAACGACAAGAACCGACCGTCGAACTCAGGAATTGCTAAGGATGCGATTAGGAAGATGAACTGGTTGCTTTCTCTCTTAAACAGGGTTTTAGGTTTTGTAAAAGTGATTTAAAACAAAGACGACTATGTTTAAATACCTTAATCGCATAATTAACAAAACCCGAGAAAACTCCCCGTAAAACCGGACACTCGATCGAGTACCCAAGGTACTCGATCGAGTACCCCCTTTACTCGATCGAGTACCCCAGCTACTCGATCGAGTACCCAGCAGGTCAGAAACTATTTTATCTCGCAACCTACCCTTACTCGACAGAGTAAGGGCTACTCGATAGAGTACCCCCAAGACTTATAAATACGGAGTATTACATGCAGTGCATGGGGTAAGCGCTGCCGATTCTTTTGATTTATGGCACAAGCATCTTGGACATCTCTCAAATAAAGTGGTTCATTTACTTCCCCATGTTAGCAAATTTCGTATTCCTGTTGATTCCGCTTGTGATATTTGTCATCAAGCAAAACAAATTCGTCATATACTCCTTCAACTTGTGGCGCTAAGTATTTTTTGACTATTTTTGACGATTGCACTCGGGCTGTGTGGGTATACCTTCTTTTTAATAAGACTGAGGTCACATCCACGTTTATGAATTTTTTAGCCATGGTGGATACTCAATTTTCTAAACGGGTTAAACGGGTTCAATCCGACAATTGGAGTGAATTTAACCATATGGCCGATTACTTTGTTAAAAATGGGATTCTTTTCTAGACCTCATGTGTTGGTACACCTCATCAGAATGGTCGGGTTGAACCAAACACCGTCACATATTGAATGTTGCCCGTGCTCTTTTATTTCAGGCTAATCTTCCGACTTCTCTTTGGGGTGAATCTGTTTTAACGGCTGCTTATTTAATTAATCGTACTCCGTTTATCTTGCTTCATAATAAAGCACCTTACGAGATTCTTTTTTGTGTTACCCCGACTTATGATAATATTCGCATATTTGATTGTTTATGTTTTGCTCACAACCAGCATACCAATGGTGATAAATTCGCTCGCCGTAGTCGTAAATGTGTTTTTGTAGGGTATCCTTATAATAAGAAAGGTTGGAAGATTTTTGACATTACTACAGGGGACATCTTTGTTTCGCGTGATGTTCATTTTTATGAGCATTCCTTTCCTTACATGACCTCTCTTCCTCCCGATCCTACCGCCATTCCTAACCCGGATCCTTCTCCTCTCAGGGGTACAAGGGATGACGATGTCGTGCCTTAGTCACCCACGGCATCCTTGGGTATTGTCGAGGAGAGTTCCGAGGATCCATCTTCTTCGGCAGTTAATGATGATACAACGGGGAATATTAATGGGGATGATATGGGCAATGGTAATCGGGATGGTATAAGTAATACTTCGTGTGCTTCCGAGCTACTTGGTCATGGACATTGACTTAAAATCCCATCCACCCATCTCTATGGCTTTGTTGTTGGCACCACCGCTGATCCCAGCATGCCGCCATCCTCCGCTGACAGCTCTTCTCCGTCTGCCTCCTCCGGTACACCTTATGCCCTTACTAATTACCTTAATTGTGATAAATCTTCTGCAAAGCATCGTCATTTTCTTGCAGCAATTACGAAAGGTGTTGAATCTCCTTCTTTTCGTGTTGCTATTACAGATCCTAATTGGTGCCGCGCCATTCAAGATGAAATTACTACTCTTGAAAATAATGGTACTTGGGAATTGACGTATCTTCCAGCTGATAAAAATGCTCTTGGGTGTCTTTGGGTCTAAAGGATCAAATATAAATCTGATGGCACACTTGAGCATTATAAGGCCCGACTTGTTATTTTTGGGAATTATCAGGTTGAAAGAATTGATTTTGGTGAGGCCTTTGGTCCAGTTGTTAAAATGACGACGATACGTACTTTTCTCGCTGTCGCTGCCATTCAGAAATGGGAACTTCATCAGATGGACATCTATAATACTTTCTTACATGGCGATCTAACTGAAGAAGTCTATATACGCTTGCCCCCAAGTTTTAGCAAGGGAAAGGAGGCAAGGTCTGTCGGTTCCGTAAATCATTATACGGGCTTCGACAAGCGCCCCGTTGATGGTTTTCCAAGTTAGGTGCCGCTTTACGTGCCTATGGGTTTATTCGGTCTTACTCTAATTATTCACTGTTCAGTTATGTCAAGGACGAGGTGTGTTTACATGTCTTGGTCTATGTGGACGATCTTGTTATTGCCGGGAACAATTCTGCAACTCTTGCTTCCTTCAAAACCTACCTTAGTACTTGTTTTCACATGAAATATCTGGGTCCATTGAAATATTTCTTGGGCATTGGAGTGGCTCATAGTTCGGAAGGCGTTTTTCTTAATCAGTGCAAATATGCGCTAGATATTGTCTCTGAAGCGGGGCTTCTCGGTGCGAAGCCCGTAGCCACACCCATCGAACAACATCATCAGTTGAGTTTGGCCACGGGTGAGTGCATTCCTGATGTTGAGTCGTAACGTCGCCTTGTGGGCCGCTTCGTCTATCTAGCTATCACACGGCCCGACGTTGCCTACGCATTCCATATTTTGTCTCAGTTGCTTCATCAGCCGTGCAAAAAGCATTGGGATGCTGCTCTTCGTGTGGTTTGCTATTTGAAAGGCGAACCTGGTCAAGGTATCTTGTCGCGCTTCGATATCACCTTAACTATATCTAGATGGTGTGATTTTGACTATGCTGGGTGACCTTTCACTCAACAGTCTATCTCAGACTGGCTTGTTTTCCTTGGTGGTTCTCCCGTGTCTTATGATGAGTCATATTTATATACATATTTATGCCTCCCCTTAATTGCTTTTGATACGATTTTGTGCTAAATTATGTCATTTACATGCCTTTTATGTTAGAATGTCGATACTTCCGCTTTTTGATGTTTAATGCAAGAATGATACATTTACGGAGCAAAGGAATAAAATGGGCATCCCGGAGTAGGCATGAAGGGATACACGAAGCATGGCATAAGAATCCATAAGAATGAAGAGAAGTTAAGAAGAAAACACGAAGAAAAGAGCTTCTTATTGCAAGTGCCTACTTTGAAGAGCCATATCTCGAGTTCTACAACCAATTTTCAAGTGATTCCAACTGGAAGTTAAAGGTTATCCTCTTAGATTTCCAACGCCATGAAAATCACTTGTTTCTGACAAGTAACAAAGAAACAGCGGCCATTTGAAGTTCAGTGCGCGAAGCAGAAACTTGGTTCCTCGATCGAGTGCACCTAGGATTGATCGAGGAAGCTCATACTCGATCGAGCATACCTTGGGCTTGATCGAGGAACCTCCATAAACATTTAAAATTCACAATATCGAGATTTGGGGTATCTGAGAATTGGTGCCTCCATCGAGTGCACCTAGGCTCGATCGAGGAACCACTAGCTTCCATAATATTCCTCGAATTTCCTTAAGTTGGTTATGACTACTATAAATACCAAAACTCGTACTCTAGGTTATTTTATGCATTATTTTACGTAGGTTTAGTATAGCTACCTTAGAAAACTCTCTCAAACACTTAGTTTAGTTTATTTATTGTTCTTCCTTCCGGATCTAAACATTGCTACTTTACGGTAATTGTTCTAATCTTTCAATAATTATAATTTCAATTGCTTGTTCGTCTTTCATGTTCTTAATTATGCCTTATATTATTGTTATTATTGTTATTATAATTAGTATGATTAGTTAAGCCTTTAATCTAGGGTGAAAGGGGATCTAGGTTGTTAGAAGGGGATTAAACTAATGAATTGATAGTTAATATTGCTTATTTGTTGTTGTTCATGTTATTGTTCTTCATCTAGTAAATTAATTACTGGCCAGGGTTAATTGACTAGTATAGCGAATTAAGACTTTCACCGACTGGGTTAGAATCAATATAGGCCATAATAACTGAATAGAGATAATTTAATGATAGCGATTGCATGTTAAATTAGATCTAAAGGAATATTGAATCGATCGATCATATAACCTTAAGCAACATAATTAGCTCTATCAATGAATTAAATCACACCCCGTATAACTGCCTAGTGAACCTGAATCCCTAGACTCTTTAATATTATTGTTATTCATCTTTTATTTAATTTGCTATTAGTTGTTTGAAATCAAACCAATCAAAACCCCATAACTTGTTACCTTTAAGACAGATTTAAATATAAACAAACTAGATAATCACCGCCTCCCTGTGGATTTGACCCTGACTTACCGTTAGCTATTTTGTTAGTACTAAGCTAGGATTTATTTTGATTAAGGCAAACGACTGAAAATAACCTTATCATCCTTGATCGAGTGCTGCTCTGACGGATCAAAACCCCATAACTTGTTACCTGTCTGACGGATTAATTTCCGTATTTTCCTAAAACAGTCATTTTGTAATATAAATTCAAAACTCGTATGTTATTATTAGGTTACGCTTTATTTTACTTAGGACGGCTGAAAAACTCTCTTAAGCTTTGATACATTGTTCTTAATCTTTCCTTGTTGCTACGGTATTAATCATTCTTCATTAATTAATCGTTCTAATTTTATGCTCTTAATTAGTTGTTCTTATTTCATATTGTTAATCATGCTTTCAATTATCATTATTGTTGTTGTTGTTAGATTCGTTATGAGTAGCTACACTCATCATCTAGGATGAAGGGGATCTAGGTAAATTAGAAAGGGGATTATTAATTGATTGCTAGTAAAATCGTATAAGTTATCGTATGATTATTGTTCTTCTTCTAATTAATTGATTTAGGCCTGAATTATTAACTAGTGTAGCGAATTAATACTTTCACCGACAGGGTTAGAATTAATATAGGCTGCGATAATCAAATAGATTGTATCTAATTATAGCGATTGCATGTTAGAATCGATTTAAAGGACATAAACAGAATTAATCAATCTTGTGACCTTAGATAACTTGATAGACCTAGCAATTGATTAAGACACCCCATATAATTGACCTAGTGAACCGAAAATCCTAGACCTTTAATATTATTGTTATAAACCTTTCATTTACTCGTTATTAGGTGATAGATAACAAATAAACCAAAAAACCCCTAAGAAACGGTTACGTTCAGACGATCTAAATATTAGCAAACTGACTATTACCGCCTCCCTGTGGATTTGATACATGTCTTATCGCTAGCTAATTTGTTAGTAACTGAGATAGATTAATTTTGATATTGGTGATACGACTTTAGCCTTATCATCTTGGAAAACAAAGAAACAGTAGACCGCCTCGCTTTCCTCTGCTGAAGCTGAGTACCATTCCATGGCCGCGGTTTTATGTGAATTAAAGTGGCTCATGGGACTTCTTTCTATCTTGTGCGTTTTTATACCACGTCCTATGCCAATTTTTTCGGATAGTCAATCGACTCTTTGTCTTGCTCATAATCCCGTATCTCATGAACGCACGAAGCACATTGAGGTGGACTGTCATTTTATCCGTGATGCTATCACGGACGAGCTTGTTACCACGTCCCATGTTGATTCCCGCTCTCAACTTGCTGACATTTTTACCAAAGTCTTAGGCTCCACGCAATTTGACTGTCTTCTCCACAAACTGGGCGTTCTTGATTTACATGCTCCAGTTTGAGAGGGGATAATAGGCCGATTTTGGCCCATATCATTTTAGGGTTTCTATCTCGCTTCTATGTATTTATTAATAACACACATTTACACAAAATACACCCTTCACATTAATCACTCCATCAACACCTTTTACTCGTCAATCCACGTGTTTCTCTGGCTCGGTTCATCGACGATGAGACTTGGGCGTACCTTTCATCCCTTTTATTCCCCCGGGGACCTAAATTTGATGTACCTGCTCCTCTATACTTTATTTGATTTGTCATCTTTTGTATCTACGATTTTATGTGTTTTCTATTTAATCAAATGATGCATCGTCATAGCAAAGCCAACACATCATAACTTGGGTTATTTGGTCTAGCTTTTGAAGCTGGGGATATATCTCACGGCGTACTATTGGCCGGGTTAAGTTCTTTGCAGAAGAGAGCAATAAACATAAAATTTGAAATTTTATTATTATTAATAAGTCTAATAAAGGCGTAGACTTTCTTACAGTGGTACTTGCTTTCAATATACCAAGACCAGCAGTGGGAGTATAAGTTGTGATCGTGGGAAGATAACAGACAGTTTATTATTCTGAGGCTGTTTTATTTTTCTCCATAGTTTCATAAAGCTGTTTTATTTTTGTTGGCTTTCTCTTCCGTTGCCTGTTATTGTTTATTGAGGTTACTCATGTGGAGAAACTCACCCTAAAAATCCAACTCTATATTTCTAACACGGCTGTCGCAACCATATAAAAAATAAACCAACCGGCTCAACTAATATAGTAGAGGTAAGTCGGGTATCGTACTCCACAGGGAGGCTATTATATCTACTTGCTATCTTAGTCTGTCACGGTAACAATTGGGCGTTTGAATTTGTTTTCTAAACTGCTAAATGAGATTAAGGCAGAGAGAAAAAAGAGCAATAAAGACAGTAAAGAGAAATAAAGGATGTCATCAAATAAGGAGAAAAATGCTAGGATGTCGGTTCACCATGGTAATTAGTTAATTCTGTCATAAATAGATCAGTTGGTCTAATGTGAGAAGAGTAAAGGAAAGGTCCTCTCGGTCTAATTTCTGCCCTAAAATACAACTAACTTACCTCTCGTCCTCATTAGTGTAGTCTACTGTTCATAGCAGGTTTGTTCATTCTAATCTCTCGATCTAGGTCTGAATTTAACCGAATTAACTAGTTTAGAACCGTGCACTCAACTAAACGATTACAATTAAATTGTTATAAAACAGTTCTCACAATCAACCATCTAATCCAATTACAACATCATTGTTTCACTACCATGGCTCCCCTAATCCTAACATAAAAGGAATTAGCTACTCATAGTGATGAATGAAACAATACGAACGATTATAATAGAAGACATAGATGGTATGATATAGAAATTAAAGGAGAGAAATTGCATAAACTAATTAACACACTACTTAAACAGAAATTAAGATCAAGTAATTAAGTGCAAGAGATAATTAAAGATTGATTAAAAGAGAAAGAAAGATTACAAAGTGCGAAGTCCGGCAAAAGAGAGCAAAGTAACGATGCAAAGGAAAAAGAGTCTGCTTAAGAGTAATTCTGAGATTAAAGAGTAGTTCAGAGAATCCTTAAACCTAATCCCGTCTTCTCCTTATATAGGGAAGATATTTATTTTCCTAAAAACAATACTAAAAAAATAAATCCTACGACTAAAGACAGAAGCTCTCGATCGAGTAGAATGAATCTCCTCGTTCGAACACTTTCTCAGCCTAACCTCTCGATCGAGTAAAACAACCACTCGATCGAGTTCAGCAGGGACTCGATCGAACATCTATGACTACCATATCCACTCGATAGAACAGAAAGGACTTCGATCGAGTACTCAGCCACTGAACCAGCTTGCTTTCTTCATTGGTTAGCTACCGAGACCACTTCACGCTTCCCGAGGCATAGTAATTCCGCTCCAAATCTTCCATCTCCATAAATGCATGCTAAGGGGACTGAAAAAGGCATGATTTCACTACTTTCGGGTCCGTTCCTGCAAATAAGGCAAACCAAACTAAAGTACCCTATTCGGGACATTTTGCAATACAAAGCTATGAGAATTATATTGAAATGCGTGCATAAGAGGCCTTAAAGGACTATGTAAAATGCATGTATCCAATCTCCCCAAACCGAACCTTTACTCGTCCTCGAGTAAACTAAATGCAAACTAATGGAACGGAATAGAAAACTCAGAGCTAACTACAAGTTGTCCACTTAGACCAATTTAATGCAAACGAAACTGACACTTATAGCCAAAACAGTGAAGTGCAAGTTAGTTGTAAGATGTTTATAAATAAGCTGAACTGTCGACCTTGCAAGACCTTTTCTCACGGGTCACTCTTCTCTCGTGAAGCAAAGGGTAAGAATATAACTGTGAGAAGAGAAGAAGAATAGTCGCTCACCTAGACTACGAGTCATATAGACATGCATGCAGCTAATATGATAGACTATTCTAACTAACGTACATACATTCCAACCAAACAAGGTCCGTCACAGCCGAGGGCTTACATAAGATATGGGAAAGTGAGGCGATAGGTAAGAAAAGGCAAAACATTTTGGAAATGTGAGGCTAATAGTCAAGCTAGCAACCTAATCAAAACCAAATGACAACATCCGATTATAATCCATCTCAAAATTAAGCACAAGTGCCTTTATTTCGGCACAACAACTCACTCAACCAAACATACTCTTCATAAAATATAAATAAGGCATAGGAGTAAAAATCGTCTATAATCAAACTTCTTTTTTTTCTTTTTTTTTTTTCACGTTTGTTTTTTCTTTTTTTCAATTTCATTTTTTTCAACACATCTTCCTTCCTTCTTTCATAAATTACCAACTCCATAAACAATAAAAAACGAACCAAACACGGATCAATAGACAGAATACCGCATAAACACACTAAACTAGCTTGACAGGCAGGCTAAAGTTGGATATAGTAGAGTGTCAGGCTAATTTGGCTAATAATGGAGTTAAATGGGTAAAAATGAAAGAAATGAGAAATATAAGCGCCTCCCTGCATGTGACACCATCCACAAACCCGAATGTATGTATGCAAAAAGTAATTGAATTTCATACACGTGCAAATAAATGAAACATGTTATGCAAGGAGTATACTACTCACAATCCTACATGGAACTGGTCAGAAATGACACCAGTTATAAGGCTCTAAAACTTTGAAATTACAAGTAAGTTGCCAAAATTATCAGGTCAAGTCTACTTGATCAGCTGTATTTTTAACATTAACTCGTTGATTATGCAAATGGCAAAGCTAATAAGATGACAGTTTGTTGCAAGTCTTAAGTGAAATGACAAATTATAGTGCAATATCATCATTTAAATCTACCGTTCCGACTCGACCTAAATGCAAAAATAAACGTGAAATATTGTTGAATTTTCGGATTTTTTTGATTTTTTGTATTTTTTTGAAATTAAAATATAATGCAAGTAGAAATGCAATAAACGTGAATGTAAAACAGATGCAAATGCAGACTCAAAGGATGCATTACCCTCCCTAAACCAAAACGGACAACGCCCTCGTTGTCCTCCAGTATACACCATCGAAATAAATAGGGAACGGGAAAAATACAACCAATAGGTAAACACGTGAAATAAATGAAATAAAAGGAGATGAAAAAGAAATAAAAGCAGAAAATACTTACAATATATACAAACTTCCCCAAACCAGTCAGCAAACTGGGGAAGTGAGTAGACAAGTAGCTACTCGTCAGCCAACTCCTCCTCGTCAACCACCTCGTAGGTGGGGTCAGTCTCCTCCTTTTCTCTCCTCCTCTGACGACCTTCTACAGCTAGGTCAGCTCTGTGTCTCTCCTCCCTCTCAGCTGTGTCCTCCTTGCTCTCTGGCTCTGGGTACCCCTCCGTCAGGTACCGGTAGAAAGAAGGGTGTAGCCAGCCATCAGGAACAGGACGCCCTCTCATCAAGTGGTACTCATATAGAGGGAACAAGGCAAGTGCCTAATTCCGCTCTATACGAGCCACGCGACTGCACATCTCTACAAGCAAAGCGTCACGACGCCTTTGGTCCATGACCTCAGGCGCCTCAAAAGCAGGAGGAGTAACAAAAGTAGCCGACAAAGCCGGCTGAGGGACAGAGGGTGTAGGTGCAGGGGTCGGGATAGGCATGGGCGTGAATGTGGACGTGGGTGTCCGCCTAGCCTGTGTCTGTGTGGACCCCTCACCAGTCTCCCTGATAGCAGTGTCAGGTCTCTTCCGCTTCTTAGAAGCGAGAGGATAAAGTTTAAGGAGGTAAGAAGGTGGAGGTGGAGGTAACCTACCTAACACAGTAGTCAAGGATAAAAGACGGGGTAGGTCAGGTGAAGGTAAAGTCACGGACGTGGAACCACAAATCTTCCACGTCTGTTGGTCTTTTGCTAACCAAAACATAGCCAACATGGCTTGAATATCAATGGCATTGTCCCTATCTAGATGTCTAAGGCCGCGGGGAAAGTCGGTGAAAAGGCTACGGGCAATGCGAGTCGCCAACCCGCCACAAGAATACGTGCCCTTCACCTTCTGCCCGACAGTGTTAAAATGTTGAGCCGTCAAATAGGAAATGTTAAAAACAAAGGGGTCACCGCAGTCAATGTTCATGTAACCCGCTAAAATAGACAGCTCGACATTGTTAACATTCTTGGGCTCGTGGCGACCAAAAATCGCCTCTCCTAGGAGACGGAAGAAGTAACGGGCTGGGGGAAGGTGGACGTGAGCAACACGTCTCCGACTGTAGGGAGTCTGTGCAAGTGTGGACCAAAGTAGAGCCAGGAGCTTCCTAGGAGACTCCCAGAGACCGTCACTAGTCAAACCCAACCGCCTCCCAAACTCAGCTAAGGTCCAGGTGAAGGTCGGGTTAAACAGTCGAAAAGAAATACACGTGCTCCCTGGGTCAGTCATGTAAGTAGCGGGTGAAAAGGTGAAAGAGCAAAAAAATTCTAAGGTCACTTGTTGATACGTTAGCTCTCTCATTGTGGTCAAACCCGACATTCCAGTCCCGTTTAGTAACTTAGCCATGGGCTAAAAAATCCCCAACTTTTCTAATGAAGGTCGACATAAGAACCTAGTCGACGTAACGTCACAATCCATCAAATGAATAAAGCGTGTGCGATTGACCGGGTTTATGAAGCGTACCTGTGGAAAATCAGGCAGAGAAGCCAGAGAAGTGTCAGCAGCGTACCTAGTAGCGGTACGTAAGGCGGTAGCTCTAAAACCCGTGCCCCTTCCCCTCGTCAACCCGAAGTAGAAGCAGCCGCGAGAGCAGCAGTAGCAAGGCCTAGAGCAGCTGTAGTGACCGGTCTGGGTACTAGGGCAGAGGAGGTGACAGTGACAGCTGGTATCGACACAGCAGGGGTCGACACAGGAGTAAGGACATCAGTAGTGATAGTAGTGGTATTAGTAACGGGGGTTGTAACAGTGGTGGTGACGGTGGTGGCAGAAGGGACCACTGTCTCAGAAACGGACGGGGTAGTAGCAGAAGAAGAGGCATAAACAATACTACTATCCATCCTAATAATCACAAGATAAGTTCTAATCAAAAGGCAATTAACAGAATCGATTTTTCTCCAATTCACAATTTCGAAACCCTAAATTCGAAATACAATCATAAAAACCCAATTAAAAATCAAAGAAAAGGGGAGAGAACTTACTTGTAGCGATTACCCAACACAAAAATGCAATTAAAATCAATAAAAAAACACCAATTAATCGAAATAAGCTCGATTTTTTCGAACCCTAATCCCGTAAAAAACGCAATTTAGACGAAATTTGATGGGGAAAATAAGGGGAATTGATTTAATTGACGACGAGGAAGGAATGCGGGTAATTAAGGGAAGAAAATGAAGGTTTTAGGGTGATTAAATGGGGTTTATCGAAAAAAAATGGGGGAAAACAAACTTAAGCAAATGAAAATATAAAGGGGAAAGAAGACTCCCTCGTGCTATTATCATTCAACACTCCCCGATCGAGTGTTTTGAAACCACTTGATCGAGAGCTTTCCTCGTCAATTTGCTCGATCGGAGACTTTGAAAGGGCTCGATCGAATACTCTTCCCCTGCTTTGCATTCTACTCGATCGAACGCTGCGAAGTTGTTCGACCGAGGGCTTTTCCTCTTCATTTTGCTCGATCGAGTACAGGACAACTCGATCGAGGACCCCTGAAATATGACCATTCGATCGAGTACAGTGAATAACTTGATCGAGAGCTTTACTTGGGCAATTTGCTCGATCGAACACAAAAAGTATTCGATCGAGGTCTTTTCTTTGGCACGCATCCCAATGGTCAAATATCTTCCCCAAACCTGCATAAAAACACAGAAATACTTCCCGCAAAAATACCAAATTCACAGCAGCAGTCTATATTCGGTCTTACGCTAATTAAATTAACTAAACTAAGCTATTGTCTAAAAGCAATTAAAATGTCTAACAAAATCCAAATTACAATTGTTTATACAAATGGGATGGCTTCCCGTTTCATCTTCCAAAACACTTCAATAGCCCAAAAGAGGGCTTCTGACTGGAGGAGGTCCCTTCAGCATCGGGGACCGTCCTTTTTGACCTCCATGAACTTGAACTGATTGAAGAAGAGTAATCCGCTTCCACATTCGCTTTCACCTTCTTCTTTCCTTTGTCATGCTTTCTCTTATCATGGCTCGTGTCCCTGACATCTTCTTTGACCGTGAGCTTAAATTTCTTTGTACCTTCATCACCAGAATCTCCAATGTCCAATCTACATGTACCTGTAACAACAGAAACGATAGAATGGTCCTCTATATTGCTCCCAATCTAGGGCGGAGGTGTTAGAATCGCAACAACTGACTCAACATTGTCAATTGAAGGTTCCGTGTCAGGGTCTGTAGAGGGTAGTCCATTATAGTGCTGGACTTGCATAGGAGCCCTACGAACATTGGACTGATAGAAAATCAGTTCCTCATCACCTACCTGAAAAGTTAAAGTCTTCCCCCCGACATCTATTACTACGCGAGCGGTAAATAGAAATGGTCGTCCTAAAATGATAGGAGTATAAGAGTCTTTGGGGATGTCCAAGACTACAAAGTCAACGGCAATAAAGAACTTCCCGATCTTAACAGGTATGTCCTCTAAGACACCTAAAGGCCATGATAAAGTACGGTCGGTCATCTGCACGGTCATATTAGTACAATGAAATTTGGTCAAACCAAGTCTCTTAGCGAGAGACAACGGTAAGACACTCACACTAGCTCCCAAATCTCATAATGCATTATCAATTAAGTGGGTCCCAATATGGCATGGTATAGAGAAACTACCCGGGTCAGACAATTTAGGTGGGGTCTTATTTTGAATTAGGGCAGTGCCTACTTTAGTCAAAGCCACCGTCTCGTGGTCATTTATATGCCTCATACGTGTTAAAATTTCTTTCATAAACTTCTTATAGGAGGGTACCTGGGCCAATAACTCAGCAAAAGGTACATTAAAATGAAGACTTTTTAAAATTTCAGCGAACTTACCGAACTGTTGTTCAACCTTCTTGTTCTGTAGTCTTCTTGAAAATGGAGCCGTGATTAGGATAGCTAGTCCTTCATTCCTCTTTGCCAACGAATTCTTGCATTCACCATCAGAGTTATTCAATCGAGCATTGTTTCCCTTCGATCGAGTGCTTTTATTAGCAGGAGTGCTCGATCGAGCACTCTCATCTACTCGATCGAGAGTGGTCCTTTCAGTAGTGCTCGATCGAGCACGTTCAACCTCTCGATCAAGGACTTCTTCAGCATTTTCCCTCGATCGACCACCAGAAATCATTCGATCGAGGACTTTCCTCGGTGTCAGCACTGTTTTGTTAAATGACGACTGTTCATGAGCAGTAACTTCAATTTCCGGGTCAGAAATTTCAGCATCTTTACTTGGCATTTTGGGTCCTTCATAAGAAAGACCGCTCCTCAGATTAATCAATTTTACCGTCTCGTGTTTCTTCTTATCTGGTTGTGACGGTAAATGACCCGGATGCCTTGAATATTGATTAATAGCCAGTTGAGCCATTTGTGATTCAAGTGATTTAATAGCGACATCTTTTGCTTGATCACTCTTCTGCAACTGAATTGTCAAGGACTGCACCATCGACTTCAACTCGGCTATATCACTTATTCCACTAGAGGAGGCACCGTGTTGCGGCGGTGGAAAAGATGGAGGCTTTTGAAAGCCTTGTTGAGCTTTATGAGGCGGCACATATGGTTGTTGTGGTGGGGGTGTTGGATTTAGCACATTCTGACTAGTTCATCTCAAATTGGGATAGACTCCACCTTGATTATTGTAATAGGAGCCCCCTTTCCTATATTGTTGAAAGGCATAAACCTGCTCCTTCCCCGCTAAGCAATCCACGATAGTATGACCATCATTACTACCATTCTCTCACAAGAGAAGATTTCTTGTCTAGACAACAAGTGAACCATCTGTTGATTTCCCGCAGCCTGTATCTCAAACTTATCAAATCTGCCATTCATGGCTTCCAGCTGAGCCACAAGTGCACTATCAACAGTCGAAACCGTTCTAATGCCACCTCTAGGATTCCCATATTTAGTACAATGGGTAACCACGGTGGTCGTCATACAACCCATTATAGAATTGGTTGCACAAAAACCACTGATTGAAACCGTGATGAGGAACGGACAAAACAAGCTTTTTAAACCACCCCCACGCTTCATACAGATTCTCATCTGGAGTTTACTTAAAACTCGTAATCTTTCCTCTCAATGCATTGGTTCTTTGTGGAGGAAAGTACCTTTTGTAGAAAGTGAGAGCCAAGGTCTCCCAATTTGTAATTCCAGCTGCAACTCTATCCAAGTCACTTAGCCACTCTCGGGCTCCATCAGTCAGAGAAAAAGGAAAAAGGACTTCCTTAATCTTGTCTTGAGCCACTCCGTTAGTAGCGGGAATGGTAGAA
Source organism: Silene latifolia (assembly GCF_048544455.1). Taxonomy (NCBI): domain Eukaryota; kingdom Viridiplantae; phylum Streptophyta; class Magnoliopsida; order Caryophyllales; family Caryophyllaceae; genus Silene; species Silene latifolia. The sequence continues at coordinate 26,686,504 of NC_133538.1, forward strand.
CAGTAATTTGTAAAGACCTCCATATGCTTCCTCGGGTCTTCACCAGCTACTCCACGATACAGGTTACTCTCAACCAGATTGATGTAAGACGGCCGAATATCAAATGTATTCCCATCTTCCATTGCAAGATTAAAACCTTTTGGAATAGACTCAGCTGTAGGCTCAGAATAACTCGCGATATTAGGCATCTTTACCTATTTAGTAACTGTTGCAGAAATAGAAATGTCTTCCTCTAAAGACTGGTCTTCTGCAAATGTAAAGTGCATTGTAAAACCTATGGACAGGCAAACGATGCAACCTAGCTTGCAGGACATCTTTAAAATATCAAATGACCTTGAAAAATTCTGAAATTTTGTGACAATTAAGTTTTAATAATGAACTAAAAATGTGCCAAATTTCATGAATTTAGAAGAATTCTATGTATTTTTAAACTCAACTGAAACAGCCTGAAATCCTAAGATTGCAGACAACTGACTCAACTGGTTTTGTGACTTGTTTGTATAATGTAAAGATATAGTTAAGACCCTAAATTCCTACCAAAGATTCACATGAAATCTAAGATTATAACTTAACCAATTTCAGACCCAAATCCATAGTTGAACACATGATTAAAGTTTGAACTTTGCTCAACACAATTAAACTGAACCAGAGATAGACACAGGTTCAACTTAATGATGCCAAACTGACTTTGATTAATTAACCACAGAGATCACAGGTTAATCACCAGGCCAGGGTTCCAAAATAAAGTTTAAATACAAGTTTGAAATAAATGAGAGAAGTCTCAAGGCTAATTTTCATTCAAAATAATCTGCTTTCTTCAGTTGGAACACAGGTCTTTATATAGGCCTTGTTCGTGAGTTATAGCTCGAAAACCTAGCAATCAAAGGGCCAAAATTTAATCTAGGATGAGTACAAACTACCTTAATTATATTACAAGCTGGAAAATAAAATGACTAGGTGAAAATAAAACAACAATGGGTAAAAACAGACTGAAAATAAAGCAAGTGTGCAGTCTGGCAATTTGGCATTTTTGCACAGTTTTCTATTGATCTTGTTGGCTAGTTGAGTACTTTCTAAAGTCAAGGGTTCTTGTAGTTTTCTGCAGTTGATCTCGAGGAAGGATGGTGCAGTGGTCCTTTCTGTATTAGCCTCACAATTGCCTCACCAAAAATAGGAAGTTTGCTTTATGCTTTATCAACTCTTCTAACAACATGTGACTGTTTGTTCTTGCTTGTTTTTCGTGCTGATTTTCCTTTGCATTTTCTTGGCTGGTATTGGATGTTTTGAGACTCTAGATGGACTCAGTTGAGACCTGCTCCAGGTGGCCAGATAGGCAGCTGAAAATTGGACCTGGAGAACCTCCTGACTGGTTGAACTGGGGGTGGTTCTGTTGGTGCTGCCTGGACTTGGTCTGTGCTCTGGTCAGGTTTGGGAGCCTCTGATACAGCTTCTGTTGCATAAAGTGTTCAAGTTCAGGTTCAAGAGCACTCATGACTGCCTCTTGACTATTCTTTCTTAAAAAAATTTGTCTTTGTCGAAAAGTCCGCTCCGGTTCAGGATCAGGTGGTACTAATTCTGACCTGTTAGTCCTGAGCATAAACAAAACTAGAGGAAATAAATAAGAACTGTCTCAAGGAATTACAAATCCCTTGAGACTAAGATAAACTAAATAAAAACAAGTAAATAGGCTAATTGCCTCTCCGGCAATGGCGCCAAAATTTTACACGGCTATCGCAACCCTATCAAAAATAAACCAACCGGCTTAACTAATATAGTAGAGGTAAGTCGGGTATCGTACTCCACAGGGAGGCTATTATATCTACTTGCTATCTTAGTCTGTCACGGTAACAATTGGGTGTTTGAATTTGTTTTCTAAACTATTAAATGAGATTAAGGCAGAGAGAAAAAAGAGCAATAAAGACAGTAAAGAGAAATAAAGGATGTGATCAAATAAGGAGAAAAATGCTAAGATGTCGGTTCACCATGGTAATTAGTCAATTCTTTCATAAATAGATCAGTCGGTCTAATGTGAGAAGGGTAAAGGAAAGGTCCTCTCGGTCCAATTTCTGCCCTAATATACAACTAACTTAACTCTGGTCCTCATTAGTGTAGTCTACTGTTCAGAGCAAGTCTATTCATTCCAATCTCTCGATCTAGGTCTGAATTTAACAGAATTAACTAGTTTAGAAGTGTGCACTCAACTAAACGATTACAATTAAATTGTTATAAAACAGTTCTCACAATCAACCATCTAATCCAATTACAACATCACTGTTTCACTACCATGGTTCCCCTAATCCTAACATAAAAGGAATTCGCTACTCATAGTGATGAATGAAACAATAGCAACGATTATAATAGAAGACATAGATTATATGATATAGAAATTAAAGGAGAGAAATTGCATAAACTAATTAACACACTACTTAAACAGAATTTTAGAGCAAGTAATTAAGTGCAAGAGATAATTAATGATTGAATAAAAGAGAGAGAAAGATTACAAAGTGCGAAGATCCGGCAAAAGAGAGCAAAGTAACGATGCAAAGGAAAAAGTGTCTGCTTAAGAGTAATTATGAGATTAAAGAGTAGTTCAGAGAATCCTTAAACCTAATCCCGTCTTCTCCTTATATAAGGAAGATATTTATTTTCCTAAAAACAATACTCAAAAAATAAATCCTACGACTAAAGACAGAAGCTCTCGATTGAGTAGAATGAATCTCCTTGTTCGAACACTTCCTCAGCCTAACCTCTTGATCGGGTAAAACAACCACTCGGTCGAGGAACCTCATAATACCACCCTTAGATCGAGTTAAGCAGGGACTCGATCGAACATCTATGACTACCATATCCACTCGATAAAATAGAAAGGACTTCAATCGAGTACTCAGCCACTGAACCAGCTTGCTTTCTTCATTGGTTAGCTTCTGAGACCACTACACGCTTCCCGAGGCATAGTAATTCCGCTCCAAATCTTCCATCTCCATAAATGCATGCTAAGGGGACTGAAAAAGGCACGATTTCACTACTTTCGGGTCCGTTCCTGCAAATAAGGCAAACCAAACCAAAGTAGCCTATTCGGGACATTTTGCAATACAAAACTACGAGAATTACATTGAAAAACATGCATAAGAGGCCAAAAAGGACTATTTAAAATGCATGTATCAATTTCCTTGACGTAATTGTCTTAATAAGATAGTATAACTGCGTCCATGTGTAGAATGCAAGTAACAAACCTGGGTTGGCGTTGTTTTGGCAACTTGTTGATTCGGGTTATAAATCCGATGACAAAATTGATGGCGGTTGTTGTGTTCTTCCTTGTTCTCATATATTGATGGCTGTTATTAGTCCTAGATAAAGTTGGTGCAAATTAGTCATTACATTTGGAACGTGTAATCGCCTTGATGAAAAATCAAGGAAACAAACCCGGATTTGGATTACACGCGAGACTCATGGATCTAGGTAGTCCTTGGGATAAGATAATGTTGAGCAATTTCGTTCCTACATGTTGTTGACCTCGATGCATCCTTATTCCTTAACTCCATTATTTCCTGAGCTCCATCCATTGTTGTTTATCTTCTGCCGGATTTTTCAGTTGATATATACGGTACCAGGGATATAGTTATTTGGCCTCTATTTTATTCTTATATAGGAACTGTTCTACCTATAGACATTAGTTTATTTAAATGAGGATCGGAATAGCATAAGAATTAGTGTTTCAGAATAAATTTATTATTCTTATTACACAGACAAGTCTTTTGTATTTTTTTAGTTTGTAGTGTTGTAGTCGTTGTAATCTACATGTTTTAGCTTTTTTTTATAGTATTTACTTTGTAAAATCAACATATCTTATTGTTATTTAATTTATAAAATCAATTTAAGTAGTTTGCAAAACGCGGACTCCCTAATATCGCTAAAAAAGTTCCTGTTTTATATATATACTAGATTTCATGACCGGGCGTTGCCCATGTAATATCTTAGCAGGGTTTCAAAATAATTGTCATGACATTAATCTTAAAAAAACTTAGCTTATTAGGCATATATAGAAAATTATTAATGAGTATGATTGTTTTCAAGTAGTGCCAATTTAATTCACTCGACACTCCTTCTTCTGTTTTTTATATATGATTCCTCACTTCTCTGCTGAATATCTCTTAAAATAAATGTAAGACTTTGAGGATCATCTCTGACATCTGTCCCACTATTGTGTCCCATTGTGTGTGTCACTCGACTTACCTTTTGACACATCACTAATGACAAAATAAAATATTACAACAAATATCACCATATGAGACAGAAGATCCTCAATGTATATTATGATATTTATACTCATATGAAAGAGTTTTTCGTAAGCTAACTAAGCATTTTTATAATTTTTGAACAAAAGAAATTTGGGAGTTAATTAAGATGATTAAAAGCATTTTTTACTATCATAGAATTAATAGTCAAGTTTAATCCTATGTAGGAATAATTAGTGGAGTACCTTAAATAGTAATCTGTATTATTGATTGAATTTGATGCATGATAGAATTTTAGCTTGTTTAAAAATCTTGACTTGAAATTATACCTAGCTAGAAAGTATTTGTACTCATTGATTAAAATAAAATTATCCTAGTTGATGAATGTAACTTCTTAAATCAAATCTTAATCCTGATCAAGAACTCATCATATGAATTATACAGTAAATTGTTCCATTGTTATAGGCCTTCACAGAAATGCATAAATTATACTCTCTCTGTAAATATAAGAACTTGTTGTTTCTCTTATTGAGTTTAATACAGGTAAGATGTTGGAAGTTCTTATACACACTGAATGAAGTTATGTATGAGAACATATACTAATATACAATAACTTCAGCAACCAAGTCCTTCCTGCAGAAATACCTCATGCATACAGCATACCCCTGATCACGTTTATCACATCCTTGCACACAAAATCTAATAAGTTAATATAACATAAGAAAGACTAAATAATACTCTGTATGAATCTGTTTACGATTTGACACAAAACGGAAGCAAAACTCTCAAGTTAAAGTTATATTTTATTTTCTCCAATTTAGCTATTGAATAAGATGGTAAAAATCATTAGATCACGATGCATGCATGCAAACAAAACAACTAAGAAAGAATAATAAAACACATATACATTAAAGATAACATCAAAATTTTAGAGACGTCCTCTCACTAAATTATTGAATACCGTTTTTCGTACCATTTTATCCTTTGTTCGTGACCTAAAATGAATTTAAACTTTATGTCAAATAAGTCAGATACAAACTCACATATGAAACTCAAATTGCCATGCGTGTAATTTGCAACCGTGTTCTTTTTTGTAGTTAAACCTTTGTAGTATATGTCTTCTGGCAATGTCCTTTAAAACCACAATTATTACTTGTGATCAAAAGCAATTAATAACTATCAAATCATTAACTATATAACAAAGATTAGAATAAAAGGGCGCAATTTAACTGGAGCTTTGGATTTGTTTGGTCCCCTCTCTGGAATAAATAGAGTAGATGCGTGGTTACGCTTTCGAATTAGGGTAGATGTCATTAGCAATTTCATCATCATTTATTCAAATTGATAATCACTATTGTTTATTGTCAAGATAACTAATAAAATCTTACCAATCAATACTATAGAGGATTACATTATAGGTAGTGGATCAAATTTTCGTATGTAGAATGTACCTTGAGATTGGGCTGCATTGAAAAAGAAAAACATGATTAAAAATTCATAAAAAATAATTAAAAACAACAAATTTTAATGTATACATTAGGAGTCGGTAATTAATTTTGTTAAAAAAAAAATGACATGTGAAGGGAAACGCATTGGGGGAGGGGATACATGAAATTTTCATATTAAAATTCATTGCCATCAAAAACTTATTTATAGTGCTAAATAGTATATATCCTACTCATCCAAACTTTAGAATTCAAATCCTTTTGAATGTCTATTAATTATGATATTAATTATCTTTTAATCTACTATTTTAAAATTCTAATGATAGTTTACAAAATATGGACTAATTTCTATTTTTTATTTTATTTCTACACACAATTTATTCACCAAAAGTAATAGCTAATGAAATCGCTCTAAAGTAATAGCCAATGAAATCGCTTCAAAAGTTCCTCTTTTAAGTATATATATATATATATATATATATATATATATAGGCCGAATCCGGTGAGGCCGTTAATTATGGCGAGGCGGCCGGCCTGACCAAATTCCTTCATTAATCCTTCATTATATGGACTGACTTCCTATTATTCATTGGGCTGAAAATTTAGGGGTCACTCCAAATCTTTTCATTTAGCCCAAAATACTTTCTCTCACTAAAATATTAAATCATACAATAGCCCAATTACACACTATCTCTCTAAAATATACAAACAAAATTGTTTCCTGAAAATTCTTCAACAAGCAAGCGCTCGTTCGTTCAACGGAAGTTCTTCAGCATAGCTCATCAATTTGTTCATCGATTGTTCGTGGATTTCATCAAAACAACATTCAACAACGTTGATTCAAGTAATTTCAGAAGAAAAATCGATTAAATTTCAGGTAATTTCATAATTTTGATCAAAATTGAGTATATTCATACAATTCTGTCAATTCACTCATAAATTGACGATATCAGGTTCGAATTTGTTCAAATTGAACGATTTTGTAAATAGAACGTTCGAATTTGACCAATAGTTTGAGCGATTTCCTTTTTCTCGCGATTTCGTACTACTTACTAAATTGTTTTTGACGATTTTGCAGCTCTAATTGCTATGGAGATTGTGGATATCACAATGACTGATGATAATAATGTAATACCCGCCCTTTTAGGGACCCTTGACCAGCGTTGACTGACCTTGGGATTGGGAATAGTTCTTAGAAGTACATGGCAAAGCTATATTGGGTTACGAGTTAGGAGTGGTACTCGATAGAGTAGAGGCTACTCGATCGAGTAGCGTGGTTACTCGATCGAGTAGGGGGTTACTCGATCGAGTGTGTGTGGTACTCGATCGAGTATCGAGTTTTCAGCGAGGGTTTTTAATCGCGTTTTGTTAAATCCGCAAGTCATTTCCGCCTCATTCCTTCTATCCTCTATTCGCCCCTTTCCCTTCCCTTCACCATAAAACCTCCATGGAAGCCCTTTGAAGGTCCTTGTGCCTTAGGAGAGCGTAGCTTGAGTCGGGTAGCGGTCGTCTGCCGGGTTTCTCCTTGTAGGTATGTTGTCATCATCATCCATATCCTTGTCTTTGCAGTTAGGGTTTGCTTGATAGTAATAGGTGATTGTGTTGTGCTTATAGGCTTTGCTTGATTGCTGGATATGTCATATGTTGTCATGGATTGGTTCCAGTTGCTTAAAGGTAGGTTCGCCTTCTGTAGATGGTTTAGTGTGTCGGTTGTTGTGGTTGTATTGGGGTTGTTATGTGTTGTCGTATTCGTACTGACGGTTGTTGTTGTTTTATTGTGATTGTGATTGTTTGTCTCTAGTTCTCGAGATGCGTTCTCGGCTGAGTGGAGTCACTTGCGGGAGTGGCTTCACGCCCTACTTTCGCCCTTCGTGGAACCCGCCACGGAAGGGGATGTGCACATTAATGGGACAGAGTTATCGCTCGGTATGATGAGCGGGGATTTGGTGGGTACGGCTGCGGTCCCCCACTGGGGCGGTAGTCCGATGAAGAGATCGGTGACGGAGATTGATCGGTGTGGGTGTGCTTGTGTGTGACTGGTTGTGTTACATTGTATTGCTAGTTGTTGTTGGCTTTGCTGTGTTTTATCTCAGTACTGACCTTGTGTGGTTGTCTTCTTATTTTATGTGTCTGCCGTGATCCCTTATGGTGAGCAGTCTGTCTTAGCAGGTGTTGATGTCGTTGATAGCTGGAGTCCGGGCAGGGATGAGTCTTCACGAGATTTTATAGTTATAGCAAGTAGTCTTTAAGTTGTATCTTTTATATCATCAGTTGGTTTAAAACCCTTGTAATATAACATAATAGTTCTTTTATCGACATTTGATTATTACTGTCCTCGGGCAACCGAGATGGTAATGCCCTTGCAGCGTCACGAAGGGAGAAGATGAACATGGTCTCCTTGATCTGGTCTTGGGTCACACCGGCTGGTGGGGGAATGGAGCAGCAGTAATCAATAAAGGTCTCCATGTGTTTAGCTGCATCCTCATTCGCAGCTCCCCCAAACTGGTTTCTCTCAACCATGCATGTTGATGTAAGAAGGCTTTGGTTCGAACTTCCTGGCATCTCCTGGTAGTTCGAACCCCTTGTATAAGTTTTCAGCTGTCGGCTCACAATGACTAGCTATACTCGCTTCCTCGGCCATGACTGGAATTTCAGGAGAAGTAACTGTCTCGGCTGAAGAAGTGGAAACGGGTGAAGACTGTGGATCTTCTTCGAACAGATTGTGCTCGTAATAGCTTGACAGAGTACTCAGCTCTTCCTCTGTCGGTAGTACTCTTTGTGTTCGTCTCAACTCGCGCAAGGATTTCTCTATCTCAGGGTCAAATGGCACTAGTTCACCACCCTGTGACCTGCGCATAAGAAGAAACTACAAAAAGAATATAAGAAAAGTTTAAGGAACAGAAGTCCCTTAAACTAAGAAAGACTAAAAATAAAAACAACTAAAATTAGGACTATTGCCTCCCCGGCAACGGCGCCAAAATTTGATACCCGTCGTTGTGAGTACCAAAGATAAAATTTATAATTCCTATTAAGACTAACCTAGGCTAGTGGTAACAGGGTCGAACCACAAGGAGGCAGATGTAAATTTTAGTTGATTTATGTTCAATATGAGGTAACTATTGTGGGGGTTGAATTGAATTGGTCTACAACTAAAAGTGAATAAAGATAATAAACTAAATAAACGATTTAAACAGATAAAAGAAGGGTACTAGGATGGTCGGTTCATTATAGCTTCGGCGGCAGCAAACTAAGTCGGTCTGAATCAAACACAGGTAAGGCGGGAGATAAAGAGGTCCTCTCGGTCCACCCTTAACAAATAGCATCTTTCGATCTCGCTATAGGTCCCTAACGTCACTAATACTAACTTTCATCCTGAAAAGTGACTAACGGTCTAAACTATACCTATCTTTCGATCTTAACACAGTTTAGTCGATTTAGTTGATGGTCAAATAACTTTCCCTATCTTTCGATCTAATGGGTCAGTCATAAAATAGGTATCTAACTGGTCGCATGCATTCGATTTGTTAAATACAACATTAAAACAACTAAAACGAATATAAAACCCTACGAGGTCAGTCGATCGACCTACAATGTCAGTCGATCAACCAACACGCGAGACAGTCCGTGTATGATCTATTGCCGCCTATGCCATAAATCGCCTACATCCTAGCACTATAGAATTAGCTACTCATGCTAAGGGTAAAAACAACAATAAAACTAATAACGATTACTGAATTCATGCTTAAAGTAGATAATAAATAGCGATAATGCGATAATTGGCTTTGGGATACTAACTAACAAATCTATACTAATGATGAAAATAAAGCAATAAACTATAATTAGGGCAGAAAGAATACCGGGATTCAGAGGAAAGATTAAGAACAAGAACAGAAATCCAATGCTAAAACGATGTTCCAAACCCTAATTACTCGAATGAACAAAAACTGAAGGTTACTGTATGAAACTTAGATAAAAATACAGATCGCTAAACTGAAAGTTTGTCTTACGTTATATAGCAAGCAAGCGTAACAATTATTCCAAAACCTAAACTTCATAGGCTTCAAGAGTCATGGTCTTTTTATTCACGTATGGAATAGCAATCTGGTCGATCGACTGATAGGACTGGTCGATCGACCGCTCCTCAGCAAACAGTAGCTTCTGGAACCCGAACATTGGTCGATCGACTGAGGGTGATGGTCGATCGACTACTTGAGCTGCTACTTGACTTCTTAAAACACGTGGACTTATCTTTTGGGCCTTGGAGTGCGCACCGAGCTCGTTCCTTAAGCAAATACTTCTCGTCACATGCAATGCAGGATACTCGGGGATGGATTTAGCTTGATTTCCGCTGGATTCTTCACATTTCTGCAATAATGTACAAAATGCGGAAGTAGACGGAAATAGGGAGAAATGCAGCATAAACTACATGAATGAGCTCTGAAATGCGTGTAAAAAGGGATGCAAAACATCATATAAAAGACACGCATCAAGTCCTTTGAGAAATTCAAGGAATACCAGAACAGGGTTGAGAACCAACTGGGTAGAAAGGTTAAAGCACTCCGTTCAGATCGGGGTGGCGAATATCTTTCAAATGAGTTTGATCAACACCTTAAAGACTGTGGAATCGTTGCAGTTAACTCCACCTGGAACATCTCAATTAAATGGTGTGTCCGAACGGAGAAATCGAACCTTACTTGACATGGTTCGATCCATGATGAGTCACACGGCAGTGCCTGATTCATTATGGGGTTTTGCTCTTTTGTCAGCTGCTCTTATACTTAACCGAAGTCCGACTAAAGCTGTCGACAAGACTCCATATGAAATGTGGAAGGGAACGGTCCCTAACTTGTCCTTTATTCGGGTTTGGGGCTGCGAGACTTATGTCAAGTGGAGACACGAGGATAAGCTCGGCCCGCGATAGGTCAAGACATAATTTGTAGGTTATCCAAAAGGAACGTTTGGTCATTACTTCTATTCGCCTACCGAACATCGAGTTTTTGTTGTGGCTAGTGCGACGTTCTTAGAGAAAGAACTTCTCGAGAACAAGACAAGTAATAGATCCTTCAAGCTGTCGGAGATTCAAGAACCAACAACCGAGGAATAGATGGAGGAAGTTGTTCCTCCAACTGATGATACAGTTAATATTCCTGAGGAACCTAGGAGGTCGGGTTGAGTCTCTAATCCTCCGGACAGATACATTGGTATGGTCGAGGAGAATGACGTTTTGCTCCTAGAGAGTAATGAACCCGCTACCTATAAAGGTGCTATGGCCTGTTCCGACTCAAAGCTATGGCTCAAAGCCATGCAATCCGGGATGGACTCCATGTGTGAGAATGACGTATGTAATCTTGTTGATTTACCTAATAAGGTAAAACCTCTACAGTGCAAATGGCTTTACAGAATAAAGCATTCTATAGACGCGCAATCAGATACCTATAAGACACGACTAGTGGCAAAAGGTTTCACTCAAGTGCACGGATTGCATTATGATGAGATTTTTGCACCCGTAGTCATGCTACGTTCCATTCGGATAATCTTAGTGATTGCCGCTTTTCATGACTATGAAATTTGGCAAATGGATGTGAAAACCGCCTTCTTAAACGGTTATTTGGAGGAAGAGTTATACATGGTGCAACCCGAAGGTTTCATAGATCCTGAACACCCTAAGAAAGTATGCAAGCTTAAGCGTTCCATTTATGGACTTAACACTACTACAAATATAGGCTATAACAACGGGTAAAAACCGTTGTAAAAACAAAAAGCAGACGCTGTTAAAGCGGCCGTTGTAAAAGGTATTTACAACGGTTAGGTTATTTACTTAAACCGTTGTCGAAAGTATTCACCACGGATAAAAGCCGTTGTTGTTACGTGTAAGCCGTTGTGGAAAGTGTTTCAAAAATTTGGTGGGAATAATATAACAATGGTTGTCATATGTATAACCGTTGTTGTAACTTTCCCACCAAAATTGTGAAGACTTTTAACAACGGGTATATGATACATACCCGTTGTTGAAATTTGTAGTAACAACGGTTCTTAGTTTAAAACCCGTTGTTGTTACTTTCCCTCCAAAATTGTGAAACTTTTAACAACGGCTCTTCGTTTAAAACCTGTTGTTGAATATTATGCGCGGTATTTGTGAAAGGTATTAACAACGGGTTTTTTTAGTAACCGTTGTTAAAGGTCTTCACAACGGTTTTTTTAGTAACCGTTTTTATTACGAACTCCTAATGTTTTTAAAAATTAAATTTGTTTCATGCCATTCAAAAACCTGCATATATCAGCAGCACCATATACCAGCACCAGCATAAATCACAGCTGGGTTCATCAGAACTCAATAGATTCAATTCAACCACAAGGAGTTAAATTTACATGAACTAATCATTCCCTAACTTCAACCAAAAATTTAATAATAAGCTGATCTAAATTCTGAGTATCATGCATTTCTATTTTCTAAGACGTATTTGCCCAACATGTCCCTTACCTCGTCTATATCTACACTTGAGTACTGCTGAATCTCTTGTGACGGGTTGATTACATACTGCGGAAAAAACAAAGACAAGACATTATTGTAACAACATCAAATACTGCATAGCAACATCATGGTATAGCAGCAAGCAAGACAACATCAGCTCTAATTTAAAAAAAAGTAATAAACACATTATTAAATTACTAACCTTTTATGGAATAAGGATATATCTTCGCCTAATAATCTCCAACATGAACCGACAAACGTAGTATCCACATGTTATGCTATCCGGCTGGCGAGGGGCCTATTATTACATAAAAACAAACAGACGAGAGAAGGCTCACATGAGAATCTTGAACTTTAGGTATTGTATTAGTATTAAACACATATTTTTGCACTTAATGTATTGTATTTGAGCACGTACCCTTGTTATCGTAATAAAATCAGGGCCATAATCAGAATCTTTCGTGGGTTGATCCTGATCGTTAGCTCTTCTCTTCTCAAAGGCCCTTTTTTTTTAAAAAAAAAAAGGAGGCAGAAACTCATTTTTTTAGGAGCAAAAATGAGCTTTTTTCTATAAATAAAAATTGAAACTTAATGTTATTATAAATAAATCAGTATTATAAACTTACTTATTAATCAAGCGCTAAAAAGTCTCGCTTCGTTGATTATGTAAAGAGTCCAACCAAAACACTTTCTTCTTTGTCGGCATGATGGCTGCTAGCACCCAATGAGTCCTACATCAAGAGACATCATCATTATTAACAAGTACATATATTAGTTATGAAATTGCAATTGTAGGGGGAAACGTAATATTAATTTGTTTATTACCCTTTTTCATTATAAGGGGCAAAAATCAGCTTCTTGATTGTCGCCAATTGCTGAGCAATATAATCTACCAGATCTTCGAACGAGAATTCCAGAATAAATAAAGATAAAACATAGGGGCACAGGAATCCGTATTGATCAGATGGAATCTTCTTCTCGGGGATCACTCTCAATTTCAATATCCTACATTATTACGGTATTAGTTCCGGTATTTAAAACACTATCTAGTAGTCAGAATATTAGAATATGAAATTATTTATTAAGAAACTTACTTCATCCAAACAAATAGGTGTTGGACATCAATCTGGTCTAGGCCAGCCTAAATGGCTAGCATATCCCATGACATAAGTGCTTCGCGCTCAACCCCTAGAATATCCTCCTCGAGCGGAATAACTATCAATTGCTCGGTGGCTATGCGACGGCTAGCCTCCTCATGCAGTTTCCTCATCGTCACCGTTCTTACTTTTTGCATGTAATCCTTCCCAGAATATTGTGTGTCGTTTAAACTCCTAACTTCTTTCAGGTCGGGGAAATAATGATTCTTTGATTTTGTGCTACTACCACCAGCCTACACATGTAGATAATTAAAATAATAAAAAATCCAAAGGTAACATATCCTATTTGGAGTAATAAAAATAAAAGCATACTTAACTAAATACCTCATCAACCTGCTCTTTCAATGATGAGGTAGTAGTAGCAGGTATGACTGGGTACTTAGGCGTGTGCCCTTCTTTATAAGTTACATGCCGATCCAAGTTGGTCACTCCCTTTGCCACCTACACATTAACATGGTAACATTTATACATGTAAATGTGTATCAATGCAAGTCCAAGTGTGATTAAAAAAATAAAGTCTCACAGGCTGGGGAATAATGCATGCTACTTACGAGGTTCTTTTCTATCTTTCTGTAACCGCCTCGAGAACCATACCATTTCCCCTTCTTGCATGAAAAGCACGATTTCTTCTGCTAACGGCCTTCAAATAATTATATAAAAGCGCAAGTAGATGAGATAATAAAAAGATTATATAAAGGACTCATTAATTAAAAAAATGATAGGTAAATCGTTAAAAGGCGAGGATATTTAACCTGAAACTTCTCAGTAGTTCTCATCTCTTTGAAAAGATCCCATTGTTCCTGACTGATGGTGGGACACTTGTTTGCCGGTGGACATCCGCTGCCTTATGCATTAAATACTTATCATGGCTTTCATCGGGTATAATAAAGGCTTCCTTTACACGAGCCAAGTATAACTCCGCCAATTTTGGATTCAAAGTTCAAACATCATCTAAATGGATAGGCACAAACTGTCTTGTGCAACATCCAATCCAACTGGATAAAAAACACGCATTTGGACCAGTAAGGAAACCCTTCGAGCTCCATGTTATTTCCATCGGGTCTTTAGCGGCTATAGCTGCAAGGGCTTTCGGGCACTTCGTAGCACCCCTCTCACCAGGCTTATTATCCCCAGGCTTATTATTCTTTTGACTTCTTTTCCGTTTTTCACCCATGATAATCCTAAACCCAAATATGAATTATATAGGAAATGAACAACTTAACAACGTACATGCAGAGTATTATCTAAAACCCTAAACCCTAATAGGAATGAAAATTTAAAACAACAGATTGAGCTTCTAAAATCCTAAACCCTAATAAGAGGAGTGAAGTAGATGATGCGGGATGATAACGATAACAAAGAAGACGAAAAACAAACAGATGCATGAAAAAGAAAAAAGATGATCGTCTTAAAACCCTAATGACGAAACACAAACCTAAAGTGAACATACCTGATGATGATGATGATAAAGAGAACAAGCAGGATGATAAGGGAAGGCAACGGAATCAAGGCGTCGGAATCAAGCTGGCGGCGATGGCGGCGAGAATGTAGAAAGCGAGGAAGAGAGAAGAATAAACTCAGGATACCAACGGTTGAACTGGTGTTGTGTGTGTTTGTGTATGGTATGCTGTATGTGTTTGTAAATTAGTTTTTTATTAAGACAAACTATTGACAACAGGTTCTCAAACCAAAACCGTTGTTATATGTTAATAACAACGGGTCAATAAAAGTCAACCCTTGTCAAAACTTTATTACAACGGTTAAAATATACCCGTTGTAATATATTTTCACCAAATTTGCGCCAAAATGAAATATGTCAAAAAAAAATGAATGACAACGGGTAGGGGTACTACAACCGTTGTTGAAAGTTTTAACAACGGGTAGTGTAACTATAACCGTTGTTGAAAGTATTAACAATGGGTAATTTAAATATAACCGTTGTTATTGTTGAACCTTTTTTTTTTTTTTTAAATTATCAGAATTCCATTACGGTCAAACTCAGTAACAATACATACTTTAATGTGACGAAGCACCAGATCTTTGCAACATTATTCAAAGAATTTCAACACCAAAGATCCACATCTAATAATAAGATCAAGAAAATAAGACAACACCAAAGATGCATGCATACTTGCATATCTAAGCTACGGGATTTACCATGCCATGCAAATTTGGGAATTTTTATTTAACAATGACCATTATTGATTTACCAATAAATTAAACCATCAAATTATTGGTCTGAAAATGACTCAAAATGTTGGTCGTCCATATCACTGTGTCCTGATGAACTATCTCAGGATCGGGGACGTTTCTTGGATGTCATAGTTTCTTTATTAACCCAAATACCTTCACCATGGTCATCACGTATATAGATGCTTTCAGTGTCCTCATGATCAGTGTCAACATCGTCGAAATAAGATACAGTGGTAGAGTGATCCATTCCCTCAAAAACGACATCCTGATCATCATCACCATTATCGGATGGACTACTCCTTCTACTCCTTATAGACAGTACAATAGACCACTTCTTATCCATAGGATTGGTGACATAGAACACTTGTTTAGCTTGGGATGCCATTATGAAAGGATCATCCTTATTATTGCCAACCTTACCCAGATTGACCAACCTAAATCCCATCTTATCCTTTCGGACACAATGGATGTTGTTATCAACCCATTTACATCGAAACAAAGGTATTGTGAAATCAATGTAATCTAGTACCAATATTTCTTGAATAACACCATAATAAAGGCATTTTCCCCAAATAGGCTTTTCATCTTTTGAAGTAGCAAAGTGCATTGCCTCAAATTCAGAACTCACACCACTATTTTGCATTGTGCTCAACTCATCTTGCTCGCGGGTGTAAAAAGTATATCCATTAATGGCAAAACTGTTGTAAAAGGTGACCCTGGCATTTGGACCTAAACCAAGACGTAGTAACCTAGGAGAGATGTCATCACCAGTTTCATCCGTACACTCTAAGACAATATTCCTAAACCACTCTGCAAACGTCTTCGTATGCTCGTTCGCAATCCACTTCTCGGTCTTGATTGGGTGATCGTATTTGAGCTCATCTTTGTGTTGTTGAATATAAGGTTGCACCTCATCTTCGTTGTTTAGCACATACGTGTGTGCTAAATGCAACATTTCACGTGTCACAACTTTTTCAACCCGGCCCCTAATACCTTTTCCGGTCATCCAGTCACTATGACGATTCTTAGGAACGCCAATCAACTCCTCAGGGGAGAGATGAGTGTAACAATATGAAAGAGCTTCTTCTAAAATAGCGCGTTCAGCAATACAACCTTCCAGACGATACCGATTAGATGTATAGTCCTTGTAGACTTTCATCAATCTTTCGAAAGGATACTGGTATCTCAAGTACACGGGCCCAAGGTACAAAATCTCCCTAACCAAGTGAATGGTCAGATGAATCATGATAGTGAAGAAAGAGGGTGGAAAATACATTTCCAACTGACAAAGAGAGGTTACAACGAGGTCCTGCAATGAATCCGCGTCATCGTGATTGATAACTTTCTCGCATATGGACTGGAAGAAGAGACAAAATCTAGTTATAACATATCTTACCTTTTCAGGTAAAATGGAACGAATAGCCACAGGTAGTAATTGTTGCATCAAAGTGTGACAATCATGTGACTTTAACCCGGTGAGTTATAGGTCTTGCATCGACACTAGGCTTTTGATGTTCGACGAATAAGCATGTGGCACTTTAATTCCATTCAAGCATGCACATAACTCTTTTTTCTCATTCCGTGAAAGGGTATAAGCTGCTGGCGGTAAAAATGTACTATTACCTCTCTTCTGTGGTGCCAACTCTAGCCTAATACCCATCATTTTCATATCTTCCCTAGCTGCGGCGTTATCCTACATTCAGAAGGGTATTGATAATATTATCACAGACATTTTTCTCAATGTGCATGAAATCGAGGCAATGCCTGACCTCCAGGTCAGGCCAATAGGAAGTTTATCAAAAAATATGGATCTTTTCTTATACCCACAAGTAGACAATATAGAGCCGCTCTTATTCCCATAATCTATCTCAATATGCTTTACTTTTTGATAAACTTCATGCCCACTCAAAATTAATCGGAGGTTGACGAAGTTCTTGTCTTCCATTGAATGCTTTCTGCATCTTGCGATAACAATGGTCATGATACAAGAACCTCCTATTTCCCATATACACATACTTACGAGAAGACTTCAAGTATTCAGACTCGATATCCTCCCCACACAATGGACAAGCCTCTTTCCCATGAACTGTGTGCCCAGAAAGGTCGCCATAAGCCGGATAGTCAGATATTGTACACAATAACATATCTCTCAAATTGAAAGTTTCGTTCTTATATGCATCAAATACTTCTATCCCACTATCCCACAACAATCGCAAATCATCTAGAAGAGGTTCCAAATATACATCTATATCATTTCCAGGTTGTTTAGGGCCGGAAATTAACAACGACAACATCAAATACTTTCTTTTCATGCACACATATGGAGGTAAGTTATAAATAGCCAACACTACTGGCCAAGTACTATGTTGGCTACCCATGTTTCCGTGTGGGTTCATTCCATCAGTGGACAGCGTTAGACGTAAGTTTCTAGGTTCATTGCCGAACTCGGGATACTTAGCATCGAACGATTTCCATTGCATACCATCTGCCGGGTGTCTTAGCTTTCCATCATTTATTCTTCTTGTTTCATGCCAAGTTAACATTTTTGAATCATCGGGATTCGCATAAATCCTTATGACTCTTGGTATCAATGGAAAATACTACAACACCTTAGCCGGGATCCCTTCCTTATCCTTATAACGCCACTCCAAACATTTAGGGCAAATGGTTAAGTTTTGATATAATTTCCGATACAATATGCAATCATTTGGACATGCATGTATTTTCTCATATTTCATACCCACTCCTCTTATTAGTTTTTTCGCCTCATATGTCTTAACAGGTAGAACATTACCATCAGGAAGCAACTCCTTTATCAAGGCTAAAAAACTAGTGAAACACGAGTCACTCACCCCATTTGCCCCCTTGATATTATACAACTTCACCACAACCGACATTTTTGTGAGCTTACAACCAGGATATAGAGGTGCTTCAGACTCACACAACTTCTTATACATGTTGTTAAGGTCACCCCAATTACTAGTGTCATCACCTACATCTTCAAAACCAATCGACTCATCATCATTCTCTTCATTATCTATAGACCCAACATTCAACTTCTCTACTTCCAACTCTTCCAACTCAAAAAACTCGGCAAACTCAGGATCATCAGTTAGCCTTTCGTGTACCTCAACATCATCTTCTTCAGAGTTATTCTCTTCCTCTAATGATTCCCCATGAAAAATCCAACGTGTATAGGATCGACTAAATCTCCACTTTTCTAGGTGTATTTTAACGTCTGGAAAAGCCATATAGCTAATATTACCACATGTTTCACAAGGACATGCAATACTAGAAGAACCTTTCAAATTGTTCGAAACGAATTCATAAAATTCAGCTAAACCATCCTTGTAGGTGCGGTCACTCATATTTGCATCAATCATCCAAGTTCGAGTCATTATTATACATTCGTAATAATAGGCAACTAATTCATAAAATACAATAATAAGAAAACAAATAAACGAAATTCAGGAAAGCAATTAAGCTAAATTATCAACAAATTAGATAATAACCCAAAAAATCCTATATCTATAAGCGTTGCTAAGGAACATATATATACCTGATTGATAAACACGATGAGGGAGAGAAGACGGTGACAACAGTGATGGAGATGAAGACAGAGAGACGATCAGGGAGGAATGAAGGATGATATAGTAGCAGTATTAGCTTGTGTTTGTGTTTTGTAGCGTATAGCAGAATAAAGCAATCTGTTGTTTTTAAGATTTCCATAACATTAATAAAAAGTATTAAAAACGGGTTCTAAACAAACCGTTGTAATTACTTTTCACTAATTTTGCGCCAAATTATTAACAACGATTAAAATGTATTACAGATTCAACCGTTGTTATTAGTTTTTATATTAACAACGGTTTTTCAAGTATGACCCGTTGTTAAAACCAATAACAATGGTTTACGACACAGAACCGTTGTAATTAAGTTTGGTAAAATTAGCGGCATCAATTCTACAACGTGTTTTGATGATTTTCGTGAATAAGCGATGTTAAAGGGCCGTTGTAGTTGCCTGTATTTGTAGTAGTGTAAGCAAGCTTCTCGGAGTTGGAATCATTGTTTCGACCAGGTGATAAAAGAGTATGGTTTCACTCGATCGGTCGAGGAACCATGCTTATATATCAAGTCGAGTGGGAGCAAGATTGTATTCTTGATATTGTATGTCGATGACATACTCTTGATTGGGAATGACATTCCTCTACTATCTTCAGTTAAAGGATGGTTGAAGAACCATTTCTAGATGAAAGATCTGGGTGAGGCACAACGTATTTTGGGAATCCGTATCTACCGAGATAGATCACGATGGACCTTATCACTTAGTCAGGAGTCTTATTTGGATAAGATTCTTGAGAAGTTCAACATGACAAACTCCAAGAAGGGGAACCTTCCAATGACGTCTGGGATGCAGTTGAGCAAGTCTCAGTCACCCACGACGCCTGAGGGGATTGAGCGCATGAGTCGTGTTCCTTATGCATCTACAATAGGATCAATCATGTATGCCATGATATGCACACGTCTAGACGTGGCATATGCATTGAGTATGATGAGTCAGTACCAAAAGAATCCAGGTGAAACACACTGGATAGCTGTTAAAAATATCCTCAAGTACCTACGGAGGACTAAGGATAGGGTATTGGCTTATGGAGGCGATACTAAGCTATGCGCAATCGGTTACGCAGATGCTAGCTTCCAAACGGATCGAGATGATTCAAAATCTCAGTCCGGGTTCGTCTTCACTCTTAATGGTGCTGCGGTCAGCTAGAAGAGTTCCAAACAGAGTGTTGTAGCAGATTCTACCACTGAATCCGAGTACTATGCCGCTTCGGAAGCAGCAAAGGAAGCTATATGGATGCGTCAATTCTTAAAAGGACTTACGATAGTTCCTAGTTCGAATGACCCGATCACCATCTATTGTGACAATAGAGGTGCCATCTTACAGGCTAAAGAGCCTAAGTCTAGCAACAAATCTAGACAAGTACATCAGAAAGCTCACCCGATTCGTGATTACGTGGAGCAAGAATAGATAGTGATTGACAAGATAGCTTCGGATGACAACATCGCGGACCCTCTCACTAAACCGTTGAATTTTGATAAGCATGAAGGGCACGTTATTTCCATGGGAATTAAACGTGTTCCTGAGTTGTAGTAGTTGATTATGGATTTGATACATTATCTTTTTCATATACTATTTATAACTTCATCGTTGTTATAATATTTTGTTTTTTATGTGGATTGTACTGACAACATTGAATGCCACAAAGTGAACTGAATTACATTATATTTTTGTTTTGGTCCGTAATAGCCCATATGAGCTGATAACTCTGGCTATTATATTGTGCAGTCAATTGATGGTGGGTTCAACAAGCCATAAGTTAAACGGTTGACTGATCGATCACAGATGCGAGATTATAACGATACCTCGTAGGACAAATTTTTGTGACAACGTAATGGAGTCCTAAATGTTTAAAAACATTCAGTGCCAGGCCGTGGATAGGACATCCATTGTGTTCCTAGAGTCGATTCTTTTGACTATTGACTGTCTCTTGAGATTAAGGCAGTTTTTGGGTGACTTTGGTTTCTTTCTCATGGTCTGCCGTAACTGGAGGCTAAGTAGATTTTTTCTGGGTCATTTCATACTATGCTTACATCTGCAGGATTCGAGTTGAGGAAAATATCCATCCTTTATCAGGTTTAGTAATTTCTCAAGGCCACTCGAGGAGTAGTAACTGAAATGCATGGCCATGCTCGAATGATAATTCGTTTATATGTTAAGTTACTTTCTAGTCGGGGAAACGACTCTTGATATAGATCACTTGTAAAATACGACCTTTGTGAATAAGGATTTTGCAAATTGTTTTACATTGAGTGGGAGAAATTTTAGGATATGAGAATTGGTTATCGCACATACACTTGTGAGGACAAGTGGGAGTTTGTTGGAGCTTGTGTCCTCCACAAATTAGTGTGATAACATTTATAAATCTCTTATAGGTTCACAAGGGTATACTTCGTATTTTATCAGTTGATTAACGATTACCTAATAACGGTTGGCTTGCTAGAAAGTTTGACGTTATTATCATACTGATGGCGGTGATCAACTGGTCCCTAAAAGTCACACCTAAAGGATGTGTTTGAGAGATGTGATTTTATGAAAATATAATCACATTGATGCCTGACTAAAAGGTTAGTCCAAGTAATTGACTAAACAGATAGTCAACGTGTTGATGAGACGATTATTTAATGTCGATTAAATAATATTAGCTGAGACGAATTAACTGTCATTTCGTAAATTGAATATAATAAGTTATATTTAATTAATGTATATAATGTTAGAATGTTAGCTTGGACGAATTAATATGTTAATTCGTAAATAAATGTGATCGGTTATATTTAATTAGCAAGTTAAAGTATATATTATACGATATTGTCATAGACCGGCATTATTAAATCCACTGCAAGCTGTTGTGTGTAGACTTATTAATACGGAATGATATAAATGACAATTTATAAATAATACATTTTATACATATTGTATACTACCAAAATAAAAAGAATTAATTTCCTTATTTTTGGGTCGGTAGAAAAACCGAAATAAGAGAAAATAATTCTCTTAATTTCGGATATGGGCCGAAAAATTAAAAGAAGAAAAATCTACCCTAATCACTCCATATACTCAGTTTATAGGGAGATTAAGAGGAGTTTTTTCTAACCTATTCTTCCCTCTCATCTAAAACACAAAACCGAAAAACCCTAAGCAATTTACAGAAATAAGGGATCGATTCTAGCAAGAACACAAAGGGCATATCTCATATCATCTTGGGTGCAACTGATAGGTGAATATCATTGCGATATTGTTCTTAGGCTGATTTTGCTAGGACCGAAGGTTGTTTCTTCATTCTCTACTTTTGTTTATGTAATTCATTTTATGACTCGCATTCGTCATGATAATTCGTTATAATCCTTAATATTAAGGGAAGTATACAGATAATTTCCCACAGGTCATAATTTGAAACTAGCCAGTACGCCAAGTGACCCGGAAGAACATCTGTTTTAAGATGCAATAGAGAACCAAATCCAATTTCTTGTATAGCTTCAATCTGCTTATCTGATGGTGGATTCTCCTTATTGTTCAGAAAGTGGTAAAGCCCAGAAGGAGACATCCGAGTCCTTAACACAGGCAGTCTGTCTTTGTATAAGCCCAGAAAGTGGCTTATAGAGTGGTTCAGTAGCTTCAGTAGGTGCTTCAGTAGCTTCAGTACGTCCTCAGCACGTCACTTCATCTTGGCTTGGCTTGCTTCCTACAACTCAGTAAAGCCTATTATTCACAAAGCAAGGGAAATAAGTTCACAAAATAAAGAAACTTGGTCAGTAAGGTTTAGATTCTCACACCTTGTTTTGTGAATCTCAGACCTTGTTCAGTGAATCTAAGGGCTTGTTTTGTGAAACTTGGTTATTATAAGTGGTTTAAATCATCTATTTTGCTCATACCTTTATTTGGTGAATTCACAGACCTTGTTTTGTGAATCTCAGACCTTATTCAGTGAATGTAAGGGCTTGTTTTGTGAAACTTGGTCATTATAAGTGGTTAAAATCATCTATTTTGGTCATACCTTTATTTGGTGAATTCACAGACCTTGTTTTGTGAATCTCATACCTTATTCCGTGAATCTAAGGGCTTGTTTTGTGAAACTTGGTCATTATAAGTGGTTAAAATCATCTATTTTGCTCATACCTTTATTTGGTGAATTCACAGACCTTGTTTTGTGAATCTCAGACCTTATTCAGTGAATCTAAGTGCTTGTTTTGTGAAACTTGGTCATTATAAGTTGTTAAAGAACATTATATTATAACAATAAGCTATGGCCAACAAGCTATGGTCAATTAACTGAATTTAAAGGTCTCAGATTCACTAAACAAGGTCTAAGCTTCACAAAATAAGTTCACAAAATAAGTTTCAGGATTCACAAAATAATTTCCAGGATTCACATAATAAGTTGCAAGATTCACAAAAGAAGATCCACAATTCACAAAATAAGGTCACAAAATAAGTTGGTCATTATAAGTGCATGGAAGAATATGTAAGAAAACAAATACAAAATTAAATAGAAAGTCAGAAGTAAAGAACATTGCATTATACATAGAAAAGTGATCCATGCAAATATTTAAAACAAAAGTACAACATTACATGATAATTTATGTTATCCAAAATGTTAAACTAAGACGTACGTAATTATACAGAAGGTTGACACTACTACGAAATTATACAAAATAACAAAAGGGCAAAGTTAAAACCTTAAAGTGAAAAGCCCTAGTTACACAGATAGTACATTACAAACAAGGGACAACTCTAGGCTATATATACATCATCATCAGAGGTAAATCAAGAAAAGATATATCTCTACGAGTGACTAGTAAGTCAGCAGCAATGCCAATAGCTATAGCTCGTTATTCACTCGGCGTAGCTTTTAAAACATGCAATGACTCATTAACTGCACTGCGTGCAACATCATCAAGAGCATTGAGATGAGTACTCTGAGATGGAATTTTTGCTTGCTTATAATGCAGTAAGAATTTGGCAATCATATCCTCCGTCATGAAACATTTGCATGTTTGAAAGACTATTCTAGGACCCCTACGAATAGTCCGAACACCATTCATATCATTTATGTCTACAGAAAGCCAATATGCCAAGGTGACCCCAGGTGCACTTTTGTGTATCAGAAATAGTTGAGCCCAATTTCGACAAACGAGCGCCATATTTGCTTTATCTTCGTTATGATTAATTTTTGAGAAGATTTTTTGCATAATATCTTGATTATTAAAAACAAAATGACATGCTTGATAGTGACGGCCAGGCACTATAACTTCCTTTAACGGCGAAAAAGAGAAATCCATAGCTGTTTGTTTTTCAGTGACATAAAGTGCGCGAAATGACTTTTGATCTTCGTCAAGAAGATTAACAACACAACCATTGCACCAAGGTGTCATACTTGTCTATGAAACAAGTGAAATACAAATATTAGTTAAACAAAAGAAATGTGAAAATACAAAACACAAATTCCTAGGTAGTTGGACTAACAAGCTGGGAAAATAAACAAAGGTGAAGGAGATTCTCAGACATATGAAGCACAAATTCCTCACAAAATTAGATCTAGGAAGCACAAAAACCGGGAAAATAAAAAGGTTTTGATTCTCATACCTTGTTTGGTGAATCTCAGACCTTGTTTAGTGAATCTCATACCTTGTTTTGTGAAACTTGGTTATTATAAGTGGTTAAAATCATCTGTTTTGCTCATTCCTTTATTTGGTGAATTCACAGACCCTATTTTGTGAATCTCAGGCCTTATTCAGTGAATTTAAGAGCTTGTTTTGTGAAACTTGGTCATTATAAGTGGTTAAAATCATCTATTTTGCTCTTTTCTTCTTAATTTGTTTCTCTGCTTCTTTGTAATCGCAGACCTTATTCAATTAATACTCAAGCAACAACGGAAGAAAACAAACAGAGCTAGTGTAATTTATGCAAATCTCGTAATTTATGCAAACCTTTGAATAATATCGAGACCTTATTCAATGAGAAAAACAACGTAGAAAAATACAACACGCAGAGAAAAACAACAATGAGAAAATGCAACACGCACTAAATTTTCGGTTTGAAGATAATATAACAATAAGCTACTGGTTTCACAAATTTACCTCCTAGATTCACAAAATAAGTTCTAGGTTTCACAAAAGCAGGTAAACGAAATCTGAACAAACAGATGACAAACATTAAGTCCAAGTTTGAAGATAATATAACAATAAGCTACTCGTTTCACAAATTTACCTCCTAAATTCACAAAATATGTTCTAGGTTTCACAAAAGCAGGTAAACGAAATCTTAACAAACGGATGACAAACATTAAGTCGAAGTTTGAAAATAATATAACAATAAGCTACTGGTTTCACAAATTTACCTCCTAGATTCACAAAATAAGCTACTGGTTTCACAAGTTTGAAATAGAAAGGAACATACGAAAAAGCAGAGAAATCGACTGCAATTGATTTTATGCGTTCCTACTGTCTTCGATTATGCTCACAAAGCAATCAAAACCTGCATAATAATAACAATAATTTAGTAAAGAAACGGAAAATACAAAAATAAGAGAAAGTTTCAATCAAATTGCGAAAATAATCGAGCAGAAACGAAATGCATAAAAATCAAACGAAGTCGAAGGAAAATATAAAAATAAGAGAAAACTGAGTAATCGACTTCAATGGCTGAAAGGAACATACGAAGAAAAGGAGAAATCGACTTCAATGGCGGAAGACGGAGTTCAGCGAATGGCGAATAGCGAAGACGGAGTGAGTGGCGAATGGCGAAGACGGAGTGAATGGCGAAGACGGAGTAATGGTGATAATGGCGGAATAGATGAGCTTGTAATGTGATAATGGCGGAAAAGTAGCTGTGAAGGAAGAGAGAGAAACAAATGGTGAGTAAATGTTCAGGAAGTGAGATCGTAAATGTGAGTAAATGGTGAGGAAGTGCGTTATTTGGGAGTATATATGAGGACACGTGTCACCATCTGGTGCATTTGTAATAATTAGATCCAATGGTGAGTAAATGGTTCAGCCGCCTCACCCTAAGGAGGGTGCCTCACCTGATTCAATTTATATATATATATATATATATATATATATATATATATATATATATATATATATATATATATATATATATATATATATATATATATATATATATATATAGGATCCTATGAGAACGAACACTCAGTGAGAACGGTGAGAACGACCTTTATAATAAAACTCACGCGCGTCCTTAGTTTATCACAAATTCACAACATAAATTAATCTCTCATCCTCTCCTAATCAGATCCTTCCTCAAACCCAAATCCCCCTATCACCACCTACCACCATGTCATCGTCTCCGGCGACGTTCGCAACAACTCCGGCGACGAATCAACTTCTCTGCGCCTTGACGCCACAACCACCACGCACGTGCACCTGTCAGTTGCCGGCATCAACCATCATCGAGCATCCAAAATCTCAAATCGCCGTCGCAACCTTCCATGATGCCGGCTCAACTCCATAGAATCCATTCAACATTTTGAACCGTCAATTTTCGAGCTCCGGATCTCGATTTTCAGCGGAATCTCAAATCGTGGTCGCAACCTTACGGTGTTGGGGGTTGTTAATAATGGTGGTATGCTTTCTCAAAGCGGGTCGTGTAATGATCTGTGAACAAAACTCTTGTTTTCTGAACTATTAGTTTTACTCCGTAACTGTTTTCTTGAATTCGTTTCAAGAGTGAATGGCGGTTCAGACATTCAGTGGTTGTATTGCCTTAATCATCTGAGAAAGTTTCTGTTTGATTTTTTTATGCGTTTTATCAAAGTTTGCTGAATTCTGGTAATACACGAACTTGAGAACAGGAGATTATCAGGACTGACCGACTGATACAATAACACGAATCTTTCGTCACTGTTCTTTTCTCCACACCAATCGCCACAGATTGTAGTCTTTTACGGTCTATCAATCTCGGAATTAAACTCTCGTATTAATTAGTATCCAAAGCTAGTCCATCCTCAGACTAGTGACTGCCACTCTATCCACAACAACAACAAAAAAAAAAGAAAAAATGAAAATGGTGTCGTCTGCTAATATTGCGTCGCTCAAAGTAGGAGTGCACAAATTGGCGGTAGCCTTAGAAGGATTTGCTCTAAAATTGGCCCCAAAGGGGACGTTTACGATAGCAAGTTGCCATCTATTTCCCAGGAAAGCAATACAACGGGGGCACATAAGGTGTTTGATAAAATTCCCAAACCAAATACTTTCTCAAATCAAACCACAAAAAGTGGTAACTGAACAATCTGTTTGGTGAAATGCCGTAACCAAAACGAATACAAGGATTTTACGTAAAAAGTGTACCTACTATGGAAAAAAGTTGTATATGCATCGTCATAAAGTGTGTATAAAATTTAAGTAAATAACGTCCGTATAATATTGTAAAGTGTATCTGGATTTACCCCCAAAATAAAGGCGTATCTGACATGTATTTTAATGTATCTAGTAGCTGTATAAAAAAAAAGGAAAAAAAATATATCTATATTATTATAGAGTGTATCTATAAAAAAAAGGAAAAAAATGTATCTATATTGTTATAGAGTGTATCTAGAATTCTTGAAAAAAGCGTACCTAAGAGTGTCTAAAGTGTATCTAAGATTTGGTAAAAAAAAAAAAAAAAAAAGCGTATCTGACATGTATTTTAATGTATCTAGTAGCCGTAAAAAAAAATGGAAAAAAAAATGTATCTGTATTGTTATAAAGTGTATCTAGAATTCTTGAAAAAAAAAACGTACCTAGGAGTGTATGAAGTGTATCTAAAATTTGGTAAAAAAAAGGTGTATCTACATTCTTAAAATGTGTATATAGAATTTTGGTAAAAAGTGTACCTACTTTAGTTAAAAGTGTATATAAGACTTGGTAAAAAAAAAAAAAAAAATGTGCACCTTTTATATATATTCTAATGTATCTAGTGCGTTCTCACCGTTCTCACTGAATGGTCGTTCTCACCGGATCCCACCTCTATATATATATATAGAGGCGGGATTCGGTGAGGACGGTTAAATATTTGATGATTGAGGATTGCAATACAATGTCACGAAAAAAATCAGACTTGTCCAAAAAAAAAAAAAATAAATTTATTTTTTTTTTTTTTTTTTTTTTTGTGCAGCTATTTTTTTCGTGTGATATTGTATTGAATATCACGAAAAAAAATCAGACTTGTCGAAAAAAAAAACAAAATTTAGAAAAAAAATAATTTTTTTTTTTTTTGCGCAGCTATTTTTTTCGTGTGATATTGTTTCGAACAACCTGTGATATTGTATTGAATATCACGAAAAAAATCAGACTTGTCCAAAAAAAAAATATAAATTTTTTTTTTTTGCGCTGCTATTTTTTTCGTGTGATATTGTTTCGAACAACCTGTGATATTGTATTGAATATCACGAAAAAAATCAGACTTGTCCAAAAAAAAAATTTTATAATTTTTTTTTTTTGCGCAGCTATTTTTTTCGTGTGATATTGTTTCGAACAACCTGTGATATTGTATTGAATATGACGATAAAAATCAGACTTGTCCAAAAAAAAAAATTTATAAAAATAATTTTTTTTTTTTTTTTTTTTTTTTGCAGCTATTTTTTTCGTGTGATATTGTTTCGAACAACCTGTGATATGGTATTGAACAACCTGTGATATTGTAACGAAATCCTCAAAAAGATAGTATATATATATTGATGTACTAGATTTAATTCCCGTGCGATGCACGGGCCTAGAATAATATTTTTCTTTAACATCATACAATGAGATAGGCGATTATATAATGAAAAAATATTAGGTAAACGACATATTCTAATAGTATATTGGTCGGGATCAACTATTTTTGAATATGATGCTAATAGCAGCATATTGAATTAGCACATTCAATATATACATGAAACGATTCTAATTATCCTATAATCTGCTAATTATCAGACAACCTTTTTAAATTTGCTAATTTAATTTGATAGTCAAACCTGGCACTAAAATCTGCTAATCGTATTTTATTATCGTTATCCGCTATTATAAATCTGGTTCTTGAGCATAAACTAATTTTTCTTCTTTAAGAGCTTTCAATAAGATATGCGAGAACAATGGAAAAAAATAAGTGTATAACTTATGTGGAATAATAAAAATAGTAGATTCTTTTTTTTCTCTGTCACATATTCGTATGAATTAAATTTTCTGAACTTCATAAGACGTAAATCAAAATTTCATCATCATAAGTTAATATATAAAAGGATATAAAATATCAAGTTCGATCACGCTTAAGTTATAACCCTAACAAATCAAAACCTAAAGCAATAATTCAAAGAAATCATTTTGTGAACGGAAACTACATTAAACCAAATACTAATCCGACAGTCGGGTGT
Source organism: Silene latifolia (assembly GCF_048544455.1). Lineage (NCBI taxonomy): Eukaryota > Viridiplantae > Streptophyta > Magnoliopsida > Caryophyllales > Caryophyllaceae > Silene > Silene latifolia. The sequence continues at coordinate 26,715,979 of NC_133538.1, forward strand.
AACTAATTAAGGAAGTCAGTTTTAGTAATAATAATCATTGTTTGGCACAACAATTCATGTAAAATGCAAACTCTACATTAGGATGGTATTTGAAAACTTATGTAACATTATACTTCAGTCTCAATTTTTTTTTCCTTATTTTATTCTTTGTGGTGTATTTTAATAAAAGATAAACAAACGATCGAGACATGGTGAGTATAAAATAATTAATTAATTTTTTTTATTACTTGTCAATTGCAAAATAAATCAAATAAATCAAATATAGTAAATATATTATTATTTGTTATTTGAGACCGATGAAGTAATAATAAAAAATTAGGGTGAATAAATTTCATTATCATGATTATATTCGGTTATTGATTGTTGCTCATCATTTTGGATCCACTTAAAACTATTTTGTAAAAATTGGTCTCTAGAATTGCCGATATTGAACACATGGTTTTTGTACAAAGGGCATCGAGTACCTCAACCTGTTTTCAAATCCGGTTCAACTACGTGCTTTTAAAATCACGACTTTCCCAAACCATATTCGACCTGGCTGTCGTAGGTATGATTCATGTCCTATTGAACTCGAGCAGTGGAAGGATTATATGGTTGAAGAATGACAAGTTTATGATATATATGGGAAAGTATAATTGATGTAATTTTAAGATCAAAGATCGAACTCACATCTCGCCGCTTGCGCTCTCTATATATCAAATCCAAACATTGGTAATATGCCTATATTTTACTACCTTTATACAAATTTCGTAAAAACTCAAGTTGCTAGCTTACATAATCTACAAAACCTATTAAGCAAAAAAAAAGTAGTTTACGTGGATAAACTATAAGGTTGTTTTTGAAAAAAAAAAACCTATATATAGTCATCTATATTAGTTCGCTTTTTATGCGGATAACTCTACGGTTTCTCGAATCTCCTCTTAGCTAGGTGCAATTTTGATAAAAGCAAATCATAAGTGTAATATATCATATCGTATACGGTGAGTATACACTCAATTTATGTTGAGTGTAATACATTCTGAAGTCGAGTTTAATATATTTGGTGCGAGAAAAATCAACGTGATTTACACCCTCTTAGAGCCATTCATGCATACTTTTTGGGAAGGGGGCCAGGACATTCAAACGTTAATTGGGTAGAAGTTTCTTATTTTTTTTACCAAAAAGAAAACTACACACCAGAATAATAATAATTGCAGAATAAAAATCAAAATCTACATGAAAAAATTTACCTAGGCCGAGTGTAATACATTATGGTACATTTAATTTAATTAGGTGTCTTCTTTTTATTCTCAAGATGTGCTTAATTATTTACGACAAATGCCAATAGTATCGATACTTGAAACACACAAACGAATTGGTGGCATAAATGGGTATGTATAAATTTTGGTGGTTCGAGTAATAAATTACTTTATTAAGTGCGTGTTAAAACGTAATTAAATTGTGTTGCATTGATGATTTTTTTTTGTAAACTTTTTGTGTAAATAAATATATGAATAGTAAATTTTCGATATACCTCTTGAATCATAGTTGATCACTAAGTTAAAACGACATTAACTTCTGTGGCCGTAATCCCAAAGACATCATCAACGTGTCAAAGATTCACCAACACTGCAAAAAAAATTGAGACGATTAGATTCATGTATGATAATCATAATTTAAAGAAGCAACATGTAAGCAATTCAATATATAATGCTGTGACACCCCTGTACTCTAAGTGCTTTACCAGGACTACTTAAGGTATAAGAACGTCACCATCTCGGTTACCCGAGACAATGATAATCAAATGACAATGAAGAAATATCATTTAAATAACAATATAGTTTAAAGTGATTACATGATCAAAACGAAAACTGTTAAACTGAAATACAAGGTTCTCAGACGGTCTACTGATCAAACTATCAAAGCTATAAAACATCGTCTGACATAGCGGAAGACTTCTAACTGCCACGTGACGACTCATCCCAGCTATCCCATACGTTTCATATCATACCTGCTCAATACCTGCTCACCATCCCCGAATGGCTCACCACAGTTTTTAAAACATTTAAACGGGGTCAGTACTAATTACACAATCAAAGCAACACTGAAACAATCATACAAACAGCTCACACACAATCCCAGTCTCCATCTCCAATCACCTCATAACTGACTACACACTAAAGTGTGTAGCACTGCCAGAGTACCCATCGCAACAGATACTCCTCGCCGCCAGCGGGGGACCGTAGCCGTTCCCACCTATGCCCCGCTCATCTCCATTGAGGGATAAATCCATGTTCATTAATGTGCACATCCCTTATGTGGTGGGTTACACAGAAGGCGAATCAAGGGCGTGAAGCCACTCCCGCAAGTGACTCCACTCAGCCAGGGACGCACCCCGAAGAACACAGACAAATAAACAGTAACCGCAACACAGAATCAACAACCGTCTGAATCAATCAATAATACGAAATCACAACCGTCTGAATCAATCAACAATCATTAACTACAGCACAATCACCACACATTATGTATTTAATACTGAGTAGGGAAATCCTATAATACTCCGTATTTACAAGTCTTGGGGTACTCTATCGAGTAGCCCTTACTCTGTCGAGTAAGGGTAAGTTGCGAAATAAAATAGTTTCTTACCTGTTGGGTACTCGATCGAGTAGCTGGGGTACTCGATCGAGTAAGGGGGTACTCGATCGAGTACCTTGGGTACTCGATCGAGTGTCCGGTTTTACGGGGAGTTTTCTCGGGTTTTGTTAATTATGCGATTAAGGTATTTAAACATAGTCGTCATTGTTTTAAATCACTTTTACAAAACCTAAAACCCTGTTTAAGAGAGAAAGCAACCAGTTCATCTTCCTAATCGCATTCTTAGCAATTCCCGGAGTTCAGACGGTCGGTTCTTGTCGTTATTCGTGTCGTTGAGTTCCTTGCGTCGAGGGTAAGCTTTTAATATAATTTTTATAATGTTTTGTTAAGTTTGGTTAAACCCTAATTTAGAGATTGGGGGTTTTGTGTGTAGTATGTGATGTGTAGTCTCTTTGTGTTATATGATAGGAGAAGGGTTCGTAGAAGAGGCTTTTTGACTCACCATTGATACCGTCCTCGATTGTTGCTTTCCAGGTAGGATTTCCTACTCGCATTAGTCCCATAATGGGATATTGGTGATGTCTTTGTATTTGGTTGTTTGATATGATGATTATATTGTGTTTGTGGTTGTGATTGCTGTTGATGGTTCTCGAGATGCGTTCTCGGCTGAGTGGGGTCACTTGCGGGAGTGACCTCACGCCCTAGTTTCGCCCTTCGTGGAACCCGCCACGGAAGGGGATGTGCACATTAATGGACAGGGTTATCGCTCGGTATGATGAGCGGGGCTTAGGTGGGAACTACTGCGGTCCCCCACCGGCGGTGGTCTAGTGGACGATCGGTATTGAGATGATGGGAGTTGGTTGGTGGTGTGTGTGTGTGTGTGACAGATTCACTGTCTGTTTATCTTATTATTGTTATCTATATTGATTGTGTGATTAGTATCGACCCGGTGTTTGTTTTGTAAACTGCGGTGATCCATTCGGGATGGTGAGCGATATATTGAGCGAGTATTGAGATGAGTACTGGGATAGCTGGGATGCCACGACATGATGATAGGAGTCTTCCGCTGTAGCCTTTAGTTTATTTACATTTCAGTTAGACAGTCAGTTGGAATGATGTATCGTACTTTGGTTTGGTTTTGAGGATTGTATTTATTCACTAAACTAATTATAATAAACGTTGGTTCTTTATTGTTGTTTAATTATCATTGCCTCGGGTAACCGAGATGGTAATGTCTTCATACCTGAGTGGTCCTGGTAAGGCACTTGGAGTATGGGGGTGTTACAAATGGTATCGTGAGCGACGATCCCGAAACCCGTAACCAATGAACTTAATGAACATAGGGAGTCAATTAAAATGAACCCGGGTAAAAGTTGTAGGAGCTAGTGCAAAGGCTTGGGAGACGTCCTAAAGTCGCAGGGTCGCCCTACAACTTTGAACCGGTCACATGGGGGAAGTGTTTGTCGAGTTGTATGTGTGTTTGGTTAACTTGTTTACAAATGTGATGGAATGTGTTGATTGTTGGATGTTCGAAGTTGGAAGTTGAGAAGGTGAAAGAAAAGTGATGATATATAGAAACTGTTGATGAAATGATAACATGTTGAATGTTTTACAACGTGGCAATTAATAGCATGATGAAATGATCTCGTAGATATAGAAAAGATGTGTAGCATGATTGTTATGATATAATATGTGATTTATAAAGTTTAACATGTTAGCATATGACGTAACATGCGGGTAGCTCTTACGAATTAATGTTACTCGATCGAGTGGGACCGACTCGATCGGGTGGGTTTTTGCGATTTTGAGTCCGAGAATCGAGTTTTGGGGCACTCGATCGAGTAACTAGGGGTACTCGATCGAGTAGGGGTCACTCGATCGAGTAGCCTAGATACTCGATCGAGTAGGTAAGAGATCGAAGGTCTGTTTGGGTGCGGAGTTTGGGTACTCGATCGAGTACGTGGGGCACTCGATCGAGTAGCCCGTTACTCGATCGAGTGGGTTTGGGAACTCGATCGAGTAGGTTCTGGGGGTCGCGTCTTCGTGTTTTGAAGTTTAGTACGTATGTTCATATCTACCCCTTTTCTTATATATGTATAGTTTCAAGATGCCGCCCAAGAGAACTGCTTTCTACGCGAGAGTTGAGCTTATGACCGTGGATGACATCGTTAAGATGTTAGAGCACCAGGATGCTCTTACTGAGACCCTAAAGAAAGTGAATGAGGACAAGAATAAGGATAAGGAGAAGGAGGTTGATCATTCAAAAATCAGCCTTTACATTGCGAGGTTTAACCCGAAGGAATACAAGGGGGTTGGGGAGCCTAATCTGCTTGATAGTTGGCTGAGAGAGAAGGAGAACATCTTAGACTTGGTTCATTGTCCTGATGAGATGAGAGTGGAACAGCCGCGTTCTATCGAGGGAGGCGAGGCAAGTGGTGGGATTCAGTGAAAGTGAGTGCTAGGGAGATATATGCAAGCCAAGGCTTACCTGCTATACCTTGGGAGGAGTTTCGTAAGGCTGTGAGGAAGGAGTTTGTACCGGAGCATGTGAGGAGTAAGATGAGAGAGGAGTTTGATGGTTTTAAGATGACTGCTGAGATGTCTGTGGCTGAGTACTACAGTCATTCAACGAGAAGTCTAGGTATCTTTGAGGATATGGGTTTGAGTGAGGAGAATTTGGCATTGAGGTTCGAGAGGGGGTTGACCACCAAGATTATGGATAAGTTACCCGTGGGGATCCTTGCGATGTTAAAGAAGCTTATGAGAGAGAGGAGAGCGGAGAGGCCGGTGGAGATGGCTCAAGAAAGGTCGGGTGGTGAGAAGAGGAAGTTCGAGAGCGAGGGTGGTGGCCAATCGAATCACAAGAAAGGCAACCACAATCGATCTAAAGGATTTTCTTCTAGGTCCAGGTTTAGTCTTTGGGACTTCCTTTGGGCGTGGCCGTGGAAGTGTGAGTAATAGTTGGGAGTGACTGCTTTGGTTGTGGTGGTGTAGGCCACAAGAGACATGAGTGCACGAGTGCACCGGGATCTTTCGAGAGACCTGCGCACAGAGCTTCATGAGCGAGCAACAAACCTACTGGATCATGGCCAAACCGGGAAGTCGAGTTACCGGGGAGTGGAGGCAACCGCAACGGCGGTAATTCTTATCAAAAAACACCGACGAACAACAACAACAATCAAGGGTCGGGTGCTAAGCCGACCGCATCGGCCAAGATCTTGTCCAGGAGGTGGACAGAAGACCAGTGGCAAGTTATTCATGATGGAAAAGAAGGCAGCTGAGGAAGATGCGCACGTTATCACCGGTACATTCCTTGTTAATGGTGTTCCTACCTTTGTTTTGTTCGATTCGGGGGCTTCTCAGTCATTTGTGTCTTCGAGTCATGTTAAACAGTTGGGTTTGAGAGTATATGAATCTGTTAGTGAGCAAGTTTTCATACCTTCGGGTGAGTCTGTATCGTGTGGGAGATTGTTTAGAGATGTATCTTTGATAGTTGGGCAAGTTGATTTCCCTGTAGACTTGCTAGAGTTTCCTTTTAACGGTTTTGAGATGATAGTTGGGATGGATTGGTTAGGAAAGTATAAAGCTAAGATAGACTGTCATCAAAAGAAAGTGTCCTTAAGAGGTCCAAAGGGTGTTAGTGTGTCTTATCGTGGGTTTCTCGTCAAACCCAAAGTTAAGTTGATTGCAGCTGTTACCTTGAAGTCTTATCTGAGGAAGGGATGTCCTCTGATCTTGTGCCATGTGAGAGATGACCGGATAGAGAGCCCGACAGTTGATGAGATACCAGTGGTGGGAGAGTTTGCATATGTTTTTCCAGAAGAGATTCCGGGGTTGCCACCGAAGAGGGAGATAGATTTCACCGTAGAGTTGAAGCCAGGGACGGGGCCAATCTCTAAGGCACCGTACCGTATGGGTCCTAAGGAGATGGAGGAACTTAGGAAGCAGTTGGATGATTTGACAGAGAAGGGATACATTAGACCAAGTGTATCGCCTTGGGGAGCACCAGTTCTTTTCGTGAAGAAGAAAGATGGGAGTTTGAGGCTATGCATAGATTACAGGGAGCTGAACCGTGTGACGATAAAGAACAAGTATCCTTTGCCAAGGATAGATGACCTGTTTGATCAGTTGAGCGGTGCAACAGTCTTTTCTAAGATTGATTTGAGGTCGGGGTACCATTAGGTGAAGATTAGAGAGGTGGACATACCAAAGACAGCTTTCACGTCAAGGTATGGCCATTATGAGTATGTGGTGATGCCGTTTGGGTTGTCTAATGCGCCGCCAGTGTTTATGGATTTGATGAATAGAATCTTCAGACAGTTCTTGGACCAGTTTGTAGTGGTGTTTATCGATGATATCTTAGTCTACTCTAAGACTAAGGAGGAGCATGAGGAGCATTTGAGGATCGTGTTGCAGACTTTGAGGGATCATGAGTTGTATGCTAAGCTGTCCAAGTGTGAGTTCTGGTTAGAGAAAGTTGCTTTTCTGGGCATGTAATCTCTAAAGATGGGGTAGTGGATCCGGCGAAGATTGAAGCGAAAGACAAAGTGGGAAGCACCAAAGAATGTTCTTGAGGTTAGAAGTTTCTTGGGTTTAGCTGGATACTACAGACGGTTCGTGAAAGATTTCTCCAAGATAGCTAGACCGATGACAGCGTTGATGAGGAAAGAGAACAAGTTTCGTTGGGATGAGAGTTGTGAGACGGCGTTCCAAACATTAAAGGAGCGTTTGACCACGCTCTGTCCTCGCATTGCCTGAAGGGAGCGAGAATTTCGAGGTTTATACAGATGCCTCGAAGAATGGGCTGGGATGTGTGTTAATGCAGAATGGTAAAGTGACTGCCTATGCTTCTAGGCAGTTGAAGCCTTATGAGGAGAACTACCCTACTCATGATCTGGAGTTGGGTGCAGTGGTGTTTGCTCTCAAGATTTGGATACATTACCTTTATGGAGCAATCTTTAAGGTATTTTCTGATCACAAGAGTCTTAAGTACATCTTCACGCAGAAGGAATTGAACATGAGACAGAGGAGGTGGATGGAGTTGATTGGCGATTACGACATGGAAATCATCTACCATGAAGGGAAGGCCAATGTTGTTGCTGATGCTTTGAGTAGGAAGAGTGTACATTCCTTGTGTACAGCTCTATCTTTGATGAGGCTGAGGGATGAGGTAGCGAGCTTTGGGATACATATGATGCAGAAAGGAGATGCCATGGGTGATATGACAGTACATCTGGAGTTTTATGATGATATTCGGGATAAGAAGGCTTTGGATCCTAAGATAGTGGAGTGGAGAGCTGGAGTAGAGAAAGGGACAGTAACCCGCTTTTCTATTCATACAGATGGTAGTTTGAGGTTTGATGGCAGGTGGTGTGTTCCTAATGACGGGGAGTTGAAAAAGACAATCATGACAGAGGCGCATTGCACACCATATTCAGTTCATCCAGGTGGAGACAAGCTATACAAGGATTTGAAGAAAACGTTTTGGTGGCACAGGATGAAGAAAGAGACAAATGAGTTTGTGTCCGTTGTTTGACATGCCAGAGAGTTAAAGGGGAACAGAGAAGACCACAAGGTAAGATTCAGTCTTTAGAGGTGCCTGAGTGGAAGTGGGAATCCATTTCCATGGATTTCATTGTGGGTTTGCCTAAGAGTCAACAAGGTAACAACATGATTTGGGTGATAGTGGATCGTCTGACCAAGTCAGCTCACTTTGTTCCAATGAAAGATACATGGACTAAGGCACAATTGGCTATGGCCTATCGAAAGAACGTGCTTAAGTTACATGGAGTCCCTAAGGACATAGTGTCTGACAGAGATGCGAGGTTTATATCAAGGTTTTGGAAGGAGTTGCAGGAATCGTTGGGAACAACTTTGAAGATGAGTACAACATTTCATCCTGCGACAGACGGGCGGTATCGAGAGAACAATCAAGACTCTTGAGGATATGTTGCGAGCTTGTGTGATGGATTTTGGTGGTAGGCGGGAGCGAGAGGTTGGACTTGATAGAGTTTTCTTACAACAACGACTATCACACCAAAGTATTGGTATGGCACCGTTTGAGGCTTTGTATGGGAGGAGATGTAGGAGTCCAATCTGTTGGGATGACAGTGCTGAGGCAGTGGTTTTAGGACCAGAGATGGTGCATGAGATGGTGGAACAGATTAAGATGATCAGGGAACGGATGAGAGCAGCCCAGGATCGACAAAAGAGTCATGCAGATCTACATCGTCGGGACATAGAGTTTCAAGTTGGGGACAAGGTTCTTCTGAAAGTGTCTCCTATGCGTGGGGTTATGAGATTTGGGAAGAAAGGCAAGTTAAGTCAGAAGTTTATAGGGCCTTATGAGATCTTAGAGCGAGTTGGGGAAGTTGCTTATCGTCGGCTTTACCAAAGTGCGTTAGAGAGAGTGCATAATGTGTTTCATGTATCGCAGCTGCGGAAATATGTGAGTGACCCGTCACATGTGTTGGAGGCAGAGAGCTTAGAGCTAGATGAGTCCTTATCATACCTTGAGGTGCCTAAGCAGATTCTAGACCGAAAGGTTAGAAAGACTAGGAGTGGTGAGACAGTTTTGCTTAAGATCCTTTGGTCTAACCACGAGACCGAGGAAGCTACATGGGAGCCAGAGGAAGCTATGAAAGAGCGTTACCCTTTCCTCTTTGATCAGGTATGTATGGTTACGAGGACGTAACCTTGTTTCTTTTAGGGGGGTAGGAGATGATCGCGAGCAGTTTTTACGAGTTTTATACCCCTTTTATATGTTGTGTCGGTATGTTTGTCGGGATGAGTTGGGTTAGTATCATGTTTTACGTTGAATTTTGTTTGACCTTCGAGTCGGGAAGCTTATGGGAGTACCTTTGTTTAATAGTGGTTTGAACTTCGGGGACGAAGTTCCTTTTAAGGAGGGAAGACTGTAATACTCCGTATTTATAAGTCTTGGGGTACTCTATCGAGTAGCCCTTACTCTGTCGAGTAAGGGTAAGTTGCGAAAAAAAATAGTTTCGACTGTTGGGTACTCGATCGAGTAGTCAGGGGTACTCGATCGAGTAAGAAATTACTCGATCGAGTACTTTGGGTACTCGATCGAGTGTCCGGTTTTACGGGGAGTTTTCTCGGGTTTTGTTAATTATGCGATTAAGGTATTTAAACATAGTCGTCATTGTTTTAAATCACTTTTACAAAACCTAAAACCCTGTTTAAGAGAGAAAGCAACCAGTTCATCTTCCTAATCGCATTCTTAGCAATTCCCGGAGTTCAGACGGTCGGTTCTTATCGTTGAGTTCCTTGCGTCGAGGGTAAGCTTTTAATATAATTTTTATAATGTTTTGTTAAGTTTGGTTAAACCCTAATTTAGAGATTGGGGGTTTTGTGTGTAGTATGTGATGTGTAGCCTCTATGTGTTATATGATAGGAGGAGGGTTCGTAGAAGAGGCTTTTGACTCAAATTTGTTGATACCGTCATTGTTGTGCTTTCCAGGTAGGATTTCCTACTCAGTATTAGTCCCATAATGGGATATTGGTGATGTGCTGTATTTGGTTGTTTGATATGATGATTATACTGTGTTTGTGGTTGTGATTGTTGTTGATGGTTCTCGAGATGCGTTCTCGGCTGAGTGGGGTCACTTGCGGGAGTGACCTCACGCCCTAGTTTCGCCCTTCGTGGAACCCGCCACGGAAGGGGATGTGCACATTAATGGACAGGGTTATCGCTCGGTATGATGAGCGGGGCTTAGGTGGGAACGGCTGCGGTCCCCCACTGGCAGGGCTGGTTCAGTGGACAGTCAGTATTGAGATGATGGGAGTTGGTTGGTGGTGTGTGTGTCTGTGTGTGTGTGATAGTTCAGCTGTCTGTTTATCTTATTATTGTTATCTATATTGATTGTGTGATTAGTACTGACCCCGGTGTTGTTTTGTAAACCTGCGGTGATCCATTCGGGGATGGTGAGCAGATATTGAGCAGGTATTGAGATGAGTACTGGGATAGCTGGGATGCCACGACATGATGATAGGAGTCTTCCGCTGTAGCCTTTAGTTTATTTACATTTCAGTTAGACAGCCGGTTGGAATGATGTATCGTACTTTGGTTTGGTTTTGAGGATTGTATTTATTCACTAAACTAATTATAATAAACGTTGGTTCTTTATTGTTGTTTGATTATCATTGCCTCGGGCAACCGAGATGGTAATGTCTTCATACCTGAGTGGTCCTGGTAAGGCACTTGGAGTATGGGGGTGTTACAAATCCTACCTGGAACAGCAATCTATCAGACGATCTAGCAGCTATCTCAAAACCTCTCTTCTACAAACCTTCCTCCTACACATACATTCATACAAATACTACCTTAAACATACAATCATAAAAACCTCCAAATCCCCAAATCTACCCAATTAGGGTTTTAACCAAACTCAATGAAACAATATAAAAATCATACTAGGAGCTTACCCATAATACGACGGTCTCAACGACGTAAAGAACTTAACGATCCGACGACTCTAGCCATTAGGATTTGCCAACAACGCGACGAGAGAGAACTACGTAACTTCTTTTTCTTTTTAAAGGTTTAGAAAGGTGAAAAGTGATTAAAGAAAATGACGGAAGCCTTTTATATTAATCTCGCGTTATTAGCAAAACCCGTCAAAACAAACCCGTAAAACACACTTACTCGATCGAGTAAGGCACTTACTCGATCGAGTGCCCCCTACTCGATCGAGTACCCAACTCACTCGATCGAGTACCCTACTGGCAGACTACTGTTTTTTGTCAAAAACTTTTTACTCGACAGAGTAAGCCCCACTCGATAGAGTACCCATAGACTCATAAAAACGTAGTATTACAGTCTTCCCTCCATAAAAAGAACTTCGTCCCCGAAGTTCAACCCATACATAAAAACAAACCTACCAACACGATTAAGACACAACAACGTGATACGTGCATTTTATATAGTCTTTTTAGCCTATTTTATGCACGTATTTCTATGCTTTTATCGTAGTTTTATGCTACGAAATGCCTCGAATATGCTACTGTGGGTTATTATGTCTTATTTGCAGGAATGAACCCAAAAGTGGTGAAATCAAGCCTTTTACCGTCCGTTTAGCATGCATTTGGAGGAAGAGATAATTTGGAGCGGGAAATATTGCTGTCTTGGGATGCGTGAAGCTATTTCGGGAGCTAAAAGGCCAAGTCAAAGACCAAATTACAAGACCAACACGAGCTGGAACCAGGAACCACTCGATCGAGCAGTTTCTTTTGGTCGATCGAGTAAACAGACAAAGGAACTGTTCGATCGAGTGGCCAACTGTTCGATCGAGCTTTATCTTTTGGTCGATCGAGTAAACAGACGCAGGAAATGTTCGATCGAGTGACTTAACTATTCGATCAAGCAATTACAAGCTATTGGGCCTCAATTTACGTTAAGCTTAGATTAGGTTTTAAGTTTTTAGGCTATAAATAAAAAAGGGTAGAACATACGTTACCTCTCTCCCTCTTCACCTCTCTAATTACTCTTAATACTCTGTCACTTTTACACTGTTGTTTTGCTCTTTCTTTTCCGGATCAAAATTCAGTAATTGTTTCTCTTCCTTTTCTCTTTCTTTTTAATGTTTATTTATTGTTCTTATTTCTATTACTCTTGTTTCCCTTTAATTATGCGTAGCTAATTCCCCTAGTATGTTAGGATTAGGGAAGCCGTGGTAGCGATGTTTTAATTGACTTATATAGATTAGTCTTGCGATAGGAATTGTATTAGGTAATTTAATTGTTATCCGGTCGAATGAATGCATGCAGGAGACCATAAATTTAGTTTACCCCGACCTAGATCGAAAGATTGGAAGGGAAGGATTGCTTAATTACAATAGGGTATTGCAGTGAGGGCGAAAGTTAAGCTGTTTACGCTCTAGGGCGGTTTAGGGACCGAAAGGTGACGACCATAGCTCTTCTTATCAATAGTCTAATCGCCTTAGTATTCCCGATAGTATAAGATCTGATAGCTGCCACGGTAGACCGACTCCTAGCATACTTCCTTTCTCTTATTTTTTAATTTCCTTTATTCCCTTCTCTTGCCTCCAGTTTCAGTAGTTTAGTTACTTCACAATCAATTCAACCCCATTTACGTGACACCCCGACGGACCGAATTAAACAGATAGATAGCAACTTAGCCTCCCTGTGGAGATCGACCCTACTTACCGCTGACTTCAGTTAGTAGTAACTTAGGTATTTATTTTTGGTACAAAACGACCGTATCAAATTTTGGCGCCGTTGCCGGGGAGGCGACGCTTTTTTATCTGTTTTATTTTTGTTTGTCTTTTCGCCTCAAGGGAAGACTAAGTACCTTGAGGCCGTTTTAATCTTTTTCCTTTAGTGCTGTTTTGATAGGCCTTACAGGTACTACCTAGACAGTTCTAGGTGAGAGATCGTCAAAGGGAAGGCTTGAGTACCTTTGACCAATCACCTATGTCCCATTACATGGAACAGCCAGTGATTTACTGCGGGAGATGTGGTGCTGCTGGGCATGATGCAGTTTGTTGTCTGACAGGGAATGACGAAGCTTACGCGTTCCAACAGCGTAGACGAGCTAGTCAAGCAGCTGTAGTTGTGCCGCCACAATCACCCGATCAATGGCCACCACAACGAGATCCTCCCGATATGCAAGAAGAAGAATTCGCGGAGCTGAAATCTTTAATGGAGACAATTGCATCTCAATTGCAAGCTCAGCAAGATTATGATAGACAATTCTACTCGCGAGTTGATGAGCTCAAGTCTGTAGTTGCTCGATTAGCGTAGATATGCAAGAAGAAGAGGTATACCTTGCTGAGGGCGGTTTTTCCCCTGAGGAAACCGTATTGCCCAATGCTGAAGATGACCTCTATGACTCCGACGACGAGTTTCTATCGTATTTCCAGAGTTTACGCGAAGATTTCAGCCCCACCCAGGAATTATCACTCGATCAAGTGACTTATAATAGTCGATAGAGTGATTTGCCAGGAGAAACTGCTCGATCGAGTGATATCACTGCTCGATCGAGTGGAATTCAGGAGGAAATTGGTCGATCGAGTGACTATTCTGCTCGATCGACTGAGTTGGCCATTGGGAGCTATGATTCGTCATGTGGGTTTGATTTAGATGACGATTTTGACGATGACAATGGATACGGTGAGTCTCCCCTATTCAAAGCCGAGTTGGATGCGCTTGAGGCTGAGATTTACGGGGCGAATTCCACTGAGGGCGACGGAAGGATAGCTGAGTCGGTATATGCTCCTTGCACGGATGAGGTAATAAATTCCTCTGTCAGTGATTCCGATGTTGAGAGCAACCTACCTGAGGTAATTAGCGGTAATTTTATTATTGTTAATATTCAAAGTATGCTACCTCTTTTGACTCGTGCTAATTCTTATAATGATATACCCCCTCCCATGTGGATGTATAATTTGACGAATTTTCACCGTACATGTCATCTCAAAATTGCTAATCTGAATCGGGACCCTAATATATCGTCTAGTGCTCCCGCGCTCCTTTATTTTGTGGATAAATTTAGGAGCTCACATAGGAAATTTGTTAGACTTAAACAGTTGTTTAATCTTATTTCTTATTTTTGTATTCCACTCTGGTGCCACTTACTGTCTTGTGTAGCACATGCGCAGATGTACGATCTAATGCTGCGCGCTTTGAGCTGTTTTGATTGTGATTAATTATAGAGGCTCGAAGAAAAGAAGGTCGAGCTGGGACCTGACTGAAGCTAGCGCTACCCGGGAGGCAACCCGGCAATTTTATTCTGCATTTTATTTCATTTAAGTTGTAATAAATGGTTCTTATACCATAGACGGTCTCAGTTAAGCTTGTTTTTGTTAGTTTGCGGGCTGTTTTCATTGCGTTTTGCGGTACTAGTGAGAATCACTCGATCGAGTGGCTTTTCTACTCGATCGAGCACTTTTGCTTGCAATTCCTTCGATCGAAAGCGGACCTTCCTCTCGATCGACCACCTGCAAGATGAGGAACTACTCGATCGACTGCTATTTTACTCGATCGAGCAGTTTTAGACGCCCATGTGACTCGATCAGCTACTATCCCTCTTGATCGAGTGTTATTGACTTGGATTAGCTTCTTGAGACGGTTTTCCGGGCCTTTAGCAACCTCCCATTTCATGGTCGGTTTGGGGAGGTCCCTTATTTCGCGTATCTTGTGAGTTTTCCGTATTTACTCTCTTTCTCCTTCAGTTTGCATTTCCTTTCCATGTTTTGGTACAATGGGGGCATTGTACGGTTTGGTTTGGGGAGGTTATGCATCCATATCTGTGTCTGCATATTGTTTTTATTTGCATTTCTGTTATCACGTTTAATTTTCTGTTTGCATTGTTATTCATTTCATAAAAATTTAAAATTCCATAAAAATTCAAAAAATTGTTCAAAATTTTTTTTAAAAAAAAATTCACGTTTATTTTTGCATATAGGTGGAGTCGGAACGATAGATTTCAATGATGAAATTGCACTGCGATTGTCTTTTTGCTTAAGCCTTGCATTGAACTGTTATCTTTTAGCTCTGTCTTATTGCATATCTACGAGTTAATGTTTAATTTAGCTGAACGAATAGACTTGACCCGAAATTTTGGCAACCTACTTATAATTTCTAAGATTTAGAGCCTTATAAACTGGTGACATTTATGACCAGTTTCATGTAGGATTGTGAGTAGTTACTCCTTGCATAACATGTATCATTAATTTGCACATATATGAAATTCAATTGCTTTTTGCCTGCATACATTCGGGTTAGTGGTTGGTGTCACATGCAGGGAGGTGCTTACAAATTCCCTTTCTTTCATTTTTACCCATTTAACTCTACATTAGCCAAATTTGCCAGTTGACCCTTAGCTACATCCAAATTTAGCCTGCCTTGTCAAGCTAGTTTAGATTGTTTTTTTTGCGGTATATTGTCTATTGTATCAAATTTTGGCTCATATCATATTGATTCGGAGTTGGTAATAATGAAGAAAAGGAGGATGATGAAAAAAAGACGTGAAAAAGAAGAAAAAAAAGAAGTTGAAAAAAAAAGGAATTCGAAAAAAAAAAGAAGAAAAAAAGTTCGAAGAAAAAGAAGAAGAAACCGAAAAAATTTAAGAAAAAAAAATTCGAAAAAATGTAGTTTGGTTGACGGTTTCTGCTCCTATGATCTATCTTACATCATTTGAGGAGTAAGTTCAGTTTGGTTTGGTGAGTTTTGTGCCAAATGAAGGGCATGTATTTATTCATAATTTAGTTGGAAACGGATGTTGATATATGGTTTTGTTTAGGTACTAGCTTGGCCGCCTATACCTCCACATTCCCATAAATGTTTTGCCTTTTCTTACCCATTGCCTCACTTTACCATATTTTTGTAAGCCCTCGCCTGTGACAGGACCGTGTTTGGTTGGAATGTGTGTACGGCAGTTAGAATTGTTTATCATATTAGGTGCATGCATGTTTATGTGGGTCGTAGTCTAGGTGAGCGACTATTTTTCTTCTTCTCTCTTACATTCATTTGCTTACCCTTTGCTTCATGAGAGAAGAGTGACCCGTGAGAGTCCATTATTAAAGGTCTTGCAAGGTCAACGGTTCAGCTTTATTATAAACATCTTACAACTCGTTTGCATTTGACTGTTAGCTATGAGTGTTAGTTTGCTTGCATTAAATTGGCTTAAGTAGGCATTTGTAGCTAGCTCTGAGTTATCATTTCCGTTCCATTAGTTGCATTTTAGTTTACTCGAGGACGAGTAAAGGTTTGGTTTGGGGAGATTTGATACGTGCATTTTATATAGTCTTTTTAGCCTATTTTATGCACGTATTTCTATGCTTTTATCGTAGTTTTATGCTACGAAATGCCTCGAATATGCTACTGTGGGTTATTATGTCTTATTTGCAGGAATGAACCCAAAAGTGGTGAAATCAAGCCTTTTACCGTCCATTTAGCATGCATTTGGAGGAAGAGAT
Source organism: Silene latifolia (assembly GCF_048544455.1). Classification (NCBI taxonomy): domain Eukaryota; kingdom Viridiplantae; phylum Streptophyta; class Magnoliopsida; order Caryophyllales; family Caryophyllaceae; genus Silene; species Silene latifolia. The sequence continues at coordinate 26,732,514 of NC_133538.1, forward strand.
AATTTGGAGTGGGAAATATTGCTGTCTTGGGATGCGTGAAGCTATTTCGGGAGCTAAAAGGCCAAGTCAAAGACCAAATTACAAGACCAACACGAGCTGGAACCAGGAACCACTCGATCGAGCAGTTTCTTTTGGTCGATCGAGTAAACAGACAAAGGAACTGTTCGATCGAGTGGCCAACTGTTTGATCGAGCTTTATCTTTTGGTCGATCGAGTAAACAGACGCATGAACTGTTCGATCGAGTGACTTAACTATTCGATCGAGCAATTACAAGCTATTGGGCCTCAATTTACGTTAAGCTTAGATTAGGTTTTATGTTTTTAGGCTATAAATAAAAAAGGGTAGAACATACGTTACCTCTCTCCCTCTTCACCTCTCTAATTACTCTTAATACTCTGTCACTTTTACACTGTTGTTTTGCTCTTTCTTTTCCGGATCAAAATTCAGTAATTGTTTCTCTCCCTTTTCTCTTTCTTTTTAATGTTTATTTATTGTTCTTATTTCTATTACTCTTGTTTCCCTTAATTATGCATAGCTAATTCCCCTAGTATGTTAGGATTAGGGAAGCCGTGGTAGCGATGTTTTAATTGACTTATATAGATTAGTCTTGCGATAGGAATTGTATTAGGTAATTTAATTGTTATCCGGTCGAATGAATGCATGCAAGAGACCATAAATTTAGTTAACCCCGACCTAGATCGAAAGATTGGAAGGGAAGGCTTGCTTAATTACAATAGGGTATTGCAGTGAGGGCGAAAGTTAAGCTGTTTACGCTCTAGGGCGGTTTAAGGACCGAAAGGTGACGACCATAGCTCTTCTTATCAATAGTCTAATCGCCTTAGTATTCCCGATAGTATAAGATCTGATAGCTGCCACGGTAGACCGACTCCTAGCATACTTCCTTTCTCTTATTTTTTAATTTCCTTTATTCCCTTCTCTTGCTTCCAGTTTCAGTAGTTTAGTTAGTTCACAATCAATTCAACCCCCATTTCTGTGACACCCTGAGAGACCGAATTAAACAGATAGATAGCAACTTAGCCTCCCTGTGGAGATCGACCCTACTTACCGCTGACTTCTGTTAGTAGTAACTTAGGTATTTATTTTTGGTACAAAACGACCGTATCACAACGCAACTAAGAACTCAAAACAAAACCTCACCCTATAAAACATGAACTCTTAACACCAACTCACCAACTACGCCTACCTCCACAACATGTCTCACGATATCGTATCAACTACAATATATCTCTCTCGACACTAGCTCCATACACTACCAACACAAACGCTGCTAGCTCCGTAACATATCATCCACTTGCAAATCCAATATCAAGATACTCATAACATCAAACAGAATGTTACATTCTACCACCCTTAAAAGGAACTTCGTCCTCGAAGTTTACTCACACTCATAACATCATCATCCAACTGTCAACACTATTGAAATATTCTCTCACTCCTAAATATCGAACTACTACAAGCACGGTCATGACCTTTAATAAAATCAATCAAAATAAATATCCGTCCTTTATGCTACACCAACACTCTACTTCCAATTATACTACCATATGCACAACCATCAAAATCTCTTTTATCGCATCCTACTCCTCTTAAGATAAATGTTACGTCCTCGTAACTCACTAATACTAAATCCTAGCTATATCTTCTCATTATCCCCATCACCACCGTATGTCAAAGATAACCACCTATAATCTAATCACTCGCCATGCATATATCTAAGGCTCTCTTACTTAAAAAATTCTCATACTTCAATTCACTCGTCACACCACCTAACCTTTACCTCTAAATCTTTAGCTTAACCAAAACTTCAATTGTTCCCTATTACTGCCAAAACGACATAATCCTCTATACCTGCACCTATCTCCATACTCATAACTTACGATCCACAATTATTACATACACTAATACTAGATCCCCAAGTTCTTTTCTTTCATTACCGCAAAACTCATACATAACTTAACATAACACTAATTCCCAACACCCTACACTCACTGTCTAAACGAAAGATTGTGAACCACCTGCAGCTTTCGGATCATTACCACACATTTTCTACGAATCACTTGCCATGACTATGTGCACTAATGTCTCATCTACAACAAGGTCAAATGTACTGTAACAACTTCTGACAACTGTGTCCCATCAACAGAATATCACTATACCATGACAACAACAAAAACATATACAACTCTCTTTCACATCATACTCTACCCTCATTCCCAAACTGAAACTGGTAAGAAACATCAACAAATGAAACAACAGTCTACAAGTTCAACCAAAACTTACAAGGAACAGCAGGAAACAAAACAACAATCTATGTTTAACTGGTATGTACTTTCGAAAACTCGTATCATAATCATCTCGCCTACTCCACCAGAACCGGTGACGGTATCGCAACACCGCCACCAACAGCCACACCGCAGTGCGAAAATACCCGCATCACAACACTAAGTACCGTGCCCGGATCACCACCCGAGGCACCACAACCACACTGATAGACATCGCATCATACACAATCCCATAAATACTGACTCAAGATATAACTTCTCAGACAAGAAAACTTACTCAAATCAACTTTACTAAATCGCAACGCAACATATTATATGAATAAATGGATAAGCACCTCGTGAATATCATCCCTACCATTTCACGGAAAACACATGTACTATAAATACACATACAATTATAACTAACCATGCCAGATCAATCAAACTATTACCATTTTTTTTAATATCATTCAATTAGGTTACCGTACTCAACATATAGAAAATTCAGATAACAACTTTATAATTAACACACCATACTACTTCTTGTGAGGTCAAAACCTCACACAAATATTTATACACATCATAGATTAGTAATCACATCCAACTAGTCAATCCTGATCACGTAAGTTACCACCTGATAAAGGTTACCTCTCGCCCGAGCTCAACTCGTATGCCCCTCATACACATTCTTCCATTTGCATAACCAGCATTTCCTGCCAAATGTAACCATAACATTAATACTCAACTACCAGAAACCGCCTTCTATAACCACATCTTATGCTCTCTCACAACCATACACATCAACCAGGTCTCTACAAAATAAACCTCTTTAGAATGGCCATCTTTCTTATTTATAATCACTCTTAACCACCAGTGACAACACCTCAACACCACCATCGTTCGGAGGTCAAGCCTCTTACACTCATCTCTAAACATCACGGTTTCCTTTCTATCTTTGGTTAACATCCCAAATAATAAACATCAAACCCATCAACCAAATTACCTCAACATTATTTCCAAATCCACCCTTAATTGTATCGTCACCAACTCACCACCAAGATCTCATATTGTGCAAATTATTTACCCTGCTTTTTACTTTCTTTAATTCCTCGAAACTCATGATTATCATGTCGTCCTGGAACTCCTATATAACTGTTAACTCAAATTCTCACGATAGTATCATACATCTCGACGATTCCTTACTTTTATATCACAAAACTCCGGTGAACATTTTCCTAGTTTTACTCCCCTCATTCTTTTCTTTTTACACTCGACAAAATCAATTAACCATTCAACTCCTTATTACTTATACCTAACTCTTTAGTACTCCGGTTACCTTCTCATTGCTCCAAACTAAAATCCCATTATTTCTTATCGATATCATCTCACTCTTTCTGACCTTGGATCCTCTCTTATCATGCTATCACTCACAGTTATCACCAATCAGTCCAGACCATCTCATGTTATCACTCACACTAATCACCCATGACCAAATTTTTTTTTTTTGAATTTCCCCAAAACTCATTTCATACTGTTGACCGCCCAAGGAAATCACACATTAGTTCCACTCTTGATAAACCAAATTCCCCAAACTAACTCTCAATCTACAAGTCCACATCGCTGCATAACTCAATCTAAGCTCTTAATACATCAGTCTTTTCCATTTATCTACAACGATCTTTCCATTACATATATTCTTAACCAACCCGTTTATAACTCTCTCCCTTCATAATCCTTAACATCATTCAACACACAATCTTATCACTCATCTCATCTCACCAAAATATGCTCTATACCTCAATAAGCCATACCGATCTTCCTTTTCTTTTTCCACTATCTATCACAACCACATGTAACTCATATCCTCCCACCGAACTCATACCCACCATAGGTGTCACTAATTACACCATAAGATTGGGTAACTTACGCATTAGGATCAACATACATGTAAAACAATGCATAAAGAAGCAAAATAACACCTTTGAATTAAACATAATATGCAACGGAAGTCAAAAGATAAGCATATGACCCAAAATAGGGGTCACTAGATCGAGTACAGGCTACTCGATCGAGTGAATAGCCTACTCGATCGAGTAGGTGAAGGTCAGAGACACGTATAACAAATTACCAGGGCTAATCGATCGATTAAGGGTTACTCGATTGAGTAAGAAGAGGTGCACTCGATCGAGTGAGGGCCCCTCGATCGAGTACCCTACGCATTTCTCAGCATTGTCCAGTTTTTGTAAAACGCTCATAACTCACTCGTTTTGGGCGTGTGACCTATCATTAGAATCTTAAAAGAATAAGCTATCACCTCCAATTTGAATCACATTAAAATAACTTAGGCATCTCAAGTTATAACAGTTTAAAGACAACTTTGTTGTAATCAGACGACATAACTATTTGATTTTTTTCTTTCAAACAACTTAAACATCAATAAGGTGAACAAAAGCGACTCGATACTTGTAAAACCACTACTCCCAACCACATGTTACTACCTACCAAAAGCCAGACATTGACATCTATCATGCTCATAACATTCAACTTATCAATCATGTACTACCACATACTTTAACTTTATAACTTTTCGTAAAATAAAACATACTCATACATTACAAATCCTATTTCCATGTTACTATATATTACAAATCCACTTTGTCACCTAAACGTATATTCATAATCACAAAATTCATATTCTTATGCAATTGCTACTTCATCTTTTCCAATCAATTCACCTAGTTCAATCACATTCTCCATCTAACAAGTGCATATGATACCACAGTAGACAATTATATGAACTCATTATATAACTTTACGCAAACAGAATTATGTAAAATCATATCAAATCCCCTAATCACATGTTACTAGTATAGACACATTATAAATCATTCATCCTCCAATATCATTATTCGTCATATATTATCATATATGAACTACTTCCTTTTTCCACCACATCATTAATCATTCTCATGTACTTTTCAAATAATTCAAAACAACATTGTAAACCAACTATCATGCAATTCATGTATTCAATCAACGACAAATATAATCATATCATCATTATCCTTCACTACACATCTCACATCCTCCACATGCTTGCATCCATCGATTCATACAACACCTTACCATATATAGATACACAACACACGAGGTAAACACATAGCGATCCCGACTCATATCCCATGTGGCCGGTTCAAAATTGTAGGGCGAGTTCGCGACTTTAGGACGTCTCCCAAGCCTTTGCATTAGCTCCTACAACTTCTACCCCGGGTTCATTTTATTTTAACTCCCTAGGTTCATTGGTTACAGGTTTCAGGATCGTCGCTCTGATACCACTTTGTGACACCCCCATACTCCAAGTGCCTTACCAGGACCACTTAAGGTATAAGAACGTCACCATCTCGGTTATCCGAGGCAATGATAATCAAATGACAATGAAGAAACATCATTTAAATAACAATATAGTTTAAAGTGATTACATGATCAAAACCAAAACTGTTAAACTGAAATACAAGGTTCTCAGACGGTTGATCGGTCCGTTTCGTATTCACAAGTAAATAGATGTGGTCGTTGGTCACGGTCGAATCAAAACACAATTTATAGCTTAACAAGCAACTCTACAATTAGTAAAGAGGCAAGTAAAGGTCGGATCCCAAGGGACGGGAGTTGAAATGAGATTTCTATTGTAACTAGTGGTGTCTAAGGGGTGTCACAAATTGGGTTGATGTAGAAGGTTACTAAACTAGAATAACAATGAAAATAAACAAGCAAGATGAATTAAAGGGGTGTAAACAATTGATTAAAGGCAATAGGGTGTCATGGGGTCATAGGGGAATCATGGGATATGATCATACAAACATGTTCTCAAATTATAAGCAAGCAATTATTGTTGTGATGGATTGAGTTGGGTTATATCTTACAATCCTAGGAAAGTTTGGGTCCCGGAGCCGATTCGATTAGATTGTACAACACCTACAAGTCGACTTAATCTTCCCTACTCAACAACATGCATGGTCTAATGAGACTCGAGTTGGGTTATGTCTTACAAGTCTCATTGAAAAGATAGGAGATGATAGTAAATGCAAGGATTCATAGGCTTAGCATTTCATCAAATATAACATGTGCATGAGTTGAGATCAAAACAAGCAAGCAAATAAAACATGAAAGCATATTAATTTAAGCATGAATCATTCCCCATGTTGGTTTCCCCTAATCACCCATTAACCCTAGCTAAGAGACTACTCACTCATTATCATGTTGATCATGCTAGCAAGGTTGTCAATCATACCAACAATATGAAACATGATGAATAAATGAAAGTAATTAACAATAATTAAAAAGGGATTAAGAGATTATACCTACTAATGATTCCAATAATAAAGCAAGAATAATAGAAGTACTTGAATGCTAGATTGAGAGGTTGTCAATCTCCCAATAATAACCCAAATAATCTTCAATTACCCAAAATAAAGGATGAACAAGAGAGAGATTAAAGAACTAAAACTTGGATTAAAACTTGATTAATACTTAATTACAATATTGAAGAGAGATTTGATTGATATTAACTACACTAATTATTGATAAGAAGAACATGCCCCTCTAATTAGCCTACTGGGGTATTTATAGTGAAAATTAGGGAGGATGCATTAGGGTTAACTAAGGGCTAAACTAGTAATTACACTTTTTAAGTTGAGCAAGGAGAAGCCGGTATTTTTGGAGAGAAGGGCTTCTCTTTTCGTAGCTTGAAGAAGACAAACCGTGCTGTGAAGGAATCCGGGCGGATTCAGGTCGGGACGGCCAGATTTGGGCGATGGAATCCGAGCGGATTCTCGGGAATCCGGGCGGATTGCTGAGGGGGAATCCGAGCGGATTCCAGCTGGGGCGCTTCGACAGTTGTGCAAGGGGACGGGCGGATTGTTGACAATCCGCTCGGATTGTCGATCGCGGAACTTCTTCTTTTCTTCCCTTTTCTTCATAAATTCCTTGGGGATTTCCTTGGGGACTCAAGGATATTTTCTCAACATTGCTCTTCTACTAAGATATGTACAAAGGCCTTCTAATCTTGTCTCTCCTTGATGCTTGGTCATTGAATTTGATCAATTTAGTCTCGATTTGCCATGAAAATGCAAGATTCTTACTCCTTTCCTACCAAGGGATCAAAATCTCAAAGAATATGCAAAACAAAGAACTAAAGATAAGAAATGACCCAAATAAGCACTAAAAAGCATGGAAACAAGGGTAATTCGGGGGCTAAATATGCGCCAATTATGGTCACATCAAATATCCCCAAACCAAACCTTTGCTCGTCCCGAGTAAAGAGGTGACAAAGACTAGGACCAATACTAACCTATCCTAATAATATAGCCGATATGAGACAATTAGCGGGTCTCACTCCGCCCCTTCAACTCACAATAAGACAACCATGAGGTAGGATGCCTTCTTGCAAGGCAAGGTGGGGCTTGCCAAAATGGCGATACATCCAATCATTAAGCACACAAAATCAAGTAATGGATGCATCTACAAAATAATAGCCACTTTCCTCATCTAAGTGGCCGAAATTATCTACAAGGGAAGCAATTCAAGGGTACACAATCCTTCATAGATGCAATTTGTTCAAACTACTAGGCCTAGAAGGATACCAATAAATCCCCTCCAAGTTGTGTCAAGCTAGGGTACCTTTGTCCTCAATTGTTAAATGCTTTTCTCAAGAGTAGACTCCCTATGGTGTTAGAAACACTGGAGGATCGCGGAATTCCCCCTCTTGCCTAGACAAGAAGAAGGGTCGTCCCCTCTCTACCATGCACAAAAATGGACATGATGGATAAAGGGATCAATAGATATTTGAGCTTCACTTTGGGAGTTTGCTTTCGTTTTTGTTTTTCCCCCCAATTTCTTGTGGCATATAACATTTGAGAACACTTTCTTTGCCATTTCTTTTTTGATTTTTGGCATTTCAATACTTGACAAATTTTTTGCATTTCTTTTTGAACATTTTCAAAGTCACCCCAATTAGTAACGAGGGTGGCTTGTATTTGAAGCGTAGGAGTTCTATTTTTTTGCTCCTCTTTTCATTTGATGCATTTTTGCAAACTTTCTTTCACTTTTTCATTTCATTGAACTCAAATTGAATTCTTTTTGTGCCCATTCCCTTTGATGACAAAAATATATGGTAGAACATGGATGAATGATGGTTGTATGCATGGTTTCAAGGGTCACCTTGGAATAAACGGTAGCCAAGGAGTTATCACACCACAAGGTACTCTTGACTCGGCCTTAATCCATGGGTCAAAGGATACTAGCATGACACATCCTAGGGTGTTTTACAAGTATTCTAACAAGCAAAGTCTTAAGAATAAAAAGCATCTACTAGGGCCTATATACACTTGTCAAGCTTCCGAAGTAGACGGTTTTGCAAAATTTTTCTAACATGCAACTACATGCCATGATGCAACTAACATATAAACATCTTAATGCATATGATTCTACCAACTAATATGACATATGATCTAAATGCAAGTCCTAGATTCACATTGTTATACCGCATCAATCAAGATAAAGCCACATAGTCATTAACATAAAGAGGAAAAAGGAGATTGGAAAGATCATACCATGCGGTCTTCAATATCCTCATCTCTCGGATGTGGCGTAGTCAATCAATGTGAACAAGGATAAAACAAGCACAATATATACAAGACAATATATACAAAGGAAATGAACTTGTTTTTGGGTTTTCAATTTTTTCAATTTTTATGGGTTTTTGAATAAGAGTTAAATGTTAGAATTCCCATCCCCACACTAATATGGGCATTGTCCTCAATGGCCAAAATGATGGAAATTATGCAAAGATGATGCATGATTTCTATACTAAATGCAATTCTATACTAAGCTACACTACATGATGCATGGTTTTTGTTATGACGGAGAGGATAATTTAGATTACCTCCCATTGCGTATGCATTAACTTCCCCAAACCGAGTGAGACACTATTGCTAATGTCCAATGATGGGTATAGTTCATGCACACACTATGCTATGCATGAAACTAGTTTGTCATTTTGGATTTTACAAATGGGAACAATAAGATAAGAACACCTCAATGGTACCGAGGTGTGAGTCCTTTGATGTTGCTAGGACTAAACCAACAATGATCAAAATGAAATAAAATACAAAGAGATATAGACAAACCATGGGAGTGTAGGAGTCTCCAAGGCTTGCTAGTCTTCCATCATGCTATCATCATCACCACTTCCCTCATGAGAAGTGGTCACATTGCCACTTTCCTTGTCATTTGCTTCTTCACTTTCTTCCTCATCTTCCTCTTCATCATCTTCACCATTTCTTTCTTCTTCCATTGCTTCTTCCTCAATATTATCATCAACTTCTTCATCATTTCCAACAACCTCATTATCTCCCACCACGTCCCTAGATGCACCCGGAAATAAGACTTCTCTATCCGCCCAACTAGGCAAAGGACAAGATGGATCAAGGAGTCCTTGCCTAGCTAGATGTAGGAGGGGTGGATATTGAGCCAAATACGCATTTTTCCGATCTTCATGGGCTTGCTTGTGCATTGCTTGCATGATAAGAGTCACATAGTCTTTCCCAATTTCAATTCCTTCCGGCTTGAACTCTTCATACTCAAAGGGGTAAGGTGGTATGACAATGGAAGAGGAGGGGGTTTCAAGATCACCCTTTTGTTGTTGAATGATATACTCGGCTTCTTCGGAAAGGGGAAGTAGATAATTGGTCCGGTGGACGCTTAGGCGACAAATCTTTGAGGGCAAGGTGAACGATCTAGCTTCACTAGTTAGCCATCCATATTTAGTGTCAAGGGGGTTATGGGCAACCCACTTGAACTTGTGAATCATAATGTGCATATCAATAAGATGGCCACCTTCCTTTGCTTTGTACTTCTTATCCTTATTTAAATTAGGATCAAAGTGCTTAGCTAGGACCGTGACTAGGCCGCCATTGACAATAATGGTCGTGCCCTTCTTCCCATTATCAACATTAAGCCATCTATCAACCAATAGCCTCAAAGAATTGTAAGGCTTGGTGTGAATTCTTCCGATATTCAAAGCCGATTCAAGGAGAATAAAATCGAGTCTTGTGAAATGATTGGTGTCTTTCCTAGCAATTATGGTATTTCCCACAACCTTGTGCCATACTCTTATGCCCGGATGATGGACCAAAAGAGCACGACACGCATGAAAATCCTCAAATTTCTTCCCGGAGATTGCCTCCCAAAGAGGTTCGGGGTCATACTTTCCATAACTCTTGAAATAACTTTCCTCATCACTAAGACCCAAGATTTCACCCAATTCCTTAAAGGTAATGCGTCTACTAACATTAGCTAGACGAAACTCGATATTTTCCCTATTCTCAACTTTGGTGACTTTCAAAGAACTTAAAAATTCCAAGACAAGGGAGGGGTATGTCAATTCCTTTGTTTCAAACAATTTCTCCAACCCCATGGCTTTGAAAAAGGCTTTTGTTTGTTCAAGAACACCCAATTTTTCCAAGGCATCTTTACATATGAATTTGGTGGATTGAATAGATTTCATAGCAAACTTGACAAAGGTATTTCTATGGGTATCGGAAATAAAAGTTACCTCCGGATAATGCAAAAGCTGATTAATTACCGGAGTAGAGGATGTTGATGGTCCCATAGAAAGTTGTTGTTGTTGTTGCACTTCCAAGTTTGGTGTTGCCACCACCATAGCCAAAGCTTTCTTTGTTTGAAGAGCCTTTTGCCTTTGTGAGAGTGCCTTAGCCTTTGGTGCCTTTGTTTCACCCTTAGTCCTTGCCATTGATGAGCTTAATCAAGCAAAGAATAAAAAATCTTCAATTTGTAGTATGCCCAAATCGATTTTAAGGTGAAAGGCTTTGCCTTTATGAAAACAAAAATCGACTCAAAGGTTGAAGATTTTGTTCTTGGTTTTGATTTTTGTTGAAGAAGGAGTGATTAATTTGTTGTTGGAAGGGTGGTTTGATTTGTTTTTGTTGAATGTTGATGAGGGTTTTTGTTTTTATGATGGAGAGGATGAGGGTTTTGATGTTGTGGGTAGTGTTTATGAATGAATGAATGAATGAATGAAGGTGGGAGGGGTTTTAAAGAAGCCGAAAATTTCAAAACTGCAGGGGCAATCCGTGCGGATTAGGCTCAATCCGTGCGGATTCTGCTTCTTCAATCTTTGCAAAAGCTCGCCTAAAGACGGGCGGATTTGGTACAATCCGCTCGGATTTACTGAACACGGGACGGGCGGATTTCTTCAAAGACGGACGGATTTCTGTCCAGAGATTTTTGCTTGTTTTCCTCAGCTGCAAAGACGGGCGTCTTTTCCACAAGACGGACGGATTCTTCAAGACGGGCGGATTCTCTGGAATCCGCTCGGATTCTTCAACAGTCAAGAAAATTTCAAATTTCAGCTCAGTTCAGGACGGGCGTCTTTTCTGCAGGACGCTCGGATTGCATAAGACGGGCGGATTCTCTGGAATCCGCTCGGATTCTTCCCCTGTGTACACGGATTCAGTTCCATCCGTGCACAGTGCATTCCCTTTATCATTCTTCCATTCTTTCTTTCAAGGCTTGTGTTCTTCATTGTGGGGGCAATACGAAGGCATGAATAGCCTAGGCAATTGCCATCCCCACACTAAGGTAAAGCACTACATATCAATTGAAGTTGTTAGTCCCTCCCTCACTTATCTCTTACATGACAATTATTTTGATCAAAGTAAATAAAAATCTAAAAATGACAGAAATGCAATACAAGAATTTAAATGCAAGTTAGGGAGTTAGAAATATTTACAAGTGGTGGTTTAGGGAGGACTCCACCAAACTCTCATTCTTGATGAGATGTCAAGGGGGCATGTTCAAGGTGTTGTTGATGTTGCTCAACACCTTGAAAAAGTAATCAAAAGCTTGTTCATTATTATGGTAGAGGTCCTCAATAGACCGTGGCCCTTGTTGTTGATCATGATCGATGGCATGCCCAATGTAGGGATTAAAAATCCCTTCAAACTCGTCGTCCCAAAGACCACAAACTTCATTGAGTTGATCATTGAAAATCTCTTGCTTAGATGGAGACAACTCTCCCAATTTCTTCTCTTGGCCAATGAGGCCATCCTCTTCTTCCTTGGTTGATTTTGATGAGCCTTGCAAGCTCTCCTTGTCACAATTCACTTGCTCTTTGAATGGAGCATCTTCAATTTTCTTCCTCCATTGGAGTTCCGATTTCTTCCTTTCATCTTTTCGGCTATAATGATCAATCATGAAACATGGCTCATGCAAACGAGGAGTTCTCATGGTCTTGTCATGATTAAAAGTTATGCTTTCATCTCCCACTTCTAGAGTGAGCTCTCCATGTTTCACATCAATCACCGCACCGGCGGTGTGTAGGAAAGGTCTTCCTAGGATGATTGGAATGTTGGAATCTTCCTCCATATCAACAATGACAAAGTCCACCGGGATGAAAAATTTCCCAATTCGCACGGGGACATCTTCCCATATCCCTAATGGTGTCTTCGTCGATCTATCGGCCATTTGAAGTGTGATGTTGGTGCATTTAAGCTCTCCCATTCCCAACCTTTTACTCACCGAGTACGGCATGACACTCACACTAGCCCCTAGATCACATAAGGCTTTGTTGATCGTCGTGTCGCCAATGGTACACGGTATTAAGAAGCTTCCCGGATCCTTTAACTTTGGAGGTGAACTCCCTTGAAGTATTGCACTACTCACCTTAGTGAAGGCGATAGTCTCAAGTTTCCGGATCGACTTCTTCTTTGTGAGGATATCTTTCATGTACTTTGCATAGGCCGGAACGTGGTTGATTAATTCCGTGAATGGAATTGAGACTTCTAAATTCTTCACAATTTCCATGAACTTTCCAAGTTGATCATCAAATTTGGGCTTGGCTTGACGACTTGGAAAAGGAAGTCTAATCACAATGGGCTCCTTCTCTTTGGCCTTGTCTTCATTTTTCTTTGAACTTTCTTCTTTTGATGATTCTCCATCTTTGGAGTTTTGCACAATTTCTTCCTTTTCACTAGCTTCCACAACTTCATCCTCAACTTGCTTCTTCGGTGCTTCATGAGGGTTAATATCCGTATACTACCCCTTTAATTGTAGGACTATAACGTAAAATTTACATGCGAATATAGTCATAGAACGAAAAAACATAAAGAAACGATAAGGAACAAGAAATCAACCTCGGGTCCTTTAAATTGCGGCGTAAAGAACAGAAATCTAAGCAGATTTCCTCCTAACCGTTGCACCCAAGACTTGGTCCGAAATATGCCCTTGTGCTAGAACAGTGTTCTCCGATTGCCTTGCAATATAGGGAGAACTGTTGTGAGTTTTGTTGAGATGAGAGATCTCGGGTTTTTCAGAGAAGAATACTCTTCAAAACCCTAGTTTTCTGTAAAATGAAATCGCTAGGTCAAAAGGAGAGGGAGTCTCTCCTTTTGTTAACCTCGGTCCGCGGGTCAAGAGAGGAGGGAGTGGGCTTTCCACTTTCTCCTCATTTGACTAGTGATCCAATGATCCGACCCGTCTCGCTAAAATGTATATGATGCGGTTTATATTATAAATCATTATTATCGGTTATCGGAAATTAAGGCATCGCTAATTATACGGGTTAGTCAATTGTTAATTCGTGTCCGACAAAGCAAAAGATTGTATAATTATTTTTAATATACATTTAATTAAATATAAATCACGTATATTTAATTTTACGAATTAATCAAGTTAATTCGCTTAGCCCATGATATTTAATCCGTATTAAATATAATATCTCAACATTACATATTTGACTAATTACTAGTCAAATAACTCGGACTAACTGGTTAGTCAATTTTTGGCATCTACATGACAGTATTTTCATACCGTCACATCTCTCGAACGTATCCTATAGGTGTGACTTTTAGGGACCAGTTGATCACCGCCATCTGTATGACAATAACGTCAAACTTATCTAGCAAGCCAACCGTTATTGATAAACGTGGATCAACTGATAATAATACCAAAGTATGCCCTTTGATCCTTTTAGAGGTTTATAAGTCCTTGCACTAGTCATTAAGGACACCAACCCCAACAAGCTCCCACTTGTCCGTACAAGTGTATGTGCAATGACGTTATCCGCACTAACTGGAGGACACAAGCTCCAACAAACTCCCACTTGTCCGTACAAGTGTATGTGCGATAACCGATTCTCATATTCATTTAAAATTTCTCCCACTCAATGTAAAACAATTTGCAGATCCGGATCCACAAAGGTCGTATTTTACAATCGATCTGTATCTAGAGTGGTTTCCCCGACTAGAGAGTAACTTAACTGATAAAACGAATCCGTATCCGAGCATGGCCATGCATTTCAGTTACAGCTCCTCGAGTGGCCCTGAGAAATATCGAGTACCTGATAAAGGCTGAATATTTCCTTCAACTCGAACTCCTTCCGATCTAAGCACAGCATGAAATGACCCAGAAAAAATCTACTTGGCCCCCTGTTACGGATGACCGTGAGAAAGAAACCAAAGTCACCCAAAATCTGCCGTAGTCTCAAGAGACAGTCGATAGTCAAGAGATTCGACTCTAAGGATCACCATGGAAGTCCTATCCACGACCGGGCAACGAATGTTATAAAACATTTAGGACTCCACGTCGATGTCACAATGGTGTCCTACGAAATATCCGTATAAATCGCCTCTGTGATTGGTCAGTCAACCGGTTGACTTATGGCTCGTTGAACCCACCATCAACCAACGTCACGAATAATTGCCGAGTTATCACTCATGTGGGCAAATAAGGACTAACAAGATATGATGTTTGTTCAGTTCACTTTGTGGTGTTCAAAATCGTCGTACAATTCCACATGAAAAACAAAATATATATATAAAATATCAAAACGATGATGTTGTATAGGGTACAAAAGCGAATGAATCTGATCCATCAAAGAGTACTACAACTTAGGAACACGTTTAATTCCCATGGAATTAACATGCCCTTCATGCTTATCTTGTCGTAATGCTTTAGTGAGAGGATCTGCTATGTTGTCATCTCGTAGCAATCTTTTCTATCACTCTCGTCTTTTGCTCCACGTAATCCCGGATTAGATGAGCTTTCCGTTGTACATGTCTAGACTTGTTGCTAGACTTTGGCTCCTTAGCTTGGAAGATGGCACCATTATTGTCGCAATAGATGGTGATCGGGTCATTCGAACTAGGCACTACGGAGAGCCCATGTAAGAATTGACGCATCCATATCGCTTCCTTTGTAGCTTCGGACGCGGCATAGTACTCGGACTCGGTCGTAGAATCTGTAGAATAGCTTTTGTTTCGAACTCTTCCAAATGACGGCAGCGCCATTAAGAGTAAAAACGAATCCAGACCGAGATTTCGAGTCATCTCGATCCGTTTGGAAGCTAGCATCTGCAGAATCAAGTTGCGCATAGCGTTCGAGAGCCTCCATAAGTCAATGCCCAATCTTTAGTCCTCCGGAGGTACTTAAGAATGTTCTTGACAACCAACCAATGTGGTTCACCTGGATCTTTGTTGGAATCGACTTGTCATACTCAATGCATATGCCACGTCCGGACGTGTGCATATCATGGCATACATGATTGATCCTATAGCCGAAGCATAAGGAATCCGTGTCATGCGCTCTTTCTCTTCCTGTCTCTGGTGCCTCGAGATCGGCTCAAATGCACCCCTGGAGCCATAGGAAGGAACCCCTTCTTGGAGTTAGTCATGCTGAATCTCTCTAGGACTTTGTCTATGTAAGACTCCCGATCGAGAGATAACATCCGTCGTGATCTATCTCGATAGATACGGATGCCTAGAATTCTCTCGTGCCTCTCCCGGATCTTTCATCCGAAATGGTTTTTCAACCATACTTTCACCGAAGTTAAGAGAGGTATGTCATTCCCAATCCGGAGTATGTCGTCAACATACAATATTAGGAAGACAATCTTGCTCCCACTCGACTTGATATATAGACATGGTTCCTCGACCGATCGAGTGAATCCATTGTCTTTTATCACTTGGTCGAAGCGATGATTCCAACTCCTTGATGCTTGCTTAAGTCCATAAATGGAACGCTTAAGCTTGCACACTTTCTTAGGATGTGCTGGATCGATGAAACCTTCGGGTTGTACCATGTACAACTCTTCCTCCAAAAAGCCGTTTAAGAAGGCGGTTTTCACATCCATTTGCCAAATTTCATAGTCATGAAAGGCGGCAATCGCTAAGATAATCCGAATGGAACGCAAAGATAACTACGGGTGCAAAAATCTCATCGTAGTGCAAACCTGGCACTTGGGTGAAACCTTTAGCAACTAGTCGTGCTTTGTAGATATCTTGTCGACCTTCCACAGAATGCTTTATCTTGTAAAGCCATTTGCATTGAAGGGGACGAACCTTAGCAGGTAAGTCAACAAGATCCCACACGTTGTTCTCATACATGGAGTCCATCTCGGATTTCATGGCCTCAAGCCATAGTTTCGAGTCAGAACTGGTCACGGCACCTTTATAGGTTGCGGGTTCACTACTCGTTAAGAGTAGAACGTCATCTATGTCATGTTCCTCGACCATACCAATGTATCTGTCCGGAGGAATAGAGACTCTTCCCGACCTCCTAGGTTCCTCAGGAATATTCACCGCAGCTGGGATTGAAGGAATAGGTTCCTCCAATGGTTGCTCGGTGTTTGGTTCTGGAATCTCCGACAGGTCGAAGGTTCTATCACTCTTTGCATTCTCGAGAAATTCCTTCTCTAAGAATGTCGCACTGGCCGCAACAAAAACACGTTGTTCGGTTGGCGAATAGAAGTAATGACCACGTGATCCTTTAGGATAACCTATAAAGTATGTCTTGACCGATCGCGGGCCGAGCTTATCTTCAGGTCTCCACTTGACATAAGCCTCGCAGCCCCAAACCCGTATAAAGGACAAGTTAGGGACCGTTCCCTTCCATAGTTCATATGGAGTCTTGTCAACAGCTTTAGACGGACTTCGGTTAAGTATTAGAGCGGCTGACAAAAGAGCATAACCCCACAATGAATCAGGTAAAACCGTGTGACTCATCATGGATCGAACCATATCAAGTAGTGTTCGATTTCTCCGTTCGGACACACCATTCAGCTGAGGTGTTCCAGGTGGAGTTAACTGTAGGGCAATCCCACAGTCCTTTAGGTGTTGATCAAACTCGTGAGAAAGATACTCGCCACCACGATCCGAACGCAGTGTTTTTATCTTTCTACCCAATAGGTTCTGCACCCTATTTTGGTATTCCTTGAATTTCTCAAAGGATTCACTTTTGTGCTTCATTAAGTAGACATAGCCATATCTACTCAAATCGTCCGTGAAAGTGATGAAATACCTATAGCCTTCTCGTGCGGTGATTGACATAGGACCACATACATCCGTGTGTATGAGCCCTAATAGGTCAGCAGCGCGCATTCCAACACCTTTGAAGGAAATCCGAGTCATCTTACCGATGAGACATGATTCACACGTGCCAAATGATTGAAAATCAAAAGCCGAGATAGCTCCATGTTTGATGAGCTGTTTTACGCGTTTCTCATTAATGTGTCCCATACGGCGATTACCATAGATACGTTTGATCTTTGTCACCAACCTTTAACTTTTTATTCATTACGTGTAATATTTCCGAGGTCCGATCTAAAACATAAATTCCGTTCATGGAAACTGCGCTTGTCAGAAATCATATCGTGTAATGAGAAAATGCAAGCATTGTTTTCTATTACAAATGAAAAACCAAGTTTATCAAGCGCAGAAACTGAAATAATGTTTTTGGAAAGACTAGGAACATAATAGCAGTCATATAATGACAACTCAAATCCGCTTGGAAGCTGGATCACATATGTCCCCTTGGAGATGGCAGCTACTCTTGCTCCATTCCCAACACTTCATACCTTATACCACTTCTCAAGTGAATGGCACTAACCGTTTCATGTCTAGGGGGATTACTTTGAGGTGGTAATTGCCCCTTTTGTCTTTGTGAGCTTGAAGATGCTAGTTGAGTCAATTGTGTTTCCAACATCTTGGTGTGAGCTAGAATGTTGTTGATGGTGGTTTTTTTTGCTTGGCTATCTTTTTGCATTTGGGTGAAAAATTCTTGTTGATTCTTTTGCATTTGGAGGACCGCTTTTTGGACATCAAAACCTTGGTCATTTTGGTGATTGTATGGATTTTGATTTTGGTAACCTTGGTTTTGATTGTAAAAGGGTCTTTGATTTTGGTTTCTCATGGGTGGTGGAGTGTATGTTGTTTGAGGGTTTTGAACATTTTGGCTTTTGTATGAGAGATTTGGATGGAACTTGGTGTTCTCATTGTAAAAATTGGAATAAGGGGTACCACTCTTGTAAGCTTGGAAAGCATTAACTTGTTCGGTTGTTCCCCTACACTCACTTGGGTCATGACCCAAAGTTCCACAATTCTCACATATCCCACTTGGGATTGATGAGGAGGCCGTCATGGCATTGACATGATGCTTCGATGATTTTGAGTTTTCCTCAAGTCTAGCCATAGCTTGTTCAAACTTCAAGTTGATTGTGTCGATATGGGAGCTTAGTTGGGCACCTAATTGAGTAACGGCGTCCACTTCATGCTTTCCTCCTCTAGTAGCCTTGCGAGGCCTACTATATTGTGAGTTATGGACCGCCATTTCCTCAATCTTGTTCCATGTTTGATTGTCATCAACTTCGGTGAACATTCCATTTGATCCCATATTGAGAATGTTCCTAGAATCTTCATATAAACCATTCCAAAATTGTTGCACCAAAAACCATTCGCTAAGTCCATGGTGAGGACATGAGTGACAAATTCCCTTGAACCGCTCCCAAGCTTCATACAAAGACTCTTCATCCCTTTGCTTAAAACCCGTAATTTGAGCTCTTAGCATGTTGGTCTTTTCCGGTGGGTAGAATTTTTTGTAGAAAGCTAGAGCCAACTTCTTCCAAGAATCTATTCTAAGGGTGGCCTTATCAAGGCCCTTCAACCATTGCTTTGCGGTGCCGATTAAGGAAAAAGGAAATAAGACCCATCTAATTTGGTCTTGAGTCACGCCCGTTTGAGAGATAGCATCATAATAATCGCAAAAGGTTTCCATATGAGAATGAGGGTCCTCACTAGGCATTCCCCCGAATTGGCTCCTCTCAACTAGTTGGATAAAGGCGGACTTGGAAATAAAATTTCCGGTGAGATGTTGCGGTGTAGGAGTACCATTTGGTAGATTCTCCTCGGTGGGTACGGAGTGTGACGAGAATTTTGGCATTGTAGGTGGATTTTGTGGGGTATTGTGTAATGGGTTTTCTTCTCCTTCTATTGCGAAAGGATTGACAAACTCACTAGTGGGTTGAACAACTTCACTAACACCTCTCAAATTCCTCCTAACAAGTCTCCTATTGTTCGTCAAGGTTCTTTCAATTTCACGGTCAAAAGGTAACAAATCACTTTGTAACCTTCTAGACATGCAAAATATCAAACAACTCAAAAACAATTAGAACAAACCTTGAGGATTATTACTTCCTCAAGGCGAAGAGAGACACAACTAATAACAAAAAAGGAAATCTAAATCAAACAAACACCGTCCCCGGCAACGGCGCCATTTTTTATCGGTCCGTTTCGTATTCACAAGTAAATAGATGTGGTCGTTGGTCACGGTCGAATCAAAACACAATTTATAGCTTAACAAGCAACTCTACAATTAGTAAAGAGGCAAGTAAAGGTCGGATCCCAGGGGACGGGAGTTGAAATGAGATTTCTATTGTAACTAGTGGTGTCTAAGGGGTGTCACAAATTGGGTTGATGTAGAAGGTTACTAAACTAGAATAACAATGAAAATAAACAAGCAAGATGAATTAAAGGGGTGTAAACAATTGATTAAAGGCACTAGGGTGTCATGGGGTCATAGGGGAATCATGGGATATGATCATACAAACATGTTCTCAAATTATAAGCAAGCAATTATTGTTGTGATGGATTGAGTTGGGTTATATCTTACAATCCTAGGAAAGTTTGGGTCCCGGAGCCGAATTGATTAGATTGTACAACACCTACAAGTCGACTTAATCTTACCTACTCAACAACATGCATGGTCTAATGAGACTCGAGTTGGGTTATGTCTTACAAGTCTCATTGAAAAGATAGGAGATGATAGTAAATGCAAGGATTCATAGGCTTAGCATTTCATCAAATATAACCTGTGCATGAGTTGAGATCAAAACAAGCAAGCAAATAAAACATGAAAGCATATTAATTTAAGCATGAATCATTCCCCATGTTGGTTTCCCCTAATCACCCATTAACCCTAGCTAAGAGACTACTCACTCATTATCATGTTGATCATGCTAGCAAGGTTGTCAATCATACCAACAATATGAAACATGATGAATAAATGAAAGTAATTAACAATAATTAAAAAGGGATTAAGAGATTATACCTACTAATGATTCCAATAATAAAGCAAGAATAATAGAAGTACTTGAATGCTAGATTGAGAGGTTGTCAATCTCCCAATAATAACCCAAATAATCTTCAATTACCCAAAATAAAGGATGAACAAGAGAGAGATTAAAGAACTAAAACTTGGATTAAAACTTGATTAATACTTGATTACAATATTGAAGAGAGATTTGATTGATATTAACTACACTAATTATTGATAAGAAGAACATGCCCCTCTAATTAGCCTAATGGGGTATTTATAGTGAAAATTAGGGAGGATGCATTAGGGTTAACTAAGGGCTAAACTAGTAATTACACTTTTTAAGTTGAGCAAGGAGAAGCCGGTATTTTTGGAGAGAAGGGCTTCTCTTTTCGTAGCTTGAAGAAGACAAACCGTGCTGTGAAGGAATCCGGGCGGATTCAGGTCGGGACGGCCTGATTTGGGCGATGGAATCCGAGCGGATTCTGGGGAATCCGGGCGGATTGCTGAGGGGGAATCCGAGCGGATTCCAGCTGGGACGCTCGGATTGTGCAAGGGCAGGACGGGCGGATTGTTGACAATCCGCTCGGATTGTCAGTCAGCGTGGTAACTTCTTCTTTTCTTCCCTTTTCTTCATAAATTCCTTGGGGATTTCCTTGAGGACTCAAGGATCTTTTCTCAACATTGCTCTTCTACTAAGATATGTACAAAGGCCTTCTAATCTTGTCTCTCCTTGATGCTTGGTCATTGAATTTGATCAATTTAGTCTCGATTTGCCATGAAAATGCAAGATTCTTACTCTTTTCCTATCAAGGGATCAAAATCTCAAAGAATATGTAAAACAAAGAACTAAGGATAAGAAATGACCCAAATAAGCACTAAAAAGCATGGAAACAAGGGTAATTCGGGGGCTAAATATGCGCCAATTATGGTCACATCAACGGTCTACTGATAAAACTATCAAAGCTATAAAATATCGTCTGACACAGTGAAAGACTTCTAACTGCCACGTGACGACTCATCCCAGCTATCCCATACGCGTCATATCATACCTGCTCAATAACTGCTCACCATCCCCGAATGGATCACTACAATTTTTAAAATATTTAAACGGGGTCAGCACTAATTACACAATCAAAGTAACACTGAAACAATCATATAAACAGCTCACACACAATCCCAGCCTCCATCTCCAATCACCTCATAACTGACTACACACTAAAGTGTGTAGCCCTGGCAGAGTACCCATCGCAACAGATACTCCTCGCTGCCAGTGGGGGACCGCAGCCGTTCCCACCTAAGCCCCGCTCATCTCCATTGAGGGATAAACCCATGTTCATTAATGTGCAAATCCCTTATGTGGCGGGTTCCACAGAAGGCGAATTAAGGGCGTGAAGCCACTCCCGCAAGTGACTCCACTCAGCCAGGGACGCACCCTGAAGAACACAGACAAATAAATAGTAACCACAACACAGAATCAACAACCGTCTGAATCAATCAATAATACGAAATCACAACCGTCTGAATCAATCAACAATTACTAACTACATCACAATCACCACGCATTATGTAATTATTACTGAGTAGGGAAACCCTACCTGGAACAACAATCACAGAATCAGACGATCTAGCAGCTGTCTCAAAACCTCTCTTCTACGAACCCTCCTCCTACACATACATTCATACAAATACTACCTTAAACATACAATCATAAAAACCCCCAAATCACCAAATCTACCCAATTAGGGTTTTAACCAAACTCAATGAAACAATACAAATCATACTAGGAGCTTACCCACAATACGACGGTCTCAACGACGTAAAGAACTTAACGATCCGACGAATCTAGCCATTAGGATTTTCCATAAACGCGACGAGAGAGAACTACGTAACTTCTTTTTCTTTTTAAAGGTTTAGAAAGGTGAAAAGTGATTAAAGAAAATGACGGAAGCCTTTTATATTAATCTCGCGTTATTAGCAAAACCCGTCAAAACAAACCCGTAAAGTACACTTACTCGATCGAGTAAGGCACTTACTCGATCGAGTGCCCCCTACTCGATCGAGTACCCAACTCACTCGATCGAGTACCCTACAGGCATACTACTATTTTGCGTCAAAAACTACTTACTCGACAGAGTAAGCCCCACTCGATAGAGTACCCATAGACTCATAAAACTGTAGTATTACAGTTTTCCCTCCTTAAAAAGAACTTCGTCCCCGAAGTTCAACCCATACATAAAAACAAACCTACGAACACGATTAAGACACAACAACGCAACTAAGAACTCAAAACAAAACCTCACCCTATAAAACATGAACTCTTAACACCAACTCCACCAACTACGCCTACCTCCACAACATGTCTCATGATATCGTATCAACTACAATATATCTCTCTCGACACTAGCTCCATACACTACCAACACAAACCCTGCTAGCTCCGTAACATATCATCCACTAGCAAATCCAATATCAAGATACTCATAACATCAAACGGAATGTTACAAATGCACATAAATTCATATTAAGTAATAAGTACTATTCCTACAAAGTAATCTGAATTAACACATTGAATTATTGATCAAAAGAAAAATGCAATTGTATAAAAAAAAATCTAGACAATAACATAACAATGGATGCAAATTTGTAGGAGGCATGTCTATATATACACACAAAAAAAAAAATATGCAAGTAGGATTGTCATGATGTTAAGGATAGAGTTTTATCTTTTTTAAACCATATTTATCTCCTCTTATAATATACCAATTAGTTGGAAAGCCCGTGCGATGCAAAAAGTCCTCTTTTGTAAACCATATTTATCTCCTCTTAAAATATATTCTTAAGTTGATAAAAAAGTCCTACTGTGTTGTCACTGATGAAAAAAAAATCGTGATTGGTGTATGTTAGAACACACTTGGTTGATGATGCCAAGTTTCATTATGATTTAATCGTTTGCCTGTTAGTTTAATGCTTAGCAAATTGAAGCATCCAATGATAGATCAAAGAAGTTCAAAGATGATCAAGATGAAGAACAAGTCAAGCATGCCCATAGTCTAGAACAAATGTTGTAAAAGAGGTAGTTCAACATATTCTTTTTTACGCATAAGTTATGGCAAAACCGTGCAACAGTTCCTTTGACTGTTGCACCATGGTTTCTGGTACTAGCGAATGGAGAAATTTTCGGGAAAATTCACAAGTGTTTGAAATTCTTTAAAAAGCTTTTCTATGTTCAAGAGAAACATTATTTCAAAACTGAAGAACAAAAAGAACAAAAATAATATGCTTGCACAATAATTTAAAAGATGCCAATCCCATTTGTGCAAGTTATTTTTCATGCTAAAAATGGGTCTTATGCTTTTTCCATTTGTGGCAAAATTGTGAGTTCCCATATTTTATGGGAAACACTCCTTCTCTTTGGAAAAACGCAGCCACCTTGAGCCTCTCAAACCTGATTGTTCTTTTATATTTTTTAAATGAAAATGCATACTACAAACTTGTGGATATTAGATTAATGTAGTGTTAAGATCCTTCTCTTACACACTACCTTTCTCTATAAATAGCCACTTCATTTTTCATTTATTGCAAGACTTTGAAAGAGCATTCATTGTAAACACTTTGCAAATCTTTTCAAAGATTAAAAGCTTTGTTCTTCAATCATTTGCAAAACCGTTTTCTTTTTTCAAAAGTCTTCAATTGTTTTTCAAAGTCAGTAAAATCTCCAAGTATCGGTTAAACTTAATCAAGCATAAACGAATATGTTCAATGATTCTCGTGTTTAGGTCTTAATTGTAATCTCCATGTTCTTAAGTGAACCACCGAGATTCGACTCAGAAACCGTTGAGATAGAACCTTAAGTCTTGAAGCGGAGTAGCTTTGAGCAAGAGAAAGTCTTGAAGCGGAGTAGCTTTAAGCAATTGCAACCGGAGTAGGTTGGCGAGTTGTTTTCATTGTAATGGTTTAGTTAAGTTTGAGTAAATTTCTAAACAAGCAATAAAATAACGGTTGGACGTAGGCTCCGGAGTAGGAGCTGAACCAATTTTTAAACATTGTCTTGTTTGTTTATTTACTTTCACGTTCTCTTATCATTCTTCTTTTACACCTTAATCTCGCTCTCAGTACTACGCAACAGTCTCTCATACAGTTGCATAGACCTGCTGTACCGTTTGTGAATTTACAATCCATTAAGTTTCTCAAACTCGTATTAATAGATCTTACTTGTGTTAGTCATTAACCAAGTAAAGGAGAAAATTTTTAAAAGGTACACCTAATTCACCCCCTCCCCCTCTTAGGTGTTTATCGTTCTTAACTCTTCAATTCGTATCAGAGCCTAGTACTCTTGATATTTGTTAAAACCAAAGAGTTGATCCCATAGTTATGGACGATTCAAAACACACTAAGTATCCCATCTTTAAAGGAGAAAACTATGCCTGGTGGAAACATCGCATGGAGCACTATGTTAAAAGTACGGACTACGAATGTTGGTTGATCATTCAAAATGGTCCCCTCAAGATTGAGGTGACTAATGTCGATGGCACTAAGTCTATCAAAAGTGAGGACAAATATGTTGAGGCCGATTATAGAAAAGTCGAGAAAAACTCTAAGGCCATGTCCATCCTTCAATATGGCATCGGTGAACAAGAGATCAACCGGATATCCGGATGTTACTCGGCAAAGGCAATATGGAACACCCTAAATCTTGCTTATGAGGGAACGCCACAAGTCAAAAAGTACCGTGTTGATCTTCTCATGCAACAATATGAGATGTTCAACATGGGAAAAGATGAGTCAATCAATAGTTTGTCTTCTCGTTTCTCTAGTATTGTTAATGACCTCAAGAGTCTAGGTAGAAACTTCGAATCCGAGGATTTAGTACGTAAAATCCTTTGTAGCCTATCTGAAAAATGGCAACCGAAGGTTACGGTTATTGAGGAAGCTAAAGACCTTTCTTTGCTATCCCTTGATGAACTTATGGGCTCACTCATGGCTCATGAGTTAACTCTCATGAAGCGTTCTGGTGAAAGCTCTAAAGGGAAATGACTTGCTCTTTATGCTCTCTCAAGTGATGAGGAGGATGAATATGACGAGTTTGCAATGTTCACTAAAAACATTGTTGGCATGATTAATGGTCGAAACTCACAAAGGTCTAATAACTATACTAGCAAACGCCGCTTTCCCAAAATAAAGTCTACTTCCACTGTTGGTTGCTTCAAATGTGGTGACAAAGGTCACCAAATCAAATAATGCCCAAAGTGGAATGACATTAAATCTTAAGAAAAGCGTGAGTTTGCTAAAAGAGAATACAAAAGCAAAGTAATGACTGCCATTTGGGGAATGTCTGATTTTGACGAGGACGATGTCCTTGAGGAAGAATTGGATGCCAAACTTAGCATCTCGTCTCAATCAAGCAATGATGTTCCAAAGTTAATGAAGAAAGAAAGTGTCAAATGTCTTATGGCTCACTCCGTGCACTCAGATTCAGATTCTGACATTGAGGTAAATAAGATCAAGAAAAAGGTTCGATCTTTCTCTAAAGACAAAATCTGTCATCTCCTAGACCAATTCATTTATAAGTGTCGTGTCCAAAGCAATAAATTACAGGCTATGCAAACTGAAATTGAAGACATAGCCGAAGAAAATGTTGGTCTAAAATAATGTCTAAATGAGGTAGATCAACCTAGTTCATCATCGAGTCTTGAAAAGGAGATTAAAAGGCTCCGAAAACAGAATCTGTTTCTTGCTAAAAGAGTGGATGAATTACATGCAACAGATCAATGCAATGTTGCATCTGTGTCTAATAAGGGAGAAGAGTCCTTTGACAAAGCTGTGTCCTCACTAACCAAAGAACGTGACCAACTTTTGATTGATCATGCAACATGTCAAAACGAAAAAGAGGAACTTGTCAAAATTGCTGAAATGCTAAATGATGAGTCAAGTCATGTTAAAAGTACTTTAGATCAAGTGTAAAATTCAAATAATGATCTTCTCGTTCAAATTGAAACTCTGAAAAAGGTTGAACAAATCCATGCAACAGATGATGCGACTGTTGCATCTGAGTCTATGAAAGAAATTGAGACTCTCACAAAACATGTGTCTTCACTAACTAAAGAACGTGACTCTTTGTTAGCTGACCTTACCTTGTGCAAAAGAGACAACAAGCAACTTGAGCAAATTGGCTTATTGCTTAGTGATGAAATGAGAGATGCTAAACATGCGTTCGACAAAGTAGGTCAACTAAATCTTAATCATCTTGCTAAAATTGAAAAACTAACCAAAGAGCTAGATGAGGCTAATATGTTCTATTTGAAATGGGAAGGAAGTCAGAATGTCTTGGAGTTTCTTCTAAAACAATCTCAAGAATATGAAAACCGTGCAAAAAATGCTGGACTTGGTTTCAAATGCACCAGTTCTACGCACTGTTGCACTCGAAACTAAGACCCGAGCGTAACTGATTTTCGAAGAAGAAAGTATGCTGGCCTTCCTGAGTACATTATCTGCAATTACTGTGGTAAAACTGGTCATGAGTTTAATGGTTGTGAAAAGAGAGTCCTTGACCTAGAAAGAAGTACAAAAGTGGCTAAACATGTTTGAATTAAAAAGAAAGAAGTCAAGAAAGTTGTTGTCAAGAAGGAGCCCAAACTTGTTTGGGTTTCTAAACTAAACGTTTGATTTCTTATAGGCATTAGCGAAAGGCAGCAGCAATTGGTACTTAGACAGTGGATGCTCTCGTCACATGATGGGAGATGAAAACCAATTCCTTTCGCTAGAAGCCTACGATGGTGGCATGGTGACTTTTGGTGACAACAAACGAGGTGAAATCATTGGTATTGGAAAAGTTGGTAAGTCAAAGTCACTATGTATCGACAAATTGTTGCTTGTCAAAGGTTTGAAACACAATCTTCTAAGCAAATCACAATTGTGTGATCGAGGTAACATCGTTGAATTTCTTGCTAGTAAATGTAGAATAATTGATGGAGAAACTAGAGAACTCATTCTTGAAGGTAAACGTGTCAAAGATATTTACATGACTAACTTATACTCATTGTCAAGTCAAACACTTTCATGCATGAGTGTCCAAAAGAATGACCCTTGTCTTTGGCATAAATGACTTGGTCATGTAAATGCTAAAACACTTAATACCCTTAAGAGGCTTGATCTAGTTGATGGCATACCTAACATCAAATTTGAATTCAAATCACTTTGTGACGATTGTGTTAAAGGTAAACAAGTAAAATGCTCCTTTAAATCCAAAAAGATTGTTAGCATTTCCTTACCTCTTGAACTCATTCACATAGACTTATGTTGACCTATGTGTATTGTTAGTAAAGGTGGAAGTCGCTATATTTGTGTCATTGTTGATGATTTTACAAGATTTGTTTGGCTTCTTTTCTTAAGTTCTAAAGATTAAAATTTTGATGAATTCTTAATTTGGGTTAAAAAGGTCCAAAACAAATTTGGTTATAAACTTGTCTCCTTGAGATCCGACCATGGAACCGAATTTGAGAATTTATCATTTGAGTCTTATTGCAATGACTACGGTATTAGCCATAATTTTTCGGCCGCAAGAACCCCTCAACAAAATGGAGTTGTGGAACGAATGAATCGAACTCTTGAAAATATGGCTAGGACCATGCTCATTAGCTCCAAAGTGCCAAGAAAATTTTGGACCGAGGCCGTTAACACATATTGTTATATCTATAATCGAGTCATGATTAGAAAAATCATTAAGAAAACCCCTTATGAATTACTACGAGGAAGAAAACCTAACATCTCCCATCTAAAGTGCTTTGGTAGTAAATGCTTTGTACATAATAATGGAAAAGATAACCTAGGCAAATTTGATGCTCGTAGTGATGAAGGTGTTTTTGTTGGTTATTCCAACCATAGTAAAGCTTACAAAGTTTATAACAAGAGAACCATGAAAATGGAAGAAAGCGTTCATGTAATATTTGACGAATCTAGTCTCTTTGTTTCAAACACTCAGGTTATGATGAAGATGATGAGGAAGACGATGAATTTGAAATTGGAATGATACGTCATGACATGGATCAAGTCGTGGAAGAAGCTGAGCAACAGTTGGAGCCATTGTTGCTTAAGGAGGCTGGCCAAAATTCAGGGGGAACTAACCCTCCCTCATCTCAAAATGGAGCTAGCTCGTCCAGGGGGAATGAGGAGTGCAGTGAACCAACCTCTAACCAAATTAAAACCAATCCACAAACACCCTCACACAATATTCCCCATGCAACAGTCACTAACACTGTTGCATCAGAACCAAAAAAAACAAAACAAATGAGGCCTCTAACACCCTTGTTCCAAAGAAATGGAAGCATCAAGGTTCCCATCCTCTTTCAAATTTAACCAGTGACCTTACCTCTAGAATCAAAACCAGATCATCTCTCCAAAATCACTGTGCTTTCGAAGCATTCATATCACAAATTGAACCCACAAATATCACAATGGCACTATCCGATGAATATTGGGTCACGGTTATGCAAGAAGAATTGGAGCAATTTGAGAGAAACAAGGTATGGCATCTGGTCCCTAGGCCATCTCAACGTACTGTAATTGGTACGAGATGGGTCTATCGCAATAAGCTTGATGATGTTGGAGAAATCGTAAGGAATAAAGCTAGACTAGTGGTACAAGGGTTTAATCAACAAAAAGGGATTGATTACGATAAAACCTTTGCACCGGTAGCTAGGCTTGAGGCCATACGAATGCTCATAGCTTTTGCATCTCATGTTGGCATAAAACTTTTTCAAATGGATGTTAAAACTGCTTTCTTAAATGGCTATCTTGAAGAAGAAGTTTTTGTCGAAAAACGTCCGGGCTTTATAAACAATGAGTTCCCTAATCACGTATTTAAACTTGACAAAGCACTTTATGGTTTAAAACAGGCTCCCCGAGCCTGGCATGACAGGCTTTCCAAATTCCTATTAGAAAATAGTTTTGTACGTGGTTCGGTTGATAAGACATTGTTTATCAAGTCACAGTCAGAGGAACTGTTGCTTGTGCAAGTATATGTCGATGACATTATTTTCGGTGCAACTAACAACATTCTTTATAAGTACTTTTCGGATCTTATGACTTCTGAATTTGAAATGAGCATGATGGGAGAACTTGGATTCTTCCTTGGTCTTCAAATTAAGCAAGATGAAAAAGGAACCATGATCCACCAACAAAAGTACTTAAAGGAAATGATAAGTAAGTTTGGGTTAACTAGCTCGAATCCTATGCCTACACCTATGATTGCCAAGCTTAATCTTGACAAAGACGAAAATGGTAAGAGTGTTAGTGAAAGGGTATATCGAGGTATGATCAGTTCATTGCTTTATTTAACCACTAGTTGACCCGACATACAATTTAGTGTGTGCGTGTGCGCTCGTTTCCAATCAAATCCTAAAGAATCACATTTCAAAGCCGTCAAACGGATTTTTAGGTATTTGATTGGAACGGAAGGTTTATACCTTTGGTACCCAACTCATTATGACATTGATCTTGTAGGATTTTCGGATGCGAATTATGCCGGGAGTTCGTTGGATATAAAAAGCACCTTGGGTATTGCCACTTTCTTAGGACTGTGCCTTATCTCATGGGCATCCAAGAAACAAAATACCGTTGCTCTATCCACGGCCGAAAGTTAGTATGTAAGTGCCGCTCTTTGTTGTGCTCAAATTCTTTGGGTACGACAACAATTGCGTGATTACGGTCTTATTTTCGAAACTACTCCCATATTTTGTGATAATACAAGTGCCATTAACATCTTGAAAAATCCAATACAACATTCTATGACAAAACACATTGATATAAGGCATCACTTTTTACGTGATCAAGTCGAAAAAGGAAATATATGCCTAACCTTTTGTAGAACGGAAAATCAAATTGCGGACATTTTTACAAAACCGTTAGAAAGGGAACAATTCGTAAAACTTCGGTTGGAAATTGGTTTGTTAGGCGACATGTGACACAAATTAAAATTATCTTTCCCATATGATTGACTAGAGATGAGATGATGTATATATGTTCTCAAGTTTAAAAATGTCTAATTTATCATTTGACAAGTGTGCCGAAAAAATTGCATTGGAACTCCACATTTTGCATTTGAATTATTTGCATTGAGCCTTGCACTTACTTTATGTCCCATCTAGCACATCCTACTCTAGCCGCCCCCTATGCCATCATTTCTCTAATTTACACTCCACCTCAACCTTTAACCACTCCCTCTTTAACACTCCAACCGTCCCTAAAATAAAACCCCCATGTAATAACCCCACTTTCCCATTTACCCACAAACTCACTTCAAAATTCAAAAGTTCCCTCAACCTCTTTCATCTCCTACACCGTCAAACCCATCACCCTCATAATGGCTCCCAAAAAATAAAATAGAGGAGAAATTCAAAACCTTAGAAATACATTCAACCCAAAATGTATTTCCCAGCCAAAAATGGCCACAAAATCCGCTGCAAGTGTTGAAAAATCCGACAAACCCACCCCGTCTCCTACCAAGCTGCCAACAGTCAAGCCAAATGTTGCACGTAAGAAATCCATGGCTGTCAAAGGAAGAGGCCATGGTAGAGGAGGCCGTGGTGGATTAAAACGAAGTCCACCAATCTCGTTGATGTTGGACCCAAATGTTGATGTTGATTCCGAGGAAGACGAGCCCACGCTCAAACAAATAGCAAGGAAAATCCACAAAGACAAAGAAATTGATGATGATGATGTGGTTGTTGCTACTGTTATTGAAGAAGAAAAGGAAAATTAGTTTGTGGATGATGTTGTTGAGGAGGAAAAAGAAAAAGAATCAGAAAAAGTGAATGAGAAAGATGTTGAAGAGAAAAATGAAATTGATAAGAATGATGATAAGGAAGAAAAAATGAGTGAAAAAGATGAGGAGGAAAAAGAGAAAGAAAGTGAACTAGAGAAAGAAAAGGGAACAGTGAATGAGAAAGATGCCGAAAAAATTGATTCCCCAAATCAAAATTCAGAAAAAGAAGTCCTTCATGATGAAGAAGTCATTCCCAACATTGAAACCACAAATGAACCCATCAATGAAGACATTGTTGCTGATAAATTTGACCCCCTTTCCACCGAAAACCCCAAAACCAAATCCCAAATCAAAATCACCGAACTGTTTGGTGATGATGATGATGATATTATCATTGAAAATCCCACCAAATCATAGGCAAAATTTAAGGCCGGTATCAAAAGAAAGAAGGAATCAAAGCCAAAAGCGGCTAAAAGGCCGAGGTACCCGCGGAAGAAGGAGGTGGTCCTTCCAACGGAAGATGATGATTTTATTGAGGATAAAATTCCTCTCAATACATGCACAGAGTTGATGGTCACCACTCACGAGGAGGCATTCAAGAACGAGGTCCTTGCTCATCTCAACTCTCTCGACCTTCCGGATGACACCCTCAAGCTATGTCACGGCATGCTTACATGTTGCTTCCACAGTGGGAGACGATACAATAAATCATGGTATGATTCTTCCCCGGCTTTTGCATTCTTCAAAGCTGCTATTTTTGGTCAGGGTTGGTTTAATCTCCTCGACAAATACTCTCCGGTTTACATGTCTGAGTTAATTCAGTTCTATGCAACAGTCAAGGTTGATGTTGCATCAGGAACTCTCTTGGCATTTATAAACCAAAAACCCTTTGTCTTGACCATTGACCAACTTGCCTCTTACCTTGAGGCTGAAGCCGTGGGTCTTACCACCTTTCCTAAGACTACTTGGGGTGATGTTGATGAAACTATGGCTCGTGACGTTATGAGAACCCTTCGACCCGACAATGAAAATGGCACCAATAACATATATGCCCATGAACTTCAAGCCCCCCACAGTTTCACCTTTAACCTTGTTCACCGAGCCATTTTACCATGCAATAACAGTAGGGGACGATGTTCTCTCCTTGAGATGCGCCTTATTTACCACATTATCAAACGCCGTCCCATCAACCTTCCTCAACTAATCTTCCACCGTATCAATGAGATTGCCCCCGACCTCCAAAAAGGGAAATTTGACAAGAAAACCGTGATTCCATACGGTATGTGGTTGTCCATTGTCTTCATGAAAAGGAAGATAGTCATGAAAGGTAGCCCCGGTATTGAAAAACTCAATGATGACACGACCATGGGTTTGCTTTCTCAAATGACTTTGGCTATCAACAATGGGAAGTTGACTCGCAAGTAGTTGGGTAGAGGTAAAACTGGTGCAACAGTTGGCTCAACTGTTGAAATGGGTGCTGTACTTGGTAAGTTGGACAAGCTTATGAACATGGTGTCCAAATTGGTTGTGGATAATGAGACCCTTAAGGAAGATGTTGCTGAGCTCAAAACCCTGAATGAAGATCTCATTGAGCGTGTGCAAGCTCTTGGTGGTCATGTGTCCGATGATGAATGAGGCATCCGTACCTACCCTTGCCCTCCTATCCTTTTGGCTCTTTGTTCTTAATTATTATGCAAACTATGGGCTGTTTCTTTTCTCTTATTTTGAACATTTGTCTTTGGTTTAATTATGTACTACTTGAACATGTTTCTGTCCTTCCCTTGATGATGTCAAGAGGGGAAAGTAGTTAAATTATGTGTTTATGTGTTAACTAAAAACTCTTCGGCTAACGTTCACCGTGAATTTGTCTTAGCTATGATGATTAGATGTTCTACTTAGGCCAAGCATGTTGACCCACATTCACCTTGATCATGTTTAATTGATGTTCTTACTATTTGGTTCAAAGACCGACTCACCATGGGCTTAGGGGGAACTTCACACATATTTAAAACTTGCCATCATCAAAAGGGGAATTCGTTAGAACACACTTGGTTGATGATGCCAAGTTTCATTATGATTTAATCGTTTGCCTCTTAGTTTAATGCTTAGCAAATTGAAGCATCCAATGATAGATCAAAGAAGTTCAAAGATGATCAAGATGAAGAACAAGTCAAACATGCCCATAGTCTAGAACAAATGTTGTAAACGAGGTAGTTCAACATATTCT
The DNA here is from genome assembly GCF_048544455.1 of Silene latifolia. Classification (NCBI taxonomy): domain Eukaryota; kingdom Viridiplantae; phylum Streptophyta; class Magnoliopsida; order Caryophyllales; family Caryophyllaceae; genus Silene; species Silene latifolia. The sequence continues at coordinate 26,766,227 of NC_133538.1, forward strand.
TTTTTACGCAGAAGTTATGGCAAAACCGTGCTACAGTTCCAGTGACTGTTGCACCATGGTTTCTGGTACTAACGAATGGAGAAATTTTCGGGAAAATTCACAAGTGTTTAATATAATAAAATAATAAATAATAGAATAATGAGTCATGATGACAATTGAATTATAATAATAATAATAATAATAATAATAATAATAATAATAATAATAATAATATACGATAATTCATATAATAATAATAAACGATAATTATGATATAATAATAATAATGTTCATAATAATAATAATAATGTTATACATATGGTAATTAGTAATCTCCTAATAAGTTTCCTAAAGACGACCTTTTTACTTGTATAAAAGCAAGGCATGACCTACATAATAGGTTTTATTCATATATTTTTACACATAGAGAGATTTGGGGCATAAGAAGGGAAGAACTTAGCTTTTATTATCGTCTCAAGGTAAGACCGTTTTATAATTTAATGTATTGATTTTATAACTATATAACTCGCTTTCTAGACCACTGTAAGATTAGCCGTGACCGTGACCTTGGCCGTGGACCACCAGGGATTAACCAGGAGCCACCGTTGACCACCAGGGACCTCAGAAGAGGGGTGTTTCAGGCGGGTTTTTGGTGGTTGTTGGGGTTTGTTGTTAGGGTTTGTCGAAAGGGGGTTTATGGGGATTCGACCCACAAAACTTAACTAATTAAACCTCGGTTAGGATGGGTTGAGACCAAGGGTAAGAGTCGACCCCCGTGGCGGTGTCGTGGTGGTCGGAGATAGAGGTTTGCGGCGGTGGTGGCTGGAAATTACGTGAAAACAGGGGAAGGTGTGCTTGTGTTATTGCTACCGGTGTTGGGTCGTTGCTGGGGTGTTGTTGTTGGCTCTAGCGACTGAGGGACCTCCCATGGAACCATCATGGATCAGTGGTGACAAGCGTGCTGGCTTGGCGGCGGTGTGATTGCGTTTTGGTGAGAGACCGTGAGTTGTATAGGGCTGTCGGGTTGGTTATTGTTGGTGTTAGGGCTACTATTGAGTCCGTGTTTGGAGAAGTTGCTGGGGTCGGTCAGGGCTGCTACTGCACCATGACAGGTGTGTCACAGTGGTGTCCACTGGTGGCGAATGGGGTGGTGTTGGTTGGGTTTGTGTTGGGTGATGACGAGGTTGTTGTTTGTGGTTGTTGTTGTTGTTATTGTTGTTGTTGTTGTTGTTGTTGTTGTTGTTGTTGTTGTTGTTGTTGTTGCTGTTGTTGTTGCTGTTGTTGTTGTTGTTGTTGTTGTTGTTGTTGTTGTTATTGTTGTGCTAGACGTGATAGGGAGGCCGTGTAGGGTGTTGCTGCTGGTTGTTGGTGCGTGGCTAGGTGGTTGGTTTAGGGTGGTTCACGGTGGCGTCGGACTTTTGGGGTTGTTGTGTATAATGGGTAAAGAAGGGGACGTGTTTGTGGTAATAGAACATGGGATTCAAACCGTGCTATGGGTGTTGATGATGATGATATAGAGTGATGACATAGGATTGTAGTGATGACTTGATTTAATAATTGATTAATGGCGGGATTAAGAAGATGATTTAATTAGTTTAATTATTTAAGACTAGTTTTGATGCATCGTAATGTTTATAATTTCATAACAATAAATCGTCAATCAGATAAAATAATGTAATTAATAAATAAATTCATAATTGCTATTAGGTGATGGTTTTGAGGTGAAGTATTTCTGAGTCATTCTTGAGCTGCTTAATTGGATTTGCTATTGGATTATATTTGCTGCAAGGTAGGATAGCTACTCAACTCGTCTTATTATTGTTGGTTTGTGAAATTTATAAAAGTATTGTGGAATTGGATGGATTAATTGATATGGATTAGATATTGTTGGATTGGTTATTGTTCTATTATTTATATTGGAATTTTGTTTGCATTGGATACCTCAGTCTTGTGTCTGGGATGATTTTTTTATTGGCATGGCATATAATTGAATACCTTAACTACGGTTGGAATGGTGAATACCTCAACTTCAGTTGGGATGGTGAATACCTCAACTTCGGTTGTGATGTTGAATACCCCATGCCAGGGATTGGCGGGATGAATGGGTGTTTCGGGTGATGAGCTCGGTTGTATTTACATTATGTATATCATATCATTTCACCTTGTATTGTTGGTGGTTATTCCTACTCAATCTCGTGGTTGACCGTGTATTCATGAACACCTGTGATGAACCATAAATGGGGAGCAGACTTGCAGGTGCTTAAGATTAGCTTACTTCGGAGTTTATGGGGATGCGTGAGAACTGGACAAGTGTACCTAGAAGTTTAGATCATATAGTTTAATAATCACTTTATTTATTTCCGCTGCGAGTTGTAATTAAATTTATATTGAGTTTTAAGTTGGTTAATTTGTAAAGAACATGTAATCGTTAAATTTTATCTAAAGTACTTTGGTTTGTTGTACTTTGTTATTCACTACCTCGTAAAACCGAGATGATAACATACCTATTTATTTGGGATTGTCTTGCTAAAGGCTCCTAAATAAATGGGGGTGTTATAAAGTGATATCAGAGCCAAACGATCCTCAGGCTTAACCAATGAATTTAATAGTGAATATAAGATGTATCTAATAAAATGAACCCAGGTAGAAACTATTAGGGGCCCTTTTGGCTTTGGATGAGAAGGTACCCTCACTCCGAACCCCGGCCCTTTCAGTTTTGAACCGGTTATCTTGAGAGATATTGAAGAGGGGGGTAATTTTAAATGAATATTGTTTGCTTTAAGATGAATTTTGTCTTTATTGATGATCGAGGTTACGTGGATGTAACCTTAATTTTAAGGAGAGTAGAATGGATGAAATGAAGATTTGATGTTGAATTGTTTTGATCATAAGCATGAAAGTAATTGTGAATTGATATTGAGTATGTGGTTGGATGATTAAACTTGTGATAGGGATGATCTAGAGTAGATGCTAGTCGTGTGTGAAGTATGATGACCAAGTTGTGTTAATACGAGTATAGGAGGGTGTTAATAAGGGTTTATGACCTAGTAAAAAGGAATGTATAAGCTGAACCTTATTTATCAGATTTTACCCCTATTTGATTTAGTTGCCGTTTGACCTCTCTTTATCATCCAAGGTCGAAATTATCATGAGTGATAACTCAGTGAGTTAGCTTTCTAATGTCGTTGGTCTCCTGTTTAAAATTTTTACGGTTTGGGAGAAATAAATATTTTAGTGGACAGTGGTCAGAATGTTTCTGTACAGTTATGTTTTCGCCAAACAATTTTGTAAAATTTCTCATTAAATATGTGCTTAAGATTTTTGCCTAATTACAAATCCACTGTTTAAAAGATTCATATATGTTTTCAAATTGATAAGGCACATTGCAAGATAATATTTTAACATTTAATAGTGATTTTTACAAGTTGACCCAAGTTTTTTACAAATTGCCAATTGGTTTCTGTTTGGACCAACTGGGTAGTAAAAATATTTATAAAATGGTTGTTTGAGATTTGAATTCAATTATTTTTCTCATGTTTCGAAAACTCCTTATATTTTCTGGAAAGTATAAAAACTCAAAAAGAATATTAACGGTTTTTTAATGGTGATTTTTGAAAGTTACAGCTTGACTTTGATTTCTTAAAACGTGAGTTCACCAAATTTCAATATAAATTATTTATTAATTTTTAATCTATGGTAGTTGAGATGTAGGAGTGACGATAGGGAGACCAAATGAAGGGTAAGAGAGGACACAGTTGACTACACTTGTTTTTATGGTAGGTATAGAATGTTTAATAATGTTAGGTCATCTTTCCCAGGTAGAAGCTTATGTTGTCTTCTTTTACTTTTACAGAACCATGCCTCCAAAGAGATCTACACCTACACCCTCGACCATATCCCAAGAGGAGATTGACCATTTGATATTTATAAATGAGGCTTTGACTGCGGCACTGAAGGCTAAATGGCCAGTTCAGGATCCAGCAAAGATGAGTGCTAATATCGCAAGGCACACCCGACAAAGTATGGCGTATTAGGTGAACCATCATTACTAGGATATTGGCATAGGGAGTTCGATAACCTTTTTGAATAGCTGGGTTGTCTTGCGGAGCTACAAGTAGATCAAGCTGCTTAGTATTTGAGGGAAAAAGCTGGTTTGTGGTGGAATCATAGTAAGGAGGTCATAAGAGAATCTTGGAGGGAGAGTGATGAATGTTTTATCAATTGGAAGGGTTTCAAGGAGACTGTGAGGGCTGTGTTTGTACCAGAACATGTTAGGAGTAAGATGAGAGCTGAATTTGATTATTTTAAGATGACTGATCAGATGACGGTGGAGAGCTATCACAATAGGTTTATGGAATTGACAGAATATGTGTCTGATTTAAACTTCAGTGAGGAGATGCTAGAATTAAGGTTTGAGAAGGGGTTAACAACAACTATTAAGAAGAGGCTTAAAGCTGGTAAGCCAAGTACCATAGATGATGTTTATCAGCGAGCTGGGCACGCGGAGAGGATTGTAGATATGTTACAGGAAGAGAAGAATGAGAAGAAAGAGAAGGTTGACAAAAGAAAGAAAGAGACTATGGGTGGAAGTGCAGGAGAAAGCAAGAAGCAGAATACAAACCAGTTTCAGTCCTATGCATCAGGAGGAGCGTCGTTTGGGGGAAACTTCAGCAGTAGAGGAGGCCAATCCTATTTCAGCGGGCTAAGTGGGGGTGAATGTTTAAGGTGTGAAAAGATGGGTCATAAGGCCGTGTCTTGCAGGGTATGTAGGAGTAATCAAAATAGCAGTTATGGAAACGGAAATAGAGGTTATGGAGTAGGAAACCAAGGGCTTTATCAAACCCCAATGTCAAGTATTGGATGTAATAGGAAATCTGGGACAGTGGAGTAACCAGAGAAGCTATAACAATAGACAAGGCAATGGAGGTGACCAGAGTAATGGTGGAAAAACATTTGGAACAGCTAGTACGTTGCAAGAGAATGGGGAGAAGGGTAACTAGATAGTTGGGAGATTAATAATTTATGAGCATTTAAGATATTCTTAACTTTTAAATAAAAGTATCCATTTGCAAAATTCGGGACGAAGTTTATTTTAGGGGGGTAGAATGTGATACTACAATTATTTTGAGTTATTATAACTTTGCTTATGTGGTTTTATACGATTGTTTACGCTTTATATATTATACATGTGCGATTGTCTTTTTAATATAAGTGTGTGATGATAGCATTTCTGTTGGAATGTATGGAGTTAATGCTTGGGTAGTCTCGGTGAACTTCGGGGACGAAGTTCTTTTTAAGGAGGGAAGACTGTAATACCTCGTAATTTGATGGAATTGATATTTACGTTTTGAGCATTTTAATAATTAATTATGACGTTTATAATTAATAATTGTGAATAAGACGGAATAATATAACAAAATAATAGAATAATAGAATAATGAGTCGGGATGGCAATTGAATAATAATAATATAAGAAAATTCATATAATAATAATAAACGATAATTATGATATAATAATAATGTTATACATATGGTAAATAGTAATTTCCCAATAAGTTTCCTAAAGACGACCTTTTTACTAGTATAAAAGCAAGGCATGACCTACATAATAGGTTTTATTCGCATATTTTTACACATAGAGAGATTTGGGGCATAAGGAAGGAAAAACTTAGCTTTTATTATCGTCTCAAGGTAAGACCGTCTTATAATTTAATGTATTGATTTTATAACTATATAACTCGCTTTCTAGACCACCGTAAGATTAGCCGCGACCGTGACCTTGGCCGTGGACCACCAGGGATTAACCAGGACCCACCGTTGACCACCAGTGACCTCAGAAGAGGGGTGTTTCAGGCGGGTTTTTGGTGGTTGTTGGGGTTTATTGTTAGGGTTTGTCGAAAGGGGGTTTATGGGGATTCGACCACCACAACTCGACTAATTGAACCTTGGCTAGGATGAGTTAAGATCAAGGGTGAGAGTCGACCCCCGTGGTGGTGTTGTGGTGGTCGGAGATGGAGGTTTGCGGCGGCGATGGTGACTGGAAATACGTGAAAACAGGGGAAGGTGTGCTTGTGTTGTTGCTGCTAGTGTTGGGTCGTTGCTGAGGTGTTGTTTTTGGTTCTAGTGAGTAAGGGACCTCCCATGGAACCGTTGTGGCTTGGTGGCGTTGTGGTTGCGTTTTGGTGAGACAAACCGTGAGTTGTATAGGGTTGTCGGGTTGGTTATTATTGGTGTTAGGGCCGCTACTGAGTCCGTGTTTGGAGAATTTGCTGGGGTCGGTCAGGGCTGTTGCTGCATCGTGACAGGTGTGTCACGGTAGTGTCCACTGGTGGCAAATGGAGTGGTGTTGGTTGGGTTTGTGTTGAGTGATGACGGGGTTGTTGTTTGTAGTTGTTGTTGTTGTTGTTGTGCTAGACGTGATAGGGAGGCCGTGTAGGGTGTTGCTGCTGGTTGTTGGTGCGTGGCTGGGTGGTTGGTGTAGGGTGGTTCACGGTGGCATCGGGCTTCTGGGGTTGCTGTGTGTAATGGGTAAAGGGGGGGACGTGTTTGTGGTAATAGAACACGGGATTCAAACCGTGTTATGGGTGTTGATGATGATGATATAGAGTGATGACGTAGGATTGTAGTGATGACTTGATTTAATAATTGATTTATGGCAGGATTAAGAAGATTATTTAATTAGTTTAATTATTTAAGACGGGTTTTGATGTACCGTAATGTTTATAATTTCATATTAATAAATCGTAAATCAGAATTAAAATAATGTAATTAATAAGTAAATTCATAATTGCTTTTAAGTGACGGTTTTTAGGTGAAGTATTTCTGATTCGTGCTTGGGCTGCTTAATTAGATTTGCTGTTGGATTATATTTGCTGCGAGGTAGGATAACTGCTCAACTCGTCTTATCGTTGTTGGTTTGTCGAATTTATAGAAGTATTATGGAATTGGATAGATTAATTGATGTGTATTATATATTGTTGGATTGTTTATTATTGGATTATTTATATTGGAATTTCGTTTGCATTGGATACCTCAGTCTTGTGTCTAGGATGATTTTTATATTGGCATGGCGTATAATTGAATACCTCAACTTCGATTGGGATGATGAATACCCCGGGCCAGGGATTGGCGGGATGAACGGGTGTTTTGGGTGATGAGCTCGGTTGTATTTGCATTATGTATATCATATCATTTCAGCTTGTATTGTTGTTGGTTATTCCTACTCAACCTCGTGGTTGACCGTGTATTCGTGAACACCTCTGATGAAGCATAAATGGGGAGCAGACTTGCAGGTGCTTAAGATTAGTTGACTTGGGGGCTTATGGGGATGCGTGAGGACCCGACAAGTCTACCTAGAACTCTAGATCATATAGTTTAATAGTCACTTTATTTATTTCCGCTGCGAGTTGTAATTAAATTTATATTGAGTTTTTAGTTGGTTAATTTGTAAAGAACATGTAATCGCTAAATATTATCTAAAGTACTTTGGTTTGTTGTACTTTGTTATTTACTACCTCGGAAAACCGAGATGATAACAGACCTATTTATTTGGTAATGTCTTGCTAAAAGCTCCTAAATAAATTGGGGTGTTACAGCATCCGTTCACACCTAAGCCCCTCTCATCTTTACCGAGCGAAAACCCATGTTCCTTAATTTGCAAATCCCCTCTTGTGGCGGGTTCCACAAGGGGTGAATCAAGGGCGTGAAATCACTCCCGCAAGTGACTCCACTCAGCCGAGGGCGCACCTCGCGAACCACAGACAAACAACAGCAACCAACTACACTATCAACAATACCAACATCAACAAATCAACACAACTGACATACCAAACAATCAACAGTACTGAGTAGGAAAACCTACCTTTAGCAATCAGCAACAACACCGCATAAGTCCATATGATGACAAGAAACCATCATTACCACCTATTACAAACAGTATGACAAATCTAATTACTACCAAACACAACCATAACCAAAGCTAAGGAAGACAATGATGATGATGATGACTTACCTATAAATAGCGTTCCCGCGACAAAACCGCTACCCGACTCATGCTTCCCATTCCCATTGTGTCTCAACTCACAAAGGCTCCAAAAGATGAAGGTAGGTGAAGGAGAGAGATGTATCGACGAATAGGTTTAGTAGAAATGAAATGAAACTAATTTTGGGTTCACGACATATAATTTTACCGCTGAACTGGACTTACTCGATCGAGTATGGGACTTACTCGATCGAGTGGCCTCTACTCGATCGAGTCACCGAGCTACTCGATCGAGTAGCCTACGCTAGATCGAGCCACCTAATCCCCAAAAGGTTACTATGACGTAGGATCGAACTAATAAGGCTTCCAGAGGTCTAGACATGTGTCTAAGGCCAGTCAACGACGGTCAACAGGTCCTTAACGGGACGTGTATTACACTATGAGTTATATTAAAAAATTCTTCATATATACTCCCTTCCCTTCTTAACATCTTTCACCTTGCTTCTTAGAGGTCAGACTTTATAACTTTGACCTTTAATATGTCTAAAATCATGGTCAAACTTCCGCATTGACGATTGCGTAGAAGCAATACGAAAGATCACTACGAAGAGGGTGAAGTACATTTCGTGTGAAATTCTTAAAAGATAATGAATCTTGCTCCCAAAATCTACAACAACTAAAATACTCTACTAAATCTCTCAAATGAAAACAAAAAACGACTCCTAAAAGCAAGAATGCCATATGGTCATATGGGGGATAAGACATGACGGATGTAGGCCTTCTCATACACGTATTTAATAGAAAATTGTATGCCTCTACTTGTCGCAGGTAAATATTTTCAAAACCATAACCGCTTCAACATGGGGAGATCTTAAAATAGTTTCGTTCCATTTAAATGTCAAATACTCGTCTATTCTATAACTTTCTCAAATAATTCTGATATTATTTTCCCATATACAACACCCATGGTCAGCACGATTTAAAATAAGTTTGAGCCTAAAACGTTTTTTATATTCGCTACATCCAAGACAAATGCGATATAGTTGAACACTTGTGATAGATTTTCCTTTTTGATCAAATTTGTTTTTTCTTATTGTAGAGTTAACAATCATTTTTATTCTTATTTGGAAAGCTACCATTTATTTTGAACCAATTATTTATTTATTTTGTTTTTCATGATTTTGGAGTATTTATGTACCTTGTTTTACAATGCCTAATGGCTAATATTTATCCTTAACCAATAGCTATAATGGAGATTATAAAATTAAAAAAAGGAACTTGAGATCAATCCATAACAATCGGGTCTAAAACAAGTAAACACTGGCAGAAAAAACATCAAGAAGTAAAAAAGTTACCTGTTTTTTTTATTCCTTTAATTTATAATATTAAATATAGAGAACTTATTACGTCCTTTTATATCATTTTAACAAAAAAACAGCTATTTTTCGGTTAGTTTGCTAAATATTTTTTACTTAATCAATTAAATTATCAGCTCTTAATTTTCAGTTACCGTTTAAGTTACTTTTCTAAGTTTCAGTTAAATTATTTCACTTAATATGACTAATGAAATTTAAGATATAGTATATGAATAATGTCTATAATATTAATAAACCATTTAACTAGTTACCTTGTGTATTTTGAGTATCCCCTACTTAAATAATTTAATCTACTTATATTAAGATAATTTTATTAAAATATTAAGAAATCTACTTTTATTAGGATAATTTTATTAAATTTGTTTTGAAATCTAATCTTGTTATGAATTCTAAAACAGTTGGACTCTCTAATATCGCTCGAAAAGTTCCTGCTTTATATATATACTGGATTTAATGCCCGTGCGATGCACTGGCCACTTGTTAGAATCTTTTTAATAATTTTAACGTGCTACCTGGTAGAATAGTTTATAACCATCTTAATTTTACTTAAATTGATAGAGGATTAGAGGTAAACAACCATATGGTAATTTTCCATTAACCATATGCGGTAAAGAACATATTTTACATATTTCGTTTTTATAATAAACTATTAAGTTTCTTTTATATTATTTGGAGTTTGTCATGAACTAATAAAAGTGTTATTACACTAAAACTTAGGAGAGACGCTCTTTCACTAAACTACTGAGAGACCACTTTTCCCTACCTCTTTATCATATGTTTATCGTAGTCTATTTGTTGTTGATCAGGACCAAAAGTAACACTTTAATTTTGTACCTAGCTATTTACATAATAGATGTTGTATACTGCCATGTTTATCATTAATCATGAATTATACAATTAAAAGAAAGTACTTCAAATAAGAAATAGTGATCAAAAGCTGAAATATATAATACGTATATATAGTGGTATAGTTCGTATGTAAATTATTGGTCTTTAGTTCTTTACGTGATCTTAAGCCATAAAATTATTATTTTTTATGTATTCCGAGCTAGTAGAAGCTCTGATACTATTGTATTTAGCAATATAGCTTATACTATGCAATTTCGCAATCGTTTGGCTCTTATAGTAACTAAATCATAGCTGGCGTATTAATATGATGAAAACAAAAAAAAAGGGTGGAAATTCACTCTTTATCAAAGTTACGGACCTAATCATTAAATTTGAAACTTAGAGGATTAATTTCACAATTGACCAAAGTAAATTAAGGAGGTCGTATGGTGAATCCATGCATCTTATAAAAGTCGTAAATAATAGCTCAATCTAAGATAAATATCAAACGTGATCATCGAATCCAATATATTGAATAAATGCAAGGAAGTTAATAGGAGTAACTCGATATAACTATAAAGTATAAACATGCCTTACCTCAATCATTACTGACTATCTTCAAGATGAAATTTTATTGTCTTACGGAATTGACTCTTTTTCTCGTACAGGTATAGCTAATGACCCGCTACTATTTTTAATATACACTAAAAACTAAAATTGAAGCAAAAGTCAATTAAAAATAAAAAAAGAATTAAAATATCAAGGAAAAATTGTTCAATAGTAGACCGTACACTGCAAGCCTATCGATTGCCCGATAGGAGAACAATTTTTTGTTTAGATCACTAAGGATTACAAAGATACATGCATGCAATAATTAAATGGAATAACTTAGACTCTCTTCCCGTCTTGATCATTTGTTCACCTATTACTTATATTTTAGGGTATCTCATTAACTTGTTTACCTTTCTATATTAGGGAGGTCTTTTATAGGTAATTTGTTAATACAATTCCATTATGATCCACTTGTCATCCACCATGTTATAACAGAAGCAAGAAAGAACTAATAAAAGAACAATAAAGACACAAACGCACAGATTTACGTGGTTCACTAACGGTGTGTTAGCTACGTCCACAGGGCAGAAGGGAGAGAGTTTTATTGATATGTGAGGAGTTTTTAGATTACAGATTCAGACGGTATGACTGCTAGGTAAAGGCTTAGAGAGTTTATATAATACTATCTAAGACCTAATACAGAATGACCTAATAAAGGCCCAAGACAGACGTAGCCCAATAACAGATACCCCGCATAGTCGTTCGAAGCGGCGGTTAACAGAATCAAGGCACAAACCCAACAAATCTCCACCTTGACTTGAATTCTCTCACAAACAGACAGATGTACCAGATGCATTCCCATAAATGCCAGATGTACCAGAAAGCTCTTCTTCCTTCCCCCTCAGATATTGCCCCCAAGAGGGCAATTACAGATTGCGGATATTTAGCAAGTCCAAACAATGTTGGAACTTGCTATGCGGAACTGGCTTAGTGAACATGTCAGCAAGGTTATCAGCGGTACCCACTTTGTTCACCTTAATCCTCTTCTCATTTCTCAAAAAGTGATATCTCACATCTATATGCTTAGTCCTCTCATGATGGACTTGATCTTTAGCCAAGCATATTGCACTAAGACTCATCACAGAATACAATAGCTTGCTCTGATGTAGACACAAATCACGACCAATCCTTTTAACCAGATTCCCTCTTTAGTCTGCTGCGTCAACGCCATATACTGCTGCCGGTGAGTAGACAAAGTAATCAGAGGTCGCAATGTAGCCTTCCAACTGACCGAACCACCAAGAGTGAAAACATAACCGATCATTGATCGTCTGCTGTCAACATCTCCCGCATAATCGAGAATCTGAGTACCCTGACACAAGGCACTCTCTATCACCTCCATAAATGAGATCAACATCAGATGTACCCTTAAGGTACCGAAAAATTCTCTTCACAGCTTGCCAGTGCTCTTTACCTGGATCACCCATAAACCGGCTCACCACACTGACTGACTGTTCTAAATCAAGTCTAGTGCAGACCATAACATACATAAAACTACCCATTGCACTAGAGTACAGATCTCGGGACATGTACTCCCTTTCTTCAGCTGACTTGGGTGAGAAAGCAACAGACAGATGTGCATTCGATGCACTAGGAGTATCTATTGATTTAGCAGTAGACATGCCAAACCTTGCTAGCACCTTCTGAATATAGCCTTTCTGAGATAAGAAAAGCTTCTTCTTGCTCCTATACCTGTAGATCTCCATTCCCAGAATTTTTCTTGCTGCACCCAAATCTTTCATCTCAAATTTAGCACTGAGAAGACCCTTCAATTTCTGAACATCAGACTTGCTCTCTGCAGCTATCAACATATCGTCTACATATAGGATCAGATAAAAGAAAGACTCATTCTTCAGCTTGTTGTAATAAACACAACAATCATACGGACTCCTATTCTAGCCAATCTCCAACATGTAGCTGTCAAACGTTTTATACCACTGTCTCGGAGACTGTTTTAGCCCATATAAGGACTTCTTCAGCTTGCAAACATAGTCTTCTTTACCCTGAATCTGGAAACCGTCAATGAGTCATGTATATCTCTTCTTTCAACTCTCCATATAGGAAAGCTGTCTTCACATCTAGTTGTTCGAGTTCTAAATCCTGATGTGAAACTATTGCTAGCAACACTCTGATGAAAGTATGTCTGACCACTGGCGAAAATATTTCATTGTAGTCTACCCCCTCTTTCTAACTGAACCCACGAGCTACGAATCGAGCTTTATACCTTATAACCTTAGCAGCAGTCTCTCCCTATTTCTTCTTGAAGACCCATTTACAGGTAACAACCTTTCTCCCTTGAGGCTTCTTGGATAATTCCCAGGTCTGATTCTTTTAATGGACTCCATCTCATCTCCCATGGCAGCAAGCCATTGGGCGGTCGAACATGTAGTCGCTTCTTTGAAAGTGGATGGCTCATGTAAGTCGATCCACCTCCTCGAAGAACGTGAAGTGCATAACCCACCATATCTTCAAAACCAAGTCTATTCGGAGGCTTCCCAAAATTAGGCATGATTGACCGCTCACGGCCAAACTCTGATTCGAATCGTAATGAAGAATCGATGGAACAGTTCGGATTCGAACTGTAGTGGTTGATCTTCTTCTTGTGGTGCACTCTCATCAAGAGTGTCTTGCTGCTCCACCTGTTTATCAACACTATTACTACTATCTGACAACATATAAGACTTCACAGTAGGATTAACCATAGAATTTTCATCAAAGACAACATTTCTACTCAAAATAACCCTACCCTCAGATAGAGACCAGATACGGTATCCCTTGACACCATCCCCATAGCCCATGAATACTCCCTTTTTAGCTCGTGGCTCAAGCTTACCTTCACTAACATGATAATAACCAGTACTACCAAAAGCTCTTAAAATAGAATAGTCAGCAGACTTACCAGACCACATCTGAAATGGAGTTTTGAGATTCAAACTCGTGTGAGGTCCCCGATTTATCGGATAGCATGTTGTACTAACGCCCACGCGCCTTAATCTTCTTGTTAGTCCAAAGATTAGAGAGCATGCACCTTGCCTCTCCGTAAGTGTCGGTTTATTAGCTCTGCTACACCATTTTTTGAGGTGTATCTCGGACTGTTTACGATGTCTAGCAATCCCTTCATTCTTGCGGAACTCATCGAACTCGAACAACAAAACTCTAGGCCGTTATCGATTCGCACCTCTTGACCTTCTTCCCAGTTTGATTCTCCATTAATGCCTTCCACTGCTTAAAGTGAGTAAAGGCTTCGTTTTTGTGCTTCATCAAATAAATCCAAGTCTTCCTGGAATAATCATCAATAATAGACACAAATTACATGTGACCTCCCAAAGACTCCACCTTAGAAGGACCCCAACAATCAGAATGGATGTAATCAAGTGTGCCCTTGGTCCTATGCACTGCTTTAGGAAACTTGTGCGATGTAGCTTCCCAAATACACAATGCTCACAAATCCAGTTCTTGACCTTGTGACCACACAGAAGATCTTCTTTTAACAGAGTCCATCCCCTTTCACTCATATGACCAAGCCTCATATGCCACAACTTAGTCAAATCTTCTTTATCAACATCCGAGGATGCAACAAAGAAATGAATCGACGGACTAGATACCTGAAGATAATATAGAGTACCATGCTTGATACCCCTCAGAACCACATTCGAACCTTTGCAGAGGTTCAGAACTCCACCTACACCTTGAAAGCTGAAACCCTTACTATCTAACGTGCTTAAGGAGATCAGATTCTTTGTCATTAGTGGGACAATTCTAACCTCGTTCAATGTACAGAATTTACCATCATGTGTCCTTACCCTGACTGAGCCGATTCCAACTATCCTGCAAACAGCACTATTGGCCATAAAAATAGTGCCTCCATCTACCTGTTCATAAGTTGTAAACCACTCCTGCGCGGACATATATGGTAAGATGCTCCAGAATCTAGAATCCACACATCAATGTGATGCGCGACCATATCCGTAACTAGAGCATAATCATCTTCCTCGGAACCTGCATTTGCTACACCAGCAGTAGCAGTACTAGACTTGTTCTGTTTATCTTTCTTGGGACAATCGAATTTCCAATGCCCCTTCCCTTTACAGTAGTTACAGACATCAGTAGGTTTAGGACCTTTAGAAACATAAGAACTAGAATTACCGTATACCGGAGTACCAAGCGAATTAGAAGAACCCGAATAAGAAGGCTTCTTATACTTTTGATTCCCCAAATTTCCCTGTCCATAACCCCCACTGGCTGCTAACCCTGCAGTCTGATTGTTTGTACCTGTACCAGCCGCCTTATGGTGCAGTTCTCTAGTATGAAGAGACGACCTAACATCTTCTAGAGTAATAGTATCTTTACCCACCATAAAAGACTGTACAAAATTCTCATACGATAACGGTAAAGAAACTAACAGAATTAATGCGGCATCCTCATCTTCTACCTTAACATCAATATTACGTAATTCTAGTAAAATTGTGTTTAACTGATCTAAATGATCTCGAAGAGGCATACCTTCTTGCATTCTTAGACTAAACAGACGTTGCTTCAGAAGCAACTTATTGGTCAAAAACTTGGTCATATAAAGACTCTCAAACTTTTTCCACAGACCGGCTGCAGTAGT
Source organism: Silene latifolia (assembly GCF_048544455.1). NCBI lineage: Eukaryota > Viridiplantae > Streptophyta > Magnoliopsida > Caryophyllales > Caryophyllaceae > Silene > Silene latifolia. The sequence continues at coordinate 26,781,615 of NC_133538.1, forward strand.
TTCCTTCGCGACTTCAGTGATGATATCATCAGCAAGGCACAACATAATCGTTGAATGTGCCTTCTCCTCCGTGACGCCATCTCGGCCGGTAGCGGCCAATGCGAGAGCGCGCTTCGCCTTCCGTCTTCTTATCTCGAAAGCGGCGCCCACAACCCTTGCTGCTTTAACAGAGCCCGCATCTTGGTCTGCCACAGACTAAAACTATTCCTCCCGGTAAAGCGATCGATCTTTATGTTAATCGCCGACATCTTTCTCGCTGGTCAGGAACCCGAAGGCTCTGATACCAGTTTGTTATAACAGAAGCAAGAAAGAACAAATAAAAGAACAATAAAGAGACAATCGCATAGATTTACGTGGTTCACTAACGGTGTGTTAGCTACGTCCACATGACATAAGAGAGAGAGTTTTATTGATATGTGAGGAGTTTTTAGATTATAGATTCAGACGGTATGACTGGTAGGTAAAGGCTTAGAGAGTTTATATAATACTCTCTACGACCTAATACAGAATGACCTAATAAAGGCCCAAGACAGACCTAGCCCAATAACAGATACCCTACATAGTCGTTCGAAGCGGCGGTTTACAGAACCAAGGCACAAAGCCAACACACCGCTATGCTTACCTACACATAAAAACTACAAAGTAACAAATAAGATCCATTAGAATATTCTTAAAGAGCATATTAAAGTAAACTACACAATGCATTCATATATGCTATTGAACGTGGCTTTGTGTTTAATCGACGGAGCTAGGTCGGAGTAATGTATGTCCAATTAGTCTCAGAACTGCATAAAAGAGTATATAATCAAATATAGTAAAACAATATCAATAAGCAAGTTTAGAATATATTATCATGTATTGTGGGAAAATCGGATTTGTTATTATTCTGTTTCCTATGTATAAAAAAAATAAAAAAAGGATCTACATACCATTAAAGCCAAAAGTAACATTAATTATCTTAATGATCTTGATACGAAACAATTTCCTATGCATAAGAAAAACGGAGTATTAGCATAATACAAAATACAACTTTTATGCATATAATAAGAAAAAAAAAAAGAAATCTGCACACAAGAAAATCTCAGAAACCATATATCCTATATATACACACACATAGAAGTTGGGTTGTATTCTACTCCTAGTTTCTTATTACGTATCTACCATTAAACTATTAAAACCAAGAGTAACACAACTATGCAATTTTAGTCCGTAGGACTTCGAGTAGATGATGATGATCTAATATTATTGATTATTTATATTTATTTATTAGTCGAAAGAATTTCATAAAAGTTGGACTTATTGTATTCGCTCGAAAAAAGCTTCCTTTAATAATATAGATAGATAGATAGATAGATAGATAGATAGATAGACTGATTGATTAGTTAATTAAATGATAATTACACGTCTCCCATAAAAATTGTATTCTCTATAATCGCTCGAAAAAAGCTTCCTTTAATAATATAGATAGATAAAATGGAAGAACATATGTATTTAGAGGGAGTATTTTTTTTGTTTTTCTATAAAGAAAACAAAAAGAGGAAATTTCATCAAACAAACATCATTATAATACGTGTTACCTAACCAAGCTCATCCCCTTTCCGGCCATATAGCCAATCTCGTCAAACTCAACATCCCAAAAATAACAAAACAAACAACCAACATTAATCTCATGAATCACTACACACTCTCACGCCTTCTTCACTTTTTCTCCTAAACATTTTTCATACATCTAATCACTCATCTTAATCACCAACACCATTTCCCAAGTCCCTTCATCAAATTCACAATGAAGCCACGACGATTGTCGATAGACAAGCCGTGGTTAACCATAGTGTTAGCGTTGGCAGTGACAACAACATTAGCCATCTTAATAATTAATCTCAGTATCACCCGTAATGCAACATTCCTATCGGGGACGTCCACAACAACGTTCGATAGGAACATTGTCCCAATCCAAATCCATGCAATCCTACACTATGCAACGTCACGTGAAGTCCCCCAACAAACACCAGCAGAGATCAGGGTTAGCTTTGACGTACTATACTCGATGTACCCATGCAATTTTATGGTTTTCGGGTTGGGCCATGATTCGTTGATGTGGGTCTCGTTTAATAAAAATGGGTTCACCAAGTTTCTTGAGGAAGATCCTAATTGGGTTAAGAAGGTCTTAACCAAGGCTCCTAACTTAAGGGTGCACCCTGTGAAATATGAGACTCATCTTTATGATGCTAAGAATTTGTTGGACCATTATAAGGTTAAGCCCACTTGATTGCCTCCTAAATTGCACCTTCAGGGTAATAAAAAATGCAGGTTAGTATTATCTCTTTTGTGTAATCGATCATTAAAATGTTCGTATTTGTATTGAGTAAGATCGTTGTATGTAGGGATGGCAACGGGTCGGGTCCACCCGAACCCTGTCCCGGACCCGAAATGCCAATCTCAGACCCATACCCGACCCAGACCTGCTAGGGTCCAAAATTAGCAGATCCATACCCAAACCCGATGGGTTTGGGTCGGGTCTGGGTCTACCCGCGGGTCCAATCTTCAAAAAATTCTCTAACAAATACTTAAGATAAAATCCCCAATTACAACAAACTAACAAACCCTAATTTATCAAATTTCCCCAAATCGCTCAATTTCATACCTAATTCTGACAATTTCACTCATATTCATACAAAATATAAACGTAACTAAAGTGGAAAGTCAAAAAAAATGAACAAACAATAAGCAATTTTGATGCAATAAGCTCCTCTTCAACAAGAATCTCTCGATCCCATTTATCTTCTCCTTGCTTCTTTTTTTCCTTCTGGATTGAATATGACAGTTTTCGTCATTTTCATAAAAGCATTTTGTGTATCAGTGTATGCGTTTGATTGAGGGTTTAGTAATTTGGGAAAAGACTAGAATAAAGTGAGTGTGGTGTTCTTCTGGGTTTTGAATTATTTTAAGAGTAGACTTGGGTTTCTTTATGCAAAATGGATGTATAATTATACGTTTAAGACTTTCAGGTTTATTTTTTTTTTTAGAAAGGGTCCAAGGTCGGGTCCGGGTCTCGTAACTCAATCCCATACCCAGACCCGAATTATTTCTTGAAGACCCATGCCCGTTGGGTCTGAAAAAATGAGACCCATGCCCGCCCCATTAGGGTCCGACCCTAAGGTTCTGGGTCGGGTACCCGACACACTGCCATCCCTATTTGTATGATACACAGTACGTGATAGTTATTGTTTTCATCTAGGTAGCACCAAAATGGATACGGATACGGACACGACACGGACACCTGACACGGCATCCCATGAAATTTAGGACACGGGACAAGTTATTTAAATTTAATAATCGTAAAAGTTCGATTTTATTTTTGTAAATGTATTTGTTATTAAATTTAAAACTTGTCATTGATTATAACTCATTTTCATTTCTCATCTAAACTCATCTTCTAATCAATCACTTTCAACGGCTCATTTCTCGTCTAGAGAACACCATTCACCTCATATGATGTCCAAATACCTTGGACACGAGTCGGACACGACTAAAATACCATGGACACGCGTCGGACACGTGCCCAAATAAATATAGAAAGTTAGACATGGCTTTATAAGTGTCCGACACGTTTCAGCGTGTGTCTGACGAGTGTTGGTGTCCGACACGGTATCGGACACGAGACGGCTGATTAAGAGAAGTGCCCGTACGACCTAGATTTTCATTAACTGATGGGTATAATATAGGATTGGTTGGTTATATGTCGTACAATAGTCTTACTTGAGTATTGGTGTCATCCTAGAGTTGTATAACGAAGAGTATTGTAAGTCTATTAGTCGAATTCTTGTATATACCGATGTTAATATGACAACTGATGAATTCAAGCACAATTAGTAAGTTGTTCATTGAGTTCTATAGTACTTCCTATGTGACTCAACAGTGTTTACATTTGATTAAAATACTGCTTAGAAAAGAATAAATTATATTGTGTAAACAACTTGTTGAGTCGGGGAGAGTACTACAAATTGGCTTGAGTTGTTGAAAGGCAGGATGGTAAATTTGAACGGCCACAAAGTGGTTGTTTCATTCTCAATAATGGGATCTATTAAACAGCCGTTTATCGACGTACTAAATTGCTAACAAATCCCATTAATTGGCTATTTGGTGGGATTTATTTTCTCTTGATACAACATGCACTAAATGTGTGTGTGTGGGGGGGGGGGGGGGGTATGGACCGTATTTTCGTGAGTCTAATAGACCTTGATATCCATAGTTACAATGTATTAGTTGGAACACATCTATACGATCACTCCACACTGAATTTAGTCGTAAATATTCCTATAGGGGTAAGTAATAAAAAGCCCCTATAGGCCTAAATGGAATTTTTACCATATGTGTTTTAGATGAGCTAATTGGTTGATCCCATGTTAAGCGTCAAGAACACAATGTTGGTTGATCTTCTTCCACGGGTCAGCCTACATATGGGTTGTCATGCCCTTGGGTAACTCTATAGAAGCACTAGTGAAACCAGGCTTCAAAACATCAGTGCCGAAGTTCTTACTCTAAAGTCTAACCATTAGTATAATTATTGTCTTTTGTGTAAATGGAGCGACAATCAATTTTAATGGTGCCTGTTTTCGAAATAAAAGTCACAGAGTACCTCAGCTCAATAATGTTTCACAAGGCATTTGCTTTTTTTTTTTCATAATATTATCTGGTTAATCCTAAGTGATCTACCAAATGAAGTGTAAACCAGAGAATGGGATGTAATAATGATAGACGGCCCAAAAGGGTACCTGCCAGAATTTCCAGGGCGGATGGCAGCAATATAAACAGCTGCAGTGATGGCAAGGACAAGGACGAGGCCTGGGAAAACCCATGTATTCTTGCACGACGTGGATAGGAAAGTTGAGAAAGGCTATGCTCTTAGGTTCCTCTGCAGGAAGAATATGATCAGGTCTGTGGGAAGGCTTTGGCATTTTGTTATACCTCCTGCCCTTAAGAATGAGACTTTAAAGTCGAATACCTTTTTCTGTTGATTTCTTATAAGTTTTGTATTGATTGAAATCAATTGACATCTTTCATTATGTAGCTTAATCCTCAAACGATATTCATTTGTACATGACTTTCATGTGAACTGCAATGTTTTGTTATAAGTAGTACTTACATATTCTTTGTTTCTCCGGACCAGACAATGTTTTAGATCAATTTCGTAGCCACGCAGGCATTACAGACGATATGCTCGATAGACACCACAAGGCGCCAAGAAATGCATTAATCTGAAATGCCTACATCACTGCAAAGAATGTTATAAGTACATGCCTAAATGTGAGACATTTTGATGTCAAAGGAGACAGCAACAGCTTACTGATTTACTGCACATTAATCTTTCACACTGTAGGGATTTTTGGTATGAGCCACTCACACAATAATAAAGATAATTAGAATCGGAAAAATAACAAGGACACAATATTTACGAGGTTCACCAACTTGGCTACGTCCTCACTATAGTCGCACTAGGATTTTTATTGATTACTCAATAGATATACAATGAGGAATGAGGATACAAGTTACATAGACTAAACTCTCCTTTTATAGCTAAATCCCAAGCTATAACTTCCATGTAAATTATACTATATTCATAACTCTATCAATGTACAAGTAAGTTATTGGTCAATTAGTAACTCATCTTTATAACGTTTCAACAAGAAACATCTACTCCATAATGGAGGGATTTAACTCTAACAATATCCCACCTTCCGACAATTATGGAAGTAACACCAAAACTTACTTTCTTCACCTAATTCGGCCATGTCTTTGCTCATGTTAAATGGAAGAGCTCAGCCAAGGTACTACCCATCCTTGACCATTTACCATTCAACTTTTTTCCCAAAGGCAACCATACTTGTCGAGCTTCATTCATCATTTTTTGGGGTATGCACTCCCACCTAAACAAAACATCATTTCTTGCCTTAGTAGAACTACTTATATTTTCGCACACATTTGAGCATGCCAGTTTCACCTTGTGCATTCTCGGACCACCTTCCGCCTTCAAGCCACTGACTTTACTTCCACGGTACTTAGTGTAAGGCACTATGCTTAGTTTTCGGATCCTGCAACAAGTCTCGTGAAACCACTGTATTCTTCATCCCTTGAGCAATCACAACTTATGTCACTATACCCTGCAGTGGTGTACAAAGTTCCACTCTTAGTCCCACGAGCTACAACAATAGCTTCCTTGACTATTTTCCAGGAACTTTCCTGAAAGACAACCTTGTAGCCTGCTTCATCGAGCTTTCCAACAAATATCAATTTCTTTTTCAAGTTCGGGATGAACATGATATCTGTTAGCTCCCACCTACCCCCACTTCAGGTACGTATCTCAACATCACCTTTTCCCATAATCGGCACCGCTTTACCATTTGCCAAGTAAGCAGTACCACACCTTCCACCAATAAATTTATGACAGGAATTTTTATATGGAGACGCGTGAAATGATATACCAGACCCAAGACTCAATAGGATCTTCGATACTCACTGCCAAAAGATCACCTTCATCCTCCACAGTTATCGCCGCATTTCCATCCTCATTATTACGCTGTTGTCCATTTTTCTTAGGATTTGGACAATTCCACCTTACATGTCCACTCTCACCACAATTCCAACATGTAGCACCTCCTCTAGTTGTTGACTTTGATTTCCCGCGATAACCACCTCTATAATTTTTATTTCCTCTACTATCAGCAATTAATCCGCTCCCATTGATTCCGAACGTCTCACCTAATTCATTCTTGTGAATGCTCTTGCTAATAATTAGATCACATACATTTTCAAACTTGAGCTTCTCTTGTCCTTGCGAACTACTAATTGCAGTCACGGTAGTATCCCAACTACTAGGTAACGAGGATAATAAAATTAGTGCTTTTATCTCATCATCAAAATCAATTTTTATGGAGCTAAGTTGTCTTGTGATCACATTAAAATCATTAATATGATCCGCCATTGTGGTTCCTTCATGCATTTGTAAACCAAACAACCTACGCATAAGGAAAACTTTATTTGTAGTTTACGGTGTCTCATACATATTTTCTATGACATTCATTAGGTCCAACGTCGTATTTGCACTCATTACATTGAATGCAACATCCCGTGCCAGCGTTAATCTCACCGCACCTAGCGCTTGCCTGTCCAATTTTTTCCACTCTTCCTTTTCCATGGAATCCAGCTTAGTGCCTTCCAAAGGAAGATGTAGGTTCTTTGAATACAAATAATCCGTTATTTGCATTTTCCATAAAACAAAATCTTTCCCATCGAATTTATCGAACAAAATTTTACCTCCTTACATTATTGTCAATTTTAGTGGATCGCTATTCCCTCACCCGCCCAACTAGGCTCTGATACCAGTTTGTAGGGATTTTTGGTATGAGACACTCACACAATAATAAAGATAATAAGAATCGTAATAATAACAAGGACACAATATTTACGAGGTTCACCAACTTAGGTACGTCCTCACTATAGTCGCACTAAGAATTTTATTGATCACTCAATAGATATACAATGAGGAATGAGGATACTAGTTACATAGACTAAACTCTCGTTTTATAGCTAAATCCCAAGCTATAACTTCCATGTAACTTATACTATATTCATGACTCTATCAATGTACAAGTAAATTATTGGTCAATTAATAACTCATCTTCATAATGTTTTAACAAGAAACATCTACTCCATAATGGAGGGATTTAACTCTAACACACACTGTGACAGTGCCAACGCCCAACACCAAATCGCATTTGTCATGTTTTATGCCATGTAATTAAACAAATTAACTAGTCGAATCGAGAGATACTCCAAACATAATAGCAATGGAAAAGGAGATCTTGTAGCGACAAAAGTATTAAATCACGGCCCCGGAGTGAGTAATATACACATTCAGACAGAGAAATGCTCCCCCATAAACTAGAACTAGAGGATACAAATTTTTATATGTTCCTCAAATTCGGTTAATACTTAATACTCCGTACATTTAGCCAGTCTATTACAAAAAACTGTACTGAATATTACTCTTAAAGACAAACCGCTATCTCATAATTCATGAAACTCTGAGACTTTTAATTATTCAAAAGAAATCACACATGAAATACCTCTAAGAGCAATATCATTTCTTGATTACATCAAATCAAATGCTTCGGAATACATCATACCCTAATTGCGTAAACCACCATAAATGAAAACTCGATTACAATCTAAGAACATACTCCTATAAATTAAAGGTTGACAAACTAGGAACATTATTATCAAACACACTAATCGTTTTACTAAGTATTATACATTAGAAACACATTAATCTGACATAATACTTCATAACAAACAATTGACTCGAAAAAGAGTTAAAAATCTTCATCAAGCTTAAACACATGAGAACCACCATGACCATTCAAGCTACTCATAACAGAAGCTTTCTGATACTCCCCAACCCGCTTCTCGAAAAATTAGTCTTCCCATGCAACGATATCAACTCCATCCAATCAAACGGATTAGTAACACCATAAACCTTCCCACATCCTAAAGCACCCAATAACCTATCCGCAACAAACTTAATATACAGACTCATCAACTCCCCATTCATCCCAACCAATACACACGGTAACACGTCGCAAACAAACTCCCTCTCGATCTCCACCGCCTCACAAATTATACTCTTGACTCTCTCCTCGCTCTTCTTCTTCTTCAACAGAGAGTATAACAAACAAGCGAAGTCGCAATGAAGCCCTTCATCCCGAGAAATCAACTCGTTTGAGAAGGTTAATCCCTTCATTAACCCACGCGTCTTCAACCAGAATATAGCACAGACACTTCCGGAGAAGAATATCCCTTTAACACAAGCGAATGCAATTATTCGCTCTGTAGATGATTTTGACCCATCTATCCAGCAAAAGGCCCAATCAGCCTTATGCCTGACAGCCGGAATCGTTTCTACAGCATGAAACAGACTCGACTTTTCAGCCGAGTCTTGTATATACGTCTCTAACAGGAGTGAGCACATTTCAGAATGAATGTTCTGAATAGCGATTTGAAAGCCGTAAAATGCCCGTGCTTCAGGGAGTTGAATCTCCTTCATGAAGCGACAAGCGAGATTTTTGAGAACAATACCATCAGAGGCAGGAAAGAAGGCGAGCACGTGAGTGATGAAATGACGTTCATTGGACGTGAGAGTGTCGGACCAGTGTTGGAGATCGGAGTAGACCTGTCAAACGGGTAGGGCGGGTTGGGTCTCGGGTCGGGTCAGGTTGAATACGGGTCACGGGTCGGGTTAGACTCAAAATACGTGTCGAGAAATAATTTCTAACACCCTTTTTTAACGATTTTTTTAATCTAAAAAATATTTTTTTAAAATGTAAAATATATTTAAAATTTATATTCTAATCATATTCAATATTTGCATTAATTATAGGGTAAATTGATAACTTATACCTGTTATAACACACTTTTTCAAATTTTATACCTAAGATAATTTTGTTTCAAAACTTATACCAAAAATCTTCGTTTCTTTCATACTGAATACCAGATTGCACAACTTAACCATTTTGCCCTTACTAATTATCCATCACCAAATTTTTGCCCACCACAAACCCATACCCACCACCTTAACCCACTAAACACCACATACATCCTATCACCACTCACCTCCTCTCTCCACCGCCACCACTTTTGATGCCTGGCTACCACCGCAAATGACCTCCCGTCGGCGCCGCTGCCCACATGTCGTCCCGACGGCACCCCTCTCAACAACACCCCATATTATGTCAAACTCCTATATACCCTAACCACCACCCCTCCCAAAAGAGCCCTTCCCCACCACCAATAATCCGTCCTTCACACTCGAAAACCCCAGATCTGGTTGTTTTTAGAGTGGAGAAAGGGGTTTCGGCAATGATGTAGTGTTTTTGTATGGTGGGCAATGATGTTAAAGTGATTTAGGTTGGCGAGTTTCCGAAGAAGCGAAAAGGTGGGGTGTAGGTGGGGGCTACGGTGATGATGTGATGACGGTAGGTGGGGTTGTGGCGGCGGTGGAGTAGGGTAAGTGGTGCTTGTGAGTTTTGGTATGTGGGGTTGAGTTGAGGAGATTGTGGGTTTGTGGTTAGGGAGGTTATAGGTGTTTAATTGGCAGACACTAAGAGCGTCCGCGAGCGCGAGAAGGAGGCATTTGCGGTGGCGGTGTCAGCAGGGGAGGAGGTGGGTCGTGGTGGTGGTTGATGCGTGTCCTAAATATGATGTTTTACACCCTATTTTACACGCATTTCAGAGCTCAATTATGTAGCTTATGCTACTATTTGCCCCATTTTGTCTACTATCGTATTTTCTTGTAATATTGTAGATTTATGCGGAAATGAGTAGAAATTGAGCTAAATCCGTCCCCGAGTACCTTGCATTGCATTTGACGTGAAGTATTTACTCAAGAAACGAACTTGGTGCGCATTTCGAGGCCTGAAAGACAATTTTATGAAGAATTATAAGCGGATTACCAGCTATAATGGTCGATCGACTGCTGCCCATGGTCGATCGACCAGAGCACGACTTACAGTAGCTCCTGTTCAGCGATGTCCGGTCGATCGACTGCCTTGCAGGGTCGATCGACCACACCGATAAATCTGACGCAAAGTAAAAGGACGAGAAGTTAGAAGCCCATTGTATATTAGGTTTAGGAATAAGTGTTACGTGATATTCCTATATAACGTAACCTTAGTATTCAAATTTTAGGAGGTTTTCAATCAAGTCTTCTATCATCAATAATTAGGGTTCTTGAGATCATTTTTGGTAATCAATAAAGTTTATTTTCCGCATCCGGTTTTGATCTTTCCTTCCTGTTCCATACGGTATTTCTCTGTTCTATTATTCAGTATTTGCGGCTTTATTTCGCTCATTCTTTAGGATTGCTAGGTTAGTTTCCCAAAAGCCAAATTTATCGTCTCATGTTATTTGCTTCTTTAGTTAATTTAATCATGAAATCAGTAGCTTTATTCATTATTCTTTTTGTAGTTTTTGTCATAAACATGAGTAGCTAAATACCATGTGCTAGGATGTAGGGAATCTGTAGAAGTAGGTGGCGTAGAATAGTGACCTGAAATTGCGCCATGGTCGATCGGCTAGGCTCCCTGGTCGATCGACTGGCCACGTGAGTTTTGTTTTGTTTTAATTAATTTAATTGCTATTTTTGACGAATCGAGTGCACGCGACTAGTTGAATGCCTAGGAATTGACCGACCCGATAAGATCGAAAAATAGGGGAGGAAAATAGACTGCCTAATTAAGACGACTAAATTAATAAGATCGAGAGATAAGTTAATTTAGCTTTTTAAATCACTTTTCAGGACGAAAGTTAGCATTAGTGATATTAGGGACCTGTAGCGAGATCGAAAGATGCTACCTATTAAGAAAGGACCAAGAGGACTTCTTATTTTCCCGTCTCACGTGATTATTTCAGACTTACCTAGGATGCTGCCGCCGAAACTATAGTGAACCGGCCATCTTAGCATCCTTTTAATATTTGATTTCATCTTTTAGCTTAGTTTACTTTTCATTTATTGCCTTTAGTTATAGATCAACTCAAATCAAATCCCCCTCACATTTGTTACCTTAGACTAGAATTAGACAACTATAAATTACATTCGCCTCTCTGTGGTTCGACCCTAACTGCCACTATCTATAGTAGTAGTTTGGAATTATAAATATTATTTTTGACACCTTACGACGGGTATTAAATTTTGGCGCCGTTGCCGGGGAGGCAATTGTTTAAATTTTTAGTTGTTTTTATTTTAGTCTTTTCTCAGTTTAAGGGACATCCGTTCCTTAAACTATTCTTATATTCTTCTTGTAGTTTCATCTTATGCGCAGGTGTCAACAAGGCGAATTACTTCCCCTTGATCTCGAGCTTGAGAGGACTTTGCACGTGAAGAGGAGATTATTTCAAGAACAACAGTCAGAGGAAGAGCATGGTTCTCATTCTAGTTTCTAAGAGAACGAGCTTTTTGAGGAGGATCCCCCTTCGTCACCTATTTCTACTTCCTCAGCTGAGACCGTCACATCTCCAGACATGGCTGAAGAAGCGAGTATAGCCGGTCCTCGAGCCGACAAATGAGAATCTCTATAAGGGATTCGCATTACCAGGGACGGACAGGAAATTCGAGCCAAAACCGTCTTACATCAACTTGGTTGAGAGAAACCAATTCGGGGGAGCTGCAAATGAAGATGCAGCTAAACATATGGAGACATTCATTGATTACTGCTGTTTCATACCCCCACCAACCGGTGTGACCCAGGACCAGGTGAAGGAGACTATGTTCATATTCTCGCTTCACGATGCTGCAAGGGAATGGTACCGAGACCTGGATCGAGCTGCTAACGGGATTACTGATTGGAATTCGCTGGCCTTAGCATTTTACAAGAAACATTTTTCTGCCTCGAAGACCAATGCCATTAGAGCTCAGATCACGAGCTTTAAACAGGGTCCTGATCAGAATTTTCATGAGGCGTGGGTCCTTTTCAAGAAGCTCGTGCGAACTATTTCGCACCATGGGTTTGAGAAATGGAGCCTATGAAATAAATTCTATAATGGGCTTTATGACGATCAGAGGGCTATCCTGGATGCGGCAGCTAATGGCAGATTCCAGGAGAATGTTGGAGAAACTAAGGGGTGGAAAATTATTGATGATTTGGCAACCCATAAACCTGAGTATGGAAATTTCAGGGGAAATCAAAGGAGAGCTGATGAATCCCCTTCTGTAGCTGCATTAGAGGCTCTTACGGAGAGATTCGATAAGTACGAGTTGGGAGGAACTTCAAAAGAAGGGATCTATCAAGTGAATGCTGTGTCAGACGGTCCTTTCGTCTGCAAAAGATGTGGAGCTGAGGGACATGTTTCATATTTTTGTCCTAATCCCTATGAGTCTTGTGCTGCTTTTCAACATTATAGGCAGACAAATACTTATTTTTAGCCGAATGTCCATCCAAACTTGAGGTGCATTTACCAGAATGTCCAAAATCCGACTCCACCTCCGCAGCAGCAGAACTATGTACCTCCTCATAAGCAGTAGCAACCATACCAAAAGCCTTGGTATGTCCCTCAGCAGCAGCAGTCCCAAGGCTCCGATTTTGCCAAGTTGAAAAATTTGTTGCTGAAAGAGTCTCAAGCTAGAGAGGCCGGGATGAAAATGTTGGAGAGCCAAATTGCTCAATTAGCTAGCAAGAGTGCAACTCGAGCTCCGGGGCATTTACCGTCGCAGTCGGATCAAAAGGAGACCCTAAATGCCATCACTTTGAGGAGTGGGTCTACCCTCGATGGGCCCGCGATGGTTGAGGATGTCACGGAAAAAGATGAGGCGGAACCGAGTCAGAAGAAGGCAGTAATGAACAATAGTAAGAAAAAGACGATCAACAGGTATGTCAGTCGATCGACTGACATACCCGGTCAATCGACTGAATCGCGAAATAAAACAGCTTCTGGTCTTGTAGAAGTCAGTCGATCGACTGACCAACATGGTCGATCGACTGACAACGCTGCTGATATTGAATCTTTTCGTCCTCCAGTACCTAATAACTTGAGGGACCACTTATTTCGGGGTACGACGACTCCGGAATTATTGAGGCAAGACCCAAATGCTGATGGGTCAGTCCCGGTTCCAAAGTATGACCCGATGACGATTAATGGCTCATTCTTGAGACGATCTGAAGAAGGTTCAAGCTTCAACAAGGAGAAGGTAGTGCATTTTCAGTCTAAGTCCACCGATGCCGGCATGAGAGACCTAGAGGAGAGGGCTAAGTTACTTCTTACAGCTCCTTATCCGGAAATATTGGTGCCGAAGAAGGAACAGGTATCGTTTAACAAATTTGAAAATGTTATTCGTAGCTTAAATGTACAAGTTCCTTTTCTTGAATTAGTTAATCAAGTGCCTCCTAACATGAAACTTATGAAGCAACTTTTGTCTAAAAAGAAGTCTCTTTAAAATGTGGAATATGTCGCACTAACTGAGGAGTCATGTTCTTATTTGACCCATACTGCACCTCATAAGCTAGAAGACCCATGTAGCTTTTCAATCCCATGTAGTATTGGCACCTTTTCTATTGAGAAGGCCTTGTGTGACCTAGGGGCTAGCATTAGTGACATGCCTTTGAGTCTTGCTAAGAAATTGAAATTGACTAGGTTTGCAGTTACCAACATGACAGTACAGATGGCTGATCGATCTGCGGTCCAGCCTATAGGAGTCTTAGAGGACATTCCTGTGCAAATAGGGAAGTTCTTTTTCCCTGTTGACTTCGTTGTACTAGATATGCCTGAGGATGCTCACATTCCTATCATTTTGGGTAGACCATTTCTGCACACTGCTGGTGAAATTATAGCTGTTGGCTCAGGGACATTAACTTTTAAGGTAGGGAAGCATTCCATTGTCTTTGCCCAGACAGCTAATAAGAAAGACCCCATGTGGCCAGTCACTTGTAATACGGTTTCTGAAAAGAAATCCTATTTTGTGCTTCCTGATATGCCTGTCTCTATGCCTGTTTCTGCTATAACACCTCCGCCCCAGATTGGGAGCAAATTGGAGGAAGATTCTTCTGTTTTGGATGTTGCAGGAGCTGGTTCGGAGAAGGAAGAGCCGCATGTTGCTCCAGCTGTGAAGGATCCAATCGTTCAAAGAGGCGGTCTAGGATGTCTTAGCTATGGCACTGATGAGGAGCCTGATGAGGAGCCAGTCAAAGTGACGGAGTCCGACTTGGATTTTGATGAGCTAGAAGAGGTCATTGCTTGGGAAGATGTTGAAGCTGTTGATCCGTTGAGTTCTGCGAATGTTGAAGTTGATAGGAGTGCAGCTGAGGAGATGAGCACCGTAGAGGCTACCTCTTGTAGCCAGGAGCCGAGCAAGTGGGCCATTCCGTGGCCATTCTTGATCAACTATTAGTTGATTAAGACTTTTTCAAAAACATTCATTTTATTGCTTTCGTTAGACTCTTTTTATTGCTTTTGTGTGCGCGAGACTTCGCACTCTCATAAGCTTGCTTAGGATTTTAAATGCTTTAGACTGTTACTTTGGGGTTTGCGCAATTTTGGGCGCGTTATTATGTGTATTTGCAGGTTTATAGACCATGTTGGCTCAATTTATTGAGCTAATTTGAAGAAAATCAGAACTTACAGCAGGTTTGCCAGTCGATCGACTGCCTCCTATGGTCGATCGACTGATCTGCGACTTCCAGGAGCTTCTGTTCCTATTCACCCTGGTCGATCGACCATGTTCGCTGCTGTACCTGTTCACGACCATTCCCCTGCTGTGTTTGGTCGATTTGCGGAATCTAGGGAGTTTTTTCTCCACTTTATTCTCCGACTCATTTCTGTTTTCTTCCGTTTCTTTATTTTACACATAATTTTGCGTTTCGTAAATTGTTTTCTCGGATTACGCGTGGTACTTCTGTTTCTTTTCAGGTACCTATGGTAGCACTGCTGGCTACTGAAACCTCCTAGCTCACGCTGGTTTGGGGAGGTTTCCTTTTGCTGCGCTTAAAGTCTTGTGAGTTTCCGAGTCCTTACTTCGTGTCTTGTTTAGTTAATTTATCGCAAAATTCCCGTTTCCCTTTTATTTCATTACATGATTTGCACAATGGGGACATTATGTGATTTGGTTTGGGGAAGGGTTTTGCATAGCATTCATATGTTTTTGCACTCACGTTTAATTATTTTGTTTGCATTGTTATATATACAGAAAATTCAAAAAAAAAAAATTGAAAAATTTCAAAAATTTTGTAAATTTCACGTTTATTTTAGCATATAGGTCGAGTCGGAACAGTAGTATTTCAATGATGACATTGCATTTTCATCTGTTTATGCCTAAGCCTTGCTAATTAACATGTTACTAGTAGAATCCTATGCATAGTCTACGAGTTTTCGTTAAATTTTTTGCTGAACTTGAGACTCGGCTTTGATTTTTGGCAAACTACATCATTTTCTGAGGTTTAGAGCTTATAACTGGTGACATCTATGACCAGTTTATTTAGGATTGTGAGTAGTACTCCTTATGAGACATGTTACATAAATATGCATAAATATGAACTTGATCTGCTTAATACCTGTATGCATTCGGTTCGTGGTTAGTTGACACATGTGGAAGAGGTCACCCCTTTATTCATTTTGCCCATAAGCTCCACACTGCCAGAAATAGCCTTTTTGTCCCGATAACTACATCTTACACTTACCCTGCCCTTGTCAAGCTAGTAGTTTATGTTCTTGGGATTGTTACTTTGTTTTTGGTAGCTAATGCTCATTTTGAGACGATGTTGGGGAGATGAAAAAGGAAGGATGAAAAAAAAGAAAAGAAAACAAAAAGAGAAGAAAACAAAAAAATGAAAAATAAGAAAAAAAAGAAACGTGTGTTGTACTGTAGAGGGCGGTCGATCAATTGGCCATCTTGGTCGATCGACTGAAGCCCGAGAAAAAGAGAAAATAAAATCACATGGTTGGAGTTTTGATTAGTTGGTGATTTTATTCCCATGCTTTATTATCATCATTTGGGGAATTACAATTATTTCGGAGATTGTGAGATTTGTGCTTGCTATTAGCACCGTTTTTTATTGGAATTTTGAGTAAGAAGTTAGGATGATTTATTAGTTTGGTTCCCTTAGTTACTAGCTTGGCTTTTAACTCTGTTTTTACCAAATTCGTCTTAGCCCCTTCTTACCCTTACCTCACATATCCATATTTACCTCGGCATGTGTCATGGTCATTTGTTTGGTTGGAATGCATATGTACGGTTGTAGAGATTGTTTTCATATTAGATTGCAGGCATGTTCTTATAGGTCGTAGCTAGGTGAGTGTCATTACAAAATGAATTCTTTCTATCTTTACATTTTATTAACCTGTGCTTATGTGTGATATGAGCGACCCGTGAGAGTCCGATTTGATAAGTCTCCATAGTTGACAGTTCAACAGTTTTTAACGACTTCATAACTCGTTTGCATGATTTATATTGCTAATTGATTGTTAGTTGTTGCATTAAATTGGTTTAGGCTATTCGGTTTGCATTTCGCTCTGAGATTGAATTTGTTCCATTAGGTTTTAGGATCGAGTCTAGTTATTGCTTGAGGACAAGCAAGGGTTTGGTTTGGGGAAGTTTGATGCGTGTCCTAAATATGATGTTTTAAACCCTATTTTACACGCATTTCAGAGCTCAATTATGTAGCTTATGCTACTATTTGCCCCATTTCGTCTACTTTCGTATTTTCTTGTAATATTGTAGATTTATGCGGAAATGAGTAGAAATTGAGCTAAATCCGTCCCCGAGTACCTTGCATTGCATTTGACGTGAAGTATTTACTCAAGAAACGAACTTGGTTCCATACGGTATTTCTCTGTTCTATTATTCAGTATTCGCGGCTTTATTTCGCTTATTGTTTAGGATTGTTAGGTTAGTTTCCCAAAAGCCAAATTTATCGTCTCATGTTATTTGCTTGTTTAGTTAATTGAATCATGAAATCAGTAGCTTTATTCATTATTCTTTTTGTCGTTTTTGTCATAAACATGAGTAGCTAAATACCCTGTGCTAGGATGTAGGGAATCTGTAGAAGTAGGCGACGTAGAATAGTGACCTGAAATCGCGCCATGGTCGATCGACTGGGCACCCTGGTCGATCGACTGGCCACGTGAGTTTTGTTTCGTTTTAATTAATTTAATTGTTATTTTTGACGAATCGAGTGCACCCGACTAGTTGAATGCCTAGGAATTGACCGACCCGATAAGATCGAAAGATAGGGGAGGAAAATAGACTGCCTAATTAAGACGACTAAATTAATAAGATCGAGAGATAAGTTAATTTAGCCTTTTAAATCACTTTTCAGGACGAAAGTTAGCATTAGTGATATTAGGGACCTGTAGCGAGATCAAAAGATGCTGCCTGTTAAGAAAGGACCGAGAGGACTTCTTATTTTCCCGTCTCACGTGATTATTTCAGACTCGCCTAGGATGCTGCTGCCGAAACTATAGTGAACCGACCATCTTAGCACCCTTTTAATATTTGATTTTATCTTTTAGCTTAGTTTACTTTTCATTTATTGCCTTTAGTTATAGATCAACTCAAATCAAATCCCCCTCACATTTGTTACCTTAGACTAGAATTAGACAACTATAAATTACATTCGCCTCTCTGTGGTTTGACCCTGACTGCCACTACCTATAGTAGTAGTTTGGAATTATAAATATTATTTTTGACACCTTACGACGGGTATCAGTGGTAGGGTGTATGGGTGGATCCGAGAGATTAAGGATTATTGTTTTGGGAAAAGGGTGATGGTGGGTTAAATAATAAAGGCAAAACTGTCAATTCTTGCTCTTTTTCGAGATTTGGTATTAGTTAGTTTGTGAAAAAATATGATTTTTGGTATAAGTTTTGAAAAAAATTTATCTTAAGTATAAGATTTAAAAAAATATGTTACACTTGGTATAAGTTATCAATTTATCCTTAATTATATTAACATAATTATTAAAATAAAGTTTTTTTAATAATTATTTTTTTATTAAATATTATTAAAGTTATATAAAATTTACTTTTTAATTGTGTTTGTAATTTTAAATAATAAAAAATTTAACCTTTTTTTTTCAAATATAATATTTTAATATTAATATTTTAATAAAATTCTTGATTTACCTTTGATCCAATGGGTCGACCCGTTCGTTAAAATAACGGGTCATTTCGGGTTCGGGTCAAACGGGTCGGCGGATCGAAATTTCCGGTTCTTGACCCTGGGAAAAACTGGCGGGTCGGGTCGGGTCAGAATTTGACAGGGCTAGATCAGAGGATAAGTCGACTTCTTCCACGGTCGAGAAGGATATTATGGGTCCAGCCCACTTTTGGTATTGTGTTATGTTTCTTAGGCCCAAATTTACGGGTTTTGTGCAACCTCTTTTGGAAGCATTTTTTTTTTGTTGGCTAAAATTGACAACAACTTTGACTGACTCGTAACACTCACAAAATCTGAAAACAAAAGAAGAGATAAGGCAGAGAGATGAAGAAAGGAGTTCAACACGTTTTTCATAGGACAACCCATACTAAACAGCCGATTGCCGGAGTTCAACCGTTGGATCATCCCGAAACTTTGCCATCTTGTTCCTAATATCTGTGGCCACATTCTGACCGTTGGGATCGTCTTTTGGAGCTCTAATTTGTCTGTAATTGTTGCTGGACGGAATCTGCATATTTGGTGATATTCTTCACTTTTGCTCACTTATTTATAAGCTCTTATGTATGAACATGTTGGTGGATGTTGAAGCCGTTGTAAACTGAATATTGTGTTTCTTTTACCTTCACTTTTATCATAATAAGAGACGAAGGAGGTGAACTCCTTAAAAGTCTCGTGGTTTTTATCTTTCACACCGAAGGGGTTTTCCACGTATAATTCGTGTGTGTTATTTCCATTTTTTGTTCTTTCTTTGAGTTTCATAATTTTTCTGTCCATTGTTGGGTTTATACTTGGTGATTTGTTAGGGTAAATTGGATTGGTATTCTAATTAGGTTGGTTGAGTTGAAGTTGATCCTTGTGGGTGTTGTTGTTGATTACAACCTTGGTCCCTTTAACTAATAACAGAGACAGGATTAGGTTAATTTAGTAGAAATTATGGATGGTAATAGTGGGAGTTCCATGGTTAAATTGACGTCAACCAATTATTCCATTTGGAGACCGATGATGGAGGACTTGTTAAATTACATGGACTTGTTTGGTCCAATTGAAACAATCACTGATTCAGATGGTAATGTTGCCAAACTTAATAAACCGGAAAAAATGGAAAGTAGAGTGTTGGACCATATAGACATATGATTAGTTTTGATAATGACAAGTATGTACTTTATATTATATATACTCTTGCTTGTAACCGTTTGTTTAGTCTTTAATAGATTGATTAAAGTTTACAATTTTAGAAAATATTGTTATAGCAATCTTGGCTATAACATTGAGGATTTGTGAAGCATCATTCAAGTAATGTTATAGCAGCTTGAGCTATAACATTGAAGATTCTTAAAGCGTCATAGTAACTGTAACAAGTTTCAAGTATGATGATCACTCAAGCAAAAAACTCGATCAAGTCTATAACAAGCTCAAGATGAAGAGCTTATGATCAAGATAAAATGATGATCCTATCACTGAAGATCTCCAGGAAGATTAGCTAGTATAGGACTTCGTCTAATAACGATATCTTAAGAAGTAATATTGGGAAGGTAGAGTTATAGTTATTTCACCTATAACTTTACTTACCAAACTTAAAGTTACAGCTATTTGTACTATAACTTGGGTTGCATTTTAAGGCACGATTTTAATAATTTTAAAATCAATTTTCAAAAGATAAAATTCTTCAAATATGTTTCGAAATCATGTGTGTATATGATAGAGATGAAATACGGGTTGTTTAGAATGAATAGTTTACGTTATCCTATTGGTTAGTAAAACGACTTATGAGTCCTCATGCTACCTAGGGTTTGCTAAATTATTTAAACCTAACCCTAATCTACTCCTTGATATTTTGACCTAGGGTTTTCGGCTAAGATGGGCTTATGAGCCGTGTGGAGGCCGAATTAACTCAATATGCAAGTAAATAATATTACGTCAAATCCATAATATATTACTATAAGATATTTTCATATCTTATCAATTACATTAGATTTACCTTATTTACTTAATCAAAATATTTAATAGATTAAATTAAGAAGAGATAAGATTTGTTTCTTATGAAACAAACTATCATACACGGCACACCTACGGTTTCGACCAAAACCCTAGTGTCTCTCTTCTACTATATATATGCATGATGTTCATTGATTTAATTAAGCGTTTCGAAATATAAAAAATCCTTGCAAACAAATTGAGTTTAAATTCTAATCGAGTATTTTTATTGTTTTGCAATTGAAAATCTTTTACGAAAAGTCGTGGTCTTAATTTGCGTTTTATTTCTTAAGGTTACGTTATAAGATAATAGTACTTCATATTGTTTCTACTCGTTCAATTGTGTGAACACCTAGAGAAACAATCAAGTGCTTTCTTAGTAACTTAAGATAGTCAAAACCGAATATCTAGTGGTATTCAAATTAAGTTATAGCTACAGTTAGTTATACGAGTGGGTTGATAATTTTGTAATCCGGAGAAAGGTACTAAAATTATTAATCGAGAATAGTGGATGTAGGCTTCGACGTATGAAGCTGAACCACTTCAAATATCGTGTGTCCTTGCAATTTTCTTTATCGTTCATTTCATTACGTTTATAAATCGTTTAGTTAATTAGTTAAAATTTAATCAATAAACTTTAAATAATTAATTATTTAGATATAAAATAAAAAGTGGGCATAAGTTTTTTTTTTAAATACTCAATTCACCCCCACCCCGAGTATTTCGACTTGGATAGACTCTTCATCGAGAATGGGAAAATTTGAAAAGAAAGAATTTGGGGACTATTAGACAATGGGTAGATATTAGTATTTTCAACCATGTGTCTCAAGAGACCGACCCATATGAATTGTGGAAGAAATTAGAAGGTCTTTATGAAAGAAAGACGACTCATAACAAGGCTTCATTAATCAAGCGACTTGTTAATTTGAAATTAAAAGGTGGGAAGTTAGTGTAAGACCATCTAGTGACTTCCAGGATATTATTAACAAGCTTACTACTATGAAGATTATTATTGACGATGAATTGCAGGCTTTATTTTTGTTGAGTTCCTTGCCGGATAGTTGGGAAACCTTGGTTGTGACTATTAGTAACTCCGCTCTGGATGGTGTGCTCTCTTTAGACATGATCAAAGAAAGCATGTTTAATGAAGAGATTAGAAGGAAGGAGATGGGAGTTGATAATTCACATGCTCTTGTTATCGAGAATAGAGGAAGAAGCAAGAGTAGAGGTCCTAAAGGTCGTGGTAACTCAAAATCAAGGTCTAAGTCTAAAGAAGGGAAAGAGACTAAGGCAAGTTTTTATTGTAACAAGCCTAGCCATATACAAAAGTATTGTTATCAATGGAAGAAGGAGCAAGGTAAGAAGGGAGATTCGCATAAGGAGGGAGATGATAAAAATACTGCGGTTGTAACACCCCCACATACCAAGGTGCCTTAGCAGGACCATCCTAGCATGAGAGACCGTTACCGTCTCGGTTTTCTGAGGCTAGTATATCAAAAGTAACCATTCCAAAACATTTATTAAAGTGTAAAGAGTTAAAGATTACATGTTCCAAAACCAAATCCAAAACAAATGTCCACTAGTACTCAAATAACTGAAGCTAAAACAGTAAATCTCATGACATCGGAAGCTAGACTCGAAGTGATGACTCCCCATCTCATCCCCAAAGCTAAAGACCATCATCACCTGTCACAATCAGCTCACCATCCCCAAATAGATCACCACAGATTTTACAAAACAACATTGGGGTCAGTTCACTGCATAATCAAAATAAGACAAGTACGATAAAGATAAACAGATGTTTCACAATCCACCTCCAACTCCCAATCACATCTCGTAACTGACTACACACTAAAGTGTGTAGCCCTGCCATTGGGGGACCGCAGCCCTCCCCACCTAAACCCCCGCTCATCAACGAGCGATAACCCTGTTCATTAATGTGTACATCCCCTCATGTGGCGGGTTCAGGAGAGGGCGAATCTAGGGTGTGAAGCCACTTCCTCAAGTGACTCCACTCAACCGATGATGCACCTTGCGAACATCAACAACTATCTCAACACCAACACCATACTCCAATCCACCAACAACAATCAATCACAATATCAATCGTACAATCAATTACAACATATATCTTAAATCAATTAAACAGTAAATCGAGTAGGGAAACCCTACCTTAGCACAAATCTGACACGAGGCAATCAAGCAAGCTAAAACGGCTCATCTACAAAATCTTCATTTAACAATAATCATACAATTGAATTATAAACATGCACAACAACCCCTTTCCCCTAAATCATAAGACTAGGGCAAAACCCTAAAAGACAAACGACAAAACTCATAGAACTAGAGGTTTACCGACACAATCGGCGTGAAGGAAGGATGAACAAGACTCAGAAAGATCCATGACTTGAGAGGGATTTGGAGATGATTAAAGTTACGTTGAAAGTTTAGGTTTTGGTAAAAGTGATTAAGAACTGTAAATCTCATTTATGTAACTCTAATTCTCTGTAAATCAAACCGCGGAAATAATCACCATCAGAGAAGATACTCGGTCGAGTATAGAGTATACTCGGACGAGTATCTCCTACTCTGTCGAGTATTCCCATACTCAGCCGAGTATTCCTGGACAGTAGCCTGACCAGAAATACACGACGCATTACTCGGCCGAGTAACAGACTTAGAAAATCGTAGTATTACAGCGGCAACGGCTTCCAAAAGTGATGATAAGGTCACTTTGATTTGTGCAACCAGGGAGTGTCATCATGTTGATGGTTCAGATTGAGAATGATTAGTAGATACGGGTGCTTCATACTACTGTGTTCCAAAAAGGGAGTATTTCTTGAACTACCAAGCTGGTGATGTTGGTAGTCTCAAGATGGGAAATCAAAGCTCAGCTACTATTGTTGGTGTGGGGAATATTCGTGTCAAGACAAATTTTGGGTGTATGCATACACTGAAGAACGTGTGCCATATTCCCGATCTACGTCTGAATTTGTTATCTGCAAATGTCCTTAATCAAGAAGGCAAATGTTGGGTCCGTGCATCTTTGTTGGGCCCGTGCATCTTTGTTGGGTATAGTAATGAAGAATATGGTTATAGACTCTATGATCTAGAAAACAAAAAGGTGGTGAGAAGTAGAGACGTAGTATTTTTTAGCACGAGAAGGGTGGAGATTTTCTGAATTCAAGGTACACTTCTACCTCAGATCTGTCTACTAATACTACTTATGATTTTGTTCTCCCACTTCTATTTCTATTGATCAACCAATAAATGAGAATATTTAGGTGACACTTGATGATGTTGATGAGGTACAACCTGATGATGTTGGTGATGTTGGTGAGGTACAACCTGATAGTGATGTGTCGCAAGTTGCTGACAATGATGATACTTTTCATGAGTTATCATCCGATGAAGAAGAAAACCATAAAAATGAGCATAATGAAGAAGAAAATCATGGTGAAGAGGTTCATGAGGAAGGGGAGCATTCTACCTCTCAAGCTGAGGATACACGTGTTAGAAGGGGAACTAGAGAGCGTAAACTTTCAATAAAGTATTCAAGTTCAGAGTACATTCTTATTACCGATGAAGGGGAGCCGGAAATTATCAAGAAGTATTGTCTCTTGATGAGAAAAATGTGTGGCTCGATGCTATGAAAGAGGAATTGGATTCATTGAAAAAGAATGAAACTTATGAACTTGTGGAGCCTCCCAAGGGCAAGAAATCTTGAAAAATCGATGGGTTTTCAAGAATAAGAAATATGGCGAGAAGATTGTGAAGCGGAAAGCCAGGCAGGTGGTAAAAGGATACAACCAGAGAAAAGGCATTGAATTTGATGAGATCTTCTCTCCCGTTGTCAAAATTACTTCTATCAGAACCGTGTTGGGTTTAGTTGTAAGTCTCAATCTTAAGTTGGAGCAGCTTGATGTGAAAACTGCTTTTTTACATGGTGACTTGTACGAGGAGATCTACATGGAGCAACCTAAAGGATTTGAAGAGAAAGGGAAAGAAAAGTGTGTTTGTAAGCTAAAGAAGAGTCTTTATGGGCTTAAACAAACACTAAGGCAGTGGTACTGAAAATTTGACTCATTTATGACCAGCAATAGTTATAAACGAACTGCAGCCGATCCTTGTGCATATTACAGAAAGTTCCTCCAAGGTAAATTCATCATCCTTCTTTTGTATGTAGACGATATGCTGATAGTTGGTCTAGATTTAAAGATGATTCAAGGTTTGAAGAAAGACTTGTCCAAGTCATTTGACATGAAAGACTTGGGTCTAGTAAGACAAATCTTAGGCATGGAGATTTCTCGTGATCGAAAAGCTGGTAAATTGTGGCTATCATAAAAAAAGTATATTGAACGGGTGCTTGAAAGGTTTAATATGAAGCATGCAAAACCTGTTTGTACACCATTAGCTACTCATTTCAACCTCACTAAGGAAGCTTGTCCTATAACGGAGAAAGAGAAATAAGGTATATCACCTATTCCGTATTCTCCTGTCGTTAGTTCTTTGATGTATGCTATGGTGTGTACGAGGCCAGATATCGCACATGCTGTTGGTTTAGTGAGTAGATACTTATCCAATCCGGGTAAGGTTTATTGGGAAGCTGTGAAGGGGATCATCAGATACTTGCGGGGTACTTCCAAATTGAGCTCGTGTTATGGAGATGGCAAACCTATACTTGAAGGTTATACTGATCTAGACATAGCGGGTGATCTTGATAATAGAAAGTCTACCTCAAGTTATGTGTTTACTTTTTCAGGGGGGGGGGGCATTTCATGGCAATCCAATCTATAAAAATGTGTAGCATTGTCCACTACTGAGGCGGAGTATATTGCAGCCGTGGAAACAAGTAAGGAGATGTTATAGCTTACAAGATTTCTTCGAGAGTTTGGTTTGAAGCAAAGTGAGTTTGTGGTATTTTTTTATAGTTAGAGTGCCATGGACTTGAGAAAGAATACAATGTATCATTCTCGGACCAAGCATATTGATGTTAGATATCATTGGCTACGAAATGTTATAGAGGATGGGCAATTGATGCAAAAGAAAGTCCATTACAAGAACGGTGTCGATATGCTGACAAAGGGTGTTCCTGGAAGCAAGCTTATGGTTTGTAGTACGCTTGCCGGTTTGAGTTTCAAATGATCGTGTTTGGCGTGAATCTTCCCCATAATAGGCTGGAGGGGGGAGATTGTTATGGGTCTAACCCACTTTTGGTATTGTGTTATGCTTCTTAGGCAGAGGGATTGAAGAAAGGAGTTCAGCACGTTTTTCACAGGACAACCCACACTAAACTGTCGATTGCCGGAGTTTCAACCATTGGATCGTCCCGAATCTGTTCCTGGTATCCATGGCCACATTCTGACAGTTGGGATCGTCTTTTTGAGCTCTGATTTGTCTGTAATTGTTGCTGGACAGAATTTGCATATTTGGTGCTATTCTTCACTTTTGCTCGCTTATTTATAAGCTCTTATGTATGAACTTGTTGGTGGGTGTTGAAGCCTTTGTAGACTGAATATTGGGTTTCTTTTACCTTCAATTTTATCATAATAAGAGAAGAAGAAGGGGGTGGACTCCTTAAAAGTCCCGTGGTTGTTATCCTTCACACCGAAGGGGTTTTCCACGTATAATTTGTGTGTGTTATTTCCATTTTCTGTTCTTTCTTTGAGTTTCATAATTTTTCTGCCCATTATTGGGTTTATACTTGGTGATTTGTTAGGGTAAATTAGATTGGTGTTCTAATTAGGTTGGTTGAGTTGAAGTCGATCCTTGTGGGTGTTGTTGTTGATTACAACCTTGGACCCTTCAAAGGAGGCTTCCACTTTCTTATGCATTTCCCATATTTGTGGGTATTTGATTAGGAACATACATAAGCGGTCGGGGTTTTCGGCAAGTAGGTGTTCGGTTTCTTCGATTATCGCCGACATTATCATAGAAGGTTTCAGGTTTTTGAAGATTAATTGATTGTTATTGGTAGGGGATTTGGGGTGAGGAGAATTAAAGGGCCGAAGAAGGGTATTTAAAGAAATGGGGAATTTGAAAATTTGGGGGGGAATGTGAAATTTGAAGAGGAAGTTTGCGGGAGAATGAAGAGGGAGATTCGGGAATTTATGGAAATGAATTGAGGAATTGAAGGGAGTTAGTAGGGAATTTTGAGTTTGAAAAGGAATGGTGGCCTTGAAAGTTGAAAGCATATGAGGGAAGGGTGAATGTTTGAATGTTTTGGGGAGATTTAGCGGGGAGATTAATTGCACCGTTTGGGTTGATTTTGAATTTGCTGGTGTTTTCCGCGTCGGTTTCAAATTCCATGGATTTGGATTGATTTAAGAGTTTGTAGAGTGAATTAATAATTAGTATCTACCACTTTTTTAGAAAAACTCTATTTTATAAACTTTTTTTAGTATTAAATTACTCCCCTCAAATGTGCTTAGGTCAAATTGTTGGAGCCAGTGTCCTCCAGTTAGTGCGGATAACGTTATTGCACGTACACTTGTACGGACAAGTGGGAGTTTGTTGGGGCTGGTGTCCTCCACAGTTAGTGCAATGGCATATAAATCTCTAAAAGGATCAAAGGGTATACTTTTGTATTATTATCAGTTGGTCCACGTTTATCAATAACGGTTGGCTTGCTAGATAAGTTTGACGTTATTGTCATACTGATGGCGGTGATCAACTGGTCCCTAAAAGTCACACCTATAGGATACATTTGAGAGATGTGACGGTATGAAAATACAGTCATGTTGATGCCTAATATGACTAAGCGGTTAGTCGGAGTTATTGACTAATAATTAGTCAAACGCGATGTTGAGATAATTATTTAATACGGATTAAATAATAATGGCTAAGGTGAATTAAGCAGTTAATTCGTAAATTGAATATAAACGATTATATTTAATTAATGTATATTGAATTAATTAATTATACAATATTGTCATTGTCGGACAAGTATTAATATATCGACTGAGTCATGTTACTAGTTGATATTTTAATATCCGATGACGGATGACGATTTATAATTAAAACCCGTCATATACATTTTAGCGAAACGAGTCGGACCACGAGTTAAAATAAGGAGAAAGTGGAAAGCCCACGCCCTCCTTATGTCACGGTTTGGACGAGTGAAACAAAAGGAGAGGCTTTCTCTCCTTTTGACCTAATTCATTTCATTTGCACAAAAATTAGGTTTTTGGAGCATTTCTCTCTGAAAACCTAGATCTCACATCAGAAAAACTCACAAAACTCTCTCAATATTGCAAGGCAATTAGAGAGTAATTTATAGCACAAGGGGCATAGTCTCAGACGGTCTTGGGTGCAACGATTAGGAGGAAATCTATTTTGATTTCTGTTCTTAGGCCGAAATTCACAGGACCCAAGGTTGATTCTTATACCTTTATTGTTTCTCTTGTTTTTTTTTTTTTTTCGTTTATGACAATTAATCACATGTTAAAATTGCGTTATAGTCAAAAGAGAAGAAGATGAGAGAGATTTTAGAGAGAGAAAAACCTCAAAAAATCTAAAAAAAGGGTTTTCTAGGTTTCAGCAATGGCGAAACACAAGAAAAATTTTACCAAAAATCTTCAATCAAACAGTAAATCACCTATTACTTCTTCAAAAACGCCTCAATTATCAAAAAATCAAAAACAAGTAGATACTAATGTAGTGAGTAGCAGCAAAGGGACCGCTTCAGGATCAAAATCTCCGCGGAAGATCAATTTACGATATAATCCGGCTGATTTTGAGTCTGAATTGGAAGTTATAGTGGAGGATATTGATGACGAGGAGGAAGCTGTATCACAAGATGAGGATGAATTGAAAACGCCAGCACTCTGCCTCTCCTCTGATGATGTAGCAGGTGAGATTCAGTACTGGTCTACTACGGTTTATTGTTACATTTTGGGTGCGAATCCTCCGAGTTCTGTTATTTCTGGGTTTGTGAAAAGAGTTTGGCAAAGTTATGGGATTGACCGTATATCGTTCATGCCTAATGGTTTGTTCCTTGTGCGGTTTAAGACTAAAGAAAAACAGCAGGAGGTTGTTAACAATGGCCACCTTATGTTTGATAATAAGCCTGTAATCGTTAAAGAGTGGAGTCCAAATGCAGAATTGATTAAACATGACATATCCATTGTTCCCATCTGGATGAAACTTTACGGCTTAGACATCAAATTTTGGGGTAGTGTTTGCCTGCAGAAAATTAGTGGGTTGGTAGGGAAGTTCATCAAATGTGATGATGCTACGACTCATAAGGCTTTTCTGGGCTATGCTAGGGTCATGGTTGAGGTCAAGGTTGGACAGCATTTCCCTACTGAGTTAGTGTTTCTGGATGAACTAGGAAACACTCAGAGGATTAGGGTTGTTTATGATTGGCTGCCTCTTAGCTGTGTGAAATATAAAGGAATGGGTCACTTAGCTGATCATTGTAGGAAGGAGAGTGATGCTAAAGTGAAGAAGGTATGGAGGCCTAAACAGAAGGCTCCTACAGTTCCTAAAAAGGCTCCAAAGACTCCTATTCCAGTTACCACTCCAAAATCTGTCTCTCCTGTAGTGCAGCTGGTGACATCTAGTATGCCTGTCAGACGAGCAGAGTGTGGTGACAAAGCTAATGGGGGTACAAATGGGGGTAATGAACAAGGGTCTACTGCACAGTCTGCCCCTAGGAGATATCTTACTAGGATGCTCGGGAATGATGCAGGTGAGGCCAGGATTTTTACACCTAGGGGGATCACCTTTATGGATGCACTCACTTTGTCCATTCGAAAGTCAAAAATGATTGTCGCAGAAAATGGTTAGTCGAGGAGCCTAACGATAATGGGTAGTCCGGGCTTCTCGAATGTGAGAGAGGACTGAACAGCATTTCCAAACAAAATGAAATAAGGTGGTTTATGCACCAGAATAATGTTGGGCTGTTTGGTTTGTTAGAAACTAAAATAAAAGGGGATAAGTGGATTAATACTAGGAATAATATGTGTGGTGATTGGGCTATTTGTACTAATAATAGTTTTCACAAAGAGGGGAGAGTTTGGCTTTTATGGAATCCTAAACTTTTCCAGGTGGACATGCTTCATACAACTGCTCAATGTATTCATACACAAGTGAAGGACATGATGCAAGGATTTGTCTTCTACTTTACTCTAGTGTATGGTTTTAATAAAATTGGTGAGAGAGAAAGCTTATGGCAGGATTTGAGGAATTATGCCACCACAGCTAATGGTCCTTGGCTTGTGGGTGGGGATTTCAATAGTGTAATGAGAATGGGGGAAAGGATTGGAGGAACTGATGTTATTTGGCTGAGATCTTACCTATGAGGAAAGCTTTGGATGACTGTCAGTTACAGGAAGGGAAAATGATTGGGTCCTATTTCACTTGGAACAATAAGCAAGATGATGGGACTAGAGTCTATAGTAAGATAGATAGGGTGTTGATTAATGATGCCTGGCTTTAGAGGTTTCCTGACTCAGTGGCTCAATTCCTCCCTGAGGGGCTTTTTGATCACTGTCCTTGTGTGATCCAGTTGAATAGGACCAGTGCAAGGAAAAGGGCACCTTTCAAGTACTTCAATATGTGGGCACTTGCTGATAATTTTGATGAGGTAGTGCAACATGGATGGCAGGAGGATATTGATGGCTCTCCTATGTTTAGGGTCACCAAAAAACTCAAAGCTCTGAAGCACAGGTTGCAGGAGTTGAATAGAGAGCAATTTAGTGACATTGAGAATTTAACCCATGTCACTGAAATTGCTCTTCAGAACTTTCAGGAGCAATTAAGGCATGATCCACTTAACACTGAGGTGTGTAAAGCTGAAAGAGCTTGTGCTCAGGAGCTGATGGGTTTAAGGAAGGCTAAGGAGATGTATCTAGCTCAGAAAGCCAAAGAAAGTTGGGTTAAAGATGGGGATTCTAACACTTCATTTTTTCACTCAAGTATCAAAAGAAGGAGGTCAATGAATAGGGTGTATCAAATTTCTGATGCTGCTGGAAAGATGTGCACTACACCTGAGGACATCAAAGTGGCTTTTGAACAGTTCTACAAGGGTTTAGTAGGTACATCTACTGAAGTTAAGCATGTGAAACCTGGAGTTATAAAATCTGGGCAGTGTTTGACTGATGAACAGAGGGAGATGTTGAGTGCTCCAGTGACTGATGAGGAGATTAAGGCTGCTATGTTTTCTATTCCAGGCACCAAGGCTCCTGGGCCTGATGGCTATAGTAGCCAATTTTTCAAGGATAGCTGGCATATAGTTGGATCTGAAGTGTGTAAGGCAGTCAGGAATGCTTATGAGACTGGGAATGTTTTGAAAGAGTCTAACAACACTATTTTGACTCTCATCCCAAAGGTGGAGTTGCCTGTCACTGTGCTACAATTCAGGCCAATTGCATGCTGTAACACAGTGTACAAATGCCTTGCCAAAGTCATTTGTGGTAGGCTAAGTCAAATTCTTCCTGCTATTATCAATCCTGCCCAAAGTGCTTTTTTTAAGGGGAGAGATATTGTTGGAAACATCCTTATTTGCCAGGATTTGATCAAATTATATAATAGGAAAGCTTGCTCTCCAAGATTAATGATGAAGATTGATTTGCATAAGGCGTATGACTCCATTGAGTGGCAATTCCTTCATGAGATGCTTGAGGGGTTAAATTTCCCAACAAATTGTATTAAATTGATAATGGAGTGTGTCACCTCTCCTTCTTATTCCTTGGCTTTGAATGGTGAGGTCTTTGGCTTTTTTAAGTGTAGGAGAGGTCTTAGACAGGGGGATCCCCTCTCTCCCTTGCTCTTCACCATTTGCCTGGAGTACTTAAGTAGGCTGATGCAGCTCCTACCTCAGTTTAAGGGGTTTAAACACCATTCCCTTTGCTCTAAGATTAATCTCACTCACCTCTGCTTTGCGGATGATCTTTTGATGTTTAGCATAGGTGATATTCAGTCTGTGAGTATCATGATCAGGGCCTTTGAGCTGTTCTCCTCCACTTCTGGTTTGAAGATGAGTGCTGGGAAATCCAACGTCTATTGTAATGGGATACCTGATTCCATTGTTCAAGCAATTGCCCAGGCTACAGGTATGAAGAGAGGATCCTTACCTTTCAGGTATCTTGGGGTCAACATTATCCCTAAGAGACTGGGGGTAATGGATTGCCAATGTTTAGTTGATAAGATTACTGAGAGGATTGCTAGATTGGGGACAAGGAAGTTGTCTTATGCTGGGAGAGTGGTACTTGTTAAGGCTGTGTTGAGCACTTTACATAACTACTGGGCACGAATCTTTATCTTACCAAAAACTGTGTTGGATAAGATTGATGCCATGTGTAGGAAGTTTTTGTGGCATGGCACAGACTGCAAGGGGAGTCCTGCTCTGGTGGCATGGGGAAATATTTGCAGGACCAAAAAGAAAGGAGGATTGGGTTTGAAAAATTTGCACCAATGGAACATAGCTTCCCTTGGGAAATATGTGTGGTGGATTGAACGAAAGTCTGATCACTTGTGGGTGAAATGGATACATGCCATTTATATGAAAAATCAGGAATGGCAGCACTATGAACCCTCTAGTGGAGCAAGTTGGGCTTGGCGCAGATTATGTGGTGTCAAGAACATTCTCAAACCTATTATGTATAATGAACAGTGGAGGAATACAGGGATAGAGTACACTGTGAGGATGGGTTATCAGTGGTTAGAACAGGCAGGAGTTGATGTGCCCTGGTATCCTTGGGTTAGCAACAGGATCATAGCTCCTAAGCATGAATTTTTCATTTGGCTAGCTGTACAGCAGCGTCTGCTTACTCAGGACAGGATGGTGAAGATGGGTTTCCTTCAAAGCAACGTATGCTGGTTATGTGGGCAAGAGGAGGAATGTCATCAACACTTGTTATTCTCCTGTACTTATAGCAGGAAATGTCTAACAGTGGTTGAAAGTTGGCTGCAGATTCGTATTCCAGTTCAAGATGTGATGGAGTGGTGGCTTAAGTATATAAATAGATCTCTGTTGATTAGGCAAGTGCTTGCTGCAAGTATAGCTTATCTAATGTATGAGATATGGCATGCCAGGAATAGAAGTCGTGTAGAGAGCAGTTTGTTACTGCCCACTGTGCTAGTCAGACAGGTACAGAGGGGGATAGTACTGAGATTAAAAGTGCGGAATGTAATAGGCAGTAATAGGAGAGTTAAACTATGGTTAGAACGAATTTGTAATGGTGTAAATTAACTAAGGGCTATCTCCCTAGTTAATCAATTGTTCGGGTTATGCTTAATATAATACTTACACTTTCCCAAAAAAAAAAAAAAATTGCGTTATAGTCCTTAATTTTAAGGGTTTTATACGGATATTACCCTACAAGTGGTATCAGAGCGAGGCCACGTAAATTTTTCATTGTGATTTTCATAAAACGATTTGAATCGATAATTTTTTTGCCTTGAAAACTGTGCGGCCGAACTGTTTTTATACACGGCTGGTTTTGTTTTTTTTTGTGCTATTGTAAACCGTGTCATGCGGTTACTGTCTGATCAGACGGTCGTTTGTTTTGTTTTGTTTTCGATTTGATTTTGCATATTGTTATTATAATTGATCTTTTTAGCAATATGTTATGGTTTTGACAATTGTAGTTTTAATTCTATACGGATTAGGTTTAAATTGCAATTGGTTTTTTATCAAATCGATTTTGTTTTGCATTGTTATTGCTCACGGTTTGAGCTGCTGAAAAAAAAAAAAAATTTTTATGTATTGCTCACGGTCCAGCCGTGAAAGAAGAAAAAAAAAATTCGTGTTTTATTTTTTTTTCGGCCATAAAATGCATACAATACGGATTTTGTGCACTCGCTTGATTGTGAAACGGTTCACACATGTACCATTTAGTTATTTTAAAGCGATTTAAAGTAACGGATTGTAATGGATTAAAACTAAGTTGATTAAAGCGGCTTTGTCACATAATTTTAATCGTTAAAAGGTGGTTTGGATAAATTTAACATAATTACGGAATTATGTCACGAATAAATTTTGTTTTATTTGATGCATCTTTTATTTATTGTTACTTTTGAATGCCATGAATGTTTTTATTACGTATTTAATTTTACTATCGGTTGTAACTTAGTGTGGCCTTAGTAGAACGTGTTACCGTAATGATGGAACACGGTCTTGGTTGTATTTTGAGATCTCGCATCTCCGTTTTGGTTTTTTCTTTGTAATTACGGTTTTAATTTAGAATGTAAATAGGTTTATATTTTGTAAATTTTAAATTGTAATTTTGAGAAGACAAAAGATGGAGAATCGGATGCTCACTCCCGCTACATGGATCAAGATGGAACATCAAGACAAGCTTCTCGGATCCAACAGTGGATTCCAAAGTTGTATTATGTTCATTTTGCTAGGATAGGCCACACTAGGACTTTTATTTACGTTTTGCATTTTTTTTATGTTTTTCATCGTAACGATAGTTTGCATCATATTCCGCCTAAAACCAAACCACCTAATATTTGCATGAAAACTGACTCATATAGAGGTTACGCGTTAGTTTTCTTTGACATACAGATGTCACACGGTCTTTATAAGCCATCACCTAAGTTAATTCATTCACGTAATGCTAGTTTTTCGTTCACTTAAAATGAATTAAAACTAAGTTGATGGGATCTTCCTCGTATAACCAAAAATTGAGAATAGTCTTTACAGGTCAAACTCCAATGAATCCCTTCTTCGTCGGTAGGCATAATATGACCCCTTCTACGTCGGGTAAGTTGGAACTGATTGACCTATTTTATCTCAACACTATGGTCACTCGTACGATCCTGTGATCATGGTGGACTATAGATAGGATTTACGGAAATCTATCGACCAAGAGTTCTAACGGTAGAACTAGCTAAGCAGTTGGCTTATCAATTTACGGAAATTGAGTCTTGGGATCATTTGTATAATTCTTGAGGTAGATCGATTATACAAGTGCAATGAGTCTACACGTTAAAAATGAATTTTAAATAGACTTAAATCACCACAATGAGTTGCTTATTTCGTTTTGTTTTTCCTTTCTTTTTCAGTGTAGATCACGATCATTTAAACTGCTAATAACATAATGGCTGGCCGTGCTGACAACCCAATGCCAAGTGCCACATTGGACCGTGAGTCCTGGCTTCGGATCTTCATGAATCAGATGAATCAGTCTACTCGACTGAAGAATGATGGATCAAACTTCGCGGACTGGGAGGCGGCATTACGGAATGCTGTCATTGCTGACGGGAAGCTCAAATATCTGACTGAGCCCATCCCGCCAAACCCAGGCCCCACGGCTGGAGCTAACGAGATCGCCAAGTATAACGATTTCGCCATGGAAACGGGTGCGATAAAGAACGTACTCATTTTTGCAATGGAATCCAATTTGCAGAAACGCTTCATAGCCCAAGGTGCAAACAAGATTTTCACCACGCTCACTAAGGAATTCTCGAAAGCACCGAGAATCGTGACCTATGAGCACACCTGTCGCTTCTTTGAGGCGAAACTCCAGAAGGGCCAACCGGTTAGCCCACACATTCTCAGCATGATTGAGAATGTCGAGAAACTGGAGGCACTTGATTGCAAGATCAGTGAGAACATCGTGATTGACCGTATGCTTCATTCACTCCACGATGGTTTTGCGCTCTTTAGAGCCAATTAGTATATGAATGATTTGAAGAAAATTCCTCATGCACTACACTCCCTTCTCGTACAGACCGAGAAGGACATAAAGTTTAGTGGGAGCCTGAAATAGGATGTTCTCGTTGTGTCAAACAAGGGCAAGGGTAAGGGCAAAGCTCAGCCGAAGTTTAAGAAGTCGGGATCAGGTAAGAGTGGGCCTGGTGAGTCGAGCACCTCATCAGGCGCGACAAAGAGCAAGACCGGTAACATGGAATGCCACCATTGCCACAAGACTGGGCATTGGAGGCGTACATGTCCTGTATACCATGAGGACATAAAAATAGGTCGCGTTACTCCTGTTGGTATGTCTTCTTCTTCTTCTTCTTTTATTCATATGATTGAGATTAACCACGCAAGTTACGGAACTTGGGTACTAGATACTGGTTATGGTTCTCATCTTTGTAATCATGTGCAGGGGCTCCGAAACATCGAACCCCTCGTAAAGGGTGAGGTGGACCTGCGTGTCGGGAATGGAGCACGAGTGGCTGCCGTCTCGAGGGGAACATATGTGATCCAGCTTCCTAGCGGATTTGAGTTATTTTTATATAACTGCTATTATGTACCCAGTCTTTCTAAAAACATTATTTCAGTTTCTGCACTTGACAAACTTGGTTTTTCATTTGTAATAGAGAATAATAGCTGCATTTTCTCATTACACGATATGATTTATGGCAAGGCAGCCTCCATGAATGGAATTTATGTTTTAGATCAGACCACCGAAATATTGCACGTAATGAATAAGAAGTTAAAGGTTGGTGAAAAAGATCAAACGTATCTATGGCACTGCCGTATGGGATACATTAATGAGAAACGCGTTAAACAGCTCATACAGAATGGAGCTATCTCGGCCTTTGATTTTCAATCATTTGGCACGTGTGAATCATGTCTCATTGGCAAGATGACTCGAATTTCCTTCAAAGGTGTTGGAATGCGCGCTGCTGACCTATTAGGACTCATACATACGGATGTGTGTGGACCTATGTCAATCACCGCACGAGAAGGCTATAGGTATTTTATCACTTTCACGGACGATTTAAGTAGATATGGCTATGTCTACTTAATGAAGCATAAAAGTGAGTCCTTTGAGAAATTCAAAGAATACCGAGAATCGGGTACAGAACCAACCGGGTAGAAAGATTAAAACACTACGATCGGGGCCGTGGTGGCGAGTATCTTTCACACAAGTTTGATCAACACCTTAAGGACCGTGGGATTGTCTTACGCTTAACTCCACCGAACACCTCGGTTGAATGGTGTGTCCGAATCGAGAAATCGAACACTACTTGATATGGTTCGATCCATGATGAGTCACACCGTATTGCCGATTCATTGTGGGGTTATGCTCTTCATCGTCACCGCTCTAATACTTAACCGAAGTCCGTCTAAAGCTCATGACAAGACTCCATATGAACTATGGAAGGGAACGGTCCCTAACTTATCCTTTATACGGGTTTGGGGATGCGAGGCTTATGTCAAGTGGAGACACGAGGATAAGCTCGGCCCGCGATCGGTCAAGACATACTTTATAGGTTATCCTAAAGGAACATTTGGTCATTACTTCTATTCGCCAACCGAACAATGTGTATTTGTTGCGGCTAGTGCGACATTCTTAGAGAAGGAGTTTCTCGAGAACGCGAAGAGTAATAGAACCTTCGAGCCGTCGGAGATTCCAAACCAAATGCCGAGCAACCATTGGAGGAACCAGTTCCTTCAATCCCGGCTGCGGTTAATATTCCTGAGGAACCTAGGAGGTCGGGTAGAGTCTCTATTCCTCCGGACAGATACATTGGTATGGTCGAGGAACATGACATAGATGACATTCTACTCTTAACGAGTAGTGAACCCGCAACCTATAAAGGTGCCATGACTAGTTCCGACTCAAAGCTATGGCTTGAGGCCATGCAATCCGAGATGGAATCCATGTATGAGAACAACGTATGGGATCTTGTTGACTTACTCGCTAAGGTTCGTCCCCTTCAATGCAAATGGCTTTACAAGATAAAGCATTCTGTGGAAGGTCAACAAGATATCTATAAAGCACGACTAGTTGCTAAAGGTTTCACCCAAGTGCCAGGTTTGCACTACGATGAAATTTTTGCACCCGTTGTCATCTTTGCGTTCCATTCGGATTATCTTAGCGATTGCCGCTTTTCATGACTATGAAATTTGGGAGATGGATGTGAAAACCGCCTTCTTAAACGGTTATTTGGAGGAAGAGTTGTACATGGTACAACCCGAAGGTTTCATCGATCCCGAACATCCTAAGAAAGTGTGCAAGCTTAAGCGTTCCATTTATGGACTTAAGCAAGCTTCTCGGAGTTGGAATCATCGTTTCGACCAAGTGATAAAGGAAAATGGATTTACTCGATCGGTCGAGGAACCATGTCTACATATCAAGTCGAGTGGGAGCAAGATTGTCTTCCTAATATTGTATGTTGATGACATACTCCTGATTGGGAATGACATACCTCTCTTAACTCGGTAAAAGTATGGTTGAAGAACCATTTCCAGATGAAAGATCCGGGTGAGGCACAAAGAATTTTGGGCATCCGTATCTATCGAGATAGATCACGTCGGATGTTATCTCTCGGTCGAGTCTTATATAGACAAGATTCTAGAGAGATTCAGCATGACTAACTCCAAAAGGGTTTCTTCCTATGGCTCCGGTGCATTTGAGCAAGTCTCGGGCACCGAGACACCGAAGAGAAAGAGCGCATGACCCGGATTCCTTATGCTTCGGCTATAGGATCAATCATGTATGCCATGATATGCACACGTCCGGACGTGGCATATGCATTGAGTATGACAAGTCGATTCCAACAAAGATCCGGGTGAATCACATTGGATGGTGTCAAGAACATTCTTAAGTACCTACGGAGGACTAAAGATTGGGCATTGACTTATGGAGGCGATCAAAAGCTATACGCAACCAAGATTCGCGAGATGCTAGCTTCCAAACGGATCGAGATGACTCGAAATCTCGATCGGATTCGTTTTTACTCTTAATGGCGCTGCATCACCGGAAGAGTTCCAAACAAAGTGTTATAGCAGATTCTACGACGAGTCCGAGTACTATCTTTGCGTCTGAAGGCGCAAAGGAAGCGATATGGATGCGTCAATTCTTACCAGGACTATCTGTAGTGCCTAGTTCGAATGACCCGATCACCATCTATTGCGACAATAGAGGTGCCATATTCCAGGCTAAGGAGCCTAAGTCTAGTAACAAGTCTAGACATGTACAACGGAAAGCTCATCTAATCCGAGATTACGTGGAGCAAAAGGAGGTAGTGATAGAAAAGATTGCTACAGATGATAATATAGCAGATCCTCTCACTAAACCATTACGACAAGATAAGCATGAAGGGCATGTTAATTCCATGGGAATTAAACGTGTACCTGAGTTGTAGTACTCTTTTATGGATTAGATTCATTTTCTTGTGTACTCTATACGACATCATCGTTTTGATATTTATATATTTTGTTTTTCATGTGGAGTTGTATGACAATTTTTGAACACCACAAAGTGAACTGAACAAACATTATATTTTGGTCCTTAATTGCCCACGTGAGTGATAACTCGCAATTATTTTGTGACGTTGGTTGATGGTGGGTTCAACGAGCCATAAGTCAAACGGATGACTGACCAATCACAGAGGCGAGTTATACGGATATCTCGTAGGACACAATTGTGACAACGACGTGGAGTCCTAAATGTTTTATAACATTCGGTGTCAGGTCGTGGATAGGACCTCCATGGTGATCCTAAGAGTCGATTCTTTTGACTATCGACTGTCTCTTGAGATTAAGGCCG
This sequence comes from Silene latifolia, assembly GCF_048544455.1. Taxonomy (NCBI): domain Eukaryota; kingdom Viridiplantae; phylum Streptophyta; class Magnoliopsida; order Caryophyllales; family Caryophyllaceae; genus Silene; species Silene latifolia. The sequence goes on from NC_133538.1 coordinate 26,820,748, forward strand.
ATTTTGGGTGACTTTGGTTTCTTTCTCACGGTCATCCGTAACGAGGGGCCAAGTAGATTTTTTTGGGTCATTTCACTCGTGCTTAGATCGGCGGAGATGAGTTGAAGAAAATATTCAGCCTTTATCGGTACTCGGTATTTCTCGGGGTCACTCGAGGAGTCAGAATCGAAATGCATGGCCATGCTCGGATACGGATTCGTTTTATCAGTTAAGTTACTCTCTAGTCGGGGAAACCACTCTAGATACAGATCGATTGTAAAATACGACCTTTGCGGATCCGGATCTGCAAATTGTTTTACATTGAGTGGGAGAAATTTTAAATGGATATGAGAATCGGTTATCGCACATACACTTGTACGGACAAGTGGGAGTTTGTTGGAGCCAGTGTCCTCCAGTTAGTGCAGATAACGTTATTGAACGTACACTTGTACGGACAAGTGGGAGTTTGTTGGGGCTGGTGTCCTCCACAGTTAGTGCAAGGACATATAAATCTCTAAAAGGATCAAAGGGTATACTTTTGTATTATTATCAGTTGGTCCACGTTTATCAATAACGGTTGGCTTGTTAGATAAGTTTGACGTTATTGTCATACTGATGGCGGTGATCCACTGGTCCCTAAAAGTCACACCTATAGGATACATTTGAGAGATGTGACGGTATGAAAATACAGTCATGTTGATGCCTAATATGACTAAGCGGTTAGTCGGAGTTATTGACTAATAATTAGTCAAACGCGATGTTGAGATAATTATTTAATACGGATTAAATAATAATGGCTCAGGTGAATTAAGCAGTTAATTCGTAAATTGAATATAAACGATCATATTTAATTAATGTATATTGAATTAATTAATTATACAATATTGTCATTGTCGGACAAGTATTAATATATCGACTGAGTCATGTTACTAGTTGATATTTTAATATCCGATGACGGATGACGATTTATAATTAAAACTCGTCATATACATTTTAGCGAAACGAGTCGGACCACGAGTTAAAATAAGGAGAAAGTGGAAAGCCCACTCCCTCCCTATGTCACGGTTTGGACGAGTGAAACAAAAGGAGAGGCTTTCTCTCCTTTTGACCTAATTCATTTCATTTGCACAAAAATTAGGTTTTTGGAGCATTTCTCTCTGAAAACCTAGATCTCACATCAGAAAAACTCACAAAACTCTCTCAATATTGCAAGGCAATTAGAGAGTAATTTCTAGCACAAGGGGCATAGTCTCAGACGGTCTTGGGTGCAACGATTAGGAGGAAATCTATTTTGATTTCTGTTCTTAGGCCGAAATTCACAGGACCCAAGGTTGATTCTTATACCTTTATCGTTTCTCTTGTTTTTTTTCGTTTATGACAATTAATAACATGTTAAAATTGTGTTATAGTCCTTAATTTTAAGGGTTTTATACGGATATTACCCTACACAAATTTTGCATGAATTTTCTCTGTGAAAAATCTTATTTTCTGATGAAATTGCCCATATGTATTCTTTTTTGTTTCTTTGGTCTTTTGTTCTGTCATTCAACCATTCCTCTCATTCATCGGACCACTATTTTCGTCAACTACTTCCTCCTCATCTCTAAATCACCTACCTTGACACACCAACATCACGACCATCTACTCTCCCTTGCAACACCACCCTTGACATCATCAACTACCATCACCATGGCAGCAATTCACAACTTAATTGATTCTAATTCGGTGCCGAAACTCCGTCCTCTGCCACTCAATCATTCTTCTTCTTCTTCTTCTTCTTCTTCTTCTTCTTCTTCTTCTTCTTCTTCTTCTTCTTCTTCTTCTTCTTCTTCTTCTTCTTCTACTACTACTACTACTACTACTACTACTCCTCTTACGCCACATTATCTTATAACAATCTTCTTCTTCTTGTTCACCTAACTATACTATTCCTCTCTCTAACGCCACTCATTTATTACTCTTTCTCCCTCTTAAAATCCCAATTTTTCTTAACTTCCTACTTCTAAACTTTTAGGGTTTTCACATTTTTTCCACAATTGAAAACCCAGTTTTTAGTTTTCTCTCTAACCCCCAAATTTTTTTTTTTTTTTTTAAAAAAAAGAACTTGAAATTAGGTTTTCTTTTTATCAAGTTTTGGGGATAAAATTAGGAATTTTATGATGAAAAGAGGGGAAAAAATGGAGACATTTATGGGTATAACACGAGCAAGATCAGTACAAATTCTTGCATTATTAGTTCGAAGAGATGTAGAAGGGAGAGAGAAGCCATGAAGTATATAAAAACATAAAGAATGGCAGTTTCGTCATAAATTTAGGCATTTAAACTGAAAATTTGAATTTTGACGGAATGTCACCTGAAAGTGCAAATGGGTACAAAGTTTGACATAAGCACATTTGAGGGTAGTAGTTTAATAAAAAAATTTATAAAAATGAGTTTTTTTTTTAGAAAAGTGGCATCTAAAGGTAGTAATTTTTAATTCTGGTATGGTGTTACTTGTAGCTCTGTGAGGGGGTTCATTTATCAATTAGTTTTATGTAAATCGGCTTTATAATAGTAAACACATTGTCAAGTCTCTTATAAAATTACTGATGGGTTGACACCAAAAAAATACCGATGAGAGTTTTTTGGAGAATATAGAAAGGATTAGGCCCTGTTCTTTCTTGCTTATTTTCAGCTCACTTCAGCTCAGCTCTATTTAGTCCAGTTCAGTTCATCTCAATTCAGTTCAGTTCAGCTTCATTCATTTTAGTTCAGTTTAGCTCAATCAGCTTCATTCAGTTCAGTTCAGTTCCATTAAGTTCAGCTCATTTCAGTTATACTCAACTTAAACTTAATAGTTTTTATTAATATAATTATGTAATACCCCATAATTTATAAGACCTATAGTTGGTCGAGTAAATCGAGTACTCGACTGAGTAGAGCTCACTCGACCGAGTGAGGGACCGAGTGAGACCTGTAATTTTGTGAAATATTCTGATGTTGAGTCACTCGACCAATTGAACCAGGCACTCAACCGAGTGCCCTGTCGCTGTCTAGCTTTAGCACGGGATTATGGTAGGTGACCTATCACTTTCTAATCCTTATTTTTCAGATTTCCTCTCCTAAAAACACTCCCACCTTATCCCTTCTACTATCTAGAAACATCTCTAAACATCACAAATATAATCCACAAAAATCTACTCCCACATTTGAAGATTTGTCTTCCATTTCTTGTTCTTGCTCATTTGTTAGCATTTGTAAGTTTATCCTTGACCTTTCTCCCTTGTTGTTATTTAGTAGACCTTAATCTCTCTAGTAGGCTGTCTTATAATTAATTACGGTTTTGACTAATTACGTGGGGGTAATGAAGGGGGTTAATTAGTATTATTAGTTGTTGTAGAATATAATTGTGATAGTATTGCTTAATTAATTGTAGGATGTGGCTTCTTAACGGAGGATTAGTTTGCTTGCTTGTGATAATTGGATTTTGCTAAAAGGTAGGTTAATCCTACTCGGTTTCAATAAGCATAAATGGTTGCATGTTGATGAGTCATAATTATATACATATTTATGCCTTCCCTTAATTACCTTTGATACGGTTTTCGTGCTAACTAATATTAATTACATGCCTTATATGTGAGAATGTTGTTATTTCCGCTATTTGATGTTTAATGCAGGAATGACGCATTTGAGGAGCAAAGGAATGAAGTAGGCTTCGCGGAGTGGCCATGAAGGGATACACGATGTATGGCACGGGAATCCATAAGAATGAAGGAAGAGAAGTTAAGACGATAACACGAAGAAAAGAGCTGAATCAGAGTGGTGCCTCGATCAACTACACATAGGCTCGATCGAGGAATCTATGTACTCGATCGAGGAACCATTAGTTTCTAGTATTTTTCGCATTTTTCTTAAGTCGGTTATGTTTTACTATAAATACCCAATTCGAATCCTAAGTTTATTCACGTCTTATTTTACATATTTTCGCATAGCTACCCTACAAAACTCTCTAAAACTCTTAGTTTAGTTTAGTTTATTGTTCTTACTTCCAGATCTAAGCTTGTTCTTCATTATTATTACGGTATTGTTCCTAATCTTTCTTCAATAATTACTATTCATTCATTAATCATCTTTTATTGTTTTTCATCATATTTCTTATTATTGCTATTGTTGTTCTTCCCTTTAGTATGAGTAGCTAAGCCTTTAATCAAGGGAGAATGTGGATCTAGGTTGTTAGAAGGGGAATTAATTAATGAATTCATAGTTAAAATTACTTATTCGTTGTTGTTCAGTTTATTGTTCTTCATCTACTTAGTTAATTACTAATCAGGGTTAATTAACTAGTATAGCGAATTGAGACTTTCACCGACTGGGATAAAATCAATATAGGTTGCGATAACTGAATAGAGATAATTTAATGTTAGCTACATCATGTTAAATTAGATCTAAAGGAATATTGAATCGATCGATCATAAAACCTTAAACAACATAATTAGCTCTATCAATGAATTAAATCACACCCCCGAATAAGTACCTAATGAACCTAATCCGTAGACCTTTTAATATTATTGAGTTCGTCTTAATTACTTTTATTGCAATTAGCTATTATAAATCAAACAACGAAACACCATAAAATTGTTACCTTTAAGACAAACTTAAATATAACCAAACCTGATTAATTACCTCGCCTCCCTGTGGATTCGATGCCTGACTTACCACTAGCTATTTTGTTAGTACTAAGCTAGGATTTATTTTGATTAAGGCCAAATGACTGAAAAAACCTTAACAAAATTTGGCGCCATTGCCGGGGAGGCAACAATTTTCCTGTTTGTTTTTGTTTATTTTTGTCTTTTGTCTCAGGAAGCATCAGTTCCTTGAGATAGTTTGATCTTTTCTTGTTGTTTTCGTGTATGCCCAGGTCTCACAGGTCGGAGATTATACCTTTTGATCCCGAGCCAGAGAAGACTTTTCGCAATAGACAAAATTTTCAAAGAGAAGTAAGTCAGGTGGAAGGCTTGAGTACACTTGACTACGAGCGGTATATTTTCGCAGAAGATTCGTCCTTTGAAGAGGACACACATATTTCTGCACCCGTTACTCCTACAACATCAACGTTGCCGACCTTGGCAAATCATTCGGAACCTACGGTTGATTCCATTCCTAAAGGTTTTAAGCTCCCTACCACTGATAAAGAGACCTTTGAGATCAAGCCTTCTGATATAATCCTAGTTGAGAGAAATCTATTTGGAGGAAAAGCTGGAGAGGACCCCGCCAAGCACATAGAGAAATTTGTTACATATTGTTGTTCTATTCCTTTGACAGCTGGGGTGACTCAAGATCAAGTCAAACAGACTCTCTTTCCTTTCTCTCTGAGAGATGATGCAGCAAAGTGGCTACGTGACTTGGATATGGAGACCGATGCAGTCACTAACTGAACTTCATTAGCTCTTGCATTCTACAAGAGGTATTTTCCACCGCAGAAGACTAATGCTCTTAGAAGCCAGATCACATGTTTAAAGCAAGGTCATAATGAAGATTTTAATGAAGCCTGGGTTCGTTTCAAAAGGCTAGTTCGATCCGTCCCCCATCATGGCTTCCAAATTTGGTCCATTTGCAACCAGTTTTACAACGGGTTATATGACGATCACAAAGCTTTGCTTGATTCAGCTGCCAATGGAAGATTCCAGGATAATACTAATAACAGTAATGCTTGGAAATTGATTGATCAGATAGCTACTCACACTAGTGAGTATGGTAACCCTAAAGGAAGTAAGAGAGGAAGTGGTTTAGACAATGCTATTGCGGCACAGCTAGAGGCCTTAACGGCTCAAATAGCTGAACTGAAAACTACTCAGTCTTTGGGTAATAAGCAAGAAACAGTCAATATGGTTCAACAAGAAGTGTCCTGCGAGAGATGTGGGATATACGGCCACACTGCGGCCAAGTGTATAAGTACCATTGAGCAAGTTCATGCCTTCCAGTCTTTCAAGCAAGGTACTCCTTATTCTAACTTCTTCCCTAAAAGGAGTCAAAATGTATTTGCTCAAGCCCAACCTCAGAATGCTTATATTATTCCTCCAAATTATGGTAATCAACCACAAGGAAACTTTGTTTGGTAAAATCAAGGAGGTTTTCAACAGATGCAAGCTCCTCCTCAAGCTCCAAGTAATGAGATGGCAGAGATGAGACTCTTTTGCAACAAAGTTTGATGATTCAACAAAAGCAAACGGCTCCGACTTCCGAACTAATGGCTCATAACAAGATGTTGGATACTTAAGTTGCTCAAATGGCGGCTCAAAATCCCTCAAAACAGTCTGGCAATCTTCCTCCTCAAGGTAAACAAGCACATGAGCAAGTTAATGCTATTTCCTTGAGGAGCGGTACTTCTTATCAAAATCCGAATGTGCCCATTAATGAAGATGAGGTTCCCTATATGCATCCTACGGGATTGGGTAATTTGGAGCTAAGTGATGATGAGAAAGAAATTTGCAAAGATCAGACACGGGATAAGCAAAAAAGTGAAAAAGTGAGAACAGCATTGGATCCTAGATCGAGCCCATCCAGGATTGATCGAGGAACCACGGTGCTCGATCGAGTACTCCACGGGCTCGATCGAGGTACCTCCCCAGTTGACAAATCTTCGCATGTTTCAGCTACGACATTGGAAGAAAATAGGTTCCTTGATGGAGTGACTACTGGACTCGATCGAGTAACCCCTGTAACTGACGATAATACTTCCAAAGCTACTTCTAAAGCAAAAAAAGCCGAGCCAATTAAAATTCAACTACCTTTTCCACAAAGATTGCAGAAATATAAGCTTGAACAACAGTTTTGGAGGTTCATAGAGGTAGTGAAGAATCTTCAAGTGAGTGTGCCATTTACTGAATCGGTAACTTAAGTGCCGGCATATGCTAAATTTTTAAAAGAGATCCTATCAAAGAAGCGGTCTTTTGATGAAGTGAAGATGGTGGCATTCACTCAAGAGTGTGCGATTGCATTACAAGCTAACTCACCACCTAGGCTTAAGGATCCAGGGAGTTTTTCTATTCCTTGTCATATTGGTAGTATAGCTATTGATAAAGCCCTTTCCGATTTAGGGGCTAGTGTTAGTGTTATGCCGTATTCAATTTGCAACAAGTTAAATATGGGTCAACTACGTATCACTAATATGACCTTAAAAATGGCCAATAGATCTTTAAAGAAGCTTATGGGTGTCTTAGAGGATGTGCCAGTTAGAGTAGGGAAGTATTTCATTCCAGTTGACTTTATCATTATGGATATGGCTAAAGACTCCCAAGTCCCTATTATTCTAGGTAGACCGTTCCTCCACACTGGGGGGGGGGGGAAGTCATAGAAGTTAGGGATGGCAGTCTTACACTACGAGTTGGGGATGATAAAATCACTTTTACTCTTGATAAACCATTAAAACATCCCAATTTAGAAGCTACTTGTCATATGATTAATGCTCTTACTCCTACTATTGATGATTCCTTTGTTTATTGTTTAGACAGGAATCAATCTGACGTCCCTGCTGCTGCGTCATATCCATGGAGCAAGAAAGTGGATGAAATTGAGAGGTTGATTTATGGAGATGAGCCTCCTCCTGAGATGGTTTACAGCTGTGATGAGAGTGTTGACTTGGAGGTCAAGTTGGATGCTTTGGAAGCAGAGATATTCAGAGAGGAGCCCGTTAAAGTTTTTGATAAAGTTCCTTTGATGGATGAATTGCCCTATCTCCTTCCTCAAGAAGATGACTTGAAGAGCAATGAACATTCTTGCTCATATTTTACATTAGACTTTGATTTTGATGGGCCAAAATTTATTCATCATTTATATTCTTTGCTTGGACTATTTATTGGTGCTACTTATGTTTGTGTGTAGCACATGCGCTACTTTTTGATTTACTATTACGTGCTTTAAGTTTTATTGATTGTGATTTGTATTGGCATTTGTTTTAAATGCAGGAAATCTGCTCGACAGGATGAATACTCGATCGAGTGTCATGGGGCTCAATCGAGTACCTTCACTTTTTGGGTTTAATTCGTAGCCAGACGATGCTAGGATTTGCGCGGTTGATCTTTCTCCCTTATTTTAGCAGCTGGTTTGGGGGAACTCCTATGCTCTTACCCGGTATTCTCTTCCCTTGTATCTACTTTTATTGTATTATCTCTAGTTATTTCCCATTCCTTTTGTTAGATGTGTCCTTTAGGTTGCTGGAAGTTTTGTGTGATTGCTATGTTGTAGGCATCACAATGAGGACACTGTGACATTTAGGTTTGGGGAAGGAGTCTTTAATTATGTTGTGTGCTTTACTGTATGTTGTGTGCATTTATATCAAAAATTAAATCCATAAAAATTAAAAAAATTCAAAATACAAAAACATATTTTTCCTTTATTTTAGGTCGAGTCTAGGTGAATTTAAATAACAATGATGTTAAATTGCATTGTTTTTGCCTTTGAATCCCATTTAGTTGTCCATGTATATTGTTTTGACCCGTTGATACGTGCATTTTATATAGTCTTATTAGCCTATTTTATGCACGTATTTCTATGCTTTTATCGTGGTTTTATTCTACGAAATGCCCCGAATATGCTACTTTGGTGTATTTTGTCTTAATTGCAGGAATGGACCATAAAGTAGTGAAATCAAGCCATTTACCGCTCGTTCTGCATGCATTTGGAGGAAGAGTAGATTTGAAGCGGGAATTATAGCTGTCTTGGGATGCGTGAAGCCATTTCGAGAGCTAAAAGGACAAGTCAAAGTCAAACTAACGTGAATTATAAGCTGCTGAAGTCAAGATCCACTCGATCGAGTGCTTTTCTAGTCGATCGAGTGGTTTTAGGATGAATAAATAGTCGATCGAGTAGTTTTTCTGGTCGATCGACCAGTTCAATAATAGCCTTTAGTCGATCGAGCGGTTTTTGGCTGAGTTTGCTCGATCGAGTGGTTTTATTCCACTCGATCGAGTGGATTTGTCTACGGGCTGGGCTTTTTAGGTTTAATTCCGTCAATTAGGTTAATGATTCCTATTTTCTTATAAATAGGAAGTTAGTATGTCATTGTAACCTCTCTCCCTTTTTCATCTGACACTGTCAGACGTTGCTTCTGCTCTTCTTCTCCTCTGGAACTTTATCATACACTGTCAGATGTTGCTTATGTTCTCTTATCATTTCATATACACTACTATTGTTACTTCTGTTCTTCCTTATTTTCCGGATCAATAATTCAGTAATTCATTCCTTCCCTTTACTTTTATTTAATGTTTACTTCTTCATTATTTCTTGTTCTCTATTTAATTATGCGTAGCTAATTCCCCTTAGTATGTTAGGATTAGGGAAGCCGTGGTAGTAATATGTTAGGATCGACTTGACTAGATTAGTCTTGCGATAAGAATTGTATTAAGCAATATAATTGTTATTAGGTTGAATGAATGCATGCAGGAGACCCATTTATCTAGTTAACCCCGACCTGGATCGAAAGATTGGAAGGGAAGACTTGCTTAATTACAATAGGTGATACCTAATTAGGGCGAAAGCTAAGTTAGGAGACCCTAGGGCGGTTTAAGGACCGAAAGGTGACGACCATAGCTCTTCTTATCAATAGTTTAATCGACTCAGTTGACCCGTTAGTGAAGCTACCACGGTAGACCGACCCCTAGCATATTCCCTTCTCTTACTGTTAATTTCTCGCATTCTTTTCCCTCTCACTTTAGTCTCTTTAGTTTAATCAAAACATTTCAAACCCCCATTAGTGACATTAGACAGATAAAATAGACAAGTAGATAGTAAACCGCCTCCCTGTGGAGATCGACCCTACTTACCGCTGACTTCTGTTAGTAGTACTTAGGTATTTATTTTTGGTACGAAACGACAGTATCACCCGTTATTCATGAAAACAAAGCTCATAATTCAAGCCTTGACCGTATTTGACATGCCTTATACTAATTAGATTTGACACAATTATGTTGGTAAACTACTTAAATTCTGAGGACTATAGAACTTCCTAGGCCAGGAACATCAATAAACTGGTCTCATTTGTCAATTAGGCTTGATTGTGGTTTCTCTTTGTGGAATATGTAATATCAAATGCATAAGTGTGACATTGATTTCTTGATACTTTATTGCTTTCATTTGATTAAGTACATGTGGATAAGCGGTTCTTACCATTCAAATAAGCCTTACATTACCTTTTGTTTAAACCCGTTTGAACCCTTGTAGCCAATCTTAAACTACATCTTATGAGCTACAATCCAAGAATTTGCCTACCTTATCGGGACAGTCGCAGTTGCTTATTTTTCATGTCTACTTTGCTATTATGGTTGGGATTGGGACTTATTGTCATGTGGGTATAGCAAAGTACTTTTTAGCAATTGTGTTGTATCCTTGTGTTGGACTTATTGTCGAGTGGCCATAGGCTCGATCGAGGAACCATCGATTTCTAGTATTTTCGTAATTTACATAAGTCGGCTATGTTTTACTATAAATACCCAATTCGAACCCTAAGTTTATTCACGTCTTATTTTACATATTTTCGCATAGCTACCCTACAAAACTCTCTAAAACTCTTAGTTTAGTTTAGTTTATTGTTCTTACTTCCATTTCTAAGCTTGTTCTTCATTATTATTACGGTATTGTTCCTAATCTTTCTTCAATAATTATTATTCATTCATTATTCATCTTTTATTGTTTTTCATCATGTTTCTTATTATTGCTATTGTTGTTCTTCCCTTTAGTATGAGTAGCTAAGCCTTTAATCTAGGGAGAATGGGGATCTAAGTTGTTAGAAGGGGAATTAATTAATGAATTGATAGTTAAAATTGCTTATTCGTTGTTGTTCAGTTTATTGTTCTTTATCTAGTTAGTTAATTACTGGACAGGGTTAATTGAATAGTATAGCGAATTGAGACTTTCACCGACTGGGTTAGAATCAATATAGGCTGCGATAACTGAATAGAGATAATTTAATGATGGTGACAGCATGTTAAATAAGATCTAAAGGAATATTGAATCGACCGATCATAAAACCTTAAACAACATAATTAGCTCTATCAATCAATTAAATCACACCCCGAATAAATACCTAGTGAACTTAATCCCTAGACCTTTTAATATTATTGAATTCGTCTTAATTACTATTATTGCAATTAGCTATTAAAAATCAAACAACCAAACACCATAAAACTGTTACCTTTAAGATAAACTTAAATATAAACAAACTAGATTAATTACCTCGCCTCCCTGTGGATTCGATACCTTACTTACCACTAGCTATTTTGTTAGTACTAATTAAGCTTGTATTTATTTTGATTAAGGTCAAACAACTGAAAAAACCTTATTAGACGTGTCATTATTGTATTGTTGTTGCATTATAATATGATTTTGTGGATTATGAGTAATGTTGTTAGGTGTTCTTTTTGACATGGTATAGAGTAGTAGTGTTTGTCTCATATGAACATTGTAGTTGCATGATAACATGATAGTTGGTATTCGTTGTTAGACTCATAATATGTGGAGGTTGCATCTTGGCATGATGCTGAGGTAAGGTGACTTGAAGAGTCGGTATGGTTATGAGTACGTGTATTTGGGTCATGTTGGTGAATCATGTTAATGTGAAATAGTTACACTTTATATTCATTATGATGCATATTGTGATATATGTGGTTGTTGGTAAAATTGTGGTGGTGATACTAGGTTCATTGAGTGTTGGGGCTGGTGTCCTTTACAGTTAGTGCAAGGACTTATAAATCTCTAAAAGGATCAAAGGGTATACTTTTGTATCATAATCAGTTGGTCCACGTTTATCAATAACGCTTGGCTTGCTAGATAAGTTTGACGTTATTGTCATACAGATGGCGGTGATCAACTGGTCCCTAAAAGTCACACCTATAGGATTCGTTTGAGAGATGTGACGGTATGAAAATACAGTCATGTAGATGCCAAATTTGACTAACCAGATTGTTCGAGTTATTTGACTAATAATTAGTCAAAATGTGATGTTGAGATATTTTATTTAATACGGATTAAATAATAATGGCTAAAGCGAATTAAGCAGTTAATTCGTAAATTGAATATAAGCGTTTTATATTTAATTAAATGTATATTGAATATAATTATACAATATCGTCTTTGTCGGACATGTATTAATGTTTCAACTAATCCGTATTATTAGTTGATGCTTTAATAACCGATAACCGATGACGATTTATAACAAAACCGCGTCATATACATTTTAGCGATTTGCGAACCAGACCATGAGCTAAAACTAAAAGGAAGTGGAAGCCCACTTCCCTAGGTAGCCCATGGCCGGCCGAATGGTATAGACAAAAAAGAGCTCTCTCTCTTTTGTAACCTAATGATAATCATTTGCAAAATAATTAGGGTTTTGAGAAAATTGCCTCTCAAAATTCGGATCTCACATCCAACGAAAACTCACAAAACAATCCTCTCAATAGTGCAAGGCAGTTAGAGGATTCTTTCTAGCAAAAGGGCATTTCTCAGACGATCTTGGGTGCAACAATTAGGAGGAGATCTACTTTGATCTCTCATTGCCGAATTGCACTAGGACCGGAGGTTATTACTTAATCTATATCGTTTCATTGTGTTTTTCGTTTTATGACTATTAATCACGTATAAAATTTGCGTTATAATCCTTCAATTTATGGGTTTTATACGGATATTACCCTTCAAGTGGTATCAGAGCGAGGCACGTAAATTTTTCTATGTGATTTTCATCAAACGGATTTTGAATCGGTAAATTTTTGATTAAAATCCTTGCGGCACAATTTTTTTTTTTCGGCAATTCTTTTTAATTGCTGCGTTTTTTTTGTTGTTTTGTGCCTTGGGATCCGTGTCTTGTATACACGGTGATGGTTGTCTTTTGTTTTGTTTTCATTTTGATCTTTGCATATTGTTTTGTAATCGATATTCATCGCAATATGTTAAAGATCTATCAAAATGATTGCATAAAATTTCGTGTGGCAATTTTTTTTTGTCTCGGCCAGTTTTTTTTTTGGAAAACCGTGTGGCCTTTCATGTATCACGGCCTGTTTTTCTTGTTTTTGCATTGATTTGCGTGCCACACATTTTTGTTAGATCGTTCGATCTCTTGTTTTCAATCGTTCTTCACATGTTGTAATTTTAACCGATAATTATTGCAATATGTTGAAGATGTAACAATTGTAGTTTGATTTCTATACGGATTAGAATAAAATTGCAATTGTGTTTTATCAAACCGTTTTGTTTTGATCTCTTGTTGCTCTCGTTTTAAGCCGATTGATTTTTTTTTTGGCCTTTAGAGGCTCTCGGCATTTCAGCCTTAAAAAAAAAAAAAAAAAAAAAAAAAAAATTTCTTTACGTACTTGTTCACGTACACAAAGATCTGAAAGAAAAAAAAATAAATTTTTTTTTTGTTTGTTTTTTTTCCTTTCGGCCAATTTTGCATAAAACGGATTTATGCTCTCGCTTGATAGTGAAACGGTTCACCCACGTAAAATTAAGTTACTTTAAAACGATTTATAGTAACGGATTATCTCGGATTAAAATTAACTTGACTAAAGCGGTTTTGTCATATAATTTTAATTATCTTTGGTGGTTTGGATAAATTTAACATAATTACGGAATTATGTCACGAATAAATTTAAATTTTAGTTGATGCATTTTATTTATCGTTTTTGATTTTTGAATGCTTTTAATTACGTATTTATTTATTTTTGCAAACGGTTGTAACTTAGTGTGGCCTTAGTAGAACGTGTTACCGTAATGATGGAACACGGTCTTGGTTGTATTTTGAGATCTCGTATCTCCCTTTATTTCTTTTAATTACAGTTTTTTATTTAGAATGTAAATAGGTTTATATTTTGTAAATTTTAATTGTAATTTTGAGAAGACTAAAGAAGGAGACCGGATGCTCACTCCCGCTACATGGACAAAGATGGAACATCAAGACAAGCTTTTCGGGTCCAACGGTGGATTCCAAAGTTGTATTATGTTATTTTTACTAGGATAGGCCACACTAGGAATTTTTATTTACGTATTGCATTCATTTATTTATTTTATCGCAACGATAGTATGCATCATTTTCCGCCTAAAAACCAAACCACCTAATAATTGCATGAAAACTGACACATATAGAGGTCTCGAGTTAGTTTTCTTTGACATTCTCATGTCACACGTTTTAAGCCATCATCTAAATTAATTCATTCACGCAGTTGCTAGTTATTCGTTCACTTAAAATGAATTGAAACTTAGTTGATGGGATCTTCCTCGTATAATCAAAAATTGAGAACGGTCTTTATAGGTCAAACTCTAATAAATTCCTTCTTCGTCGGTAGGCATAATATGACCCCTTCTACGTCGGGTAAGTTGGAACCGATTGACTTATTTTATCTCAACACTATGGTCACTCGTACGATCCTGTGATTATGGTGGACTATAGATAGGATTTACGGAAATCTATCGACCAAGAGTTTTTACGGAAGAACTAGCTAAACAGTTGGCTTATCAATTTACGGAAATTGAGTCTTGGGATCACTTGTATTATTCTTGAGGGAGATCAATTATACAAGTGCAATGAGTCTACACGATTAAAATGAATTTTAAATAGACTTAAATCACCTCGATGAGTTGCTTATTTCGTTTTTGTTTTTCTTTCTTTTTCAGTGTAGATCACGGTAATTTAAACTGCTAATAACAATATGGCTGGTCACTTGAACGACCCAATGCCAAGTACCACATTGGACCGTGAGTCCTGGCTTTGGATCTTCATGAATCAGATGAATCAGTCAACTCGACTGAAGAATGATGGATCAAACTTCGCGGACTGGGAGGCAGCATTACGGAATGCTGCCGCTGCTGACGGGAAGCTCAAATTTCTGCTTGAGCCCATGCCGTCAAACCCAGGCCCCACGGCTGGAATTAACGAGATCGACAAGTATAACGATTTCGCCTTGGAAGCGGGTGCGATTAAAAACGTACTCATTTTTGCAATGGAACCCAATTTGCAGAAACGCTTCATAGCCCAAGGTGCAAACAAGATTTTCACCACGCTCACCAAGGAATTCTCGAAAGCACCGAGAATCGTGACCTATGAGCATACCACTCGCTTCTTTGATGCGAGACTCCAGAAGGGCCAACCGGTTAGCCCACACATTCTCAGCATGATTGAGAATGTCGAGAAGCTGGAGACGCTTGATTGTAAGATCAGCGAGAACATTGTTATTGACCGCATGCTTCACTCACTCCACGATGGTTTTTCGCAATTTAGAGTGAATTACTATATGAATGATTTGAAGAAAAGTCCCCACGAACTGCACTCCCTTCTCGTACAGACCGAGAAGGACATGAAGTTCAGTGGGAGCATGAAACAAGATGTTCTCGTTGTGTCAAACAAGGGCAAGGGTAAGGGCAAGGTTCACCAGGCCTAGCGAGAGGCAAACCGAAGTTTAAGAAGTCGGGTTCAGGTAAGAGTGGGCCTGGTGAGTCGAGCACCTCATCAGGCGCGACAAAGAGCAAAACCGAAAACATGGAATGCCATCACTGGCACAAGACTGGGCATTGGAGGCGTACATGTCCTGTTTATCATGAGGACATAAAAGCGGGTCGCGTTAAACCTGTTGGTATGTCTTCTCTCTCTTCTACTTTTATTCATATGATTGAGATTAACCACGCAAGTTACGGAACTTGGGTACTAGATACTGGTTGTGGTTCTCATCTGTGTAATCATGTGCAGGGGCTCCGAAACATCGAACCCCTCGTAAAGGGTGAGGTGGAACTGCGTGTTGGGAATGGAGCAAGAGTGGCTGCCATCTCAAAGGGGACATATGTGATCCAGACTTCCTAGCGGATTTGAGTTGTCATTATATGACTTGCTATTATGTACCTAGTCTTTCGAAAAACATTATTTCGGTTTACGCACTTGACAAACTTGGTTTTTCATTTGTAATAGAGAATAATACTTGCATTTTCTCTTTACACGATATGATTTATGGCAAGGCAGTCTCCATGAACGGAATTTATGTTTTAGATCAGACCACCGAAATATTACACGTAATGAATAAAAAGTTAAAGGTTGGTGACAAAGATCAAACGTATCTATGGCACTGCCGTATGGGACACATTAATGAGAAACGCGTAAAACAGCTCATTAAAAATGGAGCTATCTCGGCCTTTGATTTTCAATCATTTGGCACGTGTGAATCATGTCTCATCGGTAAGATGACTCGTATTTCCTTCAAAGGTGTTGGAATGCGCGCTGCTGACCTATTAGGACTCATACACACGGATGTATGTGGACCTATGTCAATCACCGCACGAGAAGGCTATAGGTATTTCATCACTTTCACGGACGATTTAAGTAGATATGGCTATGTCTACTTAATGAAACACAAAAGTGAATCCTTTGAGAAATTCAAGGAATACCAGAATAGGGTACAGAACCTATTGGGTAGAAAGATTAAAACACTGCGTTCGGATCGTGGTGGCGAGTATCTTTCTCACGAGTTTGATCAACACCTTAAAGACTGTGGGATTGCCCTACAGTTAACTCCACCTGGAACACCTCAATTGAATGGTGTGTCCGAACGGAGAAATCGAACACTACTTGATATGGTTCGATCCATGATGAGTCACACCGTGTTGCCTGACTCATTGTGGGGTTATGGTTTTCTGTCAGCTGCTCTAATACTTAACCGATGTCCGTCTAAAGCTGTTGACAAGATTCCATATGAACTATGGAAGGGAACGGTCTCTAACTTGTCCTTTATACGGGTTTGGGGCTGCGAGGCTTATGTCAAGTGGAGACACGAGGATAAGCTCGGTCCGCGATCGGTCAAGACGTACTTTATAGGTTATCCTAAAGGAACGCTTGGTCATTACTTTTATTCGCCAACCGAACAACGTGTTTTTGTTGCGGCTAGTGCGACATTCTTAGAGAAGGAATTTCTCGAGAATGCAAAGAGTGATAGAACCTTCGAACTGTCGGAGATTCCAGAACCAAGTACCGAGCAACTATTGGAGGAACCTATTCCTTCAATCCCGGCTGCGGTTAACATTCCTGAGGAACCTAGGAGGTCGGGAAGAGTCTCTATTCCTCCAGACAAATACATTGGTATGGTCGAGGAACATGACATAGATGACGTTCTACTCTTAACGAGTAGTGAACCCGCAACCTATAAAAGTGCCATGACTAGTTCTGACTCAAAGCTATGGCTTGAGGCCATGCAATCCGAGATGGACTCTATGTTTGAGAACAACGTATGGGATCTTGTTGACTTACCTGCTAAGGTTCGTCCCCTTCAATGCAAATGGCTTTACAAGATAAAGCATTCTGTGGAAGGTCAACAAGATATCTATAAGGCACGACTAGTTGCTAAAGGTTTCACCCAAGTGCCAGGTTTGCACTACGATGAAATTTTTGCACCCGTAGTCATGCTGCGTTCCATTCGGATTATCTTAGCGATTGCCGCTTTTCATGACTATGAAATTTGACAAATGGATATGTAAACCGCCTTCTTAAACGGCTTTTTGGAGGAAGAGTTGTACATGGTACAACCCGAAGGTTTCATCGATCCACAACATCCTAAGAAAGTGTGCAAGCTTAAGCGTTCCATTTATGGACTTAAGCAAGCATCTCGGAGTTGGAATCATCGCTTCGACCAAGTGATTAAAGAAAATGGATTTACTCGATCGGTCGAGGAACCATGTCTTTATATCAAGTCGAGTGGGAGCAAGATTGTCTTCCTAATATTGTATGTCGATGACATACTCCTGATTGGGAATGACATACCTCTCTTAACTTCGGTGAAAGTATGGTTGAAAAACCATTTCCAGATGAAAGATCTGGGTGAGGCGCAAAGAATTCTAGGCATCCGTATCTATCGAGATAGATCACGACGGATGTTATCTCTCGATCAGAGTCTTACATAGACAAAGTTCTAGAGAGATTCAGCATGACTAACTCCAAGAAGGGGTTTCTTCCTATGGCTCCAGGGGGTGCATTTGAGCAAGTCTCGGTCACCGAGACACCGGAAGAGAAAGAGCGCATGACACGGATTCCTTATGCCTCGGCTATAGGATCAATCATGTATGCCATGATATGCACACGTCCAGACGTGGCATATGCATTGAGTATGACAAGTCGATTCCAACAGCATCCAGGTGAATCACATTGGATGGCTGTCAAGAACATTCTTAAGTACCTACGGAGGACTAAAGATTGGGTATTGACTTATGGAGGCAAACAAAAGCTATGCGCAACCGGTTACGCAGATGCTAGCTTCCAAACGGATCGGGATGACTCTAAATCTCAGTCTGGATTCGTTTTTACTCTTAATGGCGCTGCAGTCAGCTGGAAGAGTTCCAAACAAACTGTTACAGCAGATTCTACGACTGAGTCCGAGTACTATGCCGCGTCTAAAGCTACAAAGGAAGCGATATGGATGCGTCAATTCTTACATGGACTATCTGTAGTGCCTAGTTCGAATGACCCGATCACCATCTATTGCGACAATAGAGGTGCCATCTTTCAAGCTAAGGAGCCAAAGTCTAGCAACAAGTCTAGACATGTACAACGGAAAGCTCATCTAATCCGAGATTACGTGGAGCAAAAGGAAGTAGTGATAGAAAAGATTGCTACAGATGATAACATAGCAGATCCTCTCACTAAACCATTACGACAAGATAAGCATGAAGGGCATGTTAATTCCATGGGAATTAAACGTGTTCCTAAGTTGTAGTACTCTTTTATGGATTAGATTCATTCTCTCTTGTACTCTATACGACATCATCGTTTTGATAATTATTTATATATTTTGTTTTTCATGTGGTTTTGTACGACAAATTTGAACACCACAAAGTGAACTGAACAAACATAATATTTTTGGTCCTTAATTGCCCACGTGAGCTGATAACTCAAGGTAATTATTTTGTGACGTTGGTTGATGGTGGGTTCAACGAGCCATAAGTCAACAAAGTTGACCACCAATCACGAGGCGATTTATACGGATATCTCGTAGGACACAATTGTGACATCGACGTGGAGTCCTAAATGTTTTATAACATTCGGTGCTTGGTCGTGGATAGGACCTCCATGGTGATCCTAAGAGTCGATTCTTTTGACTATCGACTGTCTCTTGAGACTAAGGCAGATTTTGGGTGACTTTGGTTTCTTTCTCACGGTCATCCGTAACAGGGGGCCAAGTAGATTGTTTCTGGGTCATTTCATGCTGTGCTTAGATCGGAAGGAGTTCGAGTTGAAGGAAATATTCAGCCTTTATCGGTACTCGATATTTCTCGGGGCCACTCGAGGAGTCAGAATCGAAATGCATGGCCATGCTCGAATACGTATTCGTTTTATCAGTTAAGTTACTCTCTAATCGGGGAAACCACTCTAGATACAGATCGATTGTAAAATACGACCTTTGCGGATCCAGATCTGCAAATTGTTTTACATTGAGTGGGAGAAATTTTAAATGAATATGAGAATCGGTTATCGCACATACACTTGTACGGACAAGTGGGAGTTTGTTGGAGCTTGTGTCCTCCAGTTAGTGCGGATAACGTCATTGCACATACACTTGTACGGACAAGTGGGAGCTTGTTGGGGCCGTGTCCTTTACGCTTAGTGCAAGGACTTATAAATCTCTAAAAGGATCAAAGGGTATACTTTTGTATCATAATCAGTTGGTCCACGTTTATCAATAACGGTTGGCTTGCTAGATAAGTTTGACGTTATTGTCATACAGATGGCGGTGATCAACTGGTCCCTAAAAGTCACACCTATAGGATTCGTTTGAGAGATGTGACGGTATGAAAATACAGTCATGTAGATGCCAAATTTGACTAACCAGTTAGTCTGAGTTATTTGACTAATAATTAGTCAAAATGTGATGTTGAGATATTTTATTTAATACGGATTAAATAATAATGGCTAAAGCGAATTAAGCAGTTAATTCGTAAATTGAAAATAAATGTTTTATATTTAATTAAATGTATATTGAATATAATTATACAATATCGTCTTTGTCGGACATGTATTAATGTTTCAACTAATCCGTATTATTAGTTGATGCTTTAATAACCGATAACCGATGACGATTTATAACAAAACCGCGTCATATACATTTTAGCGATTTGCGAACCAGACCATGAGCTAAAACTAAAAGGAAGTGGAAGCCCACTTCCCTAGGTAGCCCATGGCCGGCCGAATGGTATAGACAAAAAAGAGCTCTCTCTCTTTTGTAACCTAATGATAATCATTTGCAAAATAATTAGGGTTTTGAGAAAATTGCCTCTCAAAATTCGGATCTCACATCCAACGAAAACTCACAAAACAATCCTCTCAATATTGCAAGGCAATTAGAGGATTCTTTCTAGCACAAGGGCATTTCTCAGACGATCTTGGGTGCAACAATTAGGAGGAGATCTACTTTGATCTCTCATTGCCGAATTGCACTAGGACCGGAGGTTATTACTTAATCTTTATCGTTTCATTGTGTTTTTCGTTTTATGACTATTAACCACGTATAAAATTTGCGTTATAATCCTTCAATTTATGGGTTTTATACGGATATTACCCTTCATTGAGGAGACGTAAGGCAGTTGGGAGACCATCTTACGCTTGAGTCGCCTCTTGGAGCTTCCACTCCAGGAGGGATGTGCACATTAATGAATTGAGTACGGAGGGACTTGTGTGGTTTAGGCACAACGTCTGGCAGGGGATCCGGTTGGCTTCCGGACCCGGTACCACGGGCGTGTCCTGATTACCTATTTGTGAAGTGCGGTGTCGTGGGCGTTGATACGGTCGTTATGTATAAAAAATAAATACCTAAATATAACTAACAGAAGCTAGTGATAAGTAGGGTCGATCTCCACAGGGAGGCAAGGTATCTATTTGTAAGTCCGTATATCTAAGTCACAAATGGGGATTTTAAATTTGGTTTTCTAAACTATTAAAGGTTAAGGAGCAAGAGAAATAAAGCAAGAGCAATAAGGCAAGAAAATGATAGATAAGTGATCAGATAAAAGAGAGTATGTCAGGATTTCGGTTCACCATGGTAATTTATCGACTCAGTCATAAATAGCCTAGACAATCTACTGTGAGAAGGGCAAGGGAAAGGTCCTTCCGGTCCGCTATCCACCCTAGATTTCCACTAACTTAACTTCCATCCTCATTAGGGTAGTCTACTCTTCATAGCAGGTCTGTTTATTCCAATCTTCCGATCCAGGAACAAAGTTAACCAAATTAATGTTATTTATAAGCGTGCACTCAACTAAATATGCTACATTTATATTGCTACGGCGACAGATTCTCACATGTAAATTACCTAGTTTATTTACTACATCGTCTCAACTCTACCATGGATCCCCTAATCCTAACATAAAAAGATTAGCTACTCATGTTCTTAATGCAATCAACAATAATAACAAAAGCATACTAATTAAAGACATAGTAAGGGAATGATGAATAAGCATAAACTAAAATTAAGAGAACAATTAATGAAAGTAAATAATGAATTAAGATTAAAGAGAGAGGAAAGATGTATCTTATGACCTAATTACGACTCTCTTATATAGGGGAGTCAAGATTAACATAAATAAACCATCACAGATTAATAAAACCCGTATAATCTAGCTAATCACTCGATCGAGTACTTTTAGACCACTCGATTGAGGACTTCTCCAGCAAAACTTCTCGATCGAACACTTTAGGCTCTCGATCGTGTATTCCCATAAAAGCACATTTCGATCGAGCATAATAATCACTCGATCGACCTTCAGTTTCTGCCAAACCACTCGATCGAACTCCAGAACATCTCGATTGAGTACTTTCTACTGAGATCAGCACCAAACTCGTCATGTCAGCTTCATATGAACCTCCCTTCACGCATCCCGAAGTACGACCTCTGCTCTAAGATCTCCGTCTCCTTACAATGCATGCTAAATGGGACGATTAAGGGACGATTCCACTACTTTCGGGTCCATTTCAACAATTAAGACAAAACAAACCAAAGTAGCCAATTCGGGGCATTTTGCAATACAAAGCGATACAAAAAGGCATAGAAATGCGTGCAATAAGAGGCTAAAAAGTCTATATAAATTGCACGTGTCAGGCGTGTCCCTGGCACCGGTGTGGTTATGGGTACGGCTGGTTGTGTTCCGGTACCGGTGTGGTGTTGTATAGTCATGGGTTATGTATTTCATTGGCATGTTTCATACTTACATATTGTGTCGTGTGTCATGTTTATTTATTGAAACTGGCGTTTTTGGGTTGTGTGTAAATTGTCACCAATTTCCGAGGTGGCCTGTGTCGATCCATACGATATTTCCGATCATATGGGGAGCAGTCATTTACAGGTGGTATTTGGTATCACGTGGGAGACGGGACGAGCTTCAGACATGGAGTCGAGTCGGCACGAGATAGTTGACATAGTCCTCTTTAGAGAGTCGTAGTAGTATGACTTGTATTCTTTATTTATTCACTCACGGTTCTGTAATTCATTAAATACTTTATTTATATTAAATGTTTCTTAATTGCAACTTCGATTCACCCCCTCGGGAAATCGAGATGGTAACATCTCTAGATTACCTTAGCCGGGTAAGAAAAGGGAGGTGGGGGGGGGGGTTACAAATTAATATTATTTATTTTTCTTTTTTTATTAATATTATTACATATCAATATTATTAATATTGATTTATTGTTCATTAATCATCCTCATTAGTGTTATTATAATGAATATTATGATTATTAAAATCAATAATATTGATTTTAACATAAGTACTATTATTATTATTATTATTATTATTATTAATATAAATATTAAATAATAATAATATTATTAGTAACATTATTACTAATAATTTAAATATTTTAATATTAATATTCTTAATAATATTACTATTGTTAATTTTATATATTATGTTATTATTAATATGTAATTTTTTTTCATAAACGAACTTTATTCTCTCACATACACTTTTTCATAAATATTCTATTTTGTACCATTTTCACCCAAAATCGGACCAGAAGAACTCTTAAATCAACATTTTTCCTAAAACTTAATCTAATTGCTCAAATGGCTTAAAAGATGGATACCTATAAAGTAATTTACTTGTTTATCAATTATTAATATTATTTGTTGATTTTTAATTAATCAATCAAATTTGATTTGTTTGTTAAAGATGAAATTAGGGTTTGTTGATTTTTATTAATTTAATTAATTAAATTAGGATTGATGGTGGTTCGCGGTGGCTACCTAATCGCTCAAATTAGGATGATACACGAGCTAAGCTTTGAACAACAATTTAGCAAATCAGTGCTCCATTCTTGCACCTAAATAGGATTGATGGTGATTCGTGGTTCATGATGGCTACCTAGCTAATAAGTCAAATTAGTATAATTATTATTATATTATTAATAATATTATTATTATTAGTAATGTTCCTCTTCTTCTTATAATAATAATAGTCATTTATTATTGTTGTTGTTGTTGTTGTTGTTGTTGTTGTTGTTGTTGTTGTTGTTGTTGTTGTTGTTGTTGTTATTATTATTATTATTATTATTATTATTATTATTATTATTATTATTATTATAGTTAAAAATATTAATATTATTACTATTATTATTATTATTATTATTATTATATTACAATTATTAATAATTATTATTATAATACTAGGTAGAATCTCGTGCTTCCCACGGTAAGTTTGTAATTTATGTATATATCAACTTGTAAAATATATTAGAAAATAAAACAATTTCTATGTATTTTATTTAACTCTATTTAATAATATATACATTGAATGAAAACACATATCTATTGGAAAAGCGCAAATTCTTATTTCAGACCATTTAAAGCAAGAGTGACAAATTCAAAATTTTCCGCCAAGTCTCAGGATCTCAGAGACGACATTACCAAAGTAGCTATTTGCAGCTATATGATTATTGAGCGTAGTGTTGAGATTTAGATAGTCAGACTCCAAATTCACCTTTCTAACTCCCATTTGAGCAGCCATTTCCAAACCCAACACTGCCCCCTTCACCTCAACAATCTCGGCCTACCATTGTTGTCTCATTTGTTTGACTATCGTGCATAGGGCTGTCAGTGATATGAGTCGGCTCGTTGAGCCCTCGGATTCGGCTTGGTCAAAGCTTGGCTCGTGCTCGGTCAAACCGAGCTCGAGCTCGAGACGAGCTTTGTTAAATACGAACTGAGCCCGAGCTCAGCAAGGCTCGGCTCGAAAGCTCGTTTGGGCTCGTTTAGAATTTTTTTATATAATATTTATATTGTAATATTATTATTATTTCAAATTATATTTTATTTAGACATTTATATAAGCATGTTATAATATAATAATTTTTAGTATTTTATAATTTTATTTGTTTTTTAAAATTATATATTTAGTTAGATTTAAAAGGTGAGAAAGTGAATATATATAATGACAAAACGAGCTCGATTCGAACTCGAGCCGAGCTCGAGCTTTTCCCAAGCCGAGTTCGAGCTTCAATTTTTTAGGCTCAACGAGTTTCGAGCCGAGCTCGAGCTCGAGCTTAAAAATTCGAGCCGAGCCCGAGCCCACCCCACAATGCCCAAGTGATTTCTAATAATCACTGCCAAGTCCCATGTCACACCCTATGCCCTCGAATTTTGCCGCATCGACATTAACTTTCCAAAACCTCTCGTTAGGCACACTTAAACTCGCCCTATGGTCTGCACTTGTATTGCTGCATCTTTTCTCATTTCCAAAGTTCGCCCCCGTAAAGGATATGCCATATCAGTCCGCTCCATCCACAATTTCCCATGGATTTCCTTGGACGCCTCCATGAAACACCTTGTTTCTTTCATTCCATATAGGTATAGCCCATAAAACCATTAGTTGTCGACACATCTCCTTAATATCCCCCTGATGCATCAGTCTTCTGATGCCAATCTTTTAGTCCCGTCATTTGCCCCAATCATCCTTGGCATTGAATCCTCATTTCCTCCCAAATCCGTTGTGAAAAGCGACATCTTAATATCATTATGAAATCTTTCGATACTTCAATTGCCACTTACTATTGAATAATATGTAAAGTATGAGACGAGAATTATAATTAATATTGATGATTAAACAGAGTACAAGGTACATGTATATATACTAGATGAGAGGATTACTAAACCCTAAATTAGAGCTAACAAACACTACAATTAAGAAGTACATGTTGACTATAAGACTAATCAATATACATAATAATAGGAGATAAATATGGGATGCTATACTAGCTTTTAGGCTTGGACTTGGTTGAGTAACAACTTCATTTGTGGACTTTAACTTATCCTTGACACGCTCCCGTAAGATGGACTGTCGAAGAGTAAGACCAATCTTGGAAGATAGCAACGTGAACCTGGATTTAGAGAGCGGCTTAGTGAGAGTGTCGGCTATTTGATCATCCCCGTTAATATGTTGTACACGAATAGTACCTAATTGTACTTGTTCCCGAACAAAATGGAAGGATAATGCTAGATGCTTCATTCGAGAATGAAAAATAGGATTGGCGGAATAATTAGTGGCTCCTAAATTGTCACAAAAAATTGCCGGAGCTGATGGCAAAGGGATGCGCAGTTCTGTAAACAAGGATTTCAGCCATAAGATTTCAGAGGTAGCTTCAGCTACTGCACGAAATTCCGCTTCCGTAGAGGACCTAGACAAGGCACGCTGCTTTTTAGAGGACCAGGAAATCGGGTTTTGGCCAATAAAAACAACATACCCAGTAGTCGAGACGTAATCATGTTGATCGCCACCCAAATCAGCGTCACAAAAAGCATGTAAATTAAATGCAGCATTTTTGAGTAAGTGGATACCATGATGAAGAGTGCCCTTTAAGAACCGTAGCAGTCGTTTAAAAGCTGACCAATGGGAGGCAGTCGGATGCGTAAGGAATTGAGCTAGCTTATTTACAGGGAATGCAATATCGGGCCGAGTAAGCGAAAGATATTGAGGGCTGCCAATAGCAGCTCGATATTTAGTCTCATCAACCATCGGTTTATCATCTTCTCGTGTGAGATGCGGATAAGATAGCATGGGAGTTGTTGATGGACTACAGTCGAGCATATCATACCGGGTGAGGATGTCGGAAATGTACTGATATGTTCATTTTATATATGCTTTTACCCCTCATTTTAGCTCGGTTTTTATTGATTATCATACTTTAATTAGTATATTTTTGAGCTAATTTTGTGTTCTAGGTGTATTGTTGTGTTTGTTACGGTTTTGTAGGAATCTAAGCATTTAGAGGCTTTTTCCTATGATTTTGTACACCAAGTTCACTAAGCTAAACAAGGCCAAATATTGGACTAAGTGTGTGAAGATTTCTTGGGTTTTGCATGAAGATTAGTGGATTGAAGTAAGGAATTAAACATGAAGCCAAATGCAAAGTCAAGCCCAAAATGAAGGTCCACATCAAGGTTGCAAGCATTGGATGCCAATAGAGCTTAGGATGCTAGGAATTTAGAACATTAACCGGGTGATTAATCGCATATTTAATCACCAACATTGGATACCTTAGCAATTAAGAGGAGATTTAAGGCGATAAACCGAGGATTAAGTGACCCCGATCGGGGCCGCCCAACCCCGATCGGGGTTGCATGCCCGATGACCCTTACGTTTTTTTCCTTCCTCTCCTATAAATAGGAGAGGCAATCCTAGGTTTTGGGCATCCCATTTTACGTCCAAGTTTACTACATTAAGCGTCAAGCATTATAAGTTTTCTCTCATTAGTTTTCATTTCAAGTTTAAGTTGTTTAAGCATTCTTTAGTTAATCATTCAACACTTTGTATTTCAAGAGATTCTCAAGCTTTTGTTATTCAATCTTTTGGTTCTAGTTAATTGTTCTCCCATACAAGTCTTCCTTATTAAGGTATTTCTTATTACAAGTTTACAATTTACATCATCGCTTTAGTTATCACATAGTTATCATAATCAAGTATTTCATATTTACCTTAGCTTTATTCTTTTCGTATGTTATATCACCTAATTAGTATAATTCATTTAACCATGTTCAACATTACTTACAATTTAGTTTGCATTTTACAATTAAGTATGAGTAGCTAAATTCTCTAGTCTAAAGGCTAGGGGAGCCATGCAAAATCAAACATATAATATGATTAAATAAAGTTCATAATAATATTGATCAATTGCTTCCATCACACGCTTGCTTTGTTATGCTTAATCTTTGATTATTGGCCGTAGTCGTAGATTAAAACTTGTTTATTCGTTCTAAAGTCGAGAGGCACGGAATTGAATTAGACTAAGCATGTATGGTAGGGCGACCTAGTCATGGACGAGAGTTTTTCTAGGATCCGGTCTATGGTTGATACTAATGCCGTAAGGTGGGTATCTTTAAGCCTAAGTAATTGACAAGATTATTAGTACCAAGTTTATCATGTTCATATGTTTACCTTTGCATGAGTGACCCGACCCCTTTAGACTATCTTTTATCATATTATTTACATTGCAATTTTCATTAATCAACAAACCAAACAAATCAAACCCAAAACGTAATCGACCTTGATAAAAATCCACCCATAGCAATTCACGACGTAATTCCCGTTTCCTTGTGTTCGACCCCTATTACTACATTAACTTGTGTCTAGGGAATTTATTTTTGCATAGGTACGCGATAAGCCTATCAAATTTTGGCACCGTTGTCGGGGAAACGGTTTTATTGCTTTTAGAATTGTCGATTTTTATCTTGTTTTCCTTTGTCTTGGGGAACATTTGTTCCTTAAGACCGTTACTTATCACTTCTCTAGAAATTGTTGTCTTATGCCCAGGTCCTCACGCAAGGGAGAATTGCTTTCACCGGATTCCGATCCCGAGAAAACCTTTAGGAGAAGACGACGTTTTTGGAAGGAAGTGAAAGAAGCCTCTTCTCCCATACAAGCCGAAAGTGCTAGAAAGTCTTACTTAGACGATCTAGAGATTCTTGAAGAGGAGGAGGTTTCAAGTTCATCATCTCCACCACCATCACCATCTACTACCAAAAAGATGGTGAAACTTTCCGATCATTCAAAGCCCACGCGGCCATGCTTCCTAGGAAATCACAACCACTCAAATCACCGCGCCGGACTTCGAGATCAAACCGGCTTTCATTAGCCTAGTGGAGAGAAAGCAATTTGGAGGAAGTCCTTTGGAGGATCCCAATTTGCATGTGCAAAACTTTTGTGACTATTGCTCCATGATCCGTCAAACGGGCGTCACCCAAGCCCAAATAAGGGAAATACTTTTCCCTTTCTCTTTGAAGGACAAGGCCAAGCTTTGGATCAATAGCCTTGACCGCACCGCCATGGGAATCACCAATTGGGAGACATTGGCTCTTGCTTTTTACCAAAAGTTTTTTCCACCGGATTCCGTCAACAAGCTCTTGAGAGCTTATATGAGGCTTGGGAGAGGTACAAAGAGCTTCAAAGACAATGCCCACATCATGGGCTAGATGATTGGTTTCTTGCAATAACATTCTATAATGGATGTTGTGCCGAGTCCCGAAGGATTCTTGATTCCGCCAACAATGGGCGGTTTGATCAAATTGACACCGATCTTGCTCATGCCACGATCGAATCTATGGCGGTCCATGATGCCCAATATGTCAATTCCCGAGTTGTGCCATCTAAAGGTAAAGAAGAATCCTCTAACAACTCTGTTTTGCTAGCTCAAATTGCTTTGCTCCAACAACAATTGGCGGAGAGGGATGCTAGAGATTCCATTCAACAAGTCAATGCCATGTCTTCAACGAGCCAAATCGTTGTGTGTGAAGGTTGCGGAGGTGCGGGTCACTATGCCGCTCATTGCCAAGCTCCCATTGAAGAGGTAAATGCCTTTTTAGCTTTAAGACAAAATGCACAAAATGCTTATCCACCGGGTACATTCTCAAACACATATAACCCAAATTCAAGATTTCACCCGAACATGTCTTATAGAAGCAACAATGTGCTAAATCCTCAACCACACCCCCCACCACAACAAAATGCCTATGTCCCTCAACAAAAATATATCCCTCCACCGGGATATCAAAATCAACAAAGGCCCCCACAAAACAATTTCCAACAAACTCAACCTCCGCAACAAAATGCCCAACAAAATAACCAAGAGGGAGGTAAGCTTGAGGGCTTGATAATCCGTATGCAAAAGGAATTGTTGGCTCAAATTCAAAAGAATGAGCAAGCTCAAAATGCCGCAATCAAAATGTTGGAGCAACAAATGGCTCAATTGGCCTCATCTAGCTCTTCAAGGAAATCGGGTCAACTACCCCCTCAAGGTGAGCAACCTCATGCTACCCTTAATGCTATTTCCTTAAGAAGTGGAACGAAATATGATGGGCCATCCATGCCCAAAGATGATGAGGAGGTACTTGTTGAGTTAGAGGTCTCTAACAATGATAAGGCAATTGAAGAAATTCCAAAGAAAGTGGATGACCCACTTGTTGTTGTTGAGAAAGTCAAGGAAGTGGAGGATGCTCCTCCAAAGAAAGATATTGAAGCAAAGATTCCGGAAAAAGTCAAGGTGCCATTTCCTCATAGATTGGCAAAGCATCAAAAGAATTCCCAATTCGGTAAATTCATGGAAGTTGTGAAGAATTTACAGGTAACCGTTCCTTTTACCGAATTAATCACTCAAATTACATCATACACTAAGTTCATGAAAGATATTTTAACTAAGAAGAGGACTTTTGATGAGGTTGAAACAATAGCTCTCACCGCCGAGGTGAGTGCTCTTTTGCAAAACAAGTCCCCTCCTAAGTTAAAAGATCCCGGTAGCTTTTCTATTCCATGCACAATTGGCACCTACCAAATTGATAAAGCTTTATGCGATTTAGGTGCTAGTGTGAGTGTAATACCTTACTCTATTTGTGCTAAGCTTAATATGGGAGTCTTAAAATGCACTAGTGTCACATTGCAAATGGCGGACCGTTCTATAAAACGCCCTTTGGGAGTTTTGGAGGATGTTCCCGTTAAGGTTGGTAAGTTTTTCATTCTGGTTGATTTTATTGTTCTTGACATGGCCGAAGATGCCCAAATCCCAATCATTTTGGGAAGACCATTTTTACACACCGCGGGTGCATTGATTGATGTCAAGAACGGTAAAATTACATTGGAAGTGGGTGACGATAAGGTCACATATAATTTGAATAGTGCCATGAAGAGTCCTATGATAGAAGAGTCTTGTTATTCTATTGACATTTTGGATGTTGTTGACATTGTTATAGAAGACTCTACACCTCGATCTTTGTCTAAAGATCCCTTGGAGGCACTCTTGCTTTTAGAATCATTTGCAGGTGACGATGAGATTGGAAATGAGGAGATTGATGCTTTGGAGCAAGAATTGGATGGAGAGGAGCTATCGTTGGAGGAGAGCTCACACTTTATAGGCTTTGTTGCTACACCGCAAGATGTTGAGGTACAAAAACCCGAGCTTAAGCCCCTTCCTTCCAATTTGAGGTATGCTTTTCTTGATAATGAGGGGATGTGTCCGGTAATCGTTAGTGCTAAATTAGATGAGAGTCAATTGGCTAAATTGCTTCATGTCTTGAGGTCCCACAAGAAAGCCATTGGCTATAAACTTGACGATTTAAAAGGCATAAGTCCCGAATTTTGCATGCACCGAATCAATCTTGAGGAAGATCATAAACCATGTGTCCAAGGTCAAAGACGACTAAATCCTAACATGCAAGAAGTGGTCAAAAAGGAAGTGCTTAAATTGTTAGATGCGGGAATTATCTATGCGATTTCCGATTCTAAATGGGTGAGTCCGGTCCAAGTGGTTCCTAAGAAAGGAGGAACCACCGTAGTCAAAAATGATAAAAATGAGTTAATTCCAACTAGAATTGTGACGGGTTGGAGAATGTGCATTGACTATAGGAGGCTAAATCTAGCCACCAAGAAAGACCACTACCCATTACCTTTTATTGACCAAATGTTGGAAAGGTTGGCATGTCACAAATACTTTTGCTACCTAGATGGCTATTCCGGGTTCTTTCAAATACCCATTCACCCGGATGACCAAGAGAAGACCACGTTTACATGTCCCTATGGTACATTTGCTTACCGTAGAATGCCTTTTGGTCTTTGTAATGCCCCCGCCACCTTCCAACGTTGCATGATAAGTATCTTTTCCGACTACATTGAGTCTATCATGGAGGTGTTTATGGATGACTTTAGTGTCTATGGTTCTTCTTTTGATGCTTGTTTGTCTAACTTGTCCAAAGTTTTGAAGCGTTGTGAAGAAGTTGATTTGGTGTTGAATTGGGAAAAGTGCCACTTCATGGTGAATGAAGGAGTGGTGCTTGGTCATATTGTTTCGGAGAGAGGAATTGAAGTGGACCGTGCTAAGGTCCAAGTTATTGAGCAACTACCCCCAACGGTAAATGTGAAGAGTGTAAGGAGTTTCTTGGGCCATGCGGGTTTCTACCGCCGTTTTATCAAAGATTTTTCTAAGATTGCCAAACCCCTTACGGAGCTTCTTTTAAATGATGCTCCCTTTGTGTTTACTAACGATTGTCTTGAGTCTTTTAACAGGATCAAGAAGGCTTTGATTTCCGCACCTATCATCCAATCACCGGATTGGAACTTGCCATTCGGGCTCATGTGTGATGCAAGTGACTATGCGGTAGGTGCCGTGCTAGGACAAAGAAAGGACAAGGTTCTCTATGCTATCTACTACGCTAGCAAAACCTTGGATGCGGCTCAAATCAATTTTGCCACCACGGAGAAAGAGCTACTTGCCATTGTCTATGCCTTAGACAAATTCCGCTCTTACTTGATTGGTTCCAAAGTCATTGTTCATACCGATCATGCCGCATTGAAGCATCTCCTAGCCAAACAAGAAGCTAAGCCAAGGTTGATAAGATGGATCTTGCTTTTGCAAGAATTTGATCTTGAGATTAAAGACAAGAAGGGGGCCGAAAATGTTGTTGCCGATCACTTATCCCGTTTGAGGTTCAAAGATGGAGGTATTGAATTACCTATTGATGATTCCTTCGCCGACGATGTTCTAATGATGTTGGAAGCCAATACTCCTTGGTATGCCGACATAGCCAACTACCTAGTTGGAAGAGAATTGCCACCCAACCTTTCATATCAACAAAGGAAGAAGTTCTTACATGATGCCAAGTTCTTCCTATGGGATGATCCACACTTGTCCAAACATTGCTCCGATGGGCTATTCCGGAGATGTGTCCCACAATGGGATGTGAAAGGGGTGTTAGAAGGATGCCATTCTTCTCCTTATGGTGGTCATCATGGACCATCCAAGACCGTTGCTAAGGTGTTGCAATCCGGCTTCTATTGGCCAACCATGTTCCAAGATGCCAAAAATTTCGTGATGGCTTGTGATGCTTGCCAAAGGACGGGTTCCATATCAAGAAGACATGAGATGCCTCTCAATGGAATTTTGGAAGTAGAGGTATTCGATGTTTGGGGCATAGATTATCAAGGACCGTTTCCTTCCTCAAAAGGGAATCGGTATATTTTGGTTGCCGTTGATTATGTCTCTAAATGGGTAGAGGCAATTGCTACTCCTACCAATGATGCTCGCAACGTGATTAAATTGTTCAAGAAGATCATATTCCCGAGGTTCGGTGTTCCAAGAGCAATCATTAGTGATCGTGGCACTCATTTCGGTGAGAAACAACTTGATGCTTTGTTGGAAAAATATGGAGTCTACCATAGAAGAGGCTTGGCTTATCATCCACAAACTAGTGGCCAAGTAGAGGTTTCCAACCGTGAGATCAAGTCCATACTTGAGAAAGTTGTTGCCAAATCACGAAAGGATTGGAGTATGAAGCTCGATGATACCTTATGGGCCTACACGCACCGCTTAAGACACCTATTGGTACCTCACCATATAGGTTGGTCTATGGAAAGGCGTGCCATCTTCCTGTTGAGATGGAACAAAAGGCTTTTTGGGCAATTAAGGAGTTTAACATGGACCCGAAATTGAGTGGAGAGAAGCGGTTGTTGCAACTCAATGAGCTCGATGAATTCCGTTTGCAAGCTTATGAGAGCTCCCGTCTCTACAAGGAGAGAACAAAGAGATGGCATGATAAAAAGATCTTGAACAAGGAATTTCAAATTGGTGATAAGGTCTTGCTATTCAATTCCCGATACAAGCTATTTCCGGGAAAGTTACGATCACGGTGGTCCGGTCCATATACCGTCACAAATGTCAACAAGTTCGGTTCCGTTGAAGTGATGACCACCAAGGGCGAAAAATTCAAGGCAAATGGTCATCGTTTGAAGCTCTACCATGAGAATGTGATCGTTGGTGTGATAGAGGAAATGACCGTTCAACCTCTACCAAAGAAAGCTTAAACCGACTCAAGCTTTTTCGTCGTGCGGGACGTTAAACCAGCGCTTCTTGGGAGGCAACCCAAGCTTTTTATTGCTTTTATTTATTTTTGTCTTTGTTTTTCTGCATTTTAATTGTTTTTCGTAGATTAGTAATAAAATATTCAACTTAATGATTTTTCTTTTGTGATTTTTTAGGTGAAAGTGAAGAAAGGAGAAAGTGGAGTGCATTTGACACGCAACCCCATGCAAAAACCCCGTTCGGGGACGTGGTTTTCGAAAAAGGAAAAACGAGTTACTCCCTTATACGAAAAGTCAAAAGCGGGTAAGTGGTCAACCCCGATCGGGGCCGACTAACCCCGATCGGGGTCGTGGTGCTGTAGCTCTTTTGCATTATTGACGGGTAAGTAAAAAAAAAGAAATTTTTCTATCATTCTTATCTAACCCGACGGCACTCCTCTTCTCTATCTCCACCATTCTTCTTCACTTTTCTACCTCAAATCACAAGGAAACTTCATTTTCTTCATTGATTTGCAAGCTTTGTTCAACCATTAACATCAACTTGGTAAGATCTCTTCTCTTTTCTCTTTAAATTCATCTATTGCAATCAATTAGTTGGATTATGCAAACCCTAAATCAGTTTGGGGGAATTCGATTTTGTGCTTAATAGTGCTAGAAATTGGTTGTAGAATGATTGTTACTTGTTTGTAGTGTGAATTAGTTCACTAATTCATACTATTATGCCTATTAGGATGGATTTTGGTTTGCCTTAAGATGAATTTTGTCTTAAAATTTCTGCAATATGGCACCAAGAAAAGCTCCTTCACAAGGTGCTTCTAAGAGAAGGAGAGGTGAGGCGAGGCTTCAAATGTAGCAAAATGGATGTCCAAATGGAGGATGTTCCACAATGGCATGACCCGGAATATCCAAATGTGATCTTCAATTCACTAGCTCAATACAACAATTGGGTTGTTTTGAAAAGCAAAGGTATGGAACCAACGAAATTCATTAACCAAGCATCTTTAAACAACATTGGAATAGAGAAAAATGTTAAAGCTTTGTTTAAAAATCTTGGCATGAAATCTTGTTATACCATGAATTATAAGACCTTCCCCGAACTCACCCTTGAGTTCTTGAGCTCTTTTGAGTTCCATAGGTCCAAGAGACCCGGTTTCATTCTCTTTGTTACCTTTCGTTTATTTAATGAAGATCATAAGATGGACTTAGCGGATTTTGCCGCTATCTTTGATTTGCCTCATAAGTTGCCAACCGAGTCACCCGACGATTATAACCCCATTTTAACTTGGGATGCCATTTCCCAATTGACTTTTCCGGGTTTTGATCATACACCACATCAATTTATTCATTATCCCGACATAAGGGTTTGGCAAAGGTTTATGGGATGGACCTTTTTTGGTAGAAATGAACCTCACTCGGTGAGGAAGATTGAGTTAGAAATCTTGGGTGCTTTCTTAAATGTTAATGGTGATGAGAAGTGGGGAATCAATATCCCCTACCACTTTGCGGTCCACTTGACCAAACAAACTAACCCCAAGAATAGTTGCATTGTTTTAGGTGGTTTGGTCACAAAAATTGCTCACCATTTGTGTAGATTCAACCAAGAGACTACCGGTTTGAGACCATTGCTTGAGTCTAGGTCTAGGGGAGTTGGTCTTGATTATGAATACTTTCTTTCTTGTAATTGGTTTAAAGATGCTCATCCCAACATGATTTGGAAGATAGGTAGACAAGACTCCATTCGTCTACCCGAGGAAAAGAAAGAAATAAAGGCTTTGGTTCATACTAGGCCTCGTAGTGGAAGTGAACCCTTTGTTAGACCGACCTACCATTTAGCTCTTAGAGGTGAGTCAACTACCACCGTTGAGAGACGTGTGGGAGGTTCATCCTCCCAAGCACGTCATTCCACCTCTAGCATTGAGTCACCATCTAGCATAGAAATGATGAACATGATGCGAGAAATGAACTTAGGTGTTAATCAAATTCGTGATGACCAACGACTTGCATTACATCCTATTTATGATCATTTTGCTAGGCAAGGAGTTATCCGACCCGAGGGGCCACACCCTTCATTCTATACTTATCCTCCGGGCGGATTTCCTCCTCCATCTCCTATTCCCCCTTCCCCTCCTCACAATGATGCAGGTACATTTGCTCACAATGAACCGGACCCGGATTTTTGTGGTTCGGATTATGGGATTGAGGCATGCTATGGAGGCTATGGAGGATATGGAGGCTATGGTGGCTATGGTGGGATTAGTAGTTATGGTGAAGGTCTTGGTAGTGGCCAAGATATTGGTGAGTATGTCACTCCTCTTCAAGGGGATGACTCAAGTGGTAGTGGCCAACAAGGAGAATCAAGTGGTAGTGGAAAGAAGAAGAAGAAAGGGAGGAAGGGGTTCAATTTTTGGCCCTTTTCTTAGTTGATCAATGAAGACATCCCCCGAATTCATGCTAGCTTGGGGGGGCTAGCAAGTTGAGTAAGTTTTTAATTGCTTTGCATATTAGTTTAGATCTTGCAACCCATTAGACATAACCTCTAGTCCTTGCTTTGTGCTTTGAGCCATTTTTATGGTTTGCTTGGGTGATTTGGATAGTTGGCACATTGAGGACAATGTGATGTTTAGCTTGGGGGGGGGATTGCATTTGCATATAGTGTAGTTTGCATGTAGTGTAGGAAATTTGAAAATTTTTGAGAGAAATTTTTGCTTTGTGCTTGCTTGTTGCCTACTTTCCTCTTTGCTTATCCTAACAATAGCTTGTTGCTAATGATTTATTCTTTAATGATGGGATATTAGCTACATGGGGATGTCTTGACATAGTAGGTGGGAGATGGAGAATGAACCGAATAGGCTTGATCTTGACTTATGGCAAGCTACAAAATGGTAAGGTAGAACCTTCTTTAAGGCCATTTCATCTTTATTTGGTCTCACTTAGGTGAGTATAGGTGTCTCCTTATAATGTGTGTTACATCAAAACGCACAAGTATGGTCTTCATGTCATTTCTTGGTGAGCATGCATTCATTTGTTTTAGCATTTTGGAGCCATTCACATGATATTTTAGCCTTTTTGACCCCTTCACAAAATTTATCCTTAGCTACATCATTGAAATTGCCCACCCTTGTTGAGCTAGTAGCTTAGTTGGATAGTGTTTGGGTGCTCATTGGGATATATTTGGTTGTTTGAAGTCATGTGAGCTTAGTCTTAATGCTCAAAAAAAAAAAAAAAAAAAAAAAGAGAAATGAGAAAAAATTGAAAAATTGGAAAATGAAAGAAAATGAAAAAAAGAAAGAAAGAAAAAAATGAATGAATGAGAAAAAAAGCATGGAAAAAAGAAGTATGCATTGAAAAAGAAAAGAAAAGAAAAAGAAGAAGAAGAAAAGATATGAGAAATTCTCAAGCATTATTCATCATATTTTGGAGAAATTTCTTATGGTTTGAATTGAAAAATTGGGTTAGAATTGGGATTTGAGCATCCTTGCATTTTGGTAGTTGCTAGCTTGACTTAGCTCCACATTACCATAACTCTTTTGTTCCCCCTTCTTACCCATGTTTATTTACCTTCTTCCTACCCATTTGGCTTCTTTATCATGCTTACATTTGATTGTTTTTTGCTTGCTAGTTTTGACATGTTTACCATATTAGATTGCGGGCACATTGTTATAAGTTGAGGATAGTTGAGTGTTCATTCACGAAAATTGTCCTTTCACATATAAAAGAGTTTGAGTGTCCCGTGAGAGTCCATAAGTCGAAAGATCATGCAAGAGCTTAAAGGTTCATTCAAAGTTTTCTATGCTACGCCGTCGTGTAAATCTCATCCATGTCTTGCTTTATTCCTTGCCCATGTTGTTTCGGGTTTTTAAATCATTATGCTTAGCTTGTTTAGGATATAGCAATTGATGGGATTTGGTTTCTTGCTTGAGGACAAGCAAGGGTTTAGCTTGGGGGAGTTTGATATGTTCATTTTATATATGCTTTTACCCCTCATTTTAGCTCGGTTTTTATTGATTATCATACTTTAATTAGTATATTTTTGAGCTAATTTTGTGTTCTAGGTGTATTGTTGTGTTTGTTACGGTTTTGTAGGAATCTAAGCATTTAGAGGCTTTTTCCTATGATTTTGTACACCAAGTTCACTAAGCTAAACAAGGCCAAATATTGGACTAAGTGTGTGAAGATTTCTTGGGTTTTGCATGAAGATTAGTGGATTGAAGTAAGGAATTAAACATGAAGCCAAATGCAAAGTCAAGCCCAAAATGAAGGTCCACATCAAGGTTGCAAGCATTGGATGCCAATAGAGCTTAGGATGCTAGGAATTTAGAACATTAACCGGGTGATTAATCGCATATTTAATCACCAACATTGGATACCGTAGCAATTAAGAGGAGATTTAAGGCGATAAACCGAGGATTAAGTGACCCCGATCGGGGCCGCCCAACCCCCATCGGGGTTGCATGCCTGATGACCCTTACGTTTTTTCCTTCCTCTCCTATAAATAGGAGAGGCAATCCTAGGTTTTGGGCATCCCATTTTACGTCCAAGTTTACTACATTAAGCCTCAAGCATTATAAGTTTTCTCTCATTAGTTTTCATTTCAAGTTTAAGTTGTTTAAGCATTCTTTAGTTAATCATTCAACACTTTGTATTTCAAGAGATTCTCAAGCTTTTGTTATTCAATCTTTTGGTTCTAGTTAATTGTTCTCCCATACAAGTCTTCCTTATTAAGGTATTTCTTATTACAAGTTTACAATTTACATCATCGCTTTAGTTATCACATAGTTATCATAATCAAGTATTTCATATTTACCTTAGCTTTATTCTTTTCGTATGTTATATCACCTAATTAGTATAATTCATTTAACCATGTTCAACATTACTTACAATTTAGTTTGCATTTTACAATTAAGTATGAGTAGCTAAATTCTCTAGTCTAAAGGCTAGGGGAGCCATGCAAAATCAAACATATAATATGATTAAATAAAGTTCATAATAATATTGATCAATTGCTTCCATCACACGCTTGCTTTGTTATGCTTAATCTTTGATTATCAGCCGTAGTCGTAGATTAAAACTTGTTTATTCGTTCTAAAGTCGAGAGGCACGGAATTGAATTAGACTAAGCATGTATGGTAGGACGACCTAGTCATGGACGAGAGTTTTTCTAGGATCCGGTCTATGGTTGATACTAATGCCGTAAGGTGGGTATCTTTAAGCCTAAGTAATTGACAAGATTATTAGTACCAAGTTTATCATGTTCATATGTTTACCTTTGCATGAGTGACCCGACCCCTTTAGACTATCTTTTATCATATTATTTACATTGCAATTTTCATTAATCAACAAACCAAACAAATCAAACCCAAAACGTAATCGACCTTGATAAAAATCCACCCATAGCAATTCACGACGTAATTCCCGTTTCCTTGTGTTCGACCCCTATTACTACATTAACTTGTGTCTAGGGAATTTATTTTTGCATAGGTACGCGATAAGCCTATCATGTACTTGGACTGATTAAGATGTAAGCTGGCGGATGTCGGAGTGACTTCCATACCTAGAAAATAAGACAGGCAGCAGAGATCCTTGAGCGAAAACCGATTAGAGATGGGTGTAATGAATTTGTCATCTTCAAGGGGACTTGGTCCTGTAACAACTATGTCATCAGCGTAAACAAGAGCATATAATCGAACATTAGCACAATCGAAAATAAAAAGTGAGGGGTCGGATAATGAACCACGAAAACCATAAGATATAAAATAATTCTTTAGCTCAGTAAACCAAGCACGAGGTGCTTGTTTGAGACCGTAAATGGCTTTTCGTAATTTACAAATATAATTAGGAAAGTCGGAATTTGCGAAACCTGGAGGTTGGGTCATGTAAACATCTTCGGTCAGTGTGCCTTGTAAGAAGGCATTATTCACATCGATTTGTCGAAGCGACCAACCATGCATAACAGCTAGGGATAGAATGAGGCGAATGGTGGTGGGTTTAATGACGGGGCTAAAGGTCTCGGAATAGTCAAGACCGGGTCGTTGATGAAAGCCTTTAGCAACAAGTCGAGCCTTGTGTTACTTGACACTGCCATCAGGGTTTTATACTTTATGCGAAAAACCCATTTGCAACCGATTATATTGGGGACGGTAGCTGGTGGAACGAGGGACCAGGTCTGATTGCTGATTAAAGCATCGAATTCGGCTTGCATCGCTGCACGCCACAAGGGGTCGATGAGAGCTTGTTTGACAGTAGACGGGGTGACATAGGTAGTGGGTAATTGGGAGAGTTTAGCATATTTCGGGTTCGGTTTGCGGATGTTGTGGGACAGCCTGGTTACGTGACAGGGTGAAGGTGGAGGCGGGGGGAGGGGGGGAGGTGGAGGAGAGGGTACGGTGGAGTTTGGTGTCGGGGTTGAGGGTGAGGCAGGAGTTTTGGGTGCAGGAGTGGAGGAAACAGGGGAAGCAGGGGTAGTGGTCTCGGGTTGATGGAGGGGAACAACAGTTGGGTTGGGGACGGGAGTAGTGATAAGAGGAAAAGTAAGTTCACACCATTCGCTGGTGATTAAGGGCGTAGGAGAGGATGATAGTTTAAGGAGTGAAGTATACGGAAATTGATCGTCAATGAATCGTACATGACGGGACGTATAAATGCCTTTGGTGATTGGTTCGAGACACAAATAAGCACTTTGTGTCAAGGAGTATCCGATAAAAATACATTGAGCTGAACAGGGTTGGAGTTTATGATCGATATATGGTCGTAACCATGGAAAACATAAACAGCCAAAATTGTGAAGCTTGGAATAATTTGGAGGTCGATGAAAAAGTTTAGTTTAGGGGTTGTCATTATTAAGTGACGGGGTGGGTAAACCGCTGTAGAATAGGCATAGGGCCATAGAGAAGTTGGAAGTTGGGCGTGAGTTAGAAGAGACAAACCGGTCTCAACAATGTGTCGATGACGGCGTTCAGCAAAACCGTTATGTTCGGGTGTGTGCGGTGGCGAGGTTAAATGTGAGATACCAGTGACATTAAGGTGAGAAGTGAGCTTTGTAAATTCTCCCCCATTATCAGAATAAAAGTGTTTGATAGGCTTATTAAAGAATTTTTCGACGATGGCACGAAATTTAAGGAACGTTGATTCAGTATCGGATTTTCGTTTAAGTGGATAAAACCAAATATAGTGAGTGAAATGATCGACAAATATGACGTAATATTTGTAAGATTCATGAGACGTGATTGGAGAGGTCCACAAATCAGAGAAAATAAGTTCTAGTGGAGCAGTGGACGTTAGTGTAGAAGAACCAAATGAAAGTTTATGACTTTTGTTTAAGTGACAGGCAATACATTGTTCAGAAATAGAAAAACTAAAATTAAACTTGGAATTGAAAACTTGAAGGCCTTTATTTGATGGATGGCCAAGTCGATGATGCCAAGAGGCTTGACCGGGAGCTACAGCGAGTTGAGCGTGAGGCGGAGTCGGGGACCAGACATACGAGCCATCAATAAGGGGACCCTGAAGAAGGACCGCTCCCGTCGGATTTGCCTTAATACAAAAAGAAGTGGTTGAGAAAAGAGCATATGCATTATTATCAGTACAAAATTGAGAGACGGATAGTAATTTTCGAGAAATAGACGGAACTACTAAGACATTGGTAAATTTAAGCGAAAAGGAAGAAGAGGGAACGGAGAATGAACCAGAATGTGTTATTTGAAGAGCGGACCCGTCACCGATGACGAGGTCATCAGGCCCGTCATATGGGAATATCAAGTTAAAGAACTAACACGACTTTTCCTGATTTTCCAGCACATGACAGACTCGTTATAAAATACATAACTAATTCCAGAAAAATCGAATGG
Organism: Silene latifolia; assembly: GCF_048544455.1. Lineage (NCBI taxonomy): Eukaryota > Viridiplantae > Streptophyta > Magnoliopsida > Caryophyllales > Caryophyllaceae > Silene > Silene latifolia. Next base: position 26,861,886 of record NC_133538.1, read on the forward strand.
ATGCAAGGCCAATTGGATTGGAACCCATGAGTCTTAGATAGAAATTATATCTAGCGAAGTTTTCTCAAATTCCAAACTTATCAAGGGTTTTCAGACTGATTTCCAAAAGCTGACATAATCCATCGCATAAAAAGTATTGATTCATAAAACGAGTTTAAATCATTATTTTTCAGAAATTCCAAATCCTATTGTCATCTAGACTCTACAAATATGATGTATGAAAAATCCCCAAAACTGAATCGACATATAAATTAGGGTTTCATATCATTTTTCACAACCAAATCAGATTCGCGGACTTTTCAGCAACATGTTCATAAATAAGTCACCTAGGACAAACCATAAGGAATTTGACTACGAGATTTGATATGAATAAACTAGACTTCAAATAAACAGGACTCTCTTCTCAAACTTTTCGAAGACAACGACTTTAAAATAGTATAAACAATTGAATGAAATCGACTTACAAACAGGGAAATCAAATTAGGTTGAAATCGATGAGAAATCTTCAAGCAAATGAAGGGCTCGACAAATCCTCTTCCTCTGCCTCTCTCTAGGTTTAGAAATAGTTTTAGAAATGTTAAAATGATTTTAGAAAGCACTTAACTGTTATAAACAAAAACCCTTTGGCCAAAACATAAAATAAACCGTCGAACTCGCTGAACCTGTTTACTCGGTCAAGTGCACTAGGCCGAGTAACACACACTCGACCGAGTACTCCAACTAAAATACGGAGTATTACAGTCTTCCCTCCTCAGAAAGAACTTCGTCCCCGAAGTTCGCACCAACTACAACCAACGACGCCTAACATCACATATAATGAACATAATATAACTCATACTCATAATATAACTCATATGCATAACAAGTAAAATCTATGCTAATTCATATAGACTTGAGTAAACTCGGGTTGTCACATTTTATCCCCCATAAAAGAAGGTTACGTCCCCGCAACCTAACTCATATAAAACCACACAAGCCATGCGATATCACGGTCCTTCCATACAAATACAATTCATAATAAACATATAAACAACATATGCAACTATACAATTCTAAATAAAACATATAAACAGCATATATAACTATAGTTCGACTACACACGGAAGCTATCATTCCATATAATAAACATGTTACCGCATTGTTTCAAGTAGTAATTACTAATTACTAATGGAAATCCAAATAACCACATAGAAAAACATACTATCACGTTACATCTCCCTAACAACAAACTTCGTCCTGAAGTTTCTTATTCATCTCATATACCTACAGACCCCGGGGTTTAGTGATCCACCACCAATATCTTTTACAATATAACAAACCATAATTCACCACATAAGGTCAATATTTGTGCTCATCTGTCATATTTAACCCGTTCCTAAGAGATTGTAAATCATCAAATCTTGTCAAATTTTAGTAACAACTCGTGAAGCCCTGATACAAGCCAAAACTCACTTAGCCTACTAATACCAAAAGGACGAGACTAAATCACTGTTTATGCACATATAATCGAACAATAAACACATGAAATAACTGTAACACCCCCATACTCCAAGTGCCTTACCCGGACCACTCAGGTATAAGGATACTACCATCTCGGTTGCCCGAGGTACTGAATATCATAAGACAATAAAGAAACGTACTTTTAAAGTAATTATAGATTAAGTGATTACAGGTTCAAACCAAAACTAATAAAAGAAATTACAAGGTTCTCATACGGTCTACAGCTAAAACTATCAAAGCTACTAGACTTCGTCGACACGTGGAAGACTTCTAACGCCACGTGATGACTCATCCCAGCTATCCCATACGCGTCATATCACACCTCGCTCAATAAATGCTCACCACCCCGAATGGATCACCACGCTTTTAAAACATTTAAACGAGGTCGTACTAATCACACAATTCAATACATATATCAACAATAAGATAAACAGACAGTGAACCATCACACACACACACACACCACCAACTCCCATCGTCTCAATCTTGACGTCCACTGGACCACCACCCGTGGGGGACCGCAGCCGTTCCCACCTAAGCCCCGCTCATCGTACGAGCGATAACCCTGTCCCATTAATGTGCACATCCCCTTCCGTGGCGGGTTCCACGAAGGGCGAAACTAGGGCATGAAGTCACTCCCGCAAGTGACCCCACTCACCGAGAACGCATCTCGAGAACCATCAACACAATCACAACCACAAACACAAAGACAACCATTATATCAAACAACCAAATACAAGACATCACCAATATCCCATTATGGGACTAATACGAGTAGGAAATCCTACCCGGAAAGCACAACAGCAGACGGTATCTACAATTTGTATCAAAACAGCTCCTCTACGAATTCTCCTCCTATCATACAAAGACATAAAGACTACACATCACAAACTACACACCAAAACCCCCAATTCCTAAATTAGGGTTTAACCAATCTTAACAAAACATTATAAAAACTATATTAAAAGCTTACCCTCGACGCAAGGAATCCAACGACACGAAAAACGACAAGAACCGACCGTCTGAACTCCGGGAATTGCTAAGAATGCGATTAGGAAGATGAACTGGTTGCTTTCTCTCTTAAACAGGGTTTTAGGTTTTGTAAAAGTGATTTAAAACAATGACGACTATGTTTAAATACCTTAATCGCATAATTAACAAAACCCGAGAAAACTCCCCGTAAAACCGGACACTCGATCGAGTACCCAAGGTACTCGATTGAGTACCCCCTTACTCGATCGAGTACCCCAGCTACTCGATCGAGTACCCAACAGGTCAGAAACTATTTTAAAATGCAACTTACCCTTACTCGACAGAGTAAGGCCTACTCGATAGAGTACCCAAAGACTCATAAATACGGAGTATTACAGTCTTCCCTCCTTAAAAGGAACTTCGTCCCCGAAGTTCAACCCATACATAAAAACAACCATACAGACTCGACCAAGACACAACAACTTAGCTAAGGACTCAAGAACTCGACCGAACATAGAACATGAACTCTTAACACCCACTCCATCAACTATGTTTACTTCCACAACATGACTCACTATATCGTATCTACCACATATATATCTCTCACGACACCAACTCCATACATAACCAACTACCATCCTCTAATGCTGCTAGCTCCATAATATCATCAACTATCAAATCCAATACCAAGACACTCATAGACATCAAACGGGATGTTACATTCTACCACCCTTAAAAGGAACTTCGTCCTCGAAGTTTACTCACACTCGTAACCTCGTCATCCAACCACAATACTAGCGAAATATTCTCACACTCCTAAACATCACGCTACTACAAGCACGGTCATGACCTTTAATAAAATCACCCACAACACGAATCGATCTTTTATTCTACATCAAGACTCAACTTCCGAATATATTACCATATGTACAACAATCAAAATCTGTTTTATCGCATCCTAGCTACTCCTCTTAAGACAAATGTTACGTCCTCGTAACTCACTAATACCAAACCATATCTATATCTTATTACCCTCTGTACCACCACATGTCAAAGATAACCGTCTATAAACCAAACACTCACCATTCTTATATCCAAGGCTCCCATACATAAACATTTCCCATTCCTCAACTCATTCGGCAAACGACCTAACCTAGACCATAAACTCGTAGCAAATCACCATACCCACTCTTCATTATTACTGCCAAACAACATACCTCTCTACGTAAGGCACTTATCTCCCAGAAGCATAACTCACGGTCCGCACTCGTTACGTACACGCACACTAGATCCTCAAGTTCTTTCTTTCATTACCGCAAAATTCATACACAACTTAACATGACACTAATTTCCACAACACCCTACACTCACTGTCTCAACAAAAGATTATGAACTACCTGCCGCTTTCAGCTCATTACAACACATGTTCCACGAATCATTTTCCATTACCATGTCTACCGATGTCTCATCTGAAAACAAGATCAAAATTACCGTAACAACCTCTCACAACCGTGTCCCATCAACAGATTATCACTATCCCATGACAACAACGAAACATATTACAACTCTATTTCACATCATACTCTACCTCATTCCCAACTTAACCTGGTAAAGAAAATATGAATAAGCAAGACAACTGTCTATCAAAGACAAATCGACACTCATGCAGAGAGCAACATCAAACAAAACAACAATCTATGTATAACTGGTATGTACTTTCAAACTCGAATCATAATCATCCCGCCTACTCCACCACAACCTGTGACGGCATCACAACACCGCCACCAACAGCCACACCGTAGTGCGAAAATACCCGCATCACAAAGACTATGTACCGTGCCGGATCACCACCCGAGGCACCACAACCACACCGATAGACATCACAATCGCATACAATTCCTATAAATACGACTTAGCATAACTTCTCAGACAAGAAAAACTTACTCAAATCCACTTTATTAAATCACCACGCAACATATTATATGGATAAACAGATAAGCATCTCATGAACATCCTCTCTGCCATTTCCCGGAATACACATGTGTTATCAATACACATAAAATGATAACTAGCCATGTCAAATCAATCAAATTATTACCTTTTTGGATATCATTAAATTAAATTACCGTGTCCAACATATATATTACCGAACATTCATAAAACAATTTTATAATTATCATACCATACCACTTCTTGTGAGGTCAGAACCTCACACAAACATTTACACAAATCACAGACCCATAATCACAACCAACTAGTCAATCCTGACCACGTAAGTCACCACTCGAAAAAGGTTACCTGCCGCCCGAGTTTAACTCATATGCCCCTCATAACATATTCCCCCATTCGCACAACCATCACTCCCTGCCAAATATAATCACACCTTCACTATTCAACTAATAGCGTCCGCCTCATCTAACCACATCTTATACCCTCTCACAATCATACACAACAATCGGGTCCCTACCAAATCAACCTCTTTAGAATTGCTACCTTTCTAATATTCCATCACTCTTAGCCATTAGTGATAACACCACAACGCCACCGCTGCTCGTATATCAAATCTCTTACACTCATATCAAAATAACATGGTTTTTCTACCATTTTTGGTTAACATTGCAAATAACGAACATCAAACCCATCCACAAAATTACCTCAACATTATTCCCAATGCTATCTTATTTGTATTGTCATCCAACTCTCCACCAAATATCTCGTATCGTGCCAATACTCCACCAACTTGTTACTCCCTTAATTCCTCGAAACTCATTACCAATCATGTTGCCCTGAAACTCCTATATAACCTTTAGCTAACATCCTCGTGATACCATCACATATTTCGATGATTTCTTATCTTTATATCACATAGCTCCGGTGAACATTTTCCTCAGCTTACTTTTATCCTTCTTTTCTCTTTACACTCAATAATACCAATTAATAGTTCAACTCCTTATTCCTTCTAGCTAACTCTTTAGAAACCAGTTACCCCTTCGTTGCTCCAAAACTCAATTCCATTATTTTCTTCCGACATCATCTCACTCTTTCTTACCATGGATCTTCTCTTATTATGCTATCACTCATACTTGCCACTAATCTCTCCATAGAACCAACGTTTAATGTTCAAACAATTGCATCCCCCTTTTTACATCTCTAGAAATCAGAATTCATTTAATACCGCTAATTACCCAAGGAAATCACACAGTAGTTTCATCTTTTAATAAACCAAACCTCCCAAACTCACTCACTGTCTACAAATACACCTCGCGACATATCTCCACAAAGTTCACTATATATTACTCTTCTCAACCCCTTTAAACGAACTTTCACTACATAAATCCATAACCCACACGACTCCTAACCATTTCCCTCCTTAACTCTTTACACATCTCAAGCTGCCACTATCCACATTCTTACTTTCAATCTTTTCATTCTCACGATCATTATACTCACATCATCCCTTGTCTATAATCACTTATTTTTACATTACTCAACACACAATCATATTACTCATCCCGTCTCGCAAAACGTGCGCCATGCCTCAATAAACTATACCAATCTTCCTTTTCTTTTTCCACCATCTATCATAATCACATATAACTCATGTCCTCCCCACCGAACTCATACTCATCATAGTGCCACTCTTTACATCATAAGATTGGGTAACTTACGCTTCAAGACCAACACATACGTAAAACAATGCATAAAGAAGTAATACAAGACCTTTGAATTAAACATAATATGCAACGAATGTCAAAAGACAAACATATGACCCGAAATACGCATATGACATGCACAGACCCCACTCGATCGAGTACCAGAACCTACTCGATCGAGTTGAGGCTACTCGATCGAGTGCCCAACATGCTCGATCGAGTGCCCCGACTCCTCAGAACCCAAGCGGACACTTCGATCTCGACTTACTCGACCGAGTAGCCCGGCTACTCGATCGAGTGACCCCATACTCGATCGAGTGCCCGAGGTACTCGATCGAGTGCCCAAAAACACGATTCTGGTCAAAATAACGACAAGTACCCACTCGATCGAATCAAACCCACTCGATCGAGTCATGCAGACTCGTGAATACTACCCGAATGTTATCTCACATACCCTAACGTACCATGCATTCATTATTATTTCAACATTATGATTACAACTACGCATTCAAATCTGCGCGACTCCTCATACAATCAACAAAATAATCTACTTCGTGTTATCAAGTGCCACGTTATAAACAACCATCATGCTTTTCATCCAATTCGTTATATAAAACACATATCATTGAACCTCTATTCTTCATGTTACTACTTACCAAAAGTCAAACATTACCATCTATCATGCTCATATAACATTCAACTTTCAATCATGTATTACCCGCATGTTTTAAATTTTCATAACTTTTCATAACACAAACCACACCCATACACTACAAATCCTATTTCCATGTTGCTAATACAACAACATTACAAATCCACTTCATCACACATCATCATATACGAACTACTTTCTTTTTCTACCATATCATTCATCATTCTCATATACTTTTCCAACGATTCCAACCAACAAGTCAACCAACTATCATGCAACATGCTTTCAACAAACCATATACAGCACAATTAACATACACGTCGCACATATACACACGGACTCCACGTTCCCATACCATGTGACTGGCTTAAGTATCATGGGGCCAAGATTTTGAAGTGAGGGCGCCTACTCACCCAAAACCTAGCATCCTTTTGGGGCTCCCATTACACATACACCAGGTTCATTTTATTAGACTCCCTATGTTCATTATGTTCATTTGTTACAGGTTCCAAAATCGTCGCTCTGATACCATTTGTAACACCCCCATACTCCAAGTGCCTTACCAGGACCACTCAGGTATAAGGATACTACCATCTCGGTTGCCCGAGGTACTGAATATCATAAGACAATAAAGAAACGTACTTTTAAAGTAATTATAGATTAAGTGATTACATGTTCAAACCAAAACTAATAAAAGAAATTACAAGGTTCTCATACGGTCTACAAATAAAACTATCAAAGCTACTAGACTTCGTCGACACGGTGGAAGACTTCTAACCCGCCACGTGATAACTCATCCCAACTATCCCATACGCGTCATATCACACCGCTCAATAACCGCTCACCACCCCCGAATGGATCACCACGTTTTAAAACATTTAAACGGGTCGATACTAATCACACAATTCAATACATATATCAACAATAAGATAAACAGACAAAATGAACAACACACACACACACACACACACACCACCAACTCCCATCGTCTCAATATCGACCGTCCACCTTTGGACCGACCACACCGGGGGGACCGCAGCCGTTCCCACCTAAGCCCCGCTCATCGTACGAGCGATAACCCTGTCCCATTAATGTGCACATCCCCTTCCATGGCGGGTTCCACGAAGGGCGAAACTAGGGCGTGAAGTCACTCCCGCAAGTGACCCCACTCACCGAGAACGCATCTCGAGAACCATCAACAAAGAATCACAACCACAAACACAAGACAACCATTATATCAAACAACCAAATACAGAACATCACCAATATCCCATTATGGGACTAATACCGAGTAGGAAATCCTACCGAAAGCACAACAGAGAGCGAGACGGTATCTACAACATTGTATCAAAACGGCTCCTCTACGAATTCTCCTCCTATCATACATAACACATAAAGACTACACATCACAAACTACACACCAAAACCCCCAATTCCTAAATTAGGGTTTAACCAATCTTAACAAAACATTATAAAAACTATATTAAAAGCTTACCCTCGACGCAAGGAATCCAACGACACGAAAAACGACAAGAACCGACCGCCCTGAACTCCTCGGAATTGCTAAGAATGCGATTAGGAAGATGAACTGGTTGCTTTCTCTCTTAAACAGGGTTTTAGGTTTTGTAAAAGTGATTTAAAACAATGACGACTATGTTTAAATACCTTAATCGCATAATTAACAAAACTCGAGAAAACTCCCCGTAAAACCGGACACTCGATCGAGTACCCAAGGTACTCAATCGAGTACCCCCTTACTCGATCGAGTACCCCAGCTACTCGATCGAGTACCCAACAGGTCAGAAACTATTCTAAAACGCAACTTACCCTTACTCGACAGAGTAAGGCCTACTCGATAGAGTACCCAAAGACTCATAAATACGGAGTATTACAATAACACAACCTTTAATTACATATCAATGTTATACTAGTTCAACTAACCGAACATGCTTGACTTAATTATTATGTTACTAATCATGCTTTCCGGCAGAGTTATCAATTTCATCGCAATTATCAAGAATGTACAAGGGATGTAAACAACAAAGGTCATCTTATCGTTACTCATGCTTATTACTTCCATTAAGTTGTACATACATAATATAAATTGCTAATTCTCGCTATTACGCACAAATTTGTATCCACATTAGTACTACTTGGCAAATAAATTAAAATATGCACATGAATCAATTACACATGTATAACCCGTAATTCCACCTCATGCTCAAACTCGGTACCCGCACATGTTCGAATTATTACTACACACTTGTTTACAAGCACAGTACATACTAAGACAATCATCATTTGCATCATGATTAATAACATGTTCTATTTCAACTCATGTGGATCACAAAATTAAAAGAAAGTGCACACTTCAACACCAATATATTACCATCAATTAACTATCATTCAGTTGCTTGCATCATCACATAAACCATCTATTTGCACCGTCAACCATATATTGTCATATCACTAGACATGTTAGACTAATCTTATACAAATAAATCACTTAATACTTCTGTTTCAACATATTAGCTTCTTATTTGTATGTCTACTCCAATTTACATGATAATTACTAACACCATTAACACATCGTACATTACTCATGGACTATTATATGAATTACCTCATTCTATAACGATTCATTTAACACCTATTGTGTTCTATCCCATATTCATGCCGATAATATAATAATCAACCATGTAACATATTTGACTCGACCAGACTCGTTATGTAACACCCGCGAATTTCCCATTTTGACATTTAAAAGTTATTAAGCCGTTTGAATTACTTTATTAAATATTTTTGAATTATTCAATTGAATTGATTCTATGTCAAACACGATTTTTATGAACGTATTATATAAAAGCACATTTTTATAAAAATACGTATTATTATTAAATTATATTTTTAAGACATAATTTATATAAGAATAAATGTATACCTATTTTTGGTCAGATAATAATAGTGACATCAATAGTATTAATGCCCGTCTTAAATTCCGTCTAGCTATAGACCGTCACATTTCACTTTGTACCAGCTTTAATCCAAACCAACCAGAAATTGACAACATGCTCACCTACCCTCTTACCCCTATCTTTAAATATCTCTTTTTATATATTATTATTATTATTATTATTATTATTATTATTATTATTATTATTATTATTATTATTATTATTATTATTATTATTATTATTATTATTATTATTGTATTGTTGTTTTTAGTGGGCCGTGTCCCTTCATAACCCATATAGTCCTCCCTCCTTCTTCTTCTTTTTCGAATAACAACAGCAGTCACCAGTAAACAACACCACCAACTGCAAACACCATTTTTTCGATCTTAAAAACCCAGATTTGGTCTCTATTCCTCCACCGTTTTCTCTAGTTTTAGTACCATTCTCTTTCTCATTCCTTCCTCCTTCTTTCAAGGTAAGCAAGTCTCGTTTTTGTTGTGATTTCAGATTTGACCCGCCTCATGAAAATCCCGATTTTCAGCTTCTTTATTTCGTTTTCTTGCTCCTAGTTGAAGAAACTGAAGACCCGGAGGGAAGCTCGTACTTTTTAGCCGTTTTTCTCGGAGATTTGAAGAGCATTCAAGGTAACGGTGATGGGATTACTCGACATTATGTTGAAATTTATATGTGTTTATGTGTGGTGTTACTCTTTTATGATACAAAGTTTCCTTCTTGCGGAGTTTATGTGGTGTTTGTTTGAGACGGTTTCATACGAGTTTTACTTATCTATTTTGAGAAAAGTTGGTACCTTTGGATTCATGGTGGAATGGATAAATGAATTGGGTAATTTATTTGGATGGATATTACATGTTTCATGCTTAAAATTTCGTCTTAAGATGGTTTCATAATAGCCTTTAGACCGTAAAGAATTTGCCAAATACGAAAAACACTTCCGTATTAAAGTCATTGAAAATTTTGAAAATGGACCAAATCAAGTGTCCTTGTTCCATCTTTCGTTACTGTGGAAATTGACTCAATCAATTTTCCGAAGTGTTTTCATATTAAAGTAATTGGGACAATTGAATTATTATAATGATTCAGCCGTGTTTATGGGCTGTTTTAGTCGTCTTGTTGTTGTTTATTTGAGCCAGTTTTCTTCCTTCCGCCTCAAGTGTATATACATGTCTGAATTGGGTTGGTTGTATGTCAGAATTTACATCTTTTTCATACTTAAAAATTCGTCTTAAAACGGCTTCACAATAGCTTGAAACCGTGTGTTTGAGTCATGTTTAGGTGCTGTTTTGAGTCGTCTTTTCTTGTTGAATTGGACCAAATTGTTGGCCTCCGTCTCATGTGTATATACATGTATGAATTGGGTAATTGGTATGGATGAATCCCGCCTTATTTCATGCTTAAAAATTCGTCTAAGAGGGTCTCACATAGTTTGATATGCTGCGTTCTTATGCTACTGTTTTGCCCAACTTTCCCACGTATGTGCAGGGGAATGTTCTACGTAGTACTATCATTTTACTTTGTGAATTCATGTTTTCCTTTTTTATAAATCAACTTGGAAATTGTCAAGGGGTTGGTTGGCTATATATGACGTGCACAACCTATACAATGGAATAGTAAGTACTGTATGGCTATCAAGAGGTATGGCCGACATAATTTGTGGAAATTTTATATTTTATTAATTAATATGCATTTTAATTCATTCATTCGCATTTATTTATCGTATTTCAAATACGAGTTATTTGTTCTACTGGTTTAATTAAATTGGGTCTTTTCCATGTAAATTTGTCATTTTGCTATACATTTTGCTTGACTTGCATTTACGCCCTACTTGTGCTGTTCTGGCAAGTACGGATTTGGCCTACTTGTGCTGTTCTGGCGGCCACTTGTGCTGTTCTGGCAAGTGAGTCTTATCTTAGTCATTCCGCCACTTTCGTGTTGTTCTGGCGATTGGGGTACTCGGTCTCCATTAGTAGTCGAGTCTTGGGTGCGTGCTGTGCTGGCGCACGTCGAATCGGGATGTACACCCGAGAATCTGCAGATTTAGACTTGGACCGGATTATTATCGTAGTCCTACCCGGGGAAATTATAGTCTAAGAGTAGTAAATGTCTTGCATTATGGATGGTTGCATATGTCATTTTTACTTGGAATGCGTGTCCATTTTTATTTAACGGGCACTCGTCTTCCTTTATTCAAATGTCTCACATAATTGGATGAATTTATGTTATGCCAATATTAGTCACTTTAATTTTTTTTATTCAATTGGCAAGTTTTATTCCATGACATTTATTTATTTACATTGCTTACAATCATTTTCTATGCCTTGCTTAATTGAGTTCTTTGTTACGTTTATTTTAACATAATGTGGCTGGGAGAACCCTGAGTTACTCCCCACTGACTGTGGCGTTCATGTTTCATGAATGACAGGTTTGTGAAGATGCATTTGTGGGATTTAGACGTGTGAGCTAGCGAGCACCTTGGACTAGTAGTCGGTTTAGTAGGATTGCTTAGACTTAACTATTTTTTTTCATTTGGCATTCGAGGGACATAATTTCCCTCACCTTGACTATCACGTTTGTATAACTTAACCTTTATTTCCGCATTATTTATTTGTGTTTTAGATTTTAATGAACCCGCGCTTTAAATTTTAATAGTTTCAAAAATTTCCTAATTTCCGCTTGAATTTATAAGTTATATTTTCCGCGTTTTTGCGGGGGTTCACAGTTGGTATCAGAGCCTATGTTGTCACACGTGTACCCCAAATTTAATTTTTAACTTGACCTTGAATAATAAATGAGAGATGGGTAGACTTAAGGACCTAAGGTGGTAGTCTGTAGTGTGTTTGCTCTTTGTTAAGTTCTAACATGTTGTTGATTGCCATTTTATATTTGTTGTGCCCTTGGATCAATAACCGTAAACCTACCAATGTGGAGATCAAGATTTGGTGCCTATTGCCGAGGATTGAAGATTTGTTCAACCTTTGAAGAATGCTTCTACTTACTCGAAGATGTTTCTCATTCTTTGTGTATCTTGTCGTATTCTTTATCTCTTGGTGCTTATCCTTCTTCTAAACTCTCTTCGGTTTTGCTTGAAAGTTACTCTTGTACCCTTAACTTGTCCTTTGTTTCTTGCTTATCCTCCTTTAACGCCTTTTGATGGTACTCTTTCTTTTGAGGAATGTTGACCTTGGTTGGAAAATTTGACTTTTGAGGAGATTGTTGTGTTTGACCCTTAAACCTGGTTTTGAGAGGATTGATGTTGGAAAGACTTAGGTAGTGTGATGAGACATACTTAATGGTTCTTATACCTAGATCCTTGATAAAGTGAGTATATTTGATTGGTGGAGTTTGTGTGTCAAGTGTGAGTTGCCTATGATACTAAGGTTATGGAACTTGGCCTTGCTGTTTATACTTGGGATGTTGATGACCATAATGGATTGGTGATGTGATTTGGTATTTGTTAACCCTATAGTTTTATAAACCCTGTGGTGGTATTGAGTACTTGAGATGATGAGATGATGAGGTAATTGAGTGTAGTTACTGCTTTTGGGAATCAGAATAAGTAAAAGGATATAAGGGCTCTAGATACTATTGATTTTTCAAACTTGGGTGGTTATGCAACTTTCTCAAAAGTGTATAGTAGAGTGAACTTTCATGAAAAGAGTTTTAGGTGACTTGTTACTACCTTGTTTTGAAATGAGAATCTTGTGGAATATTTGAGGAACCTCTTCTGGGAATTTAGAGCTTGGTATTGGGATTTTGATTGAGGGTTGTGCCATTTTGAGAAACTCATGGTTAACACTAGTTGGATATGAGTATAGCTTTATTAGAAGCTTTGACCTTGATCTTGTGGAAATTATTTGTGGATGTTCGAGGATTTAGAGTGATGAGATTACACTTGTAGTGGAGTACCTTGTTTCAGGGATTAGCTTAAGATGAAGTAACGTAAGTGATTTGAGGAAATCCTTGGGAGTGATGTGGTTATGAGTTTTGGTTTTAGGAAACTTTCGGAACCGCTTAGGTTGGTGTTGTTATTTGAGGTTTGAGTATCTGGCGTTTCCTTGTTACCTAATTTCCCCTTCTCCTTGATCATAAGCGTCACCGTTCATACCTCTCTTTCTCGCTTCATCGTGCTCCTCCTTTAAGTTTGATGCTGGTAACCTATAAAGCTCTATCTTTAACATTCTTATTGATTTGACTTCAATTCTTGCCCTATGAAATTCATCATAGCTCTTTTTGATTAGTTAAGTTTGAATCCTCTTAGTATACTTGTATCTATGATATCTAAGTTACTTTTCTTTTGCACAATTTCTAAATATTTCAAGCTACCAATTTTGTTTCGTTGTTAAAAATTTATGTTACTTTTACAAAACCTTACCTATTTTAAAGGTTTGAAAATGAAAATTTGATTTAATCCCATATTTTTTCCTTGAGTATAGACTTCTCTATCATGATTTTAATTGCTAAACCTGATATTTCTTTAAATTTTAACCAATTTCTGTTAACTTTAATCTATTTATGATTTCTTTGTCAAAGTTCGATATTACATTTTCGGAAATTTGACTCCCTTTTGAGTCTAAAAGTGGAACCTTCATTTTTATTTTGGGTTTTGCAAAAGAAAATTTGAGTAGATTATCTTTTCGTTTAATTTTTAACGTTGACCGGATGTTAGAACTCGTTATTGGAGACGTTTGATAACTTGTTCTACGCTTGTCGGCGACTGATTTTTGTTTTAAATTTGTCTTTGACTTGGAAAGTTAGCGTTCTTGTGTGCACGACAAGAGCAATTTCGTTCCATGAATGAGACTTACACTTTTGAAAACTCTCCGTTAATGTTTTTGAAAGTGTTTTGATTTTGAGTTATACAAATGAATTACCTTTCGATCGAGTTAAATCATTTTAAAATTTTATTTGAAACTTTTGAAAGAATTTTAATTCTTACGATAAGTAACCTTTTAAATGTTTTGGTTACCGATTCCAAAATTCCAGTTTTATTTTTTATAACCTTTCATTTCTACTTTCAAGTTTCGAGGACGAAACTTTTTAAAAGATGGGGTGATTGTAACACCCGCGAATTTCCCATTTTGACATTTAAAAGTTATTAAACCGTTTGAATTACTTTATTAAATATTTTTGAATTATTCAATTGAATTGATTCTATGTCAAACACGATTTTAATGAACGTGTTATATAAAAGCACATTTTTATAAAAATACGTATTATTATTAAATTATATTTTTAAGACATAATTTATATAAGAATAAATGTATACCTATTTTTGGTCAGATAATAATAGTGACATCAATAGTAATAATGCCCGTCTTAAATTCCGTCTAGTTATAGACCGTCACATTTCACTTTGTACCAGCTTTAATCCGAACCAACCAGAAATTGACAACATGCTCACCTACCCTCTTACCCCTATCTTTAAATATCTCTTTTTATATATTATTATTATTATTATTATTATTATTATTGTTATTGTATTGTTGTTTTTAGTGGGCCGTGTCCCTTCATAACCCATATACTCCTCCCTCCTTCTTCTTCTTTTTCGAATAACAGCAGCAGTCACCAGTAAACAACACCACCAACTGCAAACACCATTTTTTCGATCTTAAAAACCCAGATTTGGTCTCCATTCCTCCACCGTTTTCTCTAGTTTTAGTACCATTCTCTTTCTCATTCCTTCCTCCTTCTTTCAAGGTAAGCAAGTCTCGTTTTTGTTGTGATTTCAGATTTGACCCGCCTCATGAAAATCCCGATTTTCAGCTTCTTTATTTCGTTTTCTTGCTCCTAGTTGAAGAAACTGAAGACCCGGAGGGAAGCTCGTACTTTTTAGCCGTTTTTCTCGGAGATTTGAAGAGCATTCAAGGTAACGGTGATGGGATTACTCGACATTATGTTGAAATTTATATGTGTTTATGTGTGGTGTTACTCTTTTATGATACAAAGTTTCCTTCTTGCGGAGTTTATGTGGTGTTTGTTTGAGACGGTTTTATACGAGTTTTACTTATCTATTTTGAGAAAAGTTGGTACCTTTGGATTCATGGTGGAATGGATAAATGAATTGGGTAATTTATTTGGATGGATATTACATGTTTCATGCTTAAAATTTCGTCTTAAAATGGTTTCATAATAGCCTTTAGACCGTAAAGAATTTGCCAAATACGAAAAACACTTCCGTATTAAAGTCATTGAAAATTTTGAAAATGGACCAAATCAAGTGTCCTTGTTCCATCTTTCGTTACTGTGGAAATTGACTCAATCAATTTTCCGAAGTGTTTTCGTATTAAAGAAATTGGGACAATTGAATTATTATAATGATTCAGCCGTGTTTATGGGCTGTTTTAGTCGTCTTGTTGTTGTTTATTTGAGCCAGTTTTCTTCCTTCCGGCTCAAGTGTATATACATGTCTGAATTGGGTTGGTTGTATGTCAGAATTTACATCTTTTTCATGCTTAAAAATTCGTCTTAAAACGGCTTCAAAATAGCTTGAAACCGTGTGTTTGAGTCATCTTTAGGTGCTGTTTTGAGTCGTCTTTTCTTGTTGAATTGGACCAAATTGTTGGCCTCCGTCTCATGTGTATATACATGTATGAATTGGGTAATTGGTATGGATGAATCCCACCTTATTTCATGCTTAAAAATTCGTCTAAGAGGGTCTCACATAGTTTGATATGCTGCGTTCTTATGCTACTGTTTTGCCCAACTTTCCCACGTATGTGCAGGGGAATGTTCTACGTAGTACTATCATTTTACTTTGTGAATTCATGTTTTCCTTTTTTATAAATCAACTTGGAAATTGTCAAGGGGTTGGTTGGCTATATATGACGTGCACAACCTATACAATGGAATAGTAAGTATTGTATGGCTATCAAGAGGTATGGCCGACATAATTTGTGGAAATTTTATATTTTATTAATTAATATGCATTTTAATTCATTCATTCGCATTTATTTATCGTATTTCAAATACGAGTTATTTTTTCTACTGGTTTAATTAAATTGGGTCGTGTCCATGTAAATTTGTCATTTTGCTATACATTTTGCTTTACTTGCATTTACGCCCTACTTGTGCTGTTCTGGCAAGTACGGATTTGGCCTACTTGTGCTGTTCTGGCAAGTATGGTTTTTGGCCACTTGTGCTGTTCTGACAAGTGAGTCTTATCTTAGTCATTCCGCCACTTTCGTGCTGTTCTGTCGATTGGAGTACTCGGTCTCCATTAGTAGTCGAGTCTTGGGTGCGTGCTGTGCTGGCGCACGTCGAATCGGGATGTACACCTGAGAATCTGCAGATTTAGACTAGGACCGGATTATTATCGTAGTCCTACCCGGGGAAATTATAGTCTAAGAGTAGTAAATGTCTTGCATTATGGATGGTTGCATATGTCATTTTTACTTGTAATGCGTGTCCATTTTTATTTAACGGTCACTCGTCTTCCTTTATTCAAATGTCTCACATAATTGGATGAATTTATGTTATGCCAATATTAGTCACTTTAATTATTTTTATTC
Source organism: Silene latifolia (assembly GCF_048544455.1). Classification (NCBI taxonomy): domain Eukaryota; kingdom Viridiplantae; phylum Streptophyta; class Magnoliopsida; order Caryophyllales; family Caryophyllaceae; genus Silene; species Silene latifolia. The sequence goes on from NC_133538.1 coordinate 26,879,143, forward strand.
AATTGGCAAGTTTTATTCCATGGCATTTATTTATTTACATTGCTTACAATCATTTTCTATGCCTTGCTTAATTGAGTTCTTTGTTACGTTTATTTTAACATAATGTGGCTGGGAAACCCTGAGTTACTCCCCACTGACTGTGGCGTTCATGTTTCATGAATGACAGGTTTGTGAAGATGCATTTGTGGGGTTTAGACGTGTGAGCTAGCGAGCACCTTGGACTAGTAGTCGGTTTAGTAGGATTGTTTACACTTAACTATTTTTTTTCATTTGTCATTCGAGGGACATAATTTCCCTCACCTTGACTATCGCGTGTGTATAACTTAATCTTTATTTCCGCATTCTTTATTTGTGTTTTAGATTTTAATGAACCCGCGCTTTAAATTTTAAAAGTTTCTAAAATTTCCTAATTTCCGCTTGAATTTATAAGTTATATTTTCCGCGTTTTTGCGGGGGTTCACACGTTAACTTAGGTAACCACAATTTACTTGCACGTAATCACACTTGTTACTATCTATAATATGTGAAACAATCAATCCACTTAATCAATCCTAGTTATCATTCATGTTCATGCTATTTGCAGACATCGTTATGTAATAAGTGACGTATAAGACACGACACCCCCCAATCTTTCAATGTCATCACTTATTCGACATAGACTTATAGGTTCACCTACTTCTCATGTCACCTAAACATGTTGTCGAAACATAGAAACTAAGACTTCGAAATTCATAGTATAACCTTTATTAGAAATTTATCATCAAACACACATTCACAGGCACTATAAAGCATGCTATAACTTCCAGAATCACCAATAAATAACAACTTAATGAATACATGAGTTTTTAGACTTTTTAGAAAATAAAGAGTCATGGAATAGGGAGAGTTGAAATTAGGTCCAATGCACAAATAATCAATTTATAAGGATTTTCCCAAACCTACGGGTCAAAACATATTGTTATCAGCAATTTGTCACGTTTCAAGGTCAACTTGCAAAAATCATAATTCATCAATGACACATCCATATCAGGTGAGGTTTATCAATATGGAAACTTCTTCGAGTCTACTAATTAGGAGAGTTGGAATCACTCAAAAATCATGTATACATATAAAAATCATGTACACATATCAAATGGTAAATTTTACAATTTGGTTGGTCGAAATTTTTGAATTGGAATCACTCAAAAATCACTCAAATAAAATATTTGTTTTTCTTAATCCGTAACTCGTATAGGCATGAAACCAGCAGCAAATGAAAGCTAACATACGAGACTAACACATATTAAAAAAAAAATTTAGATAAAAAATCTTAATCACGTATAAATTAGCAGCCAAAACAATTAAGAGGCATAATCTGAGAAATAAATCATTTTCAAGCTTTATTCTTTGTAATCCTTTATGCTATTGTACATGTCTTCCCCGGGTACTTAACCAAGCATTTATCAAATACAAAGTAACAAAATTAACATCAAGTATTACAATTGATTATAATATTCGGTCACGTAAAACAAACTCGGTCGAGTACATGACGTACTCTACCGAGTACAGGACACTCAGTCGAGTAGTGAGACTACTCGGCCGAGTTCACGACTCCAGAAGCTGCACAGGATTATCACAGAAATATTGCTCAGCCGAATTTGGGTTACTCGGTCGAGTATGAAAGATACTCGACCGAGTAGGGAGTACTCGGTCGAGTATAAGCACAGTTCTCAGCAACGTCCAATTTTCGTAAAACAGTCATATCTCACTCGTTACTTGGTCATTTTGGGCGTGTGACCTATCGTTAGAATCGTAAGAAGACAAGCTATAACTTCAACTTGGAATTACAGAAATATCATTTCTAGAACTCTACTTATGACAGTTTTAAGACAACCCTTCCATAATCGATCTTCATACAAATCAAATTTTCTAAACCAAAACAATTTGAACATGCATAAGGCAAAAAAACAACTCAATACTTCAAGAAACCAGTACATAGCTGAACTTTTATCATACCCACATGAAAATTAAACATGACATTCATATATATAGATGCATGACCTTAATCACATGCTACTATCAACAAACAAACATTACCAGCATCATGTTCATACGTCATGTACCACTACCCTTTTGAAAGCCACATGATAAACAGTTAACATGCCAATCATATTTCATGCTCAAAGTTTAACATCAACAAATTTTCGATACATCTTTCAACAACTATCACGTTCCACTGCCTTCGTCATTTATTCAACCATGCACAATACCAAAGTGCCTTACCAAAGTGCCTTACCAGGACCACTTTGGAACACCCCTCATACCAAAGTGCCTTACCAGGACCACCCTAACATGAAAGGATGTTACCATCTCGGTTGTCCGAGGTTAGTATATATCAAAAGCGTCCGTCCTAAACACATTTATTAGAAGTCTTGTAAAGTATTAATGTTTACAACAACCAAAACAAAAACCAAAACCGACAAAATGAATTCAACTGGTAACAACTACAAAATCATAACTAAGACTCGTAACTGTGATACTACAACTGGTGGTGACGACTTCCCCATGACCGCCCAAGCTCACCAAAAGCAATACCTATCAAGTCTGCTCACCATCCCCGAATGGATCAGCGCAGGTTTTACAAAACAACAACAACGGGGTCAGTACCGTTCAATCAATATAAGACAAACAAACAATGCAACCGGATGATCATCCTCCATCCCCGGTCTCCCGATCTCACACAGTAACCGACTACGCACCGATATGTGTAGCCCTGCCAGATTACCCATCGCAACAGGTAATCCTCGCCGCCAGTGGGTGACCGCAGCCCATCCCCACCTAGTCCAGCTCATCAACGAGCGAATAACAATCCTTGTCCCTTAATGTGCACATCTCCTCCCGTGACGGGTTCCACGGAGGGCGAACCAGGGTGTGAAACCACTCCCGCAAGTGACTCCACCACAATCACATATACCACAGGATCACAGCTGTCACAACACCACAACCGTCACAACACAACCACATCACCACCATCACCACAACACCCAGCCTCCGACGATCAGCAGATAACAACAATTATGAAACAAACACAATCTTAATCAATTAACAGTACTGAGTAGGGAAACCCTACCTTTTCGCAATCCAAGCACACACAAGCAATCAGCTATGATCCTTAATATATCCATCACCTACATAATATAATTATATATAATTACCACCTACTCAATCAATTAATGATCCACATAACCTAAACTCATCATAACTTAATAGGAATATCAACTTAAAGAACTAACACGACTTTTCCTGATTTTCCAGCACATGACAGACTCGGTATAAAATACATAACTAATTCCAGAAAAATCGAATGGATGCAAGGCCAATTGGATTGGAACCCACGAGTCTTAGCTACAAATTATATCTAACGAAGTTTTCTAAAATTCCAAACTTATCAAGGGTTTTCAGACTGATTTCCAAAAGCTGAAAGAATCTGTCGCATAAAAAGTATTGATTCATAAAACGAGTTTAAATCATTATTTTTCAGAAATTCCAAATCCTATTGTCATCTAGACTCTACAAATATGATGTATGAAAAATCCCCAAAACTGAATCGACATATAAATTAGGGTTTCATATCATTTTTTACAACCAAATCAGATTCGCGGACTTTTCAGCGACATGTTCATAAATAAATCACCTAGGACAAACCATAAGGAATTTGACTACGAAATTTGATATGCATAAACTAGACTTCAAATAAAAAGGATTCTCTTCTCAAACTTTTAGAAGACAACGATTTTAAAACAGTATAAACAATTGAATGAAATCGACTTACAAACGGGGAAATCAAATTAGGTTGAAATCGATGAGAAATCTTCAAGCAAATGAAGGGCTCGACAAATCCTCTTCCTCTCCCTCTCTCTAAGTTTAGAAATAGTTTTAGAAATGTTAAAATGATTTTAGAAAGCACTTAACTGTTATAAACAAAAACCCTTTGGCCAAAACATAAAATAAACCGTCGAACTCGCTAAACCGGTTTACTCGGTCAAGTGCACTCGGTCGAGTAACACACACTCGACCGAGTACTCCAACTAAAATACGGAGTATTACAGCATCCACCACCCCTCTCTTATCAAAGTTGCCCAAAAAAATTCACCAACCGCCACCAACGCCCACCATCGTCTTTCATTCTGTTTCCACGCACCACCCCCCCCCCCCCCCCGTCGTCACCCACAACAACCACCACTACCACCACCAAAAAACTAAACCAACTCGCGCATCAAACACCACCACCCCCACGTCCTCTCGACACCAACACCACTCCTGCCCCTTCCGGCAGGCACGACCACCGCGCAACAAACACCACACCAGATATGCCGCCGTCACTAGTAGTAGCACTACTGTCTCCTTTTTTTTCAGATCTGGGAAGAATGGCGTTGGTGGTTGGTCTTGAATAGCGACAACCACCAGACACCCACACCGGCGACATCAACGCGACCACGCACCGTCAAACAGTCGTCCAAACCGTCCTCTGATTTCTGATTTCGATTTTTTTTTGTTTATAAAATTTTGGTTTGTTTCCTGTGTTCTTTGTTTACTGATTTCTGAGTTTTTAAATGTTTTTCCCTTTTTTTTCTCTGTTTTCGAATTTTTTTTTTCCTTTCTTCTTCCTTCTCTCCTGTTATATTGGTTGTGTTTCTCGTTTCTATTTTATGACTTTATTTTTCTCTCTTTTTTCAATTTTTTTTTTGTTTCTTTCAAATTTTGGTTGCAAATCTGTGTTTTTTGAAACACAAACGAGGGGAGGTGACTTTTTTATAAAAGAAATGAGTAGATTATGTTTTTTTAAAGACCGTTAGTATATTTTATTCTTAGATCTAGTAAATATATAGTTAATTTTAAAAAAAAGTTGTATTATTATGATTTTTAGTCTTAGATCTAATAAATATATTTATTTTCAAATTTACACTCAATATTCTATATTTTCTATTTCTTTAAATCTAGGGTTTTCATCTGGCGGTGATTGTTTTCAGATTTAGTTTTAGTTTACAATTTTTTTGGTTTTGTAGATCTATTTCTTGTGTTTCTAGTTTTTTAATTCTTTTATAAAATATTTTTTTTGGTTTTTTAGTTTCTTTTCGAGATCTAATAAATATATTTATTATACTCATTTTTTTTACATTTACAATCGTACTTCTCCACATTTACACTCATATTTCTTTACATTTACACGCATTTTTCAGATTTACACTCATATTTCCTTACAGTTACACTCATATTTCTTTACGTTTACACTCATAATTCTTTACATTTACACTCATAATTCGTTACATTTACACTCGTAAATCATTACATTTACACTCGTATTTCCTCACATTTACACTCATATTTCTTTAAATTTACATTGTATTTCCTCACATTTACACTCATATGTCTTTAAATTTACACTTGTATTTCCTCACATTTACACTCATATTTACACTTGTATTTTCTCACATTTACACTCAAATTTCTTTAAATTTACTCTCGTATTTCCTCACATTTACACTCATATTTCTTTAAATTTTCACTTGTATTTCCTCACATTTACACTCGTTAAAGTTATATAAATTTGCATTCATAGTTTTTGTGGATATGAGATAGTGGTGGAGAATGACGTTGGTGGTGTTTAGTGGTAGTCGGACTAAAGTTTTACTCGTTAAGGACCAAAGTTACACTTGTAAAGGGCATAAGTTACACTAAAAGGACCAAAGTTCCACTCTTAAACCTTCAAATTTACACTCGCAGACCTTCAAAATTACACTTAAAATACTACATTTGCACTCGTAAAACATCACATTTACACCTGGGCACAAGTTAAGATTATATAAATTCAAATTTTTATATAGAAAATTGCCTAAAAAATTAAATTTACACTCTTAAAATATTTACATTTACACTTGCAAAACATCAAATTTACAGTTGTAAAATGTTAAAATTATATAAATTCAAAATTTTCGTCACAAAAAAACAAATTTACACTCTTAAAATATTACATTTACACTCGTAAAACATCAAATTTACACTTGTACAATGCTAAAATTATAAAATTTAAAAATTTCCGTTACCAAAAATCAAATTTACACTGTTAAAATATTACATTTACACTCGTAAAACATCAAATTTACACCCGTTAAATGTTAACATTATATAAATTCAAAATTTCCGTCACAAAAAATCAAATTTACACACTTAAAATTTTACATTTACACTCGTAAAACATCAAATTTACACTCGTTAAATGTTAAAATTATATAAATTCAAAATTTTCGTCACAAAAAATCAAATTTACACTCTTAAAATATTACATTTACACTCGTAAAATATCAAATTTACACTTGTAAAATGTTAAAATTATATAAATTCAAATTTTCCGTCACAAAAAATCAAATTTACACTCTTAAAATGTTACATTTACACTCGTAAAATATCAAATTTACACTTGTAAAAAGTTAAAATTATATAAATTCAAAATTTCCGTCACAAAAAATCATATTTACACTCTTAAAATATTACATTTACACTCGTAAAATGTTAGATTTACACTTGTAAAACTCATACAACATTACATTTACACTTCTGAAATCTGAAACTCAAAACTGATTAATTAGGGGTTAGAGAGAGAAAGAAAAATTAATTAGTGTGTAGAAAATTGATTAATGATAATTTTTTTGGTAATTTTCAATCTCAACCATCCATCTCAATCCAACCATCCACATTTTTTTCCTTTTCTTTTTGATGGCCCTTAATAAAATTCATCTCAACCATCCATTAAGTCAATCCAATGGCCCTTAGAGGGATTTATGGACTCAATGGCACATGATGGACTCATTAGAACTCCTCTCTCTCTCTCTCTCACTCTATATATATATATATATATATATGTATATATATATATATATATATATGTATATATATATATATATGTATATATATATATGTATATATATATATATATATATATATGTATATATATATATGTATATATATATATATATATATATATATATATATATATATATATATATATATATATATATATAGGCGAGATCTCGTGAGTTTGGTTCTTACGGTGAGTTGTGAGTTTGAAAAATCTCAGCCACTAGATCAAAGGAAACCAAGGGCTGAGATAAAATTAAAAACCAAACACAACCCACGGACAAAAAACGAACAATACTCCTGTCACTGAAAACCCATTGAAAAATCCCTCTTCAACCCATCTCTCTCCCTCCATAAATTACCATCATCGAATTCTACAAGGTACACTTCAATATCTTACCAACAACATTCTTTTTTATTAAATATAAAATCCAATCAATATGAATTCCAATTATAACAAATTTGATTTGGACTTAGGCATCAGATCAAACAAGCGTTCATCGAAATCTCCAAATCAACGCAAAAACAATTCAAATAGTAATTCTAATTCGTATTCGTATTCGTATTCGAGCTTGCATCTGGGTTGCTGCCTTGGTAGTTTAATTGGTGGTTAACGAATTGATGGTGGGTAACTATGGTGGCTTTGTTTCAATTCCAATTATAACTAAGCTCTGTTGGTTTGGATTGTTTGGAATAAATTGAGCTTTTGCTGTTCCAGACGGCCGTCAAGCAAGCAGCTTTAGAATCACAAATGGAAGACGGTGAGACTGAGCCAGTTGAATCAGTTCCTGACAGTTATTCAGACTGATGATCATGGTGATGGATGATTTATGCTTGTTCCTTGCACCTTATTTTTCACGATGAGCTCCCACCAAAGATAGGCTGATTTCTAGTTTATTGAAACTTGAGCGGTGTGAAAGTAATGATTTTGGTGTTCTGAAGAGCGTACTGAAGGACTTGAGGAAACTCAACCGAAAAAACGGTGTTGTTCCAGCACCACCAAAGAAGAATAAGATGCTTCACCGGTATATTGGTGGTGGAGCAACTAAAATGTTTAAGCGGAGTCCAGATGATGATGCGGTTATTGAGACGGCCCAGGTTAGGATGGAGAAATACAAGAAGAAGCACAAGCTTGGTTCAAGCCTCGAGTTCGTGAGCGTGCTTCAGGTGGAGATCGCTCATTCTCTTGGGAGATACGATATTCTGATTCAAGTTCGTGATCTTAGTGATGCCGGAGTTTCCATCAAGCTCCTAGCCCATTGCTTTTTGTCCAAGCGTCACGTCTTTAGTGTTTTGCTTTATCGCCCAGCTATATATCAATTCAATACTATATTCTATCATCCTGATTTTAGTCATTCTACAGTGGCGGTAGCAGCAGCGGCGGCGTTGCAGAGTATAGTAACTGTGAAATCATCATCAACTAGTAGAACACCAACTACTACTGCTGGAGCATTGACCTCTGTTTCAATACTATATTCTATCATCCTGATTTATACTATTTTACATGTCCTGATAAGGCATGGGGTATCTATCCGAAGTACAAGTAATTGGTCTTTTGATTTGTAGGTCATCTATGTTTTAGCTGATGACCTTGTCGTATAGACTTCACTTGGTTGATTGTATTGAATCTGTTTATATAGACCAGTTCAATGCTCTTAAATCTCACCGGAACTTTCATTGTGAATGGAATCTTTTTGCTCATTTTCTTCTGTGTTCGCTTATCAAAGTTCCAGCATTTTGAGAAGGATATAGATGTGAGCTTATGATAAATGTTTTAGTAATGTTAAGACTTTTTTTTTGTTTTGCTGTAAAGTATTGAAATTATAAAGATGATGCACAGGAACAGAGGTCTAGGTATCTGTCTAAAATCGAGTCCCTCGCAGTCCATTATTGTGCACATGTCTCTACTGCGGATGACCCACCCAGATGATCTTGCTCCTAACTTGATCAATTACCAAAAACAACTGGTCTTGCATGCGCTGATGTCTGATCAAAAGCTATAGAAATTCTCAGCCTATGGGCTGAGTACTGATCTTGTGCATCAACTCCTCTCTGATTGTGAACTGATAAGCGAGATCATTTCTCGGTTAGATGATGTTTTGCACTCCTGTCACTATTGTGCTATTTTTTGTGCAAGAAGCAAGATACTACTACAATATCTCCAGTATGCGCATCTTAATGATGTTTTCTTTGAATTTAGCATCCTTGTTCTCACTGTCCTACGTCAAAGACCTGCATTTTCCGAGTTTATCCAATTAAATTGATTTTCTTTTGCTGAGGTCCAGTACTTCAAAAGTTCTATTTAAGCTGAGATATCCGCTAAAGACCACAATAAGTTTCTAGTAATACCACACTAACATAAGAATAACATTATAATAACACTAAAATAACAACAGAATAACACTAGAATAACAGTACAATAACATCGGAATAACATGTGAAAAAAAAATCAAAGTAGTAAAAAAAATCAAAATGACACCGAAATAACATCACAATAACACCAGAATAACAGCACAATAACACGCGGTAAAAAAAGAGCAAAAACATTAAAGTCGTACAAAAAATCAAAGTGGCACCGGAATAACCTCACAATTACAGCAGAATAACAGTAGAATAACAGCACAATAACACGTGGTAAAAAAAAAGAAAAAAAATCAAAGTCGTAAAAAAAATCTAAGTAATAGCAGAATAACATCACAATAACAGCGTTGGTCCTACCCTAGAGGATCAACCTAGTTTCCTTACCTAAAAAAAAAAAAAAAAACAGCGGAATAACAATAACATGTGGTAAAAAAACGAAAAAAAAAAAATCAAAGTCGTTAAAAAAATCAAAGTGGCACCGGAATAATATCACAATAACATGCATAAAAAAAGAGTAAAAAAATCAAAGTAGTAAAAAAATCAAAGTAAAAAATCAAAGTGACATCGATATAACATCACAATAACACCAGAATAACAGTAGAATAACAGCACAATAACACGTGGTGAAAAAAGAAAAAAATCAAAGTCGTAAAAAAATCAAAGTAACAGCATAATAACATCACAATAACAGCGGAATAACAATAACATGTGGTTAAAAAAAAGAGAAAAAAAATCAAAGTAAAAAAAAGCACAATAACAGCATAATAACAAGAGGTAAAAAAATAAGAATTAAAAAAAATCTAGTACAAAAAGAAGAAGAAAAAAAGGTAACATAATGAGAAAATTAGAGAAAAACATAAGAGAAAAAAAATTAAAGTTGTAAAAAAAATGCATAATAACACGAGGTAAAAAAAAAAAGAGAGAGAAAATTAAAGTAAAATAAAAGAGTAGCACTAGAAAAAAGAGAAAATAAGTAAATGAATTTTATATGACAGGTAAGATTAGATCTTGACAATTCATCTCTAATATAATCTAGTGGGTGAGATTTCCAAGCACAAAACTCACAACTCACCATAAGAACCAAACTCACGAGATATATATATATAATATAATATATATAGAGGCGTGATCTCGTGAGTTTGGTTCTTATGGTGAGTTGTGAGTTTTGTGCTTTAAAATCTGAAACATTGGATGAGGGTATATACACGGCTAAGATTGAATCTAAATAAAAATGAAGTCAACAATAGATCAGTAGAACACGGTACCCTTTCTTCCCTGAAACCCTGAAAAGTAAATTTTATAGCTGCTCTGTAGCTTTAGACAACACAAACAATTCTTATTTAATTCAATCTTCATCTTTTCACTGACCCAAAATTTCTCGTTCCTGAAAATTCCTCATTGCACTTTCTCTCCACACATAAATCAAAATCCCCATATTCTCGAATCAAGAACCCTAATTTTCAATCTCCTCCTAATTATTCTCTATCTCACTTCCATTTATCGCGATTAATGTGATCGACAAACTGGATTAACAGGTAGTTGCGACGGTTCCGGTACGGAGCCTTGGTTGCTAGGTGTTGTCGAGCAGGTGGTGCGAGTTAATGGTGGCTCTGAAATGGTGGTTGCTAGGTGTTGTCGAGCAGTGTGAACACCAGCGTTGACGATGGCATTGATCCGGATTTGCGGAGTGGACCCCGCCCAGCTTACCTTTCTCCATTAATGGCGGATTTGGAGGTGATAAAGATCTCATTTAATGTAAGTGTAGTGTCAATGGAGAGATGTGAGGAGGTGTTGGTGGATTGTGTTGGTGGATTCCGCATGATTTAAATCAAATTATTTGTTTTGTTTCAGCTTGATGATTTTGATGTTGTTGCAATGTGATTCGTACATGGAATTGGTGTGTGTGACTCGGAATTGCAGGTTGATTTGGTGTCTGGTTGGTGAGCTTGTCAAAGACGAGTGTTGCTGGTGTGCGACGATGACGAGATGGTGGAACTGCTGACATATGAGGCATTGATTTTGGGATCTTTTTTGGGTTTCAATGGCCTTGCCTCATTCAGCTCCTTTCACGAAGACGAGTCGGGGCTCCAAGGCTCCGGATTACAAGAGTGGATTTCCCACAGAGCGGACTCAAAACTGCTAAAAAAAATTGAAGAGACAGGAACCCGGCTAGCAGGTTATTGTGAGAGATTTGGAGTACCATTGACTTCCAAGTTGTTACTCAAAGGTCGCATACATTAAAATCGACGGGCATCAGAATAATACTCCAATATAACACGAATAACACTACAATAACATTACAATAACACAATAATAACACCACAATAACACGGGAACAAAAAAGAAAAAAAAAATTAAAGTAGTAAAAAAATCAAAGTGACACCGGAATAACATCACAATAGCAGCAGAATAATAGTAGAATAACAGCACAATAACACGTGGTAAAAAAAAAAAAAGAAAAAAAAATCAAAGTCGTTAAAAAAAACAAAGTAGCACCGAAATAACATCACAATAACACCAGAATAACAGCACAATAACATGCGCTACAGAAGAGTAAAAAAAATCAAAGTCGTAAAAAAATCAAAGTGACACTTGGAATAACATCATAATAACATCGGAATAACAGAAGAATAACATCACAATAACACGTGGTTAAAAAAAAATCAACGTCGTAAAAAAATCAAAGTGGCACCAGAATAACATCACAATAACACCACAATAACATCACAATAACACGAGGTAAAAAAAAGAGTAAAAAAATCAAAGTAGTAAAAAATATCAAAGTAGTAAAAAAATCAAGACACCGGAATAACATCACAATAACAGCAGAATAACAGCGTAATACCACGTGGTAAAAAAAGAAAAAAAAATCAAAGTCGTAAAAAAATATCAAAGTAACAGCAGAATAACATCACAATAACAGCGGAATAACAATAACAGCACAATAAAATGTGGTAAAAAAAAAGAGAAAAAAAAAATCAATCAAAGTCGTTAAAAAATCAAGTTAAAAAAAAGCACAATAACAGCATAATAACACGAGGTAAAAAAAATAAGAGTGAAAAAAAATTCAAGCAAAAAAAAATTTGGTACAAAAAGAAAAAGAAAAAAAGGTAACATATGAGAAAATTAGAGAAAAACATAAGAGAAAAAAAAATCAAAGTTGTAAAAAAAAAGCATAATAACACGTAAAAAAAAGAGATAAAAAAATTAAAGTAAAAAAAAAAAGAAGAGTAGCACTAGAAAAAAAAAAGAAAATAAACTAAATAACAATGCTTTTATATGACAACTAAGATTAATCTTGGCCACTCATCTCTAATTTAATCTAATGGCTGAGATTCCCCCAACTCACAACTCACCATAAGAACCAAAATCACCAAATCCAATCTCTCTCTCTCTCTCTCTCTCTCTCTCTCTCTCTCTCTCTATATATATATATATATATATATATATATATATATATATATATATATATATGTATATATATTCGGGATCATATAAGAACCACTAGGATGATGAGAACCATGAGAACCACTAATAATACTACTAATATTAACATTACTAATTAATATTACTAATAATATTACAAATTTACGCGCTCAACTCCCCAAACACTTCAATTTCATTCATTTCCCAATTTTCCCTTTCTCACTCATCTTCTTCTCTCTCTACGACCCTCATCATCCCCGTTTCCGATCGTCGCCATTTCCGTTCGTCTTCTCCGATCGTCGTCCGCTCATCTCTATCCTACCTTCATCGTTTCCGATCATCTGCTTCTCATATTACACTCAATCCATTCATCAGGAGCATTTTCGCGAGATTTATCAATCTCATTCCTACAAATTCAGGTACTATGCTTCGGATAATGGCGATTGTACTGTAATTTTATCATGCATGTATTTTTTCCTTTGACATTCATCAATTCCCCCGACATTCATCAATTCATATTAAACTATTAACCCTAATTTGCAGTAATTTCCCTAATTAAGGTCTTTTAATTGTTATTCTATAATGAATTCTTAGATTCGGGACAGAAATTCAGAGTTTTAATGTATTGAACACATTTGCATAGAAAATCAGAGTTTATACGTTGCTTATAGTTTAGCGATTTCTGCATTTTTGTTCTGATTGCATGTTCAAGTAATTTTTAATAATTGAATTTGCGGATTTGTGAGTTTTTATTTTGATTGCATGTTCAAGTACTTTTAAATAATTGAATTTGCTTATTTTGTGAGGGTCTTTTTGTTTTAAATGATCTATATTGTTTGGATCTGAAAGAATAGTCGAGCTGGCAGTTGCTTGTTGTTTTCAATATTTTTTAGCCAAGTAAGCTTAGGTTTTAGGATCCCCGTCCTCTGTCCGTGCATGAAATAAGGTCCAGCGTGCATAAAATAGGGTTCAATGTGCATCAAATAAGGCCCTGTCCGCATTAAACACGGCGTCACTTTAAAATTAGCAGTAGGTTCATTGTCGATAAGGTGCTAATGCTTAATTAGTAGAGGGCCCTTAACTCGGAAAATCTGCATATTTTCCAAAATCTAAATGCTCTCGGTTGTGCATTGGCCGAAATTTCTATTTTCACCTGTGTTAACATCAGTCAATACATTTACAGATATGAGGCGAAAGACTGTTGTAAGGAAGAAAAACACACCAGTCAAAATTACACAAATAAAAGGAGGTGGATCAGTGAAAGATTATTTCCCACCAAACCCAACAATTTCAACTCTAAATGATGCTGTTGACCAAAGTATGTTGCAAGAAAATCTGCATAGCTTTGTCTGTTTTTATGTTCCATCCCTTCCTTACCCCAAAATAATGATAGACTACATTTTAATGCTCTCTCTAAACTTGGATGCAATACCTGTATTGCTTGCTTAATGTGATATTTTCTAAATTTATCTTAGTGTTTTTCTGCATGCTTTATGTGATTTTCAAATGACGGACTGCTTGTACTCTTTTCCTTACTAGTTCTTATTTGTAGTTTTTTCATTCGAGAGTTCAATTTGTGATGCTTGTAGGTCATTCTCTTACTGGTCAATAACTTATACATATCCAAGTATGGCCAATTGGTGTAAGGGGTGGGTAGTCAAAATTTTTGAAGAAGATAAAGCACTTTTTGTAAAGAATTACCTAAGAGAAAAAAAAGAGGCTATGGGTTTGTCATTTGCTCCCTTAGACAAAGTTCAGTTTACCGACAACTGTTATGAAGTCCAACTTGATGATGTTTTCAATAATCAAGATCTAGTGACTAACATATTTAACCAACTAGATTTTAACGAAGATAAGGCAAATATGGCGTTGGTCTGTAGGAATTGGTCTCAGCTTTTCCTCATACACCCAAGTGCACCTCGCATTGAACATGCATATGGCATTTCTCTACGGACCAATGATATCAATGGTGTAAGAATTGTTCGTAGGGGTCCTAAAATAATTTATAAAAGATGCAAATGCTTTATGACTGAAGATTTGGCAGCTAAATTGCTCCTGCATCATCAACAAGAGAAAAATATTTTCCAAAGAAAACATCTTAACGCTCTTGATGACGCTGAACGTGCACATGTGAATGAGTTGCTTCATGCTTTAGCCATGCCATCTCCTGCACGTGACACAGCAGTTGCCATTTCAACAGACTTAGCAACTCGGGCCAGTTTGCCTTTTTCGGTTTTTTCCTCTATATGTAACTCAACTGCTCAAGTTTGACAGTTTTTGGCATTTTGACGTCTATGTATTTAGGCCTTTCACGGTTCAGATCTTAAAGTTGCCCTATTTTCAGTCTTTTGTGGTACTCTTGTATAATTCCATGTATTAAGCCACCTTTGTATAATTATGTAGTCGGGTTTTTCCATTTTCAATGTTGTAAAGCTTTGTCATGTATGGATGATATGTTTTATTAATGAAATTTCTTTTCCTTATTTTGTTAATCATCGAGCTTTCATTGTTTCATAATTACATGAAGTTTTTGGATTTATGGAACAGCCTTGTAGATGCATCAAAAAACAATCTCAGTGCATTAAAATACCCCTGTATATGCCTCAAATAAGTTGCCTTCTTAACCTACTTACTTTGTCAGATAATCCTCCCAACCCAAGTACTACAGCTGCAAAGCCAGAACAAATTCCTCCTCCACGTCGACAGAGTCCACGTATCCAACCAAAAGTTACTGAGCAAGTAACACCAGATATGCTTTCTGGTAACAACAATGGTGATGGTTTACCTTTTCTTGTCCCTTTTAAAGATTTCCAGTATATGTCGTTTGTTCGAATATTAATGGTGATGGTTTAAGGTGCAATACCCTTATGAATGCATCAAGTAGCCTTGTAGATGCATAAAAAAACAATCCATATGCATTAAACAACCATGCCTTGCGGTTTTCTTCTTGTTCGAATGACAATAGCAAGGGAAAGGGTTTAAGGTTGGATTAGGTGGATCGCGGGTTTAGGGTTGGATTAGGCGGACCCGCGGTAGCGGTCCGCCTAATCCAACCCTAAACCCTTTCCCGTCCCGTTTTAGGACACCCGGGCCCCTTTTAAAAATCCCGTCCCCAAAAAAGGGTTCACTCGTCCCCTTCTAGGGTGTCTTTAGGTTTTCGTGTTCGAATGACAATATCAAGGGAAAGGGTTTAGGGTTGGATTAGGCGGACCCGCGGTAGAGGTCCGCCTAATCCAACCCTAAACCCTTTCCCGTCCCGTTTTAGGACACCCGAGCCCCTTTTAAAAATCCCGTCCCCAAAAAAGGGTTCACTCGTCCCCTTCTAGAGTGTCTTTAGGTTTTCGTGTTCGAATGACAATAGTAAGGGAAAGGGTTTAGGGTTGGATTAGGCGGACCCGCGGTAGCGGTTCGCCTAATCCAACCCTAAACCCTTTCCCGTTCCGTTTTAGGACACCCAGGCCCCTTTTAAAAATCCCGTCCCCAAAAAAGGGTTCACTCGTCCCCTTCTAGGGTGTCTTTAGGTTTTCGTGTTCGAATGACAATAGCAAGGGAAAGGGTTTAGGGTTGGATTAGGCGGACCCGCGGTAGCGGTCCGCCTAATCCAACCCTAAACCATTTTCCGTCCCGTTTTAGGACACCCGGGCCCCTTTTAAAAATCCCGTCCCCAAAAAAGGGTTCACTCGTCCTCTTCTAGGGTGTCTTTAGGTTTTCGTGTTCGAATGACAATAGCAAGGGAAAGGGTTTAGGGTTGGATTAGGCGGGCCCGCGGTAGCTTTCCGCCTAATCCAACCCTAAACCCTTTCCCGTCCCGTTTTAGGACACCCGGGCCCCTTTTAAAAATCCCGTCCCCAAAAAAGGGTTCACTCGTCCCCTTCTAGGGTGTCTTTAGGTTTTCGTGTTCGAATGACAATAGCAAGGGAAAGGGTTTAGGGTTGGATTAGGCGGACCCGCGGTAGCGGTCCGCCTAATCCAACCCTAAACCCTTTCCCGTCCCGTTTTAGGACACCCGGGCCCCTTTTAAAAATTCTGTCCCCAAAAAAGGGTTCACTCGTCCCCTGCTAGGGTGTCTTTAGGTTTTCGTGTTCGAATGACAATAGCAAGGGAAAGGGTTTAGGGTTGGATTAGGCGGACCCGCGGTAGCGGTCTGCCTAATCCAACCCTAAACCCTTTCCCGTCCCGTTTTGGGACACCCGGGCCCCTTTTTAAAATCCTGTTTTCCTGAAATAAGCTTGTATATGTATGAAATAAGCTGTCTTCCTGAAGCTAATTGGTGTTTGGTTTGGTGTGCACTAGTCTTATGAATTAATGGACAAACCTTGTATATGCATCAAATAACTGTTTATGTGCTTTAAACAACTTTGTACATGCATGAAATAAGCTGTCTTCCTGAAGCTAATCACTGTTTGGTTTGGCGTACAATAGTCTAATGAATTCATGGACCAACCTTGTATATGCATCAAATAATTATTTAAGTGCATTAAACAACTTTTGTACATGCATGAAATAAGCTGTCTTCCCGAAGCTAATCCCTGTTTGGTTTGGCGTACAATAGTCTTATGAATTCATGGATCAACCTTGTATATGCATCAAATAACTACCTATGTGCATAAAACAATTTTGTATATACATGAAATAAGCTACCTTACTAATGCTGACTACTTTGAGAGATAATTCTGTCAAACCAAACCCTACAGCAGCAGAGGCAGAACAAATTTCATCGCGGCAACGGAGCCCGCGTGTTAAAGCCAAAGTTCACGACGAAGTCGCACCAGAGTTGCCTCCTAACAAGAACAAGAGGAAAGCAGCAGCAACAAGCAAAGAGCCAACGCAAAGTATAAAAAAAAGAAAGCGTTCTGACAAGTATAAGCCTCTCCTCACTCGGATGAGTCCTTCCTTGATCACTAATTTCATCAAGTTGGGGCCATCCGAAAAGCAAATTGAAGCCATACACAGTATGGGGTTCGGGGGGTTGTTATAACTTAAGTCAGAAGAAATCAATGGCCATTTGGCCAGATGGATTGTCGAGACATTTAATCCGTTCAATTTTTCATTGATGAACCGCGATCTTGTTATCTCTGATGAGGATGTCCACGTTGCAACTGGACTTCCTATGGGACCGATTGACATTGTCGCAGCTGGAATGTTCTGTAAGGAAAAGGAGTACACAGAGGCTGTCAAGAGGTATAAGGCTCAGTTTACCACCTCAAATATTACGAAAAAGGTTCTCTTAGATAAGATGATGGAGCAACGGGATGGTGGAGACGATTTCAAGAGGAATTTCCTCATCTATATCGTCAATGTTCTCTTGATGGGGGTAGTAGGTGATCATCCTAGCCCTCGGATATTAAGCTCCCTTTCAAATCTCGCCGATGTCCCTAACATGAATTGGTGCAAATTTGCACGGTCCCATATGATCAACAACGTCATGTCGTGGAAGACGGCTATAGCTAATTCCCCTAAAACTTATTTTAAGGGACCGATTCTGATTTTCCAAATTATCTACTTGGATAGATGTGTTTTCATGACGAGAACGGTGCGTCGATCATTTCCCTTATTAGCGAATTGGACGGATGAGAAAATTAGAGAAAGGGTTAAGTTGGAGAAGCAGAAGGGGGTGGCTTTGGCAAGGGCTCTGTTGAACCCATATTTGCTTATGTTGCACCTCAACATGAACGTGAACCTGTACGTGTACGTTTACCTAAACCTGAACCTCAACCTCAAATTGAACCTCAAACTCAACCTGAACCTGAACTTGAAGCTGAACCGGTTGATGAGAGGAAAGAATCCATCAAGGTTTTGGCAAGCATAGCCATTCGACTTGTAGACATTTATGGTGACTTTACCAAAGCAGTTAGAAATGCTAAGTGTAAGGCTCCCTCTTTCCCGGCTGTCACGCAAATGTCAAAGTTGGCAGATTGTTTATTTGAAAGATTTTCCCTTTCACAGCAGAGTACAGAAGAAGGTGAAAGGGAAGGTGTTGATTGTGAAAGGGAGGGTGCTACCATGGAGATGATGGAGGAGGATGAAGTGGAAAAGTACAATGAGAAAGATAAGAATGAATTGAAGGAGAGAAAGGAGGAGGAGGCAGTGGAGAAGGAGTTGAAGAAGGATGAGGGTAAAGTGGAGGAGGAGGAGTTGAAGAAGGAGGAGGTTGACATGAGTTGTGCAGATGATGCGTTTCTAGACAACCCCACTGTCATGGCTGAATTAGAAGGGATCCTTAATAATGCATACACTCATGTTGGCAAGGTGTTTGATTCACATCATGAAAATTTGTGGAACGAAAAAAAGGAAAAGGAAAAGAGGGATAAGGCGCTTCTGGAAGGACCGTCTTTCAGCCTTTTTAGTAGTGATGATGCACCATATAACTCTCAAGAGTTCCTTGAGTCCAGGTTGCAGGCTGCTTCAAGTGTTCCTCATTCAAGCACAACAACTACGAGGTCTGTTCCAGTAGTTCGTCCTTTAATGCCAATATCGCCAATTCTGATCTCATCCCAACCATCCCAACCATCGCCTGTAGTTATCTCCTCTCAAGTATTGTTGGATGAATCGCCAATTGTGCCCTCTTCTCCAACTGCCCCCTCAGATTATGCCATTGAGAGGCAGGTGGCTGGTAGAAGGGTGCTCCCTAAGAGGTGTGTTGAGGTAGCGAATGTTTACCGGTCACCTTACTTTATCAGAAACGTGGACATGGTTCGTGACTTGAGTCGATCGGAAAAACTGGTAGGAGACTATGCATTTTCAGAGGACTTAGATGAAGAGTATGTATCACTCTCCTATATTTTAATCTTATTCGGTATATATGTATTACATTTTCTTTGTATAACACTAAGTTTCATGTTATCATAATCAGTATAGGAGGTTTTATTTAGTCGTGCGGGCAAGACTCTCACACGAAGTCATATTAAGAGTTTGCTTCTTGATCGTCGAGTTCATACAGATGTCATTTCTGTGTGGTGTGATTATTTGAATGAGGGCAACAAATTCAGAAATCGTAAATGCCCTTGCCGTCTATTTATCACAGAGACAACTGACGTAAGTGTTCCATGGCTGTTCTCAACCTTGGGCTGCATTAGACTTTCGAATGCATGAAATAAGATTGTAGATGCACGAAATACAAATCTAGGTGCATTAAACAACACTTAACATGCATCAAATAAGTGCCCATTTATTATAAGTTTTTATTCTCTAATACGGGTCACCTAATTTAATGAACAGATTGACTCATTGGATGTCAAATTTGCAGACGTGGAGTTGGTAAGTCCTTCAAGATTTTCATATTTCCATGGTTGTTCTCAACTAAGTGTCTTTCTTTTTATTATTGTCTTTGTTTTCAATGTCGTACAGGTTTTCATTCCTATTGTTACACCCTTGCCATTTGTCTTCTGTTACCATGTTATTAAGAAGCTGTTAGAAGTGATGCACTTGATGCCTCCGTCAGCTGACTATTCTCGCCATGTTAGACCTGTGGTATATCTTCAGATCTTTTTGCAATAAAGTGCCTGATTTTCGTCTAATTTTTGTGAGAGATTATTTACTTGTCATTGTTTTACCTTTATCAGAAGAACTTGTTTGGTACGCTTTCAAGTAAGATTCCAAACTTGGTGTCTTCATGGCTTTTGATTCCTAAGTTGTATATTCCGCACGTTGCCGTTGATGTCGAGCATGATACTGGAATCTACCTCATGCGTCATATGGACATGTACAACGGGGCTAAGGGACGCTTAGGTACAAAGGTGGGTCGTAAAGGGAATAAGTCTGTATTATTTAATTCAACTTTCCTTTGTATGTGCATTAAATATGAAGTCACTGATGTTGATTTCTTTTGTTGTTATTGTTCAGAGAGTTGATGTTAAACGTTATGTTATGAGGGTTTGCAATGAAATTCTAACTTGGCGATACAACTCTTATAAACTTCAAGTGACGGCTGCAGCAAAGGCTTACAAGAATGGCGTTCAGATTCGGTAATGCGAAATCTTAAGTACCTTTGTTTTTCGTTTTTCCGTTTTTCCATGTTAATAAAGGAGCTTTTATTTTCCCCATTTCTCAGTAATCAAGCGCCACATGATGATTTATCATAGACAGATGCACACTTGATCAATTATATTCGGAATAATAAGAAGAACAAGGAGTAAGTTCTAACTGACCATACAGCTTTTTAAAAACTTCAGTTTTTGTCCACTCTCTGCTGTTCCGTGTTTTCTAATCTAATTGCAACATGTGCATCATTAGTGAGGTCGTTGTAGAAACCGATTGGTTGCAAGTTACCCAAGACGCTAGACCTTTTGCCGCCAGAAATTGGGTAATGGATATGGTTATTGATGTTGATGGTATTCGTAATACAATCGAAAACCCAAGTGTTATGTATTTTCCGACAATCATAAAGGTATTCATATTCCTTATTGTGTCAAATGCTTGTTTTTGGTTTTTGAAATGACAAAGAATTTTGATAAATGTTCTCAAATTTTCAGGGAGTTGTCGGTAAAAAGGGGTTTCGAAGTTAATACATCCTACTTTACTATTTACCCCTCAATCTAAACACAACCCAACTGGTAAATAAATATTCTCTTACTTTTTTTTTCCATGAAATTTTTTCCCAATGCATTTTTTTTCCATTTGAAGTCGATCAATCCTACTTGACTAGTTTGTAATATTTCAGGCTTTCTTTCCTTATTGTGTGGAGAGATCACATTGGTTTGCATGCGTTGTTGACTTTGGGAAAAGGATGAACTTCATACTCGACTCCAACCTGCCGAGGCGCCGTGAAATCAGGCAAAAGTTTTTAGTTGAACAGGTATGATTTATTAGTTTTTGCATAAAAACATGTTACCCCTCACTTATTATATCCGGAAGGTTGCTCAACATTTTTTGACTGCCCAAAATGCATTGTCGAATGAAAATACTGTTGGTGATCTTTATGTGCATGAAATACCCTTGTATGTGCATGACATACCCTTGCATGTGCATTAAATAGCCTTATACCACAATCACAATCACTCACTGTCTTGTTGTTGTATAGCTCATGCCTGCTTTGGAGATCATCGCAAGAGACTCTCCAAGATACACAAGGTTGTTGGAGATCAAGACTTTTAAGTGGGAGGTTGTGCAAGTGCCTCAACAAAAGAATGGGTATTCTTGTGGAGTTTATTTGTTAAAGTGGCTAGAAAATTTGTGTGATCAAGCATCATGGAGTGATGAGCGTTCTTACGAGGTATAAATTTTTCAACAAACTTTTGTAAACATTATTCAGTATATTTTATTTCAAGCATTTCAATATTTGTTGTCAAATAAAATTTTTACGTAGGATTTGGATGAATATGGTACGAGTATGATTGCACGTCTCATCAAATGGAAGCGAAACAAGAGAAAGGTAAATATAAAGAACCTTGAATGCCTAATTTAAATTTTGCCTAATTTTAATCTTCTTTTCATTAGATTCTGTCTCGGAGTGACTTTTACGTAACAAAGATATTCCCCCCCCCCCGTTTTTTTTGTAGGATTATCACTAGGTGATATTTTCTAAACACTTGATTCGAGGGATGTGCAAAGGGAGTGGCGATGACCTAATCCAAAATTCAAAACACTTTGCCATTTTTGATCGATTCCTTGAGTCGAGGGATGTACAAAGGGAGTAGACCCTGGAATATTAGATTCTTGTGGAGTTTATTCTGGAATATGTAGTACACTAAGTCTTGAGAGTACATATTAGATTTTGGAATATGTAAGGCGTGTAAGCATAAAGTCATGTTTCTGGACTAATTCTAAAAACATGTCACGGGGCAACTAAAACGAGAAACAATTTTCAAAATTGGATAACGAACATATCACGAGGCAACGAAAACGAGAGACAATTTTCAAATTTGGATAACAAACATGTCACGAGGCAATGAAAACGAGAGACAATTTTCAAAATTGGATAATAAACATGTCACGAGGGAACAAAAACGAGAGACAATTTTCAAAATTGGATAACAAACATGTCACGAGGCAACGAAAACGAGAGACAATTTTCAAAATTGGACAACGAAAAGGCTGTAATGAAATCTGAAAACATCGTAAATGCATTAAAAACTGTTCCAAATGCATGAAATAACAGTGTGCATGCTTGAAATATGTAACTCATGTGTCCAAGGTCAAATCTTAAAGTAATCTCAAGTGAACTTTTAAAATGTTGCATTTTAATTTAGATTTTGGAATATTATTATTAACTTTGACGGTTGGGGATGTGGTAGCAAAGAAGGATGTAGTGGTAGATCAAATTAATCGCCGTAAGGTTTCTTGATACTCGCATAATGTGTGCATGAAATAACGTTCTTTGTGCATGAAATACATGTGTATGTGCATGAAATACCGTTGTATGTGCACGACATAATGGTGACAGGAACACTCAGGCTTTTCATTCTATAAGTGTTACATTCATTCGTTTTAAGAAAAAAATTCCAACATCTATCAAATAAAATAAAAATTCCCGAATTATTCAATAAGGCAAATGTCCAATATCTATCAAATAAAATAAAATTCCCGAATTTTTCAATAAGGTAAAATAAAAAATTACTCTACTCATTGTCGGTTGTCCTTCGGTCACAATTCCTACTGTCGTGGTTCGCCATCTCCCCACAGGCCCTGCATTTTCTTAGCGCTTTCTTGTTCACTTCTCCAGCTTGTTCTCTTTGTGAGATCAGCCTTTTTCCCGACCCTTTGTTTTTGCACTACCTTGGAGGCAAAACCTTAATCTCACTAGGGATGCTTGTTCCTAAAAGCATCCCAATTTCAACATTCTTGTCCTTTACCTTTGCAAAACCAGTATTTTCACTTTCATCAGGGGTAATTTTTACCCTTTCCTTGAACTCACGCAAAATCCCAAGCAACTCAGCACAATGCCCAGGACTCTGTTCAACAAGTGCCACACAAGTAAACAACTCTAACCATAACTCGCCAACTTTGTTTTTCTGTACATCCATTGATGTACAATCAGCAAGCTATTGGCCATTAGGGCCGACGATTGGCTGGCAGGTTGCTAGTTTGCTCCACCGACTAAGCAGGTAGTCACTTGGAACTTTCTGAATTCCCCGATCTTTAAAGACACACAGAGCATGTCGACAGAGCATTCCATGTCTTTCAAACTTCTTGCAAGTGCATACCACTGAAATATCATCCTTCTTAAAACCAACCTTATACGTTTTATTTCGAACTTGATCTATGATATCTGTGTATAGAATTGGATAGGTTTTATCTTTTACTTTATCCCCAACACCACATGAATAGCAAGCTGCTTCGACTTCTTTTTGAAACTCGCCGAAAATTGTTGGAGTGAAGATTTCTGATGCATGCTTTTCTAGGGCTAATGGAGTCGACAACTGGGGGAAGAAGTTTTTTGATTGTGCAACAAGTTTCGAATGAGTCCATCTTTGAGCATCCATTGTACTCTCAAATCTTATCCAAAACTCAACTAGGGTTAAATTAGGATTATTGAAGTTGCTGAAAAAGTGGTTTTCTGACTCTGACCTAGAGGTCGTTCTCATCAAGCCTCCTAAAAACAGATCACGAAAGTAAGCTGGAAGCCACATATTTCTAATGTTGTACTTCTCCTTAATCCACTCGTTATCCGACAACCCATGAGATTCAACTACTGTTGTCCACCTTTCCTCAAATTCAGGCGGCTCCACATCTTCGCTCCAAACACATCGGTTTATCTTCTCCAGGAACTCAGTATCTTTATATATTACAGGCCCTACTTTCTCAAGCAACTTTTTTAGTATGTGCCACGTGCAATATCTGTGTTTCACCTTGTCTTTCCAGGCTAATTTCATTCCTTCTTCTATCCCCGCATCTTCATCAATTATCATACAAACTGGATGACGACCCCCCATAGCCTCTACGAATTTCGTAAATAGCCAAGCAAAGGACTCCTTACTCTCATTTATAATAAGTCCAGCCCCAAAGGTCACGCATCTCTTATGATTATCCACCCCTGTAAAAGGATCAAATATCATCCTGTACTTGTTTTTTCTAAAGGTCGTATCGAAAGAGGTCATGTCCCCGAATAGCAAATAGTTTTTAATACTAATGGGGTCAGCCCAAAACACATGTGACAATCGACTTATCTCGTCTACCTCAAAATAAAAATAAAAAGATGGACACATGTGTTTTATCTTCATAAAATGCTCAATAAGCATTTGAGCATCTCCCTCTGATAAATAATTTTTGATATCTCTAGAAAAGTTCTTAAAATCTTCCAATGACGCACCCACATTCCTATAACCTCTAACATACTCCTTGAACAACCTATACGACTTAACTGGACCTATGTTATTTTTGGAGTTGTCAATTATCATTTTTTTGTGAACTACATTCAACTCTCTCGTTTGTGTCAAATGTACCATTGTTGATGGTGTTTGTGGCATATGATTATGACCTTCATGAAAATCATATATTTGGTATTTACCATATCAGGACCTTCCTCCAAAATTCGCTTAAATTTAATACAAGGACATTCTATCCTAGTCCTTTGCCTCCTGTGATTTTTCCCTTTCGCTTAACATACTCCAGCCTTATTACACACAACTTTTTTATGGGTAACAACACCATTTTTAGACTTTTGTGAGCTTAATCTAGTCACAAACCCACATTCTTTTGCATATGCTTCATAAAACTCAACACCTAGTTCAAGGTTATCGAATAGCATACCAATATCAGGCTTAAGATGGTTGAGACACTCAAAAACCCGATTCATGTTGCTTGAAGCTAGAACCTTCTGCTGCCTCCTCGTCCTCTGCCTCCTCTACTATGATATCTGCCTATGTGGTGCAATTAAAGTAAGAAAGATGAGGTATACAAAAGCATATGAAATGTAGCTTTAAAAAGATGAAAACATCAAGCAACTACCAGGATGAATAGAATTGTACCTTCAACAAATTCGAAAGTCACAACTTCAGGAACATCATGTTCAACTGCTATTGCAGATATTTCTAATATAGACTGACATGCATTAGCTTCAACATTCGCTCCTTCGTTTGTAATGACATTTGAAGAAGTTTGTGATAGTATTGAGGAGTTGTCATTATTGCTGCAACAAGAAATGTCAAAAATTAAATAAGCAACAATACAACAGTATAATTCATGAAATTGAGTCCCTGATTTTAACAAATGTAGGCAATTTCACAATTTCTCCAACCCTAATTTCTCAATTAAGCCAATTTGATTCACAAAATCACATTTTGATGCACCTAAACAGGAATTTGATGCATATAAACAGGAATTTGGATGCACATAAACAAGATTTTGATGCACATAAACGGTCTCCAACCTTAATTTCTCAGTTTCCCCAATTTAATTCATGAAACCCTAATTTCTCAACTAGGCCAATTTGATTCACAAAATCACATCTTGATGCACCTAAACAGGAATTTGGTGCATATAAACAGGAATTTGGATGCATATAAACAAGATTTTGATGCACATAAACGGTCTCCAACCCTAATTTCTCAGTTTCCCCAATTTAATTCATGAAATTCTAAATTCAGAAGCATGATTTATCAATCCAGAAACTTAAGAGACGAATCAAACCCTAATTTCATGGTTTCAACAAATTTCTCAAATCCCCTAACCCTAATTTCTCAGTTTCCCCAATTTAATTGACGAAATCTTAAATTCAGAACCATAATTGTTCAATTCAGAATTCTAATCGGTTAATCAATCCCTAATTTCACGAACAATTTAATTTAATCGACTAAATCAACTAATTTCACAACAAATAATCATAAAGATCGAAATTTTACCTCGAATTTAAAGGCGTCATTGATTGAAGCAGCGTCGCAAGGTTGATTGTCGAAGAATTTATCGTTCGATTGTAGAGAGAGAAACAGGAATTTGATTTTGGAAGAGGCGATGGCGGAAGGTTAGAATGATGAGAGAGAAGCAGAATTAGAAAATGACTGAGATTACGCGGGTTTGGGGGAGACGCGCGAAAAAAGTTGGGGGTTTGGTTAAGGTAATCTCAGCGTATTATTAGATTGTTAAGTGGTTCTCATGGTTCTCATTATATGGGTGGTTCTCACCGGATCTCGACCCTATATATATATATATATATATATATATATATATATATATATATATATATATATATATATATATATATATATATATATATATATATATATATATATATATATATAGGAATGGGATCATGTAAGTATGCCTCATATATTTGAGGATTGAGGATTAATAACAGTCGTCAGATCTAAGAGATCTTATGGCCATCAATCGCGCTCATCTCATTAAGGGCAGATCCGTCTTTTCACTTTGTAATATAAATGTGCCCATCACAGCTTTCTTTCGTCATTATCTCTTACTCCGTTTCTCTCTCTAACATATATTTTCAGCCAAAGCTCTGAATTTCCCCTAATTAATTCCCTCGATTTTCGTCTACTCATCTTCTATGATTGTCTATCGACGAACATTTTCTACTCTTTAAAATCACAATATCTGGTATGTTTCTAGTATCTTTTCCGGTTTTTGTTTTTTTTTTATTTCTGATTTTCTTTTGGATTCAATTGTATGTAATTACTTTTGTTTAATCGTAAGTGATTGATAATATTTTCTAGTCTTGATTCTTAGTTTCACAGTCGGATTTCATGATTTCTTTCTATGCTACAAACGATTAAATTCATCATTAAACAAAATGAAAGCAGGTATGAGAATTGATTATTTTTAGTGGATTTGAGTTTTCACTGAATATATTGGTACAAATCCATGTTATTATGCTATAGTTATGTTAAGATTATGAGTAATTTGATATCTTTTGTAAACTTCTTGATGCAATCAAGTAATATGTAACGTTTTGTATGATTTGAGTAGCTTAATTAATGTATGATGCCTAAGTTGTCAATGTTTTTGTCTGTCTTTTTTGTCTTATTTGATTGAAGTTATTGAATCTTTTAGTCACTAGTTTATTAAGTGCGGTAAGCTTTGTGGAATCGTAAGTTATGGATCGATTGCTCCTTCGCAATAGGATCAACTTGTACACATAACCAACTTTTGGATTATTACATCTTACAAGATTTGGTTTAAAGTTATTGGACATTATGTTGCCTCACATAATGTGCTACTCAAATCATACAAAAACAATCAGGGCAGTGGCAGATGCAAACACAAGTAGAGACGGGTACGACTTTGATTATGGTTTTTCTGTGATCATGTTGGATATGGGCATGTTCCAGTAGATTACAGAAATGTGACTGTTAATGGCAAGGTGGGTACAATCAGGGCAGTGGCAGATGTGGCATCTGCAACAAAAGTTGAGAAGCATTCAAAGAAAATGGAGGAAGGTGTTGTAGTTAACAAGTATAAGCCTAATAATCCTTACACTGGTAGTTGCCTTCTTAATACTAAGATTACTGGTGTGATGCACCTGGAGATACCTGACATATGGTTTTTTTCCCATGAAGGTGTAAACTCTTACGATAAGACCGTCTTATGTAAACCGTATGATTTAATCGGCTTGACTCATTTAGATGCTGTAGGATTTAATTAGCCTATGATTTGGTTTGAAGTTAGTGGATATTATGTTGCCTCACATACTGTGCTAGCTTATATTTGAATTCCATCATTTTCTTCAATTTGTGTTTTATAAAGTGCGTTTTGTTGTTAAAAGTGGGTAGTATACTTTTGGGGTATGTAGTGTTAGTGATAGAAGCTAACGAGTAATGGTAGAGAACACAGATACATATCGTGTCACATTACCTTACTCGTGTCTTTTCTGACTTGTAAGTTAGTATTTGTGTAAGTACTTGAGTTAAAAGTAAATGAAAATTGGTAATACATGGATTTTGTCGGTCTTTTCTCGGAGAATTATGATTTAAGACTTCAGGAAAAACTTAGTAAGGTAACTGTTACATGAACCTTATTTTTTCCAATTAGAGTAACTTTACTTTCGTTTTCTAACGATATAAATTCATATCATGTCAGATTACCTTACCCGTGTCCTTTACTGAATGTGCTTTATTGAAGCCTATTAGCTCAACTGGTAGAGCTTTGTGTGATCACACAAATATGTAGGTTCGAATCCTACATAGGCTAATACCATAAGTATATGATATCGTGTCAGGTGATCTTTCTTTTTGCGGCTAAACGCTTTAATTATGGTCTAAGTGTGTGATATTGTTTCAAATATATTGTGATATTTTACTTTAATGATTGTGATATTGTTTCTCGTATAACAGAAGTGGATAGGGATTTAAAAATTCTTTTTAGTTCAATATTGTTTTGTATATAGTGTGATATTATTTTACATATAGTGTGATATTACTTCTAATGAATTGTGATATTTTATTTTACTGAATGTGCTATTGTTTCACAGTAGCACAAATTGAAGACTCCTTTTAAAATACTTTTAACCGTGATATTGTTTTGTATACAGAGTGATATTGTTAATAATTACATCTGGTATTGTATAACAATATTACACAAGCGGTATTGTCTACAATTAAGCGTGATGTGATGATATTGTTTCAGAAGAATGGTGATATTGTTTCAAATGAAGTGTGATATTGTTTACAATAACGTGCGACATTGTAAAATATAAAAGGCAAATCTTGGTAACACTATATTATTTTGATTATGAGGTTTTATAATATTGTTAACCAAAAATGGAGAAAGAATACAAAATTGTTGCCATTTGGAATTACATCTAGTATAATGAGTAAAAAAGACGATTTTGCTTAGTTGATGATGTAATATAGACTTTCTCAGCATGCACACAAGCTCTTAATCAACATCCGCAAGTAAAGAAAACTAAAAAAAAAAAGAAATAATGTCAGTAGTAAATTTAACACATTAATAACGAAACTGTGATATTGTTTCTAAGGACTTGTGGTATTTTATCTTAATGGTTCTGATATTGTTTCACAGTATCACAAAATTAGAGAGTCAAAGCACTTGTTAAATAGTGATATTATTGAACCTGATCTTGTATAATGTCAGAACAAAATTACATATCTGAATTAATTAATGCTTCACACAAAATCAGTGTGACATCCTAAAATATCATCAAACATGAAGTACCAAAATGTCAAGAGTTGCCAACAAAACACCACGATCCTACTCGATATTAGCACGACTAATATAACCTATAAGCAAACACTAGTAAGTATATCACATCATGGCATAACCCGCTTAAGCACGTTCGCCTCTGATCCTCGTAGCAAGATGAATATCCTTGGGCATGATGGTAACCCACTTGGCATGGATGGCACACAAGTTTGCATCCTCAAACAAACCAACAAGGTACCTTCCGCAGCCTCTTGTAGAGCCAACACAACATGACTCTGAAATCGCAAATCAGTCTTGAAATCCTGTGCAATTTCACGAACCAGCCTCGAATGGCAAAGCTTCCGATCAACAACTCGGTGCTTTTTCGGTACTTCCTAATTTCATGAAGTGCCACAATTCCCCCGGCATGTACCGTGGGCTTCTTCACTCCACCAGTTGTCGGTGCCAACTTACGTGCTGCCTTTGTGGCCAATTGCTTCCTGGGGGGCTTTTTTCCTGTACTCTTACGCAACAAAAGCATAAAATCTGCCACAAACCTCATATGTCACAGAGCCACCCGAAGTACGTAACTGACTAACGAAGAGTCACGCTTGATATTGTACCATTTGCAGAAAAAATACAGATTGCCCTTGGACCATGTTCAGAAAATGACATGATTTTAGATGACACATCCTGAAGTAAAAGCAAAAACAACTCTTAATCAGTGCACTTAAGAACAATAATGAAGCTTGATCGAGTTGTTTTTAAGTCAAGTGTTTTTTACCAAGTCAATTCAGGTTTGAATGTTATGTGGGATGTTCGTTTCCGAAATCAGTAATTCGGATTGATCTAAGTCTAAGTACAATTATATAAATCCCAATTAATATGCCTATACAAGTAATCCAGTATACCAACATTACTGTTGTATTTCACCAGGCCAACAAATAAAAAAGGATCTGATGAAATAACAAGATGCAAAAATATTCAAGATGGACAATATTTACTCAGGAAACGTAACATCACATCACAACAAAGATTAGACATCTGCGCATGCAACAAGAAGGCATAGTATCGAACACTTTATGTTACTTCGACTCGGACGCATGTGCGTGAAACAAAGCTAAGAGTTAGATACATACTATTATACTCGACTACAGGTATACCTAATTTGAAAAAAACTGAATCAAAATCTGAAAATAATTGCACAATTTCTCATAATTATACCTAATATTTGATTATATTGCAGATTCAAAACAATAATACAACATTTATTGAATAATTACTCGATTTTAACAATTATTTCACTATATTATACCTAAATTCAAAAATTTGAGAGCATTACGACAAAAATTGTACCTGAATTTTGCTCAAAACGCAATTATATTGAAGAATGATCGATATTGCTTCATAATTTTGAGTGATTCGCCAATCTAATCCTTCGTTCACTTCGTTTTTGGTTCAATTTTAGAGAGAGAAAGTGTAGAGTGAAAAGAAAATTTTATGCGTTATGTTTTTTTATCAAGGCTGAGTGTGTTATTTTACCTTTATCAGCGACTGATATTGTTTAGAAGAACGAGTGATATTTCATTCGTTACTCAATCCTCAAATATTTAGGAGTTCTCACCGGATCCCGACTCTATATATATATATATATATATATATATATATATATATATGAAGACTCTATTGATCCAAAAAACTCAAGAGGGGGGGTGAATTGAGGATTTAAAACTTTTTAAAGCTTTTTCGATTATGGGTATGTAATTGATTATTTAAAGTTTATTGATTAAACTTTAACTAATCAACTAATGAAAGTAAACAGAATAAACGAAACAAACGAAAGAACGAAGAGACACACAGTTTTTAAAGTGGTTCAGTTTCACAAGTTGAAACCTACGTCCACTATTCTCGATTAATAAATTTAGTACCTTTCTACGGATTACAAATTTACTAACCCAACTCGTACAGCTAACTCTAGCTATAACTCAATGAGTACCGTTAAATACTCGAGTGACTAACTTACGCTAATAAGAAAGCACTAATGATTCTAACAAAGGTTCACGTTAATGAACAAGTTAAGAAATCAACTAAGCACTATTATCTTATAACGATAAATGAAGAACGAGTATGCAATTTTTATGACACACGACCTTTCAAAATAGCAAATTGGTTTTTCTGTTTAAAACACACGGTTTGCTTTGTAAAAATTAAAATCAATTTTTATGCTTAAGGTCTCTCTTTTAGATGTTGTAAATAGCAAAGTATTTATAGGAGGAGAAAGAGTAGGCTACACGGTTTTGTCAAACCCTAATAGCCGAAATAATAAGATATAGAAACAAATCATATCTTCTTATTATCTCTTTCCTAAAAGCCCTCAAAAGATAATAAAGAATATTCAAAGAGATAGAATATAATCTTTCCAATTATTATCTTTACTATAAATTCTAAGATTATGATAAGATTTCCTAAAACAAGAATATCTTTAATCATAAATAAATATATTAAGTGAGATATATAAGATATGTAAAGATATTATTATAGAATAAAATCTTTACCTAATATACCCTAGGCAACACGAGATACCACGGCCCATAAGCTTCTTGAATCGTGCAAACCCTAGTCTTAACATATGATTAGAATTTAAGTTTTAAGAGAGGCTATCTAGAAACCCTAATTAGTAGCAAAGTCCAACTCATAAGTTGATCCATCATGACTACCAATTAACGTTTACTATAAAACCGCACTTCTCACTAAACTGGGCTTTACCATATAAAAACTTTCAATAAAACATTTAAAACAAACTTTAAACAATTAAAAAACAATTTTCGAAACAATTATAAGTCGTGTGCAAAAACCCAGCATTTCAATGTTATAGTAGAAGAGCTATAACATTGAGCTCTTTTACTAGTAATGTTATAGCTGTAAAGCTATAACTTTACTAATTCAAGAAACTCATTCTTGATTACCATTACGAGATAATCACCTATACTATTCTAATCTTCAAGGAGATCTTTGAGTATAGGCTACGTCATCATCCAAGCTTGATTAATCTTTAGACGAGCTTCGTCTTCAGATAGTTCTTGAATCGTTTGATCTTGAACGAAGGCTTGAACTTCTCACGCAATTGTCACAATCTTCTTTGTTGCTCGTAATAGATTAGTTCTAAAATACTTAACAAACGATTACACGCAACAAGTATATAGAATGTAAAACACCTTGACATCATCAAAACATAATCATACAAACTATATGGTTCAACAAATTCCCCTTTTTTGATGATGGTAAGTCTCCTAAATTTGTGACTAAGTAAAAAGTTCCCCCTCAATATAATACCGTTATTTTGATAATAAAGAGTAACGCAAGATCAATACAATTTTTCAAAAAAAAACCAAAACTTAAGGACTTTAAGAGACAATTGGTCTTGAGAAGGAGCAAGCTTAGGTAGATGCTTACTATAGACGTTCTTTCCCCCTCTTGACATCATCGAAAAGCTACGAACAAATCAAAAATGACTAGAATAATATAAGACGAGACAAGAGATAAAACGTCATAGGAAATAGTAATAACACGCAAAAACTATAATCATCCAAAGATAATTAGCATACAAACTAAGAATTAAACATGTTTGAAGCCAAAATGGGCCGAATGAACACATGTCTAATGAAACACTTGGGCCATAACCACAAGCGCATTGCCAAAATGGGCCGAATAAGAAGTTTGCTTAACACACCACTAAAAGAAATAAAAAAAAGCTAATTAAGGTAAGGGCTAATTATGGTAAGGCAGGGAGATCAAATGTTACGGGTCTTATATGGGTTTACGTAGTCGGGCCTAGTACGATGCTCTAAGGCATCAAGACGGTCAAATGAGCTTCGAACCAGCTGAGAAAGTGTACCAATGCTCCTCTCAAAGTTAAGCACTTTCAAGGAAAGAGCTTTTGTGGCCTCCAACGTAAGAGCTTGATCACCCGCCATGGCTTTCCCGTGCATCACCAAAGCTCCACCCTGACTCGTAAGGAAGGTGAGACGATCACCGTGTGGGAACACTTCCCCACGAATTGCCTTCAACTCCCTCTCAAAACCCGCTAACCTCTTGTCTACTTCCTCCATCCAAGAGTACACCCGAGTAGCATCCAAGCCCGAGTCTAAAGACCGAGATGGTCCAACCCGTGACAACACCGTAGCCAAATTAGTCGAATGCTCCTCGAATTTCTCCATTAAGCCACTCATAAACCACTCCAACTTTGACTCGATAGCTCCCAAACCCGAATCCACCGGGGCTTTCTCAACATCTTTTGCAAGAAGCAACTCGGGTCCATCAACAACAAGACCCATTAGCTTGATCAACTTGTCACACATACAGTCCCGCGCACTAACACCGTAACTGTCAGGCCCCACTACTTGTTTTATTTCCAACAATCGAGATATCCACATACCATATAGCAAATCGATTGTAGTGCTCAACTTCTCCTTAGTTACCGTAAGACTTGTCTGAATTATACGGTGTAAGACAACACTACCCAAATTCACCTTCTGACCTTCCAACCAAGAATAAACCATTATAGCTTCATAACTCGACACCTTATCACGGCCTCCTCTCCTCGGCACCACTGTGTTCCACAAAAAGTTCAAGAGGAACTTGATTTTTGTCGAGAGAGGACGAACCACGATATTACCTCCCTCCGCCATCTCCTCAAAATACTTCTTT
The DNA here is from genome assembly GCF_048544455.1 of Silene latifolia. Lineage (NCBI taxonomy): Eukaryota > Viridiplantae > Streptophyta > Magnoliopsida > Caryophyllales > Caryophyllaceae > Silene > Silene latifolia. Next base: position 26,913,559 of record NC_133538.1, read on the forward strand.
ACTAACAACTCCTTTTCACTCACAACATTAGACCACTCAAGACTCGGATTTAATTCAATTCCTTCATCGGGAACCGAAAAAGCAGAGCAAAAATCCAAAATAGAGACTGTCACATCCATGCCATTAACAACCGCATGCAAGACTCCTTTCTTAATTGAGACACTAGCAAAGAATTTAACCACCTCAACTGGGTAAACAGGACCCGAAAACTGACAAATGTGACTCCACCCTTGAAAATCAAGAAAATTAACAAAGAAAGCAAGAGCGGGAACACTAACCGACCAAGATTTCGGATAGTACCTACCACCATGAATGGAATACCTCAAAACTCGATTAACTAGGATGCTTTCATCATGAGTAAGCCGAACACGATTTAACCCTTCCTTGGTCGCGGCTTTTGAAGCATCCCTAAGCAAGGTACGAGCAACACCATTCCGAACTATCACCTCGGGTTCCTCCACAGCTTCACTATCATCAACAACTACTTTATTTTTACCCTTGAAAAGACGACGTCTTTTACCTTCGGACATCGATTCGTCTCGACTACGAAACTGGGGCAAATTTTGGTTTGGTTGTGGTGAAGGACAATTAATGGAATGAGGATCATGTGGTAGTAGAGGTGATGTTTGGTTAGGAAAGGGGCGGTTTTAGTGGTGACGGGTTGAGGATCGGGTATTTTTTGCATGAGATGAATTCATGATGATGGTGATTGTTGAAAAAGGAGGTGATGGTGATGGTTTGTGTAAAGGAGATGAATTGTGATGATGGTAAAAATTTGAGAGAAAGAAAAGTATGCAAGTTGGGTTGGGTGGACGGTTAACACGCAATGGGTAGATATAGGTGTAGGCTAGGGTTAACAAGTGGAGAGTAAGTATGGTAAGTATATAATTAGGAGTATGAATTATGGTAGGTATATGAATTTAAGGGATAGATTTGATAGGGAAAGGATAAGTATAAGGAATTTGTATTTGTATAGGAAATTTATTGTGTGAGCCGTGTACATGAATTTGCAAAAGGAAAGATTCTTTGTGATTTGGAAAAAAAATAAAAGAATTGGTGTGTTATATTTATTGTAATAAGGAGTTAGTTTGTATAACAATTAAATTCCAAATAACAAATAGAATCTTATGATAAAAATATCCCTACAACGAAATTATTCATGCAACGCAATATACGGACACAGTCATACAATCTTAACTTATCTAGTCAGTCATAAAAGGATTGAACAAATATAGAAGCTTAGGTACCACTGATTAAACCAATTTCCAACCGTAAAGTCTCAAATCGTTCTCTTGCTAATGATTTTGTCAAAATGTCTGCTCATTGTTTTTCAGTACTACAAAATTCAAGTTTTATATTCCCCTTCTCAACATGGTCTCGTATAAAATGGTGTCTTATTTCAATATGTTTGGTACGTGAATGTTGTGCGGGGTTTTAAGAAATTATTATCGCACTGTATTATCACATAAAATAGGAATACATCCTACGTCAACACCATTATCACGTAATTGTTGCTTAAGCCATAAAAGTTGAGTACATACCAGTCCTGCGGCAATATATTCGGCTTCAGCAGTTGAGAGAGCGACCGAATTTTGTTTCTTCGAACCCCAGGTAACGATACACGGTCCGACAAAGGTGGCGACACCCGACGTGCTTTTTCTGTCTAGAGAACATCCTGCGTAGTCGGCATCGGAATAACCGACTAGATCAAAATTGCACTCCATTGGGTACCATAGGTATAAGTTGGCTGTTCCAATCAAGTAACGTAAAATTCGTTTTACGGCCGTCTTATGCGATTCTTTGGGAGACGATTGATATCTCGCACAAACGCATACGCTAAACATAATATCGGGTCTACTTGCGGTCAAATATAACAGTGACCCAATCATCCCATGGTAAGTAGTTTCATCAACTGATTTACCATTTTCATCCAATGTCAATTTCTTGTTCTCGACCATTGGAGTAGGCATAGCGTGTGAATTTTCCATTCCAAGTTTCCGAATCAATTCTTTGACATATTTTTGTTGATGGATTTTAATGCCTTCATCAGTTTGTTGTATTTGCAGACCTAGGAAGAATTTCAATTCCCCCATCATACTCATTTCGAACTCGGAAGTCATCAACTCAGAAAAATATTTGCATAGGCTCCGGTTGGTCGATCCAAAGATAATATCATCGACGTATATTTGAACAACTAAAAGGTCAGAACCCTCAGTTTTTAGAAATAGGGTTTTGTTGACGGATCCTCTACTGAATCCACTGTCAAGTAGAAACTTAGATAATCGATCGTACCAAGCCCTAGGTGCTTGCTTTAATCCGTATAGGGCTTTATCCAATTTGAACACGTGATCCTCAAATTTGATGTTCTTAAAACCAGGGGGTTGTTCAACGAAGACTTCCTCTTGTAAATAACCATTCAAGAATGCTGTCTTGACATCCATCTGGAAGAGTTTCATTCCCTTGTGTGCGGCGAATGCTATCAAGTCTAATAGCTTCAAGACGAGCAATCAAAAGAAAGTCTCGTCATAATCTATTCCTTCTGGTTGATTATATCCTTGGACCACCAATCTTGCTTTGTTTCTGACAATGACTTCGGCATCATCTAATTTGTTCCTGAAGACCCACCTAGTTCCAATGACTGAACGATCTTTTGGTCTAGGAACTAAATGCCAAACCTTGTTTCTTTCGAACTGTTGAAGCTCTTCTTGCATAGCTAAAATCCAATCTGATTCAGCGAGAGCTTCATTGATATTCTTTGGTTCGATCATGGATAGAAAAGAGTAAAAGGAACAGAAGTTGTTTAAGGAACGTCTTGTTTGAACACCCGTCTTAATATTTCCAAGAATATTATCCATGGGGTGTGAATTCTTGTATTTCCATTTAGTTGAAGTACTTGGTTCTTCATCGTTATTTGAGCTTGACCCGACTTCATTTGGTTCGGAATTAGAGGAAGTTCCCCTAATCCAATCCGGTGTTGTGTTTGAGCCGATTATAACCTCGGACTCTACACCTTGATTTGGATTCAATGTTATAGTACCATCATCTATAACATTGGTTTGGGAGTTCTTGTCTTGAGTCAATGTTATAGTATCATCAACTATAACTCTGCCTTTCTCCTTTTTATCTTTTGAGGAACGATCAATTTCATCATTCGTTCCCTCAATTTCATTGTCCTCCAATTCCAATTCCGGGGGATCGTCTCTTGAAAGACGAAAGTTGGGTTCATCCATTTCTTCTTCCTCATCCTGTAAAGGCTTATCGAACACGTTATCTTCATCAAAAATAACGTGGACACTTTCTTCAATACAAAGAGTTCTCCTATTGAAGACCTTATAAGCCTTGCTGTGATCTGAATATCCTATAAAAATAGCCTCATCACTCCTAGGGTCGAATTTACTTAAACGGTTTTTACCGTTATTATGTACAAAACATTTACTCCCAAAACAGCGAAGATGGGAGATATTAGTTTTCGACCTCTGAGGAGTTCATAGGGGGTTTTCTTAAGGATAGGTCGGATCATAGCACGATTATGAATGTAGCAAGAAGTACTAATGGCTTCAGCCCAAAAGTTGCGAGGTAAACCACTACACAAGAGCATTGTACGTGTCATATCTTCTAAGGTTCTATTCATACGTTCAACGACACCGTTTTGTTAAGGATTTCTTGGTGCAGAAGAGTTATGCCCTGCACCATTAACTCTACAATATTCTATAAAAGTTTGGTTGTCAAATTCGGTGCCATGATCCGTACGGATAGATACGAGATTAGTCTTATATTTGTTTTGAACACGTTTTATAAGACAATCAAATTCTTCAAAAATTTCATCTTTTGAGTGAAGAAAGATAGGTCATACATACCTTGAGTAATCGTCTACAAGAACAAAGACGTACCTGGATCCTGCTCTACTCCTTACCTTCATAGGCCCACATAAATCCATGTGTACTAATTCCAAGGCTTGATTTGTGCTTACTACTCTTTTCGGTTTAATCGATGATCTAACTTGTTTGCACCTTGCACATGTGTCACACATCTTTTCTTGGTCGAACTTGATTTTAGGTAACCCTTTCACCAAGTCCCACTTCTTGAGTTTATTCAAGGTTAGTGAGCTAATGTGACAAAGCGTTTATGCCAAAGACAAGGATCATCAAGTGTAACTTTCATGCACGAAAAGGAGTTAGTAGGCACAGCATTTAAATCTACCATGTAAACATTCCTTTTTCTGTGGCCTTCAAGAATAACATTGCTAGTTCCTTCAATAATAATGTGACAACTATCAGTATGAAAAACTACTTTGTTACCTTTGTCACATAGTTGAGATATGCTTAGCAGGTTATGCTTTAGTCCATCCACGAGATAAACATCACTGATTGCGTGAGACTTAGAGATTCCGATTTTGCCAACTCCGATTACTTTACCCTTTTTATTGTCCCCGAACGTTACTTTTCCTCCGTTGAAGGGCTTGAGTGAAAGAAACAGATTCTTATCTCTGGTCATGTGTCTTGAACATCCACTATCAAGATACCATTGATTGTTTTCTTTCACTTATTCCTGCATAAAAGATTAGATACAGTTTTTAGGTACCCAAGCTAAGTTGGGTCCCTTATGATTAGTTACTCTATAAACTAGATCCTTTCGAATCAAGACTTGTCTAATGACCGTTTTTCTAACCCTTGGTTTATTTGACTTGGGAGGAGTTCTAGGGTTAGGGTTTTCTCTAGGTCTGAGAATTTCTCTAGGTCTTTCGTGACTATTTCCCTTGTAAGTAGGTTTACTAGGTTGAGATTGACAAGGGTTTTATGAGGTGCTAGGTTTCTTAGAGTAGTCAAAGGCCATGTCATAGAACCAACGAAATTTGTTGTTCCTTTCTTCGTTAGGTTCGTTAGTGGAGGTATCCTTATCCTCGTCAACCGTGTCAGCAGTTTTAGCATGGTCGGCATTTTTCCGTAAATCATGAGCGTTTTTGACACAATTGATATGGATGTGACCCGTATGACCACAGTAATTGCAAATCAAATATTCAGGAAGATCAGCATACTTCCTTTTTCTAAAATCAAAATCTGAAGGTGTTGATTTGCATTTAGAGTGATCTCTACGGCTGTAGCACTCATGTCCTAACCCCATCTTTATATTATTATCAGATTGTTCGGTTAGGAAGTTTAGGACTTTTGTGCTACCTTCCCACTTGTCATGGACCTTTACAGCGTGTAGAAGAAGGTCTTTTAGGGTTTTAATTTCCTCTTGACATTTCGTGTGATCTACATCATTGTCCTTTTTAAAGTTGTCACGAAAGTCTTGGAATCATTTGTTAAGGATAAACACAACATTGGTGTGTTGTTTCTTAACATTGATCATATCAGTTTTAGATTCCTTTAATTGCTTTAAAAGAGAGTCTATCTCTTTCTTCTGGTCTAAAATCACTTCTTCATTAGATGTGACCTTAGTTTCCAGAAGTTCCTTGACTTTTCTAAGTTCTAAGGTTATAGCTTCATTAGCTATAACTTTGGTTTGAAGGTGCTTGATGTTAAGCTTTAGGTCGGAAGTTATAGCTTCATTAGCTATAACTTTGGACTCTAATTCCTTCTTTTCAGCCATAGTACAATCTAATGTTGTAGCTTTCTTAGCTATAACTTTAGATTTCAACTTCTTAGCTTTAGTCTTGAGAGTATGATTCTCTTCCGCGATTTGGAGAATCTGTTCCTTTAGATCTTTCAATTCCAGATCCTGTTCGTGACACTTATCAAGAGATTGTTCAAAGAATTCAATTAAGGCACTTTTAGACAATTTCCTAACACGTTTTTTAAGCTCAAGATAACTTACCTCCTCATCGTCGTCTTCATCTGATTCTCCGAGAAAGCAATAGTTTGAATGAGAAGTTGTGCTTTCACCATCACTGTCGGAGATTAGGTCAAGACTAACACTGCTGAGACACAGGTTTGCTACTTCGTCGTCTTCAGATTCCTCGTCATCTTCTGAGTCAAGGTCTCCCCAACACGAAGCCATCATAACTTGCTTGAATTCTCTCTTTGTCTTCTTACGTTTCGTCTTGTCCTTTATCTTCTCCCATGTTGGACAATCTTTGATCATATGACCAGATTCTCCACACTTGAAGCAACCTCTATTTGCGAAAGACGATTTTGAGTCATTAACCTTTTTGTTGAATGACTTGTTGTTATTGTTGTTATAGTATGATTTTGTTTGTTTATTTCGAAATATCTTATTTTTAAAGCGTCGTGCAAATAAGACAGTTTCATCCTCTAGTTCAGAGTCAACTTCTTCACTCTTTAAGGCCATACTCTTATTGCGACTTGGTTCAGCGTCATCCTAGTTAAGAGTAATTTCATGGGCCATGAGAGCACCTATGTGTTCTTGATAGGAAAGGGTTTCAAGATCTCGTGATTCCTCCATTCCAGTGACCTTAGCACGCCACTTCTTAGTAAGACTCCTAAGAACCTTTCTAGCAATGTCCTCAGTACTGAATTTCCTACCTAGGTTTTTCAGTTCATTTATGATGCTTGAAAACCTTGCAGACATGCTATCTAAGGACTCATTGGGCTCCATAATGAATAGCTCATATTTTTGCATAAGCAAATCTATTCGGTGCTTCCTAACAATGGAAGTACCCTCATAAGCTAATTCGAGCCCATCCCATATCTCATTGGCCGTGGAACAAGAAGAAAACCGATCAAACTCGGTTGAAGTCATTCCGTTTTGCAGAAGACTTATTGCTTTGGAGTTCTTTTCGGCCTTCTTGTAGTCGGCCTCGACATAGTCCTCTTCTTTCTTTTCATAGGTAGTGCCTTCCTCGGATGCCACAAGAATTTTGTACGGTCCGTTTTGAATAATCCTCCAGCACTCCCAATCGTGTCCTTTCACATAGTGAGTCATCATGTTTTTCCACAATCCGTAATTCTTTCCATCAAAGACGGGACACTTGAGATATTTGGAATCCATTTATCACGTGATAGGCAGCGGAATATAAAACGATAAGATAAATGAAAAACAAGATAGATCAGCCTCTTTGCGGTTAGGCAATCAAGAGCACGAGGCTCTGATACCAATTGAAGAGTCTATTGATCCAAAATACTCAAGAGGGGGGGAGGGGGGTGAATTGAGGATTTAAAACTTTTTAAAGCTTTTTCGATTATGGGTATGTAATTTATTATTTAAAGTTTATTGATTAAACTTTAACTAATCAACTAATGAAAGTAAACAGAATAAACGAAAGAAACGAAAGAACGAAGAGACACACGGTTTTTGAAGTGGTTCAGTTTCACAAGTCGAAACCTCGTCCACTATTCTCGATTAATAAATTTAGTACCTTTCTACGGATTAAAAATTTACTAACCCAACTCGTACAACTAACTCTAGCTGTAACTCAATGAGTACCGTTAAATACTCGAGTGACTAACTTACGCTAATAAGAAAGCACTAATGATTCTAACAAAGGTTCACGTTAATGAACAAGTTAAGAAATCAACTAAGCACTATTATCTTATAACGATAAATGAAGAACGAGTATGCGAGTTTTATGACACACGACCTTTCAAAATAGCAAAGCGGTTTTTCTGCTTAAAACACACGGTTTGCTTTGTAAAAATTAAAATCAATTTTTATGCTTAAGGTCTCTCTTTTAGATGTTGTAAATAGCAAAGTATTTATAGGAGGAGAAAGAGTAGGCTACACGGTTTTATCAAACCCTAATAGCCGAAATAATAAGATATAGAAACAAATCATATCTTCTTATTATCTCTTTCCTAAAAGCCCTCAAAAGATAATAAAGAATATTCAAAGAGATAGAATATAATCTTTCCAATTATTATCTTTACTATAAATTCCAAGATTATGATAAGATTTCCTAAAACAAGAATATCTTTAATCATAAATAAATTTATTAAGTAAGATATGTAAAGATATTATTATAGAATAAAATCTTTACCTAATATACCCTAGGCAATACGAGATACCACGACCCATAAGCTTCGTGAATCGTGCAAACCCTAGTATTAACATATGATTAGAATTTAGGTTTTAAGAGAGGCTATCTAGAAACCCTAATTAGTAGCAAAGTCCAACTCATAAGTTGATCCATCATGACTACCAATTAACGTTTACTATAAAACCGCACTTCTCACTAAACTGGGCTTTACCATATAAAAACTTTCAATAAAACATTTAAAACAAACTTTAAACAATTAAAAAACAATTTTCGAAACAATTATAAGTCGTGTACAAAAACTCAAAGATTTCAATGTTATAGTAGAAGAGCTATAACATTGAGCTCTTTTACTAGTAATGTTATAGGTCGTAAAGCTATAACTTTACTAATTCTAGAAACTCATTCTTGATTACCATTACGAGATAATCACCTATACTATTCTAATCTTCAAGGAGATCTTTGAGTATAGGCTACGTCATCATCCAAGCTTGATTAATCTTTAGACGAGCTTCGTCTTCACATAGTTCATGAATGAATCTTGAATTGTTTGATCTTGAACGAAGGCTTGAACTTCTCACGCAATTGTCACAATCTTCTTTGTTGCTCGTAATAGATTAGTTCTAAAATACTTAACAAACGATTACACGCAACAAGTATATAGAATGTAAAACACCGTGACATCATCAAAACATAAACATATAAACTATATGGTTCAACAATATATATATATATATATATATATATATATATATATATATATATATATATATAAGATTAATTATTATTATTATATTATTAATTTTTTATAATTATTATCATTAATTTTTTATAATATTATTATTTTAGTTCAGTTCAGCTCAGCTCTATTCAGTTCAGTTCAGTTCCATTAAACTCAATTTAGTTAAGTTCAGCTGCATTAATCTTAGTTCAGATCAATTCAGCTATAAAATGCCAGAAACACCAGCACCTTAATATCACACAATAGTCATCAGATATAACTGAAACAAAAATAATCTGTATTAGGCATTCAAACGTTGAAGGCTTTATTTCAGCCAGCAAAAGTTGGAGTCCAATTTTCAGGTGCAACCTTACATGTAACAACTAAAATAAAATTGAAACATCTAAAAAGAAAACTAGGTTTGAACAATTTTTTTTTTTTGACAAGACAGGTTTGAACAATTAAAGTCGAATAACTAGACTTATTTGCCCTCTAATTTACGTTAATCTCTTGTAGTACATATGGTCATAGACACTGCAGTTTCTGTGGCTTTCTAAAGGGATTCTTGCAATGTCAACGATAAGCAATTAAGCACAGTTATCTACGCAAAAAGCAAGGATTACTGTCTAGCTTTTCTACAAAAGTTGTCAACAAGGGTGATGACTTGAGATGCGTCAAGCAGCTGTAGGCACGAGTCTTCCTCCCTGGAATTCCTCGTCTTCATCATCTTCGGAAACCATCCAAGGTTGTCGTGGTCCCTGCACCAGTGAACCTAGTAAATTTGCACCTTGAGCCACATTTCCTCACTTAATAAAGGCAAATTAGGCAATAGTGGACTGGTGGTACTAATATGCACTTAGATGGCTGATCTAGCTTAGTATGGGCCATGGGGTCTTGATTTTGATCCCCATAGATTTCAGCGTTGGAAATAGGGGCTCCTTGAGCCAAGACTATTTTTATCAATTGTCCAACATTGGTGAGGAAATGAGAGTTTTGTGTGTTTATATAACTCTTCATTCCTTGCACTATAACTAGTGGGTCAAGGGACCCTTTTGTAGAGGCTTCCGAGGTGCTTAATTCAGCTCGGACCCAAGCCCAACCTGGATCCGGATCCGGATACGTAATTCGAGACTAGGGATTTGGCAATCGCCTGCGACTGGCTGTGCCTATCTTTTTGGGCCAGGTCCGGTCCAAGAGTCATTGTCCAAATTCATATTTTTTTTTTTTGGTGGAATGTGATTATATTATAAAAAGGGTAAAAAAGATAATTACATGAGGATCCTTATAACTTTTTACAACAGATTCATAGTTTTCAGCCAATCTTTATCACCAATGCTTAGTTCCTTCTCATCTCTTCTTCGAACTCTCATTTTGACCTCTGCAATAATAAATTCAGCTACCTTTTTTGGTACCATCAGCACATACTCATTCTTGCTGCAGTTTCTCTGATGCCACACCTGGTATATTGCTCCCATCCCTACTGCAACTTGTACCCCCTTCTGCACCTTAGTCCCCTGTCGATCCACGCACCACTCCAGCATGTGCTGATCAGGGAGAGTGAAAGCAGATAACTGATTCAACCATTTGATTACCTGCTTGCTGTAACCACACCCAAAAAACACATGATTCATGCATTCTGCAGCCTGACCACAGAGGTAGCATGTATCATCAATATCTAACCCATACAGCAACAGCTTATCATTAGTTCTCAATGCCCCATGAGCAAACAGCCAGCCCAGAAATTGGTGTTTTAGAACAACCCAATCATTCCAAACTGCCCTGTACCACTGCACAGTACCTCCTGCCCCCTTAAGCCAATCAGAGCATCCAGCAGGGGTATAGCCAGTAGACTGAACATCCCATACTCCATCAACATACCCTGCTGTAATAATCTGCTTCACCCTACATATCCTCCTCCACACCCAACTTGAGTTATTACTAGGTTGGTACTCCATCCAGTCCTGCCCCTTGAGGTAGTTTGAAGTCACCCAACGAACCCAGATAGAGTCCCTCTTCTCAGCAACCCAGTTAGCCAGTCTCCCAACCATAGCTTCGTTACACCTCTCCTGATCTTTAATCCCAAGCCCTCCTTCCTCCTTTGGCTTGCATACAGTATTCCATTCCACCAAGGGTACTCTTCTATAATCAGTGCTATTATCCCAGAGGAAGTTTCTACACACTGCCTCAATCTTAGCAATTATGCCCTTAGGAAGGACAAACATAGAGGCCCAGTAAGAATGTAGAGAAGTTAGTACTGCTTTAACTAGTACTAGTCTCCCTGCATAAGAGAATCTCCTGGCACCATAGTTATGAATTTTTGCACATATCTTCTCCACTAAACACTCACAATCCTGCTTCTTCAATCTTGTCGTTTGAATAGGCATACCAAGATACTTGAAAGGCAAAGACCCTTCTGAAAAACCAGAAACTTTTAGAATATCCTTCTTTAGTTCCTCTGATACTCCCCTAAAGTAGGCATTTGATTTTGAAGCACTTATTTTCAATCCACTGGCTTTTGAGAAGGTGGTAAGGGACTGAAGTAAAATCATCATGGACTTAGCCTCCCCTTTGTTAAACAACAACACATCATCAGCAAACATCAAACTAGCTAGCTTCAATTCTTTGCACATAGGGCGATACTTGAAATCATACTTATCAACAGCATACTTTAGAGTCCTAGTCAAGTACTTCCAAATTCATATTGCAAATGTGTAAAACTTAGTCAATGTGGCTGCTCGACTAACTGGCTGCGTTTTAGGAGCACGACCAAGCTCCTTCAACTAACTCTATTTTTTCTATAAATAGAGTCTGATGCACAATCAGAACACATAAATAATGCAATCTCTTCGTCTCTTTCTCTCTATAATGTTCCTGGGATAAAGTAATCGTCTTGCTATCATTCTAAAGCGCTCACGTCTTAAGTGGGCAAGTCTGAGCGCTGTAGTATATATCCTTTGGGGACTACCGGTACCTGCAGATCTCCAACACGATCGGGCCAAAATAGTTTTCAAGGCAGTGGCTCTCATACCACGTCACTACGAAACCGGTTATATATTTCTGATCTCCTTATTTTTCCATTGTTTCTGCTTCATTTCACACCAACAATTTGAAAACTATCTTTTTTTGTTGCAGTTTGTTGCTGTAACAATGTCGTCTGTCTTGTCCAAAACTCTTCCTGATTTGCCTAAACTTGAGCGTCTAGATGGTAACAACTACAAACATTGGTCAAAAAAATTGCTGATGTTCTTTGAAAATTGATTATGTGCTATTTAGTGACCCTCCTCCTGCTGTTACTGAGTCTACTGCAGCTACGGTAGAACAAACCCCTCTAGTTATTTCTGCAGTTAAGTCAAATGAAGAGGCTATTAAGAAATTTGATAAGGATAACAAAACTGCTAAATAACATCTACTGAACAACATGACTGATATCCTGTTTGATTTATTTATAATTCATAAGTCTGCCCGTACCATTTGGGAGTCGTTGGAAACGACATATGGTGCTGATGACACAGGGAAAAAGAAATATGTTGTGGGTAAGTGGTTGGGATTTCAAATGGTCAATGGGAAACCTATCATGGAACAAGTACATGTCTATAAAAATTAATGTGCTGATGTCGTTAAAGAAGGAATGAAATTAGATGACATTTTTTTGGCCAATGTTCTCTTAGAACGTTTTCCCCCTTCCTGGTCTGAATACCGGAACAACCTAAAGAATAAGAAAAAAGATCTTTCACTCCAAGAACTAGTGGGACACATGAGGACCGAGGAGGCAAACAGTCTCAAGGATAAACCTGTTAGTCAAACTGTGAATGTTAGTATTACTGTTAATCTGGTTGAGTCTGCTGGTCCATCTAATGCTGAAAAGTTCAAGGGTGAGGGTAAGGCTAAGGGTGGTCAGGCTAAGGGACGGGTTAATACAAAGAAGAATACCAAGCATAACCAAGCCCTTTTGTTTATCAAACATAACCAAGCCGTAATAACAAAAGGCAAGAAGGGAGAGTTGAGTTACGGTAGCAACCGAGTCCAACTTTTATCATCATACAACTCGTGTCATCATCATCACCATACCATCGTCATCATCGTTCGATTTTCCTACCATCGCTAATTCCATCTTTGTCGTTCTTTGATAAACGAAGGTGAGGTGCGTTTATTTTTTTATTATAACATAGTATATTGGGTTCGTTGGAAGTCGATATTAATGTCGGGTTGACATGGTGGCCTCGGTGAAAGAATGGACCTGTCAGCGGTGTCTAGAGCTCGTCCTTTAGTTTTATAGGCGTGTGTCTGGGTGTTGTCCGAGGACTGGCCGTGAGGCCTAATTTGTTTGAGTACGGTTTCGGTGGAGGTTCGCTGAGACCGTGTGTCTTGGGTAGTTCGAGTTAGCGCACGAGGTTCAGGAAGCGAGTCGGGTCGGTGTTAGGAACATTAGCTATGGTGTTTTCCGATTAATTCGTTGTCTTGCGGCGACGCCTTTCTTGTACCTCTACTTTGGTTTAGAGATTTAGAGATTGGCATTGTGTATCAACATTGGGACGTGATCTCCACTTGTACCATAGTTGCTGTCTAGATCACTTAGTTGACTTATACAACTTTATTTATGTAATTTCTGCTGCGTAGTAAATTGTAGTGTTAAGGTTTAAATTTAATCGGTTTGCAATGTAATAAGACTGTTATTTCAGTAAAAGTTATTAAATTACTTTGGTTTGTTTTAATTTGTATCATTTACCTCGGGCAACCGAGATGGTAACAGCTCCTTTTATCTAGGAAGGCCTAGTTAAGGCTCTTGGATTAATGGGGGTGTTACAAAGTGGTATCAGAGCAAAACGATCCTCAGGGCTAACCAATGAACAATAATGAACATAGGATGTGTCTAATAAAACGAACCCGGGTAGAAACTGTTAGGTGCCCCTTAAGCTAGGGATGAGTTAGAGGCCCTCTCACACCAAACTTCTGGCCCTTTTAGTTTTGAACCTGTTACCTTGAGAGATGTTACAGTGTGGGGTAATTTAAAATGAATATTGTTTATTTTTTCTTAGGAGTTTTGGTTGCCTTGTTTGAATATTGTTTTCATTGATGACTGCGGTTACGGGGACGTAACCTTGCTTTTAAGGAGAGTGGAATGTGATATTTTAAGCATTGGTGTAAGCATGTGGATATGATAAAAGTATGTTGGAATGTATTTGGGAGGCGTAATTATGATTAACATGTGAAGTATTGCGGAAATTACGTGAAATTGTGGGGAACGTGATTTGTTGAATTCTCAAAAATTTTTCCTTGATTGCTTTGACTTCCATTTATTGCTTGTTTATTATCCTTGCACAAAATTTTTATGTATGATAGCCTTGTGAGTTAGCTTTCATATGCCGCTGGTTTCAGATTTAAATAATATATGGTTTAAGAGTAATAAATATTTTAGTGGACAGTGGTCAAAATATTCCTGTACAGTGATGTTTTCGTTCCATGTTTTTGTAAAAATCGCCATTTAAAACTTACTTATTGTTTAGGTATGATTTCAACTCCACTATTTAAAAGATTCATATATGTTTCTAAATTGATAAGACACGTTACAAGATAATATTTTGACATTTTATAGTGATTTTGACAAATTGACCTAAGATTCTGACAAGTTGCTGTAAAATTTCTGTTTTGACCAAATAATTTGTAAAATGCATTATAAATTGACTTTATGAGTTTTTGACTTGATTCTTTCTCTCATGAATTGTTAACTCTCTGTATTTTCTAAAAAGTACAAGTTCTCCAAAAGTAATTATGCTATTATTTATTAACGATTTTGGAAGTTGCAATATGTTTTGTTATTCTTGAAAATGGAAGTTTTATGCTAAAGTTTCTAAAAGTTATTTTCTCATCTCTTGATATTTTGATGTTGTAAATTATGTGAAGTAGAATGACATGTCTAGTGATAGGCGGAATGTGTTGCCCTAAGCCTATATATATGTTCACAATAATTGCATCTATGTTTAAGTTAGATGTCATTAGTAAGAAATAAACGCGCAAGTAATAAATCTAAATTAATTCAAAGGTTGTAGTTATTTAATTTCCGTTTACTAACTTTTATTAAACCATCAATCAATATTATGTTGAAAATAATATTTGGCTTGTGTTACAATGTATATTAGATGTTCTTGTGGTGTTACCATTGTGGTTTTGATGATCTCATTAGCATGAAAAGAGAAGTAGTTGTTTGATATCTCGAACTTCGGGGAAGAAGTTTATTTTTAGGGGGAAGGAATGTGATACTACAAATGTTTTTGAGTTATATGACATGCGTTATGAGGCTTATATGTGGTATTACGTAAATTGAGCACATTTGAGTAAATAAAGTTACTATGTATTCAGTGTAAGCAAGAACTTCGGAACGAAGTTCATATTAAGGGAGGTAGAATGTGATACCACGAAAATTTCGCTATTATGTTCCTTAAATAATTTAGTTACATTTTGTTATTTATTGTGATCGAGTTACAATGCATAGTGTAGTGTATATGGGATTTTCAAGTGTTGGACAGAATGAGCGAACTTCGAGGACGAAGTTCCTTTTTGGAAGGGAAGATTGTAATACCCGCCTCATTTATAAAATTAGATAAATATATTTATTAGAGAGATTTTATTTAATTAGATTAAGGAAATGAGGGTCGATGTTTGTCTAGTATACAAGTCGGGTTTTCGGAAATTGGTACACAAACAAATAAAATTATACCTATTATTTTATATTATTTTATTTACTAAAAGACTAAAATCTATGACCTCATTCAAGTAAGGAATAAAACCCGTATAAATAAAGATATTATGAGAAAACACAAACCCTTTTATTTATCAAACACAACCAAGTCGTAATAAGGAAAGGCAAGAAGGGATAGTTGAGTTACGGTAGCAACCGAGTTCAACTTTTATCATCATGCAACTCGTGTCATCATCACCACCATACCATCGTCATCATCGTTCGATTCTCCTACCATCGCTAATTCCATATTTGCCGTTCTTTGATTAAAGAAGGTGAGGTGCATTTATTTTTATTATAACATAGTATATTGGGTTCGTTTGAAGTCGGTATTAATGTCGTGTTGTCATGGTGGCCTCGGTGAAGGGATGGACCTGTCAGCGGTGTCTAGAGCTTGTCCTTTAGTTTTATAGGAGTGTGTCTGGGTGTTGTCCGAGGATTGGTCGTGAGGCCTAATCTGTTTGAGTACGGTTTCGGTGGAGGTTCGTTAAGACTGTGTGTCTTGGGTAGTCTGAGTTAGCGCACGAGGTTCAGGAAGCGAGTTGGGTTGGTGTTAGGAACATTAGCTATGGTGTTTTCCGATTAATTTGTTTTCGTTGCGGCGACGTCTTTCTTGTACCCCTACGTTGGCTAAGAGATTGAGAAATTGGCATTGTGTATCAACATTGGGACGTGAGCTCGACTTGGACCATAGTTGCTGTCTAGATCACTTAGTTTACTTATACAACTTTATTTATGTAATCTCCGATGCGTAGTAAATTGTAATTTTAAGGTTTAAATTTTAATCGGTTGGCAATGTAATAAGACTGTTATTTCAGTTAAAGTTATTAAAGTATTTGGTTTGTTTTAATTTGTATCATTTACCTCGGGCAACCGAGATGGTAACAGCTCCTTTTATCTAGGAAGACCTAGTTAAGGCTCTTGGATTAATGGGGGTGTTACAAAGTGGTATCAGATCAAAACGATCCTCAGGCCTAACCAATGAACAATAATGAATATAGGATGTGTCTAATAAAACGAACCTGGGTAGAAACTGTTAGGTGCCCACTTAAGCTTGGGATGAGTTAGGGGCCCCCTCACACCAAACATCTGGCCCTTTCCATTTTGAACCGGTTACCTTGAGAGATGTTACAGTGTGGGGTAATTTAAAATGAATATTGTTTATTTTGTCTTAAGAGTTTTGGTTGCCTTGTTTGAATATTTTTTTCATTGATGACTGCGGTTACGCGGACGTAACATTACTTTTAAGGAGAGTGGAATATGATATTTTCAGCATTGTTATAAGCATGTGGATATGATAAAAATATGGTGGAATGTATTAAGGGGCTCAATTATGATTAACATGTGAAGTATTGCGGAAATTGCGTGAAATTGTGGCGAACGTGATTTGGTTGAATTCTCAAAATTTTTACCTTGATTGCTTTGACTGCCATTTATTGCTTGTTTGATATCCTTGCACGAACTTTTTATTTATGATAGCCTTATGAGTTAGATTTCATATGCCGCTGGTTTCATATTTAAATAATATACGGCTTAAGAATAATAAATATTTTTGTGGACAGTGGTCAAAATATTCCGTTACAGTGATGTTCTCGTTCCATGTTTTTGTTAAAATCGCCATTTATAACTTACCTATTGTTTAGGTATGATTTCAAATCCACTATTTAAAAGATTCGTATATGTTTCTAAATTGATAAGACACGTTAAAAGATAATATTTTGCCATTTTATAGTGATTTTTACAAGTTGACCTAAGATTCTGACAAGTTGCTGTAAAATTTCTATTTCGACCAAATAGTTTGTAAAATGCATTATAAATTGACCTTATGAGTTTTTGAAATGATTCTTTCTCTCATGTATTGTTAACTCTCTGTATTTTCTAAAAAGTATAAGTTCTCAAAAAGTAATTATGCTATTATTTATTAACGATTTTGGAAGTTGCAATATGATTTGTTATTCTTGAAAATGGAAGTTTTATGCTAAAGTTTCTAAAAGTTATTTTCTCATCTCTTGACATTTTGATGTTGTAAATTATGTGAAATAGAATGACATATCTAGTGATATTCAGAATGTGTTGCCCTAAGCCTATATATATGTTCACAATAATTGCATCCATGTTTAAGTTAGATGTCATTAGTAAGAAATAAACGCGCAAGTAATAAATCTAAATTAATTCAAAGATTGTAGTTATTTAATTTCCGTTTAGTAACTTTTATTACATCACCAATCAATATTATGTTGAAAATAATAATTGGCTTGTGTTATAATGTATATTAGATGTTCTTGTGGTGTTACCATTGTGGTTTTGATGATCTCATTAGCATGAAAAGAGAAGTAATTACTTTCTCAGAAACAACTCACGCAGAAATTCTTATGCAAGGCACAAAAGAATCAATGATTCAAGGAGTAGAGTAACGACAGCATCATCGCCAAGTATCACATACCTTCCCAACCGGATAATTTTTTGGAGACTACCAGTCAGACATTGGGAAGTAACCCCAACATTATTGATGTGTTAGTAACATTAGAGTCTTTATGTTAAAGTTATGGAATATGTCTAATATTTATGTAATAGTTTAATATTAGGAATATACTCCCTCCAATTCCCTATTATCTTCCCTCTTTCCTTTTTCACACAAGTTTGATTATATTCTCTCTTTCCTTTTTTGGTAAGTTTCATTCATTTTTTACTAATTTCTCTCTCTTAAAAAATCAACAACTCTCATTACTTTATCTATTCTTTATTCTTTATTCATTCTTTATTATTTTCTCTCCCCTATAAATTTCACAACTTACAATACTTTATTCTACTTTATTCCTTCTTTCTTCCCCTTTCTTAATTTTTGTACCCAAAAGAAAGAGGAAGATAAAAGAAAATTGGAGGGAGTATGATTTTAGGAATATCCGAGATATTATGATATTGTATGAGATATTATCTCGACTAATGTAATTAACTATATAAACAACATTATGCTAAGCAATACAATACATCATTCCCCTCATATCGTCTTAACAAGGTACCAGGGATCTCTTTTCACACACAAAACAAAACCCTAATACAAAAACCACGAAAGTCCTCCGTTCAGCCGCCATGACAGGTGAAGACGAGCCACCAAAAAATTGATTTCTCAAACCCTTATTACCTCGGATCCCATGACATTCCGAGCGCCAAAATTTCCAATGTTGTCCTCCGTTGCGACAATCATGACGACTGGAAAAATTCCATGAAAATGTCTCTCAAATCATGCCGTCAATTCAGTTTTATCGATGTTACAATTAAGAAACCAACTCAGAAATTTTACCTTGAAAATCGGGAAGTTGTCCATTCTACTCTTGTTCAATGGATTCATAACACTATTGATCCGTTGCTTTTTGATAAGATTTCATATGTGGCAGATGCTGCTGTCTTATGGTCCGAATTGGAGGTGCAATTTGCAGTTGTCGATGGCTCCAAGATTCACGGTCTTAAGACTCAGTTACATAATTGCAAGCAAACTAAAGGTATGGATGTTACGTCTTATTATGGCAAATTAAAATCGCTTTGGGATTCTATTATCGTACACGAACCGTCGTTTGCTTATAAATGCGGAAAGTGTGAATGTGGGATTGGACCTGCGGTTATTAAGCGTCTTGACAATGAATGTTTACATCAATTTTTTATGGGTCTTGACTCTACTTTGTATGGGAATATACGGTCTCAACAATTTCAACTCGATCCATTGCCTACACTTAATCGGGCTTACCATGTCGTGTTACAAGAGGAGCATTTGCGCGTGGATTCTTCCGATGTTTCTGAAGTTAACGCCTATACCATGCCAACCACTCGTCCTTCCACCGACTGGCGTGCTTTGCGCGACAAGGAGCGTGGTGAGCGGCGCCAATTGTACTGTTCTCATTAGGAAACACGGGGTCATGAGGTTGTTAATTGTTATATTAAGACACAAAGGTTTCCCGAGTGGTAGGGTGATAGGCCACGTACCCTTGCTGGGCTTCGTTGCGCTCGCACATTGACCCTTCGTGGTACTGGTGTTAGCTCGGGCTCAGGGTCTTCCACGGGTGCTGCTGATCGTGGCATCTCTTCCTCTACTGATTCTTCAATGGTTCACGCTAATGTCGTGACCACGGGTGCCTCTGCTCATTCCCTTCTTGCTTCCGATGTCTAAGCGGTATGTGTAATTGGATAATAGATACAGGGGCTTCCAATCATTTCATTGGTAACTTGTCATTCTTGGAAGATCAAAGCGGGATTTCTGCCCATCCTGTTGGTCTCCCAAATGGGCAACAGGTCGTGCCACAATCATGGGTTCGGTCTATATTAATGAGTCTCTTGTCACGCGGAGGGTTCTTTATGTTCCAAGTTTGACCTGCAATTTAATTTCTGTCTCATAACTTACATTTCATCATGATTATTGCTTTGAATTGGCTAAGAGTTCTTATCTTATTCAGGACCGTTCCTTGGGGATGACAATTGGAGTCGGTGAGCTGCGGGATGGACTTTACTGGATTTGTGTGGGTGCTCGGCTTTTGGTGATAAATAAGGTGACCGTTATGGATTCTCTTGATCTTTTGCATGGGCGACTAGGACATCCGTCAGATAAAGTGGTCAAGACTATTCCTTTTATTCGTAGTTTAAATGCAATAAAGAGTTAGTTTGTGATGTGTGTCACTTTGCAAAACAACATCGTAGTAGTTTAATTTTGAACGATAAGCGTGCTTCAGATATTTTTGAATTGATACATTGTGATTTGTGGGGACCTTATCGTATTACTTCTTCGTGTGGTGCGAAGTATTTTTTGACAATTGTGGATGGCTATTCTTGGGTATACTTGTTGCTTGATAAGACGGAAGTTACTGATATGTTAATGAGTTTTCTTTCTATGGTTGACACGCAATTTTCTAAGACTGTTAAAACTGTGCGCAATGACAATGACACTGAGTTTCATTGTATGGCAGGCTATTTATTTGCACATGGAATACAATTTCGGACATCTTGCGTTGGCACGCCTCAACAAAATGGGCATGTCGAACGCAAGCATAGATATATTTTGAATGTTGTCCGGGCCCTTCTTTTTCAAGCTCATTTGCCTAAGTCCTTTCAGGGTGAGTGTGCTCTTACTACAACTTATTTGATTAATAGAACACCATCGATTTTACTTGACAACAAGACTCCCTATGAGTGCTTATTTGGGGTGTCTCTGTCTTACGCAAATTTACGTGTTTTTTGTTGTCTGTGCTTTGCTTATAATCAAAATACACGAGGTGATAAGTTCGAGAAACGAGGTCGTAAATGTATTTTTATTGGGTATCCTCACAATAAGAAGGGTTGAAAACTATTTGACTTTGAGACGGAATCCTACTTTGTATCCCGTGATGTTGTGTTTCATGAATCCTCATTCCCTCTTGCTACTACTGATCCATCCTCGCCTTCTAATCCCGCACCTTCTTCTTATTTTTTGGACGATCCTTTTAATGGCATGGCTGACACCTTGGATGCGGGTCTTGTTGACGAGGGGGGCTCACGGGTGCTGGAATCGGTAATGATGGGTCTGCCAATGGGGGGTCTACGGGTCATGGTGCTACGACGAACGTTGCTGGTGATGGTCAGGGTGCCAATGAGGGGGGTGCACGGGTGATGCTCTTGGCCGTGGAAGACACCTAAAATTTCCAAATTCTCGCTTGCGTGGATATGTCGGTAGTGCACAAAGTCCATCCCCGCGTTCTAGCTCACCGAGTTCACCGACGTCGCCCTTAGGTACGCCGTATTTTTTAGTTAATTCCAAATTCTCGCTTGCGTGGGCCGACCGCCGGTATCCCACCCGGCTTGGAGTATAACACCCCCATCTACTAAGGACCTTAACAAGACCTTCCTTAGCAAATAAGGGCGTTAACATCTCGGTTTCCCGAGGACAGTAATAATCAAATGTCGATAAAAAGAACGTTTAAATTATATTACAAGTTATTAACAACCGATTGACGATATCAAAGATACAACTCAAGACTACTATCAGCTATGTGAAACTATCTCTGCCATGACTCGTGGTAGACTCGTCCCCCAAGCACCCAGCTATGGTCCAATATCAACCTTCAAAGACCGACTGCTCACCATAGTGGATCACGGCAGACACAACACAACAAAACCACACAAGGTCAGTGACTGAGGCAACAAACACACAAAAGCAGACACAACACAAGTACAACATCACACAAACTACACCTCCTCTAAGCAACCACACACCTCTTACTGCCCGAAGGTCCAGTCCTGCCAGTGGGGGACCGTAGCCGTTCCCACCTATGCCCCGCTCATCTATCTGAGCGATAAACCCATGTTCCTTAATGTGCACATCCGCTCCTGTGGCGGGTTCCACAGAGGGCGAATCAAGGGCGTGAAGCCACTCCCGCAAGTGACTCCACTCAACCGAGGACTCACCTCGAGAGCCACGGACAAACAACCACTATCAGCTGTACAGACAACAATCACCAACTATCAATCCAACACAAGACTGATCAACTACCATAACCAATCAACAATACCGACCCTAAACCAACAAAACAACATCAACAGAGTCTATAGACAATCAACAGTACCGAGTAGGCGAACCTACCTTTAGCAAATCGCAGCGATTCCGCGTCTGATCACAAGATACCAATTAACCATGAAAACCACCTATAAAACCATCACAATAATATATTACTACCTCTATAAACATAATTAAAAACAAGGACAACGATGATGATGACGACGACATACCTATTACACAGCAATCCGGCGTCAAGACTGCTACCCGACTCAAGCATCCCATCCCTAAGGTGTTCTCACTCACAAAGGCATCAAGGAGGTGAACCATGGTGAAGGAGAAGACAAGTGACGGCATTTAGGGTTAGGAAGAAGATAGAGAAATGATTTGGGGTTTAACGATTAACGATTTATAATTCTCCACTGCAAACCCGTTACTCAATCGAGTAACCAACTTACTCGATCGAGTGACCTCTACTCGATCGAGCTCCCAAGCTACTCGATCGAGTAGCCTCAGCTAGATCGAGTAACACACAAACCAAAGCTCACATCGTCACAAGTCATTACTCGTAAGGTTTCTGAAGATCAAGATAGGTGTTTAGGGTTAGTCAACGTCGGTCAACGGGTCCCTAAAAGGACGGGTATTACAGTCTTCCCCCCTTAAAAAGAACTCCGTCACCGAAGTTCAACTCATCCTCCCCCAAGACACAAAACAAAGGAACCAAGGTAAACTACCACTATTCGTCCGACACAGGTCAACACAAGCGTTTAGAAATACCACCCCGCTATGACTGTTCATCAACCATCATCATCATCTACCTTAGCATATATTATACAACACTACTTCTTATCGAATCACGAACTTCCTATTGAATCACCAAACACACATTGTACACCAGAACAACCAACTCGACTATTACTTGCACTCATATCAAGTTATTACTCAAATGTAAACTAATACAACTATCATCCTATTCCTCCATCAATTACTTGCCAACAACTACCAGCTACAAAAAACTCAAAAACGACAGTTCTACTACTGATATACAATAACACATCATTCATTCCACTTTATTACTCAACCATACAACACAATCCTACTAACAACAACTCTACTATTTGTTACTAACATCCAACTTCATGACAACATAGTGAACAATTACTTGAAAACAAGACACAACAACATGCTATTCTATTCAACAATTACAAACTGCAACTCAATTATACAATAACCATTACAAAATTACCCAAACAATCATTTTAAATACTTCAAAATTGTCATACAATACTATAAAATTGCTATAATTACGTCATTTTCCACTCGACATTACTTTTCCCACGTAAAAGGAACTTCATCCCCGAAGTTCACCAATAAACAACTTTAAGAATACACAAGTCGATAAAATATTATTCCATATAGACATTACGAACGAACCATATTACGCATTTTGACTCATGTCAACTACGACACTTTCTTGACATTATATACGTATGACTCATATATATGAAACTATTGGCAAAGTGAACAACACAACGATACATCCTATCATCAATTATCAGCCATGGCATCGATTACTATACACTACATTACCTAAGACAATACGGTTTGGCATACGAAATTATAAACATCACCTAAATTGTATGAATCATACAGATATGCACGACTGTATAACCACCTCCGAGACGAGACAATGATATAACATACCCACAACAAGAAACATTATAACGAGAACTGCCGACTTGATGATATAAACGAATGTTAAAACGAAATAAAGATCGTACAGGGTTACTCGATCGAGCTAGTAAGGCACTCGATCGAGCTGGCCTTACTCGATCGAGTTCATCAGTTACTCGATCGAGTTAGCCGAGATCATAATGCACCTCATATGTCAGCCCTGCAGTTGCTCGATCGAGTGAGGGGCACTCGATCGAGTAGCCACAAGTCAATACCCTCCTATTAGTCACCTCGTGAGGCCAAGGGAACATATACATGAGTCGGAAATGTATTTCCGACACTAAAATCCTGCATAAAAGGTCTGAAAAACATCCAAAATACGGCCTTATGGCCAAAATACAAACCAAAGTAAAGCAAATGTATCAACACCACCATGTACCAACAACTACCAGTCCGCGCAAACACCGCCTCCGGACGTGCGCTCTCCAGCTGCACCCGCACCTGTCACATCACCAGCTCCAAAATCAGCTCCCACTCGCCATGGTGCCAAGTAGACCGTTCCGCGCCAAAGCAATGGAAAACCCCGCTGTCATCCCTGACACCCCTCCACCACATTGGCTGAGCCGCCTCGGTCCTGATGCCCTGAACATATGCCATCTCATGGAGGTTCTGGAGTGTCAAGATAGTAGACACCCTCTCCGTGAGCTCACTCACTCTCTTCTCAGGGTTGAAAAAGGAAGGGTTGCTGGGAAACTGAGGCTGTGGAGGCACATGCTGCTCTAGCTGGGTCTCAGCCACCCTCTTTCTCACCCGTCGCGGACCTCTCCCCACTTTGGGCTGTCTATCCTCGGGTCTAGCCTGATCCCTCTTTGTCGGCTGAGGCATCACCTCCAAAATGTCAGCATCAATGAGGTAAAACTGCATGTCAGGGACCTCCTCCTCATCATCAGAATCGGCTGCCACCACTGTCCCCGGTAAAGGCTTGGTCACGGGAAGGTGCTCAGGATCAGGTATCTTCATCCAACTCATCC
Organism: Silene latifolia; assembly: GCF_048544455.1. Classification (NCBI taxonomy): domain Eukaryota; kingdom Viridiplantae; phylum Streptophyta; class Magnoliopsida; order Caryophyllales; family Caryophyllaceae; genus Silene; species Silene latifolia. The sequence goes on from NC_133538.1 coordinate 26,938,168, forward strand.
CCCAAACTCTCCACGCTAACCCACCACCCTCCAAGGTTCTCAACCATTTCTGGTCGAGAAAGTACTCACGATCCAAGGTAGGCACCGTCGGGGTCAAAGGTTTATAGGCCGAGGAGGCCTCAAAAGTGGTCAAACGCTCCGCAAACCGTGTGGCAATGGCACCACAACTCAAGAAACGGGTGTCAGATGAGGCCATCAAAGCTAAGTTAGCACATACTATGGCCGGGGCACAGAAGGAGACTCGCGGGGCTCGGGTGAGGTTAAGGTAAGCCACAAGCAACATCACCTCATGTGAGTTAAGCTTACTCACATCTCTCCGCTCATATAGTAAACATGTCATAACACGAAGAAAGATCTTCAGAGTGACGTGTTGCACGTCATTGATCAACATGTTGCTAGAGGTGGGGGGTGGCTTGCCGGTAAAGCAAGGCATGAGACTACTGGCTCCACACTCAGTCGGGATGTCCTTAAGGGCTCCCTTCTCTGGTCTAGCAAGGCCGAGGTGGGTGGCAAACATATCCATGGTCAGAAAGAAGCTAGTGTTCATGAGACGGAATTCGACGGTCTTTTCCGCCGCATCATAACGAAAAGAACTCATGAAATCCAAAGTCAGAAAAGCATAGAAGTGTTTCCTAAGGTGATACAACCCGGTCATATCCAAGGTCTCAAAGATGTGCCTCACATCAGTCTCAACTCCTATGGTGGTATCAATACAGTGGGTAGGTCTCATACAATGTTTCTGTATCTCAATAAACGCATCTCTTTGCTTGAAATCAGTAAAGATGATGGTAGGGTACTCCGGCACAGGTAGGACCGTAGGTCCCCCACTCCCCTCACCAACCTCAGGCTCGAAAGCCCTCCCCCTCTTACTTTGACGGGTCCCAACTGTAGGTCTCGGCATCTGTTTTCAACAAACATTTTAGTTACACAAACAAACACTTACTTGAAAACATATAAACTTTCATGTATAATCATAGAAAAGAACAACTACATACACACTTTCACCAAACAATCAAAAATTTCAAGTATACAACTCTCAAATTCTCATAAGACGGTTTTACAGCTACAAAAATTTTGAAAGATTTGACCTCCATTAACACATTAACTTAAAACTTTAAAGCATTAAACTTCCAAAATAGCTTTCCAAATAAGCAATCATCAAAAGATTTGGGGCGATTTTCAGTTTGGGGCACTTTTAAGACGGAGTTTTAAGGCAAAATTTTGAGCAAAATTCATCAAAATCAACACTAAACATGATACGCCAAACATACATTACTTAATTTTCCCCCTTTCATATGCAAAAGACAAACAAAAATCAATTTGAATCCCCAAACCCTAGAAAATTCGGTACATACAAACCCCCAAATTGATTCGATTTTTCTATTTCTAGCTTCAATACTCAACAAATTAAAACAATTAGATCATGTTACAATACTTACAAGCAAGATTTCATGCATATAAGTCGAATTTTTCAGCAAACATCCAAAATTTACATGTTTCTAATTAATGAAAAACATAGAAAAGGATGAACATTCTTACCTTGAAAGATTAGCAAGTGAAAGGGATGAATTAAACAAAAGGAACACCAAGAATTTAAGCATAAGTTCACCAATTTTTTTGAGAACAATTAGAGAGAGATAGAGGAATTAAGGTTTAGATGTAAGAGTAAAGAAGAAATGAAGATAGGAAATGGGTATAAGAATCCCGTCTTTACTCGTGTACTGTTCACTTACTCGATCGAGTAAGTAGGTTACTCGATCGAGTGGCCTCTACTCGATCGAGTTGGAGCTACTCGATCGAGTTTTCACTGGCAGATCCAACTTTTTCGACCTTATAGCTCCCTAACTAGATCGAATAAGGTCTACTCGGTCGAGTAGGCACTTGTACTCGGTCAAGTAAGGTTTGGTATAGGGCTAAAAGTTATAACCGTAGTTAACGATTCCTGCAAAACAACAACTCGTGTCGATTCCAAGGGATATTTGGAAATCGTCAAAGATAATATCATTCATTCACGACACACTTTTACTACTCAAATGTAACTCAACTACTTCATCCAAACATGACACATATTACTTCATTCTATAACAAATACTACACAAAACGATTTACCATACCATTAACTTATTCATACATACACTCAACACATTATTTCACTTCTAATCATGCATTTGCAAATTCAACAATCCAACTTATACTCACACTACTCTTAGCATTCATCTACCAATAAACCATCATCTATATCCGAGTTTGCTACAGATAATTTGATCATGTCACAACAAATTATCAATTAAATCATTTGACTTAGATATGCCATATCATAATAGTACTTAGCAATTCATCCATCATAATTTCCAATCACCACTTGGTAAACATTGCAACTAGCACAAAACTTACGACTTACTATTATCATCACATACAAGACTCACAATTCCTTTATAAACTAGTACGCATAGAAAGACATAGAACGCATTATTATCACCACATCACCCAACATTATCATGAACTATCGACACTTCACCATCTCTACGACATCCACCCACACTTCTATTCAACCACAATCTTACGCAGTTCATCATCATAATTACACGCACTAAACATTAACAGAGACTCTATCACAGTTATTCTTAACTTAACCATCATACACTCTAAACACATAATTCCCGACTCGATAATCCCATAACCGGTGACTGGCTTAAGTATAATGGGCCATGATTTTGAAATGAGGTCGCCTACTCACCCAAAATCGAGCATCAGCTGGGGCTCCCAACATACATACACCAGGTTTATTTTATTAGACTCACTACGTTCATTGGGCTCATTTGTTCAGGTTCCAAAATCGTCGCTCTGATACCACTTTGTAACACCCCCATCCACCAAGGAGCCTTAACAAGACCTTCCTTAGCAAATAAGGGCGTTACCATCTCGGTTGCCCGAGGACAGTAATAATTAAATGTCGATAAAATAACGTTTAAATTATATTACAAGTTATTAACAACCGATTGACGATATAAAAGATACAACTCAGGACTACTATCTTCTATGTGAAACTATCTCTGCCATAACTCGTGGTAGACTCATCCCTCCAAGCACGCAGCTATGATCCAACATCAACATGCTAAGACTGAGTGCTCACCATAGTGGATCACGGCAGACACAACACAAACAAACAACACAACAAAACCACACAAGGTCAGTGACTAAGGCAGCAGACACACAAAGGCACACACAACACAAGTACAACAGCACACACACCACACCTCCTCTAACTAACAACACACCTCTGACTGCCCGAAGGTCCAGTCCTGCCAGTGGGGGACCGCAGCCGTTCCCACCTAAGCCCCGCTCATCTATCCGAGCGATAAACCCATGTTCATTAATGTGCACATCCCCTCCTGTGGCGGGTTCCACAGAGGGCAAATAAAGGGCATGAAGCCACTCCCGTAAGTGACTCCACTCAGCCGAGGACGCACCTCGAGAACCACAGACAAACAACCACAATTAGCTGTACAAACAACAATCACCAACTATCAATCCAACACAATACTGATCAACCACCACAACCAATCAACAATACTGACACTAAACCAACCAAACAACATCAACAGACTCTCTAGAAAATCAACAGTACTGAGTAGGCGAACCTACCTTTAGCAAACTGCAGCGATTCCGCGTTCGATCACAAGATACCAATCAACCAATCAACCACCTATACAACCATCACAACTATATATTACTACCTCTATAAACATAACTGAAAACAAGGACGATGATGATGATGACGACAACATACCTATTACATAGCAATCCGGCGTCAAGACCGCTACCCGACTCAAGCATCCCATCCCTAAGGTGTTCTCACTCACACAAGGCATCAAGGAGGTGAATCATGTTGAAGGAGAAGAGAGGTGACGGCATTTAGGTTTAGGAAGACGGTAGAGAAATTATTTGGGGTTTCACGATTAACGATTTATAATCCCCGTTGCAAACTCGTTACTCGATCGAGTAACCAACTTACTCGATCGAGTGACCTCTACTCGATCGAGCTCCCAAGCTACTAGATCGAGTAGCCTTAGCTAGATCGAGTAACATATAAACCAAAGCTCACATCGTCACAAGTCATCACTCGTAAGGTTTCCGAAGGTCAAGATAGGTGTCTAGGGTCAGTCAACGTCGGTTAAAGGGTCCCTAAAAAGACGGGTATTACAGGGAGTCCCCTGATTGTTTTTCTTCACTTGTAACTTCTATTAATCATTGATTTAATTTGCATCTTTCTCATGAATTGTAAGTGGTCAATTTAGGATTTGTTTACGTTATGACCATGCAAATTATTGTTGCTCTTATTTGTGACTCGAGTGTGATGTTTTACATAGTGTGACAACTCGACATTCCTTATTTACCCTTTCAGACCTTTGGTTATGGTTATGTGTGCCATGTTTCCGGATTAGGTTATCTTTCCGCCTTTATTCGGACCTTTGGTTACGGTTATGTGTGCCATGTTTCCGATTAGAGGTTACTCGAGCTTTGGTCACGGCTATGTGTGCCATGTTTCGAGTCTTGGATATGATTGGTATATCGTTTGTCGAATCGGGTGACGCCTATCCCGAGAGTCTGGATCTAGGTTTAGACTAGGACCGTATTATGATCGTTGTTCTACCAAGAGGTTGGAGTCTAGGTTGTTGTCTTGTGAGTCCATGCTAGATAAATGTCTTACTTGATTATGGTCATTGGCATATGTCTTTCTATACGAGAGGTTACGTCTTATATGGTTGTTTTTAAGAGTCTTGGCCCTATCGGATACTAGAGGTGAGATGCAAGCCCTATAGTTGCGATTTGATCGCCGGGATTGATGCTCCCATCCGTTCTTATGGTGAGATGCAAGCCAAAGGTGCGCATGTGACGTTAATAGCCACGTCCCGTGCAATGTTTGCTATAAGATTTCCAAAGTAATGGCTATTATTTTCAACTATATGTATTCCGATTATTGACCACTCGTTTATCTATCTCACATAACTTAAGTATTTGTCTTGTATAATTTGGATAGCTGCATATGTCACATTTCATTGGAATTTGTGCTTGTGATTAATTAACCGTATCTACATTGTTTCTTTTACTTTACTTATTTAAATGTGCCTAAGACATGTTCATTCTCTATTCTATCTTGCTTCTCTTATTATTCTAGAATGAATGATCCCATGCTTATTCGTTCAAGTGAATTGTATCCCGTATTCTTCATGCCTTGCCTTATTTGAGTTCTTTATTATGTTCATTTTGACATATTGTGGCTGGGAGAACCCTGAGTTGCTCCCCACTGACTGTGGCGTTCATGTTTACATGAATGACAGGTATTAGTTGGTGTATTTATGGGGTGAAGACATGTGTGAGCTAGCGAGCACCTTGACCGTTGGATCTTTGTCTATCGTTATGTTTAGACTCACCTTTTAGAATTGTTATTCGTGGGATATATTTCCCTCTATTTTGAAAGGCTTGGTTTGTAATAACCTAATTTTACCTATTGTTGCACTCTTTTCATTTTATTAGTGACTCCCGCATGTTAAACTTTAACCTGTAATAAGAAGTGTTGAAAATTTCCTTATTCCCGCTTAAATTTATTGGCTATATTTTCCGCTTTATCGCGGGGTGTCACACCCACACACACAACATAATATATAAATCTTTGATTAGACACAATTGGATGAGATTGCCAAAGATCAATGTGTATTAAATATAAGGGATACGGAGAACAATGTTCAACAGAGTCAAAAGGCAAGCGATGAACTTTCCCAAACTTACAATGAACACAATCATCCTGAAATTTTGAAGTACAAATAATTGATTTATTTTAGCATAAATTTCCTAACACTCTAGAAGAGGTATGACCAAGACGAGCATGCCAAATATCACCTAACGCCTTAGTAGCTACTAGTGCAGAAATGGTAGACTCTGGGCTGACAATTTGAGGTTTGATAAGATAAACACCATTTTTACTGGAACCCTGAAGAAGAATTGCTCGTCCTTAACGCAAACAGAAGATTTATGAATACAGACGACACAATTATTGTCAGGACACAATTTATGAACTGACAATAAATTATGTTTTCGCTTAGGAACATGACACACGGACGAGAAATGAAGCGGGTGACTCTTGGTAGCTATTTTCAAATTACCAATATTTCTAATAGGGAGAGAGGTACCATCACCAACCACAATTGTACTAGACCCAGTATAAGGTTTTAGTGAATAGAAATTACCATTCTAAGAAGTCATGTGAGAAGCAGCTCCAGAATCCAGATAACAAACATTGTTGTTGGTTTCACCACCAACAGACAAAGCAGACAAAGCATGAGTGATATTGTTTGGATTAGAAGGTACAAAATTGGGATTGAACATGAGGACAATTAGCAGCTTGATGACCTGGATACCAACACAAACCACAAGTATTGGAAGTGGGAGTAGAGCCTATATTGCCACTAGACAAATTATTTTCTGCTGCAAAAGACTTATTAGTAATAGAGTTGCGACAAGAAATATTTAAAATGATAAGTCAGAATTACTGATATCATTTCCATGACCCCTGTTGTTAGACATACCACCCGAACCATGTTGAGATTGACTCCAGCCGCTAGACCCTTGATTATTTCCGTGACCACCATTATTTTTACCTTTTCTACGATTATTACGACCATTATTCTTAACATTCCCTTGAGTCTTACCGGAAGCCGGAGTAGCTGATGCCGAAGGAGTAGAATGAGCAACTAAGGCATGATGAGCTGTAGAAGATTCATCCAAACTTTTATGGTATTTCACATGTTGCTCTTGAAGAAGCAACTAAGGTCGTAATTCATCAAAGGTTAAAGAAATTGGCGAGTAGAGTAACATAGTAACCAGATGTGCATAGTCAGTGTCTCTGTCAAGGCCAAATAAAGTATACTGAACAAGGTCTTGAGGGGGAACAAGTCATTGTACGGCAGCCAAAGAATCAGCCAGTACATTTATTTCACGTAAATACAAGTCCATGGTCTGTTGGTCTGTTTTACTAATAGGAGAATCTATTTTTGAGTTCCTGGGACCTGGCCATACTAGCATTCAGAAAACAAAATTTCAAACGAGCCCATATTTCAGCCGAAGTGGTCAAATCATGCACATCAGTTAACACATCCTGAGACAAGGTAGCATATAACCAAGATTTCACATTTTGATCAATCCGTAAATACTCGTAAAATTGCGGATTAAATGAGCATTACCTTGAGCATCAAGAAGTGTCGGATAAGGAATCATTACCGAACCATCAACCATACTGAATAACTGATTGGATAGAAGAAGACTAGTCTTCTGAGTTTTCAAAGACAAATAGTCTTTCGGAGAAGCCAACTGAACCGTTACCAGATTAGTGGGATTTGGTGCAGATAATGGTTGAGGAGACAACGGCAGAGGATGCTGAGGCATCACAAAGGAGGAAACCATAGGTGAGGATTGCGGATTGGTAACCGAAAACCTAGGTGGATAACGCGGCTGAATGCGTGAGAATGATCCTTGGCCAAGTGGACTAGCCATGTCGGCAGAGCGAGGAGAGCCAAAATTCAGCGATCTAAACATCTCGTTAGGGATGGAAGGCTAGGCAGAGAGACTCATCACACAAGACCAGGACGATGCCGAGGGTAAGGGCATCGACGGCGCAACACTAATGAAGGGCGGTGCTGTGGGAAATAAGTCTGTATACTTCCCTTAAACTAGAAGGATTATAACGATTTAAAACAGATGATCAATGGTCATAAAATAAAATACATAAACAAAAGTAAAGGATTCAGAAATAACCTTTGGTCCTAGCAAATATGGCCTAAGAACAATATCAAAATTGATATTCGCCTATTAGTTGCACCCAAGACGATCTGAGATATGCCCTTCGATTATGCTAGAATCGATCTAAAATTTTCTGTAAAATTTAGTTGTTTTTGTGTTCTTGTGATGAGAGAGAGGAGGCAAGGTTAAGAAAAAGCATTAGGTTAGAATAATTCTCCCCTTTTCTTTCTTATAGTGACCGAAAATATGGAGTCCATTAGGAAAGAAAAATCTTTCCTAATTTCGGCTAAACAGACCGAAATATGGAGTATTTTCTCCTTATTTTTGGTCTTTCCCAAAATATATAAAGTGTTGAATTGTCATCTAGTGAGGATCGAACCCATGACCTCTTGGTATGTGTACCCTCACTATTATCACTATGACACATTCAACTTGTTGATATTAAATACAACTGATTATATTTAATTACGAATTAACAGATTAATTCGTCCAAGCTAATATTATATATATTTAATTAAATATAACTTATTATATTTAATTTATATTTAATTTACGAATTGACAGTTAATTCGTCTCAACTTAATATTATTTAATTTTATTAAATAATTATCTCATCAACACATTGACTAACTTTTTAGTCATTTTGGGCATCAATGTAATTATATTTCTATAACCACATTTCTCAAACACGTCCTATAGGTGTGACCTTTAGGGACCAGTTGATCACCGCCATCTGTATGATAATAACGTCAAACTTTCTAGCAAGCCAACCGTTATTAGGTAAACGTTAATCAACTGATTAAATATACGAAGTATACCCTTGTGAACCTGTAAGAGATTTAAAAATGTTATCACACTAATTTTTGGAGGACACAAGCTCCTCCAAACTCCCACTTGTCCTCACAAGTGTATGTGCGATAACCGATTCTCATATCCTATAAAATTTCTCCCACTCAATATAAAACAATTTGCAAATCCGAATTCACAAAGGTCGTATTTTACAAGCGATCAGTATCAAGAGTGGTTTTCCCGACTAGAGAGTAACTTAACTGAGAAACGAATCAACATTCGAGCATGGCCATGCATTTCAGTTACAACTCCTCGAGTGGCCCTGAGAAATAACTATACCTGATAAGGGTTGGATATTTTGCTCAACTCGAATCCTGCAGATGTAAGCACAGTATGAAATGACCCAGAAAAAATCTACTTAGCCCCAGTTACGGTAGACCGTGAGAAAGAAACCAAAGTCACCCAAAAACTGCCTTAATCTCAAGAGACAGTTGATAGTCAAAGAATCCACTCTAGGAACACAATAGATGTCCTATCCACAACCTGGCACCGAATGTTATTAAACATTTAGGACTCCATTACGTTGTCACAAAAAGTTGTCCTACGAGGTATCGTTATAATCTCGCATCTGTGATCGATCAGTCAACCGTTTGACTTATGGCTCGTTGAACCTACCATCAATCGACTGCACAATAAAATAGCCGGAGTTATCAGCTCACATTGGCGATTACAGACCAAAACAAATATAATGTAATTCAGTTCACTTTGTGGTGTTCAATGTTGTCAGTACAATCCACATGAAAAACAAAATATTATTATAAAATCGATGAAGTTATAAATAGTATATGAAAAAGATAACGTATCGAATTCATAATCAACTACTATAACTTAGGTACACGTTTAATTCTCATGGAAATAATGTGCCCTACATGCTTATCATAATTCAACGATTCAGTAGTAGAATCTGCTACAACACACTAAGAGTGAAGACGAACCGGACTAAGATCCGTTTGGAAGCTAGCATCTGCGTAACCGGTTGCGCATAGCTTAGTATCTCCTGCATAAGTCAATACCCAATCCTTAGTCCTCCGTAGGTACCTGGATTCTTTTGGTACCGACTCGTCATACTCAATGCGTGTGCCACGTCTGGACGTGTGCATATCATGGCATATATGATTGATCCTATAGCTGATACATAAGGAACACGACTCATGCGTTCAACCCCTTCAGGCGTCGTGGGTGACTGAGACTTGCTCAACTGCATCCCAGTCGTCATAGGAAGGTTCCCCTTCTTGGAGTTGGTCATGCTGAACCTCTCAAGAACCTTATCCAAATAAGACTCCTGACTAAGTGATAACGTCCGTCGTGATCTATCTCGGTAGATACGGATTCCCAAAATGCGCTGTGCCTCACCCAGATCTTTCATCTGGAAATGGTTCTTCAACCATTCTTTAACCTAAGACAGGAGAGGTATGTCATTCCCAATCAAGAGTATGTCATCGACATACAATATCAAAAATACAATCTTGCTCCCACTCGACTTGATATATAAGCATGGTTCTTCGACTGATCGAGTGAAACCATACTCTTTTATCACTTGGTCGAAACGATGATTCCAACTTCGAGAAGCTTGCTTAAGTCCATAAATGGAACGCTTAAGCTTGCATACTTTCTTAGGATGTTTAGGATCTATGAAACCTTCGGGTTGCACCATGTACAACTCTTCCTCCAAATAACCGTTTAAGAAGGCGGTTTTCACATCCATTTGCAAAATCTCATAATCATGAAATGCGGCAATCACTAAGATTATCCGAATGGAATGTAACATGACTACAGGTGCAAAAATCTCATCATAATGCAATCCTTGCACTTGAGTGAAACCTTTTGCCACAAGTCGTGCCTTATAGATATCTGGTTGCGCGTCTACAGAACGCTTTATTTTGTAAAGCCATTTGCACTGTAGAGGTTTTACCTTATTAGGTAAATCAACTAGATCCCATACGTTATTCTCATACATGGAGTCCATCTCCGATTGCATGGCTTCGAGCCATAGCTTTGAGTCGGAACAGGCCATAGCACCTTTATAGGTTGCGGGTTCATTACTTTCTAGAAGTAAAACGTCATTCTCCTCTACCATACCAATGTATCTGCCCGGAGGATGAGAGTCTCTACCCGACCTCCTAGTTTCTCAGGAATATTAACCGTATCATCAGTTGGAGGTACAACTTCCTCCATCTGTTCCTCGGTCGTTGGTTCTGGAATCTCCGATAGCTCGAAGGTTCTATTACTCGTCTTGTTCTCGAGAAATTCTTTCTCTAAGAACGTCGCACTAGCCGCAACAAAAACTCGATGTTCGGTAGGCGAATAGAAGTAATGACCAAATGTTCCTTTTGGATAACCTATAAAGTAGGTCTTAACCGATCGCGGGCCGAGCTTATCCTCGTGTCTCCACTTGACATAAGCCTCGCAGCCCCAAACCCGAATAAAGGACAAGTTAGGTACTGTTCCCTTCCACATTTCATATGGAGTCTTGTCGACAGCTTTAGACGGACTTCGGTTAAGTATGAGAGCAGCTGACAAAAGAGCATAACCCCATAATGAATCAGGCACTACGGTGTGACTCATCACGGATCGAACCATATCAAGTAAGGTTCGATTTCTCCATTCGGACACACCATTCAATTGAGGTGTTCCAGGTGGAGTTAACTGCAAAACGATTCCACGGTCTTTCAGGTGTTGATCAAACTCATTTGAAAGATATTCGCCACCCCGATCTGAACGGAGTGCTTTAATCTTTCTACCCATTGGTTACAGCCCCCTATTCCGTATTCCTTGAATTTCTCAAAGGACTCACTTTTATGCTTCATTAAGTAGACATATCCATATCTACTCAAATCGTCCGTGAAAGTGATAAAATATCTATAGCCATCTCTAGCGGTAATTGACATAGCTCCACATATGTTCGTATGTATGAGTCCTAATAGGTCACTAGCGTGCATTCCAACACCTTTGAAGGAAATTCGAGTCATCTTGCCAATGAGACATGATTCACACGTGCCATATGTAGAAAATCCGAATGCGGGAATAGTCCCATTATCGACGAGTTTCTTCACGCTTTTCTCATTTATGTGTCCCATTCGACAATGCCATAGATAGGTTTGATCTTTGTCACCAACCTTTAATTTCTTATTATTCATGTGTAATACTTCCGTGGTTTGATCTAAGATGTAAATTCTATTCATGGAAACTGCTTTGCCATAAATCATTTCATTAAAAGAGAAAATACAACTATTATCCTTTATTGAAAATGTAAAACCGTCTTTAGCAAGTACGGAAACAGAAATAATATTCTTAGATAAACTGGGTACATAGTAACAGTTATTTAAAGATAACTCAAAACCACTAGGGAGTTGGATTACATATGTTCCCTTCGAGGCAAAGAAGAACTTGTGCTCCATTCCCGACTCGCAAGTCCACATCACCTTTTTCGAGAGGTATGATGTTCTTTAGGCCCTGCAAATGATTACACAGATGAGAACCACAACCAGTATCTAGTACCCAAGTTCCGAAACTTGCATGGTTAATCTCAATCATATGAATATAAGATGACATACCAACAGGAACGACGTGGCCTGCCTTGATGTCCTCATGGTAGACGGGACAGTTCCTCCTCCAATGTCCAGTCTTGTTACAATGGTGGCACTCTATGTCACCGCCCTTGCTCTTTGTCTTGCCCTGTGAGCCACTAGTCTCACCAGGCGCACTCTTACCGTTTCCTGGCTTCTTAAACTTTGGCTTACCTGCAGCTAGGTCGCCATGAGCCTTGCCCTTACCTTTACCTTTGTTGTAAATTGTGAGAACATCCTGCTTCATGCTCCCACTCAATTTCATATCCTTCTCGGCCTCACGACGAGAAGGGAGTGTAGCTCATGAGGACTCCTTTTTAAGTCATTCATGTAGTAGTTCGCCCTGAAAAGGGCAAAACCATCGTGAAGAGAATGAAGCATTCGGTCAATGACAATGCTCTCACTGATTTTACAATTCAGTGCCTCCAGCTTCTCGACATTCTCAATCATGTGAAGAATGTGTGGGCTAACCGGTTGGCCCTTCTGGAGTTTCGCATCAAAGAAGCGACAGGTATGCTCATATGTAATGATTCTCGGTGCCTTTGAGAACTCATTAGTGAGCGTGGTGAAAATCTTGTTTGCACCTTGGGCAATGAAGCGTCTCTGCAAATTGGTTTCCATTGCAAAGATGAGTACGTTCTTTATCGCACCCGCTTCCATAACGAAATCACTATAAGCGAGTGACTCGTTGGCTCCTGCATTGGGGCCTGGGTTGACCGGCAATGGCTCAGTTAAATACCTGAGCTTACCGTCAGCAGTGGCAGCATTCCGTAGTGCCGCCTCCCAGTCCGCAAAATTGGACCCATCATTCTTCAGTCAAGTGGACTGATTCATTTGGTCCATGAACATTTTGAGCCAGGGCGAACGATCTAGTGTGGCACTAGGCATTGGGATTGCGTTATTTCCAGCCATTTGTTGTAACAGTATTATTGATAATAAACGTGTTCTTGACTGCGAAAGAAGATTAAAATAATAAGCATGTGCATCGTTTTTATTTTAAGTCTAATGAACTAATGTCATAACGCGAAGACACAAAAACATATATACAATTGACCTCCCTCAAGAATTATATAAATGACCCCAAGACTCAATTCTCTGTAAATTGATAAGCTAACCTGTTAGCTAATTCTACCGTTAGAATTCCTTGTCGATAAATTTCTGTAAATTCTATCTTTAGTCCATCATAATCACGAGAAACTCTTCGGACTATGATGTTGAGGTAAACTAAGTCAACACAACTACTTACCCAACGTAGAAGGGGTCATATTAGGCCTACCGACGAAGAAGGGACTCATAGATGTTTTCCCTTATAAAGACTAATCTCAATTTCCGGTTTTTAGAGGAAGATCCCAGCAACTATTTTTAATTCATTTTAAGTGAACTTTATCTAGCATACGAGAATGATTTAAACTAAAGTGATGGCTTATAGACTATGACATCTGCATGTCCATGAAAACTAACATACAACTATATGAGTCAATTTTCATGCATTTTAGTAGTAGGTGGTTTGGTTTTAGGCGGAATATGATGCAATTATTAACATGTGAATGAAAAGCAATAAAATGAAAAACGTAAAAAAATACAGTAAAAGTCCTAGTGTGGCCTATTCTATCAAAATGAACAATAAATACAAGTTTGGAATCCATCCTTGGACCCGAGAAGCTTGTCTTGATGTTCCATCTTGATCCATGTAGCGGGAGTGAGCTTGAATCTTCATCTTTAGTCTTCTTTGAAATTACAATAAATAAAATTACATAATTGACCTATTAATTACATTCTAATTTCGAAAACCCAAAACTAAAATAAAGGAGATTCGAGATCTCATAATTACATAAGAAACCATGTTTCCTTCATTACGAAAACATAATTTGACTAAGGCCACACTAAGTATTACAAATTACAACCGATTGCAAAAATTAAATACGTAAATAAAATTCATTCATTCGATTCATTCAACAAAATTAAAAGCATCAACTAAAATAAATTAAACATACATAATACATTACATTAATTATGTTGATTAATTTATCCAAACCACCTATTAATATTAAATTAAGTGACAATTCCACAATTTAATCACATTAATTTCATACTTAATCCATATTAAACATGTAATATGAATTCTATCCGTCAAAATTTTAAACTGCTTTAAAATAACTCGGTATCATTAAATTGTGAACCGATTCACAATAACTAATTGGCCAAAATAAAAAAATCCAATTTTTAAATTTGTCTCGGCAAAAAAAACAATTTTTTTTTTCAGCTGTCACGGTTGAATATTTTTTTTTTAAAAAAAACCCCTTTCCTATTTTAATTCGGTAAATAGGAAAAACAAGGAAAAACTTTCCATAAATTTTTCTCTTACTTTTTCGGCAAAAGGAAATAAAAAACTTTCCTTTTCGGTTTACCAAAAACAAAATTAAAAATTTTTTTTTTTTTCCCCCGGTAAACCCTAAAAAACGGCCTTACCCTTTTTTTTCTTTTCTTTTTCCGGCAAGATGACCTAAAACAAGATTTGATGACTAAATTGTTTACCTTTGCTATTAGCACATGATTAGGATATGAAATAATATACATGATCAATTTATATGCCAAAAACTATATCGCAAAAACAATCCTTTTATCATAAACATGATGATTCCATTTAATTTTAACTTAATCTGCATTAAATCAAAAACTACAAATTCTTCATATGATAATTTTAACTGATTATAAACTATAATATGAAAAATAGAATGGAAAAATATCATCAAACAGGAAAAAAAATGGCACAATAAAAATTTTCGAATCACAAAAAACGAAACCCTAATTTTTGCGAAAATTAGGTTATTGTTTACATACAATTTTTATGAAAATCATCAAGATTAAAATCGTAGCCTAGTGCTCTGATACCACTTGTGGGAAAGAAGTCTGTATACTTCCCTTAAACTAGAAGGATTATAACGATTTAAAACATATGATCAATGGTCATAAAATAAAATACATAAACAAAAGTAAAGGATTCAGAAATAACCTTTGGTCCTAGCAAATATGGCCTAAGAACAATATCAAAATTGATATTCGCCTATTAGTTGCACCCAAGACGATCTGAGATATGCCCTTCGATTATGCTAGAATCGATCTAAAATTTTCTGTAAAATTTAGTTGTTTTTGTGTTCTTGTGATGAGGGAGATGAGGCAAGGTCAAGAAAAAGCATTAGGTTAGAATAATTCTCCCCTTTTCTTTCTTATAGTGACCGAAAATATGGAGTCCATTAGGAAAGAAAAATCTTTCCTAATTTCGGCTAAACAGACCGAAATATGGAGTATTTTCTCCTTATTTTTGGTCTTTCCAAAAATATATAAAGTGTTGAATTGTCATCTAGTGAGGATCGAACCCATGACCTCTTGGTATGTGTACCCTCACTATTACCAATATGACACATTCAACTTGTTGATATTAAATACAACTGATTATATTTAATTACGAATTAACAGATTAATTCGTCCAAGCTAACATTATATATATTTAATTAAATATAACTTATTATATTTAATTTATATTTAATTTACGAATTGACAGTTAATTCGTCTCAACTTAATATAATTTAATTTTATTAAATAATTATCTCATCAACACATTGACTAACTTTTTAGTCATTTTGGGCATCAATGTAATTATATTTCTATAACCACATTTCTCAAACACGTCCTATAGGTGTGACCTTTAGGGACCAGTTGATCACCGCCATCTGTATGATAATAACGTCAAACTTTCTAGCAAGCCAACCGTTATTAGGTAAACGTTAATCAACTGATTAAATATACGAAGTATACCCTTGTGAACCTGTAAGAGATTAACAAATGTTATCACACTAATTTGTGGAGGACACAAGCTCCAACAGGTGCGGCAGCGGAAGTGGAAGCGTTGGACATTTAAGTGCGAGTGGGGGGTTGATGTGCCTGCCATTGAAAAGAAGAAAAGAAACCCTAACCTAGAAGGGTAGATGAATAAACAGAATCAAACTTCTTTTTTCTGGCTCTATTCCATGTACGAGTATTGAGAAATGTGTCTCTCTCTTGGAGAGGTCAATGATTATATATACCAAATATACAAAAGACCTAAATGATAAAAAGCCCATCTACCCTTATACATATAGCCTAATAAAATGATTGGTCAAAAATTCAATACTTTCTCATTCAGTGATGCCTAAGATGTATCCTTGCTCAATCAATAGATTATTTAGATGAATTACATACTTCTGTTGCTCGGATTTAAAAAAAATATTCCACTGTGGTGTGAGTCAATTAAGTGAAAGTGATATCATATAAACCTAGGTAAGCTAGAGCTACATCCTATTATTTTACTCTTGATAATATCATGTTCTCCATTTAATACATGGAGGGATTATGTTTCTAGAGATTTGTCGTCATTGAATGATATAATGTTGATTATTATTCTTCATAAGACGGAAATAAAAAAGTTACATAGAGAGGGTAAAAATATAAAAGTAGATGAAGAGAGATTTAAAAAGGAGAGAAAAGGATGGTGATGAAGTAAAAGAATTATAAGAGAAATATAGTGTCACCCATATAACCTACTATAATAAGTCATTTTTATGGGGGATTGTTTAAAGAAGATGAGGTTAAAAGGTGGGTTTATTTTAGGGGGATTGTTTAAACAAGATTGGGTTAAAAGGTGGGTTTATTTTGGGATTAAAAAAAGGTGGGTTTATTTTGGGATTACAAAAAGGTGGGATTATTCCCGTCAATATTTTCTATTTTTTTGGATTTGGGTGATAGTTTGTAGGGTAATGGCTGAGGCCCACTATTATATTTATATTCGATTACTATTGATTTGTGTACTTATAGTGCCTCATTCGCCACTATCGATGTAGAGGAATAACATTTAGATAGCTTCTTTGTTAATAATCTACTAGTTTTCAACCCGTGAAGAATTGCACGGGTATGTTTTTAAGAGTATTGATATAATGATTTAACATTTTAAAAATGTTAACCAAAATACATGAATATTTTATACTCTATTTCTTTTATAATGATAATAAGTTAAAAGACGTGCAAATATTACAAGGGTTTGAAATGTACACATGTTTTAAATCCGTGAAAAAATGCTCGAATTCAGTGTTAATATATATATATATATATATATATATATATATATATATATATATATATATATATATATATATATATATATATATATATATATATATATAGTCCACCTTAATTCATTGAGTCCATAAGTCCTATTTAGAGCCCTTAGATTGTGACTATGAATGACTAAGATTACACCAAAAAGCAACTTATAAGATCATAATATTGGGTAGAGTATTTACCTCTCTCTCCTTTAGGGAGGTAGACCTATTGTACAAACTGCATGTGTCTTTAGTCCATCAGTCATTTGCATGCTATTCCATTTCCCTCCACTCTCTCATACAACTCCTGTCTTCCATTTCCCTCCACTCTCTCTAACAATTTCAAAAACCGTCCAAATTCTTGTCTTTGATTTCCACATTTCTTCATCTTTCTTTTCCACATTTCCACAAAGCCATTTTTGCTCTTCTTTTATTCTCATTCTACCCGTCCTAATTCCTCACTCTTTTCTATACCACATATAACAATTAAGACTCAAGGAAAATCTACATATTTAAAAAATTAGAGCAAAGAAACGAGTCAAGATTGATCAAAAGAGTTACCTTCAAAGTGACTGATGAAGAAAGTGTGGTAATAGGGTTTCATTCTTTTGTTATCATTTTATTGTTCTATTTTGTTATTTCTGAGATTATGATTTTATTAGCATGCTTAAATTTAATTCATTTTTATTCTATTGATTATCCATAAACATCTTAATTCATTAGCATGCTTGAATTTAATTTTACGTGGGCCAGATTTATTTTAAAAAGTATCAATTACTAATTAAATTGATAGTGTAAATCTGAACTAATGAGTAGTGTAAATGTAATAGTTAGGGTTTTAAAAAGTTAGGGTTTTCACTGTAAGTGGAATTGTTAATGATATATGTGTAAATGTGAACAAATGGGGAGTGTAAATGTGTAAGTCTATAAGTGTAAATGTGAACAAATGAGGAGTGTCAATGTAAAACTTTAATAAGACTATCGAGCCTGTTTATGGGGAGTGTAAATGTGATGTAATTGAGACTGTAAATGTAAATGTTATGAAACCCAAAGTGTAAATGTGACGATAGGGAAATGTAAATGTAATAAATTGAAAAGTGTAAATCTGAATAAATTGCAAGTCTAAGTCTGTGTATGAGGAGTGTAAATGTGATGTAATTGAGACTGTAAATATAAATGTGATGAAACCCAAAGTATAAATGTGAACAAATGAAAAGTGTGAATCTGAATAAATTGGAAGTGTAAATTTGATGAAGCTCCAAGTGTAAATGTGAACAAATGAAAAGTGTAAATGTAAACAAATGAAAAGTGCAAATCTGAATAAATTGGAAGTGTAAATTTGAGGAAGCTGCAAGTGTAAATGTGAACAAATGAAAAGTGTAAATCTGAATAAAATAGAAGGGTAAATGTGAAGATTCTGAAAGTGTAAATGTGAATAAATTAGGAGTGTAAATGTGAATAAATGAAAAGTGTAAATGTGAATATAGGGAAGTGTAAATGTGAAGAATCTGAAAGTGTAAATGCGATTTTTTTGGGAATGTAAATGTGAATAAATGAAAAGTGTAAATGTGAATCTAGGGGAAGTGTAAATGTGATGAAACTGAAAGTGTAAATCTGAATTTATTGGGAGTGTAAGTGTGATAGGACTATAACTATTTAAGTGTGATAGATACTCTGTATAACTTCTGTAATTTTTGACCTGAATCAGATGACATCCGATGAAGAACAACCCCAAAATGAAGAACAACCACAAGTTACCCATACTGTTTCCGTGAAGTGTCGCCCCAACAGGCTTCTCAAGCTTATTAGTAAGCTTAAAAATGTTCAGCAAGCCGCTGTACAGAGGATTGGATTTGGGGGGCTACTTCATCTTAAACTCAGAACTTTCCCGCTTTCACATGTTCCTGAATTTCCCGACGCTTTCAGTGATGGTTCTTATGTTTTCAAGGCGTCGAATTTGAAAGAGTTTATGGTTACGAAGTATGATGTCTATGACTGTTTCATGTTACCTGTTGGTGAGAGAGATGGAAATAGTACCCATTGGACATATGCCTGGTGCTAAAGATGAAAAATATAAGCGCATAAAAAATATGCGGCGGCAAATATTCAAAGTGAATTCAAATTCTGATTCTATTCCTTTAGGAGACGTCTTTAACGATTTTGAGGCAAAGGCATTTAAAGATGGAGGGGTTTAATTATGCCGTCTGTTTATACTGATTAGCATTTCATTATTCCTTGCGCCGACTTTGAACAACGGTATTGAAATCAAGCTTTTGAAAGTGGTAGAAGATGTGAGTGCCATTCGGGAGTATGACAGGTGCTCATACGTCTTAGAATGTGTAGCTAATGCGGTAGCTGAGTCTCGCAGCGTGCAGTGACATTTGCTTGGTTGTATCCCATTCCTTATGATCACTTATTTTCAGCGGTTTGATTTTTGCGGTAAGAGTTGCCCAGATGACCTTCCACTTATTCAGCATTGGGACCTGAAGACTATCGAAGAGGTTAAAGGATGAGCTGGAAAAGGGACCATTGGGTCGACTAACATTGTCGAAGGTGAAGTACCCCCGATGTCAAAATAAGACCTCTGATGAGAAAGACACTGACAATACGATGTTGGCCATTGCTGGCGCGGCCAAGGCGTCATTGGCAAGACCTACGCCTCTCCTGGTTTCAACGTCGGGTACAACACCCAATAAGAAGTTTATTCAGATTGAACTTCCCCCTGGTGTTGAAGATGATGATGAGTTGAAAGCTAGGGCTTTAGATGTAAGTGTTGTGTTATAAATGTTTAATTCATGTCCTGTTTTTTTAAATATTTATATTTGAGCAGGTATATGTTTTGTATCTGGACTTAAAAGCTTTTTTGTTACCAACTGTAGGGTGTACACGAGCTATACTTGAAGATTCAAAGGAACGCTATGGCCTTCTATTCATGGTATGAGGATGCAACGGTAACGATCAAGAATTTAACAACAGGCGCAACTTCTTCAACTGGTGTTATTCCGTCACAAGAGACGCAAGATTTTTTTGAAGGTGCAAAGCTGAAGGAATATGTTGAAGAAGTTGAAAATATAGCGTCACAAATGAAGAAATCTCTTGATAAAGCTCCTTCATTGTCATATGTTAGGAAGGTGGCCAAGATAAAAACCAAGGTAACCAAGAAAAAAAAAACAAGGTTGAAAAATTCGAGTTTACGCCTACTGTAGAGGGTGTATTACTTGCAGAAGATACTGATTTGGTTGACAAAGCAGGTGATGGGGTAGTGTCACAGATTATGGAGACCGTTGATTTTTATAACACTGATGAACTGAATGAAGCCTGTCGATGAGAGAAAAAGGAATGTGGGGGAGACGAAACCAAATTTTCTTAGTTAACGGATCGTTAGATTTTAGAGACAATTTATAGCCCAACTGAAGTTTCGGAAGCTCTCATGAAGGCCTCATTAAATGAGGAGCAGAAAAGTGGTGAAGGGGAAGTGCCTGTTACTAGTGGCCCTCCTTAGGTGGCTGAACATGTTGTTGAGAAGGATGTTTCAGAAGTAGTGGATAAAGTGGATGCGGATGTGGTAGTGCAGTCAACTGAAGATGGTTCATCTTCATTTCAGTTGAAATTTATTTCAATTTCTTATATTGAGAACGCGCTGCAAGGTTTGTCAGATATTGGTGACGGTGAAGGGATAGAGGGCTGTGCACAGAGAGCTCAGGATGAGTTTGTGCAGGGTATGGATATGGAGCCATCTCAAGTAGGGGATAATGACTCGCAAGAACAGTGGCCTTCCTTTTAACCTGAACCACCGGTGAATGGCTTAGCGCCTGGTGAGGCTGTGGATGTTAGTGGTGTCCAGGGAGCGGACCAGCATGTTGACCAAGCCCACATCAGTGAAACGAAGTTTCCGGGGGTTGAGTCGACCGTTGTTTCGACAGTAGACCTAAAATATACATCTCGAGAAGGGTCAGAGATCGGTTACGGCATGGTCAATGAGCAAGAACAATGTCCTCCTACGCAACCAACTTATCTCGGCTCATTTCAGAATGAGGTTGTGGTTATAGATGTTGTAGAGGGAGCAGATAAGGTGGTTGTTGAAGCACCCTCTTCTGAATTTAAGTTGCCTGAATTTCAGTTGACCTTTTATTCTACTGCAGAGCTAAATGACGCATGTAAGGGGGTTCGAGGTGAGGAGTTTGGAACGAGTGATACAGGAAGCCCTTCTGAACCAGCCGTTCCTGCGGCTGGTCGTGAAATATATGTCCTCCGGAGTAACTTGGACCACCACCCCTTCCTATTTCATTCAGGTGAGCATCTGTAGTGCATGGATGTGGTCCCTGAGAATCTTGATTGTACCATTGATTGTGGGGTACTCATGCCCGAGCATGACTTTATTACAGCAGACCTGCAGCTCAATAAGAATTTATTCAGCAATGTTTTTATTGTGAGGAAAGACGTCCTGGACTACGTCTTTAACAAATCAGAACCTTTTTTTGAAAGGGTGAGTTCATTAACTTCGATGTCAAACATATTAATACTGGGACCGTTCTGAAGGAGTCTATAAGTCGTCGTATACATTTTTGTCTAATAAAAGGTTTTTTTGTAGGGAAGAATTGGCAGTATTTTCAAAAAAAAAATTTCGTGTCACGTGAAGACATGTTAACCCTCGAACCTGGACAGGAAGTTATGTCTTCTGTAATTGATTGTTGATGCTTACTAGTCAATAAGATGATGTATGCCCAAACTGCACCAATTGCATCCTCTCGTCGCTTCTTCGGGATTAATCACACCGTATTTGTCCTATCCTCACTCAATCCCATTTGTATAGTTTTCAATTTAATTGTAACGTAAGTGTCTAAGTTTAATAGCGCTGCCCTTCGTTTGAACAGAGTACTGCCCTGGATATTTGGAAAGCCAAGAAGAAGGGAATAGTTCTTGACAAAGCAGATGACATCTGGTCTGGGTGGGATGCTTGGATTCACTCATGTCTGTCTCCATTTCAACTTGATTCTGATATGGTAAGTGTAATTGTAAAAGTGTCATCAGTTGGAAGTGTCATTAAAAGTGTAGATATGGTCAAATTGGAAAGTGTAAATGTTATCATATGGAAAGTGTAAATGTGATTATAATGAAACTGTAAATGTGATTAAATAGAAAGTGTAAATGTGTTGATATGGAAAGTGTAAATGTTATTATAATGAAAGTGTAAATGTGATGATATGAAAAGTGTAAATGTGATTAAATAGAAAGTGTAAATGTGATGATATGGATAGTATAAATGTGATGATATGGATAGTGTAAATGTGATTAAATAGAAAGTGTAAATGTGATCAAATAGAAAGTGCAAATGTAATTATAATGAAAGTGTAAATGTGATTAAATAGAAAGTGTAAATGTGATTAAATAGAAAGTGTAAATGTGATGATCTGGATAGTGTAAATGTTTTATTATGGAAAGTGTAAATGTGATTAAATAGAAAGTGTAAATGTGATGATATGGATAGTGTAAATGTTGTATTATGGAAAGTGTAAATGTGAAATATTGTGAAGTGTAACTATTATGGCTTTGTTCTCACATGCTCCAGGTCTTCATCCCGGTTTTATCTGGCAATAATGATCATTACAGCTCTGCTTGCATAAACTTCGCATCTGAGCAGATAGAGTATCTGGACAACCATTCTTACGATGATGATTTTGAAAAGCTTCCATATTTTGGAATTGGGCGTATTGCGGTAATAACTATAAACATCATTCATAAATTACCTTTAGTGTATATGTATTCTGGAAATGTAAATGTTGTATTTAATTTGACTATTTTTTTTAATAACTTTACAGTGTGATTTAATGGGCAAGTTTCTGATGTCTAAAGGGATTGCCAAAGGTTCAAAGGTCGGCGGGTTTAATTTTGTCAATGTAGAATTTAAATGACAAGGTAGGGGTTATTCGAGGTTTGACTGCGGGGTTTACATGATGATACACATGTTGCTTTTCTGTGGGAAACCTTTTGACTGCGCCCTAGGGGATATGGAAGTTATCAACCTCATCCGGGCTGAAGTGGTGTCGATCGTGATCCTAAGTGAACATAACAAAGTGAGGGAAGACGTTCCGCGAAGGATATCCCAATTCAAGGAAAAGTGTGCTCAAGTTCTGAATCCGGGCTCGAATGCTGCACAGAAGCGGAATTTGGATGATGAGGAAGATATTACTTACAGTAAGCGGCCCCGTACCTCAAACCCACCCCCTAACCATGTAGAAGGAAGCCCCATGGTCAAACCTGTAGTCATACCTGCGGAAAGGAGCCCTGTGGTCATACCTGCATCCGTGCAGTCTTCAGGAAGCCATCCCATGTCAGCCGTAAGGAGCCGCCCTCGGGGCGGGGGGGATTGTCTGGGATGCTCACTCGGTTGTGGGGCTGCTGGTACTCAGACTCTTGTTGTCTCCACCTTCTTACGGAACAATCAAACTTTGGTTAGGGGTGTTAGATCGTATCGAAAGCATGCGGTGGACTATTGCTTCTTAGATGACCACAACTTTGAAAATTCGTTAGTTACACTCAAATTGTTATAACGTGTTCAATTATTTACGATATTGAATTTTTAATCAATTTCTATATTTAATTGATTACTATACGTGGGTTTCATTGCAGCGAATCAATATCTTAGTTCAGTAGGCATGCTGCACTATGCCGGTCAGACATCATGTTCATGCTTCCTGAGGTTGTAATGTTGCAGTTGTGATTGAGTCCTGGGCTGTATTGCTTAACCACTTGGAGTCGGCTGAATTCTTACTTCCTAGGATGGGCTTCTTTGGGTTACATCATATCGTACGCCCCCCCCCCCCCCCTCCCAAAAGCCTAAAAGCATACATTATTTTCCTGGTTATTATGTAGTCCAAATCACTTATCTGAACAGGAGTGTATCATACAGTTGTTGGATATACCTGAACTAGGTTCACAGTCTAATGCCATCAATGATCGGCTGCACCTCATTTGGGATACCTTCATCCAGGACTGTGATAAAACTTTCAACCTGAATGCATAGTTTATCGTCATACCCGTCAACATTGGTGGGCACTTTCCATGCGTATGTATAAATTTTAGAGCGCAAACGGTCGTTCTCCTTGACTACCAACCTTATCCCAACTGGGACCAGTCTGAAATGTGCAAAGTTACTCGTATAGTTGTAAGTCAGATGCCAATAAATCACTTTCGAATAGGATGAACAATATATTTTTTATTTAATTATACGTGCTTTCATTACAGGAATCAGCTATTAGCGATTATTTGGATGCCAGAACTGTCGACATGGGATACCAGATTACTAGCTTTGAGCATCGGCAAATCCCGTTCATGCGCCAAATACCCCTTCTTAACATAACAGAATCAGGGATATTCTATATGATGTATATGCTGATGTACCCTTGTACTAGCTGACATAAACATCAACAAAGGCGTTTCTATAGCGAAGGTGGATGAGTTTATAGCTGGAAAAGTTGAATTATGGGGAAAGTTACAAAAGAAGCGCAAAGTGAAGAGTGTTTTGGTGAAAAAGTAAACCATTTGTGGACATATTGTTTTTTTTTTTTGGTTGTTCATGACTATTCGTATTTTGGTTGGCATAGTTAAAACTAATGTCTGTAATGCTATCGGTTTTTTATGGACATGTTAGACAGTTTTTATGATAATTGACAATCAATTGAAATTGAATTTTAGTTTCATTCAGATGAAAGTGTTATTGAAAGTGTAATTGGGATATTCAAAGTATAAATCTGACGATATTCAAAGTGTAAATGTGTCATTCACATGAAAGTGCTTTTGAAAGTGGAAATGTGATGAGATGGCAAGTGTAAATGTGATGAGATGGGAAGTGTAAATGTTAACACACTGAAAGTGTAAATGTCAACACACTGAAAGTGTAAATGTGTCATGCACATGAAAGTTTCATTGAATCTGTAAGGTAGGGTTAGATTTGATTTAATCATAAGTGTAAATGTTACTTGAAATAACGCTGTCAATTCAAATAAGTTCAAGTAACACAATGTTTGCCAATCCAATAAAACAGAGATATTTTGGTCTTATGACAGTGTAACTCTGACGCTTTGACTGGGTAACTTTGTTACTCAATGTTACACCAACTACAGTTCAAAGTGACGCTGCCATGGGACCAATTTCTAATCCCTCGTTCCGGTTATAGCACATTAAAGTTTAAAGTTACACATTCAAAATACAAAAGCTACATTATCACTGCTGTGACGTCTATTCTTATTCTGATTCCAGCTCTTCCTCCTCCTCTCCTTCATCTTCTTCTGGGTTAGACGACCCCTCGCACAATGGTGTGTGTGCTGAAAATGGGTTAGGGCAGTTTCTCTTATCATGATTTGTCATTCTCTTGCAATTCTTACACTTGCGTTTGGGTTTTCTAGCCAAGGCCATTGCTTTTGTTTTGGCTGACAACATTCTTTTTTCGCAACCCTTGTTTTTTCGAATTCTTAGGTGGGAATATCGTCACTACCTCACTGGCCGTACAATGCAGAATTATAGCGGAAAAGCTTTCAACATCAGTCACACCTTTGCCTCGAAGGAGCCCTACAGTCTGATGAACCTCCGTCCACATTATTGACATTACAATTTGTTTTTCATCAATGATTTCCATGTTGTCTGTTCCTTCACCATTACAATTGAACATCCTTAATCGGAGATACTCTTTCATCCATCTATTTACAACATAATCGTTTGGTATAGACTTTATCCTGTTTGCTGAAAAAATCCATATTATATTGCGGCATAGGATGCTGGTTCTTTCAAACATTGTACAACTGCAGGTTGCTTTACGTGTACCTGGGTCATCAGTTAAGGCTATCATGTAAGTGTGAATTTTACAAATAGTGTAAGTGATTATATGGAAATTTAAATGTGATTATGTAGAAAGTGTAAATGTCATATTATGGAAAATGTAAATGTCATATTATGGAAAGTGTAAATGTTATATTATGTAAAGTATAAATGTGATGATACGGAAAGTGTAAATGTTATATTATGGAAAGTGTAAATGTTATGATATGGAATGTGTAAATGTTATGATATGAAAAGTGTAAATGTGATGATATTGATAGTGTAAATATTATCATATGGAAAGTGTAAATGTTATGACATGGAAAGTGTAAATGTGATGATATTGATAGTGTAAATGTTATATTATGGAATGTGTAAATGTGATCATTTGCAAAGTGTAAATTAAATTACCTGGACTGTATGCAACTTCAAAATTCTTTCCCCTGGACGAATCTTTGACAGTAGTTACCTCTAGCTCACCTCTCTCAGTGAAACCTCCAGTTCTCCATGTATTAATGAGTTTATGGCCTCTTTCTTGAAGGTGTAGAAAGTTGAATAGGTGTACACCTTTGCAGCATGACTCTCTAACGCCAGATGTGTTGACGTCTTCGCGGACGAGTGCTTATCCCTGTTGTCAAGCTGCTTTTGTGTATGTCTTTATTGGTTCATAGCTCTCTCAAAACGCATCCAAAACTCAACCAATGTTCCTGACTTATGCTCAAACTTCATAAAAAATCTATTTTCGCTCTCTGATCTTTGAGTCGTCCTCATAATAGACGCCATCTTCAAGTCTCTACAATGCGCCATCACCCACTGTCCCTTTATAGCATACGTATCCGCAAACCAATCATTGGCACCAAGACCATGCTCTTCAATAATTTGCTCCCAGATAGCATCGAATTCTGCTGCTTCAAGCTCATCGGCCCATATAATTTCATTAAGTTTACTCATGAAGTCAGAATAATCACTCCTAGAGACACCAAACTTACCGGGCACTTTGTTCATTATATGCCACCGTGTCTTGAAAATAAGAGGAACAGATTTGATAATACCCAGGTCTTGATCTATAATTATGTATTCTGGTTCCTTACCCCCCATTGCTTGTAAAAACCAGCTGAAAACCCAATTAAATGACTCATTATCTTCCCTTGCAATTAGAGCCCCACAGAACGTCACTGATCGTTTATGGTGTTCCACAACAGTGAACGGTGTTAAAACCATAGAATACTTATTTGTGGAGTAAGTTGGGTCGAATGACACCGCATCACCAAATATCTTGTAGTTCTCTCGGGCAGTACCGTATGCCCATATAGCCCTACGTAGGCTGCCATCATCGTCAAGATCGTAGTCAAAGTAGAAACCTATTCTTGTTCCAGTCATTTCCTTAAAATGGTCTACGAACAACTGACCATCACGTTCAGGAATGAAACATTTAACATCCCTATGGAAGTTCTTAAAATCGTTTAAGCTTGCTCCAATGTTTTCGAATCCATTCACCTGTTCTTTGCAGATTTTGTAGGTCTTTGTTCTCCTATCTTCAGCTGTCAATTAATAACATATATGATATATATAACGTGAATGGATTTAATTAATTAGTATTGACAGTGATGATATATTACTAACCCTTGAGTTCGAAACGATTATCATCTTGTGATAATCTGTTATGTTGCGCGACAATTTCTGGAACTCTCTGTCCTTAAGTGAGATAAGCGAGTGATTGTGACCCTCATGGAATCGGTCAATTAATAAAAGACCATTATTCATATATAGTCTTATCCTCGCTTTACACCCCACTCTAGTGACTCTGAATATCCTCTGTGAATTCTCTCCAACTAGTCCGTCACTCTCATCTTTACTCGGCGCCTTGTGTGCGAAACCTTCTCGATTGCAAACAACAAGCTTTGACTTGATCTCTCCGCCACGCTACTTTTTCGTTGTGTACCTACGCACATCAAACCCACAAGCAATGGCGTATATCTTATAAAATGTTACCGCGTCCTCAATCCCCCCAAACTCCTACCTGATGTATGGTGTAAACCTCTTTTCAACCTCCCTGCACAATTCCTGCCTGTCAGGCTGCACTCCATTTTTGTTAAGTGAATCTGTAAATAGGACTTGTAAATGCAGTTCATAAAGTGTAAATGTAAAAACTGAAGTGTAAATGTAACAGATATGAAGTGTAAGTGTAACTGTCATCAGATATGAAGTGTAAGTGTGAATGTTTTGAAAAATCTATTTATCTTAGAGTGTAAATGTAAGTGTAAATGTAAAGGGAATAAAAGTGTAAGTGTAAATGTCATCAGAAATGTAGTGTAAGTGTAAATGTAAACGTTCAAAAGTGTAAGTGTAAATGTCATCAGAAATGTAGTGTAAGTGTGATGTTCTAAAAGTGTAAATGAGCAATATCAGTATAAATGTCAATAGATGTGAAGTGTAAATGAGCAATTATCAATTTTTTAAATACTTCATTGACAATGTATGTGTATATGATGTCACATTTTAATTTTGATTGGGATGGCCTTTAATTTGCATTGTCTAATACGTAAAATTTTGATCATGAAATATAATCAGAAGTGAAAACTGGAACAAACAAAAGTGGAGCAATTTCAAAAAAGCAAGAGTGATATTATTTGTACAATCTTCATATGAAAATGGTGAATGTAAACTATAAATCATATGCAAGTGCCAGTGTAAATGTAAATGTTAATATAAGGGCAGTATATATGTGATGGTCTGAAAGTGGAAATGTCCAACGTAAGTGTAAATGTTGTCAGAATTGAAAATTGTTTAGTACAATGCGTTGAAAACTAGAACAATCAAAAATCGATACTCAAAACTGAAATCTATTATTCATTTAAAACTCAGACTCAAATTTCAAAAGTGTAACTGAAAACATGCAGATTAATTGAAAAAATCTAACCTTCATTCAATTGAAAATATGAAAACGGTGACTGAAAACAATAACTAAAATGAAGAAATACCATGACAGGCAGATTATACATTCAACTGAAAATATTAAAATGGTGAATGAAAACAATAAATAAAATGTAGAAATACCATTGATGCCATCTATTATCTGCATGGTTGAGATGATTTGCAAGTTTTAGAAAGAATTGTAGCTGAATTTTGAGCGTTGAATAGAAAAAACCTAGGTTTAGAGAGAAGAATAGTAGATAGAAGGTGGATGAAGAAGTGTGTCAAAAAAGGAAGTAGGTTGGTTTTGAAACATAGTACAGAGGATATAACGTTTATTCCGTCAGTCCATTACTTGGGAAGAAAAATTATCAGACAATATTTTCCTCTTTCCTATCTAAGCTTTTCACTTTTTTGTGGCCTATATTTTGTAAACAATCTCAACCTTATATGTTGTCCATGTAAAGGTCCTTATAAGGACTTAAGGACTCAAAAGATGCAATGGACTCATTAGATCTTTCCCCCCGCTCCCTCTCTATATATATATATATATATATATATATATATATATATATATATATATATATATATATATATATATATATATATATATATATATATATATATAGAGAGAGAGAGAGAGAGAGAGAGAGAGAGAGAGAGAGAGAGAGAGAGAGAGAGAGAGAGAGAGAGAGAGAGAGATGGGGGGGAGATCTAGAAGGAGAAAAGCAAAGGAATTCATCGTGTTTTTTTTGCCTCAAGGTATGTTTTATTAACCGTCTCATAGCTAATCCATCTTGCAATTACTTTATATTTTTAACAACATTGACTTACCACAACCTCGACCCCACTGTTATTGACCAGACCTGCCGTGGGACCACCGTTGACCGACTATAAGATGTGGTTTGACCATGTTGTTGTTGTGTTTATACCATGTTGTGCACGGGTTTTTGGACCTTGTTGCGCTGCTGTTGTGACCAAACTTGACTCGGCTGGGTTGTGGGTGGTGCGTCGACCATCATAGGTGGTTATGGGTGGCAAATACTGTTGCCTTAGGGGTGGTTGGTCGGGATTTCGTGTAGGTTATTGTGTGGGTGTTATTACACAATTAAGATGGATTCTTGAACCTTAAACTGACTTGTCTGACCTGGGTTTACTAGGGATGGGTCATGGTGGTTAGTTGACCCTATTGGTGGTGTTAGCATAGTTAAAGGCGGAACCTTGTGTGGTGGTTGCCGAAAATTCGAGAATGGGTTGTTGTGAGTGTTTGTCTTAAACCGTCAGTTATGACCATCTTGGCCTGGATAACCCTTAATCGTGGGAAGTGGCGCTATTTGTTGGACCACCGTAGGTCAGAGGAGACAACAATGGTGGCTGCTGGTGGTGTATGGTGGTTGTAGTTAGTAGGATGTCGTTTTGTTGTTGTTTGGGGTTGGTGTCGTGGGTTGCTTGCTGTCTGTGATAGTTGTTGCTGGTGTTTGGGCCGTACCTGGGTGGTTGACAGTGGTGGACGTGGTGGCAGGGAGGTTGTCGTGGGTTAGGCGTGTCAAAACACGGGTGAGAAAGGGTGGTTGCTCATGGGTTACATGGGTTGTTTTGGATGTATTTACACGGGAATTCTGGGAATTTGTCATGGGTGAAACGCGGGTATTCTTGGGTAGTTTATTGGGTTTCGAGACGGGTTATAATTATTAATTTGCGTAATAAAATAATTAATATAATTAATTCGTATTGATTAACTGATTTATAATTAGTTTAATTGTTAGTTAGTAATCGGGTAATTATTATTTGTATCTAGGTGACGGTTTTATTGAGGAATTCTATTGATTACTCGGATTGCTTTAATTGGATTTGCGAAAAGGTTGGGATATACTACTCAACACTTTTATGATCTTGTTGTGTAAACAATAGCATATGTTTGGTGGTATAGTGCGTGATATGGTTATTATGAAGCATATTGTGAAGTGGATTGTTATTATTATTGAACTTGTATGAACTAATTTATGTATTTAATGTCACTATAAATCATTATTGATATGAGTTATAAGACTGGATATGAGTTGTGCATAGCGCGGAGAGTGCTACTGCCAGTTGTGCATAGTATAGAGGGTGCTACTTCCAGTTGAGCATGGTACAAAAGTACTACTGCCAGATAGTTAAGCCTAGCACGTTGTTAAGAGAGTTGTGCTAATGCTAGTGATGTCAGTGACTTGTATGCAGTATGGTTGGAGGTGGTGATGATGGTTCATGGTTAGTTGGTTGAGCCACTGCTGTTATTTATTTGTTTATTTAATTAACCATTTGGGCTAATATTGTTGTTTAGATATTCCTACTTAATCATTGGTTGACGTGTGTTTCTCTTGTGTCAAAAATAAAATGACGAATTCTTTAATTGATGACGTCCTGTGGTGAACCAATTAATATTTTCGGTTAATTGGGTAGCAGATTAAATAGCAGATACTTGAGTTAGCTGACTTGGGAGCTCATGGGGATGCGTAAGAATTTCGGCCAATACTACTTAGAAGTCTAAATTACATAGTTTCAGACAGTTGTTATTTATGTACTCACTTTATTTAATTCCACTACAAGATGTAATAATGATTTTTCAGATTTCAGTTGGTTAGGTTGTAAGGAGACCTTTAAACATTTAATTTATCTAAAGTACTTTGGTTTGTTACCTTCGTTATTCAACGCGTCGGGAAACCGAGATGGTAAAAGTCCTATTTATTTGGGAATGTCTTCCTAAGGCTCCTAAATAAATTGGGGGGGGTTACATCTCTAAATATTTGTGTGTAGTAATTGTGAACAATAGAAGAAAAAGTGATAGGAGAAGGTAGTATTAATAATAGGTAATGGAAGTATTTAAAGTTTAGGAATTATTGTAATATAATAATAATAATAATAATAATAATAATTCTAATTTTAATAATAATAATAATAATAATAATAATAATAATAATAATAATAATAATAATAATAATAATAATAATAATAATAATAATAATAATAATAATAATAATAATAATAATAATAATAATAATAATAATAATAATAATAAATAGAGAGAGAGTGAGGGAAGGCGATTTTTGAACGATTTGCTGCTGACATCATCACTGCTGACGTCATTGCTCTTGCCCTCGCCTCCGGCACCGTTGCTCCTGTCTCACGCCGGCCATCATATTGTCGGCTGTCAGGTTCCCGGTGTTGGGTTTTAGGGTGTCTGGTTACGGGTTCGCGTGAGGGTTTTTTGGTGTTTGGACATTACCCTACAGGTCCTTCTGCCGCTGTACGCCATCAACAACCACCCTGGATCGACCTTCAGACCGCACGTCGCCGGTCAAGGGTGGTCGTTTGTTGGTTTTCTGTGTGGTTGCTATTAGGGATCTGCGACGGGTTTGGTCTTTTGTGGGGTTTTCGGTTTCGATATCTTTTTGTTTTCGGCTACTGCGTTGGTTGTTGCCGGCTTTCTTGCTCGACGATTTCTTGGCTGCCGCTGCTGTTGATCTTCACTAGCTGTCGTCTCCGGTCAGGTTCGTTTTGTCAAGGCTTTCCTTTTGTTTTTTCGGCATTTATGTTTTCCTTTTCCTCTTTGTGTCTCCTCGTCTGCCTTCTCCGGTGGTGGTGATGCCCTCTGCCCGCTGCTTTTCCTCGGTCTGTTTGGGCCGTGGTGCTTATGGTTCAGTCTGTGGTGGCCGCTGCTGGGTTAGGGGTTGCTTGGGTTCGGTGTTTTGGTGCGTTGTAGCATGGTGCGTTGAAGCATGGTGCAGGTTAGCAGGTTTTGTGCAACGTTGAATTGTTGTGTTAACTTTCTGAGTTGACCTGCTTCATGTCCTGTTGGCTGCTGCGTTTTGAGTAATTTTTTTTAGGCTTTAGTTGGTGTTGCGTGGGTCGTTGCACGTGAGGAGGAACGCTTTTATTTCTTCTTTTTTTCCTGAGCTTGTGCGGTACCATTGTCCCTTTTCGGGTCTTCATGTGTGTCGGGATGGTTTTGGTAAGGGCCTTACTAAGGCTGCATGGCAGAAGCATTTTCAGGACTGACATTGTCATGAGGGGGCGTTATTGGAACTTACGTGTCAGACTCTTACTGATAGTTTGACTGTTTATTCCAATGCTGAGAGTTATTTGAGACGGAAGGGGCTCTGGTTGTGTGGGGTATGTTTTAAAACCCGTACTACTCGAGCTAGATGTCGGCATAGTCCGGGTGATATTGTGAAGCATCCGGAGTGTGTTGATGGCCTCTACACCTTTCATATTTATGGTATTCCGAGACCTTTGGCTCCTTCCACATTGGTTTCTTCTGATGATAGTATTGAGCTTGTTCAGTGGTCTATATCTTCGCTTGATCGTTTATTGTCGTTAGGCCTTCGCACCGTGAAATCTATTCCTCCTAAATGCCGTCTTGGGTTTGCTCGGGCTTTGAAAGGGGCCATGGATGATGTGGCTGAATTACGTGGTGATCTCTCCCGCTGGGTTCGTTTGCTTGTTCTACCGCTATGTCTGCTTAAGACTTTCGCTCCTCGGAGTAATCATGAGTGTAGGACTGCTATTCGGCGTCAGCGTAAGGAGGAGAGTATTGCCAGGGCTATCCTTGCTTGGGGGGGTACCGGGGGGGGGGGGGGGGTGCAGCTGTTGCAGGAGTGTTTCGATGAGGGTCCTTCTTCATTTACTGTGGACGAGGATCTGGATTTGAGTGAGCTTAACCTCCGCCAATGTCGGCGGAAGATCTGTGACTATACTGCTGCTGTCAGGGTGCTTTCTTCCTCTAGTGTCGCCCCCTACTCCGATGCCACTCTTGTGGCCTTGCGTGAGAAGCATCCTGTTGCCCCTCCTCTTTCATTGCCTCCTTTGGCTGGAGATCATCATCCTCTGGTTGCCTCTTCGACGGTGGTTTTGGATATGATTCGTAGCTTCCCACGCGGTACTTCTTGTGTGCGGGATGGTTTTCGTGCCCAACACCTTATGGACTGTTTGAGTGGCGCTGCTGTGGCTATCTCTGATGATTTGATCACTTCTCTTACTAGGGTGCCTTACCAGGACCACTCAGGTATAAATATGCTACCATCTCGATTGCCCGAGGTAATAATAATCATAAGACAATAACGAAACAACATTTAAATAGTATAACTTTAGTGAAAGGTTACAATCCAAAACCAAATACCAAAATACGGTTACATGTTCTTAAAACAACCTGTCTACTCAACTAAATGAAATGTTTAATGAACTACTCAGGCTACAGCGGAAGACTCTATCATCTGACAGTGGCACATCCCAACTATCCCATGTAACTCGACTCATACCTTCTCAACAACTGCTCACCATCCCCGAATGCATCACCACAGTTTTTAAAACAATAAACGGGGCCAGTACTAATCACACAATTTATATAATCCAACAATACAACAACCAACACAGCTCAATCGTCACAGATATACTCCCAACTCCATTCCCAACTCCACAATACTAACTACACACTAAAGTGTGTAGCCCTGCCAGAGTGCCTATCGCAACAGGTCACTCCACGCCACCAGTGGGGGACCGCAGCCGTTCCCACCTAATCCCCGCTCATCTCCATTGAGCGATAAACCCAAATTCCTTAATGTGCACATCCCTTCTGTGGCGGGTTCCACAGAAGGCGAATAATGGGCGTGAAGCTACTCGCGCAAGTGACTCCACTCAGCCAGGGATGCCCCCCCCGAAGAACACAGACAGATACAATCAATCACAACTACTATCAACAACCAAATCCAACAATCGTCACAATACGAGTATGATAATATTCAACAATCACAAAACACCAACAACACATTATGGGACTGATACTGAGTAGGGAAACCCTACCTGGAAAGCAACACAGTCAGACGATCTCAACAACTGTTATAAAAAAGCCTCTTCTACGAATCCTCCTCCTAACATACAATCATATAATTACTACCAATCAAGAAATACAACAAAACCCCCAAATTCCCAAATTAGGGTTTAACTAACTTTAACGAAATACTATAAAAACAGTACGTAGATCTTACCCTCGACGCAAGGATTACAAAGGTATAAAGAAACACGAATTCCGACCTTCCAAGCTCCGTGATTTACCAACAATGCGATTGATGCGAAGAACGTAGATTGTTTTCTCTTTTGAAAGTATTTAGGTTTGTAAAGTGTATTAAGAAAGTGAGGAAGTTATTATATACCAAATCGCATTATTAAAAAAAGCCGACAAATCATCCCCCCGTAAACCGGCTACTCGATCGAGTAGCTGACATACTCGATCGAGTGCCTCCTACTCGATCGAGTATCCAGGTTACTCGATCGAGTACCCAACAGGCCAGAAACTGTTTTAAAACGCAAAACACCCTTACTCGACAGAGTAAGGCCCACTTGATAGAGTACCCAAAGACTCATAAAACCGTAGTATTACAGTCTTCCCTCCTTAAAAAGAACTTCGTCCCCGAAGTTCAAACCACAACAAAGCAAAGACACACACTACTACACTCCCGACTCAACAACCCAAACAAAACTCAACATAAAACATGTTACTAACCCAAACTCAGCCCGATTCAACCACAACAAACATACCGACACAACATAAAAGGGTATAAAAAGTTCTTAAAAACTCTTTGCGATCATCTCCTACCCCCCTAAAAGAAACAAGGTTACGTCCCCGTAACCATACATACCTGATAAAAAAGGAAAGGGTAACGCTCTCTCATGGCCTCCTCTGCCTCCCATGTAGCTTCCTCAGACTCGTGGTTAGACCAAAGGATCTTAAGCAAAACTGTCTCACCTCTCCTAGTCTTCCTAACCTTCTGGTCAAGAATCTGCTTAGGCACCTCAAGATATGACAAGGACTCATCTAGCTCTAAGCTCTATGCCTCTAACACATGTGACGGATCACTCACATACTTCCGCAGCTGAGATACATGGACCTCATTATGCACTCTCTCTAATGCAGCTGGTAAAGCCAGGCGATATGCAACCTCTCAAACCCGCTCTAAGATCTCATAAGGCCCTATGAACTTCTGACTCAACTTGCCTTTCTTCCCAAATCTTATAACCCCACGCATAGGAGACACTTTCAGAAGAACGTTGTCCCTAACCTGAAACTCTATATCCCGGCGATGTGGATCTGCATAACTCTTTTGCCTATCTTGAGCTGCTCGCATCCATTCCCTGATCATCTTAATCTGCTCAACCATCTCATGCACCATCTCTGGTCCTAGAACCACTGCCTCAGCACTGTCGTCCCAACAAATCTGACTCCTACACATCCTCCTATATAAGGCCTCGAGCGGTGTCATACCAATACTAGTGTGATAGCTGTTGTTGTAAGAAAACTCTATCAAATCCAACCTCTGTTCCCAGCTACCACCAAAGTCCATCACACAAGCTCGCAACATATCCTCAAGAGTCTTGATCATTCTCTCAGTCTGACCGTCTGTCGCAGGATGAAATGCTGTACTCATCTTCAAAGTTGTTCCCAAATATTCCTGCAACTCTTTCCAAAACCTTGAGATAAATCTCGCATCTCTGTCAGATACTATGTCCTTAGGGACTTCATGTAACTTTAGCACATTCTTCCGATAAGCCATAGCTAATTGTGCTTTAATCCATGTATCTTTCATTGGCACAAAGGGAGCTAACTTGGTCAGTCGATCCACTGTTACCCATATCATATTGTTACCATGTTGACTCTTTGGCAAACTCACGATAAAATCAATAGAAATGGATTCCCACTTCCACTCAGGTACCTCTAAAGACTTAACCTTACCTTGTGGTCGTCGTTGTTCCCCTTTAATTCTCTGGCATGTCAAACAACGGGCCACAAACTCAGCTGTTTCTTTCTTCATCCCAGGCCACCAGAACGTGTTCTTTAAATCCTTGTACAACTTGTCACCACCTGGATGTACTGAATACGGTGTACAATGTGCCTCTTTCAAGATTGTCTTTTTCAGCTCCTCATCATTAGGGACACACCACCTACCATCAAAACTCAAACTACCATCTATATGAATAGAGAACCGAGACACTGTCCCTTTCTCTACTCCAGCTCTCCACTCAACCATCTTTGGATCCAACGCCTGTTTACCTCGAATATCATCATAAAGATCAGGCTGCACTGTCAAATCTCCCATGGCATCCCCTCTCTGCATCATATGTATCCCAAACCTCCCCACCTCATCTCTCAACCACATAAAAGATAGAGCTGTGCACAAAGAATATACACTCTTCCTACTCAAAGCATCTGCATCAACATTGGCTTTCCCTTCATGGTAGATAATATCCATGTCATAATCGCCAATCAGCTCCATCCACCTCCTTTGTCTCATGTTCAACTCCTTTTGAGTGAAGATGTACTTGAGAATCTTGTGATCCGAAAATACCTTAAAGGTCGCCCCATAAAGGTAATGTCTCCATATCTTGAGAGCAAACACCACTGCACCCAACTCTAGATCATGTGTAGGATAGTTCTCCTCATAAGGCTTCAATTGCCTAGAAGCATAGGCAATCACTTTACCGTTCTGCATCAACACACATCCCAACTCGTTCTTTGAGGCATCTGTATACACCTCAAAGTTCTCGATCCCTTCAGGCAATGCTAAGATAGGAGCTGTGGTCAAACACTCCTTTAATGTTTGGAACGCCGTCTCACAACTCTCATCCCAACGAAACCTGTTCTCTTTCCTCATCAACGCTGTCATAGGTCTAGCAATCTTGGAGAAATCTTTCACGAACCGTCTATAGTATCCAGCTAAACCCAAGAAACTCCTAATCTCAGCAACATTCTTTGGTGCTTCCCACTTTGTCACTGCCTCAATATTTGCCGGATCCACAACTACCCCATCCTTAGAGATCACATGTCCCAGAAAAGCAACTTTCTCTAAACAGAACTCACACTTAGACAGCTTAGCATATAACTCATGCTCCCTCAAAGTCTGCAACACAATCCTCAGATGCTTCTCATGCTCCTCCTTAGTCTTGGAGTAGACTAAGATGTCATCGATAAACACCACCACAAACTTGTCCAAAAACTGTCGGAAGATTCTGTTCATCAAATCCAAATAGTATAACTTTAGTGAAAGGTTACAATCCAAAACCAAATACCAAAATAAAGTTACATGTTCTCAAAACCAAATACCAAAATAAACCAGGACCACTCAGGTATAAAGATGCTACCATCTCGGTTGCCCGAGGCAATGATAATCATAAGACAATAACGAAACAACATTTAAATAGTATAACTTTAGTGAAAGGTTACAATCCAAAACCAAATACCAAAATAAAGTTACATGTTCTCAAAACCAACTGTCTACTCAACTAAATGAAATGTTTAATAAACTACTCAGGCTACAGCGGAAGACTCTATCATCTGACAGTGGCACATCCCAGCTATCCCATGTAACTTGACTCATACCTGCTCAACAATTGCTCACCATCCCCGAATGGATCACCACAATTTTTAAAACAATAAACGGGGTTAGTAATAATCACACAATTTATATAATCCAACAATACAACAAACAACACAGCTCAATCGTCACAGATATACTCCAAACTCTATTCCCAACTCCACAATACTGACTACACACTAAAGTGTGTAGCCGTGCCAGAGTGCCCATCGCAACAGGTCACTCCACGCCGCCAGTGGGGGACCGCAGCCGTTCCCACCTAATCCCCGCTCATCTCCATTGAGCGATAAACCCAAATTCCTTAATGTGCACATCCCTTATGTGGCGGGTTCCACAGAAGGCGAATAATGGGCGTGAAGCCACTCTCGCAAGTGACTCCACTTAGCCAGGGACGCGCCCCGAAGAACACAGACA
Organism: Silene latifolia; assembly: GCF_048544455.1. Taxonomy (NCBI): domain Eukaryota; kingdom Viridiplantae; phylum Streptophyta; class Magnoliopsida; order Caryophyllales; family Caryophyllaceae; genus Silene; species Silene latifolia. The sequence goes on from NC_133538.1 coordinate 26,977,060, forward strand.
TATATAATCAATCACAACTACTATCAACAACCAAATCCAACAATCATCACAATACGAGTATGATAATATTCAACAATCACAAAACACCAACAACACATTATAGGACTAATACTGAGTAGGGAAACCCTACCTCGAAAGCAACACAAATCGGATGATCTCAACAAAATTGTTATCAAAAGCCTCTTCTACGAATCCTCCTCCTAACATACAATCATATAATTACTACCAATCAAGAAATACAACAAAACCCCCAAATCCCCAAATTAGGGTTTAACTAACTTTAACGAAATACTATAAAAAATAGTACGTAGATCTTACCCTCGACGCAAGGGTTACAAAGGTATAAAGAAACACGAATTCCGACCTTCCAAGCTCCGGGATTTGCCAACAATGCGATTGATGCGAAGAACGTAGATTGTTTTCTCTTTTGAAAGTATTTAGGTTTGTAAAGTGTATTAAGAAAGTGACGGAAGTGATTATATACCAAATCGCATTATTAACAAAACCCGACAAATTATCCCCCCGTAAACCGGCTACTCGATCGAGTAGCTGACATACTCGATCGAGTGCCTCCTACTCGATCGAGTATCCAGGTTACTCGATCGAGTACCCAACAGGTCAGAAACTGTTTTAAAACGCAAAATACCCTTATTCGACAGAGTAAGCCCACTCGATAGAGTACCCAGAGATTTATAAAACCATAGTATTACAGCCGGTGTCCTCTTCCTCTGGGTGAGTGCATTGCCAGCACCCCTCTCACGCCACTCGTTAAACCGGGTGGTAGAGTTTGTCCTATTGCTGTTAGCACGGTCTGAAGACGGCTTGTCTCTAAGGTTGGTTCTTTTATGGTTGGTCCTTCTTTATCTTCATATTTTGATGGGCTTCAGTTTGGAGTGGATGTGTCCGGTGGATAAGAGGCTATCTTGCATGCCTTGAACCGGCTCATTGAGACTCGGGGTGCTGAGGTAGGGCTTTCTATGTTGCTGGTTGATTTCCAGAATGCGTTCAACCTTGTTGATCGTGTGACCATGCTTTAGGAGGTCCGCCGTCGTTGCCCGGTTCTTTCCCGTTGGGTGGAGTTTTGTTATTCCAGCCCAACCCGTCTTTTTTTTGGGGAGCACTGCTTGTGGTCTTGTCAAGGTGTTCAGCAGGGTGACCCGTTGGGCCCTTTGCTTTTCGCTTTGGTTTTACATCCCTTAGTATGCAAAATCCGGGACACTTTTAACCTCACAATGCAGGCATGGTACTTAGATGATGGCACCATTGTGGGTGCTACTTTGGAGGTGGGGAAGGTCTTGGATTTGATTATGGTGGATGGCCCTCGTTTTGGACTGCATCTTAATGTCTCCAAGACGGAGGTCTTTTCGCCTGTTGAGGATCCTCAGAGTCGGCTCCGTGGGGTTTTCCCCCTTCTATTTATCGGCCATTGCGTGGTGTTACAGTTTTGGGTGGACCAGTCAATACTTGTCCTTGTTTTGGCAGTGAGATTATGGCGAAGAGAGTAACTAAGACCATTGAGCTAATGGACTTGGTTGCGAGGATTGAGGACCCGCAATATGAGTTGCTTCTACTTCGAGCCTGTACTGGTATTTCTAAGCTCTATTTCTCACTTCGTACTTGCTCCCCTAGTGTTTTTGGGTCTGTCCATCTTCCTTTTGATGCCGCTCTTCGTTCCAGCTTGGAACGTTTTGTCACCGCGTCTGGCCCGGGTTTTGGGGATTGGCAGTGGCGCCTTGATACATTCCCTTTTCATCTTGGTGGTCTTGGTGTCTATACGGCGGGAGATGTTTTATTTTATGCTTTTATTGCGTCCCGTTTGCAGTCTGTTGGTTTTGCGAGCTAAGCTCCTCGGCCCTTCTGGTATTGTAGCTGCTGGCCCTGCTTTTGATGATGCCGCACAGGTTTTTACTGCGACTACAGGCTCTAGTTTTTTCGGTAACCCTAGTGAAATTGCTGCCCCCAAACTTATGAAGAAATTGGAAGACATTTATTTCACGACGGTTGCTGCTGCCTCAGAGTCTATTTTCGCCTTGACACCACGACAGCTTGCTTTATGGCAGTCTTAGCAGGGTTCTCACTCCTCTGATTGGTTACGTGCGGTCCATGTCTCAGGGTTGGGTCAGACTATGAACGGGAGGACTTACCGTAGTGTGCTTGGGTATCGTCTGGGTGTTCCGTTATTCACGGTATCTAGGTCTTGTCCTGCTTGCTCTAGGGTTTTTGTTGAGGATGTTTTTGTTGGGGCTAGTGTCCTTAACAGTTAGTGTAATACTCCGTATTTTAATAATAAATTGTGAAGATAATTTATGTAATTTACTAATTAATTAAATGACATTTCTAATAATAATTATAATAAGATGTTAATTACATAATAAATTAGTAATGCAAGTCGGGAATTGGGTTTAGCTAATATTTAGCATTGGGCCGTGTGCCATTGTTGTTTGGACCGAAATCTATTAAGTTGGTACGAGTGTAATCGGGAATTAATAATTAATAATAAATAATATGGGAATAATATTATATAAAGGTAATTATAATTATGATAATAATAATAAAATAGTAAATATTATATGAGAAAATTATAATTGTGATAGGATTAATAGTATATGATAAATAATAATGATTTAATTATAATGACAATTTCTATACTAATTAGAATAAGGAAAGTTGCATGGTTTCCTAATTGGTCTCGTATTCTCTAAATCTTACACTATAAATACCACCTCAAATCTGAGAAATAATTCACAAATTAAAAAGAACAAGCTTTAGGAAACGGAAGAGGAAGGAATTAACATAAATCAATTAATCAGCTCGAGGTAATTATCCGTCTTAAATCAATTTATATTCGTTTCATGTGAGCATCTTTAAGACAACCGTATGACTTGTATGGACCGCCATAGGACACGAGATTTGAACCTAGAGCGACCTTGCACTGCAAATTTTCTGACTTGACCATAGTTGACCGTCGTTGACCTTGTTACGGTGGTGTTTAGGGCGGCTAAAGGTGGCTGGTCAGGAGGGGTTATACGGGTTGGTTGTGGGTGATTGGAATGGGTAATTGAACCCCTAATTGGCTATGTCGTGACCTGGGTATAGAGGGGTTGTGTTGGGGTGGTTGAGTCGACCACTTTGGTGGTGGCGGAACGGTGGCAGGTGGCTGTTTGCGGCGGTGGTGGCGAAAACAGGGGAGGAGAACGGGTTTGGGCAGCGGGTTTTTCGAGGGGGTTTTAGGGGTTGTTGGTGGTCTGGGTAGGGTGGTTTCTGGGTGGTATTTGTCGAGGGAGGATAGGGGAGTTGATTGGTGGTTGTAGGTGGCGGTGAAGGTGGTGTTAGGTGGTGGTTTTGGGACGGGTTTGATGGGGTGTCGGGTGGTGTTGCGGTTGGTGTCGTGTGATAGGGCGTGGGTTTGTGGGTTATTGGTGGTGGTTTAGCTGGTGGTTAAGGGCGAGTTGGATGCGTGGGGTTGCAGGCTAGGGGTGTCGAGGCTGGGTGGTGGCTGTGGTGGCTTGTGGTGTCGGGTTTGGTGGGTTTTGTGAGGGGTGTTGGTCACGGTTTATAAACCGTGTATGGGGTGATGTGTGGTTGTTTTGTGACGGGTTTTTATTTAATTATTTTGGGTAACTCGGGTTATAATTGAATCGGGTTTTTAAGTACCGTGGACCTTTAATCATAATAATAAATAATAAATTTGAATAATAAATATAAATTTATAAATAGTAATTTGAAGTAATAAATAATTGAATTGAATTATAATATGTTGATTAGGTGACGGTTGTGAAGAATTATAATCGGGTTGGATTTGCTTTATTTATTTGGATTGCGTAATTGGAGTGCTTGCTCGCCAGGTAGGATAACTACTCAACTCGTCTTATCTTTGGTGGTTTGTGGAAATTATAGAAGTATTGTGATATTGGGTGAATTAATGGATTTGGATTATAGGTTGTTGGATTGTTTATCGTTTAATTATTTATATTCGAATTTCGTTTGGATTGGATACCTCAGCCTCGTGTCTGAGATGATTTTATGTTGGCATGACGTATAATTATAATTGAATACCTCAACTTCGGTTGGGATGGTGAATACCTCAACTTTGGTTGGGATGGTGAATACTTCAACTTCGGTTGGAATGATGAATACCCCGGGCCAGGGATTGGCGGGATGAATGGGTGTTTCGGGTGGTGAGCTCAGTTGTATTTGTATTATTTATCGTATCATTTTACTTTGAATTGTTGTTGGTTATTCCTACTCAACCATTGGTTGACGTGTTTGCTTCTGTGTCAAAATAAAATTGATGCCTGCTTTAATTGATGGCATCCTGTGGTGAACCATTTAATATTTCCGGTTAAATGGGGAGCAGATTTAAATAGCAGGTTTTGAGTTAGCTGACTTGGGAGCATTGGGAAGAGAACTCGGCTTGGAACCTTAGAAGAAGTCTAGATCACATAGAACCATTTATATCACTTTATTTATTTCCGCTGCGAGATGTATTTATTTTTTTTATAATAAGTTTTAGTTGAATAAAATTGTAAAACATATGTAATCATTGAAGTTTTATTTAAAGTACTTTGGTATTGTTGTACTTTGTTATTCACTACCTCGGGAAACCGAGATGGTAACAGTCCTATTCATTTGGGAATGTCTAGCTAAAGGCTCCTGAATAAATGGGGGTGTTACAAAGTGGTATCAGAGCAAAACGATCCTCAGGCCTAACCAATGAATAATAATGAATTTAGGATGTGTCTAAATAAAATGAACCCCGGGTAGAAACTGTTAGGAGCCCCTCTTAGTGCGGTTAAGAAGCGCGCCTTAATTCGTACCATGGCCCTCTCAGCTTTGAACCGGGAACCTTGAGGGACATTTCAGAGTGGGGTAATTTAAAATGAAGATAGTATATTTCCTTTAGGAATTTGTTTGTCTTGTTTGTATGACTGTTTTCGTTAATGATTACGGATGATTCCTTTTAAGTACTGTTATGATGATGTTGATATGGGGAAGGTATGTTGGCATGTATGTGGGAGGTGTGAGTATGATTAATATGGGAAGTGTTGAAAGAATTGCATGAAATTGTGAAGAATGCGATTTTGGTTGATTTCTCGAAATTTTACCCTTGATTGTTTTGGCTGCCATTTACTACCTGTTTAAAATTATCATATGCAAATTTTATGAGTAATATATTTATGAGTTAGCTTTCATATGCCACTGGTCTCATGTTCAAATAATATACGGTTTAGGAGAAATAAATATTTTAGTGGACAGTAGTCGAAATATTCCTGTACAATGATGTTTTCGCGCCATGTTTTTGTAAAATTTGCCATTTAAAAACTACTTAATTATTTGTTATAATTCCAACGCCACTGTTTAGTAGACTCATGTATGTTTCTAAATTGGTAAGCCACGTTTTAAGGAAATATTTTGACAATTTATGGTGATTTTTACAAGTTGACCTAAGTTTCTGACAAGTTGCTGTAAAATTTCTGTTTCGACCAAGTAACTTGTAAAATGCATTATAAATTAGTCCTTTGGAGTTTTGACCTGATTCTTTTCTCATGGTTCATATGCTTTCTATATTTTGATGTTATCAACTATGTGGAGTAGGATAATATGTCTAGTGATATGCGGAACGTGTTGCCCTAAGCCAATTTTGCCTCTATGTTTAAGTTAAATGATGTTGATAGAGATTTGAATGAATGATAGAAACTAAAATGAACAAATAATAAATCAATGATGAAGGAAGGGTGGGTAGTACCTCAATAGACTAGGTGACCGTCATACCAAACCAATAGTTAACATATTTATAGCATCTCCATGCATACCAAGCAAGCATCTAGTACCCATATGCATTCCATATAGCACAACACTAGCATATGAATTTCGTAACCTAACTTGATTCCCTTATATTTCTTAGGATGGATCCTTATTTGCACCCAGAGAACATATTCATGTACCCAAACTCAGATTTGAACGAGCATTGCAAAGCCTTGGAATCTCAAATGGATGTTTATGGAGCTTTAGTGGATTCGAAGTACCTAAATGACACTCATCTTAGCGCCTACACTTTGGTTAACACTTTACCTTTCTCTGGACCTTTAGGGAAAGTAAGAGAAGATTACATGACTGAGTATGATAACTACAGGATGCATGAGAATTATAGTCATTATTATGGACCTATCTATCCTTCACATCTCACCTATGATGTCGTATTAGCCAGATTAAGATACCTAGTATATGTATGTTGGGCTGATAACCATAGTATCAACCGTGGACCTGAACAATTTGATCGTGCCATTGGGAGTAGTGATGAAGAGGGGGAGTCCTGTATGTTCCTTGGGGAAAAGGAGAGTGACACTTGTGAGGTGATAGAGATTAGCGATGATGATGAGGTGAAGGAGGAGGAGGAAGAGGTAGATATTATGTGGACTGGACCTTATGATGATGATAATGATAGACTTCAACCTCGACAGCAGAGAGCCTCAGACTATGAGATGAATGATGATGTGATTTTCGTTAGACAAAAGTATACACCTGATCCTAAGCCTAGGAAGCACAAATGGGCTCGTCTTGGGAATAGACTTAGAAGGGTCATTTGAATTAAGAAAAGTAACTAAACACTTATGCTTAGCTTTTGTGATAGTGTAATATTTATTTGGCAATGTATTCGCCAGGAGTTTAAATAAAGTTAGTTTAGGTTGTGGTTTTGCTACTCAGAAGTAAATCAAATATTTTGTTTTCTATTCAGTTAACTATTAATTAGTGTTGGAAATAAAAGTTGTTTTATATTACAATGTGTGTTTCATGTTTTATATTATAATAATGATTTGGTTGTTCCATTTGTTTGATATTTCGAACTTCGAGGACGAAGTTAAATTTTAGGGGGAAGGAATGTAATACTACGAATGTTTTGAGTTGTTGTTGTGATACATTGTGATGCAATTGGTATGGATGATAATCGTAAAAGGATGATGGTGTTAAATGATAATGTTGGATGATGGGAGTTGTGGGCGAACTTCGGGACGAAGTTCATTTTAAGGGGGGAAGACTGTAATACTCCGTATTTTAATAATAAATTGTGAAGATAATTTATGTAATTTACTAATTAATTAAATGACATTTCTAATAATAATTATAATAAGATGTTAATTACATAATAAATTAGTAATGCAAGTCGGGAATTGGGTTTAGCTAATATTTAGCATTGGGCCGTGTGCCATTGTTGTTTGGACCGAAATCTATTAAGTTGGTACGAGTGTAATCGGGAATTAATAATTAATAATAAATAATATGGGAATAATATTATATAAAGGTAATTATAATTATGATAATAATAATAAAATAGTAAATATTATATGAGAAAATTATAATTGTGATAGGATTAATAGTATATGATAAATAATAATGATTTAATTATAATGACAATTTCTATACTAATTAGAATAAGGAAAGTTGCATGGTTTCCTAATTGGTCTCGTATTCTCTAAATCTTACACTATAAATACCACCTCAAATCTGAGAAATAATTCACAAATTAAAAAGAACAAGCTTTAGGAAACGGAAGAGGAAGGAATTAACATAAATCAATTAATCAAATTTCGAGGTAATTATCCGTCTTAAATCAATTTATATTCGTTTCATGTGAGCATCTTTAAGACAACCGTATGACTTGTATGGACCGCCATAGGACACGAGATTTGAACCTAGAGCGACCTTGCACTGCAAATTTTCTGACTTGACCATAGTTGACCGTCGTTGACCTTGTTACGGTGGTGTTTAGGGCGGCTAAAGGTGGCTGGTCAGGAGGGGTTATACGGGTTGGTTGTGGGTGATTGGAATGGGTAATTGAACCCCTAATTGGCTATGTCGTGACCTGGGTATAGAGGGGTTGTGTTGGGGTGGTTGAGTCGACCACTTTGGTGGTGGCGGAACGTGGCGGTGTGGTCATTTGCGGCGGTGGTGGCGAAAAACAGGGGAGGAGAACGGTTTGGGCAGCGGGTTTTTCGAGGGGTTTTAGGGGTTGTTGGTGGTCCAGGTAGGGTGGTTTCTGGGTGGTATTTGTCGAGGGAGGATAGGGGAGTTGATTGGTGGTTGTAGGTGGCGGTGAAGGTGGTGTTAGGTGGTGGTTTTGGGACGGGTTTGATGGGGTGTCGGGTGGTGTTGCGGTTGGTGTCGTGTGATAGGGCGTGGGTTTGTGGGTTATTGGTGGTGGTTTAGCTGGTGGTTAAGGGCGAGTTGGATGCGTGGGGTTGCAGGCTAGGGGTGTCGAGGCTGGGTGGTGGCTGTGGTGGCTTGTGGTGTCGGGTTTGGTGGGTTTTGTGAGGGGTGTTGGTCACGGTTTATAAACCGTGTATGGGGTGATGTGTGGTTGTTTTGTGACGGGTTTTTATTTAATTATTTTGGGTAACTCGGGTTATAATTGAATCGGGTTTTTAAGTACCGTGGACCTTTAATCATAATAATAAATAATAAATTTGAATAATAAATATAAATTTATAAATAGTAATTTGAAGTAATAAATAATTGAATTGAATTATAATATGTTGATTAGGTGACGGTTGTGAAGAATTATAATCGGGTTGGATTTGCTTTATTTATTTGGATTGCGTAATTGGAGTGCTTGCTCGCCAGGTAGGATAACTACTCAACTCGTCTTATCTTTGGTGGTTTGTGGAAATTATAGAAGTATTGTGATATTGGGTGAATTAATGGATTTGGATTATAGGTTGTTGGATTGTTTATCGTTTAATTATTTATATTCGAATTTCGTTTGGATTGGATACCTCAGCCTCGTGTCTGAGATGATTTTATGTTGGCATGACGTATAATTATAATTGAATACCTCAACTTCGGTTGGGATGGTGAATACCTCAACTTTGGTTGGGATGGTGAATACTTCAACTTCGGTTGGAATGATGAATACCCCGGGCCAGGGATTGGCGGGATGAATGGGTGTTTCGGGTGGTGAGCTCAGTTGTATTTGTATTATTTATCGTATCATTTTACTTTGAATTGTTGTTGGTTATTCCTACTCAACCATTGGTTGACGTGTTTGCTTCTGTGTCAAAATAAAATTGATGCCTGCTTTAATTGATGGCATCCTGTGGTGAACCATTTAATATTTCCTAGGTTAAATGGGGAGCGATTTAAATAAAGCAGTTTTTGAGTTAGCTGACTTGGGAGCATTGGGAAGAGAACTCGGCTTGGAACCTTAGAAGAAGTCTAGATCACATAGAACCATTTATATCACTTTATTTATTTCCGCTGCGAGATGTATTTATTTTTTTTATAATAAGTTTTAGTTGAATAAAATTGTAAAACATATGTAATCATTGAAGTTTTATTTAAAGTACTTTGGTATTGTTGTACTTTGTTATTCACTACCTCGGGAAACCGAGATGGTAACAGTCCTATTTATTTGGGAATGTCTAGCTAAAGGCTCCTGAATAAATGGGGGTGTTACAGTTAGTGCAAGGACTTATAAATCTCTAAAAGGATCAAAGGGCATACTTTTGGTATTATTATCAGTTGATCCACGTTTATCAATAACGGTTGGCTTGCTAGATAAGTTTGACGTTATTGTCATACAGATGGCGGTGATCAACTGGTCCCTAAAAGTCACACCTATAGGATACGTTTGAGAGACGTGATGATGATGAAAATACAGTCATGTTGATGCCAATTTTGACTAACCAGTTAGTCCGAGTTATTTGACTAGTAATTAGTCAAAATGTGATGTTGAGATATTTTATACGGATTAAATAAAATGGGCTAAGGCGAATTAAATAGTTAATTCGTAAATTAAATATAAACGATTTATATTTGATTAATGTATATTGAATTAATTATACAATATTGTCTTTGTCGGACATGTATTAATATTTCAACTAATCCGTGTTATTAGTCGATGTATTAATAACCGATAACCGATGACAGTTTATAATAAAAACCGCGTCATATACATTTTAGCGAGACGAGTCGGATCACGAGTTAAATGAGGAGAAAGTGGAAAGCCCACTCCCTCCTCTAGTGACCATGGACCGAGGCTAACAAAAGGAGAGGTTCCCTCTCCTTTGTAACCTAGTCATTTCATTTGCAAAGAAACTAGGGTTTTGGAGATCATTTCTCTCTGAAACCTAGATCTCACATCTCGAAAAACTCACATCAAGTTCTCTCAATATTGCAAGGCAATTAGAGAACGCATTTCTAGCACAAGGGCATATTCTTAGACGATCTTGGGTGCAACAATTAGGAGGAGGTCTACTTTGATCTCTCATTGCCGAATTGCACTAGGACCGAAGGTTAATTCTTGTGCTTAATCGTTTTTCATTGTATTTCGTTTATGACCATATTTCACATGTTAAATTTACGTTATAGTCCTAAATTTAAAGGGTCTTATACGGATATTACCCCACAGTTTTTGGGGACCACGCTGTTTCTTGTACTGGTACTGTGGGCGTTAAACATCAGCATAACCTTGTCCGGGACACTCTTTTCGACATTTGCTATAGATATGGTATTACTGCGAGAAAGGAGGTTGATATCGGTTTGGTTGATGGGCATGGTGGCTCTCTTCGTCCTGCGGATTTATTGCTTTATTCTTGGGACAGGGGGCGTGATGTGTGTGTCGACTTGACAGGTTCTTCTCCTTTGACTCAGACTAGGATGACGGATTTTGTGCCTGGCCGGGTTGTCGCTGATGCTGCTCACCGAAAGTGTGCTAAGTATGGGGATTTGTGCGCGGTAGCGTGTTATGGTTTCCTTCCTTTCTCTTTCTCTTCACCTGGGGAGCTGGGTTCGGATGCTGTTGCCTTGCTCAAGCGGATCCAGAAATTCTCGGTATCTCAGGATGCGGGGGCTCGGGTGGCCGCTTACATTTTTATTAGACTTAGCTTTGCTGTTGCTAAGAGTGTGGGAGCCCAGATTGTCTCTCGGCTTCCCACCAATTTCATGTAAACTTTTAATTTTCTTTTAAGGAAAGCTGCGCGCGTCCTTTTATAATAATAATAATAATAATAATAATAATAATAATAATAATAATAATAATAATAATAATAATAATAATAATAATAATAATAATAATAATAATAATAATAATAATAATAATAATAATAATAATAATCACTCTCTTAATAATAATAATAATAATAATAATAATAATTATTATTATTATTATAATTATAATAATTATAATAATAATTATAATAATAATAATAATAATAATAATAATCGCAATTTGTTACTCTCTTCTTTCTCTCTCTACGAAATCCTCGCCGAATCACGATTTGCTTCTCGATCTGACGGGGGTGGTGAACCATGGCCAGAGGCCGGCAGCCAAAATCCTCTGGGCCTCTAAAATCTGCCGCTGTGGAACCAACTGATGTGGTAGAAACGAGGGAGGATGCGCTTCGTCTTTTACCTGCTGACCCATTTCCGATTACTGTTCCGGCCACTGCTATTAATGAGCATCCCGCTAGTAACTCTACTACTGGTTTTCGTTCTCCGACGACAGTGATTTCTTCTACTATTGGGGGAAAAACCGCATCTCAGGTAAACCCTAAAAAGACCTATTCCAATGTATTGAAAACTAGTTCGAAAGGAATGAATTTTTCTTATGTGAAATCCCTAGAAAATTCAGTGGTTGTGATTGACCAGGAAGACATTGCTGATGAATTGGAATACAGTAAAACGACTCTTGGAGGTACTGTTCTGGGTATACCCTCTACTTTGGCTTAGATACAAATTCTCATCACTAAATCCTGGTCACATATTACTACACGTGAAATCCTTTAATTTGCTAAAGGTTGGTATTATTTTCGATTGTCAAGTACTGAGGATATGGAGAAGATACGGTCTGGCATTTGGAATCTTAATAGGTACCCCATGGTTTTCAAAATCGGGTCTCCAACAGTGGTGGAAGACCTGAATGTGACCCATGTACCAGTCTGGGTTCTCTTCCCTAGGCTAGATCCTTGCTTCTGGTAGAAAACTGCACTTAGTAAGGTGGCTAGTGTAGTGGGTAATCCTATTTGCGCTGATGAGAACACAACAAATAAAAGTAAGCTTGCTTGTGCACGAATTCTTGTTGATGTAGACCTATCTAAAGAGCTTCATATGATTGTTCAACTTCGTGCACCTTTTAGGGGTACTGTCCTTCAAAAGATAGTATATGAGTGGTTACCTTATTTTTGTACAAAATGTAAGAAAGTAGGGCATACAAATGATAGATGTGGCATTTTATTGGGAAACCTATATTGGAGTATAGGAAGAAAAATAATTACTGTTGAGTCTTATAAGACTGTCACTGACCTGGATAAACCTGTGCACACACCTTCTACTCAGCATTTGGATGCAGAAGGTTTTAAACCTACCCATTCAAAAGCAAGGGCATTACTTCAAAGGAAGGAAGTTATTGCAACAAATATGGATAATAGGTTTCAGGTGTTTCAAGAGGAGCTTGTTGACCCCCTCAAGATCTGCCTGTCCAAAACCTACTATAATGGTGGTTGAAACTGAACAAGGGTTAAATGTGGATCCTTGAGGGTCTAATGTTTCCCATGATAATCTGAGCTTTCAATGTTAGAGGTCTAAATGACCCAATAAAACAGCAAGAAGTTTTAAATTACTTCTTGGCTAATAAAGTTGATTGTGGAGCTCTTCTTGAAACTCATGTTAAAGCTCCTATTAGTAATCTAGTTTGGAATAATAAATTATCTAGGTTCTCTATGGTCAATAATAATGCCTCTCAGCATAATTGACGCATTTGGATTATTTGGCATTTTTTGTCCTTACTTTGACAGTTTTAGAATAATCTGCTCAGCATATGCATTGCTCTATTCTCTACCATGCTACTCAACAGCATTTTCAAATCACCTTTGTCTATGCTTTGTTGGAGTACATGTCCTCAACAATAGTGCGATCACATGTTTAAATCTCAAATTAAGAATATGTAAGGGATGATTCATTTATATAGTCAACTGATCAACATTAATCAGTAATGATTGGCTAACTAGAGTTTGACATTACTGTCGTTTGACGGTGGTGATAAGTTGATCCCTTAAGGTCACACCTATAGGACAATTCCCTTAATAGACAAGTTGATTAATTGTATGACGATACAAGTTAATAAATTCCTTAAAATTGAACAATTCATCTGTGAGAGAGAATATTTATATCTTATTGTAATTTGATTAAATAAGATTTATTTTAGTAATTAAAATATTTTATTACTAAAATTGATTATTGTTTATGAAAAAATTGTGATAAGAATAAATGGTTAATTATAATTACAATATGTTGTGAATTTTAATTATATGACCCATTTTATTTATGTGATCAAGAATCACTAGATAATTTGTTATATGTAATTTAATTAATGTATAAAATGATATTTATTTGATAAATATGCATTAAATTAATTAATAACTTGTTACATGCTACATGTAACATATTGTGTGACAAGTGACAAATTGACAAAACAAAATGGTAGTCCATTTTACATATGGACCGAAAAATGGAGGGTGGAAGGAGTTAGTGGGTGATTTATTTTATGTGATAAAATAAGAATAATCATACCTATCCTACACTTGCCTTACATACCTACTATTTGGAGAAGAACAAAAGGAAAACACGTAGCCATGCATTGGCACAAGGCCTTACACCACCCAAGCGTTCCTCCTTTTATGATGAGATTTTTGTTCTCAATTTTCACTTCTCCATATTCTCATGCATGCATTCTTATCCTTCTCTCTCAACTCTCTCTAAAACTAGTTTCAGAAAATATTAGATTGTTCATCCAAAATTCTAATAACAATATAAGATTATTAGTGTAGTTATAAGAATATTATTAGAATTATTTTAAGGATACTAGTATATTAAACTAGTTAGTTAATATATTAGTTTAAGGGATTTGTTTTGGCTGCAATCAAGAGGAGGATCTCAATACTTGGTATTAAGGAGGATCATCCATTACATTTAAGCTCAAGAACAAATAAGGAAGGTGACCTTATTTGTGCCCTTATTTCGAGCCATGTAACAATGTAAGGAACATTGTTTTTCTTATTTTATCTCTTATTTAGTTATGCATGCACTAGATCTAATGAACTCATATTAATATGTTAATTAGTCCACTATTAGAAGAGTTTAATAATAGGTATATGAACCTAACAATCGGTATCAGAGCATAGGATGTTGCATGCATAATCGATTTATAGTTTTTTCGAGTTATTAGTAACTTAATTAAAACTAAAAAATATTTGATTTATTAGATAAAGCCGCGAAATATTGATGCATGTTGTATAATCTGGTCCTAAAATGTTTTTAGGTCATTTTTATGATTTATGGTATTTTATTGCTCATTTTAATGATTTTTAGTTTTTTTATTACATTTTTATGACTAAAATGGAAATTAAAATGCAAAAAATAGTTAAACTAAGTCTCTGACCTTGAAATTTTTATAGGACCTCACATTAATATTTTACTTATTGTATGTAAAATTTCGTATTAATATGATTAATATTGCATGATTTATGATTTTTATGAGATAAAAATGAATTAAATGGAGGTAAAATGGTTAAATATAGTTAAACTTTGAAATAGGCCATGAAATTTTAATCTGTTGTCACATGCATATTTTACTCACTGTGTGTAAAATTTAAGATGAACTTGATTCATTTAGCATGATTTATGAATTTTTAGTGTAAAAATGGCATAAATAGTGCCTATTTTAGCATAAATAGCTAAAATAAATTACATGGCATGACAAAATTATTTAGGTTGCATTTATATAACACTTATCAGATCTAAAGTTGTAAAATTGATTAGATTAATTTTTGTATACTTTAGATGTTTTATTTGATAAAACCGATAAATCGCAACTATATTTTTCTCGAAATATATTCAAAACTTTTAACCATGATTTTTGACATTATGAGTGTCATGGATATATTCCAGAATGTTCAAAAATTTAAAATTCAAAACTTAAAATTATTGTAATTTAATTTGGATTTATTTCATAAATTTTATGATTTTAGGGTAAAAAATGAGCATAAAATTAAATCAATTTGAATTACTGTCAAAAATTGAGTGATGACTAATTTTTGAAACCTAAGAGAGTTAGGATAATTAACTTGGACTAAAATTAGATTTTAGTATTAATTTACGATTTTAATAAGTTAAAATCGTGCATTTCCATAAAACCGGGTTATATAATCGATATAAGTTAAATA
The DNA here is from genome assembly GCF_048544455.1 of Silene latifolia. NCBI lineage: Eukaryota > Viridiplantae > Streptophyta > Magnoliopsida > Caryophyllales > Caryophyllaceae > Silene > Silene latifolia. Next base: position 26,992,275 of record NC_133538.1, read on the forward strand.
GGGCGATTTCGCACATAAATTGGCAGGATAGACACATATTATAATTCTGCATGTTTCATTGTTGAATGTCATATTTTATTTATATAATTTTGAATTATGTAATTTATCTTAGTATGGCCTTAGTTTTAATCAATATTACCCGTAATGTATGGGAATATTGATTCGGTTGTAATTTAATGTGATCTCGTATCACTTTTATTTTTACTAGTTTTTCATATTACAAATGTATAATAGGAATAGATTTGTATTTTTATTATTTTTTGTAACTCCGGAGTTCCTTGAAGACAGTGCCATTCGGAAAGGCGTTCCAACGAAGATGGCGTTCTTGAGAGGCGTGCCACTTGAAGATTCAAGGGACCAAAGGAGTTGGTTTCCGAATATGTAATAGATTATTTGAGTTTCTATTTTAGGAAGGCCATACTAGGAATTTATTATTTCTTTTGCATTTCTTTTAATATGTTGCCTGCATTGCGAAATCGCCATAACAACACATGCATATCATATTGAGTCTTCGACCGTGTCAATTATAATTATCGAGAATTCAACTTTTAGTTCACTTAAAATTGATAGATAATAAATTGACAAGACCTTTAGTTTTAAAAGATTGAGAGTTAGCCTTACCAAATAGTAGGAGCCCATGAGTCTAAATTTCATAAGGAGTACAATACGATTTTTCGAGGTGCTTCTATTGATGTTGGATAAGTGGGGTAATAAGTAGTTATTACACTTCAAAAATTTGGTTGATCTCAACGAAGGTATTTTGAGACCGTAGCCGCAAAAAGTTCAGGCTAAAGATGAATTTAATCTAAAATCATCGACCGAGAGTTATAATTGTAGAATCGGTTAAAAGAGGTAACCCATCAAAGTTATATTAGTAAAGATGTAGAGGGCCCGTTGGCTCACATCCAAGTTAATATGAATTTTAGGTCTCGGAATCATTTATTATAGTTGGGTAAAGGTCACTATATAAATGCTAAAACTTGTTTTAAAATATTTACAAGTTTTAAGACGATAAATGTTTATAATTCCTTCATTTTCTATTTTGTAGTCAATTTGATTAGTTTGCAATGTCGACTCCAATTTCATCCGCATCAACTAGCAAAAACGCTCCACCACTCCATAATGCTTCTTGGCTCCGATCCTTTATGGATCGATGCAAACTTGAAAAGAATGGTTCTAATTTCACCGATTGGGATGCACAACTCCGTTTGGCCGCGGAAGGTGACAACAAGCTTCGTTACCTTACCGAAGCCGCTCCCACCACACCTACTACTAGGTCGATCTCCGCCGCAAGGGAAGCCTATGAGGCTTACCTAAAAGAGTCGGCCGCTATCAATAATGTCTTGATTTTCTCTATGGGGCCCGATCTCCATAGGAGTGCTATCAAAATGAGCACGGCCTATGAGATCTACACCAAGCTTGTGACCATGTTTTCGCAAGCTCCAAGGATAATCCAATATGAGGCGACCTCTGCATTTTTCGAGATCAACATCAAAGAGGGCCAAAAGTTTAGTCCTCATATGCTCAAATTGATTGAGCTTTTTGAGAATCTTAAGATCCAAGGGGTCAATATTCCCGAACAACTCATGATATATCGAGTTCTACATTCCTTGAACAAAGTAAAGGCATATGTGCAATTTAGGGTAAACTACAATATGCAAAACATGAAGACTTCTCTCAATGAATTGCACAAATTGCTTGTGCAAGCCGAGAGGGATATGGGTCTTGATGTTAGTTCAACCAAGGATGTGCTTGCCATAAACAACAAAAGCAAAGGGAAATTTAAGAGGAGTACTAGTAAAGGTAAGAAACCCAACAAGGGCAAAGGAAGAGTTATTGGGAATAACTCGTCCAAGCCGAAAAATGGTGGATCTTCTGAAGATAAGTGCCACTATTGTTGTCGTATGGGCCATTGGAAGCGAAATTGCCCTAAGTATCTTGGAGATGTTAAAGCTGGACGTGTGACTCCAGTAGGTAATAAACTCTCTAATCTATTATGTTATTGATAAAAATGTCGACTTTGGTACTTATGTACAAGTTGTGATTCTCACCCTATTTAAATGTGATATAGGGCATGTGAGCAAAGACAAAGGCAAGGATAAGAAAGCTTGAGGATGATCTTCAACAAGGGATGCTACTGTAGCCGCCCATTGAAGAAGACCTATGGAAGCTAGGCTTTTTATTTTTTATTGTCTTCTTAGTATTGTTGTATTTTGGCTTGTTGTTTTAGAACTTCTTTTGATTTCCATGTTGGACATGGAAGTTTGTTTTATTTACATTTTTCAAACAATGGTTGTATGAATTTTAATTGCTTGGCTTTCAACCCAAGTTTTTTGGCGATGGAATTTTTCTTCGTTATAAAACTTGTCATTATACACCTTTCATATCAAAACATAAATTATGTTGACTTAATCTAGTCATAAAAGAATTACAACGATGCGATCATTGTAATTAGTTCATAAGTCATGAATTTAATTCTCACTTATGCTTTTGTGACTTAATATCACATCTTATTTGATATATGAAAGTATGATTAAAAAGTCAAAAAGAGTTAATTGAACTCTAAAAAGGGAAATTTTATAAACCAATTGGCTACACCATTTATAAGACTCCATACGAGCTATGGGAGGGCTTAAGACTTCAAGATTGTATATAACATGCATATGAGTCGGATTGAGTTATAGAACTCAATTTTGGGAATTTGAAATTCAAAACGGACACGTTATTTTAAACAAAAGGTCAACCTAGAGATACCTAAAATAGCAAGACTATTTAACAAATGACATAGATCAGATTCGCATATTACATGAATCATGCTGCCATAATAGAGCTGGTCTTTTATGTGCTAACACGTCAGTATACACAAACTTCTATTACTTCACCACATATGTTTATAACTCACAAAGCTATCTCTTAAGAAGATAGATGTATTTCGAAGAGATAGAGTGGGAGTAGATCGTCACAAACATGTCTTATAGTTAATGTGTTACTTTTGAAAGTAATGGAACTATAATCTATTGAGATAGAGTGGGAGTAAAGCACACATGTCTTATTGTTAATATGTTACTTTTCGAAAGTAATGGAATTATGACCTAGTCCCAAACCGACTTTGTTGCATACAAGCCATAGCATTACAATCCAAATTAAATTACTCAAGAGTAGATTTACTTTAAGGCGATGGTCTCTTTAAATTAAATAGAGATTTAGAGTACCTAAGATCATAGATTGACATGATGATGTTAATAAAGATAAATCATGTTAGGAATTGTCACATTTCATTTTGATGAAGAATGGCAAATGATATTAAAAATTCGCTTTTCTAAAATGGGAATTTAGAGAAGGATGTGTATGGAACACAAAACCTTAGATAAAGATCTAAGAATCCTAACATATTATGCATAGCTTACTTAAGAAATCCTAGATTGGTCTTAAGCAAGCATCAAAGGCTTGTAATAATTATACTTTTCGTTCATGTGATAATTCAGAATGGTTTCATTCAAATTATTGAAGAATCATGATTATACATGAAGTTAAGTGGGAGCCGGAATTATTCTTTTCTATGTCTTATATGTTGATAACATATTACTTATTGAGAATAATGTACCAATGCTCTCTTCTGTGAAAGAGTGATTGGGAGACTTTGAAAAGGTGCGATGTATTTTAGATTTCTGAATCTATGTGTTAAATTTGAGAGAATATTGGCATAGAATCGAGAGTCTTATGATGATAAGGTCTTTCATATCTATGTTACATCAACATGGTTGATTAGGTTATTCATATTGAGAAAAGTGGAATTACTTGTTAGAAATCTAGATCTCTATACTCAACATATTCATATATGTTATAATTTTAATTTAGTCATAAAATTAAAAGGAGATCTTATGCATGCAAACTACAAAATAAATAAAGAAGAAATCATCATCTCACATTGATATTTCGGTTTATATGGGCACAAGAGAGTTCTCCTACTCTCTTGTTCTTGAGCTTTCCTTAGTGGATGAACAAGGATTCAAGAAGAGAATCCCTCCCAAAAGTATTATACCCAAGATAACAACTTAATAAAATTAATATTATTATTACTAGAATGATACTAATTTTGTATTAAAATTGACCCAAAAATATTATTGGACTCTCTATTATTTCGGTTTAGAGAGAAGGAAGAGAAGGAAGAATTTTATCTTTCTAAAACTCTAACTTTCGATGAATAATGAATGAATAATCTAAAATGTTTTAGGTAGTGAATATTAGGTAATATTAGGAGAAAAAACCCATGGTTTTCTCCTCTCAAAAAACGGGTGGAATGGGGAAGGGAAGAGGGCCAATGCATGAACAAAGTGTTCTTCACAATGACCACTAGGTTTGCATGGCTAGTTTTTAGGTAAATCATTATGCTTAACAGTAACATAATTAACCTAATATTTTCCTAATCCTCCCATTAGTTCAGTTTACATGGATAAAATGGACTCCATTGTATCTTTGTCAAATTGTCAATTTGTCATATGTCACATAAAATTGTTATGTATTTTTAACTTATTAAAAATCAACGCATTAATAAAAAAACGTCATATACAAAAATCGACTTAGTAATTCGTAATTACTTGTACCAAAATATTTTACCAAATATAAATCACAACATCTTGTATTTACAATAAATTATTCATTCAAATGCAATTGTTTCTTTAAACAATAATTTCATCCAAGTAATAAAACAATTCGATTACTTAGACCGTATCTTATTTAATAAAATTACAATGAGACACGTAAATATTACTTCCAAAATCGTCCGTCAATTTTAAGTAATTTAATTGACCCGTATCGTCATACAATCAATTAAATGATCAATTAAGAGTGTTACCCTTTAGGTATGACCTATGGGGATCAACTGGTCACCACCGTCTCACGACAGTAATGTCAAACTCTAGTCAGCCAATCATTACCGATATGTGTGGACTAGTTGACAGTAAAATATTACTTCCCAATTGTATTCTTTAAAATGAGACTTAAACATGTGATCTTTATGATCAACAGTTGTGATCGCATTATTGTCGGAGGACACATATTCCAACAATCTCCCACTTGTCCTCGACAAGTGTGCGTCACCAATTCTTTTGTCCTATTACTATCTCCCACTCAATGCAAGGTGTCTTTCAGGTCGTACTTGCAAGTGATCATATCGAGAGTGGTTTCCTCGATCTGGAGAACAACTGATTGACCGGAGTTATCCACCATGGATACATTCCGAGCGTGGCCACGCATTTCCAGTTCATTACTCCTCGAGTGGCCCTAAGATGTTGTTATAACCCTGACTAGGGGTGGACAATTTCTATCGCACTCATTCCCTTCGACTAGCCACAGCCATCATAACCCAAAGTATGCCCATTTGACCCCATTTACGCAGGTCGTAGTAACACAAAGCAAAGTTAATATGAAACTGTGCCATCTTAGGCGAATAGTCTTTAGTCAAAAGAATCGACTCATTCGAATACTATAGTAGCTCTCGCCACGACCAGGCTATATAAATTTGCCAGAACTCTATAAGCGGTCATAAGGCCCGACAAAATGTTCCTAATAGTCTGCCTATGTGATCGACTAGTCATTCTCATATGACTCTATGGCACTTGAACTTGCCATCAATCGCATCACACTCTAGTCACTTCGAGACGTCACCTCATGTAAGTAACTATGGGCAAATACAATGCTAATCCGTGTTCACTTTAACGGGGTTCAATTGTCGCTACAACCCGTTTGGATGTAACAAAGCATAAGGTGAGTTAATAATAACTCAAACGACAAATGTCGACATCACATTCCGGTAGTCAATACCATATTACAACCTTGTGATGCATATCGTAAGTGTGTAAACACTTGTTTGATTGCAATAGAAGTTTAACATACCACATGTCCATGAGTTCAAACTTCTTATAATCGCATTTTCCTTTACGTTCATGTTATCTTCTCATAGCATGAACCTTACCAAGTACACATATAGGTTCCCAACCTCGATTTTGGTTCTTTATCTTGAGAGAACTTCCTTGTCGATTATCACATAACAAACGAATTTGTGGTGAATGATATAACTTGTACTGATCAAGTACTCTACCCACACACAATGCACTAGGTATATGTTTTTTAGAATCTTGCAACAATTGTCAAGATGATTAGCCTACCACTTCTCACAAGTCCTAGCATTATAGGAAAAACTAGTTTTGAGTAACTTCTTATTCAACTAAGTATCTTTCCAAACTTCCTATTTCTCCTTTTAGCTTAAGAGCTTAGGATTTTCATAAATCTTTACATGTGTTCGAACTGCAATATGTGCAACCTCTTGACACACAACAAAGTCTTCTTGTCAAATACTGAAATCGCTCATCAAATTCTCATCGAGAATTCATGACGTTTCATGTATGGCTTGCCAACGATCCATCATGCTCTTATGCATACGATATATTTTGGACATGTGCATGATTATTCTAATGGCGGAAACATTAGTAACCTTTAATCATGTCATCAATTATTCTTAGGTTCAAGGAACGACCATGACTGCTAATGGCCTTTCCATTTTCATTTACATGAATAACCTACGTTACTTGTTGATTCGATGTGTATGTCTCTATACTTATCCAACATCTCATGATGTGATTGGATTCATCATAGTCCATTTTCATCCAGAATTGAAAACTCAAATACTCCTTTGTGAAGGAAGGTATTAGCTCGTCATTCTTCAATGAGTGATGAGTTATAAATTTTACAAGATGATTGCTCCCACTAAATTCCATGTCTACACATGATAACTTCCAACTCCCACTTAATTCCACATAATTCGCAATTGACTCCTCAATTGAGACATTTCAAGAATTGAAATATATATTGCTTTGTTTAAGTTATTTGAGATAAAACCATATATGTTCCCATCATATCCTTTAAAAATACTTATTTGGAAGTGGTCTCATCTTAACCTTATGGAAAGAGATTTTAATCTCTAACTCATTCATATCATAATGATGCGTAGCAATGTCATTGTTTAAATATAAATAATATCTAATACATGTCCTTCAAAATACCCTTTTCGGAAGGAGGTTTAATCATTTCATTTTCATAATGAGGTTAAGTAATGATATTTGCGTGGTTAATACTTAACTTAGCTATTAAGGATATCGGTATATCAATCCTTTCAACCTCTAGTCATAAACTATTGGTCAAAATTTATCATAAACTAGTCAAAGCTCTTGTTAAGACTTTACATTAGTTATTTTATTCCAAAACTATCTTTTGGTCTTCTCGTGTAGTTATCTTGAGAAAACATTCTCTTGATTACTTCACTTGGTCTCTTTTGTCATGTAGATCTATTCGAGACCATAGATCTCATCTATTGGGCATACTATATAAATAGATATACCTTTATTCAAATCATTCTCCCTTGCGTAGATCTCATTTACACAATTACATAGATTTATCTTGGTGTTGTGTCCTCATTTTTCTCCCACTCTATCTTTAGAATAAATACACTAGAGATTCAAAGATAGTATATGAGACACAAATAATGATTTTTGAAGTATAAGGAGGACTATCTCATAGGTTGACTAAACTATCTCATAGGTTGACTAATTGTTTTAGATTTTGTAAGTGTACTTGGTGATTAACTTTCCTTTAAGAGAGTTCATTAACTCAATATCACTTTGTAAATGATCATACACAAGTCTTTAGCTTGTGGTTATATAATGAATCCCATCATTATAGTTGTTAATTAGATCACTTTAAGTGAATAATCATATGTTTCTATGAGCAAGCATGTATAGACGAATTTTAGAACAAGGATAAAAATGATAAAACGGGTGACTTGGGTTGCAAACCAAGCCACCATTATCCAAAATACAACCAATTATCCAAAATACATTTCCATGTCAAACACGGAAATCAAAAGGTTCTAAAATCCAAAACATAATTAAAATAAGATAATAAAAAGCGAAGCTTCATGGAAGCTATTCCTAGCTTCTCGATGGTTTCTCAAGCTTGCTTTTCTTTTCCCTTGTCCTTGCTTGGTGGAGGCCCTATTTACAATAAAAGGGGATACATTATCACAACTTTGTATCACAATGCCATAGTTGAATTAGAAACATAAAAGAAAGGATAGGCATTTACCTACTCGAGTGATCTTTCCAGCCTTAATATCACCAAGGTATTTGGAACAATTTCTTTTCCAATGTCCAACACCATTACAATAATGGCATGTATCAAGAGGACCCTTCTTGATCTTGGAGGTTCTAGCTTCATAAGTCTTAGCTTTGGTGAAAGTGGGAGCTTGCTTCTTACCCTTCTTCCCGTTCTTTTTGAACTTCCCCTTGCTTTTGGTGCTTATGTTAAGCACATCTTTTGGTGGGTTCACATTTAACCCCATGTCCCTTTCGGCTTGCACAAGTAACTTGTGCAACTCTTCAAGAGACACGTCCTTTTCTTGCATGTTAAAATTCACCCGGAATTGAACATATGCCTTGACTTTGGATAAGGAGTGTAGAATCCTATCTACAATGAGTTCTTTGGGGATTTCAACCTTTTGAATTTTCAAGGTCCCGACTAGCTCCATTAATTTGAGCACATGAGGGCTAACCTTTTGGCCCTCTTTGAAGTCGAGATCAAAGAATGCCGCGGCCGCCTCATATTGGACGATCCGCGGAGTTTGTGAAAACATTGTCACAAGCTTGGAGTAAATCTCATTAGCGGTGCCCATCTTAAAGGCTCTTCTTTGGAGATCCGACTCCATCGCAAAGATCAACACGTTTTTCATTGCGGCGGACTCCTTATGGTAAGCCTCATATGCTTCCCTTGTGGCAGCGGTCGACCTAGTATTAGGTTCGGGTGGAGAGGCCTCGGTAAGGTAACGAAGCTTGTCGTCACCTTGGGCGGCTAGTTTGAGTTAGGCATCCCAATCGGAGAAATTTGACCCATTCTTTTCAAGTTTACATCGATCCATAAAGGATCAGAGCCATGAAGTATTAGTGAGAGGCGTGGCGTTGGTGTTTGGATTTGCCATTTGTTATGTGAAATAAGAGCGGTCTACAAAACAAAATAGAAGGAATAAAACATATGTCGTTTTAATAATAATAATACTCGTAAAAATAAGTTTAAACAAGTTTTATTGCATTTATCTAGTGACCTCTACCCAACTTAGATAAATGATTCCAAGACCCAAATTCATATCGACTTAAGCACGGTAGGGCCAATTCTTCCCTTATCAATATAATTCGGTGGATTAACGCTTAATCGATTCTACTTTTAGAACTCTTGGTCGATAAAATTACTCTAATGTTTATCTATAGCCCGGAACACATGCGACTACGGTCACGAATACTTCCGTTGAGCTCAATCCAAATTTCGAATAAATGTGTCCATGATCCAAATCCAAATCAACTTGGGCACGGTAGGGCCGGTTCATACCTTATCAACATGAATTCGGTGGATAGACATTTATCACCCACTTCCCCTACGTAACAAGTTTTGTACCCCGGTAGGGCCGAATGCACTCCCTCGCGAAATAGGTTTTCATGGTTTCTACTATTTGGTAAGGCTATGTCTCAATTGATTGTTTTAGCGAGAGGTCATGTCAATTAATTATATATCATGTTTTAAGTGAACTAAAGCGGTGAACTACGATAATTCTAATTGACACGGTCGATAAACTCGATTAAAAGATGATGCATGTTTTAGTTATGGCGATTTAGCGATGCATGCGACATATAAATAAAATGCAAAGCATAAAAAAAATCCTAGTATGGCCTTCCTAAAAATAGAATATCTAATTAACTATTACAAATTCGTAAACTAACTCCATTGGTCCCTTGAACTTCGGTTATGGCACGCATCTCGAGGGAACACCGTCTTTATGTATCGCCTTCTTGAATGACACCGTCTTGAAGGAAATCCGGAATAAATAAATTACATATTAAATTACATAATTTCCTATTATACATTTGTAATTAAAATAAAATACATCTATTAAATTACAAAACGTTGATACGAGATCACAATAAATTACAACCGAATCGATATTCCCATACATTTCGGGTAATATCAATTAAAAACTAAGGCGATACTAAGTAAAATTACATAATTCAAAAATTACATAAAATAAAATTATGACAATCATAAATAAAATGCAGCATTATAATATGTATGAACATGCCCAATTTTATGCTAAATCGCCTTTAAGTAGCCAATATCGTATATTTAACGGTTTTTACAGATTTGCGTGATTCAACCTTTTAAAATCACAATAAAATACATAAATTCATATTTATGCATAAGTTAATTACCCTAACCTCTTATGACTCAAAATTAGTCTCCACTAACTATTTTACCATAATTAACTCATATTTCTAAAATTGTTCATTAATGGACCTAAAGTTATAATAAAAATGCTATAAACTTCAAATAAATCACAAAAATCCAAATAAATTCAAAATTCAAAATTTAAACTTATGAACATTCTGGAAAAATACCATGACACTCATAATATTAAAAAAACTTAGGTTAAAATTTCGTAAAATTATTGGAAAAACTATGTTGCGGTTTAATGGATTTATCAATAAAAATCATAAAAACATGAGAAAAAATTATATTCATCAACTTTTCAATTTTAGATCTAAAAAGGATAATAAAATGCAACATGTGACGTTTTTCCTTACTCATAGAGTATGTTTTAGCAATTATTCACTAATTAAGTCACTATTTATGCTATATTTCATCAAAAATTCATAAATCATGCATGAAGACTTCAATATAGCCTATTATTTTACAAACATCTTGTAAAATTGCATGTGACAACATACTAAATTTCTATGACTAAATTTCGAGCATAAGAACTCCAAAAATTATGAAAGTTTACAGGTCATCTCAAAATAATATATGTGATAACATATCCAAAAATCACTGGAAAATTCAAAGTTTAGCTAATTTTAGTCCGAAAATAACATTTCAATCATAAAATCATATTTTTAATGCCATTGTTATATAAGATGAACAATAAAAATCCATAAATTAACCAAAATATCCTAAAAACATTTTAGGACCAGAAACTTTAACATGCATAATTTATTTTGTGATATATCATAATAACACAAATTTACAAGTTTTATATGTTAATCGTATAACTCGGAAAAACTATAACCGATTTGCATGCAAACAACCAAGGCTCTTGATACCGCTTGTTAGAAATCTAGATCTCTATACTCAACATATTCATATATGTTATAATTTTAATTTAGTCATAAAATTAAAAGGCGATCTTATGCATGCAAACTACAAAATAAATAAAGAAGAAATCATCATCTCACATTGATATTTCGGTTTATATGGGCACAAGAGAGTTCTCCTACTCTCTTGTCCTTGAGGTTTCCTTAGTGGATGAACAATGATTCAAGAAGAGAATCCCTCCCAAAAGTATTATACCCAAGATAACAACTTAATAAATTAATATTATTATTACTAGAATAATACTAATTTTGTATTAAAATTGACCCAAAAATATTATTGGATTCTCTATTATTTCGGTTTAGAGAGAAGGAAGAATTTTATCTTTCTAAAACTCTAATTTTAGATGAATAATGAATGAATAATCTAAAATGTTTTAGGTAAAATGAGGAGAAAAACCCATGGTTTTCTCCTCTCAAAAACCGGGTGGAATGGGCAAGGGAAGAGGGCCAATGTATGAACAAAGTGTTCTTCACAATGACCACTAGGTTTGCATGGCTAGTGATGCGTGTCTTTTATATAAGGTTTTTACCTCATTTTTACACGCATTTCTGCACTTTTTATGTAGCATCTAGCTACAAATACCCCCGAATATTCTACTTTGGTCCGTTTATTGTAATTTGCAGGAATTGACCAAAGAGGAGCCAAACCGAGCCTTAATCCGTCCCATTTGCATGCATTTATGGAGGATGAGGAGCCGGTGCTTGGAAATCTAACATTTGGAAGACGCGTGAGCTGGTTTCGGAAGGCGTTTCATAGTCTAGCGTGCCTATATAGCTCGATCGAGTAGTTTTCTACTCGATCGAATGCTTTATATACTCAAGATTGATCGATCGAGCAGTTTAAGGAGTTAATCGAGGAGGGTTTACAAGAAGTGCTCGATCGAGTGGTTTATTTCTGCTCGATCGAGTGGTTTGGTGTTGGTTTGCTCGATCGAGTAGTTTATTTCTACTCGATCGAGTGGTTTTTCCTGCCTTAGTTAATTTCCGCCTAATCATTTTATGGGCTTTTGTAATTAGTCCATAGATTAGGTTTTAGGATGGATTTTTCGTATAAGACAGAGCAGGGGGACTACGTTAGGGGGATCTCTTCCTTCGTTCGTTCACTTCACTGTATACCTTGCTACTGTTCTCTGGATTTTGTTCTTCCTTTATACTTTACTACTCAGATTTGGATACGATTGGCATTATTATTCTACTTTAATCCCTTAATACATTTTTATTCCTTTAATTCCTTCTCTCTCTGGTTTTTATCATAATTGCTTTAATTCAATTCTTGTTAATTCGTCATTATGTTTAGTTTCAATTATTTATATGTCATTATTGTTAATTTAGTAATAATGAGTAGCTAATTTCCTTTGGCTAAGACTATCGGGGATCCATAATCATGAGGGAATAGTAGTCGATTTATCGGGTTAATGCGGGTGTAATCTTCGTTGTTTAAATGCTGCAATTAATTGTATCTGTCTGATTGAGTCGTCGCGATTAGATATTTATATCTTAGTGACCCTTGACCTGGACCGAAAGGTTGGAAAAGGCGAGACTAGTAGCGAGCAATAGGGTATTGTAGTGAGGGCGAAAGCTAAGCTATTTACGCTTTAGGGTGAATTAAGGACCGAAAGGTGGCGTTCACTACCCCTTAGATCGTATTTGCATTAATCTGAGACCTAGATTACTTGACGGAATGATTATGGTGAACCGTCTGTCTTAGCTGTTTCTCCTTATCTGCTTGATTCCTTCTTTTTAATTTCCTCTTCCTTATTCTTATTAGTTAGAATATCACATTTAAAAACCCCCCATTTGGTTACCTTGACGAACTTAGATTAAGCTACATTTTCCTACCTCTCTGTGGATTCGATCCGACTTCCCTAGCTATATTAGTTAGAGCCAGTTGGTATTTTTGACAGGTACGCGACAGACGTGTCAAATTTTGGCGCCGTTGCCGGGGAGGTGGTGCAATTTTGTTGCTTTAATTAAGTTGTCTCTCTTCTCAAGGAATTTATTCCTTGAGGCTAATCTCATTTCTGGAAAGTTTTGATTAGTCTTGCAGATTGTTCGTTGCTTTGTAAGTCTATTTGCCAGGATGCCTACGATTACTGAGCATATAGAGCCATGTGGTAGATGTGGCGAGGAAGGGCATGGTCCTATTGAATGCATGGAAAGTGTAGAGCGTGCCCTTGCTTATCGGAATTATAAGCAAGGAGTTCCTTTTTCTCAGTTGTATGAAGAAATAAAGAATGTCTTTACCCCTTCTACGCCGGTACCGCAGCCGGTCTCTCCTTCTGCAAGTGAAGAAATTGCCGAATTAAAATCTATTATGATGAGTATATCACGGCAATCTGAAACGGTCATATCGGAATTGAAAGAACAAGTCGCGCAGTTAACACTCGCGAAAGACCAAACCGAGCTTCTTCCAATATGCGATCCAGTTAGTGCAATGAATTTTCAAAATGACCTTACTCATGAAGAAGATGAGGTTTTGATAGCTGAAGATACCCAGGAGGACGATCTAGATGAATTCTTAACCGAAATACTTGCAGCGTGTAATCAAGATACTCGATCGAGTGATTTCTCTACTCGATCGAGTGAATCAATTTATCCTATCACGCGATCGAGTGGTGCACGATTTGCTGTTGGTCAATGGAGTGATATTATTACTCGATCGAATGAGTTTGCTGCAGAAATCACTCGATCGAGTGACAAAACTGGTCGATCGAGTGAAACAGAAGAAGAGAATGGTCGATCGAGTGATATAAGTACTCGATCGAGTACTTTAAGTGGCGGAGATCCTATTTTGCTATCTAATGCCACTACCGTGTGATCTTCCCCTGCTGTGGAGACGTCACACATTGATAAAGGTAAAGGAAAAGTTGCGGGTCCACTCGTTGCTACTAGGGTACCCTTTCCAGGCCGTCTGAAGGACGCAAAGATCTAGCGACAGTACGGTAAGTTTGCGGACATTGTGAAGAACCTCCAGGTAACTGTCCCTCTTCCGAACTTGTTACTCAGGTACCCACTTACGCTAAATTTATGAAAGATGTTGTGACGCGTAAGAGAAATTTGAGTGAATTTGAGACGATTTCATTTATGGAAGAGTCTAGTAATTTGCTTTTGAATAAGAGTCTGCCTAAAATGAAAGACCCGGGCAGCTTTTCTATTACCTGTATTATAGGCAACATGGTCATTGATAAGGCCCTTTGCGATTTAGGTGCCAGTGTCACTGTCATGCCCTTTCCTGTCTGCAAGAAACTAAACATGAGTCATTTTAAAGTGACTAACATTACCCTACAGATGGCTGATAGATCTGTTAGGAGGCCCTTAGGTGTCTTAGAGGACGTGCCTGTGAAAATAGGCAAGCTCTTTATCCCAGTAGATTTCATTGTTTTAGATATAGCTGAGGACACCCGGACCCAAATTATCATAGGAAGACCATTCCTTTGTACAGCTGGGGCCGTTATTGATGTCAAACAAGGGCATTTGACTCTTGCAGTAGGGGATGACGCTATCACTTTCAGTCTGCCTAGTACCTTGGCTCGCCCAATGATAGAGGATACTTGCTATTCGGTTGATATTATTGAGGAGTCTATTTATGACTTCTGGTCGGGTTCTTTTATGAAGGACCCACTAGAAGCTCTTATGCTTTTTGATGAGTGTGCAGATAGCCTAGACGACGATGACGCTGTGTTGGATTTGCTTGTTGATGATTTAGATGAGCCTGAACTTACCGAAGCTGAGGGAGAGCAAGTGGAACAAATGATTAGCACTCTTTGCTCCATTGAGGTAAAGGTACCGGAATGTAAGCCTCTCCCTTCTCATCTTAAATATGTTTTCTTAGACGATACAGAGCAATATCCAGTCATTGTTAGTGCCAAGCTTAATGATGATCACCGACTTCTCCGTTAGTCAAGAAAAAAAACAGAAAGCAATGGGCTATTCACTCGACGATATCAAGGGGATTAGTCCCGATATTTGTATGCACAGGATAGAGCTGGAGGAAGATCACAAACTTTGCAGACAGGGTCAGCGCCGGCTGAACCAGAAGATGTAGGATGTTGTGATGGCTGAGGTAATGAAGCTGCTGGATGCAGGTATTATTTATTCTGTGGGTAATTCTAGATGTGTGAGTCCAGTACAGGTGGTCCCGAAGAAAGGGGGGACACCTGTTGTTAAGAATGAGAAGAATGAATTAATACCTACTCGAGTAGTGACTAGTTGGTGGATGTGCATAGATTACAGACAGCTCAATGCCGCCACCAAGAAAGATCACTTTCCCCTTCCTTTTATTGATCAAATGGTAGAAAGGTTAGCTTCTCATAAATTTTTCTGCTATTTAGACGGGTATTCAGGGTTCTTTCAGATCCCTATCCACCAAGACAATCAGGCTAAGACTACATTTACTTGTCCTCAAGGCGTTTTTGCTTATAGCAGGATGCCTTTTGGTTTGTGTAATGCCCCTGCCACCTTTCAAAGGTGTATGATGGGGATATTTTCAGAGTATATTGAGTCTATCATGGAAGTTTTTATGGACGATTTCAGTGTATATGGAAGTGATTTTTCTAACTGTCTGTTTAATCTTGAGAAAGTGTTGCAGCGCTGCATTGAGGTTAACCTTGTGCTGAACTGGGAGAAGTGCCACTTTATGGTCAACGAGGGAGTTGTTCTAGGGCACTTAGTTTCTGATAGGGGAATAGAGGTTGATAAAGCAAAGGTGGAAGTGATTCAGCAGCTGCCGCCCCCTGTTAATGTTAAGGGGGTGAGGAGTTTCCTTGGTCACGCTGGCTTTTACCGCCGGTTTATCAAGGATTTCTCAAAAATTGCTAAACCACTTACATAGCTGCTACTTAAGGATGCCCCTTTTGTGTTTACTGATGATTGTCTTTCTGCTTTTAACAGGTTAAAGCAGACTTTAGTCTCTGCGCCGATCATACAGCCTCCCGATTGGGACTTGCCGTTTGAGATTATGTGTGATGCGAGTGACAACACACTAGGAGCGGTGCTAAGCCAAAGGAAAGACAAGGCTTTGAGTGCTATCTACTATGCGAGCCGAACTCTGGATGAGGCTCAAGTGAAGTACACTACCACTGAGAATGAGCTGCTAGCTTTAGTTTATGCCTTAGAGAAGTTTCGTACTTATTTAGTTGGGTCAGAAGTCACTGTTTTTACTGACCATGCAGCTTTGAGGCATCTCCTTGCTAAGAAGGAGGCTAAACAACGGCTCGAGATGGATACTCCTCCTTCGGAGTTTGATTCGCAGATTAAGGATAAGAAAGGAGCCGAAAACGTTGTAGGCCGATCACTTGTCGCGACTGATGCGGCAAGAAGGGGAAGATTCTCTACCTATTGATGATTCTTTTCCTGACGATACTTTAATTGCTTTTATATCGTCTATTGTTAACCAAGAACCTTGGTATGCGGATATAGCTAACTTCTTTGTCGGTGGCAAGCGCTGACCTTTCTCATCGATGAGGAAGCGTTTTACGTATAACGCTAAGCGGATTCAGGATGATCCTTACTTGTTTAAGGAATGTGCAGACGGTCTCTACAGACGGTGTATTCCGCAGTGGGAGACCAAAATAGTCCTGGAAGGCTATCACTCCTCTTCATATGGTGGTCACCACGGTCCATCGCGCACCGTGGCTAAGGTACTTCAAAGATGGTTTTTCTTGGCCTTCTTTGTTTCTTTGATGCTAGGTCTTTTGTTTCGACTGTGATGCTTGCCAACGATCCGGGAACATTTCAAAGAGACATGAGATGCCACAAAATGGCATCTTAGAGGTTAAGGTCTTCGATGTCCGGGGCATTGATTTCCAAGGACCGTTCCCATCCAAAAAGAAAGGTAACAGGTATATCTTAGTGGCTGTAGACTATGTCTCGAAATGGGTTGAGGCAATTGCCTCACCTCATTGTGATGCTAAGACCGTGATAAAGATGTTTAAAAAGATCATATTCCCCCGATTTGGTGTCCCTAGGGTCGTCATTAGTGATGAGGGAATGCATTTTAAAGAAAAGAAACTCACTTCTATTCTGTCTAAAGTTGGTGTCCAACACCGGCGAGGTTTGGGGTATCATCCCCAAACTAGTGGTCAGGTTGAGGTCTCTAACCGTGAGTTGAAAGAGATCTTGTCTAAGGTAGTTTCTAAATCACGGAAGGATTGGAGTCTTAAGTTAGATGACACATTATGGGCTTACAGGACTGCCTTTAAGACACCAATTGGTGCATCACCTTATAGGCTAGTTTATGGAAAATCGTGTCACTTACCTGTTGAATTGGAATGTAAGGCTTGGTGAGCAATTCGTGAGCTTAATTATGATCCTAAGTTGTGTGGTCAGAATCGTCTTTTGCAGCTAGATGAGTTAGAAGAGTTTAGGCTTAATGCCTATGATAGCTCGCGCATTTACAAAGAAAAGACGAAGAGATGGCATGACAAGAGAATCCTACCTCGTGAGTTTCATGTTGGGCAAAAGGTGCTGCTGTTTAATGCCCGATTGAGATTATTTCCTGGCAAGCTGAAGTCCAGGTGGAGTGGTCCTTATACGGTGACAGCTGTTACCAAATTTGGATCCGTAGAGCCCGAAGATTCCGAGGGTCATAGATTCAAGGTGAATGGCCAATATGTGAAGCATTACCATGAGGCGAATGAAGCAGACAATCGCGTTGAAGTCTTACGCTTCGATGAGCTTGACGCGCCAGTTAATTGATGCCAAAAAGGTCGTGCGGGACCTCATAAACCAGCGCTCTCCGAGAGGCAGCCCGGACTGTTTTATTGTACTTATGTTGAACATTTTATTTTCTTTAGCTTTACGTTGAACTTTAGACGCTGTTTTACGAACTCCTTATGCTTTTCTAGCTTTGGAATTCGTGTTTTGCAGGACCAAGTACTCGATCGAGTGATTTTATGCTCGATCGAGCACTTTTAGGGGAAGTTTTCACTCGATCGAGTGATAATTGTCCTCGATCGACCAAAGTCAATATCACGCTTACTCGATCGAGTGGTTTTCTACTCGATCGAGTCCTTCCCTGCACCAGTTCACTCGATCGAGCTGTTCCAAGTGCTCGATCGAGCGGTTATGCTTCCCAGCTATTGTTTTTATGTCTATGGAGCTACTGCTTGACTTTCTTTGACCTCCCATGTTTATGGTCGGTTTGGGGAGGTCCCTCTTTATGACGTTTTGTAAGTTTTCCGACTCCACTTCTCCTTTTCTTTTCAGTTTGCATTTCTTTCCCTATTTTTGGTACAATGAGGACATTGTACGGTTTGGTTTGGGGAGGTATGCATCCATATCTGTGTCTGCATGTTTTCCTGCATTTTTGCTTTCACGTTTATTGATTTCCGCATGCATTGTTGCTTTAATTAATTCAAAAAAATCATAAAAAATTCAAAAAAAATTTCACGTCTAAATTGAGTCGGAACGTTTGAACACTGACGCTACATTGAATCTTTACTCGAGCCTTGCATATTCTTGACATTTAGTTGGCATGATTATGTGCATAATCTACGAGTTTTTGTTTCTTTCTTATCTGAACGAATAGACTTGATTCATTATGTCGGCAAGCTACACTACATTCTGAGGTTAGAGCTTTATAAACTGGTGACATTCATGACCGGTTTCATTTAGGATGTGAGTAGTACTCTCTTTAAGGCATGTAACATCAATTTGCATAAGCATGAGTCTAGTCTTCATAATACCCGTATGCATTCGGTCTGTGGATGGTGACACATGTTAGGAGAGGCAGTCCCCTTTATTTCATTCTACCCATGAGCCCCACATAGCCAAATTGCCTTTTTGTCCTATTAACTACTTTCTATAATACTTCCTACCCTAGCTGAGCTAGTGACGAGTAGTTCTTGGAATGTTTTATTGCAATATGGTTGTTTTATCTGATTTCAGAAGATGGTGGAAGAATTGAAGGGAAAGAAAAAGAATTGTTGAAAAAAAAATGAAAAAAAAAATGACGAAAAATGGAACAGAAAAAAAGAGAACGAAAAGAAAAAAAGCGAGATAAGAAAAGAAGAGAAAAAAAAAATAAATCTCGTGTGAAGAAAAATGAGAACTATATAATGACTTTTACTCCCATGTTTCACTTATATCTTATGGGGAGTTGACGAGTTTTTGGGTTTCATGAGTTTAGTGCATAGTTTTTGCACCGTTTCATCTTGTTATATTGAGTACGAAGTTGGGATGCAGTTTAATTTTGGATCCGTTGTTGCTAGCCTGGCTATTTACTCCACATATCCAATTTCATCTTAGCCCCTTCTTACCCATTACCTCACTTACCCAAATGTAAGTCCTCGGCATGTGTCTTGGTCATTAGTATGGTTGGAATGCATATGTACGGTTGTAGAGACTTTATTCATGTTAAATGCATGCATGTTCTTATAGGCCGAGTTAGGTGAGTGTCTCTACTTCTTTCTATCTTTCACATATATACTTACCTTGTGCCTAATTTTGAGTGACGAGAGGCCCGTGAGAGTCCGATATCTTTTGAATCTTGCAAGGTCGACGGTCCAGTAAGTTTGAAACATTGATTTAACTCGTTTGCACTTCCCTTTTGCCACCTCGTCAATTATTGCATTAAATTGGTTTTAGTGGATAATTTGTAGCTGATGCGTTGGTCCCGTTCCATTGTTTATTCTTAGTTGCATTCATATTTGCTTGGGGATAAGCAAAGGTTTGGTTTGCTGAGATTTGATGCGTGTCTTTTATATAAGGTTTTTACCTCATTTTTACACGCATTTCTGCACTTTTTATGTAGCATCTAGCTACAAATACCCCCGAATATTCTACTTTGGTCCGTTTATTGTAATTTGCAGGAATTGACCAAAGAGGAGCCAAACCGAGCCTTAATCCGTCCCATTTGCATGCATTTATGGAGGATGAGGAGCTGGAGCTTGGAAATCTAAAATTTGGAAGACGCGTGAGCTGGTTTCGGAAGGCGTTTCAAAGTCTAGCGTGCCTATATAGCTCCATCGAGTAGTTTTCTACTTGATCGAATGCTTTATATACTCAAGATTGATCGATCGAGCAGTTTAAGGAGTCAATCGAGGAGGTTTTACAAGAAGTGCTCGATCGAGTGGTTTATTTCCGCTCGATCGAGTGGTTTGGTGTTGGTTTGCTCGATCGAGTAGTTTATTTCTACTCGATCGAGTGGTTTTTCCTGCCTTAGTTAATTTCTGCCTAATCATTTTATGGGCTTTTGTAATTAGTCCATAGATTAGGTTTTAGGATGGATTTTTCGTATAAGACAGAGCAGGGGGACTACGTTAGGGGGATCTCTTCCTTCGTTCGTTCACTTCACTGTATACCTTGCTACTGTTCTGTGAATTTTGTTCTTCCGTTATACTTTACTACTCAGATTTGGATACGATTGGTATTATTATTCTACTTTAATCCCTTAATACATTTTTATTCCTTTAATTCCTTCTCTCTCTGGTTTTTATCATAATTGCTTTAATTCAATTCTTGTTAATTCTGTCATTATGTTTAGTTTCAATTATCTATATGTCGTTATTGTTAATTTCGTAATAATTAGTAGCTAATTTCCTTCGGCTAAGACTATAGGGGATCCATAATCATAAGGGAATAGTAGTCGATTTATCGGGTTAATGCGGGTGTAATCTTCGTTGTTTAAATGCTGCAATTAATTGTATCTGTCTGATTGAGTCGACGCGATTAGATATTTATATCTTAGTGACCCTTGACCTGGACCGAAAGGTTGGAAAAGGCGAGACTAGTAGCGAGCAATAGGGTATTGTAGTGAGGGCGAAAGCTAAGCTATTTACGCTTTAGGGTGAATTAAGGACCGAAAGGTGACGTTCACTACCCCTTAGATCGTATTTGCATTAATCTGAGACCTAGATTACTTGACTGAATGATTATGGTGAACCGTCTGTCTTAGCTGTTTCTCCTTATCTGCTTGATTCCTTCTTTTTAATTTCCTCTTCCTTATTCTTATTAGTTAGAATATCACATTTAAAAACCCCCCATTTGGTTACCTTGACGAACTTAGATTAAGCTACAATTTCCTACCTCTCTGTGGATTCGACCAGACTTCCCTAGCTATATTAGTTAGAGCCAGTTGGTATTTTTGACAGGTACGTGACAGACGTGTCAGCTAGTTTTTAGGTAAATCAGTATGCTTACCACTAACATAATTAACCTAATATTTTCCTAATCCTCCCATTATTTCGGTTTACATGGATAAAATGGAATCCATTTTATCTTTGTCAAATTGTCAAATTGTCATAAGTCACATGTCATATGTCACATAAAATTGTTATGTATTTTTAACATATTAAAAATCAACGCATTAATAAAAATACGTCATATACAAAAATCGACTTAGTAATTCGTAATTACTTGTACCAAAATATTTTACCAAATATAAATCACAACATCTTGTATTTACAATAAATTATTCATTCAAATGCAATTGTTTCTTTAAACAATAATTTCATCCAAGTAATAAAACAATTCGATTACTTAGACCGTATCTTATTTAATCAAATTACAATGAGACACGTAAATATTACTTCCAAAATCGTCCGTCAATTTTAAGTAATTGAATTGACCCGTATCGTCATACGATCAATTAAATGATCAATTAAGAGTGTTACCCTTTAGGTATGACCTAAGGGGATCAACTGGTCACCAACGTCTCTCGAGAGTAATGTCAAACTCTAGTCAGACAATCATTACCGATATGTGTGGACCAGTTGACAGTAAAATATTACTTCCCAATTGTATTCTTTAAAATGAGACTTAAACATGTGATCATTATTATCAACAGTTGTGATCGCATTATTGTCGGAGGACACATATTCCAACATTACTATGATAAAGTCATAGTCATTCACTGAACCTAAATAAGTTGTTGATCACATGAAATCGATTGCTAATGTTTCCGCCATTAGAACGATCATGTATGCCAATAAATGCACATTTCATGATGAATCATATGCTTGGAGCATAATAAGTCAATAACAAGTTAATTCGAATGATGGTCTTTTGAAGGCTTTAAAGGACATCCTTTAAGATTCTTGAGGATCATTGAGGATTCGTTCTTATGTTTGGATGAAAAACTAAGTTGTTAAGGGTTACACAAACTCTAGTTTCCAAACCTATAAAGATTTATCGAAATCCTAGGCCGATATTATTGACTTAAAAAAGTTTTAGTTTCGACCATTGCAAATTCTACAAACAGAATCTAAGTAAATTGTGATAAGATGGTCAACGTAGGGAATGAGAGTAAATCCCTCTACCAAAAACTTTATCACAAGTTATACGATAACAGCGGGAGCATCTTCCAAGTACAAGAGCCCAAGTATAGGAAGAAGACTAGACATACACTTAGATAAATTCATGTTATTAGAAATAACATTAAATAGAAGGAAATAGCAATTAATAAAGTTGGAGTGCATGGATACATGGTATATCCATTTACCAAGCTTTTATTGCAATTTAATTAGTGTATAATGTACACTACAGATTATGATATATTAAATAGTAATAAAGTATTGATTATTCATATGTGATAATCGGATTTATCGTTTGAGTTTCTTCAAACTCATTCAGTACTTTGTTTTATCCAAATGGGTTATTGATACAATATTGAACCCCATTGAAGTGAACTGGATTGACATAGTATGTGCCCCTGGTTACTTATTGGAGGTGACGTCTCAAAGTGACTAGAGTGTGATGCGATTGATGGCAAGTTCAAGTGCCATAGGGTCATATGGGATGACTAGTCGATCACATAGACAGATTGTATGGGACACTCAGTCGGGCAATGACCGCTTATAGAGTTCTGGAAATTCATAAAGCCTGGTCGTGGCAAGAGCTACTTTAGTATTCTTATGAGTCGATTATTTTTACTAGAGACTATTCCCCCAAGTTGGCACAAGTTTCTAATTGGCATTTATTTATACTCTACGACTGTCGTAACTGCGGTCAAATGAGTGTATTTTGGGTCATGATGATCTGTGGCTAAGCGAAGGGAATAGTGCGATATGAATTGTCCACCCCCTTGTCAGGGTTGCTTGAAATCTCAACGCCACTCGAGGAGTAGTTAAGTGAAAATGCGTGGCCACGCTCGGAAGATATCTACGGTAGATAATTCCGGTCAGACAGTTACTTTCCAGATCGAGGAAACCACTCAAGATATGAACAAATGCAAGTACTACCTGCAAGACACATTGCATTGAGTGGGAGATTATAATAGGACAAGAGAATTGGTGACGCACACTTGTGTCAGACAAGTGGGAGATTGTTGGAGTATGTGTCCTCAACAATAGTGCGATCACATGTTTAAATCACAAATTAAGAATACGTAAGGATGATTCATTTATATAGTCAAATGATCAACATTAATCAGCAATGATTGGCTAACTAGAGTTTGACATTACTGTCGTTTGACGGTGGTGATCAGTTGCTCCCTTAAGGTCACACCTATAGGACAATTCCCTTAATAGACAAGTTGATTAATTGTATGACGATACAAGTTAATCAATTCCTTAAAATTGAACAATTCATCTGTGAGAGAGAATATTTATATCTTATTGTAATTTGATTAAATAAGATTTATTTTAGTAATTAAAATATTTATTACTAAAATTGATTATTGTTTATGAAACAATTGAGATAAGAATGAATGGTTAATTATAACTATAATATGTTGTGAATTATAATTATATGACCCATTTTATTTATGTGATCAAGAATCACTAGATAATTTGTTATATGTAATTTAATTAATGTATAAAATGATATTTATTTGATAAATATGCAATAATTAATTAATAACTTGTTACATGCTACATGTAACATATTGTGTGACAAGTGAAAAATTGACAAAATAAAATGGTAGTCCATTTTACATATGGACCGAAAAATGGAGGATGGAAGAAGTTAGTGGGTGATTTATTTTATGTGATAAAATAAGAATAATCATACCTATCATACAATAGCCTTACATACCTACTATTTGTAGAAGAACAAAAGGAAAAGAGGTAGCCATGCATTGGCACAAGGCCTTACACCACCCGACCCTTCCTCCTTTTATGATGAGATTTTTTTTCTCAATTTTCACTTCTCCATATTCTCATGCATGCATTCTTGTCCTTCTCTCTCAACTCTCTCTAAAACTATTTTTAGAAAACATTAGATTGTTAATCCAAAATTCTAATAACAATATAAGATTACTAGTGTAGTAATAAAAATATTATTAGAATTATTTTAAGGATACTTGTATATTAATCTAGTTAGTTAATATATTAGTTTAAGGGATTTGTTTTGGGTGCAATCAAGAAGAGGATCTCAATACTTGGGATTAAGGAGGATCATCCATTACATTTAAGCTCATGAATAAATAAGGAATGTGACCTTATTTGTGCCCTTATTTCGAGCCATATAACAATGTAAGAAACATTGTTTTTCTTATTTTATCTCTTATTTAGTTATGCAGGCACTAGATCTAATGAACTCATATTAATATTTTAATTAGTTCACTATTAGAAGAGTGTAATAATAGGTATATGAACATAACATGCTTATTGTGGACATGGCCCACCTACAGGTCCGGTTCGATCTGCGGACGTGCATCGGTCTTTTTGAAAGCCACGCTCGACGGCGTAAAGGTGCTTTCGCCGGATCGTTTTTAGATCGGTCGGTTTCGTCTCGGTAAGGGTCTCGAAACGATTAGAGATGTTCGGAGTCGCCACCAAGCATTTGTGGGATGCCTGGAACCCGTTCGAATTCCACTTTATACCTCGGTCAAATCGAAGCACAAAGCAGCGTTTTGACATAGGTACTAAAGATAAGGAAATCGTCCCTCTTTCGCATCCTATCTATAGAATGACTCTCGTACGCCCTGGATAAGGTCGTCCACTATCCAAAGTTTCTGAGTAAGAGGTGAACGTACGTATTGGGAAGCCCTTTAATCAGACACCCAATCCCGCCCGCATTTAGCGGCCTCTATTGATCGATCTTGGTTGGTTGAATGTAAAAGTTGATAAAACGGTTTAAATGCATGAATGCGCATCCAATGATTTAAACCTAACATGTGAGAGCTTTCTAAGTCGGTTGATTTAATCCAAGTATCAAGTATAAGATGTCGAGTTGGATTAATGATTGATTTGCATGCAAGACGGAAATTAAACATCCATTTACCGTATTAGGTTTAGGGTGCATAACACGATCCATTTGTCTTAGTAAGGCATTTTGCAAATGTGGGTTAAATAGTCATCTGATCCGTCCAATATCCGGGTTAACCGGAGTCGGGATCGTCCTAGACTAATGCTGGAAGGGAACATGCCCTGTACCAGACGGCTACAAGAGGCGCGAGCCAGCCGGCGGTGTAAGGGGCCTCCCTCTAATTTTGAAAATGAGAAAGAAAAGGCCTGCTTGAGGCGCGGGTTAGCCAATGGCTGTATGCTGTGTTCTGACTGTTTAGAAAACGTTATGAAACGTGTGAAAAGTGGGTATTTGAACCCGGTTTGATTTTGAAAGGATCGTTTAGACCGCATTTGTTGATTTGAAGAACTAGACTCGAATAATCATCATTATTTGATAATATTCGGTGTCGGGCTCGGTTTTGACAAGCTTGACATGAATAGTTTTGAAAATGATTATAGACTAATTGTTTTAAGTCCATTTTGAATGTAATTAGTCGGTACTCATCATCGTACCCGGGTTAATATCCGGCATGGTATGTAGAACCAAGGATGATTTCGTGTTGGTGACCAATATGTTTGTTTGAAAATGTAAAGAAATGAAATAAAAGGCTTTAAAATACCTTCTAAATGTCATTAACCAAATATTATCACCGAAACACGGATTTAAGCGTCATGGTATGAAGAACCAAGGGTGAAAAATGCTTTATGGTTAAAACATGTGAAATGAAACAAAAGGGTTTCGAAAATACGTGAAATGGTAAAAACCGATTACAAATATGAAAAATGGGTTAAGGGAAATGACGAGAACGAACATGGTTGATCTCTGGTCTGAGTACCCCATTTAGGCGCGAGCCAGTTGGCGACCTAAGGGGCTTCTGCCTCAGACCAAAAATCAGTTTTGGCTCGTTTATTCCATGTTTTGGTTCATGTTATGCATGTTTTAGCATGTTAAAGTCATGAAACAAATGAAAACATAATAAAAGAGGATTTTTACACACTCATACTTACATGTTTGGTTATGGCAAGTGACCGACGTAAGTGTAACAACTTGTTTGATCGGAAAAAACTCGGTTTAAAACCGTTTTGGTAACTAATAGAGTGTTTTAAAAGTTTAGTGATGGTGTAGTGGTCAAAGTGGGCGGACAAGTGGTTTAATGCACGATGACGGTACCAAACAATGTGTAAGGCTCGTGTTTACGATCGATAGGTCGTAAACACGCGTCGGATTGTGACTTTAGAAGTCGAGTCGAGAATTTTAAGGGAGAAAAGAGGGGGCGAACACTCGCGTTAGTCCCAAATGGGTGGCATTTGAGGGGTATTTATAGGAGAATGAGTGGTTGTGTGAGTTTTGAGCGACGTGGCCACCTAGGCTGCTCAAAGAGGCGCGAGTCACGTCGCAGCACTTCGAGTTGTGTTGTCATTATCACAACAAACGCAATCATGATTTGTTCTATCCTAGGTTTTGTAGTCACATGTTTGGTACTTGACCATTCATGAATCCGGGAAAACTTAGTATAGAAGTCTTGAGATATTTTGTTTTTGTTGTTGACTCGGTTTGACCCGTTGTGGAGTCGGGATTTTGAATTTTCGAGTCGGTTTTTGGCTCGGTGTCGGTTTTGACTCTAGTTAGTGTCATCGCGACCCCGTCGTTGTGCATTAAACACTCCAGGTATTTTTGAAATGTTTTGAAATGTTTTGTTTTCGAAATTGTTTTAAGTTTTCTGACGTAAAGTTGTACAAACTGTCGATCAAACGCTGCGATCCCAAAAAATGTTGTAGTCCGATAATCATCGGGTGTTTGTTGGAGTCTCAGCAGGGTATCTACAGAGCCCCCACTTTGACTGAGGCTTGGACAGGGCGAAAGTCAAAGTATAGTCCCCAGGTCAATCGAAGATTACAACCTGAAGACCCAAGCGACGTCGAGGCGGCTCGAAAGGATTCGGGCCAAGGACCTGCCATTGGGAAGGGCGACGCCAAGGCGACTCGAGGGTACGAGGCCAGGACCTGTCGTCAGAAACAGTTTAGAGTCTGTCGACTGTCCGTGCGGGTCGTTTAAAGTCCGTTAGACTACGTATGAAGGCTCGCCAGCCATAAGAAGGAGTCATACCTGAGGCATCTTAGGATATGTCCTTGCATGGTTGCGGATGAATGCTCGCCAGCCGTGGTGTGTAAGTGAGGAGGGCTCGCCAGCCGCGATGCGTTGTAAGGCTCGCCAGCCGAGACAAGGAAATGTACCCGAGGCATCTTCGGGATGTGTTCCTTGAAGGGGTGCGGGCAAAGGCTCGCCGGCCGAGGTAAGGAAATGTACCCGAGGCATCTTCAGGATGTGTCCTTGGAAGGGTTGCGGACAAATGCTCGCCAGCCGTGGTGCGTTGTAAGGCTCGCCGGCCGTGATGCGTTGTAAGGCTCGCCAACCGTGGTGCATTGTAAGGCTCGCCAGCCATGGTGCGTTGTAAGGCTCGCCAGCCGTGGTGCGTTGTAAGGCTCGCCAGCCGCGGTGCATTGTAAGGCTCGCCAGCCGCGGTGCGTTGTAAGGCTCGCCAGTCGTGGTGCGTTGTAAGGCTCGCCAGCCGCGGTGCATTGTAAGTCTCGCCAGCCGCGGTGCGTTGTAAGGCTCGCCAGCCGCGGTGCGTTGTAAGGCTCGCCAGCCTTGGTGCGTTGTAAGGCTCGACAGCCGTGGTGCGTTGTAAGGCTCGCCAGCCGTGGTGTGTTGTAAGGCTCGCCAGCCGCGGTGCGTTGTAAGGCTCGCCAGCCGAGGTAAGGAAATGTACCCGAGGCATCTTCGGGATCTGTCCTTGAATGTTTGCGGACAAAGGCTCGCCAGCCAAGGTAAAGGTCGGTTAATGGACCATGGGAATAGTCGTGTCGAATGGGCTTTTTTTGAAAGTAGCGAACTCGTGATGCCGCTGTGGAAATTGCGAGTATGGATTCTCACTATCACTATTTTTGGAATGAGCGGGTTCCACGAGGAAGCCCCCTGCTGGTATTTGAAGGAATAGTGAATTTGGAATCTTCACCATTCGGTTGGAATTTGCAGTGGCGGTTTGGATCGCCGTTTGTTCTAACAGCAAATTTGAGTTTTGCTATAGCGTTTGAAGTGACGGTTTATGTGCCGCCGTTGACATTTGGAAGAAATACTGAATTTGGAATCATCACTATTGATTAAAGTGACGATTTATGTGCCGCCGATGACATTTGGAAGAAATAGTGAATTTGGAAACTTCACTATTGATTGAAGTGACGGTTTATGTGCCGCCGTTGACATTTGGAAGAAATAGTGAATTTGGAATCTTCACTATTGATTGAAGTGACGGTTTATGTGCCACCGTTGACATTTTGAAAGGAATAGTGAATTTGAAATCTTCACTATTAATTGAAGTGACGGTTTATGTGCCGCCGTTTGCTCGAAATTTGGAGAAAATAGCGGTTTTCGAATTTTCGCTATTATTTTTTGAAGTTGGCGGTTTTGATCGCCGTTTGCTTGAAAATAGCGAGTTTTAAATTTTCACTATTTGTTTTGTTTGTTTTCGAGGAAATGACGACATTTAATATCGTCAACGAAAATTTGGAATTCGTCATGGGAAATTGGGCCAAAGCCCAAATGTCGCTGAAAAAGAAAAGGGGAGGCCTGGTTTAGGCGCGAGCCACCTGGCGATGCAAGCCGGCTTCCCTATTTTTTGTTAAAAAGACGCGAGGTTGAGTTGCGGATGAATATTCATCTTCAACCACAAAATCTCGCGAAATCGCCATTAAAGGACCTTCAAGCTTGCTTTCACTTGTGCCATTGTCAACAAATGTCATCTCAAGGTAAGTATTTCCTCTTGAATCCTTTCAAATTTGTTGATTGTTAGCTTAGTTGAATTAGGGCGGATTTTGCCCTAAAAATCGAATTGGGCGTTTTTAGTTGAGCTAATTTCGAGTGAAATTGATGTTTGCATTAGGTTAGAAACCTGTTTCGGAGTATAGGGGTGCTTTTAGTTTGCATTTTGGTCCCCGTTCCCGCTCCCTTGGCTCGCAAAACGTGATTGAGGCGAGAAACCGTCCCATTTCACAATGCCAAGTTTAGTTGCTTGGGTAATGGGTCCCATTAGGTTGCATTGTAGTTGGGAAAACCCGTGTTTGCCATTTAAGGACCTTCATTGGATGTTTGTGGGCAAAATTGAATTTTTTCCTTTTGCGACGGTCTTACGCCTGACAAAATAAGCGCTTGTTTGGGCTTTAATTGAGTCAGTTTGCCTTGAAATGGACCTTATTGGTATTTTAGGTCACCTTGAGGCGTGATAAAATCACGTTTGCCTTTCGCGGTCGTTTTTGAATTTTTGACCGGTTTGGGCTCAAATTAGCGTATGAATTGCCTTTTTGAACCGTAGAAAAATCCCCATTGTGTCGGGAATGTAAAATCCCCATTGTGTCGGGAATGCATTTTGGGTTGTAGGCGGACCTTGTATGGGTCTTGAAACGCCGTTTTTGTGGTTTTGACTCGTCTTTTCCTTGAAAAGAGGGGCGAGTTGTTTTTGTTTGTTTGTTGTGAACCGTTTTGTTTGGTTGGATTTTGGGCGGGACTGCTCCTTGTTTTTGTATTGCAGGTTATTTTTGTTATTTTTGGATTTATCCATTTCATGCCGTCGTAATGCCGAAATTTCGGCTGACGTTTTTTGTTTGTAAGAGAGTGTTCGGAGCAGGCCGGGTTCATGGCTGCGACTTTTGAGGAGTTGTTCGGGCCGCGCCCGGTTACTACTCCGGTTAGCATGCCCGCCGTGGTCGTGGAGGATGTTAGCGAGGAGGAGAGACCTCCTGAGCAGACTGCTGGGCCCTTGGGGGCCATTGAGGAGCGTGAGGAGCCAGTTGTTGAGGCTGTTAGTGCCGGTAGGGCTCACACTGAGGCTGAGGCAGGTACCTCCGGGAGGAGGTTTTCTTCGAGGGAGCGACGTCCTCGGGGGACTAGGCGGACGTTGCGGGACATCAACAGGGTCGTTGACTTGGGCCCTGTCCACCACGTCGAGTCTCGCGGTCATAAGAGGCGGGGAGCAGAGACAGCCCAGGATGATGCTGACGTCGCGAGTTTCAGAGCCAGGCGAGTTACGACCCCGCGGGGGTTGCTTTTACGGGCGGCGCCAGAGTGGGCCGAGGGTTTTGACGGTAGCCAGTTGTTGCTTCGACTGGACCGAGACCTTTCCTACCATGCTCACGAGGGCATGGTGAGTCGCGTTCCCCGGTTGAAATTTGTCATTCAATTTTGAAGTGTCGAGCCTAAATAGGCATTCTGACGTTGTCTGTTTTTGATTTCAGGAGATCGACACCATGAGGACTTTCTCTGGCTACTCTACCTGCTTGGGCCTCCTCGACGTTCTTCGAGCCGGGTCGAGGGCGTTGATAGAGAGGTCGGTGATTGGGCCGTTGGTGGCCGCATGGCGGGACATTCATAGGTCCTCGATTAGGTCGAACCTGTGTTTGATCCGCGCCATGTTGGACCGGTACTGGGACACGACGTCGTCGTTCCACATGGAGTTTGGGGAGGTTGGCGTGACTCTGGAAGACTTTGCCATGGTGTCCGACCTTCCCTGTGGTGAGCTGCTCATTGAGTTTACCGCGACTCCGGAGAGAGTGTCCTCTCCTGAGGTCATTGCTTTGATCGGTACTGCTTTGCCGGAGCCTTCCGACGTCACCCCGTACCTGATTGCGAGTTCTTACGTGAAGGACCACTTCACTGAGAGGGTGGTAGGTGTTGTTCCGGCGCCGTTGGCGAGCCCGGAGGCAGAGGTTGAGGCCGACGCGAAGGAGGCGCGGCTGTGGTTGTGGTACTTCTTGGGTGCCACGTACTTTGGCGACAAGGGCGAGCGCTTGTCGACCAAGGTGCTTCCTCTTCTTGCCGACCTTGACGCTTTGGGCCGGTTTGACAGGGTTACGCCGGCTTTGGCGAGTTTCATCCGGTACTTGCACGCGGCGGTGCGTCCGGAGACAGTGGGAGCGGGTAGTGCTCCTGCTCTGGTTGGTCACGGCCTCATCTTTGAGGTACGAGTGTTTTTTTTAGTAGTTTTTTTTTTTATTTTGATTTTGACTTTTGGCAATTTTTCAGAAATTGGCTAATTTGTGTTTGTTGTGTTTGATCACAGGCTTGGTTGTATGCTTACTTCACTCCTCTGCGTCCGGGGACTACAGGCGGTGTTCCCTTTGCTTACCTTGCTGTGAGGGGTTGGACGGTGAGTCGGAAGAGGTCGACTAAGTCGACCTACGAGGACTGCAGGCGCCGCGTGAACAAGCTTCGGATTGCTGATGTAAGTTCTTGCTCTCTTCCCCTTCTCCTTTTGATAGAGATAGGATGACTAGGTAGCTTATGAAGCCCCCAGTTAGCTGAGTAACTTGGTTTCGAATGCAGTTTGTTGGGCGGCCTTGGGAGCACTACACGGGTGTGTCGTCTGCCGTCACGGAGCGTTTGCGACCTCGCAGCTCCCTGCGCCTGTACCTGGAGACGGCGATTGAGCCGGTTTGGTACTTGGGCGAACGTCTAGTTCGCCAGTTTTTTACCGAGACTTTCGTCGTGCCGGTTGACCCGCCTGGGGGGTTGTTCCAGGAGTCGACTCTTGTTGAGGTTGAGGAGCACCTTCACGGTCGAGGAGGTGAGGAGCTGCTGCTGCGGGACGCCGACTACGCCACCTTTCGGTTGTCGAGGCTTGCTTGGTACCCGATCGAGGTATGTTTTCCTCTTTTCTTTGTTTTCATTGCCTCCCTTGATAGGAGGGTTTGTCATTTTTGATGTGGATCCAAATGGCAGGGAGTCGACCCGCTGATGAGGACTCAGCCCCCAGCTTTCCCGACGGAGACTACTTTTCAGGGGCCGGGTGGCGAGGAGCTTCAGTTGCGCTTACCGGAGCCCACGGTGGCCGAGGTGGCCGATGCTGGCATGGAGTGGAGGTTGACTGTTGTGAGGGTGAGTTCCTGACTTGAACACTTTCTGTAATCATACTTTGCCTTATATTGAAAGACATTTTTGTTTTGTAGGTGACGACTGTTAGCCACCAGAACTTGTGACGGATGGCTAACCGCTGGAGAGCGTTTGCTGGTGACCTGGCTACGAGGGAGGCTCGGCTTTCTCATGTACGTTTTGTGTGTTGCTTTTCTATATTTGGTGTTGTATTTCACGTTTTTAGATCTTGAGGATCTGTTATTGTGTTTGGCAGGGCACAGCGGATCCGATGGAGCTTGCTTGGGTCCGTGCTGAGTTGGAGACAGCCAGGTCGACGATCGCAGGCCAGGAGCTGGGGATCATCCGTCGGGACCAGGACTTGAGGCGTCACGAGGACGAGCTGCGGAGTCGAGACGCAGAGATTGCCTCTCTGAAGGCTCTGTTGGCTGCAGCGGAGGAGCTTCACGTTGAGATGGAGCGTGAGACGCTGGAGAGTTCCCCGGAGATGGAGTCTGAGCTGGTGGTGGTGTCTGCGTTGGCGGCGACTCCTAGTGAGACCAGAACTGGTCCGATGGGAGACGTCGAGTAGTTGTTGTAGTTTGTCCGTGTCTTGGACCCTTGTTTGTACATATTTACATTTTGCGTGAGGCGGTTTGTATATATGTGTTTTTGGATTGTGGTTTATTTTGTGATTTTTGGCTTTCTTTGTGTTGTGTTTCGGAGGAGCGCTTGTCGGCTGTTGATTCTCCATTTGCTTTGCACCAGTTCCTGCATCGTTAGTGTAGAAAAACAGGCAACATATAGCACGTAGGCATAAACGTAAACACGTAAAAGCATTTGATTGAAAATCACGTAAAGCATTTGTTTGGAAATCAAAATTAACCAAGATGACTTGAAGTTAAAATTGAAATTTTGAAAAGAACTTCGAAAATTCCACGACAAAATTGTCACGTTTGGAATTCAAAAGGAATTGATTTGAGAATTTGTGCAATTAACTCGTGTCGTGAATTAAATTGCATCGAAATTTTGAAAATTGACTCGAAAAAATAAAACTCAAACCGTCAGGAAAGAATTTTGGAAAAGGATCTTTGCGAGTATATTTGGCTTTTGAGGTCAAGACTCGGATTTGTGAGTGCTTGAATTTTGAGGAAAATTGATGTCGTGTTATCAATTTTCGATTTTGATTTTTGTGTTGCGAAAAAGCGAAAAATTTTCGGAATTTCGACTGACGTGGAAACGATCCGTCGCGGATCGGGGCGACTAGCCCTTTCCCCCTTAAAAAAAAAAGAAAGAAAAACCCGTATGTTTAAAGCTGCGTCATAGAAACCGTGTCGGATTTCGTAAAACGCGAAAACAAGGAAATGTGAGAGTGAAGAAACACAAAATATCCCGGATCATCCCGAAGAGGCGCGAGGTTCCTGGCGGGAGGTTTGAGGTGTCAGGAGGAAGCACATGTTGAAAGAGACAAGTCAACAGCGGGAATCCTGGGGAAGCTTTAAAGAGGCGCGAGCTGCTCGGCGATGGAAGCCGGCTCTCCACTTTTTCTGAAAAATGCGCTGATCATTTTGTATAAATAGGGACGTTTGCGCTTCATTGTTTCATCATCCGAAACACAAAAACATCTCTACAAAACCTCCTCTTCTTCCACAAAAATATTTCATGGATGCTTTGGAGAACGCATTGCAACAATGGTGCCGGGATTTGTCGCCTCCCGATAAGTATCAACTCGATTGCATGGGAGTTGGTCAATTGTTGGTGCTTCGTCAAGTCAAGGTTCAACCCTCGTTTCTTGAAGCATGTTATCGGTTTTGGGATTCGAAACATCATGTTTTCGTTTTCCCGAAAGGTGAGCTTTGTCCTCTTGCCGAAGAAGTTGGAGCCATTGGTGGGTGGTCGGGTTGTGCTCCGGTGCTTCCTCCGACTCGGTTGTGCTACAAGGAGAAATTCCGTTCTATGTTGGGCTTGTCAACAAGCCAAGTCAACTTTCTTCTTGCTCCGCATGGTGTGGATATGTTGGCTCTTATCAACATCTTCTCGAATCGGCTAGATGCTAATGTCTCGGAGGTTGCTAGGAGAAGGGCTCTTGCATTTTGCCTTGTCCATGTGTACCTTTTTGTTGATGTCTTGAAGAAGGAGGGGCCGAGATGCCATGGTAGCATGACCCTTATCCATTTGATTGAGCAAATGGAGCATGGTAGAGATCCATCATGGTTGGTGCTTGGAGAGAT
Source organism: Silene latifolia (assembly GCF_048544455.1). Lineage (NCBI taxonomy): Eukaryota > Viridiplantae > Streptophyta > Magnoliopsida > Caryophyllales > Caryophyllaceae > Silene > Silene latifolia. The sequence continues at coordinate 27,026,821 of NC_133538.1, forward strand.
TATCCAAGCTTTGGACAAGGAAGGCTCTTGTGGAGAAGCTCCCTCTTTTGGATCGCCAAGGATCCTTCAAGTGTGGCTATTGGAGAGGCTAAGGTATGTAGAGCCTCCGGTTGATCCTTTTTCTTACTCCTTCCGTCACCTTACCATGAGGAAGAAGTTGTACCCGGATAGTTTTGCTTCCACCGAGGCCTATTGGGCCGCAAGATTGGCGGAGGAGGGTGGTCCTCACATCCGTTGGGTGGTGCCGTGGTGGCACTTGAGGTCCTTCACGGGGTTGCCCGCTTCGGGTGCTAGTCCTCGTTCTTTGATGGTGGTGGGCTTGAAGGTGGTTTCCTTCATTTATCCCGAAAGGCTCATGAGGCAAGTGGGGCGTCGACAAAAGGTGCCCGCTCAAGATACTCTTGTCCATGAGAATGTTTTCCGGAACTCCGAGCTTGTGGAATTCTTCGAAAGGTGGTGGGCCGCTCGGCCGCTTTGGGAGGTGCCAAACCCCGTTGCCACGACATGGGTGACTATCGCTTATGTCAAGTGGTCACGTGCTCCGTCCTTGGAAGAGATATCTGAATTCCGTAAGGACGAGGTTGTCGACTTGAAGTACCGAGAGGTTGGCAAGGCCAACCGTGCCTTCTTTGAGGAGTTGATGGAGCTACTCCCGATGTGATGAGACCACCGAAGAGAAGGAGTTCCGGCCCCAAGAGTGTGGTGGGCCGTGCATTGGCTCGTCTTGGGTCGAATATGGGGTCTTGTGCTAGACCGGAGGCCGTCGCCGTCTTAGATCCGTTTAGGATCCATTCCGAGGAGGAAGTCCATGCTAGGCGAGCCAACAAGAATAACAAGGGGAAGATGTACCCCGAGGGAAAAGGCAAGGGTAAAATGGATGAGTGAAGACCTCCATTACCCACTTTATTATTATGTTGTATTATGGTTGTGAGTTTTTATTATGTTGTACTAGCTAGTTGTTGTGTGTTTTGTGCTAGTTTTACTATGTGAGGTGTGTTAGTTGACACCTTAGCTTTGACATGTAGTAGACTCGTCGAGCTTTATTTGTTGTTGAAATTGTAATCCTTCCCATTATTAATTAAATAAGAGGATTGCTCGTGTCGAAAATTGTGAACGCTTGTTTCTTCCATCCATTTTGTGAAGGCAATTCGATTTGAATCGTCCTCAGCATTTGCACTTGGGAAAGTGGTATTTTGTGGAAAGGGAGAAAGGCTCATTTTTTGTATTTTTGTGTGAAAGGGAATGGTTTTCCCTTTCTCTTCTTTGATGGGGATGTTTTGTTTTTGATTGTGGGAATGGTTGTATCCTTCTTGTGTAAGAAAGGACTGCCTACGTATTCACCTGGAGAGGTGAAATCAAACCATGATCGTAGTTCGAGATGTTTTGTGAATTTGAATTGGGTTTTGTGGTTGTATCTCTCAGGCATAAGAGGGACTGCCTACGTATTCACCTGAAGAGGTGAAATCAAACCATGCTCGTAGTTCAGGGGGTTTGGTTTTGTAGTGCAAATGGACGTTGCCTTTGACGGATCAAAGGACATTCGAAACGGGCAAGGTGCCGCAGCTTAGACTCGATAAAACATGCAATCTCAAATCAGAACATATTGAGGAACTTGACTTGAAAAGGGTTGAGGTTGGTGCTAGTTGCAAAACTAGGCTAGGTTGTTGGTTGATAGAGTTCAAGGGTAGTATTTCTTGAGTTGGTCTAGGTTGATCGGGTTTGTAAAGTCCTCCCCATCTAGGTCACTCAGTCTCACTGCGCCCCTCGAAAGTATTGTCTTGACCAGGTATGGCCCGGCCCAGTTCGGTTTGAATTTTCCCCTCGGATCGACGGGTAATGGTGCTCGGACTGACTTGAGGACCAAGTCGCCCTCCCTGATGTTTCGGGGTTTGACTTTCTTGTTGAATGCCCATTGTATACGTAGTTGGTATAGCTGTACGTTGTGCAAGGCGTTGAGTCGCCGTTCGTCTAGAAGAGTGAGCTGTTCGTACCTTCGACGGGTCCATTCCGCCTCAGGGACTTGACTCTCCAGTAGGATGCGTAGAGAAGGGACCTCTAACTCCACCGGTTGAACCGCCTCCATACCATATGCTAGGTATAAGGGTGTGGCACCTGTCGGTGTTCGAATGGAGCTTCGGTATCCCCAGAGTGCGAATCGGAGATTGCTCGGCCAATCGCGGTAGTTGTCTTGCATCTTCTTGATAATGGTAACAAGAGTCTTGTTCGCTGCCTCCACCTCTCCGTTGGTTTGGGGCCGGTAGGGGGATGATCGATGTCGTTTGAACTTGTATTTGTCCAGCAAGGCTTGAGTTTCCGCCCGGAAGTGAGAGCCTTGATCGCTGATGATTTCATGGGGTACCCTATATCGGCAGATGATGTTGTTTTGAATGAACTTGGCCACTTGTTTGGCGGTCAAGACTGCATATGACTGTGCTTCCACCCATTTGGTGAAGTAGTCGATGGCGACGAGGATGAAGCAATGCCCCTTGGTTCCTATCGGGTTGACTTTCCCGATGATGTCGATGCCCCAGGTTGAGAATGGCCAGGGTGATGTCATGGTGTATAAAAGGGACGGTGGTATGTGTTGTATGTTGGCGAAGATTTGGCAATTGTGGCAATGTTTGACGTAGTTACGGCAATCGGCTTCCATGGTTGTCCAGTAGTAACCTAGCCGCATGATTTTCCGTGTAAGCATCATTGCACTCATGTGAGGGCCACATTCTCCGTCGTGAACCTCTCCCATGACTTTTTTGGCTTTGTGATGGTCAATGCAAAGGAGGAGAATTCCTTGGGGTGTTCTTTTATAGAGTTGATTTTGGTTTATCACGAATTGTGATGCAAGTAAACAGATGGCTCTTTGTCCTCTTTGATCAGAGTTGGGAGGAAATTCGTTTTTGGTTTTTTAATTGAGGGTGGCTTGGTACCAAGGTTCATCATGGCTTTCCTCGTCGTCGATAATGGCACAAATGTGAGCTGGCTCGCTCCTTCTCTCGACACATAAGGGCATCGACGTCATGTCGTCAGGTATGTTGACGAGCGCGGCAAGCTTTGCCAGGGCATCAGCAAATTTATTTTCCTCTCGCGGCAAGTGGAAGTAGTCGATTTAGTCGAAGAATTCGGCCTCTTGACTGATCTTTGCTCGGTAGGGAGCTAAGCTGTCAGATCGGATTTTCCATGATCCGGATACCTGATTGATGATGAGTGGGGAATCGCCATGGACCCTCAGTCTCTTGATGCCAAGTGTGATGGCTGCTTGTAGGCCGATGAGACATGCTTTATATTCAGCGGTGTTGTTGGTGACGTCAAAGTCTAGCTTGACCGAGATCGGAACATGTTCTCCCTCTGGTGATATTAGAAGGATTCCTACCCCGAAGCCTCTCAGATTAGATGCACCATCAAAATATAGGTCCCATGCGTCGGAGTCGGCACAAAGGATGTCTTCGTCAGGAAGTGACCATGTGTCGGTCGTTGGATCCTCGCTGACGGGATTTTCTGCTAGGAAGTCGGCGATTGCTCTTCCCTTGATAACCTTGAGAGGTACAAACTTGAGATCGAATTCAGACAGCATGAGTGTCCACCTAGATAGCCTTCCGTTTAGTACGGGTTTTTCGAAGATGTATTTAACCGGGTCCATCTTAGAGTAGATGTGGACCGAGTAGCTGAGCATGTAATGCCGCAGCTTCTTTGTTGACCATACTAGGGCAAGGCATGTCTTTTCCAGCTGGGTATACCTTGTCTCGTACTCAATGAACTTTTTCTTTGATGTAGTAGATGGCTCGCTCCTCGTTGCCAATCTGTTGGTGCTAGCATTGCTCCCATGGGCGTGTCGATGCGATCGAGTACGGGATAGAGGAATCCCCGGTTGAGGTGGCATGAGGACAGGAGGTTTGGATAGGATTTCCATTATCCTGTCGAACGCCTTCTGACAGTCGTCGTCCCAATCGGTGTGATCGGAGGCGCGAAGCTTCTTGAATATCGGTTCACAAATCATAGTGAGCTTGGCGATGAACCGACTGATGTACTGGACCTGACCGAGAAATCCCCGAATCTCCTTCTCATTCTTAGGCCGAGGAATTTGTTGAAGGGCTTTTATTTTGGTTGGATCAATCTCAATGCCTCTTTTGCTGACGACATGTCCCAAGAGTTTTCCGGAGGTGACCTCGAATGCACACTTCTGAGGATTTAGTCTCATGTTATATTTCCGCAGACGAGCGAAGAATTTCCGGAGGGCATTGATGTGGCCGTCCCGTTCTTTTGATTTGACGATCATGTCATCGACATATACCTCTACCTCCTTATGCATCATATCATGTAGGATAGTGGTAGCGGTTCTTTGATAGGTTGCTCCGGCGTTGATGAGGCCGAAAAGCATGACCGTGTAGCAATATGTACCCCACTGTGTAGTGAACGCAGTCTTGTGCATGTCTTCCTCAGCCATTTTAATCTGGTTGTACCCAGCATACCCGTCCATGAATGATAGGAGAGCGTGTTCGGCAGTGTTGTCTACCAGAATGTCAACATGCGGCAAAGGGAAGTCGTCTTTTGGACTTGCGTTGTTCAGATCCCTGAAGTCGACGCAAACCCGAATTCGCCCGTCTTTCTTTGGTACCGGCACAATGTTGGCCACCCAGTCAGAGTATTCAGATACTTTGATGAACCCAGCCTTGAACTGTTTGTCCACCTCTTCTTTGATTTTTAAGGCCCACTCAGGACGCATCCGACGTAGGTTCTGTTTCACAGGTTTAGCCCCGGGTTTGATGGGTATCCTGTTGGAAATCTATATCTCATTATTTAACATATTCATATATGTTTTAATTAATTTAGTCATAAAATTAATTACAAATTTTATGCATGCAAACTAAAATAAATAAGTGAAGAAATCATTTTCTCACCATATGAATTTCGGTCAAATGGGCACCAACAAGATCTTCTTCTTGTTAGTTCTTGAGCTTTCCAATATTGGATGAACATACATGACCTCAAAATAGAAGCCCTCCAATTAGTTGCACCCAAGACTATCCCTCAAACCCACAAACTAATATGTACTAGATATTTATATTGTGGTTTACCTTAAAATTGATTACTAACACTCATATATTACATTAATAATTTTAGTAATCTTTTGAACAAATTTTAATTAAAAACTCATCTTTTTGATGAAGATTAAAGAGAGAGAAGAGAGGAAAAATACATGAACCTTTTGCATGTGTTTTTGGAATGAATGATGAGTAAAAATTAATCCCCTTACTCTCTTCATTTTCACGGTTGGATTAAAGACAGATAGGGCATCTATTTTCACTTTTTGTCTTCACAAGAAATAGATGTGTAAGAGTAGGTGTAAGGGTAGTTGTAGGTAGGCATCATCATGCCATTTAATTAAATAAAATAAAACAACCAAAACCCACTAACTCTTTCCATATTTCGGTCCATATATGCATAAAATGGACTACCATTTTATTTTGTCAATTTGTCATTTGTCACACAATATGTCACATGTAGTATGATACATGTTACTAATTAATTAAATGCATATTTATCACATAAATATCATTTTATAAATTAATTAAATTACATTCAACAAATTGACTAGTGATACTTGATCACATAAATAAAATGGGTCATATAATTATAACTCACAATATCTTGTAATTATAATCAACCATTCATTCTTATCTTTATTGTTTCTCAAACAATAAACAATTTTAGTAATAAAGCATTTTATTTACTAAAATAAATCTTATTTAATCCCGTTACAACAAGATATCAATATTCTCTCTCACAAATTGAATTGTTCAATTTTAAGGAATTAATTAATCTGTATCGGTATACAATTAATTTACCTTTTCAATTAAGGGAATCGTCCTTTAGGTGTGACCTCAAGGGATCAACTGATCACCACCGTCGCACGACAGTAATGTCAAACTCTAGCCAGCCAATCATTACCGATATATGTGGACCAGTTGACTATATATATTATGTATCATCCCTTCCGTATTCTTGTAATGAGATTTAATAATGATATTTAAATCATGTGATCGCACTATTGTTGAGGACACATTTCCCAACAATCTCCCACTTGTCCTCGACAAGTGTGCGTCACCAATTCTCTTGACCTATTACTATCTCCCACTCAATGCAAGGTGTCTTTCGGGTCGTACTTGCAAGTGATCATATCAAGAGTGGTTTCCTCGATCTGGAGAATAACTGATTGACCGGATTTATCTATCATAGATACCTTCTGAGCGTGGCCACGCATTTCCAGTTCATTACTCCTCGAGTGGCCCTGAGATATTGTTTTAACCCTGACAAGGGGGTGGACAATTCCTATCGCACTTATTCCCTTCGACTAGCCACAACCATCATAACCCAAAATATGCCCATTTGACCCCATTTATGAAGGTCGTAGTAACACAAATCAAAGTTAATCTGAAACTGTGCCATCTTAGGCGAACAGTCTTTAGTGAAAAGGATCGACTCATTAGAATACTATAGTAGCTCTCGCCACGACCAGGCTATATAAATTTGCCAGAACTCTATAAGCGGTCACTGCCCGACAAAGTGTTCCTAACAGTCTGCCTATGTGATCGACTAGTCATCTCACATGACTCTATGGCACTTGAACTTGCCATCAATCGCATCACACTCTAGTCACTTCGAGACGTCACCTCATACAAGTGACTATGGGCTAATACTATGTTAATCCGGGTTCACTTTAACGGGGTTCAACGTTGTCTCTACAACCCGTTTGGATGTAACAAAGTATAATAAAAGAGTTTTAAAGTAAAAACTCGAACGATAAATGCGATTATCACATATGAATAGTCAATGCCTGATTACTACTTCATATTTTATAATCTAATTTGATCTTGAATGTTAAGCCTATGAGAAGGCTTTGGTTAGTAGGTTTTATCAACTTCTTGTACCTTACTCAACCTTACTACATACTCGTTTTTCTTTGTAATGTATACATTTGCATCACAAAACTTCCTGAGTACGTGTCGAGATCCAATCAAGACATAGGCCCTCTAGCCTTAGAATAGCTCCCACTGTTTTTCACGAAAGCGGGACTCATCCTCTTGCACATCCCATGATTGCAAGTGTACTCAATTTCCGTTACAAATATCTCTCATTGTTCTTTATTGCCTAGAACGATTCTAGAAAATCTACTTCTTAATTAACATAGCCACAATGGTATCTTAACCATCCTAATGTGTTTTGATTATGGTTTTGTCGGAAACCATGCGCAATCTCAATTGTCAATTGTCACTTGTGTAACACCTTTACACAAAATTGCATCATAAACACTTTGTTTTACTTCCTTAATGCTTCTGCAAGCACTTAAGGGTAATCTTTATGGCTTACTTGGTAAAGATTACTTAAATTCGATTTTGAAAATAATTCATCATACTCAAAGTATATGAAGTGTTACACATCATTACTTATTTAATTGATCCGGCAGCGGAAGCAAATGGAATCAATCAAATATGTTCAATTTAATTGAACTAGTCATGAATCTTATCAACATAAGACTTCTTATTGACGCTAATATCATGTAAATTTATCTTCATAAATCTGGATATTAAAGATGTATTATATTATTCCAAAAGTCTTAAATCATTCTCAATGATCAATATGTCATCCACATATCGGACTAAATAAAATTTCCGTAACTCCCACTAAACTCCATGTATAAACACAACTTCTTGACTTATCGAGAAAAGTTTTATAACATGATCAAAACATTGATTCCAACTCATTGATGTCCTACTTAAGATTCTCTCTTAAGTTTCACATTATCTTAGGATTGCAAGAATCTACTAAACTCAAGACATGTATTGAATACATTCCTTCTTTTGAAGAAGTGGGTTTTAGATTCACATGCTGTATGCGTATCATCATAATGAAACACAATCCCTAAGAAGATCCAAATAGACTTAAGCATTTCAATTAGTGCAAAAACCCTTTGCAACCAATATTGCTTTGAAATCTCTCATTATTAGTGCAAAACCCTTTGTCACTAATCAAGCCCTTTTGTTTCGGATTTTCATGGCTCTAAGCCTTGTTTTGACTTGTGACTTAAACACTCTTATGTAAGTCATATGTTCATTACTTTGTAGAAGTAATCAACTTGAATCAAACAATTTCTTTTGTAAGTTATAAGCTCTTTACTTTCTTAAAAGTAGCATAAATTCATCATTTATAACAAGTGACGAATTTAACCTCCTAGGTTTTGAAGAAACAATGTCTTACACAAAACCTCTCATGTAGCCAAGAAAGACCAATTTCTTGCGACATAACATTCTCTGTGGCATTCTTTGTGGCTCTTGATTAATTTCTCCCACTCTGTCTTCTAGAAATAAACTTGTATTTTAGAAAGACAGCTTCACGAGCCGCAAACCCGTCGTACTCGTGATAATTGAAAAGGGAAAAATGATCATTTGTTTCTTGTGAAAACTTACAAACTATTTCGGCAACCCTTACCATTTCATATCTCATATGATTCGATTTAGTGGAAAAATAATCTAGACAAAATGATAAAATCCCCAAAAGGATCAAGTAACTCAAAGTAACTTGATCGAAGTCCAAACATTATCGAATAGCGTTTGAATTCTTATCCAATCATACATTATCCCATAATGCGTGTTAAGAGAGATTAATTTGTGATACTATATCACAATTCATTTGGCTTATATCAAAGTCTTCACTTTGATAATCCCATCACGACTAAATCGTGATTCCTTGAACTCTTTGAAATTCTTCAAAGATTTCTCTATTTACCTTATTAAGTGAACATATTAGTGTCAACTTAAATCGTTGGTAAAAGATAATGATCAGCCTATTTTGGATCGATGATTTACAACCTCGATCTCCTTTTCAACCAAAATGCACGAGACATCTTGCTTTGAATACAAGATACGCATATACCATTAACAATCTAATGGTTTCAAGAGTACTCGATAACTCTTTGCGTTTATCATTCCAAAATATAAGGTTTAATCTTGGGTTACCAATTTGAGTCTTACATCATCTACATGATATATCATTCTAGTTTGGTTTAGAATATAATCACCTTGATAATGGGCTAGCCATACATCAAATCGTGGTGTATAGGGTAACAAAAGTGAAAACCACTTTTGTATCTTAACAAGTTTATATTCTTATTTAGAGTTTATGCACTCAATAGTCACAATTAAGTACAACTTTAAATCCAAAAACTAGATTGAGTACACAGTTACTCCATCTCTCGACATTATTGTTGCTAGTCGTCATATTCTAATCATCCTATGTATCAAGTACAATGATGAAAACCTCCATTGATTTTTAATATTGACGAAGTAGTACTAGCAAAATTTATGTTAATCATATAAACATTTAAAGAAGAAGATCCTATTAGATGTCCCACAACTAATTTGTTGATTCTTCAATAATTTGGGTTAGTTTCCTTTCTTGTGTCCAACATTTAAGACAATGGAAACTTTATCGGTCGGAATTGATAGGTTTAGTATCGTTATTTCTCAATAACTTTACTTTTAACATTACCTTGTATCAATTCCATTATAATTTTTACTTCTTGAACCTCGTCCTCATCTTAACGGTTTAAGAGAATGCTCCCACTCATTTCAATGAGTCTTTGCTTTGAGAAGCAAAATTGAATTCATGAAGATTACTCTTCATTTGTTCGTTTTAGTCTTAAAACTTTCATTGAAGTGGTTGCGTTATTTTGGTCAATTTTGATTTCCAACAAATCTAGTTACCAAAACAATTTATCGCTTCAAGGTACTTAATTCAATTAAGTATATGAATAACAATCCATTGTAAGTAGATTTGTTAGTCAAGAATCAAAAACCTGTTTGATAATGAATAATCTTTATCTATACTCTTAAAAAAGATCCTTAGCAATGGTTCATTTGAGGTTTTAGAAGCAAATTCATATTTGTCTTTAGTTACGATGTTTTAATGGAGATTTGAATCAAAAAACGAAATGATATCGTATATGATTGTGGTAAAGAAATAGAATAATATGATAACGGAAAAAGGAAAACTTAACATTTATCGTTTTATTAATACTTGTAAATAACAAGTAAAGCATTTACATAGTGACCTCTACCCAACTATGATAAATGATTCCGAGATCCAAATTCATATTAACTTGGGCACGGGATAGCCGATGGAACCCTTATCAATATAACTCGGTGGACTAACTCTTTAATCGATTCTACTTTTAGAATTCTCGGTCGATAAAATTACTCTAATGTTTATCTATAGCCCGGAACACACGCGACTACGGTCACGAATACTTCCGTTGAGCTCAATCCAAATTTCGAATAAATGTGTCCATGATCCAAATCCACGTCAACTTGGGCACGGGATAGCCGATGAAACCCTCATCAACACGAATTCGGTGGATAGACATTCATCACCCACTTCCCCTACGTAACAAGGTTTGTACCCCGGGATGGCCGAGTGCACTCCCTCATGAAATAGGTTTTCATGGTTTCTACTTTTTTGGTAAGGCTATGTCTCAATTGTTTAATTTTAGCGAGAGGTCATGTCAATTTATTATCTATCACGTTTTAAGTGAATTAAAGCGGTGAACTACGATAATTTTAATTGACACGGTCGATAAACTCGATTAAAATGACAATGCATATTTTAGTTATGGCGATTTAGCGATGCATGCGACATATAAATAAAATGCAAAGCATAAATTAAATCCTAGTATGGCCTTCCTAAAAAAGAAAATCCAATTAACTATTACATATTCGGAAACCAACTCCATTGGTCCCTTGAACTTCGGTTGTGGCACGCATCTCGAGGTAACACCGTCTTTATGTATCGCCATCTTGAAGAAATCCGTCTTTGGGAACTCCGAAATGAATAAAATTACATAATAAATTACATAATTTCCTATTATAAATTTGTAACTATAATAAAATAAATCTATTAAATTACAAGACGGTGATACGAGATCACAATAAAATTACAACCGAATCGATATTCCCATACATTTCGGGTAATACCAATTAAAAACTAAGGCCATACTAAGTAAAAATTACATAATTCAAAAATTACATAAATAAAAATTATGGCAATCATAAAGAAAATGCAGCATTATAATATGTATGAACATGCTCAATTTTCTGCTAAATCGCCTTTAAGTAGCCAATATCGTATATTACACGGTTTTTACGGATTTGCGTGATTGAACGTTTTATAATTACAAAAATTACATAAATTCATATTTATGCACAAGTTAATTACCCTAACCAACTTAGGACTCAAAATTAGTCTCCACTAACTATTTTACCATAATTAACTTATATTTCTAAAATTGTTCATTAGTGGACCTAAAATTACAATAAAAATGCTATAAACTTCAAATAAATCACAAAAATTTCAAATAAATTCAAAATTTGAAATTTAAACTCATGAACATTCTGGAAAAATACCATGACACTCATAATATTCAAAAACTTAGGTTAAAAAATTTCGAAAGTTATCAGGAAAAACAATGTTGCGGTTTATCGGATTTATCAATAAAAATCATAAAAACATGAGAAAAATTATATTCATCAACTTTTCAATTTTAGATCTGAAAAAGATAATAAAATACACCATGTGACGTTATTCCTTAGTCATGAAGTGTGTTTTAGCAATTTTTCACTAATTAAGTCACTATTTATGCTATTTTTCATCAAAAATCCATAAATAATGCATGAAGATTTCATTATAGCCTATTATTTTACACACATCTTGTAAAATTGTATGTGAAAACATACTAAATTTCGATGACCAGATTCGAAATTTATCTCATATTAACCTATTTTTCATCTAAATCCGATTTTTATCATGAAAAATCCATTTTTCGAGCATAAGAACTCATAAAATTATGAAAATTTCCAGATCATCTAAAAATAATATATTTGAAACATACCCAAAAACCACTGGAAAATTCGAAGTTTAGCTAATTTTCGTCCAAAAATGACATTTTTATCATAAAAATCACATTTTAATGCCAATATTATATACAATGAACAATAAAATCCATAAATTAACCAAAATATCCTAAATACATTTTAGGATCAGAAACTTTAACATGCAAAATTAATTTCGTGATATATCATAATAACACAAAATTACAAGTTTTATATGTTAATCATATAACTCGGAAAAACTTAACCGATTTGCATGCAAACAACCTTGTGCTCTGATACCGCTTATTGGAAATCTATATCTCATTATTTAACATATTCATAAATGTTTTAATTAATTTAGTCATAAAATTAATTACAAATCTTATGCATGCAAACTAAAATAAATAAGTGAAGAAATCATTTTCTCACCATATGAATTTCGGTCAAATGGGCACCAACAAGATCTTCTTCTTGTTAGTTCTTGAGCTTTCCAATATTGGATGAACATACATGACCTCAAAATAGAAGCCCTCCAATTAGTTGCACCCAAGACTATCCCTCAAACCCACAAACTAATATGTACTAGATATTTATATTGTGGTTTACCTTAAAATTGATTACTAACACTCATATATTACATTAATAATTTTAGTAATCTTTTGAACAAATTTTAATTAAAAACTCATCTTTTTGATGAAGATTAAAGAGAGAGAAGAGAGGAAAAATACATGAACCTTTTGCATGTGTTTTTAGAATGAATGATGAGTAAAAATTAATCCCCTTACTCTCTTCATTTTCACAGTTGGATTAAAGACAAATAGGGCATCTATTTTCACTTTTTCTCTTCACAAGAAATAGATGTGTAAGAGTAGGTGTAAGGGTAGTTGTAGGTAGGCATCATCATGCCATTTTATTAAATAAAATAAAACAACCAAAACCCACTAACTCTTTCCATATTTCGGTCCATATATGCATAAAATGGACTACCTTTTTATTTCGTCAATTTGTCACTTGTCACACAATATGTCACATGTAGTATGATACATGTTACTAATTAATTAAATGCATATTTATCACATAAATATCATTTTATAAATTAATTAAATTACATTCAACAAATTGACTAGTGATACTTGATCACATAAATAAAATGGGTCATATAATTATAATTCACAATATCTTGTAATTATAATCAACCATTCATTCTTATCTTTATTGTTTCTCAAACAATAAACAATTTTAGTAATAAAGCATTTTATTTACTAAAATAAATCTTATTTAATCTCGTTACAATAAGATATCAATATTATCTCTCACAAATTGAATTGTTCAATTTTAAGGAATTAATTAATCTGTATCGGTATACAATTAATTTACCTTTTCAATTAAGGGAATCGTCCTTTAGGTGTGACCTCAAGGGATCAACTGATCACCACCGTTGCACGACAGTAATGTCAAACTCTAGCCAGCCAATCATTACCGATATGTGTGGACCAGTTGACTATATATATTATGTATCATCCCTTCCGTATTCTTGTAATGAGATTTAGTAATGATATTTAAATCATGTGATCGCACTATTGTTGAGGACACATTTCCCAACATATCCGGTGCTCTGCAATTTCTCTGTCAATCCCAGGCATGTCTCTGTAAGACCAGGCGTACACGTCCTTGTATTCGTGGAGGAGGTCATTGAACTGTTGTCTTTCCGAGGGGTCCAGGGTTGTCCCTATCCTAAGTTCTTAAGGTGTATTGTCGGTTCCTACGTTAATAGGCTCGGTTTCCTCAATGATGGGGGTTCTGGTTTCCCGTTTGTCAAGTTCTTTGGCTAAGTGAGGTGGGTAGTCACTCAAGTCAAATTCCTCATAATCATTCAGAATTGCATTGCAGTTAAAATGAGACGAGTCATAAGCAAACTTAGCGTTCATTAAGTTGACACGAGCAAAAAGCTCGGAAAGGACAGACATCTCGTGGTCAGTCAGAGGCGACACGACAGAGGAAGTGTCCCCTGGAACAGGCTCGAGGTTGTCACCTTTCATTGGAGTGGGGGTGACCTTAGTAGACTCAGCCTCTGAATCAGCCACGACTTTGTGATAAAACAGTGGGAAGGGGACCTTGACGGGACTACTTTGTAGTGATAGGAGCTATAACGACTCGACTCAGACTCGGACTCGGACTCGGATCCTTCAAAGACTTTCCTCCTTGAACATAGGGCCTTCTCCAGTTGTGATCTTGAGAATGCGGCCTTGGCGATCAGTCCACTTGATGGTTTTCCTCCAGCCTTGGGTGGCTTTCTCCTGGTCAGAATCAGAGATCAAGGCGGTTGGATCAAACTGATTATCTTTCAGGGCTATGTTGATGATGTCCTCATAGTCGAGGCGTTTGATGTTATCTTCCCCAAAGAGTAGTGTGACAGCTTGTCCGTCGAGGCATGGTGACGGTTTGGGCTTGGTTGATGCAGCTTCGATGTTGTCGGGAATAAAGTAGCAGTCCTGGAAGACTTCCACTCCCGGGTATCTAGCCTTCCCCACAGAGTCATAGATAGGCTCCGGAAAGCCGTGGTAGAGTTCAGACTCTCCCTCGGGGACAAAGTATCCGTTGAGAGTCAGGTGGTAGGGACGGAGGATGACTCTGTGCTTCTTGCGTTTTCGGATTAGGAGGTTCATCTCTAGGATGTCTTTGTCAGTAGTTTCGTATCCCAGCCCAAAGGGAATGTTGGGGACCTTAGCCTGTTTCAAGGGAGGCAATGGGTCCTTTAGCGGATTGAGCGGCAAACCCGGGAAATAACCCTGGCGCATCATGATACGGTTGATCATGAGGCTGCCAAACGGGTCACATTCAGATGTTGGTAGTTCATCAGTTATGGCGTTTACGGCCTGGAAACCCCACATTTCATTGTCGTCCTCCTCAATTGCTTGGGAGGCTACCCCTCTTCTCATGACTGCTTTGATTGGGGAAGCAGGGATCGTGATCGTTTTCCCGTTGAAGGGGACCCTGATCTTTTGGTGAAGCGTTGAGGTGACCGCCTTGACGGTGTGAATCCAGGGACGTCCCAGGAGCATGCTAAAGGATGCGTCGATGTCGACCACTTGGAAACTGGTTTGTCTTTCTAGTGGCCCAGTTGCGACGGGTAGAGTGATAAGCCCAGCGACCTTGCGACGAGTGCCGTCGTAGGCGCGTACTCCTTGATTCGTTGGGATTAAATCAGATTCCTTAATACCCAGCCTGTGGGCAGTTTTGAGAGGAATGACATTCACGGCGGAACCGTCATCCACGAGGACCAATTGTATGTTCTTTTGGAGGCATTGCACAGTGATGTACAAGGCCAGGTTATGTTTGGCTACGAACAGGGAGATATCCTCGTCGGAGAAGACGACCGGGTTGCTCAGATCAGGGGCGTCTCTCGTCATATGTGCCACTATTTCTTCTGGGGAAGAGGTGGAGGGCACGGTTAATTTTCCCAAGGCCTGCAGCAAGGCTTGTCGATGCTCAAAAGACGTTGCGATCAGTTTCCAAATTGAGATCTCGGCCTTTGCTTTCTGGAGCTGTTTCAGGATTGAGTTCTCGGGAGCCTTTGGTTGAGTGTCCACTTCTGGGACGATTTGGTCATTCGTTGTTGGAACGACCGCTGGGTTGCTCGGATTCTGATAGCGACGTCCGGACCGGGTGAGATGTCCGATTTCCTTCGTCCGCTTCTCCTTTCCTGGGACGACATAGAAATCCTCAACATCATCCCGCCATATGCCGTTAATTTCAGGGTCTCGAGGATACCTCGGAGGGGTATTCCTCGGTGGGTAGTTCTTGTGGGGAATATTTTTGTGAGGGCGATTTTTGTGGGGGTAGTTATTTTGAGGGTAATTATTTTGAGGGTAATTCTCGTGAAGGTGGTTATTTTGAAGGTGGTTTTCGTGGGGCCTATGCCAGAATGGTCGCGGGAGCAATCCATCCTAGGGTGGGTAGTTTTGAATGCTTGGGGAATTCTTGGACGTGGTGCCGGGGGATTGAAGATGAGTCGACGGTAGGCGTTGTCGAGTCGGGTGATTCTCTCAGAAAGGCTGGCAATGGCCTCCTCAACTTGCTGAAACATAGTGAGCATAGTGGCAGCACTGAATACGAGCACTCCGTCTGAAGGGTCCTTTTCCAGAACATTCACCTCATCTTCAATTGGCAAGATGAGATGAGAGCAGTCTAGGGCCGGTTCATCGTCAGAGATGGCGTGAATTCCCAGAGGATTCGTCTTGTTGTTTTGCTTAGTTGGTGGGGGTATAGGCAAATTTCCCTTCTCAATCATGTCTTGAATGAGGTGCTTGAGTTTGAAGCAATTTTCGGTATCATGCCCTTTCCCTCGATGATACTGGCAGTAGGCGTTGGGGTTCCAAAATCAGGATTTCTTGGCGTCGGCCGGGTCCGAGGTGGGCCCGATCGGTTGTAGCTTCCCTTGGTCCATGAGCCTTTTCAAGGCACTTGCATAAGTTGACCCTATGTTGGTGAACACTCTCTTGGGGCGTTCAATTTTCTTGGCAGATGGTTCGACGAGGTTGACCTCATCAATCTTGTTTGTCTGACCGTAAGGGCGAGATCCGGTTGAGGTGGATCCTTGATAACCCCTGCCTGTGGTCTTTGCTAAGACACCCTTTCGGAGGTCGTCCTCAATACGTGTCCCCAGAATCTGCAGATCTTGAAAAGTTTTGATATTTTGATACCTCAGCAGGTTGGCATAAACCGGGCGGAGGTTGTTGACAAATTTTTCCACCAGAGTTGATTCACTCGGCTTACTAACCAAATGAGTACTCACCCTCCTCCAACGGGTTAGGAACTCAGTGAACCCCTCCTTGTCGTTTTGGTTTAACACCTCGAGGGTACGGGTGTTGGCCTGGATCTCGACATTGTCGGCATACTGTTTGGCAAACTCAACTGCGATTTCATCCCAGGTGGTAAGGTTTTTCGGGTCCAAGGAGTAGTACCATTGGCGAGGAATTGGCTTCAAAGAGAATGGGAAGATCCTGGTAAAAAGTTCCTATTTGACCCCCTTAATGGCCATGTAGTCTTTGAAAGCACGGATGTGGTTGAGTGGGTCCTCCACTCCCTTGAACTTAGGCACATCAGTCAGGGTGAAATTGTCGGAACGGTCCCCAACGTTCGAACCTTCGGTTAATTTCAAGGTGGATGTTGTTACCCGGGCTAGGAGTTGTTCTTCCAAGAGTTTCACCTCTTTTTCGGTCTCGATCGAGTGGGGTATTATGTTCCCCAATTTCCTTGTTCTCCAGGGCGTCGATACGGCTCTCGACGCGATCCAGGGTGACCTTAAGAGCGGTAAGTAGGCTGGCTAGCTGATCAGTCGTGACATCCATGTTGTTATCATTGTTGTTGTTGGACGAAGCTGAAGACGGGGCCATGGCCCTGAGGCAGAAAAACGGCTCACATTACAACTCAATCCGACACGGTTCGAAGACTGAACGCAGACAACATAGAGGAAGAGACCACGAACGACTCAACAAGACGGGGTGACCGTGTGTGGTCCCTTGGTGCTGACTCGATCTATGACGTGACGGTGTTTGACCGAACCTTTGACACGGGTCGAACATGACGGCGTGACGCCATTGGACGGGTCTCGTGGTGAGACGACTCATAAGTAAAGACCCATAAGTACTTTTGCTTTGACTCGATAGACACGAGGCGGAATTGGAATGGTGGACTGAAGTTTTCGAAAATAGAAATTTTCAAAAGATTCATTTGTCGCTTTAAAGGGCGGCTTCCGAAGATAGAGATATCCGCAAGTCGATCAGTTGAAAAGGGTTGTCTTAAGTTTATTTGCAAAAGACGGTTTGAGTTTGAGTCGGCTCGGAAAACAGTGTATTGTTTCCCAAGACGGTTTTGAAATTCAAAATTGTATGTTTTGAAAATCGAGTTTGAAATGTTTGAAAAGGTCTCGGGGACGGTGTATGGTCCTCGGGATCTCGAAACTGTCTCGAGAAAAGGGTGTGTGCTTTTCTCGGGTTTTGAAAGAGTCATTGTCGGCGCGAAACGGGTTAAAATCCGTGTCTAGACGCGGCGATTATAACGGCGTAAAAAAAGTGATTTGAAATGGTTATACAAAACCGAGTTTGAAAATCGTCATTACGACCGCCTAGAAAGGCGTGTTGAAATGGTTATACAAAACCGAGTTTGAAAATCGTCATTACGACGGCCTAGAAAGGCGTGTATCGGTCGGTGAAAGACCGAGTTTTTAAATGGCCATTATAACGGCGCAAAAGGTGATTTTGAAATTTTGCAAAATGACACGGAAGGACTTATGATCAAGTAGCTCATAAGCACTCACAGTTTAATTATATTATGCATCATGCTGACACGGGTTTTGTCTTAAAAGGGTGGGTTACACACTAAGCAATCAAACCCCGATTTGCGAGAGGGATACCAATCCAAACAAAATGTGTAAGGAAGGTGCCCTAGCCTCGTGCTCGAAAGTGATGAAAGATCTTTAACGAAACAGAAATGTGTAACGTCAATGGTATGCTTGACTCAATCGGGATTCGAAACGCGGGGATAAGAAAACTCACGCCGACGAAACGAGCCAATTGGTCGAAAAAGGTTAGGTTGTGGGCCCGGACAAGGAACCCGACCGTGACCGTAATATCAATTAATGAATTCCAACCAAGACCTCGTTCGAGTCTCACCATCTAGGGATCACAAAGACGTAAGTGTCCTAGTTTTCCCCAGCGGAGTCGCCAATCTGTGGACATGGCCCACCTGCAGGTCCGGTTCGATCTGCGGACGTGCAGCGGTTTTTTTGAAAGCCACGCTCGGCGGCGTAAAGGTGCTTTCGACTGGATCATTTTTAGATCGGTCGGTTTCGTCTCGGTAAGGGTCTCGAAACGATTAGAGATGTTCGGAGTCGCCACCAAGCATTTGTGGGATGCCTGGAACCCGTTCGAATTCCACTTTATACCTCGGTCAAATCGAAGCACAAAGCAGCGTTTTGACATAGGTACTAAAGATAAGGAAATCGTCCCTCTTTAGCATCCTATCTCTAGAATGACTCTCGTACGCCCTGGATAAGGTCGTCCACTATCCAAAGTTTCTGAGTAAGAGGTGAAGGTACATATTGGGAAGCCCTTTAATCACACACCCAATCCCGCCCACGTTTAGCGGCCTCTACTGATCGATCTTGGTTGGTTGAATGCAAAAGTTGATAAAACGGTTTAAATGCATGAATGCGCATCCAATGATTTAAACCTAACATGTGAGAGCTTTCTAAGTCGGTTGATTTAATCCAAGTATCAAGTATAAGATGTCGAGTTGGATTAATGATTGATTTGCATGCAAGACGGAAATTAAACATCCATTTACCGTATTAGGTTTAGGGTGCATAACATGATCCATTTGTCTTAGTAAGGTATTTTGCAAATGTGGGTTGAATAGTCATCTGATCCGTCCTATGTCCGGGTTAACCGGAGTCGGGATCGTCCTAGACTAATGCTGGAAGGGAACATGCCCTGTACCAGACGGCTATAAGAGGCGCGAGCCAGCCGGCGGTGTAAGGGGTCTCCCTCTGGTTTTGAAAATGAGAAAGAAAAGGCCTGCTTGAGGCGCGGGTTAGCCAACGGCAGCATGCCGTGTTCTGACGGTTTAGAAAACTTTATAAAACGTGTTAAAAGTGGGTATTTGAACCCGGTTTGATTTTGAAAGGGTCGTTTAGACCGCATTTGTTGATTTGAAGAACTAGACTCGAATAATCATCATTATTTGATAATATTCGGTGTCGGGCTCGGTTTTGACAAGCTTGACATGAATAGTTTTGAAACTGATTATAGACTAATTGTTTTAAGTCCATTTTGAATGTAATTAGTCGGTACTCATCATCTTACCCGGGTTAAAATCCGGCATGGTATGTAGAACCAAGGATGATTTCGTGTTGGTGACCAATATGTTTATTTGAAAATGTATAGAAATGAAATAAAAGGCTTTAAAATACCTTCTAAATGTCATTAACCAAATATTATAACCGAAACACGGATTTAACCGTCATGGTATGAAGAACCAAGGGGGAAAAATGCTTTATGGTTAAAACATGTGAAAGGAAACAAAAGGGTTTCGAAAATACTTGAAATGGTAAAAACTGATTACAAATATGAAAAATGGGTTAAGGGAAATGACGAGAACGAACACGGTTGATCTCTGGTCTGGGTACCCCATTTAGGCGCGAGCCAGTTAGCGACCTAAGAGGCTTCTGCCTCAGACCAAAAATCAGTTTTGGCTCGTTTATTCCATGTTTTGGTTCATGTTATGCATGTTTTAGCATGTTAAAGTCATGAAACAAATGAAAACATAATAAAAGAGGATTTTTACACCCTCATACTTACATGTTTGGGTATGGCGAGTGACCGACGTAAGTGTAACAACTTGTTTGATCGGAAAAAACTCGGTTTAAAACCGTTTTGGTAAGTAAAAGAGTGTTTTAAAAGTTTAGTGATGGTGTAGTGGTCAAAGTGGTCGGACAAGTGGTTTAATGTACAATGACGGTACCAAACAATGTCTAAGGCTCGTGTTTACGATCGGTAGGTCGTAAACACGCGTCGGATTGTGACTTTAGAAGTCGAGTCGAGAATTTTAAGGGAAAAAAGAGGGGGCGGACACTCGCGTCAGTCCCAAATGGGTGGCATTTGAGGGGTATTTATAGGAGAATGAGTGGTTGTATGAGTTTTGAGCGACGTGGCCACCTGGGCTGCTTAAAGAGGCGCGAGCCACGTCGCGGCACTTCGAGTTGTGTTGTCACTATCACAACAAACGCAATCATGATTTGTTCTATCCTAGGTTTTATAGTCACATGTTTGGTACTTGACCATTCATGAATCCGGGAAAACTTAGTATAGAAGGCTTGAGATGTTTTGTTTTTGTTGTTGACTCGGTTTGACTCATTGTTGGAGTCGGAATTTTGAATTTTCGAGTCGGTTTTTGGCTCGGTGTCGGTTTTGACTCTAGTTAGTGTCATCGCGACCCCGTCGTTGTTCATTAAACACTCCAGGTATTTTTGAAATGTTTTGTTTTCGAAATCGTTTTATGTTTTCCGACGTAAAGTTGTACACAAACTGTCGATCAAACGCTGCGATCCCAAAACATGTTGTAGTCCGATAATCATCGGGTGTTTGTTGGAGTCTCAGCAGATACTGGGTATCTACACTTATAATAGGAGACCTAATAGGATTGCTTTATTGAATAGTTTAAAAACTCTATCTGCTTTTAATTCTCTTCCTTGGGCTTGTTTAGGAGATTTTAATGTTACTCTCAATTCAGATAAAGACTTGGAAGTGAGCATATTAACTACAGAGACATGGATGAGTTTAAGGATTGTCTTGATTTTTTTGGGGTGGTGGACCATTCTGCCATAGGATGTTAATACACCTGGCATAACAAGCAAGGTGATCATAGAAGGTGGGTAAAATTAGATAGGGTTTTGGTTGCAGGTTCCTGGTTCCTGGTTTGGCTTGATTCCATCCACTAGAACGTTCTGTAATGCTGGGGTGTCTGACCACTCCCTATGCCTACTCACTGTTGATTCTGGTATTGTTCAAAGAAGAAGTAGCTTTAAATACCTTAATTGTTGAGCTTCTGATCCTAATTTCACAAATTGTGTTCACAAATACTGGCATACTGACTACTATGAAAACAAGATTGGTTTACTGTTCAAAAAATTGAAGACTCTTAGACAAGGGCTTAGGTTTTGAATACCTCTGCTTTCTGTCACCTCACTCAGAGAGTTACTAAAGCAAAGCAAAATTTGCAGCTCTGCAAACTACAACTCCAACAGTCTCCCCTAGATACTACCCTCTTGCATCAGGAAAAATCTTTGTCTTTGTTGGACCATATAGTTATGTGATTTCTTTTTATAATGACAAGTGTGTTTTATAATATATATACTCTTTACGCGTAAGCGTTTATTAGTCTTTGTTAGATTTAATAAAGGGTACAATAATAGCAAGCAATGTTATAGCATCCATGACTATAACTTTGAAGATTTGTGAAGCATCATTGAAGTAATGTTATAGCTGCTTGAGCTATAACATCTAATATTCCTAAAGCATCATTGTGACTATTCATTCACAAGTATGATGATCACTCAAGAAAAATACATGATCAAGTCTATAAGAAGCTCAAGATGAAGAGCTTATCATCAAGATGAAGAGATGATCCTACTACTCAAGATCTCTAGGAAGATTAGCTAGTATAGGACATCATCTAATGACAGTATCTTTGGAAGTAAAATTGGGAAGGTAAAGTTATAGCTATTTCACCTATAACTTTACTTACCAAGCTTAATTTTATAGTCATTTGTTCTATAATTTTAGGTTGCATTTTGAAGGCACAATTTTAAGGTTTTAAAATCAATTTATGAAAGCTCAAATTATTTATATGTTTTTGAAAATATGTGTATATATGATTGAGGCAAGATAAGGGTTCAATAAGGTTGAATAATTTACATGTATCCTATTGGTTAGTAAAACGACTTATGAGTCGTCATGCTACCTAGGTGCTAAATTGTCCAAACATAAAACCTAACTCCACACTCCTTATTTCGACTAGGGTTTTCGAGTGAGTTGGGCTTATGAGCCATTTCTCATATCGAGTATACTCCTTGCCCAAGTAATATACTAGGTTAAATATAGAATAGATTGTTATTTGATATTTTTATCTTAAACAATTATCTAGATTTATCCTATTCACTTAATTGAAATATTTTGTGGAATAAATTAAGGAAAGACAAGATTTGTTTCTTATGAAACAAATCATAATACCTCACGGCACTATTAGGGTTTCGAATAAACCCTAGTTGTCTCCTCCACTATATATACACATATGGTTCATTATTTAAAATTAACTTTTCGCGATATTAACATTTCTTTGCAAACAAATTGAGTCAAATTCTTAATCTAGTATTTTATTTGTTTTTGCAATTCGAAAATCTTTACGAAAAGTCGGACTTCAATTTGCTTATTATTCCGTAAGATTACGTTATTATATAATAGTACTTAAACATTGTTTCTTACTCGTTCATTCGTGTGAACACTTAGAAGAATAATCGAGTGCTTTCTTATTAACGTAAGTTAGATCAAAACCGAGTATCTAACGATACTCATTTGAGTTACAACTAGAGTTACTTGTACGAGTAGGTTAGTTATTTTGTTATCCGTAGAAAGGTACTAAAATTATTAATCGAGAATAGTGGACTTAGGTTTCGACTTGTGAAACTGAACCACTTCAAAATCACGTGTGTCACTCGTTTTTGTTGTTCGTTTCTTTACGTTTTAAACCTTGTTTAGTTTAGTTAAAGTTGAATCAATAAACTTTAAGTAATTAATTATTAAGTCACGCTCATGTGGACATTCGAAAAAGTGAGATAAAGTTTTAATACTCAATTCACCCCCCTCTTGAGTATTTCGGATCGATAGACTCTTCAATTGCTATCAGAGCCTCGTGCTCTTGATTGCCTAACCGCGAAGAGGCTGGTCCGTCTATATTTTTTTTTGTTTTTTTTTGTTTATTTATTCCGCTGCCTTACACGTGTGAAATGGACTCCAAGTATCTTAAGTGTCCCGTCTTTGATTGGAAGAATTATGGACTTTGGAAGAACATGATGACACACTATATAAAAGGACATGATTAGGAGTGCTGGAGGATTATTAAGAATGGACCAAAAAAAAATTTTGGTCGAATCTTCATAAGGCACTACCTATGAGAAAAAGGAAGAAGACTATGTGCAGGCTGATTACAAGAACGCTAAGAAAAACTCGAAAGTGATAAGCCTGTTGCAAAATGGTATGCCATTGAACGAATTCGACCGTTTTTCTTCTTGTACCTCGGCCAAGGAAATATGGGATGATCTTGAATTGGCTTATGAAAGAACGATCATCGCTAAGAAATATCGTATTGAGTTGCCGATTCAAAAATATGAGCTCTTTACAATGGAGCCAAACGAATCTCTTGATAGCATGTCTTTACGATTTGCTAGCATTATAAAAGAATTGAAAAATCTTGGTAGGAAGTTTGATTCTGAAGACATTGCTAGAAAAGTCCTTAGGAGTTTGACCAAAAAGTGGCGCCCTAAGGTAACGACAATGGATGAATAAAGAGATCTTACTTCCTTGTCGTTCAGGAACTTATTGGAGCTCTCATGGCTCACGAGATTATTCTAGATAACGATGATGCTGAGCCAAGTAAAAATAAGAGCATGGCTCTCCAAGCATCAGAAAGTGAAAAGGTTGAATCTGACATTCAGGGCGAGACGGTTCTGTTTGCCAAACGTTTCAAAAAGAAAATATTTAGAAATAAGCAAACAAAGCTTTCCTATAATAATAAATCCTTCAATAAGAAAGCAACTGAGTCAAAAACGTTTTTCATCGATAGAGGATGCTTCAAGTGTGGAGAGTCTGGTCATATGATCAAGGTCTGTCCCACATCGGAGAAAATCAAGGACAAGACTAAGCGTGAAAACACCAAAAATAAATTTTAACAAGTCATGTTAGCCTCGTGTTGGGGAGACCTCGACACAGAAGATGACGAACGGTCTGAAGATGAAGAAGTTTCCAATCTATGCCTAAGCAACGCCAGTCTTGACTTGATTTCAGACTATGACGATGACATCATTAGTTCAAAGTCAGAGTACTGTTTTCTAGGTGAATCTGACTTAGATAATGAAGAAGAATAGGTAAGTTATCTTGAACTTAAAAAACAAGTTAAAAAGTTATCTAAGAATGCGTTAGGAGAATACTTCGAGCAATCTCTTGATAAGTGTCACGAACAAGATCTGGAATTAAAAGATTTGAAAGAACAAATTCTTGATATTGCTGAAGAGAATCAACTTCTTAAGGCTAAGGCTAAGAAGCTTAAATCTAAAGTTACAGCTAATATAGCCACAACTTCAGATTCGACAAATGCTGAGAAAAAGGTTCTTGAGTCTAAAGTTATGGCTAATGAAGCTATAACCTCAGAACTAAAACTCAACATTAAGCATCTTCAAGCCAAAGTTATAGCTACTGAAGCTATAACTTTAGAGTTGAGGAAAGTCAAAGAACTTATTAAATCTGAAGCTACAGCTAGAGAATCTGTTATTTCAGATCAAAAGAAGGAAATTGATTCTCTAAATCAGCAGTTAAGGAATCCAAAACTCTACTATCCGATACAAAGAAATTACATTCGGAGATGGTACGAGTTATTAATAAAAGATTCAAGGACTTTCGTGACAACTATAAAAAGAATAATTTCTCTAAAGATGTTGAACTGGATCATTCCAAATGTTTAAAAGAAATTCAATCTTTAAATGATTTGCTCTTACATGCTAGAAAGGTTCATGATAAGTGGGAAGGAAGCACGAAAGTCCTAAATTTTCTAACTGAGCAATCATATAACAATATGAAAATGGGCTTAGAACATGAGTGCTATGGTCGTAGAGATCACTCTAAATGCAAATCAACTTCTTCCGAACGAGATTTCAGGAAGAGAAAATATGTTAATTTACCTGAATACTTTATTTGTAATTATTGTGGTCATACGGGACATATTCAAGACAAATGTGCTAAACGCATGCAAGATTTACGCAAAGGTATTCAATTTGTTAAAGAGTCTAACACAGTAGTAGAAGAAAACAATGTTCCCATAGATCAATCTAACTTGAATGAAGAAAGAAACAATAACTTCCGTTAGTTCTATGATATCAGCTTTGATTACAAGAAAAAGAGCAATGAACCTAGACAGCCACAAAATCCTAAAGAGTCTCATAAGACTAAGGCTCCTCCTAAGCAATCTGAAAAGCAACCACGTGAGACACCTAGAGCTTACCCTAAGACTAGGACATCTCTAATTCAAACCTAATTGCCTATCAAATGAAAAATAATTAGACAAGTCTGGGTTAGAAAAGATCTAATCTTTAGGGTGACTAACATTAAAGGACGCAACCTTACTTGGGTACCTAAAAATTGTATCTAATCATTTTGCAGGTTGTGGTGAAAGAGAATAATCTATGGTACCTTGATAGCAGTTGTTCAAGGCACATGAATGGAGATATAAATCTATTTCTTTCACTTGAGCTCTTTGATGGAGGTAAGGTTACCTTTGAAGATAACAACAACAGTAAGGTTGTTGGTGTAGGAAAGGTCGGTATTTCCACTTCTCATGCTATTAGTGATGTTTATCTTGTTAAAGGACTCAAGCATAATCTACTTAGTATCTCTCAATTATGTGACAAGGAAAATAAAGTTGTTTTTCATTCAGATACTTGTCGTATAATAATTGAAGGAACAAGTAGCGTTATTCTTGAAGATCATCGTAAAAGGAATGTCTATATGATTGATTTAAATGCAATTCCTACTAACTCGTTTACATGCATTAAAGCTACTTTAGATAATCCATGTTTGTGGCATAAGAGGTTTGCCCACTTTAGCTCAACCATACTTAATAAACTAAAGAAATGGAATTTAGTTGAAGGGTTGCCATCAATCAATTTCGATCAAGAAACGCTTTGTGACTCTTGTGCTCGATGCAAACATGTGAGATCATCATTTAAACCAAAGAGAGTGGTAAGCTCCAAAGAACCACCGGACTTAGTACATATGGATCTGTATGGCCCAATGAATGTAAGAAGTAGAGGTGGATCCAGGTATGTTTTTGTTCTAGTTGATGACTACTCAAGGTATGTTTGGCCTCTCTATCTAAATTCAAAATATGAAACTTTCGATGAATTTTTAGTTCTAATGAAGATTTCCCAAAACAAGTATAAATCAAAGTTAGTTTCTATCCGTACGGATCACGACACCAAATTTGATAATCATGCCTTTAGAGAATATTGTAGGGAAAACGGTGTGGGACATAACGTTTCTGCACCATGAACTCCACAACAAAACGGTGTTGTTGAACGTATGAATAGAACACTAGAGGATATGGCACGCACTATGTTATTGTGAAGTGTTCTACCTCGCAATTTTTAGGCTGAAACTATTAGTACTGCTTGTTATGTTCATAATCGAGCTTTGATTAGACCTATCATTAAGAAGACTCCATATAAGCTTCTAAGAGGATGAAAACCTAATATATCTCATCTTCGTTGCTTCGGGAGCAAATGCTACGACCATAACAATAGCAAAAACCGTTTAAGCAAATTTGATCCTAGAAGTGACGAATCTGTTTTTGTTGGATACTCTAATCATAGTAAGGCATACAAAGTTTTTAATAAAAGAACTCTATGTATCGAGGAAAGTGTTCATGTTATTTTTGATGAGAATAATACATTTGATAAAGCATAATAGGATGAGGAAGAAGATATAAACGAACCTGATTTTCGTCTATCTAAAGGTGTTGTCCCAGAGTTGGATGAGGAAGATAAAGAAATTAAATGAACAAATGATGAACTTGGAAACCCTACAAATGAAAAGGGAAAGAGAGTTGAGGTTATAGTTGATGATACTATAACTTCCTCTCAAGACAAGAACTTGGAAACTGAAGTTATACCTGATGAAGCTATAACTTCAAATCCAAACCAAGATATAGAATCCAATGTTATATCTGGATCTACTATAACCCCAGGATTAAACTCTAAAGAAACACTTCTTGGATCCCAATCATTTAAAGAAGGTGAGTCCAGTTCAAATGATATTGATGCGTCTTCAGTCTCTAAGAAATGAAGATATAAAGACTCTCATCCCATGGAGAACATTCTTGGATACATAAGGAGGTGTTCAAACTCGTAGAGGATTGAATAAATTTTGTTCTTTATACTCTTTTCTCTCCACCATTGAACCAACCAATATCAAAGAAGCCCTTGCTGAATCAGATTGGATTGTTGCCATGCAAGAAGAATTCCAACAATTCGAAAGGAATAAAGTTTGGCAATTGGTTCCTAGACCAAGAGATAGATCTGTCATTGGAACAAGATGGGTATTTAGAAACAAGCTAGATGATACGGGAGTTATAGTACGGAACAAAGCAAGATGGGTCGTGCAAGGGTACAATCAACAAGAAGGGATAGATTACGACGAGACCTTCGCTCTTGTTGCTCGTCTAGAGGCTATCAAATTATTAATAGCCTTTGCAGCTCACAAAGGAATAAAACTATATCAAATGGATGTTAAGATTGCATTCCTTAACGGTTATTTGAACGAAGAAGTCTTTGTAGAGCAACCCCCTGGATTCCTGGATGGCAAGTTGCAAAACCACATTTATAAATTAGATAAAGCATTATATGGTTTGAAACAAGCTCCTCGGGCTTGGTATGACAGATTATCAAAATTTCTGCTTGAAAGTAACTTTAAGAGAGGATCTGTTGACAAAACCATGTTTTTAAAATCAGAAGATTCTGATTTATTAGTTGTACAAATTTATGTTGATGATATCATTTTTGGTTTAACTAATGACAAATTGTGCAAGTACTTTTCAGATTTGATGACCTCGGAATTCGAAATGAGCATGATGGGAAAACTCAAATTATTCCTTGGACTTCAAATTCAACAAACTAGTGAAGGGATTATGATCCACCAGCAAAACTACATCAAGGAACTAATCAGAAAATTCGGAATGGAAAATTCTCATTCTATGTCCACTCCCATGGTCACAGATAAGAAATTGACAGTAGACACTACTACAAATCCAGGCAACTACAACGCCCTTTAACAACGATTATTCACGAAAATCACAATAGACGTTGTAGAATGTATGGCGCGAATTTTACTAAAATCAATTACAACGGGTATGGTTATAAAAACCGTTGTTATTCGTTTTATCAACGGGTCACACATGCACAACCGTTGTTAATAATTTGGCGCAAAATTGGCGCAAAGTTAGTGAAAAGTAATCACAACGGTTATTTTTGAAACCCGTTGTTAAAACTTATTTAACAACGGGTGTTTTTTACAACCGTTGTTAAAACATATTTCACAACGGTTGTTGGTTAATAACCGTTGTCAATACCTTCCATACTATAAACCACACAAACACAAGTCTGCTGCAGCCACAAAACACAAACCCAACAGCAGCCAAACACAAACACAAAACACACACTTTCTCATCGTCTCTTTCTCTCTTTCTCATCGTCGCTTTATCTTCTCGCCGTCACTGTTGATTTCATCGTCTCTTTACATACGTTCTGTAATTATCAGGTTTGTTTCATCGTCATTATTTTATTTTTCTAATTATTTCATTTCCATGTATGTGTTTTTATCGACCATTAGGTTCCGTTCAAAGATCTGCTAATTATTTCATTTCCATGTATGTGTTTCTAATTATTTCATTTCCATCTTCTTTGGCGTCCTTCAGTACGGATCGAGCATAGTAAGAGTCTTAAGGATGATATATCATTCATTTTGTTGGAGTTTGGAGTTTGTTTTGAAAGATTAAGGAGAGGGTTAATTTATTTGGAGTTTGTTTTAGCAGTTAGGGTTTGGAGAATATATTGAGATAATGGAAATGCATGTTAGTTGAGATAATACAATGTATTTATACTAAGCAATGTGTGGGTTGAGTTGTTTTTTAATTAATATATATGTTAGGAAGTTGTGCCATAATCAGCATCATCATATCTCTCAATGCTTTGCTTCAAATCTTATTGGATGATGATGGCGGTAATAATAACGGATGTTGATGATGACTGATAAATCTATGGAGTTGAAAAAATGGAAGCAAATCAAACAAGCATAACTCAACACTTTCAAAATGATCATTTCATTTAATTTTAAACCAAATACATTACAGCAATTATCAGAAATCAAAAGATGTATAATAAGCCGGAACAACCCTGGTTAAGCGTAAAAAGCGCTTCTCAACCTTCCACCAATCACGCCACTCTGGTATACCGCTAACTTCCTGGTCATTGGCTTCATATTTTGCAATAACAGATTGAATATGTGCAAGGACACGACTTGCATGTGGAGATAAGGTTGGAAGAGTACAACTCAACATATCTCCGGCTCACGACCAAGTTGCGAGTAACAGGCCGACGAGGGTATGAAGAAGATGATGATGATGATGATGAGGCTTTGTTGACAAGCCGGACTGCTTCACGCCTCTTAATCCAATAATTCCGTTGATGTTCAAGGGATGCTTTGATTAATGGGTGTTGATCGGCGGGAAACCCGGCGAGAACCTTCCCATCATCTTCAATCGTTTGTGTAAGCCATTCTTCGTTGTTGATAAAATTAGGGTTCATTGCCATGTTGTTTCAATTAATGAATGTTAGTAAAGGATGCTTTAATATTTATAGCTAGTCACATTTATAAGTTTTTTCAAAACCGTTGGTAATTAATTTAAGGGATATTCTGCATGCATCGGAATTCAAACGGGCCGTAATTATACATGCATCTAGTAATATTTTTTTTTTTTTTTTTTTTTAAAGAAAAAACAACAACGGTTATTTACAAACAACCCGTTGTCGTTATATATAACAACGGTTTTGTATATTCAAACCCGTTGTTATAATTTTCCCCCCAAAATTGAGTCACACTTTCCACAACGGGTTTTTATACTTAAAACCGTTGTTAATATTTTTTACAACGGTTTCCTTAAGAAAACCAACCGTTGTTAAAACCTTTTACAACGGACGCTTTAACAACGTCCGCTTTTTTATATAACAACGGTTTTTGACCGTTGTTATAGCCTGTATCTGTAGTAGTGAGAAGAAGATGGTAAGTTTTTTTATGAAACAACTTACCGAGGTATGATTGGTTCACTCCTTTATTTAACTGCTAGCCGTCCAGATATTATGTTTAGTCTATGCGTAAGTGCTCGATTTCAATCGTGCCCTAAAGAATCGCATATGATAGTAGTTAAGAGAATCTTGAGGTACTTAATTGCTACATCGAAATTATATCTGTGGTATCCTCTTGGGTGTAACTTTGATCTCATAGGGTATTCAGATGCAGATTAGGCAGGTTGCTCGCTTGATAGAAAAAGTACTTCAGGTATCGCAACGTTGGTTGGACCATGTATTATAACGTGGGGGTCAAAGAAGCAAAATCCAAATGCCTTATCTACTGCTGAAGCCGAAGATATTGCTGCCGCTTTGGTATGTTCTTAACTTTTACGGCTTAAGCAACAATTATGTGATAATGGTATAGATGTAGGATGTTATCCTATTTTATGTGATAATACGAGTGCTATAATTATTTCGAAAAGCCCTGCACAACACTCTCGTACTAAGCATATTGATATTTGACGCCACTTTCTACTTGACCATGTCGATAAAGGAAATATAAAACTTGAATTTTGTAGCACAGAAAAACAATGGGCAGATATTTTGACAAAGGCTTTGGCTAGAGAACGTTTTAAGATTTTACGGTTGGAAATTGGTTTAATTGGCGGCAACTAAACTTGTCACAAATATTTACGATCTTTATGACTGACTAGAAATAGACGAGATTGTATGACTGTGTCCGTATTTTTCGCTGCAAGTGTACTCTTGTTAAATACTATTTTATGTTACGAGAATATTTTGTCTGCTAGTCATATATTATGTGTATCTTTACAAACCAAATTTTTAATCACAATATTTCCTTATTATATCTCTTAGCCGAAAAATCCTACCCAAAATACCTTCATAATCTTTTCTAATATTTACCCATGTGACTTACCAAATATCTATCACCATATTTTTGCCATATCTCATAAAAAGATTTAACCTAATCCAATCTTTCTTAATCTATAAACAAAACAAAAAAAGAGAAATAATCTTACCTAATATTTTAGCCGCCTATATTCCCTATCCTACTCCTATCCTACTCCTACTATAATTCAACCATTTTTACCACTCTTTAAATACTCCACCTCTCTCACGTCTCCATCACCATCACAACTCTAAAAAATTTTCACTTTCTTAAAACTCTCCCACAATCAATCTCACCATCTATCATAATCATGTCTCCCCCCACAACTCAACTCAACTCACCCTCAACTCGGTCTTCTACTAAGACCGAGCCATCCAAACCACCATGCAATAGACCAAATAAAACCGCACCCAAATCTTCACCTCAACAAAACCCCAAACCCACAAATCCCGATCGTAACCGGGTTGATACTAATCTCGAGGGAAAGCGTCGTAAGCTTAACAAAGGTAAAAAGAAGGCTATTGGTGTTGAGGATTCGGTTGAAGTGACGGTGGTTAGCCGTGATGGTCATCAAAGAACCTTGTTTCGAGAACATATGCCGAATGCTACGATGATGGGTCTTGACAAAGTTCATCTTACCATGGAGGAAAGGACTCGGGTGAATCGTGTTTTGCGATACGGTATCCATGGAGGATGGTCTTACCCCGAAAAATGGTATACAAAGATAGAAGCTTTACAATTCTTCACCGATTTCTTGACTTTCCAAGAATGGACAAAGATTTGCTCTATGACCGGTCCAGTTTATCCTATTGAGGTAATTCAATTCTATGCTTAGGTTTTGGTTAAGAAGAATGTCTTGCATGCAATTGTTAATGAGTCTAAAGTCACTATCTCCCTTGACGATTTTTGCACTCTGTTTTCCATCGTTGATGATGGGGTGGAAATCAACCCGAGGACAGTGGAAGAGAAGCTTCAAATTAAGCGTTCTTTTGATGATGGTGATACGGGGTCTAGTAATATGTTGGCGGGTACGTTTTTACCCAAATTAAAATTCTTTTTAAATTTTCTATGGAACACGGTGGTTCCAAGGCGAGGGAGTCATGAAAAGTTGTCGAGTTATGAGATGGTATTGGTCTTTAAATGGCTTGAAGGTGTTAAGGTTAGTCCTCCCCTACTTGTTTTTCGTATTATACAAACAAGTAATTCCCGAACTGAGGACAAATTTTATACTACTTTAGATTTGCCCTTTGGTATGTGGATTTCTCGTTTATTAGAACACAAGGGTGTTATTAGTCCTACTAGCTATGGGGTAATGGTTAAAGACGAGATGTGTGATACACATCTTAAATTAATGAAAGTAGCCGCGGTTGGACCCGAGTTAATCTTTTTGTCAAAGGGAAGCGTGGTGGAAAAGTTGTTGAATGTGTTGGTAGCCGTGGAACAAAAGTTGGAATCGTTTATGACGAGTATTTATGAAAAAATGGATGTTCAAAATAAGTTGATTGTGGAGTTCGTAGCGGGTATGGCAAAGGAGAAGTATGTGGCTCCGGTTTCTAATATTACGCGGAATGTCGAGGTCCTAGCCTACTTGCATGGGTTAGAAAGACGTGTTAAGACTATGGCTCGTGAAGCGGATAAAGTGGCTCGTGAGTGTGCCCGTCAATCTCACTTGTTGGCAAACTTAGCTAGTCGAGGTGGGGCTATTTGGCGAGAAGGGAAATCTATGCATGCGGATATGGGACTCATTTTCGAGGCAACAAAAGCCTTGTCGTTGAAAGTGCTTAATTTTGAGACGTGTCTCACGGCACAAGCAAATCATGTGCGGTCTTGTTTTGATCATCTTGATTCCCTTGAGTTTAGGACTCGTCCCGGTTATGTGAACCCCAATGTCATGAAACACGATGTTCCTCAAAACCGTCCTAATCCCAGTCCTAGCTCCATTTCATTTTGCTTTTGTTGGACTTATATTTTGCTATTTGTCTAATTCGGCCCATTTTGGCACTTTCTACTCTATTCGGCCCGTTGGCATATTTTTTTTATTCGGCCCATAGGCTTTCACATTTTCGGTTTGTATTAGACATATTCTATTATGCTTGCTTATCGTATGTTTGCTTCTCATGTTTGTTTCTTTCCTTGGTCTATATTATTCTAGTTGTTTTATGTCTTGTTCTCGTCTTTTCGATGATGTGAAGAGGGGGAAGAAATGACCGCGACTTAAGTATTTCCCTAAGCTTGCTCCTTGTCAGAACCTTTAATCGCTTAAGGTCCTTAGATGCTATAACTTTGAATATAAGTAGGTTGTTCTTGCATTCATCTGACTATATTATTTATAGTATTATGTTGAGGGGGAACTTGTGCTTAGTCACAAATCACAAGAGACTTGTCATCATCAAAAATGGGGAATTTGTTAAACCATATAGTTATATGATTTGTTTTGATAATGACAAGTGTGTTTTATAATTTATATACTCTTTGCACGTAATCGTTTGTTAGTCTTTGTTAGATTTAATAAAAGTTACAATAATAGCAAACAATGTTATAGCATCCATGGCTATAACTTTGAAGATTTGTGAAGCATCATTGAAGTAATGTTATAGTTGCTTGAGCTATAACATTGAATATTCCTAAAGCATCATTGTGACTACTTCATCCACAAGTATGATGATCACTCAAGCAAAAGACATGATCAAGTCTATAAGATGCTCAAGATGAAGAGCTTTTGATTAAGATGAAGAGATGATCCTACTACTAAAGATCTACAGGAAGATTAGCTAGTATAGGACATCATCTAATGACGGTATCTTTGGAAGTAATATTGGGAAGGTAAAGTTATAGATATTTCACCTATAACTTTACTTACCAAGCTTAATATTATAGTCATTTGTTCTATAACTTTAGGTTGCATTTTGAAGGCACGATTTTAAGGTTTTAAAATCAATTTTCGAAAGCTCAAATTTATTTATATATTTTCGAAAATATATGTATATATAATTGAGGCAAGATAAGGGTTCAATTAGGTTGGATAATTTACATGTATCCTATTAGTTAGTAAAATGACTTATGAGTCGTCATGCTACCTAGGGTTTGCTAAATTCTCCAAACATAAACCCTAAATCCACACTCCTTATTTCGACTAGGGTTTTCGACTAAGTTGGGCTTATGAGCCGTTTCTCATATCGAGTATACTCCTTGCACAAGTAATATACTAGGTTAAATCTAGAATAGATTGTTATAAGATATTTTTATCTTAAAAAATTATTTAGATTTATCCTATTTACTTAATTGAAATATTTTGTGGATTAAATTAAGGAAAGATAAGATTTGTTTCTTATGAAACAAATCATAAAACCTCACAACACTATTAGGGTTTCGAATATACCATAGTTGTCTCGTCTACTATATATACACATATGGTTCATTAGTTAAAATTAACTTTTCGCGATATTAAAATTTCTTTGCAAACAATTTGAGTCAAATTCTTAATCAAGTATTTTGTTTGTTTTTGCAATTCGAAAATCTTTACAAAATGTCGTGCTTTAATTTACTTATTATTCCATAAGATTACGTTATTAGGTAATAGTACTTAAACATTATTTCTTACTCGTTCATTCGTGTAAACACTTAGAAGAACAATCGAGTGCTTTCTTATTAACGTAAATTAGATCAAAACCGAGTATTCAACGATACTCATTTGAGTTACAACTTGAGTTAGTTGTACGAGTGGGTTAGTAATTTTGTAATCCGTAGAAAGGTACTCAAATTATTAATCGAGAATAGTGGATGTAGGTTTCGACTTGTGAAACTAAACCACTTCAAATTTACGTGTGTCCCTCATTTTTGTTGTTCGTTTCTTTACGTTTTAAACCTTGTTTAGTTAATTAGTTAAAGTTTAACCAATAAACTTTAAGTAATTAATTATTAAGTCACGCTCATACGGACATTCGAAAAAGTGGGATAAAGTTTTAATACTCAATTCACACCCCCCTCCCTCTTGAGTATTTCGGATCGATAGACTCTTCAGTCTTCCTATATTATAAATGGCTGAAGACTTCTGAACTGGAATACCTAAGGCAAAGGGAAAAAGTCCATGATCTGTCACTTAATGATTCAAACACTCGTTTCTTCTATGCAAAAATTGTTGATAGACCGGCAAAAAATATAATAAGAAGCATTACTGATGGGAATGGTACTCTTTGCTCAGGTGTAAAAGCTATTTTTCAAGGGTCCCTCTCATATAACCAGGGACTTTTGGGGGCTACATCTGATGTGAAGGCCCTTCCAACTGAGCTATTTAAAACCCAAACTGTCCCTACTCCTGCTTATCCTCAACTTCAAGGGCCTTTTACAGACCTTGAAATTATAAATGCTTTGAAATCTATAGATAGGAATAAGAGTCCAGGAGTTGATGGATACACTTTTGGGTTTTTTCTGGATGCCTGGAGTGTAGTTAGTAAAGATTTTTTTGATGCAGTTAGGGAGTTTTTCAATAAAGGAATTATGCCAAAAGCTGCAAACTCTACCCTACTGGTTCTCATACCTAAAAAACCTATCCCAACTTCAGTTAGTAAAATTGTTGCTAATAGAATTAAAGCTATTGTAACAAATATTATAGGGCAAGAACATGCTGTTTTTGTGCAGGATAGGGATCTCTTTTACAACTCCATGCTTGCATATGAGCTTTCTTTCAAGTACTCTAGGTCTTTGCTTACCCCTAGATGTATTTTAATGGTGGACATCCAAAAATCCTTTGATACTGTCAACTTGGATTTCTTGAGGAGTTGTCTTTATTTGCTCCACTTCCCTCCTAAACTTGTGGATCGGGTGATGGAGTGTGTGACTACTCCATACTACCACCTTAGCATAAATGGTGTAGTGGAAGGATTTTTTCCTGGGAAAAGAGAATTGAGACAGGGAGATCCCCTCTCTCCTTACCTTTTTGTGATATCCTTACCTTTTTGTGATATGTATAGAAGCTCTATCCAGGATTTTGAGAAGATTGCCCACCACAAAGGGATTTTCCTACCATCCTAAATGTGTGAAATTGAATCTCACACACTTAGTATTTCCAGACGACCTACTTGTGTTTACCAGGGGAGATGTTCCTTCTATTGTAGCAGTTGATACTTGTCTTAAAGATTTTAAGGCTTCTTCAGGTCTTAAAGCTAATTCTCTTAAGTCTTGCCTCTACTTTGGTGGTGTGGCCTCTAAAGTGAAGAACCAAATCATCTCTCTAACTAACTTTACTATGGTTGAGTTCCCTTTAAAGTATTTGGGACTTCCTTTACATACTTCTAGGCTCACCAATTATATGTATTACCCTCTTTTAGAGAAACTTCGGGTAAAAATTGGACATTGGACGAACTCTCACCTTAGTTATGCAGGAAAGCTTCAACTAATCACCTCAGTTATTTTTGGAATTCAGAGTTTCTGGGGAGCTAGTTTTATTCTACCTAAGGGGGTTGTTAATAAAATAAATAAGATTTGTAAAGACTTTCTATGGGGTATTGAGGAAGGCAAGTGTAAGCATGTATTTAAAAGTTAGCAGAGTATATGTTTACCAAAAAAGGAGGGTGGAATGGATGTAAAGGAAATTCTGAGCTGGAATCAAGTTTTGATGATGAAATTGATTTAGAAATTACTATATAAGCCTTTGGGAATCTGGGTAAGATAGGTCAATGCCTATCTTCTTAAGACTGTTGACCTCTGGTAAGTAACTCATAGCATTAGCCAGTCCTGGTACTGGAATAATGTACTATATTTCAGAGACAGATTACTTCAAATGGCAGGTACTCCTTTTTTGGCAAAAAAATGTATCAGGAATGTATGCTGAACTTCAGGTTTCAATGTTCTGCTATGTATGAACTGCTTAGGCCAAGAGCTGATACATATCCTTGGAGCCCTATTATACTTGGCTGAATCAGTGTACCAAAGCACAATTTTATTAGCCTCTGAGCAACTCAGAATTCTTTGCCCACCATTGATAATTTGTGTAGAAGAGGTCTCTATATGGTTAACCGTTGCTGCCTATGTGAGAGTGCAGCTGAAGAGGGATCACACCTCTTCTTTACTTGCTCTTATTCCACTTTAGTATGGCATATAGTGGGAGCTTGGCTAAGAGTGGCTATTGATTCTGATCTCCCTGGCATCCTCCTCTGGTTTTAGACCCAAAATAAGGGTAGTAAGCAGGCTCAGAGACAAACGCTTTGTGCCCTTACTGCAACTATATTATATATATATGGCACGAGAGAAACAAATGGATTTTCAAATGGCTAAAGAGGTCCCGTGATATCCTTAGCCTACATATTCAATTTGTGACCTTAGTGCAGCAAAGATGATCTTTTGGACATCCTGATGGCTCCTTAACTAGACTGTTGTCCTTTGGTTTTTGTAGGGGAACCTCATTGGTTTCATTTGTAGATCTGGTCTAGGGTCTTGTAATCACTCTTATCATTATTATAACGATCCTTTGCATTTTTGTAAAAAAAATAAAAATAATAATAATAATAATAATAACAAAAATAATAAGGATATTTTAGGAAAGTGCAAAATTATGAAAGAGTATTAACGCGTAACATCATTGATCGAGTTCAGCTTTGCGCACTGATTTTCAAACAACTGTCATTCCTTCGTTATTTATTGGAATCAAGCTTGTTACCATGAGTTGGAAAGCTAAGACAATAAGCTTTCACCTCCAAGTTGAATTATCCTCAACGTAGCTTTAAAACTCTATTTATGACCATTTTAAAATGCCTTAAAACAAGTGTCATATTTCCAACTATGACACATTTGTGCAAGCCTCCTATTAACCTTTCATAGTCTACCTTGCACTTTAGACACACAAAAAGGGTCCTATAACCATAAAATATGAGGGGTATTACAAGAGACCAAATCTAAATGTCAAAGTTCAACAAATCAAGTTTTTCGGGCAATGAAGGACACGCCCCCACAACCCAAGAATCAATCCCCACAAGTTGTTGAGCAAGAGTGACGAGAAAGGAGCCATTACTAGAGGAAATATGCTTTAAACAAAATGAAGAATTGATTGTTTGGCTCTGAAACTATGATCGATGAAACGGCATCGAGAAATCAAGTGGTTTAGTCTTTTAATCACTCAAATAGGAGTCCGGATGAGAAAATGACGTCCGTTTTACAATCCAAGCTCAAATAGACAAGCTGAGCCCCGCCTCGCCCAAGCTGAGCTCAGCTCGCCCTAGCTGGCTGGCAGAATTGATTCTTCAGAGCTCAGTTCCCACGAGCTACCTCGGCTCTAGTAATTCGATGCATTCATCTAATGGGCCTAACCTTCATTTAAGCCCTTAACTAACCCTAAAACTTACTTACTATATATACCCCTCTTGTAATTAGAAGGGAAGTAAGTCCTCTTGAAGGAGGCTTAGATTAGATTAGGAGTAGATTAGTTTTTAATAATTCTATAATTGCACTTTAATATTTTCTTAATTATTTCTCAAACAATCTTAGATCTAGCTTTGTATTTGAAGAAGCTTGGATTTCAATTGGAGAATTGACAACTCTTCATCATTAATCAAAGATTTCTTCTATTTTTCTTCCATTTTCCTTTCTTCATCTCAAGTTGTTTATATTTTGATCTCTTGGGTATATAACTAAATATGGGTGACAAGTCTTCATGTTTATTCAAGGATTCTTCTTTATTTATATTCATCTCTACTTTTTAAGTTGGTAACTTTCTTAATCCCTTTATTTACTTGTTAAACCTTTGTTTATTTCCTTGCTTAATCATCATGTTTATTTATGTTATGATATTTGACACCATTGTTGACATGAAGAGCATGATATTTTGTGAGTAGTCTTCTAGCTAGGGTTTGTGAAGGATTAGTAGAGTAATTATGGGTTAAGGTCTTTTCTTAATGAGTTCATATGAATGATTGTTTGTTGTGTTTTTAACTTATGCACATATTATGTTTGATGAAATGCTACATTGACAACCTAGCATGATTCTCTGTCTCTTTACATGACTAGTAAAACATAAATCAACTCAAGGATTATGTATGTAGGCTTGTGAGTCGTCGAAAGATGACTCCGTTGCTTATGTATGTAGGCTTGTGAGTCATCGAAAGATGACTCCGTGGTGTGGTTTTCCAATGGATTGCCTGCTCATGAGCCGAAGGTTTCGCTGCGGAATCTGTGTCATGGGAGGTATTTGTGACCTCGGGGGTATTTGTGCTGTGTTAGAGCGATCGGAACTTAGATTGCCTTTCACAGGTAGGTCTCCTAGGGAGGTCTGAAGTGCTTGGGTGAGTAGGTCTTTCGTGACTCTAGCCTGGCCCTCGAGTGCTCGCTTTTGACTGCAACTCAATGTTTAGAAGAATAACGGTTTTTAATTCCGTCATTTGCAAGAGTGGGTTTTTGAGAAAATAGTGGGTTTTAAATTCACTATCTGCGATTTTAAATGTGGGAGATAAAAATTTTTAATTCCGTCATTTGTAATTTTGGAATTTGAGAAAATGGCGGTTTTTAATTTCGTTTTTTGCAATTTGAATAACGGTTTTTATTTTCGTTATTTAGAATCTTGAATTTTGAGAGAATAGCGATTTCTAATTCCGCTATTTGCAATTTGAAATGTGGAAAATAACGGTTTTTCATTCCGTTATTTGAATTTTTGAAATTTTGAGGAAAATAGCGATTTTTAATGCCGCTATTTGCAATTTGAAATATGGAAACAACGGTTTTTAATTCCGTTTTTTGGATTTTTGAAATTTTGAGGAAATTAGCGATTTTTAATTCCGTTATTTGAAATTTAAAATATGGAAAATAACAGTTTTTAATTCCGTTATTTAGAGTTTTGTATTTTTTGAGAAAATAGCGATTTTGAATCTCGCTGTCTGCAATTTGAATTTTTTTGTTATAAAATAATGAGTTTGAGTTTCACTATTTGCGCTTTTGAAACTTTGACGAGTTACGAGACGGGATTTTGTAATCCGTAACATTGTGAAATGGGTATTTAATAAGGGTTTAGGCCTAAAAAAGCCCAAAATCCGTAAAAACGTAATGGAAAGCCACAAGGGGCGCGAGCCTAGTGGCGAGGCAATGAGCCTCTCCATTTTTCTTCAAAACAGAAGTGACAAGGGTTGCTCTTCATTTCGTCTTCTTTCTTTGACAAAAAAAAAAAGATCTCAAATTCGCCATTTTTGATCTTGCTTGTTGCTTGGATTTGTCCTCAGGTCATCATGTCATCTCAAGGTATGTAGATCCTCTCGATCCCTTTTCCTTTCGTTCTTGTTTTCGTTGATTGATTTCGGAAAAAACCGTAACCCGCCTCAAATTGAATTGGGTGTTTTTGTTTAGCTAGGTTTTGGGTGGAATTTTTGCTTGCATTAGGTTAGAAACCCGTCTAGGAGCATAGAGATGGTTTTAGTTTGCATTTTGGCTTTCGTTCTAACCCCTTTGTGCGAAAAACGCGACTAGGGTCGTAAGACCATCAAAGTTTACGAAAACCGTGTTGGTTGCTTGAGTTGTGGGACCCACTAGGTTGTATTGTAGTCGGGGAGAGTCGTTTATGCTATGCGAGACCCTTGTCTCTTGCGAGGGGCTCAAATTTTGTATTTTGCATTCGTCGGACAGTCTTATACTGACGAATATAGTGCTTATTTGGGATTCCCGCCTAAATGAGTGTTTTACCATCTCGGTAAACCGAGGCAGTGAATAACAAAGTAAAACAAACAGAGGTACTTTAATAAAAGTTTACATCATGAATAATAAATAGTCTCAAATGGACATTACAACTCAAACCAACTGATAAATAATAAATAGTGTATGACAAAGTTTGACAGTAGCTAGATGAATCTTGATAACTAGACTCTTATCATCTCGCCATCACTCGTCCCAACACCAGCACAACACACAACATCCGTAACTAATCTGCACCTACTAGATTCACTACTCCCCATTCAACTGGAAAGTATTGAATGGATCAACACAGGCCACCCCGGAAATAGGTGACAATTTTACATAAGACATACACACGTGAACCACTGGTTTAGTAAGGATAAAACAGTACAATATGTAATAAATAATCGAAGTACAATTACATAACAAAACTAGTCACATACACAATACACTTGAGTTCCCGCTCTCCCGTCTCATACGGGCCAACCACCACCCCTGTCAGCAATTATGGCACAACTCCCTTAACATCTTGCACATACGAAAACATAGCACAACTCCCTGGTCACCGCGCTCATATCACCATGGTACAGCTACCTAGTCATCTTACCGTCTCCACACATCATAACACAACACATGACACATCTTGTAATACAACGGTTTTCTGAGTCTAGTCTACAAGGCCGAATAGGGCTAACTCGGCCAAGTAGGGTATCGTGTGTTTTCTGGTCAGGTTACTGTCCAGGAACACTCGGCTGAGTAGTAAGATTCTCGGCCAAGTAAGGCGTACTCGACTCAGTACTTCAGGTACTTGACTGAGTAAGCGGTCTGACGGGATTAATTTTTGCGGTTTGATTTAAGGTGATCAGAGATTATATAAACTTCGTTTAACAGTTACTAATTATTTAATCAAAACCTAAACTACGATATTCACTTCTCTAATCACCCTAATCACTCTCAAGGCAAATTGATCGTTCGTGAGTCTCTCTTGTTGGACTATGTGTCCTCAACAATAGTGCGATCACGTACTTAAATCTCCTGATAAGAATACATAAGGGATGATACATTATATAGTCAACTGATCAATATTTATCGGTAACAATTGGCTGACTAAAGTTTGACGTTACTGTCGTTTGACGGTGGTGATCAGTTGATCCCTTGAGGTCACACCTATAGGATGGAACACAAATAATTCTGATCAAATGTAATTGATATGGGTTGATCAATCCATGTTATATATATATATATATATATATATATATATATATATATATATATATATATATATATATATATATATATATATATATATATATAGTCGGGATCCGGTGAGAACTCCTAAATATTTGAGGATTGAGGATTAGTGAATACAATATCACTAGTTATTCAATACAATATCATGAAAAATTTGATCTTTGCCAACGATTTTTTTTTTTTTTTTTTTTTTTTTCACAGGTGTTTTTTTTTTTGTGATATTTTATCAAATAACCTGTGATATTGTATTGAAGAACCTCTGATATTGTAACGAAATCCTCAATCCTAAAAAAGATAGTGTATCCTCACATGATCCCATTCCTATATATATATATATAGTTGTTTGAGTTTGTTGAGGTCGAGTGTGATACCCCGCGATAAAGCGGAAAATATAACTAATAAAATGCGGAATTTTATGAAATTTTTGAAACTTTTAAAATTTAAAGCGCGGGTTCACCAAAATCTAAAACATAAATAGAGAGTGCGGAAATAAAGATTTTAAATTATACAAACGTGATAGTCGAGGTGAGAGAAATTATATCCCTCGAATGACAATACAATAAAAGGTAGGTCCAAACAATCCTAATAAACCAACTACTAGGCCGAAGTGCTCGCTAGCTCACACATGTCTTCACCCGATGAATGCATCACTAATACCTGTCATTCATGTAAACATGAACGCCACAGTCAGTGGGGAGTAACTCAAGGTTCTCCCAGCCACAAAATGTCGAAACGAACATAACAAAGAACTAAAACAGGTAAGTCATGTAAGACTCTTACAAAAACATGGATATCAAGTTTATGTTTAAACACGGTAATTAAATGAGATGGAACAAGATAGATCAACATTAGCATGATAACGGTTAAACTATTCATGTGAGACAATTAAATAATATGAAAGACAAGAATACGGTCATTTATACAAGGG
The DNA here is from genome assembly GCF_048544455.1 of Silene latifolia. Taxonomy (NCBI): domain Eukaryota; kingdom Viridiplantae; phylum Streptophyta; class Magnoliopsida; order Caryophyllales; family Caryophyllaceae; genus Silene; species Silene latifolia. The sequence goes on from NC_133538.1 coordinate 27,070,137, forward strand.
CACGCATTTCAAGGAAATACAACATAGATATGAGATTAGAATCCGAATCATGTGAAGCAATTAAGTAAGAGATCAACCAATGCAAATTACAAGGATAGAAACTGTAGCCATTACTTGGAAAACCACTTAGCAAACATTGTACGGGACGTGGCTACTAATGTCACATTCATACTTATGGCTTGCATCTCACCATAAGAACGGATGGGAACATCAATCCCGACGATCATATCGCAACTAGAGGGCTTATAGCTCACCCCTAGTATCCGATAGGACCAAGACAAACAACACAAGGCATAACTCTTACCTTGAAAGACAAATACCAATATCTATAACCAAGCTAGACCTTTACTACTCATATATCAAAATATAATTCCCCTGGTAGGACGACAATGGTACTCCCAAGACTCAGTCTTAGTCTAAATCTGGCCAGACTCTCGGGACAGTACAATTGCCGATTCGACATGTGGCAGAACGGTCCGCATCCAAGACTCGAAGACAGATCGGAAATCGAGAACCCACAATCGGCAGGACAGTCCGAAAGAGGCGTAAAGATAAGTCAAGCAGTACGGTATAGCATAAAGGCATTATCAAAAGAACACGACTTAACCAAGCGATACGAATCAACTTGGAAAGAGACTACGAATGTAATGAGCCGATGATAATCCAAATAAGACATTTCATGCCAAATCATATTCATAAACATGAATAGGTAACCCATTTCTTCAATATTTGTCACTAGGATAAAAAAAATGTAAATAAACGGAAATGAACCATTTACAATAGGCAAAACAATCATTCAATTATAAATGACTCAAATGTAAGCTGAACCATTTACTACTTACAAGGCATGAATAATTAAATAAGTCTCATATTAAACGGAAAACACGTCATTTCATATATAATTGAGATAATTAAATAATGCATTCCACAATTATAAATCATGTGAGGAAAATATATAAATAAACGATATTTAACGAATTAAGTTATATAAGGCATGAGACGGAAATTCAATAACTTACACACAACTATGTTTCTCCACAGATAATATCGGGTCTAACTCAATAATGGTATAGAACTCAGGTAGAAGGTAGAAATTAAACTATCTTTATTCCTATTTTCTTTTTAGCCGATCCTTCCTAATGTCCAATCCATAACTGATTTATCATTTCACCCGTTCCGAGCACATACAACTCCAACTACTAAGAGCCTATTAACTCCATCTTCCCACACCTATATATATTACCTTCTAGGGCCCGAGCTTTCTCGATACACAAGAGGACTAGCCAAACCAAAACATGACAACATCCTAATACTCATAACAGACAACATCTTACTTTGAAACCACGCAACACCCGACATTCCAAAATGACCTCCCAAACACCGTCTAACACAGCCCGCACGACTCTCCATTCCGACTGTCCAAGCTGTCCCGAAAGGCCGCATGAAAATTTCACCCCAAATGGTACCCAAAACAGTCCACACGACTACCCATTTTACGGCTACCAAACAGTCCGTAAAACAACCACAAAAACCGTGACCAAACCCGGTTCATATCAAGACAACACCTACAAAGCTGTTAGAACGGAACCGCATCAAAGAAAAGAACAGGGTACGGACAGTCCTGCCTCACCGCGGTATCCGTTTATCGAGCAACCAAAAAACGACACCCAACGGAGCATAAATGCAGTCCAAATTAAGTCACGATTAAGATGGCATGGAAGACAAGTTTGAGACGGAAACAAAATGTAACTAGGACACGAATAGCCACCATAACACTCATCCTAACAATACTCGAAAAACCCATGTAAACAGTCCATAAAACTGCATAAAAAGGAAGACAGGCAACAAAATGATACCAGAACAGCCCGTTCCGATTCCAAAGTAGTTCCTTGCAACACATCAACGAAACCATTCCCAACAATCCATTTCAACCATCGAATTGAAATAAAAAATTACCATACAAGAAATAAAAGAGTAAAGAACCGAACTTTATCACTCAAGAGCATATAAAACTCGACTTCATACATGAAAACACAGAAAAGACTCAAACTTTGTAATGAGTAAGGAAAAGTCGAGTAAGAGGGGTGAAATTTCGACATTTGTCGAGTAACCTATCACCGTTACCTTTTTGCTCTCCGAAACGACTGAGGAATCGCCTAAGGATGACCTTAAACCCAAAAATGGAAGAAATTAGACCAAAATTCGAATCCCTTGTAAGACGGCCGTTCTGAAATAGGACGAAAGCTTGGCTCTTTCTTACATACAAAGAAGGAGGATGAGATGAGGAAGCTATTGGTGTAAAATTTATCGAATTTGGTAGAGAACGGAGGCCGGATCTGAGGTTGGAGGTGACAAAAATGGTGTTTTGGGTCCATTTTTGTGTTGTTGTAGGGATGTTGTTGTTGTTGCTGGTTTCGAATGAAGAAGAAGAAAAAGATGTGCAGGGTGGGTCACGGTTTTTCAACAACTTGAACCAAAACACGGATATTAATAATAATAATAATAATAATAATAATAATAATAATAATAATAATAATAATAATAATAATAATAATAATAATAATAATAATAATAATAATAATAATAATAATAATAATAATAATAATAATAATAATAATAATAATCATTAAGTTAGAGTGTAAGAGTGAGTGTTGTCGGAATCGGATTGGTCCGAATTGAAATCCTGCTAGACGGAAATGTGTCTATAACTTAAGACGGAAAACTATTATTATCGTCACATTTATTATTATCCGACTGAAGTATTTATTTTATATAAACAAGCTTGTAAGAGTGTAAAATTTATAAAATTTATGTTCAAAAGGAGGTTAATTAAGTTAAATAATTTAAAATTATGAAATAAAGTAATCGAACGGTTAAATGAATTTTAAATGTCAGAATGAGAAATTTGTGGGTGTTACAACCACCCCATCTTTTAAAAAGTTTCGTCCTCGAAACTTGAAAGTAGGAATGAAAGGTTATATAAAATAAAACTGGAATTTTGGAATCGGTAACCAAAGCATTTAAAAAGGTTACAAATAGTAAGAATTAAAGTTCTTTCAAAAGTTTCAAATAAGATTTTTTTTGACAAAACCAGATTCTCATCAAAGGAACGAAAGTGTTCTCGTTACATATCCAAGAACTTCACATTCCAAATCAATGATAAGGTCAAAAGGTAAATCATTTGTATAAATCGAAAATCAAAATACTTTCAGAAACATTAATGAAGAGTTTTCAAAAGTACAAGTCTCATTCATGGAACGAAATTGCTCTTGTCGTGCACACAAGAACGCTAACCTTCCAAGTTAAAGACAAACAAAAATCATTCGCCGACAAGCGTAGAACAAGTTATTAAATGTCTCTAATAACGAGTTCTAACATCCGATCAACGTTAAAATCAAAAGAAAAAGTAATCCATTCAAATTTTCTTTTGCAAAAGCCAAAATGGAAATAAAGGTTTCACCTTTTAAACTCAAAAAGGAGTTAAATTCCTGAAAATATAATATTAAATTTTGACAAAGAAATCATAAATAGATCAAAGTTAACAGAAATTGGATAAAATTTAAAGAAATCTCGGGTTTAGCAATTAAAATCATGATAAATAATTTTACACACAAGGAACAGATAGGGAACTAAATAAATTTTCATTTTCAAATCTTTAAAATAGGCAAGGTTTTGCCAAAGTAACATAAACTTTTAACAACGAATTAAAACTGGTAGCTTCAATGTTTAGAAGTTGTACAAAAGGAAGGTAACTTAGATATCATAACTACAAAGTACGCTAAGAGAAACCAAACTTAACCAACGAAAGAATTATGATAAACTTCCTAGAGGTAAGGTTCTAAGTAAGGTCAACAAGGAGGTCAAAGTTAGAATTTCACAGGTTACGAGTGTCAAACTTAAAGGGGGAGCATGATGAAGCGAGAAAGAAAGGTACGGAGCGGTAACACTTATGGTCGAAGAAGGAGCGAATTAGACAACAAGGAAACGCCAGGTACTCAAATCTCAAACAACAACATCATCCTAAACGGTTCCGAAAACTTCCTAACAACAAAACTTATAACCACAACACTCCTAAGGATTTTCTCAAAACACTTATGTTACATCATCTTAAGCTATCCCATGAAACAAGTTACTTCACTATAAGTGTGATTTCACCACTTCAAATCCACGAGATCAAGGTCAAAGCTTCTAACAAAGCTATACTCATATCCAACTAGTGTCAACTATGAGTTTCTCAAAATGGTAAAACTCTCAATCAAAAATCATAATTCAAAAGTTCTTTTGAATATTCTATCATCCCAAGGAGATCTTGTTATACTCTCGAAACCTAAAGCATAAATGGTGACATTCTCCAAGTTACGAGACAACCACCAAAAACACCTAACTCATCTCAGTTCAACATCTATCGATCCCAACTTATAATCACCTCTCAAGAACTCTGGCTACTAATCCTCATTACCACAAAGTGAATACCCAAATGAGATTCCAAAACTAACAACAACTCTCGCCGAACATGGTTCTTATATAATCATCACAACACTCACAAAACTATATCGACTATGCTAACCTCAATCTCAACTCAAACTTCCAAGTAACACTTTCACCAATGACCAACAATTCCCTAGAGGTGTTTCCTTCTAAGCTCTCATCATAAACCTTACTCCATGTCAAAACCTCAAGCAACAATACTCGAGTTACCAAATTCTCAAATTCCAAGTATAAACAACAAGGCCAAGTTCTATAACTTTAGTAACATATGCAACTCACACTTTACAACACTAACAATTCCATTAATCAAGCACACTCACTTCATGTCTAGCAACTAAGAAACATCCAGGTATTTCCTACTACACTAGCTAAGTCTTTCTAACATCACAACCTCTCAAAGCTAGGGTTATAGGTCAACCACAAACAAACTCCACACAGCCAAATTATCCAACCAAGGTTAACATCCCTAAAAAAAAAGAGAACTATCAAAAGGCATTAAGGGATAAACAGAGAACAAAGGACAAGTTAGGAGTACAAGAATATCTTTCAAGCAAAACAGAAGAAAGTTTAGAAGAAGGATAAGCACTAAGAGATAAAGAATAAAGAATGAGAAACATCATCGAGGAAGTAGAAGCATTCTTCATGGTTCGGCAAATCTTCAATTTTTGGCAATAGGCACCAAATCTTGATCTTCACGTTGGTAGGTTTACGGTCATTGATCCAAGGGCACAAAAACAGTTGATAATCAACAAACATGCTAGAACCTAGCACGAAGCATACACAAAGAGACTACCAACTTAGATCCTTAATTCTACCCATCTCTCATTCATTATTAAAGGTCAAGTTCAAGTTTAAATATGGGGTACACGTGTGTGCTTCGGGAGCAACATAGGCTCTGATACCAATTGTGATACCCCGCCATAAAGCGGAAAATATAACTAATAAAATGCGAAAATTTATGAAAATTTTGAAAATTTTAAAATTTAAAGCGCGGGTTCACCAAAATCTAAAACATAAATAGAGAGTGCGGAAATAAAGATTTTAAATTATACAAACGTGATAGTTGAGGTGAGGGAAAATATATCCCTCGATTGACAATACAATAAAAGGTAGGTCCAAACAATCCTAATAAACCAACTACTAGGCCGAAGTGCTCGCTCGCTCACACATGTCTTCACCCCATGAATGCATCACTAATACCTGTCATTCATGTAAACATGAACGCATACACGTCGGTGGGGAGTAACTCAAGGTTCTCCCAGCCACAAAATGTCGAAACGAACATAACAAAGAACTAAAACAGGTAAGTCATGTAAGACTCTTACAAAAATATGGATATCAAGTTTATGTTTAAACATGGTAATTAAATGAGATGGAACAAGATAGATCAACATTAGCATGATAACGGTTAAACTATTCATGTGAGACAATTAAATAATATGAAAGACAAGAATACGGTCATTTATACAAGGGCACGCATTTCAAGGAATACAACATAGATATCAGATTAGAATCCGAATCATGTGAAGCAATTAAGTAAGAGATCAACCAATGCAAATTACAAGGATAGAAACTGTAGCCATTACTTGGAAAACCACTTTGCAAACATTGTACGGGACGTGGCTACTAATGTCACATTCATACTTATGGCTTGCATCTCACCATAAGAACGGATGGGAACATCAATCCCGACAATCATATCGCAACTAGAGGGCTTATAGCTCACCCCTAGTATCCGATAGGACCAAGACAAACAACACAAGGCATAACTCTTACCTTGAAAGACAAATACCAATATCTATAACCATGCTAGACCTTTACTACTCATATATCAAAATATAATTCCCCTGATAGGACGACAATGGTACTCCCAAGACTCAGTCCTAGTCTAAATCGCCGAGACTCTCGGGACAAAGATGCCTTCCCGATTCGACATGCGGCAGAACGGTCCGCATCCAAGACTCGAAGACAGATCGGAAATCGAGAACCCACAATCGGCAGGACAGTCCGAAAGAGGCGGAAAATATGAGCTAAAACCACAATCGGCAGGACATTCCGAAAGAGGCGTAAAGATAAGTCAAGCAGTACGGTATAGCATAAAGGCATTATCAAAAGAACACGACTCAACCAAGCGATACGAATCAACTTGGAAAGAGACTACTACTGTAATGAGCCGATGATAATCCAAATAAGACATTTCATGCCAAATCGTATTCATAAACATGAATAGGTAACCCATTTCTTCAATATTTGTCACTTGGATTAAAAAAAACGTAAATAAACGGAAATGAACCATTTATAATAGGCAAAACAAGCATTCAATTATAAATGACTCAAATGTAAGATGAACCATTTACTACTTACAAGGCATGAATAATTAAATCGGTCTCATATTAAACGGAAAACACGTCATTTCAAATATAATTGAGATCATTAAATAATGCATTCCACAATTATAAATCATGTGAGGAAAATATATAAATAAACGATATTTAAGGAATTAAGTTATATAAGGCATGAGACGGAAATTCAATAACTTACACACAACTATGTTTCTCCACAGATAATATCGGGTCTAACTCAATAATAGTATAGAACTCAGGTAGAAGGTAGAAAGTAGACTATCTTTATTCCTATTTTCTTTTTAGCCGATCCTTCCTAATGTCCAATCCATAACTGATTTATCATTTCACCCGTTCCCAGCACATACAACTCCAACTACTAAGAGCCTGTTAACTCCAACTTCCCACACCTATATATATTACCTTCTAAGGCCCGAGCTTTCTCGCTAGACAGGAGGACTAGCCAAACCAAAACATGACAACATCCTAATACTCATAACAGACAACATCTTACTTTGAAACCACGCAACACCCGACATTCCAAAATGAACTCCCAAACACCGTCTAACACAGCCCGCACGACCCTCCATTCCGACTGTCCAAGCTGTCCCAAAAGGCCGCATGAAAATTTCACCACAACTGGTACCCAAAACAGTCCACACGACTACCCATTTTAGGGCTGCCAAACAGTCCGTAAAACAACCACAAAAACCGTGACCAAACCCGGTTCATATCGAGACAACACCTACAAAGCTGTTAGAACGGAACCACAGCAAAGAAAAGAACAGGGTACCGATAGTCCTACCTCACCGCGGTATCCGTCTATCGAGAAACCCAAAAACGACACCCAACGGAGCATAAAAGCAGCCCAAATTAAGTCACGATTAAGATCGCATGGAAGACAAGTTTGAGATGGAAACAAAATGTAACTAGGACACGAATAGCCACCATAACACTCATCCTAACAATACTCGAAAAACCCATGTAAACAGTCCATAAAACTACATAAAAAGGAAGACAGGCAACAAAATGATACCAGAACAGCCCGTTCCGATTCCAAAGTAGTTCCTTGCAACACATCCACGAAACCGTTTTAAACGGTCCATTTCAACCATCGAATTGAAACAGAAAATTACCATACAAGAAATAAAAGAGTAAAGAACCGAACTTTATCACTCAAGAGCATATAAAACTCGACTTCATACATGAGAAACACAGAAAAGACTCAAACTTTGCGATGAGTAAGGAAAAGTCGAGTAAGAGGGGTGAAATTTCGACATTTGTCGAGTAACCTATCACCGTTACCTTTTTGCTCTCCTAAACGACCGAGGAATCGCCCAAGGATGACCTTAAACCCAAAAATGGAAGAAAGTAGACCAAAATTCGAATCCCTTGTAAGACGGCCGTTCTGAAATAGGACGAAAGCTTGGCTCTTTCTTACATACAAAGAAGGAGGATGAGATAAGGAAGCTATTGGTGTAAAATTTATCGAATTTGGTTGAAAAAGGAGGCGGGATCTGAGGTTGGAGGTGACGAAAATGGTGTTTTGGGTCCGTTTTTGTGTTGGTGCAGGGATGTTGTTGTTGTTGCTGGTTTCGAATGAAGAAGTAGAAAAAGATGTGCAGGGTCCGTCACGGTTTTTCAACTACTTGAACCAAAACACGGATATTAATAATAATAATAATAATAATAATAATAATAATAATAATAATAATAATAATAATAATAATAATAATAATAATAATAATAATAATAATAATAATAATAATAATAATAATAATAATAATAATAATAATAATAATAATAATAATAATAATAATAATAATAATTAAGTTAGAGTGTAAGAGTGAGTGTTGTCGAAATCGGGTTGGTCCGAATTGAAATAGCTTTATAAGAGAAATGCGACGATCCTGCTAGACGGAAATGTGTCTATAACTTAAGACGGAAAACTATTATTATCGTCACAATTATTATTATCCGAATGGAGTATTTATTTTATATAAACAAGCTTGTAAGAGTGTAAATTTTATAAAATTTATGTTCAAAAGGAGTTTAATTAAATTAAATAATTTAAAAATATGAAATAAAGTAATCGAACGGTTAAATGAATTTTAAATGTCAGAATGAGAAATTTGCGGGTGTTACATCGAGTTTAGAACTCGAGTCAACGCAAGTTTATTATTCAATTATGCGATGATTGACTAATGAAATTTTATATCTTATTGTAATGTGATTAAATAAGATTTAATTTAATGATTAAGCGTCAATTCATTAAATTAATCGACGCATTGTATTTTTAAAGGTAGAGGTTATTTGTTGATTATATTTACAAGGGTTGTAAATTAATTAAATTGGACATTATAATACTCATTATATTTTCATATAATGACATAATTATCACTTAAGAGTTAAGTGTATATTAATTATTAGTTAATATAATTGTTATATGATCAAACTAATGTATATCTATGCAAGATAAATAATTAAATGATTCTTATGTTTGTGTGACAAACATTACAAAATCAAGATGGTCCATTTTATCTTATGATGGCCGAAAATAATATGTTGTTGGACAACATTTTATTTTTGTCTTTTCTTTAATCAACTAGTTGCATGTAATGATTTCCCTAATTGCATGCTTATGACACTACCTAGCATACTGCACTCATTACCTACTTTTGCATTCAAATAAAATAAGAAAAAGAAATAGCCCACTATGGCTCCAAGGGAGCCGGTTTTGGGAGCTTAAAAAGAGCAATTTGTAGCTCATTTTTCTTTTTCTAATTTTGCATGTCTCTCTCTCTAAAACACACAACCACATTAATATTATTTCCTAATTATTAGATTAGTAATAAAATAAATATTAAGGGATTAATATTTTTTGTAATATCTAGTTAATATTACTTGAAATTATTTGGGTAAAATCTTGGGTGCAATCGATAGGAGAGTTTCTAATTTGAAACTTTGGAGGATCATCCTATTATTCATGGCTCAAGAACAAGGTGGGAAGGAGTTCAATCTTGTGCTCATTTCCGTTTCTTTATAATGTAAGGAAAAACCGTTTTCTCCTTTTACTCTTATTTTTATTTGCATGTAACTAGATCCACCGCATCTAATTAATGAGTTACTTAGATCTTTATTAGAGATGTCTAATAAGAGGGTTAATAAACCTAACAACTGGTATCAGAGTTTTGGTTTTTGCATTCAAATCGTTTAATGTTTTTTACGAGTTATTAGATAACTAAAATAAAAACCGAAAAATTTGTGTAAGTATGGTAAAATGCACGAAATTTTTGATGCATGTTTACATTTTGGTCCTAAAATATTTTAGGTCATTTTAGATGGTTTATGGAAGTTCATTGCTCATTTTTATGATTTTTAGTATAATAATTACATCGTACATTTTAGTGAGTAAAATGATGGTTTATTGACTAAAAATAGTTAGACTTCGATTCTGACCATGAAATTTTAATATGATCTCACATGCATATTTTACTTATTTTATGTAAATTTTGAGATTAATTCGATTACTTTTGCATGATTTATGAGTTTAATGGTTAAAATGGAATAAATCGAGATCATATAAGCTAAAAATAGCTAAAACGAATTTCATGCCATGAGAAAATTATTTTAGGTTTCATTTATGTCTTTCATGTCATATGTAAGATTGGAAAATTGATGAGATAAATTTCATAATTGTTATGATAAATGGGGTTAAATATGAGCAATAATATAAAATCAAGTTAGATTATTGTCAAATTTTAGTGAAGATTAATTTTTGAGTCTTAAAACAGTTGGGACAATTAACTTGGCCTTAAATTTGATTGAACTATTAATTAGTGATTTTAATAAGTTAAAGATCACGCATTTCCATAAAAACCGAGCTATATACGATATAATCTAGTAAGGCGATTTGGCAGTTTTATTTTGTTGCATAATTTTAGGGATGAATGTCATTTAAATTTATATAATTTTTTTTGAATAAGGTAATTTGTCTTAGTACTGGCTTAGTTTTAATTGGTATTTCCCGTAATGAAAGGGAATATCGATTTGGTTGCAATTTTAATGTGATTTCGCATCACCGTTTTGTAATTTAATAGATTTATTTTATTACAAATGTATAATAGGAATAGCTATGTATTTTATTATTTTGTAATTCCAGAGTTTCTTAAAGACGGAGCCATTCGGAAAGGAGTTCCGATCAAGACGGTGTTTCCTTGGGAGGCGTGTCACATGTAGTTCAAGGGACCAAAGGAGTTGGTTTCCGAATATATAATAGATTATTAGATTTTCTATTTTAGGAAGGTCATACTAGGAAATTGTTTTTCTTTACATTTTGTTTCCTTATATGTTTGCATGCATGCCAAATCGCCATAACATCACATGCATATCTTTTTATATCGTTTAGTCGACCTTGTTAATTATAATTATCGATAGATCACTAATTTAGTTCACTTAAAAGAGATAGATAATAAATTGACAACTTCACATTTTATAAAATTGAGACTTAGCCTTACCAAGTAGTAGGAACTCATTGTTAGAGCCTGGTCGTGGCGAGAGCTACTATATTATTCTTATGAGTCGATTCTTTGACTAAAGATTGTTCGCCTAAGATGGCACAGTTTCAGAGTGACTTTGATTCATGTTCTATGACTTCGTAATTGGGGTCAAATGAGCATGTTTTGGGTCATGATGAGTTGTGGCTATTCGAAGGGAAGAGTGTAATAGGAATTGTCCATCCCCGTTAGGGTATCTTATATCTCAAGGCCACTCGAGGAGTAATGAACTGGAAATGCGAGGCCACGCTCGGAAGGTATCCATGGAAGATAATTCCGGTCAGACAGTTATTCCACAGATCGAGGAAACCAATCATAATATGATCAAATGCAAGTAAGACCTGCAAGACACCTTGCATTGAGTGGGAGATAGTAATAGGACAAGAGAATTGGTGACGCACACTTGTCGCGGACAAGTGGGAGATTGTTTGAGTATGTGTCCTCGAAAATAATGCGATCACATGTTTATAAATCTCATATTAAGAATGCTGAGGGAAAGTAATATTTTATTGTCAACTGATCCACATTAATCGATAATGATTGGCTGACTAGAATTTGACATTACTGTCGTATGACGGTGGTGATCAGTTGATCCCTTAAGATCATACCTCTAGGGTAACACTCTTAATTGATTAATTAATTAATTGTATGTTGATACAAGTTAATTAATTCCTTAAAATTGAACAAATGATTTTGTGAGTAAAGAATACGTATCTTATTGTAGTTCGATTAAATAAGATTCGTACTAAGTAATTAAATTGTTTTATTACTTGGGTTTATTTATTGTTTATGAAATAATTGAAATAAGAATGAATGTTTTATTATAAATACAAGCTGTTGTGTTTTATAATACTATGACCCATTTTAAGTACTTGTAATTGTGAATTACTAGTTAATTTTGTATGTGATTTATTTTGTTTATATATAATGATTTTTAATACGATAAAAATGCATTATTTAAACAACATGTCTAGTAACATGTCTAATATGTCACACCACACAAATTGATAATTGACAAACTTAAAATGGTACCCCTTAATGTTGTGTGTGCCGTGAAAGTGGCGGGGGTTGGGTAGTTTTAGGACTTAATTGTTGCTCTAATTGAGAATTAGACACAATGATTATGTTTCTAAAAATAGACCTAAACCTAGCCCTACCCTATGTATCTTTAGAAGAACAAATGTGTACAAGTATTGGGCACCCTTCCTCTTGGACCATCCGGTCACCCTAGTAGAATAAGGAGAGTTTTTCTCTTCTGATTTGATTTACAATTCATTCATATAAAAATTATCATTTTTGATAATTTGTATTCTCTCTCTAAATGTTGTTGGAAAACTTAAGAAGAAAACTCACAAACTATCAAATATTATTATATCATTACTAGTAGTAGTAATCTAATAATATTAATTATATTTTAAAGGATTCTTATACTAATTCTAGTACAAAATTAGTATAGGATTTAAGAGTGATTTCCTTGGTACAAATCCTTGAGGAGTAGATTCTACTATTGAATTTAAGGGTTTTGTTGGAACACTTGGTTTTTCTTAAAGAAGACTAACTTGGTAGGAGACCAATTAGTATAAACCATTTCGGCCTTCAATGTAAGATTATTCGATTTCTTCTTACTTTGTAACTTTTTTGTTATGCATGCATAAGATCTTGTTAGTTTATGGCTAAACTAAACTTATAAAGTTATTAGAAGTATCTAATAAGAGGTTAATGAATCTTATAAAATACCTAGACACAAATGAATGTACTAATAGGGGTCAAACACTGGGAGACGGGAGTTGCTATATAAGTTGTTATGGGGTGAATTCTATCTAGATCGGTTATCGATTGATTATATAATTGGGTTTGTAAACAATAACAATAAAGGAAGAGTTAGGGAGGTTGGGTCACACATGCAAATTATGTAAATGCTCAAATTAAACATAGGAGTTGATAATATTGTTAATTGTTTAGGCTTAAAGACCACCACCTCTCGGCCTTATTGTCAACCATAGATCGGGTCCTAGCGAACTCTTGTTATGACTAGGTCAACTACTAAAACATGCTTAGTCTAATTCAATGTCGTGCATGTCGATTTATATAAGTGAATTAACAAATTTAATCTAAGATAGTGATCATTTATCAAAGATTAAGAAAACAAAGCAAACATGTAATGGAAACTTTTAATCGATTACTATAACATCCTAATTCAACAATTGCAAAAACTATTTGTACATGGCGTCCCTTATTCCCTAGACAAAGTAAACTACTCTTGCATAATTTAAACTAAAATAATGACAAATGATAAAGTAAACATGATAACTAACTAATAATGGAAATGACACAGGAAATAACAAAAAAAATACAAGAAATACAATTACATCAACAAAGAAAATGAACTTGGAAATGAAGAACAAGATAGAACAAATGGAAATGACTTGTAAATGAACTTGTAATATATATTGAAATGATGAAAAAAATATTTGTAACAACTAAAAGAATGCTTAAAGGAAATCTAATCTAAACTACATTTTATGCTGAAAACTAAGACTAAAGCGTATGGAAAAGTGTATGGAATTGTGTGGATACCGCACCCTTTATATAGGACCAAAGGGAGTAACGTAATCGGGGTAGAAAAGGGGCACCCGGATCGGGGCCACCCCACGCGATTGAGGTCATGACGTTTTCCATTATTTCTCTTAATTCCGTCTTTAATTTCATGAGTAATCCAATGTGAGCTATTAACCAATCTTTAATCCTCCGGTTAATTGCACAATGAGCATCCTAAGAGCTTCCTAAGCTTGCTTTCTCCACATGAACTTGGACTTCTCTTTTGGGCTTTATTTTGTATGATCATTTTGCATATCAACCCAAGCTTAATACTTCTTACTCGGGCTTGGAAATTACCAAAATACCTTTCCGAGGTCATACTTAGTCTTTTTAGCCTCGTGAAGTCATGTGCTTGCTACTTTGACGAGAAAAAGCTACTAAAAGCTTAATTTCCTACAAAACACAATGAAAACAAGCAAACACAACTAGAACATGGAATTAGCTCATAAATACATTATTAGAAATGCAATAATCAAATAAACCGAGCTAAAATAGGGGGTTAATATATCTATATAAAATAATAAAACAACAACCATAAAATATTTCTTTTCCCTCCAAAACCTCACTTCCACATTTAACATAAATTTTAGCATTTCTTAAAAATAGGCCCACTAACTAAATAGCCCAATATATAAAATTTCTTTTATGTTGTTAGCATAAGATTTATACCACCATATTTTATTGTTGTTTTTACTAACTTCTTTATATTCTAAAGTCTTCATAATATCATTATTAGTTTTAAAATTTTGTGCTTTTTTTTTAAAATCATATCATATATAGTATATACAATTGTTTTGCATGAATTTAAATTTTTCAAGCATCATGTTTTAATTCGATTAGACAATATTGTTTAATCATGCAATTTAGATAATCGTCAGTCTCAAAATCATTCGTTTTACGTTTTTAAACCGGTGTGAATAGCTAATTGTTAAAGTGCACAGTTATGTTCAAGTGTTCATAACTTTCAATCTAAATATCTATACTTAGACCTGGCAAACAGATCAGATCGTGTCGTATTCGTGTTCGTGTCAACATTAAACGGGTAATCACAACGCCAACCCTAACCCGACCTAATTACATAAACGGGTTATTTGTCTCAACCCTAACCCAACCCATTTAATTTTTCCATAACCCAACCCGACGGGTGTAAGCATGATACAAAACAAGAGTGTAACTATGTTTTTACAATTATTACTCTCCTAATACTAATGTTATGTTGAAAAAAAAAACATTAATACTATAATTTAAATATGTAGATTATATGTTTTAGAAGTATTGTATCTGTAATTATAATTGTTAAGTATATAATTTCCATGTAACATATGGGAAATCAATTACCTTAAATAAGAAACCAAAACAATGTTGTAAATTTAAGAATTTACGAAAAATTTTATATATACAATCTATACACGCCCGTCCAACTTTGTACGGGTCCTAAACTAGTATATATATATATATCTATATATATATATATATATATATATATATATACATATATATATATATATATATATATATATACATATATATATATATAATGGACTTATCAGTCAGCAAATGACCGAGGTTTTAAATGGCCATTATAACGGCCTAAAAAGGTGTTTCTGTATGTTTTGAAAATGACACGGAAGGACTTATGATCACATAGCACATAAGCACTCACAGTTCATTATATTATGCATAATGCTGACACGGGTTTGGTTTGAATAGAAATAGGTGGTTACACACCAAGCAATCAAACCTCGATCTTTGAGAGGGATGCCAATCCAAACGAAATGTGTAAGGTTAGTGCCCTAGCCTCATTCACGTAGGAAGCGAATGCTCTTTGACGAAACAGAAATGTGTGACGTCAATGGTATGTTTGATGCAATCAGGATTCAAAACACGTGTATGAGAAAACTCAAACCGACGAGACGAGCCAATTGTTCGATAAAAGGTCAGGTATGGGCCCGGAAAAGGTACCTGACTTATGACCATAATATTAATTAATGCACTTTAACCACGACCTATTTCGAGTTTCACCATCTAAGGATCACAAAGACACAACTGTCCTTATTTTCCCCAGCGGAGTCGCCAATCTATGGACATGGGCCACCTGCGCGCCAGTCCTTGGACATCGCACCGGTCTAGAAAGCCACGTTTAGTGACGTAGAATGCTCTCGACCGGATCGCTTTAGATCGGTCGGTTTTGTCTCGAAGAAGGTCTCGAAACGATGCATAGATGTGCGGAGTCGCCACCAAGCAATTATAGAATTCTTGGAAACCGTTCGAATCAACTTTGTACCTCGCTCAATCGAAGCAAAAAGTAGTGCTGGACATAGGTACTAAAGATAAGGACTCAACCCCCTTAAGCATCCTATCGCAAGAATGACTCTCGTTGCCATGGATAAGGTCGTCCACTATCCAAAAGTTCTGACTAAGGGGTGATGGTACGTATTGGAAGCTCTGTAATGGAACAGCCAATCCCGCCCGCGTTAGTGGCCTCTATTGATGGATCGTGGTTGTTTAAGTGCAAAATTTGATAAAACGGGTAAAATGCATAAATGCGCAACCACAAGTTTAATCTAACATGTGACAATTTGCTATGTCGGTTGTTTATGCAATTATCAAGAAATTGGTGTCGAGTTTTGATTTAGATTGATTTTCATGTTAAAACGGACATTAAATATCCATTTACCAAATTCGGATTATGGCGCTAAACACGATCCATTTGTTTGAAAAGGAAGTGTGTTTAAATGACAGTGTAAAATGTGAAATATATAAACTCGTCAATCAGATCCGTCACATATTCGGGTTAACCTAAGTAAAGATCGTCCTAGACAAGTGCTGAAAACGAACCAGAATAGTGCCAGGCATCCCCATAGGGGCGTGAGCCATAGGGCGATGCAAAGGTCTCTGCCCAGATTTTGAAATGTAAAAACAGATGGCCTCTTGGGGCGCGAGCCATGAGGCGACCCAAGGGGGTGTCTTCTGGTTGTTTAAAAGGTTGTAACAAACACCTTTTGTGTTAACTGTTTGCGAATATCGTTTGTGTGACTTGATGTCAGATTTGCAACTTTGAAAAGTATAGCTTGCAAATAAAAATGTAAAATATATATGCTTAGCCATATCGTACTCGAATTAGATCGACATGGTGTATATGTTAACCAAAGGTGATATGGTCAAGTTAAAGATGAAAATAAAATGAAATAAAACTGAAAGAAAAATATATGATATGAACTAATTGTGTTAAGTTCCTTGATTTGTAATTAGTCAACATATGTCAGCGTTCTTGGGATTAAATCGACGTGGTATAAGGAACTAAGGATGATTATGAATTTGACTAAAATGCTTGAAAATGTGAATAGGTAAGGAAAAATGCTAAGCAAAAGAAAAGGGTGTTAAAATATCCATTAATTTATAATTAACCAATAATATCATTGAGTCACGGATTAAACCGTCATGGTATAAGGAACCACGGATGATTTCGGTAATGGTCAAAAAATTTCATAAGAAAATAAATTAAAATGGTAAAAACCGTAAAAGAAAATAAAGGAAAATAAAAGGATAATGTTGCGTAAATTCGAACACAAACAAGTTTGGATTTCTGTATGAGAGGCCCATTAGGGCGCGACTCAGAGGACGACATAAGGGGCCCCTGTTTCAGACTAAAACCCGGTTTTGGCTCGATCTTTCCATGTTTTGAATCGTGTTATGCATTGTTTATGCTTATAAACTCATAAAAACAGTAAAGTCATGAAATAAGTGGAATATTTACAGCTTGAAACTTACATGTTATGATGTGTGAGAGGTAGAAGAAGTTTGAGACGGTTTTCTCGTTATGCGACCACTCAGGATCAAAATGAGTTTAAAAGAGTGCCTAAAAAAAGGAATTTGTTTTGAAAAGATGTTGTTTGAAAACATGTTGATTAATGTTGAGTTGGTCGAATGGGTCAGTCGAATTCACGGCGAAGGTACCAAACAAAATGTGTAAGGCTTGTGTTTTCGATCGGTAGGTCGAAAACACGTGTCGATTTTTCAACTTAGTAAGTCAAGACATCTAGAAGTTGAAGGGAGAGGTGAAGGGGTGGAACACTCCCGTAGTTGTAAATGGGGGTGAAAAAGGGGTATTTATAGAGATATTTGGGATGGTAGGTCGGTTGAGTTTTCTTGGAGGCTAAGGAGGAAGCCGAAAGTGGCGCGAGCGACCTAGTGCCCAAATTGGGTGTCCTGTCCTTTTCAATTTGGGCGTGGCCTTTGCTCTTTCTAATTTTTGGTTGGTTTGATTTGTGGTGTTCACTATGATATCGTGTAAGATAGTTGTAGAGTGTTATTTAGGTGTTATTTAGGATGGGTATTTTGTGCTTGACTCGGGTTTGATTCGTGTTGAGTCAGGAATTGAATTTTGAGTCGGTTTGTTGCCCGGTGTCGAGTTTGATTCTAATTTGTGTCATTTTAATGAAAATGGCATGATAAAACCATTCATTAGAGTTTCTTAGATGGTCGAGACTCGGGTTGACTCGGGTTGCGAGTTTCTGAGTCGGCTTTGGGTCTGAAGTCGATTTTAAGTCTAAATAGTGTTGTTTTAATGCAACTGAAGTTAGAAAACCATTTTTGAAATTATTTTTCAGTCCGAGCAATGCATTAAAACGTCTTATGTATAGCCAATCCAAGCACGCATATCAAAACACGTTGTAGTCCGATCATCATCGGGTGTTTTTTTGAACATGTAGATACTGGGTATCTACACCGTTGCATTTGTCATATTTGTAGAATAAAAATCCATTTAAACGAACTCAGGTCAATTGACTCACCCAGTAGGTCGGTCGACCTGAGACTCCAATTCCTCATTTCAGCATAAATATTCTCACAATTACAGAAATTTTACGCAAAATTCAAAATTTTTAAAAGCTAAAGGAATAACAACCCATACAACTTTATATTTACATGCTATTATAACTATCAATTATAAACCTCATCGTATAAATAAACTTCATATACTAGTGCATCATTTTTATCATTTCTCAATTGTTAAATGCGATATGTTAATGTTTTTGTTACCTATTATCAAGAGATGTTGGGAACCAGCAATAAGGTAAACAACATAAGTTTGCCTGTGGTGCACATTGGGAGGGTCATTTCTAATGATCATCATAGTATGTTGTTGGCTCCTATCACAAGTGAGGAGGTCAAAGCTGCTATGTATGAAATCTGTGGCACAAAGGCTCCAGGCCCAGATCGATAGTAGTCAGTTCTACAAGGATACCTGGGAGATTACTGAATCTAATATTATCAATGCAGTTAAAGTTTTTTTTGCCAGAAGGAAGTTGCTTAAATAGGTAAATGCTACTATGGTTACCCTGATTCCCGAGGTTGATATGCCCAAAGATGTTACCCAGTTCAGGCCCATTGCATGTTGTAACACAGTTTACAAATGCATAAGTAAAGTGTTGTGTCAAAGACTGAGTAGAGTATCCTCCCTGACATAATTTATCCATCTCAAAGTGCTTTTATTAAAGGAAGGGACATTGCGGAGAACATACTTATTTTCCAGGACCTTGTTAGGATGTATAACAGAAAAGTGTGCTCCTCTAGAGCCATAAAGAAGATTGATCTGCTAAAAGCGTATAATTCCATTTAATGGGAATTTGTGAGAGCTATGCTAGATGCCCTTAATCTCCCTGCTGCTTTCTCCCATATTATTCTTGAATGTGTGACCTCTTCAACATACACTTTATCCCTCAATGGGGAATCATTTAGATTTTTTAAGGGCAAGAGGGGGCTGAGATAAGGGTACCCCTCTCCCCTCTAATAATTGTAATTTGTATGGAATACCTGGGCAGGATATTGCAAAAATAGGGGATTATGTGCCTTTCTGATATCACCCTCTTTGTGGAAGAATTATGCTTAATCACCTAGCTTTTGCAGATGCTCTTAATATTTTGCAAAGGTGGCAGAATGTCTATAACATGTATGATCAGAACATTTAAATCTTTTTCTAGAGCATCAGGGCTTAAAATGAATAAGGTTAAGTCAAGTATCTACTGTAATGGGGTGAAGAAACATGTGATAGATGAGATAGTTATGGTTAATGGTATAACTCGTGGATCTTTGCCTTTCAAATATTTAGGCATCCCAATTGCTGCTAGAAAGTTATCAGTGTTAGAATGCTCAAGTTTGGTTGATAAAGTTGCTGGCAAGATCAGAGCTTTAGGATGCAGGAAGCTGAGTTATGTTGGTAGACTGATTTTGATTCAGTCAGTTCTCTCAAATCTGCACACTTACTGGGTGAAATTATTCATATTGCCTACATCCATTCTTAAGCAGATATAGTTTGCATTTATAGGAATTTCCCGTGGACAGGATTGGATAATGATCATGGATAGGCTTTGGTGGCTTGGGATCAAATCTGTAAGACTAAAGTTCATGGTGGCTGGGGCATTAAGGACATTGTGGGTTGGAACAAAGCTGCCCTTGGGAAAAACATTTGGTGGTTGGCCCAGAAAGAGGACCACCTATGGGTGAGATGGGTGCACTCTATTTTCACAAAATTTGGGAATTGGGTTAATTATCAGCCTAATCAAAGTGGCAGTTCGGCATGGAAAAAAATGTGGAGGCTGAATAATCAGATGCATAGTGGCTATGTTGGGAACTAGTGGATGCATAACAAAAATCATTATACAATTTAAAGTGGATATGAATGGCTGAATCCAGCTCCTGTAAAGGCTACTTGGTATCCGTTTGTTTGGGTGAAGGAGGCTTTCCATAAACATAGTTTTATAGGGTGGTTGATGGTGAATGATAGACTGTTAACCAGAGATAGATTGATAAGCATGGGCATTATTTCTAATGGGGATTGTGATCTTTGTGAAGCAGCATAGGGATCACACTCTCACCTTTTCTTCCATTGTGAATACAGCAATATGTGTCTGGACTTACTTTCTACCAGACTTGGGTGCAAGTTAGTAGTTCAGAAAGTGAGTGCTTGGCGGGGGGACGTTCCCTTTCTCCATCGTCAGGCTCAGACAGAGAGTGGCTGCTTGTATTCCAGCTCTAATATATAAAATCTGGTGGACTAGGAACATTTGCAGATTGCAGCAGCATCTTCACAAACCAGAAATACTAATTCAAAGCATTTTCAAAGATAGGGAGCTCTTTGGACTCTAATTTGCAACTAATTGTAGTGCTGAAAAGTTTATTTTTAACTTGTGCAATCTATAGTTGTAATGTGTAGGTTATAAAAGCAAGTCATGTGTATGAACTCTAAAATGGTATTTTATTAATATATGCTTACCATTTATTCAAAAAAAAAATGTGATATGCAATGCTTCCTAGTATCATACTTGTCAATATAACTACTTACTACGCAATTCAACACATAAATCACTTCTGTATGTTAACTGTTCATTATATCATGCTTGAACGAAATTAAAATAGTCGTCAATTACATCATAGCATTATTTTTGTATTCACTACGGAATACACTTCCTCTTTTCAACCATTACCACATCTCTTTCATATTGCCATTTCAGAAACCTCAAACTTCCACTTTCATAATCATGACAGTCCACCGCATTACATAACAGCTGCTTAACAATTTCTCACTCCAATGATCCTAAACTAACAACCAATATTACAACTACCACATAACATCCACTCTATCTACCCTCGCTCCTTAATTTTTGCCTCGGTGTTCTGTTCGAAACTAATAGGGCCATAACTCGCATTAAGGATGTCTCTCTAACCGAGCTAAGGGGTTTACTAATAGCTTATACCCGAGGTTCCTTTTAGTTAGACTAATCCTAGGTTCATTATGTTCATTTGTTAGCCCTAGGATCATTCGCTCTGGTACCACTTTGTAACACCCCTATTTCGGAAGGAGCCTTTAGTAAGGCATTCCCGCCTAACTGGGAATGTTACCATCTCGATAAACCGAGGCAGTGAATAACAAAGTAAAACAACCAAAGGTACTTTAATAAAATTTTACATTATTAAGAATAAATAGCCTCAAATGGACATTACAACTCAAACCAACTGATAAATAATAAGTGTATGACAATAGTTAGATGAATCGTGAAAACTTGACTCATATCATCTCGACATCACTGGTCCCAGCCACATCACAACACACAACATCAACAACTAATCTATACCTGCTAGACATACTGCTCCACATTCAACCGGAAATTATTGAACGGAACAACACAGGCCACCCCGGAACTAGGTGACAATTTGACACAAGACATACACACGTCAACCACTAGTTGAGTTGGGATAAAATGGTACAATATCTAATAAATAACCGAAGTACAATTACATAACCAAACCAATCACAACAAAAAATACACTTGAGTGCCCGGTCTCACGTCTCATACGGGCCAACCGCCACCACTGTCACCATGTATGGCACAACTCTCTTAACACCATGCACATACCAAAATATAGCACAACTCCCTGGTCACCGTGCTCATATCACCATGGTACAACTCCATGGTCACCGTACCTTCTCCATAAATGACAACACAACACAATGGTACATCTCCATAGTCACCATGCCTCAACCACACCATACACTGGCGCATCTCCCTGGTCACCGTGCCGCATTAATACAATAATATATAAACACAACAGTAGGACAAAGAAAATAGTAATCACGCAATCATAGTAATGTTATATAATAAAATTCATCAGCTCATATTCACGGCCTAGGTCGACCAACCCAGTACCCGCATCAGTCCCTGCGCATAAACATTGCATACTTTCTCGTATCACATCTTAAAATAATAACCGTAGCAATGCAATATCGCCATCACGAAAATGAAACATAACATGTGTCTACCACACCTTAGGTCGACCGACCCAGTAGCCAGGTTGACCGACCCACGGTGCAATGCGCCCTGTAAACACGATTCAACAATTCTATCGCAACACAATTCTGCAATAACAATTATATGAATACAATTGAGTATGATATCCCTACCTTTTCGCAATGAATTCGCAACACAAGATAATCAATCACCTAGAAGCATTCCCCTATGAATTCGCCACCTAATAACAATTAATAACAATGACAAATAATCCACAATGGTACTAACTAACGACGGACGTAGACTATTACTCGAACCCCCCCCCCCGCCCCCAATTCCCAGACTCGACCTTAAAGTATAATGACGTAAGGACAAACCTATGAAAGCAAACTATGACCTTCGTGCTCTCTTCCCCTCCTTCTGATCTACTACTCGGTCTCTTTCTCTTCATCTTAGGTTTTAGGTTTTTGTTTAAAACTAAAGAAAGTATCATATGGTGGCTAACATGGGGTATATATAGGTTTAGTCAATAAATTTAGTAATTAAGAACATCATAGAAAAGGCCCAAAATCCGGTACAACTTTCAAGTCGATGGACCCCAACGCCACAACTCAGCTTCGCCCACCTAATTGCAAACGACCGCCATTTTGTTTTAGTTATCAGAATGAAGCATGTGACCATGCGTTAGAAACCAAATACCATAAGCTTTCACCTTCAATTCGAATCAACCCCATCAGAACTCTATAACTCCAGATATAATAGTTTGAAGTTGACCCTTATACGAGCAACCATACTTCCAATATACTACTTAAACAACTCACTACTTTGACGCACAAAAGGTCTTATAACTTTAAGAAAAAATTATGGGTATTACACTGATCCATCTAGCTTTGACATGTTCCCCAAAGACAGTTTAGGTCACATTAGGACTTGATCGAGTCATGTTGCTTTGCCATGGCCGTAATTTGAATTTTTGGCCTTTTCAGTCTCAATTTGCATCAGTTTCGCCTTGTTAGGGCGTTGTTAAGATGTTTTGCTAGGAGTAGTTTTTATGGGCCATGCGTGAATTAGGTGGGGGGGGGGGGGGGTGTATTTGCAGGATTTCACTCGTCTTTCACTTGAAAATGGTGAGTCGGTGGTTTTTTGGTGCTAGTTTACTTTTATAGATTGGATGGGGTCGGGCGGGGTTGCCCTTGTTGGTTTGTGTTGTTGTTGTTTTGGTTTTAAAGGTTATTTTTGCTTATTGTTTTTTGTTTGGCTATGTCTATTTTGTGCCGTCATAATATTGATATTTCGGCTAATGTTGGGCTTTCTTTCTTGCTTTCAGGTGAGTGTTCTAGGGCTTCTAGGCCCACTGGTCCAGAGTCGGGCCTTCGGGAGGAGGAGGGTGTGAGGACCTTGGAGTCTTTGACCCAAACTAGGCCGATAGGTACCTAGGGTCGTAGGTTAATGTGGAGGATGTCGTTGAGGAGGCCCCCTGAGCCTAGGGAGGCTGGTGGTGTTAGAGGAACTCGGGCGGAGTCCGGGGCTGGTCCTTCTGGGATGAGGGTCGGCCCTAGGAGGAGAGCTCCTCGGGTCTCCAGGTGGGAGCTTGAGGGAGTTGTTCGGGTTGTTGAGTGGGGACCCCGTCGTACCGTTGTAATACCCCCATTTATCCATGAGCCTTAGCTAGGCATTCCTAGATAAATAGGACTGTTATCATTTCAGTTTCCTGAGGTACTGAATACAAAGGTACCAATCCAAAGGTACTTTATTTAAATTTAACTTTAAATTGTTTTATTACAACTGAAACAATCAACTGACTTAAGTATAAATTACAAACTTGCAGCGAAAATAATAAATTCTTAAATATAAATTAAATAGTATCTGAACCAAGTGAGCTAGACGCCTATGTCCATCCATGCTCTCGCCCAAGCTCCCTTGCCCAGCTAAATAAGTACCTGTTATTTTAAAGCTGCTCTCCCTTTAACCGGAAATATTAAATGGCTCACCACAGGACTCATTAATTAAAGCAGACATCATTTTACTTTGACACATAGACAAACACACATGTCAACCAATGGTTGAGTGGAACTAAGCAACAGTAAACAATAATAATAATGAATGATATGATATGACATGATATTATATGCAAATGCAACTGATCTCATCACCCGAAACTCTCGTTCATCCCGCTAATCTATGGACCGACATATACAAATCATCCTAACCCATAGTTGAGGTATTCAAACATCCAAGAGAGAAGCCCTGCAGAACCAGCTTGGGGAAACCAATGCAATATGTCATGCCAATATAATTCATCTCAGACAGGAGGCTGAGGTATCCAATGCAATAAAAATGCCAATGTTATGCCAATGAATAAGAAATAATAATAACCAATAAATTCTTCTCAGACACAAAGCTGAGACATTCAACAATAATTAATAACCACATCTAATAATCCAATAATCCATCCAATTCACATTACTTTTATAATTTGCACAAACCCTTACTAATGACAAAAGTTGAGTAGTTATCCTACCTGATTAGCCAAAGTCATGGTCGGTCTTAAGTAGACATGAACACGGGTCAACAACACAATATAAACCCTTATACCATATACCACCCCTCGGTCAAACCACCACCCACAGTCGGCCAACGGTGGTCTCGGGACAGGAGTCAAGTCAACGGCAGGCCATGGTCAGGGTTGGTCAATGGTGTAAATAATTGAAAGACAAATTAGATACAAGACGATTTTAAGACAACTTACCTTGAGACAATTAAAAGATGATGATTTTCCTCCTAGTTTCTCCTTCCTTCTAATTCTCCCTCACACTCTCTCTTATTATTGGTGTGTTTATGAATTCTATGTGGAAAAGTTATGTGTGAAGAAGAGTAGGTCCTATTTATAGGAAAAGGTGGTAGTAGGAAGCTTCTAGGAAGTTCCCTTTCTTTATTATATTTTACTATTATTTTCTCATATTATTAACAATATTATTATTGCATACTACCGTCACCAAATAACACCGCTAAACCGTGTAGCCTTACACGCCTATCATCATGCTGCTACTTATTTTATTTTTCTTATTATTTCCGTCCTATATCATAATTCGTAAAATATAATTAAATATCTTTATAAAATACATTTGCCACATTTTAACATTGAGTAACGTTTGACCATGCCGTAAAATTACGGGGTATTATAGTCTTCCCTCTTTAAAAAGAACTTTGTCCTGAAATTCACCCAAAACAACTCCAATATATGACTAAAACAGAGAATAACTGATCAATAATAACTCAACAAAGTCTCTTATATTATTAAAAATGCAACGAAATACCGAGGTACTACATTCTACCCCCTAAAGAAAGGGTTATGTCCCCGTAACCAACTCACCTAACAAAATTATTGGGATACTTTTCTCTCATAGTAGCTTTAGCTTCCCATGTAACTTCCTCTACATTATGATTAGTCAATAAAACCTTCACTAAAGCAGTCTCACCATTACGAGTCATCCTCACCTTCCGATCAAGAATCTCCTTAGGCACTTCCACATAAGATAGCTATTAATCTATTTCAACATGGTCAGGCTCCAACACATAAGTGGGATCACTCACATACCTCCTTAATTGAGAAACATGGAACACATTATTGAATTTATCCAAAGTTGGGGGGTAATGCTAAATGATATGCTACTTCTCCAACTCTGTCCAATATATTGTATGGTCCAATAAACTTCTAGCTCAACTTTTCTTTCTTCCCAAATCTCTGTTGGAATATGTGTCCTCCGACAATAATGCGATCACGACTGTTGATCATGATGACCACATGTTTAAATCTCATTATAAAGAATACTATTGGGAAGTAATTTTTACTGTCAACTGATCAACATATATCGGTAATGATTGGCTGACTAGAGTTTGACATTACTGTCGTGCGACGGTGGTGATCAGTTGATCCCCTAGGTCATACCTATAGGGCAACACTCTTAATTGATCATTTAATTAATCGTTTAACGTTACGAGTTAATTAAATTACTTGAAAATTGACGGACGATTTTGGAAGTAAAATTTACGTATCACATTGGAATTTGATTAAATGAGATACTGGTGCGAGTAATCGAATTGTATCATTACTCGGATGAAATTATTGTTTAAAGAAACAATTAAAATTGAATGAATTATTATAAATACAATTTGTTGTGATTTATAATTGGTAAAATATTTTGGTACAAGTAATTATGAATTACTAAAGTCGATTTTTGTATATGACGTATTTTTATTAATACGTTGATTTTTAATATGTTAAAAATACATAACAATTTTATGTTACATATGACATGTGACATATTGACAAATTTGACAAAAAATAAAATGGGTTCCATTTTATGAAAGTGCCGAAATAAGGAGGAGGTTTAGGCTAATATTGTGTTTGTTTAATTAGTTGAGAACACAATTATTTACCCTAATTATCTAGCCATGCACACCTAGTTTACATTGTGAAGACAAACAAAGGCATGCATTGGCTCCCCTACCCTCCTCCTACCCGGTTTCTCATGGAGCCAAACCAAGAGTTTTTGCTTTATATTTTTACTTGCACTAGTTTATAAATTAGTGCATTAGAAAATATTCATTCATCCACCAAAAATATTTTTAGAGAGATAAAAATATTTCACTTCCTCTTCTCCTCTCCTAACCGGTTTTTGGGAGTAAAACCAAAATTATTTTGGGTTATTTTTCTACAAAATTAATATTATCTAGTATTCATAGTATTAATTTTATTAAGAGTAAGCTTTGGGTATAAAGCTTTGGGAGAGATCCTATACTTGGATCTTAGTTCTTCCATTAAAGGAAAGCACAAGAACAAGAGAGAAAGGTGATCTCTCTTGTGCCCATATTAACCGAATTTCCAATGTAAGAACAATATTTCTTCTTTATTTTGTTTAAATGTTTGCATGCATAAGATCATTCTTTAATTTTATGACAAATTAAATTAAACATATATGAATATGTCAAGTATATAGATCTACTTTTCCTTCAAATCGGTATCAAGAGCCAAGGTTGTTTGCATGCAAATCGGTTAAAAGTTTTTCCGAGTTATAAAGATTAACATATAAAACTTGTATAATTTGTGTTATTATGATATATCACGAAATTAATTCATGCATGTTAAAATTTCTGGTCCTAAAATGTTTTTAGGATATTTTGGTTAATTTACGGATTTTTATTGTTCATATCATACAATAATGGCATTGAAATATGATTTTATGATTAAAAATGTCATTTTCGGACTAAAATTAGCTATACTTCGTATTTTCCAGTGATTTTTGGATATGTTGTCACATATATTATTTTGAGATAACCTGTAAATTTTCATAATTTTTGGACTTCTTAAATTCGGATTTAGGTGAAAAATAGGTTAATATGAGATAAATTTCGAATCTGGTCATAGAAATTTAGTATGTTGTCACATGCAATTTTACAAGATGTGTGTAAAATAATAGGCTATATATAGTGAAGTCTTTTTGCATGATTTATGGATTTTTGAAGAAAAATAGCATAAATAGTGACATTATTAGTGAAAAAATTAATAAAACATAATCTATGACTAAGGAAAAACATTATATGTTGCATTTTATTATCGTTTTCAGATCTAAAATTGAAAAGTTGATGTATATAAGTTTTCACATGTTGTTATGATTATTTTAGTTAAAACCGATAAACCGCAACATTGTTTTTCCGGAAAAAAATTCGCAATTCTTAACCTAAGTTTTTGAACATTATGAGTGTCATGGTGTTTTTTCCAGAATGTTCATGAGTTTAAATTTTGAATTTTGAATTTATTTGAAATTTTTGTGATTTATTTGAAGTTCATAGCTTATTTTTATAATTTTAAGTCCATTAATGAACAAATTTTATAAATATGAGTTAATTATGGTCAAATAACTAGTGAAGACTAAATTTTGAGTCCTAAGAGGTTAGGGTAATTAACTTATGCATAAATATGAATTTATGTAATTTTTGTGATTGTAAAATGTTGAAATCACGCAAATCCGTAAAAACCGAGTAATATACGATATTGGCTAATTAAAGGCGATTTAGCATAAATTGGGCATGTTCATACATATTATAATGCTGAATTTTCATTATGATTGTCATAATTTTAATTTATGTAATTTTTGAATTATGTAATTTTTACTTAGTATGGCCTTAGATTTTAATTGGTATTCCCGAAATGTATGGGAATATCGATTCGGTTGTAATTTTATTGTGATCTCGTATCACCGTCTTGTAATTTAATAGATTTATTTTATTTTAGTTACATATGTATAATAGGAAATTATGTAATTTATTATGTAATTTTATTCATTTCGGAGTTCCCAAAGACGGATTTCTTCAAGATGGTGATACATAAAGACGGTGTTACCTCGAGATGCGTGCCACAACCGAAGTTCAAGGGACCAATGGAGTTGGTTCCGAATATATAATAGTTAAATAGTTTTTATTTCTATTTTAGGAAGGCCATACTAGGATTTATTTTTATGTTTGCATTTTATTTATATGTCACATGCATCGCTAAATCGCCATAACTAACACATGCATCATCATCTTCATCGAGTTTATCGACCGTGTCAATTAAAATTATCGTAGTTCACCGCTTTAGTTCACTAAAAACGTGATAGATAATAAATTGACATGACCTCTCGCTAAAATAATTAATTGAGACATAGCCTTACAAAATAGTAGAAACCATGAAAACCAATTTCGCGAGGGAGTGCACTCGGGCACACCGGGGTACAAACCTTGTTACGTAGGGGAAGTGGGTGATAAATGTTTATCCACCGAATTCATGTTGATAAGGGATGAATCGGCCACACCGTGCCTAAGTTAATATGGGTTTGGATCATGGACACATTTATTCGAAATTTGGATTGAACTCAACAAAAGTTTTTCGATAAGGGTTTTATCGGCCACACCGTCCCCTTATTGAATGTGTTTTGGGCTAAAGATAAATGTTAATGTAATGTTATCGACCAAGAGTTCAAAAAGTAGAATCGATTAAAGCGTTAATCCACCGAGTTTTATTAATAAGGGATGTATCGGCCACACCGTGCCCAAATTAATATGAATTTGGGTCTTGGAATCATTTATCTAGTTGGGTAGAGGTCACTAGAAAAATGCATAAAACTTGTTTAAATTATAATTTTTACGAGTATTATTAAAACGAAATTTGTTTTACTCCTTCTATTTTGTTTTGTAGACCACTTCTTTTTCTCATAACAAATGGCAACACCAACCCCTATTGCAACGCCTCTCACTAATTCATCATGGCTCCGATCCTTCATGGATCGATGTAAACTTGAAAAGAATGGGTCAAATTTCTCCAATTGGGATGCCCAACTCAAATTAGCCGCCCAAGGTGACGACAAGCTTCGTTACCTCACCGAGGCCTCTCCACCCGAACCTACTACTAGGTCGACCGCCGCCACTAGGGATGCATATGAGGCTTACCAAAAGGAGTCCGCCGCAATGAAAAATGTCTTAATATTTGCGATGGAGGCGGATCTCTAAAGGAGAGCCTTTAAAATGGGCAATGCTAATGAGATTTACTCCAAGCTTGTGACAATGTTTTCACAAACTCCGCGGATCGTCCAATATGAGGCGGCCGCGGCATTCTTTGATCTCGACTTCAAAGAGGGCCAAAAGGTTAGCCCTCATGTGCTCAAACTTATGGAGCTTGTCGAGACCTTGAAGATTCAAAAGGTTGAAATCCCCAAAGAACTTGTTGTAGATAGGATTCTACACTCCTTGTCCAAAGTCAAAGCATATGTTCAATTCCGGTTGAATTTTAACATGCAAGACAAGGATGTGTCTCTTGAAGAATTGCACAAGTTACTTGTGCAAGCCGAAAGGGACATGGGGTTAAATGTGAACCCACCCAAGGATGTGCTTAACATAAGCACAAAGAGTAAGGGGAAGTTCAAGACGAATGGGAGGAAGGGTAAGAAGCTAGCTCCCACTTTCACCAAAGCTAGGACTTGTGAAGCTAGCACTTCAAAAATCAAGAAGGGTCCTCTTGATAAATGCCATTATTGTAATGGTATGGGACATTGGAAAAGAAATTGTTCCAAATAACTTGGTGATATTAAGGCTGGAAAGATTACTCCAGTAGGTAAATGACTATCCTTTCTTTTATGTTTCTAATTCAACTATGGTATTGTGATACAAAGTTGTGATAATGTATCTCCCTTTTAATTGTAAATAGGGCCTCCACCAAGCAAAGACAAAGGAAAAGAAAAGCAAGCTTAAGAAACCATCAAGGAGCTAGGAATAGCTTTCATGGAGCTTCGCTTTTTATTGTCTTATTTTAAATTATGTTTTGAATTTTAGAACCTTTAGTTTCCGTGTTCGACATGGAAAGATATTTTGGATAATGGGTTGTATTTTGGATAATGGTGACTTGGTTTGCAACCCAAGTCACTCGTTTTATCATTTTATCCTTTTGTTCTAAAATTCATGTTTAAATGCTTACTCTTAGAAACATATAACCTAAAGTGATCTAATAGTCAAATATAATGATGGGTTTCATTATATGTCCACATGCTTAAGGCTTGTGTATGATCATTTATAAAGTAATTTTGAGTCTATGAACTCTCTTAATGGTATGTCAATCACCAAGTACACATATGAAATCTAAAACTATTAGTCAATCTATGAGATAGTTCTCCTTATAACTTCAACATCATTATTTGTGTCTCATATGCTATCTTTGAATCTATAGTGTATTTATTCTAAAGATAGAGTGGGAGAAAAATGAAGACACAACACACGAGGCAAGATATATTTTTTTGTACTTGTGTAAATGAGATCTACACAAGAGAGAATGATTTGAATGAAGGTATATCTATTTAAATAGTATACTCAATAGATGAGATCTATGGTCTCAAGTAAGTTCTATATGACTAAAGAGACCAAGTGTAGTAATCGTAAGAGAATGTTCTCAAGATAACTACACGAGGAGACCAAAAGAAAGTTTTGGAACAAAATGACTAAAGTAAAGTCTTGACAAGAGTTTTGACTAAGTTTATGAAAAAATTTGACCAATAGTTTCAACCTTGAGATTTACTTAAGAGTCTAAATGAATCAATGTAACATCCTAGTAATAAGTGATATTTATGACTAGAGGTTGCAAGGTTTGATATACCGATATCTCCAATAGCCAAAGTTTTAAACCACGCAGATGTCATTACTTAACCTCATTATGAAAATGAATTGGTTAAACATCCTTCTAAAAGGGATATTTTGAAGGATGTGTATTAGATATTACTTATATTTAATAAATGACATTGCCACACATCATTATGACATGAGTGTGTTAGAGATTTAAAATCTCTTTCCTTAAGGTTAAAATGAGACCTCTTCGAAATAGGAATTTTGAAAGGATATGATGGGAACATATATGGTTTCATCTTAATAACTTTGCAAAGCAACATACATTCCAAATTTTGAAATGTGTTCAATTGAGTAATCAATTTCGAAACATGTGGAATTAAGTGGGAGCATTAGAAATTATCATGTGAAAACATGGAATTTAGTGGGAGCTATCATCCTTTGAATGTTTACAACTCATTACTCATTAGGAATGACGAGCTAATATCTTCTTTCACAAAGAAGTATTTGAGTTTTCAATTCTGGATGAATTTAGACTATGATGAATCCAATTACGACAAGAAATATTGGATTAGTATTAAGAGATACACATCGTATCAACATTCACATAGGTTATTCATGTAGATGAAAATGGAATTGCCATTAGCAGTCATGGTCGTTCACTGAACCTATGAACGGTTGATCTCATGATTATTAGTAACTAATGTTTCCGCCATTAGAATAATCATGCGCATGTCCAATTATGAATCATATGCATAAGAGCATGATGATTCATTGGTAAGCCATAATAGAAACGTCATGAATTCGCGAGAAGAATCCGATGAGCGATTTCGGTGTTTGACGGAATGCTCTATTGTGTGTCAAGGACATGTAAGGATTTATGAGAATCCCAAACCTTTAAAGCTAGAAAGAGAAATAAGAAGTTTTGGAAAGATACTTAGTTGAACAAGAAGTTGCTCAAAACTAATCTTTCCTAATATACTAGGACTTTTGAGAAGTACTAGGTCAATCATCTTGACAAATTGTTGCAAGACTCTGCAAAACATATACCTAGTGCATTGTGTGTGAATGGAGCACTTGATCAGTACAAGTTATATCGTTCACCACAAATTCGTTCGTTATGTGATAATCAATAAGGAATTTCTTTCAAGATAAAGAATAGAAACCAAGGTCGGGAACCTTGATGTGTACTTGGTAAGATTCATGCTATGAGAGAGAACATGACTGTAAAGGAAAATGCAAGTATAAGAAGTTTGAACACATGGACACATGGCATGTTAAACTTCTATTGCAATCAATAAGTTTTTACACTTACGATATGCATCACAAGGTTGTAATATGGTATTGACTACCCGAGTGTGATGTCAACATTTGTCGTTTGAGTTGTTATTAACTCACCTTATACTTTGTTACATCCAACGGGTTGTAGAGACAATTGAACCCCGTTAAAGTGAACGTGGATTAACATTGTATTTGCCCATAGCTACTTGTATGAGGTGACGTCTCGAAGTGACTAGAGTGTGATGCGATTGATGGCAAGTTCAAGTTCCATAGAGTCATGTGAGATGACTAGTCGAGCACATAGGCAGACTGTTAGGAACATTTTGTCGGGCCTAATGACCGCTTATAGAGTTCTGGCAAATTTATATAGCCTGGTCGTGGCAAGAGCTGCTATAGTATTCAAATGAGTCGATTCTTTTGACTAAAGACTATTCGCATAAGATGGCACAGTTTCAGATTAACTTTGATTTGTGTTACTACGACCTTCGTAAATGGGGTCAAATGGGCATATTTTAGGTTATGATGGCTGTGGCTAGTCGAAGAGAATGAGTGCGATAGGAATTGTCCACCCCTAGTCAGGGTTATAACAATATCTCAGGGCCACTCGAGGAGTAATGAACTGGAAATGCGTGGCCACGCTCGGAATGTATCCATGGTGGATAAATCCGGTCAATCAGTTATTCTCCAGATCGAGGAAACCACTCTCGATATGATCACTTGCAAGTACGACCTGAAAGACAGCTTGCATTGAGTGTGAGATAGTAATAGGACAAGAGAATTGGTGACGCACACTTGTCAAGGACAAGTGGGAGATTGTTGGAATATGTTGTGGGAAATAAATCTGTATACTTCCCTTAAACTAGAAGGATTATAACGATTTAATAAAGATGATCTAAGGTCATAAAATAAAATACATAAACATAAGTAAAAAGATTTAGAATTAACCTTCGGTCCTAGCAAATATGGCCTAAGAACAATATCAAAATTGATATTCGCCTATTAGTTGCACCCAAGACGATCTGAGATATGCCATTTGATTATGCTAGAAATCAATCTAAAATTTTCTGTAAAATTTAATTGTCTTTGTGTTCTTGTGATGGGAAAGAGAAGGCAAGGTCAAGAAAAAACATTAGGGTAGAAATAATTTTCTACCTTTCTTTTTATACAGACCGAAACTTGGAGTCAATTAGGAAAAGAAAAACTTTCCCTAATTTCGGCCAAGTGAACCGAAATAAGGAGTATTTTTCTCCTTATTTTGGTCTTTCCAAAAATATATAAAGTGTGTTAAATTGTCATCTAGTGAGGATCGAACCCATGACCTCTTGGCTTGTGTACCCTCACTATTACCACTATGACACATTCAACTTGTTGATATTAAATACAACTGATTATATTTAACTACGAATTAACATATTAATTCGTCCAAACTAACCTTATATACATTTAATTTAAATATAACTTATTATATTTAATTTACGAATTGACAATTAATTCGTCTCAACTTAATATTATTTAATTTATTAAATAATTATCTCATCAACACATTAACTAACTTTTTAGTCCATTTGGGCATCAATGTAATTATATTTCTATAACCACATTTCTCAAACACGTCCTATAGGTGTGACCTTTAGGGACCAGTTGATCACCGCCATCTGTATGATAATAACGTCAAACTTTCTAGCAAGCCAACCGTTATTAGGTAAACGTTAATCAACTGATTAAATATACGAAGTATACCCTTGTGAACCTGTAAGAGATTTACAAATCTTATCACACTAATTTGTGGAGGACACAAGCTCCAACAAACTCCCACTTGTCCTCACAAGTGTATGTGCGATAACCGATTCTCATATCCTATAAAATTTCTCCCACTCAATGTAAACCAATTTGCAAATCCGAATTCACAAAGGTTGTATTTTACAAGCGATCAGTATCAAGAGTGGTTTTCCCGACTAGAGAGTAACTTAACTGATAAACGAATCAACATTCGAGCATGGCCATGCATTTCAGTTACAACTCCTCGAGTGGCCCTGAGAAATAACTATACCTGATAAGGGTTGGATATTTTCCTCAACTCGAATCCTGCAGACGTAAGCACAGTATGAATTGACCCAGAAAAAATCTACTTAGCCCCAGTTACGGTAGACCGTGAGAAAGAAACCAAAGTCACCCAAAAACTGCCTTAATCTCAAGAGACAGTTGATAGTCAAAAGAATCGACTCTAAGTACACAATGGATGCCCTATCCACGACCTGGCACCGAATGTTATAAAACATTTAGTACTCCATTACGTTGTCACAAAAAGTTGTCCTACGAGGTATCGTCATAATCTCGTATCTGTGATCGATTAGTCAACCGTTTAACTTATGGTTCGTTGAACCCACCATCAATCGACTACACAATATAATAGCCGGAGTTATCAGCTCTCATTGGCGATTACGGACCAAAAAAAATATAATGTAATTCAGTTCACTTTGTGGCGTTCAATGTTGTCAGTACAATCCACATGAAAAACAAAATATTATATATATAAAACGATGAAGTTATAAATAATATATGAAAAATATAATGTATCAAATCCATAATCAAGTACT
Organism: Silene latifolia; assembly: GCF_048544455.1. Classification (NCBI taxonomy): domain Eukaryota; kingdom Viridiplantae; phylum Streptophyta; class Magnoliopsida; order Caryophyllales; family Caryophyllaceae; genus Silene; species Silene latifolia. Next base: position 27,105,932 of record NC_133538.1, read on the forward strand.
ACAACTCTGGAACATGTTTAATTCCCATGGAATTAACATGCCCTACATGCTTATCATAATTCAGCGGTTTGGTGAGAGGATCCGCGATGTTATCATCCGTCGCAATCTTGTTAATCACTATATCTTCTTGCTCCACGTAATCACGGATCAAGTGAGCCTTCCGAAGTACATGTCTAGATTTGTTGCTAGACTTTGGCTCCTTAGCCTGGAAGATGGCACCTCTATTATCACAATAGATGGTGATCGGGTCATTCGAACTAGGAACTACCGAAAGCCCTTGTAAGAATTGACGCATCCATATCACTTCCTTTGCTGCCTCCGAAGCGGCATAGTACTCGGATTTAGTAGTAGAATCTGCTACAACACTCTGTTTGGAACTCTTCCAGCTGACCGCAGCACCATTAAGAGTGAAGACGAACCCGGACTGAGATTTTGAATCGTCTCGATCCATTTGGAAGCTAGCATCTGCAGAATCAGGTTGCGCATAGCTTAGTATCGCCTCCATAAGTCAATACCCAATCCTTAGTCCTCCGTAGGTACTTGAGGATATTTTTGACTGTTATCCAGTGTGTTTCACCTGGAGTCTTTTGGTACCAACTCGTCATACTCAGTGCATATGCCACGTCTGGACGTGTGCATATCATAGCATACATGATTGATCCTATTGCAGATGCAAAAGGAACACGACTTATGCGCTCAATCCCTTCAGGCGTCATGGGTGACTGAGACTTGCTCAACTGCATCCTAGTCGTCTTAGGAAGGTTCCCCTTCTTGGAGTTGGTTATGCTGAACCTCTCAAGAACCTTATCCAAACAAGACTCTTGACTAAGTGATAACGTCCGTCGTGATCTATCTCGGTAGACTACAGGTGCAAAAATCTCATCATAATGCAATCCTTGCACTTGAGTGAAACCTTATGCCACAAGTCGTGCCTTATAGATATCTGGTTGCGCGTCTACAGAACACTTTATTTTGTAAAGCCATTTGCACTGTAGAGGTTTTACCTTATTAGGAAAATCAACTAGATCACATACGTTATTCTCATACATGGAGTCCATCTCGGATTGCATGGCTTCGAGCCATAGCTTTGAGTCGGAACAGGCCATAGCACCTTTATAGGTTGCGGGTTCATTACTTTCTAGAAGTAAAACATCATTCTCCTCGACCATACCAATGTATCTGTCCGGAGGATGAGAGTCTCTACCCGACCTCCTAGGTTCCTCAGGAATATTAACCGTATCATCAGTTGGAGGTACAACTTCCTCTATCTGTTCCTCGGTTGTTGGTTCTGGAATCTCCGACAGCTCAAAGGTTCTATTACTCGACTTGTTCTCGAGAAATTCTTTCTCTAAGAACGTCGCACTAGCCGCAACAAAAACTCGATGTTCGGTAGGCGAACAGAATTAATGACCAAATGTTCCTTTTGGATAACCTATAAAGTATGTCTTGACCGATCGCGAGCCGAGCTTATCCTCGTGTCTCCACTTGACATAAGCCTCGCAGCCCCAAACCCGAATAAAGGACAAGTTAGGTACTGTTCCCTTCCACATTTCATATGGAGTCTTGTCGACAGCTTTAGACGGACTTCGGTTAAGTATAAGAGCGGCTGACAAAAGAGCATAACCCCATAATGATTCAGGCACTACTGTGTGACTCATCATGGATCGAACCATATCAAGTAAGGTTCGATTTCTCCGTTCGGACACACCATTTAATTGAGGTGTTCCAGGTGGAATTAACTGTAGAGCGATTCCACAGTCGTTCAGGTGTTGATCAAACTCATTTGAAAGATATTCGCCACCCCGATCTGAACAGAGTGCTTTAATCTTTCTACCCAGTTGGTTTTGTACCCTATTCTGGTATTCTTTGAATTTCTCAAAGGACTCACTTTTATGCTTCTTTAAGTAGACATATCCGTATCTACTCAAATCGTCCGTGAAAGTGATAAAATATCTATAGCCATCTCTAGCGGTAATTGACATAGGTCCACATACGTCCGTATGTATGAGTCCTAATAGGTCACTAGCGCGCATTCCAACACCTTTGAAGGAAATTCGAGTCATCTTGCCAATGAGACATGATTCACACGTGCCATATGCAGAAAATCCGAATGAGGGAATAGTCCCATTATCGACGAGTTTCTTTACGCGTTTCTCATTTATGTGTCCCATTCGACAATGCCATAGATAAGTTTGATCTTTGTCACCAACCTTTAATTTCTTATTATTCATGTGTAATACTTCCGTGGTTTGATCTAAGATATAAATTCCATTCATGGAAACTGCTTTGCCATAAATCATTTCATTAAAAGAGAAAATACAACTATTATCCTTTATTGAAAATGTAAAACCGTCTTTAGCAAGTACGGAAACAGAAATAATGTTCTTAGATAAACTGGGTACATAGTAACAGTTATTTAAAGATAACTCAAAACCACTAGGGAGTTGGATTACATATGTTCCCTTCGAGGCAAAGACTACTCGTGCTCCATTCCCGACTCGCAGGTCCACATCACCTTTTTCGAGAGGTATGATGTTCTTTAGGCCCTGCAAATGATTACACAGATGAGAACTACAACCAGTATCTAGTACCCAAGTTCCGAAACTTGCATGGTTAATATCAATCATATGAATATAAGATGACATACCAACAGGAACGACGCGGCCTACCTTGATGTCCTCACGGTAGACGGGACAGTTCCTCCTCCAATGTGCAGTCTTGTGACAATGGTGGCACTCTATGTCACCGCCCTTGCTCTTTGTCTTGCCATGTGAGCCACTAGTCTCACCAGGCGCACTCTTACCGTTTCCTGGCTTCTTAAACTTTGGCTTACCTACAGCTAGGTCGGCATGAGCCTTGCCCTTACCTTTACCTTTGTTGTAAATTGTGAGAACATCCTGCTTCATGCTCCCACTCAATTTCATATCCTTCTCGGTCTGTACGAGGAGGGAGTATAGCTCATGAGGACTCGTTTTCAAGTCATTCATGTAGTAGTTCGCCCTGAAAAGTGCAAAACCATCGTGAAGAGAATGAAGCATGCGGTCAATGACAATGCTCTCACTGATTTTACAATTCAGTGCCTCCAGCTTCTCGACATTCTCAATCATGTGAAGAATGTGTGGGCTAACCAGTTGGCCCTTCTGGAGTTTCGCATCAAAGAAGCGACAGGTATGCTCATATGTGATGATTCTCGGTGCCTTTGAGAACTCATTATTGAGCGTGGTGAAAATCTTGTTTACACCTTGGGCAATGAAGCGTCTCTGCAAATTGGTTTCCATTGCAAAGATGAGTACGTTCTTTATCGCACCTGCTTCCATAACGAAATCACTATAAGCGAGTGACTCGTTAACTAATGCATTTGGGCTTGGGTTGACCGGTATTGGCTCAGTTAAATACCTGAGCTTACCGTCAAGCAGTAGCAGCATTCCGTAGTGCCGCCTCCCAGTCCGCAAAATTGGACCCATCATTCTTCAGTCGAGTAGACTGATTCATTTGGTCCATGAACATTTTAAGCCAGGACGAACGATCTAGTGTGGCCCTAGGCATTGCGATTGCGTTATTTCCAGCCATTTGTTGTAACAGTATTATTGATAATAAGCGTGTTCTACACAGCGAAAGAAGAATAAAATAATAAGCATGCATCGTTTTTATTTTAAGTCTAATGAACTAATGTCATAACGCGAAGACTCAAAAACATTTATACAATTGACCTCCCTCAAAAATTATATAAATGACCCCAAGACTCAATTCTCTGTAAATTGATAAGCTAACATGTTAGCTAATTCTACCGTTCGAATTCTTGGTCGATAAATTTCTGTAAATACTATCTTTAGTCCATCATAATCATGAGAAACTCTTCGGATTACAATGTTGAGGTAAACTAAGTCAACACAACTACTTACCCAACGTAGAAGGGGTCATATTAGGCCTACGGACGAAGAAGGGATTCATAGATGTTTGCCCTTATAAAGACTAATCTCAATTTCCGTTTTAGAGGAAGATCCCATCAACTTTTTAATTCATTTTAAGTGAACTATAATCTAGCATGGGAGAATGATTTAAACTAAGGTGATGGCTTAAAGACTGTGACATCTGCATGTCCATGAAAACTAACATACAACCTATATGAGTCAATTTTCATGCATTTTAGTAGTAGGTGGTTTGGTTTTAGGCGGAATATGATGCAATTACTAGCATGTGAATGAAAAGCAATAAAATGAAAAACGTAAAAAAACAGTAAAAGTCCTAGTGTGGCCTATCCTATCAAAATGAACAATAAATACAAGTTTGGAATCCATCCTTGGACCCAAGAAGCTTGTCTTGATGTTCTATCTTGATCCATGTAGCGGGAGTGAACTTGAATCTTCATCTTTAATCTTCTTTGAAATTACAATAAATAAAATTACATAATTGACCTATTAATTACATTCTAATTTCAAAACCCAAAACTAAAATAAAGGAGATTCGAGATCTCATAATTACATAAAAATCATGTTTCCTTCATTACGAAAACATAATTGACTAAGGCCACACTAAGTATTACAAATTACAACCGATTAGAAAATTAAATACGTAAATAAAATTCATTCATTCGATTCATTCAACATAATTAAAAGCATCAACTAAAATAAATTAAACATACATAATACAATACATTAATTATGTTGATTAATTTATCCAAACCACCTATTTAAATTAAATTAAGTGACAATTCCGCAATTTAATCACATTAATTTCATTTCAATCCATATTAAACTTGTAATATGAATTCTATTCGTCAAAATTTTAAACCGCTTTAAAATAACTCGGTATCTTTCAATTGTGAACCGATTCACAATAACTAATTGGCCAAAAAAAACAAAAACCGATTAAAATTGGTTCGGCTGGAAAAAATAAACAAATTTTTTTTATTTTTTTTATTTTTAATAGCTACTTCACGGTTGATCATAAAAAAAACAGCCCCTTCCCCATTTTTTTTTTATTCGGCAATTAAGAAAAGAAAAAAAACTTTCCATAATTTTTTTTTCGGAAAACAAAACTTTCCTTCCTTTCTTTTTTTTCTGATTCGGTAAAAGGAAAAAAAATAACCTAAAACGTTTTTTCTTTTCACGGCTTACCTAAAAAACATTTAGCCGTCAAAATTATTTTCCTTTTGCGGCAAAAAGCCCTAATACAAAAATTGATGAAGAACAAAGTTTATAGTTGCTAATAGAACATGGTTTAGCAAATGAATTAACAATCATGATTAATCTTATATGCTAAAACTATATATCAAAAACAAGTTCTTGTATCAATGACTTGATGATACTATATCTATTCTAACTTAATCTGCATTAAATCAAAATTTTCCAATACTTCATATGATAATTTTAACCAATTAAAACAATGATATGATCAAAAGAAATTGAATATAAATCATCAAATAAAAGGAAAAACGAAATAAAAAAACAGGCCGAAAGAAAAAAAAAAAAAGGTCTCGGCTAAAAAAAATTTCAACCGAAAAAAAAAACAAAACCCTAATTTATTTTCTCGAAAATTAGGTTATAGTTTACATACAAAATTTATGAAAATCATCAAAATTAAAATCGTGGCCTAGTGCTCTCATACCACTTGTGGGAAATAAATCTGTATACTTCCCTTAAACTAGAAGGATTATAACGATTTAATAAAGATGATCTAAGGTCATAAAATAAAATACATAAACATAAGTAAAAAGATTTAGAATTAACCTTCGGTCCTAGCAAATATGGCCTAAGAACAATATCAAAATTCATATTCGCCTATTAGTTGCACCCAAGACGATCTAAGATATGCCCTTTGATTATGCTAGAAATCAATCTAAAATATTCTGTAAAATTTAATTGTCTTTGTGTTCTTGTGATGAGAAAGAGGAGGCAAGGTCAAGAAAAAGCATTAGGGTAGAAATAATTCTCTACCTTTCTTTTTATACAGACCGAAACTTGGAGTCAATTAGGAATTTCGGCCAAGTGAACCGAAATAAGGAGTATTTTTCTCCTTATTTTGGTCTTTCCAAAAATATATAAAGTGTGTTAAATTTTCATCTAGTGAGGATCGAACCCATGACCTCTTGGCTTGTGTACCCTCACTATTACCACTATGACACATTCAACTTGTTGATATTAAATACAACTGATTATATTTAACTACGAATTAACAGATTAATTCGTCCAAACTAACCTTATATATATTTAATTTAAATATAAATTATTATATTTAATTTACGAATTAACAATTAATTCGTCTCAACTTAATATTATTTAATTTTATTAAATAATTATCTCATCAACACATTGACTAACTTTTTAGTCATTTTGGGCATCAATGTAATTATATTTCTATAACCACATTTCTCAAACATGTCCTATAGGTGTGACCTTTAGGGACCAGTTGATCACCGTCATCTGTATGATAATAACGTCAAACTTTCTAGCAAGCCTACCATTATTAGGTAAACGTTAATCAACTGATTAAATATACGAAGTATACCCTTATGAACCTGTAAGAGATTTACAAATGTTATCACACTAATTTGTGGAGGACACAAGCTCCAACATATGTGTCCTTCGACAATAATGCGATCACGACTGTTGATCATGATGATCACATGTTTAAATCTCATTATAAAGAATACAATTGGGAAGTAACTTTTACTGTCAACTGATCAACATATATCGGTAATGATTGGCTGACTAGAGTTTGACATTACTGTCGTGCGACGGTGGTGATCAGTTGATCCCCTAGGTCATACCTATAGGGCAACACTCTTAATTGATCATTTAATTAATCGTATAACGTTACGAGTTAATTAAATTACTTGAAAATTGAGGGACGATTTTGGAAGTAAAATTTACGTATTACATTGGAATTTGATTAAATGAGATACGGTCTGAGTAATCGAATTGTATTATTACTCAGATGAAATTATTGTTTAAAGAAACAATTAAATTTTAATGAATTATTATAAATACAATTTGTTGTGATTTATAATTGGTAAAATATTTTGGTACAAGTAATTATGGATTACTAAAGTCGATTTTTGTATATGACGTATTTTTATTAATACGTTAATTTTTAATATGTTAAAAATACATAACAATTTTATGTTACATATGACATGTGACATATTGACAAATTTGACAAAAAATAAAATGGGTTCCATTTTATGAAAGTGCCGAAATAAGGAGGAGGTTTAGGCTAATATTGTATTTGTTTAATTAGTGGAGAACACAATCATTTACCCTAATTATCTAGCCATGCACACCTAGTTTACATTGTGAAGACAAACAAAGGCATGCATTGGCTCCCCTACCCTCCTCCTACCCGGTTTCTCATGGAGCCAAACCAAGAGTTTTTGCTTTATATTTTTACTTGCACTAGTTTATAGATTAGTGCATTAGAAAATATTCATTCATCCACCAAAAATATTTTTAGAGAGATAAAAATATTTCACTTCCTCTTCTCCTCTCCTAACCGGTTTTTGGGAGTAAAACCAAAATTATTTTGGGTCATTTTTCTACAAAATTAATATTATCTAGTATTCATAATATTAATTTTATTAAGAGTAAGCTTTGGGTATAAAGCTTTGGGAGAGATCCTATACTTGGATCTTAGTTCTTCCATTAAAGGAAAGCACAAGAACAAGAGAGAAAGGTGATCTCTCTTGTGCCCATATTAACCGAATTTCCAATGTAAGAACAATATTTCTTCTTTATTTTGTTTAAATGTTTGCATGCATAAGATCATTCTTTAATTTTATGACAAATTAAATTAAACATATATGAATATGTCAAGTATATAGATCTACTTTTCCTTCAATCTCATCACTCCCTTCATATAAGATACTTTTAGCAACACCTTATCTTCCACAGCAAATTCTCTTTCGCTCCTTTTCTAATCAGTATAACTTTTCTGTCTATCTTGTGCAGCTCTCATCTTTTGACAAATAACATGGACTTGATCCACCATCTCGTGAATCAGCTCAGGACCCATCATCACGGCATCTGTTTTGTCATCCTAACACACTGGATTTCTACACTTCCTCCTATAGAGAGCCTCAAAAAGTGTCATGCCAATGCTATCATGGTAACTGTTGTTATATGAAAAACCTATCAAATTCAGCCTCTCTTCCTATGATCCACCAAACTCCATCACACAAGCTCTCAACTTGTCCTCAACTGTCTGAATAGTCCTCTTTGTTTTACCATCAGTAGCTGGATTAAATGTTGTGCTCATCTTAAACTGAGTCCCTATCAAAGATTGAAACTCTTGCAAGAACTTAGAGATAAATCTTGAATCACGATCAGAAACAATACTCTTAGGTACTCCATGAAGCTTCCCCACATATTTCATGTACGCCTTAGCCAAGTCAGCCTTACTTCAAGTGTCTTTCATAGGAATAGTGTGAGATGACTTCGTCAAACGGTCCACTATCACCAAAATCATATTATTCCTTTTCTGAGGTCTAGGCAACCCCACAATGAAATCCATGGAAATTCTCTCCCACTTCCACTCAGGTACATCTAAAGACTGAACTTTCCCTTGAGGTCTCCTATGCTCTTCCTTCACCCTTTGACAATCCAGACATCTATCAAGAAACTTGATACGTTCAATTTATATAGTCTTTTAAGTCTTTTATTGCACGCATTTCTATGTCTTTTTGTATCGTTATGTATTGCAAAATGCCCTGAATTGGCTACTTTGGTTTGTTTTGTCTAAATTGCAGAAATGAACCTAGAAGTGGTGAAACCGGGCCCTATTCGTCCTGTTTAGCATGCATTATGAGGAGACGGGAGTTATTGGAGCAAGAGATATGCCTTGGAGTGCATGAAGGAAGGTCAAGGGAGCTGTCAAAGACGAGTTAGAGGCTGACTTGGTGGAATAGCACTCGATCAAATGGTTTTGGTGGTCGATCGAGTGGTTTAGTTGACACGAGGATTCGATCGAGTGATTCTATCTGCTTGATCGAAATGATGATTATAAGAGTTCCTCGATCGAGAGCTTTATCTGCTCGATCGAGAGGAAATGCTGGAGAAGACCTCGATCGAGTGGTCTGAATCAACTCGATCGAGAGGTTTATTAGCTTATGCGGGGTTTGCTAAGCCCGTGATGTTATAATTTGTTAGTTATTACGCTTCCCTATATAAGGAAGTCGTAATTAGGTTATTAGGGACATCTCTTTTCACACACTTTTCACTGCTTAAACTTCTGAATCTCTGAATTACTCTTAATCTCATACTTTGCTTTTGTGTATTGATCTTTACGCCGGATTGCTATAGATTGTAATCATTCTTTCCTCCTTAATTTAATCTTAATACATTGTTTGCTTTAATTCTTGTTCTCTCCGATTTACTTTTGCCCTAATCTCGTTTATGCTTAATTGTTATTATTTCATCATGTCTTTAATTAGCTATAGATACCCAGTATCTGCTGAGACTCCAACAAACACCCGATGATTATCGGACTACAACATGCTTTGGAATCGCGGCGTTTGATCCACAGTTTGTGTACAACTTGACGTCAGAAAATATAAAACGATTTCAAAAATAAAACATTTCAAAACTTTTTAAAAGTACCTGGAGAGTTTAATGCATGACGACAGGGTCGCAATGACACTAACTAGAGTCAAAACTTACACCGGACCAAAAACCGACTCAAAATTCAAATCCCGACTCCAACAACGAGTCAAACCGAGTCAAATACAAAAAACCAAAACCATTAAAATCCTTCCATGTTAATATTTCCCGGGATCATGAATGGTCAAGTACCAAACATGTGCATACAAATCCCAGGATAGAACAAATTATGATTGCATTTGTGTGAAAGCGACAAGACACCTCGAAGACGTGCGACGTGGCTCGCGCCTCTTTCAGCAGCCCAGGTGGTCACGTCGCTCATAACTCACACAACCACTCATTCTCCTATAAATACCCCTCAAATGCCACCATTTGAAAAGTTACGCAAGTGTTTGCCCTCTCTTTTCTCCCTTAAAATTCTCGACTCGACTTCCTAAGTCACAATCCGACGCGTTTACGACCTACCGATCGTAAACACGAGCCTTACACATTGTTTGGTACCGCCATCGTGCATTAAATGACTTAAACGACCACCTCGACCACTACACCATCACTAAACTTAATAAAACACTCTTTTTACTTTTGTCGGTTTTAAACCGAGTCTTTTCCGACCAAACGAGTTGATACACTTATGTCGGTTTCTCGCCATAAGCCAAGCAAGTAACTATGAGGGTGTAAAAATCTTCTTTTATCATTTTTTCACTTGTTCCATGACTATAACATGCTAAATCATGCATAACATAGTCCAAAACGTGGGAGGAATGAGCCAAAACTGGACTTTTTGGTTGAGGCAGAGGCTACTTACGTAGCACATAGGCTCGCGCCTAAAGTACCCTGCCCAGCCTTAAGTCCAATCCATGTTTGGTCTCTTCTTTTCCTCTCTTTTTATTTTCATATTTGTAATCGGTTTTTACCATTTCAAGTATTTTCGAACCATTTTCTACAAGTTTTAACCAAAAAACATTTTTCACCCTTGGTCCTTAATACCATGACGGCTTAATCCGTGTTTCGGTGATAATATTTGGTTAATTACATTTAAAAGATATTTTAAAGCCTTTTATTTCATTTCTTTACATTTTAGAAGGTATTTTAAAGTCTTTCATCATTTCTTTACATTTTCAAAATAAATGCATTAGTCACCAATACAAAGTCATCCTTGGTTCTACATACCATGTCGGATTTTAACCCGACTACGATGATGAATATTGGCTAATTATATTCAAATTAACTTAAAACAATTAGTTCATAATCATTTCCAAAACTATTCATGTCAAGTTTGCAAAGTCGAATCCGACATTGAATATCGTCAAAACAATAACAATTATTCAAGTCTCGTTCTTCAAATAAACACAAAAGCGGCCTAAACGGCCTTTTCAAACCAAAACGGGTCAAATACCCATTTTTCAACACGTTTAATAAACGTTTTTCAATAGTCAGAACACGTCATATACCGTTGACTGACCCGCGCCTAAACAGGCCACTTCTTTTTCTATTTTCAAACAAGGGGAGACCCCCTTACATCACCAATAGGCTCGCGCCTATTCTGGCTACCTGATGCAGGGTTTGTTCCCCTTCTAGCATTGGTCTAGGACGATCCCGACTCCGGCTAATCCGGATATAGGACGGATCAGACGACTAATTCGCTCATTCAAATATCGTATTTGCAAAACGTCTTACTAAGACAAATGGATCACGTTATGCACCATAAACTTAATTTGGTAAATGGATGTTTAATTTCCGTCTTGCATGCAAATCAACCATAAATCCAACTCGACATCTTATACTTGATATTTGGATTAAATAAACCGACTTAGAAAGCTCTCACATGTTAGGTTTAAAATATTGGATGCGCATTCATGCATTTAAACCATTTTATAACCTTTTTCATTCAACCAACCAAGATCGATCAGTATAGGCCGCTACCGCGGGCGGGATTGGGTGTCTGATTAAAGGGTTTCCCAATACGTACCTTCACCTCTTTCACTCAAAAACTTTGGATAGTGGACAACCTTATCCAGGGCGTACGAGAGTCATTCTAGAGATAGGATGCTAAAGAGGGACGATTCCTTATCTTTAGTACCTATGTCAAACACTGCTTGGTGGCGACTCCTAACATCTCTAATAATTTCGAGACCTTGCCGAGACGAAACCGGCCTAACTAAAACGATCCGGTCGAAAGCATACTTTTACGCCGCCGAGTGTGGCTTTCAAAAGACCGCTGTATGTCCACAGATCGGCTGGGCATGCAGGTGGGCCATGTCCATAGATTGGCGACTCCGCTAGGGAAAACTAGGACACTTCTGTCTTCGTGATCCCTAGATGGTGAGACTCGAACGAGGTCTTGGTTGAAATGCATTAATTGATATTACGGTCACGGTCGGGTTCCTTTTTTGGGCCCACAACCTAACCCTTTTCGACCAATTGGCTCGTCTCGTCGGCGTGAGTTTTCTCATCGCCGCGTTTCGAATCCCGATTGAGTCAAGCATACCATTGACGATACAGATTTCTGTTTCATCAAAGAGCTTTCATTACCTTCGAGTACGAGTCTAGGGCACCCTTCTTACACATTTTGTTTGGATTGGTATCCCTCTCGCAAATCGGGGTTTGATTGCTTGGTGTGTAACCCACCCTCTAAGCCAAAACCCGTGTAAGCATTATGCATAAAATAATTAAGCTAAGAGTGCTTATGTGCTATATGATCATAAGTCCTTCCGTGCCATTTCAAACTTTCAAAAACACCTTTTTGCGCCGTTATTATGGCCATTTCAAACCTCGGTCTTTCGCCGACCGTTGCTTTTCAACACGCCTTTCTAGGCCGTCGTAATGACGATTTTCAAACCCGGTTTTTATAACCATTTTAACACGCCTTTCTAGGCCGTCGTAATGACGATTTTCAAACCTTGTTTTTACAACCATTTTAACACGCCTTTCTAGGCCGTCGTAATGACGATTTTAAAAACCCGATTTTTATAACCATTGTGACACGCCTTCCTAGGCCGTCATAATGGCGATTTTCAAACTCGGTTTTCTATAACCATTTCAAAACAAAGTTTTACGTCGTTATAATCTCCGCGTCTAGACATGGATTTTAACCCGTTTCGAGCCGACAATGGCTCTTTTAAAACCCGAGAAAAGCACACACCCTTTTCTCGAGACACTTTCGAGATCCCGAGGACCATACACCGTCCCCGAGACCCTTTCAAACATTTCAAACCCGACTTTTAAGACATACATTTTGAATTTCAAAAACCGTCTTGGGAAACAATACATTGTTTTCCAAGCCGACTAAAACTCAAGCCGTCTTTTGCAAACAAACTTAAGACAATCTTTCCAACTGACTGACTTGCGGAGATCCCTATCTTCGGAAGACGTCTATAAAACGACAAACGAATATTTTTGAAAATTTCTATTTTCGAAAACTTCAGTTTACCATTCCAATTCTGCCTCGTGTCTATCGAGTCGAAGCAAACGTACTTATGGGTCTTTACTTATGAGTTGACTCACCACGAGACTCATCCAACGGCGTCACGCCACTACGATGGGCACGTGTCAAAGTCCGGTCAACATCGTCACGTTATAAATCGAGTTAGCACCGAGGTACCACACATGGTCATCCTTGTTTGGTTGAGTCTGATCTTTGTCCCGTCCTTTGTGTTGTCTGCGTTCAGTCTTCGAACCGTGTCGGATTTAGTTGTAATGTGAGCCGTTTTTTCTGGCTCAGAACCATGGCCCCGCCTTCAGCTTCGTCCAACAACAACGACAACAGAGATGTCACCACTGCTCAGCTAGCCAGCTTTCTCACTGCTCTTAAGATCACTATGGACCGTGTTGAGACCCGTATCGACACCCTGGAAAACAAGGAAACTGGAGAGCACAACACTCCGCCCTTGACTGAAACTGAGAAAAGGCTCAAACTCTTGGAAGAACAACTCCTAGCCCGGGGTAACAACATCCATCTTGAGAACAACCGAAGGTTTGGACCTGTTGGGGATCAACTACCTGACAACTTTACCTTGACCAATGTGCCCAAATTCAAGGGAGTGGAGGACCCTCTCAATCATATTCGAGCCTTCAAAGACTACATGGCCATTAAAGGGGTTAAACAAGAACTTTTCACCTGGATCTTTCCATCATCCTTGGAACCAATCCCTCGCCAATGGTACTACTCCCTTAACCCGAAGAACCTCGCTACCTGGGATGAGGTTGCTGTTGTATTTTCTAAGCAATATGCCGACAATGTCGAAATCCAAGCCAATACCCGTACTCTTGAGGTCCTAACCCAAAACGACAAGGAGGGATTCACCGAGTTCTTAACCCGTTGGAGGAGGGTAAGCATTCAGTTGATCAGCAAACCGAGTGAGTCAACCTTGGTGGAAAAGTTTGTCAACAATCTTCGTCCGGTGTATGCCAACTTACTGAGGTACCAAAACATCAAGACATTCCAGGATTTACAAATCCTTGGGACACGCATTGAAGACGACCTCCGAAAGGGTGTTCTAGCCAAAACCATCGGTAGAGGCTACCAGGGGTCCACATCAACCGGATCTCGCCCCTATGATGAGACGAACAAGATTGATGAGGTCAACCTCCTTGAACCAACCGCCAAGAGAGCTGAGCGCCCCTTAAGAGTGTTCACCAATATAGGGTCAACTTATGCAAGCGCCCTGAAAAGGCTTATGGACCAAGAGAAGTTACAACCGATCGGACCCACTCCGGATCCGTCTGCTGCTAATAAATCCCGCTTTTGGAACCCTAATGCCTACTGTCAGTACCACCAAGGGAAATGGCATGACACGGAAACCTGCTTCAAGCTCAAACACATCATCCAAGATATGATCGAGAAAGAGGAATTACCTTTGCCTCCACCGACTAAACTGAACAACAAAACAAACCCTTTGGGAATCCATGTTATCTCCGATGATGAGCCGACCTTGGATTGCTCACACCTCATCCTGCCAATTGATGACGAGGTGAATGCCTTGGAGAGGGATGCCTCAGACGGGGTATTTGTATTCAGTGCTGCAACCATGCTTGCCATGTTCCAACAAGTTGAGGAAGCTATAGTCAGTCTCTCCGAAAGGATTACCCGGCTTGACGATGCCTACCACCGTTTGATTTTCAATCCTTCAACGCCACGCCCAAGGGAAGGTCCCCTAGGCACCCAAAACTACCCTCACCAGGATGGATTGCTTCCGCGACCATTCTGGCATGCACCTCACGATAATCACCCTCATAATAATCACCCATATAATAATCAACCTCACAAAAATTTCCCCCACAAAAACTACCCTCACGAAAATTTCCCTCACAAAAACTGCCCACCGAGGAATACCTCTCCTAGGTATCCTCGAGATCCCAAAATCAATGGCATCTGGAGAGATGATGTTGACGATGTCTATATTGTCCCAGCGAAAGAGAAACAGGCGAAAGAGATCGGCCATCTTAGCCGGTCCGCACGCCCCTATTAAAACCCAACCGTCGTTCCAACAACGAGCGACCAGGTTGTCCCGGACGTGGACACTCAACCCATGGCTCCCGAGAATTCGATCCTCAAACAGCTGCAGAAGGCAAAAGTCGAAATTTCAATTTGGCAACTGATTGCCACGTCCTTCGAAAATCGACAAGCTCTACTACAAGCCTTGGGAAAACTGACCGTGCCCTCTACCTCCTCCCAGGAAGAAGTGGTGGCCCACATGATAAGGGATGTCCCTGATCTGAGCAACCCGGTCATCTTCTCTAATGGAGATATTCGTCCCTTCGGAGCCAACCACACCCTGCCCTGCACATCAGAGTATAATTCCTCAAAAAGAATATGCCTATGGTCCTTGTGGATGACGGATTCACGGTGAATGTCATTCCCCACAAAACGGCTCACAAACTGGGTATCAAAGAAGCTGATTTGGTCCCAACCAATCAAGGAGTACGCGCTTATGATGGCACTCGTCGTAAGGTCGCAGGGCTCATCACTCTTATCGTCACGACCGGATCATTGGAAAGGCAAACTAGTTTTCAGGCAGTCGACATTGACGCCTCCTTCAATATGCTTCTGGGACGTCCCTGGATTCACGTCGTCAAAGCAGTTACTTCTACCCTTCATCAGAAAATCAGGGTCCCCTTCAACAGGAAAACGATCACGATTCCTGCTTCCTCGATCAAAGCCGTCATAAAAAAGGGAATAGCCTCCCATGTTATTGAGGAGGATGACAACGAGATGTGAGGATTTCAAGCTGTGAATGCCCTAACTGATGAATCAACACCCTTTGATTGTGACCCATTTGCCAACCTCATAGTCAACCGCATTCTGATGCGCCATGGTTATTTCTCGGGTTTACCCCTCAATCCGCTGAAGAGCGCCTTACCTCTCTTGAAACAGGCTAAGGTCCCCAACATCCCCTTTGGGCTGGGCTATGAACCTACTTGTGAGGATATCCAGGACATGAACCTCCTAGTTCGGAAGCGAAAGAAGCACGGAGTTATCCTCCGTCCCTATCATTTGACCCTCAATGGATACTTTGTCCCCGAGGGGGAGTCCGAACTCTGCCATGGCTTCCCTGAGCCGATCTATGACTCTGTGGCCAAGATCAAACACCCGGGTGTAGAAGTCTTCCAGGACTGCTACTTCATCCCCAACAACACCGAAGCTGCATCAACCGAGTCTAAGCCGTCCCCATGCATCGACGGACAAGCTGTCACTCTCCTCTTTGGAGAGGATAACATCAAGCACCTCGACTATGAGGACATCATCAACATTGCTCTGAGGGACAACTATTTTGACCCCACCGCCTTGATCTCCGACACTTACCCGGAGAAAGCTACACAAAGCTGGAGGAAAACTGTCAAGTGGACCGATCGCCAAGGCCGCATTCTCAAGTTCACAACTGGAGAAGGCCCTATGTTCAAAGAGGGAAGTGAAGAAGAATCTGAGTCGAGTCGGAGTCAGAGTCTGTCATAGCTCCTAACACTCCTGATGTCCCAGTCAAGGTCCCCTTCCCGATGTTTTATCACAGGCTTGTGGCTGCTTCAGAGGCTGAGTCTACTAGGGTTTTCCCCACTCCCATGGAAAGTGACAACCTGGAGCCTGTTCCAGGGGCCACCTCCTCTGCTGTGTCACCTCTGACTGACCATGCGATGTCTATCCTCTACGAGCTTTTCGCTCATGTCAACTTAATGAACGCTAAGTTTGCTTATGACTCGTCTTAATTTAACTGCAATGTAATTCTGAATGACTCTGAGGAATTTGACTTGAGTGACTACCCACCTCACCTAGCCAAAGAGCTTGACAAACGGGAAACCAGGACCCCCGCCATTGAGGAGACCGAAGCTATTAACGTAGGGATCGACAACACACCTCAAGAACTTAGGATATGGACAACCCTTGACCCCTCGGAAAGACAACAGTTCATTGACCTACTCCACGAATACAAGGACGTATTCGCCTGGTCCTACAAAGATATGCCTGGGATTGACAGGGAAATCGCAGAGCACCGGATAGCCATTAAGCCCGGAGCTAAACCCGTGAAGCAAAAAATACACCAGATGCGTCCTGAATGGGCCTTGAAAATCAAAGAAGAAGTGGATAAACAGTTCAAGGCTGGGTTCATCAAAGTGTCTGAGTACTTTGACTGGGTGGCCAATATTGTTCCTGTACCAAAGAAAGACGGGAGGATTCGGGTTTGTGTCGATTTCAGGGATCTGAACATGGCGAGTCCAAAGGATGACTTCCCTTTTCCACATGTTGACATTCTGGTGGATAATACCGCCGAGCATTCTCTCCTATCATTCATGGACGGGTATGCTGGGTACAACCCGATCAAATGGCTGAGGAAGACATGCACAAGACTGCATTCACTACACAGTGGGGTACATATTGCTATACGATCATGCCCTTCGGCCTCATCAATGCCGGAGCTACCTATCAAAGAACCGCTACCACTCTCCTACATGATATGATGCACAAGGAGGTAGAGGTATATGTCGATGATGTGATCGTCAAATCAAGAGAATGGGACGACCACATCAGCGCCCTCCGGAAATTCTTCGCTCGTCTGCGGAAGTATAACATGAGACTAAATCCTCATAAATGTGTATTCGGGGTCACCTTTTGAAAACTCCTGGGACACATCGTCAGCAAGAGAGGCATTGAGATTGATCCAATGAAAATCAAAGCCCTTCAGCAAATGACTCAGCCTCAGAACAAGAAGGAGATTCGGGGATTTCTCGTTCATGTTCAATACATCAGCCGCCTCACAGCCAAGCTCAACATAATTTGTGAACCAATTTTCAAGAAGCTTCGCGCCTCCGATCACACCGATTGTGACGACGACTGTCAGAAGGCCTTCGACAGGATAAAGGAAACCCTATCTAAACCTCTTGTCCTCATGCCACCTCAACAAGGGATTCCCTTATCCCAATACCTGGCTGTCAACGACACAGCCATGGGAGCAATGCTAGCACAAACAGTCAACGGTGAAGAATGAGCCATCAACTACATCAGCAAAAAGTTTACCGATTATCAGGCGAGATACACCTAACTGGAAAAGACATGCCTTGCCCTAGTATGGTCAACAAAGAAGCTGCAGCATTACATGCTCAGCTATACGGTCCACATCTATTCCAAGATGGTCCCTGTCAAATACATCTTCGAGAAACCCGTACTAAACGGAAGGTTGTCTAGGTGGACAATCATGTTGTCCGAGTTTGATCTCAAGTTTGTACCCCTCAAGGTTATCAAGGGAAGGGCAGTCGCTGATTTCCTGGCAGCAAATCATGCCAACGAGAATCCAGCTACCGACACATGGTCACTTCCTGACGAATACATCCTTTGTGCTGACCCCGACGCATGGGACCTATAATTCGATGGCGCATCTAATCTGAGAGGCTTCGGGGTAGGAATCCTTCTAATATCGCCAGAAGGAGAACATGTTCCGATCTCGGTCAAGCTAGACTTCGACGTCGCCGACAATGCCGCTGAATATGAAGCATGCCTCATCGGCCTACAAGCAGCCATAACAATTGGCATCAGAAGTCTGAGGGTCCACGGCGATTCCTCACTCATCATCAATCAGGTGTCAGAGTCATGGAAGATCCGAAGTGACAACTTAGCTACTTACCGAGCAAAAATCAATCAAGAGGCCGAGTTCTTCGACCAAGTCGACTACTTCCACTTGCCACGAGAGGAAAATCAATTTGCCGATGCCCTAGCGTAACTTGCCGCGCTCGTCAATATACCTGACGATGTGACATCGATGCCCCTATATGTTGAGAGAAGGAGCGAGCCAGCTCACATTTGCGCCATTGACAGCGACAAGGAAAGCCATGTCGAACCCTGGTACCCAGTCATCCTCAACTACAAAACCAAAAAAGAATTCCCTCCCAACACTGATTCAAGAAGACAAAGAGCCGTCCGTTTACTTGCATCACAATTCGTGATAAACCAAGATCAACTATACAAAAGAACACCCCAGGGGATTCTACTCCTTTGCATTGACCATCACAAAGCCAAAAAAGTCATGGGAGAGGTCCACGACGGAGAATGTGGACCTCACATGAGCGCAATGATGCTTACCCAAAAAATCATGCGGTTAGGTTACTATTGGACCACCATGGAAGCCGATTGCCGCAACTACGTCAAACATTGCCACAACTGCCAAATCTTCGCCAACATACAACACATACCACCATCCCTTTTATTCACCATGACATCACCCTGGCCTTTCTCAACCTGGGGCATCGACATCATCGGGAAAGTCAACCCGATAGGCACTAAGGGGAATCGCTTCGCACTCGTCGCCATCGACTATTTCTCCAAATGGGTGGAAGAACAGTCATATGCAGTCTTGACCGACAAACAAGTGGCCAAGTTCATCTAAAACAACATCATCTACCGATATAGGGTACCCTATGAAATCATCAGCGATCAAGGCTCTCACTTCCGGGCGGAAATTCAGGCCTTGCTGGACAAATACAAGATCAAACGACATCGATCATCCCCCTACCATCCCCAAACCAACGGAGCGGTGTAGGCAGCGAACAAAACTCTTATCACCATTATCAAGAAAATGCAAGACAACTACCGCGATTCGCCGAGCACACTCCCATTCGCACTCTGGGGATATCGAACCTCCATTCGAACACAGACAGGCGCCACATCCTTCTACCTAGCATACGGTATGGAGGCGGTTCAACTGGTAGAGTTAGAGGTCCCTTCTCTATGCGTCCTACTGGAGAGTCAAGTCCCTGAGGCGGAATGGACCCGTCGAAGGTACGAGCAACTCACTCTTCTAGACGAGCGGGAGCTGAACGCCTTGCACAAAGTCCAGCTAAACCAACGACGTATACAACGGGCATTCAACAAGAAGGTTAAACCCAGGAACATCAAGGAGGGCGACTTGGTCCTCAAGTCAGTTTGAGCATCATTACCCATCGATCCGAGGGGAAAGTTCAAACCTAACTGGGCCGGGCAATACCTGGTCAAGAAAATACTTTCGGGGGGTGCAGTGAGACAGAGTGACCTCGATGGGGAGGATTTTACAAACCCGGCCAACCTAGACCAACTGAAGAAATACTACCCTCAAACCGTTGCAACCAACAACCTAACCCTAGTTTTACAACTAGAAACCACCTTAACCTTCTTCAAGTCAAGTTCCTTAACGCGTTCTGATTTGAATTTGCATATTTTATCGAGTCTAAGTGGCGGCACCTTGTCTGTTTCAAATGTCCTTTAATCTGTCAAAGGCAACATACATTTGCACTCAAACAAAACCTCCTGAACTACGAGCATGGTTTGATTTCACCTCTTCAGGTGGATACGTAGGCAGTCCTTCTTATACATGAGGGATACAACCACAAAACCCAATCAAAAATTACAAGACATTTCGAACTACGATTATGGTTTGATTCCACCTCTTCAGGTGGATACGTGGGCAGTCCTTTCTTATACAAGAAGGATACAACCATCCCCATAATAAAAAAAAAACATCCCCGTAATAAAAAAAAACATCACCCATATCATCCCCATCAAAAAAAAGGAGGGAAAGGACATTCCCTTTTTCCACAAAAATACAAAAAAGAAGTCTTTCTCCCTTCCTACAAAAATCCCACCTTCCCGAGTGCAAATGTTTAGGACGATTCAAACCGAATTGCCTTTACAAAATGGATGGAAGAAACAAGCGTTCACATTTTGTACACGAGCAATCCTCTTATTTAATTAATAATGGGAGGAATTAGAATTTTAACAACAAATAAAGCTCGAAGAGTCTACAACTTGTCAAAGCTAAGGTGTCGACTAAAGCACCTCACATAGTAAAACTAGCACAAAACACACAAAACATAGCTAGTACAACATGATAAAAACTCACAACAATAATACAACATAATAATAAAATGGGTAATGGAGGTCTTCACTCTTCCATTCTAACCTTGCATTTTCCCTCGGGGTACATCTTCCCCATGTTCTTCTTGTTGGCCCACCTCGCTTGAACTTCCTCTTCAGAACGAATCCTCAACGGATCTACAACGGCGACGGCCTCCAGTCTATTGCAAGACCCCATGTTCGGCCCAAAACGAGCCCATGCACGGCCCACTATATTTTGGGGACCCGAGCTTCTCCTCTTTGGTGGCCTCATAACATCCGGGCTAACTCCATCAACATAATCCTCAAAGAAGGCACGGTTGGCCATGCCAACCTCTCGATACTTCAAGTCGACGACCTCGTCCTTACGGTATTTGGACCTCTCTTCCAAGGATGAAGCTCTTGACCACTTGACATAAGCGGGAGTCACCCATGTCATTGCAACAGGGTTTGGCACCTCCCAAAGCGGCCGAGCAGCCCACCATCATTTAAAGACCTCCACAAGCTCGGAGTTCCGAAAAACATTCTCTTGGACAAGGGTATCTTGAGCGGACACCTTTTGTTGACGCCCCATTTGCCTCATGAGCCTTTCGGGATAAATGAAGGAGGCAACCTTCAAACCCACCACCATCAAAGAACGAGGACTAGCACCCGAAGCGGGCAACCCCGTGAAGGACCTCAAGTGCCACCATGGCACTACCCAACGGATGTGAGGACCACCCTCCTCCGCCAATTTCGCGGCCCAATAGGCCTCGGTGGAAGCAAAGCTATCCGAGTACAACTTCTTCCTCATAGTAAGGTGACGGAAGGAAGAAGAGGAGGAATCAACCGGAGGCTCTCCATACCTTAGCCTCTTCAATAGCCACACTTAAAGGATCCTTGCAGATCCAAACGAGGGAGCTTCTCCACAAGAGCCCTCCTTGTCCAAAGCTTGGATAATCTCGCCAGGCACCAACCATGATGGATCTATAGCATGCTCCATTTGCTCAACTACATGAACAAGGGTCATGCTACCATAGCATTTTGGCTCCTCCTTCTTCAAAGCATCAACAAAGAGGTATAAATGGACAAGGCAAAAGGCAAGAGCCCTTCTCCTAGCCACCTTCGAGACATTGGCATCCAATCGGTTTGAGAAAATGTTGATGAGAGCCAACATATCCACACCATGAGGAGCAAGAAAAAAGTTGACTTAGCTTGTTGACAAGCCCAACATTGAACGGAATTTCTCCTTATAACACAACCGAGTCGGAGGAAGCACCGAAACACAAACGGTCACCCACCAATGGCTCCTACTTCCTCGGCAAGAGGACAAATTTCGCCTTTCGGGAAAACAAAAACGTGATGTTTCGAATCCCAAAACCGGGAACATGCTTCGAGAAAGGAGGATTGCACCTTGACTTGACGGAGCACCAACAGTTGACCAACTCCCATGCAAATGAGTTGATACTTTTCGGGAGGCGACAAATCCCGGCACCATTGTTGCAACGCATTCTTAAAAGCATCCATGAAATATTTTTGTGGAAGAAGAAGAAGAAGTTTTATAGAGATGTTATCGTGTTTCGGATGATGAAACAATGAAGCACAAACATCACTATTTATACAAAACAATCAGCGCGTTTTTTTTTTTCAGAAAAAGGGAGAGCTAGCTCCTATCGCCAAGCTGCCCGCGCCTCTTTGGGCCTGTTCTCCGGATTCCCACCTTGAATTGTCCCTTTCAAGTTGTGTTTTCTCCTGACACCTCAAACCTCCCGCCGGAATGCTCGCGCCTCTTTGGGATGGTCCAGGACATTTTGTGTTTCCTCACACTCACATTTTCTTATTTTCGCGTTTTACGAAATCCGACACGGTTTCCATGACGCAACTTTAAACATACGGATTTTTTTATTTCTTTTTTAAAAGGGGGAAAGGCTAGTCGCCCCGATCCGCGACGGATCGTTTCCATGCCAGTCGAAATTCCGAAATTTTTTTTTCGCTTTTTCCCAGCAAAAAAAAAAATTGAAAATTGATAACACAACATCAGTTTTCCTCAAAAATTCAAGCAATCACAAATTCGAGTCTTGATCTCACAAAAATCAAATCAAATACTCTCACAAGAGAAAAAATCTATTCTAAAATTCACCCCTGGCTGTTTGAGTTTGAATTTTTCGAGTTACAAATTGATTTCAACAATTTCGATGCAATTTAATTCAAAACACGAGTTAATTGCTCAATTTTCGAATCAATTCCTTTTGAGATGTCCAAACGTGATGACTTGCCGCGGAATTTTAAAAATATCATTTCAAATTTCAATTTTTAACTTCGTGTCATCGCGGTTAAATTTTGTTTTCAATCAAATGTTTTTTACGTGTTTACATTTATGCGTATGTGCTACATGTCGCCTGTTTTCTGCACTAACGATGCAAGAACTAGTGCAAAGCAAAAGGGGAATTGACAGCCGACAGCGCTCCTCCGAAACATAACACAAAAAAGCGAAAATCACAAAATAAACCACAATCTAAAAAAACATATATACAAACCGCATCACGCAAAATACATCGACGCACGTTCGATACAAGCAACTGACCGTACAAACGGAATCCGGTACAGACATTTATCATACGGACACTGGCCGCAGACAACCATTTATCATACAGACACTGGCCTAAGACAACGAACTAGGGGCTATCTGCCACCTACCGATCTAAGCACTCCCTATCCTTTCGCTCGGAAAAGAAAAGGAGCAACACAGAAAACAGAGAAGTAACAAGGGAAGCAGAGGTGGTTACCACGACGGTAATACCTCGCTCCTACTCCATGACAAAAAGGAAGACAGTGTCTGGAAGACTTCAGATGATAAGAAGGCGAAGAACCATGATGCGGCGCACCACCCCGGTGTTGACCCCAAATCATCAGCCATCCTGTCTATGAGCCACAATGAAAAGGACAAGCCGGCCACGTCAGCCGTCTTCCCTTCTCTACGGAAGCATCCTCTACCATCACTTCGGCTCCAGCAGCCCTCCCGGTCGCTTCTGCTCCTCCCGGATCATCTTCCTCCTCCAAGATCTCAATGACAGGCCCCGTCGGCCCCGAATGCCCCCTAGAACCAAAGGCAATCAAAGAACGTCAGCCGAAATTTCGGCATTACGATGGCATGAAAATGGACAAATCCAAAAAAAAAAATCCTGCAAAGCAGAATGAGGGCATCCCGCCCAAACCCAAACAAACAAAAACAATTCACAAAAAAAACGCACAAAAAACGACTCGCCCTTCTTCTCAAGCAAAAGACGAGTCAAAACAACAACAAACAAAAATGGCATCTCAAGACCCACACAAGGTCCGCCAACAACCCAAAATACGTTCTCGGTGAAATGGGGTATTTTTCTACAGCTCAAAGAGGTAATTTCTACGCCATTTTGAGTGCAAACCGGTCAAAATTTCAAAATACAACCACAACAAGGCAACGTGATTTTGCCACGTCTCAAAGCTACCTAAACTACCAATAAGGTCCATTTCAAGACAAACTGACTTAATTCAAGCCCGAACATGTGCTTATTCGTTAGACAGGAGACCGCTTCAATGGCAAAAATTCCAACTTTGCCCATAACACCCGACAAAGGTCCACAATGGCAAACACAGTCTTTCCCGACTACAATACAACCTAGTGGGACCCATTACCCAAGCAAATAAATTTGGCATTGTGAAATGAGACGGTTTCTTCGCCTCAGTCACGTTTTTCGAGCATAAAGGACGTAAACGGGGACCAAAATGCAAACTAAAAGCACCCCTATACTCCTAAACACGTTTCTAACCTAATGCAATCATCAATTTCACTCGAAATGGGCTCCATCAAAAACTCCCAAATCGATTTTTAAGGGTACAAAATTACGCCCTAATTCAATCAATCAAAAAACCAACAAATTCAAATGGATTCAAGAGGAAATACATACCTTGAGATGACATGTTGACAATGGCGCGGACTGGAACACGCAAGAAGACCAACAATGGCGGTTTTTGTTTGTTTTGTCGAGTGGATGAAGAAGACGAAATGGGAATGGTGAGGAAACCAATCTCGCGTCTTTTAGTGAAAAATAGGGAAGTCCCCTTACCTCGCCAAGTAGCTCGCACCTCAACAGGGTGTTCCCTGCTTTATTCAGCGAAATTTTGGGCTTTGGCCCAATTTCCCATAACAAACATCAAATTCAAACGTCGGCAATTAAAACCGTCATTTCAACAATAATAGTAAAAATTCAAAATTCACTATTTCTCAACAATAATAGTGAGAATTCAAAATTCACTATTTCTTCAACAATAATAGTGAAAATTCAAAATTCAGTATTTCTTCAAATGTCGAACGACGGCAATTAAAACTGTCATTTTCAACAATAATAGTGAAAATTCAAAATTCACTATTTCCTCAACAATAATAGTGAAAATTCAAAATTCACTATTCAAACGTCGGCTATTAAAACCGTCATTTCAACAATAATAGTGAAAATTCAAAATTCACTATTCCTTCAAATTTCAAAAACCGGCGATGGAAACCGCCATTTCAACTTCAAAAATAATAGTGAAAATTAAAAATTCACTATTTCCTTTACATGTCAACGGCGGCAACGTAAACCGTCACTTCAAAAATAATAGTGAAAATTCAAATTCACTAATTCTTCAAATGTCAACGGCGGCAACATAAACCGTCACTTCAAAAGCATAATAGTGAAATTCAAAATTCACTATTTCCACGGCGGCATTAAGAGTCCGCTATTTCAAAACAAGCCCATCCAACGCGGCTATTCTCACGGTCAATCAACCGACCCTACCATGGCTGGTGAGCCTTACAATGGTCTGTGGCTGGCGAGCCCTCCTCATATACGCACCATGGCTGGCGAGCCTTACAACACTCCGCGGCTGGCGAGCCCTCCTCATATACGCACCATGGCTGGCGAGGCTTACAACGCACCGCAGCTGGCGAGCCCTCCTCATATACGCACCATGGATGGCGAGCCTTACTACGCACCATGGTTGGCGAGCCTTACAACGCTCCGCGGATGGCGAGCCCTCCTCATATACGCACCATGGCTGGCGAGCCTTACAACGCACCGTGGCTGGCGAGCCTTACAACGCACCGTGGTCGGCGAACCTTACCACGCACCGCGGCTGGCGAGCCCTCCTCACATATGCACCATGGCTTGCGGGCCTTACCACGCACAGCGGGTGGCGAGCCCTCCTCAAATACGCACCATGGCCGGCGAACCTTACCATGCACCGCCACTGGAGAGCTCTTCTCACATACGCACCTTGGCTGGCGAGCCTTACAACGCACCGCGGGTGGCGAGCCCTCCTCATATACGCACCATGGTTGGCGAGCCTTACAACGCATCGCGGCTGGCGAGCCTTCCTGATATATGCTCCATGGCTGGCGAGCCTTACAACGCACCGCGGCTGGCGAGCCCTCCTCATATACGCACCATGGCTGGCGAGCCTTACAACGCTCCGCGGCTGGCGAGCCCTCCTCGGATACGCACCATGGCTGACGAGCCTTACAAAGCACCGCAGCTGGCGAGCCCTCCTCATTTACACACCATGGCTGGCGAGCCTTACTACGCACCATGGCAGGCGAGCCTTACAACGCTCCGCGGCTGGCGAGCCCTCCTCATATACGCACCATGGCTGGCGAGCCTTACAACACACCGTGGCTGGCGAGCCTTACAAGGGACCGTGGTTGGCAAACCTTACCACGCACCGCGGCTGGCGAGCCCTCCTCATATACGCACCATGGCTGGCGCGCCTTACCACGCACAGCGGGTGGCGAGCCCTCCCCAAATACGCATCATGGCCGGCGAACCTTACCACGCACCGCGGCTGGCGAGCTCTCCTCACATACGCACCATGGCTGGCGAGCCTTACAACGCACCGCGGGTGGCGAGCCCTCCTCATATACGCACCATGGTTGGCGAGCCTTAAAACGCACCGCGGCTGGCGAGCCCTCCTCATATATGCACCATGGCTGGCAAGCCTTACAACGCACCGTGGCTGGCGAGCCTTACAACGCACCTCAGCTGGCAAGCCCTCCTCATATACGCACCATGGCTGGCGAGCCTTACTACGCACCGCGGTTGGCGAGCCCTCCTCATATACCCTCCATGGCCGGCGAGCCTTAACACGCACCGTGGCTGGTGAGCCCTCCTCATATCCGCAGCACGGCTGGCGAGCCTCTGTCCGCAAGTAAGATACAACCCAAGGACGTATCCCGAAGATGCCTCGAGTGCGACTCCTTATCAAGTTGGCGAGCCTTTGTCCGCGAAACGAGAGGATATATTCGAAATGCTTCAGGTATGACACCTTCTTATGGCTGGCGAGCCTTTGTTCGTAGTCTAACGGACTTTAAACGACCCGCACGGACAGTCGACAGAATCTAAACTGTTCCCGACGACTGGTCCTTGGGTCGTACCCTCGAGTCGCCTTGGCGTCACCCTTCCCGATGGCAGGTCCTTGGCCCGAATCCTTTCGAGCCACCTCGACGTTGCTTGGGTTCCAGGTTGTAATCTTCGATTGACCTGGGGGCTCTACTTTGACTTTCACCATGTCCAAGCCTCAGTTAAAATGGGGGCTCTGTAGGTACCAAGTATCTGCTGAGACTCCAACAAACACCCGTTGATTATCGGACTCTAACATGCTTTGGAATCGCGGCGTTTGATCGACAGTTTGTCTACAACTTTACATCGGAAAACTTATAAAGATTTCGAAAATAAAACTTTTCAAAACTTTTCAAAAGTACCTGGAGTGTTTAATTCATGACGACGGGGTCGCAATGACACTAACTAGAGTAAAAACCGACACCGGACCAAAAACCGACTGAAAATTCAAATCCCGCATCCAACAACGAGTCAAACCGAGTCAAACACAAAAAAGAAAACCATTCAAATGCTTCCATGTTAAGATTTCCCGGGATCATGAATGGTCAAGTACCAAACATGTGCATACAAATCCTAGGATAGAACAAATCATGATTGCATTTGTGTGAAAGCGATAAGACACCTCGAAGACGTGCGACGTGGCTCGCGCCTCTTTGAGCAGCCCAGGTGGCCACGTCGCTCAAAACTAACACAACCACTCATTTTCCTATGAATACCCCTCAAATGCCACCATTTGAGAAGTTACGCGATTGTTCGCCCCCTCTTTTCTCCCTTAAAATTCTCGACTCGACTTCCTAAGTCACAATCCGACGCGTGTTTACGACCTACCTATCATAAACACGAGCCTTACACATTGTTTGGTACCGTCATCGTGCATTAAATCACTTGACCGACCACCTCGGCCACTACACCATCACTAATATTAATAAAACACTCTTTTTACTTACTAAAACGGGTTTAAACCGAGTCTTTTGAGACCAAACGAGTTGATACACTTACGTCGGTTTCTCGCCATAAGCCAAACATGTAAGTATGAGGGCGTAAAAATATTCTTTTATCATGTTTTCACTTGTTTCATGACTATAACAAGCTAAATCATGCATAACATGGTCCAAAACCTGGGAAGAATGAGCCAAAACCGGACCTTTTGGTAGAGGCAGAGGCTACTTACGTAGCACATAGGCTCGCGCCTAAAGTACCCTGTCAAGCCTTAAGTCCAATCCGTGTTTGGTCTCTTCTTTTCCTCTATTTTCATTTTCATATTTGTAATCGGTTTTTACCATTTCAAGAATTTTCGAACCATTTTCTACAAGTTTAACCATAAAACATTTTTCATCCTTGGTCCTTAATACCATGACGGTTTAATCCGTGTTTCGGTGATAATATTTGGTTAATTACATTTAAAAGGTATTTTAAAGCCTTTTATTTCATTTCTTTACATTTTGGAAGGCATTTTAAAGCCATTCATCATTTCTTTATATTTTCAAAATAAATACATTAGTCACCAATACAAAGTCATCCTAGGTTCTACATATCATGTCGGATTTTAACTCGAGTACAATGATGAATATTGACTAATTATATTCAAATAAACTTAAAACAATTATATTCAAATGAACTTAAAACAATTAGTTCAACATAAATGCATTAGTCACCAATGACGATTATTCAAGTCTCGTTCTTCAAATCAACACAAAAGCGGCCTAAAAGGCCTTTTCAAACCATAACGGGTCAAATACCCATTTTTCAACACGTTTTATAAATGTTTTTCAGTAGTCAGAACACGTCATATAACATTGACTGACCCGCGCCGAAACAGGCCACTTCTTTTTCTATTTTAAAACCAGGGGAACCCTCTTACATCGCCAATAGGCTCGCGCCCATTCTGGGTGCCTGATGCAGGGTCTGTTCCCCTTTTAGCATTGGTCTAGGACGATCCCGACTCTGGCTCACCCGGATATAGGACGGATCAGACGACTAATGCGCTCATTCAAATATCGTATTTGCAAAACGTCTTACTAAGACAAATGGATCACGTTATGCACCATAAACCTAATTTGGTAAATGGATGTTTAATTTCTGTCTTGCATGCAAATCAACCATAAATCCAACTCAACATCTTGTACTTGATATTTGGATTAAATCAACCGACTTAGAAAGCTCTCACATGTTAGGTTTAAACTATTGGATGCGCATTGATGCATTTAAACCGTTTTATAACCTTTTGCATTCAACCGACCAAGATCGATCAGTAGAGGCCGCTACCGCGGGCGGGATTGGGTGTCTGATTAAAGGGCTTCCCAATACGTACCTTCACCTCTTACTCAGAAACTTTGGATAGTGGACGACCTTATCCAGGGCGTACGAGAGTCATTCTAGAGATAGGATGTTAAAGAGGGACGATTCCTTATCTTTAGTACCTACGTCAAACACTGCTTTGTGCTTCGTTTGACCGAGGTATAAAGTGTTAGAAATCTATATCTCATTTTAAAACATATTCATATATGTTACAATTTAATTTAGTCATAAAATTAATTTAGATCTTATGCATGCAAACATAAATAAATATAGAGAAGAAATCGTTTTCCTTACTATAAACTTTCGGATCAAAGGGCACAAGTAAGATCTCCTTCTTACTTGTTCTTGAGCTCTCCTAATATGGATGAACAAAATTTCAACGATAGAATCTTTCCCAAAGATGAATACCCAAAGTAACCCCTTAATAGATTAATATTACTTGATCTAGAATAATAATCTTACTAAAAATTGACCCAAAATATTGTTGGTACTCTTGTTTATTCGGCCATGAGTAAGGAGGAATTTTTAGAGTTTTTCTCTCTTTTGTTTTTCTTAAGATGTTTAGAGAGAAAGGCTATTTCTTACACTAGAAATTAGAAGAGTATGAATGAATAATAAAAACAACCCATTTGATTCTCATAGAGGGGGAAAACCGGTGGGTGTGGGAAGGGTGCCCTATGCATGGGCTTGATTCTCTAACCAAGAATATAGGCATGCAAGGCTAGGTGTAGGTTTCATAATTATGTTTTCCACTTATAAATAATCAACATAATTTTTAACCTAATACACTCTCCATTTCGGTATACACATATAAAATGGATGAGTCAATTTTATTTGTGATTTTGTCAATATGTCACATGTGACACAATATATGATATCTTATAATTAAAATGTATTTTTAACAATTAAAAATCAACATATTAATAAAATATGTCATTTATAAAAATAACATTGTAATTCGCAATTACTTGTACCAAAATGGTTTACCAATTTATAAATCACAACATCTTGTATTTATAATAAATTATTCATTCAGTTTCAATTGTTTCCGTAAACAATAATTTCATCGAAGTAATAAAACAATTCGATCACTTAGACCATATCTTACTTAATCAAATTATAATGAGACACGTAAATATTAATTCCAAAATCATCCGTCAATTTTAATTAATTTAATTAACTCGTATCGTCATACGATCAATTAAATATTCAATTAAGAGTGTTACACTTTAGGTATGACCTAAGGGGATCAACTGATCACCACCGTCGCACGACAGTAATTGATGCCTGTCGTTGTATGCACCAAAAATAATATTTATAAATTCCAAACTAAAACTATAGCAAGTGATAGTAACGATCGAACCACAGAGAGACAAGGTCAATTCTATTTGCTTATTTCATTCTATAAAGGTAACAATCAATGGGGGTTTTGAATTTGGTTGATTCTAATGACTAATTGCTAAAATGTGAAATTTCTCAACAAGATAAAAAAGAAGATCAGGAACTTCGGTTCACCATGGCTAAGGTCAGGTCAATAAAGTAGCAGAGTTTCTATAATACGGTCTCAGGAAATATGAGCAAGCCTTTCGATCAATGCTCAGATTAACCTTACGGTCTCCTAATTCCCTAGAATTTCTCAAAGCCTTCGCTCAAAGGAAATTCCAATCTAATGATAACTTAAATTACTAATCTTTCAATCTAGTAAAAAGGTTTATCAAAAGGTAATAAGATCGATATGAAAGAATTCATACTAACAAAACAATCCTAATTTATGCCATGGCTCACCTCGTTCCCAATCAATAAAATTAGCTATGCATAATTAAAACTATAACAACTACAAAATTGATAGCAAAGAATAAATTTGACATGATTGAATTGAATTAAAGACAAAAGATAAGAACTGAATTTATGAAATTAAATTGGTAATAACAAGAATTAAAATAACAAGAAATTAAAGAAGAAAGAACTTGCATAAAAACTTACTAATTAAAATGATGAACAAAGTAATTGAATTTGGGATTCGTCGTCCCTCTTTCTTGCCTCTAGAGTAGATCTAAACTGAGTTCTTGAATAATGAAAAGCATCCCTAAAATTATTGCTGCGTTCTACTGATAAACTATCCCATAAGTTAATTACAATTTGGGCTTTTAAAAGTCTAACACGAAAAATAAATCTCAGCTGCGCGGCTTGGTCGATCGACTAAGGGGCATGGTCGATCGACTGGTGAGTGAAGTACAGTAGCATCCGCTGAAGTTCCATGGTCGATCGACTGGTGATGCTGGTCGATCGACCAGCTGAGCTGTGCAGTAACCTCCTTTCCTCTTCCAATCAGCCTCTAAGCTCCATGCACGCATCCCGAGGTGAGTGAGTACGAACTTCCTTCTTCCAAGCTTCCCTGAAGTTGCCTCCGGAGGACGATTTAGGCTTGATTTAGCCCACTTTCACTCATTCCTACAATAAATCATAGAAATTGCAAAGTAAACCGTTTCGGGAGAAATAGTAGCCTTAAGCTAACAATTATGCATGGAAATACGTGCCAAAACTGCAAATAAAGTGTATAGAATATGCATGTATCAAATCTCCCCAAACCAAACCTTGCTTGTCCCCAAGCAAGCACTATGACCCAAATAAAAACCTAATGGAAAGGAGTATATCTCAGAGCTAGCTACAAGTCAATGCCAAACCGTTTAATGCACATAACCAACTACTGCAAAGCTCAAATCAAGTGAACAAATTTATGCATATCCTGGAATTAAATCGGGCGTTCGACCTTGCAAGACTCATAAATTCGGACTCTCCCGGGTCACTCTTCTCTCAGCAAAGCAAATGGTAAGAATGTATGTAGAAGAGAGGGAAGAAAATACAAACTCTCACCTAGACTGCGACCGACAAAACATGTATGCTTGACTAGTATGAATAATGATTCTAGCTACCGTACACACGCAAAACCACCGTCAAGGACTATTACATGCCGAACTATTGCAAAATTTGGATATATAAGGCTAAGTGGGAAAGAAAGGGCAAAAACATGTATGGAAATGTGAAGGTAAGAGCCAAGCTAGTACCTAACAAACCATCAGAAACCGTATCCCGTTCCTCCAACTCGAAAAATAAACAATGCCTTTAAAAGTCTAGGCAACACACTATCCCAAAAACTGACACCTCCATTTCACAAGATGAGCACATGAGGCATATTTTTTCAAATTCCTTTTTTTTCATTTTCTTTTTTCTGGAATGGGCAGTCGATCGACCAGTGACAACAGTCGATCGACCACCACTGCAGTTCCAGTGCTCTCTGCCCAGATTAACAACTTCTCCTCTTTTTTTTTTCTTTCATTTCTTCTTTCATTTCTTTCTTTCTTTTTTTTTTTCAAGATGACACAACTCCTTCACTTCTCAATAATACTCACTCCATCAGTACAAAACGAACCAAAACCGCTATAATTCGGAAAAATCCTCTACTACTTCCTAGCTCGGCACAATGGTAGGCTATGTATGGGATGTAGTTAAGGGCAACTGGCAGATATGGCTTATAGTGGAGTTAATGGGGCAAAATGAGAAATGGGGAGATGCAATAGTCCTCAAAACATGTAATACCGACCACTAACCGATGCGTATAGGCAATAAGCAATCAAAACTCATACACGTGCAAAACATGAAATGACGTGAGTACTACTCTCAATCCTAAGTTAACCGGTCATGAATGTCACCAGTTATAGGCTCTATATTTCAGAAAGTATAAGTAGTTTGCCAAAAGTAATGAGTCAAGTCTAGTTACCCGAAATGAATTCCATAACAAAATTAGAGAAATCACTTTTAATTCTCGCTAAGCAGCTGTGATAAGGCAAGAAATGGCATATTTGACTAATAGTGCAATATCATCATTAATAAACTCCAATCCGACTCGACTATATGCAAAAGTAAACGTGATATTTTTGATTTTTTTCTTTTTTCTTGTTTTTGTAGTTTTTTTTTTTGTTTTTTTGTTTTTTTTTTTTGAAATAACACAAATGCAAGTTGAAATGCAGTAAACATGTGACTGAAATGCAATAAAAAAGAATACAAATGCAGATGCAAAAGACATATGCAAATACCCTCCCCAAACCAAAACGCACAATGCCCCCATTGTGCTCAGCAGCAAATCACCACCAGAAATAGGGAAGAATAAAAGCACAACAAAATAAAAGGGAAACTAATAAATAAGGATAGGAAACTCACAAAAGACGACCTCCCCAAACCAGCCAAAAACGGGGAGGTCACAAGCATCTAATCGCCAACGTCGTACTCGGAACCACTAGACTCTCCGGACCCCGAGTCGCTCTCCTCCTCCTCCGCCTCAGCAGCAGCGGCAGTAGTAGCCGTGGGAAGAGGTCTCCTGGCAGGCTGAGAGCAACCGCCCACCGGAGGGACAAAGAAAGACGGGTGAGTCCAAGCACCCCGTGGGAGCATCCCTCCCCGGGCGTACTCCTCGTAAACTGGGTACAGGGCCAGGGCCGTGTCTAGTCGGT
This sequence comes from Silene latifolia, assembly GCF_048544455.1. Taxonomy (NCBI): domain Eukaryota; kingdom Viridiplantae; phylum Streptophyta; class Magnoliopsida; order Caryophyllales; family Caryophyllaceae; genus Silene; species Silene latifolia. The sequence continues at coordinate 27,140,073 of NC_133538.1, forward strand.
GCTGGTCAAAGCTCCTGCATAAGTCGCTCAACACACGTGACATCCTCCTTTGGTCCATGACCGGAGAGATAACCAAAGGTGTAGGGGGGCGGAAAGTGTCCGGGTAACCCGTGGGAGCAGGAGTAGAAGAGGAGGAGGCTCGTGAAAATGAGGCATGAGCCCGCCTCGAGGTGCTAGCAGTAGCGGTGCCCGCCCCAATAAGGAGCCTGTAGCTAGGCAAGGGCGGGCGAGCTGCCCCCTGGACAGTGGTAAGGGGCAGGATAGGAGGGAGGCTAAGGACAGGGATGGGGCCGCAGATGAAAGAGTCAATCTTCCATCGACTCCGACTATCGACCCACTTCACAGACCTCGCGTAGGCAAGATCCATGAAGCGTAGGTCAGGGTCAATAGGGGCCTCCTCTCTAGGGAAAAGAAGAATTAGGCGGTTGGCGATACGTGTCACCAACCCACCACAAGCAATAGTGGCCAAAGTGCCCTCACTTACAGTCTGAAAGTGAGCGGCAGTCGAAAAAGCGATGTTATAGATACGGGCTACCCGACTTTCAATGTTCAGATAGCCCGCCAAGATAGACAGTTCAATAGTATTCACATTATTCGACTCCTTACGGCCGAAAATGGTGTTACCCATTAGCCGTATAAAATAACGAAAAGGGGGCAAGTGGACGGAAGTGCCCGTCCTCTTAGGCCCGTTCCAGTCACTAATGCATGACCACATGACTCGGTGAACATCAGAAGTTTTCGAGGTGTTACCCTCGAAATAAAGACCCAAAAATCCAGCAAAGTCGGCTAATGTCAGGGAGTAGGTGACATTGAATAGCCGAAACGAAATGCACGGGCTACTCCTGTTGTCTTCAAAAGAAGCCTGGTCAAAAGCATAGGACGAAAAAAACACAAGGGTCAAAATGTAATAAGTGAACTCAGCCATGTCCACTAGACCCGTCATTCCTGTTCCATTTAGCAGGGACACAACAGACTCAAAACAGCCTAATTTCGCTAAAGTAGGTTTGTGAAGAAATCGGGTGGCTGTTACTTTCATTTTCGCGACAAAAAGAGCGAACTTGACTCGCAGAGTAGAATCGGAAAAAATAACATGCGGATAGTCAGGTAGACTATCCGTAGTTGCCTCGATCATCAATGGCGGACCCCGCGGCAGCTTGGCAGCTCCCTGACTGGACTGACCCGCGTACATCGCCTGCTTTCCCTTTGTCATCTTTGCTTCCTACAAAATGAACAAAATTGACAACTAGATTCCCATAACCATTAACAATGTCAATTTATGAAACCCTAACCAACAATCGGAAGTTGGAAACCGAATTAGGGTTTCGAAAATTTGGGGAAAATTGCATTAAACGCCTCCTAGTTGCTAATTTATTTCGAAAATCAAGGGAAAAGGGTAGAAAAAGCAATTAGAGCATAAAAATCGACAAGAAACTAGCCCTAAATCGATTTCCCCCAATTCTATTTTTCCGTCTCAATGTAACAAACTTCGAAATTTGGGCATGAAACTTCAGTAAAAATCGAGTATAAAGGAGTAAGAAGGGATTAGAGACATACCTTTGACGAGAAATTGAAGATTTAAGCATGAAAAATCGAGATGAAGGGATGGATTAGCAAGAAAATCGCGAAAAAAAGGGGGAAGAAAATAGGGTTTGCTTTTGATTTTTCTGATTTTGTATATGAATGAATGAATGCGAAAAGGAAAACTTCCCTTATTAGAATGCATTCTGAACTCGCGCAGCGGTCGATCGACCACCTGACACGGTCGATCGACCAGTCTTCACTTAAGACAGCTTCTGGTCTTTCGTGTAGTGGTCGATTGACTATATGACCCAGTCGATCGACCAATTTCCTTGCATAGTAGCCTCTGCCCTGTTTCTCCTCAGTCGATCGATTGAGTAACTTAGTCGATCGACTGCAAACACTGGCAATTAAACTCAAAATCGGCAAAAATTAATTTTGCCACTTCAATTTCCCGTTCTTCTCTCGTGAAAATTCAGTAAACCACCCTAGGCACTTTGCAATAAAATAATCACCTACAAAATTCTCAAAGGCGCACATTTTTTTCAAACCAAGAAATTGCTAAATAAAAGGAAATAACTAAAGCTCCTAATGCAAATTAAATGAAATAAAACCATTGAAATCCTAATTACAAAAATTTACAAGCCGGGTTGCCTCCCGGTTAGCGCTGGTTTAAGAGGTCCCGCACGACCTTTCTACCTCAATTTGCATCATCCGATAACGGGTCGAAGTACAATACCTCGACTTTCCCAACAAACTCATATGTTCTGTGATAATGCTTCACATATTGGCCATTAACTTTGAACCTTTCTCCAACAGAGGTCTGCAATTAAACTGATCCGAACTTTGTAATCATTAGATCAGTATAGGGGGGCAGTCCACCTGGATTTCAGCTTACCAGGAAATAAACAGATACGAGCGTTAAAAAGAAGTACCTTATCGCCAATATGGAACTCGCGCTTGATGATTCTCTTGTCGTGCCAGCGCTTTGTTTTCTCTTTGTAGATCCTAGCATTGTCATAGGCCGCCAAAGACCTAAATTCCTCCGGCTCATTCAATTTGTGTCATGCGTTTCTCACGAGAGAGGTTAGGATCCAAATTCAAATCACAAATAGCCCACCAAGACTTACGCTCTAACTCAACAGGTAAATGACATGTCTTACCATAGATTAATCGGAATGGTGACATCCCAATTGGCGTTTTAAACGCGGTTCTATAAGCCCATAAGACATCATCTAACTTAAGACTCCAATATTTCCGTGATTTAGAAACAACTTTAGCTAAAACTTCTTTCAATTCTCTGTTAGAAATCTCAACCTGACCACTGGTTTGGGGATGATACCCCAAACCTCTACGATGTTGGACACCGAATTTAGTCAATAAAGCACTAAGTTGTTTCTCTTTAAAATGCATCCCACCATCGCTAATGACAACCCGAGGGACACCAAAACGAGGGAAAATAATCTTTTTAAACAATTTAATCACGGCTTTTGCATCGCAATGGGGAGTAGCAATAGGTTCTACCTATTTGGACACATAATCTACAGCTACGAGGATGTATTTATTACCTTGACTGCTCGGAAACGGTCCTTGATAATCGATGCCCCAGACATCAAAAATCTCAACTTCTAAAATGCCTACCTGTGGCATCTCATGTCTCCGCGAAACATTCCCCGATCTTTGACAAGCATCGCACTCGGCAACAAAATTGCGACTATCTGCATGCAAAGTTGGGCAATAGAAACCAGATTGGAGTACCTTTGCCACAGTCCGGGATGGACCTTGGTGACCACCATAGGCAGAAGAGTGGCAAACTTCTAGGATATCCTTCACCTCCCATTGAGGCACACATCTCCGGATAAGACCGTCTGCGCATTCCTTGAAAACATAAGGATCATCCCAAAAGTATTGTCTAACATCATAAGCAAACCGCTTCTTCTGCTGCTATGAAAGCTCGGGTGGTATCTTACCTGTCACAGCAAAGTTAGCAAAATCAGCAAACCAAGGAGGTGGATAAGACCCTGAAGTAGTAATAGCTAACAGACTCTCATCAGGAAAAGAATCATTAATAGGTAACGAATCCTCCCTTTCTGTCAGCTGCAGACGAGATAAGTGGTCAGCTACCACATTCTCTGCTCCTTTCTTATCTTTGATCTCTAAATCAAACTCCTACAAAAGGATTATCCACCTAAAGAGCCTCGGCTTCGCATCCTTCTTAAGAAAGAGAGTCTTCAGCGCTGCATGGTCAGTATAAACAATAACCTTAGAACCTAACAAATAAGACCGAAATTTGTCTAAGGCAAAAACTACAGCTAGAAACTCTTTCTCAGTGGTATAATAATTGATTTGAGCCTCATCCAGAGTTCGGCTCGCATAGTATATGGCATTCAAAGCTTTATTCTTTCGCTGTCCCAAAACTGCACCGATCGCATAATCGCTGGCATCACACATAATCTCAAATGGGAGGTCCCAATCAGGCGGCTGAATGATTGGCGCAGAAACTAGGGCCTCCTTTAACCTGTTAAAAGTGAAAAGGCACTCATCAGTAAATTCAAAGACAGCATCCTTAAGGAGCAAATGTGTGAGTGGTTTAGCAATTTTTGAAAAATCCTTAATGAAACGCCGATAAAAACCAGCGTGGCCAAGGAAACTCCTCACTCCTTTAACATTTACGGGAGGAGGTAATTGCTCAATCACCTGCACCTTTGCCTTATCAACATGTATACCTTTATCAGAAATCAGATGCCCTAACACAACTCCCTCATTGTCCATGAACTGACATTTTTCCCAATTTAAAACAAGATTAACATCTATACAATGCTGCATGACTTTATAAAGGTTAGCTAAACAACGATCAAAGTAATTACCATAAACTGAGAAATCATCCATAAATACCTCCATAATATTCTCTATATAATCAGAAAAAATCCCCATCATGCACCTCTGAAAGGTAGCAGGGGCGTTACACAATCCGAAAGGCATTCTACGATATGCAAAAACACCCTGTGGACAGGTAAAAGTGGTCTTACTCTGATCATCCGGATGAATAGGGATCTGAAAGAACCCTGAATATCCATCTAGAAAACAGAAAAATTTGTTAGAAGCAAGTCTTTCAATCATTTGGTCAACAAAAGGGAGAGGGAAATGGTCTTTCTTGGTGGCGGCATTCAACTGTCTATAATCAATGCACATCCACCACCCTGTCACAACTCGTGTTGGTATTAATTCATTTTTATCATTTTTTACCACGGTAGTCCCTCCTTTCTTCGGAACTACGTGAACTGGCCTAACCCACTTAGAGTTGCCAACTGTATAAATAATACCTGCATCGAGTAGTTTCATCACCTCAGCCATAACAACTTCCTGCATCTTCGGTTTCAACTTGCGTTGACCCTGCCTATAAGGCTTGTAGCCTTCCTCCAACTCTATCCTGTGCATACAAACATCAGGATTGATGCCCTTAATATCATCCAAGGAGTAACCTAGAGCCTTCCTGTTTTTCTTGAGCACACATATCAAAGCAGACAGCTGGTTATCATTAAGCTTAGCACTAACAATAGCTGGGTACTGCACTGTATCATCTAGAAAAACATACTTAAGATTAGGAGGAAGTGGCTTACGCTCAGGCACCTTTACCTCTACAAAGACAGACACAGAAATCAGCTTCAATGGTATAACAAGTGTTTACCAAGTTCTCGTTGGCTAGGCTCAAGAGCATCTCATCTTCTTCCTCTGTGAGCTCGTAGCTTTCCATTGAGGCTACCAAAGCATTTGGCTTCTCAGCATTCTCCGCTGTATTACCTGCACACTCATCTAAACTGGTTAGATCAGCTAAGGGATCCATGGCTAAGGATTCCCTCCAATTATAATTAACAGCCTTGTCAACAATATCAATGGAATCACACGTATCAATTGAATAACACGTATCATCATCAGCAGGTTCAGTCGCCTTGCGAGCAAGACTGAACTCAATGGTGTCATCCCCTACCTCTAGGGTTATGGTTCCGCATTTGACATTTATTACAGCCCCAGCTGTATATAAAAATGGTCTACCTAAAATAATAGGTATCTGACTGTCCTCTGCAATGTCCAAAACAACGAAATCGACAGGGATAAAAAACTTGCCCACTCGAACGGGTACATCCTCTAGAACTCATATAGGTCTCTGAGTCGATCTATTTGCCATCTGAACGGTAATATTAGTCACCTTAAGTCTACCAATATTTAACCTTTCACAAACAGAATATGGCATGACACTGACACTGGCCCCTAAATAACAAAGAGCCTTCCCAATTTCGTGGTTACCTATAGTGCAGGGAATAGAAAAACTACCCGGGTCCTTTAATTTAGGTGGTATATTAATTTGTGAAAGAGCATTGCATTCCGCCACAAAAGCAACATTACCATCATCATGAAAATTTCTCTTACGATTTAAAATGTCTTTCATAAATTTAGCGTAAGAGGGTACCTGGGTGATTAGATCAGTGAAAGGAATTGTTACCTCGAGGTTCTGGACCATCTCCAAAAACTTACCAAACTTGCGCTCCAGCTTAGTATTCTTTAAACGCTCCGGAAACGGGACTGCAACACTGGCCGTAGGATCATTAACCTTCGGCTTCCATAAGTTTAAAACCTCCGTCAAATCATCAATAAGTGTGGAATCATGCAAATTAGTTGACGGAATTGCGTCCTGCACTGAAGACCCAGTCGATCGACCATTGGTCTCGGTCGATCGACCAAGTTGGCTGGGCGTGAACAGTTCCTGGACAGAGACTATTTCTTCAGGAACCCCAGTCGATCGACTGAGAGTGTTGGTCGATCGACTGCTTATACTGGGTGTGAATAGTTTCTGGTCAGAAACTTTTTCATCTGACATCGCAGTCGATCGACTGTTGTTGTTGGTCGATCGACTGGTGGTACTGGCAAATAAGCTCGTTTTTTCACCAGAAATTAAACTAGCCTCTTCATCATTTCCCGCGTCTCCTCTTGGCTTATCGGGACCATCATAAGAGAGGCCACTTCGGAGATTAATGGCATTAATCTTTTCAATTGGCCCTTCACATTTGCTTGAATAATTGGCGACTTGCTTAGCCTCTAAATTCTCCAATTGCTTGACAAAATTCTTTGTAGATTCAATCCCAGCTGCTTCTATATTCGCGACTTGAACTAAAAGAACTCGGACCGTCTCTCTCAATTTCTCGGTCTCATCTGAGATATGGACAGGAATTTCAACTCTTTCCTTGGAAGCTTCATAGGTCTCGAGCTTCTCGAGACGGGCAGTGATAGAAGTCATAAGTGTCACAACGGCACTCATTTCATCACTTTGCTTTCGCGACTTTCCACGCGAACTTCCAAACTCGGCTCTATGGACTGCCATCTCCTCAATAGTGTTCCAACCTTTATTCTGTCCGGTATTATTTTGGAACCTACCATTCGCAGCTGCATCCAGGATAACCTTGTAATCATCATATAAGGAATTGTAGAATAAGTTGCAAAGGTACCACTGCTGGAAACCGTGGTGAGGGACAGAACGAACCAAATTCTTGAAACGTCCCCACGCTTCACAAAATTCTTCATCATTTCCTTGCTGGAAATTTGCGATTTTACTTCTCAAAGCATCAGTCTATGCAAGTGGGAAATATTTTTTGTAGAAGGCCAATGCCAGAGATGTCCAATCTGTGACTCCAGCTGCTGCCCTATCAAGGTAGCGGTACCAATCTCGCGCAGAATCCTTCAAGGAGTACAAGAACATCACCCCTTTTACTTCATCCTGGGTCACTCCAGCCGGTACATGTATGGAACAGCAGTAGTCTGTGAAAGTTTCCATATGCTTCAAAGGATCCTCGTCCGGTAGACCAGCGAACTGATTTCGCTCCACTAAATCAATATAGGAGGAACGAAATTCGAACTAACTAGTAGTAGGGGTAGGTAACACGTGACCCTTTGGAAGGTGCTGCTCTTTTGGCTGAAGATTATCATATATCGTAGTCATGTTCGCCAAACTGAGAGTACTCAAGTCTTCCTCTCAAAAACCTGTCTTCTAACTGTGCAAAATCAAAACTAGAAGCAAAGCTAAGCAACGGCCTCAAGGAACTAAAGTTCCTTGAGACAAGAAAAATAAACTAAAAATAAAGCAAACAGAATTACACCGTCTCCACGGCAACGACGCCAAAATTTGATGCCTGTCCTTGTGTGCACCAAAAATAATATTTATAAATTCCAAACTAAAACTATAGCTAGTGATAGTAAGGGTCGAACCACAGAGAGACAAGGTCAATTCTATTTGCTTATTTCAGTCTATAAAGGTAACAATCAATGCGGGTTTTGAATTTGGTTGATTCTAATGACTAATTGCTAAAATGTGAAATTTCTCAACAAGATAAAAAAGAAGATCAGGACCTTCGGTTCACCATGGCTAAGAACAGGTCAATAAAGTAGCAGAGGTTCTATAATACGGTCTCAGGAAATATGAGCAAGCCTTTCGATCAATGCTCAGATTAACCTTACGGTCTCCTAATTCCCTAGAATTTCTCAAAGCCTTCGCTCAAAGGAAATTCCAATCTAATGATAACTTAAATTACTAATCTTTCAATCTAGTAAAAAGGTTTATCAAAAGGTAATAAGATCGATATGAAAGAATTCATACAAACAAAACAACCCTAATTTATGCCATGGCTCACCTCGTTCCCAATCAATAAAATTAGCTATGCATAATTAAAACTATAACAACTACAAAACTGATAGCAAAGAATAAATTTGACATGATTGAATTGAATTAAAGACAAAAGATAAGAACTGAATTTATGAAATTAAATTGGTAATAACAAGAATTGAAATAACAAGAAATTAAAGAAGAAAGAATTTACATAAAAACTTACTAATTAAAATGATGAAGAAAGTAATTGAATTTGGGATTCGTCGTCCCTCTTTCTTGCCTCTAGAGTAGATCTAAACTGAGTTCTTGAATAATGAAAAGCATCCCTAAAATTATTGCTGCGTTCTACTGATAAACTATCCCAAAAGTTAATTACAATTTGGGCTTTTAAAAGTCTAACACAAAAAATAAATCTCAGCTGCGCGGCTTGGTCGATCGACTAAGGGGCACGGTCGATCGACTGGTGAGTGAAGTACAGTAGCATCCGCTGAAGTTCCATGGTTGATAGACTAGTGATGCTAGTCGATCGACTAGCTGAGCTGTGTAGTAACCTCCTTTCCTCTTCCAATCAGCCTCTAAGCTCCATGCACGCATCCCGAGGTGAGTGAGTACGAACTTCCTTCTTCCAAGCTTCCCTGAAGTTGCCTCCGGAGGACGATTTAGGCTTGATTTAGCCCACTTTCACTCATCCCTACAATAAATCATAGAAATTGCAAAGTAAACCGTTTCGGGAGAAATAGTAGCCTTAAGCTAACAATTATGCATGGAAATACGTGCCAAAACTGCAAATAAAGTTTATAGAATATGCACGTATTAGTAATATGCACGTATTAGTAATGTCAAACTCTAGTCACCCAATCATTATCGATATGTGTGGACCAGTTGACTGTAAAATATTACATCCCACATGTATTCTTAAAACGAGATTTAAACATGTGATCATTATGATCAACAGTTGTGATCGCATTATTGTCGGAGGACACATATTCCAACAATCTCCCACTTGTCCTCGACAAGTGTGCGTCACCAATTCTATTGTCCTATTACTATCTCCCACACAATGCAAGGTGTCTTTCTGGTCGTACTTGCAAGTGATCATATCGAGAGTGGCTTCCTCGATCTGGAGAATAACTGATTGACCGGAATTATCTACCATAGATGCCTTCCGAGCGTGGCCACGCATTTCCAGTTCATTACTCCTCGAGTGGCCCTGAGATATTGTCATAACCCTGACAAGGGTTGGACAATTCGTATTGCACTTATTCCCTTCGACTAGCCACAACAATCATAACCCAAACTATGCCCATTTGACCCCATTTACGAAGGTCGTAGTAACACAAATCAAAGTTAATCTGAAACTGTGCCATCTTAGGCGAACAGTCTTTAGTCAAAAGAATCTACTCATTAGAATACTATAGTAGCTCTCGCCACGACCAGGCTATATAAATTTGCCAAAACTCTATAAGCGGTCATAAGGCCCGACAAAGTGTTCCTAACAGTCTGCCTATGTGATCGACTAGTCATCTCACATGACATCATGGCACTTGAACTTGCCATCAATCGCATCACACTCTAGTCACTTCGAGACGTCACCTCATACAAGTGACTATGGGCGAATACTATTTTAATCCGTGTTCACTTTAACGGGGTTCAATTTGTCACTACAACCCGTTTGGATATAACAATGTATATAAAGAAAAGATAAAAGACAAATGCGATTATGAACATGAACAAAAACAACACTTTTATTTCATTTCAAAATCTAACACAAACTTGGTACACGTTTAAGTCCCATGGATGCAACATGTCCATCATGCTTAGCCTGCGATAAAGGCTTGGTGAGCGGATCAGCTATGTTATCATCTGTCCCAACCTTACATATCGCAATTTCCTTTCTTTCAATGAAATCTCTAATTACATGATATTTTCTAAGTAGATGTCTAGATCTATTACTAGACTTTGGCTCTTTAGCTTGGAAGATTGTCCCACTATTATCAAAATAGAGAGTGATGGGATCATTGGCGGTAGGTACTACTCTTAGACCTTCCGTAAATTATCTGATCCACACAGCTTCCTTGGCAGCTTCTGATGCTGCAATGTACTCAGCCTCCGTTGTTGAATCCGCAATCACAGCTTCCTTAAAGCTTCTCCAGCTAACGGCACCACCATTGAGCATGAAAATGAAACCAGCTTGTGATTTCATGTCATGTCTATCCGTTTGGAAACTTGAGTCCGTGTAACCATTAACACGGAGCTCGGTGTCTCCTCCAAACACTAAGATAGAATCCTTAGTCCTTCTCAAGTACTTAAGGATGTTCTTGACGGCTATCCAGTGACTCTCACCTGGATTTCCTTGATATCTACTCGTCATGCTCAAGGCATACGAGACATCAGGACGTGTGCATATCATGGCGTACATGATTGATCCAACAGCGGAAGCATAAGGGATCATCTTCATGCGTTCAACATCATGGGGTTTGGAGGGAGATTGAGACTTGCTCAATATTGTCCCAGTTACTATAGGTACCAATCCCCTTTTTTATTTGTCCATGCTGAACCGTCGAAGAATCTTATCAACATAAGACTCTTGACTTAGTGCCAATATCCTTTTGGATCTATCTCTATGGATCCGTATACCTAATATGCGTTGTGCCTCTCCTAAATCCTTCATTTGTAAGTGGTTATCTAACCACTTCTTAACAGAAGACAACATCAGAATATCATTTCCAATGAGTAGTATGTCATCGACATACAAGATTAGGAGCACAACATTGCTCCCACTAAATTTCATGTATAAACATGGTTCCTCAACACTTCGAGTGAAACCATTCTCTTTTATCACATGATTGAATCGATGATTCCAACTTCTAGATGCTTGCTTAAGACCATAAATGGATCTCTTAAGCTTCCACACTTTGTTAGGATTCTTAGAATCAACAAAACCTTCGGGTTGTATTATGTACACCTCCTCTTCTAAATGCCCATTTAGAAAAGCGGTTTTGACATCCATTTGCCATATTTCATAATCATGAAATGCGGCAATCGCTAACAAAATCCGTATGGATCTTAGCATGGCTACGGAGGCGAAGGTTTCATCATAATGGAAACCTTGGACTTGGGTAAATCCTTTTGCCACTAGCCTAGCTTTGTAGACCTCATCATATCCTTCTATGCCATTCTTAACTTTGAAAATCCATTTGCATTGAAGAGGTCTTGCCCCTTTAGGCAAATCAACCAAGTTCCATACTTGGTTTTCATGCATAGAATCCATTTCGGACTTCATGGCTTCAAGCCATAAGGAGGAATTTGGACTAGAGATTGCGGCCTTGTAGGTGGCGGGCTCGTCACTTTCTAAAAGCAACACATCGAGTGTTCCATCTTCTTCGATAAGTCCCACATATCGATCGGGATGGCGAATAACACGGCCCGTTCTTCTAAATGGAGGAGAGACAACCGCGTTAGAAGATGAAAGAACATCTTCTTGCGTCTCTACATCGGTTTGTGGATCTTGAACTTCATCAAGTTCAAATTTTCTCCAACTCTGTCTCTTAGAAATAAATTGACTTTCTAAGAAGACATCCTCGCAAGACACAAACACTTTGTTCTCTTGAGGTTTGTAGAAGTAGTATCCTTGAGAGGTCAAGGGGTAACCTACAAAGATGCATTTTTCGGATTTTCGGGCAAGCTTGTTGTCGGTCTTTGCCTTGACATAAGCGTCACATCCCCAAATTTTCATGTAGGATATATTAGGAACTCTTCCCTTCCACATCTCATATGGAGTATTTTCGGTTGTCCTTGTGAGACTATTATTCAAGGATCTAATTGCGGTTTGAATCGCAAATCCCCACAACGAGTTTGGTAGCTCGGTTTGACTCATCATTGATCGAACCATATCAAGTAGGGTTCAATTTCTCCTTTCGGCAACACCATTGATTTGTGGTGTTCCGAGTGGAGTAAGTTGTGATATAATACCACAACCTTTCAAGTGTGAATCGAATTCAAGGCTAAGATATTCTCCACCACGATCGGATCGTAGTGCCTTAATCCTTTTGTTCAATTGGTTCTCTACTTCATTTTAAAATTCCCTGAATTTCTCAAAAGCTTCACTTTTATGCTTCATTAAATAGATATACCCATATCTACTCAAGTCATCGGTGAAGGTTATGAAGTAGTCATAATTTCCACGAGCGGTGATACTCATTGGTCCACACACATCGGTATGTATGAGTCCCAATAGTTCACTTGCTCATGTCCCTTTACCACTAAAAGGATTTCGAGTTATTTTGCCAAGAAGGCAATATTCGCATGTTCCATATGATTGAAAATCAAATGGTGTAATCGCATTAGTCGAAATTAATCTTTTGATGCGATTCTCGTTTATGTGACCTAATCTTCAATGCCAAATGAACGATTCATTTGGATCACTTGATTTGAGTTTCTTTGAATGAATGTTGTAGATGTCATTAGTTGGATTCGAGGTTTCTAAAATGTAAATTCCATTAATGGAAGGAGCTTGGCCTATAACCAAGTCGTTCCTGGAAATAGTACAACAATTGTTCTTAATGACAAAACAAAAACCGTCCATGTCTAACATAGCGATTGAAATAATGTTTTTAGAAAGTTTAGGCACATAAAAAAAATTATGTAAATACAACTCAAACCCATTAGGCAAAGCTAATACATAAGTTCCCTTGGATTCGGCCGCTACTCGAGCTCCATTTCCAAGGCGTAGATCCACATCTCCTTTGCTAAGCCTCTTCACGTCTCTTAACCCCTGTAAATGATTACAAAGGTGAGAACCACAACCGGTATCCAGTACCCATGTTGTAGTGGAAGTATAATTTACATCAATAACATATATTTCTTTAGGAATTTTACCTTTTGGAACGATGATTCCTTCCCTTATATTTCGCAAATATATGGGACAATTCCTAAGCCAATGTCCCATGCTATAGCAATAATGGCACTCATCTTCAACTTGCTTGAAGTTTTTCACTTTCTTTCCTTTCTTCTTAAACTTTTTGCCCTTTGAAGCAAGAACTTGATTGCTTGAACTCCCACTAATTTTGGCATCTTTCTCTTCCAAAGACAAAGATCCTATAGATTTTATGAGGTGGTCTTCCTGAGACCGGCTCACAAGAGATCTTGTAGGAGGTTTAGAAGAAGTGATAAAGTTTAGGTTTCCATCCGAACCTATCCCAAAATGAAGTTCTCTAGTAGTGTCGAAATCATTGTTGAAGCAAACGTCGTCAAAAACATTGTGGCAAGACCCAATAGTTATCGGTGTAGTAGCATTTGATGGATTCATTGTAATGAACTACAAGTATGGAGGAAAAGGAAATATTAACATATGTCTTTTTAATATCATACTTGTAAATAAATTAACAAGATATGAGCATTTATATAGTGACCTCTACCCAACTATTATAAATGATTCCAAGATCCAAATTCATATCAACTTGGGCACGGTGTGGCCGATGAATCCCTTATTAATATAACTCGGTGGATTAACTCTTTAATCGATTCTACTTTTAGAACTCTTGGTCGATAAAATTACATTAACATTTATCTTTAGCCCGGAACACATGCAACTACGGTTACGAATAAATGTGTCCATGATCCAAACCCACATTAACTTGGGCACGGTGTGGCCGATGAAACCCTCATCAACATGAATTCGATGGATAGACATTTATCACCCACTTCCCTATGTAACAAGGTTTGTACCCCGGTGTGGCCGAGTGCACTCCCTCACGAAATAGGTTTTTATGGTTTCTAGTTTTTGGTAAGGCTAAGTCTCAATTGTTTATTTTTAGCGAGAGGTCATGTCAATTTATTATCTATCACGTTTTAAGTGAACTAAAGCGGTGAACTACGATAATTGTAATTGACCCGGTCGATAAACTCGATTAAAATGATAAAGCATGTTTTAGTTATGGCGATTTAGCGATGCATGTAACATATAAATAAAATGCAAAGCATAAAAAAAATCCTAGTATGGCCTTCCTAAAATAGTAAATCTAATATAACTATTACAAATTCGGAAAATAGCTCATTTGGTCCCTTGAACTTCGGTCTTGGCACGCATATCGAGGTAACACCGTCTTTAATGGATCGCCTTCCCGAGTGGCACCGTCTTCAAGGATCTCCGGAATAAATAAATTACATAACAAATTACATAATTTCCTATTATACATTTGTAATTAAAATAAAATAAATCTATTAAATTACAAAACGGTGACACGAGATCACAATAAATTACATCCGAATCGATATTCCCATACATTTCGGGTAATATCAATTAAAACTAAGGCCATACTAAGTAAAATTACATAATTCAAAAATTACATAAACTTAAAATATGACAATCATAAATAAAATGCAGGATTATAATATGTATGAACATGCCCAATTTTATGCTAAATCGCCTTTAAGGAGCCAATATCATATATTAATCGATTTTTATGGATTTGCGTGATTTAACCTTTTAAAATCACAACAATTACATAAATTCATATTTATGTACAAGTAAATTACCGTAACCTACTTAGGACTCAAAATTAGTCTCCACTAACATTATTGACAATAATTAACTTATATTTCTTAATATTGTTCATAAAAGGACTTAAAATTACAATATAATGCCATAAACTTCAAATAAATCATAAAAATTTCAAATAAATCATAAAAATTTCAAATAAATTAAAATTTTGAAATTTTAAAATCATGATCATTCTGAAAAAATACCATGACACTCATAATGTTCAAAAACTTAGGTTAAAAATTTCGAAATTTATCGAGAAAAACAATGTTGCGGTTTATCGGATTTATCAATTATAACCATAAAAATATGAGAAAAGTATTTTTATCAACATTTCAATTTTAGATATGAAATATGAGATAAAATGCAACATGTGACGTTTTTCCTTAGTCATGAAGTATGTTTTAGCAATTTATACTAATTAAAGTCACTATTTATGTGAATTTTCATCAAAAATTCATAAATCATGCATAAAGACTTCATTATAGCCAATTATTTTACACACATCTTGTAAAATTACATGTGACAACATAATAAATTTATATGACCAGATTCGAAAGATAACTCATGTTAACCTAATTTTCCATTTAAATTCGATTTTATCTTGAAAAAAACATATTTCGAGCATAAGAACTCATAAAATTATGAAAAATTACAGGTCATCAAAATATAATATATGTGAAAACATATCCTAAAAAACACTGGAAAAATCGAAGTTTAGCTAATTTTAGTCCAAAAATGACATTTTTATCATAAAATCACATTTTAATGCCATTATTATATAGAATGAACAATAAAAATCCATAAATTAACCAAAATATCCTAAATACATTTTAGGACCAGAAACTTTAACATGCATAATTGATTTGTGATATATCATGTTAAACACAAATTTATATGTTTTATTTGTTAATCGTATAACTCGGAAAAACTATAACCGATTTGCATGCAAACAACCTAAGGCTCATGATACCGCTTGTTACAAATCTATATCTCATTTTACAATATATTCATATATTTTACAATTTAATTTAGTCATAAAATTAATTTAGATCTTATGCATGCAAACATAAATAAATATAGAGAAGATATCGTTTTCCTTACTATAAAATTTCGGATCAAAGGGCACAAGCAAGATCTCCTTCTTACTTGTTCTTGAGCTCTCCTAATATGGATGAACAAAGATTCAAGGATAGAATCTCTCCCAAAGATGAATACCCAAAGTAACCCCTTAATAGATTTTTTTTAGGTGAAATGTAAGATTTCATTAAGCACAAACTTAGGTAATACAACCTAACAGTTTTACAAACTAAGCCAATTTGATACAGACAAGCCTCTATTTATAAACATCAATACTTGCTAACCATTGCCTATCAATAATATCCAATTGGTTTTGGAAAGTACAAACTCTCATCTTAGTAACATTCCTAGCCAACCTAACTACCTTAGCAGGCTTGACCAGGGAGTGCTCCACCCTTGCTCTATTCCTCTGCAACCAAATGAAGTAGAAACAAGCCATGAAAGCACAAAGTAGAACACCTCTTCTATGCTTAGACCATTTCTGCAGCCAGATCCATCTAAGAATATCAGTAGATGGGAGGGCAACATGGCACAAACGAGCCATTTCTAACAAGATAGTTCTCCTATACAGGCACTGCTGGAAAAAGTGCACATGTGTCTCTTCAGCATTCCCACATAGCAAGCAATCAGCATCAGAAGCAATACCTAAACCAAACAGCTTCATTTTAACCTGCAAAGCTTCTCTGGCAATAAGCCAACAGATGAATTTATGCTTGGGAATTGCCATCTTGTTCCACACAATACTATGCCAATCAACAAGATGATACTTCACTCTCAACATCTCATAACCACTCTTCACAGTATACCCCTTAGCATCAAGTAACCAGTGACCCTGACTGTAACCAGAACTGAGCTTATCACGAACTCTGGAAACTGATCTCCATCCCCAGCTGATATCACCACTGGGTACATACTCAGTCCAGCACCTGCCTTTTAAATAAATCTGGCTGATCCATTTCACCCATAGTTTATCAGGATTAAAGTAGATCCACCATACTAACTTACCCATAGCAGCTACATTCCACACAAAACTATCCCTTAAACCCAGACCACCCTCCTTTTTAGGTGAACAAATCTTAGCCCAACTGACAGGGGGTACTCTGTGATCAACACTGCCATCCCACAAATAGTTTCGACATATGGAGTTCAACCTATGCAAGACACACTTAGGAATAACAAAGATGTTCATCCAATAAGAGTATAGAGAGGTCAATACTGAATTAACAAGTACTAACCTCCCTGAATAAGACAAGTGCCTGGATCCAAAACTTACAATTCTTGCAGTAATCTTCTCGACCAAAATTTGACCTTGAGCTTTTGTTAACCTACCAGCTGTAATAGGCACTCCAAGATACTTAAATGGGAGTTGCCCTTCCTGAATTCAAGTGGCAAGCAAGATTTCCTCCTTAACTCCCCCAGGGACCCCATTAAAATAAGCATTGGTCTTGGGAGGGCTCATATGTAAACCAGAAGCCCTAGAAAAAGTAGCAAAAGCTCTTAGTATTACCATGATAGAACCCACATCACCCTTACTGAATAAGAGCAAGTCATCTGCGAACATCAAGTGTGACAGTTTAAGTTTGCCACACATAGGGTGATATTTGAATCCCATATTTTCTGTAACATAACCCAGAATCCTGCTCAAGTACTCCATAGAAATAGTAAACAAGAGAGGAGACAATGGATCCCCTTGCCTTAACCCTTTCTTGCCATTAAAGAAGCCAAACACATCTCCATTCAGAACCAAAGAGTAGCTTGCAGTCCTAACACATTCCATTATCAAGGAAATAAAATGGGTAGAGAACTCCAAAGAAACCAGCATCTCCTCTAAAAAGTCCCAGCTGACTGAATCATATGCTTTCATCAGATCAAATTTCATAAGAAATCTAGGGGAGACTGATTTCCTATTGTAAAGCCTGACTATATCCTGGCATATAAGAATGTTTTCCACAATGCTCCTTCCCTTTTTGAAACCACCTTGACTAGCACTGATCAACTCAGGAAGCACTCCGGAAAGTCTTGCACACAAAAGCTTAGAGATACACTTGTACACAACATTGCAACAGGAAATTGGACGAAACTGAGTAACATTCTGAGGCATTGCACACTTAGGTATTAGAGAAATGAGGGTATGGTTTAACTGTTTAAGTAATTTACCAGTTTGGAAGAAATCCTTAATAGCAAGACACACATCCTCCCCCACAACATCCCACGCATCTTTGAAGAAGGCACTAGAATAACCATCAGGCCCTGCTGCCTTATGGTTAGGAATAGAAAACATAGCCTTCTTAATTTCATCATTAGTGACAGGGTTCAACAGCAACTGTTTATGCTCTTCAGTACACACCTTCCCCATCTTAACCTCTCTGTGACTAATATTCAAGACTTCCTCAGAGGTACCCAGCAACTTAGTATAAAAATTTAAAAAGGCTTTCTGAATTTGCTGAGGATCTTCACACTTTACCCCCTGAGTGTCCTCAATTTTGATAACCTTATTCCTGAGCTGCCTCCCCTTAATAACACTATGAAAGTATTTGGTATTTTCATCACCTTTATCAACCCATATAGCCTTTGATTTTTGCATCAGGAACTCAGAACAGGCAGACTCCAGGAATCTTACACTACTATTAGCTTCCATCTCTTGAACAATAAGCGCAGCATTAGAAGGATCATTCCTGAGTTTTAATTGAATAAACTCAAGGTTCATTTTAGCCCTAGTAGCATTGTTAACGACTTCATCAAAATTTTCCTTGTTAAGCTTCTTCAGAGGCCACTTTAAGGACTTTAACCTCTTAACCAGCTGAAACATCAAAGTACCATGCCAGTTAGTATCCGATACTTGCTTCACACACTCCTTAAAATCCTCAGCTTTACTCCACATGTTATAATACTTGAAACTTCTCCTTGGTTTAAAAGCATTATTATGTTCTTGTATCACACAGGGAGTGTGATCAAAAACACCTTCAGTATAGAAATGAGCATAAGAACTTTCATTACTCCTAATCCAAGCTTCATTCACCAAAACTCTATCCAGTCTACTAAAAACTCTAAAGGAAGGCTCTTGTTTATTAGACCATGTATACAGAGAACCTATGGCAGAGCAGTCAGTCACCCCACACTCAGCAACACACTGATGAAAATCATCCATTTCCTCATAAGTTGAATTATCTCCTAACCTCTCAGAAGGAACCAAGACAGTATTGAAATCACCACATATAACCCAAGGTCCCTTAACATCTTTATTATAAACACACAGTCTAGACCACAAAGCTTTCCTTTCATTCAAATCATTAAAGGCATACACCATAGTACACTTAAACTGAAAACCAGTGCCTAAATCCTTAACCTCCATGTGAATAGATTGTGCAGTATAATCTAAGAAATTAACAGAAAACATAGAAGGTTGCCACAGAACCCAAACTCGACCCCCTTTGTGATAAGAAGTATTAGTAGAGACACACCAATTAGCACAAATATTATTACGCACACTATTTAGAGACAAAGGCTTCTTCTTTGTTTCAAGGAGACCAAATAACCCAATTTGATGATGGTGTAAGAACCATTTAATAGTATTCTACTTGGTTGGGCTATTGAGTCCCCTAATGTTCCAAAATCCAAAATTATACATTACTCCCATAGGGAGGTAATGCACTACCATTTACAGCAACCACACCAATTCCAACAGAAGGAGCAGGAGTGTTAAGGGATTCAAGGAATGTGTCCTTACCAAACTTGATAGAACTATACCCTTTGTCCATCAACTCATGTCTACTGAATCTGATAATTCTCTTTGCAGGGATTTGAGCCATATGGTACTTCCCATTCGTTCCCCAAGTCACCTGGAACTAGTTAGGCTTCTTAATAGGAGTAACTAATCCTGACTCCTCAGTGGCAGGCACTGGAACAACAGGCTCAACTGGTGGTCGAGCTTTAGGTCTCCATTGCTTAACTACCTCCTTTGGAGACTTAGGTTTAGGAGCATGTGGCTGTTTAGTTTTCATGGAACTTGCAGAAGCATGACCAACTCCTTTACACGACGTACAAAGGATTGGTTTCCATTCAGAAACAATCTTAATAACAACCACATGACCATCTTCATCTAGAAACTTAATCTTATCAGGGATTGCCTTGCAAAAAGGAACTTCCACCATGACTCGGGCAAATCCAAGCCTAGTCTTATCCTTAGTAACCGCATCACATTGAATATATTTCCCTAATAAGCCTGCAATTCTGGGAAGACACTTCCCCCAAAATTTCAGAGGAAGCTGTTCTAATCTCACCCAAACTGGCACCTCTTTGACATCCTCCTTCACTAAGTCAACATCAGGACTCCAAGGACGCACAATAAAAGGTTTATTGTCGAACAAGAAATTCCCTTGTTGCAAGACACGATCTTTGGCAGCACTAGTGGTAAATCTCACCAAAAATACACTATTCGGAAGGAATGATACCTTATCTATTGGAAGATGAGCCCAGATTCTTCTGATAAAGCCATCTACTACTTCTACTGGCGGATTAGAACCCAGTATGAAGCAATACACCGAATTTTGCCAGAACTCAATCTCCTCCTTGACATCCTCTGAGGAGAACCGTAACAGAGCATCAGTTTCCTCCTCAATCACTTCAAGCTGGTTCTTCCCTTTTCTCCTACGCTGAACCACCCACTCATGTTCATCAGGCTGAAGTGAATCCAGGTCATAAGGTTGAACCCCAACAATAGAATTCACGCTTTTTGTTTTCTAAGTATCCTTCTCTGACGGACCCCCGACTAACACCACAGGAGCAGAGGACGCATCAGAGGACGGCACAACCGAAGTAGTACCCAATTTAGCACTTTTAGATTTAGAATTACCAAAGATCAGAGGAGGAAATTGTTCAACATTCGAACACTGAATAGACATGTTTATGGATTTTAGGGTTTAAGATATTTTTAGGGATTTTTTAGGGTTTATGAATTTTAGAGCTTTTTCTCTCTCTATCTCTTCATTTTTTTATTTTAACCCCTTAATAGATTAATATTACTTGATCTAGAATAATAATAATCTTACTAAAAATTGACCCAAAATATTGTTGGTACTCTTGTTTATTCGGCCAAGAGTAAGGAGGAATTTTTGGAGTTTTTCTCTCTTTTGTTTTTCTTAAGATGATTAGAGAGAAAGGCTATTTCTTACACTAGAAATTAGAAGTGTGTGAATGAATAATAAAAACAACCCATTTGATTCTCATAGAGAGGGAAAACCGGTGGGTGTGGGAAGGGTGCCCTATGCATGAGCTTGATTCTCTAACCAAGAATATAGGCATGCAAGGCTAGGTGTAGGTTTAATAATTAGGTTTTCCACTTATAAATAATCAACATAATATTTAACCTAATACACTCTCCATTTCGGTATACACACATAAAATGGATGAGTCCATTTTATTTGTGATTTTGTCAATATGTCACATGTGACACATTATATGATATCTTATAATTAAAATATATTTTTAACAATTAAAAATCAACATATTAATAAAATATGTCATTTATAAAAATAACATTGTAATTCGCAATTACTTGTACCAAAATGGTTTACCAATTTATAAATCACAACATCTTGTATTTATAATAAATTATTCACTCAGTTTCAATTGTTTCCGTAAACAATAATTTCATCTAAGTAATAAAACAATTCGATCACTTAGACCGTATCTTACTTAATCAAATGATAATGAGACACGTAAATATTACTTCCAAAATCATCCGTCAATTTTAAGTAATTTAATTAACTCGTATCATCATACGATCAATTAAATATTCAATTAAGAGTGTTACCCTTTAGGTATGACCTAAGGGGATCAACTGATCATCACCGTCGCACGAGAGTAATGTCAAACTCTAGTCAGCCAATCATTACCGATATGTGTGGACCAGTTGACTGTAAAATATTATATCCTACATGTATTCTTAAAACGAGATTTAAACATGTGATCATCATGATCAACAGTTGTGATCGCATTATTGTCGGAGGACACATATTCCAACATAAAGTTGTTGGAAATCTATATCTCATTATCTAACATATTCATATATGTTCTAATTAATTTAGTCATAAAATTAATTACTAATCTTATGCATGCAAAATTAAATAATAAGAGATAAGAAAATCAATTTCTCACCATGTAAATTTCGGTCAAATGGGCACCAACAAGATCTCCTTCTTGTTAGTTCTTGAGCTTTCCAATAATGGATGAACAAGATTCAAGTTTAGAATCTCTCCTCTTGATTGCACCCAAGATAATCCCTTATCCCCACTAAATAATATTAGCTAGATATTAGTTTAGTAGTTTACCTTAAAAATGATTACTAACACTCATATATTACATTAATAATTTTAGTAATCTTTTATGAACAATTTCAATCAAAATCTCATGTTTTTGATGAAGAAAAAGAGAGAAAAATGAATAATGCATGAACTTGCATGTATTAATGTATGAATGAATGTAAGAGAACTCATATTCTCATGTAGTGAAGAGGAGGCACGGTTGGAACACCACAAAAGCCAAGGATGGCATCTTGTTTTATGCTTTTTCACTTCTCCAAATTGTAAGCATGTAAGTCTACTTAGTGTAGGTGTGTAAGCTAGTGTAGGTTAGCCATGATTACATTATTTTATCTCATAAAATAATTCACCCACTAACTATTTCCACACCAATATTTAGTCCACTTCTATAAAATGGACTACCATTTTATTTTTGTCAATTTGTCATTTGTCACACAATATGTCACATGTAGTATGCTACATGTTATTAATTAATTTTAGTGCATATTTATCACATCAATATCATTTTTTGAATTAATTAAATTACATCCACTAATTTGACTAGTGATACTTGATCACATAAATAAAATGGGTCATGTAATTATAATTCACAATATCTTGTAATTATAATTAACCATTCATTCCTATCTCTATTATTTCTCAAACAATAAATAATTTTAGTAACAAAGCATTTTATTACTAAAATAAATCTTATTTAATCCCATTACAATAAGATATTAATTCTCTCTCACAAATCGAATTGTTCAATTTTAAGGAATTGATCAACTTGCATCGTCATACAATTAATCAACTTTATAGATAAGGGCATCATCCTTTAGGTGTGACCTTAAGGGATCAACTGACCACCACCGTCCCACGACAGTAACGTCAAACTCTAGCAAGCCAATCGTTACCGATTAATGTTTATCAGTCGACTATATAATTGAATCATCCCTTACGTATTCTTTATATGAGATTTATTAATGATATTTAAATCATGTGATCGCACTATTGTTGAGGAC
Source organism: Silene latifolia (assembly GCF_048544455.1). NCBI lineage: Eukaryota > Viridiplantae > Streptophyta > Magnoliopsida > Caryophyllales > Caryophyllaceae > Silene > Silene latifolia. The sequence goes on from NC_133538.1 coordinate 27,163,188, forward strand.
ACATTTCCCAACAATCTCCCACTTGTCCTCGACAAGTGTGCGTCACCAATTCTCTTGTCCTATTACTATCTCCTACTCAATGAAAGGTGTCTTTCGGGTCGTACTTGCAAGTGATCATATCGAGAGTGGTTTCCTCGATCTGGAGAATAACTGATTGACCGGATTTATATATCATAGATACTTTCCGAGCGTGGCCACGCATTTCCAGTTCATTACTCCTCGAGTGGCCCTGAGATATTGTTCTAACCCTGACAAGGGGGTGGACAATTCCTATTGCACTTATTCCCTTCGACTAGCCACAGCCATCATAACCCAAAATATGCCCATTTGACCCCATTTACGAAGGTCGTAGTAACACAAATCAAAGTTAATCTGAAACTGTGCCATCTTAGGCGAACAATCTTTAGTCAAAAGAATCGACTCATTAGAATACTATAGTAGCTTTCGCCACGACCAAGCTTTGTAAATTTGCCAGAACTCTATAAGCGGTCACTGCCCGACAAGGTGTTCCTAACAGTCTGCCTATGTGATCGACTAGTCATCTCATATGACTCTATGGCACTTGAACTTGCCATCAATCGCATCACACTCTAGTCACTTCGAGACGTCACCTCATACAAGTGACTATGGGTGAATACAATGCTAATCCGTGTTCACTTTAACGGGGTTCAATTGTCTCTACAACCCATTTGGATGTAACAAAGTATAATAAAAGAGTTTTAAGGTAAAACTCAAACGACAAATGCGATTATCACATATGAATAGTCAATGCCTGATTACTATTTCATGTTCTATAATCTAATTTGATCTTGTATGTAGTTGTTCATCTCAATTTAATTGAAATGACATGACTCATCATGTTTAGCCTTTGAGAAGGCTTTGGTTAGTAGGTTTTATCAACTTCTTGTACCTTACTCAACCTTACTACATACTCGTTTTCCTTTGTAATGTATACATTTGCATTACAAAACTTTCTGAGTACGTGTCGAGATCCAATCAAGACATTTGGCCCTCTAGCCTAAGAATAGCTCCCACTGTTTTCACAGTGTGCGGGACTCATTCTCTTGCACATCTCATGATTGCAAGTGTACTCAATTTCCGTTAAAAATATCTCTCATTGTTCTTTATTGCCTAGAACGATTCTAGAAAATCTATTTCTTAAATAACATAGCCACAATGGTATCTTAACCATCCTAATGTGTTTTGATTATGGTTTTGTCGGAAACCATGCGCAATCTCAATTATCAATTGTCACTTGTGTAACACCCTTACACAAAATTGCATCATAAACACTTTGCTTTACTTCCTTAATGCTTCTACAAGCACTTAAGGGTAATCTTTATGGCTTATTTGGTAAACATTGCTTAAATTCGATTTTGAAAACAATTCATCATGCTCAAAGTATATGAAGTGTTATACATCATTACTTATTTAATTAATCCGGCAGCGGAAGCAAATGAAATCAATCAAATATGTTCAATTTAATTGAACTAGTCATGAATCTTATCAACATAAGACTTCTTATTTACGCTAATATCATGTGGATTTATCTTCATAAATCCGGATATTAAAGATGTATTATAATACTCCAAAAGTCTTACATCATTCACAATGATCAATATGTCATCCACATATAAGGCTAATAAAAATTTCCGTAACTCCCACTAAACTCCATGGATAAACACAACTTCTCGACTTATCGAGAAAAGTTTTATAACATGATCAAAACATTGATTCTAACTCATTGATGTCCTACTTAAGATCCTCTCTTAAGTTTCACATTATCTTAGGATTGCAAGAATCTATAAAACTCATGACATGTATTGAATACATTCCTTCTTTTGAAGAAGTGGGTTTTAGATTCACATGCTGTATGCGTATCCTCATAATGAAACACAATCCCTAAGAAGATCCAAATAGACTTAAGCATTTAAATTAGTGCAAAACCCTTTGCAACCAATCTTGCTTTGAAATATCTCTTTATTAGTGCAAAACCCTTTGTAACTAATCAAGCCCTTTTGTTTCGGATTTTCATGGCTCTAAGCCTTGTATTGAGTTGTGACTTAAACACTCTTATGTAAGTCATATGTTCATTACTTTCCAGAAGTAATTAACTTGAATCAAAAAATTTCTTTGTAAGTTATAAGCTTTTTACTTTCTTAAAAGTAGCATGAATTCATCATCTTTAACCAGTGACGAATTTAACCTCCTAAGTTTTAAAGAAACAACGTCTTACACAAAACGTCTCATGTAGCCAAGAAAGACCAGTTTCTTGCGACATAACATTCTTTGTGGCTCTTGAATAATTTCTCCCACTCTGTCTTCTAGAAATAAACTTGTATTTTAGAAAGACAGCTTCACGAGCCGCAAACCCGTCGTACTCGTGATAATTAAAAGGGAAAAAGAGCATTTGTTTCTTGTGTAAGCTTACAAACATGGTACATATCTCATATGAATCGTTTAGATTTAGTGGAAAAATAATTTAGACAAAATGATAAAATCCCCAAAAAGATCAAGTAACTCAAAGTGACTTGATGAAATCCAAACCATATCGAATAGCGTTTGAATTCTTATCCAATCATACATTATTCCATAATGCGTGCTAAGAGAGATTACTTTGTGATACTATATCACATTTTCTTTGGCTTATATCAAAGTCTTCACTTTGATAATCCCATCACGACTAAATCGTGCTTCTTTGAACTCTTTAAACTTCTTCAAAGATTTTTCTATTTACCTTATTAAGTGAACACATTAGCGTCAACTTAAATCGTTGGTAATAGAAAATGATCAACCTATTTTGGATCGATGATTTACAACCTCGATTTCCTTTTCAACCAAAAGCCACGAGACATCTTGCTTTGAATACAAGATACGCATATACCATTAACAATCTAATGGTTTCAAGAGTACTCGATAACAATTTGCGTTCATCATTCCAAAATTTAATGTTTAATCTTGGGTTACCAATTTGAGTCTTGCATCATCTTCATGATATATCATTCTAGTTTGGTTTAGAATATAATCACCTTGATAATGGGCTAGCCATACATCAAATCGTGGTGTATAGGGTCACAAAAGTGAAAACTCTTTTGTATCTTAACAAGTTTGTATTCTTATTTAGAGTTTATGTACTTAATTGTCACAATTAAGTACAACTCCAAACCCAAAAACTAGATTTAGTACACAATGACTCTATCTCTCGACTTCATGGTTGCTAGTCGTCATATTCTAATCATCCTATGTATCAAACATAATGATGAAAACCACCACCGGTTTCTAATATTGACGAAGTAGTACTAGCAAAAATTTTATGTTAATCAAATAAACATTTAAAGAAGAAGGTCCCATTAGTTGTCCCACAACTAACTTGTTGATTCTTCAATAATTTGGGGTAGTTTCCTTTCTCGTGTCCAACATTTAAGACAATGGAAACTTTATCGGTCGGGATTGATAGGTTTAGTATCGCTATTCTCAAAAACTTTACTTTTAACATTACCTTGTATCAATTCCATTATAATCTTTACTTCTTGAACCTCGTCCTCATCTTAACGGTTTAAGAGAATGCTCCCACTTATTTCAATGAGTCTTTGCTTTGAGAAGCAAAATTGAATTCCCGAAGATCACTCATCATTTGTTCGTTTTAGTCTTAAAACTTTCATTGAAGTGGTTGCGTTATTTTGGTCAATTACGAATTCTTGACAAAACTAATTACCAAAAAAATTTATCGCTTCAAGGTACTTAATTCATTTAAGTATATGAAAAACAATCCATTGTAAGTAGATGTGTTAGTCTAGAATCAAAAACCTGTTTGATAATGAATAACTTTAATCTATACTATATGCATGAGATCCTTAGCCATGGTTCATGTGAGGTTTTAGAAGCAAATTCATATTTGTCTTAAGTTACGATGTTTTAATGGAGATTTGAATCAAAAATCGAAATGATATCGTATATGAATTGTGGTAAAGAAATAGAACAATATGACAACGGAATAGAGAAAACAAAACATTCATCGTTATAATAATACTTGTAGATAACAAGTAAAGCATTTACATAGTGACCTCTACCCAACTATGATAAATGATTCCGGGATCCAAATCCATATTAACTTGGGCACGGTAGGGCCGATAAAACCCTTATCAATATAACTCGGTGAATTAACTTTTTAATCGATTCTACTTTTAGAACTCTCGGTCGATAAAATTACTCTAAAATTTATCTATAGCCCGGAACACATGCGGCTACGGTCGCGAATACTTCCGTTGAGCTCAATCCAAATTTCGAATAAATGTGTCCATGATCCAAATCCACATCAACTTGGGCACGGTATGGCCGATGAAACCCTCATCAACATGAATTCGGTGGATAGACATTTATCACCCACTTCCCCTACGTAACAAGGTTTGTACCCCGGTAGGGCCGAGTGCACTCCCTCACGAAATAGGTTTTCATGGTTTCTACTCTTTGGTAAGGCTATGTCTCAATTGATTGTTTTAGCGAGAGGTCATGTCAATTTATTATCTATCACGTTTTAAGTGAACTAAAGCGGTGAACTACGATAATTATAATTGACACGGTCGATATACTCGATTAAAAGATGAAGATGCATGTTTTAGTTATGGCGATTTAGCGATGCATGCGACATATAAATAAAATGCAAAGCATAAAAATAAATCCTAGTATGGCCTTCCTAAAATAGAAAAACTACTTAACAATTACATATTCAGAAACCAACTCCTTTGGTCCCTTGAACTTCGGTTGTGGCACGCATCTCGAGGTAACACCGTCTTTATGTATCGCGATCTTTAGGAAATCCGTCTTTGGGAACTCCGGAATAAATAAAATTACATAATGAATTACATAATTTCCTATTATACATATGTAACTATAATAAAAATAAATCTATTAAATTACAAAACGGTGATACGAGATCACAATAAAAATTACAACCGAATCGATATTCCCATACATTTCGGGTAATACCAATTAAAAACTAAGGCCATACTAAGTAAAAATTTCATAATTCAAAATTACATAAATAAAATTATGACAATCATAAAGAAAATGCAGCATTATAATATGTATGAACATGCCCAATTTTATGCTAAATCGCCTTAAATAGCCAATATCGTATATTACTCGGTTTTTACGGATTTGCGTGATTTCAACATTTTATAATCACAAAATTACATAAATTCATATTTATGCATAAGTTAATTACCCAAACCTCTTAGGGCTCAAAATTAGTCTCCACTAACTATTTCACCATAATTAACTCATATTTCTTAATATTGTTCATAAAAGGACTCAAAATTACAATAAAATGCTATAAATTTCAAATAAATCACAAAAATTTCAAATAAATTCAAAATTTGAAATTTAAACTCATGAACATTCTGGAAAAATACCATGACACTCATAATGTTCAAAAACTTAGGTAAAAATTTCGAAAGTTATCGGGAAAAACAATGTTGCGGTTTATCGGATTTATCAATAAAAATCATAAAAACATATGATGTTTTTCCTTAGTCATAGAGTATGTTTTATTAATATTTCACTAATCAAGTCACTATTCATGCTATTTTTCTTCAAAAATCCATAAATCATGCAAAAAGACTTCAATATAGCCTATTATTTTACACACATCTTGTAAAATTGCATGTGACAACATACTAAATTTCTATGACCAGATTCGAAATATTTCTCATATTAACCTATTTTTCATTAAATTCGATTTTTAACATGAAAAATCCATTTTTCGAGCATAAGAACTCCAAAAATTATGAAACTTTCCAGATCAACTAAAAATAATATATTTGAAAACATATCCAAAAACCACTGGAAAATTCCATGTTTAGCTAATTTTCGTCCAAAAATGACATTTTTATCATAAAAATCACATTTTAATGCCAATATTATATAAAATGAACAATAAAATCCATAAATTAACCAAAATATCCTAAATACATTTTAGTATCATAAACTTTAACATGCAAAATAAATTTCGTGATATACCATAATAAACACAAATTTATAAGTTTTATATGTTAATCGTATAACTCGGAAAAACCATAACCGATTCGCATGCAAACAACCTTGTGCTCTTGATACCGCTAGTTGGAAATCTATATCTCATTATCTAACATATTCATATATGTTCTAATTAATTTAGTCATAAAATTAATTACTAATCTTATGCATGCAAACTTAAATAATAAGAGATAAGAAAATCAATTTCTCACCATGTAAATTTCGGTCAAATGGGCACCAACAAAATCTCCTTCTTGTTAGTTCTTGAGCTTTCCAATAATGGATGAACAAGATTCAAGTTTAGAATCTCTCCTCTTGATTGCACCCAAGATAATCCCTTATCCCCACTAAATAATATTAGCTAGATATTAGTTTAGTAGTTTACCTTAAAAATGATTACTAACACTCATATATTACATTAATAATTTTAGTAAACTTTTATGAACAATTTCAATCAAAATCTCATGTTTTTGATGAAGAAAAAGAGAGAGAAATGAATAATGCATGAACTTGCATGTATTAATGTATGAATGAAAGTAAGAGAACTCATATTCTCATGTAGTGAAGAGGAGGCACGGTTGGAACACCACAAAAGCCAAGGATGACATCTTGCTTTATGCTTTTTCACTTCTCCAAATTGTAGGCATGTAAGTCTACTTAGTGTAGGTGTGTAAGCTAGTGTAGGTTAGCCATGATTACATTATTTTATCTCATAAAATAATTCACCCACTAACTATTTCCACACCAATATTTAGTCCACTTCTATAAAATGGAGTACCATTTTATTTTTGTCAATTTGTCATTTGTCACACAATATGTCACATGTAGTATGCTACATGTTATTAATTAATTTTAGTGCATATTTATCACATAAATATCATTTTATGAATTAATTAAATTACATCCACTAATTTGACTAGTGATACTTGATCACATAAATAAAATGGGTCATGTAATTATAATTCACAATATCTTGTAATTATAATTAACCATTCATTCCTATCTCTATTGTTTCTCAAACAATAAATAATTTTAGCTACAAAGCATTTTATTACTAAAATAAATCCTATTTAGTCCCATTACAATAAGATATTAATTCTCTCTCACAAATCGAATTGTTCAATTTTAAGGAATTGATCAACTTGCATCGTCATACAATTAATCAACTTTATAGATAAGGGCATCATCCTTTAGGTGTGACCTTAAGGGATCAACTGACCACCACCGTCCCACGACAGTAACGTCAAACTCTAGCAAGCCAATCGTTACCGATTAATATTGATCAGTCGACTATATAATTGAATCATCCCTTACGTATTCTTTATATGAGATTTATTAATGATATTTAAATCATGTGATCGCACTATTGTTGAGGACACATTTCCCAACAAAAGTGGATCCGAACATATCTAATCATTTCGAGACCTTTGACGAGACGAAACCGACCGATCTAAAATGATCCGTTCGACAGCATACTTTTACGCCGCCGAGCGTGGCTTTCAAAAGACCGTTGTATGTCTACAGATCGGCTGGGCGTGCAGGTGTTCCATGTCCACATTAGCATGTTTACTACTATTATTGTTGACACCCTTAATAACATGAGTAGCTAATTCCTTTAATGTTAGGACTAGGGGATCCATGGTAGGATTGTGACGATGTAGCGAATAGGCTAGATAATATACATGTGAGAATCTGTCCCCATAGCAATTTAACTGTAACATCAATTTAGTTGAGTGCACGCTTCTGAATTACATTAATCTGGTTAACTTTACTCTTGGATTGGAATATTGGAATAAATAGACCTGCTATGAACAGTAGACTACCCTAACAAGGACGGAAGTTAAGTTAGTCGAAATCTAGGATAGAAAGTGGACCGGAAGGACCTTTCCTATATCCTTCTCACAATAGATTGTCTAGGCTATTTGCAACTGAGTCGATAGACTACCATGGTGAATCGAAATCCTGGCATACCCTCTTTATCTGATCACTTATACGTATTTACTCACTTTTATTGCTCTTGTTTAATCTCTCTTTCCTTTAATCTCTCAGTAGTTTAGAAATCAAAATTAAAACCCCCCATTTTGTGACTCAAATAGACGGACCTTAGACAGATATCTTGCCTCCCTGTGGAGAATCGACCCTACTTATCACTAGCTTCCGTTAGTATATTTAGGTTTAATTTTGGTACACAAACGACAGTATCAAATTTTGGCGCCGTTGCCGGGGAGGCAATAGCCCTATCTATTTTTTGTTTCGTTTATTTTTATCCGTCTTAGGGAATTTTCATTCCTTGAGACAGTTCCCACTTATTTCTTTCAGTGTTGTGTATGCCCAGGTCAAACAGGTCGGAATTAGTCTCGGCTGATCCTGAGCTAGAGAGATCTTTTCGGCATAGAATATGTCTGCAAAGAAAAATTCGAAAAGAAGACTTGAGTAGTTTCGAACCCGAGCTACAACATTTCCTTTCACAGAAGACCCATCTTTTGAAGAAGACAATCTCATTTATGCTATCAAGGCCGTAAATATCCTTAACATAGCGTGTCACTCAGAGCCCACGGCTGCCTCGATTCCCAAAGGTTTCAAGCTCTCAACTGAGGTTGGTAACACGTTTGATATCCGTCCGTCTTACATAAATTTGGTAGAAAGGAATCTGTATCGGGGTGTGGCGGTTGAAGATCCGCGAAAGCACATGAAGTTTGACATGGGTCATCGCAACCCTATCAAAAATAAACCCAAAAGGTCTCTGACTAATGCAGCTAGGGAAGTCGGGATCAAATCCACAGGGAGGCTATGTTGCTAACTACTTGCTAAGCTAAGTCTGTCTCAATTGTGAAAACTGGGGGATTTTGAATTGATTTCTAAACTAAACCTAATCTAAAGTCAAGAGAGAAAGAGAATGCAAGGAGTAAATAAAGAGTAGTTCAATAAGAGAGAGAGAAACTAGGATTTCAGTTCACTACAGCTGCGACGGTCTAAAATGGTTAAGTTCCGGTCCGGGTATTCTTAGAGGAGCAGTGAATATCTCCTTCCGGTCTCTATTCGCTCTAGATTACTGCTGACTTAACTTCCGCCCTCATCAGAGTAATCTAATGCCTAAACTACTCTAGGTCCTTCTGGTCCACTAAGGTAGTCTATTGGTCACAGTCGGGTCTATTCCCTTCCAATCTTCCGATCTAGGTCAGAAATTACCAAAGGTCTAGCTAGTCGCTGCGTATCGGTTTGCTAGTTAAACAGTTTAAACACCTATGAGGCAATTCTAATTGGTACCTATTCCAGATCTAGGTCATATAAATCCGTTTACGCTATATATTCCCCTAATCCTAGCAAAGTAAACTAGCTATGCATAATTAAAACTAATCAAACAAAGATAAGGGTTGAGAAACTAATCTAGTTAAAGGCATAAGGGGAAGGGGGATATAATGCATAAAGGAACAACTAAACTAAATAAGAGAATTAAAGAGAGAAGAGAAGGAATAATAATACCGAATTTAAAGGAGAGAAATAGTCCATAGAGTTAAGAGGAAAGAAATTATATACAAAAAGTTTTAAGGGAAGAGAGAAAGAGTCAGGGAGATGATCTCCCCCAAAGATCTGATCCCTCATACAATGATCTATGCTCCCTATTTATAATAAAACAAAGTAGCTAGGTCTAACAAATAAAACAAAGATGGGCATTATTGCGTCATTTAGTATGTCGACCAATCTTTAGCAGCGGTCTTCACTCGATCGAGCCGTGGTGGCGTACGATCGAGTAGTTTCCTTAGCATAAGTCCTCGATCGAATGATAAGGACCTCGATCGAACACATTAAGGACTCAAGGTGTTCTATCCAAAAGAGTAGCTGGTCGGTTGAAATATAAAGAGGTTCATCGAAATGTGTATATCTCAGAGTTCTCTACGAGAGCTTCAGCGCGTAATTTCCTGCTTTGCGCACTGAACTTCAAACGGCCGCCATTTCTTCGTTACTTGTCTGAATCAAGCGATTTTCATGGCGTTGGAAATCTAAGAGGATAAGCTTTCACCTCCAATTGGAATCAACTGATTATATATTGTATAAAACGAGATATGGCTCTTTAAAGTAGGCACTAGTAGTTTGAAGCTCTTCCTTTGTCCGCTAAGCTTCCTTACTCCTATGCGCATCACCAAAATGGTAGTTCTAAGCTCCAAATCTAACTGTCTCCTAAATGCAAGCTTGAAAGACTGTTTTAGGCTTAATTCCGCATCTTTAAGCACATTTATGCAATTAGTACAAGAAATTCCAAAGTACGCAATTCGGGGGCATGTTCGTAGAAATAACTACTATAATAGCATAGAAATGCGTGCATTAATTTCCTAAAAACACTATATAAAATGCACGCCTCAAACTTCCCCAAACCAAACCTTTACTTGTCACCAAGCAAACTAATGCAGCTAATACGGACTAAATAGGTAGGAGCAAAACATGGCCTAGCTGAAAACCGTCAACTCAAACCATTTAATGCATATGAATCAACTACTAATAGCTAAATGTCAAAGCAAACGAATTTATACATATTTCAAAAATAGTTGAACTTGCAAGACTTCCAAAATCGGACTCTCACGGGTCGCTCAATCACATAGTTTAGCACAAGGTGATATATAATGTTAGATAGAAAGAATAAAAGACACTCACCTAACTGCGACCTATAAGAACATGCATGCAATCTATCATGAATAAAGTCTCTACAACCGTACATATGCATTCCAGCCAAACTAATGGCCAAGACACATGCCGAGGACTTACATTTGGGTAAGTGAGGTAATGGGTAAGAAGGGGCTAAAATGAATTTGGAAATGTGGAGTTAATAGCCAGGCTAGCAACAACGGATCCAAATTTTGAAACTACATCTGAACTTCATACTTAATATATATCAATACAAAACACTGCAAATTGGATCCACTCAACTCACAATACATCATAAACTTGTCAACTCCCCATAAGATACAAATAAGACATGGGAGTAAAAATCATCTATGCAACTCTTCATTTTTCCACATATGATTTTTTCTTTCTTTTTCATATTTCTTATTCAACTTTTTTCCGATTTTTTTTCATTCCAATGCTTTTTCATTTTTCTCCTTCATTTTTTTTCACCCATCCTTCCTATAATAGGATATATTAACCAAAACGCGACACAACACATTCCCAACAGGCTACCATTACTAGCTCGGCTAGGGTAGGACAAATTTTGAATTGTAGCTATATGGGACAAAATAGGCAATTTGGCTATGTGTAGCTCATGGGTAAAATGAAATAAAGGGGATTGCCTCTCCTAACATGTGTCACCAACCACAGACCCAAATGCATACAGGTACTAAGTAGACTGAATTCATGCTTATGCAATTTGATGTTACATGCCTTATAAGGAGTAACTACTCACATTCCTACATGAACTAGTCATGAATGACACCAGTTTATAAAGCTCTAAACCTCAGAAAATTATTGTAGTTTGCCAAAATTTTCAGTCAAGTCTAGTTGTTCAACATATTTTGAAACAAAATTCGAGATATTGCTAAAGAATTTCCTAAAAGACGTGAAATAATGCAAGGCTTAAGGAAAGAGACAATTTACAGCAATGAAATACTCCAATCTGACTCAACCTAATATGCAAATTAAACGTGAATTTTTTGAAATTTTCAAAAAAATTCAATTTTGATGGTTTTTTTTTATTTTTTTTTAAAATGGGACAACAATACATGCGGGAAAAATTAAAAGTGCAAACAAAAATGCAATAAAAACAATATGTAGACACAGATATGGATGCATATCTTCCCCAAACCAAACCAGACAACGTCCTTGTTGTACTCAGCATCAGCAGCATAAAGGGAAACGGAAATGCACACTAAAGAAATGAAATAGAAAAATGGAGCCAAGAAACTCACAATAGCGCGAACGAAAGAAACATGGACCTCCCCAAACCAGCTAGCAAAAAGGGAGGTCACAGCCAGCAGCAACAGGTTGGCTAAAATCACGAACAAAATGCAAGTGTACCTGCAAGTTCGCAAATAGCAATCGCACAAAAATACTACCGCAAGAAAGCTAAATTGTCCATAGTCTATGATACATGCATTTTGTATAGTCTTTTTAGCCTATTTTAGCACGTATTTCTATGTACTTTCGTACTGTTTATTTTGCATTTTGCCCCGAATTGGCTACTTTGGTTCGTTTTGTCCGTTTTGTAGGAATGAACGTGAAAGTAGTGGAATCGTACCATTTTCGTCCCTTTTTGAATGCATTTTGAGAAGACGGGATTGTTCAGAGTGAGATCTTGCATTGGGATGCGTGAAGGAACGGTCTACGGAGCAGTCGGTCACGAGTTTGAGCTGTTTTGGAGGATGAATACTCGATCAAGCTATTTTATTGGCCGATCTAGTGGTTTCTATGGCTGAGGTTGGTCGATCGAGTAGTATTGTACTCGATCAAGAAGTGCTGGAATTAGGAGTTACTCGATTGAGTAAAAATTTTGGTCGATCGAGTAGATATTTTGGAGAAGTACTAGATCGAGTTGTTTCAGACTGCTCGATCGAGTGTATTTGTCTTTCACGGGCTTTAATTAGTCCGTGAACGTGTTTTAGCTTATGCACTTAGTAATTTTTCTATTTAAACGCATAATAAGTAGGTCATTAGCATTCAGTTTTCATATTTATTTTTCATCTTTCACAAAAAAGACTGCGTTGCGTTCTCTCTTTCACTGTAACTTTTGCTTTCGGATTTTCTCGCACGGATTTGTTTGTTCTTTACGCCGGATTCTTGCGATTGTAATCTCTTTCTCCCTTTTTAATATTAATCTCTCTTTTATTCATCTTAATTACTTGTTTTGTTCCTTTAATTTTCTGCCCTAATTACTTTTATGCAATTTCATTATTGTTTCATCATACTTAATGTTAGTTTATTCTTTATTATTAGTTTTGACAATATTAATAGCATGAGTAGCTAATCTATTTCATGTTAGGATTAGGGAATGTACGGTAGAAATGTGACGATGTAGTAAATAGGTTAGATGAATTATTTGTGAGACTCTGTCTCCATAGCAATATAACTGTATTTACCGACTTAGTTGAGTGCACGCTTCTGAGTCACCTTTTTAATCTGGTTAAATTTAATCCTGGATCGGAAGATTTGACTAAATAGACCTGCTATGAACAGTAGGCTACCCTGATGAGGACGGAAGTTAAGTTAGTGGAAATCTAGGGTAGAATGTGGACCGGAAGGACCTTTGAATATCCGTCTCACGGTAATTTATCTAAGTAGTTTACAGTTGAGTCACTGGACTACCGTAGTGAACCGAAATCCTGACATGTCCCTTCTCTATTGATAGTTTATTCTCATTTTCTGTCTTTAACGCTCTTTCTTTACTTCTCTTCCTTTAAACCTTTAATTAGTTTAGAACAATCACTAGTCAAAAAACCTCTATCGTGACACAGTTATTGTGGCGGTTTTAACAAAAACGCCGCGAAAGGCCCAAAAAAGGGCGGGAACCAAATTTTTATGAGGTAAGAAGTCTATTGTGGCGGTTTAAATTAAGAACCGACGTGATAAGAGAAGCAATTAATGGCGGTTTCAAATTTAAAACGCTACTAAAAGTCAATTGTGGCGGTTGTATTAATAACCGACGTTAAGAATGCCGCTAAAAGTTGAAAAAATTGACAATATTTTTTAATAAAAAAACCGCCATAGTATGTTTTTGTGGCGATTTTTATAACAATCGACCTAACAGGCACAATAAAAATAACTCATAAACCTATTTAAATTCACTAATTAACCGACCATTTGCATTTCCATCGTTCGTCTTCTTCATTTGATCTCCATACCGGACCGCTAAGCACCCCACCGCTGCACATTGACCGCTAACGTCGGCTCACCGCATACCTACCGTTGAACACCGCCGCCAACTTGTCCTATTTCTGCTCTTCTTTATCTCATTTCTAGGTATTTTTTTTGGTTAATTGTTGGCCCGCAGGACACCCGCCACCTTATTTAGAATAAATTTGATGTTATTTGTTGTTCTTTTTACTTATACTATTGTTGATAGGCCTAATATAATCTGTTATTGCTTAGTTATTGTCATTTTGTGTTATTATTGAAGGTGTTGTAGATCAGGGTATACAGAAATTGGGGTTTTGGCAAATTACTTGTATTATCGAAGGTAATATGATATTTGTGAGGTTGTTTGAGTCGCATTTCCGCTGCCGAAGTTTATTACCAGGTTTGGCTTTCGAGATTCTCTATTTTTGCTTATTTTTCTTGCATTTTATTTGCATCTATTTCTCTATCTCGATTGATAGGAATTTTGTTGTATTCTTCTTGGTTGATTGAAATCTGTTGCTTCATCTTTTTTGCATAAACCTCTTTTTTTTTTTACCAAATTTTACAATCATGTCTAATGATCCTACAAATGCTTCTGCATCTGCATTAATACTAATATGGATCCTATTATTCTTGTACCTGGAGATAATGTTATTTCTCAAATTCTGGCCGCTGATCCGCTACCTACTGTGGAGTGGTACATGATTAGTATATACTCGATAAGTCGATATTGCTTATCACTTGCTGCAAATTTAAGCCTGCTCAGGTTCCTGGGTATGTACAATCAGTCATGACGCAGTAAGTTATCATATAATGTAATTTCTTCTATCATTGGTGCAATCAAAGACAAGTAAGGTAATGTCCTTCACAATTAAGTTGGTATAGCATATGCAATGGATTTGCTTGACATCCTGCAGAAGGTAATATATTGATAATCTTGTTTCCAATCTTAAAATCAAATTCCATAATTACATTCAAGAACAGATTGACGGATCAGTGGTGCGAGACGTACTGTATCCTGCATTTTTTGTACCTGGTAATTACTTTAGTGTCAAATGATTGAAATCCTTACTTTAGTTCCAAATGTTCTGTTCAAGAGAGCTATGCCTTTTAGTGTGTGTTGCTACTTGTGCTGAATGTAGATTTTATTTATCCACTGTAAAAAAAATATAGATTGTGTTAATGTACTCTAATTTGGGTTGGAAGGTTGATACTGAGAGAATTTTCTGCACACTTTTGCAGATTCAATATGTCTTTGATCTGTCTGGAATCTTCTTAGAGAATTATACATCCGCAAGGTCCCTATGGCTATTGTTCCTAATGAATATGGAGGAACAATTGAGGTAAATGGATGATTTAAGCCTTGTTTGAGTGACGTGATTTCCACATTTTGTTTGAACCATTATAGTATACTAGTACAATAGTCGCCATTACACAGTGACTCCAATCTATTGATGCTATTTGAAATGCGATACGACGACATTACCCTAGTGTCCCCAGGAGTCAAGGACTCCGACGAATGGCAAGGTATAGGTGTCAATTGTACGGTGCCTTATCCATGTGTTTACAATAGTGGGGTTTCCAGATGAACCATAATGGAAATTGCAAATCAATAGTGTCCCCAGGAGTCAAGGACTCCGACGATTTGGTTGATACTTCCTCGACTTTCAGAACTTTTTCTAACTAAGTTGCTTTGAACTCTGAAAGTGTCGGAGTAACATGGTCCATGGCTAATGGTGACAAAGATTTTACCAAGTGAGCATTGTTCGGTTAATTATTCTAATTTGCCTTTTTTGTTCCAGATTGTTGAGTTCATTGCTGTTTTAGTGAAAGTAGTGAATGCTGGAAACCAAGCTGCAGACAATATATGTGGTGTGTTGTGCTATAATTCAAACTTTTGAGCTTTTTATCTTTTTTTTTTCTTTATATATATTTATTTATATAGGTATCCTTTTTTTCATTGTTTGATTTTTAGTAACGCTAGACGTTGATTTAATAATGCTTAGTTTGATTTTCTTACTACGGGTTTTGTTTACTGTATCATTGCAGATAATTTAAGAGTAAGAGTGTCAAAGGACGAGATAAAGAGTGTAAAAGAGGTGTGGGCTACCAAATGTATATGTAAATGTTGATTAGTCTATTAAATAAGATGTGTATCTGATTATTTATACACTTCGATGTAAAATTTTTGAACATGGACATTATTGTTCGGCCGGATGATAAGAAAGTTTTTGGGTAGTTGGTTGCATTCTTGTGTATGTATTGTTTGTTCATTTCGATATTGGATTGTTAAATTTATGGGAGGTTGCTACAGAAATTTAGGTAGCAATTCTTTTTTTAAAAAAAATACCTATCTATGGCGGCGGTTCTAAGTTAGAAACGCCACGAGCTATTGTGACGGTTCTCAAGTAAAACCGCCACTATAGATAACCAATGTTGGCGGTTCTTAAGTTTAAAATCGCAACTATAGATAATTAAAGTGTTCATTGAAATACCTATGGTGGCGATTTTCTTACAATAACCGCCACTATAGATGAGTTACAGTGGCGGTTCTTGTCTAACAACCGTCGTATAATATAAGTCTATAACTGCGGTTTTGTATAAGAACCGCCACTATAGGAGAGCTATAACGACAGTTGTACAACCATCTATAACCGCCGTAAAGTTTATACGACGCCGCGATAAACGACGCACCCTAAATCTCTAAAAACCACCACAAAAGGTCATTTATAACCGCCACCGTAGGGGGTTTTTCTACTAGTGAATCAAATTACAAACCCCCCATTTGTGACCAAATAGACGGACTCTTACAGATATCTTGCCTCCCTGAGGAGATTGACCTGACTTCCCTAGCTATATAGTTAGTTTAGTTAGTTATTTTTGATAGGTATACGACAGCCCTGTCAGTCTATAGCCGAGTAACTAATTATTAAACAAAACAAAGCTAAAATAAATGAAATGAAATGTTCCAAAAACAAACTAAAGAAAATGTTTAAACTCCGGCTTGCTTCCCAGTAGCGCTAGTTTCAGATAGGTCCCAACTCGACCTTCTTTTGATCATGAATCAACACAAATCAATGGCCCCCTACTAGGCTTCTGACTGAATGCAGTCGCTTCAGCGGTCATCAGCTTCACTTCCGGCCTCCAAAGCACAGCAAAAGAAAAGCAGCGGCTCGTCATAGCATCGATCACACTACTATCAGCCCTCTTTCGCACTTTCTTCTTACGCGAGATTGATCCTTAAAATCCTCCTCGCGGGTCTTCTAACCTGTCAAGACCTGTATAAGAAGAAACAAGACGATATTCCTCCAACTTGCTCCCAAACTGGGGCGGAGGCGTCAAATCAACAGCAGTGTATAATTCAATGGAAGGAATAAAAGAAAGCTTATCAGAATTAACTAAAGGAGTAGCATTACCTCTAGTCGGATAAGATAGGTCCTCAATTACTTTCTGATCGTCACTCTAGATGGGCATAAATGAGGAATCATCATCATTAATAGCAAAGAAGTCCGTCTAAATGGGCTCTGTTCCATAAATTACAGCCTCCAATGCATCCAACTCGGCCTTCCAAATTGGAGACTCACCATACACAACGTCTTCTTTCATATCAGCATCCGGAATAGGAATTAATGATGAATTGTTGCTGTCCATAGCTACATAATTCGATCGAGAAGGCATAGTGTTCGATCGAAGGCTTTCTTCATTCATATTACTCAATCAAACAGTCTGTGTAGCTGTTCGATCGAGGTCCTTTTCCTAAGCAGTGGTCGATTGAACAGTTCATGTGTCTGTTCGGTCGAGGTCCGCCTAAAATACATTGTTCGATCGAAGGCTTAAGCTAGCTTGATCGAATAATTCTTATGGAACAGCATTGAAGTCTTCGTTTGATTCTTCATTTTCAACAATATCGTCAATTTCCGAGTCATACATATCAGCATCTTGCTCGGCAGCTACTTGAGCCAAATGAAACTCAAGTCTCTTGATAGAAGCATCTCTAGATCTCTCAGACACTTGCACTTGAAGTGCAAGTGTCTTCACTAAAGACTTCAATTTCGAAATCTCTTCACTCTTGATAGTAGAAAGAGGGACTTGCTGATACAGCAGAAAAGAAAATGAAGGCTTTTGAAAGCCTTGCTGATAACACGGATGTGTTGGCCGCACATAGGAATTCTGCGGCAGAAGTGGAGAATAGTTTGTGTAATCTCCACTATGATGGTGATAATTTCCTCGCCTAAACAGCTGATAAGCAGAGGCTAGGTAATTATCCGCCAAACAATCAATAGCATCGCGCTGCGCAACACTACATCTCTCACAATATACGACCTGTTGTGCCACGAAGTAGAACATAGGTGGAAGATCAAAGGTACTCAAGCCTTTTCTTTGATGATCTTTCTCCTAGAATCATGTCTAGGTAGGACCTGTCGGACCTATCAAAACAACACTAAAGGAAAAAAGATAAGAAAATCCCCAAGAATAAATCCCTTGAGGCTTAAGACACACTAAATTAAAACAAGTAAAAAGCGTCGCCTCCCCGGCAACGGCGCCAAAATTTGACACGGGTCATCGCAACCCTATCAAAAATAAACCCGAAAGGTCTCTAACTAATCCAGCTAGGGAAGTCGGGGTCGAATCCACAGGGAGGCTATGTTGCTAACTACTTGCTAAACTAAGTTTGTCTCAATTGTCACAACTGGGGATTTTGAATTGATTTCTAAACTAAAACTAATCTAAAGTAAAGAGAGAAAGAGAATGCAAGGAATAAATAAAGAGTAGTTCAATAAGAGAGAGAAACTAGGATTTCGGTTTACTACAGCTATGACGGTCTAAAATGGTTAAGGCCCGGTCCGGGTATTCTTAGAAGAGCAATGACTATCTTCTTCTGGTCTCTATTCACTCTAGATTACTCCTGACTTAACTTCCGCCCTCATCAGAGTAATCAAATGTCTAAACTACTCTTGGTCCTTCCGGTCCACTAGGGTAGTCTATTGGTCACAGTCAGGTCTATTCCCTTCCAATCTTCCGATCTAGGTCAGAAATTACCAAAGGTCTAGCTAGTCGCTGCACATCGGTTTGCTAGTTAAACAGTTTAAACACCTATTACGCAATTCTAATTGGTACCTATTCCAGATCTAGGTCATATAAATCCGTCTACGCCATAGATTCCCCTAATCCTAGCAAAGTAAACTAGCTATGCATAATTAAAACTAATCTAACAGAGATAAGGGTTGAGAAACTAATCTAGTTACAGGCATAAAGGGAAGGGGGAAATAATGCATAATGGAAGAACTAAACTAAATAAGAGAATTAAAGAGAGAAGAAAAAGAATAATAATGCCGAATTTAAAGGAGATAAATAGTCCATAGAGTTAAGAGGAAAGAAATTATATACCAAAAGTTTTAATGGAAGAGAGAAAGAGTCAGGGAGATGATCTCCCTCAAAGATCTGATCCCTCATACAATGATCTATGCTCCCTATTTATAATAAAAAAAAAAAGCTAGGTCTAACAAATAAAGCAAAGATGGGCTTTATTGCGTCATTTAGTGCGTCGACCAATCTTTAGCAGCGGTCTTCACTCGATCGAGCCGTGGTGGCGTACGATCGAGTAGTTTCCTTAGCATAAGCCCTCGATCGAATGATAAGGACCTCGATCGAACACATTAAGGACTCAAGGTGGTCTATCCAAAAGAGTAGCTGGTCGGTCAAAATATAAAGAGGTCGATCGCAATGTGTATATTTCAGAGTTCTCGATCGAGAGCTTCAGCGCGTAATTTCCTGCTTTGCGCACTGAACTTCAAACGGCCTCCATTTCTTTGTTACTTGTCCAAATCAAGCCATTTTCATGGCAATAGAAATCTAAGAGGATAAGCTTTCACCTTCAATTAGAATCAACTGATTTTATGTTGTATAACTCGAGATATGGCTCTTCAAAGTAGGCACTAGTAGTTTGAAGCTCTTCCTTTGTCCACTAAGCTTCCTTACTCCTATGCGCATCACCAAAATGGTAGTTCCTAAGCTCCAAATCTAAGTGTCTCCTAAATACAAGCTTGAAAGACTGTTTTAGGCTCAATTCCTCATCTTTAAGCACATTCGTGCAATTAGTACAAGAAATTCCAAAGTACGCAATTCGGGGGCATATTCGTAGAAATAACTACTATAATAGCATAGAAATGCGTGCATTAATTTCCTAAAAAGACTATATAAAATGCACGCATCAGAGGTCTTTACTGACGATTATTCTACCATTCCCGCCAACAAGGGAGTGACCCAGGACAAAATAAAGGAAGTTCTATTTCCTTTTTCATTGACTGATGGAGCCAGGGAGTGGCTCACTGATCTTGATCGCACTGCAACAAGTATCACCAACTAGGAGACCCTTGCTCTTGCCTTTTACAAAAGGTACTTTCCTCCACAGTCTTCCCTCCTTAAAAAGAACTTCGTCCCCAAAGTTCAAACCACAACAAAACAATGACACACACTACAACACTCCCGACTCAACAACCAAAAGAAAACTCAACATAAAACATGTTACTAACCCAAACTCAACCTGACTCAACCACAACAAACATACCGACACAACATAAAAAGATATAAAAAGCACTTAAAAACTCTTCGCGATCATCTCCTACCCCCCTAAAAGAAACAAGGTTACGTCCCCGTAACCATACATACCTGATCAAAAAGGAAAGGGTAACGCTCTCTCATGGCCTCCTCTGCCTCCCATGTAGCTTCCTCGGACTCGTGGTTAGACCAAAGGATCTTAAGCAAAACTGTCTCGCCACTCCTAGTCTTCCTAACCTTGCGGTCAAGAATCTGCTTAGGCACCTCAAGATATGACAAGGACTCATCTAGCTCTAAGCTCTCTTCCTCTAACACATGTGACGGGTCACTCACATACTTCCGCAGCTGAGATACATGAAACACATTATGCACTCTCTCTAACGCAGCTGGTAAAGCCAGATGATATCTAACCTCTCCAACCCGCTCTAAGATCTCATAAGGCCCGATGAACTTCTGACTCAGCTTGCCTTTCTTCCCAAATCTCATAACCCCATGCATAGGAGACACTTTCAGAAGAACCTTGTCCCCAACCTGAAACTCTATATCCCGGTGATGTAGATCTGCATTACTCTTTTGCCTATCCAGAGCTGCTCTCATCCGTTCCTTGATCATCTTAATCCGCTCAACCATCTCATGCACCATCTTTGGTCCTAGAACCACTGCCTTAGCACTGTCGTCCCAACAAATCAGGCTCCTACATCTCCTCCCATATAAGGCCTCAAACGGCGCCATACCAATACTAGTGTGATAGCTGTTGTTGTAAGAAAACTCTATCAAATCCAACCTCTGTTCCCAGCTACCACCAATGTCCATCACACAAGCTCGTAACATATCCTCAAGAGACTTGATCGTTCTCTCAGTCTGACCGTCTGTCGCAGGATGAAATGCTGTACTCATCTTCAAAGTTCTCCCCAGAGATTCCTGCAACTTTTTCCAAAACCTTGAGATAAATCTCACATCTCTGTCAGATACTATGTCCTTAGGGACTCCATGTAACTTTAGCACATTCTTCCGATAAGCCATAGCCAACTGTGCTTTAGTCCCTGTATCTTTCATTGGCACAAAGTGAGCTGACTTGGTCAGTCAATCCACTATTACCCATATCATGTTGTTACCCTGTTGACTCTTTGGCAAACCCACGATAAAATCCATAGAAATGGATTCCCACTTCCACTCAGGTACCTCTAAAGACTGAATCTTACCTTGTGGTCGTCGCTGTTCCCCTTTAACTCTCTGGCATGTCAAACATCGGGCCACAAACTCAGCTGTTTCTTTCTTCATCCCAGGCCACCAAAACGTGTTCTTTAAATCCTTGTACAGCTTGTCACCACCTGGATGTACTGAATACGGTGTACAATGTGCCTCTGCCATGATTGTCTTTTTCAGCTCCTCATCATTAGGGACACACCACCTACCATCAAACCTCAAACTACCATCTGTATGAATAGAGAATCGAGACACTGTCCCTTTCTCTACTCCAACTCTCCACTCAACCATCTTAGGATCCAACGCCTGTTTACCTCGAATATCATCATAGAGATCTGGATTTACTGTCAAATCTCCCATAGCATCCCCTCTCTGCATCATATGTATCCCAAACCTCCCCACCTCACCTCTCAACCTCATCAAAGATAGAGCTATACACAAAGAATGTACACTCTTCCTACTCAAAGCATCTGCAACAACATTGGTTTTCCCTTCATGGTAGATAATATCCATGTCATAATCGCCATTCAGCTCCATCCACCTCTTATGTCTCATGTTCAACTCCTTTTGAGTGAAAATGTACTTGAGACTCTTGATACCCGTCGTTGTGAGTACCAAAAATAATATTTATAATACCTATTAAAACTAACAGAAGCTAGTGGTAACAGGGTCGAACCACAGGGAGGCGAATGTAATTAATAATTGTCTATTTCTAGTCTTAAGGTAACAGTATGTGGGGGTTGATTGATTTGAGTGATCTATAGCTAAGGCAATAAAAGTAAAATAAACTAAAAAGTAGATGAAATCAAGGATTAAAAGGGAGCTAAGATGGTCGGTTCACTATAGTTTCGGCGGCAGCATACTAGGTAGGTCCAAATCAAACGCGTGAGACGGAAAAATAAGAGGTCCTCTCGGTCCACTCTCACAAGTATCATCTTTCGATCTCGCTACTGGTGCCTAATATCACTAATACTAACTTTCTTCCTGAAAAGTGACTAAAAGGCTAAACTAACTTATCTTTCGATCTCGTTAATCTAGTCATCTTAATTATGTAGGCTATCTCCCTTCCCTATCTTTCGATCTTTATTGGGTCGGTCAAATCCTAAACATTCAACTAGTCGCGTGCACTCGATTCGTCAAACAAAGCAATTAAATTAATTAAAACGAAGCATATCTCACGAGGCCAGTCGATTGACCAGGGTACCCAGTCGATCGACCATGGCGCGATTCAGGGTCCCCTATTCTAATGCCGCCTAATCTACAGTTCCCCTACATCCTTGCATAAGCTATTTAGCTACTCATGGTATTGATAAAAACAACAACAATATTAATGAATAATACTAGTGGATTCATGCTTGAAATAGTTAAATAACAAATAACAATAAACGATAATCGGCTTCGGGAAACTAACTAGCAATTCTATACTATTAACGAAATATAAGCAATGAAATTGAATAAGAGCAGGAGAATACCGAACGGAATTTGTAGAGAATAAAGATCCAAGAACCCGAATGCCAAAGTAACTTTTATTGAATGGAAAAGATTATAAACTAAAGAACCCTAAAGAATTTCTGATAATAAAACTAGATTAAAGCTTGATAAAAACTGAATAATCGTTCTCAAAACCTAGCATACGTTATATAGAATACAACGTAGTTCTTATTGCCAAAACCTAACTACTATGGGCTTGCTATTCCTCGATCTTTTAATTCACGTCAAAGTAGCTGTGTGGTCGATCGACCACTGAGGCCGATCGATCGACTAGTAAGCTCTGAACAGTGGCTCCTGGAAGTCGAGGTATGGTCGATCGACTATAGGTAGCGGTCGATCGACTGCTTTAGCTGATATTTGACTTCTAAATCCTTGTGGATTTGTCCT
Source organism: Silene latifolia (assembly GCF_048544455.1). Classification (NCBI taxonomy): domain Eukaryota; kingdom Viridiplantae; phylum Streptophyta; class Magnoliopsida; order Caryophyllales; family Caryophyllaceae; genus Silene; species Silene latifolia. Next base: position 27,186,687 of record NC_133538.1, read on the forward strand.
TCGGGCCTCGAAATGAGCACCAAGCTCGTACCTTGAGCAAATACTTCACGTCAAATGAAATGCAAGATACTCGGGGACGGATTTGGTTCAATATCTACTCATTTCCGCATAAATCTGCAATATTACATAAAAATACGAAAGTAGACGAAATGGGGCAAATAGTAACCTTAAACCACATAAATGAGCTCTGAAATGCGTGTAAAATAGGGTGTACAACATCATATAATTGACACGCATCAAACTTCCCCAAACCAAACCCTTGCTTGTCCCCAAGCAAGAACTAGACTCAATCCTAAAACCTAATGGAACGAGTTCAATCTCAGAGCGAAATGCACATGTAAAGCTTAAACCGATTTAATGCAACAACCAACAATCAACTAGAAATGTGAATCATGCAAAAGAGTTATGTAGTCGTCAAAAACTGTTGAACCGTCAAATATAGACTTATCAATATGGACTCTCACGGGTCGCTCAAATCACTTAATAAATACAAGTGAATATATGTGAAAGATAGAAATAATTCATTTTGTTAGTGACACTCACCTAACTACGAGCTATAAGAACATGCCTGCAATATAATATGAAACTAATCTCTACAACAGTACATATGCATTCCAACCGAACAAATGACCATGACACATGCCGAGGTAAATAAGGGATATGTGAGGTAATGGGCAGGAAAGGCAAAACATTTATGGGAATGTGGGGGTACAGGTGATCAAGCTAGTACCGTAACAAAACCATATGACAATATCCACTTCTTGCTCAAACTTCAATCCACACGGTGCTATAGCAAGCACAAACTCACAATCTCCGAAATAATTAACTCCCCATAAGATACAAATGAAACATGGGAGCAAAAATCGCCATTTGAATAAAGACTTGAATCATGCGAATTGATTTCTTTTCTTCTCGGGCATCGGTCGATCGACCAAGTAGAGCAGTCGATAGACTGCATTAAACAGTACATCACTCTCTTTTTCTTTTTCGAATCATTTTTCTATTTTTTTTCTTTGTTCCTTTCTTTCTTTCCTTTTTCCAACTTCTCAACTTCATCTCAAAATGAGCATATGCCACCAAAAACGTAGTAACAATCCCAAAAACTAAACTACTAGCTTGACCAGGGCAGGTTAAATGTAGGATGTAGCAATGGGACAAAATGGCTGTTTTTGGCAGTGTGGAGCTTAAGGCAAAATGAGAAAAAGGGGACCTCTACCACATGTGTCAACAAACCACAAACCGAATGCACACAGGTATTAAGCAGATTAAGTTCATATTTATGCAAATTAATGAAACATGTCTCATAAGGAGTAACTACTCACATCCTAGATAAACTGGTCATAGATGACACCAGTTATAAGCTCTAACAACTCAGAAAATGATGTAGTTTGCCAAAAATCAAAGTCAAGTTTCAAGTCCGGAAAATAAATGAACGAGAACTCGTAGACTATGCAATTGATTCTACTAATAACATGTCAATTAGCAAGGCTTAGGCGATAAAACAGATGCAAATGCAATGTCATCATTGAAATACTACCGTTCCGACTCAACCTATATGCTAAAATAAACGTGCAATTAACTTGGAAATTTTTGAAATTTTTAAATTTTTTTGAATTTTCTGTAAATATGGAGAAATTAAACAACAATGCAAGACAAAATGTAAACGTGAATGCAAAAACATATGAAATGCAACGCAAAACGCTTCCCCAAACCAAATCGCACAATGTCCCCATTGTGCAAAATCATGTAATGAAGAAAAAGAAAACAGGAATTTGCGAAAAAATTAAGTAAACAAAACATGAAGTGAAGACATGGAGACTCACAAGACTTTAAGCGCAGCAAAAGGAAACCTCCCCAAACCAGCGTGAGCTAGGAGGTTTCAGTAGCCAGCAGTGCTACAAATAGGTACCTGAAAAGACAACAATACCACGCATAAAACCGAGAAAGCAAAATTGGGACGGTAAAATTATGTGCGGAAATGATAAAACAGAAGAAAACAGAAATTAAGCGGAGGATAAAGTGGAGAAAAGACTCCCTGAACTCCGCAAATCGATCAAACATAGGCGGGAATTATCGAAAAACAGTGCACGGACTCTGGGTGGTCGATCGACCACATCACCCGGTCGATCGACCAAGGTGAACAAAGAACAGAGCTTCGAAGTTCGCAGCCCAGTCGATCGACCCTAGAGGTCAGTCGATCGACTGGAAAACCTGCTGTAACTTTCTGATTTCTTCAATTAGCTCGATAACTTGAGCTAATATGGTCTATAAACCTACAAACGCACATAATACCGCGCCAAAAATTGCGCAAAACCCAAAGCAATAGTCTAAAGTATATAAAATCCTAAGCAAACTTAAAATACGAAGTCTTTCGCACACAAAACAATAAAAAGTTCAACGAAAGCAATAAAGTGTATAGTTTTTGAAAAAGTCGTAATCAACTAATAGTTGATCAAGAATGGCCATGGAATGGCCCACTTGGTCGGCTTCTGGCTACAAGAGGTAGCCTCAATAGTGCTCGTCTTCTCAGCTGCACTCTTCCCAGCTCAAGCATCCGCAGAACTCAACGGATCAACATGTCAGACATCTTCCCATTCAATGACCTCTTTGGACTCGTCGGAATCCAGATCAGACTCCGTTGCTTTGACTGGCTCATCTTCGGGCTCCTCATCTGTGCCATAGCTAAGGCATCCTAGACCGCCTCTTTGAACTAATGGCTCCTTCACAGCTGGAGCGACATGCGGCTCTTCCTTCTCCAAACCAGCTCCTGCAATGTCTAAAATAGAAGAATCTTCCTCCACTTTGCTCCCAGTCTGGGGCGGAGGTGTCACAACAGGAGTAGAGGTAGAGATAGGCATATCAGGAAGTATAAAATAAGATTTCTTTTCAAAAACCGTATTGCAAGTGACGGGCCACATGGGGTCTTTCTTCCTAGCTGTCTGGGCAAAGACAATGGAGTGCTTCCCTACCTTAAAGGTCAAAGTAGCCGAACCAACATCAATAACTGCACCAGCAGTGTGCAGGAATGGTCTACCTAGAATAATAGGAATGTGGGCATCTTCGGGCATATCTAGTACCACGAAGTCAACAGGGAAGAAGAACTTCCCTATTTGCACGGGAATGTCCTCTAAGACATTTGTACTGTCATGTTTGTGACTGCAAACCTATTCAACTTTAACTTCCTAGTAAGACTCAAAGGCATCACACTAATACTGGCTCCTAGGTCACATAAGGCTTTCTCAATAGGAAAGGTGCCAATATTAAATGGGACTGAAAAACTACCTGGGTCTTCTAGCTTAAGGGGTGCAGTATGGCTCAAATAAGAACATGACTCCTCAGTGAGTGCGACAGTATGCACAGTTTCAAGTGACTTCTTTTTAGATAAGAGTTGCTTCATGAATTTCATATAAGCAGGCACTTGATTTACTAACTCAAGAAAAGGAACTTTTACATTTAAGCTACGGATAACATTTTTAAACTTATTAAATGATACTTGTTCCTTCGTCGGCACTAATCTCTCCGGATAGGGGGCTGAAAGTAGGAACTTAGCCCTCTCCTCTAAATCTCTCATGCCGGCATCGGTGGACTTAGGCTGAAAATCCACCACCTTCTCCTTGTTGTAGCTTGACCCTTCTTCAGACCGTCTCAAATGTGAACCATTAATCGACAAAGGGTCATACTTGAACCGAACGGACCCATCAGCATTCGGGTCTGGCCTCAATATTTTCGGGGCAGTAGTACCCCGAAACAAGTGGTCCCTCAAGTTATCGGGCATCGGAGGACGAAAAGAATCACCTTCAACAGCTTGGTCAGTCGATCGACCATGTTGGTCAGTCGATCGACTGACTTCTACAGGAACAGTAGCTTCTGGTTGTCGCGGACCAGTCGATCGACTGACATACCTACTGATCGGTTTTTTCTTGTTTTTGTTCGTCACAGCCTTCTCCTTTCTTGGTTCCGCCTCATCCTTTTCAGTGACGTCCTCAACCATAATGGGCCCATCAAGGATAGACCCACTCCTCAAGGTAATTGCATTTAAAGTCTCCTTTTGATCAGTTTGAGTCGGTAAATGTCCCGGAGCTCGAGTTGTATTCTTGCTAGCCAATTGGGCAATTTGGCTCTCCAACATCTTCATCCCGGCCTCTCTAGCTTGGGATTCTTTCAACAACAAATTCTTCAACTCGGCAAACTCAGAATTTTGGGATTGCTGTTGCTGCTGAGGGACATATGGAGGCTTTTGGAACTGTTGTTGCTTATGAGGGGGCACATAATTCTGCTGCTGTTGCTGCTGCTGTGGAGGTTGAGTCGGATTTAAGACATTTTGGCTGCTCCACCTCAGATTCGGATGGACATTCGGCTCATAGTAAGTGTTTGTCTACCTATAATGTTGAAAGGCAGCACAGGACTCAAAGGGATTAGGACAGTTGTCTGAAACATGTCCCTCAGCTCCACATCTTTTGCAGACGAAAGGACCGTCTGAAACAACATTCACATGGTAGATCCCTCCTTTTGAAGCTCCTCCCAACTCATACTTATCAAATCTCGCCGTGAGAGCCTCTAATGGAGCTACAGAAGGAGATGCAGCAGCTCTCCTTTGATTTCCCCTGGAATTTCCATACTCAGCTTTATGGGTGGCCAAGTCATCAATGATTTTCCACCCCTTAGTCTCTCCCATATTCTCCTGGAATCTGCCACTAGCTGCCGCATCCAGGATAGCTCTCTGATCGTCATAGAGCCCATTGTAGAACTGATTGCATAAGCTCCATTTCTCAAACCCATGATGCGGAATGGTTCGCACTAGCTTCTTGAAACGGACCCATGCCTCATGAAAGTTCTCATCCGGACCCTGTTTAAAGCCCGTGATCTGAGCTCTAGTAGCATTTGTCTTCGAGGCAGAGAAATATTTCTTGTAGAATGCCAAGGCCAAAGAATTCCAGTCGGTGATCCCATTAGCAGCTCGATCCAGGTCTCTATACGACTCCTTTGCAGCATCGCGGAGTGAGAATATAAACATTGTCTCCTTCACCTGGTCCTGGGTCACACCGGTCGGCGGGGGGTATAGAGCAGCAATAATCAATAAATATCTCCATATGCTTGGCTGCATCTTCATTTGCAGCTCACCCGAATTGGTTTCTCTCAACCAAGATGATATAAGAAGGCTTCGGTTCGAATTTCTTATCAGCTCCCGGTAATTCGAACCCCTTGTATAGATTTGCAGCTGTCGGCTCAGAGTGACTTGCTATAGTCGCTTCTTCAGCCATCTTTAGAGAATCGGGAGAAGTGACGGTCTCAGCTGATGAAGTAGAAATAGGAGATGAAGGTGGATCCTCCTCGAACAGCTCATTCTCGTAGTAACTAGACAGAGTACTCAGCTCTTCCTCTGTCGGCAATATCCTAGATGATCGTCTCAATTCGCGCAAAGTCTTCTCAATCTCAGGATTGAACGGCACTAATTCACCACCATGTGACCTGCGCATAAGAGGAAACTACAAAAAGAATATGAGAATAGTTTAAGGAACGAATGTCCCTTAAACTAAGAAACAGACTAAAATAAAACAACTAAAAATTAGAACAATTGCCTCCCCGGCAACGGCGCCAAAATTTGATACCCGTCGTTGTGAGTACCAAAAATAATATTTATAATACCTATTAAAACTAACAGAAGCTAGTGGTAACAGGGTCGAACCACAGGGAGACGAATGTAATTAATAATTGTCTATTTCTAGTCTTAAGGTAACAGTATGTGGGGGTTGATTGATTTGAGTGATCTATAGCTAAGGCAATAAAAGTAAAATAAACTAAACAGTAGATGAAATCAAGGATTAAAAGGGTGCTAAGATTGTCGGTTCACTATAGTTTCGGCGGCAGCATACTAGGTAGGTCTAAATCAAACGCGTGAGACGGGAAAATAAGAGGTCCTCTCGGTCCACTCTCACAAGTAGCATCTTTCAATCTCGCTACAGGTCCCTAATATCACTAATACTAACTTTCATCCTGAAAAGTAACTAAAAGGCTAAACTAACTTATCTTTCGATCTCGTTAATCTAGTCATCTTAATTACGTAGGCTATCTCCCTTCCCTATCTTTTGATCTTTATTGGGTCGGTCAAATCCTAAACATTCAACTAGTCGCATGCACTCGATTCGTCAAACAAAGCAATTAATTTAATTAAACTGAAGCATATCTCACGAGGCCAGTCGATCGACCAGGGTACCCAGTTGATCGACCATGGCGCGATTTAGGGTCCCCTATTCTAATGCCGCCTAATCTACAGTTCCCCTATATCCTAGCACAAGCTATTTAGCTACTCATGGTATTGATAAAAACAACAACAATATTAATGAATAAAACTACTGGATTCATGCTTGAAATAGTTAAATAACAAACAACAATAAACGATAATCGGCTTCGGGAAACTAACTATAAATTCTATACTATTAACGAAATATAAGCAATGAAACTAAATAAGAGCAGGAGAATACCGAACGGAATTTGGAGAGAATAAAGATCCAAGAACCCGAATGCCAAAGTAACTTTTATTGAATGGAAAAGATTATAAACTAAAGAACCCTATGGAATTTCTGATAATAAAACTAGATTAAAGCTTGATAAAAACTTAATAATCGTTCTCAAAACCTAGCATACGTTAAATAGAATACAACGTAGTTCTTACTGCCAAAACCTAACTACTATGGGCTTGCTATTCCTCGATCTTTTAATTCACGTCAAAGTAGCGGTGTGGTCGATCGACCACTGAGGCCGGTCGATCGACTGGTAAGCTCTGAACAGTGGCTCCTGGAAGTCGAGGTATGGTCGATCGATCATAGGTAGCGGTCGATCGAATGCATTAGCTGATACTTGACTTCTAAATCCTCCTGGATTTGTCCTTCGGGCCTCGAAATGCGCACCAAGCTTGTTCCTTAAGCAAATACTTCACGTCAAATGCAATGCAAGATACTCGGGCACGGATTTGGTTCAATATCTACTCATTTCCGCATAAATCTGCAATATTACATAAAAATACGAAAGTAGACGAAATGGGGCAAATTGTAGCCTTAAACCACATAAATGAGCTCTGAAATGCGTGTAAAATAGGGTGTAAAACATCAGATAATTGACACGCATCAACTCTTGTGATCCGAAAATACCTTAAAGGTCGCCCCATAAAGGTAATTTCTCCATATCTTGAGAGCAAACACCACTGCACCCAACTCCAGATCATGTCTAGGGTAGTTCTCCTCATACGGCTTCAATTGCCTAGAAGCTTAGGCAATCACATTACTATTCTACATCAACACACATCCCAACCCGTTCTTTGAGGCATCTGTATAAACCTCAAAGTTTTCGATCCCTTCAGGCAATGCTAAGATAGGAGCTGTGGTCAAACGCTCCTTTAATGTTTGGAACGCCGTCTCACAACTCTCATCCCAAAGAAACCTATTCTCTTTCGTCATCAACGTTGTCATAGGTCTAGCAATCTTGGAGAAATCTTTCACGAACCGTCTGTAGTATCCAGCTAAACCCAAGAAACTCCTGATCTCAGCAACGTTCTTTGGTGCTTCCCACTTTGTCACTGCCTCAATCTTTGCCGGATCCACTACTACTCCCTCCTTAGAGATTACATGTCCCAGAAAAGCAACTTTCTCTAACCAGAACTCACACTTAGACAGCTTAGCATATAACTCATGCTCCCTTAAAGTCTGCAACACAATCCTCAGATGCTCCTCATGCTCCTCCTTAGTCTTGGAGTAGACTAAGATGTCATCGATAAACACCACTACAAACTTGTCCAAAAACTGTCTGAAGATTTTGTTCATCAAATCCATAAACACAACCGGTGCATTAGATAACCCAAACGGCATCACCACATACTCATAATGGCCATACCTCGACGTGAAAGCTGTCTTTGGTATGTCCACCTCTCTAATCTTTACCTAATGGTACCCCGACCTCAAATCAATCTTGGAAAAGACTGATGCACCACTCAAGTGATCAAACAGGTCATCTATCCTTGGCAAAGGATACTTGTTCTTCACTGTCACTCGATTCAGCTCCTTGTAGTCTATGCACAACCTCAAACTCCCATCTTTCTTCTTCACAAAAAGAACTGGTGCTCCCCACTGCGATACACTAGGTCTAATGTTCCCTTCTCTATCTGATCATCTAACTATTTTATGAGCTCCTCCATCTCCTTCGGACCCATCCGGTACGGTGCCTTAGAGATTGGCCCCGTCCCTTGTTTCAACTCAACCGTGAAATCTATCTCCCTCTTTGGTGGCAACCCCGGAATCTCCTCTGGAAAGACATCTGCAAACTCTCCCACCACTGGTATCTGATCAACTGTCGGACTCACTATCCGGTCATCTCTCACATGGCACAAGATCAAAGGGCATCCCTTCCTCAGATAAGACTTCAAGGTAACAACTGCAATCAACTTAACTTTAGGTTTGACCACAAACCCACGATAAGACACACTAACACCCTTAGGACCTCTCAAAGACACTTTCTTTTGATGACAGTCTATCTTAGCTTTATACTTTTCCAACCAATCCATCCCGACTATCATCTCAAAACCGTCAAAAGGAAACTCTAGCAAGTCTACAGGTAGATCAACTTGCCCAACTATCATAGGCACATCTCTATACAACCTCCCACATGATACAGACTCACCCGAAGGTATAAAAACTTTCTCACTTACAGACTCATATACCCTCAAACCCAACTGTTTAACATGACTCGAAGATACAAACGACTGAGACGCCCCCGAATCAAACAAAACAAAGGTATGAATATCGTTAACAAGAAAAGTACCAGTGATAACATGTGCATCATCCTCAGCTGCTTTCTTGTCCATCGTGAACATCTTTCCACTGGTCATCTGTCCACCTCCCTGGACAATACTGGCTGATGTGGTCGATTTAGCACCCGACCCCTTATTGTTGTTGTTGTTCGTAGCAGGTTTCTGATAAGAATTACCGCCATTGCGGTTACCTCCACTCTGATAGCTCTGACTTCCATGGTTAGACCATGACCCAGATGCTCTATTGCTCGCATAACTCTGTGCCGGCCCCTGAGAATAGCTCCCCTAAGCCGATCTTTGAAAAGCTACATGTAAACTCGTACAATCATGTCTCTTGTGGCCTACACCGCCACAGCCATAAAGGTCATACCCCAACTACCACTACCACTCGCACGGCTATGCCCAAAGGAAGCCCCAACACTGAACCCTGACCCAGATGAAGACGCTCTAGCCTGATTGTGGTTGCCTTTCTTGTGACTAGATTGGCCACCACCTTCACTCTCAGCCTTTCTTTTCTCAACAGCTCTCTCCTGAGCCATCTCCACCAACCAATCAGCTCTCCCAGCCCTCTCATAAGATTTCTTAACATCAGTAAGGAATCCCACGAGTAACTTATCCATGATCTTAGGGGTCAACCCCCTCTCAAACATCAGCGCTAGGTTCTCCTCATTCAAACCCATATCCTCAGCATACCTAGACTTCTCATTAAACTGCTTATAGTACTCAGCCACGGACATGTCAGCTGTCATCCTAAACCCATCAAACTCCTCCCTCAGCTTACTCCTCACATGCTCAAGTACGAACTCTTTCCTCATAGCTCTCCGAAACTCTACCCAAGGTATAGCAGGTAAGCCCTGCTTTGTGTACATCTCCCTAGCTCTCACCTTCACCTTGTCCCACCACTCACCAGCTGCTTCCCTCAAGTAGAACACAGCCTATTCCACTCTCATCTCATCAGGACTGTGTACCAGGTCTAGTATGTTCTCCATCTCACGATGCCAGTGGTCAAGAAGATTAGGCTCCCCGGTCCCCTTGTACTCTTTTGGGTTAAACCTCACTATATAAAGGCTGATCTTGGAGTGGTCAAACTCCTTATCCTTTCCCACTCTCTTTAGGGCCTCATTAAGAGCATCTTGGTGCTCTAACATCTTAACTACATCGTCGATGTTCATGCTCTCAGCTCTCGCATACAAGGCGTTTCTCTTGGGCGGCATCTTGAAATGATATAAGAAAGGGTAGATATAAACATACGCACTAAAACCTCAAAACACGAAAGCAGACTGCCCAGAACACACTCGATCGAGTGCCTAAACCTACTCGATCGAGTAGAGGCTACTCGATCGAGTGCCCACTATACTCGATCGAGTGCCCCGACATCAGACCCAAAACAGACCTTCTGATCTCTAACATACTCGGCCGAGTAGCACAGCTACTCGATCGAGTGACCCCCTACCCGATCGAGTGCCCTATGTACTCGATCGAGTGCCCAAAAACATGATTTTGGTTGTAAAAACGTCAAATACCCACTCGATCGAGTCAGACCCACTCGACCGAGTACCTCACCTACTCGTTCGAGTACCCCCTACTCGATCGAGTCATGCTGACTCGTATATACTACCCGCATGTTATCTCACATATCCCAACATACTATACAACTTTATAAACTCAACATTATAATATAGCTAAGCATGCAATTCCACACAACTCTTCATATGATCAACAAAATAACTTTTTCATGTTATCAAATGCCATATAATAAACATCCAATATGCCTCTTATTCAAACAACATTTTATACACTTTACCAACCTTTCATTCACAATTTCAATCTTCTACTCCCAACATCCAACAATTCACAACATATATCGTCACATCCACATATAAACTAGCAAACATCACATACGACCTTGTCATATACCCCTCATGTGACCGGTTCAAAATTGTAGGGCGAGTTCGCGACTTTAGGACGTCTCCCAAGTCTTTGCATTAGCTCCTACAACCTTTACCCCGGGTTCATTTTAATTGCCTCCCTATGTTCGTTCGATTCATTGGTTACAGGTTTCAGGATCGTCGCTCTGATACCATTTTGTAACACCCCCATATTCCAAGTGCCTTACCAGGACCACTCAGGTATAAAGATGCTACCATCTCGGTTGCCCGAGGCAATGATAATCATAAGACAATGACGAAACAACATTTAAATAGTATAAATTTAGTGAATAAGATACAATCCAAACCAAAATACCAAAATACGGTTACATGTTCTCAAAACCAACAACTAAAAGAAAAGTTTGATAAACTAATCATGCTACAGCGGAAGACTCTATCATCAGACGGTGGCACATCCCAGCTATCCCATGTAACTCGACTCATACCTGCTCAACAACTACTCACCATCCCCGAATGGATCACCACAGTTTTTAAAACATTAAACGGGGTCAGTACTAATCACACAATTTATATAAACCAACAACACAGTAAACAAACAGCTCAATCATCGCAGATATACACCAAACTCCATCCCTAACTCCACAATCCTGACTACACACTAAAGTGTGTAGCCCTGCCAGAGTGCCCATCGCAACAGGTCACTCCACGCTGCCAGTGGGGGACCGCAGCCGTACCCACCAAATCCCTGTTCATCTCCGTCGAGCGATAAACCTAAATTCCTTAATGTGCACATCCCTTCTGTGGCGGGTTCCACGATAAGGCGAATAATGGGCGTGAAGCCACTCCGCAAGTGACTCCACTCCGGCCAGGGACGCGCTCAAGAACACAGACAGTCTGACAATCACAACTACTATCAGCAACCAAATCCAACAATCGTCACAGTACGAGTATGATAATATTCAGCAACCACAAAACACCAACAACACATTATGGGACTAATACTAAGTAGGGAAACCCTACATGGAAAGCAACACAGTCAGACGATCTCACAGCTGATATCAAAAGTCTTCTTCTACGAATCCTCCTCCTAACATACAAACATATAATCACTACCAATCACGAAACACAACAAAACCCCCAAATCCCAATATTAGGGTTTAACTAAATTTAACGAAATACTATAAAAATGGTACGTAGATCTTACCCTCGACGCAAGGATCACAAAGGTATAAAGAAACACGAATTCCGACCTTCCAAGCTCCGGGATTTGCCAACAATGCGATTGATGCGAAGAACGTAGTTTGTTTTCTCTTTGAAAGTGATTAGGTTTATAAAATTGTTTAAAGAAAGTGACGGAAGTAATTATATACCAAATCACATTATTAACAAAACCCGGCAAATCATCCCCCCGTAAACCGGCTACTCGATCGAGTAGCTGAGATACTGGATCGAGTGCCCCCTACTCGATCGAGTATCAAGGTTACTCGATCGAGTACCCAACAGGTCAAAAACTATTTTTAAAACGCAACACACCCTTACTCGACAAAGTAAGGTCCACTCGATAGAGTATCCAAAGACTCATAAAACCGTAGTATTATACTGCCGATGACTGGGACCCTCTTAGGAAATTCCTACGCATCTTGTGGCAGACCTTGGCACAGACACCTTATGCGGAGCGCAAGCTCGCTCACATCCACCTTCCCCCGACCCGTTACTTCTTGCGTCTCATTGGTGGGACCATTTTTGGCCGTAAAGAACCAAACAATGTGAACAACATTGAGTTGTCTATTCTCGGGGGCTATCTGAACATCGATAGCGAGGGCCCCTTTGTGCTTAACATTGCTTATTTGATTGCTCAGTATTTTCATAATGTGGGGCAGAAGACTTCGGGCACCATTGTCTGCGGTGGCATAGCCACTTTTCTTGCCCGATCTATCTTCCCCGCCTTCCCTCGTGACTTACATCACCTAGACACTGATAGGTACCTTGACCTGGCAGCTATGTTGTCCATGACTTAGCTTGCTTCTGACCAGCGGACTTGGAAGATATGTACTTCCTTGTCCGAGGTCTTACCTTGCACCACCCTACCACCGTATTGTCCCCTTGCCTACTGTTAGGGGTAGGATGCCTCCACCACTACCCATGTTTCACCTCCCACTTGCTCCACCTCCTACCATGTCCGCTTCTAAAAAGCGGAAGAGGCCTGAGACCGGTGAGGGATCCACACCATCTACGGGTGGCCAGACTTCTACGGTCATTCCTACCCCGATCCCTACTCCTACTCCCACTGCTGCGCCTGACCAGACACAGCCGGTTTACCCGGCTAATTTTGTTCCACCTCCACCTTTTGAGGCGTCCCATACCACAAATAACACACTAAACTAGCTTGACTGGGAAGGCTTAGTTTTGGGTCCTAGACCAAGGGCACCGTGGCGGTTTGCTTCTTGAGCTTCTTACCAGGCAGGCTCGTATGGAGCGGGACATTGCACTTGCTTTATTCCCTCTATAGGAGTATCACATGAGGAGAGGACGTTCTGTCCCTGAGGGCTGGCCACACCCGTCTTTCTACCGGTACCCAGCTAAGGGGTACCCACATCCGGCCAGCAAGGCAGACACCGCTGAGGAGGAGAGAGTACGCGCTAGGGAGACGAGGAGGAGGGAGCAGCAGGTGGACCCAGACTTCACAGTGGAGGACGTGGAGGACAAGGCTGACGAGTAGCTACTGGTCTACACACTTCCCCAGTTTTCTGGCTGGTTTGGGGAAGTTCTTGTTTTGTATGTACATTCTTGCTCTTTTATTTATTTTTGTCTCCTTTTTATTTATTATTTTTCATGCATTTATCGGTTGTATCTTCCCGTTACCCTGTATATATCTGCTGGTGTATGCTGAAGGACAACGAGGGCGTTGTCCGTTTGAGTTTGGGGAGAGTAATCCATCCTTTGAGTCTGCATTTGCATTTTTTTTTTTTTTGCATTCACGTTTCCTTTTTCTGCTTGCATTGCTTATTTCTTTTAAAAGAATCATAAAAAATTCAAAAAAATTAGAAAATTTCAAATATCAAAAAAAATATTCACGTTTCATTTTCCATATAGGTTGAGTCGGAACAGTTGATTTCCGTGATGATATTGCATTGTAACTTGTCATTTTTACTTGAGCCTTGCATTTTTATTGACAGTTATTAGCTTAGTCTTACGCATATCTACAAGTTAATGTCAAAAATATAGCTGACTGTGTAGACTTGACCTGATAAATTGGCAACATACTTACAATTTCTGAGAATTAGAGCCATATAATTGGTGACATTCATGACCAGTTTACATAGGAATTGAGAGTAGTACTCCTTGCATAACATGTTTATCACTTTTGCACGTTTATGAAATTCGATTTCTTGCCAATTGCATACATTCGGGTTTGTGGTCGGTGTCACATGCAGGGAGGTGATTGCAAATTTTCCCCCTTCTTTCATTTTTCTCCCATTTAGCTCCACTTTAGCCAAATTTAGCCTTTTTGACCCGTTAGCTACACCCAAAACTAAGCCTGCCCAGTCAAGCTAGTTTAGTGTGTTATTTGTGGTATGTTCATCCTCGTGCGAGTTTGGCTCGTTTTTATTGTTTGGAGTTGGTGGAAATATGAGAAGGAGGGAATGAAAAAAAAAGACATGAAAAGAAAAAAAAAAGAAACGTGTGTGAAAAAAAAATTGAAAAAAGTGTGAAATCACACGGTGAGCAGAAGAAAAAAGAAGAAAAGAGAAAAATTTGAAAAAAAAAAGTTAAGTTGTTTGAAGAAATAGGACCGTATTAAAAAAGGGATGTTTGTGACGGTCTACTCCTTTGTTCTTATTCATATATTTTTGAAGAGATAGTGTATTTGGTTAGTGAGTTGTGTGCCATGGAAGGCAATTGTGTTTTATTTTACAGTCAGTTAAGGCTCGGATGATTTCATATGGTCTTGTTTAGGAACTAGCTTGGCACCTACCTTCACATTCCCATAATTTGTTTTGCCCTTTCTCACCTGAACCTCACTTTCCCATACTATCTGTAAGCCCTCGGCTGTGACGGACATTGTTGGTTGGAATGTATGTATAATACTTGAATCGTCTATCATTTTTGTTGCATGCATGTTATGTAGGTCGCAGTTTAGGTGATTGACTGTTTCTCTTTCTCTCTTATATATATATTCACCCTTTGCTTCATGAGAGAAGAGTGACCACGTGAGAGTCCGATTTTGTTGGTCTTGCAAGGTCGATAGGTCAGGATTATTTATGGACATCTTATAACTCGTTTGCGTATTGACAGCTGTAGCTATGACTGTTAATTTTTGTTTGCATTAAATTGGTTCAAGTAGACAAGTTATAGCTAGCTCTAAGTTTTCATTTCCGTTCCATTAGTTTGAATTTAGTTTACTCGAGGACGAGTAAAGGTTCGGTTTGGGGAGATTTGATACGTGCAATTTATATAGTCTTTTTAGTCTTTTATTGCATGCATTTCTATGCCTTTTTTATCATTATGTATTGCAAAATTCCCCGAATTGGCTACTTTGGTTTGTTTTGTCTAAATTGCAGAAATGAACCTGGAAGTGGTGAAACCATGCCCTATTCGTCCTATTTAGCATGCATTATGAGGAGACAGGAGTTATTGGAGCAAGAGACATGCCTTGGAGTGCGTGAAGGAAGGTCAAGGGAGCTGTCAAAGACGAGTTAAAGGCTGACTTGGTGGAAAAGCACTCGATCAAATGGTTTTGGTGGTCGA
The DNA here is from genome assembly GCF_048544455.1 of Silene latifolia. NCBI lineage: Eukaryota > Viridiplantae > Streptophyta > Magnoliopsida > Caryophyllales > Caryophyllaceae > Silene > Silene latifolia. The sequence continues at coordinate 27,202,125 of NC_133538.1, forward strand.
TCGAGTGGTTTGGCTGACACGAGGATTCGATCGAGTGATTCTATCTGCTCGATCGAAATGATGATTATGAGAGCTCCTCGATCGAGAGCTTTATCTGCTCGATCGAGAGGAAATGCTAGAGAAGACCTCGATCAAGTGGTCTGAATCCACTCGATTGAGAGGTTTATTAGCTTATGCGGGGTTTTCTAAGCCCGTGATGTTATATTTTGTTAGTTATTATGCTTCCCTATATAAGGAAGTCGTAATTAGGTTATTAGGGACATCTCTTTTCACACACTTTTCACTGCTTAAACTTCTGAATCTCTGAATTACTCTTAATCTCGTACTTTGCTTTTGTGGATTGATCTTTACGCCGGATTTCTATATATTGTAATCATTCTTTCCTCCTTAATTTAATCTTAATACTTTCTTTGCTTTAATTCTTGTTCTCTCCTATTTACTTTTGCCCTAATCTCGTTTATGCTTAATTGTTATTATTTCATCATGTCTTTAATTAGCATATTTACTATTATTATTTTTGACACCCTTAATAACATGAGTAGCTAATTCCTTTAATCTTAGGACTAGGGGATCGATGGTAGGATTGGGACGATGTAGCGAATAGGCTAGATAATACACATGTGAGGATCTGTCCCCATAGCAATTTAACTGTAACATCAATTTAGGTGAGTGCACGCTTCTGAATTACATTAATCTGGTTAACTTTACTCCTGGATCGGAAGATTAGAATAAATAGACCTGCTATAAACAATAGACTACCCTAACAAGGACGGAAGTTAAGTTAGTGGAAATCTAGGTTAGAAAGTGAACCGGAAGGACCTTTCCTATTTCCTTTTCACAGTAGATTGTCTAGGCTATTTGCAGCTGAGTCGATAGACTACCATGGTGAACCGAAATCCTAGAATACCCTCTTTATCTTATCACTTATACCGTATTTACTCACTTTTATTGCTCTTGTTTAATATCTCTTTCCTTTAATCTCTCAGTAGTTTAGAAATCAAAATTAAAACCCCCCATTTTGTGACTCAAATAGACGGACCTTAGACATATATCTTGCCTCCCTGTGGAGAATCGACCCTACTTATCACTAGCTTCCGTTAGTATATTTAGGTTTGTTTTTGGTACACAAACGACAGTATCAAAACTCCGCCACCTCCTTCTTCATCCTTCGCCTCTAGAATGTATTCTTCGAATCCTTATACAACTTATCTCCTCCCAAATGCACAGAATACGAAGTAGAATGAGCTTCTGTTAAAATCTCTCTTAAATTACTAATCCTCAAGCACACACCATCTCCTATCAAATCTAAAACTCCCATCACCTGCCACGAAAAATCGCGATTCAACTCAGAGTCCACGACATCACGCCATCTCGCAAGTCTCAGTTCACTCCCCTGCTTCTCCCTGGTTTTATCATATAACTCAGGTTCAATGGTCAACCCCCTATGGTATCTCCCTTCCTTATCATGAAAATGCCCATCTTTTCCATCTCTTCGCGTAAGTTCACTCTAGACATAGCCGTCCACAAAGCATGGACAGATTTCCTCCTCAATGCATCTACTACCACATTAGCCTTCCCCTCATGATACACTATCTCCATATCATAATCACCAATCAACTCAATCCACCTTCTCTGCCTCATGTTTAACTCCTTCTGGGTCGGAAAACACCATGAAAGTAGCTCCATAAAGATAATGCCTTCATAACTTCAGTGCAAACACCACTGCTCCCAACTCTAAGTCATGGGTAAAGTAATTCTCCTTATAAGGTTTCAACTGTCTCGAAGCATAAGCTATTACCTTCCCATTCTACATCAACACACAACCTAACCCATTATTAGAAGCATCTGTATACACCTAAAAATTCTCACTCCCTTCAGGTAAAGCTAAGGTAGGAGCTATAGTCAGGTGCTCCTTTAAGGTCAGAAATACCGTCTCACAGCTCTTATCCCACTTAAACCTATTCTCCTTCCTCATCAAGGTAGTCAAAGGCTTAGCTATCTTAAAGAAATCTTTAACAAATCTCCTATAATAGCCAGCCAACCCAAGAAAACTCCGATTATCTCCCACGTTTTCCGGCCTCTCCTATTTAGCAACTGCCTCAATCTTACTCAGATCCACAGACACAACCTCTTTCGACACAACATGACCCAGAAAGGCAACTTTCTCCAACTAGAACTCGCACTTACTCAACTTAGCATACAGGTTATTCTCCCTCAAGGTCTGCAACATTATCCTCAAATATTTCTTATGTCCCTGTCTATTCTTGGAGTACACCAATAGATCATCAATAAATACCACCACAAACTGATCCAAGTAGGGACTAAACACTCTATTCCTCAAATCCATAAATATTGCAGGTGCATTAGTCAACCCAAATGGCAGCACTACAAACACATAATTCCTATATCTCGTCCTAAAGGCAGTCTTAGGTATATCTCCCACTTTAAGTCTCACCTGACGGTATCCCAACCTCAAGTCAATCTTATAAAAGACTCCAGCTCCACTCAACTGGTCGAAATGATCATCTACCCGAGGCAAAGGGTAACTACTCTAATCATCACATTGTTCAGTTCCCTGTAATCTATACACAACCTCATACTCGCAACCTTCTTCTTCATAAATAACACAGGTGCTTCCCAAGGTGACAGACTTGGTCTTACATAGCCCTTATCTAACATTCCTCCAATTGCTTCTTAATCTGCTTCAACTCCTTAGGTCTCATCCTATAAGGTGCTTTAGAAATAGGTCCCATCCCAGATTTCAAGTCAATGCCAAATTCAATGTCCCTTTTTGGTGGTAACCCTCGAATCTCATCTAGAAACACGTCTTCGAACTCCATCATGACGTTAATTTAGTCCGCCCCTGGCACCCCTTTGCTCGTATCTCTTACATGACAAAGAAATAACTGACCTCCCATCCTCACGCATGATTTTAAGGAAACAGTTTAAATAAGTCTCATCTTAGGTTTCACCATAAATCCCTTATAAGACACTCTTGCTCCCTTGGGTCCTCTCAAGTTAACTTTCTTTTGATAACAATGTATAAAAGCTCTATATTTTCCCAACTAATCCAGTCCCAAGATCATCTCAAAGCCTCCCAAAGGAAATTTAATTAAGTCGGTAAGAAAATCCACCTCCCCAGCTTTAATGGCCACATCTTCATATACACGGTCACAAAGTATGGGTTCCCCAGTAGGTATATCAACTAAATCTTTAATGACATCATATTGCTTCAAATATAATACCCTAACATGCTCATGAGATTTAAATGAATGGGTAGCCCCCGAGAAAAACAAAATAAAAGTAGGTTTAGAGTTGACAAGAAAGGTACCTGTAACCACATGAGCATTCTCCCCAGCAGCTTCCTTTCCCATCATAAATAATTTACCAGGGCTCTTGGCCTTACTCTGCATTGCCTCATTTGATGCTGCCACACTTCTTGCCAAACTTTGATGAATGCCTCCATTATTTTGCCTCTACTAAGATCCATTCACATTGCTTTGATTGGTGTAGTTAATGAAACAGTTCTTGTTTGCGTAGTTGTTGACACTCCTCTGATTAATCCAACCCCCAGATCTCTGGTTGCTCCTATAACTTGGCGCAGGTGTGCGAAAACCTCACCCTTGGCTCCTATTTCCATATCTTCCATTCTGATTACCGATAAAAACTCTGAAAGTGATGGCTTTGTGGCCTATCTTTCCACACCTGAAACTGCTCACTCCACTAGGCGCGTTAATGCTTGACCGAGCACCCTCATGGTTGATACCACCTATAATGCCGCGCCACTTGAAGTGTAGTACCAAAACGGATTGTTGTTCAGCTTCTTGTTTCCTCCCATGCCCTCACTAGCGGACTCCACCTTTCTCTTCTTGCCCTTTGCCTTCTTTTCCTCCTTAATCATATTCACTATTCTCTCAGCATGCCCCGCTCTCTCGTATACATCATCCATACTAGTTGGCACCCCAGTGGCTAGTCTCTTCTTAATGGTAGTGGACAGTCCCTTCTCAAATTTAACAGCTAGAATTCGTTCCCATATTTCACGTCAGCTACATACTTTGACAGATTCATGAATTTGTTGTTGTACTCTTCTACGGTCATCTCGTCAGTCATCTTAAAGAAATCAAATTGAGATCTAATCTTACTCCTGACGTGCTCAGGAACAAATGTATCCCCGAGTATACTCTTAAAGGTCCTCCAGGGTATGAAAGGCTCACCACATAACTTAATGGCTTCCTTCATTGTCTCCTTGTTTCTGTTCCACCATATACCTGCATTTCCTCTTAAATAAAACACAGCTTGGTGAACTCGCAACTCCTTGGAACAAGCTATCAGATCAAATATGTTATCAAACACCCTACACCATTCGCCTAGTAGTGCAAGTTCTCATGTGCCCTCATACTTGGCCGAATTATATTTGGCCATGGCTGCTTTAACCTTAGACAGATTCATCTCTTATATTTTGCCCTTTAAAGCTTCAGTCAAAGCCACATTCATCTTCAGCAGCCTCTTTATCTCCTCAGCTGACATTGTAGTAGGGATGGATTTCTTTGCTGCCATTTAGTCTATTTAAGAAGTAAACGAGAAAACATAATGTAACACCCCCATTTATCAAGGAGCCTTTAGCAAGACATACGTCAATAAATAAGAGTGTTACCATCTCAGTTTCCTAAGGTAGCAAGTACAAAGACAAACATAGCTTAAGGTACTTTAAAAAAAATATTGGTGAACTGAATAACTCAAGAGGTTTTACTATAACTCAACTGAACTTGTTTAAAATAACTTAAATTACAAAGCAGCGGAAACAAAATAAATAAGGTTCTTAAGACACTAAGTGATAACTAGACTTCGGAAGGTCATCTCGTCCCAAGCTCTCCAAAAGGTATCCAGCTCATCTCAAAATCCAACCTGTTCGTTTAGTTTGCTCCCCACTTAACCGGAAATATTAAATGGTTCATAACAGTACGCCATTAATTTAACAGGACAAAAAACAAATGTCAGCCAACGGTTGAGTATAAAACTAAACAACAATACATAGTAACGAATAGACATGCAATGCATAACAATAGTACGAAAAACAACCAACACATCCAAGACACACGGCCTACACACCGCACACCTAACACCACACTCCCCTTACTCCAAAATCACCTACACCACACGCACCACTGTGCGTGGGCCTTTAGGACCACGGCCAAACCCCTAACACCACCGTGCCTAGCCTCTCAATCAACATCAGGACCACGGATCTTCAGCACCCCGTGCCTGGCCTACTAATTCATATCACCCCATACGCCCTTTAACAATTCCACACTATATTACAAATTAACAACAGCAAAAAATATAACGCCCAACTTCAAATGTAATCAATAGAATTACCAACAGCATTACAATATGATAATTTCATTAACTTTCTCATAATATGACAAAACACACAACCTCTTTTATATTTCATCTAACTCAACAACAAGACAAATAACATAACTTTTAATTCAAAGATAATAGGTGAGTAGTTTCCTACCACTACGCCAAATAAGTCCATCAATAATGGTCAGATAATGCAATTACCGTTTTTAAATCGAAACACGGAACCGTTATTGCAACGACGGTTGTTAACTATATACCATGGTTGTACAAACACGCGACCGTTATATAACATTAATAACGGATCTATAATACCGTTATGACAACTCAAGAACCGTTATAAAACTATTGTTAAATATGTTTATGGCAACGGGTTTACTTTTAAGAAACCGTTATTAAATCTTAATAACGGTTTCAAATCCGTTGTCGTAGTTTACTATTAACAATGGTTTAGTGGTACCACAACCATTGTTAAATAATATATATGATAACGGTTCATTTCGTTATCTTACTTAATTGAATGTCAAAATTTAACAACGGCTTTATTACATGCAAAACCGTTGTTATATTTATTTATTGACAATGGTATGTAAACGTTATCTATTTTTATTGATGAAACTTTGACAACAGTTCTGTTTAAATAAACCGTTGTAAAAGTTTTGAATTCGACAATGGTTATTATTTGTTATCTTATATTTTTTGCGGTTTGAATGGGAGGGGAAATATGTCAACGGTTATTTATCTAAATAAAACCGTTGTCAAATAATGTTTTTAACCGTTATCGTTTTTAATTATTATTTTTTTGTAAAAAAATTGTTTTCGCTTTCTCTATCAGCTGCTGAAATGCTATTTTTCAGCAGCGTTTCATAACTGGCCCATATATTTCTCAATTTGGTGATGTCCTCTGGCGAATATTTTAGGCCTTTGATGAGCATTAGTGGAAACTACAATTCAAAATATACATAATCAAGATAGACAGAATACATGGAAGTATACAGAATTGAACTCAATTTACGTCTGAAATAGTTTTTAAATCACACTAACCCGTATCGGAATGGTAGAATAATTTCCGTTGATAACCTCCCATATGGATAGACAAACGTAAAAGGTGTATTGTTTGTCGTCTTGTGCTTTAGGAGACTATTATATAAATCACACACAAATCAGCTGAATTAGATAATTAACCTCTCGCATAAACATGAATTAAATGATACGATTAATTATTAAGAATACACTTACTAATGGCGTGATAAAATTGGGATCAGTGTTGCTTTCATATTTCCCAAGTGGACATAATCTTCTTTTTGCTTCAAAAACACTAATTCATAAATATACACACGTGCCATTATTATTTGCATATATATGGCTCAAGTCATACAATAACAAATGACATTATTGAAGGTTGTAAACTTACTCAGTTATCATCTTTAGTATACTGTCAGAGGGTTTGCCTTTGCGAGAGTCAATCCAGTACACTGTTTTTGTTTCCACTTTGATTGCCAGTAGCACCCAATGCTTCCTATTCAATTTGGGACATTGGACTGTTAATTAGTTCATTTACACGCATGTAAGCAAGTTAATAATAAATTTATAGAATTGTGACTCATTATAATAATCACGTACTATACATACATATTCTCATTGTAGGGGGCAAGCCATAGGTTTTTGGTCGATATCAACCGACGAGCGATACTATTTATTTGTTCTTCGTATGAAATTCTGTGCACAGAGAACGCCTTAAGACTCAAGAATCCGTAGGCGTGAATTGGGAACTTCCTCTCAGCGATATGATTAGTCATGTACCTATTACGTCACATGGAACGAAGAATGTTATTGTAATTGATAATTTAAACAAACATCATTATTCGTAAATGGAAATGACGAAATAGTTTCATTAATAAAACTTACTTCATCCAAATCAAAATGTGAACAACATCTAAATTGTCAAGGTCGACAAATTCCATCAGTTGCTTCGGGTCCAGTATGGCTATATCAGCCACGCCCATAATTTCCTCTTCAATGTTAATCATGACTACAACCTCTCTAGGTGACTTCTTTACAGCCAGGTTGTGCAAAGCCTTCAGCGAAGTATTTTTCATTTTTTTCATATATGCACACGATTCATAATAAGAAGCATAAGCAGGCTTGACTGTAACAAAAGTAGCTAGCTTATATTGTATGTCGTGTGGTTTTGTTTTTAGGGAAGACGTAGTCCTTTCGGTGACTTTGTCCATTGACGTAGTAGTAATTGCTTTAGCTGCCGCCATGGCTTTGCTTAACTTTTGTAAATGTAAAGAATAAAGTACTTACGATATGTTAATATTCGTACCCTAATATATTTTAAGAACAAGTAATAATGAACGTCTGCATATAGGTACCTCTGAGATGACAACATTGATGAGGTTGTCAGGCTATTGCATATAAGAACTTAGGGCTTCATTCAAATAAGTGACCTCCTCATTAGTAAATGGTGCTTTTACTTCCCCATACTCATCTTTATATAATTGGGACACTTCCACTTTCCTGCATTTGTCACGAAGGGGTATACCATGAATCTTAACTTGTTGAATACGGTCATAAGCGAACATGTATCCCCTCGCAACAACAACTTTCTGTTTCCCCTGTAAATAAAACAGACGACAAGCCACCTTGCAATCGCCCTTCATGACAGCTTTAATCAATTAGTACACATACATGCACTACCTTAAATAAATTTCATAAGTAAAAAACGTGTATGATATGAATAATTATAAACTAACAGCTATTACCTTTTCAGTGTTGAGAAGTACGTCTGATCATCAACTACCTCAACCTCATCCTGTGTCACGGCTGATGCGTGCATTTTACATAGACTTTTACGGTCTCTTTTGGCACGCATTTCTATGTATTTGAGTGATATTATGTCACTTTATACCCCGAATAGTCTACTTTGGTCTGCTTTGCATTATTTGCAGGTACGAACCGGAATGACTGGAAATCAGCCTATTTGCGATCCTCCAAGCCTGCTTAAGAGAGTTGGCGCGAAACTTTACCATCTTGAGACGCGTGAAGGTATCCAAAGGATTAGGAGAACACACAAGAAGTCAATAACCCCTCGATCGAGAAGTCCTGTTCTCGATCGAGTGAATGCAAGGGTGAAGGCCTCGATCGAGATTTCCTGTTCTCGATCGAGGGAGATGCTTAGGGAAAGCTCTCGATCGAGCAACTGTGGAGTTCGATCGAGAGGCCACGCACTGATGGGCTTTAGTTCGATTTTGTGTTGTAATTTTATAACGCATTATTCTCTTTGCTATTTTTCTTATAAGAAGGCAAGGAATACTAAGACCTAATTATCACATTCTAGACAGAGGACGGAGACTGTTGCTTTAGTTTCTGGATCAAAAGTACTTTTCATCGCCATTTCTCAACTTTTCTTCTGTTGAATTCGGTATTATCATAGCATAATTTTAGTTCAGTTTCGTTTATTATGTTATCTATTGTTATTTGCTTTGCCACTATTGTTCCTCATTTCGATCATGAATAGCTAATCGCTTTGCTAGGATTTAGGGTAGCCATGGCGTAGGAAGGACGAATTAATTAAGACACCCGTAGTCTAGTTGTATGCATCTGCTGCTTTAATATCTCTTAATTGTTTGAGTCGACGCACTCAATTAACTGTCTCGTTTTCCCCTTCTCCTAGATCGAAATATTGGAGAAGGAGTAGTTCTGCAGCGTTTCATTAGGATTTATGCTGGCTAGGGCAAAAGCTAAACTAGTGTTGCCTAGGGCAAACTAAGGACCGAAAGGTGACGTTTATTACCCACAGCTTGGATTTAGGGCATCTATATTTTAGTCCGGACTTTAGAAGCCATGGTGAACCGACAATCCTAGTACCTTTCTCCCTTGTTCATCTCTATTTTATTTCTCTCTCGTTCCTTTTTATTCTCTCCTTTGCTCGTAGTCTTTAGAAAAGAAACAAACAAACCCCCTATTTTGGTTACTTTCGATAGACCTAGTTGACTATAGGATTCCCATCTCCCTGTGGATTCGATACCCGACTGCCTCTGCTACATTTAGTTGAGACCCGTTGGTTTTATCTTTGACAGGGTTGCGACAGCCATGTCAAATTTTGGTGCCGTTGCCGGGGAGACGGTGCAATTTTATAGTTCCTTTGTTTGTCTTTTGTCTCAGGGAATTTATTCCTTGAGACAGTTCTCATTCTTGGCCCGAGTGTTTTCTGTGCTTACAGGTTATAGTTCAGCTATGGAGGTAATTTGTGGAAGATGTGGCGAATGGGGACACAATCCCATTTCATGCATGGCTACGTCCGAGAGCGTTCTAGCCTATCGGAAGTTTAGGCAAGGAGGCTCTTCCCTCGAGGTTTATGCTGACAATGTTCAGGTCGAGTACAACCTTAAGGCCGCCATTCACACGCAACATCTTGAGCAGGAATCTGGTGCGGATGTCTTCCGTAAACTGCTCGAAAAGTGTGAGTCAATGTGCTTAGAGGAAGACCCGGTAAATGCAATAAGTTTGAGGAGTGGTCGCACTTATGATGGACCAGAACATACTCCATAAAGTTCAAACGCCGAGGCAGGGATCACTTTTCAGCAAAATGACGAAGAATTGCTGAAGGGTGGTCGATCGAGTGAACTTACCTCTCGATCGACCAATGCTGAGGAAGAAACCCCTCGATCGAGAGACGGTACTTCTCGATTGAGTAAGCTTCAAAATGAAACCTGTCGATCGAGAGAGGTTAGCAAGAACAGCTCTCGATCGAGCACTTCTGAGCCTCGATCGAGAGATGCTGAGCCTGCAGACACGCATTCCAATGCTGACCGTAGTGGGGTACCCTCCTGTGCTACGAGGGTGTCAAGAACTGATAAAGGTAAAGAGAAAGAAGAGGACCCACTTCCTATGGTTAAGGTCCCTTACCCGAGTCGATTACGCGACACAAAGACGGAGAGACAATTCAGCAAATTCGCAGATATGGTAAGAAACATTCAGGTAACCATTCCTTTTGCTGAGCTAATTACCCAAATACCTCCTTACGCAAAATTTATAAAAGATATTATTACGCGTAAGAGGGAATTTGGAGAAACAGCTACTATCTCTTTCATGGAAGAGTCTAGTAGTCTAATTTCGGGAAAGTCTCCCCCTAAACTGAAGGACCCGGGTAGTTTCTCTATTTCTTATGTTATAGGAGATGTGGTGATAAATAGGGCGCTGTGTGACCTTGGAGCCAGTGTCAGTGTCATGCCCTATTCTATCTTTTCTAAGCTTAAATTGGGTCACCTAAAAATGACCAATATCACCCTACAGATGGCCGACAGATCTGTTAGACGGCCCTTAGGTATCTTAGAGGATGTGCCTGTCAAGGTAGGAAAATTTTTTATTCCAGTGGATTTTATTGTTTTAGATATTGCTGAGGATACCCGTACCCAGATTATTTTGGGTAGATCGTTTTTGTGTACAGCTGGAGCTATTATTGATGTCAAACTCGGGCATTTGACTCTAGAAGTAGGGGATGATGTGATTACGTTTAGTCTGCCCGAGACCTTGTTTAGACCGATGATCGAGGATACTTGTTATGGATATTATTGATGAGTCTGCTTACGAGTTTTGGTCGGATTCCTTAGTTAAGGATCCGCAGGAGTCTTTGATGTTTCTAGATGAGTGTGCAGATTTTTCAGATGATGAGGACGATGTCGAGGAGTTGCTTGGAATTGCTACAGATGAGATAGAGCTGTCTGACTTTCAGCTGGAACAGGTAGAGAACTTGGCATACACTTTGTGCTCAGTCGAGGTAAAGGTCCCCGAGCGTAAAGCTCTTCCCTCTCACCTTAAGTATGCCTTTCTTGATGATACTGAGCAGTTTCCAGTGATTGTGAGCGCTAAGCTCAACGACGGACAGTTAACTGCTTTATTGACTGTTCTTAAGAGGAATAGGAAGGCAATGGGATATTCGTTGGATGACCTTAAGGGCATCAGCCCCGATGTCTGCATGCACAGGATTGAGCTAGAGGATGATCACAAACCTCGCAGTGTGGTCGGTCCGAAAGTCGAATCCGAAGATGGAGGAGGTTGTGACGGCTGAGGTTATGAAACTACTCGACGCAGGTATTGTTTATTCAGTTGGGAATTCTAAATGGGTAAGTCCCGTTCAGGTGGTACCTAATAAAGGTGGTACTACAGTTGTCCGAAATGAAAATAATGAGCTAATACCTACTAGACTAGTGACCGGGTGGCGGATGTGTATAGATTATCGGCAATTAAATGCCGCCACCAAGAAAGATCATTTCCCCCTTCCTTTCATTGATCAGATGATAGAGAGATTGGCTTCTCATGAGTTTTTCTGTTATCTGGATGGGTACTCAGGGTTCTGTCAGATCCCTATTCATCCAGATGATCAGGAAAAGACTACCTTTACTTGTCCGAAGGGTGTCTTTACTTATCGCAGAATGCCTTTTGGTTTGTGTAATGTGTGGGTTAATATCCGTATACTACCCTTTAAATTTAGGACTATAACGTAAATTTAAACATGTGATTATAGTCATAAAACATAAATACAATAGAAACGATAAGGAACAAGAAATAACCTCGGGTCCTTATGATGCACGGCGTAAAGAACAGAAATCAAACGAGATTCCCTCCTAATTGTTGCACCCAAGACTTGTCCGAGATATGCCCTTGGCTAGATGGTGTTCTCCGATTGCCTTGCAATATTGGGAGAACTGATGTGAGGTTTTCGAGATGTGAGATCTAGGTTTCAGAGAGAAACTGTCTCCAAAACCCTAAAATTTTTACAAATGTTTTGATAAGGTCGGAAGGGAGGAGAAACCCTCCCTTTTGTTCCCTCTCACTCGGCCGGCCATGGGCTACCTAGGGAAGTGGGCTTCCACTTCCTTTTAGTCTTGGCTCATGGTCTGTTCGCAAAATCGCTAAAATGTATATGACGCGGTCGATTATAAATCTGTTATCGGTTATCGGAAATTAAGGCATCAGCTAATAATACGGGTTAGTTGAATTATTAATACGTGTCCGACAAAACAGTATTGTATAATTATATTCAATATACATTTAATTAAATATAAAACGCTTATATTTAATTTTACGAATTAATCAGTTAATTCGCCTTAGCCCATGATATTTAATCCGTATTAAATATAATATCTCAACATCACATATTTGACTAATTACTAGTCAAATAACTCGGACTAACTGGTTAGTCAATTTTGGCATCTACATGAAAGTATTTTCATACCGTCACATCTCTCGAACGTATCCTATAGGTGTGACTTTTAGGGACCAGTTGATCACCGCCATCTCGTATGACAATAACGTCAAACTTATCTAGCAAGCCAACCGTTATTGATAAACGTGGATCAACTGATAATAATACCAAAGTATGCCCTTTGATCCTTTTAGAGGTTTATAAGTCCTTGCACTAACAGTTAAGGACACCAACCCCAACAAGCTCCCACTTGTCCGTACAAGTGTATGTGCAATGACGTTATCCGCACTAACCGGAGGACACAAGCTCCAACAAACTCCCACTTGTCCGTACAAGTGTATGTGCGATAACCGATTCTCATATTCATTTAAAAATTTCTCCCACTCAATGTAAAACAATTTGCAGATCCGGATCCGCAAAGGTCGTATTTTACAATCGATCCGTATCTAGAGTGGTTTCCCCGACTAGAGAGTAACTTAACCGATAAAACGAATCCGTATCCGAGCATGGCCATGCATTTCGATTCTGACTCCTCGAGTGGCCCCGAGAAATATCGAGTACATGATAAAGGCTGAATATTTCCTTCAACTCGACTCCTGCCGATCTAAGCACGACATGAAATGACCCAGAAAAAATCTACTTGGCCCCCTGTTACGGATGACCGTGAGAAAGAAACCAAAGTCACCCAAAATCTGTCGTAGTCTCAAGAGACAGTCGATAGTCAAGAGATTCGACTCTAAGGATCACCATGGAAGTCCAATCCACGACCGGGCAACGAATGTTATAAAACATTTAGGACTCCACGTCGATGTCACAATGGTGTCCTACGAGATATCCGTATAACTCGCCTCTGTGATTGGTCAATCAACCGGTTGACTTATGGCTCGTTGAACCCACCATCAACCAACGTCACAAAATAATTGCGAGTTATCACTCATGTGGGCAATTAAGGACTAACAAGATATGATGTTTGTTCATTTCACTTTGTGGTGTTCAAAATTGTCGTACAATTCCACATGAAAAACAAAATATATATATATAAAATATCAAAACGATGATGTCGTATAGAGTACAAGAGAGAATGAATCCGATCCATAAAAGAGTACTACAACTTAGGAACACGTTTAATTCCCATGGAATTAACGTGCCCTTCATGCTTATCTTGTCGTAATGGTTTAGTGAGAGGATCCGCTATGTTATCATCTATAGCAATCTTTTCTATCACTACTTCCTTTTGCTCCACGTAATCCCGGATTAGATGAGCTTTCCGTTGTACATGTCTAGACGCAACATAGTACTCGGACTCGGTCGTAGAATCTGTTTGTAACACTTTGCTTGGAACTCTTCCACTGACTGTAGCGCCATTAAGAGTAAAAACGAATCCAGGTCGAGATTTCGAGTCATCTCGATCCATAAGTCAATGCCCAATCTTTAGTCCTCCGTAGGTACTTAAGAATGTTCTTGACAACCATCCAATGTGATTCACCTGGATGCTTTGTTGAATCGACTTGTCATACTCAATGCATATGCCACGTCCGGACGTGTGCATATCATGGCATACATGATTGATCCTATAGCCGAAGCATAAGGAATCCGTGTCATGCGCTCTTTCTCTTCCGGTGTCTCTGGTGCCTGAGACTTGCTCAAATGCACCCCTGGAGCCATGGGAAGGAACCCCTTCTTGGAGTTAGTCATGCTTGAATCTCTCTAGGACTTTGTCTATGTAAGACTCTGATCGAGAGATAACATCCGTCGTGATCTATCTCGATAGATACGGATGCCTAGAATTCTTTGTGCCTCTCCCAGATCTTTCATCCGGAAATGGTTTTTCAACCATACTTTCACCGAAGTTAAGAGAGGTATGTCATTCCCAATCAGGAGTATGTCGTCAACATACAATATTAGGAAGACAATCTTGCTCCCACTCGACTTGATATATAGACATGGTTCCTCGACTGATCGAGTGAATCCATTTTCTTTTATCACTTGGTCGAAGCGATGATTCCAACTCCTTGATGCTTGCTTAAGTCCATAAATGGAACGCTTAAGCTTGCATACTTTCTTAGGATGTTCAGGATCGATGAAACCTTCGGGTTGTACCATGTACAACTCTTCCTCCAAAAAGCCGTTTAAGAAGGCGGTTTTCACATCCATTTGCCAAATTTCATAGTCATGAAAAGCAGCGATCGCTAAGATAATCCGAATGGAACGCAGCATAACTACGGGTGCAAAAATCTCATCGTAGTGCAAACCTGGCACTTGGGTGAAACCTTTTGCAACTAGTCGTGCTTTGTAGATATCTTTTTGACCTTCCACATAATGCTTTATCTTGTAAAGCCATTTGCATTGAAGGGGACGAACCTTAGCAGGTAAGTCAACAAGATCCCACACGTTGTTCTCATACATGGAGTCCATCTCGGATTGCATGGCCTCAAGCCATAGCTTTGAGTCAGAACTTGTCATGGCACCTTTATAGGTTGCGGGTTCACTACTCGTTAAGAGTAGAACGTCATCTATATCATGTTCCTCGACCATACCAATGTATCTGTCCGGAGGAATAGAGACTCTTCCCGACCTCCTAGGTTCCTCAGAATATTCACATGGCCGGGATTGAAGGAACAGGTTCCTCCAATGGTTGCTCGGTGTTTGGTTCTGGAATCTCCGACAGGTCGAAGGTTCTATCACTCTTTGCATTCTCGAAAATTCCTTCTCTAAGAATGTCGCACTAGCCGCAACAAAAACACGTTGTTCGGTTGGCGAATAGAAGTAATGACCACGTGTTCCTTTAGGATAACCTATAAAGTGTGTCTTGACCGATCGCGGGCCGAGCTTATCCTCCTGTCTCCACTTGACATAAGCCTCGCAGCCCCAAACCCGTATAAAGGACAAGTTAGGGACCGTTCCCTTCCATAGTTCATATGGAGTCTTGTCAACAGCTTTAGACGGACTTCGGTTAAGTATTAGAGCGGTGACAAAGAGCATAACCCCATAATGAATCAGGTAAAACCGTGTGACTCATCATGGATCGAACCATATCAAGTAGTGTTCGATTTCTCCGTTCGGACACACCATTCAGCTGAGGTGTTCCAGGTGGAGTTAACTGTAAGGCAATCCCACAGTCTTTAAGGTGTTGATCAAACTCGTGAGAAAGATACTCGCCACCACGATCCGAACGTAGTGTTTTAATCTTTCTACCTAATAGGTTCTGTTTTGTACCTATTTTGGTATTCCTTGAATTTCTCAAAGGATTCACTTTTGTGCTTCATTAAGTAGACATAGCCATATCTACTTAAATCGTCCGTGAAAGTGATGAAATACCTATAGCCTTCTCGTGCGGTGATTGACATAGGACCACATACATCCGTGTGTATGAGTCCTAATAGGTCAGCAGCGCGCATTCCAACACCTTTGAAGGAAATACGAGTCATCTTGCCGATGAGACATGATTCACACGTGCCAAATGATTGAAAATCAAAGGCCGAGATAGCTCCATGTTTGATGAGCTGTTTTACGCGTTTCTCATTAATGTGTCCCATACGGCAGTGCCATAGATACGTTTGATCTTTGTCACCAACCTTTAACTTTTTATTCATTACGTGTAATATTTCCGAGGTCTGATCTAAAACATAAATTCCGTTCATGGAAACTGCCTTGCCGTAAATCATATCGTGTAATGAGAAAATGCAAGCATTGTTTTCTATTACAAATGAAAAACCAAGTTTATCAAGCGCAGAAACTGAAATAATGTTTTTGGAAAGACTAGGTACATAATAGCGATCATATAATGACAACTCAAATCCGCTTGGAAGTCGGATCACATATGTCCCCTTGGAGATGGCAAACTACTCTTGCTCCATTCCCAACACGCAGTCCACCTCACCCTTTACGAGGGGTTCGATGTTTCGGAGCCCCTGCACATGATTACACAGATGAGAACCACAACCAGTATCAAGTACCCAAGTTCCGTAACTTGCGTGGTTAATCTCAATCATATGAATAAAAGTAGAAGAGAGAGAAGACATACCAACAGGTTTAACACGACCTGCCTTTAAGTCCTCATGATAAACAGGACATGTGCGTCTCCAATGCCCCGTCTTGTGGCAATGATGGCATTCCATGTTTTCACTCTTGCTCTTTGTCATGCTCGATGAGTTACTCGCCTCACCAGGACCACTCTTCCCCGAACCCGACTTCTTGAACTTCGCCTTACCTCATCGTTAGGTTTGCACGGAGCTTTGCCCTTACCTTTCCCTTTGTTTGACACAACGAGAATATCCTGTTTCGAACTCCCACTGAACTTCATGTCCTTCTCGGTATGTACGAGGAGGGAGTGCAGTTCATGGGGAGTTTTCTTCAAATCATTCATATAGTAATTCGCTCTCAATTGCGAATAACCATCGTGGAGTGAGTGAAGAATACGGTCGATAACAATATTCTCGCTGATGTTACAGTTAAAGGTCTCCAGTTTCTCGACATTCTCAATCATGCTGAGAATGTGTGGGCTAACCGGTTGGCCCTTCTGGAGTCTCGCATCAAAGAAGCGAGTGGTATGCTCATAGGTCACGATTCTCGGTGCTTTCGAGAATTCCTTAGTGAGCGTGGTGAAAATCTTGTTTGCACCATGGGCTATGAAGCGTTTCTGCAAATTGGGTTCCATTGCAAAAATAAGTACGTTCTTTACCGCACCCGCTTCTAAAGCGAAATCGTTATACTTGTCGATCTCGTTTATTCCACCGTGGGGCCTGGGTTTTAACGGCATGGGCTCAAGCGGATATCCGAGCTTTCCGTCAGCGGCAGCATTCCGTAATGCCGCCTCCCGATCCAGCGTTGGATCCGTCATTCTTGATCCGAGTAGACCGATTCATCCGACTCATGAAGATCCTAAGCCAGGACTCACGGTCCAATGTGGCACTTGGCATTGGGTTATCACTTGAACCACCATTTGTTGTTTAGCGATTTAATACGTGATCTACACTGAAAAAGAAGAAAAACAAAACGAAATAAGCAACTCATCGAGGTGATTTAAGTCTATTTTAAAATTCATTTTAAACATGTAGACTCTTGCACTTGCATAATTGATCTCCCTCAAGAATGATACAAGTGATCCCAAGACTCAATTTCAAGAAATTGATAAGCCAACTGATTAGCTAATTCTTCCGTAAGAACTCTTGGTCGATAGATTTCCTTAAATCCTATCTATAGTCCACCATGATCACAGGATCGTACGAGTGACCATAGTGTTGAGATAAAATAGGTCAATTGGTTCCAACTTACCCGACGTAGAAGGGGTCATAGTATGCCTACCGACGAAGAAGGGACTCATTGGAGTTTGACCTATAAAGACCGTTCTCAATTTTAGTTTATACGAGGAAGATCCCATCAACTAAATTATAATTCATTTTAAGTGAACGAATAACTAGCGTCTGTCGTGAATGAATTTATTTGGATGATGGCTTAAAACGTGTGACATGAGAATGTCAATGAAAACTAACTCGTGACCTCTATATGTGTCAGTTTTCATGCAATAATTAGGTGGTTTGGTTTTTAGGCGGAAAATGATGCAAATTATCGTAACAATGAATAAATAAAGTAATGCAAAACGTAAATAAAAATTTCCTAGTGTGGCCTATCCTAGTAAAAGAACATAATACAACTTTGGAATCCACCGTTGGACCCGAAAAGCTTGTCTTGATGTTCCATCTTGATCCAAGTAGCGGGAGTGAGCATCTGGTCTCCATCTTTGGTCTTCTCAAAAATTACAAATGTATAATTACAAAATATAAACCTATTTACAATCTAATTAAAACTGTAATTACAAGTGAAAAATCCAAAACGGAGATACAAGATCTCAAAATACAACCAAGACCGTGTTCCATCATTACGGTAACACGTTCTACTAAGGCCACACTAAGTTACAACCGTTTGTAAAAATTAAATACGTAATTAAAAGGCATTCACGGCATTCATAAATTAACGATAAATAAAAATGCATCAACTAAAAACAAATTCATTCGTGACATAATTCCGTAATTATGTTAAATTTATCCAAACCACCTTTTAATGATTAAAATTCATGTGATAAAACCGCTTCTATCATTTAATTTTAATCCATTATAATCCGTCATTTTAAAGACGCTTTAAAACAACTATATGGTACGTGAGTGAATCAATTCACTATTAAGCGAGTGTACTATATCCGTATAAAGTACATATCTAAGCCAAAAGAAAATTTAAATCAAAAGAAACAAATTTTCAAAGTCATTAAAGATGAAATCCCTCGATCCATGGACACAAGTGCTCGATCGAGGAACAAAAGGGCTCGATCGATCAACCGCAAGTCGATCGAGGGGTATGCTAATCGGGGAGTACTCGATCGACTAACCCGTAGGTCGATCGAGTACCTATATCAAGAAATCTGCTCGATCGAGTGCGAGGACAACTCGATCGAGCGGGGGTTTTGAAAGGTCGATCGAGTACGAAGGACTCGATCGAGCAAAAGGTTTTGAATGGGTCGATCGAAATACAAAGCAGGGACTCGATCGAGCAAAAAAATATACAGAAAAGCCACTCGATCGATTGAAAACTTGGTCGATCGAGTGCAAAAGTCTCTGGAAAATTCAAAACCCTCGTGAAAACATATTTCAAGACAAAATCAATTGCAAATTCGATCAAAAAAGCATTAAAACAAATTTGACAATTGACAAAACATGACATATTGTTATAATCTCTGTATAAAACAACAATATGCAAAAACCAAATCGAAAAAGAACATGAAATTACCGTGTAATACATGACACGGTTTTAAAAAAAAACTGCCGTGTATACTAGACACGGTTTTCAAAGCAAAATCATCGTTTCAAAAACGTTTTATGAAAAACACATGAAAAATTCACGTGGCCTCGCTCTGATACCACTTGTGGGTTAATATCCGTATACTACCCTTTAAATTTAGGACTATAACGTAAATTTAAACATGTGATTATAGTCATAAAACATAAATACAATAGAAACGATAAGGAACAAGAAATAACCTCGGGTCCTTATGATGCACGGCGTAAAGAACAGAAATCAAACGAGATTCCCTCCTAATTGTTGCACCCAAGACTTGTCCGAGATATGCCCTTGGCTAGATGGTGTTCTCCGATTGCCTTGCAATATTGGGAGAACTGATGTGAGGTTTTCGAGATGTGAGATCTAGGTTTCAGAGAGAAACTGTCTCCAAAACCCTAAAATTTTTACAAATGTTTTGATAAGGTCGGAAGGGAGGAGAAACCCTCCCTTTTGTTCCCTCTCACTCGGCCGGCCATGGGCTACCTAGGGAAGTGGGCTTCCACTTCCTTTTAGTCTTGGCTCATGGTCTGGTTCGCAAAATCGCTAAAATGTATATGACGCGTCGATTATAAATCTGTTATCGGTTATCGGAAATTAAGGCATCGACTAATAATACGGGTTAGTCAATTATTAATACGTGTCCGACAAAACAGTATTGTATAATTATATTCAATATACATTTAATTAAATATAAAACGCTTATATTTAATTTTACGAATTAATCAAGTTAATTCGCCTTAGCCCATGATATTTAATCCGTATTAAATATAATATCTCAACATCACATATTTGACTAATTACTAGTCAAATAACTCGGACTAACTGGTTAGTCAATATTGGCATCTACATGACAGTATTTTCATACCGTCACATCTCTCGAACGTATCCTATAGGTGTGACTTTTAGGGACCAGTTGATCACCGCCATCTGTATGACAATAACGTCAAACTTATCTAGCAAGCCAACCGTTATTGATAAACGTGGATCAACTGATAATAATACCAAAGTATGCCCTTTGATCCTTTTAGAGGTTTATAAGTCCTTGCACTAACTGTTAAGGACACCAACCCCAACATAATGCCCCTGCCACCTTTCAGAGGTGTATGATGGGGATCTTTTCTGAGTATATCGAGTCTATCATGGAAGTCTTTATGGACGACTTCAGTGTCTATGGGAATGACTTTGATAATTGTTTAGCTAACCTTGATAAAGTTTTGCAGCGATGTATTGAGGTTAATCTAGTGCTAAACTGGGAGAAGTGCCATTTTATGGTAAATGAGGGCGTTGTCCTTGGGCACCTAGTCTCCAACAGGGGTATTGAGGTAGACAGAGCAAAGGTGCAAGTAATCGAGCAATTACCCCCTCCAGTTAATGTTAAGGGGGTGAGAAGTTTCCTTGGTCACGCTGGCTTTTATTGTCGGTTTATCAAGGACTTCTTAAAGATTGCTCGACCGCTTACACAGTTGCTTTTAAAGGATGCTCCTTTTGATTTTAATGATGAATGTCTTTTTGCTTTTAACACTTTGAAGCAGGCTTTGGTCTCTGCACCCATTATCCAGCCTCTAGATTGGAAGCTGCCTTTCGAGATTATGTGCGATGCCAGTGATTATGCACTAGGAGCGGTGCTAGGCCAACGAAAAGACAAAGCGCTGAGTGCGATTTATTATGCGAGCCGAACACTGGATGAGACTCAAGTGAAATATGCTACCACGGAGAAGGAGCTTTTAGCTGTTGTTTATGCGTTAGATAAGTTTAGATCGTATTTGTTGGGTTCTAAAGTTATTATTTTTACAGATCATGCAGCGCTGAAACACCTTCTGAACAAGAAGGAAGCTAAGCCCGTTCTTGAGATGGATACTCCTTTTACAGGAGTTTGACTTGGAGATTAAGGATAAGAAGGGAGCAGAAAATGTCATAGCCGACCATCTGTCGTGTCTGACGCAACAGGAGGGGGAGGATTCTCTTCCTATTAATGATTCTTTCGCTGACGACTCTTTATTTTCTGTTGATGTTTTTTCTGTGACCTCTGTAAATTCTAAGGATGGTGCTGAACCTTGGTTTGCAGACTATGCTAACTTTGCTGTTAGTCAGGCACTGCCGCCAGATTTATCTCATCAGCAGCGCAAGAGATTCTTACACGATGCACGGCAATATTTCTGGGATGACCCTTATTTATTTAAGGAATGTGCAGACGGACTCTACAGACGGTGTATTCCGCAGTGGTAGACCAAAGCTATCCCAGAAGGCTGCCATTCGGCTCCTTGTGGAGGACACCATGGTCCATCAGGTACCGTGGCTAAGGTATTGCAGTCAGGTTTTTATTGGCCAACTCTTTTCGCTGACACTAAAACTTTTGTTGCTAGCTGTGATGCTTGTCAGAGAACGGGAAACATTTCCAAGAGACATGAGATGCCTCAGAACGGCATCCTAGAGGTTGAGATTTTCGATGTATGGGGCATCGATTATCAAGGGCCATTCCCGTCTAGCCAGGGTAACAGGTATATTCTGGTAGCTGTAGACTATGTGTCTAAGTGGGTGGAGGCAATTGCCACTCCCAATTGTGATGCCAGGACCGTGATTAAGCTATTTCGTAAGATTATTTTTCCCCGTTTTGGTGTCCCTAGGGTCGTCATTAGCGATAGGGGTATGCATTTTAGAGAACAACAGTTGACTGCTTTGCTGTCTAAATATGGTGTCAAACATCGTAGGGGTTTGGTGTATCACCCTCAGACTAGCGGACAGGTTGAGGTCTCTAATAGGGAATTAAAAGAGATATTAAGCAAAGTAGTTTCTAAATCACGGAAAGACTGGAGTGCTAAACTAGAGGACACGTTGTGGGCTTATAGGACGGCTTTAAAGACACCAATCGGTGCTTCACCGTATCGTTTAGTGTATGGAAAGTCTTGTCATCTTCCTGTTGAGCTAGAACATAAAGCTTGGTGGGCTATCCGCCAGCTTAATTATGATGCTGACTTGTGTGGTGAGAAGCGTTTATTGCAGCTAGATGCGCTGGAGGAGTTTCGGCTGAACGCTTATGATAGCTCCCGAATTTATAAGGAGAAGACTAAGCGTTGGCACGATAAGAGGATTGTACCCCGTGAGTTCCATGTTGGGCAAAAGGTGTTACTGTTTAATGCCCGGTTGAGACTATTTCTGGTAAGTCAAGTCCGGTGGAGTGGTCCGTACACGGTGACTGGCGTCACTAAATTTGGATCAGTTGAGTTAGAGGACTCCGACGGGAATCGCTTCAAAGTTAATGGTCATCTTGTGAAGCATTATTATGGGGCTGATGCTGTGATTGGACGCGTCGAAGTTCTCTTTTTCGACGCGATGGCAGAGAGTGATGTTTGACGCTTATAGGTCATGCGGGACCTTATAAACCTGCGCTTATCGGGAGGCAACCCGATTGTAAATTGTTGTATTTGTTTTTCGAACATTTAACTTTCTTTATTTCTGTTTGGTGTGCGTTTGAACAATTTTAATAGAATTTTTGCGTTTTTGGTACAGCACAGGTACCGTACTGTTGCTTACTGATGCAACAGCCCTCGATCGAGTAGCCTTCTTGCTCGATCGAGTGGTCCTACGCCTTCAAAGCTCTTGATCGAGATCCTATTTGTTCGATCGAGTTTATGAACCGCTAAAAGCCTCGATCGAGTGTTACTTGTCTCGATCGAGTACCGTGTTCTTCTCGATCGACCTGATCCTTTGTCGATCGAAAGCCCTACTAACCTCTCTATCTGGTTCGGTTTGGGGAGGTCCGTGGTCTGCACGCTTTTGTAAGTTTTCGACTCTCTCTCTCTTTAGTTTGCATCTCTTTTCCTTTACTTTGTACAATGGGGACATTGTACAGTTTGGTTTGGGGAGGATTTGCATCCATATCGTGTCTGCATGTTGTTTTTACCGCATTTTGTTACCACGTTTACTTACGTTTGCATTGTATTTTATTTCATAAAAATAAAAAATCTCATAAAAAATTGGAAAATTTCAAAATTCAAGAAAAAAAATCATGTTTATTTTTGCATTTTAGGTTGAGTCTGATGGGAGTTTTTCATTGCTGATAACTGTCTTTTTGCTTAAGCCTTGCTTTATTTCACATCTTTTAGCAACAGCCTTTGCAATTTCTCGAATTTCGTTTCAAAACTCGTTGAACAAGTAGACTTGACTTGAAATTTTGGCAAACTACAATATCTTTGTGAGGTTTAGAGCTTTATAACTGGTGTCATCCATGACCAGTTCATGTAGGAGGTGAGTAGTTACTCCTTATAAGGCATGTAACATCAAATTGCATAAGCATGAGTTTAGTCTACTTAGTACCTGTATGCATTCGGGTCTGTGGTTGGTGACACATGTTTGGAGAGGCAACCCCTTTATTTTATTTTACCCATGAGCTCCACATAGCCAAATTGCCCATTTTGTCCCTATTTAGCTACAATCCATATTTTTCCTACCCTAGCCGAGCTAGTAATGGTAGCAATGTTGGGAATGTGTTGATTTGCAGTTGGTTATTATATCTTTTCATGAGATGGATGGGTGAAGGAAATGAAGGAGAAATATTGAAAAAGAAGTGAAGAAAAATGAAAAAACAAAAGGAAAAAAAAAGAAAAGAGAAATCCGAAAAGAAATATGGAAAAAAAAAAGAAGAAGAAAAAAATCATATGCGGAAAATGAAAAGACTGTATGTTATGATTTATGCTCCCATGTTTAATTTGATACCCGTCGTTGTGATTACCAAAAATAAGATTTATAATTTCCTATTAAGACTAACCTAGGCTAGTGGTAACAGGGTCGAACCACAAGGAGGCAGATGTAAATTCCAGTTGATTTAAATTCAGTCTAAGCTAACAATTGTGGGGGTTGAGTTGAGATGGTCTATAGCTAATGAACAAATAAAGATAATAAACTAAAAAGACGGTTTAACAGATAAAGAAGGGGTACTAGGATAATCGGTTCATTATAGCTTCGGCGGCAGCAAACAAAGTCGGTCTGAGTCAACACAGGTGAGGCGGGAAATAAAGAGGTCCTCTCGGTCCACTCTTAACAAATAGCATCTTTCGATCTCGCTATAGGTCCCTAATATCACTAAAACTGACTCTCGTCCTGAAAAGTGACTAATGATCTAAACTATACCTATCTTTCGATCTTAGCACAGTTTAGTCGATTCAATTGATGGTCTAACAGACTTCCCTATCTTTCGATCTATTGGGTCAATCACGAATGGGTATCTAACTGGTCGCATCCATTCGATTCGTTAAATACAACATTAAAATCAATTAAAACGAAAGGTAACCTCACGAGGTCAGTCGATCGACCGGGTAAGGTGGTCGATCGACCAACACGCGGGTTCAGGTCGTGTAAAATCTAATGCCGCCTATGCTACAATTCGCCTACATCCTAGCACAAACTATTTAGCTACTCATGCTGAAAGTGATACTAACAATAATACTAGGGCGTAAAAGAATTGAATTCATAATTAAAGCGATAAGGCAAACAATTAACATGCAACAATAAAGATGGTTTCGGGAAGCTACTAGCAATTCTAATCTAATAACGAAATAGATGAATTGAAATAGGGCAGAAGAATACCGAGAATAGCAGAAGAATGATTAAGAACAAAAGCGAAAATTCCAATGCTTACAATATTCCAAACCCTAATTCTTCCTAAGACCGTATGTAAACTTAATGTCAAACTGATTGAATAAAACTTAGGTAAAAACTTAATAATAGACTTGATGATAACTGAAAGTTTCTCGGTTACGTTATATAGAAAGTAACGTAACTTCTTATTTCCTAAACCTAGCATCATGGGCTTGCGCTTCCTCAGTCTTCTAATTCTCGTCTGAAATAGCAGTTGGGTCGATCGACTGATAGGACTGGTCGATCGACTGGTTATCAGCAAACAGTAGCTTCTGGAACCCGATAGTTGGTCGATCGACTGAGGGTGATGGTCGATCGACTGGATGAGCTGCTACTTGCCTCTTATAAACTCGTGGATTTGTCTTTTGGGCCTTGAATTGCGCACCAGGCTCGTTCCTTAAGCGAATACTTCTCGTCACATGCAATGAAAGATACTCGGGGACGGATTTAGCTCGATTTCCGCTGGATTCTTCACATTTCTACAATAATGTACAAAAATACGGAAGTAGACGGAAATAGAGAGAAATACATCATAAACTACATGAATGAGCTCTGAAATGCGTGTAAAATGGGATGTAAAACATCATATAAAAGACACGCATCAAACTTCCCCAAACCAAAACCTTGCTTGTCCCCAAGCAAGAACTAGACTCGATCTAATTATCTAATGGAACGAGTTCAATCTCAGAGCGAAATGCAAACTGTTAAACCTAAACCAATTTAATGCATAACCAACAATCAATTAGTAATGTGAATCATACAAACGAATTATACAGTCGTTAAAAATATGATGAACCGTTAACTATGGAGACTTATCAAATTGGACTCTCGCGGGTCGCTCAAATCACTCAATAAATACAGGTGAATATTTGTAAGATAGAAAGAATTAATTTTATAGTGACTCTTACCTAACTATGACCTATGAAGACATGCCAGCAATAAAATATGAAATAAATCTCTATGACCGTATATATGCATTCCAACCAAACAGATGACCAATGACACATGTCGAGGTATATATGGGATATGTGAGGTATGGGTAAGAAGAGGCAAAGCATTTATGGGAAAGTGGAGGTACAGGTGATCAAGCTAGTACCAAGACGGAACCAAATGGCAACATCCAACTTCTTGCTCATAATCAAACGAACCGGTGCTATAGCAAGCACAAAACTCACAATCTCCAAAATACTAAATCAATAAACTCCCCATAGGGTATAAATGAACCATGGGAGCAAAAATCGCCAAAAGATAAGGATTAAATTATGCGAATTGATTTCTTTCTCGGATCTTCAGTCGATCGACTATAATTGGCAGTCGATCGACTGCCTTGAACAGTACAGAACTCTCTTTTTTTTTCTCTTTTCTTTTTCTTTTTCGAATCTTTTCTCATCCTTTTTTTTTTCTTCTTTTCACTTTGTTTCTTTCCCTCCTTTATTTCATCTTCCCAATAACGTCTCAACAGAGCATATGCCACCAAAAATGAGTAACAACCCCAAGAACACAGACTACTAGCTTGACAAAGGACAGGCTAAATATAGGATGTAGTAAATGGGACAAAAAGGGATATTTTTGGCAGTGTGGAGCTTATGGGCAAAATGAATAAAGGGAAACCTCTACCACATGTGTCAACAAACCACAAACCGAATGCATATAGGTATTAAGTAGATCAAGTTCATATTTATGCAAATTAAGGAAACATGTCTCATAAGGAGTACTACTCACATTCCTAGATAAACTGGTCATGAATGTCACCAGTTATAGGCTCTAAACTCAGAAAATGATGTAGTTTGCCAAAAATCAAAGTCAAGTCTCAATTTCAGCAAGAAATTTAATGAAAACTCGTAGATATATATGATTCTACTAATAACATGTTAATCTAGCAAGGCTCAGGCAAAACAGGTGCAAATGCAATATCATCATGGAAATAGTACCGTTCCGACTCGACCTATATGCTAAAATAAACGTGCATTTTTTGGAAAATTTTGAAATTTTTCAATTTTTTTGAATTTAGTATGTATGGATGAAATGAAATAAACAATGCAAAACAGAATTAAACGTGAATGCAAGCAAATGATATGCGACGCAAAACCCTTCCCCAAACCAAATTGCACAATGTCCCCATTGTGCAAAATCATATAATGAAGAAAAGAGAAATGGGAATTTGCGAGAAAGGAAATAAAATATGACATGAGGTAAAGAAATCAGGAACTCCCAAGACTTAAGCGCAGCAAGGGAAACCTCCCCAAACCAACGTGAGCTAGGGGTTTCGAGTGGCAGATGCTACTAATAAGTACCTGAAAGACAGAAGATACCACGCATAAGACTGAGGAAAACAATTTTGAAGCGGTAAGATTGTGCACAAATGAGAAAATCAGAAGAAATAAATAAATTGGACGGAAAATAAAGTGGAGTAGGAAACTCCCTTAAGTCCGCATATCGACCAAACACAGCAGGGGAGAGGTCGTGAATAAGTACAAAGAAGAGGCGGTCGATCGACCACTTAACCCGATCGATCGACGACCAGGTAAACATGAACAGTGTCTCCTGGAACTGCGGATCAGTCGATCGACCATCGGAACCAGATCGATCGATCAAAACATCTTCTTTGCAACCTCATATTTCTTCGTAATTGCTCAATGATTTGAGCTAACAAGCTCTAAATACCTGCAAGTGCACAATAATACGCGCCCAAAATTGCGCAAAACCCAGAATAAAGTCTAAAGTACTTAAAATCCTAAACAAGCGAAATAAAAATGCGAAGTTTTCGCGCACACAACAAGCAATGAAAATTGTTTTAGCAAAACAAAAAAAATGTTTGAAAAGCTTTTGATCAACTAGTAGTTGATCAAGAAAGGCCAAGGTATGGCCCACTTCGTCGGCTTCTGGCTACTCGAGGTAGCCTCAATGGTGCTAATCTGAACGGCTGCACCCTTCTTAGCCTCCACATCCGTATGGCTCAACGGATCAGCATTCTCATCATCTCCCCAGTCAAGAGTCGCTTTGGACTCATCGGAATCCAAGTCGGACTCCTTTGCTTTGACTGGCTCGTCATCAACTATCTCATCAATTCCATAGCTCAGGCAACCAAGACCTCCTCTTTGAATGATAGGCTTTGTCGCAGCTAGAGTGACCTGCAGCTCATCCTTCCCCAAACCAGCTCCTGCAATGTCTAAAACAACAGATTCTTCCTCCTTTCTGCTCCCAATATGGGGCGGAGGGGTTAGCACAGGAGTAGTAATAGAGACAGGCAATTCAGGAAGCACAAAGTACGATTTCTTTTCAGAAACCGTGTTACAAGTAACAGGCCACATGGGGTTCTTCTTTTTAGCAGGTTGGGCAAAAATGATAGAATGTTTCCCAACTTTGAAGGTCAAAGTTCCAGAGCCTACGTCAATAATCGCACCCCGGCGGTGTGCATAAACGGCCTACCTAGGATGATCGGTATATGGGCATCCTCAGGCATGTCAAGGACAACAAAGTCAACAGGGAAGAAAAACTTCCCTATTTGGACGGGTATGTCCTCTAGGACTCCTATAGGCTCGACCGCAGATCGGTCGGCCATCTAACTGTCATGTTTGTGATAGCAAACCGGGTCAACTTAAGCTTCCTAGCTAGACTCAAGGGCATGACACTTATACTAGCCCCTAAATCACACAATGCCTTCTCAATTGAGAAGGTACCTATGTTGCAAGGAACATAAAAACTGCCCGGGTCCTCTAACTTAAGGGGTGCAGTGTGAGACAGATAGGAGCAAGACTCCTTAGTAAGTGCGACGACAGTGCATCTTTGTTTCAAGTGACCGCTTCTTAGACAAAAGTTGTTTCATAAATTTAGTATAAGCGGTTACTTGGTTTACTAACTCAAGGAAGGGGACTTGTACATTCAGGCTACGGATAACTTTTTCAAATTTGATGAAAGATACCTGTTCCTTGGTCGGTACTAGCCTCTCCGGGTAAGGGGCTGTAAGAAGTACCTTAGCCCTCTCCTCCAAATCACGCGCGCCGGCATCCTTGGACTTAGGCTGAAAGTCCGTCACCTTCTCTTTGTTGAAGCTTGACCCTTCCTCAGACCGTCTCAAATGAGAACCATTAACCGTCATTGGGTCGAACTTTGGGACCGGATCACCCATCGACACTTTCGGGTCTTGTCCTAAAGTTTTCGGGATCGTGGTACCCAAACAAGTGGTCTCGATTATTTGGCATTAAAGGACGAAATTCCTCGATCGTTAGCGATCTCGATTGATCGACCACTTTGTCCTCGCCGATCGATGAGATGTCTGATTCAAGCTCTGAACCCGTGCTTCGATCGATCGACTAGGTATATCAGTCGATCGACTGATATACCTGGTAGACGGCTGTTTCTTTGATTTATTCGTTGAAGCTTTCTTTTGACTTGTTTCCGGTTCATCTTTTTCAACAGCGTCCTCGACTATGGCAGGACCATCAATGGTGGACCCGCTCCTCAAAGTGATGGCATTTAAGGTCTCCTTTTGGTCAGTTTGGGTCGGCAAGTGTCCGGGAGCTCGAGTGTTGCTTTTGCTAGCTAATTGAGCAATTTGGCTCTCTAGTAGCTTCATCCCGGCCTCTCTTGCTTGGGACTCCTTTAGCAACAGGTTCTTAAGCTCGGAAAATTCAGAATTCTGCGATTGTTGCTGATGCGGCACATAGGGAGGTTTCTGATATTGTTGTTGCTTTTGATGAGGGGGCACATAGGGTTGCCGCTGCGGCGGAGCTTGAGTTGGGTTCAGGACATTCTGGCTCCTCCAACTCAATTTTGGATGGGTATTCGGCTCATAATAGGTGTTGGTCTGCCTATAGTGTTGAAAGGCAGCACAAGACTCAAAGGGACTAGGGCAGATTTTCGAGACATGTCCCTCCGCTCCACATCTTTCACAGACGAAAGGACCATCTGACACAGCATTCACTTGGTACATCCCACCTTTAGAAGCTCCTCCTAGTTCATACTTGTCAAATCTCGCAGTAAGAGCCTCAAGCGCAGCGACAGAGGAGGATTCAGGAGACACTGTTCATGTTTACCTGGTCGATCGACTGGGTTAAGTGGTCGATCGACCGCTGCTGCTGCTGTACTTATTCACAACCTCTCCCCTGCTGTGTTTGGTCGATATGCGGACTTAAGGGAGTTTCCTACTCCACTTTATTTTCCGTCCAATTTATTTATTTCTTCTGATTTTCTCATTTGTGCACAATCTTACCGCTTCAAAATTGTTTTGCTCAGTCTTATGTGTGGTATCTTATGTCTTTCAGGTACTTATTAGTAGCATCTGCTCTCTGAAACCCCTAGCTCACGCCTGGTTTGGGGAGGTTTCCCTTCTTTAAGTCTTGTGAGTTCTCGATTTCTTTACCTCATGTCATATTTTATTTCCTTTCTCGCAAATTCCCATTTCTCTTTTCTTCATTATATGATTTTGCACAATGGGGACATTGTGCGATTTGGTTTGGGGAAGGGTTTTGCGTCGCATATCATTTGCTTGCATTCACGTTTAATTCTGTTTTGCATTGTTTATTTCATTTCATCCATATAATTCAAAAAAATTGACAAATTTCAAAAATTTCCAAAAAAATGCACGTTTATTTTAGCATACAGGTCGAGTCGGAACGGTAGTATTTCCATGATGATTTTGCATTTGCACCTGTTTTGCCTGAGCCTTGCTAGATTAACATGTTATTAGTAGAATCGTTTATGCATACCTACGAGTTCTCGTTGAATTACTTGCTGGACTTGAGACTTGACTTAGAAAATTGGCAAGCTACATCATATTTCTGAGTTTTAGAGCCTATAGCTGGTGACATCAATGACCAGTTCATTTAGGAATGTGAGTAGTACTCCTTATGAGACATGTTTCCTTAATTTGCATAAATATGAACTTGATCTACTTAATACCTATATGCATTTGGTTTGTGGTTTGTTGACACATGTGGTAGAGGTTTCCCTTTATTCATTTTGCCCATAAACTCATTTTTGGTGGCATATGCTCTGTTGAGACGTTATTGGGAAGATGAAATAAAGGAGGGAAATAAACAAAGTGAAAAGAAAAAAAATGAGAAAAGATTCGAAAAAGAAAAAGAAAAAGAAAAAAGAGTTCAGATCTTGTTCAAAGCAGTCGATCGACTGCCAATTATAGTCGATCGACTGAAGATCCGAGAAAGAAATCAATTCGCATAATTTAATCCTTATCTTTTGGCGATTTTTGCTCCCATGGTTCATTTATACCCTATGGGGAGTTTATTGATTTAGTATTTTGGAGATTGTGAGTTTTGTGCTTGCTATAGCACCGGTTCGTTTGATTATGAGCAAGAAGTTGGATGTTGCCATTTGGTTCCGTCTTGGTACTAGCTTGATCACCTGTACCTCCACTTTCCCATAATTGTTTTGCCTCTTCTTACCCATACCTCACATATCCCATATATACCTCGGCATGTGTCATTGGTCATCTGTTTGGCTGGAATGCATATGTACGGTCATAGAGATTTCTTTCATATTTTATTGCTGGCATGTCTTCATAGGTCGTAGTTAGGTGAGAGTCTCTACAAAATTAATTCTTTCTATCTTACATATATTCACCTGTACTTATTGAGTGATTTGAGCGACCCGTGAGAGTCCAATTTGATAAGTCTCTATAGTTGGCGGTTCAGCATGTTTTTAACGACTACATAACTCGTTTGCATGATTCATTTGCTAGTTGATTGTTGGTTGTGCATTAAACTTGGTTTAGGCTTAACAGGTTGCATTTCGCTCTGAGATTGAACTCGTTCCATTAGATAATTAGATCGAGTCTAGTTATTGCTTGGGGACAAGCAAGGGTTCGGTTTGGGGAAGTTTGATGCGTGTCTTTTATATGATGTTTTACATCCCATTTTACACGCATTTCAGAGCTCATTCATGTAGTTCATGCTACATTTCTCCCTATTTCCGTCTACTTCCGTATTTTTGCACATTATTGCAGAAATGTGAAGAATCCAGCGGAAATCGAGCTAAATCCGTCCCCGAGTATCCTGCATTGCAAATGACGTAAAGGAATCACTTAAGGAACGAGCTTGGTGCGCAATCCTAGACCCAAAAGAAAAATCCATGAGTTTATAAGAAGCAAGTAGCAGCTCATCCAGTCGATCGACCATCTCTATCAGTCGATCGACCATCTCTATCAGTCGATCGACCAACTATCGGGTTCCAGAAGCTACTGTTTGCTGAGGACCAGTCGATCGACCAGTCCTATCAGTCGATCGACCCAACTGCTATTTCAGACGAGAATTAGAAGACTGAGGAAGCGCAAGCCCATGATGCTAGGTTTAGAAAATAAGAAGTTACGTTAATTTCTATATAACGTAACCTAAAAACATCAAGTCTATCATTAAGTTTTTACCTAAGTTTTATTCAATCAGTTCTGCATTAAGTTTACATACGGTTTTAGGAAGAATTAGGGTTTGGAATATTGTAAGCATTGGAATTTTCGCTCTTACTCTTAATCATTCTTCTGCTACTCTCGGTATTCTTCTGCCCTATTTCAATTCATCGGTTCATTATAGCATAGGCGGCATTAGATTATACACGGCCTGAACCCGCGTGTTGGTCGATCGACCACCTTACCCGGTCGATCGACTGACCTCGTGAGGTTACCTTTCGTTTAAATTGATTTTAATGTTGTATTTAACGAATCGAATGCATGCTACCAGTTAGATACCCTTTCGTGACTGACCCAATAGATCGAAAGATAGGGAAGTCTGTTAGACCATCAATTGAATCGACTAAACTGTGCTAAGATCGAAAGATAGGTATAGTTTAGACCATTAGTCACTTTTCGGACGAGTCGAGTTTTAGTGATATTAGGGACCTATAGCGAGATCGAAAGATGCTATTTGTTAAGAGTGGACCGAGAGGACCTCTTTATTTTCCGCCTCACCTGTGTTGACTCGGGCCGACTTAGTTTCTTTGCCGCTTAGAAGCTATAATGAACCGATCATCCTAGTACCCCTTCTTTATCTGTTAAAACCGTCTTTTTAGTTTATTATCTTTGTTTGTTCTTAGCTATAGACCATCTCAACTCAACCCCCACAATTGTTACCTTAGACTGAATTTAAATCAACTGGAATTTACATCCGCCTCCTTGTGGTTCGACCTTTTTACCACTAGCCTAGGTTAGTCTTAATAGGAAATTATAAATCTTATTTTTGGTACTCACAACGATGGGTATCAATATGTATGGCGTTTGAAGTAAGGAAGTTGTATAATTTGGATCCATTGTTGTTAGCCTGGCTATTAACCCCACATATCCAAATTCATTTTAGCCCCTTCTTACCTATTACCTCACTTACCCATATGTAAGTCATCGGCATGTGTCTTGGTCATCAGTTTGGTTGGAATGCATATGTACGGTTGTAGAGACTTTATTCATGTTAGACTGCATGCATGTCCTTATAGGTTGCAGTTAGGTGAGTGTTCTTTATTACTTCTATCTTATTTTACATATCACCTTATGCCTATTTGTGTGATTGAGCGACCCGTGAGAGTCCATTTTTTTTAAAAGTCTTACAAGGTCGAAAGTTCAACGTCTCTTTGAAATATGCATAAATTCGTTTGCCTTGATGTCAAGCTACTAGCAGTTGATTCTTATGCATTAAACGGTTTAAGCCAACGGTCTTCAGCTTGTCTATGTTCTACTCCTATCCATTTCGTCCTAGCTAGTTGCATTAGTTTGCTTGAGGACAAGCAAAGGTTTGGTTTGGGGAAGTTTGATGCG
This sequence comes from Silene latifolia, assembly GCF_048544455.1. Lineage (NCBI taxonomy): Eukaryota > Viridiplantae > Streptophyta > Magnoliopsida > Caryophyllales > Caryophyllaceae > Silene > Silene latifolia. The sequence continues at coordinate 27,235,919 of NC_133538.1, forward strand.
TGCATTTTACATAGACTTTTACGGTCTCTTTTGGCACGCATTTCTATGTATTTGAGTGATATTATGTCACTTTATACCCCGAATAGTCTACTTTGGTCTGCTTTGCATTATTTGCAGGTACGAACCGGAATGACTGGAAATCAGCCTATTTGCGATCCTCCAAGCCTGCTTAAGAGAGTTGGCGTGAAACTTTACCATCTTGAGACGCGTGAAGGTATCCAAAGGATTAGGAGAACACACAAGAAGTCAAGAACCCCTCGATCGAGATGTCCTGTTCTCGATCGAGGGAGATGCTTAGGGAAAGCTCTCGATCGAGCAACTGTGGAGTTCGATCGAGAGGCCACGCACTAATGGCCTTTAGTTCTATTTTGTGTTGTTATTTTATAACGCTTTATTCCCTTTGCTATTTTTCTTATAAAAAGGCAAGGAATACTGAGACCTAATTATCACATTCTAGACAGAGGACGGAGACTGTTGCTTTAGTTTTTGAATCAAAAGTACTTTTCATCGCCATTTCTCAACTTTTCTTCTGTTGAATTCGGTATTATCATAGCATAATTTCAGTTCAGTTTCGTTTATTATGTTATCTATTGTTATTTGCTTTGCCACTATTGTTCCTCATTTCGATCATGAATAGCTAATCGCTTTGCTAGGATTTAGGGTAGCCATGGCGTAGGAAGGACGAATTAATTAAGACACCCGTAGTCTAGTTGTATGCATCTGGTGCTTTAATATCTCTTAATTGTTTGAGTCGACGCACTCAATTAATTGTCTCGTTTTCCCCTTCTCCTAGATCGAAAGATTGGAGAAAGAGTAGTTCTGCAGCGTTTCATTAGGATTTATGCTGGCTAGAGCGAAAGCTAAACTAGTGTTGCCTAGGGCGAACTAAGGACCGAAAGGTGACGTTTATTACCCACAGCTTGGATTTAGGGCATCTATATTTTAGTCCGGACTTTAGAAGCCATGGTGAAACGACAATCCTAGTACCTTTCTCCCTTGTTCATCTCTATTTTATTTCTCTCTCGTTCCTTTTTATTCTCTCCTTTGCTCGTAGTCTTTAGAAAACAAACAAACAAACCCCTTATTTTGGTTACTTTCGACAGACCTAGTTGACTATAGGATTCCCATCTCCCTGTGGATTCGATACCCGACTGCCTCTGCTACATTTAGTTGAGACCCGTTGGTTTTATCTTTGACAGGGTTGCGACAGCCGTGTCAACGGCCTTCCTGGCTTCCTCTTCAACTGCCTGATATCGATCCTTGGCTCCCACCACAGTCTTCTTTGCCATTTCCTTTTCCCGTGCCATGTCCTCCACGGCCTCCTTCTGTACATTAACGCTTGTCCATATAACACGTATTGATTTTCCAAATCATATAACACATTGTGTATAAGACATAAATATTATTACCTCTTTTTCCTCCTCCTCCTTCATCTCCTCCTCCTTCTTCTCCTCCTCCTCCTCCTCCTCCTCCTCCTCCTATGCTTCCTTTATGACTTCTTGAACCATATCAAACTCTTCTTCTGATGGCTTTTCCCCAGTTTCCAACATTCTCACCATCAACCTGGCCATTTTCTATAACTGTGTAATAGAAATTAATGTCAACATATATAGTTATCAATTGTGTTGAAACAAATACAGTATTTATATGATTACCTTCTTTGAATCTTCACCACTCATCATCCTTCAAGGAGTTTTCTCAAAATACTTAGTGATACCAACATGCGTCGATACCCCTCTCACACGACCTGGATGCTCTGCTTTGCCGATTGCCCTAGCAATAATGTCATCGCGTCCCTGAGGCTTCCATTTTCCTTCCTCTATCTCCTTATCTCAGATCCTCTATATACACAAAAACCCATTAAGAAACTAAATTTTATTTAAACTCACAATTATATAACTCCGACCACCAGTGGTAGGAGTGACATATTAAGTCAAACTTACAATTTTCTCTTTGTTGTCCTTATCATATTCAGTTTCCGTCTTTCCATTCGTAGGAGTGTGACCTTGCACCCAAGCGTCGTGACGACTGAATTTTCCAAGCTTTGCCTTCAATTCATTCATCATATTGATATCCTCTCAAAATATGTATGATTACTATGAAAATATATAACATCCGACTGAAACACTTAAAAGTCTAATACTATAAGAATTATGTACTTACAACTTTTGTCTTAATCAATCTATAACCACCTCGGGAGCCGTAAAAGACGGTCTTTTTCTTTGAAATGTTCGCCTTGTTCCTCTCACTCATAGCCTTCATCAAATAAATTGTATCGAGTAACGTAAGCATGACCAAACACTAAACTAAGTATACTACTTTACTTATTAAGTTACCTTAAACTTGTCAGATTGCTTATAAGCGATATAGTTATCCCAATGGTCCTGACTGACAAACGGATACTTCTTTGTTGGTGGTTTGTTTTTCATCTCCCCGGTTTCCTTGTTGAACAAGTGGTTCTCGGCAATCTTTAACATTCAAGAACTTAAGGCTTCCCCTTTTTTTTTTAAGGTACTTATCATACTTTTCGGGGACAACGTAAGCTAACTGCATATATGATGAACATAATTGGTTTGTTTCGGCTAATACATATATCAAGTAGTAACTTAATTTCAGCTAAAGCATTTATTATTGTATATACATACCTTTATTCTGTTTATTAGCATGGTGTTCCGTATTTTACTCAGTTCCGTGTTACGCGGCGTACCAAGAGACACATACTGTCTTACACAACATCCAATCCAACTCGCAAAATACCCGGCATTCTCACCAGATGGCAGCCCCGTATCTTTGTCCCATTGTAAAAGATTAGGTATCTTTGAATTTATTGCTTCGAGGGAAACCCTGTGGCGCATTCGACCCGTAGTGTGTTGCAAATTATTCTCATCACCTGAGTCGTCGCCTAACGCATTTGCATCGTTTCTTTTCCGCTTTTCGACCATATCTAAGGCAGAAAATTAATAAACAAATAATAACAATGCATACTTATAATAACAAACAAATCTCTAGAGAGGAGGGTTTATTACTTCTTTAAAGAGGAGAATCCGGATTGATCTCGCGGCGGCAATGGCGATAACGATGATGACTACGACAACGATGGGGTAGGATGGTGGTTGAGGAGAGGCTCAGTGTTTGAGGATATTATGTGGGGGAGGGGAAGCTCAGAGTATATATGTGTGAATAATACAACACTTGCAAGACCTTGTTTAATGGAAAGTAATAAACACAGTATAAGAAAAACTGTTGTATTTTGTTTCCAAACAGACAACGGTTTTGTTTGAAACCGTAATTGATTAGTATTATCTACAACGGATTAGAAATAACCGTTGTCTTAAAGCTTTTCATTTTATTTGATTTTACCGCCAAGAAATAAAGCATCATTTTTATATAGATAATAACGACCTGAACCATTTTAACTGTACACGTCCCGAACAACGGTTTAGGTATTATCGTTGTATTTTATATTTCATTTTGTTTGATTTTACCGCCAAGAAATAAAACATCATTTGGTATATGCTGTTAATTACAATATGTTTCTCAGAAAATCTTGCTTATTTCCATTAATTTAAAGGATTACAAGTTTACACATAAAGAGTACAAACTACCACCATACATAATAAATTAGGTAAATAACAATTAGAAAAAGAAATTTTACAATTAACTTAAGCTATGCCTCATTATTTTTGAGTTATACGAAATCCATGGTTAACTTCTCGCATTCTTCTTTTTCCTTCAATATTTCACTGTCATTTCCCCGCTTCGCTTCTTCAAGTTGATGTAGTATACTTCTCACTTGAGTAATCTCGATATCCATGCTCTTTTTCTCATTCACTAACCTGTTTATAACCTTCCTCTGCCACTCAGTCATTAGTTCATCAACCCACTTGAAGTAATTGCATCCACGTATTTTAGTCTCGGGATTATAGAATTTGCAAGTAAGAAACTTTCTTCCTGGATTTTGCAATGTCCAAGAAGTCCGCAATGCTGCCGGAACTGAGCAATTACATGACCCTATTGAAATAGAGGAAGAAGAAGAGCTACCACTTGACATAATTTGAGTAATAAGAGAGAGAAAGAAAGAAAGAGGTTATTTAAAATCTATGTTATTCAACAATTGCATAATCTAACACGGTTCTTATAATAACCGTTGTAATTATATTATTAAAATCTTCCAATTTCCATTTATTTTTAGAGGTGTTTATATTCTAACACTGTTCTTATGAGAACCGTTGTCATTATATTATAAACTCATTACTAAAGTTTGAAAATGTATATTTTGATTGTTTAATTTTTGATTGAATATTTATATGTTATTGTAATTAATGTAACCTAAATCATTATTATTGTTTCATTCATTTGTCTGTTCGCAATTTATTTAAAATCCGTGTTAATAAGAATTTGCATGTAATTAAGATTAGAACTATATATTAAAACAAGTATATCATACAATGGCAAAAAAAAAAAAAAAAAAAAAAAAAAACAGCACAACAAGGGAAAAAAAGGAAACACAATAAAAAATAAAAAAATAAAAACCACAAAAACAAACAGCTTGCTAAGTAAATTAATTAAACACCCTAACAAGAGTTTGACTAGGGAGTGGGTAATCAGGATAAATTTGATTATAAATCAAGCTTACTACATCGGCATCAAGACGGTGATCAAAATGAGGCACTTTTTCGTCTTCCCATGATTTCGGTACAGTAATAAAACAACAACAACAACAACAACAACAACAACAACAACATCATCAGAGCCTTAATCCCAAAATGATTTGGGGTCGGCTGACATGAATCATCCTTTCGAACTGTCCATGGGTGAACGCACGCCTCAAAATGCGAATAAAAAGGGAAGATGAAAAACAAAAAGGGAGAACGAAAATGTAATGGAAAGTCAAGGTGAACTTAGAGGTTTTAAAATCGAATTCCGTCTTTCTTATATAAAAACTTAAAATTTAAATCGAGAGAAAAGATTAAAGCGATTTTTAAAAACCGAAATAGAGTTAAGGATCCGGAATGAACCAGGTCAAAACTATAAGAAAGTGGTTGTTGAAAAAGTGTGTAATAAAGGAGAGAAAAATAAATAAGTTAATTTCTTTAAATTAAATGAATAAAAAAACACTAAATCTGTCAAAAACATCAAATACTAAAAATCCACATGTATCCTTTCCCTCCATTGTGCCCTCTCCGTCACCATACTCTCCTCAAGCCCCAGAACTCTCATATCGTGCTCTATCACTCTCAACCATGTCTGTCTCGGTCTTCCTCTCGCCTCTAAGGACCTTTTCTCTGTTCTCCAAGTCTCCGACCTCCTAACCAAAAGGCGTCCATAGGTCTCCTTCTCACATGGCCAAACCATCTTAATCGGTTTTCCATCATCTTGTCCTCTATTGGCGCCACTTTTACCTTTTCCCTAATCACCTCATTCCTTAACCGATCTTTCCTTGTATGTCCGCACATCCACCTCAACATGCGCATCTCCGCCACACTCATCTTTTGAATGTGACAATGTTTCACGGTACAGTAATAAAACATTACCAAAAAAACCTTCTCATCATATGAGCGTCCTCAGCAATGGCAACCCATAAGTAAGGCACAGCGTGTACATAACGATCCTTAGGGTCATCGGCATAAAAGTCATGTTTGCCCCTTTAATGGTCATGTGATGCATACCTTCCAGCGAGTTGTTTGGCTTGGCGAAAATCGTCAAGACCGTCCCCTCGAAACTCGATCAGAGCATATCTAAGAAACCCACGACTCGAAATCCAAGCCGGGTGGATTTTCCTAACATTTTAAAACCCAGTCTCGATAAGGATGTCCCTCAATGGGGTAAGGCTCTTAGAAGCTGGCTGCCCAACAGCATCACGTGTGACTGGGAGATTGTGAATTATGCACGTAATCGGATTGATATAGCGGGTTACCGATTGGTGAGGAGGTGCAACTGCGGATGATAAAGACGACGACATTTTACTTATGATATATATGTATATGTATATTATTTAAAAAGTGAAGTAGATAGGTTAGTAATAATAAAGTGATTCTTATTATTACTGCAAATGTGATGATATTTATAATATAAAGCTATAACTAATTAGATTAATTTCATCCATACGTTACATTCAAACTTGTATTAATTGTGTATGAGGTGAATAATGGTCAAACAACCAATAATAATAGGGCATGCATTGGTAAAATTACAAAATTTTCAGTTTTCACAGTGGATCTGTGTTTACAACGGTTTTAAGAAAAACCGTTGTTTATTGGTGTAATATGACAACCGCTTTTAAATAACCGTTGTTGATATATGTAATATGAGAACAGCTTAACAAAGAACAGTTATCATTTTATGTTATACATATGGTCAAACAATCAGTACTGCAACTTTGAATCAGAAAAAGTAAAAATTACAGGGCATGCATTAGTCAAATCACAAACACTAGAAAATCACAAATAATTAAATTGATAATATGATGACTTTGTTTGATAATTTAGTTTAAAACGGATTTTGTCCAACCGATGTGTTTTTACTCATTGGTAAACGGCTCTGTGGATAACCGTTGTTAGATTATGTGTTTAACACGGTACAATGAACCGATTCTTATTTAACTTGTACCGTTTCTACTTTCCAATTCTTCTTCTTCTCTTCTTCTTCTTCTTCTTCTTCTTCTTCTTCTTCTTCTTCTTCTTCTTCTTCTTATTCTTATTATATTATTATTATTATACCGATTCCAATTTTTATTATCTTATTATATCGTTTCTAATACAACCTAAAGTCATATATATATATATATATATATATATATATATATATATATATATATATATATATATATATATACATGTTTTCCGTTCTTTTTTATTATTATAAGTAGAAAGTTAGTCCCTCCCTCTTTCAAAAAAAAAAAAAAAAACTAGTCCTCCATTAATTTTCCACATCGATTATGTCGTCAAGTTCATCAACTTATAGAGGTTCATATTATTTATCCGCTGATGATGATGAGGATGAAGCATCATATGAACCTCTTGTAGGACCCCCAAGTAGAATTATGTACGCTAAACCCTTTACGTGCATCATTCACAATCTCCCGTACCCAGAGGACGGGAAAGTAAAGGCTAGCCTTGACTGGTTAATAGGTTTGATTCGGTTAGTTGGACTGAATTTGGTTCAAACTATCTACCCGGACAATGATGCGGATGATGGCTTCGCGCGGTGCGCCCTCATCGAGTTTGGCGGGGGTGAGGAGTGGGAATGCTTTTAACACCCCCATAAACCAAGGTGCCTTACCAAGACCACCTAATGTATGAGAATGCTACCATCTCGGTTGCCCGAGATAAAGTATATCAAATAGACCATCAAAGAACATACTTTAAGTAAATAATTTTAAAGTGTTACATCAAAACCAAACTGAGAAATACGGTACAAGTGTTCCAAACCAAAAACCAACTAAAGAAAATAAAATGTCATGACACTACAGCGGAAGACTACTATCTGACGCATGATGACTCATCCCCAGCTAACCCACGTGCATCCAAGCCATACCTGCTAAGCACTGCTCACCATCCCCGAATGGATCACCACAGTTTTCAAAACAATTAAATGGGTTCAGTTATTGTACAACGATATAAGATAATACAACAACAAGTACACAGTCACAATCCTCCAACACCGTCACATCATCAATCATCTGACTACACACTAAAGTGTGTAGCCCTTCCAGAATAACCCATGTTCCTTAATGTGCACATCCCCCTTATAACGACAACCACAAGGGTCGAATCAAGGGCGTGAAGCCACTCCCACAAGTGACTCCACTCAGTCGAGGGTGCACCTCACGAACCACAGACAATCAACAACAACCAATTACAATATCAACAATACCAAAACAATTTAAGATATCACTAGTAGAAAAATATTATTTTACGGCTCCTTAATTAAGGCGTTTTTGGCTAATCCCAGCAAATAGAATTCAATATTTTATTTTATTTTCTTTATTATAAATTTATTTGAGGCATTTTTTAGAAAAAACGCCTCAAATAACACATATGAGGCATTTTTTCCATAGAACGCCGCAAATGAGAAAGCTATTTAAAAAAAAAAAAAAAAAAAAATTACCTACTTCCTGATAATAGTCTGATATCAGTCATAACTCCTACACTCATGACTCATCCCAACACTTCCTCGCTCTATGTCCTTCATTACCCAACCAACGCACTCTCGGCTCCCTCCCACGCACACATATACTGAGCAACTCACGATCACTCTCGGCTCCCTCCCCACCGTCGTCCATCATTTGCTCCGTCTTTCATTGTATGAGGCCGCCACCACCGACACTCCCTCATGTATGTTCACACCTCTACGGTCGTTTTTTTAATATCGAAATTACTATTGCTAGTTGATGCTTATTTCAAGTGGTTTATTGTTAGTCAAGTCATATTAATGTCTATTTGTATGAAAATTTAAGTGGGTAGACAAATTTAGGGTTAAATATGTATGATATATAATTAGGGTTTATGATTGAATCGGGGATTTGGAGGGAGTTTTCATGTAGAATTCAAAGTTTTTATGATTCTTTGTATAATTAGTTTTACATGATGCTCATAGGGATATCGAGTTAGGGTTTATGGTTTCCAATTAGAGTTGATCGAATTCGGGTTGTGGGGCATTTGATTTGTGATTTATGATTTCTCGGTCAATGCTATCTGATTTGCGTACCTTGCTCATATCTTTTAGGTATGAGATTGTCCAACTAAATGTTTATTTCATCAAGTATTAGAAATATTTCATTTATTTGATTTTTATGTGGAATATTTAGAGGTTTTCTTGTGTTACTGTGTAATTTTAGTTTGCTGGAGTATTTAGATGATTTCACTTTTACTTTATCGTAAGTTAGTTGAATTAGGGCTTTTTATGATGTGTTGTTAAATTATGATTCTATGGGCTGCTTGCGGTTGAATTTAGGGTTCTATTGCAGATTTACTGAGTTAGGGTTTGAGAAATTGGCCATTTCAGATATATTTCAATTGAGGGAAAAAAATTAAGGTGTGGTTTTCACTATACGTGTAATATTACTGTTGCTTATAGTATTTATCGAACTTATTGCAGAAATCCATTTCACAGAGGGTTGATATTAAACACAATGATGAACCCTGATGGAACACTCAGCTCAATTGATCCTTTATATTCTTCTCTTTTCTGAGAGGCATTTGATTACACTGATCTTTTACCCGTAATATTTAGTTGTCTATTAATTTTATGAAAGTGTTGTTTGACAGTATAATAGGATAATAATAACAGAATTGTCTGTTATCCCTGCTACAGTTATTAAAAGAATTGATGGGATTTGCGGGAATTTTCTTTGGGCTGGTACTGAGCACTATAAACAACCAGTTGTTGCTTGGGAGAGTTGCTGTAGGAGTAAGGAGGAAGGTGGTCTGGACATCATTCATAGTGGGGATTGGAATAAAGCTATGATGGCAAAGTGTACTTAGTGGATAGCTAACAAGGAAGACCATCTTTGGATTAAGTGGGTCAATGCAGTTTATTTCAAAAATAGCTCCTGGTGGGATTACCAACCTTCTATTAATACTAGCTGGTCCTGGAGACAACTTTGTAAGGTTAAGGAGTTGTTTAAGGGAGGATATAATAATGATTAATGGATGGGTGGTGAGTACTCTGTACAGGCATGCTATAAATGGCTTCAGGGGACCAGATCTAAGGTAACCTGGGTACATGTGATTTGGAACAAATTCAACGTTCCAAAGCATTCTTTTATCATCTGGATGTATGCTCTCAGACGTCTGGTCACTAAAGGTAGACTTCTTAGGCGTGGTATTATCTCAGATGCTCTCTGTGACCTTGTGTTGTGGTTATACTGAGGATCACTCGCATTTATTTTTTGATTGTGAGTTCAGTAGGCAGTGTTTGATTCTAGTTCAGAACTGGCTTGGCTTCTGCATGATGGGAAGGGAACCTATTGAATGGTGTTCAACTTGGAGATGCCGGTCTTTGCTTAAGAAGCAGGTTATTATGGCAAGCATTGCTCGACTGATTTAATACATATGGCTTGCTCGGAATAGTTGTAGGATTGAAGGTGTTGTGATGCATCCTGGTGTAATATTGAGTCGAATTAAAGAGTCTGTGTTGGCTAGAATTATACCTAAGATAGCACATGTTGAGTCTATGGTGGATAGGAGTTGGATTGTTAGCATTAGTAGATAGTATGCTCTTTTGATTGTATTTGTCTTAGCCTTTCCATTAAAGCTAAGATTGGGGTGATGTAATGTTCTTATCATTTTAATATATATATTCACATTTCACCTAAAAAAAGAAAAAATAATAACAGAATTGTCTTTTTCTGAATTGTGATAGAATCAATCAATATATATATATATATATATATATATATATATATGTATATATATATATATATATATGTATATATATATATATATATATGTATATATATATATATATATATGTATATATATATATATATATATATATATATATATATATATATATATATAAAAGAGGCTTTTTTCAGGCAATTCTAGAGACTCCATGTTTTTTGAAACACTCTTATTATAATAATAATAATATTGATCTAAAAAAATAACAGAATTCGTAAATATTAATCTAAAAAGATAACTTTTGTTTCATGGAAACTTTATCTCTTAAAATAAAAAAATTAGTGGGAATATTAATCTAAAAAAATAAGAGAATTTGTAAATATTAATCTAAAAGAATAACTTTTCTTTCATAGAAACTTTATCTCTTAAAATAAAATAAAAAAATTATTGGAATATATATATATATATATATATATATATATATATATATATATATATATAGGGGCGGGTTCAGGTACGAACTACGTTAACGTACGAACCGTACGAACTAGCTTAGTTCTGCTGCTTTTTTTTTTTTTTTTTTTTTTTTTGAGATACATTTTATCAACTTACTAGATACACTTCTTATTCAAATACATTTTATAACATTAGTAGATACACTTTTTTCATACTAAAATTCTAGATACACTTTTACACTTTTTATGCTGTTTGTAGATACATTTTATATTTTTTTGCGGATACAATGTCATCAAAGCCAGATACACATCATATATTATTTGCGGATACATTTTATACTATTGGCGGATACACCTTATATTATTTGCGGATACGTTTTATACTACCTATGGATACACACATTGACTTGTGTATCTAGAAACAGTGGATTGTGTATCTAGGGGCATTGCTTTATGCACCCACCTCCAAGCACCACCGCCGCAACCAACGCGCACCCCAACTCTAACCACCACCACCACCAACGCGCACCCCAATACCACCAGACTACCAGACTACCAACTAAACCGAATCACCCCCTCCCCAACGGTGCACCGCGTGCATTTCTCAACTGACAACGGTAGTTTTACGGACTTATTGTACAGGATAATTGATATTCTCCCACCGCCACAACCACCACCCTGCCTCCACCATCACCACCACCACCGCCACCGCCACTTCCCGCCATATTTTACCGTCTCACTACCCCCACACTCCTCTCATAACCTCAGCCCTAAACAACCAATTGAACGTACTGCCAACAACAACACCGACCACCACCATTGGACACCTGAAGAAATGCCAGAAATCGCACTCCTTCCACACCGTCACCACCATCACCGCCATCAAAACTAGAACTTGATTCATAACGACAAAGGAGGAGATTTTCTGATTATAAATCTTTCGAATAGGCTATTAATACCATTACCTTTTCAAATTCAATTCCGTTTTTGGTAGATCTTTAAAAAAAGACGGTTAACACGACGATGCTTCGTCGACTGACTCGGCACTGTTGGATCTAGCCAGAGGCATGAACTGGTAAAGGGAGATGATATGTTTTAGGATTTGAGGCATCAGAAAGTGGCGGACGGTCGTTGGAGAGAACAAGCTACCGGCATCATAAGCTACCGACGGCGATGTTGACCGACCTGAGGTGGAGTGTCGGGTTTAGGGGAATGGGTTGAAGTGAGAAAATGATAGAGTGGCAGGAGACAGGCTGTCGATAGGCTTGTCGGCGCACTGACCAGCGTTTCGCCGGAGTTAGGGTGGTTGGGGAGGGTGTCGGCGTATGTTGGTGGAGGTGGAACGGTGGCTGACAGTGGATATGGGAGGTTGGGGTTTGTTGAACATTTGCTTGGGTTATGACTTATGAGTGAGAATGTTGGTTGGGCCTTAGGTTGATTTTAAGATACTTGGGCTTTATGTTGATGCTTAAAAATCAGCCTTAAATAGACGGTTCGTACAGTTCGCACCATAATTTAGTTCGTACAAGATCATGATTCTATATATATATATATATATATATATATATATATATATATATATATATATATAAATAAATAAATAAATAACCAATGAGTATATATTTATATATATATATATATATATATATATATATATATATATATATATATATATATATATATATATATATATATTCCCTCAATGCATAGCATGTTCATCTCTTTGAGTTTCATAAAACTAATAGTAGTCCATTCATATTTTGATGATATGTTGGAAGCTTGGAGAATTACAAAGTTTTGTACGGAGTATATGTTACCTGAGGCGAATAATTATCAGTAATCAATTGATGAAGTTTTTACGAACTACTTCGAGATATATGATAAGATTAATTTAATTATTATATATTATATTATATTATATGGGAATTTGGTTAGGAAGCTAAAGGTGGAAGATAAGAGAAATTTCCATACAACTAGAAGTCTACAACATGGTAACACGTATTATATATAAGTATTTGACTATTTAAGCTTTATCTCTTGCATTCATTTATCTCCTGTTTAAAATATTTTCCTTTCACTATGTTTTTGCTATGTTCTTTTGTTTAAAAAATTATTTGATCGATTTTATTTATTTTTATTGACATTAGTAATTTTTATATATGATACAGGTTAATGATAAATTGTGCTATAAGAAATATATTGGTGAATGTTGAAGATACAGAGTAATTTAGGTAAGATAAATGCTTATGCTTTAAATTTGTTCGTTTTCGTTATGCGATCAAACAATTGACTCTCATATCTTATCCCCCTAAAAAGTGATTTGGACCATGGATTATTTTAATAGAAGTAAGAACTCCTTCACACTAGTGCAAGATATGTGAGTATTTTTTTATATGTTTTATATCTTTGATTAAGAACTTTTCATTAGATTTATTAGTTTTTTGTTCAATCATTAAATTTATTAGTGTAAGTTTGATCATGCATGCTTCTAATTGTTTACTTAGTAAGTTTTAATTAACCTATCTAATTCGTCATAGTTATGAATTTGTTTCTAGAACGATGCCGTTATTTATTGGTTATTTTACGAGGACAGTCATTGTTTGCTTACGAGAGAAATTAGTTATATTGTACTTTAATTCGCACTGGAATTTAACACATTAGGATGCTTTTTACTTTGATCAAGGTTCTATCATAAGCATGAAATTCATTGTTAACTAAACACTTTTTTTTTACTTGCAGATCATGATCATAGAGGAACTGTAGATTTATGGTATATACGAAGTAATAAGCTAACGGACATCTGCCTATTAATTTATTATTATTGCTCTTTTTAACTAGTGTATGTATTAATATGCTCCTTACGTCCCATTCATTTGTTTACGTTTAATTAAAATATTTTCACAAATAATAATATAAAAGGACTGTACGGTTTCATAGTGGCACAAGCATAATGATGGCCTTATAGTAGCAACCGTGACTTTGATGATTTTTTGAGCCATACTCCCTCCATTCAACTCCACTTTACAAGTTTCTTTTATCACGTTTGCCAACGCAGCTTTTACACGATAAATATCATTAGCTGCATATTTGCAAAAATTATAAAAGTCAGATATTTTTAATGTACTCTTAAAGACGAATCAAATAACATCCCACATGAATATATTTTCACTTATGTATCGAGAGAAAATTGAAGTTAAATGTCCGCTTGTGAATAGTGCGCAAAATAGAAAGTTGCAAAGTGGAGTTGAATGGAGGGACTATTACTTTAGTAGTTAATCAATTTTATAATGATTTGTGCATGTATCACAAGACGATAATGTAGATAAAGGCTTTAAGAAAATAGTCATAGATAAGAATTTTTAGTTGACATGTGAGATCAAGAAGTAAAGTACGAGTATTACAAATTGATTTACACTTTCATTAAATTTCAAAGTAAGTATTTTAATAATATATTACTACCGAGTAATCGGATATTAGTATTTGTTTTAATAATTATGTTGTACCTCCAAAGAGAGTAGGCAAAACAAAAGATTGATTTCAGAGTAAAATTCTATCATATTATTGATGTTGTACTTCTAAAAAGGAAGTTGGTTACAGATTAACATTTATTTCTTATATAATTCAATATTTGTCGAAAGTTTAGTGATAGTAGACATCTTTAACAACAATTAAGTTACTAATACTACTACTACTCAAGAAGAAGTTAATGTTATGTTGTACTAAGCCAAAAATTTATCTAAGTCATAGTTATATAAAACTCAGAGTGATAAAAGGAGCTCAATTATGCAAATTACTTAAAAAAATATATCAAAAACTTTAGGAGAAAATAAGCTGTCTTGAAAATTAGTTGGTAGATAAACTCGGAGTGATAAAAGGAGTGATATATAATGGTAGTACTATTGTGCGATAGTTTAAAAGACTTATCTCAGCTAGATTTGAGTTTTAACGTATTCAAAAAATTAAAATGAAGCTCAGAAACATTGAAAAAACACTCATAAATAATATTATATTATACACATTATATGATAGTAGTACATAATGCTAAGAGTAACAAACATAAATATAAAAATTGATTGAAGAAAGATAAGCAATTTATACCGAAAAAGGATATAATTTCAACGTTAAAATTATTGATCATCATATAAAAGGACTAATTGAAATTAATTTCTTACGAAATCTGCACATAATTCTGAAGTCATACTGTACTTATGACGATGGGCATACATTTTGCACATGCAAGGACATTATCGTCACTGTTCAATTCAATACAAAGTGGCCCGATAAATTGTAATCTCAATTTCAACCATATTACAAATTTATAAAGCAAGAGTTAATCTTACTAAGATTAGACGAAACTTATTATAGAAATGTATTTTAAGCATAGTTGAATCGACGTGGAGTTACCGTTTGAATTGAGTCTTTTCATGAGCATTCATGTTTTCCGTTCGTTGAAGCTCGATGGATTACTTAGCTTCATATTTTAAGATCCATCGTTAATCCACTATAACGTTTTGTATATCAGAATCCAATTATATAAGGGGTACTGTGTTGCATGTTAATTATTAGATGTAAGTTCTACCACAATTAAAGGAGAATCAAATTTGAAAACCGTGCAACGCTACTAATTCTAAAAATCAGAATTATATTCTTGCATCAGGTTACCTTTCAGGGAGAGAAGCTTGATATTGAGATAAACTCCGGCATGATTCAGAAATTTTATTCAGTGTCGGATCCCTTTCAAAAAAAAAAAAAAAAAAAAAAAAAAAAAATTAGTGTCGGATATTTGGATTGCAGGGTAACCAAAATAGGGTGAGTAACATACCACTCAAGATATGTGCACATCATTCGTTTCATTCCCACACCGAGGTCCCTTTTTTTTGGTTCATTTCCGTCTACCACCTTTTGGGAAGTTTTTGCTTAAATGGAGTTGAAACCGGAACTATTTAACAAAATGTTGTCGGTTTCAAACTATTTACCAAAAATGGGTTCACATCATTATTTCCGCATTTTTTTTGGATGATTTCTTAGTTTTTCGCTGTGTGGTACAGCTAGAAGTTGCTTGCTATAACAAGGTGTTTGACAAGCTACTTTGTCCCCGCCGTTCTCCTTGCTCCGACCACCAAATAACGAAATGCCACCACCGTTCTCTTCTTCTAACTTCTCTTATCATACACAAATCTTTGTTTGAGTTATTAGTTCAATGTTTTGTGCAAAATACGGCCCGCAATATCACCCGTCCACTAACGATTTCGGTTTCGGCAATTCATTTATATTGTCTTAAGCTGATTGTTTGTTCGTATGAACTCATTTTTTATGTAATTCAACTTTACTAAAAAACAGTCCTTCCCATATTAGACCTGTTACAGTACCTCGCCGCCTCATCCAACATTAGCAGGACGCTTGAGGCAATTGGTAATGCGATTGTCGCTGTATAAATGCACCATTGTTACAGGAATACTTCTAGGTAGTACGGTTTGTATTTCACACTTTCATTAAGCACATCATTACCAAACTACTAACATGATTTATCAACTAATGATTATAAATCAACCAAGAATTCAATTACAAAAAAAAACGAGTTCATACGATACAAACAATCAGCTTAAGACAATATAATTGAATTGCCGAAATCGTTAGTGGCGGGTGATATTGCGGGCCATTTTATGCACAAAACATTGAACTAATAACTCAAACAAAGATTGGTGTATGATAAGGGAAGTTAGAAGAAGAGAATGGTGGTGGCATTTCGTTATTTGGTGGTCGGAGCAAGGAGAACGACGGGGACAAAGTAGCTTGTCAAACACCTTGTTATATAGCAAGCAACTTCTCGCTGTCCGACACAGCGAGAAACTAAGAAATCATCAAAAAAAAATGCGGAAATAATGACGTGGACCCATTTTTGGTAAATAGTTTGAAACCGACACCATTTTGTTAAATAGTTTCGGTTTCAACCCCATTTAAACAAAAACTTCCACCTTTTGGTCCTCTCCCCATTCTCAACTTTCATGTCTTCTTTTCCTTTCTCTAATATCTTTCCACAGCCACACCTTTTCTCCTATCTCTACTTTCTCGTATCTCTTGCCACATACACCACACATTTTTCCTTTGCTTTCATTCCCACAAACGCTAATTCTGATGAGGACGACAACCTAAACTATGCCAGCAAAGACACTGAAATCAGTGGCAGCGGTACTAATCTTGTTATAAAGATTTATAAATATATCTGAATCTCACAAGAATAACCATGATTTGCGTAACAGAAATAACTTCTTTTGCCAAAATGTGATAGTCTTTCGTTTTATCCACATTTTGTCTATGGAGACCACACTACAGAGTTTGTGACTACAGATGTATTATTATCACACTGTCTAGGACCATGTATGTACTATTATTTTCTTATTCTTATGTTCTCAGGTGTTGATGGAGTCATGACATTCTTGTTGCTAGAAAGGTTAGTTATGTGTCAGGATGATGAAGTTATGCCATTAGGGCATATTGTGACATTACGGCATATTGTGTACTGTATAACTGATTGATTATTTTGCAGTGCAAGGATGATGAAGTTGTTGTTAACGAACTAGGACACCAGATACTAGAAAGGTTATGTCCTAAACTTTGCTAAACTAACACTAAACTTAGTCAAATTTACTGTAATTATTCAGTTATGTTTACACGAGGGGGGTTTAGTTTATTTTTTTCCTGTTTGTATTTAGTGTATTTGAAGCCAAACTAGCCATTGAGTTACTAGTCTCCGAGCTCCATCTTTTATATGAGCTAAAACCTATCTATATGGTTACTTGTTGGAGGTGAGGGGGTGCTACAAAAGAGTAAATAATAGTTTATAAACTATTTACTCAAAGTAAATAGTTAACAAAAGCAAATAAAAATCAAGCTACGATACATTCCAATTCCTGTTAGCCAAATCATGGACTGTTGATCCTCTTTCTGGCCAAGTTTGTAGATTTTTTTCTCAAATAGGGTTTAAAACCAAACTAATTCACGCTTTAGGGCCCATTTCAAACTATTTTCTCCCAATGGGTCCACGTCATCGTTTTTTTATTTTTTGCAAAACTTAGCCAAATCGCTACCCCAACTAGCGATTTGCACCAAGCCAGCATAACATTTGCTTCTCTTTCTCTTTGCCATTCACGCGTCTCACTTTCGATACAACCGTTCTCCTTTATCTGTCTACCGTTTTGCATGATTTTTGTGCAGTTAGATTCCTTTCACGGTAAACTACACATTAGTAGCATAATATTTCAGTTTCTTCATCTTCAGTGGGTTCCTCTAAGGGCTTTAGTATTGTTTGTCACGACAAGTAGCAAAGTGTTGGATCACCTATTTAAGCAATTCTCAACTTGCAAGTTCTCATTAAAATCAAACATTTACCGAAGTCTTGCGTTAATTAACTTTTATTATCTAAAATCTTAAGCCATTTTAATCAGTATTATTCAAAAAGTTTTATGAAGAAAACTAAATAGAGCTTAATGATGAAGTGGAGTACTATTCAACTTATGAAATCGTCGTAACTAATATGCTACAAAATGATTATTGCTATATGGTAAACAATGTGTGTGCCTCGCCATTTGTCTTCTTATTTAAGACTTTCGTTTTAACTTAAAACGGTTCTCACACTCGACTAAAATAGATGCGAAAATGAAGGGAGGTTTTAAAAGGACTTACGTTTAGACGGTCTTAGGAGGACCACGTAAACATAATTAGATGGGGTGCTGCTTACACTACTTACTCCCATTACCGCAACACATACAATAACGATTCATTGCAAGTTTTTTTATGGAGAGAGATCAGTCGTATGAGTGGCTACTTGACTCGTTTGTGTTCCTTAGATATGAGTATAAGACATTTCTCTTTTGTTTTTCGTAGAAAGGGCAAAGAGCTTCACAAGTCTAAGTTGTGGTCTATTTACTATAAATAGACTTGTCTTTGTAGTTTGATGATTCACATCAATACAATATTTCACTTTCCTCTGTTTACTCTTATATGTGGTATCAGAAGACCAAGTTTTGATCCACAATCAAAAAAAAAAAAACAAAACAAACAAAAACCAAAAAAAAATCAAATCACTCGCCACTACCATACCTTCCTGTTGACCAAAGAAAGTCAAAACAAACAAAAAATTAGACCCTGCAACTTTCCTCCTTCGTGAACGAAAACAACCAAAAACCCCAATTCAATTTAGAATTGCCAGACACTCAAAGTCCCAACAAATCATCCCAAATTAATTGACGAAAATGGCAGGAAATGGAGCCAATTCTTCAACCCAACCCTTAATTCCAGTTTTTAAGGGGGGAAAATATCATATATGGAGTCTTAAAATGAACTATGTTCAGGTCTCAAGAGTTATGGGACTTGGTGGAGAACGGTTATACAGAACCGACTCCGGCACCGACCATGCCTGATCAGCAACTGAAGGAGACTCGCAAACGAGATGCAAAAGCGTTGTTCTTCCTCCAGTCCGCACTTGATGATGACATTTTTCCGCGCATTTCAGGAGCAACAACATCTCATGAAGCATGGGAGATACTCAAACAAGAGTATATGGGTGACGAGAGGGTGATTAAGGTACGTTTACAAACTCTCCTTCGCAATTTTGCTGCCTTGACAATGGGGGATACGGAGTCTGTGGAATCTTATTTGTCGAAAGTGACTGAAATTGTTAGTCAAACGAGGTCATTTGGTGAAACTATGACTAGTGAGACGATTGTTAGTAAAGTCTTGCGTAGTTTAAATGATAAATTTGATCATATTGTCCCTGTGATAGAGGAATTAAAGGACTTGTTTAAATTTACCTTTGATGAATTAATGAGTTCTTTGTTAGCTCATGAAGAAAGGGGTCGTAAATCGGTTTCCAAAGTAGAGGAAAAAGTTTTTTCAGTGCAGGATGAGTCTTTTTCTAAGGGGAAGGCTGACGGTACAGGAAGGGGAAATGGTCGTCGCGGCCGAGGTCGTGGTGGTAGAGGACGCGGACGAGGGCATTCCGGTAATAATCTGATACAATGCGATGCTGCAAAAAATATGGCCACAAGGAAGCCGATTGTTGGTTCAATCCAAAGAATGACCAAGGCAAATTTTGTTTGAGAAAATCGATGAGGATGCCAAATTATTCATGGCTCATTCTCGCAACTGTGACGCCACCAAGGCACCTGGTTCATCGACAAAGTGGTCGCTCCAACCATATGTCCTGCTCAAAATCATTGTTCAAAGACCTTGATGAAACAATGAAAAGCGAGGTCCGACTTGGTGACAACAATCCTGTTCAAGTTGAAGGCAAAGGGACAAGAGTGATTAAAACCAAACAAGGTGATACAAAATTCATTTCTAATGTTAATTTTGTTCCTAGTTTAGCCTACAATTTGCTAAGTGTTGGCCAGCTGATGAGTAGTGGTTATTCGGTTGTGTTTGAGGATCAGTTATCCACTATTAGTGACAAAAAAACGGGTAAAAATGTAGCTATTGTTTCCATGACTCAAAATAGAATGTTTCCCCTTGATGTGTCAAATGATGTTAGTAGTGCTTTAGTTGCTAAGGGTGATGATTAAACTAAGCTTTGGCACTTACGTTTTGGACATCTTAATGTGAAAAGTTTAAAACTTTTGAGTCAAACTGAAATGGTAGTTGGATTACCGAAAATTGGTGAACATGGTTTCTGTGAAGGGTGTGTATATGGTAAACAATGCAGGCTGCCATTTCCAGTTGGAAAGGCTTGGAGGGCTTCAAATTTTCTTGACTTGGTTCATACAGATTTATGTGGGCCGATGCAAACTGAGTCTGTTGGAGGTAGTCGCTACTTTATGCTGCTCACTGATGATTATACTAGAATGATTTGGGTTTATTTCTTACAAGTAAAATCAGAAGCTTTTGGTTATTTTAAGAAATTTAAGCTCCTTGTTGAAAATCAAAGTGGCAGGAAAATAAAGGCTCTCCGAAGTGATCGTGACGGTGATTTTTTGTCTAATGAGTTCAATATTTTCTGTGATGAGTATGGTATACGCAGGGAACTCACAACACCTTACACGCCCGAACAAAATGGTGTGGCGGAACGCAAGAATCGTACTGTGGTCGAAATGACCAGAAGCATGCTAAAAGCTCGGGGCCGCCAAACAAGTTCGGGGTCGCCGTAGCTACTCTTGTATACTTGTTAAATATTTCCCCAACCAGGGCAGTCATGAATTGCACACCGTTCGAAGCATGGAGGGGTAAGAAGCCTCGGGTAAGACACTTGAGAGTTTTTGGTTGTGTCGCTTATGCTTTAGTTCCTTCTACTTTACGCCGCAAACTCGATAGCGAAGCTGAAAAATATATTTTTGTTGGCTATATTAGTGAATCTAAAGCATATAAATTGTATAACCCGGTAAATGGCAAGGTGATTGTGAGCCGAGATGTTAGGTTTAATGAAGAAGAAAGATGGGTTTGGAGCGATGATGAGCAGCACCCAAAAGGAGCAGGTGTCCGTGCCTAATGAACCAGACCCTGATATGGAGCAGAATAGCAGTAGCTCTTCATCTTCCGATTCCACGCCACCTAACAGCCCTCAGAGCAGTGGTTCCAGCACTCCAATAACACCTTCATCAAGCTTATCGTCAGATTCAACAAAGAAGTATCGATCACTCAGTGATGTTTACAGAACCTGTAACTTTGCTCTCTCTGTTTCAGATCCTAACACTTATAATGAAGCCATCAAAAATGATGTGTGGTAGATTGCTATGGAAGAAGAAATAAAATCCATAGAAAAGATTGAAACTTGGCAGCTTGTGAATCAACCGAAAGACAAAAATCTTATCGGTCTGAAATGGGTTTTCCGAAGAAAATACAACTCAGATGGGAGCATTCAAAAGCACAAGGCTCGGCTAGTCGCAAAAGGATATGCTCAGCAACAAGGGGTAGATTTTGATGAGACGTTCTCACCCGTGGCACGATTTGAAACGGTACGAGTTTTTCTTGCTATAGCCGCTCAATTACAATTGCCTGTGTTTCAGTTTGATGTTAAGTCTGCCTTTTTAAATGGAGACATGAGGTATATGTCTCACAACCTCAAGGATTTGAGGTTGGCGGTAGTGAAGCGAAAGTGTACAGGTTAAAAAAGGCTTTGTACGGACTGAAACAAGCGCCCCATGCTTGGTATAGCAAGATTGACTCTTTCTTTGTAACTAGCGGATTCACGAGAAGTGAAAATGAGCCCACTCTCTACATAAAGCGCGAAGGTAATAATGATTTTCTTCTGGTTTGCCTTTATGTTGATGATATGATTTATATGAGTTCCAGTGAGTCGTTAGTTGAAGCATTTAAGTCATCCTTGAAGAGCCAGTTTGAGATGACTGATTTGGGAGCTTTAAAATATTTTCTGGGGCTTGAAATTAATCAAAGTGCAGATGGTATATTTCTATATCAAGAGAAATATGCAACTGATATGTTGAAAAAATTCAACATGTCCAACTGTGAAGCTGCAACTACACCTATGAATGTCAATGAAAAGTTACAGCGTGAAGACGGAACCGGCCCTGCAGATGGAAAATTATACAGTAGCATTGGTTGAGGTTTGAACTACCTCACTCATACTAGACAGGATATTTCTTTTCCGGTTAGTGTGGTATCGCGGTATATGCATAAACCGACAAAGCAACATCTTGGGGCAGCGAAAAGAATTCTTCGTTATGTGGCTGGAATTTTGAATGCAGGCATATGGTACACTAAAGTGTCAGACAGTAACTTCAAGTTAGACGGGTACAGTGATAGTGATCATGCTGGTTCCTTAGATGATCGTAAAAGTACTTCGGGCAATGTCTTTAGTCTCGGTTCAGGCGCGATAACCTGGAGTTCTAAGAAGCAAGAAACAGTTGCACTGTCCTCATCTGAAGCAGAGTATGCTGCTATATCTTCAGCGTCTCGTCAAGCTCTATGGCTCCAAAAATTGCTTCTTGACTTCCATGTTGAAAGAAATGAAGCTACTGTGATTTATTGTGACAATATGTCAGCGATTGCAATGGCAAAAAATCCCGCATTCCATGGAAGAACAAAGCACATTGATGTCCAATGCCACTTTATACGT
Source organism: Silene latifolia (assembly GCF_048544455.1). Classification (NCBI taxonomy): domain Eukaryota; kingdom Viridiplantae; phylum Streptophyta; class Magnoliopsida; order Caryophyllales; family Caryophyllaceae; genus Silene; species Silene latifolia. Next base: position 27,258,787 of record NC_133538.1, read on the forward strand.
CAGCTAGTAAGTGACAAAAAAATTGAGCTGATATTTTGTGGCACTAATGAACAGGTAGCTGATGTTTTTACGAAGTCGCTTCCGCAAGCTAAGCACCAATTCTTCATATCTCAACTAGGTATGACAGATTTGAATCAAGGGGTCGAATCATATAAGAGTAAACAGAGGAAAGTGAAATATTGTATTGATGTGAATTATCAAACTACATAGACAAGTCTATTGATAGTAAATAGACCACAACTTACTTGACTAAAAATAAGGAACAACTACCCACTTCTTAGGCCACTAAACCATGATTATTATTGACTCATGACTCCTACAATTACTCCAACAACACTATGACCATAACTAACAATAAGTACATGTTCCTAAACAATAGTAGGACACTTTGAATTATTTCTCAACAGTTTGTAAATACACCTACAGGTAAGACATGCCTAATCACACATTGAAAGTACCGTCATTAATGGAGATGAAGATGAAGAAACTGAAATATTATTTTACTAGTTTGTAGTTTACCGCGAGAGGATTCTAACCGCACAAAAATCACGCAAAACAGTAGAGAGATAAAGGAGAACTGATAGAATGCGGAATTGTGTTACCTCCTCATTAATCGATAAGCATATTTATAAATACAATCAGCTATGGGCCTAATCTATATAGACGGCCCTAATACCCCCCCTCAAACTGGAGCATGAAGATCAAGAATGCCCAGTTTGCGGAGGAGAATCAAAAAACGAGAAGAAACTAAAGATTTCGTAAATATGTCAGGCAATTGGTTCTCAGTCGAGACATGGTGCGGCCGAATAAGGCCATCACAAATAGCGTCACGAATGAAGTGACAGTCGATCTCGATATGCTTCGTTCTTTCATGAAAAACGGGATTCTGAGCCAGCTGTATAGCAGAAGAACTGTCGGAGAAAACATCGATAGGAGATGAGAAGGATATACCAAGACTTGTTAGTAAGCCCTTCACCCACTTGATTTCGCATAAAATGGTAGCCATTGCACGGTACTCCGCTTCAGCTGAGGAAAGAGAGACCGTATGCTGTTGTTTTGTCTTCCAAGAGATCGGTGATGCCCCAAGAAAGACTACCCAGCCAGATACGGACTTGCGTGTTGTTAAACAACCACCCCAATCGGAGTCACACCATCCACTAACTACCAGTTTGCTATCGGCCCTCAACAAAATCCCTTGACCCGGACTCCCTTTTAGATAACGAACTACCCGAAGTGTGGCATCTAAATGCTCCTTGCGCGGTGCACTCAAAAAACGAGATAGGACATGCACAACATAGGATAGATCCGGTCGCGTAACAGCAAGGTATACTAAACGGCCAACAAGACGACGATACGCCTCAATGTCGTCCAAAACAGCCCCCTTAGCAGCCCCTAGAGTATGATTGACTTCAAGAGGAGTAGACACGGGCTTAGCACCCAACAAACCAGTCTCGGAAATAATATCAAGGGCGTATTTCCGTTGACTCAAGAAAATGCCCTCCGAATTTCGGGCAACCTCAATACCAAGAAAGTACTTCAACACTCCCAAATCCTTCATGTGGAAGCACTTCCCTAGATAATTTTTAAAAGCCGAAATAGCAGCGGAGTCATTGCCCGCAATAACCAGGTCATCCACGTAAACCAAAACATGAAGACAGACATTATCACGGACATAGCTAAAAAGAGAGTAGTCATAATAGGATTGACTGAACCCGTAATTCCGCAGGGAGGCAGCCAATTTAGCAAACCAACATCGGGGGGCTTGCTTAAGCCCATAAAGAGATTTTCGGAGACGACATACCTTGCCTTCGCGACCTGTCCCAAAGCCCGGGGGAAGTTTCATATACACCTCTTCGTCAAGATCACCATGAAGGAAGGCATTGTGCACATCCATCTGATGAAGTTCCCAGTTTTTGATAACTGCAACTGCCAATAGAGAACGAACCGTAACCATTTTAATGACGGGTGCAAAAGTGTCACCGTAATCGATCCCTTCAACCTGATGATTACCAAAAATTACCAAGCGGGCTTTATATCTTTCAATGGTACCGTCTGAGTTGTATTTGATTTTATACACCCAACGGCAACCCAAAGCTTTCTTACCATCAGGGAGATCAGCAAGCTCCCAAGTAGCATTATCTTCAAGAGCTGCGATTTCATCTCGCATGGCCTTACACCAATCGGGACTAGAAAGAGCAGCGCGAAAATTGGGTGGTTCAACACCCGTAGTAATAGCTGCAAGAAAAGCTCGATGGCGCAAAGAAAAATGATGAGAAGACAAGTAATTAGCCATAGCATAGGGAGTACCTGAGGAACGAGGAGAGTCGGGAGAAGAGTCGGAATCGGAGGACGCAGCAGCGGTGGTACCAACAACATATCCTCGAAGACGGGTGGAAGGAATTTTGGGCCGCTTGCCACGACCCATGTCAGCCGTGGTGGAACCCGTACTCGCGGTATCCCCGGCAGTAGCATTTGGACTTGGACCCGTGGCAGCCATATCCGACCCAGAATCAGCAGGGGTCGAACCCACTGTGTCGGACCCATTTGGAGCACCCGAATCAGAGGCTTCTTCTAAGCTCATGTCAACGGTAGAGGAAGTAGGACCAGGAGGCTCAATGTCAAGTTCAGATACGGAATTTGTCGGAGAATGCGTAGCATCCGGAATGTAGGGAAAACTATTCTCATAAAAATATACATCCCGACTGACAAAAATTTCCCGAGTAGCTAAATCAAGTACCTTCCAACCTTTTTTATTTTGCGGATAGCCAAGAAATAAACATTTACGGCTTCGTTTAGCAAACTTATCCCCTTTGGTATTTAAATTATGAGCAAAACATAAGCAACCGAATATCCGAATTTGTTGGTAATTCGGAGCAGTCCCAAATAAATGTTCATAGGGAGTCTTATTTTGTAACAAAGGGGAGGGTGTACGATTAATTAAATAGGCCGCAGTAAGTATACATTCACCCCAAAAATCGATTGGCAGATGAGCTTGAAACATCAAAGCACGGGCGACATTCAAAATATGTCGGTGTTTCCTTTCGACACGACCATTTTGCTGAGGTGTTCCGACACAAGAAGTGCGAAACAAAATTCCATGTTGTCGAAAAAAATCAGCCATATTAAAAAATTTCGTCCCATTATCTGATTGTACATGCTTTACTATAGCTGAGAATTGAGTTTTAACCATAGCAAAGAAGCTTAAAAACATATCTGTAACCTCTTTTTTGTCAAGAAGCAAATAAACCCAGATAAATCCAGAAATAGTCATCAACAATAGTCGAAAAATATCGGGCACCACATGAAGACGGTGACCTATAGGGACCCCATAAGTCACAATGAATTAATTCAAAAATTGTCGAGGCTCTATTATTATTTGAAGCAAAACTACTACGGCAATGTTTCGCCTCATGACAGATATCACAAACAATGTCTGAATTGGAACGGGAATCACTAACAAATGGCAAGAAATTAACTACTTTGGCAGATGGGTGGCCAAGACGTCGATGCCACATGTCGAAAGAATCAGCGCTCACCCGGTTTATTGTTGGTTTAACCACCGCTCCCAGCAAATAAAGTCCATCCTGCTGCTCACCGACTCCAATCCTCGTCCTCAAAGAACGGTCCTGAATATGACAAGAAATATTAGTAAAACTAACAACACAATCTGTCACAGCTACCAACTGAGATACCGATAAGAGATTACAAGTAAGACTGGGCACATATAAAACATTGCGCAAAACAAGAAACTCATTTAAACGGACCGTCCCAGCTATATTAGCCGAGACCTTGTGGCCATTTGGAAGCGTAACCGGATAGGGAGGGATTGGATGCGGGTCGGCCAACCATGAGTCATCTCCGGTTACATGGTGTGAGGCTCCTGTATCAATAATCCAATGAGGAGACATACCACTGAGTCGATCTTGTGTCGGAATAGAAGAGGAGCTGCTGTCCCCTAGGAAATTCACGCGCCCCCCTGTGAGCGAGAAGAAGATGCGCGCTTTGCCTTCATTGCTTCAAGGGTGCGGGGACGATCGCCCCACCAATCCGGAAAGTTCTGAGTTTTTATAAAACAATTAGTCACTTCGTGACCCGTGGCATTACAGTAAGAGCAGCGAATTTTGTGTCGTTCCTGTCGTTCAGCGTCTCTCAATGCACGCCAATCAATAGCATTCGGCGGGTTAGTGACCGCAGCAGTGGGTTTTTGAACGGCAAAGGCCATAACATCCGGGACTTCGGCCGTGACAGAGGGCCCAGCTAGAAGTCGTTCTTCCTGTAGGACTGCGTGATACACGCGACTCAAAGACGGCAGAGGATCGAGGGCTAGCTGATGGTTTTGAATGGGTCCATAAAGTGATTTGTCTAAACCCATGAGAAACTGATGAAGCCGCTCCGTGTCTTGCCGGACAAGAGCCGCCTTAGTGACGCCACAAGGACAGCCGGTAGTAGGGCACGAAAAAGGTGGTTCAAGGGCTCCTATAGCATCCCATAAAGTTTTTAAATTTCCATAATAGGTGGTAACAGACATACCTTTCGTCTGACGACATTCATGTAACTGAGTTTTGAGATTATGAATTTTTGCGCCATCAACGACGGCAAATTGATCAGAAATTTCGGACCATAGAAGTCGAGCATCTTCGGTGTCGGAGACACTGTCCCGAATCGATGGATCAATCGAGTTTAGGATCCATTGAACGACGGTGCAGTGTACAACCTCCCATTGACTAAGCATGAATTCATCTGTGGGCTTGGCAATCGAACCATCGCAAAAACCGTATTTGCGTCTTGATTTCAAAGATCGACGCATTGAACGACTCCATTCATCATAATTGTCGCTACGGAGTTTGACATGGGTGATCGACTGACCCGGCCCTTCTTGATTGACGAGAGAAAAAGGGGAAAGTGAATCGATTTTGGTGGGTGGAGGGTTGACGTCATCACCGGCCATGGCGGCCGTCGAGATGATTTTCGTGGTGTGTTTTTTTTTTTTTTTTTTTTTTTTAGGGTTGTGAGAGATCGTAACCTAAACCTGATACCATGATAGAATGCGGAATTGTGTTACCTCCTCATTAATCGATAAGCATATTTATAAATACAATCAGCTATGGGCCTAATCTATATAGACGGCCCTAATAAGAACGGTTGTATCAAAAATGAGACGCGTGAATGGCAAAGAGAAAGAGAAGCAACAATGTTATGTTGGGTTGGTGCAAATCGCTAGTTGGGGTAGCGATTTGGCTAAGTTTTGCAAAAAAATAAAAAAAAACGATGACGTGGACCCATTGGGAGGAAATAGTTTGAAATGGGCCCTAACGCGTGAATTAGTTTGGTTTTAAACCCTATATTGAGAAAAAATTCAAGTTTGTACCTTATTCTTCTTCTTGCCTTCTCCTTAATTTACTGGACAACCATTTTTTGGTCTGAGCAGCATACCATTAACACGAGCATTGTTACTCTGTGACCAAATGTAGTAGTGGCAAGCATTCAGTATAAGAGCTGTAATCTTCCATTGAATACTCGTGCTTCCAGTTGTAGCCATTACATTGACAGTAGCAGCATTCCTGCCAAGCTAATCTCTACATTCGAATATTTTTACAAGTCAGCGCTCTCGAAATCTACTTACTGAATCTGTTTGTTCATGTTTGGGCAATATCTATACAATTGAACCATGCTTATTGTCCTTATTTGATTTTTATTCTCCTTAGGTTTTTTCTTATTTTGTATACTCTTTATTTATGCTATTGTACTTGAGATGATGTCGTTGATGCTGAGTTTAATTGCCTTGAATTTTACTATTTTCACCTTCTTATGATGAATTTTACCTTCTTATAATCATTTTACTCATCTGTTATTCTTATTGCCTTCTTAGTGTAGTGTCGACGTGTAGTGAATAGCGAACTCAAGCAGCTTCTTCGACCCGTGACTTATTTTTGCCTTTATTCATTATGATAGATTTATATGTTGAGTACTAACGTTATTGAGTTTTATTTGACCTGATAGTACAACAATTCTCGATTTTTTATGATCTTGAAAATGTTGTTTCCATATTCTGCTTTATGTAGTTAGGTTAACAATTTGGAATTTGATCTCTTACTTAGGGGCTATGAATGATGCATGTCACTAAATGCTAGTGTATGGTGTTGGTGTGTATGCTTTGTACTGGAAAGGCTATGCAAATTTCTTTTGCTTTCTCCTTGTTTTAGAATATTCAAATTAACATTTTGTCAATGAAAAGCTCTGTAGGGTGCTTGTGTTGAGAATGGTCTTGATTCAATTGTTAAAGCGTTGCAATGTGATCCAAATAGGAAATTTGTCTTTGCCAAAAAGGTTATCTACTTAGCTCTTGAAAAATAACTCCGCACTACTAGAAAAAATACCTAAGAGACCATTGGAAAGTAGCCAAAGAAACCAACCTAGAGATGGTCTCAAGGTCAAAGGTCTCTTAGGTTAAGAAACCATCTTAAAAAACTGGTTTCTTTTGAGTAAATGTTAAGACCACTTATAATAGGTAGATGGTTTCTTTGGTATAGGATAAGAAACCATGTAAGCTTGAAAAAAGGTTTCTTAGGTTAAAAATAGACACCTTTTAAAGGAGATAGATGGTTTCTTTTCCCAAGATATAAAACCATGTTACTAAGATATATGGTTTCTTTGTCTCTAATAATTAACAAAAAAACAAACTCGATAAAAGCATTAATCTTATGTAGATTTTTCAGTATTAAGAATAATGAGAAAACATTCACACCAATTATCATATATCTAAAATCATCTTTCATTCACATGATGTTTTACAACATTCTATCAAATAATATATATACAAAATACATAAACACTCAGCTAGTCACCTTCGCCAAATTTAATTTGGCCAATCTACGCTCTGATATATAGTCTATTTGATTTTATAGTCTACAACATCCTAATATTACTATAATACAAGGTAGTCAAACCGCTATAACATTTGCTCACCATAGTTCACCAGTCACTTGAAACCGAGTCCCATATAACATAACTCCAAAGCAATCGTCCAAATTGTTGTACTCACGCTCCCTCCGTGTATTGGGTTTTTGGGTTTCTTTATCTCAACTTGTCGGTAGATCACGACTTTACTCCTTGGAATGTCGTAACTTCAAATCCATACATGTAACCTGATTATAAAAAGTTATGATTAACAAAGTTTAGAAATGTGACATAACAAAAATATAATTCTGCACTAATAAGCAACTCTCACAATTTATGGCATGAGAAAAATGGAGAGGGAGCAATCTCACCTTTATCTGCAGTAGTAAGTAGATCTAACCATCTATGACAACAAAATCTAGATGAAGATATATTAGATCAATATATAAACAGAATCAAAAGGAGTAAGTTACTTCACCTTTATGTAGCATTGAACTCCTTTTATAAACTCCAAATTGTAACAAGCTGAATATAACCAAAAAAAAAAACAAATGACTAAAAGTCACTTGAGTGTATCATTATTGCTAGAAAAAGAACTCCATTAAAAATGAATTGAATTTGAATGTTTAACTAATAAGAAAGTAGAACAGAAGACTTGGTAGCCATCAAGCATATGATCCAAGGAATAAATTATTGCACATGCTATACTTCTGTGTTCATTTGCCAATAAATTATTGCCCATTTTGACAATCCAACATTACAACATTTTGCCTTGGATCCAAATTCATGAAACGCATGGCACTGCTGAGCAAACAGAATCAAATATTATAAATAATGAATCACTTCCAATATCTGGCATTGTTTACTATTCTTATTACACCATGCTTCCCCGAATGTATGTTCATTTTACCTGGACACATTACTTGAATCACACTTAATGGTAGACCCAGAAATGCCATTAAGAGACATCAATTATTAACAACCAAGTAATCATATAAGTGACGAGAAAAAAAGAGAACTGAAAATGAAATTAACAAAAATTAAAATTAGGGTTTGAGTAATTGGGGATTTCAGTCAAAGAACCCAAAGAATCAATCCATTAAAACTTACAATTAGAGAAAACGACTAGTAATTTACTGCTAATAAGTCAAATAGAGATTGTGTAACTCACCGATCTGATTTTACAAATAAAAGTTGAGATCTGAGATGTGGGGAAAACCCTTGTAATTGATTGAACTGTGGCTGAGCGCCTGTGGCCTAATTAAGAGTATACCGGTGATAGATGAAAGGGCTACTCACAAAGTCAGCGACGACCGACGAGTTTATGGTCGGCGGCTGCTTGTGGTACTCAGGAGATGGAAGTTGTGAGATGAGTAAGGAGTAAGGAGTTTATAGTTTTCAGAAGGAAGTAAGGAGTAAGGACTGAGGAATATGAAAGACGGAGATGTGGTTTACCGGTTTAGTTTTAAATACTAAATTATATTTTTATCTAAAGAACCTTTTTTTTTAAGTAGATGGTTTCTTTGATATTAATAAGAAATCATTTACCTTTGAAAAATGGTTTCTTAGAGAAAAGAAACCATCTAAGTATTTACTTGGTTATTTATTAATGATCTCTTATCTATATATTCTAGTAGTGCCGGATAATAGGAATTTGGTGTTTAACCATTGCGATGTGTCTGAATAATGTATCAAAAAAACATGGGTTTAACACTTTAAACTGAAGCTTTGATATGTGTTCCTTAATGGACTATTTCTGGATGTGATTTAATATAATTGATGCAGGAGACAATGTCAGTCGATATATGCTTAACGATTGTTATGAGTTTGTTTAGTTATTTTCAGGTTATTTTAGTGTTCTAATTTCTGCGTATCTAGGTTTTTTATGAGTTTCTTTAGTTATTTTGGATTCCACAGAGATTGCCATGCAGCCGACGTAGACGCTCACCCACCACAGTCCCTCCATTCCTTTGTCTTTCTTCCATCTGTGACTTCTTCATCTTTTCCATTTCAAAGGTATTTACCTTAATTTTATCAACATTTTTCTAGTAAATTTCAACAATTCAACTTGGAATTTATGTTGTTAGATACGCATTATTTTTTACTCTATAATGGAGGCTGGAAAGTTAGGGTTGTTGGTAATTAAGTTGTGACGACTCTTAGAGCTTGCGCTTGATAATTTAAGGTCTCTTGGCTGTAAATTTATGCCTTAGGCTCCTTAAACGATCCATGTCATAGCATTTTAAAATTTTGCTTAATTGTTTTATGTAGGAGACTCAAGAACTAACTTGCTGAAAATGGGTGTGAGACAAAGGGCGACAAAATCGCTTCTATACGAGGTACTTTTTCTGCTCTTTTGCTTTCATATTTGTTTATGGTTCACAAATCAACACAAATGATATCATGTTTATATGTGGTGGATCATTTGTTGACTAATGAACATATACGCTTTAGCTTCCAGTTGTCAGTTGTCCCCTTTGATGCTGTTCGGTATGATAGATGAACCATTTCAACCAAAACCTTAAGGTGATGGTTGTGGCCCAACTATTATAAATATTCCTATTACGGTATTCGACAGTTCTATTAAAGCTTGTCCTATACTAATTTGTTCCATCAAAAGCCATTCATATATGGTTGTACTGCTTAAGCCTTAAGGTAGTTCAGTATTTACCTCTACTATCCCTAAAATTAAAACAAAGTTCAGTATTCTTGGTGCCATAGTAAGGATTTTAAACCCCATACTCGAATTTTGTACCTTTTTGGCATCGTATTGATATCAAAACCCTTGATTTCTCATTTGTTGTTTATGACTAATGTAATTTGAGAAAAAAGGTGAATACTAGATAAAATTGGTTAATTAACTTTGTGAATGTTGTGAATACTGCAATTTCGTTCTAGTTCTGAGTATTGTTGGTAAAGGAGAGAGTAAATAATATAAAGAGATAATTATTTTATATTTGATGCATATTACAAGTAAATTAGAGGCCTTTATATAGCCTTACATATGACATTTTAACGTAGAAACTAAATATATAAAATAAATACTTCTACGTTTCTATCATAAACTAAATAACTTATTCTCAACATTAACACACTAACTCATAATATCAATAACTCACCTTTATACTAACGCATTATTATTGTAATAACTTATTTTGAAGCATTATTCAACACACCCCCTTGCTTCAAAGCTTGCAAACACCCATCTGTGATCGGAAATCGTCAACTTTTGCTATTGAAAGTGACTTCGTTAGGATATCTGCTACTTGTTGATTTGTTCCACAAAACTTGAGCTCGATCATTCCTTTTGCAACCATGTCACGAATGAAATGATGACGAATATCAATGTGCTTAGTCCTGCTGTGAAAAACGGCATTCTTTGTCAGTGATATTGTCGCTTTATTGTCACAGTAAATAGTTGTAGGAGACTTTTGCTCATGAAGAAGATCTTTTAGCAACCGTCTAAGGCAAATAGCTTGACATGTAGCTGAAGAAATTGCCGCATATTCTGCTTCAGATGAGGATAAAGCTACCGTCTCTTGCTTCTTTAAACTCCATGAAATAGCTCCCGAACCAAGAGTAAAAACATAACCCGAAGTGCTTTTTCGATCATCAAGACAACCGGCCCAATCACTATCTGTGTATCCAACTAACTTGAAATCTGATACTTTCGAATAGAAAATTCCATATTCGGTAGTGCCGGCTACATACTTCAAAATTCTTCTATCTGCTCCAAGATGTTGTTTTGACGGATTATGCATAAACCTGGAAACCAAGCTCACTGAATATGCAATATCAGGCCTAGTGTGACTTAAGTAGTTTAAACCACCTACCATTTGTCGATAGTATCTGACATTAACATCACCAGTGTCATCATTTGATGACAATTTCTCATTTATATTCATTGGAGTGTTTGATGTTTTGCAACCCAACAAATAAAACCTTAACCAAGTCTACTGCATATTTCTCTTGAGATATAAAAATGCCATTTTCATCTTGCTTCACTTCCAAACCAAGAAAATAATGTAACAATCCCAAATCCGACATCTCAAATTTATTCATCATAGAAGATTTGAACTCAGCAACAATTGAGTCCGACGATCCCATGTAGATCATATCATCAACATATAGACATACCACCAAAAACTCACTACCACATTTTTTCAAATAAAGAGTCGGCTCATTTTCGCTCCTTGTAAATCCAGACTCATGGAAATAAGAGTCGATTTTATTATACCATGCGCGCGGAGCTTGTTTAAGACCATACAAAGCCTTTCTCAACTTGTAGACTTTGTCTTCTTCTCCATTTTTCACAAAACCTTCCGGTTGGTACACATATACTTCCTCATTCAATTCTCCATTTAAAAAAGCTGACTTCACATCAAACTGAAAAACAGGCCAATTAAGTTGCGCAGCTAAGGCCAAGAAAGTTCTCACTGTTTCAAAGCGAGCCACGGGTGAGAATGTTTCATCAAAGTCAACTCCATATTGCTGTGCATATCCTTTAACAACTAACCGTGCTTTGTGCTTTTGTACACTTCCATCTGCATTATACTTTGTTCTAAACACCCATTTCAGCCCTATAACATTCTTCCCTTCGGGTGGATTTACCAACTCCCAAGTAGCATTTTTCTCAATGGATTTCATCTCCTCGTGCATTGCATCCTGCCATTTTTTACTTTCTGCAGCATCATCATAAGTAAGAGGATCTGAGGCATATAAAGCAAAATTACAATTTTCGTACACATCTCGAAGTGATCTAAAACGCCTAGGAGGTGTCTCTTCGGACGAGCTTGAAGATGAACTCGTAGGAGATGAATTATTTAATGGTGAGCTGGGCGGTGTTTGAATTGTGCTAGCAGAAGGATTTGAAATTGGTGAATTATGGCTAGAGCCACCACCATTTTCCAGTGAAGAAGAAGAATTCTCAGGCTCCTCAATTGTTGCTTTTGGCATTTCATCATCTTCGGGAAATAGAACCGATCTATCATCATTACTGTTCCATGGCCAGCTAGCATCTTCATTAAACACCACATCTCTACTTATAATAATCTTGCCACTAACAGGATCATATAACCTATATGCTTTAGATTTCATACTATAACCAATAAACACACATTTCTCGGATTTTTCCTCAAGCTTGTGGCGATAGGATTTTATTAAAGCATAGGCTACACAACCAAAAACTCTTAAATGACTTACCCGAGGCTTAGAACCTCGCCATGCTTCATAAGGTGTTTTGTTAAGAACTGCTTTTGTGGGTGATAAATTTAGAAGATAGACTGATGTAGCAACTGCTTCTGCGCAGAACTTATTTGGAAGTCAAGTTTCGCCTTTAACATACTTCGCCATTTCAACAACGAGACGATTTTTCCGTTCAACAATGCCATTTTGTTGCGGAGTGCGTGGTGCAGTAAGCTCCCTACGAATACCATGCTCTTCACAAAAGTTATCAAACTCTTGCGAGCAAAACTCACCTCCCCTGTCTGTACGGAGTATCTTTATGACCTTTCCTGACTGTTTTTCTACAAGCACTTTGAACTTTTTGAATACTTCAAAAGAATTAGATTTTGAGGTTAAGAAATATACCCAACTCATTCGGCTGTAGTCATCAGTAAACAACAAGAAATAATAACTTCCATTCATAGATGGAGTTTTCATTGGTCCACACAAATCTGCGTGCACTAGTTCAAGGCATTTAGACGCTCTCCACGATTGCCCAACAGGAAATGAACTTCTGCTATGCTTCCCAAGGACACACCCTTCACAAAATTCTAGGTCAAGAACCTCGGCAACCCTAAGACCATGTCTTTCCTTTTTAGGAGTTTTAATCCATTTTCATGCAAGTGACCATATCGTAAGTGCCATAAATCAGACTCACATAACTTCTTAGCCATAAAAACCTTCTTTTCAAAACAATTTATGTCTAACTAAACATCTTATTTTGGGTCATACTAATAGTAACTACAAGCCTGTTTGCCGGATTTCTTATCCAATATTGTGCAGCTATCATCATCAAATAAGACCTTATACCCACTAGACATCAACTGTCCCACACTCAATAAATTATGAGCTAAACTAGGCACAAACAACACATTATGAATTAATTTCTTCTTGCCAGAGCTAGTGGAAAGAGTAATTGTACCTTTACCTTCGACTTGTACTACCTTGTCATCACCAAGGCGTACTTCTGATTTTTGTGAGGTGTCTAAATCCATGAACAAAGACTGTGAACCAGACATATGGTTTGAACAACCACTATCAACAAACCAGACATCATCCGAGACTGCATTGTCATGAAAGTGTGTCATAAAAAGAGTTTCCACCTCTTCTTTTTCCGCAAAATTTGCTTGATTTTGTTTTTGATTTTGTGCCTTTATCCAACAATTTGCTTCTTTGTGACCGAATTTTTTACAATGATGACATTGAATGGACGACTTTTGCCCATGTTGTCGCTGCCCAAAATATTGGCCACGGCCTCTGCCACCGCCACGACCTCGACTACGGAAACCACCTCTACCATTTCCACGTCCACCAAAATTATTATTGTCATTTTCTTTTGAAGACTCTCCCTTCACCTGAAATGCCTTTTCTTCATTCTTTTCTTTTGAACGATTTAATCGTTCTTCATGAGCTTGCAAAGAACTCATTAATTCATCAAAAGAATAAGTTGACATATCATGAGCTTCTTCAATTGCAGCGACAATAGAATCAAATCTAGAAGTAAGATTTCTCAAAATTTTTGGAACCACTGTTTTGTTTGAAATATCTTCCCCATAAGACTTCATTTTATTCACAATTGTACTAGCTCTAGATAGGTAATCCTGCACGGACTCATTATTTTGCATATTTAAAGTTTCAAAATCGCGGCGTAGCGTTTGAAGCTTAACAGCAATTACCTTATCCGAGCCTTTGAATTCAGTTTTTAAAATTTGCCATGCCTCCTTCGAAGTTGCTGCTGATGCAATTCTGGAGAAAATATTTTCATGAACAGATGATTGAAGAAATAGGAGCGCTTTTGCATCTTTTTTCCTATTTTCTTTCAATCTTTGTTGCTCGACATCCGAGTCGTCAAAACCATCTTCAACTAAATCCCATAGCTCTTGAGATTTAAACAAAGTTCTCATTTTAATCGACCAAAACTCATATTTATCCCCATCAAAACTGGGAATTAGTGGTTGAGAACTGGTGGAGACTCCATTAGTGGCCATGACACTCTAAAAAATTATTTTATGGGAAAACTCCGTATATTTCACTCACTAATTTTTTATTTGATCTTACCTGATTTAGACAGAGAGGAGCTGCGTTGCTCTTAAAATTTCTCTCTTGTCTATAGTACTCTTGATACCAAACTTGTTGGTAAAGGAGAGAGTAAATAATATAAAGAGATAATTGTTTTATATTTGATGCATATTACAAGTAAATTAGAGGCCTTTATATAGCCTTACATATGACATTTTAACGTAGAAACTAAATATATAAAATAAATACTTCTACGTTTCTATCATAAACTAAATAACTTATTCTCAACATTAACACACTAACTCATAATATCAATAACTCACCTTTATACTAACGCATTATTATTGTAATAACTTATTTTGAAGCATTATTCAACACACCCCCCTGCATTAAAGCTTGCAAACACCCATCTGTGATCGGAAATCGTCAACTTTTGCTATTGAAAGTGACTTCGTTAGGATATCTGCTACTTGTTGATTTGTTCCACAAAACTTGAGCTCGATCATTCCTTTTGCAACCATGTCACGAATGAAATGATGACGAATATCAATGTGCTTAGTCCTGCTGTGAAAAACGGCATTCTTTGTCAGTGATATTGCCGCTTTATTGTCACAGTAAATAGTTGTAGGAGACTTTTGCTCATGAAGAAGATCTTTTAGCAACCGTCTAAGGCAAATAGCTTGACATGTAGCTGAAGAAATTGCCGCATATTCTGCTTCAGATGAGGATAAAGCTACCGTCTCTTGCTTCTTTGAACTCCATGAAATAGCTCCCGAACCAAGAGTAAAAACATAAACCGAAGTGCTTTTTCGATCATCAAGACAACCGGCCCAATCACTATCTGTGTATCCAACTAACTTGAAATCTGATACTTTCGAATAGAAAATTCCATATTCGGTAGTACCCATTTTACATACTTCAAAATTCTTCTAATCGCTCCAAGATGTTGTTTTGACGGATTATGCATAAACCTGGAAACCAAGCTCACTGAATATGCAATATCAGGCCTAGTGTGACTTAAGTAGTTTAAACCACCTACCATTTGTCGATAGTATCTGACATTAACATCACCAGTGTCATCATTTGATGACAATTTCTCATTTATATTCATTGGAGTGCTTGATGTTTTGCAACCCAACAAATAAAACCTTAACCAAGTCTACTGCATATTTCTCTTGAGATATAAAAATGCCATTTTCATCTTGCTTCACTTCCAAACCAAGAAAATAATGTAACAATCCCAAATCCGACATCTCAAATTTATTCATCATAGAAGAATTGAACTCAGCAACAATTGAGTCCGACGATCCCATGTAGATCATATCATCAACATATAGACATACCACCAAAAACTCACTACCACATTTTCTCAAATAAAGAGTCGGCTCATTTTCGCTCCTTGTAAATCCAGACTCATGGAAATAAGAGTCGATTTTATTATACCATGCGCGCGGAGCTTGTTTAAGACCATACAAAGCCTTTCTCAACTTGTAGACTTTGTCTTCTTCTCCATTTTTCACAAAACCTTCCGGTTGGTACACATATACTTCCTCATTTAATTCTCCATTTAAAAAAGCTGACTTCACATCAAACTGAAAAACAGGCCAATTAAGTTGCGCAGCTAAGGCCAAGAAAGTTCTCACCGTTTCAAAGCGAGCCACGGGTGAGAATGTTTCATCAAAGTCAACTCCATATTGCTGTGCATATCCTTTAACAACTAACCGTGCTTTGTGCTTTTGTACACTTCCATCTGCATTATACTTTGTTCTAAACACCCATTTCAAATTTATAACATTCTTCCCTTCGGGTGGATTTACCAACTCCCAAGTAGCATTTTTCTCAATGGATTTCATCTCCTCGTGCATTGCATCCTGCCATTTTTTACTTTCTGCAAAGATCATCATAAGTAAGAGGATCTGAGGCATATAAAACAAAATTACAATTTTCGTACACATCTCGAAGTGATCTAAAACGCCTAGGAGGTGTCTCTTCAGACGAGCTTGAAGATGCACTCGTAGGAGATGAATTATTTAATGGTGAGCTGGGCGGTGTTTGAATTGTGCTAGCAGAAGGATTTGAAATTGGTGAATTATGGCTAGAGCCACCACCATTTTCCAAAGAAGAAGAAGAATTCTCAGGCTCCTCAATTGTTGCTTTTGGCATTTCATCATCTTCGGAAATAGAACCGATCTATCATCATTACTTGTTCCATGGCCACTAGCATCTTCATTAAACACCACATCTCTACTTATAATAATCTTGCCACTAACAGGATCATATAACCTATATGCTTTAGATTTCATACTATAACCAATAAACACACATTTCTCGGATTTTTCCTCAAGCTTGTGGCGATAGGATTTTATTAAAGCATAGGCTACACAACCAAAAACTCTTAAATGACTTACCCGAGGCTTAGAACCTCGCCATGCTTCATAAGGTGTTTTGTTAAGAACTGCTTTTGTGGGTGATAAATTTAGAAGATAGACTGATGTAGCAATCGCCTCACTTGAGAACTTATTTGGAAGTCGTTTTCGCCTTTAACATACTTCAGCCATTTCAACAACGATCGATTTTTCCGTTCAAAGAATGCCATTTTGTTGCGGAGTGCGTGGTGCGATAAGCTCCCTACGAATACCATGCTCTTCACAAAAGTTATCAAACTCTTGCGAGCAAAACTCACCTCCCCTGTCTGTACGGAGTATCTTTATGACCTTTCCTGACTGTTTTTCTACAAGCACTTTGAACTTTTTGAATACTTCAAAAGAATTAGATTTTGAGGTTAAGAAATATACCCAACTCATTCGGCTGTAGTCATCAGTAAACAACAAGAAATAATAACTTCCATTCATAGATGGAGTTTTCATTGGTCCACACAAATCTGCGTGCACTAGTTCAAGGCATTTAGACGCTCTCCACGATTGCCCAACAGAAATGAACCTGTTATGCTTCCCAAGGACACACCCTTCACAAAATTCTAGGTCAGCAACCTCTGGCAACCCTAAGACCATGTCTTTCCTTTTTAGGAGTTTTAATCCATTTTCATGCAAGTGACCATATCGTAAGTGCCATAAATCAGACTCACATAACTTCTTAGCCATAAAAACCTTCTTTTCAAAACAATTTATGTCTAACGGAAACATCTTATTTTGGGTCATACTAATAGTAACTACGGTTTGCCGGATTTCTTATCCAATATTGTGCAAACTATCATCATCAAATAAGACCTTATACCCACTAGACATCAACTGTCCCACACTCAATAAATTATGAGCTAAACTAGGCACAAACAACACATTATGAATTAATTTCTTCTTGCCAGAGCTAGTGGAAAGAGTAATTGTACCTTTACCTTCGACTTGTACTACCTTGTCATCACCAAGGCGTACTTGATTTTGTGAGGTGTCTAAATCCATGAACAAAGATCGTGAACTGGACATATGGTTTGAACAACCACTATCAACAAACCAGACATCATCCGAGACTGCATTGTCATGAAAGTGTGTCATAAAAAGAGTTTCCACCTCTTCTTTTTCCGCAAAATTTGCTTGATTTTGTTTTTGATTTTGTGCCTTTATCCAACAATTTGCTTCTTTGTGACCGAATTTTTTACAATGATGACATTGAATGGACGACTTTTGCCCATGTTGTCGCTGCCCAAAATATTGGCCACGGCTTCGCCACCGCGACGACCTCGATCGCGGAAACCACCTCTACCATTTCCACGTCCACCAAAATTATTATTGTCATTTTCTTTTGAAGACTCTCCCTTCACCTGAAATGCCTTTTCTTCATTCTTTTCTTTTGAACGATTTAATCGTTCTTCATGAGCTTGCAAAGAACTCATTAATTCATCAAAAGAATAAGTTGACATATCATGAGCTTCTTCAATTGCAGCGACAATAGAATCAAATCTAGAAGTAAGATTTCTCAAAATTTTTGGAACCACTGTTTTGTTTGAAATATCTTCCCCATAAGACTTCATTTTATTCACAATTGTACTAGCTCTAGATAGGTAATCCTGCACGGACTCATTATTTTGCATATTTAAAGTTTCAAAATCGCGGCGTAGCGTTTGAAGCTTAACAACATTACCTTATCCGAGCCTTTGAATTCAGTTTTAAAATTTGCCATGCCTCCTTCAAGTTCTTTGTTGATGCAATTGCGAGAAAATATTTTCATGAACAGATGATTGAAGAAATAGGAGCGCTTTTGCATCTTTTTTCCTATTTTCTTTCAATCTTTGTTGCTCGACATCCGAGTCGTCAAAACCATCTTCAACTAAATCCCATAGCTCTTGAGATTTAAACAAAGTTCTCATTTTAATCGACCAAAACTCATATTTATCCCCATCAAAACTGGGAATTAGTGGTTGAGAACTGGTGGAGACTCCATTAGTGGCCATGACACTCTAAAAAATTATTTTATGGGAAAACTCCGTATATTTCACTCACTATTTTTTTATTTGATCTTACCTGATTTAGACAGAGAGGAGCTGCGTTGCTCTTAAAATTTCTCTCTTGTCTATAGTGCTCTTGATACCAAACTTGTTGGTAAAGGAGAGAGTAAATAATATAAAGAGATAATTGTTTTATATTTGATGCATATTACAAGTAAATTAGAGGCCTTTATATAGCCTTACATATGACATTTTAACGTAGAAACTAAATATATAAAATAAATACTTCTACGTTTCTATCATAAACTAAATAACTTATTCTCAACATTAACACACTAACTCATAATATCAATAACTCACCTTTATACTAACGCATTATTATTGTAATAACTTATTTTGAAGCATTATTCAACAAGTATTAGTGCAATTGAACATCTCAATGTCGACCGTGTTGTGAATTATAATAGTGTTTTTATTAGGTTTAAGCAAATTTTCGCAACGTTGTTATGTTTTCTGAAGTGTTTAAAACATTTGACATGTACAGTTGAGTGAGCTTTAGAATGGGTTTGAGGTGGCGAAGATGAAAGTGCAGAAAGTATCGAAGCACAGCAGAAAATAAAAGAGACCCTAGATGCTCAAGCAGCTGTAGTTCTCGCTCTAATTATACTACTTTCATTGATTCGTAAGTTCTCACTTTTATTGTGATTTCGTCATTCAGTAAACATGCATTGTTTATGTATTTATGTATATGTTCAGTAGTTGTGATGCAAAGGTCAAAAACCTGAAGGATTGAAAATTGAGGGAGAAGAGAAGTAAATTAAAGGATTGTATTTTCTTTTTGTTTGATTTATTTTTGTTAGAATTTGTTTTGTTTGATTTTGTTGTGCATGAACAGGTGAAATGGCCAAGCGGCTGAGATGGTTTTACTACTACGCGTGTGGTCGGCCTAGATGGTGTTGGTCCTAGGCATCTAGAGTATTTAAGTTTTAGATTGCATTTGTATTATTTTTGAATCATGTATGTGTTTTATTTATATTTGATGTATTATGGAAGAATCTATTTGAGAGTTAAGTTAAAATCATTTTGTTTCTATTACATTTTGTAAAAATAAAATAAAAAAATCTAATGCTATTTGCGGCGTTTTAAATAACTTTGCTATTTGCGGCCCCCTTATTTGCTGCTACATCAAAAACGCCGCAAAAGGCCCCTTTTTTGGCGCAGCAAATAAATATTTTGTACTAGTATATATTCACAATAACTGAGGAGGAAAACCCTACCTGGAATGCAATCACCAAAATCAACACAAGCAGCGGATCAAAAGCGTTCCTCTACGAAATCACCCCCTATCAACATATAATCATACAATTACAATCTATCATCAACAATACTCCCAAACACCCCCAATTCACCCAATTTAGGGTTGAACCAAAACTAACGAATTAACATAAAAACGGTAGAAGGATCTTACCCACAATATGACGGTCTCAACGGTAAAAAGAACTCCGAAATCCGACTACTCTAGCCCTTGGCTTTGATAGCAATGAGAGAAAAAGAATCGACGTTGATTTGCTTTCTTTGTAGAAAGTTTAGATTTTAGGTAAAAGGTAAAAAGAACTTACGTAGGTAGTTTATATATCATTTCACACATTGCTATCAAAACCCGATGAAACCAGTATAAAACCCGACTTACTCGATCCAGCAACTGAGGTACTCGATCGAGTACCGCCTACTCGATCGAGTTGCCCTCACTCGATTGAGTATCTATCAGGCAGAACACTCTCCAGAATGTAAAACTAACTTACTTGATAGAGTAAGCCTTACTCGAGATGTGACTCCTATTTACGCACATTTAGTCCCCTAACTAGCCTAGTTCCCATACTTTTTACTATGTATTAGGGTTGTTTCTTATCTTTAGCCTCCTTCTATGCATATTCTATGAGTTTTGGTGTTCTTTGTAAGAGAAGAGCACTAATCATGCCCTAATAAAGTGAAGCGGAGCTAAATTGATAACATATAACGATCAAGCACCGAAGAGGGAGCTAATACCTAAGGCACAAGTCAATAAAGCAAAGAAATAGGCAATGACAGGCGACTCCCACGACCCCTCAATGATCCCCACGGATCTTGAGGCAGTCACAAGAAGAGAAGACTAAGCTGATCCATGATCCGGGCGTCCCGAGCTCAAGTCGGGCGTCCCGAGCTCTAGACGGGCGTCCCTGGACCAGGACGAGCGGATTCCCTTACATCACGAGCATGCCTCAAGAGCAGGTCGTGGGGTTCCTCCTGGGACTTGCAAGGCTCTAATCTTCTTTTAAATGGTCTAATCGTCATTTAAGCCCTTAGTTAACCTAATCCTTGTACTACTATATATACTCCATTTGTAATAATCAAGGCACTAGGCTTCCTTAGTTTAGATTAAGCTTTCTTAGATTAGATTAGGAGTAGATTAATCTTAATCATTCCACAAATTGTACTTTAATCGTTCCTTAATTATTGTTCAAGATTTCTTATTAGGTAATTGAAGATTATTGGGTTATTATTTGGAGAATTGACAACTCTTCATCAATCAATCAAGTTTTCTTCTATTATTCTTTCCTTTACATTTGTTCATCTTAAGATTGGTATAATTCCTTTACTCTTTACTTTATTGCTTATTGTTTTACTCTTCTATCATGTTTATACTTGTTAAGATGATTGACACCATTGTTAACATGTTTTCCATGATAATGATTGAGTAGTTTCCTAATTAGGGATTAGTGGGGGATTATGGGAGTTAATCATGGGAAAGATTTATGCTTAATGAGTTCATATGAATGCTTGCTTATTGTTTTTCCAACTTATGCACATATTGATGCGTGTCTTTTATATGATGTTTTATACCTCATTTAACACGCATTTTTGAGCTCATTTTAGTAGTTTATGCTATTATTCTCCCTATTTCCGTCTACTTTCGTGTTTTTGTACATTATTGTAGAAATGTAAAGAATTCAACGGAAATTGAGCTAAATCCGTTCCCGAGTATCTTGCATTGCATTTTGACGTGGAGTATTCACTTAAGGAACGATCTTGGTGCGCATTTCAAGGCCCGAAAGACAAATCCACGAGATCATAGAAGTCAAGTACCAGCTAGAGCGGTCGATCGACCACTACCTTCAGTCGATCGACCAAATCACGGGTTCCAGAGGCTACTATACACTGCTAGTCAGTCGATCGACCGCCCTTCTTAGTCGATCGACCACATCGCTGCTTCAGACGAGAATTAAAAGATCGAGGAACTTAAAGCCCATTGTGTTTAGGTTTTAATAATAAGTGTTATGTATATTTGCTATATAACGTAACCTAGTTTCTAGAGATTTTCATTCAGAAATTTACCTAGTTTTACATTCAGTTTAGTTTATAAAATAATTAGGGTCGGAAATATTGTTTTGGGAAAGGATTTTCGTTCGAGCTTTTAATCATCCTTCTGCAAATTTCGGTATTCCTTCTGTTCTACTTCAGTTTATTTTTATCGCATTGATAGTATAGAAATCGCTAGCTAGTTTCCCAAAGCCGATTTTGTTGTTTTCTGTTGTCTATTTGTTCAATCGTCTTAATCATGAATTCGATAGTAAATTACGTCAATTTCATTGTTGTTATCATCTCTAGTATGAGTAGCTAAATTGCTTGTGCTAGGATGTAGGGGAATTATAGTGTAGGCAGCGTAGAATAATGCGGACTGAATCGCGTGTCAGTCGATCGACTGACATACTTGGTCGATCGACTGACCTCGTGGGGTTTTACTTTCGTTTTAATTGTTTTAAGTTCTTTATTCGACAAATCGAGTGCACACGACTAGTTGAATATTTAGGATATGACTGACCCATTAGATCGAGAGATAGGGACAGTTGTTAGATCACCAATTAAAATGACTAAACTATGCTGAGATCGAAAGATACGTAAAGTTTAGATTATAAGTCACTTTTCAGGACGAGAGTCAGTATTAGTGATATTAGGGACTTATAGCGAGATCGAAAGATGCTATTTGTTAAGAGTGGACCGAGAGGACCTCTTGTTTCCCGCCTCATGTGTTTGATTTAGACCGACTTAGTTTGCTTTGCCCAAACTATAGTGAACCGACCATCCTAGTACCCTTTCTTTTATCTGTTTTATCCGTTTATTTAGTTTATTGTCTTTTATTGCTTTTAGTATAGACCCAATCAATTCAACCCTCACTTTCGTTACCTTAGACTAAGTTAGACAATTAGAAATTACATTCGCCTCCTTGTGGTTCGACCCTGTTACCACTAGCCTAGGTTAGTTTTAATAGGAAAATATAAATCTTATTTTTGGTACCTACAACGACGGGTATCAAATTTTGGCGCCGTTGCCGGGGAGGCAATTGTTCTAATTTTTAGTTGTTTTTATTTAGTCTTTCTTAGTTTAAGGGACACCTGTTCCTTAAACTTTTCTTATATTCTTTTTGTAGTTTCTTCTTATGCGCAGATCACAGGGTGGTGAACTAGTACCGTTCAATCCTGAGATTGAGAAATCCTTGCGCGAGTTGAGACGATCACAAAGGGTATTACCGACAGAGGAAGAGCTGAGTACTCTGTCATGCTACTACGAGAACGCTCTGTTCGAGGAAGATCCACCTACATCTCCTGCTTCTATTTCTTCAGCTGAGACAGTCACTTCTCCAGAAATTCCAGTCATGGCTGAAGAAGCAACTATAGCAAGTCATTCTGAGCCGACAGCCGAAAACCTTTACAAGGGATTCGAATTACCTGGAGCTGATAGGAAATTCGAACCAAAGCCTTTCTATATCAACCTAGTTGAGAGGAACCGATTCGGGAGCTGCAAATGAAGATGCAGCCAAGCATATGGAGATATTTATCGATTCTTGCTTTATACCCCCGCCGACCGGTGTGACCCAGGACCAGATAAAGGAGACTATGTTTATATTCTCACTCCGTGATGCTGCAAGGGAGTGGTACAGAGACCTGGACCGAGCCGCTCATGGGATCACCGACTGGAACTCCTTAGCCCTGGCATTTTATAAAAAGTACTTCTCTGCCTCAAAGACTAACGCCATTAGAGCTCAGATCACGAGCTTTAAACAAGGGCCGGATGAGAACTTTCATGAAGCATGGGTTCGTTTCAAGAAGCTGGTGCGAACCATACTGCACCATGGGTTCGAAAAATGGAGTCTTTGCAATCAGTTCTATAGCGGGCTGTATGATTACCAGAGGGCTATTTTGGATGCTGCAGCCAATGGCCGATTTGCTGAAAATATGGGAGAGACTAAGGGATGTAAGATCATTGATGACTTAGCCACCCACAAGGCTGAGTATGGGAATTCCCAAGGGAATCAAAGGAGGAGTGCTGAATCTCCTTCTGTAGCTGCACTTGAAGCTCTCACTGCAAGATTTGACAAGTATGAACTAGGAGGAGCTTCAAAAGGAGGTATTTACCAAGTAAATGCTGTGTCAGACGGTCCTTTCGTCTGCAGAAGGTGTGGAGCTGAGGGACATGTCTCAGAGAATTGTCCCAGTCCTTTCGAGTCTTGTGCTGCCTTTCAACACTATAGGCAGACAAACACCTACTATGAGCCTAATGTTCATCCCAACTTGAGGTGGAGTAGCCAGAATGTCCTAAATCCAACACCACCTCCGCAGCAGCAGCAGCAGCAACAAGCCTATGTACCCCCTCATCATAAGCAACAACAATATCAAAAACCTCCCTATGTGCCGCAGCAGCAACAATCTCAAAATTCCGAGTTTGCTGAGTTGAAGAATATGTTGCAAAAGGAGTCCCAAGCTAGAGAGGCTGGAATGAAACTTTTAGAAACCCAAATTGCTCAGTTGGCTAGCAAGAGTACCACTCGAGCTCCGGGACACTTACCGACTCAAACTGACCAGAAAGAGACCCTAAATGCCATAACTTTGAGGAGTGGGTCTACCCTGGAGGGGCCTGCTATGGTCGAGGATGCCACTGTAAAAGATGAGGCGAAACCGAGTCAGAATAAAGTCAAATTTAGTAATACAAAGAAAAAGTCGTCTACAGGGGTATATCGGTCGATCGGGATCGATATACCCGATCGATCGATCGAAGTGCGGTTACTGAGCTTAAGGATCGTAGATCTCAGTCGATTGACTGAGCAAGGTGGTCGACCGACTGAGGCCACTGCTGATATTGAGAAATTTCGTCCTCCAATGCCCAATAATTTGAGAGACCACTTATTTCGGGGTACGACAACTCCGAAAGTATTGGGGCAAGACCCGAGTGCTGATGGGTCCGTCCCGATTTCGAAGTTCGACCCAATGTCGGTCAATGGCTCACATTTGAGACGGTCTGAAGAGGGTTCAAGCTTCGATAAAGAGAATGTGGTGGACTTTCAGCCTAAGTCCAGGGATGCCTGTAACACCCTCATATTCAGAGGAGCCTTAACCAGGCCTTCCTTAGCATATAAGGGCGCTACCATCTCGGTTGCCCGAGAACAGTAATAATCAAACGTCAATAAAAGAACTATAATATTGTATTACAAGTGATTTAAACCAACAAGCTATATAAAAGATACAACTCAGGGACTACTCGCTATGATTATCGAATCTCGTGAAGACTCATCCCCACCTGGACTCCAGCTATCAACAACATCAACACCTGCTAAGACCGACTGCTCACCATAAGGGATCACGGCAGACACATAACAAACAAACAACCATACAAGGTCAGTACTGAGATACGACACGACAATAACAACTACAATTATCAACACAATACGATGCTGGCAGTCTCACACACACAATCACGATAATCCAACCAACCTCTGTCACTGACTGTCCACTGGACCAGTCCTGCCAGTGGGGGACCGCAGCCGTACCCACCAAATCCCCGCTCATCATGCCGAGCGATAACCCTGTCCATTAATGTGCACATCCCCTTCCGTGGCGGGTTCCACGAAGGGCGAAACTAGGGCGTGAAGCCACTCCCGCAAGTGACCCCACTCAGCCGAGGCCACGCCTCACGAATCATAGACAACGATCACAACCACAATCACAATACAATTACTACATCAACGACCACAATACCACTACAACGACCGACACACTAGACCATCTACAGAAACTGAGTAGGCGAACCTACCTTTAAGCAACCGCAACCAATCCATGCCGACAGACAACCTGTCCAGGGACCAAGCAAGCCTATAACCACAACACAATTCTATATTACTAACAAGCAACCCTAACTATAAAGAACAAGGACACGGATGATGATTATGACATACCTATTAGAGAGGAAACTCAGCAAGAGACCGCTACCCGACCCAAGAGGCGCTCCCCTAAAGCACAAGGATCATCAAAAGGCTTCCATGGAGGTTTTGAGGTGAAGGGAAGGGAAAGAGGCGACTGAAGGATAGGAGGAAAGTGGCGGAAGTGATTTGCAGATTTAACAAAACGCGATATAAAACCCTCGCTGAAAACTCGGTACTCGATCGAGTACCCAACATACTCGATCGAGTAGCCCCCTACTCGATCGAGTAACCTAACTACTCGATCGATTGGCCTCTACTCTATCGAGTACCACCCTTAACACGAACCCAAAGATGGTTTTGGCACACTTTTCTAAGACTATTCCCGCTCCCAAGGTCAGTCAATGCTGGTCAAAGGGTCCCTAAAAGGACGGGTATTACAGTCTTTCCCCCTTAAAAAGAACTTCGTCCCCGAAGTTCAACTCACCTCTCGCGCTCAAGACACGGAAAGAACACGACCTCACCAATCTTCCCGCTCAAACCATTACCCCTTGGAAATACCATCCCCCCCCATGTCATCATCATCACCGTCTACACTTTATACCTATCTACTCTTACCACTATTATGCAAGCATTATCACCGTTACTTGTCACTCTACATGTATGCATCAATTCCTACTAATGATTATGTATCAAACATCGACTTTGCCATATGAGCCAACACAAACAACCATCGGTCGTCATGTGACAACAATTTGTCAACCCAAAACGTATCTTATATCAACCTCATACTGCACAATTAACATCACCGTGTTACTCGATTCATTCTATCATTTTCACTACAACGCATGAATTACTCCACAAACGAGGTAACCCATTGCACTTCATACAAGTAAAGTAACCAAGGTACTAGAAAATTTTACAATTAAACAACAAAACCTTATAAGCAACCAGAACATAATTTCGAAATCAGCCTTTTATTTCGCGATGATTTTCGTGACATTACTCTTCCCCTCTAAAAAGGAACTTCGTCCCCGAAGTTCACCACCAAAATTACTACACATATTACCTATTACTTGCATCATAACATTAAAGAAAACTATATTACTTGTTATGGACATTACTCGCTAACTATATACTCGTTAAATTAGAAATCATACACAAGCCACCGAAATAACTAGCCGCTGTCTAGAAGGCACGTTAAAATGGTATGCACAAATGTATGAGAAATGTAATTCCGGTAATGAGATAAGAACAAGGCGGATGCAACATTTAAGCAAAAGAATCTATCACCGGTTCATTAGCTGATATAAATATGCGTAGAGAACTGAAGCACGACTCCCAACATAGAGAATTAACGGTTCAACGATGTTACTAAGCACTAACAACCACGTTAAATATGAAACTTGCAATTATAAAACAATTGAACATTTTTAATTTTCGAAAACCTCCTGTAACAGTGCTACTCGATCGAGTATGTAGCGGTACTCGATCGAGTGCCATGCTACTCGATCGAGTGTCCTGGCTACTCGATCGAGTAGCCTACAGGTCAGAATGCTTTCTATCCCTCCTTCCTGCAGCTACTCGATAGAGTACGGGGTACTCTGTCGAGTACCTACAAAGCCAAGGTGTCCTATAAAACCTGTCGTATCCCACATCCGTAAACATAGTCGTCATATAACTTGAGTCGGGATGATTTCCCGACCCCCAACACAATCCTGCAACGTAGTTAAGTGACAAATCTGGCCTTATGGCCAACAATACAAGTCCAAAATCAAAGTCTCAACAAAAACAACCATCAAAGTCTAACCATCCTACCAATACTACTAAAAAACAAAGATAATAACAAGGAGTATCACTCCTGCTGCTGCTGCTGCTGCTCAAACATCATCTCATCATCACCACCGCCGCCAGAAGTACCTGCTCCCGATGTCCCAATCCCCGCATCCACTCCTGCTCCTGCCCCTGGGCCCACGTACCATGGGGTCTAGCCACCGTAGGCAAAGGACTGAGGTGTCCCCCACGCCGACTGATCCATCCCGTAGGAATGGAAAACCCTTGAGTAGTCCCCAACTCCACTCCACCACACCGGATGCGGTCCCTCTGTCCCTATCCCCTGAGCGTACGCCATCTCGTGCATGTTCCGGAGTGTCAAGGTAGATGACACTCTCTCCGCCAGGTAGCTGGATCGCGTCTCCGGGGTGTCGAGGTAAGGGTAGCATGGGAAAGGCTGCTGCTGCTGTAATGCCTCCGACCGTGGCCTAGTCTCTGAGGTCCTCTCCCTCACTCGACGGGGTCCTCTCCCCAACCTAGGTCTCTCCACTGCCACGACCGATGCATTCTCGCCCTTTGTCGGCTCCGGCATCACCTTGAGAATGGTGTCGTCGATAAGGTAGGTCTGCAGCTGGCGGGGTCTATCTTCCTCTTCCTCCTCCTCCTCATCATCAGAGTCCACCGTCACTACCGTCGGCTCCAAGGGCCCCGTCGGTGGGAGGTGCTGAGGAGCTGGAATTTTCATCCAACTCATGCCCTACACCCTCCACGCTAGGCTACCGTCAGCCAAGGTCCTCAACCATTTCAGGTCGACATAGTAGTTACGATCCATGGTAGGCACTGGGGTAGCTAGAGGCACGTACTCCGAAGACGCCTCAAAAGAGGTTAGCTTTTCAGCTAACCGAGTGGCGATAGCGCCACAACTCAGGTACCGGGAAGAGAAAGAAGCCATCAAGGCAAGGGCAGCACAAACCATAGAAGGAGCATTAAAGACCACTTTCCTGGCCCGCTCCGGGTTGAGGTAAGACATCAGAAGTAAGACCTCAGGATTATTCAGTTTACTTATATCTTTTCTGTCATAGAGGAGGTTCGAAAGAGAACGGAGAAAGACCCTCAAGGTAACATGCTGAACGTCATTAATCAGCATGTTGCTCGAGGTGGGAGCTTGCTTCCCAGTCAAGCAAGGCATTAGGCGGCAGACGCCGCACTCAGCTGGGATGTCGGTGATAGAATCCTTGGGAGGTTTGGCCAACCCAAGGTGAGAGGCAACCAAATCCATAGTCAACGAAAGCTGGTGTTCATCAATCTAAACTCAATATCCGCCCATTGGTCATAGCTAAAGGAGCTCATGAACTCCAAAGTAAGAAAAGGGTAAGTATGTTTCCTCAGCCTATACAAACCCGTAAAACCCAAGGTCTCGAATATGCGACGGACATCCGTCTCTATCTCAAAATCCTCCAACACAGTAGTGTCTATACACCTCGTGGGTCTCATTTTGCGTTTTTGTAAGGCTACAAAACGCTCCCTCTGCTTGAAATCAACAAAAACAACCGAAGGGTATTCGGGAACTGCGGGTACCACAGGTCTACTCCATTCCCCCATCTCAGGTGGATTACCCCTCCCCCGTTTGCTTTGGCGGGTTCCAAGGTTCAGTCTCGGCATCTGCTTTAGGCATATGTTCAAACAACTTGTATAAACATGCAAACATTTACTTCATGTAATTTGAATTCAACATACTCAGTTAGGCACACCAATTTACCAACAACTTTCAGCATGTGAAGCACATAATTTATGCCGTTAACTTTGAGTATTAAGCTAAGTACCCACGTTCACCAGCAGTTTCAAAAATTTTGACATATAGTTTCAGTTTGTAGTCACTCATAAGCCGTAATTATGAAAATTTGACATGTGAACACATTTACTCAGCAAATTCGAACATCCTAGTATGACTCTAAGGTTGTTCCAACACACTACTAAACACATGTGAGGCAAGCATACAAGTTCGCGGAGAAGTAATTTAGGACATATGACCATCATCTTCAATATTAGAAAAAGAAATTAACCCAGGTAAGTTGTCGACGGTCTCTACAAAATGTGACTATTTCGACTGCTCGCATCATTTATCCTCATTATTATCAAATTGGAGTTCAACCTTTAATTAAGCATTCACATACAATGTCAAATTCCACATGTAAATCACGAATTTCCACTTAAGGCACTTTTAAAACGGAATTTTAAGGCAACTTTTTAAGGTGAAAATCGTCAAAATTCTTTCTCCCACATGATATAAACAATGTATGATACTTAATTCCATCATCTAATCAATGTAAATCAATCAAAATCAATTTCAATTTTGTAAACCCTAGAATTTTCGGCCCCCTAATTACAAATTTCTAATCTAATTTACAGCATTTAATCACCAACAAACACGAAAAGTGGGCATGTGAATCATATTTCAACCATTAAAAGCAACAATATAACCATACAAATCGGAAATTTCAGATTACATAACCATCCTCAACAAGTTTAAAGCATAAAAACATAGAAATAGAGAAGAAATCATACCTTAATTAAGTGATAAAGTAAAGGAACGAAAATAAGCAAGGAAATTAACCCCAAGAATCACTACTAACCCAAGAGTATGAGAAGATTTGAGAGGAAATAAGGATTTGAGAGAAGCTTAGGTTTAGGTGTTTCGAAATATAGGGGAAGAAGGTTGAGAAATAGAAATATTAAGGGTTTTAGAAAACCCGTAGGATTCGCTGTACAGTAACCTACTCGATCGAGTGCCTGAGGTACTCGATCGAGTACCACCCTACTCGATCGAGTAGGAGCTAAATCGTCGAGTATCTGCAGGGATTTTCTCACATCCCGACATCATAGCTTCCTAATTAGATCGAGTGAGGTCTACTCGGTCCAGTAAACACCCGCACTCAGTCAAGTATAGTCAAGTACTCGGTCAAAAGTACGAAGTAAATCAAAGATACCTGCAAAACAACACCGCGTGTCGATTCCAAACTAAGTTCAGAATTCGGCACTAATTATCACCTTCGATCACGTTTTACAATCATTAGTCACGCACAACGTATCGCCTTACTAACAAGGCGTATGCCACCTTACGCTACACAACTACCCAACTCGGTTCACCTGCTACCGAATGTTCCATAAACATATTCACGTCATCATATTGTACTTGAACTTACTATACATCTTACTACTAAACTCATATTCACTCCAATTTGAAGCATATAATTCACCTCAATTCTTTCTTTCACTTATCACATAAATACACACTTTTCAAACAATTGTTCAATCATGTCTTACATTCTATCCTAAGCAATTCATCTTGCACTAATCAAATATTACGCAGCGGAAAAATTTCAACTGATTAGCAAAGCATATACACATTGCCATATGCTATGATTCGGATTATTACTCAACTATACTATAACTATCATCATAGTCATTACGGTAGGATTTATAAACTCGCTTACAACTTCCGTCATCATTAACTTTTAGCAAACACCTACATGTTCACTCTTCATGTCACGACATTCGATTCCACATTTTCACGCATCTCTATCACGTAAACCTTCGTCACATATCTCATAACCATCCTATAAGCTTGCTAATCATTCAAAGAACTTCAATAATCTCATCGACAATTACCCTACACGGCCCAAATTCTACCATCACACCCCTACTAACTTCTAACAAAGACCTAACCGGAGGTAGCTCCGGCACGGTTAACATACATATCACACATAGACGTAAGGACTCTACATTCCCACACCATGTGACTGGCTTAAGCGTCATGGGGCCGAGATTTTGAAATGAGGGCGCCTACTCACCCAAAATCTAGCATCAGCTGGGGCTCCCATTACACATACACCAGGTTTATTTTATTAGACTCCCTACGTTCATTATGTTCATTTGTTACAGGTTCCAAAATCGTCGCTCTGATACCACTTTGTAACACCCCCATATTCAGAGGAGCCTTAACCAGGCCTTCCTTAGCATATAAGGGCGCTACCATCTCGGTTGCCCGAGGACAGTAATAATCAAACGTCAATAAAAGAACTATAATATTGTATTACAAGTGATTTAAACCAACAAGCTATATAAAAGATACAACTCAGAGACTACTCGCTATGACTATCGAATCTCGTGAAGACTCATCCCTGCCTGGACTCGAGCTATCAACAACATCAACACCTGCTAAGACCGACTGCTCACCATAAGGGATCACGGCAGACACATAACAAACAAATAACCATACAAGGTCAGTACTGAGATACGACACGACAATAACAACTACAATTATCAACACAATACGATGCTGTCAGTCTCACACACACAATCACGATAATCCAACCAACCACTGTCACTGACTGTCCACTGGACCAGTCCTGCCAGTGGGGGACCGCAGCCGTACCCACCAAATCCCCGCTCATCATGCCGAGCGATAACCCTGTCCATTAATGTGCACATCCCCTTCCATGGCGGGTTCCACGAAGGGCGAAACTAGGGCGTGAAGCCACTCCCGCAAGTGACCCCACTCAGCCGAGGCCACGCCTCACGAATCATAGACAACGATCACAACCACAATCACAATACAATTACTACATCAACGACCACAATACCACTACAACGACCGACACACTAGACCATCTACAGAAACTGAGTAGGCGAACCTACCTTTAAGCAACCGCAACAAATCCATGCCGACAGATAACCTGTCCAGCGACCAAGCAAGCCTATAACCACAACACAATTCTATATTACTAATAAGTAACCCTAACTATGAAGAACAAGGACACGGATGATGATTATGACATACCTATTAGAGAGGAATCTCAGCAAGAGACCACTACCCGACCCAAGAGGCGCTCCCCTAAAGCACAAGGATCATCAAACGGCTTCCATGGAGGTTTTGAGGTGAAGGGAAGGGAAAGAGGCGACTGAAGGATAGGAGGAAAGTGGCGGAAGTGATTTGCGGATTTAACAAAACGCGATATAAAACCCTCGCTGAAAACTCGGTACTCGATCGAGTACCCAACATACTCGATCGAGTAGCCCCCTACTCGATCGAGTAACCTAGCTACTCGATCGAGTGGCCTCTACTCTATCGAGTACCACCCTTAACACGCACCCAAAGATGGTTTTGGCACACTTTTCGAAGACTATTCCCGCTCCCAAGGTCAGTCAATACTGGTCAAAGGGTCCCTAAAAGGACGGGTATTACAATGCCGGCATGCGTGATTTAGAGGAAAGGGCTAAGCTGCTTCTTACAGCCCCGTATCCAGAGAGACTAGTGCCGACAAAGGAACAGGTATCTTTCAGTAAATTTGAAAATGTTGTTCGTAGTCTTAACGTACAAGTGCCTTTCCTTGAATTAGTGAATCAAGTGCCCGCTTATATGAAGTTCATGAAGCAATTGCTTTCTAAAAAGAGGTCACTTGAAACCGTGCATGCGGTTGCACTAACTGAGGAAACTTGCTCTTACTTGACTCACACTGCACCCCATAAGCTAGAGGACCCGGGTAGCTTTTCCGTTCCTTGTAATATAGGTACCTTCTTTATTGAGAAGGCATTATGTGACCTAGGAGCTAGCATTAGCGTCATGCCCTTAAGTCTTGCTAGGAAGCTAAAATTGACTAGGTTTGCAGTCACAGACATGACAGTTCAGATGGCTGACCGATCTGCGGTCCAGCCTATAGGCGTCCTAGAAGACATCCCTGTGCAAATAGGGAAGTTTTTCTTCCCCGTAGACTTTGTAGTCCTAGATATGCCTGAGGATGCCCACATACCTATCATTCTAGGTAGGCCATTTCTGCACACTGCTGGTGCAGTTATTGATGTTGGTTCTGGGACCCTGACCTTCAAAGTGGGGAAGCATTCTATTGTCTTCGCCCAAACAGCTAGGAAGAAGGACCCTATGTGGCCTGTCACCTGTAATACGGTTTCTGAAAAGAAATCATACTTTGTGCTTCCTGATATGCCTGTCTCTACTCCTATTCCTGTCATAACCCCTCCGCCCCAGATTGGGAGAAAATTGGAGGAAGATTTGTCTATCTCTGATATTGCAGGAGCTGGTTTGGGGAAGGAAGAGCCGCAAGTCACTCCAGCTGTGAAGAAGCCGATCATTCAAAGAGGAGGTCTTGGTTGCCTTAGCTATGGCACTGATGAGAATGTTGATGACGAGCCGGTCAAAGTGAGAGAGTCCGATTTAGATTCTGATGAGTCCGAAGAGATCATTGACTGGGGAGATATAGAAGTTGTTGATCCGTTGAGTTCGGCGGATGTTGAAGCTGAGAAGGGTGCGGCCTAGAAGATGAGCATCGTTGAGGCTACCTCTAGTAGCCAGAAGCCAACGAAGTGGGCCATACCATGGCCATTCTTGATCAACTATTAGTTGATCAAATGCTTTATCAAACATTTACTTTATTGCTTTTACGACTATTTACCGTATTTTGTGTGCGCGAGACTTCGCATTTATTTTTGTTGCTTAGGATTTTTAAGTACTTTAGACTTTGGTTTGGGTTTTACGCAATTTTGGGCGCGTATTATTGTGCACTTGCAGGTTTTTAGACCCTATTAGCTCAAGTAATTGAGCAAATACGAAGAAATCAGAAAGTTACAGTAGCTTTCCCAGTCGATCGACTGCCTTCCATGGTCGATCGACTGAGTTGCGCATCTCAGGAGTTTCTGTTCCTGTTCACTTTGGTCGATCGACTGCCATCTGTGGTCGATCGACCACTACCGCTACTGTACCTGTTCAGGACCTTTCCCCTACTGTGTTGGGTCGTTTTGCGGGATTAAGAGAGTTTTCTACTCTATTTTATTTCCCGACTCATTTCTGATTTCTTCCATTTTCGTAGCTTTGCACATAATTACCGCTCCTTCATTGCTTTCTCGGTTTTATGCGTGGTTCTTTGTTTGTTTTTTCAGGTATTTATTGGTAGCATTGCTGGCTACTGAAACCTCCTAGGTCACGCTGGTTTGGGGAGGTTTCCTTTGCTACGCTTAAAGTCTTGTGAGTTTCTAAGTCTTTACTTCATGTTTTATTTATTTAATTTTCTCGCAAATTCCCGTTTATCTTTTCTTCATTACATGATTTTGCACAATGGGGACATTGTGCGATTTGGTTTGGGGAAGGGTTTTGCGTCGCATATCATTTGCTTGCATTCACGTTTACATTTTGTTTTGCATTGCTTTTTCATTTCATATATATATACAAAAATCCAAAAAAAAAATGATTGAAAAATTTCAAAAATTCAAAAAATGCACGTTTATTTTAGCATATAGGTCGGGTCGGAACGTTAGTATTTCAATGATGACATTGCATTTGCACCTGTTTTTGCCTAAGCCTTGCTTGATTAACATGTTATTAGTAGAATCATATAAGTGCATACCTACGAGTTTTAAACTGTTTCTTTAACTTGAGACTTGACTTAGAATTTTGGCAAGCTACATCATATTTCTAAGATTTAGAGCCTATAACTGGTGACATATATGACCAGTTTATCTAGGATGTGAGTAGTATTCCTTATGAGGCATGTTACGTAAATGTGCATAAATATGAACTTAATCTGCTTAATACCTGTATGCATTCGGTTTGTGGTTTTTCGACACATGTGGTAGAGGTTTCCCCTTATTCATTTTACCCATGAACTCCACAATGCCAAAAATATCCTTTTTGTCCTATTTACTACATCCTACATTTAGCCTGTCCTTTGTCAAGCTAGTAGTCTATGTTCTTTGGATTGTTACTTAGTTTTTGGTAGCATTTGCTCTTATATGAGATTTTGTTGGGAAGATGAAATGAAGGAGGAAAGAAGTTGAAAGGAAAGAAAAAGAAAAAGAAACAAAAAGAAAAAAATGATTCGAAAAAATGAAAAAAAAAGAGTTCTTTATCACATTCAATGATCGATCATTGCAATTAAATCGATCGACTGAGGTTCGAAAGAAAAGAAGAAATCAATTCTCATAGTTCATAACCCTTATCTTTTGGCGATTTTTGCTCCCATGTTGCATTAGTATCTTATGGGGAGTTAGTTGATTACTTTTATATCGGGAGATTGTGAGATTTGTGCTTGCTATAGCACCGTTTCGTTTGATTTTGAGCAAGAAGAAGGATGTTGCCATATGGTTCCGTTTTGGTACTAGCTTGATCACTTGTGCCTCCACTTTTCCATAAATGTTTTGCCTCTTCTTACCCATACCTCACATATCCACATATATACCTCGGCATGTGTCATGGTCTTTTGTTGGTTGGAATGCATATGTACGGTTGTAGAGATTGTTTTCATATTATATTGCAGGCATGTTCTTATAGGTCATAGTTAGGTGAGAGTCTGTACAAAATGAATTATTTCTATCCTCTTATATATTCACCTGTGCTTATGTGTGATATGAGCGACCCGTGAGAGTCCAATTTGATAAGTCTCTATAGTTGACAGTTCAGCAATTTTCTAACGACTTTATAACTCGTTTGCATGATTCACATTACTGATTGATTATTAGTTGTTGCATTAAAATGGTTTAGACTTTACATGTTGTAATTCACTCTGAGATTGAACTCGTTCCAATAGGTTTTAGGATCGAGTTTAGTTCTTGCTTGGGGACAAGCAAGGGTTTGGTTTGGGGAAGTTTGATGCGTGTCTTTTATATGATGTTTTATACCTCATTTTACACGCATTTTAGAGCTCATTTTAGTAGCTTATGCTATTATTATCCCTATTTCCGTCTACTTTCGTGTTTTTGTACATTATTGTAGAAATGTGAAGAATTCATCGGAAATTGAGCTAAATCCGTTCCCGAGTATCTTGCATTGCATTTTGACGTGGAGTATTCACTTAAGGAACGAGCTTGGTGCGCATTTCAAGGCCCGAAAGACAAATCCACGAGATCATAGAAGTCAAGTACCAGCTAGAGCAGTCGATCGACCACTACCTTCAGTCGATCGACCAAATCATGGGATCCAGAGGCTACTGTACACTGCTAGTCAGTCGATCGGCCGCCCTTCTTAGTCGATCGCCACATCGCTGCTTCAGACGAGAATTAAAAGATCGAGGAACTTAAAGCCCATTGTGTTTAGGTTTTAATAATAAGTGTTACGTATATTTGCTATATAATGTAACCTAGTTTCCAGAGATTTTCATTCAGAAATTTACCTAGTTTTACATTCAGTTTAGTTTATAAAATAATTAGGGTTCAGAAATATTGTTTTGGGAAAGGATTTTCGTTCGAGCTTTTAATCATCCTTCTGCAAATTTCGGTATTCCTTCTGTTGTACTTCAGTTTATTTTTATCGCATTGATAGTATAGAAATCGCTAGCTAGTTTCCCAAAGCCGATTTTGTTATTTTATGTTGTCTATTTGTTCAATCGTCTTAATCATGAATTCGATAGTAAATTACGTCAATTTCATTGTTGTTATCATCTCTAGTATGAGTAGCTAAATTGATTGTGCTAGGATGTAGGGGAATTATAGTGTAGGCGGCGTAGAATAATGCGGGATCGATCAAGCGTGTCGGTCGATCGATGACATACTTGGTCGATCGACTGACCTGGTAGGGTTTTACTTTCGTTTTAATTGTTTTAAGTTCTTTATTCGACAAATCAAGTGCACACGACTAGTTGAATATTTAGGATATGACTGACCCATTAGATCGAGAGATAGGGACAGTTATTAGATCACCAATTAAAATGACTAAACTATGCTGAGATCGAAAGATAGGTAAAGTTTAGATTATAAGTCACTTTTCAGGACGAGAGTCAGTATTAGTGATATTAGGGACTTATAGCGAGATCGAAAGATGCTATTTGTTAAGAGTGGACCGAGAGGACCTCTTGTTTTCCGCCTCATGTGTTTGATTTAGACCGACTTAGTTTGCTGCCGCCGAAACTATAGTGAACCGACCATCCTAGTACCCCTTCTTTTATCTGTTTTATCCGTTTATTTAGTTTATTGTCTTTTATTGCTTTTAGTATAGACCCAATCAATTCAACCCCCACTTTCGTTACCTTAGACTAAGTTAGACAATTAGAAATTACATTCGCCTCCTTGTGGTTCGACCCTGTTACCACTAGCCTAGGTTAGTTTAAATAGGAAAATATAAATCTTATTTTTGGTACATACAACGACGGGTATCACATATCATGTTTGATGAAATGCTTGATTGACAACCTAGCATGTTTCTCTTATCCTTTCAACAAGAATTGTAAGACATAAACCAACTCAAGGCTTGTTAGACCATGCATATAGTTGATTAGGAATAATTAAGTCGATTGTAGGTGTTGTAAAGTCTTGACCGACTCAGCTCCTGGACCCAAACCTTCCTAGGACTTATTTATGTTATTTCACCATGAATAGGGAAAACCAAGTCGACTTGTAGGTGTTGTAAAGTCTTGACCAACTCGGCTCCGAGACCTAAGTTTCCCCTAAAAATCGTAAGATATACACTAAATTGATTCCAACAATAATAATTGTTTGCATCTAAGAAACTTGTTTGTTTGATCTCATCATGATTCCCTTATGATCCCTTAATTCCCGAGTATTTTTTATCATTTGTTTACACTCTTGTTTCTATTTACTTTTCTTGTTTACATTTCCTTATTATAGCTTAGGACATAACTTCAACCCAAATCAATTGTGACACTAGCATAAATTGAGATAGATAGACTTATAACCCAAAGCACACTATCCCGTGGATCGACCTCGACTTAACCACTTACTAGTTGTTTGTTGAGAATATAAATGTGTTTGATTGAGTGAACAATGACTCGCTCACATCAAAATGGCGCCGTTGCCGCGGACGGTGTTATGTGATTAAATTCTTACTTGTTCGTCTATTTTAATTGTGCTTTAACCTTGAGGAACTTGTTCCTCAAGGTCATTTTTACAGTTTTATTGTAGTTTCCATGTTTGTAGTTGTATCTTTATCTTGGCTATGATGATGACCCAAGGCTTGGTATATGGAGTATGTGGTGGATCTTTTGAGTATGACTATGGGTATGAAAAGTTTGAGGAGCAAGTAAACATAAACCTACCTTACAATTCATACAATAAAAATCCTAACTACTACCTCAAATTTTCCCACCAAAATCCCCACATCCAATATCCACAACAACCATCCACCCAAGACTCACTTTACAACCAATTCCAAATGCCATAATATGACCACTTTCACACCCCCACACAACAAGAAGATGACCCAAACTTTGACATTCAAAATATGGTTCTCCAAATGATGGGAGACCAACAAAACTTCTTCAAACAAGTGCTAGAAGAAAGGCAAAATAGGGACAATGTTCTTCAAAGCATTGCTACCTATGGTGAGGAGTTAGCAATTCGAATTCCCCAAATGAAGGTAACCCAAGCAACCACTCCTCACCAATTATTGAGCATTGACCATGAATGTGAATTTGAGGTAATGACCTTTGATGAAGAAGATGTAAAGTGGGAATAGCCAATCTCCTTGAGCTCTTGTGAGTATGAAAATGTGGTATTTGATGAAGAAGACATGAGATTGAGTAAGCCAAATACTCTTAGCCTTTGTGAGTATGAGGGTGTGTCAATTGATATGAACATTGAGGTGTTGGAGAAAGAGTTAATGAGGAGGAGTGAAGCCCCCATTTTATGATTCGTATGGAGATAGCGATTATGACAAGCCTATGGATGAGGATTATGCGGAATATGTGTCTTGCAATGACTTACGGAATGAAGAAGAGGAATAGAGTTGTGAGATTACCTCACTTGAGGAACCCATCCTTGAGAAGTTAGAGGTATGCTTCCATGGAGAAGATGAATGTCTCTTTCCTATTAACTATGAAGACATTTTTACACCCACAATGGAACCTATGAATGTTGGAAATAATATGATAAACCTTCTCCAAGAGGTCAAATTGTTATATAAAAGGTACTTGGTGGAGAAGCTCAAGAACAAAGCTATGAATGAGCTTACTTGTGGAGACTTGGCCCCCACAATGTCAATTCCTAAGCTACCCCATCATCAATACTCTGAGAATTCTCCTTCTATTCTTGAAGAATTGATAAATCCAAATGCTATCATCATCACCATATTTGAGGGAGACGGGAGAGAATGGAAGCATCTCGATGACAAGAATTCTAAGCTTGCTAGTTTGAAGAGCCAAAAAGTCTATGATGAAAAGGCCAAAGTGAAGAAGCCCCTTTGGAGGATTGGCTCTATTCTATTTTGAAGTGGCAAAGGTCCTACTTATGCTTATTTGAGGCCTATTCAAAAGCGTTTGATCGCCTACTAAGATCATTAAGCTCCATGGACAATGAAATTTGTCATTTGACTTAGTTTGGTGGAGTCCTATCTCAAACCACCATTTGTAATATACTTGCATTTAGTGTAATCTTGCATGAATTCATCGCATGAGAGATGAAAAGGAGGGATCTCATATTTTGATTGAGCATCTTGAAGGAAAATGATGAAAATGAGAAGATAGAAAATGCAAAGAAATGAAGAAAATGAAGGTTTCGAGCTTTGGGCCAATTCTTGCATCAATCCGTGGGGACCGAGGCCAACTCGCGCAAGTTGACGACCAAAAGAAAGAAAAAAATTCTTTCTGCCTGAGAATCCGGGCAGATTCTTGTGAAAACAGGCGTCCCAAGCCTCAACTCGAGCAGGTCAAAACTGACTCAAGCGAGTTGACCTTGAAACTCATATTTTCTTTCATTTGGCTCGTGACATGGCTATATATGCATCCTATCTACCATCTTCATCTTCTACAATATACAAACCATTGAGATCATGATTGTAAGAACCCTTTTTTTCCCTATTTCTCATGTATAGTTGCATTTATGTAGTTACCTCATGATTAAAACCCCCTTTCTTCCAACATTAGCAATATTTTTTAAATTCGGTTTGGGGAGGTTCAACCATGAAGTGACATACATGATAGTCAATCATATAGTATAGCTTGCATTGTAATATATCTCACATGATTCATGTAGTTAGTTGTAAATATACTTGAGTTCATGCATAGTCACTAATGACCCAACCTCATTTCTCCTACACTAGAAATAATGCTTAAATCGGTTTGGAGAGGTTTGATCATAGGTGACCATAGTTTACTAGAAAACTTGCATCATTTAGTGTAGTGTAGATTGCATTCATTTGTTATATAGGTCATATAGAATTGCATTTACTTAGAGCATGTATTCACTCATATCATTGCATTTACATTTGATCTTTAATTTCCATAAACCCAAAAATCCAAAAACATGTATTTCTCTTTCATTCCTACTCCTACATGTACATTGAGGACAATGTCCAAAATAAAGTGGGGGATGCGAATTTATATTTATTTATATTCCAAAATACAAAAAAAAATGAAAAATTTCGAAAAATCCCAAAAATATGTTCTTTAATTTTAGAGTAAATTATAAATAACTCCCTTATATAATCGAGTTTTTTGAAATAACTCCCTTTTATAATTTTTTGTTCAAATAACTCACTTTTAAAACATGTTTTTATACAAATCAATGCCTCTTCACCGGATTGAGACTTATTTATGAATTTTTCGGTCAAAAATTCGTTTTTTCCGTCATTTTTCACTGATATGAGATGTTAAATTACGATTCTGCCCGTTTACTCACTATGTTGTTCTTTAAAATAAGCCAAACGACAAATTTATGCTTGATTCTTCTTCGTTCGGACTGCATGATTTGAGTGTATTATATTTAAGAGAGATTTGGAATTGTTCACATGTAATGAAAACGTAGTAGCGATGTAGGGATTACGTTATAAGAAGGGTAAATCAATCCACTTATAAAAAATAAATTTAGTTTCGGTGAAGAGGCATTGATTAGTTGAAAAACAAGTTTTATAAGAGAGTTATTTGGATAAAAAATTATAAAAGAGAGTTATTTCATAAAAGATGATTATATAAGGGAGTTATTTGTAATTTACTCTTAATTTTATAAAAACACAATCCATAAAAATTTAAAAATTTCAAAAACCAAAAACATGTTCTTTTATTTAGTATTGTAGAATTGTATATACTTGTGTTTTTCTCACATAGATACAACACTACATTTGAGGCATTGACAAAAGAATGTGAAGATTGCTTGGTATGATCGTTCTAATCCCTATTTCGTTTCCTTTTTTTTTCAGATGAGGAGGATGGGCTTATATCTCAAGGAGGATGTGGTGTATTTTGTTGTTGCGATTTGTGTATCTATGTATTGTTAGGAGTTGCATCTAGATTATATGGCATTTTAGTTGATAGAAGCATATGCATTAGAGTTGTATATATGTTAGTTGCATCATGGCATGTAGTTTGCATGGTTAGAAATATTTTGTGAAAATTCCTATTTGGGAAGCTTGACAAGTGTATATAAGGCCCTTGTAGATAATTTTTCTCCTTGAGACTTTGTTTGCTAGAATACTCTCAAGACACCCTAGGATGTGTCATATTAGTATCTTTTAACCCATGGACTAAGGCCTAGTCAAGAATACCTTGTGCTGTGATAACTCCTTGGCTACCATTTATTCCAAGGTGACCTTTGAAGCCATGCAACCGTTCTTACACTTCTATCATCATATTTTGTCAACAAAAAGGGAACGGGCATAAAAATGTCAAATTGAGTTCAAGTACCAAATCAAAATCAAATGTTTGCAAAAAATTGCATCAATGAAAAGAGGAGCAAAAATAGACTTCTATACTTTAATAGAAGTACCCTTGCTACAAATGGGGTTACTTTGAAAAATGTTCAAAAAATGCAAAATGGAAATTGCCAAGTATCAAAATGCCAAACATAAAAAATGGCATGGAATGTTCTTAATCGTCAAATGCTACAAAAATGGAGGGAAAAATAAACCCAAAAGCAAACAACTATCGTGAAACTCAAAATATCTTGATCCCTTTTATCCATAGATGATCCTATTTTTGTTGCATGGTGGAGAGGGGATGACCCTTCTTCTTGTCTAGGCAAGAGGGGGAATTCCGCGAATCTACAATATTTCTAACACTATAAGGAGTTACTCTTGACGAAAGAATTTAGCGATTGTGGACAAGAGTACCCTAGTTTAACACAACTTGGAGGTGACTTATTTGTATCCTCTTAGACTTAGTGACTTTGAGAAATAATATCTATGATGGAGTGTGTACCCTTAGATTGCTTCCCTTTTAGATGACTTCAGCCACTTAGACGAGAAAAGTGGCTATTCTTTTCTAGATGCATCCATTACTTGTTTTACGTGCTTAATGCTTGGATGTATCGCCATTTTGGCAAGCCCCACCTTGCCTTGCAAGAAGGCATCTTACCTCATAGATGTCTTGTTGTGAGTTGAAGGGGCAGAGTGAGACCCACTAATTGTCTCACATCGACTATATTATTATTAGGATAGTTTAAATAAAGGTCTAGTTCTAGTTACCCCTTTACTCGGGACGAGTAAATGTTCGGTTTGTAGATATTTGATGTGACTCCTATTTAAGCAGATTTAGTCTCTTAGCTAGCCTAGTTCCTATGCTTTTTACTATGTATTAGGGTCGTTTCTTGTCTTTAGCCTCCTTCTATATATATTCTATGAGGTATGGTGTTCATTGTAGGAGAAGAGCACTAATCATGCCTTAATAGAGTGAAGCGGAGCTAAATTAATAACATATAAGTATCAGGCATTAAAGAGGGAGATAATACCTAAGGCCCAAGTCAATAAGGCAAAGAAATCGGCAATGACAAGCGACTCCCATGACCCCTCAATGATCCCCACGGATCTTGAGGAAGTCATAAGAAGAGAAGGCTAAGCTGACCCATGATCCGGGCGTTCCGAGCTCAAGTCAGGCATCCCAACGCTCAAGACGGGCGTCCCAGGACCGGGATGAGCGGATTCCCTTACTGCACGAGCATGCCTCAAGAGCAGGTCGTGGGGTTCCTCCTGGGACTTGCAAGGCTCTAATCTTCTTTTAAAGGGTCTAAGCGTCATTTAAGCCCTTAGTTAACCTAATCCTTGTACTACTATATATACTCCGTTTGTAATAATCAAGGGACTAGGCTTCCTTAGTTTAGATTAAGCTTTCTTTGATTAGATTAGGAGTAGATTAGAATAGATTAATCTTAATCATTCCACAAATTGCACTTTAATCCTTCCTCAATTATTTTTCAACATTTCTTATTGGGTAATTGAAGATTATTAGGTTATTATTTGGAGAATTGACAACTCTTCATCAATCAATCAAGTTCTCTTCTATTATTTTTTTCCTTTCCATTTGTTCAACTTAAGATTGGTATAATTCCTTTACTCTTTACTTTATTGCTTATTGTTTTACTCTTCTATCATGTTTATACTTGTTAAAACACCATTGTTAACATGTTTTTCATGATAATGAGTGATTAGTTTCCTAACTAGGGATTAGTGGGGGATTAGGGGAGTTAATCATGGGGACGATTTATGCTTAATGAGTTCATATGAATGCTTGCTTATTGTTTTTCCAACTTATTCACATGTCATGTTTGATGAAATGCTTGATTGACAACCTTGCATGTTTCTCTTATCCTTTCAGCTAGACGTATAAGACATAAACCAACTAAAGACTTGTTAGACCATGCATATAGTTGATTAGGAACAATTAAGTCGATTGTAGGTGTTGTAAAGTCTTGACCGACTTGGCTCCGAGACCCAAACCTTCCTAGGACTCATTTATGTTATCTCACTATGAAGATGGAAAACCAAGTCCACTTGTAGGTGTTATAAAGTCTTGACCGACTCGGCTCCGAGACTTTAGTTTCCCCTAGAAATCGTAAGATATACACTAACTTATTCCAACAATAATAATTGTTTGCCTCTATGAAACTTGTTTGTTTGATATCACCATGATTTCCCTATGATCCCTTGATTCCCTAGTATTGTTTATCATTTGTTTACACCCTTGTTTCTATTTACTTGTCTTGTTTACATTTCCTTGTTGTAGCTTAGAACACAACCCCCCAAATCAATTATGACACTAGCATAAATTGAGATAGATAGACTTAGAATCCAAAGTACACCGTCCCGTGGATCGACCTCGACTTAACCACTTACTAGTTGTTTTTCGAGAATATAAATGTGTTTTAATGAGTGAACAATGACTCGCTCACATCAACTCGATAGAGTACCCAAAATCTCATAAATCCGTAGTATTACAATGATTTCCTCAGGCTCGCAAACTTGAGCGGGCATTCTATAACAATGACTCTTCTAGACTCTGATTCT
Source organism: Silene latifolia (assembly GCF_048544455.1). Classification (NCBI taxonomy): domain Eukaryota; kingdom Viridiplantae; phylum Streptophyta; class Magnoliopsida; order Caryophyllales; family Caryophyllaceae; genus Silene; species Silene latifolia. The sequence continues at coordinate 27,303,553 of NC_133538.1, forward strand.
ATCACAACGATCAGCGGGTAGGCCCATATTTATGGGTTGCGAATAAATCTGACCGTCTTCTACTACTTCCGATTCTGCACCGCCAAGGTCACAGTGCCGAGCAGGGGACTGTGCCGTTGGAATGGGAAAATGACTTTGTGGATTGGGCTGAAGGTGAAAGAGACATATATAGTGATATTGTCTCTGAATTCCAAAGGATGGGGTAACAAAAAATATACTCCCTCCATTCAACTCCACACTACACATTTGCTTTTTTATGTTTGTCAACGCTTGTTTTTTGCAATAAATATCTTTAGCTACGTATTTTCAAAAATTATAAAAGTTAGATATTTTTAATGTACTCCTAAAGACCTATATCATTATAATAATTTATTTGGTGGATTGCCTTTAAGTGTAAGGAGCACCGTACTCCCGGAGGACATAAAAAATTTTCTGGTGATATTGTCTCTGAATTCCAGAGGATAGGGTAACAAAAAAACGTAACAAAAAACATAAATAATTAAACTTTAATTCAAAGAACCACCATAATCCAAATACAACTTATAATGCTAGAGAAAAATTAAAGACCTAATTATTAGAATCTGTTGAAGTATTAGGATACTCATCATAAATTTCGGTATAGAGCAAGTCGTAGATCGGCCCTTCATTATTACCGGGCAGCGCATGTGGAATGGCCTCTTTCTCTCATGACATAAACGCGGTGTCAAGAATGTGATGCCTCCTGTAATGTCTCAGCAGATGATGATCAAGAATAGTCGCAACCCATAGATAAGGGCCTTGTTGTCTATCATCCGAATAGAATTCCTATTTTCCCGCATCTTCCCGCGCAAATCTAGCCCCTAATTTTTTTACATGGCGAAAACTATCATGGAAGTTGGCTTCATCAAACTCGATAAACCGAAGCCTCCAAAACCTTACTTATTTGTCGACACAGGGTACACTTTTTTAACCGCGGTGAAACCGAAGTCATGAAGCATTTGCGTCAACCACCCAAAATCAGGGTTTAAACCCTTTTCATTCTCATCATAATGAACCGGGATATTATGGAGAATGAAAATAAAAGGCTGTGCGTAACGAGAACGCGATTGTAGCTCCGATACACCAGCCATATTTTATTTAGAGAGACATTAAAGAGTAAATGTTTGACAATTTAGATTTTGACCTAAAACATTATGAAGCCATATTTATAGAATTATTTTGGTCAAATTGAATATTATTGATCAATTTCAATATTTATTAAAGTTCTGATAAAGTTTTGCATGCAGTGGTCAAATTGAGAAATCTAATCAAATAGTGACAACGGTTGAATTGAAAAACCATTCTTTCATAATAGCAAATGATAACGGTTACAAGAAACCCGCAGCTATAATATAACAACGGGTACCACAAACTGTTGTTGGTGTTAATTAAGTAACGGTTTTCGAAATGCCATTTTCTTAAACAGGTAACGGTTTTCTAACAACCGTTGATAAAAATGATTCTATAACGAGTTTTTGGAAACCGTTAAACGTTTTTTATAACGGTTTGTTAAGCAGCCTTTGTCACATTATAATAACAACGGTTTTCAAGGGAAACCGTTTTTCTTATGAGCGCGGTCTAGGTTTCCGCCAATATTTGGAAAACGGTAATCTAAGTGTCATTATTATATGCATTAAACCGTTGTGATATGCTCGTTATTGATGTCCAGATTTGGCGTAGTATACCTTGAAAGCAAAATCATCAATCACGACAATTAAAATAGTTAGAATTGCTCCTCTTGAAAGCCTTCTCCTAAATTACACAATAATTATTCACAATTACTAACTAATCTCGCAATCCAATCAATATTTAATCTAACAATCCACCACCAATACCCCCAAAACCACGGTCAACACATGACTAACCCGCCACCCACATACGGTGGTCAATTCCACGGTCAACCACGCACGCCTAAGTCAATTGACGGTCAACTCCTCTCGGTCAACGGGTGGTGGAGGGTCACGGTCAAGGGTGGTCAACGGCATTAAAATCTGAACAACTAATTATAAGACTGTTTTAAAAAAATTTTGCCATTAGATCTTAAGATGAAAAGATGAATGAATAACTGGTTTCTAATCTTCATTTTCTCTCTCTCTCTCTCTCTCTCTCTCTCTCTCTCTCTCTCTCAGATTTATGTGAGCTTTGTAAAGCAAATAGGAGTTATGTGTGGGTATATAGGAGTTTATATAGTATTGGTAGTTGTAGGAAGTTTCTGGTAAACCCTCTATTAGTATTTACTAGTGTGTTGCCCGTGCGTTGCATGGATTTTAAAATAATTGACTAAATGTATAATGTGTAAGGACGTTTTAACCTTTATTGTGTAAAGAGGATTGTAAAAAAAAAATTTATGCTAACATAATTTTATTAACGATCATTATTGCTTCAACTTGTGATTTTATTAGCTAGACTGATTGACACTTCGATGACAAATGTTTTCCTTTAGATAATAGTCTTGAGAGGTTTTTTTTGATAAAAAATGATAATTCATTTGTATTTTAATTCACATTACATACAATATGTACACATTTTCTCTCTCTTGATCTATGAAGAAAAAGTATGATAAATGACCAATGTATATGCGATATAACCTTAGGCCTTAGATCACTTCTTTTCGACATGTCCTCCACCTCACTTCAACCACGCATTTATATGATGTACTCAATTATTGTCAATGACTTTTGAAACGTTTCTGACAATGAATTAATTTTGAGCTCTTTTTTTCATCATCAAAATATTCTTATTTCTCATTTTCCGTTTAACGTTGTTCTTACTGCTATATCACCTCTTGTTACTCATTTTAAAGTTTATCCCTAGGCCTCTCTTATTTTAAACAGTGCTCTTACTCTCACGTCACCCTTCTTTTTGGGCTCAACTTTAAATGGTTAGGTTCTGCTCGTACCTAGAACCGTATTTCTCTTTTCTTGTGACTTGCATGGTTGGTTATATTCCCACATAATGTTACCCTCTTCTCTCAGGGTTTGCCTATTTCGCTTTCTTGTGGCATATGTCAACATCATTTTAAGAGCATCATTCACATACTGTGGGATTGTCCCTCGCTTTTTAATGTAGAGGGTTCTTGTCAGCTCTCGCTTACTTTTTATGTACTCCTTTAATTTGCTGAGCTCCACCAGCCTAGATTACAAAACCTCAATCACTCCAACTCTCTTGATTTACAATGATCTTTTATCCTTAATCATGTGCCTTTGGTCAACTCAGTGTTAGAGATTTGGGTCCGTAATGGCTTTCTTCTACTCGTTGTCATTGCTTTTCTTAGTCTCTTGCCAATATTCTTAGAAGAAAACGCCCTCAAACACAATTCAACTGAATCTATTGGCCCCTCCAGATCATGCGTTTGATGTTCTTTGTTTTTGGCAATGGCACTTGGAACGTTTCTGACAATGATTTTATTATTTGTGCTCTTTTTTTCATTATCAAAATATTCTTGTTACACATTTTCCTTTAAACTTCATTCTAACTGTGATATCATCTCTCGGTGCTCCTTCAAAACCTAACAATATCACCTTAAACTTCTTGTCTTGGCCCTACCTTAAATAATTTTAGGGTCTAATAGTACCCAACACCGTATGTCTCTTTTTGTGGCTTACTTGATTTGGTGGGGGTATACTCCACATAAAGTTACCCTCTCTTCTCGGAGTGTTGTCTATTTCGCCTTCTTGTGACATGTGTAACCACCATTCTAAGAGCACCATCCATATTTTCATAACCCTTTCTATAATTCTAATAATTATACTCCAGAGTCCCAGCTAAAAGAAGTGGAAAACACCGACACAGACTTGCCTATAACACATTTTCCGGCCTAACACTAAGTCTCCCTTAAGACGACACTTTTGGTCTTAAGCATAAGATGGGTGAAGTACATACAAATTGTGTATAAAAGAATGCATAGGGAAAAATAATATATTTGACTTATATACACAAATGGTATTGTACCCGACCTGATAACAAAAGACTTTTTCTTAGTATTATTTGCTATTTCAAAAATTGACACATATTTATTTACGTGGTATATAATTTGCTAGCCAGATAACGAAAAAACAAAAAAAAAAATAGAAGGGTTTATATTTTCTTTATTGAAAAAGAGCCAGTTGAACACAATACTTAGATCATATTTAGATTAGAAGTCAGGACCTTGTAGTCTTGTAGGTGTATTTGGGAGAAAAAAATTGCCAAAATGGATATATACTAATGTTATGTTTTAATGTTGGAGCTCTAACCAAATTAGGAGGATAATATAATTTAAAATGAATATGATCATATAATTTAAACCAGTTAAAACATTAACATTATGTTGTACTCTCTAGATTATAAACATTTGAGTCTAACTCAAGTTATTCAAATAGTATTTCTAATTATCTTTCTCTGGAGGTAGTGTAGTAGATTGATAGTAATTTCAATTCTAAGCCGAAATAGCAGCTACGTAAAGATATGTACATTGACAATACTAAAATATGTTGAGTTGAGAAATTATTTTATATTTTTCTTAAAAAAAAGTTACCCTAATTTTGTATACCATATAAAAAAATACCATGAAAATTGTAGCTGTATATTTGATTTCGGCAAGCTTTCATGTGAACTCACTTAACTGGCTTTGAATATAATATACGGAGGAAATAAAGTTATTAATCAAAGAAAATTAGTAAAATATAAGCAGATAGAGTAAAAATACGGCTGTAATTTGAAGGAGCTAACCCAAATGAAATATCACAGAAGTTTACTAATTCTAGTAGAAATGGTAAAAATAAATAATTAATTAGCTAAAGTCTACTAATTTTAGTAGAAAATTGAAAATTAGTTATCTTAAAATAAAGTTTTCTATTTCTAATAGAAATGTTGAAATATTATTTATTAATTAGAGTGTTTTAAAAAACTTGGAGACTACCTCGTCGCTCGAAAAAAGCCTCAAATATATATTTATATTAATTGATTATTTAGTATTATTATTATTATTTGAAGTATGTAGTACCCACTAGCCAGGCAAGCCCGACGACTAGCCGTACCAAAATAACTCCTCCTTCCCACCAGTGGCAGCTCACCACCACCCCTTGCCTGCCCGCCAGGCTACTCGCCATCACCAGTGGCGGCTCGCCACCCCTGCTACCTCCCACTTTCCACCAACATGGTTTACTCCTTTTTTTTAAGAAAGAAGTTCATGTCTTCCCTCCTTAAAAAGAACTTCATCCCGAAGTTCACCACACTAGTAACACACAAGCCTCACCAAGACCAAAAATCAATTCAAGTAAATGGTCTTTAAGTCTAAATAATTGTCATGGTATTATATTCTACTCCCCTAAAAGAAAAGGTTACATCCCCGTAACCAACCTTGCCTTAGTAAAAAAGATGGGGATACTTCTCTCTTATTGCAACTTCAGCTTCCCAAGTAGCTTCGTCAACATTATGATTAGTCCACAATACCTTAACCAAAACAGTCTCACCATTCCTTGTCTTTCTCACCTTTCTATTCAATATCTCTTTAGGATCCTTGACATAGGACAACTGTTCATCCACCTCAACTGTCTTAGCTGCTAGCACATGTGAAGGATCACTCACACATCTCCTTAACTGTGAGATATAAAAAACATTATGGACTCTGTCTAAAGCTGGAGGTAGTGCGAGACGATACGCTACTTCTCCAACCCTACCCAGAATCTCACTAGGCCCCATATACTTCTAACTTAATTTTCCCCTCTTCCGAAATCACATCACCCCTTTCATTGGTGACACCGTAAGCAACACCTTGTCCCCCACAACAAAATCAGTATCACCTCTTTTCAAATCTGTATAGCTTTTCTGTCTGTATTGAGCAGCTCTCATCTTCTGGCGAATTACATGAACTTGTTCAACCATCTCCTGAATCATCTCTGGCCCCAAAGTAACCGCATCAGATTTGTCATTCCAGCACACAGGCCTCCTGCACATTCCTCCAATTGCTTCTTAATCTCCTTCAACTCCTTAGGTCTCATCCTATAAGGTGCTTTAGAAATAGGTCCCGTCCCAGATTTCAAGTCAATGCCAAAATCAATGTCCCTTTTTGGTAGTAACCCTGGAATCTCATCTAGAAACACGTCTTCGAACTCTATTGTGACGTCAATTTCGTCCGCCCCTGACACCCCTTTGCTCGTATCTCTTACATGACAAAGAAATAACTGACCTCCCATCCTCACGCATGATTTTAAGGTAACATTTTAAATAAGTCTCATCTTAGGTTTCACCATAAATCCCTTATAAGACACTCTTGCTCCCTTGGGTCCTCTCAAGTTAACTTTCTTTTGATAACAATGTATAAAAGCTCTATATTTTCCCAACTAATCCAGTCCCAAGATCATCTCAAAGCCTCCCAAAGGAAATTTAATTAAGTCGGTAAGAAAATCCACCTCCCCAGCTTTAATGGTCACATCTTCATATACACGGTCACAAAGTATGGGTTCCCCAGTAGGTATGTCAATTAAATCTTTAATGACATCATATTGCTTCAAATATAATACTCTAACATGCTCACGAGATATAAATGAATGGGTAGCCCCCGAGTAAAACAAAACAAAAGTAGGTTTAGAGTTGACAAGAAAGGTACCTGTAACCACATGAGCATTCTCCTCAGCAGCTTCCTTTCCCATCATAAATAATTTACCAGTGCTCTTGGCCCCACTCTGCATTGCCTTATTTGATGCTGCCACACTTCTTGCCAAACTTTGATGAATGCCTCCATTATTTTGCCTCTACTAAGATCCATTCATATTGCTTTGATTGGTGTAGTTAATGAAACAGTTCTTGTTTGCGTAGTTGTTGACACTCCTCTGATTAATCTAACCCCCAGATCTCTGGTTACTCCTATAACTTGGCGCAGGTGTGCGAAAAACTTACCCTTGGCTCCTATTTCCATATCCTCCATTCTGATTACCGATAAAAACTCTGAAAGTGATGGCTTTGTGGCCTATCCTTCCACACCTGAAACTGCTCACTCCACTAGGCGCGTTAATGCTTGACCGAGCACCCCCATGGTTGATACCACCTATAATGCCGCGCCACTTGAAGTGTAGTACCAAAACGGATTGTTGTTCAGCTTCTTGTTTCCTCCAGTGCCCTCACTAGCGGACTCCATCTTTCTCTTCTCGCCCTTTTGCCTTCTTTTCCTCCTTAATCATATTCACTATTCTCTCAGCATGCCCCGCTCTCTGGTATACATCATCCATACTAGTTGGCACCCCAGTAGCTAGTCTCTTCTTAATGGTAGTGGATATACCCTTCTCAAATTTCACAGCTAGAATTCGTTCCCATAGTTCAGGTCAGCTACATACTTTGACAGATTCATGAATTTGTTGTTGTACTCTTCTACGATCATCTCGTCAGTCATCTAAAAGAAATCAAATTGAGATCTAATCTTACTCCTGACGTGCTCAGGAACAAAGGTATCCCTGAGTATACTCTTAAAGGTCCTCCAGGGTATGAAAGGCTCATCACATAACTTAATGGCTTCCTTCATTCTCTCCTTGTTTCTGTTCCACCATATACCTGCATTTCCTCTTAAATAAAACACAGCTTGGTGAACTCGCAACTCCTTGGGACAGGCTATCAGATCAAATATGTTATCAAACACCCTACACCATTCGCTTAGTAGTGCAAGTTCTCATGTGCCCTCATACTTAGCCGGATTATATTTGGCAATGGCTGCTTTAACCTTAGACAGATTCATCTCTTATCTTTTGCCCTTTAAGGCTTCAGTCAAAGCCTCATTCATCTTCAGCAGCCTCTTTATCTCCTCAGCTGACATTGTAGTAGGGATGGATTTCTTTGGTGCCATTTAGTCTATTTAAGAAGTAAACGAGAAAACATAATGTAACACCCCCATTTATCAAGGGGCCTTTAGCAAGACATACGTCAATAAATAAGAGTGTTACCATCTCAGTTTCCTAAGGTAGCAAGTACAAAGACAAACATAGCTTAAGGTACTTTAAAAAAAATATTGTTGAACTGAATAACTTAAGAGGTTTTACTATAACTCAACTGAACTTGTTTAAAATAACTTAAATTACAAAGCAGCGGAAACAAAATAAATAAGGTTCTTAAGACACTAAGTGATAACTAGACTTTGGAAGGTCATCTCGTCCCAAGCTCTCCAAAAGGTATCTAGCTCATCTCAAAATCCAACCTGTTCGTTTAGTCTGCTCCCCACTTAACCGGAAATATTAAATGGTTCATAACAGTACGCCATTAATTAAAGCAGGTATCAATTTTATTTTTGACAGGACAAAAAACAAACGTCATCCAACGGTTGAGTATAAAACTAAACAACAATACATAGTAACGAATAGACCTGCAATGCATAACAATAGTACGAAAAACAACCAACACATCCAAGACACACGGCCTACATACCGCACACCGCACACCTAACACCACACTCCCCTTGCTCCAAAATCACCTACACCACACGCACCATTGTGCGTGGGCCTTCAGGACCACGGCCAAACCCCTAACACCACCGTGCCTAGCCTCTCAATCAACATCAGGACCACGGATCTTCAGCACCCCGTGCCTGGCCTACTAATTCATATCACCCCATACGCCCTTTAACAATTCCACACTATATTACAAATTAACAACAGCAAAAAATATAACACCCAACTTCAAATGTAATCAATAGAATTACCAACAGCATTACAATATGATAATTTCATTAACTTTCTCATGATATGACAAAACACACAACCTCTTTTATATTTCATCTAACTCAACAACAAGACAAATAACATAACTTTTAATTCAAAGATAATAGGTGAGTAGTTTCCTACCACTACGCCAAATAAGTCCATCAATAACGGTCAGATAATGCAATTACCGTTTTTAAATCGAAACACGGAACCGTTATTGCAACGACGGTTGTTAACTATATACCATGGTTGTACAAACAAGCGACCGTTATATAATATTAATAACGGATCTATAATACCGTTATGACAACTCAAGAACCGTTATAAAACTATTGTTAAATATGTTTATGGCAACGGGTTTACTTTTAAGAAACCGTTATTAAATCTTAATAACAATTTCAAATCCGTTGTCGTAGTTTACTATTAACAATGGTTTAGTGGTACCACAACCATTGTTAAATAATATATATGATAACGGTTCATTTCGTTATCTTACTTAATTGAATGTCAAAATTTAACAACGGCTTTATTACATGCAAAACCGTTGTTATATTTATTTATTGACAATGGTATGTAACCGTTATCTATTTTTATTGATGAAACTTTGACAACAGTTCTGTTTAAATAAACCGTTGTAAAAGTTTTGAATTCGACAATGGTTATTGTTTGTTATCTTATATTTTTTTGTGGTTTGAATGGGAGGGAAAATATGTCAACGGTTATATATCTAAATAAAACCGTTGTCAAATAATTATTTACAACGGGTTGTTTTTAATCGTTATCGTTTTTAATTATTATTTTTTTGTAAAAAAATTGTTTTCGCTTTCTCTAGCAGCTGCTGAAATGCTATTTTTTCAGCAGCGTTTCTAGCTAAACGCTGCTGAAATGCTATTTTTTCAGCAGCTACTGAAAAATAGCATTCCAGCAGCCGTGCACTGCAAAAATTCAATCCTGCATCAAAATATTACATCCCATGATCAATTAAAAAACCAACTTCCTAAAAAAAAAAGCCAATACACAACTTCCTCAAAAAAATCAAAAGAAGCCAATACACAACGACTCTCTATATACACACGTACATAAAGCATGAGCAAACTCTTGAGACTCCACTAATGAAACAACATAATTGGCCCACATATTTCTCAATTTGGTGATGTCCTCTGGCGAATATTTTAGGGCTTTGATGAGCATTAGTGGAAACTACAATTCAAAATATACATAATCAAGATAGACAGAATACATGGAAGTATACAGAACTGAATTCAATTTACGTCAGAAATAGTTTTTAAATCACACTAACCCGTATCGGAATGGTAGAATAATTTCCGTTGATAACCTCCCACATGGACAGACAAACGTAAAAGGTGTATTGTTTGTCGTCTTGTGCTTTAGGAGACTATTATATAAATCACACACAAATCAGCTGAATTAGATAATTAACCTCTCGCATAAACATAAAGTAAATGATACGATTAATTATTAAGAATACACTTACTAATGGCGTGATAAAATTGGGATCAGTGTTGCTTTCATATTTCCCAAGTGGACATAATCTTCTTTTTGCTTCAAAAACACTAATTCATAAATATACACACATGCCATTATTATTTGCATATATATGGCTCAAGTCATACAATAACAAATGACATTATTGAAGGTTGTAAACTTACTCAGTTATCATCTTTACTATACTGTTAGAGGGTTTGCCTTTGCGAGAGTCAATCCAGTACACTGTTTTTGTTTCCACTTTGATTACCAGTAGTACCCAATGCTTCCTATTCAATTTGGGACATTGGACTGTTAATTAGTTCATTTACACGCATGTAAGCAAGTTAATAATAAATTTATAGAATTGTGACTCATTATAATAATTACGTACTATACATACATATTCTCATTGTAGGGGGCAAGCCATAGGTTTTTGATCGACATCAACCGACGAGCGATACTATTTATTTGTTCTTCGTATGAAATTATGTGCACAGAGAATGCCTTAAGACTCAAGAATCCGTAGGCGTGAATTGGGAACTTCCTCTCAGCGATCTGATTAGTCAGGTACCTAATACGTCACATGGAACGAAGAATGTAATTGTAATTGATAATTTAAACAAACATCATTATTCGTAAATGGAAATGACAAAATAGTTTTATTAATAAAACTTACTTCATCCAAATCTAAATGTGAACAACATCTAAATTGTCAAGGTCGACAAATTTCATCAGTTGCTTCGGGTCCAGTATGGCTATATCAGCCACGCCCATAATTTCTTCTTCAATGTTAATCATGACTACATCCTCTCTAGGTGACTTCTTTACAGCCAGGTTGTACAAAGCCTTCAGCGAAGTAGTTTTCATTTTTTTCATATATGCACATGATTCATAATAAGAAGCATAAGCAGGCTTGATTGTAACAAAAGTAGCTAGCTTATATTGTATGTCGTGTGGTTTTGTTTTTAGGGAAGACGTAGTCCTTTCGGTGACTTTGTCCATTGTCGTAGTAGTAATTGCTTTAGCTGCCGCCATGGCTTTGCTTATCTTCTGTAAATGTAAAGAATAAAGTATTTACGATATGTTAATATTCGTACCCTAATATATTTAAAGAACAAGTAATAATGAACGGCTGCATATAGGTACCTCTGAGATGACAACATTGATGAGGTTGTCAGGCTATTGCATATAAGAACATAGGGCTTCATTCAAATAAGTGACCTCCTCATTAGTAAATGGTACTTTTACTTCCCCATACTCGTCTTTCTATAATTGGGACACTTCCACTTTCCTGCATTTGTCACGAAGGGGTATACCATGAACCTTAACTTGTTGAATACGGTCATAAGCGAACATGTATCCCCTCGCAACAACAACTTTTTGTTTCCCCTGTTGATACGTGCCTAATGTATAGTCTTTTTGGCCTATTTTAGCACGTATTTCTATGCATTTATCTACTATTTTTATAGTATTTTGCCCCGAATTAGCTACTTTGGTGTATTTTATCCTTTTTATAGGAATGATCGCGAAAGTGGTGGAACCATGCTCCTTTTCGTCCTTTTTGCATGCATTTAGAGGAGACGGGATTGTCCCAGAGTGAGATGTTGCACCTGGAAGCGTCGTTGCACGCATTACGAGGCACTTGGGTGAAGACGTGAGCTGAATTGAAGACCCAAGTGGTCTATCGAGCTGATTGGTGGTCTATCGAGCAGTTTATAGGACGATCGAGTGGTCCCTAAGCTCCCCAAGGCTCGATCGAACTATTCCTTACTCGATCGAGTAAGATGCACATGATCCAGGCCTCGATCGAGTGACCTGTTGGTCGATCGAGGGCCTTCTGTTGAGACATTGGTCGATCGAGTGGTGTTGCCTACTCGATCGAGAGGATTTCGACTTCGTGGGCTTAATCAGTCCGTGTTTTATATTTCCGCATAAACACTTAGGGGTTTTGGCTATTTAACCTATGTTTTACTAGGTTATTAGTCATTCATTCGGACTATTCCTTTGACTATCTCTTTTACTATCTTTCACATTAGAACTACTGCTACTTTCCTACGTTACTTTTTCTCCTTCTCTTTGTTGCTTGCGTTTTGGGATTATTTCACTCGGACTCGGTTGTTCTTTACGCCGGAATCGCTTAGATTGTAATCTCCTTTCTTCTCTTAATAATAATTAACCTTTTGTTGCATTGTTTTCTTGTTATTGTTATCATTCTTTCTGCCCTAATTTATATTATTGCATTTTATTGTTATTTCGTCATGTCTTCTGCTGGAATCTTGTTTGCTGCTAGTTCCATTAATAATATGAGTAGCTAAACCCTTTCATGTTGGGATTAGGGGATCTGCGGTAGAATAATGACGACGCAGTGAATGAATTAGACGAATTGACATAAGAGACTCTGTCACTATAGCAATATAACTGTAATTCTCGACCTAGTTGAGTGCACGCTTCTATGTCACCCATTAATCTGCTACAATTAATCCTGGATCGAAAGATTGGACTAAATAGGCCTGCTATAAACAGGAGACTACCCTAATGAGGACGAAAGTTAAGTTAGTGGTATTTTAGGGTGGGAAGTGGACCGCAAGGACCTTCTAATATCCGTCTCGCATTAGTTAAATCCCCCGAGTCATTTACGCTAAGTTGTTGTACTACCGTAGTGAACCGAGTTCCCGACATGTCCCCCTCTTATTGATAGTTTTAAATCATTTTCCCGCTTATCTCTGTTCTTCTCTTTATTTCTCTTCCTTCAACTCCGTAGTTAGAACCAAAAATTCAATCAACCCCAATTGTTACCATAGGATTAGAAATAGATAGTCAGTAGTTGCATTACCTCCCGAGGATTTGATACTCACGCCTCTACTACATTTTTAGTTGAGACCGTTAGGTTTATTTTTGACAGTGCGCGACGGACGTGTCAAATTTTGGCGCTCGTTGCTTTAGGACGAGTAGCTATCTTGGTCTACTCACTTCCCCAGTTTTAAAATTTGGTTTGGGGAAGTTCGTGTTTTGTATGTTCTCTTACTCTTTTTATTTCGTCTCCTTTATTTTTCTTTTATTGGTTGTATACTCCCGTCCCCCATTTTTCTTTGGTGTATCTTTGGAGGACAACGAGGGCGTTGTCCATTTTGGTTTGGGGAGGGTATTGCATCCTTTTGAGTCTGCATCTGCATTTGTTTTGCATTCACGTTTAATTTTTCAGTTTGCATTTGTTGTTTATTTTCAAAAAATCAAAAATCCAAAAAAATTAGAAAATTTCAAAAAACTCAAAAATATTCACGTTTAATTTTGCATATAGGTTGAGTCGGAACGGTAGATTTCCGTGATGAAATTGCACTTAACTTGTCATACCACTTGAGCCTTGCACTTTATTGATGGTTTTTAGCTTTGTCAATACGCATAGTCTACAATTTCTTTCAAATAATAGCTGATCGTTTAGACTTGACCTGATAAATTGGCAAACTACTTAAAAATTCTGAGTTTTAGAGCTATAATTGGTGCCATTCATGACCAGTTCATTAGGAATTTTGAGAGTAGTACTCCTTGCATAGCATGTTCGTCTCATTTGCACATTTATGACATTCAATTTCTCGTCAAATGCACATATTCGGGTCTGCGGTTGGTGTCACATGCAGGGAGGGTCTTGCAAATTCCCCCTTCTTTACATCTTTCACCCATTTAGCTCCACATTGACCAAAACTTGCCTTTTTGACCCATTAGCTACATTCCAAACTAAGCTTGCCTAGTCAAGCTAGTTAGTCTGTCCTTTTGTGGTATGTTTTCCGTTGCAGTTTGGTCCGTAATTCCCGTTTGGAGTTGGTGTTTGTATTAAGGAAGGAGGAAGAGAAAAAAAAAAGTATTGAAAAAAAGAAAAAAAAACAGAGAAACGTGAAAGAAAAGAAGAAAAGAAAAAAAAGAAAATGAAAAAAACATGATGAGATTCACGTACAAAAGAAGAAAAAAAAGAGGAAAAAAGTTGTGAAAAAGTTGGACCCTCTTGTCAGAGTTGAGAAGATGTTCGAAGATGTACAATCGACAAGAGGGTTGGTTGTTCCAGTTAGTTGTCTCAGACGGTGTTTAAAAAAGGGAACTTTGTGACCGTCTAGCTCCTCCACTCTTATTCTATATTTTTTGAGGAGATTGTGCTTTCAGTCTAGTGAGTTTTGTGCCAAGTGAAGGGCACCTGTGTTAGTCTTTCAGTCAGTTTGAGATCCGGATGGTTTATTATGGTCCTGTTAGGAACTAGCTTGACGCTTTTACCTCCACATTTCCATAACTTGTTTTGCCTTTTCTCACCTGAACCTCACTATTCCCATATTAATTGCAAATCCTCGGCTGTGACGGACATTATTTGGTTGGAGTGTGTGCATTAGCACTTGAATTGTCTTTCATTTTTGTTGCATGCATGCTATGTAGGTCGCAGTTAGGCGAGTGACTGTCTTTTCTTCTCTCTTTTACATATTAAATTTGCCCTTTGCTTCATGAGAGAAGAGTGACCACGTGAGAGTCCAGTTTTGTTGGTCTTGCAAGGTCGATAGGTCATCTTTATTTATGAACAGCTTATAATTCGTTTGCGTATTGACTGCCTAGCTTTAACTATTGATTTCTATTGCATTAAATTGGTTCAAGTAGACAAGTTAAGCTAGCTCTGAGTTATCATTTCCGTTCCATTAGTTTTGTTTTGAGTTTACTCGAGGGCGAGTAAAGGTTTGGTTTGGGGAGATTTGATACGTGCCTAATGTATAGTCTTTTTGGCCTATTTTAGCACGTATTTCTATGCATTTATCTACTATTTTTATAGTATTTTGCCCCGAATTGGCTACTTTGGTGTATTTTGTCCTTTTTATAGGAATGATCGCGAAAGTGGTGGAACCATGCTCCTTTTCGTCCTTTTTGCATGCATTTAGAGGAGACGGGATTGTCCCAGAGTGAGATGTTGCACCTGGAAGCGTCGTTGCACGCATTACGAGGCACTTGGGTGAAGACGTGAGCTGAATTGAAGACCCAAGTGGTCTATCGAGCTGATTGGTGGTCTATCGAGCTGTTTATAGGACGATCGAGTGGTCCCTAAGCTCCCCAAGGCTCGATCGAACTATTCCTTACTCGATCGAGTAAGATGCACATGATCCGTGGCCTCGATCGAGTGACCTGTTGGTCGATCGAGGGCCCTCTGTTGAGACATTGGTCGATCGAGTGGTGTTGCCTACTCGATCGAGAGGATTTCGACTTGTGGGCTTAATCGACGTGTTTTATATTTCCGCATAAACACTTAGGGGTTTTGGCTATTTAACCTATGTTTTACTAGGTTATTAGTCATTCATTCGGACTATTCCTTTGACTATCTCTTTTACTATCTTTCACATTAGAACTACTCGCTACTTTCCTACGTTACTTTTTCTCCTTCTCTTGTTGCTTGCGTTTTGGGATTATTTCACTCGGACTCGGTTGTTCTTTACGCCGGAATCGCTTAGATTGTAATCTCCTTTCTTCTCTTAATAATAATTAACCTTTTGTTGCATTGTTTTCTTGTTATTGTTATCATTCTTTCTGCCCTAATTTATATTATTGCATTTTATTGTTATTTCGTCATGTCTTCTCACTGGAATCTTGTTTCTTTGCTAGTTCCATTAATAATATGAGTAGCTAAACCCTTTCATGTTGGGATTAGGGGATCTGCGGTAGAATAATGACGACGCAGTTGAATGAATTAGACGAATTGACATAAGAGACTCTGTCACTATAGCAATATAACTGTAATTCTCGACCTAGTTGAGTGCACGCTTCTATGTCACCCATTAATCTGGCTACAATTAATCCTGGATCGAAAGATTGGACTAAATAGGCCTGCTATAAACAGTAGACTACCCTAATGAGGACGAAAGTTAAGTTAGTGTATTTTAGGGTGGGAAGTGGACCGAAAGGACCTTCTAATATCCGTCTCGCATTAGTTCGTCTGAGTCATTTACTGCTAAGTTGTTGTACTACCGTAGTGAACCGAGTTCCCGACATGTCCCCCTCTTATTGATAGTTTTAAATCATTTTCCTGCTTATCTGTTCTTCTCTTTATTTCTCTTCCTTCAACTCCGTAGTTAGAACCAAAAATTCAATCAACCCCAATTGTTACCATAGGATTAGAAATAGATAGCTGTAGTTGCATTACCTCCCTGAGGATTCGATACTCGACTGCCTCTACTACATTTTTAGTTGAGACCGTTAGGTTTATTTTTGACAGGTACGCGACAGACGTGTCACCTGTAAATAAAACAGACGACAAGCCACCTTGCAATCGCCCTTCGTGACAGCTTTAATTAATTAGTACACATACATTCACTACCTTTAATAAATTTCATAAGTAAAAAACGTGTATGATATGAATAATTATAAACTAACAGCTATTACCTTTTTCAGTGTTGAGAAGTACGTCTGATCATCAACTACCTCAACCTCATCCTGTGTCACGGCCTTCCTGGCTTCCTCTTCCTCTTCAACTGCCTGATATCGATCCTTAGCTCCCACCACAGTCTCCTTTGCCATTTCCTTTTCCCTTGCCATATCCTCCTCGGCCTCCTTCTGTACATTAACTCTTGTCCATATAACACGTATTGATTTTCCAAATCATATAACACATTGTGTATAAGACATAAATATTATTACCTCTTTTTCCTCCTCCTCCTCCTTCTTCTTCTCCTCCTCCTCCTCCTCCTCCTCCTCCTCCTCCTCCTCCTCCTCCTCTGCTTCCTTTATGACTTCTGGAACCATATCAAACTCTTCTTCTGATGGCTTTTCCCGATAAAATTACTTATCTACTTGACACGTGAGTAGATAATTAATAAGTTTAATTTCTATGCGATGTATATGCATTTCAAAAGATTACACGGAGTATATAGATAGGTAATACAAAGTTGAGACAAGGCATTATAAGGCACAAAGAGGACATGCAGTTGTATACAGAAGTCCATTAAATAAAATTTTATATAAAATTTTAGCACTAATGAAGAATTTTAACCTGTTTTTACAACTCCCAAATGACATTCAATATAAAATCGCAAAGAAGGTAAAGTAGAATTCCGCACACGACTCAATAATATTACTATGCACATAAATTGTTAATTTTAAAAAAAATGGAGATCATATTTTTGTTACTACCGGTTATCAATGCATTATTTTTTACTTGCTTTAATGAATTTGATTATGTGGTTCTAAAGATTGGAAGAATATTTGTATGAAGAAGACGATTAGGAACAAGATTTGGACTAAATCAACACGTCATGAGATGAAAGATCTTACCAAGTGAAGACGAAATTGTACTGGGAGTTTATTCATATGAAGAGAATTTGATGGACTTTATAGTTTTATAGTTAAAATATTTTTGTCTCTTTTATTTTCAAGTGAACTATTTATTATGGATTTGTTATACTGTACAAAAAAATTCTCCATGTTTTGGTATTATTATATTATAGCAACAATATTCACTTTTTAATTCAATGTAGTTATCTTATCATTATCAATCCTTATTGTATTTTCTTAATAATAAATTGGATAGTTGTATTATATAAATAAAATCTTTAGTATAAATATAAAAGTAATAATAATTGACATAAATACTTATAAAGTTCAATCAAATAACATATAAAAACAGGCCGTGCGAAGCACGGGATACTACCTAGTATATATATATATATATATATATATATATATATATATATATATATATATATATATATATATATATTCCAATAATTTTTTTATTTTATTTTAAGAGATAAAGTTTCTATGAAAGAAAAGTTATCCTTTTAGATTAATATTTACAAATTCTGTTATTTTTTTAGATTAATATTCCCAATAATTTTTTTATTTTAAGAGATAAAGATTCCATTAAACAAAAGTTATCTTTTTAGATTAATATTTACGAATTCTGTTATTTTTTTAGATCAATATTATTATTATTATTATTATTATTATTATTATTATAATTAGAGTGTTTCAAAAAACATGGAGTCTCTAGAATTGCCTGAAAAAAGCTTCTTATATATATATATATATATATTGATTCTAACACAATTCAGAAAAAGACAATTCTGTTATTATTTTTTCTTTTTCTAGGTGAAATGTGAATATATATATATATATATATATATATATATATATATATATATATATATATATATATTAAAATGATAGGAACATTACATCACCCCAATCTTAGCTTTAATGGAAAGGCTAAGACAAATACAATCAAAAGAGCATACTATCTACTAATGCTAACAATCCAACTCCTATCCACCATAGACTTAACATGTGCTATCTTAGGTATAATTCTAGCCAACACAGACTCTTTAATTCGACTCAATATTACACCAGGATGCATCACAACACCTTCAATCCTACAACTATTCCGAGCAAGCCATATGTAGTAAATCAGTCGAGCAATGCTTGCCATAGTAACCTGCTTCTTAAGCAAAGACCGGCATCTCCAAGTTGAACACCATTCAATAGGTTCCCTTCCCATCATGCAGAAGCCAAGCCAGTTCTGAACTAGAATCAAACACTGCCTGCTGAACTCACAATCAAAAAATAAATGCGAGTGATCCTCAGTATATCCATCACACAAGGTCACAGAGAGCATCAGAGATAATACCACGCCTAAGAAGTCTATCTTTAGTGACCAGACGTCTGAGAGCATACATCCAGATGATAAAAGAATGCTTTGGAACGTTGAATTTGTTCCAAACCACATGTACCCAGGTTACCTTAGATATGGTCCCCTGAAGCCATTTATAGCATGCCTGTACAGAGTACTCACCACCCATCCATGAATCATTATTATAGCCTCCCTTAAACAACTTTTTGACCTTACAAAGTTGTCTCCAGGACCAGCTAGTATTAATAGAAGGTTGGTAATCCCACCAGGAGCTATTTTTGATATAAACTGCATTGGCCCACATAATCCAAAGATGGTCTTCCTTGTTAGCTATCCACTAAGTATACTTTGCCAACATAGCTTTATTCCAATCCCCACTATGAATGATGTCCAGACCACCTTCCTCCTTACTCCTACAACAAATCTCCCAAGCAACAGCTGGTTGTTTATAGTGCTCAGTACCAGCCCAAAGAAAATTCCTGCAAATCCCATCAATTCTTTTAATAACTTTAGCAGGGATAACAGAAAATTCTGTTATTATTATCCTATTATACTATCAAACAACACTTTCATAAAATTAATAGAGAACTAAATATTACGGGTAAAAGATCAGTGTAATCAAATACCTCTCAGAAAAGAGAAGAATATAAAGGATCAATTGAGCTGAGTGTTCCATCAGGGTTCATCATTGTGTTTAATATCAACCCTCTGTGAAATGGATTTCTGCAATAAGTTCGATAAATACTATAAGCAACAGTAATATTACACGTATAGTGAAAACCACACCTTAATTTTTTTCCCTCAATTGAAATATATCTGAAATGGCCAATTTCTCAAACCATAACTCAGTAAATCTGCAATAGAACCCTAAATTCAACCGCAAGCAGCCCATAGAATCATAATTTAACAATACATCATAAAAAGCCCTAATTCAACTAACTTACGATAAAGTAAAAGTGAAATCATCTAAATACTCCAGCAAACTAAAATTACACAGTAACACAAGAAAACCTCTAAATATTCCACATAAAAATCAAATAAATGAACTATTTCTAATACGTGATGAAATAAACATTTAGTTGGACAATCTCATACCTAAAAGATATCAACAAGGTACGCAAATCAGATAGCATTCACCGAGAAATCATAAATCACAAAATCAAATGCCCCACAACCCGAATTCGATCAACTCTAATTGGAAACCATAAACCCTAACTCGATATCCCTATGAGCATCATGTAAAACTAATTATACAAAGAATCATAAAAACTTTGAATTCTACATGAAAAATCCCTCCAAATCCCCGATTCAATCATAAACCCTAATTATATATCATACATATTTAACCCTAAATTTGTCTACCCACTTAAATTTTCATACAAATAGATATTAATATGACTTGACTAACAATAAACCACTTTAAATAAGCATCAACTAGCAATAGTAATTTCGATATTGAAAACACGACCGTAGAGGTGCAAACATACATGAGGGAGTGTCAGTGGCGGCGGCCTCATACAATGAAAGACGGAGCAAATGATGGTCGACGGTGGGGAGGGAGCCGAGAGTGATCGTGAGTTGCTCGGTATATGTGTGCATGGGAGGGAGCCGAGAGTGCGTTGGTTGGGTAATGAAGGAGAGAGAGCGAGGGAGTGTTGGGATGAGTCATGAGTGTAGGAGTTATGACTGATATCAGACTATTATCAGGAAGTAGGTAATTTTTTTTTTTTTTTTTTTTAAATAGCTTTCTCATTTGCGGCTTTCTATGGAAAAAATGCCTCATATGTGTTATTTGCGGCGTTTTTTCTTAAAAATGCCTCAAATAAATTTATAATAAAGAAAATAAAATAAAATATTGAATTTTATTTGCTGGGATTAGCCAAAAACGCCGCAAATAAGGAGTCGTAAAATAATATTTTTCTACTAGTGATATCTTAATTGGTTTTGGTATTGTTGATATTGTAATTGGTTGTTGTTGATTGTCTGTGGTTCGCGAGGTGCACCCTCGAATGATTGGAGTCACTTGCGGGAGTGGCTTCACGCCCTTGATTCGACCCTTGTGGTTGCCGTTATAAGGGGGATGTGCACATTAAGGAACATGGGTTATTCTGGAAGGGCTACACACTTTAGTGTGTAGTCAGATGATTGATGATGTGACGGTGTTGGAGGATTGTGACTGTGTACTTGTTGTTGTATTATCTTATATCGTTGTACAGTAACTAAACTCATTTAATTGTTTTGAAAACTGTGGTGATCCATTCGGGGATGGTGAGCAGTGTTTAGCAGGTATGGCTTGGATGCACGTGGGTTAGCTGGGGATGAGTCATCACGCGTCAGATAGTAGTCTTCCGCTGTAGTGTCATGACATTTTATTTACTTTAGTTGGTTTTTGGTTTGGAACACTTGTACCGTATTTCTCAGTTTGGTTTTGATGTAACACTTTAAAATTATTTACTTAAAGTATGTTCTTTGATGGTCTATTTGATATACTTTATCTCGGGCAACCGAGATGGTAGCATTCTCATACATTAGGTGGTCTTGGTAAGGCACCTTGGTTTATTGGGGTGTTAAAAGCATTCCCGCTCCTCACCCCCGCCAAAGTCGGTGAAGGCGCACCGCGCGAAGCCATCATCCGCATCATTGTCCGGGTAGATAGTTTGAACCAAATTCAATCCAGCTAACTGAATCAAACCTATTAACCAGTAAAGGCTAGCCTTTACTTTCCCGTCCTCTGGGTACGAGAGATTGTGAATGATGCACGTAAAGGGTTTAGCGTACATAATTCTACTTGGGGGTCCTACAAGAGGTTCATATGATGCTTCATCCTCATCATCATCAGCGGATGAATAATATGAACCTCTATAATTTGATGAACTTGACGACATAATCGATGTGGAAAATTAATGGAGGACTAGTTTTTTTTTTGTTTTTTTGAAAGAGGGAGGGACTAACTTTCTACTTATAATAATGAAAAAAAGAACGGAAAACATGTATATATATATATATATATATATATATATATATATATATATATATATATATATATATATATATATATATATATATATATATATATATATATGAGTTTGGGTTGTATTAGAAACGATATAATAAGATAATAAAAATTTGAATCGGTATAATAATAATAATATAATAATAATAATAATAATAAGAAGAAGAAGAAGAAGAAAAAGAAGAAGAAGAAGAAGAAGAAGAAGAAGAAGAAGAAGACGACGAAGAAGAAGAAGAAGAAGAAGAAGAAGAAGAAGAAGAAGAAGAAGAAGAAGAAGAAGAAGAAGAAGAAGAAGAATTGGAAAGTGGAAACGGTACAAGTTAAATAAGAATCGGTTCATTGTACCGTGTTAAACACATAATCTAACAACGGTTATCCAGAAAGCCGTTTACCAATGAGTAAAAACACAACGGTTGGACAAAATCCATTTTAAACTAAATTATCAAAAAAAAGTCATCATATTATCAATTTAATTATTTGTGATTTTCCAGTGTTTGTGATTTGACTAATGCATGCCCTGTAATTTTTAATTTTTCTGATTCAAAGTTGCAGTACTGATTGTTTTAACATATGTATAACATAAAATAATAACTGTTCTTTGTTAAGCTGTTCTCATATTACATATATCAACAACAGTTATTTAAAAGCCGTTGTCATATTACACCAATAAACAACGGTTTTTCTTAAAACCGTTGTAAACACAGATCAACTGTGAAAACCGAAAATTTTGTGATTTTACCAATGCATGCCCTATTATTATTGGTCGTTTGACCATTATTCACCTCATACACAACTAATACAAGTTTGAATGTAACGTATGGATGAAATTAGTCTAATTAGTTATAGCTTTATACTATAAATAGCATCACATTTGCAGTAATAATAAGAATCACTTTATTATTACTAACCTATCTACTTCACTTTTTAAATAATATACATATACATACATATCATAAGTAAAATGTCGCCGTCTTTATCATCCGCAGTTGCACCTCCTCACCAATCGGTAACCCGCTATATCAATCCGATTACGTGCATAATTCACAATCTCCCAGTCACACGCGATGCTGCTGGGCAGCCAGCTTCTAAGAGCCTTACCCCATTGAGGGACATCCTTATTGAGATTGGGATTTAAAATGTTAGGGCAATCCACCCGGCTTGGATTTCGAGTCGTGGGTTTCTTAGATATGCTCTGATCGAGTTTCGAGGGGACGGTCTTGACGATTTTCGCCAAGCAAAACAACTCGCTGGAAGGTATGCATCACGTGACCATTAAAGGGGCAAACGTGACTTTTATGCCGATGACACTAAGGATCGTTATGTACACGTTGTGCCTTACTTATGGGTTGCCACTGCTGAGGACGCTCATATGATGATAAGGTTTTTTTGGTAATGTTTTATTACTGTACCGAAATCATGGGAAGACGAAAAAGTGCCTCATTTTGATCACCGTCTTGATGCCGATGTAGTAAGCTTGATTTATAATCAAATTTATCCTGATTACCCACTCCCTAGTCAAACTCTTGTTAGGGTGTTTAATTAATTTACTTAGCAAGCTGTTTGTTTTTGTGGTTTTTATTTTTTAATTTTTTATTGTGTTTCCTTTTTTTCTCTTGTTGTGCTGTTTTTTTTTTTTTTTTTTTTTTTTTTTGCCATTGTATGATATACTTGTTTTAATATATAGTTGTAATCTTAATTACATTCAAATTCTTATTAGCATAGATTTTAAATAAATTGCGAACAGACAAATGAATGAAACAATAATAATGATTTAGGTTACATTAATTAGAATAACATATAAATATTCAATAAAAAATTAAACAATCAAAATAAAAATTTTCAAACTTTAGTAATGAGTTTATAATATAATGACAACGGTTCTCATAAGAACAGTGTTAGAATATAAACACCTCTAAAAATAAATGGAAATTGGAAGATATTAATAATATAATTACAACGGTTCTTATAAGAACCGTGTTAGATTATGCAATTGTTGAATAACATAGATTTTAAATAACCTCTTTCTTTCTTTCTTTCTTTCTCTCTCTTATTACTCAAATTATGTCAAGTGGTAGCTCTTCTTCTTCCTCTATTTCAACAGGGTCATATAATTGCTCAGTTCCGGCAGCATTGCGGACTTCTTGGACTTTGCAAAATCCAGGAAGAAAGTTTCTTACTTGCAAATTCTATAATCCCGAGACTAAAATACGTGGATGCAATTACTTCAAGTGCGTTGATGAACCAATGACTGAGTGGCAGAGGAAGGTTATAAACAGGTTAGTGAATGAGAAAAAGAGCATGGATATCGAGATTACTCAAGTGAGAAGTATACTACATCAACTTGAAGAAGCGAAGCGGGGAAATGACAGTGAAATATTGAAGGAAAAAGAAGAATGCGAGAAGTTAACCATGGATTTCGTATAACTCAAAAATAATGAGGCATAGCTTAAGTTAATTGTCAAATTTCTTTTTCTAATTGTTATTTACCTACTTTATTATGTATGGTGGTATTTTGTACTCTTTATGTGTAAACTTGTAATCCTTTAAATTAATGGAAATAAGCAAGTTTTTCTGAGAAACATATTGTAATTAGCAGTATATACCAAATGATGTTTTATTTCTCGGCGGTAAAATCAAACAAAATGAAATATAAAATACAACGATAATACCTAAACCGTTGTTCGGGACGTGTACAGTTAAAACAGTTCAGGTCGTTATTATCTATATAAAAATGATGCTTTATTTCTTGGCGGTAAAATCAAACAAAATGAAAAGCTTTAAGACAACGGTTATTTCTAATCCGTTGTAGATAATACTAATTAATTACGGTTTCAAACAAAACCGTTGTCTGTTTGGAAACAAAATACAACGGTTTTTCTTATACTGTGTTTATTACTTTCCATTAAACAAGGTCTTGCAAGTGTTGTATTATTCACAAATATATACTCGGAGCTTCCCCTCCTCCACATAATATCCTCAAACACTGAGCCTCTCCTCAACTACCATCCTACCCCATCATTGTCGTAGTCATCATCGTTATCGCCATTGCCGCCGCGAGATCAATCCGGATTCTCCTCTTTAAAGAAGTAATAAACCCTCCTCTATAGAAATTTGTTTGTTATTATAAGTATGCATTGTTATTATTTGTATATTAATTTCTGCCTTAAATATGGTCGAAAAGCGGAAAAGAAAAGATGCAAATGCGTTAGGCGACGACTCAGGTGATGAGAATAATTTGCAACACACTGCGGGTCGAATGCGCCACAGGGTTTCCCTAGAAGCAATAAATTCAAAGATACCTAATCTTTTACAATGGGACAAAGATACAGGGCTGCCATCTGGTGAGAATGCCGGGTATTTTGCGAGTTGGATTGGATGTTGTGTAAGACAGTATGTGCCTCTTGGTACGCCGCGTAATACGGAACCGAGTAAAATACGGAACACCATGCTAATAAACAGAATAAAGGTATGTATATACAATAATAAATGCTTTAGCTGAAATTAAGTTACTACTTCATATGTGTATTAGCCGAAACAAACCAACTATGCTCATCATATATGCAGTTAGCTTACGTTGTCCCTGAAAAGTATGATAAGTACCTTAAAAAAAACAGGGGAAGCCTTAAGTTCTTGAAAGTTAAAGATTGCTGAGAACCACTTGTTCAACAAGGAAACCGGGGAGATGAAAAAAAAACCACCAACAAAGAAGTATCAGTTTGTCAGTCAGGACCTTGGGATAACTATATCGCTTATAGGCAATCTGACAAGTTTAAGGTAACTTAATAAGTAAAGAAGTATACTTAGTTTAGTGTTTGGTCATGCTTACGTTACTCGATACAATTTATTTGATGAAGGCTATGAGTGAGAGGAACAAGGCAAACATTTCAAAGAAAAAGACCGTCTTTTACGGCTCCCGAGGTGGTTATAGATTGATTAAGACAAAACTTGTAAGTACATAATTCTTATAGTATTAGACTTTTAGGTGTTTTAGTCGAATGTTATATATTTTCATAGTAATCATACATATTTTGAGAGGTTATCAATATGATGAATGAATTGAAGGCAAAGCTTGGAAAATTCAGTCGTCACGGCGCTTGGGTGCAAGGTCACACTCCTAGGAATGGAAAGACGGAAACTGAATATGATAAGGACAACAAAGAGAAAATTGTAAGTTTGACTTAATATGTCACTCCTACCACTGGTGGTCGGAGTTATATAATTGTGAGTTTAAATAAATTTAGTTTCTTAATGGTTTTTTGTGTATATAGAGGATCTGAGATAAGGAGATAGAGGAAGGAAAATGGAAGCCTCAGGGACGCGATGACATTATTGCCTAGGGCAATCAGCAAAGAAGAGCATCCAGGTCGTGTGAGAGGGGTATCGACGTATGTTGGTATCACTAAATATTTTGGGAAAACTCCTCGAAGGATGATGAGTGGTGATGATTCAAAGAAGGTAATCATATAAATACTGTATTTGATTCAACAAAACTGATAACTATATATGCTGACATTAATTTCTATTAGACAGTTACAGAAAATGGCCAGGTTGATGTTGAGAATGTTGGAAACTGGGGAAACCAAAGCTTTACCTAATTTTAATCACAAATTATCTGCCTACCATGTTTAAGCTTACACCTACACGACCACACTTCAACTAACACTTGCTTCTCGGTCAAATTCCATTGTTCAAAACTCACCTATTTCATATTGATGATGATATAATTGATACAAAAGAGGCGGTAGGAATGTGCCTTTAGTACTCTAATAGTGTATCTATTTGATGATTTACAAAGTTTCTCAAGTAAATTAAAGAGATACTCCCTGCATTTTTATATTTTCACCCTATTTTCTTAATTGCGGTCTCCAAGACGCCACTTTAACCGTATTTTTCGATGTCTATATGTTATTTTTTTTGTTGAAATTTTTTTCGTGAAAGATGTCTTGATTTAATTGTAATGTTTTAATTTTTTAAATAAATTGTTTTTATTCTCCAACTTATTGACGGTCAAAGTTCGGAAAGTTTGACTTCAAAAAAACAAATGAGGTAAAAATAAAAAAATGGAGGGAGTATTTATTTAACTAATCATGCACCAATCACGGATAAATCAAGTACGGTGGATGTTATATACTGCGTAGAATATTGAGGGATGGCGGGTTATCTTATACATTACAAATTAATATAGTGATTTGCACCCAAAAAAACAAATTAATATAGTGATATAGTGATAACTTATGTTGTACTGTATATTGATTGTCTCTTGTATTCTTTCACTGTTTATATAGTTTGTGTGTCTAAATATTATCCCATATTTACCGAGAGGACTTTAGTGTTCAATCAGTAGAAAGAACTCAAAATGATACTAATACACTCATTCCAACTTAAGTGATTAATAAGGAGCATTAAATTATACTACGTATATTACTTACTTGGTGGGTTTGAAGTTGATTGGCACTTGTTTTTTCGTGAGCCTTTCACTCCTTCAAGAATCAAACCTACAATTGCATTATACTTTAACAGGATTACTGTCGTTGTCTATACTCACATTTTAATTATAACAAATGAGAATTTTACCATATGAATGTTGCTAAACACTTTTTACTATACAATGTGTTGTATGTAGTCATCAAAGTTGTCTTCATTTTCATATAGTAGGAAGTTGAGCCCTTCTGGTGATGTCATTTTTGAAGCAATTCTTACTTTTTGTTTGATATGGGTTCAAATTTGCAAAGTTTTGATATGAGTATCCGACCGGGAAAAAGATTTTATATAAACTGAGAGGATAAATGAATGGTGAAGGAAAGAAAATTGCTCTTACATTTATATGAATAACACTCTAAAGAAACAATGTATCTGTATGTATATTGTATATTTACATTTACAATGTGATACATAGTTTAGTCCACTTTCAATGTATTCAAACCATCTAATAAATATTGTGACTAAGCAGCAATTAAGCATTGAAAGATGAATCGCCTGCCTTCCAGAGTAGTATTCAGTATCTAGATATGTTTTTCACACATTAATGTACTCTTGCATAGTCATTTTACTATTGGTTGACTTTGATGTACTTATTGATTGTAAGCGTATGAGCACACTAAGTTCGAGTCGTATTTTAATTAAATAGTTTTTCTACATACCACGTGTAAGATCCACACTTTCTATTGTAAGATATACGATAAGATACATAAGAATGTTTCTATTGTACTGTATACATGCATTTAAATTAAAAAGTGAAATTTTAAAATATTTCATAACATTTCATCTTTTTTGTACAATACATAATTTATTTACTTCAATTCTATAAGGAACACACATTGATTGAGTTTAATATTTTATTAACTCTAACGAAAGTTATACTCATACGAAAGCATTTTTCGCTATAAATTTAAAAAATTTATTTTCGAAATTTTTCTTGAAATAATTTTAAAATTAGCGATTGATTTAATTTAATCTAATAAATAAGTTTATTACATTATTGTTAATTTTGATATTCATGTTACATTAATGCATTTAATTAATGACTAAATTGTCATAAATGGCTGTAATTAAGGCTGCGTTGACACGTGGCGCATCCACAACGTTTCAACCTGATTTTATATATATATATATATATATATATATATATATATATATATATATAATATATATATATATATATATATATATATATATATATATAGCGGTTCAGTACGAACTACGTTAACGTACGAACCGTACAAACTAGCTTAGTTATGCTGCTTTTTTTGTTTTGTTTTTTTTTTTTTTTGAGATACATTTTATCAACTTACTAGATACACTTCTTATTCAAATACATTTTATAACATTAGTAGATAGACTTTTTTCATACTAAAATTCTAGATACACTTTTACACTTTTTATGCTGTTTGTAGATACATTGTATATTTTTTTGCGGATACACATGTCATCAAAGCCAGATACACATCTTATATTATTTGCGGATACATTTTATACTATTGGCGGATACACCTTATATTATTTGTGGATACGTTTTATACTACCTCCGGATACACACATTGACTTGTGTATCTAGAAACAGTGGGTTGTGTATCTAGGGGCATTGCTTTATGCACCCACCTCCAACCACCACCGCCGCAACCAACGCGCACCCCAACTCTAACCACCACCACCACCAACGTGCACCCCAACACCACCGGACTACCGGACTACCAGCTAAACCGAATCACCCCCTCACCAACGCTGTACCGCGTGCATTTCTCAACTCATAACGGTAGTTTTGCGGACTTATTGTACAAGTTAATTGATATTCTCCCACCGCCACAACCACCACCCTGCCTCCACCATCACCACCACCACTGCCACCGCCACAACTGCCACCGCCACTTCCCGCCATTTTTTACCGTCTCACTACCCCCACACTCCTCTCATAACCTCAGCCCTAAACAACCAATTGAACGTACTGCCAACAACAACAACACCGACCACCACCATTGGACACCTGAAGAAATGCCAAAAATCGCACTCCTTCCACACCGCCATCAAAACTAGAACTCGATTCATAACGACAAAGGAGGAGATTTTCTGATTATAAATCTTTCGAATAGGCTATTAATACCATTACCTTTTCAAATTCAATTCGGGTTTTGGTAGATCTTTAAAAAAAGACGGTTAACACGATGATGCTTCGTCGACTGACTTGGCACTGTTGGATCTAGCCAGAGGCATGAACTGGTAAAGGGAGATGATATGTTTTAGGATTTGAAGCATCAGAAAGTGGCGGACGGTCGTTGGAGAGAAGAAGCTACCGGCATCATAAGCTACCGACGGCGATGTTGACCGACCTGAGGTGGAGTGTCGGGTTGAGGGGAATGGGTTTAAGTGAGAAGATGAGAGAGTGGCAAGAGACAGGCTGTCGACAGGCTTGTCGGCACGCTGACCAGCGTTTTGCCGGAGTTAGGGTGGTTGGGGAGGGTGTCGGTGTATGTTGGTGGAGGTGGAACGGTGGCTGACAGTGGATATGGGAGGTTGGGGTTTGTTGAACATTTGCTTGGGTTATGACTTATGAGTGAGAATGTTGGTTGGGCCTTAGGTTGATTTTAAGATACTTGGGCTTTATGTTGATGCATAAAAATCAGCCTTA
Source organism: Silene latifolia (assembly GCF_048544455.1). Lineage (NCBI taxonomy): Eukaryota > Viridiplantae > Streptophyta > Magnoliopsida > Caryophyllales > Caryophyllaceae > Silene > Silene latifolia. The sequence goes on from NC_133538.1 coordinate 27,333,501, forward strand.
AATAGACGGTTCGTACAGTTCGCACCGTAATTTAGTTCGTACAGATCATGATTGTATATATATATATATATATATATATATATATATATATATATATATATATATATATATATATATATATATATATATATATATATATCTTCTTCCTCAATGCATAGCATGTTCGTCTCTTTGAGCTTCATAAAACTAATAGTAGTCCATTCATATTTTGATGATATGTTAGAAGCTTGGAGAATTACAAAGTTTTGTACGGAGTATATGTTACCTGAGGCGAATAATTATCAGTAATCAATTGATGAAGTTTTTACGAACTACTTCGAGATATATGATAAGATTAATTTAATTATTATATATTATATTATATGGGAATTTGGTTAGGAAGCTAAAGGTCGAAGATAAGACAAATTTCCATACAACTAGAAGTCTACAATGACACGTCTGTCGTATACCTGTCAACACTAAACTAACTCAACTAACTATATAGCTAGGGAAGTCAGGTCGATCTCCACAGGGAGGCAAGATATTTGTAGAAGTCCGTCTATTTGGTCACAAATAGGGGGGGTTGTTTGATTTGTTATCTAAACTACGAGTTTTGAAGGGAAGAGAAATAAAGGGCAAGAGCAATAAAGGCAGGAATTGAGTTTAAACTATCAGATAAAGAGGGACATGTCAGGATTTCGGTTCACTACGGTAGTCCGTGACTCACCGTAAATGACTCGCAGTTTAATTAAAGTAAGACGGATGTTGAAAGTCCTCTCGGTCCACTTTCTATCCTAAAATACCGCTAACTTAACTTTCATTCTCATCAGGGTAGTCTACTGTTCATAGCAGGCCTATTTAGTCCAATATTTCGATCTAGGATTAATTTTAGCCAGATTAAAGGTTAACTTAGAAGTGTGCACTCAACTAAGTCGAATAAATACAATTAAATTGCTATGGTGACAGAGTCTCGTAATCAATTCGACTAATTCATTTACTACATCGTCACTTTCCTACCGCAGATCCCCTAATCCCAACATGAGAGGGGTTTAGCTACTCATATCACTAATTAAACTAATAGCAGATAGATTTCCAGCAGTAAACATAATGAAATAACAAGTAAAAAGCATAAAGATAAAGTAGGGCAAAGGAGGAAAGGTAACGGAACAAGAGATTTAAGCAAACAAAAGATTAATTATTAATAAAGGAAGAGAAAGAATTACAATCGATGCGAATCCGGCGTAAAGAACACAAAATCCAAGCGAAAGCAATCCGGAAATAAAGTTACAGTAGAGAGAAATGAAGTACGCAGTAAAAGTTTGATAGATGCTAAGTAGTAAGTAAATCTGATACTAATAACCTAACTAATGTAGGTTTAAATAGCAAAGTAAAAGAGTTTTTGCGGAATTAAACATAACACGGGCTTTTTAAAGCCCATAAATAACGAAACCACTCGATCGAGTGGATTAAAACCACTCGATCGAGCAAACCCCTCAGCAAATCTACTCGATCGAGTAGAAAGTTACTCGATCGAGTAACTGGCCTTTCTGCAAGATAAGGGTCGAGTGGAAAACCACTCGATCGACCACCAGAGGACGTAAAAACCACTCGATCGAGTGGTAAAACAGCTCGATCGAGTTCTTTAACTTCAAATCAGCTCAAGTCCGTCACCGAATGCCTCGTAATCCGTGCCATGATGCTTCCAAATGCAGTATCTCACTCTGGGAAAATCCCGTCTCCTCTAAATGCATGCAAAAAGGACGAAAAAGGGTACGATTCCACTACTTTCGTGTTCATTTCTGCAAAAATGGACAAAACGAACCAAGGTAGCCAATTCGGGGCAAAATACTATAAAAACAGTATAAAAATGCATCGAAATACGTGATAAAATAGGCTAAAAAGACTATATATTAGGCACGTATCAAATCTCCCCAAACCGAACCTTTACTCGTCCTCGAGTAAACTCAAAACTAAACTAATGGAACGGAAATGATAACTCAGAGCTAGCTTAACTTGTCTACTTGAACCAATTTAATGCAACAAAAACTAACAGTTAAATCTAAATAGTCAATACGCAAACGAATTATGAGTTGTTCAGAAATATAGCCAACCTATCGACCTTGCAAGACCAACAAAATCGGACTCTCTCGTGGTCACTCTTCTCTCATGAAGCAAAGGTGAATGATATATGTAAAAGAGGTACGAAAAGACAGTCACTCACCTAACTGCGACCTACATAGCATGCATGCAACAACAATGAAAGACAATTCAAGTACTAATGCACACACTCCAACCGATAATGTCCATCACAGTCGAGGGCTTAAAAATAATATGGGAATAGTGAGGTTCAGGTGAGAAAAGGGCAAAACATGTTATGGAAATGTGGAGGTAAAAGCGTCAAGCTAGTTCCTAACAGGACCATAAAGAAACCATCTGAATCTCAACTGACTGAAAAACTAAGTACAAGTGCTCTTTTTTTGGCACAAAACTCACTAGACTCAAAACACAATCTCCTCAAAAATAAAGGGATAAAACGGAGGAGTCAGACGGTCACAAACTTTCCTTTTTCAAACACCATCTGAAATAACTAACTGAGACAAAACAATTTTTTCAAACTTTCTTTCTTTCTTTTTCTTCCTGTCTCACGTCTTTCCAGCTTCTCTTTTTTCATTTTTTCATTTTTTTTTTCTTTCTTTTTTTCCACTTTCACGTTTTCTTTTTTGTCTTTTTCAATTCTTTTTTTTCTTCTTCCTTCTTCATTTCTCAATTTTCCAACAACTCCAACAAGGAAATACGGGCCAAAATGCCACCGGAAAACTCATACCCAAAAGAACATACTAACTAGCTTGACTAGGCAGGCTTAATTTGGAATGTAGCTAATGGTCAAAAAGGGCAAATTCGGCTTATGTGGAGCTAAATGGGTGAAAAATATAAAGAAAGGGAAATTTGCAAGCACCTCCCTGCATATGACACCAACCACAAACCCGAATATGTGCATTTGACGAGAAATTGAATGTCATAAATGTGCAAAAATGATGAACATGCTATGCAAGGAGTACTACTCTCAATTCCTAATGAACTGGTCATGAATGTCACCAGTTATGGCTCTAATATCTCAGAATTTTCAAGTAGTTTACCAATTTATCAGGTCAAGTCTAAACAGTCAGCTATATTTGAACAGAAACTCGTAGACTATGCGTATGACAAAGCTAATAACTATAAATAAAGTGCAAGGCTCAAGCAAAAAGACAAGTTATAGTGCATTATCATCACGGAAATCTACCGTTCCGACTCAACCTATATGCAAAAATAAACGTGAATATTTTTTGAAATTTTTTGAAATTTTCTAATTTTTTTGGATTTTTGATTTTTAATGAAAACAAACAACAATGCAAGCTGAAAAATAAACGTGAATGCAAAACAAATGCAAATGCAGACTCAAAAGGATGCAATACCCTCCCCAAACCAAAACGGACAACGCCCTCGTTGTCCTCCAGCATACACCAGCAGATATATACAGGGGAACGAGAATATACAACCAATCAATAAAAAATAATAATTATAAAGGAGACAAAATATAAGAGTAAGAGAAAAAAAAAAACAAAAAAAAAACATACAAAATACGAACTTCCCCAAACCAGCCAGAAAACTGGGGAAGTGAGTAGACCAGTAGCTACTCGTCGTCGTCGTCGTCACTGCTGTCACGGATCTCCTCCACCTTGAACTCCGGGTCTCTCTCCTCCTCTCTCCTCCTCAGCACGAGCTCTCTCCACGGCCACCTCTGGGTCCTCCTCCTCCTCCTCGTCAGCAGACTTCGGGTACCCCTCAGGTGGGAACCGGAAGAAGGAAGGGTGTGGCCAACCCTCCGAAATCGGTCTGTGTCTCCGCAAGTGGTACTCGTACAGAGGGTGCAAGGCTAAAGCCATGTCCCTCTCCATACGAGCCTGACGCTCTGCAATCGCATGCAACAAACCGTAAACGACGCCCCCTTGGTCCGGGACCGGGGGCGCCACAAAGGGAGGAGGTGGTACAAAAGTAGTCGGAAAGACCGGCTCAGTCTGTGTCTGGTCAGTGGGAGTGGGAGTAGGAGTGGTAGTAGTAGTAGGAGTAGGGGTCGGATCGGGAGTAGCCGTGGAAGGTTGGGCACTCCCTGAAGGTGTAGACCCCTCTCCGGTCTCAAGATGCCGCTTTTTAGCGGCAGGTGCGGTGGGAGGTGGTCGTGGTCGGAGTGGAAGGTGAAGGTTAGGCAGTGACGGCAAACGGTGGCCCCTAGCAACTGTGGGCGAGGGCTCAAGACGAGGGAGAGTGTCACAAGGTAAGTCAACAGACAAGGAGCCGTCTATCTTCCAAGTCTGGTAGTCTGGGGTCAGCCAATGCTGAGAATGCATGGCCTCCTCCGGACTCGCAGCCTCTCTCCCTTGAGGTACTTCGTTCTGCGCGATCCGGAAAAGAGAATGGGCAAGAATGGTGGCTATGCCACCGCGGGCAATGGTTCCCGTCTCCTTCAGCCCCTGGCTCTGAAGGTACTGGGCGGTCAAGTAGGCAATGTTGAAGGTAAAAGGACCTCCACAGTCAATGTTTAGGTAACCGCCCAGGATGGAGAGCTCGGTGTTGGTCATGTTGTTCGGCTCCTTTCGGCCGAAAATAGTGCTCCCCATCAGTCTAAGTAAAGCACGGACAGGGGGAAGATGGACCTGATGGAGCTTTCGCTCCTGGTAGGTGGTCTGAGCTAATGTCCGCCACAGCTGGCAGTGGACCTTCCTAGGGGCAACAGTCAGGCCCGTAGAGGAAAGGCCAAGTAGCCTACCAAACTCCGCTAAGGTCATCGGAAAAGTCCGGTTTAATAACCGAAAGGACACTGAAGAATAATCGGGGTCAGCCTCGTAAGCCCACGAGGAGAAGATAAAGGAGCTGAGAAACTCAAGGCTCAGCTCCAGAAAAGTGCGGCCGCTCATAGTGATGAGCCCAGCCATCCCCGTGCCCCGAATTAAGTCACAGACCGACTCGTAAATACCGAGTCTCTCAAGTGCCGATTTCTCTAGAAATCAGGACGGTACATGCACACAGCGTACTAAATGATAAAATTTCTTGCGATGTAAAACATTAACGAAATGTACCTGTGGGTAGTCTGGGTGAGGGTCGAGGGAAGTGTCCCCTCGGACCGTGATCGTGCTGTATAGAGGCAGGCAAGCAGCACTGTAGAAGTGCTAGGAGCGGAAGTAGAGGTAATCGAGTGTGCGGCTGGGATCGTCTACGACCCCGGCCTCTGGAACTCAAAGTGGAAGCCCGTGAGGCGATGGTGTGAGGAACCAGGGCTACTCTGAAGGTAGCTGCGACTGCTGGTGAGTCCGCTACAGGTGCAAAAGTAGAGGCTGGTGAAGAGGTAGTGGCTGCTATGGTCACCACTGAAGAGGAACTAGCAGCAGTGCTAGCTGTGGTGGTGACCGTAGAGGAAGTGGCAGCCTAAACTGAGCTAGCAGCTGAGCTAGCTGGAGCAAAAACTGTCCCTGTAGCTGAAACTAGAAACACTGGGGCTGCAGTAGTCACTAAAGTGGAGACAGTGGCAACAGCAGGGGCCACTGTCTCAGACAAAGACGGACTGGAGGACGAACTAGTAGATGGTAAAGAACTAGAATCCATCCTGTAAACAAAGGGTAAGGGGTATTATAAGAAAATAATGGCTAACAGGGCTGAAACAACATGAATTCAGCATGTGACATCATAGGAACTCCCTACCAGTCGAAAATATCCGACCTACAGCACATAATTCGAACAATTCCTCAAAATTTCCTCTAACAAAGTCAAAAAGTAGCATGTAAATGGCGACGAGGGGGGGCATAACAGTCAACAACAATAGCATATAAGCAATACTGAGGTGAATTAAGCCATGGAAGCAAGTAAACCCGTCTGTCAGTCAAGAATTTCGACTGAAACAGCCCTAATCGCAAAGATTCGCGCAACATTCGAATGGAAGCATGTTAGGCATTTTAAACATTCTACAAACAGCAGCATTATCGGAACAAGGAAGCTAACTTAGACAAATGACAGCAGCAAAAATCCGTCTAAAAGTCGAAATTTTCGACTGTCCTGAGTCTAAATCGCAAAAATTCATGTAGAATTCGAATTAAGCATGCAACAACAGCGAGGAATTGGGGTTGATCATCAAGCAAGAGAAACAAGGGCAATAAACACAAATTAAGTCGAAAAAAATCGACTAACCATGGATTTTCGAACCCTAATTCAATTTTCCTCATGAGAATGCAAAAATAATGAAATCAAAGTGCAATGAAGCTAGAGGAATCACTTACTTGGTGAGAGAAACCTACAATATGCAATTAATCTTCAAATAATCAAGCAAACAAGCGATTTTTTCGAGCCAAAAACCGCAAACCCGAACCCTTCTTTAAAACCGTGTAGATGATCACAAATTAAGGGGAAATTAAGGGGTTTTGATAGATTAATTAACAAGCAAGGAATTGTAGGAGGCGGATTTGGAGATTGGGTAAGAAAAATTGGGATTTGGGGGAGTTTATTATCGCAAAAATGGAAGGTTAGTCGAAAATTAGGGATAAAATGAAATAGAAAACAAAGTTAGGAGTTTAAAGAATAACTCCCTGCGTCCTATTCATTTTCACTCGATCGAGTGGTTTTAAACCACTCGATCGAGCACTTTTGATTCTCCAGTTGCTCGATCGAGTAGAAATCTACTCGGTCGAGAAGTCCCGCTTTATGCTTTATCCGATCGACTGGAAAAAGCACTCGGTCAACCAATTTTTCACTCGATCGAGTACAACAGGTACTCGATCGAGCTCTTTTCTCGCGTAAGCTCTTGAATTTCGTCAAATCTTCCCTTGGAATGCGTAAAACTTCCCCAAACCTGCATAAAAACACATGCAAAAATTTCCCAAAATACCAAATACGCATAAGAACAGTCTATAGTCTTAAATCTACGCTAAAAACTGTCTAAAACTAATTATCCTAATTAAAAGCAATAAAAAAAATTCAACAAAAAATTCAAAAATTATTTATTACAAGGTGTTACACGGGGCATTTCCTCGCTCAATTCCCAATGCAATTCAGTAGCCCCTTGAAGGGCTCCTGACTGGAGGATGTCATCTCAGCAATGTTAACTGTCCTCTTCAATTTCCATGAGCATGAATGGTCATTTGCAGCAGTAGGAGGGGAATAGTTCTCATCCACATAGGCACGAACTTTCCTCGTCCTTGCTCCTCTATCACCGTCTTTAGCATCCTTACTTCCAATTTGATTGACAACAGTTGCACAACACCCTTTGACAGCTCCTTCGTTTCTTTCATCTGTACCTGCAGCAAAGGAAACAGACGAACTTTCCTCCTTTTTGCTCTCAGTCTGAGGCGGAGGGGTAACAATTGCGGCACAATACTCCAAATTTTCAACTGGAGTGTCAATAATAGGATCAATAGAAGAGAGAACATTGCAAGGCTGAGCTTGCATGGGAGCCCTCCGGGACTTAGACTGATGAAAGATCAGCTCCTCGTCCCCTACCTGAAAGGTCAAAGTCTTCCCCCCGACGTCTATAACTGCACGGGTAGTAGACAAAAATGGTCTCCCTAAAATAATAGGGGTGTGTGCATCTTCGGGGATGTCTAAGACAACGAAATCAACGGGAATAAAGAACCTCCCGATCCTTACAGGTACGTCTTCTACTATACCTAGTGGCCGTGATATACTACGGTCGGCCATCTGGACTGTCATGTTAGTGCAACTCAGCTTTGTCAAACCAAGCCTCTTAGCCAGAGACAGCGGTAAGACACTTACGATAGCGCCTAAATCGCATAGCGCATTATCAATCAAGTAGTTACCGATATGACACGGAATTGAAAAACTACCCGGGTCCGACTGCTTAGTAGGTAACTTATTTTGAAATAGGGCTGACCCCACCTCAGTCAAAGGTACGGTCTCACTATCACTAATGGTCCTCTTACGACTCAACATTTCTTTCATAAACTTAAGATATTAGGGTACCTTTGTCAGCAACTCGGTGAATGGCACAGTGACTTCCAAGCTTTTCAGAAGTTCGACAAATTTGCCGAATTGTTGATTGGTCTTTGTATTCTGCAGTCATCTCGGGAAGGGAACTGTAATAGGTATCTCAAGCCCCTTGTTTCTCTCTTCCAATGTGTCTTCCGGAGCAAGTTCTGTATCCTTTGGACGCTTCTTACCTCTCGAACGAGGTCTTTTCGGTGATTTATCGTTTAAACGAGCACTAGCAGGCTCTCGAATAAGCTTCATGTCTTCAAAACTACTCGATCGACCAATATACCCATTCGATCGAGCAGTTTCTTCATCAATTCCAGTCGATCGAGTAGTTTTTTCATTCGATCGAGCAACTCCATTTTGCTCATCACTCGATCGAGTAGAAAAACTACTCGATCGACCATTGTCAATTCCTTGTTCACTCGATAGAGTGGGAAAACCACTCGATCGACCACTTTCTTTCCTAGATTTACTCGTTCGACCACCTGAAACCAGTCGATCGAGCACTTTCTTTGCCGTGAGCTCATTTTCTTCGCCAGAACACTGTTCACCATCAGTTACAGCTCTCCTCGGGTCTGATTTCTGCATTTCTGGTCCCTCATATGAACGACCGCTTCTCAGATTGATGAAATTTACCGTCTCGTGTGGATTCTTCTTATTTTGAGTCGGTAATTGACCCTACAGTCTTGTGGACTGATTAGTGGCTAATTGGGCAACTTGAGTTTCAAGTGCCTTTATGGACGCATCTTTCTGTTGATCACTCAATTGCCACTGCTTCGTGAAGGCTTGCAACATAGACTTAAGCTCACCAATTTCACTCACCCCACCGGAAGATGATGCACCGTGGTTAGGAGAAGTGAAGGAAGGAGGCTTCTGATAGCCTTGTTGATTATTGTGTGGAGGGACATAAGGCTGCTGCTGGTGCGGAGGAGGAGTAGGATTGAGCACATTCTAACTAGTCCACCTCAGATTGGGATGGACTGCCCTTTGATTATTGTAATAGGAACCCCCTCCTTGCCTATATTCCTGAAAGGCAAGGACTTGTTCCTTCTGTACAAGACAGCCAACAGCAAATTGACCATCATTACCTCCACATCTCTCACAAGAAACGGTCTCTCCCCTAGTAAGAACATGGACCGTCTGAGGCTCCCCAGCAGCTTGTAATTCCAACTTGTCGAACCTGGCATTCATGGTCTCTAGCTGAGCCAAAACCTACTTATCGACTGCATGAACTGTTCTAATCCCATCCCTCGGGTTACCATATTCAGTACTGTGATTAGCCATTTCTTCGATAAGAGACCACACCTTATCATCATCGGTGTTCTCCTGGAATCTCCCACTAGATGCCGCATCAAGTATGGCTCTGTGGTCATCATACAGCCCATTGTAGAACTGATTGGCTAGGAACCATGGGTCAAAACCATGGTGAGGAATAGACCTCACCAACTTCTTGAATCGTGTCCATGCTTCATAGAAAATTTCATCGGGAGCCTGTCTGAAACTAGTAATCTTGGCCCTTAGCAAATTGGTGCGTTGTGGAGGGAAGTATCTCTTGTAAAATGCAAGAGCAAGAGACTCCCAATCTGTAACCCCAGCAGCTGTGCGGTCCAAGTCAGTCAGCCACTGCCTGGCTGAATCAGCTAAAGAGAAAGGAAATAGAACTTCCTTAATCTTGTCTTGAGTTACCCCCTTAGTGGCGGTGATAGTAGAACAGTAATCGGTAAAGGTCTCCATATGCTTCCTAGGATCCTCACCTGCCACACCTCTATAGATATTTCGCTCCACCAGATTAATATAAGAAGGGCGGATATCAAATGTGTTCCCATCCTCAAGCTGAAGATTGAAACCCCTCGGAATAGAGGATGCTTTAGGCACTGAATGACTGAAAAGTTTAGGCATCTTTACTGTAGAAATCGGATTGTCTTCCGTGTAAAGAAAATGATCAAGCTCTGGCTCGAAAGTACTCAAGTCTTCCTTTCGTGATTTCCTTATCAGACGGAGTCTATGCCTGAATAATCTCTCCGGCTCTGAATCAGCTGAAACTAATTCACACCTGTCTGACCTGGGCATAAACAACACTAAAAGGAAATGAATAAGAACTGCCTCAAGGAATAAAAATTCTCTGAGACGGAAAAATAAACGGAACGAAAAACAAATAGGGCAATTGCCTCCCCGGCAACGGCGCCAAAATTTGACACGTCTGTCGTATACCTGTCAAAAATAAACTAACTCAACTAACTCTATAGCTAGGGAAGTCGGTCGATCTCCACGGGAGGCAAGATATTTGTAGAAGTCCGTCTATTTGGTCACAAATGGGGGGGGGGGTTGTTTGATTTGTTATCTAAACTACGAGTTTTGAAGGGAAGAGAAATAAAGGGCAAGAGCAAAAGAAAGGAGGAATTGAGTTTAAACTATCGGATAAAGAGGGACATGTCAGGATTTCGGTTCACTACGGTAGTCCAAAGTGACTCACCGTAAATGACTCGATTTAATTAAAGTAAGACGGATGTTGAAAGGTCCTCTCGGTCTACTTTCTATCCTAAAATACCGCTAACTTAACTTTCATTCTCGTCAGGGTAGTCTACTGTTCATAGCAGGCGTATTTAGTCCAATCTTTCGATCTAGGATTAATTTTAGCCAGATTAAAGGTTAACTTAGAAGTGTGCACTCAACTAAGTCGAATAAATACAATTAAATTGCTATGGTGACAGAGTCTCGTAATCAATTCGTCTAATTCATTTACTACATCGTCACTTTCCTACCGCAGATCCCCTAATCCCAACATGAGAGGGGTTTAGCTACTCATATCACTAATTAAACTAACAGAAGATAGATTTCCAGCAGTAAACATAATGAAATAACAAGTAAAAAGCATAAAGATAAATTAGGGCAAAGGAGTAAAGGTAGCGGAACAAGAGATTTAAGCAAACAAAAGATTAATTATTAATAAAGGAAGAGAAAGAATTACAATCGATGCGAATCCGACGTAAAGAACACAAATTCCAAGCGAAAGCAATCCGGAAATAAAGTTCCAGTAGAGAGAAATGAAGTACGCAGTAAAAGTTTGATAGATGCTAAGTAGTAAGTAAATTTGATACTAATAACCTAACTAATGTAGGTTTAAATAGCAAAGTAAAAGAGTTTTTGCGGAATTAAACATAACACGGGCTGTTTAAAGCCCATAAATAACGAAACCACTCGATCGAGTAGATTAAAACCACTCGCTCGAGCAAACCCCTCAGCAAATCTACTCGATCGAGTAGAAAGTTACTCGATCGAGTAACTGGCCTTTCTGCAAGATAAGGGTCGAGTGCAAAACCACTCGATCGACCACCAGAGGACGTAAAAACCACTCGATCGAGGGGTAAAACAGCTCGATCGAGTTCTTTAACTTCAAATCAGCTCAAGTCCGTCACCGAATGCCTCGTAATCCATGCCATGACGCTTCCAAATGCAGTATCTCACTCTGGGAAAATCCCGTCCCCTCTAAATGCATGCAAAAAGGACGAAAAAGGGTACGATTCCACTACTTTCGCGTTCATTTCTGCAAAAAATGGACAAAACGATCCAAAGTAGCCAATTCGGGGCAAAATATTATAAAAACAGTATAAAAATGCATCGAAATACGTGTTAAAATAGGCTAAAAAGACTATATATTAGGCACGTATCATGCAACATGGTAACACGTATTATATATAAGTATTTGACTATTTAAGCTCTATCTCTTGCATGCATTCATCTCCTGTTTAAAATATTTTCCTTTCACTATGTTTTTGCTATGTTCTTTTGTTTAAAAAATTATTTGATCGATTTTATTTATTTTTACTGACATTAGTAATTTTTATATATGATACAGGTTAACGATAAATTGTGCTATAAGAAATATATTGGTGAATGTTGAAGATACAGAGTAATTTAGGTAAGATAAATGCTTATGCTTTAAATTTGTTCGTTTTCGTATGCGATCAAACAATTTACTCTCATATCTTATCCCCATAAAAAGTGATTTGGACCATGGATTATTTTAATAGAAGTAAGAACTCCTTCACACTACTGCAAGATATGTGAGTATTTTTTTATATGTTTTATATCTTTGATTAAGAACTTTTCATTAGATTTATTAGTTTTTTGTTCAATCATTAAATTTATTAGTGTAAGTTTGATCATGCATGCTTCTAATTATTTACTTAGGAAGTTTTAATTAACCTATCTAATTCGTCATAGTTATGAATTTGTTTCTAGAACGATGCCGTTATTTATTGGTTATTTTATGAGGACAGTCATTGTTTGCTTACGAGAGAAATTAGTTATATTGTACTTTAATTCGCACTGGAATTTAACACATTAGGATGCTTTTTACTTTGATCAAGGTTCTATCATAAGCATGAAATTCATTGTTAACTAAACACACTTTTTTTTACTTGTAGATCATGATCATAGAGGAACTGTAGATTTATGGTATATACGAAGTAATAAGCTAAAGGACATCTGCCTATTAATTTATTATTATTGCTCTTTTTAACAAGTGTATGTATTAATATGCTCCTTACGTCATATTCATTTATTTACGTTTAATTAAAATATTTTCACAAATAATAATATAAAAGGATTGTACGGTTTCATAGTGGCACAAGCATAATGATGGCCTTATAGTAGCAACCGTGACTTTGATGATTTTTTGAGCCATACTCCCTCCATTCAACTCCACTTTACAAGTTTCTTTTATCACGTTTGTCAACGCAGCTTTTACACGATAAATATCATTAGCTGCATATTTGCAAAAATTATAAAAGTCATATATTTTTAATGTACTCTTAAAGACGAATCAAATAAGATCCCTCATGAATATATTTTCACTTATGTATCGAGAGAAAATTGAAGTTAAATGTCCGCTTGTGAATAGTGCGCAAAATAGAAAGTTGCAAAGTGGAGTTGAATGGAGGGAGTATTACTTTAGTAGTTAATCAATTTTATAATGATTTGTGCATGTATCACAAGACGATAATGTAGATAAAGGATTTAAGAAAATAGTCATAGATAAGAATTTTTAGTTGACAAGTGAGATCAAGAAGTAAAGTACGAGTATTACAAATTGATTTACACTTTCATTAAATTTCAAAGTAAGTATTTTAATAATATATTACTACCGAGTAATCGGATATTAGTATTTGTTTTAATTATTATGTTGTACCTCCAAAGAGAGTAGGCAATACAAAAGATTGATTTCAGAGTAAAATTCTATCATATTATTGATGTTGTACTTCTAAAAAGGAAGTTGGTTACGGATTAACATTTATTTCTTATATAATTCAATATTTGTCGAAAGTTTAGTGATAGTAGACATCTTTAACAACAATAAAGTTACTAATACTACTACTACTCAAGAAGAAGTTAATGCTATGTTGTACTAAGCCAAAAATTTATCTAAGTCATAGTTATATAAAACTCAGAGTGATAAAAGGAGCTCAATTATGCAAATTACTTAAAAAAATATATCAAAAACTTTAGGAGAAAATAACCTGTCTTGAAAATTAGTTGGTAGATAAACTCGGAGTGATAAAAGGAGTGATATATAATGGTAGTACTATTGTGCGATAGTTTAAAAGACTTATCTCAGCTAGATTTGAGTTTTAACGTATTCAAAAAATTAAAATGAAGCTCAGAAACATTGAAAAAACACTCATAAATAATATTATATTTGATGGGGCATATTCTGCACCGCTGACCAAGTCAACACACTGAGCAAGGTCAAAGATATCCACAGCAAGTCAACGACTTAGACTGCCTAGCCGATGCAGCCCATCGGCACTGCTAGCTGTGTAGTATCGGCATGGCAACCCGCCAGCCGGGGCACATATCCGCGTACTCACATCCAAGACCCTCGGCCGGCCTGCCGTAGGACCATCGGCCGAGGGTAGAACGGTCTTTCCACCTGATAAGCCACTTGGCCACTTGGCCACTACGTGACAAAAGGTGAAAGCCTATAAATACTCCCCAACCTTCATTGAGGAAAGGATCTCACAACTTAACCTAAATACACTATTCATCTGGTAATATCTCCCTTATCTCTCTACAATACATTCCTAGCCAATTAGTATACAACTTATACCTCTAAGTTCACTGACTTGGGCGTCGGAGTGGGTACGCTTGGCACAAAGCCAAGCCCTCGCCTGTTCATTGTTGCAGGAAAGGCCGAGAGAAGCGATAGGAGCGAGAAGGGTTCAACCAAAGACATTATTCTACAAGCCACGGGTGGTAACGATACTTGCTCTGGAATTACACCCGGAACAATTGGCGCCGTCTGTGGGAAAAGACACTAGAAGCTAGTCACATTCATTCCCAAACAAAAAAAAAAACCAACAAAAACCCACCCAAAAAGCTAAGAAAATGTCGAAACAACAAGATGCGTCAAATCGACGAAACGCATTTTACCAAGATGATACTTTCAACAATTTGAGTCATACACCCTCCACCGGCGGTGTAGTCCAACCGGAGTTCGGATGCCATCAATACCCGACACGCCGCCGCCGATAACCAGGTCACCATCATGGGACATGTGGTTGACATAGCAAAAACCGAAAATGCTCCTAGACCTAATTAGTAGTACGCCCGCTCACACCGTCACGCCGACAAGAGCAAATGCGAAACTCGTCCGGAGACCAGGGGCCCAAAATGTGACTCAAAAACTTGAACGGAGCACTAGGAGAAGCCGACCACCAAGTCGCCGGGGAGCCCAAAGTGGGCGCGGTAGACCTAAGTCCTTCCCGCACTCGTGGGGGGACAGCGTCCCCGCCGCACGAACGAGGCTCACCCCGAAGAAGCCAGAGGAGTCCGACTCAGCAGAGTTGGAGAAGAAGTCCGAGTCGAAGAAGGAGCCCCTCCCGCTACGGGGGAAGGAGCCAGGTTAGGGACCCACGGAGCCGATCGCCGCGTGCCGTTCGACACGTGGTTAGGCAACCCCTCAACGCCTACGTCCTCGAAGTCCCGGTGCCGAATAAACTCAAGCTGCCACCTCTGTCATACAAGGGAGATGGTGATCCAGTCGACCACGCTGAGGCCTTCGAGTCTTACATGTCGGTATGGGAGCAGCCCGATGAGGTCTGGTGCCGAATTTTCCCAACAACTTTGCATGGGATGGCTCAGAGCTGGTACAAAGGGCTTCCTGATGGCTCGGTGTACTATTACGCCGACCTGAAGGGCGCTTTCCTAGCCCAATACTCCTGCAATAAGAGAAGGGCCGTAGAGACATCTGACCTCCTGACTATCAGACAGGAGGGGGGCGAGTCTCTCCGGAGCTATGTGAAGAGGTTCGATGGAAAGGTCCAGCAGATTCGAGAAATTAACCCCGAGCTGGCGGCCTTCGCACTGATGAAGGGCCTCCCAAGGGGAGCCTTAAAAAACGAGCTCATCAAGAGCGGAGGCCCGGCCCGGACGCCGCCAAAGTTGGCCGACCAAGCCATCAAGGTGGAAGACTACCACAAGACCTGGGAAGATCCCCTCGCGCCGAGCAATCGAAAAGAAGAGTCACAGCGCGGACCAGACGAAGGACGCCGCGACAACAACGGCTCGCGGTCCGGCCGAATCGACGCCGTGAGAATAATGTATCACGATCGGACAGATCCGACCGGAAGCAAGACTCGGCAGGTGCCGGGTGGAATTCAGAACGTACCACCGCAGGCGGTATAGTGAAAAAACCCCTCTCGTCGTATCGCCGCCAAGTCTTCGCCCGAGCAAAAACGAGGGCCAGAAGTGGGAGAGACCCCCAAGCCAAAAAGTGACGGTGACACGAGCGATCGTGAGTACCACGGCCACACCGCCATTTAACCAACGACCGCGCCACCTGAAGAATGCTATGAGGAGCGATCCGGAAGGGAAGCCTCGGCAAGTACGTTGCAAAAGGCCAAAAGACCGACGCCAGCTCAGATAGGAAGTCCGTCTTCGAGCGGATAGGCGTGATTCATGTTGTCATCGGGGGCAACGAGAACGGAGGGTCCGCTCATGGGCACAAGCGGCACCTAAACGAGCTATATCGTGCCATCAACTTTGTGCCCAACTCGAGGATCCCCTCTGCAAGCATCCCCGATATAACTATCGGAAGAAAGGACTACGAAGGGGTCATCGCCCCTCACAACCCGCTTGTAGTCAATTTGGACATATCCAACCACCTGGTCAAGAGGTGCCCGATTGACACAGTGCATACACGAACATCATGTTTAGAGAGTGCTTTCTCGGCCTCGGCCCAAGATCAAGGACTTAAGCCCCGCACCAACCCCTATACAGCTTCTGCGGGGCCGGGCTGGTACCGGGGGATCAATTAAACTCCCGGTGACGTTCGGCGAGAAGAACGCGGCTAAAAACATCCTAGCTGAGTTCGTCGTCATTGACGGCTCGTCCGCCTACAACGTTCTCATAGGCCGAGTCACCCCCGAGCGAGGCCGACGCAGTGATGTCCATCCGGCCCTAACACCGATGTATGTCTCGACCGGGGAAGCGCATAAGCTTGTCTCCAAAGACGAGAAGGATGAGGTGGTCAACGCCCGGATAGCTGCCCGAGGCTGCAACATGCAATCCCTCAAAGAGGCGAAGAAGTCCGAAAAGGAAAAAGCCCGTCCTTACACAAGCAGGGAGGCGACCTCATGGATACGACTAGTGGCCGATTGGGGGATGTGCCTAGGATGAGCCGTTAGGGCATTGGTAATCTTGTAAAAATTATGTAGCTACGAGGTGTCCAAGATAGTCAGACACCCCAACGCATGTTTTTACCTAGTGAAAAACCACCCGCGCCTTCCATCAAAACAAAATTTTCCCATCGCTTATTTATCAAGAAATAGACGCCGGCTCACACTGTCATACCGACAAGAGCGGCGGTCTATATCAAGAAACAGACGCCGCCGCACCGTCATACCGACAAGAGAGCGGCAGTCCCCATCAAGAGTCTAGCGCCGCCGCAGATCACCCCAGTAGTAGACGCCACGGCAATCACCCCAAGAGGTTTGATGCCGTCGCAGCCTCCCAAGTGGTAGACGCCACGTAACACGCTATCAAGAAACAGACGCCGCTCGCACCGTCATACCGACAAGAGCGCGCCTCCATCAAGAGTCTAGCGCCGCGCAGCCACCCCAAGTAGTAGACGCCACGGCAGTCACCCCAAGAGGTTTGATGCCGTCGCAGCCACTCCAAGTGGTAGACGCCACGTAACACGCTATCAAGAAATGACGCCGCCGCACCGTCATACCGACAAGAGCGGCCTCTCCATCAAGAGTCTAGCGCCCGTAGCCACCCCAAAGAGTAGACGCGCCACTAGCAGCACCCCAAGAGGTTTGATGCCGTCGCAGTCACCCCAAGTGGTAGACGCCACGTAACACGCTATCAAGAAACAGACGCTGCCGCACCGTCATACCGACAAGAGCGGCCTCTCCATCAAGAGTCTAGCGCCGTCGCAGCCACCCAGTAGTAGACGCCACTAGCCACCCCAAGAGGTTTGATGCCGTCGCAGCCACCCAAGTGGTAGACGCCACGTAACACGCTATCAAGAAACAGACGCGGCTCGCACCGTCATACCGACAAGAGCGGCAGCTCCATCAAGAGTCTAGCGCCGTCGCAGCCACCCCAAGTAGTAGACGCCACTGCAGCGATCACCCCAAGAGGTTTGATGCCGTCGCAAATACTCCAAGTGGTAGACGCCACGTAACACGCTATCAAGAAATGTACGCGCTCACGCCGTCATACCGACAAGAGCGGCAGCCTCCATCAAGAGTCTAGCGCCGTCGCAGCCACCCCAGTAGAGACGCCACTACCACCCCAAGAGGTTTGATGCCGTCGCCAGCTCCTCCAAGTGGTAGACGCCACGTAACACGCTATCAAGAAACAGACGCCGGCTCACACTGTCATACCGACAAGAGCGGCAGTCACCCTCGTAAGGCGGATACCACGACAGTAGCGGTCATCGCACACTACACTCGCAAAAACAGACGAAGTGTCTTGGAAGCGTTGAAACACAGTTGAGATACGCACCCTAAAACGGCCCCAGCCAAGCCAATCCAAAAAAAAAAAAAAAAAAAAAAAAAAAAAAAAGAGGGACTCAATTAGGAATACAGAAGACAACTCGACGAAGATGAGACAAAGACCTCGGCCACGCCGAGGGCGAGGGAAACGAATTATTATTAGAAGTTACAAAATTACAAGTGAAAAGAATACAGACGACGGCCGTCCCCATAGGGACACGCCGAAACATAATCTACCAAGGTTGTACAAAAAGAGGCAAAAACTAGCGCTATGTTCGGGTATCAAGAGACAATGGGAGGAAGGGTCGAGTAATTGGCCCCTGGACAACCAAGGCAGATCCGTAAACTTGTTCTCATCAAAAGACGTGGTAGCATGTGAGGAGCTCAAACAGACTGTCAGAACTTGTTCTCATCAAGCCGCATCTTCTTCAAAGAGGCAACCCAAAGAGCTTTTTCTAGCAAATTCGGCCTTGGCCTCAAGATCCTCACCGCCCTCATCCTTTCGGCTTCTTCTTTAGCTACCCTAGCCTTCTCAAAGAAGAGTCGCCCTTTCCGCGCCGCCTCCTCTCCATCTTCGCCTTCACCGCCTCCTTGGCCTTCTCCGCCGCGGCATTCACCTTAGCCTCAAGCTTGTCATCAAGCAAGACGTCGAACCCGCCTACGGAAGGAACCATCAAGAGGGAAAAGCTCCCCGATAACTTCCCTAGCATCTTCGGCCAAATCCGAACTCGGCGCACGACAAATTGGGAAGCGTGTCGGTTTTAAGATCTCGATGTCCGCCTCCTTTTGCTTGATGATGGCATCTCCGCCCCGAACCACCTCCGCCTCGAGCCTTAAACAGTCCCGGACTCGTTCCTCTGCTTGAGGTAGAGGTCGGCGCGCCCGAGCGAGCTCACATTTCCTCGATTCAGCAGCTTTCGGCAGCCGGCACCTCGCTTTAGCCCTCTCAAAGAAGGACCTCCTTTTCAGCGTCCTCCCGAGTTTTCTCTCCGCCAAGAGCGCCTTCTCGCTTCTTCCCTAAGCCTCTGCTCATTGAGGAGACCCGGCCGCCGATGCGACCACCGCTTAGTGGCATTACGCTCATGTACGGCCCGAGCCACGGCCTTCTCTTGCTCCCGAGACGAGCAAATGCAGTAGCCACGTTCCCACCTCGCCACTCCCTAATAAGCTTCGTACCCTCCTCTATAAGCTCGAGACGGAAGCCTTCGGGATGAAGGGACGGTGGTGGCACCGCCACTAGCCTGCGGGCCGGGAGACGAAAGCCTTCTGGGATGAAGGGTTGACGGTGGTGCCTTGACCACCAACCTCATGCAGGACCCCACCGCCCGCTCGCCCAACGTGAGCAATAGCCGATCGCGGCCGATCTGCGTAGGTTCGGTTAAAACATCGATGTCGATCGACCCATCGAAATACCTAGTGGCACTACTGAATTCAAGCCACGAGCTAGATAGGTACCATGTTTGGCCTTCTTGACCGGAGAAGGCACTTCCTTGCCAACCGGTAGAAGTCGTCCCTTTCCTCTTACGGATAAGAGGAGATCCCTCTCGTCGAATCCCCTCATCGGAATCTCAACAATCTCCATCTTCTTAAGGGAGGGGATGGGAGTTGAAGCCGGTGTCGACGCCGTTGCCACCAAGGGCCTTGTTTTCCGCGTCCGACGCACCACGCCGCTAACAACCCTCGCCTGCGCCTCCTCTTTGCTCAAGACCTTCAGCCATTCCCATGAGATCGTTCGGCGACATCCTGCGATCATGGGCTAGAGCCTTGGGATGCAAGTCAGCAACGGTTTTATCTTTGTGCAGCCCCATTCTCCGAAGAAGATCCTCAGATAGGTCCGGTCCAAAGTGGTCTACAAAAGAAACAAAGCAAGAGTCAAGCAGAAGAAATGAATCGAAGTTCGAAAATAAAGAAACATCAAGAGCGGCGGTGGGCCTCACACCGACCCCACTCACCCGTGCCGGGCGGGTATGAGGCCGACATAGCAAAGCGGCTCATCCTGAAGAATGATCTGCGTCGGGGGAATCCATCTTTTCGGCATCCCACTCTTGTCCACTTCAAAGAGCCTCATTGCCAGCCTCTCATCCTCCTTAAGAGGGACCCTGCTAGCATCCATTTTAAGATGCCTCCGAGTGACCCATCTGTCATGCTCCGCCCTAGTCTCACACCGCAAATTAACCGATCTTTGGAAGGAGCGGGCGGATAGTCCTCCGGCACTTTAACATACACCCACCGCCTTGTCGATCCTTGCAAGAAGAGGGTTTGTCGGCAGAACATAACCCCGCTCCGTTTGTATCTTGTACCATCCAACACGGCCAGAAAGTGACGGTTTGAGATGATGAAGCCGGCGGAATAAATCCACCGTCGAGCCTCTCCCTTAAAAAGACAAAGCCGACACAAAACCAATTATGGTCCTCATGGCCAGCGGGTGCGGTTGGGCAACAAGAACGTTCATGGCTCTAATTATGGCCACAACGTACCCATTCAAATGAAACCGGAGCCCGTACTCCAAATGCTGGAGGTATACGCCAAGACTGACCGACGGAGGACAACATACGGCCTGACCCTCCTCGGGGATAACAATTTCGTACCCCTACCAAAGAAAAAAATGATCCTCGAGAAGTTTCCCGCCGGAACAACGGGCAAGCTTACGGGACCAAGCACGATCAAGGTGGATCTTACGGACATAGCCGTGATCCATGACGCATCTTGTCTCCCCTCACTAGGACGAGACCTTTCCGCATCATCACCAAAATCATCACCAAGATCACCAAAAGAGTCGAAATCCTCCCATTCCTCCAGAATTTGAGGATCAACTTGAGAAGGAGACCCAGGGCCCCCCGACGCAGGTTTACTAGGTCCAGCATCAGCAGAAGACATGATTCACAACAAATTATTAGCAAGGAAAATGAAAAGTTTGCTTGTTTACCTTAAAGAAAAATACTCGCCGGATCAAATACTCCGAAGATTAAGAAGAAGAAAACCCTTGAAAGTTTGGGGAGATGAAGATTTTAGAGAAAAATTTTCGAAAATAAAATGGAGGCCAAAATCACGGAATAACTACCCTATTTATAGAGAAAAGCCCATGAAGAAGGACCAATCAGGGCACAGCCCATGAAGCGTCAACCAATCAGCGAACACACACGTGTCAAGCATGCAACCGCGGAACGTCAATCGTCGCAACAGTTGAATGTCAATCAATGCAACAGTGACCAAGCGTCTTCAACACGCCTATTCACATCTTTTCGACTGTTCGTCTCCTTCAAACAAATTCGTAGGTACCTAGTCTCCGCCGGCTACCAATCAACCAAGCCAGGAAGCACCGGCCGGGGGCAATCAAATTCAACCGGCGCTCACCCGGTCTCGCCATCGTCTTGTTCTTTTCCACATCGGATACCCTTCACGCATCCATGTGGAGGGGGGATATGGTATATGGTACGGCCTAGCAAGAGCCACGCCGATACACAAGGAGACACCGATACAGAAAGATTTTCGAAATTTACTTCAGAATATGCGCTCAGCATACATCGGAGCCCATACCACGGCATAGACTACGCTGGGGGCAAATTGATGGGGGATGGTGATCCAGTGGTCAGGCAGCCCCTTAACGCCTACGTCTTAGAAGTCCCGGTGCCAAATAAGCTCAAGCTGCCACCCCTGTCATACAAGGGGGATGGTGATCCAGTCGACCACGCTGAGGCCTTCGAGTCTTACATGTCGGTATGGGAGCAGCCCGATGAGGTCTGGTGCCGAATTTTCCCAACAACTTTGCATGGGATGGCTCAGAGCTGGTACAAAGGGCTTCCTGATGGCTCGGTGTACTATTACGCCGACCTGAAGGGCGCCTTCCTAGCCCAAGACTCTGCACAGAGAAGGGCCGTAGAGACATCTGACCTCCTGACCATCAGACAAGAGGGGGGCGAGTCTCTCCGGAGCTACGTGAAGAGGTTTGATGAAAAGGTCCAGCAGATTCGAGAAATCAATCCCGAGCTGGCGGCCTTCGCGCTGATGAAGGGCCTCCCGAAGGGAGATTTAAAAAATGAGCTCATCAAGTGCGGAGGCCTGAGCATGGACGCCGCCAGGCAGTTGGCCGACCAAGCCATCAAGGTAGAGGACTATCACAAGGCCTGGGTAGGCCCCAGCGAAGCCGAGCACCCAGGGGAAAGACGCCGTGGCGACAACAGGTCACGGTCCGACGAAAGACGCCGTAAGAATGATAGGTCGCGCCGACAAGCCTCGCTCGGAAACAAAGCCCGGCGGATACCCGGGGGAGCTCGGGAACGTACTACAAAAAACAGTACGAAAATCACACCCCTCTGATTGTATCGGCCGCCGAAGTTTTCGCTTTGAGCAAGAACGAGGGCCGAAACGGGAAAGACCCCGGTGCCGAGGAGTGACGGTGACACGAGCCAGTACTGCAAGTACCACGGCCACACCGGACACCTTACCAACGATTGCCGACACCTGAAGGATGCCATTGAGGAACTGATCCAAAAGGGGAGCCTCGGCAAATATGTTGCCAAAGGCCGAAAACCAGATACCGGCGGATCGACCAGCAAGTCCACCGCTTTATGGGAGGTTTACGCTAATAGCTCGAAGGCCGACATCGTTATTATCAGCCCAAACGGAGACGTGTTTGAGCACGCCTTGAAGCTTACCTCATTGGCCTCAAGCAATGAATCCAAATACGAGGCGGTAATAACCGGAGTTGAACTAGCTAAAGCCGCCGGAGCAGAGCGTATCATGGTAACGACGGACTCACTCCTAGCGGCCAACCAGATCAAAGGGGAGTGCGAAGCCCAGGACTACGGGACGATAAGGTATCTAGTGAGGGTGAGGGCAAGTCGCTTCGAACTAAAATCCTTCCGTATACAAAGACACCCCCGGATCCGGAACGATCGGACCATCGGCATGGTCGAAGGAGCGAAGACCGAGGAGGTAGAGATTGACCCAGGCCGCACCGTAACCATCGGTGTCAACCTGGAACCAAAATTCGAGCCGACCTCCTGGACTCGCCGAGGAAAAATAAAGATGTTTTTGCATACTCGGCGGCGAGATGCCAGTGTGAACCGGGAGGTGATTGTTCACAAGCCGAACGTACTCACCACCGCCGCCTGACAAGCGAGAGAATGAGGAACTCCTCCGCCGAGAAGGACGAGGCCATCAAAGCCGAAGTAGACAAATTACTAGCGGCGGGTTTTATCATGCCTTGCACTTACCCCGAGTGGTTAGCCAATGTTGTAATGGTGAAGAAGTCATCGGGGCATGGAGAATGTGTGTAGACTTTACCAACCTTAATAAAGCATGCCCCAAAGATTGCTACCCCTTGCCTCGAATAGATAGTTTGATCGACGCCACGGCAGGCTACACCATGCTTTGAGCCTCGCCGGACGCCTTCTCGGGTATCACCAAGTGTTCATGGCCGAAGAAGACATGCCTAAATGCGCATTTATCACCGCCAACGGCACATACATGTACAAAATGATGCCGTTTGGTTTGAAGAACGCCGGAGCAACGTACACGAGGCTGGTGGACAAAGTGTTCCAAAACCAAAAAGGGCGAAACATTGAGGCTTACGTCGACGATGCTATTGTAAAAAGCAAATCCGACAAATGAGCATCCGGCCGACTTACACGAAACATTTTGTTCACTAAGGAAATACAAGATGAAGCTCAACCCAATGAAATGCAACTTCGGTCCTGGCGGGTAAATTCCTAGGCGTACTTGTCAGTGCCAGGGGCATAGATGCCAATCCAGACAAGGTCCGAGCAATCCTAGACCTACCGGAACCAAGGAATCGGAAAGAGGTTATGATGCTGACCGGGAGAATGGCGGCTCTTGCTCGTTTCATCTCTCGGTCAGCCGACAAAAGCACCCCATTTTTCAAAGTGTTGAAAGGAAATAAAGACTTCACCGGGGAGGAACAGAGCACGGCTTTCAAGCAACTAAAAGCTCACCTTCGGACTCTCCCCACTCTGTCCGTGCCGACACTTGGGGAGACACTATACCTATACATAGCGATTACCTCGGCCACGGTCGGTACACAGATCATCGGGAAGAAGACAGAAGAACACCCAATCTACTTCACACCATACACTCATGTTGCCGAGAAAAATTACCCACTAATTGAGAAAGCAGCCTTCGCCGTTGTCGTTGCCACAAGGAAGTTAAAACCCTACTTCGATGCACACCCCGTGACGGTCCTAACCGATCAGCCGTTGGAGAAAGCTTTAGAAAAATTCGAGCAATCCGGCAGGCTCATCAAATGGGCAGTGGAACTCTCCGGTTTCGGCATTCAGTACAAACCAAGGCCTTCGATAAAGGGGCAAGCGCTTGCAGATTTCCCCCGGCCGAATGCACATATCGAAGAGCCAAACCCAGGCATATGGGAGGTCTACACCGACGGCTCCTCCACGACGAATAGCTCAGGAGCCGGCATCCTTATCATCAGCCCAAACGGGGACGAGTTTGAGTACGCCCTGAAATTCACCTTCTCGGCCTCGAACAATGAGTCCGAATACGAGGCGGTGATAACCGGAGTCGAGCTAGCTAGGGCTGCCGGAGCAGAACACATCGTGTTGAAGACTGACTCGCTGTTGGTTACCAACCAAATCAGAGGGGAGTATGAGGCTCGGGACGACGGAATGGTAAGGTACCTGGAGAGGGTAAAAGCCGACGTAGCAAAATTGAAATCCTTCCAAATCCAGTGTGTTCCTAGATCCGAGAACAACCGGGCCGACGCTCTCTAAGCTGGCCACTCAACCATCAAGAATGTCACCAACCGTGTCTTTGGTAGATATCGTGAATGCGAAAAGCATCACTGAGACCGTCGGCATGGTGGGTAACATAGAGACCGAGACAACGTGGATGACTCCTATAATGAGATACAAGCTTACGGTGAATCGGGAGGGCCGCAATCCCTCGGCCAAAATAAAAAGGATCGCCGCCAGGTACCTGGTATTCGAAGGGGAACTGTATAGGAGATCCGTAATAAGACCACTCTTGAAGTGTGTCGGTCCGGCCGACGCAGAACTAATACTGACAGAAATTCACGAGGGCATCTGTGGACATCACATGGGGGCAAGAACACTAGCCCACAAGGCTCTCCGAGCCGGCTACTTCGCCCACCATGCTTCAAGACTCCGGAACGAAGACCAAGAAGTGCACGAACCGTCGATGCACGCCCGGTGATACACGCTCCCTCCAGAGACCTACAGCCGGTGCTTAGTCCCCTTCCCTTCGCGCAATGGGGGATGGACATGCTAGGGCCGTTCCCGACAGCCTCCGGAGGAAGGAAATTCTTAATCGTCGCCGTCGACTACTTCACCAAATGGGTTGAGGCCGTAGCAGTACCGGCAAAAACCACGGCAGCCGTCAGGAAGGTAATCTGGGAAAACGTTATAACCCGCTTCGGATTGCCCCAAGTTATGGTATTTGACCACGGTCGAGAATTTTGGAGCGACCTAATAATGAACTGGTTAGAGGAGCTGGGCATCAAGTTTGCGTACTCCTCCGTCCGCCATCCGCAGTAACGGGCGGCGGAGGCGGCCAACAAAACCATCCTCAACGGCTTAAAGAAGACAAATCGAAGACCTTAAGGGTAGGTGGGCCGACGAACTACCCGGCGTCCTATGGTCCCTTCGAACCACAGAGAAAGAAGCAACGGGATACACCCCCTTCCACCTAGTCTACGGCTCCGGCGCCCCGCGATCGAAGCGACGGTGCCGACATTCGAACGACCACCTTTGACCCGATTGAAAACGAGGAGGGCCTAAGGGCTTCCCGGATCTCGTCGAAGAGAGCGAGACACGGCACGCCCGAACTTGGCCGTATATCGTAACCGGATGAAGAGAGCCTACAACCGAAGAGTCCACGAAGGACTTAAAAATAGGGGACCTAGTCCTAAGGAAGTCGGCCGCCACCAACAAAGGAAATATTCATGGCAAACCGACGCCAACTCGGGAAGGTCCCTACAGAGTAGTTGAGGAGATGAGGCCGGGTACATACCGGCTGACAGACATGGGAGGTGTGCCCTTGATGAGCCATTGGAACACCGACAACTTGAGAAAATACTTTGTATAGCGGCGGAGGTATCCAAACCCATTGTGGACACCCCAAATAAGCACAATCATAACATATGAATGAAACGCCCGTTTCCCCACCAAAGTATCTCGTCCCCTCCGAAATTTGCCACCAGACGAGGAAAGAACGCTATCGAAGCCGCAACCCCGATTACCTCGGTCAAAACCGAGAGCGACGGGGAACACGACGGCCGATACGCTAAAAGAGAGACGTATACTCGCCGCACCGAGACGCCAATCTAGCGGTCAATATGCCTACACATTCACGGACGCTATCGAAGCCGCAACCCCGATTACCTCGGTCAAAGCCGAGAGCGACTGGGAACACGACGGCCGATACGCTAAAAGAGAGACGTATACTCGCGCAATTGAGACGCCAATCTAGCGGTCAATATGCCTACATTCTGGACGCTTATCGAAGCCGCAACCCCGATTACCTCGGTCAAAGCCGAGAGCGACTGGGAACACGACGGCCGATACGCTAAAAGAGAGACGTATACTCGCCGCAATTGAGACGCCAATCTAGCGGTCAATATGCCTACATTACTGGACGCTATCGAAGCCGCAACCCCGATTACCTCGGTCAAAACCGAGAGCGACGGGGAACACGACGGCCGATACGCTAAAAGAGAGACGTATACTCAGCGCAATTGAGACGCCAATCTAGCGGTCAATATGCCTACACAGTTACGAACGCTAAAGACGTTGAACACAATTGAGACGTGCATTCGAACTACCTCGGTCATGCCGAGTGTGGAAACGAGCGCACTCAATCAGTAACGTGAAAAGACAAACGAAGAACTATGATCGAAGCCCCGGCCAAGCCAAAGGCCGGCAAAGATAACTTTATTACAGGTAATTGCAAGGAGAGTACAAACGACGGCCGTCCCCATGAGGGTAGCCTAAACTCTACCTACCAAAGTTTTACAAAAAGCGAAAAAAAAAAAAAAAGCAAAAGATTACAGACTTGGAATTTGAAGCGCCAAAAGGATGGCAGGGAGAGAAGGCTCAATAGTTGGCCCCCGAACAGCTGAAGCTATCCGAGACGCCGGGTGAGTCCGGTGACGACCGCCCGTCTCCCTATGCCTGCCGTTGCCCTCCATCTGTAGCAACGGCATCTTCGGTGGCCGGCTTTGAGGAAGGCTGACCATCTCCAAGTAACTCCTTGGCCTCAGCTGTCTGAGCCGCCTTCGCCGCTTCCGCCTTCTCAGCAGCCGCTGCCTCCGCAGCCTCAGCTATCTCATCCATGAACTGGTCATATTTATCCCACGGGAAGGAACCGTCGGGGACACTTCCTTCGATTGCCTCCCCGGCCGCCTCCTCGGCCCGGTCCCCGAATGGACGCACATTTTAGGGAGGAGATCATCTTGGAGCATTTCAATATCCTTCTCTTTTTGAGCAAGGATAGCACGCACATTACCGAGCACCTCCGCCTGCTTATGGAACCGACCCTCCCACTCGTCCCTCTTGGCAACCACAAACGTAGGCACCTTTATACCTATTCCGCTCCTCCATCATCTTGGCCGTGGCGCCATCGCATCCTCAACTTTGGCCCTCTCGGCCCTCGGCGACTTTTCACCTCCTCCGCACGCCTCACAAGCCCGAGATGAAGATCCACTTAGCCTTCCCGGCTTCCCCCTTCGCAGCGGAGAGATCAAGCCGGAGCCTTGTAATCGCGGCCGGATTGGGCCGTGGCCTTTTCCTGCTCTATGATAAGGGAGGCGGCCAGACGACTCCATCTCCCCAGCCTCTTGTATATTTTCTCGCCCTCCGCCACGAGCTCGGTGGGAGTAAACTGGGGTAAGGAGTCCACAACGACGTTTTGGTCACCACCTTCTCGGCCCGCCTTCTCGCCGCCTTCTCAGGTCGCGGTTCAGTGAGAACGGCAGCCGCCGACGATGGATCTACAAAAAATTTACACAGAGCATCCAGGTCACCTTGCGTTGACACGTCAGAAAGCCTGTCGTCAGGAATACCCAACGAGCCGGCTAAATCCGAACCACAAGTTAAATCCGTACCAGTTCGAACCCTCTTAGTTGGAGTGCTGGTGGAAGCAGGCTCCTCCCCAACGAACGGGAAGCGGACGGTGGGTCTTTCCTCTTCTTCGGAGAAGGGCCTTAGCAACATCACCTCCTCCTCGTAAATGTTGATCACCTCCACATGAACCTTTTCGGCCACCGGGGTCGAAGAGGGAGTTGCCATTGATGCGGCCGCCGACTTGACGCCGCCTTCTTCGATCTCTTCGACACCACCAAGAACCCGTGCCTGAGCCGTCTCCTGATCCAACGCCTTCGTCTGTTTGTCCATGAGTTCGTTAGGGGACACTCGGCGATCCTTCACTTCAGCCGTAGGATGACGGATGAGAACCTTCCCGTCCTTATCAAGCCCCAACCTCCCCAAGTCTTTCTCTGACAGATCCCGACCAAACCGATCTGCAAGAAACCGAACAAGAGTTACATAAAAGAAGTAAACGCAAAGCTCAGAAAAAGGAACATAGCAAGCAAAGGTGGGCCTCACACCGACCCCACTCACCCCAGCTGAGGGCCGGTATGAGGCCGACGCGGCATAGCATCTCGTCCTGAAGAATAATCTGAGTCGGGGGCGGCCATCCCTCCTCGGATCAAATAGCTGCATTGCCCGCCTCTCATCCGCAGAAAGAGGGACAAAAGTAACGTCCATCTTAACCTTGTTACCCCGGGAGACGTATTTCTCATACTCTTCCCGGGTCTCACACCGTAGGTGAACGGGGCCCTGAAAAGACCGAGGCAACGGGTAGTCCTCCGGCACTTGGACGTACACCCATCGCTCTTGCCGCTTTGCGGGAAGTGAGTTTGTTTACGGAGACATATCCCGCTCCGTCGCACGCTATACCACCCCACCCTTCGGGCGAATGACGGCCGAAGACTATGAAGTCGGCGGAATAAGTCAACCGTAGGGACCTCCCCTTTAAAGAGACAGAGCCATACAAAGCCGATTATTGTCCTCACGGCCAACGGATGCAGTTGGGCCACGGCAAGATTCATAGCTCTGATGATGGGCACGACGTGTTCGTTCAAAGGAAACCGGAGCCCGTACTCCAATTGCCTAATGTACACACCGATATGACCCGGGAGGACAAGACCGCTGACCCTCCCGAGGGAAAACAATTTTATACCCCTCACCAAGGAAGAAGTGATCTCCGAAAAGAGTTTCCCCGAGTCGCTTGCGAATTTGTTTGTCCAGGCACGGTCGAGGCCAGTCGTGCAGGCCTCACCATGGTCTGGAATAGCCCTCCTCCCATCACCAACGGGAGCCCCCTCACCACGATCCGGAGTAGCAACCCTCCCACCGTCACCGGGAGCCCCCTCATCTTCATCCTCATCTTCCAACTCCTCCAGGAGAGGCATCTCAGCTGCGGAGCAAGGAGACCTAGGGCCCCCAAACCTTAGCGGGATGGCCTCCGCACCTCCTCCTCTTCAAAACGCGACGGGAACCCCCGCGCGAAGTACCAATCCCAGCATCAGCAGAAGACATGATTCACAAAGATTACTAGCAAGAAAAAATAAAAGTTTGCTTGTTTACCTTAAAGAAAAACACTCGCCGGATCAAATCCTCCGAAGATTAAGAAGAAGAAAACCCTTGAAAGTTTGGAGAGATGAAGATTTTAGAGAGAAATTTTCGAAAATAAAATGGAGGCCAAAATCACGGAATAACTACCCTATTTATAGAGAAAAGCCCATGAAGAAGGACCAATCAGGGCACAGCCCATGAAGCGTCAACCAATCAGCGAACACACACGTGTCAAGCATGCAACCGCGGAACGTCAATCGTCGCAACAGTTGAATGTCAATCAATGCAACAGTGACCAAGCGTCTTCAACACGCCTATTCACATCTTTTCGACTGTTCATCTCCTTCAAACAAATTCCTAGGTACCTAGTCTCCGCCGGCTACCAATCAACCAAGCCAGGAAGCACCGGCCGGGGGCAATCAAATTCAACCGGCGCTCTCAGCCCTGGTCTCGGCCATCGTCTTGTTCTTTTCCACATCGGATACCCTTCACGCATCCATGTGGAGGGGGGATATGGTATATGGTACGGCCTAGCAAGAGCCACGCCGATACACAAGGAGACACCGATACAGAAAGATTTTCGAAATTTACTTCAGAATATGCGCTCAGCATACATCGGAGCCCATACCACGGCATAGACTACGCTGGGGGCAAATTGATGGGGCATATTCTGCACCGCTGACCAAGTCAACACACTTAGCAAGGTCAAAGATATCCACAAAGAAGTCAACGACTTAGATCGCTTAGCCGATGCACCCATCGGCTACCGCTAGCTGTGGTATCGGCATGGCAACCCGCCACCCGGGCACATATCCGCGTACTCACATCCAAGACCCTCGGCCGGCCTGCCGTAGGACCATCGGCCGAGGGTAGAACGGTCTTTCCACCTGATAAGCCACTTGGCCACTTGGCCACTACGTGACAAAAGGTGAAAGCCTATAAATACTCCTCAACCTTCATTGAGGAAAGGATCTCACAACTTAACCTAAATACACTATTCATCTGGTAATATCTCCCTTATCTCTCTACAATACATTCCTAGCCAATTAGTATACAACTTATACCTCTAAGTTCACTGACTTGGGCGTCGGAGTGGGTACGCTTGGCACAAAGCCAAGCCCTCAGTTCGTTCATTGTTGCAGGAAAGGCCGAGAGAAGCGATAGGAGCGAGAAGGGTTCAACCAAAGACATTATTCTACAAGCCACGGGTGGTAACGATACTTGCTCTGGAATTACACCCGGAACAATATTATACACATTATATGATAGTAATACATAATGCTAAGAGTAACAAACATAAATATAAAAATTGATTGAAGAAAGATAAGCAATTTATACCGAAAAAGGATATAATTTCAACGTTAAAATTATTGATCATCATATAAAAGGACTAATTGAAATTAACTTCTTACGAAATCTGCACATAATTCTGGAGTCATACTGTACTTATGACGATGGGCATACATTTTGCACATGCAAGAACATTATCGTCACTGTTCAATTCAATACAAAGTGGCCCGATAAATTGTAATCTCAATTTCGACCATATTACAAATTTACAAAGCAAGAGTTAATCTTACTAAGATTAGACGAAACTTATTATAGAAATGTATTTTAAGCATAGTTGAATCGACGTGGAGTTACAATTTGAATTGAGTCTTTTCATGAGCATTCATGTTTTCCGTTCGTTGAAGCTCGATGGATTACTTAGCTTCATATTTTAAGATCCATCGTTAATCCACTATAACGTTTTGTAGATCGGAACCCAATTATATAAGGGGTACTGTGTTGCATGTTAATTATTAGATGTAAGTTCCACCACAATTAATGGAGAATCAAATTTGAACCCGTGCAACGCTACTAATTCTAAGAAGCAGAATTATATTCTTGCATCAGGTTACCTTTCAGGGAGAGAAGCTTGATATTCAGATAAACTCCGGCATGATTCAGAAATTTTATTCAGTGTCGGATTCCTTTCAAAAAAAAAAAAAAAAAAAAAAAAACAAACTCAGTGTCGGATATTTGGATTGCAGGGTAACCAAAATAGGGTGAGTAACATACTACTCAAGACATGTGCACATCATTCGTTTCATTCCCACACCGAGGTCCCTTTTTTTTGGTTCATTTCCGTCTACCACCTTTTGGGAAGTTTTTGCTTAAATGGGGTTGAAACCGAAACTATTTAACAAAATGTTGTTGGTTTTAAACTATTTACCAAAAATGGGTTCACGTCATTATTTCCGCATTTTTTTGGATGATTTCTTAGTTTTTCGTTGTGTGGTACAGCGAGAAGTTTCTTGCTATAACAAGGTGTTTGACAAGCTACTTTGTCCCCGCCGTTCTCCTTGCTTCCACCACCAAATAACGAAATGCCAGCACCGTTCTCTTCTTCTAACTTCTCTTATCATACACAAATCTTTGTTTGAGTTATTAGTTCAATGTTTTGTGCAAAAAACGGCCCGCAATATCACCCGTCCACTAACGATTTCGGTTTCGGCAATTCATTTATATTGTCTTAAGCTGATTGTTTGTTCGTATGAACTCATTTTTTATGTAATTCAACTTTACTAAAAAACATTCCTTCCCATATTAGACCTTTTACAGTACCTCGCCGCCTCATCCAACATTAGCAGGACGCTTGAGGCAATTGGTAATGCAATTGTCGCTGTATAAATGCACCATTGTTACAGGAATACTTCTAGGTAGTATAGTTTGTATTTCACACTTTCATTAAGCACATCATTACCAAACTACTAACAAGTTTTATCAACTAATGATTATAAATCAACCAAGAATTCAATTACAAAAAAACGAGTTCATACGATACAAACAATCAGCTTAAGACAATAAAAATGAATTGCCGAAACCGAAATCGTTAGTGGCGGGTGATATTGCGGGCCGTTTTATGCACAAAACATTGAACTAATAACTCAAACAAATATTTGCGTATGATAAGGGAAGTTAGAAGAAGAGAATGGTGGTGGCATTTCGTTATTTAGTGGTCGGAGCAAGGAGAATGGCGGGGAGAAATTAGCTTGTCAAACACCTTGTTATATAGCAAGCAACTTCTCGCTGTCCTACACAGCGAGAAACTAAGAAATCATCAAAAAAAAAATGCGGAAATAATGACGTAGACCCATTTTTGGTAAATAGTTTGAAACCGACACCATTTTGTTAAATAGTT
Organism: Silene latifolia; assembly: GCF_048544455.1. Taxonomy (NCBI): domain Eukaryota; kingdom Viridiplantae; phylum Streptophyta; class Magnoliopsida; order Caryophyllales; family Caryophyllaceae; genus Silene; species Silene latifolia. The sequence continues at coordinate 27,366,311 of NC_133538.1, forward strand.
TCGGTTTCAACCCCATTTAAGCAAAAACTTTCACCTTTTGGTCCTCTCCCCATTCTTAACTTTCATGTCTTCTTTTCCTTTCTCTAATATCTTTCCACAGCCACACCTTTTCTCCTATCTCTACTTTCTCGTATCTCTTGCCACACACACCACACATTTTCCCTTTGCTTTCATTCCCACAAACGCTAATTCTGATGAGGACGACAACCTAAACTATGCCAGCAAAGACACTGAAATCAGTGGCATCGGTACTAATCTTGTTATAAAGGTTTATAAATATATCTGAATCTCACAAGAATAACCATGATTTGCGTAACAGAAATAACTTCTTTTGCCAAAATGTGATAATCTTTCTTTTTATCCACATTTTATGTCTATGGAGACCACACTACAGAGTTTGTGACTACAGATGTATTATTATCACACTGTCTAGGACCATGTATGTACTATTATTTTCTCATTCTTATGTTCTCAGGTGTTGATGGAGTCATGACATTCTTGTTGCTAGAAAGGTTAGTTATGTGTCAGGATGACGAAGTTATGCCATTAGGGCATATTGTGACATTACGGCATATTGTGTACTGTATAACTGATTGATTATTTTGCAGTGCAAGGATGATGAAGTTGTTGTTAACGAACTAGGACACGAGATACTAGAAAGGTTATGTCCTAAACTTTGCTAAACTAACACGAAACTTAGTCAAATTTACTGTAATTATTCAGTTATGTTTACACGAGGGGGGTTTAGTTTATTTTTTTCCTGTTTGTATTTAGTGTATTTGAAGCCAAACTAGCCATTGAGTTACTAGTCTCCGAGCTCCATCTTTTATATGAGCTAAAACCTATCTATATGGTTACTTGTTGGAGGTGAGGGGTGCTACAAAAGAGTAAATAATTGTTTATAAACTATTTACTCAAAGTAAATAGTTAACAAAAGCAAATAAAAATCAAGCTACGATACATTCCAATTCCTGTGAGCCAAATCATGGACAGTTGATCCTCTTTCTGGCCAAGTTTGTAGAATTTTTTCTCAATATAGGGTTTAAAACCAAACTAATTCACGCTTTAGGGCCCATTTCAAACTATTTCCTCCCAATGGGTCCACGTCATCGTTTTTTTATTTTTTGCAAAACTTAGCCAAATCGCTACCCCAGCTAGCGATTTGCACCAAGCCAGCATAACATTTGCTTCTCTTTCTCTTTGCCATTCACGCGTCTCACTTTCGATACAACCATTCTCCTTTATTTGTCTACCGTTTTGCATGATTTTTGTGCAGTTAGATTCCTTTCACGGTAAACTACACATTAGTAACATAATATTTCAGTTTCTTCATCCCCAGTGGGTTCCTCTAAGGGCTTTAGTATTGTTTGTCACGACAAGTAGCAAAGTGTTGGATCGCCTATTTAAGCATTTCTCAACTTGCAAGTTCTCATTAAAATCAAACATTAACCGAAGTCTTGCGTTAATTAACTTTTATTATCTAAAATCTTAAGCCATTTTAATCAGTATTAAAAAAAAGTTCTATGAAGAAAACTAAATAGAGCTTAATGATGAAGTGGAGTACTATTCAACTTATGAAATCGTCGTAACTAATATGCTACAAAATGATTATTGCTATATGGTAAACAATGTGTGTGCCTCACCATTTGTCTTCTTATTTAAGACTTTCGTTTTAACTTAAAACGGTTCTCACACTCGACTAAAATAGATGCGAAAATGAAGGGAGGTTTTAAAAGGACTTACGTTTAGACGGTCTTAGGAGGACCACGTAAACATAATTAGATGGGATGCTGCTTACACTACTTACTCCCATTACCGCAACACATACAATAACGATTCATTGCAAGTTTTTTTATGGAGAGAGATCAGTCGTATGAGTGGCTTAGAGCATCCACATTGAAGAGGATGGTGCATCCTCTTAGCACCTTCTCTCAACTAAGAGGATGTCCTCTTCAATGTGGGATCAATTTAGACATCCTCTTTGAAAGAGGAAGAGGAAGACTTCCTCTATTTTTGCAGGAAGACAACCTGACGCCCTTGTGCCAATTAGTCATGCATTTCCACCATGTGGCATATAATTTGTTTATTTTTTATTTTTTGGTCATTAAAAATTTAAGAGAGGATAAATAAGAGGATCCTCTTTGATGTGGGAAAAAAATAGAAGAAAACATAGGAGGAGGATGGAGATAGTGGGAAATGAGGTGTCAAAAATATAGAAGGAAAGAGAGAAAATAAGAGGAAGATGACATACTCTTCAATGTGTATGCTCTTACACTACTTGACTCGTTTGTGTTCCTTAGATATGAGTATATGACATTTCTCTTTTGTTTTTCGTAGAAAGGGCAAAGAGCTTCACAAGTCTGTAAATACACCTACAGGTAAGACATGCCTAATCACACATGAAAGTACCGTCATTAATGGAGATGAAGATGAAGAAACTGAAATATTATTTTACTAGTTTGTAGTTTACCGCGAGAGGAATAGAGGATTCTAACCGCACAAAAATCACGCAAAACAGTAGAGAGATAAAGGAGAACGGTTGTATAAAAAATGAGACGCGTGAATGGCAAAGAGAAAGAGAAGCAACAATGTTATGTTGGCTTGGTGCAAATCGCTAGTTGGGGTAGCGATTTGGCTAAGTTTTACAAAAAAATAAAAAAACGATGACGTGGACCCATTGGGAGGAAATAGTTTGAAATGGGCCCTAAAGCGTGAATTAGTTTGGTTTTAAACCCTGTATTGAGAAAAAATTCAAGTTTGTACCTTACTCTTCTTCTTGCCTTCTCCTTAATTTACTGGACAACCATTTCTGGTCTGAGCAGCATACCATTAACACGAGCATTGTTACTCTGTGACCAAATGTAGCAGTGGCAAGCATTCAGTATAAGAGCTGTAATCTTCCATTGAATACTCGTGCTTCCAGTTGTAGCCATTACATTGACAGTAGCAGCATTTCTGCCAAGCTAATCTCTACATTCGAATATTTTTACAAGTCAGCGCTCTCGAAATCTACTTACTGAATCTGTTTGTTCATGTTTGGGTAATATCTATACAATTGAACCATGCTTATTGTCCTTATTTGATTTTTATTCTCCTTAAGTTTTTTCTTATTTTGTATAATCTTTATTTATGCTATTGTACTTGAGATGATGTTGTTGATGCTGAGTTTAATTGCCTTGAATTTTACTATTTTCACCTTCTTATGATGAATTTTACCTTCTTATAATCATTTTACTCATCTGTTATTCTTATTGCCTTCTTAGTGTAGTGTCGACGTGTAGTGAATAGCGAACTCAAGCAGCTTCTTCGACCCGTGACTTATTTTTGCCTTTATTCATTATGATAGATTTATATGTTGAGTACTAACGTTATTGAGTTTTATTTGACCTGATAGTACAACAATTCTCGATTTTTTATGATCTTGAAAATGTTGTTTCCATATTCTGCTTTATGTAGTTAGGTTAACAATTTGGAATTTGATCTCTTATTTAGGGGCTATGAATGATGCATGTCACTAAATGCTAGTGTATGGTGTTGGTGTGTATGCTTTGTACTGGAAAGGCTATGCAAATTTCTTTTGCTTTCTCCTTGTTTTAGAATATTCAAATTAACATTTTGTCAATGAAAAGCTCTGTAGGGTGCTTGTGTTGAGAATGGTCTTGATTCAATTGTTAAAGCGTTGCAATGTGATCCAAATAGGAAATTTGTCTTTGCCAAAAAGGTTAGCTACTTAGCTCTTGAAAAATAACTCCGGATAATAGGAATTTGGTGTTTAACCATTGCGATGTGTCTGAATAATGTATCAAAAAAACATGGGTTTAACACTTTAAACTGAAGCTTTGATATGTGTTCCTTAATGGACTATTTCTGCATGTGATTTAATAATTGATGCAGGAGACAACGTCAGTCGATATATGCTTAACGATTGTTATGAGTTTGTTTAGTTATTTTCAGGTTATTTTAGTGTTCTAATTTCTGCGTATCTAGGTTTTTTATGAGTTTCTTTAGTTATTTTGGATTCCACAGAGATTGCCATGCAGCCGACGTAGACGCTCACCCACCACAGTCCCTCCATTCCTTTGTCTTTCTTCCATCTGTGACTCCTTCATCTTTTCCATTTCAAAGGTATTTACTGTTTGGGCTAAAAATAGCGTAATAAAGAAAGCCCACTTAGTAAAATAAAGATTATAAAGAAGAGGGAAGGAGGAAGAGAGCCCGCGGTCAGGAAAAGGGGAGATGGGCTTGAGAAGGATCAAGAGCCCACCGTGGAAGGTGCCCGCGTTAAGGAAAAGGGTGTCAGGGAGAAGTTAGGGAGATCGGGGAGAATTGGTAAGGGAATTCGGATTTGGAAAGAAATCCTTATGAAAGTAATATTCCCTTTCCATATTCAAGGTAGGACATATCTAGGGTTCTCACCCTATAAATAGCAAAGGAAGGAAATCAAGAAGGGCATTCATTCACTCATCCATATATTCATTCAAGATTATATTCAAAACAATCACATCACGGCATACCATTCACAAATATACTCTATACGAGATCTTGTAGGCCTGATACCTAACGCCAGCAAGATTAGCATAAACGTTATCATTGTAATCATCCTCCTATTCATATAGTGCAATACTTGGCAGGGTACCGTCCCTCCCGCGGTTGTTCCCACATTGGGTTTTCCGCGTCACGAAAATCTTACGTGTCAATTTACATTGCGCACTTTATTTCCCGTTTACTTATTGACATATAAATCATCATACAATCAACCAACGAATATAGACTACATTGACCCTAAATCGACTTAGGTAAAAAAGACCTAAACAGTTTGGCGCCCACCGTGGGGCATTGTGGTCGTCAATCGTTGATATTCGAATATACAATGGAAAAGCAAGTATCGAAGCCATGTCGTGGAGCAGCGACCATCGCCACCACCATCGTCTACCCAAAGTCCAACATCGACGGTGGCCACGCAGCTCCGGACATACCCCAAGAATCATACCGACAACAAAAGCCTCTCTACCTCCCAGACCCCGTTGTCTCGGCCCGCACCGGATCGGACAAAGGAACATCAAGCTCGGGCGTCACTCCGCGCCCGATCCCACGCAGATTCTCGCTCACGGCGTGGAAAATCTTCAGAAAGCTATGGAAAACATGAGTGAAGATCAAAGGAGAGCAGATCTTTGAGGTAAGAAGGATAGACAGAGAGCTCGGGCACAAATTGATCTCCTGACGCGTGATCAAAGACTCCGGCAAACAAGACAGGTGAAGGAAGATTTCCTTTGGTAGATCCGACGCAAGGAGTGGCGGCGGGCGAGATACCACCAAATAATTACAAGATTGGATTTGGCTACGACACCATCGGATGGAAGGATAACCCCACGAGGGTTAGGATACCTCCCGCAAAGAATCGATCGACACCCGTAGCAGATCCGAGTCAAACCAAGGCAAGTGAACCGGCAAAGGGGGGACAATCGTTACCGCAACCCCCGTCGCCGAGCTTATCGAACCTTCAAGAAACCGGATCGGGAGGAAATATGCGAGACCGACAGAAGACCCCAGTTCACCAATATAACTAATCGTTGATGACTTGGAACTAAAGGAGATGCTAAGTAGGGTTCCAGGGCTACCACCCCCACTCGAGAAAGCAAACTCTAGACAGCTTATGCCGACTCGCCATTCGTGGACACCATATCTGTCACAACCATGCCAAAGGGGTTCACAAACCCAAATATGCCTCTCTTTGACGGCACAATGACCCCTTTGATCATATAAGCCGATAAACGAAAAATGATGACGGTAATGACCATAGGACAAGTTAAGGAAGCTGCATGTGCAAAGGATTCGGGTCCACCCTAACAGACCAAAGACTTTGATGGTTTGTAAGCTCGCCAAACAGTCGATATCTACATTTGCTTTGAATTGGTAAACGCATTTACTCAACAGTTCGCAAGCGAAGCAGAAAGCCACGAAGCACGCGGGACCCGTAGAATCGTCCGGGGGGGGAGAGAGCATTGGAGAATACAATACCGTTTTAACAATGAGAAGGTAGTAGTACGAGAGTGTGATATCTCAACAAAGCAGAGAAGCCTTCGAAGAGGCCTCCACCATGACTCGATCTATACAAGCGGTGACTATGCATCCTTGCCATAGTTTCGAAGCAGCAAGTAAAGAAGGCACCGCCGCGATCGACCGGAGGAAGATATCCTAGCCAGAGCCACTTTACGAGCACGCCAAGTATTTCTAGTACTTCACCAAGGAGAAATCAGGAAGAAAGCAAACCACCAACAAGCACTACAACAAATTGTCACTTGCGCCACGAATTATGCCACGGGAATTTATAATTCGTGGCTAAATTCTGCTTAGCCACGGGAAAAATTTATTCATTATTTTGGAAAAAAAATTATGCCACGGGATAACTTTTTCCGTGGCAAAAAGTCACTTGCGCCACGAAATAGGCTACACCCGTGGCAAATAATTATTTTACCCACAAACTATGTCACACTCGTAATGAAATTTTGATTAGCCATGAATTGATCCGTGGCCAAAAAATTTTTAGCCACGAACGAACAAACTCCCGTGGCGAGTATCTTTTCCGACTTAAATTAAGATATTTTCATGTTAAGGCAAACTTAAAATTTAAAATAAATTTAATCAATATAAATAATTTGAAAATCCATTTAAATATAAAATTTTGCAAACACTTTGATTAATTTAATTAATATTTTTTTGTTATTTTATTTATTTTAATAAGAAATTTTAAAATTTTATAAACTTATATGCAAGCAAAGAAAATTTTATCGTCTAATTTTTTTTTTTCTTTTAGAAATCACAACTACGTTTTGCTGTAATTTAAGAAATTTGTTTTAATATATAACTCTATTTGTTAGAGTCGTGAATTGCTTTTAATTTTTTAATTAAAACATTAAAATCTTGAATAACAATCTTAAATGATCGTATCACTTTTAAATACATAGCATATAAAATTCAATAAATAAGTTATTTATCATCTATCTTTGATAAATCTAAAATTAACATATTGTCAAATTGGTTCACTCAAAATTTGCTTTACAACTTTATTTGTAAGATATTTATAGAAAAAATTGAATTTGATTTAAAATTTAACTTGATGAGAAAAAAAGTTTGGGAAATTTTTTTTTTGGAGGGAAAAAAGAAAACAACAATTAGATTGCACAATTGATTAAATAAAATAAGTGCGCTGAGAAATGAAAGAAAAAAAAAATGATCTACCACAAATCAATTAGGAAAAAAAGATATCGGAAAAATTATCAATATAAAAAGTTCAAGGGTTAATTGATAAACATTACCAATATAAGGACCCTTTTCCATAATCAGTATCAACATAATCAATAAATAGTAATCAATACCAAAATATTAACTTTTTTCTACGATAGGTACTAAGTCGTTTGAAAATCTAATCTCAACCTACTCGAAAAAGTCCCAAAAGCCATCATTCAAGGCAAGATCTTCACTCACCCACTTCCAAATTTCCTCTCTTAGATGAAAACATCTTTAAAGTAGGAAAAACATTAGAGTAAGAAGGCGACTTGGTACCTATCGTAGAAAAAAGTTAATATTTTGGTAGTGATTACTAATTATTGATTATGTTGGTATTGATTATGAAAAAGATGACTAAAGTTGGTAGTTTTTATCAATTTACCCAAAATTCAATAAGGAGAAATTGTTGTCATTGAAAATGAGCACATAATGGGGAAAATATAGAAATTATAATAATTTAAAGTCACATGTGCAAATAATGTGAAAAATTTGAGGAAAAAAATGATAAATCATAACAAAGAAAAATCAGTTTAAGAAAATAAGCGATTTGGTTGTACGACAGTGTTTTTCGTGTTTTTTTTTAGTAAAAAGTGACTACCTATTGGTTAATAGTGACCAATTGGGGGGAGGGGGGAGAGACCATAAGTTATACAAAGTGGTCATTATTTTACCAAAAAATGGTTAATTTTCATATCGTATGTACGAAGGTCGTACATTAGCATTTGCGTAAAAAAATATACGAAAAAATGAATACAAGAGAAGTGAAAATAAGAATGTCGATAAACTAAAGAAATTAAATTTTTTTAAGAAAACACAATTAAGTTTACTTTGTAGAGAAAATGGTTTTGCTAACTTCGGTAAAAAAATGACGTCACAATCATTAGTCGGGAGGGTAACATCGAAAATTTGATTGTTTTGGCCACAATAATGTTTTTCCCGCAAAAAATTCGCAAATCATGTAACATTTTTGTAATTAAATAGTACTAAAGGTAAATTTTGAAAGGAAAAAAATAAACTTAAAAGGATTCAAAGTACTAATCATATCAACAAAGTTAACTTTTAGTTTCGGTAGCACATCAAAAGAACTCTATAGTTAAGCGTGCTCATGTGAGAGTAGTGTTGGGATGGGTGACCTCCTGGGAAGCCTCTTTGATGCGCGCGAATGCATAACCGGTGAAACCAAAGAACGTTTAAACGAATCAAGTTAACTAGCGAAACGAGTACCGAGATTGTCACTATTCGATATATGATAAAATATCGATCGTGAAAAAAAAAATTATTTAACATTTTAGTTATTTAATTTTCATATATATTTTTTGTCACGGGAATTATTTTTCCGCCACGGGAATTATTTTTTGGCCACGGGAGTTATTAGCCACGAGAGAATCCGTGGCCAAAAATATAATAATAGCCACGTTCTTGTTTTTCACGTGGCTATCTCTTTGCCACGGCCACTTGCGTCACAGAAGGTATTCCCGTGGCCAAATAATTTAGCCACGGAAATTTAACACTTGCGCCACGAATTTAGCCGTGGCCCAAGTGCTTTTTTGTAGTAGTGAAGAAGGACGAGAGATACAGGCCATATGGGAGGGGAGTCAACAGAATCGAGGAAAACCAACTACTCCCCACCTTGGCAGAATATGGGTTCACTACAGGTATCGGAGGAATCTTGAAGGCACTTAGAGAGATGGGAGACGGAGTCAGGTGGCCTAACCCACCAGTAGGAGAGCAAGCCTGGAGAAAGGATAGCAAGAAGAAGTGCGAATTTCACCGTGATATTGGGCACAATACTGAGGACTGCTATACATTGAGAAGAGAGATCAAGCGCCTGTACGAACAAGGAAAGCTGAGCCACCTGTTACCACGTGGAGGCAAGCAGCAGGATAAGGTAGGCTCCGCCAAGCCGGCAGACCCACCCACATGCACTAAAATTATAAACGTGATAACAGGCGGCTCAAACTTAAGCGGCCTGACATACTCAGCAGCTAAAAGACATGCCACCGAGACCAAAAGAGACAGACCAGCCAATTCTTGCAGAATATCTCACATTGATCTGAAGGAAAAGGTAGATCTATATACTTAACATACTCATATATGTTTTATTTTAATTTGTCATAAAATTAATGAGTGATCTTATGCATGCAAACTAATAAACAATATAAAGAAGAAACCATCATCTTACATTGTGATTTTCGGATTTATGGGCACAAGTGAGTTCACCTACTCACTTGTTCTTGAGCTCTCCAAATGGAAGAATAAGGATTCAAGTATAGAATCCCTCCCAAAAGCATATACCCAAGGAAATCTCTTAATAACTAATATTATTTAGATCTAGTAATAATATTAGTTTTACTATAAAATTGACACAAATAAATTGCATTTTTACTCTTGAAAATCTCGGTCAAGAGGGAGTATATGTGAGTTTATTTCTCTAGAATTATCATAAATTGTAGAGAGTTTTTATTGCATTTTCTTACTCTAGAAAATTAGATGGGAAGAATGAATAATAATGTAAAAGAGAAAAGCTCTTCTCTCTTTCTTGTGGGTGGCCGAAAAAGCGCATTGGGTAGTATGCCCAATGCCTTTTGTTTTTGTTCTTCTCAAAAGCTTAGGCTTGCAAGGCTAGTAGGTAGTCTTTAATAATTATGTTTTCCACTAATAAGAAAACACAATATTAACCCAACACTCCTTCTAATTTCGGCACTTTCATAATAAAATGGATGGTCCATTTTATTTTGTCATTTGTCAATTTTGTCACATGTAACATGTTACATGACATGTCACAATGTAATGTATTTTTAACATATTAAAAATCAACATACTCATAAAATATGTCATTTACAAAATTGACTAGTAATTCGTAATTACTCGTGCCAAAATGTTTCCAAATTATAAATTACAACATTCGGTATTTATAATAATTTATTCATTCCGTTTCAATTGTTTCTCAGAAACAATGATTTCATCTAAGTAATAAAACAATTCGATTACTTAGACCGTGTCTCATTTAATCATATTTACAATAAGATACGTAAATTATACTCACAAAATCATCCGTCAATTTTAAGCAATTTAATTAACTCGTATCGGTATACGATTAATTAAATAATCAATTAAGAGTATTTCCCTATAGGTATGACCTAAGGGGATCAACTGATCACCACCGTCGCACGACAGTAATGTCAAACTCTAGTCAGCCAATCATTACCGATATGTGTGGACCAGTTGACTGTAAAATATTACATCCCACATGTATTCTTAAAATGAGATTTAATAATGATATTTAAATCATGTAATCGCACAATTGTTGAGGACACATTTCCCAACAATCTCCCACTTGTCCTCGACAAGTGTGCGTCACCAATTCTCTTGTCCTATTACTATCTCCCACTCAATGCAAGGTGTCTTTCAGGTCGTACTTGCAAGTGATCATATCGAGAGTGGTTTCCTCGATCTGGAGAATAACTGATTGACCGGATTTATCTATCATAGATACCTTCCGAGCGTGGCCACGCATTTCCAGTTCATTACTCCTCGAGTGGCCCTGAGATATTGTTATAACCCTGACAAGGGGGTGGACAATTCCTATCGCACTTATTCCCTTCGACTAGTCACAGCCATCATAACCCAAAATATGCCCATTTGACCCCATTTACGAAGGTCGTAGTAACACAAATCAAAGTTAATCTGAAACTGTGCCATCTTAGGCGAACAGTCTTTAGTCAAAAGAATCGACTCATTAGAATACTATAGCAGCTCTCGCCACGACCAGGCTATATAAATTTGCAGAACTCTATAAGCGGTCATAAGGCCCGACAAAGTGTTCCTAACAGTCTGCCTATGTGATCGACTAGTCATCTCACATGACTGTATGGCACTTGAACTTGCCATCAATCGCATCACACTCTAGTCACTTCGAGACGTCACCTCATACAAGTGACTATGGGCGAATACAAGGCTAATCCGTGTTCACTTTAACGGGGTTCAATTGTCTTTACAACCCGTTTGGATGTAACAAAGTATAATAATAGAGTTTTAAAGTAAAACTCGAACGACAAATGCGATTATCACATATGAATAGTCAATGCCTGATTACTATTTCATGTTCTATAATCTAATTTGATCTTGTACGTAGTTGTTCATTTCAATTCAATTGAAATGACATGACTCATCATGTTTAGCCTTTGAGAAGGCTTTGGTTAGTAGGTTTTATCAATTTCTTGTACCTTACTCAACCTTACTACATACTCGTTTTCCTTTGTAATGTATACATTTCCATCACAAAACTTTCTGAGTACGTGTCGAGATCCAATCAAGACATAGGTCCTCTAGCCTAAGAATAGCTCCCACTGTTTTCACAGTGTGCGGGACCCATCCCACTTGCACATCTCATGATCGCAAGTGTACTCAATTTCCGTTATAAATATCTCTCATTGTTCTTTATTTCCTAGAACGATTCTAGAAAATCTACTTCTTAATTAACATAGCCACAATGGTATCTTAACCATCTTAATGTGTTTTGATTATGGTTTTGTCGGAAACCATGCGCAATCTCAATTGTCAATTGTCACTTGTGTAACACCCTTACACAATATTGCATCATAAACACTTTGCTTTATAGGCTTAATGCTTCTGCAAGCACTTAAGGGTAATCTTTATAGCTTACTTGGTAAAGATTACTTAAATTCGATTTTGAAAACAATTCATCATACTAAAAGCATATGAAGTGTTGTTATACATCATTTCTTTTTAATTGATTCGGCAGCGGAAGCAAATGAAATCAATCAAATATGTTCAATTTAATTGAACTAGTCATGAATCTTATCAACATAAGACTTCTTACTGACGCTAATATCATGTGGATTTATCTTCATAAATCCGGATATTCAAGATGTATTATAATACTCCAAAAGTCTTAAATCATTCTCAATGATCAATATGTCATCCACATATCGGACTAATTAAAAATTCCGTAACTCCCACTAAACTCCATGTATAAACACAACTTCTCGACTTATCGAGAAATGTTTTATCACATGATCAAAATGTTGATTCCAACTCATTGATGTCCTACTTAAGATTCTTTCTTAAGTTTCACATTATCTTAGGATTGCAAGAATCTATAAAACTCATGACATGTATTGAATACATTCCTTCTATTGAAGAAGTGGGTTTTAGATTCACTTGCTGTATGCATATCCTCATAATGAAACACAATCCCTAAGAAGATCCAAATAGACTTAATCATTTCGATTAGTGCAAAACCCTTTGCAACCAATCTTGCTATGAAATATCTCTTTATTAGTGCAAAACCCTTTGTCACTAATCAAGCCATTTTGTTTCGGATTTTCATGGCTCTAAGCCTTGTATTGAGTTGTGACTTAAACACTCTTATGTAAGTCATATGTTCATTACTTTCTAGAAGTAATCAACTTGAATCAAACAATTTCTTTTGTAAGTTATAAGCTCTTTACTTTCTTAAAAGTAGCATGAATTCATCATTTTTAACAAGTGACGAATTTAACCTCCTAGGTTTTGAAGAAACAATGTCTTACACAAAACGTCTCATGTAGCCAAGAAAGACCAGTTTCTTGTGACATAACATTCTCTGTGGCTCTTGAATAATTTCTCCCACTCTGTCTTCTAAAAATAAACTTGTATTTTAGAAAGACAGCTTCATGAGCCGCAAACCCGTCGTGCTCGTGATAATTGAAAAGGGAAAAATGAGCATTTGTTTCTTGTGAAAACTTACAAACATGGTACCCTTACCATTTCATATCTCATATGATTTTATTTAGTGGAAAAATAATTTAGACAAAATGATAAAATCCCCAAAAGGATCAAGTAACTCAAAGTAACTTGATTGAAGTCCAAACCATATCGAATAGCGTTTGATTTCTTATCCAATCACACATTATTTCATAATGCGTGCTAAGAGATATTAACTTGTGATATTAGATCACATTTCCATTGGTTTATATCAAAGTTTTCACTTTGATAATCCCATCACGACTAAATCGTGATTTCTTTAACTCTTTAAACTTTTTTAAATATTTTTCTATTTACCTTATTAAGTTAACACATTAGCGTCAACTTAAATCGTTGGTAAAAGAGAATGATCAACCTATTATGGATCAATGATTTATAACCTCGATCTCCTTTTCAACCAAAAGGCACGAGATATCTTGCTTTGAATACAAGATACGCATATACCATTAACAATCTAATGGTTTCAAGAGTACTCGTTAACTCTTTGCGTTCATCATTCCAAAATTTTAAGGTTTAATCTTGGGTTACCAATTTGAGTCTTGTATCATCTTCATGATATATTATTCTAGTTTGGTTTAGAATATAATCACCTTGATGATGGGCTAGCCATACATCAAATTGTGGTGTATAGGGTCACAAAAGTGAAACCTCTTTTGTATCTTAACAAGTTGTATTCTTATTTAGAGTTTATGTACTTAATAGTCATAATTAAGTACAACTCCAAACCCAAAAACTAGACTTAGTACACAATGACTCTATCTCTTGACTTCATTGTTGCTAGTCGTCATATTCTAATCATCCTATGTATCAAACATAATGATGAAAACCACCACCGGTTTCTAATATTGATGAAGTAGTACTAGCAAAATTTATGTTTAATCAAATAAACATTTAACGAAGAAGGTCCCATTAAATGTCCCACAACTAACTTGTTGATTCTTCAATAATTTGGGGTAGTTTCCTTTCTAGTGTCCAACATTTAAGACAGTGGAAACTTTATCGGTCGGAATTGATAGGTTTAGTATCGCTATTCTCAACAACTTTACTTTTAACATTACCTTGTATCAATTCCATTATTATCTTTACTTCTTGAACCTCGTTCTCATCTTAACGGTTTAAGAGAATGCTCCCACTGATTTCAATGAGTCTTTGCTTTGAGAAGCAAAATTGAATTCATGAAGATTACTCTTCATTTGTTCGTTTTAGTCTTAAAACTTTCATTGAAGTGGTTGCGTTATTTTGGTCAATTACGAATTCTGAAAATCTAATCACCAAAACAATTTGTCGCTTCAAGGTACTTAATTCAATTAAGTATATGAAGCATAATCCATTGTAAGTAGAAGTGTTAGTCAAGAATCAAAAACCTGTTTGATAATGAATAACTTTAATCTATACTCTTTTCAAGAGACCCTTAGCAATGGTTCGTTTGAGGTTTTAGAAGCAAATTCAAATTTTGTCTTTAGTTACGATGTTTTAATGGAGATTTGTATCAAAATCGAAATGATATCGTATATGAATTTTGGTAAAGAAATAGAACAATATAATAACGGAATTGTGGAAAACTTAACATTTATCGTTTTAATAATACTTGTAAATAACAAGTAAAACATTTACATAGTGACCTCTACCCAACTATGATAAATGATTCCGAGATCCAAATTCATATTAACTTGGGCACGGGATAGCCGATGGAACCCTTATCAATATAACTCGTTGGACTAACTCTTTAATCGATTCTACTTTTAGAACTCTCGGTCGATAAAATTTTTCTAATATTTATCTATAGCCCGGAACACATGCGGCTACGGTCACGAATACTTCCGTTGAGCTCAATCTAAATTTCGAATAAATGTGTCCATGATCCAAACCCACATTAACTTAGGCACGGGATAGCCGATGGAACCCTCATCAACATGAATTCGGTGGATAGACATTTATCACCCACTTCCCCTACGTAACAAGGTTTGTACCCCGGGATGGCCGAGTGCACTCCCTCGCGAAATAGGTTTTCATGGTTTCTACTATTTGGTAAGGCTATGTCTCAATTGTTTGTTTTAGCGAGAGGTCATGTCAATTTATTATCTATCACGATTTAAGTGAACTAAAGCGGTGAACTACGATAATTTTAATTGACACGGTCGATAAACTCGATAAAATAAGGATGCATGTTTTAGTTATGGCGATTTAGCGATGCATGCGACATAAAATAAAATGCAAGCATAAATATAAATAAATTAATCCTAGTATGGCCTTTCCTAAAATAGAAAAACTATTTAACTATTACATATTCGGAAACCAACTCCATTGGTCTCTTGAACTTCAGTTGTGGCACGCATCTCGAGGTAACACCGTCTTTATGTATCGTCATTCTTGAAGAAATCCGTCTTTGGGAACTCCGGAATGAATAAAATTACATAATAAATTACATAATTTCCTATTATACATTTGTAACTAAAATAAAATAAATCTATTAAATTACAAAACGGTGATACGAGATCACAATAAAATTACAACCGAATCGATATTCCCATACATTTCGGGAAATACCAATTAAAATCTAAGGCCATACTAAGTAAAATTACATAATTCAAAATTACATAAATTAAAATTATGACAATCACAAAGAAAATGTAGCATTATAATATGTATGAACATGCTCAATTTTATGCTAAATCGCCTTTAATTAGCCAATATCGTATATTACTCGGTTTTTACGGATTTGCGTGATTTCAACATTTTATAATCACAAAAATTGCATAAATTCATATTTATGCATAAGTTAATTACCCTAACCACTTAGGACTCAAAATTTAGTCTTCACTAATTATTTGACCATAATTAACTCATATTTCTAAAATTGATCATTAATGGACCAAAAATTATAAAAATAGGCTATAAACTTCAAATAAATCACAAAATTTCAAATAAATTCAAAATTTGAAATTTAAACTCATGAACATTCTGGAAAAAAATACCATGACACTCATAATGTTCAAAACCTTAGGTTAAAAATTTCGAATTTTTCCGGAAAAACAATGTTGCGGTTTATCGGTTTTAACCAAAATAATCATAAAAATATGAGAAAAATTTTATTCATCAACTTTTCAATTTTAGATCTGAAAAAGATAATAAAATGCAACATTTGACGTTTTTCCCTAGCCATAGATTATGTTTTATTCATTTTTTACTAATAATGTCACTATTTATGCTATTTTTCTTCAAAAATCCATAAATCATGCAAAAAGACTTCTTTATAGCCAATTATTTTACACACATCTTGTAAAATTTCATGTGACAACATATTAAATTTCTATGACCAGATTCGAAATTTAACTCATATTAACCTATTTTTCACTTAAATCCGAATTTAATAATGAAAAATCCATTTTTCGAGCATAACAAGTCCAAAAATTATGAAAATTTACAGGTTATCTTAAAATAATATATGTGACAACATATCCAAAAATCACTGGAAAATTCGAAGTATAGCTAATTTTAGATCGAAAATGACATTTTTACTCATAAAATCATATTTAAATGCCATTATTGTATAATATGAACAATAAAAATCCGTAAATATAACCAAAATATCCTAAAACATTTTAGCACCAGAAATTTTAACATGCATGAATTAATTTCGTGATATCTCATAATAACACAAATTTTACAAGTTTTATATGTTATTCTTATAACTCGGAAAAACTTTTAACCGATTTGCATGCAAACAACCATGGCTCATGATACCGATTGAAGGAAAAGGTAGATCTATATAATTTGTCATAAAATTAATGAGTGATCTTATGCATGCAAACTAATAAACAATATAAAGAAGAAACCATCATCTTACATTGTGATTTTCGGATTTATGGGCACAAGTGAGTTCACCTACTCACTTGTTCTTGAGCTCTCCAAATGGAAGAACAAGGATTCAAGTATAGAATCCCTCCCAAAAGCATATACCCAAGGAAATCTCTTAAAAACTAATATTATTTAGATCTAGTAATAATATTAGTTTTACTATAAAATTGACACAAATAAATTGCATTTTTACTCTTGAAAATCTCGGTCATAAGGGAGTATATGTGAGTTTATTTCTCTAGAATTATCATAAATTGTAGAGAGTTTTTATTGCATTTTCTTACTCTAGAAAATTAGATGGGAAGAATGAATAATAATGTAAAAGAGAAAAGCTCTTCTCTCTTTCTTGTGGGTGGCCGAAAAAGAGCATTGGGTAGTATGCCCAATGCCTTTTGTTTTTGCTCTTCTCAAAAGCTTAGGCTTGCAAGGCTAGTAGGTAGTCTTTAATAATTATGTTTTCCACTAATATGAAAACACAATATTAACCCAACACTCCTTCTAATTTCGGCACTTTCATAATAAAATGGAGGGTCCATTTTATTTTGTCATTTGTCAATTTTGTCACATGTAACATGTTACATGACATGTCACAATGTAATGTATTTTTAACATATTAAAAATCAACATACTCATAAAATATGTCATTTACAAAATTGACTAGTAATTTGTAATTACTCGTGCCAAAATGTTTCCAAATTATAAATTACAACATTCTGTATTTATAATAATTTATTCATTCCGTTTCAATTGTTTCTCAGAAACAATGATTTCATCTAAGTAATAAAACAATTCGATTACTTAGACCGTGTCTCATTTAATCATATTTACAATAAGATACATAAATTATACTCACAAAATCATCCGTCAATTTTAAGCAATTTAATTAACTCGTATCGGTATACGATTAATTAAATAATCAATTAAGAGTAGTTCCCTATAGGTATGACCTAAGGGGATCAACTGATCACCACCGTCGCACGACAAGAATGTCAAACTCCATCACCAATCATTACCGATATGTGTGGACCAGTTGACCGTAAAATATTACATCCCACATGTATTCTTAAAATGAGATTTAATAATGATATTTAAATCATGTAATCGCACTATTGTTGAGGACACATTTCCCAACATGATCTGCCAGCAGTCAGCTTCGATGAGGGAGATACATACGATGAAAGAGAACACCATGATGCACTTATTATCACCTTGTCAATGGCCAACTTTGCACGTAAGAAAGGTCTTGGTAGATACAGAAGCTCGGTCAACTTAATCATCTTTGAAAACCATAGAAAACATGGGATTCAAATGAGAAGGATTTACGAAGAAGACTATTCCGCTAGTAGGCTTCGGCGGGAAAAAACAAGCTCGCTAGGTGAGATAGTCATCCCAACCTATGTGGGAGGAGTCAACAAGCAAGTCGTGCACTGGTTATAGATGGCCCCTCTACTTACAACGTCATCCTAGGAAGACCATGGCGCACCGGATGAAAGCAAATCCCTTCAACATATCACCAGTGCATAAAGTTCTCCACCCCATTGGGAGTAGAAACGATAAGAGGAGATCGAAGGAAGCTAGAGGTCGCTACATGAAGGCACTCAAGGGCACCGCCACCCTCCCGCATAGCAATTACTGACGACCTATCCAGGACGAATACATCGAGCCCCCCACGAGAAGAGCCGGACTAGATTAACTGGATAAGTTGCACCCAGAGAGAACCGTGCTCATTGGAGCAGGATGTACAGGGAGCTTACGACAGCAGCTAGTCAAATTCTTACAAGATAACATGGATTGCTTTGCATGGTCACACGATGATATGGTAGGCATAGATCCATCCATCATAACACACAAGCTTAGCGTGGACCCAAAGTGTAAACCCATCCAGCAGAGAAGGAGAAAGTTTGCGAAAAGAGAAATAAGGTAATCAACCAGAAAGTAGACACTGCTGGGCAAAAAAGAAGATAAGAGAAGTGAAATACCCAGAATGGTTGTCTAATGTAGTGGTGGTGCCTAAAAAGAATGGGAAGTGGAGAGTATGTGTGGACTTCACTGATCTCAACAAAGCGTGTCCCAAAGATCCATTCCCGCTGCCTCATATTGATGCAATGGTAGACGCAACAGCTGGACACGAGATGCTAACATTTCTGGACGCATGGAGTGGATACAATCAGATCAAGATGGATCCTGCAGATCAGGAGAAGACAACATTTATGTCCGAGAGAGGAATATATTGCTACAACGTCATGCCATTCGGCCTAAAGAACGCAGGCTCCACGTATCAAAGGCTGGTTAACCGCATGTTCAAAGAGCAAATAGGAAGAACCATGGAGGTGTACATTGATGACATGGTGGTGAAGTCAGAAAAAGCCAAAGATCATATGCGGCATCTAGCGAAAACATTCAAGACCCTCGGGAATACAAGATAAAACTAAACCCATCTAAATGCACCTTCGGGTATCTTCCGCAAGTTCTTGGGCTATATTGTGACTCAAAGAGGAATAGAAGCCATCATCGAGCGGATCAAAGTCAGTCTTTACACTGAATCACCCGAGAAGCCTAAAGATGTTCGGAGATTAGCGGAAATGTAGCGACCCTGAACAACAGTTCATTTCAAGATCTTCGACAAATGCGGCTATTTTACGACGTGCTAAGGAAAAGCCGAAAGTTTGAGTGGACCGCCGAACACAAGCAAGCCTTCGTGAGACCAAAGCACTATCCGAGCAGCCCGCCACCGCTTTGTCAAAACCAAAGCCAGGAGAACCATTATTCCTATACCTAGCCGTCACGAAGTAGCGAGTGAGTGCTGTCCCGGTCGAGAGCAAGAAAAGGAACAAGCGAGATACTACGTGAGCAAGTCTCTGCGGGCAGAGACCAGGTACACATCCCTTGAAAAGTTAGTACTAGCATTGGTAGTAGCATCTCGCAAACTGCGTTCCTATTTTGAGTCACACATCATACATGTTGTGACAAACTACCCGCTAAAAGCTATCATGAGGAGCCTGAACTGTCGGGAAGAATGTCTAAATGGTCGACACCTCAATGGATACGACATCCCATACGACCCTAGAACAAGGTTAAATCACGAGCACCGGCCGACTTCGTGTCGACTTCGATCCAGCCATCCGAATCTGGTAGATACCGAGATCCTCACTTTAGAAGGAAGTAAGCGGACGGAGGTCCGCGGATGCATATCGACGGAGCCTCCAACCAAAGGGGGCGGTGTAGGATTAATTCTCGCGATCACCACGGGAGATCGATAGCACAAGTCGTAAGGTGTGAATTCAAGGCAACCAACAATGAAACGTAATATGAAGCCTTGATATTGGGAATGAAGCTAGCTCGGAGCTAGGGGTCGACACTGCTCATATCCAGTGACTCTTTGTTAATAGTCAACCACGTGAATGATGAGTTTATAGCCAGAGATTCGAAGATGATTGCATACCCGAAAGTAGCAAAGGAATTAAAACAAAATTTCAAACTTGCAAGCTTAAACAGGTTCCCGAGTCCAGAATGTGGAAGCGGACGCCCTAGCAACCCCGGGGGCAACATTCAAACCAACGAGCTATCCAAAGATTCCAATATCACATATCTTTGGAACCTTCTATCCGTATGCGCGTACTAAATAGACAGAGGTGAACTGGAGGATCCACAAAGCAAAAAGGAAATCCAAGCGATTCAGAGGAAGGTGAGAGCTCTCGGCCAAACAGCGGGCGCCGACCAAGTAGCCGACCAAATGACGATCGGCGCACACCTTACCTAGATCGGGCTGCGCCATAACAAGCTACCAGACGATAAGAAGGAAGTGAAAGCTTTTAAAATAAAGGCTTCCAGGTTCATACTCATTGATGATACACTATACAGAAAATCTCTAGCAGGTCCCTACCTACGGTGCCTGGACAAGGAAGAAGCACAAACTGTGTTGCATGCTCTCTAGAGTGGCAAATGTGGAAACCATGCAGGGGGCAGGAGTCTGGCAAATAAAGCCCTCAGACAGGGATACTATTGGCCTACAATGAAGGCAGATGCAGCGGAGTACGCACGAAAATGTGACGCCCGCCAGCGCTCGGACCAATGATTCACCGGCCAGAGAACCTCTCGCACCCTATTATTTCTCCCCCCGGCCATTCATGGCATGGGGCATGGACATAGTAGGCCCTCTACCACGGGCCACAGGAAACAGAACCTGGATGCTAGCAATGACAAATTACTTCTCCAAGTGGATAGAGGCAGAAGCATTCACGGAAGTAAAGGAAAAACAGGTCATCTCATTCATAAAACGAAACATCATCTGCAGATTTGGTATCCCATCATAAATCATATGTGACAATGGCTCACAATTCATCTCAAACGATATCAAAGGATACTTTGTGCCAGGTGGAACATCACCTTAAAAAGTCAGCACCCAGACTCCAAAGTCCAATGGACAAGTCAATCCAAAGAATAAAATCATTATGGACAATCTGAGAAGGAGGTTACAGGAGTTAGGAGGAAAGTGGACAGATGAATTGGCACTAGTATTGTGGTCAGACAGAACAACGCCAAAGATAGCAACAGGTCAAACACCCTTCAGCCTGGTGTTTGGCGCGGAAGCGGTCATTCCAGCAGTTCTAATTCCCACTCGCAGGTATGAAAATATGACGAGGAACCGAACAATGCAGAGATGATCGAAGCCCGGACACATTGACGAGTTGCGAGCAAGCGCAAAAATCCGTCCTGGCGCCTACAAACAATCGGTGGCCGGAGTTATAACAAGAACGTAAAAATCGGGCTCTTGGAGGTAGGAGACCTGGTTCTCCGAGAGGTGTTCCAACACCAAGAATCGAAAAGGTGCAAATTCGCCTACAAATGGGAAGGACCATACCAGGTAAAAGGAGTTGTTGGCCATGGTGCATACAGACTGATGACTATGGACGGTCAAATCATTCAACGCCCATGGAACATACTTCACCTGAAGAGATATTACTTTTAATAATAAGTAGACTCTAGTTTTCAGAATAATGTACTCTGAGAAGCCAAATCATTTTTAAAGATAAAATATAAAAAAATAAAATTCGGTAGTAGGCATATTGCCAGTTTCACTCTTATTTCTGGTGTCTTTAGTTGTTTTTTTTAACTTTAAATTACTATTGGATGGTGTGGTCTGGCAGCGTCCTGGGACCACAATTGCTCTGGTACCCCATGAGATGGAGACAAGTACTTCACACCACTCTGATAGATTTTTCTCTTTTCGTGCTTCTCTAAGTACATCACTTTGAATTCTCGTATCTATGGTACTTTGAAAGGATGTCTAGCAGACCGCAAACCGCCAACGCGGGGTGACAAGGCACATGGCACTCCAACATGCCTAACCTACTTTCTCCACAAGGAGCACCCTCACCAAAGGATGTGGAACATACGAAAGGGAGCCTGGCCGACAACAATACGCTTATCCAAATACCCCGATACCACCCCCTGGACGTAGCTCGCACTAATCGCACTTAATCGGGGCCCCAAAGATGCATGCAAAAACGAACATGGAACGTAGGGATATCTCAAGGCGCTACCGAGAATCCCGCAGCGTCTCCATTTGGTTCTAGAATGACGATAAACTTGCCTCAATGACGCCACCGCCGGCATAAATGAGACGAACACACCTTGCGTTATGAACAAGGTTAAGTAGTCCACAAATCCGCGATACGCCTAAATCACCAAATGGCCGACACACGGCAGCTAGCCTCTGTCCGGATCGATCTTTTTCAGTGGCCAGTGGTCTAAATCAGCCCCATGGGTTGACACGGCCACTCCTCCTTACATTGCGGCATACGCCTAAATCAGCCATCAGGCTGACACGGCAGCTAGCTGAGTCAGAATGTTAGCCTTCTCAGGGTGACAAGACACGCCTAAATCAGTCAAGCACACTGACACGGCACAGACTTCCTAAAAACAGGGAGTATAAACAACAAACACACGATATGTAAACTAAAACCTTGCCAAACTATGACAAGGGGCATTTCAAAATATGGCCAAAATACGGCCCCAAGTTTAAACCGCCACCCTGGCGGAGCAAGTACAAAAACAAGTTTAAAAACTTACAAAGTCTGCCACCTCTGGGCCAGACTGCCAAAAAGTTTATCAAAACATAAAAACTTAATTGTCGGTCACATTAATGACCTCCACCTCTGGTACCTCTTCTGCCTGCTGACCATTCATTTCAGGTACTGCACCAGCTTGCATATCCTCAGCCGCCATATAGCTCCCGAGCTCCGTCAAGAAAGATCCCGAGACATTCCAAAGATCACCCCCAAAGAACCCGCTCGGCCAACGCAGAGAATTCACCTCACCAACCTCGGGCATCGCACGCTCAAATCAGGGTTGGGTGGGGTAAAGCATCTCCACCGCTTCTCCTCTTCCTCTATGGCTCTGCTTTGGTAGGAGCCTCCTCGAGTGCAACACGCATTCCGCTGATCTTTCCCCGCCAGGTGGCATATGCAACAACGTTGGTGGCCAGGGAGATCAGCTCAGTGATCTTCTCCTCAGACTGCTTCAGAGAGTCAGAAAAAGTGCTTCACACCGCCTGGGTTTGAGCCAGCTGATCAGCTCCCTCCTTCAACTTCTTCTTGGTGACAGCAAGCTCAGTCTTCAGCACCACCACACGCTCCTTCAGATCAACCCGCTGCTGTGCCGGATCTGCGAACCGTTTCCTTCAGCTCCCGGTTCTTGGCGCCGGTAGCACGACGGTGGTCCGCACTATGTTGATCATCTTCTTGTTGTAGAGTGCGATCAAGAGTCCGGGGCATAGGTAATCGAAGTCGGCAAAAGAGTTGGGAGGCGAGAATTTAAGCAAGAAACAAAGCGGACGTAGACAGGTAGAAAATGAAGAATATTTACCATAAAGGCGTTGTGCACGTCATTTTCAGCCATCTCCTCTGGGGAGAACTCCAAAAACGTTTACTCAACAGGAGGGAAGAGCGGTGATCGATCTCCCCAAGACGACGGCACCTTGTCCACATTCCCAAAGCCTTCTGGGAAATGAGCAATGATGCCCCCACTAGTAGAAGCACGGGACCGGCAAGAGGAGTAGGCGGATGGCGAGATAACGGATCGAACTCCGGGGGCACGCGAGCAAAGAAAAACTAGAAACTGCAGGAGGAGTCCGAAAAGAGGCGGCAGGAGCACTCCTCTTGGAGGCAGAGGCCACATCAGGGCTGGCAGAAGGTCTCTTTCTTTTAGCACTTTTGAGGATGAGTTCCAGTTGATCGACTTTTGAACCTGCAAGCATAAACAGTCTCAGACGGCTGAATGCTTAAAACATCAGCAGCAACGGCCTGCAAACAGAAGTGGTTACATAATCCTTACCAGAAGACATGTTGTGGGCTGATTGAGGAGGATTGGAGGAAGAAGCAAGTGAAAAATCAGGAAGCAGGTCTGGGAATTTTCTCTCAGACTCAGAAATACTGAAAAACTTGCTGCAAGCAAGGATCTTGGCGCCGATACGGGTGAGGTCACAGGGGCCTGCACGAAGACGATGAAATAAGCTAGTAAGCAGCGAGATAAAACAAATCAGGTAGCAGGAAAGCTACTTACTCGAAGTCAGAACCCATTTCTCGAAAATATAATCGGCAGGAGGCTGGATGGAGTCCTTCCTCACATAGAAGAAGTCCTCGAACCATTTCTCATCGCGATATTTTGACACATGTTTTAAGGGAGCCTCTCCACGGCCCCGGAAGGAGAATTGACCCCTGCCCAGGGACCTGATGTTGTACATATAGGCCAGATCGCCCAGAGTGACAGCTTTGCCAGTATTCTGACCAGCGGCCAGAGAGTAGAGAAGAACTCTCCAAATGGCGGCAGAGATTTGTGCCATGGCGAAATTGTTGGTAAAAATGAAATCTTAGACGAGTTTAGGGAAAGGAAAACGAAGGCCATATCTAAACGGGTACAAGTAGAAGCAAACCCACCCCGGACGGAGGGCGTCAGCTTTCTGTCCCGGTTCAGGGACGGCGATCTCAACCCCATCACCAAGACCAAGCAAGTTCTTGATCGTCAGAATGTTGGCCGGAGTTAGGGCGGAGTCACAATCGTGTGGGTGTTTGAAAAGTCCCCGAGAAGGGAAAGTAGGGTCGAGATTACGGTCGGAGGGCGTCGAGGTTGACGAAGACTGTCGAGTTTTGCCCATAATGGAGAGAGAAAATGAAGATTAAAAGGAGGGAAGTAGATAGATTACCTGGTGATGAAGACGGGAAAGGGAACAGTGAAGCCGATGAAGATTAAAGGGAAGAAGATTGAGGGTTTGAGAGAAGAGAGTTTTTTGAAATGATTTGGAGTGATTAATGAGAGTGGAAGAGAGACGTTGGGGTTATAAAGAGGAGAGAGGGAGTTGGGTGCGGAGAAAGAGGAGAAAGGCGGCTTGCATGGGAAGGAGTAAAAAGGCGGCGTAGGGTTTTAAACATTTAGTTACGTAAATTCCTTGTTCGATACTAGAAAGCGTACTTCACAAGAAATTTGGGGCAAACTGTTTGGGCTAAAAATAGCATAATAAAGAAAGCCCACTTAGTAAAATAAAGATTATAAAGAAGAGGGAAGGAGGAAGGGAGCCCGCGGTCAGGAAAAGGGGAGATGGGCTTGAGAAGGATCAAGAGCCCACCGTGGAAGGTGCCCGCGTTAAGGAAAAGGGTGTCAGGGAGAAGTTAGGGAGATCGGGGAGAATTGGTAAGGGAATTCGGATTTGGAAAGAAGTCCTTATGGAAGTAATATTCCCTTTCCATATTCAAGGTAGGACATATCTAGGGTTCTCACCCTATAAATAGCAAAGGAAGGAAATCAAGAAGGGCATTCATTCACTCATCCCTATATTCATTCAAGATTATATTCAAGACAACCACATCACGGCATACCATTCACAAATATACTCTATACGAGATCTTGCAGGCCTGATACCTAACGCCAGTAAGATTAGCATAAACGTTATCATTGTAATCATCCTCCTATTCATATAGTGCAATACTTGGCAGGGTACCGTCCCTCCCGCGGTTGTTCCCACATTGGGTTTTCCGCGTCACCAAAATCTTACGTGTCAATTTACATTGCGCACTTTATTTCCCGTTTACTTATTGACATATAAATCATCATACAATCAACCAACGAATATAGACTACATTGACCCTAAATCGACTTAGGTAAAAAAGACCTAAACATTTACCTTAATTTTATAAACATTTTTCTAGTAAATTTCAACAATTCAACTTGGAATTTATGTTGTTAGATACGCATTATTTTTTACTCTATAATGGAGGCTGGAAAGTTAGGGTTGTTGGTAATTAAGTTGTGACGACTCTTAGAGCTTGCGCTTGATAATTTAAGGTCTCTTGGCTGTAAATTTATGCCTTAGGCTCCTTAAACGATCCATGTCATAGCATTTTAAAATTTTGCTTAATTGTTTTATGTAGGAGACTCAAGAACTAACTTGCTGAAAATGGGTGTGAGACAAAGGGCGACAAAATCGCTTCTATACGAGGTACTTTTTCTGCTCTTTTGCTTTCATATTTGTTTATGGTTCACAAATCAACACAAATGATATCATGTTAATATGTGGTGGATCATTTGTTGACTAATGAACATATACGCTTTAGCTTCCAGTTGTCAGTTGTCCCTTTTAATGCTGTTCGGTATGATAGATGAACCATTTCAACCAAAACCTTAAGGTGATGGTTGTGGGCCAACTATTATAAATATTCCTATTACGGTATTCGACAGTTCTATTAAAGATTGTCCTATACTAATTTGTTCCATCAAAAGCCATTCATATATGGTTGTACTGCTTAAGCCTTAAGGTAGTTCAGTATTTACCTCTACTATCCCTAAAATTAAAACAAAGTTCAGTATTCTTGGTGCCATAGTAAGGATTTTAAACCCCATACTCGAATTTTGTACCTTTTTGGCATCGTTTTGATATCAAAACCCTTGATTTCTCATTTGTTGTATATGACTAATGTAATTTGAGAAAAAAGGTAAATACTAGATAAAATTGGTTAATTAACTTTGTGAATGTTTTTTTTTTGGTGACGAGGGGTTGAATCCCCCCGGACACATGCAATACCCTGCAAACCACGTGTGCCATGTAAGACATCCTTTAGGATGACAGGTAACCGCAGCACTCCCGTGTAGGGAGTCGAACTCGGGACCTCTCAATTCGTTGCCATTGCAACGCTTTGAGGCACTCCAGCACTCCACTACACTCAGGCCACTTTGGTTAACTTTGTGAATGTTGTGAATACTGCAATTTCGTTCTAGTTCTGAGTATTAGTGCAATTGAACATCTCAATGTCGACCGTGTTGTGAATTATAATAGTGTTTTTATTAGGTTTAAGCAAATTTTCGCGCAACGTTGTTATGTTTTCTGAAGTGTTTAAAACATTTAACATGTACAGTTGAGTGAGCATTAGAATGGGTTTGAGGTGGCGAAGATGAAAGTGCAGAAAGTATGGGTCGAAGCACAGCAGAAA
Organism: Silene latifolia; assembly: GCF_048544455.1. Taxonomy (NCBI): domain Eukaryota; kingdom Viridiplantae; phylum Streptophyta; class Magnoliopsida; order Caryophyllales; family Caryophyllaceae; genus Silene; species Silene latifolia. The sequence goes on from NC_133538.1 coordinate 27,393,706, forward strand.
ATAAAAGAGACCCTAGATGCTCAAGCAGCTGTAGTTCTCGCTCTAATTATACTACTTTCATTGATTCGTAAGTTCTCACTTTTATTGTGATTTCGTCATTCAGTAAACATGCATTGTTTATGTATTTATGTATATGTTCAGTAGTTGTGTTGCAAAGGTCAAAAACCTGAAGGATTGAAAATTGAGGGAGAAGAGAAGTCAATTAAAGGATTGTATTTTCTTTTTGTTTGATTTATTTTTGTTAGAATTTGTTTTGTTTGATTTTGTTGTGCATGAACAGGTGAAATGGCTAAGCGGCTGAGATGGTTTTACTACTACGCGTGTGGTCGGCCTAGATGGTGTTGCTCCTAGGCATCTAGAGTATTTAAGTTTTAGATTGCATTTGTATTATTTTTGAATCATGTATGTGTTTTATTTATATTTGATGTATTATGGAAGAATCTATTTGAGAGTTAAGTTAAAATCATTTTGTTTCTATTACATTTTGTAAAAAAAAAAAAATCTAATGCTATTTGCGGCGTTTTTTTTGAAAAAACGTCGCAAATAGCCATTTATTTGTGGCGTTTTTTAAACGCCGCAAATAACTTTACTATTTGCGGCCCCCTTATTTCCTGCTACATCAAAAACGCCGCAAAAGGCCCCTTTTTTGGCGCAGCAAATAAATATTTTTGTACTAGTATATATTCACAATAACTGAGTAGGGAAACCCTACCTGGAATGCAATCACCAAAATCAACACAAGCAACGGATCAAAAGCGTTCTTCTATGAAATCACTCCCTATCAACATATAATCATACAATTACAATCTATCATCAACAATACTCCCAAACACCCCCAATTCACCCAATTTAGGGTTGAACCAAAACTAACGAATTAACATAAAAATGGTACAAGGATCTTACCCACAATACGACGGTCTCAACGGTAAAAAGAACTCCGAAATCCGACTACTCTAGCCATTGGATTTGATAGCAATGAGAGAAAAAGAATCAACGTTGCTTTGCTTTCTTTGTAAAAATTTTATATTTTAGGTAAAAGGTAAAAAGAACTTACGTAGGTAGTTTATATATCATTTCACACATTGCTATCAAAACCCGATGAAACCGGTATAAAACCCGACTTACTCGATCCAGCAACTGAGGTACTCGATCGAGTACCGCCTACTCGATCGAGTTGCCCTCACTCGATTGAGTATCTATCAGGCAGAACACTCTCCTGAATGTAAAACTAAGTTACTTGATAGAGTAAGCCTTACTCGTGATGTGACTCCTATTTACGCACATTTAGTCCCCTAACTAGCCTAGTTCCCATACTTTTTACTATGTATTAGGGTCGTTTCTTGTCTTTAGCCTCCTTCTATGCATATTCTATGAGGTTTGGTGTTCTTTGTAGGAGAATAGCACTAATCATGCCCTAAAAAAGTGAAGCGGAGCTAAATTGATAACATATAATGATCAAGCACCGAAGAGGGAGCTAATACCTAAGGCACAAGTCAATAAAGCAAAGAAATAGGCAATGACAGGCGACTCCCACGACCCCTCAATGATCCCCACGGATCTTGAGGCAGTCACGAGAAGAGAAGACTAAGCTGACCCATGGTCAGGGCGTCCCGAGCTCAAGTCGGGCGTCCCAACGCTCAAGACGGGCGTCCCTGGACCAGGACGAGCGGATTCCCTTACAGCACGAGCATGCCTCAAGAGCAGGTCGTGGGGTTCCTCCTGGGACTTGCAAGGCTCTAATCTTCTTTTAAATGGTCTAATCGTCATTTAAGCTCTTAGTTAACCTAATCCTTGTACTACTATATATACTCCATTTGTAATAATCAAGGGATTAGGCTTCCTTAGTTTAGATTAAGCTTTCTTAGATTAGATTAGGAGTAGATTAGAATAGATTAATCTTAATCATTCCACAAATTGTACTTTAATCCTTCCTTAATTATTGTTCAAGATTTCTTATTAGGTAATTGAAGATTATTGGGTTATTATTTGGGGAATCGACAACTCTTCATCAATCAATCAAGTTTTCTTCTATTATTCTTTCCTTTACATTTGTTCATCTTAAGATTGGTATAATTCCTTTACTCTTTACTTTATTGCTTATTGTTTTACTCTTCTATCATGTTTATACTTGTTAAGGTGATTGCCACCATTGTTAACATGTTTTCCATGTTAATGATTGAGTAGTTTCCTAAGTAGGGATTAGTGGGGGATTATGGGAGTTAATCATGGGGAAGATTTATGCTTAATGAGTTCATATGAATGCTTGCTTATTGTTCTTCCAACTTATGCACATATCATGTTTGATGAAATGTTTGATTGACAACCTAGCATGTTTCTCTTATCCTTTCAACAAGAATTGTAAGACATAAACCAACTCAAGGCTTGTTAGAACATGCATATAGTTGATTAGGAATAATTAAGTCAATTGTAGGTATTGTAAAGTCTTGACTCATTTATGTTATTTCACCATGAATAGGGAAAACCAAGTCGACTTGTAGGTGCTGTAAAGTCTTGACCGACTCGGCTCCGAGACCTAAGTTTCCCCTAAAAATCGTAAGATATACACTAAATTGATTCCAACAATAATAATTGTTTGCATCTAAGAAACTTGTTTGTTTGATCTCACCATGATTCCCTTATGATCCCTTGATTCCATAGTATTGTTTATCATTTGTTTACACTCTTGTTTCTATTTACTTGTCTTGTTTACATTTTCTTATTATAGCTTAGGACATAACTTCAACCCAAATCAATTGTGACACTAGCATAAATTGAGATATATAGACTTAGAACCCAAAGCACACTGTCCCGTGGATCGACCTCGACTTAACCACTTACTAGATGTTTGTTGAGAATATAAATGTGTTTGATTGAGTGAACAACGACTCACTCACATCAAAATGGCGCCGTTGTCGGGGACGGTGTTATGTGATTAAGTTCTTACTTGTTCGTCTATTTTAATTGTGATTTAACCTTGAGGAACTTGTTCCTCAAGGTCGTTTTTACCGTTTTATTGTAGTTTCCATGTTTGTAGTTGTATCTTTATCTTGGCTATGATGATGACCCAAGACTTGGTATATGGAGTATGTGGTGGATCTTTTGAGTATGACTATGGGTATGGAATGTTTGAGGAGCAAGTCAACATAAACCTACCTTACAATTCATACAATAAAAATCCTAACTGCTACCTCAAATTTTCCCACCAAAATCCCCACATCCAATATCCACAACAACCATCCACCCAAGACTCACTTTACAACCAATTCCAAATGCCATAATATGACCACTTTCACACCCCCACACAACAAGAAGATGACCCAAACTTTGACATTCAAAATATGGTTCTCCAAATGATGGGAGACCAACAAAACTTCTTCAAACAAGTGCTAGAAGAAAGCCAAAATAGGGACAATGTTCTTCAAAGCATTGCTACATATGGTGAGGAGTTAGCAATTCGAATTGCCCAAATGAAGGTAACCCAAGCAACCACTCCTCATCAATTATTGAGCATTGACCATGAATGTGAATTTGAGGTAATGACCTTTGATGAAGAAGATGTGAAGTGGGAAGAGCCAATCTCCTTGAGCTCTTGTGAGTATGAAAATGTGGTATTTGATGAAGAAGACATGAGATTGAGTAAGCCAACTAATCTTAGCCTTTGTGAGTATGAGGGTGTGTCAATTGATATGAACATTGAGGTGTTGGAGAAAGAGTAAATAAGGAGGAGTGAAGCCCCCATTTATGATTCGTATGGAGATAGCGATTATGACAAGCCTATGGATGAGGATTATGCGAAATATGTGTCTTGCAATGACTTACGAAATGAAGAAGAGGAATGGAGTTGTGAGATTACCTCACTTGAGGAACCCATCCTTGAGAAGTTTGAGGTATGCTTCCATGGAGAAGATGAATGTCTCTTTCCTATTAACTATGAAGACATTTTTGCACCCATTATGGAACCTATGAATGTTGGAGAAGATATGATAAACCTTCTCCAAGAGGTCAAATTGTTATATAAAAGGTACTTGGTGGAGAAGCTCAAGAACAAAGCTATGAATGAGCTTACTTGTGGAGACTTGACCCCCACAATCTCAATTCCTAAGCTACCCCATCATCAATACTCTGAGAATTCTCCTTCTATTCTTGAAGGATTAATAAATCCAAATGCTATCATCATCACCATATTTGAGGGAGACGGGAGAGAATGGAAGCATCCCGATGACAAGAATTCTAAGCTTGCTAGTTTGGAGAGCCAAAAAGTCTATGATGAAAAGGCCAAAGTGAAGAAGCCCCTTGTGGAGGATTGGCTCTATTCTATTTTGAAGTGGCAAAGGTCCTATTTGTGCTTATTTGAGGCCTATTCAAAAGCCTTTGATCGCCTACTAAGATCATTAAGCTCCATGGACAATGAAATTTGTCATTTGACTTAGTTTGGTGGAGTCCTATCTCAAACCACCATTTGTAATATACTTGCATTTAGTGTAATCTTGCCTGCATTCATCGCATGAGAGATGAAAAGGAGGGATCTCATATTTTGATTGAGCATCTTGAAGGAAAATGATGAAAATGAGAAGATAGAAAATGCAAAGAAATGAAGAAAATGAAGGTTTCGAGCTTTGGGCCAATTCTTGCATCAATCCGTGGGGACCGAGGCCAACTCGCGCAAGTTGACGACAAAAAGAAAGAAAAAAATTCTTCCTGCCTGAGAATCCGGGCGGATTCCTGTGAAAACAGGCGTCCCAAGCCTCAACTCGAGCAGGTCAAAACTGACTCAAGCGAGCTGACCCTAAAACTCATTTTTTCTTTCATTTGGCTCGTGACATGGCTATATATGCATCCTATCTACCATCTTCATCTTCTACAATATAAAACCATTGAGATCATGATTGTAAGAACCCTTTTTTTCCCTATTTCTCATGTATAGTTGCATTTATGTAGTTACCTCATGATTAAAACCCCCTTTCTTCCTACATTAGCAATATTTTTTAAATTCGGTTTGGGGAGGTTCAACCATGAAGTGACATACATCATAGTCAATCATATAGTATAGCTTGCATTGTAATATATCTCACATAATTCATGTAGTTAGTTGTATATATACTTGAGTTCATGCATAGTCACTAATGACCCAACCTCATTTCTCCTACACTAGAAATAGTGCTTAAATCGGTTTGGAGAGGTTTGATCATAGGTGACCATAGTTTACTAGAAAACTTGCATCATTTAGTGTAGTGTAGATTGCATTAATTTGTTATATAGGTCATATAGAATTGCATTTACTTAGAGCATGTATTCACTCATATCATTGCATTTACATTTGATCTTTAATTTCCATAAACCCAAAAATCCAAAAACATGTATTTCTCTTTCATTCGTACTCCTACATGTACATTGAGGACAATGTCCAAAATAAAGTGGGGGATGCGCATTTATATTTATTTATATTCCAAAATACAAAAAAAAAAATTGAAAAATTTCGAAAAATCCCAAAACTATGTTCTTTAATTTCATAAAAACACAATCCATAAAAATTTGAAAATTTCAAAAACCAAAAACATGTTCTTTTATTTAGTAATGTAGAATTGTATATACTTGTGTTTTTCTAACATAGATACAACACTACATTTGTGGCATTGACAAAAGAATGTGAAGAACGCTTGGTATGATCCTTCTAATCCCTATTTCCTTTCCTTTTTTTTTTCATATGAGGAGGATGAGCTTATATCTCAAGGAGGCACTAGTAGAAAAACCCCCTACAGTGGCGGTCATAAATGACCTTTTTGTGGCGGTTTTTACAGATTTTGGGTGCGCCGTATATCACGGGGTTGTTTATACTTTGCAGCGGTTGTACAACCGCCACTATAGCTCGCCTACAACGGCGGTTATGAAACAAAACCGCCGTTATAGGCTTATATAAAACGACGGTTGTTAGACAAGAACCGCCATTATAACTAACCTATAGTGGTGGTTATTGTTTGAAAACCGCCACCATAAGTATTTCAATAATAGGCATTGCACCCCTACACGTTCTCTATAACGACAGTTGTTGTTACAGAACCGCCACTAAAGGTAATTGTAACGTCGGTTGTTGGTACAAAACCGCCACTAATGGTAATTATAACGTCGGTTGTTTGGTGAAGAACCGCCACTATAGGTAGTTATTTTAAAAAAAAAAATTATTTACTACCAAAATTTTGGTAGCAAAAACCTAGAGATTTGACAATCCAAATAGTGAAATGAACAAACAATACACATAAGAGAGTGTCAATCAACAAACTTGTATATCATCCAACCCAACAAATTAGTATTGTTGATGTTAAAAAAAATATACTTCCAAGTGTATAAATAATTACATACACGACGTCTTATTTAATAAACTAATCAACATTACATGCTTTCTAAACTTTTGATATAACACATCTTTTAACATCTTTGATAGCCCACACCTCTTTAACATTACCCGTAGTTTTAGGAAGTTCAGAGTGTCATCAAGACCATTAATCGCCAAGCACTTGCTCAAATTAAGATAATTGTACTCCTTGGCCATTCTTATGTTCAATTTACCTGCAGTGAAAATGACATTCAAATGACATTCAAATGATGCTGATAACTACCAAGATCTTTTAGAGATAAACACTAATGTGAGGCTGGAAAACAGAACCAATTGCTACGATTAAGAGAAACAAACATCATCCTATGACATTATTATCACGACATATGGGACAAAAGAAATACCTCTTAGATTGGATGGGATGCCAGCACAAAGTTGGTAAAAGACATGACATGAGCGTTCCTAGGGCCAACCGAACCACTCTTGACTGCAAGATAAACAATATTAAATGAAAAAAGGAATAGAAAGCAACAAAGTCCCGATTCAAAAACTACAGCAAATCTCACCTTTTCAAGTAGTACTGGTCATAGGTTTAAGTTTAGCAGAAAGCAAGGCCAACAAGAAGTAGTCAGTCAATGATAAAACAAGGCCAACAAGAAGTAGTCAGTCAAGGCCAACAAGAAGTAGCCAGCAAGGCCAAAAATAATGCAGCACGCAGCAGCAACATGATGAAGGCTACATGTATCATCGGACTGACTCAAACTACAGTCAATAGGCGATAGGCGATAGTTGCTTTGTAGACAACAACCTGCACCACAGTACACAACAATGTAAGAAGCACTACAACAGTCATGACACGACATCTGAAAAAAAAAGTTCTTTAAATTTGCTAACAGCAGAGTAACAAGTATATTCATATTCAAACATATTCATATTCAAACTTGATATCTGCTTATGTTATAGCATGAATGTGCTGTGTTGACTTAAGGTACTTAATTAATACATAGACTACATGACAATACAAGAGAGGAAGAGAGCTTACGTGTCCAGTGGATGTAGTGAGGTTTAGTGAAGAATTAATAAATCCAGTTGAGGATGAATAAAAGCACAATAATCCCTGCAAGAGAAACACTTATATTAACTAACATACCATATTACAACATTTTACCTTAAAACAAAACATTAATTTGAAGCAAATCACACCATATTTTCAATCTTTTACAAAGTTACATATAGGTTAACCTGATTTAATCATATATCATATATCATTTTTCATAATATATGTATCTCATTACAATTTACAAGTCTTGAACCACACACACACATATTGTTGAGAGGCGTTAATCTCCTATCCTAATGAGAACATGTACTAAAAATTAAATTGAGAGACGAGTCATGACTCTAAGCCGAGATGAGCACACAGAATCTTGCATTAATCTTCTCTCCTAATGAATATAGGCCTGATAAAAGGCACTTAAGAGAGGTTTTTCAAAGATGTATATATTTCTAACTTGAATTGCAGATGAACCCACAGGTTATGACTGAAATAATGGCCGAGATAGGTACATATACAGATGTCAAATGATTAGGATAAGAGATTAACTCACAGACTGTAACTGAAGTGAAGATAAAAGAGATTATTGTGTTGAAGGGGTATGCCCGGGAATAGAATAGTATCATCCGAACACGTATTATTGGCAGTGAAGAAAGGATGAGCTCATAAGTTTAATGTCATTCTATAGTACAACTAATCAATTACTCACCAATTTTAATTAATGCTTTCAGCATTCATCTGATGAAACAACCTAATAACCTAATGCTTTGAATGAAGGATGATTAGGACAGTTTATTTTGGTATATGTCGGTTCATCATTTATTTTTAGAATTACTCATCAAGTAATAAAAGCTTAGTAAAGGGGAAATCAGTCAATGAACAAGGCTAGATTTTATATTAATTAAGGCCAATGGAAAACAAGCATGATCTACGTGCATATTCTGTTACGATCAGTCAATGAACAAGAAGAACAACCTGAATAACTTTAGCAGATTTGTATTTCTATAGGATATACCTCTGGTGTTAGCAAAGCTATGTGCATCTTCTGTTACAATCTGCTCCAGCTCTGCTCTACACGCATAAGGACCTGCAAAATGGATAAGAAACCAGGTGAAACAATTTATCACAATAACCTATACAATGCTCGTATTTGTTGAATCGTTGCCATAAGTTAGGCTGTAAACTCAACAACTCCCTTGAACTTCATAAACCAGCAGGAACCCGACCTACTATACTCACATAAGCGAAGAAGATGAAACTTGAAGCGCAAAACTACAACTTTTAGGATTAGTTTCAAAAATTTCATGCCAATTCAATATTTAAACTTGGCCTTCACGACATGAGTATAATACGAACTGAAATATAATACACAACCGCTAGAGCTTTATTGTATTCACAAAATCTTAATTGAACTGAAAACAATCCATCCCTTTTTACAAAGTAGAAAGACACAACAATGAAAGATTGAAAGTGGATAGACAAAACAACACATTGAGATTAATGAAAACAATAAGCTAGAAGTAAGAAAAAAAACTTGGACATTACGAACATGCGATTGAACTCTGAATGTTGGAGGAGCAGTCTTGAGGTTCACGATTGATTAAACTGAATCTACTATCTCTCTTATTCAACGGGACCTCAGTAGAAAACGAATAATTTCCCAATTGACTGAAATATAATTGAAAGCCCTAACCTAAAATCTTAATTGAATGCTAACATGATAATAATAATTGAATCCCTAAACCCAAATTGATAAGAAATTAAACCGAAATTCAGTGAGAAACGAAATCAAATCCTCGAAAAATAGATCAATTTCGATGACCTTTAAAAAAAATTGAAAGATAAAATCAAACCTGATAGCAAATTGGAATTTGATGAATGCGACGAAATCCCTAAATAATCGCCCCATTTTTCTTATATACCGAACCCTAGTTCCGTGCAATTGAATTATCGACAGCTGATTAGGATAATTAATTCGGGGGTTTTGGACGTGCTCGAGCCTAGAGTAGATGGAGAAGGTCATCGGTGGTGAGGCTAATGAAGATCGTGATTGATGAGAGAGAGTAAATTTTGATGGAGTAAATTTTGTTACCGAGAGGAAATCGACGGTTGCCACTATCAGACGAATGAATCAATTTTCTGAAATGTGTTAGCTAGGGAACTAGGGAATTGTAAAGGGTTTTGCGCCTTATTTTTGTTTTTTATTAAAGTCGGTTATGATTAAAAACCAACACAAAATTGCCACTTTCTATTATCTTTTAGCGTCATTTTTAACGTCGGTTGTTCATATAACCGCCACAATTGACTTATAGTGGCGTTTTCTATTTGGAACCGCCATAAAAAGTTTCAGTTATCACGTCGGTTCTTACCTAAACCGCCACAATAGACCTCATACATACATAAAAATTGGGGTCCCGCCAATTTATTGGGCTTTTCGCGACGTTTCTCTTAGAACCGCCGCGATAACTACGTCGTGATAGGGGTTTTTTCTACTAGTGAGGATGTGGTGTATTTTGTTGTTGCAATTTGCGTATATATGTGTTGTTAGGAGTTGCATCTAGATTATATGGCATTTTAGTTGATAGAAGCATATGCATTAGAGTTGTATATATGTTAGTTGCATCATGGCATATAGTTTGCATGGTTAGAAATATTTTGTGAAAATTCCTATTTGGGAAGCTTGACAAGTGTATATAAGGCCCTTGTAGATAATTTTTCTCCTTGAGACTTTGTTTGCTAGAATACTCTCAAGACACCTTAGGATGTGTCATATTAGTATCTTTTGGCCCATAGACTAAGGCCTAGTCAAGAGTACCTTGTGTTGTGATAACTCCTTGGGTACCATTTATTCCAAGGTGACATTTGAAGCCATGCAACCGTTCTTACACTTCTATCATCATATTTTGTCAACAAAAAGGGAACGGGCATAAAAATGTCAAATTGAGTTCAAGTACCAAATCGAAATCAAATGTTTGCAAAAAATTGCATCAATAAAAAGAGGAGCAAAAATAGATTCCTATGCTTTAATAAAAGTACCCTTGCTACAAATGGGGTTACTTTGAAAAATGTTCAAAAAATGCAAAATGGAAATTGCCAAGTATCAAAATGCCAAACATAAAAAATGGCATGGAATGTTCTTAATCGTCAAATGCTACAAAAATGGAGGGAAAAATAAACGCAAAAGCAAACAACTATCGTGAAACTAAAAATATCTTGATCCCTTTTATCCATAGATGATCCTATTTTTGTTGCATGGTGGAGAGGGGACGACCCTTCTTCTTATCTAGGCAAGAGGGGGAATTCCGGGAATCTACAATATTTCTAACACCATAAGGAGTTACTCTTGACGAAAGAATTTAGCGATTGTGGACAAGAGTACCCTAGTTTAACACAACATGGAGGTGACTGATTTGTATCCTCTTAGACTTAGTGACTTCGAGAAATAATATCTATGATGGAGTGTGTACCCTTAGATTGCTTCCCTTTTAGATGACTTCAGCCACTTAGACGAGGAAAGTGGCTATTCTTTTGTAGATGCATCCATTACTTGTTTTGCGTGCTTAATGCTTGGATGTATCGCCAATTTGGCAAGCCCCACCTTGCCTTGCAAGAAGGCATCTTGCCTCATAGATGTCTTGTTGTGAGTTGAAGGGACAGAGTGAGACCCATTAATTGTCTCACATCGGCTATATTATTATTAGGACAATTTAAATAAAGGTCTAGTTCTAGTTACCTCTTTACTCGGGACGAGCAAAGGTTCGGTTTGGGGATATTTGATGTGACTCCTATTTAAGCAGATTTAGTCCCTTAGCTAGCCTAGTTCCTATGCTTTTTACTATGTATTAGGGTGGTTTCTTGTCTTTAGCCTCTTTCTATGTATATTCTATGAGGTATGGTGTTCTTTGTAGGAGAAGAGCACTAATCATGCCCTAATAGAGTGAAGCGGAGCTAAATTAATAACATATAAGTATCATGCATCGAAGAGGAAGATAATAACTAAGGCCCAAGTCAATAAAGCAATGAAATCGGCAATGACAAGCGACTCCAATTACCTCTCAATGATCCCCACGGATCTTGAGGAAGTCATAAGAAGAGAAGGCTAAGCTGACCCATGATCCGGGAGTTCCGAGCTCAAGTCAGGCATCCCAACGCTCAAGACGGGCGTTCCAGGACAGGGACGAGCGGATTCCCTTACTGCACGAGCATGCCTCAAGAGCAGGTCGTGGGGTTCCTCCTAGGACTTGCAAGGCTCTAATCTTCTTTTAAAGGGTCTAAGCGTCATTTAAGCCCTTAGTTAACCTAATCCTTGTACTACTATATATACTCCGTTTGTAATAATCAAGGGACTAGGCTTCCTTAGTTTAGATTAAGCTTTCTTTGATTAGATTAGGAGTAGATTAGAATAGATTAATCTTAATCATTCCAGAAATTGCACTTTAATCCTTCCTCAATTATTTTTCAAAATTTCTTATTGGGTAATTGAAGATTATTAGGTTATTATTTGGAGAATTGACAACTCTTCATCAATCAATCAAGTTCTCTTCTATTAGTCTTTCCTTTCCATTTGTTCATCTTAAGATTGGTATAATTCCTTTGCTCTTTACTTTATTTCTTATTTTTTTTACTCTTCTATCATGTTTATACTTGATAAGATGATTAACACTATTGTTAACATGTTTTTCATGATAATGAGTGAGTAGTTTCCTAACTAGGGATTAGTGGGGTATTAGGGGAGTTAATCATAGGGAAGATTTATGCTTAATGAGTTCATATGAATCCTTGCTTATTGTTTTTCCAACTTATTCACATGTCATGTTTGATGAAATGCTTGATTGACAACCTTGCATGTTTCTCTTATCCTTTCAGCTAGACTTATAAGACATAAACTAACTAAAGACTTGTTAGACCATGCATATAGTTGATTAGGAAGAATTAAGTCGATTGTAGGTGTTGTAAAGTCTTGACCGACTTGGCTCCAGGACCCAAACCTTCCTAGGACTCATTTATGTTATCTCACTATGAAGAGGGAAACCAAGTCCACTTGTAGGTGTTATAAAGTCTTGACCGACTCGGCTCCGAGACCTTAGTTTCCCCTAGAAATCGTAAGATATACACTAACTTATTCCAACAATAATAATTGTTTGCCTCTATGAAACTTGTTTGTTTGATCTCACCATGATTCCCCTATGATCCCTTGATTCCCTAGTATTGTTTATCATTTGTTTACACCCTTGTTTCTATTTACTTGTCTTGTTTACATTTCCTTGTTGTAGCTTAGAACACAACAACCCAAATCAATTATGACACTAGCATAATTTGAGATAGATACACTTAGAATCCAAAGCACACCGTCCCGTGGATTGACCTCGACTTAACGACTTACTAGTTGTTTGTCGAGAATATAAATGTGTTTTAATGAGTGAACAATGACTCGCTCACATCAACTCGACAGAGTACCCATAAGCTCATAAATCCGTAGTATTACAATGATTTCGTTAGGCTCGCAAACTTGAGCGGGCATTCTATAACAATGACTCTTCTAGACTCTGATTCTATCACGACGATCAGCGGGTAGGCCCATATTTATGGGTTGCAAATAAATCTGACCGTCTTCTACTACTTCCGATTCTGCACCGCCAAGGTCATAGTGCCGAGCAGGGGACAATGCTGTTGGAATGAGAAAATGACTTTGTGGATTGGGCTGAAGGTGAAACAGACATATATGGTGATATTGTCTCTGAATTCCAAAGGATGGGGTAACAAAAAATATACTCCCTCCATTCAACTCCACACTACACATTTGCTTTTTCACGTTTGTCAACGCTTGTTTTTCGCAATAAATATCTTTAGCTACGTATTTGGAAAAATTATAAAAGTTAGATATTTTTAATGTACTCCTAAAGACCTATATCATTATAATAATTTATTTGGTGGATTGCCTTTAAGTGTAAAGAGCACCATACTCCCGGGGGACACAAAAATTTTTCTGGTGATATTGTCTCTGAATTCCAGAGGATAGGGTAACAAAAAAACGTAACAAAAAACATAAATAATTAAACTTTAATTCAAAGAACCACCATAATCCAAATACAACTTATAATGCTAGAGAAAAATTAAAGACTTAATTATTAGAATCTGTTGAAGTATTAGGATACTCATCATAAATTTCGGTATAGAGCAAGTCGTAGATCGGCCCTTCATTATTACCGGGCAGCGCATGTGGAATGGCCTCTTTCTCCCATGACATAGGCGCGGTGGCAAGAATGTGATGCCTCCTGTAATGTCTCAGCAGATGATGATCAAGAATAGTCGCAACCCATAGATAAGGGCCTTGTTCTCTATCATCCGAATAGAATTCCTATTTTCCCGCATCTTCCCGCGTAAATTTAGCCCCTAATTTTCTTGCATGGCGAAAACTATCATGGTAGTTGGCTTCATCAAACTCGATAAACCGAAGCCTCCAAAACCTTACTTATTTGTCGACACAGGGTACACTTTTTTAACCGCGGTGAAACCGAAGTCATGAAGCATTTGCGTCAACCACCCAAAATCAGGGTTTAAACCCTTTCCATTCTCATCATAATGAACCGGGTGATTATGGAGAATGAAAATAAAAGGCTGTGTGTAACGAGAACGCGATTGTAGCTCCGATACACCAGCCATATTTTATTTAGAGAGACATTAAAGAGTAAATGTTTGACAATTTAGATTTTGACCTAAAACATTATGAAGCCATATTTATAGAATTATTTTGGTCAAATTGAATATTATTGGTCAAATTCAATATTTATTAAAGTTCTGATAAAGTTTTGCATGCAGTGGTCAAACTGAGAAATCTAATCAAATAGTGACAACGGTTGAATTGAAAAACCGCTCTTTTATAATAGCAAATGATAACGGTTACAAGAAACCCGCATCTATAATATAACAACGGGTACCACAAACTGTTGTTGGTGTTAATTAAGTAACGGTTTTCGAAATGCCATTTTCTTAAACTGGTAATGGTTTTCTAACAACCGTTGATAAAAGTGATTCTATAACGAGTTTTTGGAAACCGTTAAACGTTTTTGATAACGGTTTGTTAAGCAGCCTTTGTCACATTATAATAACAACGGTTTTCAAGGGAAACCGTTATTCTTATGAGCGCGGTCTAGGTTTCCGCCAATATTTGGAAAACGGTAATCTAAGTGTCATTATTATATGCATTAAACCGTTGTGATATGCTCGTTATTGATGTCCAGATTTGGCGTAGTATACCTTGAAAGCAAAATCATCAATCACGACAATTAAAATAGTTAGAATTGCTCCTCTTGAAAGCCTTCCCCTAAATTACAATAATTATTCACAATTACTAACTAATCTCGCAATCCAATCAATATTTAATCTAACAATCCACCACCAATACCCCCAAAACCACGGTCAACACATGACTAACCCGCCACCCACATACGGTGGTCAATTCCACGGTCAACCACGCACGCCTAAGTCAATTGACGGTCAACGCCTCTCGGTTAACGGGTGGTGGAGGGTCACGGTCAAGGGTGGTCAACGGCATTAAAATCTGAACAACTAATTATAAGACGGTTTTAAGAAATTTTTGCCTTTAGATCTTAAGATGAAAAGATGAATGAATAACTAGTTTCTAATCTTCATTCTCTCTCTCTCTCTCTCTCTCTCTCTCAGATTTGTGTGAGCTTTGTAAAACAAATAGGAGTTATGTGTGGGTATATAGGAGTTTATATAGTATTGGTAGTTGTAGGAAGTTTCTGGGAAACCCTCTATTAGTATTTACTAGTGTGTTGCCCGTGCGTTGCATGGATTCTAAAATAATTGACTAAATGTATAATGTGTAAGGACGTTTTAACCTTTATTGTGTAAAGAGGATTGTAAAAAAAAAAGGTATGCTAACATAATTTTATTAACGATCATTATTGCTTCAACTTGTGATTTTATTAGCTAGACTGATTGACACTTCGATGACAAATGTTTTCCTTTAGATGGTAGTCTTGAGAGGTTTTTTTTTTTGATAAAAAATGATAATTCATTTGTATTTTAATTCACATTACATACAATATGTACACATTTTCTCTCTCTTGATCTATGAAGAAAAAGTATGATAAATGACTAATGTATATGCGATATAACCTTAGGCCTTAGATCCCTTCTTTTCGACAAGTCCTCCACCTCACTTCAACCACGCATTTATATGATGTACTCAATTATTGTCAATGACTTTTGGAACGTTTCTGACAATGACTTAATTTTGAGCTCTTTTTTTCATCATCAAAATATTCTTATTTCTCATTTTCCGTTTAACGTTGTTCTTACTGCTATATCACCTCTTGTTACTCATTTTAAAGTTTATCCCTAGGCCTCTCTTATTTTAAACAGTGCTCTTACTCTCACGTCACCCTTCTTTTTGGGCTCAACTTTAAATGGTTAGGTTCTGCTCGTACCTAGAACCGTATTTCTCTTTCCTTGTGACTTGCATGGTTGGTTATATTCCCACATAATGTTACCCTCTCCTCTCAGGGTTTGCCGATTTCGCTTACTTGTGGCATATGTCAACATTATTTTAAGAGCATCATTCACATATTGTGGGATTGTCCCTCGCTTTTCAATGTATAGGGTTCTTGTCAGCTCTCGCTTACTTTTTACGTACTCCTTTAATTTGCTGAACTCCACCATCCTAGATTACAAAACCTCAATCACTCCAACTCTCTTGATTTACAATGATCTTTTCTCCTTAATCATGTGCCTTTGGTCAACTCAGTGTTAGAGGTTTGGATCCGTAATGGCTTTCTTCTACTTGTTGTCATTGCTTTTCTTAGTCTCTTGCCAATATTCTTAGAAGAAAACGCCCTCAAACACATGTCAACTGAATCTATTGGCCCCTCCAGATCATGCGTTTGATGTTCTTTGTTTTTGGCAATGGCACTTGGAACGTTTCTAACAATGATTTTATTATTTGTGCTCTTTTTTTCATTATCAAAATATTCTTGTTACACATTTTTCTTTAAACTTCATTCTAACTGTGATATCATCTCTCGGTGCTCCTTCAAAACCTAACAATATCACCTTAAACTTCTTGTCTTGGCCCAACCTTAAATAATTTTAGGGTCTAATAGTACCCAACACCGTATGTCTCTTTTTGTGGCTTACTTGATTTGGTGGGGGTATATTCCACATAATGTTACCCTCTCTTCTCGGAGTTTTGTCTATTTCGCCTTCTTGTGACATGTGTAACCACCATTCTAAGAGCACCATCGATATTTTCATAACCCTTTCTATAATTCTAATAATTATACTCCAGAGTCCCAGCTAAAAGAAGTAGAAAACACCGACACAGACTTGCCTATAACAAATTTTCCGGCCTAACACTAAGTCTCCCTTAAGACGACACTTTTGGTCTTAAGCATAAGATGGGTGAAGTACATACCAATTGTGTATAAAAGAATGCATAGGGAAAAATAATATATTTGACTTATATACACAAATGGTATTGTACCCGACCTGATAAGAAAAGACTTTTTCTTTGTATTATTTGCTATTTCAAAAATTGACACATATTTATTTACGTGGTATATAATTTGCTAGCCAGATAACGAAAAAACAAAAAAAAAACAAAAAAAAATAGAAGGGTTTATATTTTCCTTATTGAAAAAGAGCCAGTTGAACACAATACTTAGATCATATTTAGATTAGAAGTCAGGATCTTGTAGTCTTGTAGGTGTATTTGGGAGAAAGAAATTGCCAAAATGGATATATACTAATGTTATGTTTCAATGTTGGAGTTCTACCAAATTAGGAGGATAATATAATTTAAAATGAATATGATCATATAATTTAAATCAGTTATAACATTAACATTATGTTGCACTCTCTAGATTATAAACATTTGAGTCTAATTCAAGTTATTCAAATAGTACTTCTAATTATCTTTCTCTGGAGGTAGTGTAGTAGATTGATAGTAATTTCAATTCTAAGCCGAAATAGCAGCTACGTAGAGATATGTACATTGACAATACTAAAATATGTTGAGTTGAGAAATTATTTTATATTATTCTTAAAAAAAAGTTACCCTAATTGTTGTCTACCATATAAAAAAAGACCATGAAAATTGTAGTTGTATATTTGATTTCGGCAAGCTTTCATGTGAACTCACCTAACTGGTTTTGAATATAATAAACGGAGGAAACTAGAGGTGGCAATCGGGTCAGTCGGGTCGGGTTTGGGTCGGGTCACGTCGGGTCGGGTCATATCAGGTTCGGGTCATATCGGGTCAGCATACCCTTTCGGGTCGAGTCGGGTCGGGTCGGGTCGTTATCGGGTCGGGTCATCTCGGGTCAAATGATGTATCGGGTCGGGTCGGGTTTGGGTCGGGTCATTATCGGGCCCGATAACTTAATCGCATTACAATAATTTTTTACCATTTAATTTAGTTTTAAACCTATTATTTGGTTTAATTAATTCATTACTAAGTCAAACATATCAATGTAAACAAAAAAATCACTTTCATTTTGATCAAAATTAAGCTTAATAATTGTCGGGTCATCAATTTAATCGGGTCAGTATCGGGTCGGGTCAATATCGGGTCGGGTCTGGGTCGGGTTCGGGACACTGATAATCGGGTCGTGTCGTGTTACGGGTCGTCTTTGGGTCGGGTCGGGTCGGTTTTGGGTCACAGTATTTTCGGGTTCGGGTCGGGTCACTCGGGTCGGGTCAGGCTTGCCTGCTCTAGAGGAAATAAAGTTATTAATCAAAGAAAATTAGTAAAATATAAGCCGATAGAGTAAAAATACGGCTGTAATTTGAAGGAGCTAACCCAAATGAAATATCACAGGAGTTTACTAATTCTAGTAGAAATGGTAAAAATAAATAATTAATTAGCCAAAGTCTACTAATTTTAGTAGAAAATTGAAAATTAATTATCTTAAAATAAAGTTTTCTATTTCTAATAGAAATGTTGAAATATTATTTATTAATTAGAGTGTTTTAAAAAACTTGGAGACTACCTCGTCGCTCGAAAAAAGCCTCAAATATATATTTATATTGATTGATTATTTAGTATTATTATTATTTGAAGTATGTAGTACCCACTAGCCAGGCAAGCCCGACGACTAGCCGTACCAAAATAACTCCTCCTTCCCACCAGTGGCAGCTCACCACCACCTCTTGCCTGCCCGCCAGGCTACTCGCCATCACCAGTGGCGGCTCGCCACCCCTGCTACCTCCTACTTTCCACCAACATGGTTTACTCCTTTTTTTTTAAGAAAGAACTTCATGTCTTCCCTCCTTAAAAAGAACTTCATCCCGAAGTTCACCACACTAGTAACACACAAGCCTCACCAAGACCAAAAATCAATTCAAGTAAATGGTCTTTAAGTCTAAAAAATTGTCATGGTATTATATTCTACTCCCCTAAAAGAAAAGGTTACATCCCCGTAACCAACCATACCTTAGTAAAAAAGATGGGGATGAAGGAAATGTAGATTCATATACATACTAACATACTCATATATGTCTAAATAAATTTGTCATAAAATAAAACGGATCTTATGCATGCAAACAATAATATAAATAGAGGAGAAATCATGTCCTTACATACAATATTTCGGTTATATTGGGCACAAGAGAGATCACCTATCTCTCTTGTTCTTGAGCTTTTCCTTTATGGATGAACAAGATCTAAGTATAAGATCTCTCCCCAAGCTTTATACCCAAGGCTCCTCTTAATTTTAATTAATATTACAATACTAGTATAATATTAATCAAGGTAGAAAATTGAACCAAAAATTATTAACTCTTGAATATTTCGGTTTTTAAGAGAGAAGAAGAGAGGATTTTTCTTCTCACTAGAACTCTATTTTGGATGAGTGAATTAGAATGAATAATAATACACTACACTTAGTGTATTATTAGGTAAAATTATAGAGAAAACAATGATCATTTTTGCTTCCCCAAAACCGTGTAAGAGGAGAGATATAGGGGAGCCAATGCATGGAAAAATTGTTCTTCACAATGAACAATAGGCTTGCATGGCTAGGTTTGCTTTTAATCATTGTGTTTTTCCACTAATTACAAACAACTTATAATTAGCTTAAATCCTTCTAATTTTCGGCCCACTCTATAATATGGATTCCATATTATTTTTGTCAATTGTCTATATGTTACATGTCACATGTCACATATATTTGTTATGTATTTTTAACATATTAAAAATCAACGTATTAATAAAAATACGTCACATACAAAAATTGACTTAGTAATTTCATAATTACTTGTGCCAAAAATTTTACCAATTTATAAATCACAACTGATTGTATTTATAATAATTCATTCAATTTAATTGTTACATTAAACAATTATTTCATCCGAGTAATGATACAATTCAATTACTCAGACCGTATCTTATTTAATCACATTTCAATATGATACGTAAATTTTACTTCCAAAATCGTCCGTCAATTTTCAAATAATTTAATTAACTCGTAACGTTATACGATTAATTAAATAATCAATTAAGAGTGTTGCCCTATAGGTATGACCTAGGGGGTCAACTGATCACCACCGTCACACGACGAATGTCAAACTCTAGTCACCAATCCTTACCGATATATGTTGACCAGTTGACAGTAACAAAATTACTTCCCAATTGTATTCTTTAAAATGAGATTTAATAATGATATTTAAATCATGTGATCGCACTATTGTTGAGGACACATTTCCCAACAATCTCCCACTTGTCCTCGACAAGTGTGCGTCACCAATTCTCTTGTCCTATTACTATCTCCCACTCAATGCAAGGTGTCTTTCAGGTCGTACTTGCAAGTGATCATATCGAGAGTGGTTTCCTCGATCTGGAGAATAACTGATTGACCGGACTTATCTATCATAGATACTTTCCGAGCGTGGCCACGCATTTCCAGTTCATTACTCCTCGAGTGGCCTTGAGATATTGTTATAACCCTGACAAGGGGTGGACAATTCCTATCACACTCATTCCCTTCGACTAGCCACAGCCATCATAACCCAAAATATGCCCATTTGACCCCATTTACGAAGGTCGTAGTAACACAAATCAAAGTTAATCTGAAACTGTGCCATCTTAGGCGAATAGTCTTTAGTCAAAAGAATCGACTCATTAGAATACTATAGTTGCTCTCGCCACGACCAGGCTATATAAATTTGCCAGAACTCTATAAGCGGTCATTAGGCCTGACAAAATGTTCCTAACAATCTGCCTATGTGATCGACTAGTCATCTCACATGACTCTATGGCACTTGAACTTGCCATCAATCGCCTCACACTCTAGTCACTTCGAGACGTCACCTCATATAAGTAACTATGGGCAAAAACAATGTTAATCCATGTTCACTTTAACGGGGTTCAATTGTCTCTACAACCCATTTGGATATAACAATGTTCAAAGTGAGTTAATAATAACTCAAACGACAGATGTCGACATCACACTTGGGTAGTCAATATCATATTACAACCTTGTGATGTTTATCGTAAGTGTAAACACTTATTGATTGCAATAGAAGTTTAACATCCCATGTGTCCATGTGTTCAAACTTCTTACACTTGCATTTTCCTTCACATTCATGTTCTCTCTTATAGCATGAATCTTACCAAGTACATATCAAGGTTCTCGACCTTGGTTTTGGTTCTTTAACTTGAAAGAACTTTCTTATCGATCATTTCATAACGAACGAATTTGCGATGAACAATACAACTTGTACCGATCAAGTATTCCATCCACACACAATGCACTAGGTATATGTTTTGTAGAATCTTGTAATAGTTGACAAGATTATTAGCTTAGTACTTCTCACAAGTCCTAGCTTAACTAGGAAAGATTGTTTTTGAATAACCTCTTATTCAACCAAGCATCTTTCCAAAACTTCTCATTTCTCTTTTCAAGTTTGAAAGATTTGGGATTCTCATAAATCCTTATATGTGCTCGGATCTTCTACAAAATGTGCAACCTCTTATCACATAATGGAATATTCCGTCAAGCACTGAAATCGCTCATCGGATTCTACTTGAGAATTCATGACGTTTCTGTTATGGCTCACAAATCAATCATCATGCTCTTATGCATATGATTCATAATTGGACATGTATGTGACTATTCTAATGGCGGAAACATTAGTTACTAATAATCATGAGATCAACCGTTCTCAGGTTCAATGAAATACCATGACTGCTAATGGTAATTCCATTTTCATTCATATGAATAACCTATGTATATGTTGATACGATGTGTATCTCTTTAATACTAATCCAACATCTCATGATGTAATTGGATTCATCATTGTCCATTTTCATCCAGAATTGAAAACTCAAAAGCTTCTTTATGAAAGAAGGTATTAGCTCGTCATTCTTTAATGAGTAATGAGTTTTATACATTCAAGGATGATAGCTCCCACTAAATTCCATGTCTTCACATGAGAATTTCCTAACTCCCACTCAATTCAACATATTTCGAAATTGACTTCTCAATCGAAATTTGTCAAGAATATAAATATAAATTGCTTCGCCAAGTTACTAGGATAAAACCATATATCTTCCCATCATATCCTTTCAAAATGCCTATTTTGAAGTGATCTCATCTCAACCTTACGGAAAGAGATTTCAATACTCTAACACACTCATGTCATAATGATGTGTAGCAATGTCATTATTCAAATATAAACAATATCTAGAATACGTCCTTCGGAATACTCTTTCGGAAGGAGGATTAACCATTTCCTAGCGAGGTTAAGCAATGACATTTGCGTGGTTAAAACGTTGGCTATTGAAGATATCGGAATATCAATCTTTGCAACTTAATCTTGATCATAACTAGTATGTTACTTTGATTCATTTAGGCTCTTAAGTAAAACTCATGATTGAAACTATTTGGTCAAAATTTATCATATAGAACTTAGTCAAAACTTGTTAAGACTTTGCATTAGTCATTTTCATCCAAAACTTCTTTTGGTCTCCTCGTGTAGTTATCTTGAGAATATACTCTTATGATTACTACACTTGGTCTCTTTAGTCATATAGAACTAATTTGAGACCATAGATCTCATCTATTCGGCATACTATGTAAATAGATATACCTTTATTCAAATCATTTTCTCTTGCGTAGATCTACATTTACACAAGTACACAATTTGATTTTTGTCTTGTGTGTTGTGTCCTCATTTTTCTCCCACTCTATCTTTAGAATGAATACACTAAACATTCAAAGATAGCATATGAGACACAAATTAATGATGTTGAATTATAAGGAGAACTACCTCATAGGTTGACTAATTGTTATTGAATTCATATGTGTACTTGGTGGTTGACATACCTTTAAGAGAGTTCATAGACTCAAAATCACTTTATAAATGATCATACACAAGCCTTAAGCATGTGGACATATAATGAAACCCGTCATTATAATTGTCTATTGGATCACTTTTAAGTGAATAATCTTATGTTTCAAAACACAAGCATTTAAAGATGAAATTTTTAGAACATAAAGGATAAATGATAAAACGGGTGACTTGGGTTGCAAACCAAGTTACCAACATCCAAAATACAAACCATTATCCAAAATACCTTTCCATGTCGAACACGGAAACTTAAAGTTCTAAAATTCAAAACATAACTTAAAATAAGACAATGAAAAACAAAGCTCCACAAAAGCTATCCTTAGCTTCTCCATGGTTTCTCATGCTTGTTTTTCTTTTCCCTTGTCTTTGCTTGGTGGAGGCCCTATTTACAATAAAAAGGGAGATACATTATCACAACTTTGCATCATAATACCATAGTTGAATTTAGAAACATAAAAAAAGGTTAGTCATTTACCTACTGGAGTGATCTTTCCAGCTTTGATATCACCAAGGTACTTGGAACAATTTCTTTTCCAATGACCCATGCCATTACAATAATGGCATTTATCAAGAGGACCCTTCTTGACTTTGAAGGTGCTAGCTTCACAAGACTTAGCTTTGGTGAATGTGGGAGCTTGTTTTTTACCCTTTCTTCCACTCTTCTTGAACTTCCCCTTACTCTTTGTGCTTATGTTAAGCACATCCTTGGGAGGGTTCACATTAAACCCCATGTCCCTCTCGGCTTGCACAAGTAACTTGTGCAACTCCTCAAGAGACACATCCTTGTCTTGCATGTTGAAATTCACCCGGAATTGCACATATGCCTTAACCTTAGACAAGGAGTGTAGAATCCTATCTACGATGAGTTCTTTGGGGATTTCAACCTTTTGAATTTTCAAGGTCTCGACAAGCTCCATGAGTTTGAGCACATGAGGGCTAACCTTTTGGCCCTCTTTGAAGTCGAGATCAAAGAATGCCGCGGCCGCCTCATATTGGACGATCCGCGGAGTTTGTGAAAACATGGTCACAAGTTTGGAGTAAATCTCATTAGCATTGCCCATTTTAAAGGCTCTCCTTTGGAGTTCCGCCTCCATCGCAAATATTAAGACATTTTTCATTGCGGCGGACTCCTTTTGGTAAGTCTCATAGGCTTCCCTCGTGGCCGCGGTGGACCTAGTGGAGGGTTCGGGTGGAGAGGCCTCGGTAAGGTAACGAAGCTTGTCGTCACCTTCGGCGGCTAATTTGAGTTGGGCATCCCATTCGGAGAAATTTGACCCATTCTTTTCAAGTTTACATCGATCCATAAAGGATCGGAGCCAAGATGAAGTAGCGAGTGGTGTAGCATTAGGAGTTGGTGTTGATGTTGCCATTTGTTATGAAAAAGAAGTGTTCTACAAAACAAAATATAAGGAGTAAAACAAATGTCGTTTTAATTATACTCGTAAAATGTATGATTTAAACAAGTTTTATGCATTTTCTAGTGACCTCTACCCAACTAGATAAATGATTCCAAGACCCAAATTCATATCGACTTAGGCACGGGGTAGCCGATGCAACCTTTATCAACATAACTCGGTGGATTAACCTTTTAATCGATTCTACTTTTAGAACTCTTGGTCGATAAAATTACTCTAATGTTTATCTATAGCCCAAAACACATCAACAAGGGCACGGGGTAGCCGATGCAACCCTTATCAATTACTTTTGTTGAGTTCAATCCAAAATTCGAATAAATGTGTCCATTATCCAAAACCACATCAACTTGGGCACGGGGTAGCCGATACATCCCTTATCAACATGAATTCGGTGGATTAACATTCATCACCCACTTCCCCTACGTAACAAGGTTTGTACCCCGGGGTAGCCGAGTGCACTCCCTCGCGAAATAGGTTTTCATGGTTTCTACTATTTGGTAAGGCTATGTCTCAATTGATTGTTTTAGCGAGAGGTCATGTCAATTTATTATCTATCACGTTTTAAGTGAACTAAAGCGGTGAACTACGATAATTCGAATTGACACGGTCGATAAACTCGATAAAATAACAATGCATGTTTAGTTATGGCGATTTAGCGATGCATGTGACATAAAATAAAATGCAAGCATAAAGATAAATAAATCCTAGTATGGCCTTTCCTAAAATAGAAAAACTATTAATCTATTACATATTCGGAAACCAACTCCATTGGTCCCTTGAACTTCGGTTGTGGCACGCATCTCGAGGTAACACCGTCTTTATGTATCGCCATTCTTGAAGAAATCCGTCTTTAGGAACTCCGGAATGAATAAAATTACATAATAAATTACATAATTTCCTATTATACATTTGTAACTAAAATAAAATAAATCTATTAAATTACAAAACGGTGATACGAGATCACAATAAAATTACAACCGAATCGATATTCCCATACATTTCGGGAAATACCAATTAAAATCTAAGGCCATACTAAGTAAAATTACATAATTCAAAATTACATAAATTAAAATTATGACAATCATAAAGAAAAATGCAGCATTATAATATGTATGAACATGCTCAATTTTAATGCTAAATTGCCTTTAATTAGCCAATATCATATATTACTCGGTTTTTACGGATTTGCGTGATTTCAACATTTTATAATCACAAAAATACATAAACTCATATTTATGCATAAGTTAATTACCCTAACCTCTTAGGACTCAAAATATAGACTTCACTAATAATTTGACCATAATTAACCCATATTTACAAAATTGTTCATAAATGGACCAAAAATTATAAAAATAAGCTATTAAACTTCAAATAAATCCAAAAATTTCAAATAAATTCAAAATTTGAAATTTAAATTCATGAACATTCTGGAAAAATTCCATGACACTCATAATGTTCAAAATCTTTAGGTTAAAAAATTCGAAAATTTACCGGAAAAACAATGTTGCGGTTTATCGATTTATAATAAAATAATCATAAAAACATGGAAAAATAATTTTCATTAACTTTTCAATTTTAGATCTGAAAAAAGATAATAAAATTCAACATTATATGTTTTTCCTAAGTCATAGATTATGTTTTATTAATTTTCACTAATAATGTCACTATTTATGCTATTTTTCTTCAAAAATTCATAAATCATGCAAAAAGACTTCTTTATAGCCAATTATTTTACACACATCTTGTAAAATTGCATGTGACAACATATTAATTTTCTATGACCAGATTCGAAATTTAACTCATATTAACCTATTTTTCACTTAAATCCGAATTTAATAATGAAAAATTCATTTTTCGAGCATAATAAGTCCAAAAATTATGAAAATTTACAGGTTATCTCAAAATAATATATGTGACAACATATCCAAAAACCAAGTGAAAATTCGAAGTATAGCTATTTTTAGACCAAAAATGACATTTTTACTCATAAAATCACATTTAAATGCCATTATTGTAAATTATGAACAATAAAAATCCGAAAAATTAACCAAAATATCCTAAAACACTTTAGGACCAGAAATATTAACATGCATGTAATAATTTCGTGATATATCATAATAACACAAATTTTACAAGTTTTATTTGTTATTCATATAACTTGGAAAAACTTTTAACCAATTTGCATGCAAACAACCGTGGCTCTTGATACCGATTGAAGGAAATGTAGATTCATATAGATACTAACATACTCATATATGTCTAAATAAATTTGTCATAAAATAAAACGGATCTTATGCATGCAAACAATAATATAAATAGAGGAGAAATCATGTCCTTACATACAATATTTCGGTTATATTGGGCACAAGAGAGATCACCTATCTCTCTTGTTCTTGAGCTTTTCCTTTATGGATGAACAAGATCTAAGTATAAGATCTCTCTCCAAGCTTTATACCCAAGGCTCCTCTTAATTTTAATTAATATTACAATACTAGTATAATATTAATCAAGGTAGAAAATTGAACCAAAAATTATTAACTCTTGAATATTTCGGTTTTTAAGAGAGAAGAAGAGAGGATTTTTCTTCTCACTAGAACTCTATTTTGGATGAGTGAATTAGAATGAATAATAATACACTACACTTAGTGTATTATTAGGTAAAATTATAGAGAAAACAATGATCATTTTTGCTTCCCCAAAACCGTGTAAGAGGAGAGATATAGGGGAGCCAATGCATGGAAAAATTGTTCTTCACAATGAACAATAGGCTTGCATGGCTAGGTTTGCTTTTAATCATTGTGTTTTTCCACTAATTACAAACAACTTATAATTAGCTTAAATCCTTCTAATTTTCGGCCCACTCTATAATATGGATTCCATATTATTTTTGTCAATTGTCTATATGTTACATGTCACATGTCACATATATTTGTTATGTATTTTTAACATATTAAAAATCAACGTATTTAATAAAAATACGTCACATACAAAAATTGACTTAGTAATTTCATAATTACTTGTGCCAAAAATTTTACCAATTTATAAATCACAACTGATTGTATTTATAATAATTCATTCAATTTAATTGTTACATTAAACAATTATTTCATCCGAGTAATGATACAATTCAATTACTCAGACCGTATCTTATTTAATCACATTTCAATATGATACGTAAATTTTACTTCCAAAATCGTCCGTCAATTTTCAAATAATTTAATTAACTCGTAACGTTATACGATTAATTAAATAATCAATTAAGAGTGTTGCCCTATAGGTATGACCTAGGGGGTCAATCGATCACCACCGTCACACGACAAAGAATGTCAAACTCTAGTCAGCCAATCATTACCCATATATGTTGACCAGTTGACAGTAACAAAATTACTTCCCAATTGTATTCTTTAAAATGAGATTTAATAATGATATTTAAATCATGTTATCGCACTATTGTTGAGGACACATTTCCCAACAGGGGATACTTCTCTCTTATTGCAACTTCAGCTTCCCAAGTAGCTTCGTCAACATTATGATTAGTCCACAACAGCTTAACCAAAACAGTCTCACCATTCCTTGTCTTTCTCACCTTTCTATTAAATATCTCTTTAGAATCCTTGACATAGGACAACTGTTCATCCACCTCAACTGTCTCAGCTGCTAGCACATGTGAAGGATCACTCACACATCTCCTTAACTGTGAGATATAAAAAACATTATGGACTCTGTCTAAAGCTGGAGGTAGTGCGAGACGATACGCTACTTCGCCAACCCTATCCAGAATCTCATTAGGCCCCATATACTTCTAACTTAATTTTCCCCTTTTCCGAAATCACATCACCCCTTTCATTGGTGACACCGTAAGCAACACCTTGTCCCCCACAACAAAATCAATATCACCCATTTTTAAATCTGTATAGCTTTTATGTCTGTATTGAGCAGCTCTCATCTTCTGGCGAATTACATGAAGTTGTTCAACCATCTCCTGAATCATCTCTGGCCCCAAAGTAACCGCATCAGATTTGTCATCCCAGCACACAAGCCTCCTGCACTTCCTCCAATATAATGCCTCAAAAATTGTCATGCCAATACTAGTATAGTAGCTATTATTATAAGAAAATTCTATTAAGTTCAACCTTTCTTCCCACGATCCTCCAAACACCATCACACAAGCTCTAAGTATATCCTCAAGGGTCTGGCTCGCACGCTCTGTTTGCCCATCAGTAGCAGGATGAAATGCCGTGCTCATCTTCAAAATTGTTCCATCAATGTTTGTAGTGTAAGGTTCATATACCTATTATTATACTCTTCTAATAGTGAACAAATTAATTTGTTAATAATATGTTCGTTAGATCTAGTGCATGCATAAAAAAAATGAAGGATTTATAAGAAATCGATGCCCCTTACATTGTTAATTTCGGTTTATGGGCACAAGTAAGGTCTCCTACCTTCACTTGTTCTTGAGCTATGATGAGTAATAGGATGATCCTCCAAAGACCTCAAGTATAGAAGTCACTCCTCTTGATTGCACCCAAGATTATCCCTTATCCCCACTAAATAATATTTGCTAGATATTTGTTTAGTAGTTTACCTTAAAATTGATTACTAATACTCAAATATTACACTAATAATATTAGTAATCTCATTGAACAATTTGAATCAAGATTTATCAAATTTATGAGAAAGATGAGAGAGTAGAAGAGAGAGGTATGCATGTTATTAACATAAGCATCTTTTTAGAGAATAAGAGAGAAAAATATGAACAACAAAAGTTTTGTCTCTTACCTCTTGTGGTCCGACCCTTTGCTCTTAATAAGAGCAATTTTTTCTTCTCAAAACTCTTTTTCAAATGCTTTATTGATAGTCTCATATGTGGTAGAGTGAGCATGACAAGTGTTGTGGTTGTCATAAGCTTTTAGACAAAATAGAAGACTTAGGACAAGTGTCCTATATGCTCCCAAAAATCGGTGCCTATGCACTTATCATGGTCCATTTTTTTCTTATAATATTTGTCCCACAAATGCTTATAAGTCTTATGTTTAATTATCTTAAATAATTAAATATTAATTTGATCATACAACAATTATGACACAAATTAATAAACATATATTCACTCAACTTATTGAGTAATATTTTATCATTATATCAACATATAATGGGTCCCATAATAGCTAGTTAGTTAAATTCACAACCTCTTGTAAATGTAAATAACTAATTACCTCTACCTCGAAACTTTTCTAAAACCTCAACATAATTTAGTGAATTAACATATTAATCCACTAAATATGATCTTATTTAATCACATTATAATAAGATACATATTTCCTCTCATAAATATAAATTGTTCATTTTTAAGGAATTAATCAACTTGTATCAACATACAATTAATTAACTTTATAGATAAGGGCATCATCCTTTAGGTGTGACCTTAAGGGATCAACTGACCACCACCGTCCCACGATAGTAACGTCAAACTCTAGCAAGCCAACCGTTACCGATTAATGTTGATCAGTTGACTATATAATTGAATCATCCCTTATGTATTCTTTATATGAGATTTAATTATGATATTTAAATCATGTGATCGCACTATTGTTGAGGACACATTTCCCAACAATCTCCCACTTGTCTTCGACAAGTGTGCGTCACCAATTCTCTTGTCCTATTACAATCTCCCACTCAATGTAAGGTGTCTTGCAGGTCGTACTTACACTTGATCATATCTTGAGTGGTTTTCTCGATCCGAGATTAACGTCTGACCGGAATTATCGATCGAGATACCTTCCGAGCGTGGCCACGCATTTCCAGTTAACTACTCCTCGAGTGGCCTTGAGATTTCAAACAACCCTGACAAGGGGTGGACAATTCCTATCGCCCTATTCCCTTCGTTCAGCCACAGTCCATCATAACCCAAAATATACCCAGTTTGACCTCATTTACGAAATCGTAGAGTATAAATCAAAGCTAATCAGAAGTTGTGCCAACTTGGGCGAATAGTCTCTAGTCAAAAGAATTGACTCATAAAAATACTATAGTAGCTCTTGCCACGAATGAGCCTTTTTATGAATTACCGAACTCTATAAGCGGTCATCGCCCGACGTATTGTCCCATATAGTCTGCCTATGTGATCGACTAGTCATCCCATATGACTCTATGGCACTTGAACTTGCCATCAATCGCATCACACTCTAGTCACTTCGAGACGTCACCTCATATAAGTAACTAGGGGCGAATACCATGTCAATCCAGTTCACTTTAATGGGGTTCAATTTGTCTCTACAACCCATTCGGATACGACAAGGTAGCAGGTGAGTTCAATAAAACTCAAACGATAAATGTGATCATCACATATGAATAGTCAATACACTATTACTACTTCATATTCTATAATCTTTAGTGTATTATTAACACTAGTTAGAATGCAATACAAGCTTGGCAAGTGGATATACCCGATATCCATATATTCCAACTTTATTAATTGCTATTTCCTTTCATTCAATGTCATATCTAATGACATGAATTTCTCTAAGTATATGTCTAGACTTCATACTAGACCCGAGCTCTTTAACTTGAAAGAAGCTCCCACTGTTATCGCATAACTTGTGATAAAGTCATTTGTAGAGGGATTCACCCTTAATCCCTACGTTGATCATTTAATCACTATTTACTTAAAATCCTTTTGTAGAATTTTTAATGCGCGAAACTAAAACACCTTTCTTACTCTCTTACTCCTTTGTCAATAAGACATCCTAGGATTTCAACAAATCCCTTTTGGTTTGGAAACTAAAGTTTGCGTATCCCTTTAAGACCTAACTTAGTTTATCATCCAAACATGTGAACGACTCCTTCCTTAATTCTTCTCAAGAATCTCAAGGATGTTCTTTAAGGCTCTCACAAGTCATATCTAATGAATTAACTTATTATTGATTCATAATGTACCTAGCAATGGTACACCACAGCAGGTGCGTCCGTTGGCATACATAATCGTTCTAATGGCGGAAACATTAGTAATCGATTTTATGTAATCAACAACTTAATAGGTTCAGTGAACGACTATGATTCCATCATAGTAATTCCACTTTCATCATCATGAATAAGCCATTCAACTTTGTTGATGTAAAACAAATACGAAAGAACTTATCCTCATAAGACTCTCAACTTTATGGCAATATTCTCTCACATAGATTCAAAATCTAGAATACTTTGCACCCCTTTCCAAGTCTTCCAATTTCTCTTGCTAGAAGAGAGCATTGGTACATAATACTCAATAAGTAATATGTATTCAATGTATAAGACATGGAAAAATAATTTTAGCTCCCACTTAACTTCATGTATATCATGATTCTTGAATCATGTGAATGAAACAATTCACTATAATCACATGAACGAAAAGTATAATCCTTTAATGCTAACTTAAGACCATCTTGTGATCACTTAAGATAGCTATGCATAATATTTTAGGATTCTTAGATCTTCATCTAAGGTTTTGTGTTTTAAACACTTCCTTCTCTAAATTTCCATTTTAGAAAAAGCGAATTTTATTTGCCATTTTTCATTGAAATGCGGCAATTCTTAACACAATTTATCTTGATCAACATCTTCATGTAAATCTTATGCATTTGAGTACTTTAGAGCTCTTTTTACTTTTGAGGAGACCCGCGCCTTAAAGTAAATCTACTCATGAGCAACAATTTTCGGATTGTAATGCTTCGGCTCATATGTAGCAAGGTCATGATACTATCACTTTCACAAAGTAATATTTTAACAATAAGACATGTGCGATAAACTCCCACTGAACTATGCTCTCATACTATCTTCATAGATAATAGTTCAATACCAACTCCCACTCTATAATTCAATTACTTTCACAAAGTAACATTTCAATTATAAGAGAGGTTTGTGACGATTCAATTTACTCCCACTCTATCTCTCAGAAATATATCAATATTCATGGGAGATAGCTTTGTGAGTCACAAACATATATATTTAACGGAGTATTAGGAGTTTACTTAGACTATGTATTAGCATTCAAAAGGCCATCCTAACATGGCAGCTTGATAATATACGAGTCTTATCCATGTCATCTGTTTAATAGACTCTCTATTCTATGTATCTCATGGTTGACCATCCGTTTAGAATTACCTGTCCATTTTGGATTGCAAATTCCCAAAATTTAGTTCATCAACTCAAACCGACTCAAATTAGTTTGATCTTATGGGTAGTGACGCTAGGTCATAATCCATCTTTAATAAATCAAATTTATTACTTAGATCTTTGCCACTACGATTGGGTCGTAATGCTTAGAACTTTATTCAATTGGTTCTCTACATCATTTTAGAAATTTCTCAAATTTCTCAAATACTTCACCTTTTAATTGATTAAGTAAATATACCCTTATCTACTTGAATCATTGGTAAAAGTGACGAAGTAGTCATAAATTCCCTTTGCGGTGATGCTCATTAGAACACATACATCGGCATGTATTAGTCTCAACAAATCACTTGCTTGTGTCCCTTTACCACTAAAGGAAGTACAAATTATATTGCAAAGGAGACAAGATTCGCATATTCCATATGATTGAAAATCAAATGGTTCAATAATTCTAGTCGACACTAGCGTTTAATGCGATTCTCATTTACGTAACTTAATTGAAAAATCAAATGTACAAATCATTTGGATTACCAGTTATGAGTCTTTTGGTGCGTATTATTTAGATATCTTTACTTGAGTTGGAACTGTCTAAAACTTGTGTATCATAGAGATAAGTTACATGGCTCACATCCATGTCTATTTTCAATAAAATACAACAATTGTCTTTGAAGGCAAAATATAAATCCTTTCATGTCTCACATGAAATAATGTTTTAGACTAAGTGGGTACATAATAACAATTATGTAAATTTTAACTCAAAGCTATTTGCTAAAACAAGTATATAAATTTCTCTTCAAATGGCGGCTACCTGAGCTCCATTTCATTGTCGGCGATCCACATCACCCTTGTTTAGCTTCTCCACATTTCCAAGTCCCACTTGGAGTAATAAGTCCAACTTGATATCTTCCAAATACTCGGGGCAAATATGCTTCCATTGGCCTATGACATTAAAATAATGATATTCATGGTAGGATTGGATACCCATCTTGGTTTTGTGGTAGTCTCACTATCAACTTCCAATTCACAATCGGATTTGGGTTTCTTACCTTTCTTTGCTTTTCTTTTATTAATACCAATACTTCATACATTTGCAAGGACACTCTTGCTAGAACTCCCACTTAATATGATATTTCTCCTTGTTTCATCAAACAAGGATATCTTGGAATCTGCGAGATTCCCCTCATATGATCCTCTTATCTGAGAGGTAGGCATGAGTATGTGAGTGGGAGGTGAAGAAGTAGTAAAAAGACAAAGATTTCCATCCTTACTAAAGCCAACGCATAATTCTCTAATCGTATCATTGTCACAATCAGAGCATTTTTCATCGAATGATTGGAGCCATGTTTCAACGGTGATTGGTGTAGGAGTATTAGATGAATTCATTGCGTATTATTTAACTACAAA
Source organism: Silene latifolia (assembly GCF_048544455.1). Lineage (NCBI taxonomy): Eukaryota > Viridiplantae > Streptophyta > Magnoliopsida > Caryophyllales > Caryophyllaceae > Silene > Silene latifolia. The sequence continues at coordinate 27,427,433 of NC_133538.1, forward strand.
AATGAAAATGAAGGAAATAAATATCATCTATCGTTCTAATAATACTCGTAAATTTAACTACAAGTATTGCATTTATATAGTGACCTCCACCCAACTACATAAATGATTCCGAGATCCAAATTCATATCAATATGGGTACGGTAAGCCGAGTCATCCCTTATTAATATAACTCGGTGGATTAACTCTTTAATCGATTATACTTTTAGAACTCTCGGTCGATAAAAATTACTCTAATTCTCATCTTTAGCCCGGAACACATGAGACTACGGTCAACAATACTTCTGTTGAGCTCAATCCAAATTTCGATGTAATAACTTTTTACTACCCCACTTCGCCAACGTAACAAGGTTTGTATTACGGTAAAGCCGGCTCAACTCCCTTATGAAATTGGTACTTCGTGGGTTTCTACTATTTGGTAAGGCTTTTTCTCAATTTTTAATATGTGAGAGGTCTTGTCAATTTATTATCTATCACGTTTTAAGTGAACTAAAGCGGTGAACTACGATAATGATAATTGACACGGTCGATGACTCGAAATGATATGCATGTGTTGTTATGGCGATTTGGCAATGCATGCAACATATTAAAAGAAATGCAAAGCAATAAATAAAATTCCTAGTATGGCCTTCCTAAAATAGAAAATCAAATAATCTATTACATATTCAGAAACCAACTCCTTTGGTCCCTTGAATCTTCAAATGGTACGCCTCCCAAGACACCGTCTTTGTCGGATCACCTTTCCGAATGGCACCGTCTTTGAAGATGCTCCATAATTACAAATAATAATAAAAAAATACAAAACTATTCCTATTATACATTTGTAAAATGGAAAAATCAATAAAAATAAAATAAAAGTGATTCGAGATCACATTAAATTACAACCGAATCAATATTCCCTTTCATTACGGGTAATATTAATTAAAACTAAGGCCATACTAAGATAAAATTACATAATTCAAAATTATATAAATAAAAGACATTCAACAATTGAAATATGCAGCATTATAATATGTATTTATCATGCAAAATCATGTGCCTAATCGCCCTATTTAACTTATGTCGTACATATAACCCGGTTTAATGGAAATGCGTGATAATAACCTTTTAAAATCACTAATTAACACTTAAATCACATCTAAGCTCAAGTTAATTATCCTAACACATTTTAGTACTCAAAAATCAGTCATCACTAAATTTTTGACAATAATTCAACTTGATTTAATTTTATGCTCATTTTTGACCTTAAAAACACAATATTTATGAAATAAATCCAAATTAAATCATAAAAGTTTCAAAATTTGAATTTTAAATTTTTGAACATTCTGGAATAATTCCATTACACTCATAATGTCAAAAATCATGGTTAAAATTTTCGAATTAATTTTGAGAAAATATAGTTGCATTTTTATCGTTTTTATCTCATAAAATGTATAAAGTATACGAAAATTAAACCAATAATTTTTACAACTTTAGATCTGATTAGTGGGATATTAATGCAACTTAAAATAATTTTCTCAAGCCATGCAATACGTTTTAGCTAATTTTTGCTAAAATAGTCACTATTTATGCCATTTTTACTCAAAAATCCATTAATCATGCTAAAGAAGATATCTTAATCTAGAAATTTACATACAATCTTTAAATCTTGCATGTGATATCATATTAAAAGATCATTACTTAATTAAAGATTTAACTAATTTTAACCATTTTACCTCTTTTAATCCATTTTTATCTCATAAAAATCATAAAACATGCATTATTAATCAAATTAACACGTCCTTTTACACACAACTTGTAAAATATGCATGCGAGGTCATATAAAATTGCCAAGGTCAGAAACGAAGTTTAACTAATTTTAGCATTTTAATTCCCATTTTAGTCAAAAAAATGTAATAAAATGACCAAAAATCCTTAAAATGAGCAATAAATTTCCATAAATCATAAAAATGACCTAAAAACATTTTAGGACCAGAATATATAACATGCATGGTGATTTCGTGGCTTATATTTACAAATCACAAATTTTATGTTTTATATGTTAACCTTTTAACTCGGAAAAACAATAACCGATTATGCATGCAACATCCTTATGCTCCGATACCACTTGTAAGGTTCATATACCTATTATTAGACTCCTCTAATAGTGAACAAATTAATTTGTTAATAATATGTTCTTTAGATCTAGTGCATGCATAACAAAATGAAGGATTTATAAGAAATCAATGCCCTTTACATTGTTAATTTCGGTTTATGGGCACAAGTAAGGTCTCCTACCTTCACTTGTTCTTAAGTTATGATGAGTAATAGGATGATCCTCCAAAGACCTCAAGTATAGAGTCACTCCTCTTGATTGCACCCAAGATTATCCCTTATCCCCACTAAATAATATTTACACTAATAATATTAGTAATCTCATTGAACAATTTGAATCAAGATTTCTCAAATTTATGAGAAAGATGAGAGAGTAGAAGAGAGAGGTATGCATGTTATTAACATAAGCATCTTTTTAGAGAATAAGAGAGAAAAATATGAACAACAAAAGTGTTGTCTCTTACCTCTTGTGGTCCGGCCCTTTGCTCTTAATAAGAGCAATTTTTTCTTCTCAAAACTCTTTTTCAAATGCTTTATTGATAGTCTCATATGTGGTAGAGTGAGCATGACAAGTGTTGTGGTTGTCATAAGCTTTTAGACAAAATAGAAGACTTAGGACAAGTGTCCTATATGCTCCCAAAAATCGGTGCCTATGCACTTATCATGGTCCATTTTTGTCTTATAATATTTGTCCCACAAATGCTTATAAGTCTTATGTTTAATTATCTTACATAATTAAATATTAATTTGATCATACAACAATTATGACACAAATTAATAAACATATATTCACTCAACTTATTGAGTAATATTTTATCATTATATCAACATATAATGGGTCCCATAATAGCTAGTTAGTTAAATTCACAACCTCTTGTAAATGTAAATAACTAATTACCTCTACCTCGAAACTTTTCTAAAACTTCAACATAATTTAGTGAATTAACATATTAATCCACTAAATATGATCTTATTTAATCACATTATAATAAGATACATATTTCCTCTCATAAATATAAATTGTTCATTTTTAAGGAATTAATCAACTTGTGTCAACATACAATTAATTAACTTTATAGATAAGGGCATCATCCTTTAGGTGTGACCTTAAGGGATCAACTGACCACCACCGTCCCACGACAGTAACGTCAAACTCTAGCAAGCCAACCGTTACCGATTAATGTTGATCAGTTGACTATATAATTGAATAATCCCTTATGTATTCTTTATATGATCGAGATTTAATTATGATATTTAAATCATGTGATCGCACTATTGTTGAGGACACATTTCCCAACATGTAGCTCCCTTCAAAACTTAGAAATGAATCTCGAATCACGATCAGATATTATATCCTTGGGTATCCCATGAAGCTTCACCACGTTCATTATATAACCTTGGCCAACTCCGCCTCGCTCCAAGTATCTTTTATTGGAATAATGTGAGCTGACATAGTCAAACGATCCACAATCACCCTAATCATATTATTTCCCTTCTGAGTCTGAGGCAAGCCAACAATGAAAACCATGGAGATGCTTTCCCACTTCCACTCAGGCACATCTAAAGACTGTACCTTACCTTGCGGTCTTTTATATTCACCTTTCACCCTCTGACAAGTCAAGCATCTCGAGACAAAATCAGCAGCTTCCTTCTTCATCCCAGGCCACCGAAATGTCTTCTTTAAATCCTTATACAACTTATCCCCTCCTTGATGCACAGAATAATGTGTTGAAGGTGCTTCAACCATAATCTTTCTTTTTAGTTCCTTGTTATCAGGAACACACCACCTCCCATCAAACCGCAGACTCCTATCTTCCTTCACGGCAAACCGCATCACCTCGTCTCTTGTCACGGCCGTAAGCCACCGTGACATTCTTGGTTTGTCTTTTTGTTTCTTCTTGATCTCAGCATACAACTTGGGTTCCACCGTCAAGTCCCCAATTGAGTCCCCTTTTCTTAACACAAAAATTCCTATTTTCTCCACTTCCTCGTGTAGTCTCACGCGTGACATAGCTGAACATAGGGCATGAATAGACTTCCTACTTAACGTATCTGGTACAACATTAGCCTTCCCCTCATGGTAAACTATATCCATATCATAATCCCCAATTAACTCTATCCACCTCCTTTGTCGCATATTGAGCTCCTTTTGTGTATAAATCTTCTCTAAACTTTTATGATCATAAAACACTTTAAATGCAGCCCCATACAAATAATGCCTCCCAAATTTTAAGGCAAAAACTACGGCTCCTAACTCCAAATCATGAGTTGGATAATTTTCTTCATACGGTTTCAGTTGTCTTGAAGCATAAGCGATCACCTCTCCCCTTTGCATCAACACACACCACAATCCATTCTTCGAAGTATCAGTATATACGTCAAAATTCTCACTTTCCTAAGGTAAAGCTCGGATAGGAGCTATAGTCAAGCGCTCCTTTAAGGTCAGGAAAGCTGTCTCACAACTCTTATCCCATCTGAACCTGTTCTCCTTTCTAATTAAGGCAGTCAAAGGCTTAGCTATCTTAGAGAAATATTTCACAAATCTCCTATAGTTGCCAACCAATCCCAGAAAACTCCTAAAATTACAAATATTTTTCGGCCTCTCTAAGCTAGCTACTGCTGCAATCTTAATCGGGTCCACTAACACTCCCTCCTTAGACACCACATGACTAAAAAAGGCTACCCTCTCCAACCATTACTCACATTTACTTAGTTTACCATACAAATTGTTACCCGTGAGGTCTACAACACCATCCTAAAATGTTTCTCATGTTCCTCCTTATCCTTGGAATACACTAGAATATCATAGATACAGACAACTATGAACTGATCCAGATAGGGGCTAAACACTCGTTCATCAGGTCCATAAACACCGCCGGTGCATTAGTCAACCCAAATGGCATAACAACAAATTCATAGTGTCCGTATCTATTCCTAAATGCAGTCTTAGGAATATCCTCGCCCTTAATTCGCAATTAATGGTAACATGATCTCAAATTAATTTTAGAAAAGACCTCCGCGCCACTAAGTTGATCAACTAAATTGTCAATCCGAGGGAGAGGGTATCTATTCTTTATCCTCACATTATTCAATTCCTTATTATCAATGCACAACCTCATATTTCAATCCTTTTTCTTAACAAATAACACAGGTGCTCCCCAAGGTGATAAACTCGGTCGTATGCAGCCACTATCCAGTAACTCTTCCAATTGCTTCATTAATTCCCTAACTCCTTAGGTCCCATCCTATAATGTGCCTTAGAAATAGGTCATGTCCAGGTTTCAACTCAATACTAAAATCCACATCCCTCTTAGGTGGTAACCCTGGAATCTCATCTGGAAAAACATCTTGAAACTCACTTATTACTGCAATTTCCTCCGCTCCTTTTCCCGTGTCACGAAGGTCTTTTAAATGACACAAGATCAATTATTCTCCCTTCATCACACATGATTTTAAGGTAGTTTTTGATATAACCTTCACCTTAGGTTTTACTACAAATCCCCTATAGGACACCCTGACTGCCTTTTGTCCCCTCAAAGACACTTTCTTTTGATGACAGTGAATAAAGGCTCTATTTTTACTTAACCAGTCCATCCCGAAGATAATCTTAAAATCACCCAAAGGAAAGTCAATTAAGTCCATTGAGAACAAAACCTCCCCGACCGAGATGGTCAAATTTTTATGCATCTTAGTACAAGGTACTGACTCCCCAGAAGGTATTTCTACCTTATCATTTATTAATGTTGGGTCCGCTAACTCTAATGTCTTATCATGGTCTTTAGATATGAACGAATGAGTTGCTCGCGAATAAAAAAAAACATAAGAGGGTTTTAAATGATTCTGAATGGCACCGGAAGACTACTAGCTGACTCGTGGTGACTCATCCCCAGCTAACCCGCGCGCATCCAAGCCATACCTGCTAAACGCCGCTCACCATCCCCAAATGGATCACCACAGTTTTAAAAACAATTAAACGGGATTAGTTACTGCATACACAATATAAGAAAAAACAACAAACATATGAACAACCACAATCCTCCAACACCGTCACATCACCAATCATCTGGCTACACACTAAAGTGTGTAGCCCTGCCGGAATATCCATCGCAACAGATTTTCCACACCGCCAGTGGGGGACCCTAGCCATTCCCACCTAAGCCCCGCTCATCTCCATCGAGCGAACAACAGGTTCTATGGTTTAATCCCAAAGGGCAAATCAAGGGCGTGAAGCCACTCCCACAAGTGACTCCACTCAGCCGAGAACGCACCTCGCGAACCACAGACAATCAACAACCAATTACAATATTAACAATACCAAAACCAATTACGATATATTCACATGTCAATCAACCACCAACCATCTCATGATCATGTATAAAATAACTGTGTAGGGAAACTCTAGCTGGAATGCCATCAACAAAATCAACACAAGCAGCGGATCAAAAGCGTTCCTCTACGAAATAACCTCCTATCAACATATATTCATACTATTACAATCTATCATCAACAATACTCCCAAACACCCCCAATTCACCCAATTAGGGTTTAACCAAAACTAACGAATTAACATAAAAACGGAACAAGGATCTTACCCACAATATGACGGTCTCAACGGTATACAGAACACCGAAATCGGACGACTCTAGCCCTTGGATTTGATAGCAATGAGAGACAAAGAATCGATGTTGGTTTGTTTTCTTTATAAAAACTTTAGATTTTAGTTAAAAGGTAAACACAACTGATGTAGGTAGTTTATATATCCTTTCACGCATTGCTATTAAAACCTGGCAAAAACCCGTATAAACCAACTTACTCGATCGAGTAACTGGGGTACACGATCGAGTACCGCTTACTCGATTGATTTCCCTCACTCGATTGGGTATCCATCAGGCAGAACACTCTCCAGAACGTAAAACTAACTTACTCGACAGAGTAAGCCTTACTCGATAAAGTACCCAACAGCTCATAAATCTGCAGTATTATAGTCTTCCCTCCTTAAAAATGAACTTCGTCCCCGAAGTTCAAACCCATACCCAAAAACAAACATACTAACTCAACTACGACTCAACAACACAATGAAAACTCAATACCAAAACCCAAACACAACTCATTATGACTAAAAAAAACATTAACTTTACCTAAACTTATACAAAACCGTACTAAATCTTATGCGATCGTCTCCTACCGCCCCTAAAAAACATGGTTACGTCCTCGTAACCAGACATACCTGATCAAAAAGAGACAGGTAGCGGTCCCTTATAGCTTCTTCCGCCTCCCAAGTTACTTCCTAAATGTTGTGATTAAACCATAGAACCTTTAGCAACACTATGTCCTCAGATCTAGTTTTGCGAACCTTGTGATCAAGAATCTCTTTTGGCACCTCTAGATAAGACAAGGATTCATGCAACTTGATGTTCTCCACCTCTAACACATATGAAGGGTCACTCACATACTTCCGTAACTGAGACACATGAAACACATTATGTACACGATCCAAAGCTAGTGGCAGAGCTAACCGATAAGCAACCTCTCCCACACGATCCAAAATATCATAAGGGCCAATGAACATTTTCCTTAACTTCCCTTTCTTACCGAACCGCACTACCCCACGCATAGGTGACACTTTCAAAAGAACCTTATCCCCAACCTGAAACTTGATGTCCCGACGATGTAAGTCCGTATAGCTCTTTTGTCGATCCTGGGCCGCTTTCAACTTTTGCCGAATAACTTTCACTTGTTCTATCGTATCCTGTACCATCTGTGGTCCTAAAACCACTGCCTCCGCACTATCATCCCAAAAAATCAGACTCCTACATCTCCTCCCATACAAAGCCTCAAACGGAGCCATCCTAATACTCGTATGGTAGCTGTTGTTGTAAGAAAACTCTATCAGATCCAACCTATATTCCCAGCTACCACCAAACTCCATCACACAAGCCCTCAACATGTCCTCCAAGGTCTTGATTGTCCTCTCTATCTGCCCATCTGTTGCAGGAAGAAATGCAGTACTCATCTTCAAGGTAGTTCCCATCAACTCGTGCGACTCTTACCAAAACCGAGAAATGAACCTCGCATCCCACTCTGACACAATGTCCTTTGGCACCCCATGTAGCCTCACTACTTTCTTCCTGTAGCCATTTGCCAACTGCACCTTACTCGACGTATCTTTCATTAGAATAAAATGAGCTGACTTAGTCAAACGGTCAACGATCACCCATATCATGTTATTACCTTGCTGGCTCCTCGCTAAACCTACTATGAAATCCATGGAAGTAGATTCCCATTTCCACTCAGGTACCTCAAGAGACTGAATCTTACCTTGCGGTCTTGGCTGTTCCCCTTTGACTCTCTAACAGGTCAAACATCTAGCCACAAACCCAGCTGTCTCTTTTTTCATCCCAGGCCACCAAAAATTCTTCTTAAGATCCCTATAAAGCTTGTCACCACCCGGATGCATTGAATATGGAGTGCAATGAGCCTCTGTCATGATTGTCTTTCTCAAGTCCTCATCCTTAGGCACACACCATCTCCCATCAAGCTGAACACTCCCATAAGAATGAATAAAGAACCGAGACACTGTCCCTTTCTCTACTCCAGCCCTCCACTCATGAATCTTAGAATTAAGAGCCTGCTTCCTACGAATATCATCATAAAGATCCGGTTCCACTGTCATGTCTCCCCTAGTATCCCTCTTTTGAATCACATGTATCCCCATCTTACCTACCTCATCTCTCAACCTCATCAACGATACACTACAAAAAAAAACACGAAAAACTGACGGAAATAATCCGTCAATAAAGCCCTTTTTCCCATCAGAAACACGGGTTCCTGACGAAAAAACCGTAAGGAATCAACCGTCGGTACGATTCGTCACGAAAAACGGATTCCTGACGATTTTTTCAGTTGGAATATGTGTCCTCCGACAATAATGCGATCACAACTGTTGATCATGATGATCACTTGTTTAAGTCTCATTTTATAGAATACAATTGGGAAGTAATATTTTACTGTCAACTGGTCCACACATATCGGTAATGATTGGCTGACTAGAGTTTGACATTACTGTCGTGCGACGGTGGTGACCAGTTGATCCCCTTAGGTCATACCTAAAGGGTAACACTCTTAATTGATCATTTAATTGATCGTATGACGATACGGGTTAATTAAATTACTTAAAATTGACGGACTATTTTGGAAGTAATATTTACGTGTCTCATTGTAATTTGATAAGATACGGTCTAAGTAATCGAATTGTTTTATTACTTAGATGAAATTATTGTTTAAGGAAACAATTGCATTTGAATGAATAAATTATTATAAATACAAGATGTTGTGATTTATAATTGGTAAAATATTTTGGTACAAGTAATTATGAATTACTAAGTCGATTTTTGTATATGACGTATTTTTATTAATGCGTTGATTTTTAATATGTTAAAAATACATAACAATTTTATGTGATATGTGACATATGACAAATTGACAATTTTACAAAGATAAAATGGAGTCCATTTTATCCATGTAAACCGAAATAATGGGGAGTATTAGAAAATTATTATGTTTATTTAGTGAGTGGTAAGTGTTGGGAAATGTGTCCTCAACAACAGTGTGATCACATGATTTCAATATCATTATTAAATCTCATTACAAGAATACGGAAGGGATAATACATAATATATATAGTCAACTGGTCCACACTTATCGGTAATGATTGGCTGGCTAGAGTTTGACATTACTGTCATGCGACGGTGGTGATCAGTTGATCCCTTGAGGTCACACCTAAAGGACGATTCCTATAATTGAAAAGGTTAATTAATTGTATACCGATACAGATTAATTAATTCCTTAAAATTGAACAATTCAATTCGTGAGAGAGAATATTGATATCTTATTGTAATGGGATTAAATAAGATTTATTTTAGTAAATAAAATGCTTTATTACTAAAATTGTTTATTGTTTGAGAAACAATAAAGATAAGAATGAATGGTTGATTATAATTAGAAGATATTGTGAATTATAATTATATGACCCATTTTATTTATGTGATCAAGTATCACGAGTCAATTTGTTGAATGTAATTTAATTAATTTATAAAATGATATTTATGTGATAAATATGCATTTAATTAATTAGTAACATGTATCATACTACATGTGACATATTGTGTGACAAATGACAAATTGACAAAAATAAAATGGTAGTCCATTTTATAAAGATGGACCGAAATAAGAGTGTAAAGGGAGTTAGTGGGTGAATTATTTTATGACATAAAATAAGCTAATGATCACTGACCTACAACTAGCCTTACAAGCCTACAAAAAGAAAAGTGAAGGACCATATATTGGTCCCTTTTGCCTCACCAAACCGTGTGGCCTCTCTTCTAATTAGAGGGCTTTTGTTCTTTTATTATCATCACACTCCACCATTCAAAACACATGCAAAAGGTTCATGAATTATTTCTCTCTTTAATCTTCATCAAAAAGGATGAATTTTTGATTCAAATTTGTTCAAAAGATTACTAAAATTATTAATGTAATATATGAGTGTTAGTAATCAATTTTAAGGTAAACCACAATATAAATATCTAGTACATATTAGTTTGTGAGTTTGAGGGATAGTCTTGGGTGCAACTAATTGGAGGGCTTCTATTTTGAGGTCATGTATGTTCATCCAATATTGGAAAGCTCAAGAACTAACAAGAAGGAGAACTTGTTGGTGCCCATTTAACCGAAATTCATATGGTGAGAAAATGATTTCTTCACTTATTTATTTTAGTTTGCATGCATAAGATCTAGAATTTATTTTATGATTAAATAAATTTGAAACATATAAGAATATGTTAAATAATGAGATATAGATTTATAACAGTAAGCATAATGATTTACCTAAAACTAGCCATGCAAACCTAGTGGTCATTGTGAAGAACACTTTGTTCATGCATTGGGCATCAAAACCTCCCCCCCTTCCACCTGGTTTTGTGATGAGAAAAACCATGGGTTTTTCTTATTACTTTACCTAATATACACTATCAAATAGTCTAGTGTATCATTCATTCCATTTCATCTAAAATTAGAATTTTAGAAAGATAAATCTTCCTTCTCCTCCCTCTCTCTTAACCGAAATAATAGAGAGACCAAATAATATTTTGGGTCATTTTTAAACAAAATTAATATTGTTCTAGTAATAATAATATTAATTTTATTAAGTTGTTATCTTGGGTATAAAACCTTGGGAGGGATTCTCTTCTTGAATCCTTGTTCATCCATTAAGGAGAGCTCAAGAACAAGAGAGTAGGAGAAATCTCTTGTGCCCATATAAACCGAAATCCTCAATGTAAGAATGAAGATTTCTTCCTTATTTTACTTATAGTTTGCATGCATAAGATCATCTTTTAATTTTATGACTAAATTAAAATTATAACATTATGAATATGTTGAGTAAAGAGATATAGATTTATAACAAGCGGTATCAAGAGCCTTGGTTGTTTGCATGCAAATCGGTTATAGTTTTTCCGAGTTATACGATTAAGATATAAAACTTGTAAATTTGTGTTATTATGAAATATCACGAAATAACTTTATGCATGTTAAAGTTTCTGGTCCTAAAATGTTTTAAGGATATTTTGGTTAATTTATGTTTTTTTTTATTGTTCATCTTATATAATAATGGCATTAAAAATATGATTTTATGATTAAAATGTCATTTTCGGACTAAAATTAGCTAAACTTCGAATTTTCCAGTGATTTTTGGATATGTTATCACATGTTTTAGTTTTAGATGACCTGTAAATTTTCAAAATTTTTGGAGTTCTTATGCTCGAAATATGGATTTTTCATGATAAAAATCGAATTTAAATGAAAAATAGGTTAATATGAGATAAATTTCGAATCTGGTCATAGAAATTTAGTATGTTGTCACATGCAAGTTTGTAAGATGTGTGTAAAATAATAGGCTATATTGAAGTCTTTATGCATGATTTATGAATTTTTGATGAAAAATAGCATAAATAGTGACTTATTTAGTGAATAACTGCTAAAACATATTTCATGACAAAGGAAAAACGTCACATGTTACATTTTATTATCTTTTTCAGATCTAAAATTGAAAAGTTGATGAATATAATTTTTCTCATGTTTTTATGTTTTCTTTGATAAATCCGATAAACCGCAACATAGTTTTTCTGATAATTTTACGAAATTTTAACCTAAGTTTTTGAACATTATGAGTGTAATGGTATTTTTCCAGAATGTTCATAAGTTTAACTTTCAAATTTTGAATTTATTTGGAATTTTTGTGATTTATTTGAAGTTTATAGCATTTTTATTGTATTTTTAGGTCCATTAATGAACAATTTTAAGAAATATGAGTTAATTATAGTCAAATAGTTAGTGAAAACTAATTTTTAGTCCTAAGAGATTAGGGTAATTAACTTGTGCATAAATATGAATTTATGTAATTTTTTGTGATTATAAAACGTTGAATCACGCAAATCCGTAAAAACCGTGTAATATACGATATTGGCTCCTTAAAGGCGATTTAGCATAAAATTGGGCATGTTCATACATATTATAATGCTACATTTTATTTATGATTGTCATAATTTTATTTTATGTATTTTTTGAATTATGTATTTTTACTTAGTATGGCCTTAGTTTTAATTGGTATTACCCGAAATGTATGGGAATATCGATTCGGTTGTAATTTATTGTGATCTCGTATCACCGTTTTATAATTTAATAGATTTGTTTTATTTTAATTACATATGTATAATAGGAAATTATGTAATTTGTTATGTAATTTATTTATTTATTTCGAAGTTCCATGAAGAAGTGTCATTCAAGAAGGCGATACATAAAGACGGTGTTACCTCCAGATGCGTGCCACAAGCGAAGTTCAAGGGACCAATGGAGTTGGTTTCCGAATATGTAATAGTTAATTAGATTTTCTATTTTAGGAAGGCCATAATAGAATTTATTTTATGTTTTGCATTTTATTTATATGTTGCATGCATCGCTAAATCGCCATAACTATAACATGCATTGTCTTCATAATCGACTTTATTGACCGTGTCAATTAGAATTATCGTAGTTCACCGTTTTAGTTCACTTAAAACGTGATAGATAATAAATTGACATGACCTCTCGCTAAAATAATCAATTGAGACATAGCCTTACCAAAAAGTAGAAACCATGAAAACCTATTTCGTGAGGGAGTGCACTCGGCTTTACCGGGGTACAAACCTTATTACGTAGGGGAAGTGGGTGATAAATGTCTACCCACCGAATTTATAAAGATGAGGGTTGTTTTCGGCTTTACCAATGCCCAAGTTGATGTAAGTTTGGATCATGGACACATTTATTCAAAATTTGGGTTGAACTCAACGAAAGTATTCTTGACGGTTGCCGGATGTGTTTCGGGCTAAAGATAAATTTTAATGTAAATTTATCGACCAAGAGTTCTAAAAGTAGAATCGATTAAAAGGTTAATCCACCGTGTTATATTGATAAGGGTTGTTTTTCGGCTTTACCGATGCCTAAATTAATATGAATTTGGGTCTTGGAATCATTTATCAAGTTGGGTATAGGTCACTAGATAAATGCAATAAAACTTGTTTAAACTTATTTTTACAAGTATTATAATGAAAACGACATATGTTTTATTCCTTCTATGTTTTGTTTTGTAGACCGCTCTTATTTCTCATAACAAATGGCAAATCCAAACACCAACGCCACGCCTCTCACTAATACTTCTTGGCTCCGATCCTTCATGGATCGATGTAAACATGAAAAGAATGGGTCAAATTTCTCCGATTGGGATGCCCAACTAAAATTAGCCGCCCAAGGTGACGACAAGCTTCGTTACCTCACCGAGGCCTTTCCACCCGAACCTAATACTAGGTCGACCGCCGCCACTACGGAAGCATATGAGGCTTACCATAAGGAGTCCGCCGCAATGAAAAATGTGTTGATCTTTGCAATGGAGGCGGATCTCCAAAGGAGAGCCTTTAAAATGGGCACCGCTAATGAAATCTACTCCAAGCTCGTGACAATGTTTTCACAAACTCCGCGGATCGTCCAATATGAGGCGGCCGCGGCATTCTTCGATCTCGACTTCAAAGAGGGCCAAAAGGTTAGCCCTCATGTGCTCAAATTAATGGAGCTAGTTGATGCGTGTCTTTTATATGTTGTTTTACATCCTATTTTCCACGCATTTCAGAGCTCATTCGCGTAGTTTAAGCTGCCATTTTCCCTATTTCCGTCTACTTTCGTGTTTTTGTACATTATTGCAGAAATGTGAAGAATTCAACGGAAATTGAGCTAAATCCATCCCCGAGTATCCTGCATTGCATTTTGATGTGAAGTATTTACTTAAGGAACGAGCTTGGTGCACAATTCAAGGCCCAAAAGACAAATACACGAGAAATTGGAAGTCAAGTGTCAGCTACTTCAGTCGATCGACCACTGCCTTCAGTCGATCGACAACCTTGCGGGTTCCAGAAGCTACTGTACACTGCTACTCAGTCGATCGACCGCCACTCTTAGTCGATCGACCAAGCCGCTATCCCAGACGAGAATTAAAAGATCGAGGAAACTAAAGCCCATTGTTTTTAGGTTTTGATAATAAGTGTTACGTATATTTTCTATATAACGTAACCTAGAACATGAGATTATATATTCAGTTTTTACTAGTTCTTTAGTTTTCCAACATTCAATAATTAGGGTTTTAAATACTATTTCGTACAATTACTCTCGCATTCGGATTCTGGATCTCTTGCTGCAATTCCAATCGGTATTCTTCTGCTAATAATTCAGTTTGCTTTGTTATTGCTTTGTAGGATAGAATTGCTAGTTAGTTTCCCAAAACCGATTCATCGTTTATGCTAATTGTTTGTTCTATTATTTCAAGCATGAATTCTTCTGTCTATTTTATTAGTTTTATTGTTGTTATCGTTCTTAGTATGAGTAGCTAAATAGTTTGTGCTAGGATGTAGGGGAATTATAGTGTAGGCGGCAATATAATGAACACGGCCTGATTCGCGTGTCAGTCGATCGACTGACGTACTTTGTCGATCGACTGACCTTGTGAGGTTTTCCCTCGTTTTAATTGATTTAAATGTTGTGTTTGACGAATCGAATGCATGGGACTAATTGAATACTTAATATTTGACTGACCCATTAGATCGAAAGAAGGGACAGTTGTTAGATCACCAATTAAAATGACTAAACTATGCTGAGATCGAAAGATAGGTAAAGTTTAGACCGTTAGTCACTTTTCAGGACGAAAGTTAGTATTAGTGATATTAGGGACTTATAGCGAGATCGAAAGATGCTATTTGTTATGAGTGGACCGAGAGGACCTCTTTATTTCCCGCCTTATGTGTTTATTTAGACCTGTTTAGTATGCTGCCGCCGAAACTATAACGAACTGACCATCCTAGTACCCCTTCTCTATCTGTTTTATCTGCTTATTTAGTTTGTTGTCCTTTTATTGCTTTTAGTATAAACCAAATTAGTTTTAAAAGGAAATTATAAATCTTATTTTTGGTACTCACAACGACGGGTATCAAATTTTGGCGCCGTTGCCGGGGAGGCAATTGTTCTAATTTTTAGTTGTTTTTTATTTAGTCTTTCTTTAGTTTAAGGGACTTCCGTTCCTTAAACTTTTCTTATATTCTTTTTGTAGTTTCTTCTTATGCGCAGGTCACAGGGTGGTGAAGTAGTACCATTCAATCCTGAGATCGAGAAATCCTTGTGCGAGTTGAGACGATCACAAAGGGTATTACCGACAGAGGAAGAGCTGAGTACTCTGTCAAGCTACTACGAGAACGCTCTGTTCAAAGAAGATCCACCTACATCTCCTGCTTCAATTTCTTCACCTGAGACAGTCACTTCTCCAGAAATTCCAGTCATGGCTGAAGACGCAACCATTGCCAGTCACTCAGAGCCGACATCTGCGAATCTCTACAAAGGATTCGAACTACCTGGGGAGGCGAGGAAATTCGAGCCGAAGCCTTTCTATATTAACCTGGTTGAGAGAAACCAGTTCGGGGGAGCTGCAAATGAAGATGCAGCCAAGCATATGGAGATTTTTATTGATTATTGCTGCTCTATACCGCCGCCGACCGGTGTGACCCAAGACCAGATCAAGGAGACCATGTTCATTTTCTCTCTTCGTGATGCTGCAAGAGAGTGGTATAGAGATCTGGACCGAGCCGCTCATGGGATCACCGACTGGAATTCCTTAGCCCTGACATTCTATAAAAAGTACTTCTCTGCCTCGAAGACTAATGCCATTAGAGCTCAGATCACGAGCTTTAAACAAGGGCCTGATGAGAACTTTCATGAAACATGGGTCCGTTTTATGAAACTGGTGCGAACCATACCGCACCATGGGTTCGAAAAATGGAGTCTTTGCAATCAGTTCTATGATGGGCTATATGACGATCAGAGGGCTATTTTGGATGCTGCAGCCAATGGCCGATTTGCTGAGAACATGGGAGAGACTAAGGGGTGGAATATCATTGATGATTTGGCCACTCATAAGGCTGAATATGGGAATTCGAGAGGAAACTAGAGGAGAGCTGCTGAATCTTCCTCTGTTGCTGCACTAGAAGCTCTCACTGGAAGGTTTGACAAATATGAGTTGGGAGGAGCTTCTAAAGGAGGGATGTACCATGTTAATGCTATTTCAGACGGTCCTTTCGTCTGTAGAAGATGTGGAGCTGAGGGGCATGTCTCAGCGAATTGTTCTGTCCCTTTTGAATCTTGTGCTGCCTTTCAACACTATAGGCAGAAAAACACGTACTATGAGCCGAATGTCCACCCCAACTTGAGGTGGAGTAGCCAGAATGTCCTGAATCCGACTCAACCTCCACAACAGCAGCAACAGCAAGCCTATGTGCCTCCACATAAGCAGCCATATCAAAAGCCTCTGTATATACCTCAGCAGCAGCAACAATCCCAAAATTCCGAGTTCATCGAGTTGAAGAACTTATTGCTGAAGGAGCCCCAAGCTAGAGAGGTCGGGATGAAGATGCTAGAGAGCCAAATTGCTCAATTGGCTAGCAAGAGTACCACTCGAGCTCCGGGACACTTACCGACTCAAACTGACCAGAAAGAGACCCTAAATGCCATAACTTTGAGGAGTGAGTTCACCCTGGAGGGGCCTGCTATGGTCGAGGATGATGCTGCAAAAGATGAGGCAAAACCGAGTCAAAACAAAGCTGGAACGAGCAAAGGAAAGAAAAAGGCGTCTACCAGGTATATCAGTCGATCGACTGATATACCTGGTCGATCGACTGACGAAGTGCGGGTTACAGAGCTTCGGTCTGTTCAACTCAGTCGATCGACTGACATCACTGGTCGATCGACTGAGATCGCTGCTGATAGTGAGATTTTTCGTCCTCCGATGCCCGACAACTTGAGGGATCATTTGTTTCGGGGTACGATAGTCCCGAAAGTATTGGGGAAAGACCCGAGTGCTGATGGGTCAGTCCCGGCTCCGAAGTATGACCCGATGTCGATCAATGGTTCACATTTGAGACGATCTAAAGAGGGTTCAAGCTTCAACAAGGAGAAAGTAGTGGACTTCCAGCCTAAGTCCACGGATACCGGCATGCGCGATTTAGTGGAGAGGGCTAAGCTACTTCTTACAGCCCCATATCCGGAAAGACTAGTGCCGACGAAGGAACAAGTATCTTTCAATAAATTTGAAAAAGTTATTCGTAGCTTGAATGTACAAGTGCCTTTCCTTGAGTTAGTTAATCAAGTGCCTGCCTATACTAAATTCATGAAACAACTCTTGTCTAAGAAAAAGTCACTTGAAAATGTGCATACTGTCTCATTAACCAAAGACTCATGCTCTTATTTGTCTCACACTGCACCTCACAAGCTAGAAGACCCGGGTAGTTTTTCTGTTCCTTGCAATATAGGTACCTTCTCTATTGAGAAGGCATTATGTGACTTAGGAGCTAATATAAGTGTAATGCCCCTGAGTCTTGCTAGGAAGCTCAAATTGACTAAGTTCGCAGTGACAGACATGACAGTACAGATGGCTGACCGATCTGCGGTCCAGCCAATAGGAGTCTTAGAGGACATCCCCGTGCAAATAGGGAAGTTCTTCTTCCCTGTTGACTTCGTCGTACTTGACATGCCTGAGGATGCCCATATTCCCATTATTTTGGGTAGGCCATTTCTGCACACTGCTGGTGCAGTCATAGATTTTGGTTCGGGTACCTTGACTTTTAAAGTAGGGAAGCATTCCATTGTTTTTGCCCAACCTGCTACGAAGAAAGACCCCATGTGGCCTGTGACTTGCAATACGGTTTCTGAAAAGAAATCTTATTTTATACTTCCCGATATGCCTATCTCTAGTCCCATTCCTGTTGTAACCCCTCCGCCCAGATTGGGAGCAAATTGGAGGAAGATTTGTCTATTTCTGATATTGCAGGAGCTGGTTTGGGGAAGGAAGAATTGCAAGTTACTCCAGCAGCAAAGAAGCCAATCATCTCACGAGGCGGTCTTGGTTGCCTTAGCTATGGCACTGATGAGGAAGTTGATGACGAGCCGGTCAAGGTAAGGGCGTCCGACTTGGACTTTGATGAGCAAAAAGAGGTCATTGACTGGGGAGATGATGAAAGTGTTGATCCGTTGAGCCATACGGACGTGGAAGCTAAGAAGGGTGCAGCTGATAAGATAAGCACCGTTGAGGCTACCTCTAGTAGCCAGAAGCCGACAAAGTGGGCCATTCCGTGGCCGTTCTTGATCAACTACTAGTTGATCACATGTTTTACAAACATTTTATTTGCTTTTGTTAGACACTTTTTATTGCTTTTGTGTGCGCGAAACTTCGCATTTTATTTTGCTTGCTTAGGATTTTATATGCTTTGGGCTTTATTTTGGGTTTTGCGCAAATTTGGGCGCGTATTATTGTGCATTTGCAGGTTTTTAGACCTCATTAGCTCAAGTAATTGAGCAAATGCGAAGAAATCAAGTACAAAGAGATTTTCGATCGATCAAGGGGCTATATAGTCGATCGACCGGTCTGCCGAGTTTCAGAGCTACTGTTCCTTTCACCTCGGTCGATCGACTGAGTGATGTTGTCGATCGACCGACCTGCACTGCTGTATCTGTTACGACCTCTCTCCTGCTATGTTTAGTCGATTTGAGGAATTGAGGGAGTTTTCTACTCCACTTTATCTTCCATCGCTATTTATTTCTTCTATTTTTCTCAATTTTGCACATAATACCGCTTCATTCTTGTCTTTCTCGATTTTATGCATGGTACTTTGCTTGTCTTTTCAGGTACTTATTAGTAGCACTGCTGGCTACTGAAACCCCCCTAGCTCACGCTGGTTTGGGGAGGTTTTCTTTGCTGCGCTTAAAGTATTGTGAGATTCTAAGTCTTTACTTCATGTTTTATTTGTTTAAATTTCTCGCGAATTCCCGTTTCTCTTTTATTCATTACATCATTTTGCACAATGGGGACATTGTGCGATTTGGTTTGGGGAAGGGTTTTGCGTCGCATTTCATTTGCTTGCATTCACGTTTACATTTTCTGCTTGCATTGTTTTTTTTATTTCAAACTTATATACAAAAATCCAAAAAATTCAAAAAAATTTGAAAAAAATTCAAATAAATTGCACGTTTATTTTAGCATGTAGGTTGAGTCGGAACGGTAGTATTTCAATGATGACATTGTATTTGCACCTGTTTTTGCCTAAGCCTTGCTTGATTAACATGTTATTAGTAGAATCATATAAGTGCATACCTACGAGTTTTCGTTAATTATTTGCTGAACTTGAGACTTGACTTAGAATTTTGGCAAGCTACATCATATTTCTTAGATTTAGAGCCTATAACTGGTGACATCTATGACCGGTTTGTTTAGGAATGTGAGTAGTACTCTTTATGAGACATGTCATATCAATTTGCATAAATATGAACTTAATCTGCTTAATACCTATATGCATTCGGTTTGTGGTTAGTTGACACATGTGGTAGAGGTTTTCCTTTATTCATTTTACCCATAAGCTCCACACTGCCAAAAATATCTTTTTTGTCCTATTTACTACATCCTACATTTAGCCTGTCCTTTGTCAAGCTAGTAGTCTATGTTGTTGGGATTGTCACTTCGTTTTTGGTAGCCAATTGCTCTTATTTGAGATTTTGTTGGGAAGATGAAATGAAGGAGGAAAGAAAAGAAACAAAAAGAAAAAAAAATGATTCGAAAAAATGAAAATAAAAGAGTTCTGTACTGTTCATAGCAGTCGATCGACTGGAGTTCGAAAAAAATAAAAAAAAACAATTCGTATAATTCAAGCCTTTATCTTATGGCGATTTTTACTCCCATGTATTATTCATATCTTATGGGGAGTTAGTTGATTACTTTCATACTGGAGACTGTGAGATTGTGCTTGCTATAGCACCGTTTCGTTTGATTTTGAGCAAGAAGAAGGATGTTGCCATATGGTTCCGTTTTGGTACTAGCTTGATCACCTATACCTCCAATTTTCCATAAATGTTTTGCCTCTTCTTACCCATACCTCACATATCCACATATATACCTCGGCATGTGTCATGGTCTTTTGTTGGTTGGAATGCGTATGTACGGTTGTAGAGATTGTTTTCATATTATACTGCAGGCATGTTCTTATAGGTCGTAGTTAGGTGAGAGTCTCTACAAAAAAAGAATTCTTTCTATCCTTTTATATATTCACCTGTGCTTATGTGTGATATGAGCGACCCGTGAGAGTCCGATTTGATAAGTCTCTACAGTTGACGGTTCAGCGGTTTTTAACGACTACATAACTCGTTTGCCTGATTCGCATTACTAATTGATTGTTAGTTATTGCATTAAATTGGTTTAGGCTTTACATGTTGTAATTCGCTCTGAGATTGAACTCGTTCCATTGGGTTTTAGGATCGAGTCTAGTTCTTGCTTGGGGATAAGCAAGGGTTTGGTTTGAGGAAGTTTGATGCGTGTCTTTTATATGATGTTTTACATCCTATTTTCCACGCATTTCAGAGCTCATTCGCGTAGTTTAAGCTGCCATTTCCCCTATTCCCGTCTACTTTCGTGTTTTTGTACATTATTGCAGAAATATGAAGAATTCAACGGAAATTGAGCTAAATCCATCCCCGAGTATCCTGCATTGCATTTTGACGTGAAGTATTTACTTAAGGAACGAGCTTGGTGCGCAATTCAAGGCCCAAAAGACAAATACACGAGAAATTGGAAGTCAAGTGTCAGCTACTTCAGTCGATCGACCACTGCCTTCAGTCGATCGACCAACTTGCGGGTTCCGAAGCTATCAGTGACATCACTACTCGGTCGATCGACCGCCACTCTTAGTCGATCGACCAAGCCGCTATCCCGCATTTAGAATTAAAAGATCGAGGAAACTCAAGCCCATTGTTTTTAGGTTTTGATAATAAGTGTTACGTATATTTTCTATATAACGTAACCTAGAACATGAGATTATATATTCAGTCTTTACTAGTTCTTTAGTTTTCCAACATTCAATAATTAGGGTTTTAAATACTATTTCGTACAATTACTCTCGCATTCGGTTTCTGGATCACTTGCTGCAATTCAAATCGGTATTCTTCTGCTAATAATTCAGTTTGCTTTGTTATTGCTTTGTAGGATAGAATTGCTAGTTAGTTTCCCAAAACCGATTCATCGTTTCTGCTAATTGTTTGTTCTATTATTTCAAGCATGAATTCTTCTGTCTATTTTATTAGTTTTATTGTTGTTATCGTCCTTAGTATGAGTAGCTAAATAGTTTGTGCTAGGATGTAAGGGAATTATAGTGTAGGCGGCAATATAATGAACACGGCCTGATTCGCGTGTCAGTCGATCGACTGACGTACTTGGTCGATCGACTGACTTCGTGAGGTTTTCCCTCGTTTTAATTGATTTAAATGTTGTGTTTGACGAATCGAATGCATGCGACTAGTTGAATACTTAATATTTGACTGACCCATTAGATCGAAAGAAGGGACAGTTGTTAGATCACCAATTAAAATGACTAAACTATGCTGAGATCGAAAGATAGGTAAAGTTTAGACCGTTAGTCACTCTTCAGGACGAAAGTTAGTATTAGTGATATTAGGGACTTATAGCGAGATCGAAAGATGCTATTTGTTAAGAGTGGACCGAGAGGTCCTCTTTATTTCCCGCCTCATGTGTTTGATTTAGACCCGTTTAGTATGCTGCCGCCGAAACTATAACGAACTGACCATCCTAGTACCCCTTCTCTATCTGTTTTATCTGCTTATTTAGTTTGTTGTCCTTTTATTGCTTTTAGTATAGACCAAATCAAATCAACCTCCACTTTCGTTCTCTTAGACTAAATTAGACAATTTTAAATTACATTCGCCTCCTTGTGGTTCGACTAGGGGTGCTAACGAGCCGAGTCGAGCGCGAGCCCAGGGGTGCTCGGCTCGAGCTCGAGAAGTGTGAAGTTGTGCTTGGCTCGAGCTCGAGCTCGTCGAGCTTCAAATGGGTAGGCTCGAGCTTGAGCTCGACATAGTTAATTTGGCTCGAGCTCGGCTCGTGGGCTCGTTTCGAGCTCTGCTCATTGGCTCGTTTCGAGCTCGACTCGTGGGCTCGTGAGCTCAGCTCGTGAGGTTCTTGAATTATATAGCTCGTGACAGCCAGGAATTCATTTAGATTTTTAACGCATTACAATTTTAACAACCAAGTCTCATGCTACAATACGATAAATTAATCGTTTGAGTACACATTTCCGTAGTGTCTTTCTACGTTATTTTGACCAAAAACAATAATTCCCCACAAAGTCTACTAAAAATGTAAATAAAAATTATATAATCCATAACAAAACCATTGTCGCCTCTTCAATCTTCTCATATCCCGTCCCGTCCCTTCTTCATCTTCTACGAGTAATACATTATGACCTCATATGTCTTACCGCATCTCCTACAACAAAGTATACATTACACAAATAAGTTTGTAACGAAAAAAAATAAGTTGAGTCCGGTAAATAATTTTGGTACTATGAAAAGTGTAAATAATATACAGCCATGTCCTCCACTTAAATACTTAACCTATGGAAGTGGGAGATGAATTTCCTTCGGTTGATCCTCGCTTTTGTTCTGAAAAAAAAAAAATATTCACAAATCAAACAACAGCTAAAATAAAGTAAATGAACCAAATAAAATAAAGATGGTTTTCGAACTTATAAGTTTATCACCTTATTCTTTCGTTTCAATCCATATAATGATCGACACCAATCTCCGGTGCATAACAACATTTCTACTGCATCCGAACTCAATGAAGCATGATAAGGATCAATAACTCGACTACCAAAGACTAAACGTCGCCTCGCAAATAAAGTGGTAATGGGAATGCGAGATATCACCACCGAGATAATATACGAAACTTCATGGATTTATCTTTCCACCACGCCAGGGCATCAAAACACTCATCCTCATGAGGAACATAACACCCCTCGTCAAGATAATCATCAACTTGAGATTTCCTCGACTCAATTGTATCCTCACTTCTCACCGCTCGTAAAAGTTCGATAATCCCCCGGAGTGTTGCTCCTTATACTCATAGAAGAGCTACCTTCGGTTTCATCACTCGCCCGTAGAAGAATACATGGTAACATATTCTTTATATAGCTCATACAAGGTCTCTCTTACCTTATTAACATTATCTCGAGCTAAATTACCATCATCAGAAGGGAACATCTTTGGAAAAGTAATCTCCACAACCTTCATTTTCAATCGAGGATCCAACATGTACTCAATTGCCATAAGCAAATTACATTGACCCCAATACTTATCAAACCTTTCTTTCATTTTTTAACTAATTTCTTAACAAATTCATCAAGTGACTAACTAAATGTATCCAACAACACTTTTATTCTATAAATTTCAGCCAAAAACAAATTAGAAGTAGGGTATTCAGATCCTGATATAATGTTGGTCGTATCATTAAACACTTCCAATATCTCGCTCAATTTTTCAATTTTCACCCAATCTTCAGCATTAGGACAATAAGTATAATTACGATCTTCCTGAGCTAGCCTTGCAAACACCTTTTTGAACTTGATTGCACAAGCTAACATTTCATACGTTGAATTCCAACGTGTCTTGCATTCAAGAACCAGTCTTCTTTCTTTAAGGTTGAATTGTTGTACTAGTTCAGTAAACTTTTTGAGTCGTAGATCACTTTGATTAATATAATCAACACTCTCATGAACATTAGAGATAATAGTTTTCACTTCTTTAAGACCATGTTGTACCATAATGTTCAGAATATGTGCACAACAACGAACATGGAACAACTTACCATCACAAACCAACCTTTTAGTGAGAGAGAAAGTGTCCTTGAGAACTTGAATGCAAGTATCATTTGCTGAAGCATTATCAACTGAAATACTGAAAATCTGAAAAATAAAATAAAATTTGATAAGCTATTAATATAAGATGTTCAAGTTATGTTCAAGTTAGTATGAACATGCTCAGTAGAAAATAAATCATAAGAAAAACGAAATATTATAAGGAAAAAAATACTTACTTTATTCTCTATATCCCACTCCTTTAGGCATTTGAATATGCAATTGGCTATGTCTCTTCCTGCTCGGGGAGGAGGTAAATGAACAAAATTCAAGACCCTCTTTTGGAGCTTCCAGTTAGAATCAACAAAATGACCCGTTAAGACCATATACTCAATCTTCTTAGGCTTTGATTTCCATAAATCCGTGGTCAAGGAAATTTTCTCAACACCTTTCAACAATGATTTTAGCTTCTTTTTGTCACTCTCATACACTTTAAAATAATCACTTCTTATGGTATGGCGAGACATACTTTTATATTGTGGCATTCCCCGTTTCATCATCAAATTAAAGCCCTCTTCCTCCACAATTCTAAAAGGATGCTCATGCATAAGTATCCAGTGTGCAATTCCCTCCCTCATCACTGACATGTCAAGTTGGCCATCATGTAAAGCACTAACTAAACCAGGTTGTGATGCACTCGCACTCGAATTAGATGGTAAAAAATTAATAAGCTTTTGCCTCTTAGAAAACAATGCTTTCTTAGCACATTTACTTGAGTGCCTATTAAAATGACTTGTTACCCCGGATTTTAAGTGAGATAAAGCTCTATCACAATACTTACACTTAGATTTCCATATACCCTTAACCAAAGTATGGTTTAAAAAATCCTTCCACACTTCGGCTTTTCTTTCTCTTTTGAAAGGATGGGGAGGTGGGCTTTCCTCAGCAAGCACATCTTCGGTAGAATTAAGATGAGGGTGAGTATCCTCCTCCGTTACTTGTGCCTCCATTTCTTCTTCAATTTCCATCTCATCGTCAACATTCACAAAATATTCTTCCACTATAGGACGAGTGAGTGGAGAGATAGGTTGTGATGGTTCTGCAATACATATAAGTAGACAACAAATAGATCCATGTGATTAAATAATTTACATTGAAATTCAAGTGGAAGACAATTAAACAATAAATAGAGAATTTACCAGTCATGATTTTCTCTGCTTCTCCGACTCTCTTATCCTATACATTAAGAAATTTAAGTATCAAACTCGATTCACAGAAAAATGGTCATATGAGTATAGAATAAATTATCACAGGAGTATAGAATAAACCACTACTACTTAATTCATAACAAACCCACACAGAGAAGAAATTGAGAATGGCCAAAGTACACAATTTTTATTCAGTGATGCTGATTGAAGCTCACAGATGACTTACTATGAGCTAGAACAAATGCATCCTCTTGAGCCTCAACACAAGGTTGTTGGACACGTCTATAGAGGGGCTCTACATCCCACAAAGCACCCTGAATTCCCTTTCTTGGTAAAGAATAGGAAGCTAAAAAGATGGAGCACCTTAAGAGCCTAAATGAAATTTTGTGAAATATTGCAAACTTCGTCTGCAATCTGCATTATCTAAATATGTTCTTGTTCTTGTTATTTTTTATAGGACGACGATTAACAAGTCAATTCCGTAAACCGGGTTCGTTGCGAGATTAACAATTATCAGATTCATGCTAAATTACTAAATGGAATCCAAAAATTAAAATTCATTTCATCTCGAATAACTTTAATCAATCAAACAAAGATGAATTCAAGGGATTGAAAATTAAGACGATGAATAAAAATGAATAAAAACAGGGGCTTATGAACTCCTTTCATATATTAGATGGTCTGTCGTCTGAGAACTCATTTACTCAATCAAAAAGCCAACGGTGAATGATCAATTAATGGAGTTGGCGATGATTAATAACATAGGGCGATGAACTGAGACCAACGAATATGATGGAATTTGGGTAAAAAAACATGACCCATAATTCCAGAATTTACTCAAAAGACAAGAAAGAATGAAGTCATTATCCATAAATAGAGTACCTGGCTTGGCTTGAATGTGCAGGCGTGACTCGTGAGTGCGTGAGGGTAAGGAAGAAGATGACGTAAAATTCTAAACAATTGGAATTTAGAACGGCAGTGAGCAGTTCAGCAGAATAGTAGAAGACGGTAGTTTAGGTTTTTTTACTGCTATATGTGAATTATTGGTAATTGGCTAATGGACTAGGGCCTTGGATAAGTGGAGTAGACGTGTAGTGGGTAAGAGGTTAATCAATTATATTGTATAACGAAAGATATTACTAAGAGCCTAAGCGGTTAATCAATTATATGATTTTTTTAAGAATATATATATTTCTACTATATTTTAAAAAAACGAGCCGTTCGCGAGCTTTTCGAGCCGAGCCAGGCCTTGCTCGGCTTGGCTCGAAAAGAATTCGAGCCGAGACCGAGTTCGAGCCGAGCTCAAACGAGCCAAGCTTTGACCGAGCTTTGACCGAGCCGATCTCGAGTAGCTCGCGAGCTGTCTCGGCTCGTTAACACCCCTAGGTTCGACCCTGTTACCACTAGCCTAGGTTAGTTTTAATAGGAAATTATAAATCTTATTTTTGGTACTCACAACGACGGGTATCACTAGTCGAGACCTTGAAGATTCAAAAGGTTGAAATCCCCAAAGAACTCATTGTAGATAGGATTCTACACTCCTTATCCAAGGTCAAAGCGTATGTTCAATTCCGGGTGAATTTTAACATGCAAGATAAGAACGTGTCTCTTGAAGAGTTGCACAAGCTACTTGTGCAAGCCGAAAGAGACATGGGGTTAAATGTCAACCCACCCAAGGATGTGCTTAACATTAGCACCAAAAGAAAGGGGAAATTCAAGAAGAATGGGAAGAAGGGTAAGAAGCAAGCTCCCACTTTCACCAAAGCTAAGACTTATGAAGCTAGCACTTCCAAAATCAAGAAGGGTCCTCTTGATAAATGTCATTATTGTAATGGTATTGGACATTGGAAAAGAAATTGTTCCAAATACCTTGGTGATATTAAGGCTGGAAAGATCACTCCAGTAGGTAAATGACTATCCTTTCTTTTATTTTTCTAATTCAACTATGGTATTGTGATACAAAGTTGTGATAATGTATCCCCTTTTTATTGTAAATAGGGTCTCCACCAAGCAAGGACAAGGGAAAAGAAAAGCAAGCTTGAGAAACCATCGAGAAGCTAGGAATAGCTTCCATGAAGCTTCGCTTTTTATTTTTCTATTTTAATTATGTTTTGGATTTTAGAACCTTTTGATTTCCGTGTTCGACATGGAAATGTATTTTGGATAATTGGTTGTATTTTGGATAATGGTGGCTTGGTTTGCAACCCAAGTCACCCGTTTTATCTTTTTTATCCTTGTTCTAAAATTCGTCTTTACATGCTTGCTCATAGAAACATATGATTATTCACTTAAAGTAATCTAATAGACAACTATAATGATGGGATTCATTATATGACCACAAGCTAAAGACTTGTGTATGATCATTTACAAAGTGATATTGAGTTAATGAACTCTCTTAAAGGAAAGTTAATCACCAAGTACACTTACGAAATCTAAAACTATTAGTCAAACTATAAGAGAGTTCTCCTTATACTTCAAAAATCATTATTTGTGTCTCATATGCTATCTTTGAATCACTAGTGTATTTATTCTAGAGATAGAGTGGGAGAAAAATGAGGACAAAACACCAAGATAAATTTGTGTACTTGTGTAAATGAGATCTACGCAAGGGAGAATGATTTGAATAAAGGTATATCTATTTAAACGGTATACACGAATAGATGAGATCTATGGTCTCGAATAGAACTACATGACAATAGAGACCAAGTGAAGTAATCAAAAGAATATTTTCTCATGATAACTACACGAGGAGACCAAAAGATAGTTTTGGAAGAAAAATGACTAATGTAAAGTCTTAACAAGAGTTTTGACTAGTTTATGATAAATTTTGACCAATAGTTTCAACATTGATATTTACTTCAGAGCCTAAATGAATCAAAGTTACATCCTAGAAAATAAATGAGATTTATGACTAGAAGTTGCAAATATTGATATACCGATATCTTCAATAGCTAAGTTTTAACCACGCTAATGTCATTACTTAACCTCATTATGAAAATAAATTGGTTAAACCTCCTTCCGAAAAGGGTATTTTGAAGAACGTGTATTAGGTATTATTCATATTTAAATAATGACATTACCACGAATCATTATAAAATGAATGAATTGGAGATTAAGATCTCTTTCCATAAGGTTGAGATTGAGACCTTTTCAAAATAGGTATTTTGAAAGGATATGATGGGAACATATATGGTTTCATCTTAACAACTTTGCGAAGCAACATATATTCCAATTCTTGAAATGTTTCGATTGAGTAGTCAATTTCGAAACATGTGGAATTAAGTGGGAGTTTGGAAATTATCATGTGAAGACATGGAATTTAGTGGGAGCAATCATCTTGTAAAAATTTACAACTCACTACTCATTGAGAATGACGAGCTAGTACTTTCTTTCACAAAGAAGTATTTGAGTTTTCAATTCTGGATGAAAATGGACTATGATGAATCCAATTACATCATGAGATGTTGGATAGGTATTGAGACATACACATCGAATCAACGAGAAACGTAGGTTATTCATGTAAATGAAAATGGAATTGCCATTAGCAGTCATGGTCGTTCCTTGAACCTAAGAATAGTTGATGACATGATTAAAGGTTACTAATGTTTCCGCCATTAGAATAATCATGCACATGTCCAAAATAAATCATATGCTCAAGAGCATGATGGATCATTGGGAAGCCATAGAAGAAACGTCATGAATTCTCGAGGAGAATCCGATGAGCGATTTCAGTGTTTGACATAAGACTCTGTTGTGTGTCAAGAGGTTGCACATATTGCAGTGCAAACACATGTAAGGATTTATGAAAATCCTAAGCTTTTCAAGCTAAAAGGAGAAATAGGAAGTTTGGAAAGATACTTAGTTGAATAAGAAGTTACTCAAAACTAATCTTTCCTAATATGCTAGGACTTGTGAGAAGTGCTACGCTAATCATCTTGACAATTGTTGCAAGATACAACAAAACATATACCTAGTGCATTGTGTGTGGGTGGAGTACTTGATCAGTGCAAGTTATATCAATCACCACAAATTCGTTTGTTATGTGATAATCGACAAAGAAGTTCGTTCATGAAAAAGAGCCGAAACCGAGGTTGTGAACCTAGATGTGTACTTGGTAAGGTTCATGCTATGATAGATAACATGAACGTAAAGGAAAATGCGATAAAAAGAAGTTTGAACACATGGACACATGATATGTTAAACTTCTATTGCAATCAACAAGTGTTTACACACTTACGATATGCATCACAAGGTTGAAATATGGTATTGACTACCCGAGTGTGATGTCGACATTTGTCGTTTGAGTTATTATTAACTCACCTTATACTTTGTTACATCCAACGGGTTGTAGAGACAATTGAACCTCGTTTAACTGAACACGGATTAGCATTGTATTTGCCCATAGTTACTTACATGAGGTGACGTCTCGAAGTGACTAGAATGTGATGCGATTGATGGCAAGTTCAAGTGCCATGGATTCAAATGAGAATGACTAGTCGATCACATAGGCAGACTGTTAGGAACATTTTGTCGGGCCTTATGACTGCTTATAGAGTTCTGGCAAATTTATATAGCCTGATCGTGGCG
This sequence comes from Silene latifolia, assembly GCF_048544455.1. Lineage (NCBI taxonomy): Eukaryota > Viridiplantae > Streptophyta > Magnoliopsida > Caryophyllales > Caryophyllaceae > Silene > Silene latifolia. The sequence goes on from NC_133538.1 coordinate 27,457,632, forward strand.
AGAGCTGCTATAGTATTCTAATGAGTCGATTCTTTTGACTAAAGACTATTCACCTAAGATGGCACAGTTTCAGATTAACTTTGATTTGTGTTACTACGACCTTCGTAAATGGGGTCAAATGGGCATATTTTGGGTTATGATGGTCAAGGCTATTCGAAGGGAATGAGTGCGATAGGAATTGTCCACCCCTAGTCAGGGTTATAACAATATCTCAGGGCCACTCGAGGAGTAATGAACTGGAAATGCGTGGCCACGCTCGGAAGATATCTATGATATATAAATCCGGTCAATCAATTATTCTCCTGATCGAGGAAACCACTCTTGATATGATCACTTGCAAGTACGACCTGAAAGACACCTTGTATTGAGTGGGAGATAGTAATAGGACAAGAGAATTGGTGACGCACACTTGTCGAGGACAAGTGGGAGATTGTTGGAATATGTGTCCTCCGACAATAATGCGATCACAACTGTTGATCATGATGATCACATGTTTAAGTCTCATTTTAAAGAATACAATTGGGAAGTAATATTTTGTTGTCAACTGGTCCACACATATCGGTAATGATTGGCTGGCTAGAGTTTGACATTACTGTCGTGCGACGGTGGTGACCAGTTGATCCCCTTAGGTCATACCTAAAGGGTAACACTCTTAATTGATCAATTAATTGATCGTATGACGATACGGGTTAATTAAAATTGACGGACGATTTTGGAAGTAATATTTACGTGTCTCATTGTAATTTGATAAGATACGGTCTAAGTAATCGAATTGTTTTATTACTTAGATGAAATTATTGTTTAAGGAAACAATTGCATTTGAATGAATAAATTATTATAAATACAAGATGTTGTGATTTATAATTGGTAAAATATTTTGGCACAAGTAATTATGAATTACTAAGTCGATTTTTGTATATGACGTATTTTTATTAATGCGTTGATTTTTAATATATTAAAAATACATAACAATTTTATGTGACATATGACATGTGACATATGACAAATTGACAAAGATAAAATGGAGTCCATTTTATCCATGTAAACTGAAATAATGGGGAGTATTAGAAAATTATTATGTTTATTTAGTGAGTGCTAAGCATAATGATTTACCTAAAACTAGTCATTCAAACCTAGTGGTCATTGTGAAGAACACTTTGTTCATGCATTGGGCATCAAAACCTCCCCCCCCCCCCCCCCCCTCCACCCGGTTTTGTGATGAGAAAAACCATGGGTTTTTCTTATTACTTTACTTAATATACACTATCAAATAGTCTAGTGTGTCATTCATTCCATTTCATCTAAAATTAGAATTTTAGAAAGATAAAATCTTCCTTCTCCTCCCTCTCTCTTAACCGAAATAATAGAGAGACCAAATAATATTTTGGGTCATTTTTACATAAAATTACTATTGTTCTAGTAATAATAATATTAATTTTATTAAGTTGTTATCTTGGGTATAAAACCTTGGGAGGGATTCTCTTCTTGAATTCTTGTTCATCCATTAAGAAGAGCTCAAGAACAAGAGAGTAGGAGAACTCTCTTGTGCCCATATAAACCGAAATCCTCAATGTAAGAATAAAGATTTCTTCCTTATTTTAGTTATAGTTTGCATGCATAAGATCATCTTTTAATTTTATGAGTAAATTAAAATTATAACATTATGAATATGTTGAGTAAAGAGATATAGATTTATAACATTTTCGTCAGGATTTCAAAACTCTGACGGCTTACTGATGCTAATTCCGTCAAAACCCTAATCTAGGATGGGCCAGAAAGTCAACATTTTGTTGACCTTTCTGACGGAAAAACCGTCAGGAAATTGGAATTCCTTACGGAAAATCCGTCAGGAAAGTCAGCAGAGTGTTGACTTTCCTGACGGAATTTCCGTCAGGATTTTCTAAAAGTCTAACGGTTTTTCCGTCAGAAAAGTCAACAAAATGTTGACTTTCCTGATGGATTTTCTGTCAAGAATATTATAGGCAGTGGCTGGAAACACCAGCTTGCTTCCCAGCCACAATGGGGAATTTGGATTGTTTTACACACCAAACCTGCAAAAAACCATATACAACCGTCGACCGCCAAGCGGGAATCCATTTTCATGTCGACCGTAGGTGCGGGAATCAAGAGTAGACAACGAAATTATCGATAGAAAAACGAACACGATTTGAAGAACGAAGTTGTTACATAGAAACTAAAGGTAAAATTTGTACATGTCACATATAACAATGTCTTTTACATACCAACTAAAATACTAATACACAATCATAAGTTTCTAACCTAAGATAACCTTAACATACTAACATAAGATAAAGACTAACATAATAACATAGACGACCAACCTAGAGGCTCAACTTTTTCACTACCAAAGCCATGCCCGTCATCCGCATTGTCGTCTCTACGAAAAGGGCGGGGGAAACCTGAGCACGAGAGAGGGGGTTAAGATTGCCGAATCTCAGCCAAAGCTTTTTCCATGGCTGCCATCTGCTCAGCTTGGAGACGGATTGTTTCTTGAGTGGTGCGCATTTGTTCCTCAAGAGTTTGTCGTGCGACTCGCTCATGGTTCATTTCGGTGGCAAATTGAGAAACCATGCTAGGAGTGTAAGAGAATGATCGACGAGCACCTTCGTTACATGGACGTTCAAACCAAACTTTAGCCCCTACATCTCCGTTCCCGAATATTCTGCCACGATTGTCAAAACCATTGATAGTGGTGTAGAACGAACGGTACTCGTCTGGAGCCTCTCCAGTGGGCATTGGTCGACTCATATCTTCCTTATAAATGGCCTAAAAGAACAACAAATAAGGAAAAAATGATGTTATATTTAAAAATGAGGAAAATACAATAAATATTAACATTTAAAATTAGAGAAATACAATAAATATTAACTTACGTCGGTCTTAGCTGCTCGAAGATTAACCCACTCCCCCTTCTTATTTTTCTTGGTCTTCTCAAACAACTTGTAGGGTGTGGCCGACTCACCCTGAAAGTTGCATAAAAACATAAATTGATTATATTCGGCAATCAGTAATTCTAACCAATCTGTGAAAATAATAAATACAATACTTACCAATTCCTTGGAAGCATAGGAGAAAATCTTACGGCCTAGAGTATGGGTGCCTAATGCTTTCCCGTCTTTAGCACTCGACTTTCTATTTGCCGTGTTTATTTTAGAAATTTTGGCAAATTCAGGATCTTTTTCTTCTCTAGACTTGAGATTCACCCACCAAGTGCCGGGGACCCAATCGGGTTTTTTCTTTGAATATTTGAGTCCATTAAGAAGCTTGGTAATCCGCCTCGTGACCGCCTTTTGCCATTCATGCTTAGTGTCGTAGCCTTCATCGAAGGACGTCACATGTTTCTATTTCAAAAACAAGTGTTTAATTGGTAATAGAAGAGATGACTTTAATTACAAAAATAAAAAAAAATTTATTAACGTAAAGTAAATAATAGGTAACTTTCAAATTACCCTAAACCAATTCCACATCTTCAAGCGTTGTGCGTGGCTCGCCTCACTCCATTTGGTGAATTACTCATCATCTGAAATGTTATTAGTGAACAACCAACTGACATATGATTTAACAGACTTGTCACTCCACCTGAAAATTAAAACATACATAGATATTGGAAATTCAAATAAAATTATTTGAACGATATATTTTTCATAAAGGTAAAAATAAAGTATTAGAATACTTACCATTGACCACCTTCTTGCTCTTGTGAGAGAATGATCTACATGTTCTCTTGTGCCGGTGCTATGTTCTGAACATCCTCGTCATCATCATTAGCCTCTTCGTGCTCCACGTCACGGCGACCTCCCCTACTACCGCTCCCTATCATCCTTCAAATGAAACCTGCCATATACTAATTATAAACAATTCAAATTGTCAGTCCAATAAAATCGTTAGTACAAATTGTTAGTCCAAAAAAATGGATTGTCATGAACACTAACTATGAACAATGCAATCAAACAAACTCCTTACAAGTGCTTCAAATTTGATTGAATGATTAAAATTCATACATAAAAATGATTTTATTAAAATTCATACATTAACATTGTAGAATTACAATAACTCCCATCACTCATCACTATCACTACGAATCAAAAGAGGTTCATCATCTGAAAAAAGCATTCCAACTTCTTCCTCTTCTTCCCCATTTTCCTCTATTCTATTTTCTTCAACTTCAACTTCATTATCCTCTTCTTCTCCGACATCCCCGTCATATTCCATTTCACCCATTTCCACAACCACTTCATATTTTTCTTCACTTTGTGACTCTTCCACCAAAATTGGTGAAAATGAGTGATCATTGACAACCACATCCTCTTCGAAGACAATTTCGTCAACAGGAGCATCAACACCTGATCTTGCCCTGATTTTAAAAATCGCGGACCATTGATTACCGTTCTTAGTGGTTGGATAAGGAGCATAACAAACTTGATCGACTTGAAAAGTTTCCACGAATGGGTTATGTCCATGAAATTTCTTTTTTCTCATTTACATCTTCAAGTCCGTATACCTTATGGATATTAAGTCCTTGTTGGGAATTATTAAACCAATCACATTTAAACAATATCACCCTATAAACCCTTTCCTCGGTATAATAAGAAAGCTCAATTACTTCATTTAGGGTTCCATAGTAGTCCAACCCTTCTGTAGAATTCACACAAACCCCATTACTTGAGGTAGCTTTCGAAAGATCAACTCCCTCCTTATAAGCTCGAAATTTATAGCCATTGATAAAATATCGTCTCCATGTCTTCACCTTGCTACTAGGACCTAATGTTAGAATTATTATTAAAGGGTCCTTTAATCTATAAGACTATCAATAAAACAATATGTTAATTAAGGTGTTATATATATTATTCTCCATAACTAAAGATATGGACAAATAAAACAAATGCATTGGTATATGAGTATGAAGCAAACGTATTACTTACTTCATTTCGAAACCATTTCGGATAACTTTTGTTATGTTTGCTCCAAACATCATCAGAGGACGTGACATCAGGAAATGTGAGTTTGATATGTGTCTCAAATTTCCTATATGTACCAAAAAAATGTTTTAATTATGTATTACCTAAAATTTTGATCTAATCTGATAATTAAAAATGTATTGAGTAACGACGAAGTAATAACTTACTTTTCATGAGACTCTAAAAATTTCCCACAATTCCTTAGCACATAAAAATGAGCTTCTTCATACTCTTTCTCACCCAAGTACCTCTGAATACATTTCCCGGTTGTAGTTCCCATGTCAGCATTGAATAACTCGGGTAATTTTATTGAATCCAGGCCGTCATCGGAATTCACACCAACATCTAAGTCTATCGCTTTTATGTCAATATGACTTGAAATATAGGGAACAGAAATTTGCAATTTCCTCTAACAAAAAAGAATTGCATATGGAACCCTCCACCCGAGCTTTGTTGCCAATCTTTCTTTTTATATGATTAAGAAATCTCTCAAATGGATACATCCATCGATATTGAACAGGTCCTCCAACCTTGGGCTTCATAAGGTAAGTGAATAGGCAAATGCTCCATGGAATTGAAGAAAGACGGGGGAAATATCTTCTCTAACTTGCATATTATGTCCGCAATGTTATTCTCTAGACGTTCCATAGAATCAACTCTAATCGTAGAAGTACACAGGTCTCTAAAAAAATGGCTTATCTCAGTTATTGCATTCAAAGAACCAGTCGAGAGAAACTCTCTCAAGGCAACAGGGAGTAGCCGTTCCATAAAGACATGACAATCATGACTTTTCATGGAATGCAACACCATATTTTATGGTCAACACACTGACTCAAATCTGAAGCATAACAATCCGGGAATTTAAAATTAGCAACCCATTCACATAGAGCCTTTTTCTCCGCAGTTTCTAAAACAAACCTAGATGATATGGGCTGTTTATAACAAAGTTCATTAAAGTCAAATTTATCCTTAGGGCCAAATTTAGTTTTACCTGGTATATCCATCATCGTGTTGATAATCTGTTCAAAAATATTTTTCTCAATGTGCATAACGTCTAAGTTGTGTCGAATTAACAACGTTTTCCAGTAAGGAAGTTCCCAAAATATTCTTTGTTTCCACCAACCTTCATTCTTGTCTTTCAATTTTTTTCAATTCTTGATCAGAAGCATCAACTATATTTGGCAAATCTTTTACGGAATCCTACACTTCATCACGCGTTAATTTCGACGCGGCTATGCGATACTCAGTTTTTCTGTTCTTTAGAAAATGCTTACAATTGTTGCGGAAAGGATGATCAGATCTTAAGAACTCACGGTGACAATCGAACCAACACACCTTTTGCTATTTTTAAACCAAAAAGATCTATGTTCTTTTTCTTGACAGTAAGAACAAGCACGGTACCCATTTGTGGACCAACCGAAAAGCATGCCATATGCCGGGAAATCATTGATCGTCCACATTAATGCAGCCTTTAATTGAACATTTTGTTTCTTAGAAACATCGAAGGTGTACACGCCGGTTTCCCAAAGTTCTTTCAACTCTTTGATCAACGGTTGCAGGTACACATCCAATTTTGTCTTAGAGTTCTTAGGACATGGAACAAGTACAGATAAGAACATAAATTGTTGCTTCATGCATAACCAAGGAGGTAAGTTGTACGGAGTGACGATCACGGGCCAACATGAGTAATTCTTCCCAAATTGCCCATAAGGGTTAAATCCATCTGTACACAAACCAAGCTGGACATTACGAGGCTCACTTACAAATTCTGGATGCTCTCTATCAAAATGTTTCCGCGCTTCTCCATCACTTAGGTGTGCCATTGTCTCCCTTTCTCTTAATCGAGAGTTTCTATAATGCCAATTCATCTCACCTACTATGTGCTTGGTTGCATATAATCGTTGTAACCTTGGTGCAAGCGGGAAATAAGTTAACAGTTTACAAGGAATTTGCCTCCCACCTGAATTTTTTGTATTTTTATTCCGAGATGCATGACACTTTGTACATTCCTCAAGATTAGCATTTTCCTCCCAGAAAAGCATGCATCCAGTAGGACATGCATCAATCTTCCCGTGGGGTAGTTGGAGTCCCTTAAGCACATTCTTAATCTCATTAAAATTGGGCGCCATTTCATTATTCTTTGGAATAATGTCACCTATGAACGACACAAACCCATTCGCGCATCTAAGAGATATGTTATTCTCACATTTGAGTGCTACCAACCTAGCTGCCGCTTGCAACAAACTCATATTACTTCCCTCATACACTGGTTGTTTGGCTTTTTCTAGCATTTTATAGAAGGAATAAACTAGGGGGTTTGGGGTTTCATAACGCACTTCTTCATTGCTAAGGTCGTCGGGATTGAGTTGCTCCTCCAATTTTTCTTCAACATTATCACTTAATGCATTTTCCACGAGCTCCCGGTAAGGATTCTCTCTAACTACGATACCAGTTGAACTTCCTTTGGTAGTCATTTCTTCACCGTGATACGTCCATACATAGTAATTATCGGCAAAACCATTCGACCAAAGATGATCTTGAACTTCTTTCTTCCCCTTAAAAGCTCTGTTATTGCATTTCTTACATGGACACCTCATTTCACCAAAATTCTTATACATACTACTTTGTTCCATGAATTCAATAAACTCCTTCACCCCCTTTGCAAATTGACGCTTGGGTTTCTTTTTTTTTTGTCTTATCTTTCATACATCCATTATCGTTCTAATCTTTTCATGTTTTTATATATCTACAATTCAATTTGTTTGTATATATGTCATAAAAAACAATAAGAACCAAGAATAATACTCAATAAACATTATCACCAACAAATAACTATTGTCAACAAGCAATATTTCTTTTTTTGAATTGGGTCCTTATCACTCCAACCTAAACCCATCAATGTACGTTTAAACTCACTAGTAAACACACACTTGTAATTTATTAATGAGGAAAAAATTCGGCAGCAATTCCCCCCTGTTCTCCAAATACACAATGTAGAATAAATAATTACTCCACATATGCATTCAGAGAACATTAAAGGAATTGTCACCGAGCTCTTTCCTTATTAACAAATCACAAGTACATGTTTACTACCTAAGTGACTTGAAACGTACAAAGACAGTCTCAAAACGGGGACTATTCAAGAATTACTCCTAATGAATAATTTTTGAACGGGTACTAAGTCAATATGAACATTAATTTCAATAATACTAAAAAAAACATACAAAAATGACTACTTTCCTAATAATGTCAATTAACAAAAACTAAGTAACATGACTAATTTTTCATATTAAATATCTAATCTAATTAACATTAAGTCAAATTATCATTTTAAAAACAATAACATTTCACAAAATTTAATACTTCACGAAAATTTTAGCAATATGATTAACACTTGACAAAATTTTCACAACACAACATACATTTAAATAAAATGGCTTCTATCCTAATTCAACATGCATCAACACCAACTACTACTAATTAAGCTAATTAAAAAAAAAATTAATTAAAAGGAGATTAAAAAATACCTAATTAACTTCACTAATAATTAAAAAGAAAGGATGAGAAACAAGGTGGAGAGCAGCAGTGGGTGGCCGACGGTGGTGGACGGCGACGGACGGCAACGGTGGAGGGCGACAACAACCTATACAAAGAAAAACAGTAAAGAGAAGACAAGGAAAAGGAAAAGCAAAAGAAAAAGGAAAAAGAAGAGAGAAAGGACATACCTGGGGCGGAGATGGCGGTGGTCGGAAGAAGAGAAGGGTGGTGGTGGTTGTGGTGGTGTTGGATTTGGATTTGGGGGAAAAATTGAATTAGGGAAAAAACTTGTGCGATGGAAGAATGACGGGTTGTTCCCGTGTTTTTTTTTTACTTAATAATACTCCTAACAAAATTTCCGTCAGGAAAGTCGATATTCTATTGACTTTCCTGACGAAAATTCCGTCAGGAGTGTTAAAAAACACGGGATCCTGACGGTTATTCCGCCAGGACTTTCCTTTCAATTATTGGCTTCTGTCCAATAATTGAAAGGAAAGTCCCGACAGAATAACCGTCAGGAACCCTTGTTTTTAAATACTCCTGACGGAATTTCCGTTAGGAAAATCAATATTCTATTTACTTTCCTAATGGAAATTCCGTAAGGAGTATTCAAAAACAAGGGTTCTGACAGTTATTCCGTCAGACTTTCCTTTCAATTATTGGACAAAAGCCAATAATTGAAAGGAAAGTCCTGACGGTTTGTCCGTCAGGATCTTATGTTATCTGACGAGATTTCCGTCAGGAGTACTGAATATCTGACGGAGATTCCGTCAGGATGGATTACCACCGTTGCTTTTTTAAGCGCGCCAGTAACCTGTGACGAATTCTCATGCGATTTCCGTCAGTATTGAATTACTGACGGAAATCCCGTCACTATTTCGTTAGTTTCCCTAATTATCTGACGGTTTTAAATTCCGTCAGAATTTCCGTCAGTTTCCCGCATTATTTATGTAGTGATATAGCTGTGCATAGAGAATGCACACTCTTCCTACTTAACGCATCAGCAACCACATTTGCTTTCCCTTCATGGTATATGATATCCATGTCATAATCCCCGATAAGCTCCATCCACCTCCTCTGTCTCATGTTCAGCTCCTTTTGAGTAAAGATGTACTTTAAACTCTTGTGATCGGAAAACACCATAAAGGTCGCCCCATAAAGATGGTGCCTCCAAATATTGAGACCAAAGACAACGATATTACCAGTAAGAAAAAGAGAAAAAAAATAACAGTTACTCTCTATTAGATTATTGTTAGAATTTCATCTCTGTATTGTGATGAAGATTGGAACTTCAACTTTCGTTCTTCCTTTCATTGCAATTAGACTAAGTTCTATTTAATCTCTCTTCTTTTTACTATTTCAATTATGTTTATCATTGTTATAATCATGAGTAGTGAGTAATTATTTTTTCTAGAGTTCGGTTGAACTTTAATATGAATTAATCAGCGCAATTTCTAGTTATGCCTTGTTGAATTATCAAATTCGATTTGGCAATGTTATGCTTAATTGTTGATTTTGTTAGATTGAATGCATAGAATTGATTCTAGGGTTAAATTGCTATGAGAATTGGGTTTTCCCTTATGAATTGATTCTAAAGTTTGTATCTTGCTTGATTGATTTTTACTCAGTTTAAACTACAACGATAGTTGAGTTTATTCTTAGAGAACTTTGATAAGTTTGGATCTTTCCCATGAAAATAGGGTTAAGTGATAATCGGGACATGTTAATATCGATTCTTAATACATCTGATTATGTTGTATAAGCCATGAGAATAGAATTTACAGCAAGTTGGGTAGACTTTTTATATCGTGAAAACGGAATAATTAGTAATAGGTTCAATAGGATATTAGTCTCATCGGAAATGATAATTTGACAAGGTATGCAGTTCGTTCATGGTTAGGCGTTGATTGATTCATGTTAATGGTGATACCATTGCTCTAGAACCTTTCTTTTATTGTTTATCACATTTAAGATTTTATAGCATTCAGTATTAAATTTGTTAGATTAGTTATTCAATTAGACAATTCTTATTCGACGTAGATGACTTATAGTCGGAAATTAACTAGTAATTAATTAATCACCTCCCTGAGATCGACCCGTATGCTACAATACCCGTACGCGTGCGGTTCTTTAAAATAAAACGTAACAAGTTTTTGGCGCCGTTGCCGGGGAAGTAACGGATTAATATTAGTTTAGTTTACGATTTGTTATACTGCTTCATTAGTTATTTTCAATTTAATCATTGTTTTGGATTTCTGTTGCAAGTATTGACAATTCTGATAGTTGTATGCGCAGACGAGATTTTCCGCCAGCTTATCCCATTGATCCTGAGATCGAAGCAACTGCAAGGAAACGTAACGCTGCAAAAAAGAAGAATAATCAAAAGCAAAAATCCGAAACCAGTAATAGTACTACTGTCCAACGGGAACTTACACCCGAATTTGACGCTGTAATTCACGATATTCCAATGGCATCAACGATTCTTGAAGATAGTGCTCCAAAAGTTGTGCTCAACTCGAGCATTAAGAGGCCAGCAATCGCCGCCAATAATTTTGAACTGAAAACCTCTTTCATCCAATTCATACAGCAAGACCAGTTTAGTGGGTCTCCGACCGAGAACCCAAATGAACATTTGAACATATTACTTGAAAATTGTGATAATGTGAAAATTAATGGGGTGACAGACGAAGCTATTCACCTGAGACTCTTCCCTCATTCACTACGAGGTCGGGCCAAGGAATGATTGAGGAGTTGTGAGCCTGATTCTTTTGATTCTTGGGAGACACTATCAACTGCTTTTCTCCAAAAATTCTTCCCACCAGGCAAAACAGCGAAGCTCCGTAATGATATCACAGGCTTTGTTCAAATGGAACATGAATTCCTCTATGAAGCCTGGGAACGATTCAAGGACCTCCAACGTCAATGTCCACATCACGGAATCCCTTCATATCAACTTATAATGACTTTTTACAATGCAATCAAACCAGAATTTCAGATTGGTTTGAATGCTTCAGCTAGTGGTCGTATCGACGGTGTTTCTTGGGCAAAAGCTAAGGATCTTATTGAAAATATGGCAGCCACTACTTATACATGGGGTGCTGATTGTCATAATCGAGGAAGCAAAGTGAATAATGATACAGTTCATAATATGAATGCAAAGATTGACGAGCTCTCTGAACAAGTTGCTTTATTAAAAACAGGCCAGTCTAGTTCCTCTATGCAAGTGTGCCAATTCTGTGGTGTAGAAGGACATGGTTCCAGCGATTGTGAAAATGTTCCAATGTCGGAGCAAGTGAATGCTATGAATGGTCGGCAACCTTTCGACCCATATTCCAATACCTACAATCCAGGTTGGGCGCACCATCCTAGCTTATCATACGGTAACCAGCAAGCTCAAACCAATTCCCAATCACAAAATAGGTCCTTCAACCAGCCACCCGGATTCCAGCCAAGAATGTATCCACACAATCAGCCCAGACCACCTTACCAAGAACCAAAACCAAATTTCACACAACAAGCACAACCACCTCCCAAGTCCAACATGGATATAGTCATGGAATTTCTAGCTTCTCAAGCTAAGCAAAATGAAGTTGTCACGAACTCTTTACAACAAATGTCTTCCCACCAAAAGCACATGGATACCCAATTATCTCAGCTTGCCCAAACAGTCAACAACCTGGCTAAAACTCCTAATCAACTCCCGGGACAGCCAGAGATGAATCCTAAGGGGCATATAAATGCATTGACATTGCGGAATGGCAAGCAATTTCTAGAGATGGTGAAAGTTCCAACAATACCACCAAGTGCTGCAGAAGAAACAATTGAACCTACTGCTGAAAAGGTTCAAGATGATATTGGGGAAGAAAATGTGGAAGAAGGTGAGAAAGAAGGGGATGTCTCAAAAACTACAAGGGTTTATTATCCTCCTATCCCATTTCCTCAACGGTTGGCAAAGGAAAAGCTAGAGCAAAGATATGGCAAGTTTATTGACATATTGAAGAAACTTCATATCAACATACCATTCTTGGAGGCTATTTCTGAAATTCCGTCATATGCTATGTTTCTCAAGGACCTCTTATCGAATAAGAGGAAGCTAATGGAAGAGGACAAACAGATCCCTATTATACTTGGACGACCATTTTTAGCCACTGCGGGTACACTTATTGATGTAAAGGGTGGTAAACTTTCAATGAGCGTGGGTAATGAAAAGGTGGAGTTCAAGCTTCAACATTTAATGGGACAACCATCTTTGAAGGAAGTATGTTATCGGGTTGAGGTTATTGAAAGCTTATTTGAAGAAAGCGCTTTGGTTGATGTATCTACTGACCCGCTACAAAGCTGTCTAATTGGGACCAAAACAGATGACAAGGAAGTGATCTCTTATTCTAGGATGCTTGATTCTTCCCCTTACTATGATCGTGCTTCTCCATTTGAGGTTTTATCAGTTCAGACTACACCCAAGGTATGTCCCTCACCTCCTAAAGTAGAATTAAAACCCCTTCCCTCAAATTTGAAATATGCCTTTTTGGGTGCAAATTCTACATATCCAGTTATTGTTAATGCCACACTTGATGACACTCAACTTGAGAAATTGCTTACTGTTCTTCGTAAATATAGAAGTGTCATCGGGTATACCATTGATGATATCAAGGGAATTAATCCATCTTTTTGTACACACCGTATATTGCTTGAGGATAATCATGCCACCTCTGTTGAATCACAACGACGCCTCAATCCTAACATGAAAGAGGTTGTCAAGAAAGAGGTTTTGAAACTGCTTGATGCTGGCATCATATACCCTATCTCCGATAGTGCGTGGGTGAGCCCGGTTCAAGTGGTTCCGAAAAAAGGTGGCATGACTGTTATCAAGAACAATAAGGATGAGTTGATTTCTACTAGGACGGTCACGGGTTGGCGCATGTGCTTGAAAGGTTGTCAAAGCATTCTTTCTTTTGTTACTTGGATGGTTTTTCTGGTTTTTTCCCAATTCCCATTCATCCAAGTGATCAAGAGAAAACAACATTCACTTGTCCATACGGCACATTTGCTTATCAAAAAATGCCGTTTGGCCTATGTAATGCTCCTGCCACCTTTCAAAGGTGTATGATGGCTATATTTTCAGATTTTGTTGAACACATTATGGAAGTTTTTATGGATGACTTTTCAGTCTATGGCTCGATTTTGACAGAGTTGTTTGCAAAACTCCGACAAAAGTGCTTCACAGGTGTCAAGAGACCCACCTTGTTTTGAATTGGGAGAAGTGTCATTTCATGGTACAAGAAGGGGTAGTTTTAGGACATATTATTTCTAATCGGGGTATTGAGGTTGATAGAGCGAAAGTGGATGTTATCGACGGACTACCACCCCCAACTAATGTAAAAGGGGTGCGTAGCTTTCTCGGTCATGCAGGCTTTTATCGTCGATTTATAAAAGATTTCTCAAAAATAGCCCGCCCACTTACGGAACTATTAGCTAAGGATACCCCTTTTGTGTTTTCTAATGCGTGCCTTGAGGCTTTTCACAGGTTAAAACAGGCACTTACATCAGCACCTATTATCCAGCCACCAGATTGGACCATTCCATTTGAGTTGATGTGCGACGCGAGTGACCATGCTGTTGGGGCTGTATTAGGCCAAAGGAAAGATGGCAAACTTCATGTCATTTATTATGCTAGTAAAACTCTCGATCCAAATTTCAAGCTAATTACACCACAACTGAGAAGGAGTTGTTAGCAATTGTGTTTTCCATTGAGAAATTTCGGTCCTACCTAGTAGGTTCGAAAGTGATAGTGCATACAGATCACGCTGCACTTAAATACTTGTTGAATAAGAAAGACGCTAAGCCTCGTTTGATTCGCTTGATCCTACTACTTCAAGAGTTTGATATAGAGATTAAGGATAAGAAAGGTGCCGAGAATGTAGTGCCTGATCATCTTTCCCGCCTTTTATTGGAGAATGAGTCACAGTTGCCTATTGATGATTCCTTTCTAGATGATCAATTATTTTCTATTGTTGTTTCATCATCTGAAGTGCCATGGTTCGCTGATATAGTGAATTACCTTGCTTGTGGGATTATACCCAAGGGTCTCTCTTCTTATCAGCGCAAGAAATTTTTCAAGGATGCAAAACATTATTATTGGGATGAGCCATTCCTTTACAAGTCTTGTGCTGACGGGATTATTCGACGATGTGTGCCCCATGAAGAATTCACTTCTATTATCTCTCATTGTCATGATATGCCTTGCGGAGGGCATACTAGCACCTCCAAAACTGCTGCGAAAATTCTGCAAAGTGGTTTTTATTGGCCCTCCATTTTTAAAGACGTGAATCAATTTGTGAAATCTTGTGATAGATGTCAACGGACTGGCAATATTTCTAGGAGGAATGATATGCCTTTGAATTTTATTTTAGAGGTTGAATTGTTTGACGTATGGGGAATTGACTTTCAAGGACCATATCCTTCTTCTTATGGCAATATGTATATCCTTGTCGCTGTTGACTATGTTTCAAAGTGGGTAGAAGCCATTGCTACCCCTACTAATGATGCTAAGGTGGTCACCAAGTTCTTTCAAAAGAATATATTTCCTCGCTTCGGTATCCCTAGAGTGTTAATAAGCGACAATGGAACTCATTTCACTGAAAAGAAGTTTGAGGCACTTTTAAAGAAATATGGGGTTCAACATCGTTTCGCCTTGCCATATCATCCTCACACTAGCGGTCAAGTAGAGATATCTAATCGTGAGCTTAAAGAAATTCTTGAGAAAACAGTTGCTAAGTCAAGGAAGGATTGGTCACTTAAATTGGATGATGCGCTTTGGGCTTACCGTACTGCTTTTAAGACTCCAATTGGCATGTCGCCATTCAGGTTAGTCTATGGGAAGGCCTGTCACCTTCCATTTGAACTAGAACATCGTGCATGGTGGGCTGTTAAAGCCCTTAATTATGACTACAAGAGTGCGGGTGAGCGCCGTCTTATGCAACTAAATGAGTTAGATGAGATTCGTCTTGATTCCTATGATAATTCTCGTCTCTACAAAGAAAAGACAAAACAGTGGCATGATAAGCGCATCCAAAGGAGGGAATTCCATGAAGGAGAACTTGTTCTTTTGTATAATTCAAGGCTCAAATTATTTCCGGGCAAGTTACGATCCAAGTGGTCTGGACCATTCCGAGTCACCAAAGTTTTCCCATATGGAGCAGTTGAAGTTTTTACTGAAGAGAAAGGATCATTTAAAGTGAATGGCCAGCGGCTGAAACATTATATTGCCGGCGAACCATTTGATGTGAAAGTTGTCTATAAACTATCTGTCACTCCACCATCTTCTTGATCTCTACAAAGTCAGGCTCGCGACGTTAAACAAGCCCTTCTCGGGAGGCAACCCGTGTTTATTTTATTTTCACTTTATTTACTGATGTTGTATTTTATTTGGTCATTTATTTTTATAGTAATTTTCATGTGTTTGTAGAAAAAAAAGTAATGATATCAGGGGCTCTGTAATTGCTGAACAAGAAGGCGTGTATACATGGTTCGCTATTAGCGGACCCAATACTCTTTCAACTCTCGCTATTAGCGGGCGAACCAGGAACAAGTGGCAAGAAGGAAATCTAACCTCGCTAGCAACGTATGTTTTCGCTAGTAGCGGTTATCGAAGTATACAGGTATGACTTTTTCTTGAAAGAATGGAATAAAAAAGAGATTTTAAAATACAATAAAATAAGTCTTTTGAGAAAATAACATTTCCCGACTCTTTCCCTTCCTTGTTTCCTCATTCCATCTCACCACTCCATACCTAAATCTACTTCTCCTCTCACCCACCACCAGAAACAATATCCACCACCACTCACCTGAGCGCCGCACAAGCACCATCGTGACCACCAACCCAACCACTACACAAAAGACACAAAAAAAATCGCCACTGTCAAAGAAACCCTAATAATTGGGCGTTTTTCAATCCCGGCTGATTTGGACGCAAGGTAGTCTTTGGGTGTTCGGGAACGCAAAAATTGGAGTAATCATTCAACATTTAAGGGTTAATTGAAGGTTTGACTTTGATCTTTAGCTTTATTACGTATCACCTTCACCTTTGATTAGCTTGCCTTTTCCAATTGGTTGCTTATCTTAGGCCACTTAAATGTTGTCGTAAACTCATTATTGCTTTGTGATACTGTGTTGATTGGCTGCTAACTTGTCTAAAAAAAAACAAATTGTGGGAATTCTTGTTGGTTATTCTTTGCAGTACCGAGTACCAAGGGTGTATAGGAGTTTGTGAGGCAGTGAGTTTGCTAATTTGTGAGTTTACGAGTTTGTGAGTTTGTGAACCCGACCTTACACTCCCGAATGGCTAAAAAGAGAAAAACCACTACCACCGCATCTACGTTAACCGCTCCCGTACCAACAGGCCTTGCTTACTTGAAGGGTACTGAGGCAGAAACATTAGCCCGTCTTAATATTCCGTCTCGAAAGGTGCTTGTGACTAAATTCTTTGACGTACCAGCCCTTGAAACCCTTGGTTTACTTGACACAATGAAGGTTCTATTGATGAAAGTGGTATTAGAAAATTTTTTAACTCGCAATGCCCCGACTTACGAAAGGTTCACTCTTGAATTTCTTGCTACATTTCAAACTGGTACAACTGGTCCTAAAGGTGAGAAGTTCATTTCCTTTCGTCTGAACCAAACCCAACGTCAACTTACATACAGTCAATTTAGGGAAATCTTTGGTTTTGTTGGTGAGGGTGTGAAAGATTGGAACCCGTTACGTGGTAACGACTGTGTTATTTTTTGGCAAGCTATTACTGGTCAGCCCTTTGCTTTGAAGGGTGATTTTTCATCTGCCTTTGCTCATCCAGCTTTGAGATTAATTCACCGCGTCTTGGCCATGAGTGTTTTTGGGCAAGGGGGACCTACAAAGATAAATCAATTTGAAATGAGTTGTATGTGGGCTTTCATGCCTGAAGCCACTGTGTTCCCAGATTGGATACAAATATTTCTCGGGGCATGTGAACGTTGTATAAAGAACAAGACCTAAGTTTTGGTCCGGTGGTATGGTCACTTTATTGATGAGACACTTTGGTGTTAAGATTCCTGCAACTGTGGAACCGCTAAAGGGAAGTCCTCTACTTGATTTGCGTACTCTTAAGCGGCTACAAATGATCCAGTGTACAATTGCTGACAATAAATATTGCTGGAATCGTTGGGCCACCAACATTGGATACTTGATCTTGCCCCGCCCCGAAGGCCATTCACTTCCTGTCGGCCCTACTACTGCTACATTTCACATCACAGCCGACCCTGATGTAGCTAGCTACTTAATTCCTAAAAAACAAGGGAATGTAGACGATGATGGTGAGGAGCATGAGGATGACGGAGATGCTACTGGTAATGATTTTCAGATAAGGGAAGAGAGAGTAGCAGCACCAATCACTTAGCAACAACGAGTTGAATCTCGTTTGGCTATGAATGAAGATAAATTAGAGGAGTTAGGAGATGATGTCGAAGAGGTCTTGTTACTTTGTCGAAGCCTGCATACTTTCATTGCTGGTGGTATGCAACCAGGTACTTATAAACCACCGCAAGCTCTTGCTAAACTGAGTAGGAAGAGGAGTGCCCGAGATGTTCGGGGCGCTCACTTGTCCACCCGGACGGCGAGTCCTCTGAACCATGATTTGGTATGTGTCTGTTTTCCCCTTTATGTATTTGTGTCCTAGTAACATTGAGGACAATGTTTCGTTAAGCATGGGGGAGAGTAGATTACATCTTTTGTACATGTATTGTATTCCGTTCATTACAGTAAGTTCTATTAAAAAAAAAAAAGAAAAAGGCAAAAAAAAGGAAATCCCCGCTAGGTTGAAAACCCGAAAAGGGCGACCTAGCTAAAAATTGGGGGGCCTAGCTAGAATGAAAACCCACAAGGATGGGCATTCTAGGCAAAAAGAGGCTAAATGTGAGAAAAGTGAGATGAAAAAGCCATAAAGAAAAAAAAAATATGAGAGAAAAAAAAAAGAAAGAGCCGCAAAAAGAAATAAAAGGGCCATAATATCCCGTACTATGGGCAAAGAGTAGTGAGTAATTATTTTTTCTAGAGTTCGGTTGAACTTTAATATGAATTAATCAGCGCAATTTCTAGTTATGCCTTGTTGAATTATCAAATTCGATTTGTCAATGTTATGCTTAATTGTTGATTTTGTTAGATTGAATGCATATAATTGATTCTAGGGTTAAATTGCTATGAGAATTGGGTTTTCCCTTATGAATTGATTCTAAAGTTTGTATCTTGCTTGATTGATTTTTACTCAGTTTAAACTATAACGATAGTTGAGTTTATTCTTAGAGAACTTTGATAAGTTTGGATCTTTCCCATGAAAATAGGGTTAAGTGATAATCGGGACATGTTAATATCGATTCTTAATACATCTGATTATGTTGTATAAGCCATGAGAATAGAATTTACAGCAAGTTGGGTAGACTTTTTATATCGTGAAAACGGAATAATTAGTAATAGGTTCAATAGGATATTAGTCTCATCGGAAATGATAATTTGACAAGGTATGCAGTTCGTTCATGGTTAGGCGTTGATTGATTCATGTTAATGGTGATACCATTGCTCTAGAACCTTTCTTTTATTGTTTATCACATTTAAGATTTTATAGCATTCAGTATTAAATTTGTTAGATTAGTTATTCAATTAGACAATTCTTATTCGACGTAGATGACTTATAGTCGGAAATTAACAAGTAATTAATTAATCACCTCCCTGAGATCGACCCGTATGCTACAATACCCGTACGCTTGCGGTACTTTAAAATAAAATGTAACATCTGCTAAATTATTTGCTCACCGACATAGTTTATCTCACATGCTAGGATTAATTTGTGGATGTTGCATTGCATGCATATAATCGACAACATATCAACTATGAACAATTTCTCTAATCATTAGTAGAGGTCGCTATCGAGGCGGGCGGGATTAGGTGTTCAATAAAAGGACTTCCTAATACGTACACTCACCCCTTACTCCAGATCTTTGTGAACATCCGTGTTCATTGGCATCCACGAGAGTCATTCTAGTCATAGAGTGCTAAGGCTAACGAGTTCTTAGTGTTCATGTCACTACTTTGTGTCTTGACATGACACGAGATATTCAAACGGTTTCCAATTTTCCACAATAAATTGGTGGCGACTCCACAAATGCAAACGCTTGTCCCAAGCGCCCCCGTGGCCCCATGTCCATGAAGGAAAAGTAGATCTATATACTTACATATTCATATATGATTTAATTTAATTTGTCATAAAATTAAATATGGATTTTATGCATGCAAACAAAAGAGCAAAATAGAGGAGAAATCATGTTCTTACATTGGATGAGTCGGTTTTATGGGCACAAAAGAAATCTCCTTTTCTTTTGTTCTTGAGCTTTCCTTTAGTGGAAGAACCAAGATCCAAGTATAGGACCTCTCCCTAAGCTTAATACCCAAAGCTTTCTCTTAATTAAAATTAATATTATAGGAACTAGTACAATATTAATTTGAAGAAAATTGAACCAAAATATTATGTAACACTTTGAATATTTCGGTTTATTAGAGAGAAGAAGAGGAGAATTATTTTTCTCTCTAGAATTATATTTTGGATGAGTGATAGAATGAATTAGTAATCTACAACCTTTTGTATATTATTAGGTTAATTAGATTAAAAACCATAATGGTTTTCTCTCTTAAAAACCGGGTGGAAGGGGGCTTTTTGGGTGAGCCAATGCATGCAATTGTTGCTCTTAACAATGTTAATAGGGTTGCATGACTAGACAATTAGGTAATCATTGTGTTTACTAATAAATTAATCAACACAATATTAACCTAATACCCCCTTTATTTTCGGTACAATCATAATATGTAGTCCATATTATTTTTGTCAATTTCTCAATATGTAACATGTCACATGTAACATAAATTTGTTATGTATTTTTAACATATTAAAAATCAATGTATTATTAAAATACGTCACATACAAAATTGACTTGGTAATTTCATAATTACTTGTACCAAAATGTTTTTCCATTTATAAATCACAACTGATTGTATTTATAAAAATTCATTCAATTTCAATTGTTTCTTTAAACAATAATTTCATCCGAGTAATGATGCAATTCGATTACTCAGACCGTATCCCATTTAATCACATTTCAATTTGATACGTAAATTTTACTTCCAAAATCGTCCGTCAATTTTCAAGTAATTTAATTAACTCGTAACATTATACGATTAATTAAATAATCAATTAAGAGTGTTGCCCTATAGGTATGACCTAGGGGGTCAACTGATCACCACCGTCGCACGATGAATGTCAAACTCTAGTCACCAATCATTACCGATATATATTGACCAGTTGACAAAGAACAATATTACTTCCCAATTGTATTCTTTATAATGAGATTTAAACATGTGATCATCATGATCAACAGTCGTGATCGCATTATTGTCGGAGGACACATATTCCAACAATCTCCCACTTGTCCTCGACAAGTGTGCGTCACCAATTCTCTTGTCCTATTACTATCTCCCACTCAATGCAAGGTGTCTTTCAGGTCGTACTTGCAAGTGATCATATCGAGAGTGATTTCCTCGATCCGAGAATAACCGATTGACCGGACTTATCTATCATAGATACTTTCCGAGCGTGGCCACGCATTTCCAGTTCATTACTCCTCGAGTGGCCCTGAGATATTGTTATAACCCTGACTAGGGGTGGACAATTCCTATCGCACTCATTCCCTTCGACTAGCCACAGCTATCATAACCCAAAATATGCCCATTTTTCCCCATTTACGAAGGTCGTAGTAACACAAATCAAAGTTAATCTGAAACTGTGCCATCTTAGGCGAATAGTCTTTAGTCAAAAGAATCGACTCATTTGAATACTATAGCAGCTCTCGCCACGACCAGGCTATACAAATTTGCCAGAACTCTATAAGCGGTCATTAGGCCCGACAAAAAGTTCCTAACAGTCTGCCTATGTAATCGACTAGTCATCTCACATGACTTTATGGCACTTGAACTTGCCATCAATCGCATCACACTCTAGTCACTTCGAGACGTCACCTCATATAAGTAACTATGGGCAAATACAATGTTAATCCGTGTTCACTTTAACGGGGTTCAATTGTCTCCACAACCCGTTTGGATATAACAATGTACAAGGTGAGTTAATAATAACTCAAACGACAAATGTCGACATCACACTCGGGTAGTCAATATCATATTACAACCTTGTGATGTATATCGTAAGTGTAAACACTTATTAATTGCAATAGAGTTTTAACATGCCATGTGTCCATATGTTCAAACTTCTTAAACTTGCAATTTCCTTTGCATTCATGTACTCTCTCATAGCATGAATCTTACCAAGTACACATCAAGGTTCCCGACCTTGGTTTTGGTTCTTTAACTTGAAAGAACTTTCTTATCAATTATCTCATAACGAACGAATTTGTGATGAATGATATAACTTGTACTGATCAAGTACTCCATCCACACACAATGCACTAGGTATATGTTTTGTAGAGTCTTGTAACAATTTGTCAAGATTATTAGCCTAGCACTTCTCACAAGTCCTAGCTTAACTAGGAAAGATTAGTTTTGAATAACCTCTTATTCAACTAAGCATCTTTCCAAAACTTCTTATTTCTCTTTCTAGACTTGAAAGATTTGGGATTCTCATAAATCCTTATATGTGTTCGGATTTTCTATAATATGTGCAACCTCTTGACACACAATAGAGCCACTACTACAAAACTCGTTATGGACATCAGTCGATGGACATCGGATTATCTGGAAAACCGATGTACATAACATGCACATCGGTTGTTTGCAAAAACCTGATGTGCATATAATTATATGTACATCGGTTGCGTTAAAAAACACATGTCCATTATTTCTGATTTTAAAGGACATGTGATATTTAATAAAATCCATGTCTATATAAAAGTCATGGACATGGGACATTGCATTTAACCGATGTGCATCTAAAGTGAAAATTATAGGCAGCAAAAATATTTACCTCACCGCCATCACTTATAATTTGGACTACATACATTCTTTCCCAAATCCTCTCCCTCACTCTCACTCCCAAACCCTAACCCCCAAAACCCCGTACTCACTCTCCCTCCCTCCGGCTACCAACCCCGTCCTTAACCCCATACTCCCTCCTCGGCCTTAAACTCACCTTCCGTACTCTTTCTTTCTCTCCCTCACTAGTAGATAAAGTAGAATAGAACACTCCCTGCATCTCTAAACACGGCCTATTAGCAGAACACTCCCTGCATCTCTAAATCAAACTTCACACGCCCATTTTTGATATCACCTTGACATCTATTTCCGTACATCCTCTTCTATTAATCAATCTCACACAAATTTCTTCCTTAAACCTTTCATTTCTACTTTCAGATTCCTCTTCTTCCTCCGTCTAATTTACCCCCAATTTCTCTTTGTTTTTGGTATTTTAAAACAATCTTATCACGATTCATGTTTTCTAGGGTTTTAATGATGTGGAAGCAGTGGAACTGACCAACCCGATGGTGGTGTAACCTTTGGTGCCGCCAGGTTCTGCGATCTCTTCACTTTATTTGCGATTTTTTGCAGTTTGACGGTGAAATTCGAGCAGCAAAGGAAATTGGAATTGATATTTCTCGATTGTTCCAATTGCTTATGATTTCTGATCCGCAAAGGTAATTGCTTTTCTGATTTCTATCAAATTATGTTAGTTTTGTTTGATTTTTTACTTTTAGGGTTTATGTTAAACGCATTGTTATTTATAGACTGATCTCTTATGTTAGGTTGCTTGAAAGGCTTTGTATTTGTAGTGGGATTGGAATTATTGCTTTGTTGCTGCCACCCCAAACAGATTTGGGACTTTCAAGTACAATTTTTATCTAGCTTTTCGATTTGGCCACACATCTGATGCATACTCTCCTTTGCTGTATCTAGCCTCACTTTTTTATTAGAATCGCTTATCCATTGATGATAGATAACAATAACTTAGCAAATTATAGAATATGAGGCTGTGTCTTCAATTTTGACACTCTTATTAGCTACTTTGTACAAGTATATAATATTGTTCAATGACGAATAATTTTTTATTTCTGTTAAGTTTTCACATTGAGATTCAGCCTCGTTGTTCTTGTTTCTTTTATGAAACAAACTATCACTCTCATTACCTTATTGGTACAGAGTACATGATTTGGGTATTTGACCCTTAGTAAACAATATTTGTATAGTTTATAAGACAATTTTATTTTCTAAAAGTTGAGTGCTATTACAGTTGTTATATTTCTTCACATTTTATGTATGTCTTTTTGAAGATTCTGGGGTGTATGTTGTGTATCCGTACTTGTTTGATGCATTCGTTTCATGTCTTACTGATTGACAAGTTTCAAAATATAAATGTTTTCAAGTGGCTGATTTTATTCATATTTTAAGTCAATTTTAATACAAACTTGCAAGTGATCGCTTTGGAATTCTAGCTAAAGTGGTTTTGGGTTGAGATGAAACATGCATAAGTTATTAAGTTACTCTGATTCTATCAAGGATCAATAAGAATAGGGATCGTGTAGCTAAAGTTTGTATTTTCATAGCTTGGCTTAATATGAATTTGCCAATGCTACAGTAGTTTCATACTTTCATATAGTAGATCTCGTAGAATTAGACGTTCCATTAAGAGATTATATTATCTATATGATTCTGTCCTTTTCCGTGACTTATGATTATTGCGAGATATGCTAATATGAACGCTTTCTTGTTGCAGTGACAGTTTTTTGTAGAACCAACCATTCCGATAATGGTAACTAATTATCAAAATTGGGTTATTGAGCTACTGAAAGAGTATCCTCCAGCATATCCATGGATCTCGTGCACTTCAGAACTAGGTACCGTCAATATTATCCTCTGAATTACTGGCCGTGTTAGGGTCTTCATGATTGTAGAATTAGGTTCATTTCGAACTTGTCTTGGTCAATGAGCATTAGGGACCAAGTTATGATGCTAGACTTAGAAATAGATGGCGATAATAAACACTTGATTGTGAATGAGTTAATCAGCAAGCTAACATTTGCTAGACGTAGCAAATAGATGACGATAATAAACACTTGATAGTGAGTGAGTTAATCGGGCCAATATTTACTACACCATGTTAATGAACTTAACATTGCTTTCCGTATCTGCAGTATTAACATACTTTAGGCTTGGTCAAGTATTGCCTTATCTCAGAGATGAAATATAGCTTGCTTGTACAGTTTGTTATACATCACAGTCGTTGATTTTGAATGCATATTAGTTTTGTGCACTTTGAGAGCGAATTCAGTCTGTCATAAGGTTTATAAATTTTGTTGGGATATAGGTCATTTCTGTTGTTTTTCTTATGTTGTGAATGTTTAGGTGTGGGATGATGCTGCTGGAGCTAATTTTTGGGAAAATGCATCTGTTTATGAACCTTCAGGAAAAACCCTTGTCGGTATGGCAGAAGTTGAAGCGGTCATACAGGAAATGTTCCAAGCTCCTCACATTCAGGTGAGTGTATTGCTAGTAGTTGTGATACTTAAAATACAGTAATGTATGTGTCTCGTTAGTTATATAGGATCTTCTATGTTGATATTTTATTTTCTCGTTAACTTTGTTGTGTTGAACCAGATTCTCTTGGTAATATGCCCAATGGGAGATGAGCAAATCTGAGGCTGCCAAGTAGTCTCGTCTCTTCGGCCTTTTTTTTTAAACAATTAGTCAGTTTACATATCGGTTTATATTTTTGTATAGGTTAGTCGTTTAGTAAATTTGACACATTATGTAGATGAAATTTTTTTGTAATTGGCTTTGGATAACCGATTGATTTTATACAAATATTTTTGTTGATTATGGAATAATTTTGCATTGTCATCATGTGTACGACTAATATGGGCAACAACGTAATATTTTTTTTTTATAAAAAATAATAATTATAGACATCGGATTTTTGCAAAAAAATGATGTCCATTGATCAAATAGACATCGGTTTTCCTAAAAATCCGATGTCCATTGATCAAATAAACATCGGTTTTCCTAAAAATCCGATGTCCATTGATCAAATAGACATCGGTTTTCCTAAAAATCCGATGTGCAAATTTTAATGGACATCGGTTTAAAATCCGATGTCCATTAATCCACAATGGACATCACCAAACTCTACATCGGTTGTGTATCCGATGTCCATATAGCGAAAAGTCCGATGTCCATCACAAGTTTTGTAGTAGTGAGAATTCCGTCAAACACTGAAATCGCTCATCGGATTCCACTCGAGAATTCATGACATTTCTATTATGGCTTACCAATCAATCATCATGCTCTCATGCATATGATTCATAATTGGACATGTACATGATCATTCTAATGGCGGAAACATTAGTTACTAATAATCCTGAGATCAACTGTTCATAGATTCAATGAACGACCATGACTGCTAATGATAATTCCATTTTCATCTACATGAATAACCTATGTGAATGTTGATACGATGTGTATCTCTTAATACTAATCCAACATCCCTTGATGTAATTGGATTCATCATAGTCCATTTTCATCCAAAATTGAAAACTCAAATGCTTCTTTATGAAAGAAGGTATTAGCTCGTCATTCTTTAATGAGTGATGAGTTGTAAACATTCAAAGGATGATAGCTCCCACTAAATTCCATGTCTTCACATGAGAATTTCCTAACTCCCACTCAATTTCACACATTTCGAAATTGACTTCTCAATCGAAACTTTATCAAGAATTGAAATATAAATTGTATTGCCAAGTTATTAAGATAAAACCATATATGTTCCCATCATATCCCTTCAAAATACCTATTTTGAAGTGTTCTTATCTTAACCTTACGGAAAGAGATTTTAAATCTCCAACACCCTCATGTCATAATGATGTGTAGCAATGTCATTATTCAAATATAAACAATATCTAGAATACGTCCTTCGCAAATACCCTTTTGGAAGGAGGTTTAACCATTTCATAGTGAGGTTAAGCAATGACATTTGCGTGGTTAAAACTTTGGCCATTGAAGATATCGGTATATAATCTTTGCAACTCGTTCATAACTAGTATGTTACTATGATTCATTTAGGCTCTTAAGTAAATCTCAAGGTTGAAACTATAGGTCAAAATTTATCATATAGAACTTAGTCAAAAACTTGTTAAGACTTTACATTAGTCATTTTTCTTCCAAAACTTTCTTTTGGTGTCCTCACGTAGTTATCTCAAGAATATGTTCTTTCGATTACTTCATTTGGTCTCTTTAGTCATATAGAACTTACTTGAGACCATAGATCCCATCTATTCGGTATACAATTGTGAATAGATATACCTTTATTCAAATCATTCTCTCTTGCGTAGATCTTTATTTACACAAGTACACAATTTTATCTTGCCTTGTGTGTTGTGTCCTCATTTTCTCCCACTCTATCTTTATAATAAATACACTATAGATTCAAAGATAGCATATGAGACACAAATAATGATGTTGAAGTATAAGGAGAACTACCTCATAGGTTGACTAATAGTTTTAGATTTCATATGTGTACTTGGTGATTGACATTCCTTTAAGAGAGTTCATAGACTCAAAATCGCTTTATAAATGATCATACACAAGCCTTAAGCATGTGGACATATAATGAAACCCGTCATTATATTTGTCTATTAGATCACTTTAAGCGAATAATCTTATGTTTCAAAGTGCAAGCATTTAAAGATGAATTTTAGAACATAAAAGGATAAATGATAAAACGGGTGACTTGGGTTGCAAACCAAGTCACTATTATCCAAAATGCAACCCATTATCCAAAATACTTTTCCATGTCGAACACGGAAACCTAAAGTTCTAAAATTCAAAACATAATTTAAAATAAGACAATGAAAAGCAAAGCTCCATGAAAGCTATCCCTAGCTTCTTGATGGTTTCTCATGCTTGCTTTTCCTTTCCCTTGTCTTTGCTTGGTGGAGGCCCTATTTACAATAAAAAGGGAGATACATTATCACAACTTTGCATCATAATACCATAGTTGAATTAGAAACATAAAAGAAGGATAGTCATTTACCTACTGGAGTGATCTTTCCAGCCTTAATATCACCAAGGTATTTGGAACAATTTCTTTTCCAATGTCCCATACCATTACAATAATGGCATTTATCAAGAGGACCCTTCTTGATCTTTGAGGTGCTACCTTCACAAGTCTTAGCTTTGGTGAATGTGGGAGCTTGCTTCTTGCCCTTTCTCCCATTCTTCTTGAACTTCCCCTTACTCTTGGTGCTTATGTTAAGCACATCCTTGGGAGGGTTCACATTTAACCCCATGTCCCTCTCGGCTTGCACAAGTAACTTGTGCAACTCCTCAAGAGACACATCCTTGTCCTGCATGTTAAAATTCACTCGGAATTGAACATACGCTTTCACTTTAGACAAGGAATGTAGAATCCTATCTACAATGAGTTCTTTGGGGATTTCAACCTTTTGAATTTTCAAGGTCTCAACAAGCTCCATAAGTTTGAGCACATGAGGGCTAACCTTTTGGCCCTCTTTGAAGTCGGGATCAAAGAATGTCGCGGCCGCCTCATATTGGACGATCCGCGGAGCTTGTGAAAACATGGTCACAAGTTTGGAGTAAATCTCATTAGCATTGCCCATTTTAAAGGCCCTCCTTTGGAGGTCCGCCTCCATCGCAAATATTAAGACATTTTTCATTGCGGCGGACTCCTTTTGGTAAGCCTCATATGCTTCCCTACTAGCGGCGGTGGACCTAGTAGTAGGTTCGGGTGGAGAGGCCTGGGTAAGGTAACGAAGCTTGTCGTCACCTTCGGCGGCTAATTTGAGTTGGGCATCCCAATCGGAGAAATTTGACCCATTCTTTTCAAGTTTACATCGATCCATAAAGGATCGGAGCCATGATGAACTAGCGAGAGGTGTGGCGTTTGAAGTTGGTGTTGGTGTTGCCATTTGTTATAAAAAAGAAGTGGTCTACAAAACAAAATATAAGGAGTAAAACAAATGTCGTTTTAATAATAATACTCGTAAAAATGTATGATTTAAACAAGTTTTATGCATTTTTCTAGTGACCTCTACCCAACTAGAATAAATGATTCCAAGACCCAAATTCATATCAACTTAGGCACGGGATAGCCGATGCAACCCTTATTAATATAACTCGGTGGATTAACGTTTAATCGATTCTACTTTTAGAACTCTTGGTCGATAAAATTACTCTAATATTTATCTATAGCCCGGAACACATGCGACTACGGTCACGAATACTTCCGTTGAGGTCAACCCAAATTTCGAATAAATGTGTCCATGATCCAAATTCACATTAATTTGGGCACGCGATGGCCGATGAAACCCTCATCAACACGAATTCGGTGGATAGACATTCATCACCCACTTCCCCTACGTAACAAGGTTTGTACCCCGGGATGGCCGAGTCCACTCCCTCGCGAAATAGGTTTTCATGGTTTCTACTATTTGGTAAGGCTATGTCTCAATTAATTGTTTTAGCGAGAGGTCATGTCAATTTATTATCTATCACGTTTTAAGTGAACTAAAGCGGTGAACTACGATAATTTTAATTGACACGGTCGAAAAACTCGATAAAATAAGAATGCATGTTTTAGTTATGGCGATTTAGCGATGCATGCGACATAAAATAAAATGCAAGCATAAAAATAAATAAATCCTAGTATGCCCTTTCCTAAAATAGAAAAAAAAAACTATTTAACTATTACATATTCGGAAACCAACTCCATTGGTCCCTTGAACTTCGGTTGTGGCAGGCATCTCGAGGTAACACCGTCTTTATGTATCGCCATTCTTGAAGAAATCCGTCTTTGGGAACTCCGGAATGAATAAAATTACATAATAAATTACATAATTTCCTATTATACATTTGTAACTAAAATAAATCAAATCTATTAAATTACAAAACGGTGATACGAGATCACAATAAAATTACAACCGAATCGATATTCCCATACATTTCGGGAAATACCAATTAAAAATCTAAGGCCATACTAAGTATAATTACATAATTCAAAAATTACATAAATTAAAATTATGACAATCATAAAGAAAATGCAGCATTATAATATGTATGAACATGCCCAATTTTATGTTAAATCGCCTTTAATTAGCCAATATCGTATATTACTTGGTTTTTACAGATTTGCGTGATTTCAACATTTTACAATCACAAAAATTACATAAATTCATATTTATGCATAAGTTAATTACCCTAACCTCTTAGGACTCAAAATTTAGTCTTCACTAATTATTTGACCATAATTAACTCATTTTTATAAAATTGTTCATTAATGGACTAAAAATTACAAAAATAAGCTATAAACTTCAAATAAATCACAAAATTTCAAATAAATTTAAAATTTGAAATTTAAACTCATGAACATTCTGGAAAAATACCATGACACTCATAATTTTCAAAATCTTAGGTTAAAAATTTCGAAATTTTTCCGGAAAAACAATGTTGCGGTTTATCGGTTTTAACTAAAATAATCATAAAAATATGGAAAAATTATATTCATTAACTTTTCAATTTTAGATCTGAAAAGGATAATAAAAAGCAACATTAGACGTTTTTCCTAAGTCATAGATTATGTTTTATTAATTTTTCACTAATAATGTCACTATTTATGCTATTTTTCTCCAAAAATCCAAAAATCATGCAAAAATACTTCTTTATATCCAATTATTTTACACACATCTTGTAAAATTGCATGTGACAACATATTAATTTTCTATGACCAGATTCGAAATTTAACTCATATTAACCTATTTTTCACCTAAATCCGAATTTAATAATGAAAAAACCATTTTTCGAGCATAACAATTCCAAAAATTATGAAAATTTACAGGTTATCTCAAAATACTATATTTGACAACATATCCAAAAATCAATGGAAAATTCGAAGTATAGCTAATTTTAGACCGAAAATGACATTTTTACTCATAAAATCATATTTAAATGCCATTATTGTATAATATGAACAATAAAAATCCGTAAAATTAACCAAAATATCCTAAAACATTTTAGGACCAGAAATATTAACATGTATGAATTAATTTCGTGCTATATCATAATAACACAAATTTTACAAGTTTTATATGTTAATCTTTATAACTCGGAAAAACTTTTAACCGATTTGCATGCAAACAACCATGGCTCTGATACCGATTGAAGGAAAAGTAGATCTATATACTTAAATATTCATATATGATTTAATTTAATTTGTCATAAAATTAAATATGGATTTTATGCATGCAAACAAAAGAGCAAAATAGAGGAGAAATCATGTTCTTACATTGGATGAGTCGGTTTTATGGGCACAAAAGAAATCTCCTTTTCTTTTGTTCTTGAGCTTTCCTTTAGTGGAAGAACCGAGATCTAAGTATAGGACCTCTCCCTAAGCTTAATACCCAAAGCTTTCTCTTAATTAAAATTAATATTATAGGAACTAGTACAATATTAATTTGAAGAAAATTGAACCAAAATATTATGTAACACTTTGAATATTTCGGTTTTGTAGAGAGAAGAAGAGGAGAATTATTTTTCTCTCTAGAATTATATTTTGGATGAGTGATTGAATGAATTAGTAATCTACAACCTTTTGTATATTATTAGGTTAATTAGATTAAAAACCATAATGGTTTTCTCTCTTAAAAACCGGGTGGAAGGGGGCTTTTTGGGTGAGCCAATGCATGCAATTGTTGCTCTTAACAATGTTAATAGGGTTGCATGGCTAGACAATTAGGTAATCATTGTGTTTACTAATAAATTAATCAACACAATATTAACCTAATAACCCCTTTATTTTCGGTACAATGATAATATGGAGTCCATATTATTTTTGTCAATTTCACAATATGTAACATGTCACATGTAACATAAATTTGTTATGTATTTTTAACATATTAAAAATCAACGTATTATTAAAATACGTCACATACAAAATTAACTTGGTAATTTCATAATTACTTGTACCAAAATGTTTTTCCATTTATAAATCACAACTGATTGTATTTATAAAAATTCATTCAATTTCAATTGTTTCTTTAAACAATAATTTCATCCGAGTAATGATACAATTCGATTACTCAGACCGTATCCCATTTAATCACATTTCAATTTGATACGTAAATTTTACTTCCAAAATCGTCCTCAATTTTCAAGTAATTTAATTAACTCGTAACATTATACGATTAATTAAATAATCAATTAAGAGTGTTGCCCTATAGGTATGACCTAGGGGTCAATCGATCACCACATCGCCGCACGACGCAATGTCAAACTCTAGTCACCAATCATTACCGATATATGTTGACCAGTTGACAGTAACAATATTACTTCCCAATTGTATTCTTTATAATGAGATTTAAACATGTGATCATCATGATCAACAGTCGTGTTCGCATTATTGTCGAAGGACACATATTCCAACAGTCCACAGTTTGACGACTCCGCTGGGAAGTAATACACTTACGTGTTGCCAAGGGTGAAACTTGAACAAGGTTAGGGAATAGTTTATATGAGACAGTTGTCGGTTTTCATTAGTCGATCTTCTTAGATTGTTTTATTCGGCCTTCCTAGGCCCAACCCAACCCATTTGACTAATCGTCCCGTTTGGACGGTCCAAATACTTATCTGGGCCTAAGGATGGATAGCGATTGACGTCTACCATACCATGATGCTTACTCAAGTTTGTATCAAGGGCTTTCACTACTCAAGGGAATGGACTAGGAACCGGCCTTACTCTTGTTTGGCGCGGACCTCTTCACAGACCCGGGTTTGATTGCACGGTATGGCAACCCACCCTTTTAAGCCAAAACCTTTCTAAATGCACTCAACATACCGTTATAATGCCTATATAAATGCTTGTATCATATGTGATCACCATTTTCTTTTAAACGAAACCATGACGAATTTTTTAAAATAAAAATAAAAACCTTTTAAGAATGTAAATCTTTTTAAAAAATGGCCTAAAATAGCGCAAAATAAGCCAAAACTCTGTCCAAATGTCAAGTCAAACTTTGGGCCTCAAACCCATTTCAAAAAAAAAAAAACAAAAACCAAAAGAAATAAACGTAAAAAAGTCCAAAAAATTAAAACATTTTAAATTGAAAATATTTTCAAACCATGTAAATGTAGACATGTAAATTCAATTGGGCGAAGTTAGAGTCAAAATCCAAACCGACCATGTCCTAGTCGGAACTCTGTCGAGTAATAAACCCGTCTTCCTTTACATTTTGGGGTCTTTTTAAATTCGAGTCAAGTCCTAAGGCGTCACGCCGTCACTTTGGACCCCCTAACCCCAATTCATTTAGGATCTAAACATTTCCACACCTTGACTCACACACTTAAGGCTAACACGTCGAGTCATTCCAAAATCCGTCTCTCGAATGACACATTCAGGACACTCATACCCGAACCTCGAGTCAAAACACACGTTTTAGAATCACGTGTCATCAATCCCGTCAATAAGGTCAATCATATAAGGGTCACTCCGTCAAAGTCAACACTCGAGTGTGAATTTAAAGTCAAGCACCGTGAATTCAAACCCAAGAAGTCGCTCACGACATTTCCTAAGTTCGCAAGTCAAGTCTAGATTTGTCGTTCTATCCTCGTGATTACTTATCCCTTCCTGCGTTTGTTGCTTATTGCCTTAGTATGCCTGATCCCATGTCGAATTGAGTTGTAATGCGCGTCGTTTCTGTCAAGTAAGAATCGAGCAAGTTCCGTCAGTTAGCAAAGTCACGAAGCAGCTCAAGCCACAATCACCGTGTCTATCCAAGACGTTTATGCCATGGTCCTACAAGTTCAAGCTACAGTGGAAAATTTAAGCATTTGCGTCCTCACCCTTGAAAATGGGAGGGTGGAAAAGAACACGCCACCTAGAGAAACCTCTAGTCTAGGTCATCCAAAGCTTACCTCTCGCAATAACTGTCGCCCTAAAAAGCCGAAGATAACCGAAAAGAAACCTGGGAGGCATCAAAGGATGCTTTCTGATTTAGGCATGTCTTATGCCGATGCTTTGAAGAGACTTTGTGCCCAAGGTAAGCTACATCCAATAGGTCTGACTCCGGTTCCACCTTTAGAGAAACAGGTGAACCTCTGGAAAGGCAACAAATATTGCCTATATCACCAAGGTAGAGGCCATGATATTGAAGAGTGTTTTCTCTTGAAACACACCATCCAAGATATGATCGAAGAGGGCAAGCTTCCAGTGCCACCTTCTGTCGAGTGATCCAAGAAGATCAACCCTCCTGGGTCTAGCAGCACTAAACATGATGTAGAACCATCCCTAGATTGTTCTCATCTCCTCGATCCTCGTGATGACGAAGAAATCAATGTCCTCGAAGACGATGATATCCAAAGGGGAATGATCATGATTTACATTGCCTTCAATAATAAATTTTCCAAGTTAGAGGGAGCCCTTGGTAACCTAAACTCTCGGCTTTCCAACATAGAGAATCAGTTTGCTGAAATGGCTAAGAAGCTTGAGATGAAAAGTGTCTAGACAAACCCTCAACCTAACAATCCTAAAGCAACAAGCGAGCAATCTATTCCTAGTTATTCTTATCCAGGAATCAAAATCAGTAAAGGCAACCTCATGAAGCCTTCGTCAAAGAAACCTAATAACCCTTCCAGGCTATTCACAAGTCTAGGCATACCTTATGCCCTAGCCTTGAACAAATTATCCTCTCTAGGTCTTCTTCAACGTATAGGATCTACGCCTGACCCAAAGAAGAAGTCTAAGTTATGGGATGAGAATGCCTACTGTAAGTATCATAGAGGGAAAGGACATGATACAGAGAAATGTTTCAAATTAAAATATGTCATTCAGGATATGATCGAAAGCGGGAAGTTGTCTATCTCAAACTTTTGCCCACAAGGCAGCTTAGACAATCCTCATGGATATACCATTTATCAAGAAACTCTTCTTGATTGTTATCCTTCCAGTGTTTCCAATGATGAGGATGAGGTGCTCAAATGGGTGAATGCTCAAAGCCAGATGCAGAAGCCAGTTGATGGAAAAGAAAATGTTTGAGCATGGGCCGATGATTACGAGTCTGGATCTAAGATGGAATCGAAGTTCAAGTCCGAGTCCTGGGCTTTCTTTCCCATAATTTTTCTAGTGTCTTTCTTTGTGTCCATTTCCATTCCGAGTGACAATCTGGGGGCTGTCCCACAAGTTACATGTAATACTCCGTATTTATGAGTCTTTGGGTACTCTATCGAGTAGGCCTTACTCTGTCGAGTAAGGGTAAGTTGCGTTTTAGAATAGTTTCTGACCTGTTGGGTACTCGATCGAGTAGCTGGGGTACTCGATCGAGTAAGGGGGTACTCGATCGAGTACCTTGGGTACTCGATCGAGTGTCCGGTTTTACGGGGAGTTTTCTCGGGTTTTGTTAATTATGCGATTAAGGTATTTAAACATATTCGTCATTGTTTTATTCACTTTTACAAAACCTAAAACCCTGTTTAAGAGAGAAAGCAGCCACTTCATCTTCCTAATCGCATTCTCGAATTCCGAGTTCGACGGTCGGTTCTTGTCGTTTTTCATGTCGTTGGATTCCTTGCGTCGAGGGTAAGCTTTTAATATAGTTTTTATAATGTTTTGTTAAGATTGGTTAAACCCTAATTTAGGAATTGGGGGTTTTGGTGTGTAGTTTGTGATGTGTAGTCTTTATGTGCTGTATGATAGGAGGAGAATTCGTAGAGGAGCCGTTTTGATACAAATTTAGATACCGTCTGCCTGTTGTGCTTTCCAGGTAGGATTTCCTACTCAGTATTAGTCCCATAATGGGATATTGGTGATGTGCTGTAGTTAGTTGTTTGATATGATGATTGTGATTGTGATTGTGATTGTGATTGGTTGTCTATGGCTCTCGAGATGCGTTCTCGGCTGAGTGGGGTCACTTGCGGGAGTGACTTCACGCCCTAGTTTCGCCCTTCGTGGAACCCGCCACGGGAGGGGATGTGCACATTAATGGGACAGGGTTATCGCTCGTACGATGAGCGGGGCTTAGGTGGGAACGGCTGCGGTCCCCCATCGGCGGGCTGGTCCGGCGGACAAGATTGAGACGATGGGAGTTGGTGGTGTGTGTGTGTGTGTGTGTGTGACAGTTCAGCTGTCTGTTTATCTTATTGTTGATATATGTATTGAATTGTGTGATTAGTACTGACCCCGTTTAAATGTTTTAAAAACTGTGGTGATCCATTCGGGGGTGGTGAGCAGTTATTGAGCAGGTGTGATATGACGCGTATGGGATAGCCGGATGAGTCATCACGTGGCGCTTAGAAGTCTTCCATTTGTGTCGACGAAGTCTAGTAGCTTTGATAGTTTAGTCAGAGACCGTATGAGAACCTTGTAATTCCTTTTATTAGTTTTGGTTTTGGAACCCGTAATCACTTAATCTATAATTACTTTAAAAGTACGTTTCTTTATTGTCTTATGATATTCGCACCGGCAACCGAGATGGTAGTATCCTTATACCTGAGTGGTCCTGGTAAGGCACTTGGAGTATGGGGGTGTTACAAATGGTATCAGAGCGACGATTTTGGAACCTGTAACTAATGAACATAATGAACATAGGGAGTCTAATAAAATGAACCTGGTGTATGTGTAATGGGAGCCCCGGCTGATGCTAGGTTTTGGGTGAGTAGGCGCCCTCACTTCAAAATCTTGGCCCCATGATACTTAAGCCAGTCACATGGTATGGGAACGTGGAGTCCGTGTGTATATGTGCGACGTGTATGTTAATTGTGCTGTATATGGTTTGTTGAAAGCATGTTGCATGATAGTTCGTTGACATGTTGGTTGGAATCGTTGGAAAAGTATATGAGAATGATGAATGATATGGTAGAAAAAGAAAGTAGTTCGTATATGATGATGTGTGATGAAGTGGATTTGTAATGTTGTTGTATTAGCAACATGGGAATAGGATTTGTAGTGTATGGGTGTGGTTTGTGTTATGAAAAGTTATGAAAATTTAAAACATGCGGGTAATACATGATTGAAAGTTGAATGTTATATGAGCATGATAGATGGTAATGTTTGGCTTTTGGTGAGTAGTAACATGAAGAATAGAGGTTCAATGATATGTGTTTTGTATAACGAATTGGATGAAAAGCATGATGGCTGTTTATAACGTGGCACTTGATAACACGAAGTAGATTATTTTGTTAATTGTATGAGGAGTCGCGCAGATTTGAATGCGTAGTTGTAATCATAATGTTGAAATAATAATGAATGCATAGTACGTTGGGGTATGTGAGATAACATGCGGGTAGTATTCACGAGTCTGCATGACTCGATCGAGTGGGTTTGATTCGATCGAGTGGGTACTTGTCGTTATTTTGACCAGAATCGTGTTTTTGGGCACTCGATCGAGTACCTCTGGCACTCGATCGAGTATGGGGTCACTCGATCGAGTAGCCGGGCTACTCGGTCGAGTAAGTCGTAGATCGAAGGTCTGTTTGGGTTCTGAAGTCGGGGCACTCGATCGAGCATGATTGGGCACTCGATCGAGTAGCCTCAACTCGATCGAGTAGGTTCTCGTACTCGATCGAGTTGGGTCCGTGCGGCAGTCATATGCGTATTTCGGGTCATATGTTTGTCTTTTGACATTCGTTGCATATGATGTTTAATTCAAAGGTGTTGTATTACTTCTTTATGCATTGTTTTACGTATGTGTTGGTCCTGAAGCGTAAGTTACCCAATCTTATGATGTAAAGAGTGGCACTATGATGAGTATGAGTCCGATGGGGAGGACATGAGTTATATGTGATTATGATAGATGGTGGAAAAAGAAAAGGAAGATTGGTATAGTTTATTGAGGCATGGCGCACGTTTTGCGAGACGGGATGAGTGATATGATTGTGTGTTGAGTAAGGTAAAAATAAGTGAATATAGGCAAGGGATGATGTGAGTATAATGAACGTGAGAATGAAAAGGTTGAAAGTAAGAATGTGGATAGTGGCAGCTTGAGATGTGTAAAGAGTTATGGAAGGAAATGGTTAGGAGTCGTGTGGGTTATGGATTTATGTAGTGAAAGTTCGTTTAAAGGGGTTGAGAAGAGTAATATATAGTGAACTTTGTGGAGACATGTCGCGAGGTGTATTTGTAGACAGTGAGTGAGTTTAGGAGGCTTGGTTTATTAAAAGATGAAACTACTGTGTGATTTCCTTGGGTAATTAACGGTATTAAATGAATTCTGATTTCTAGAGATGTAAAAAGGGGGATGCAATTGTTTGAACATTAAACGTTGGTTCTATGGATAGATTAGTGGCAAGTATGAGTGATAGCATAATAAGAGAAGATCCATGGTAAGAAAGAGTGAGATGATGTCGGTAGAAAATAATGGAATTGAGTTTTGGAGCAACGAAGGGGTAACCAGATTTCTAAAGAGTTAGCTAGAAGGAATAAGGAGTTGAACTATTAATTGGTATTATTGAGTGTAAAGAGAAAAGAAGGATAAAATTAAGCTGAGGAAAATGTTCACCGGAGCTATGTGATATAAAGATAAGGAATCATCGAAATGTGTGATGGTATCACGAGAATGTTAGCTAAAGGTTATATAGGAGTTTCAGGACAACATGATTGATAATGAGTTTCGAGGAATTAAGGGAGTAAGAAGTTGGTGGAGTATTGGCACGATACGAGGTATTTGGTGGAGAGCTGGATGACAACACAAATAAGATAGCATTGGGAATAATGTTGAGGTAATTTTGTGGATGGGTTTGATGTTCGTTATTTGCAATGTTAACCAAAAATAGGAGAAAAACCATGTTATTTTGGTATGAGTGTAAGAGATTTGATATACGAAAGCAATGGGCGGCATTGTGTTGTTATCACTAGTGGATAAGAGTGATGGTATATTAGAAAGGTAGCAATTCTAAAGAGGTTGATTTGGTAGGGACCTGATTGTTGTGTATGATTGTGAGAGGGTATAAGATGTGGTTAGATGAGGCGGACGCTATTAGTTGAATAGTGAAGGTATGGTTATATTTGGCAGGAAGTGATGGTTGTGCGAATGGGGGAATATGTTATGAGGGGCATATGAGTTAAACTCGGGCAGCAGGTAACCTTTTTCGAGTGGTAACTTACGTGGTCAGGATTGACTAGTTGGTTGTGATTACGGGTCTATGATATGTGTAAATGTTTGTGTGAGGTTCTGACCTCACAAGAAGTGGTATGGTATGATAATTATAAAATTGTTTTATGAATGTTCGGTAATATATATGTTGGACACGGTAATTTAATTGAATGATATCCAAAAAGGTAATAATTTGATTGATTTGACATGGCTAGTTATAATTTTATGTGTATTGATAACACATGAGTATTCCTGAAATGATAGAGATGATGTTCATGAGATGTTATCTGTTTCTTGTTTGTCCATATAATATGTTGCGTGGTGATTTAATAAGGTGGATTTGAGTAAGTTTTTCTTGTCTGAGAAGTTATATGCTGAGTTAGTATTTATGGGAATTGTATGCAGTTGTGATGTCTATCGGTGTGGTTGTGGTGCCTCGGGTGGTGATCCGGGCACGGTACATAGTCTTTGTGATGCGGGTATTTTCGCACTACGGTGTGGTGTTGGTGGCGGTGTTGTGATGCCGTCACCGGTTGTGGTGGAGTAGGCGGGATGATTATGATTCGAGTTTCAAAGTACATACCATTATACATAGATTGTTGTTTTGTTTGATGTTGCTCTCTGCGAGTTTCGGTTTGTCTTTGATAGACGTTGTCTTGCTTATTCATGTTTTCTTTACCAGGTTAAGTTGGGAATGAGGTAGAGTATGATGTGAAATAGAGTTGTAATATGTTTCGTTGTTGTCATGGGATAGTGATAATCTGTTGATGGGACACGGTTGTGAGAGGTTGTTACGGTAATTTTGATCTTGTTTTCAGATGAGACATCGGTAGACATGGTAATGGAAAATAATTCGTGGAACATGTGTGGTAATGATCTGAAAGCGGCAGGTAGTTCATAATCTTTTGTTGAGACAGTGAGTGTAGGGTGTTGGGGAAATTAATGTCATGTTAAGTTGTGTATGAATTTTGCGGTAATGAAAGAAGGAACTTGAGGATCTAGTGTGCGTGTACGTAACGAGTGCGGACCGTGAGTTATGCTTCTGGGAGATAAGTGCCTTACGTAGAGAGTTATGTTGTGTGGCAGTAATAATGAAGAGTGGGTATGGTGATTTGCTACGAGTTTATGGTATAGGTTAGGTCCGTTTGCCGAATGAGTTGAGGAATGGGAAATGTTTATGTATGGGAGCCTTGGATATAAGAATGGTGAGTGTTTGGGTTATAGACGGTTATCTTTGACATGTGGTGGTACAGAGGGTAATGAGATATAGATATGGTTTGGTATTAGTGAGTTACGAGGACGTAACGTTTGTCTTAAGAGGAGTAGGATGCGATAAAACAGATTTTGATGGTTGTACATATGGTAATATATTCGGAAGTTGAGTCTTGATGTAGAATAAAAGATCGATTCGTGTTGTGGGTGATTTTATTAAAGGTCATGACCGTGCTTGTAGTAGCGTGATGTTTAGGAGTGTGAGAATATTTCGCTAGTGTTGACAGTTGGATGATGAGGTTACGAGTGTGAGTAAACTTCGAGGACGAAGTTCCTTTTAAGGGTGGTAGAATGTAACATCCCGTTTGATGTCTATGAGTGTCTTGGTATTGGATTTGATAGTGGATGATATTATGGAGCTAGCAGCATTAGAGGATGGTAGTTGGTTATGTATGGGGTTGGTATCGTGAGAGATATATATGTGGTAGATACGGTATAGTGAGTCATGTTGTGGAAGTAAACATAGTTGGTGGAGTGGGTGTTAAGAGTTCATGTTCTATGTTCGGTCGAGTTCTTGAGTCCTTAGCTAAGTTGTTGTGTCTTGGTCGAGTCAGTATGGTTGTTTTTTTATGTATGGGTTGAACTTCGGGGACGAAGTTCTTTTTAAGGAGGGAAGACTGTAATACTCCGTATTTATGAGTCTTTGGGTACTCTATCGAGTAGGCCTTACTCTGTCGAGTAAGGGTAAGTTGCGTTTTAGAATAGTTTCTGACCTGTTGGGTACTCGATCGAGTAGCTGGGGTACTCGACCGAGTAAGGGGGTACTCGATCGAGTACCTTGGGTACTCGATCGAGTACCTTGGGTACTCGATCGAGTACCTTGGGTACTCGATCGAGTGTCCGGTTTTACCGGGAGTTTTCTCGGGTTTTGTTAATTATGCGATTAAGGTATTTAAACATATTCGTCATTGTTTTAATTCACTTTTACAAAACCTAAAACCCTGTTTAAGAGAGAAAGCAGCCACTTCATCTTCCTAATCGCATTCTCGAATTCCGGAGTTCAGACGGTCGGTTCTTGTCGTTTTTCATGTCGTTGGATTCCTTGCGTCGAGGGTAAGCTTTTAATATAGTTTTTATAATGTTTTGTTAAGATTGGTTAAACCCTAATTTAGGAATTGGGGGTTTTGGTGTGTAGTTTGTGATGTGTAGTCTTTATGTGCTGTATGATAGGAGGAGAATTCGTAGAGGAGCCGTTTTGATACAGCTGTAGATACCGTCTGCTTGTTGTGCTTTCCAGGTAGGATTTCCTACTCAGTATTAGTCCCATAATGGGATATTGGTGATGTGCTGTAGTTAGTTGTTTGATATGATGATTGTGATTGTGATTGTGATTGTGATTGGTTGTCTATGGCTCTCGAGATGCGTTCTCGGCTGAGTGGGGTCACTTGCGGGAGTGACTTCACGCCCTAGTTTCGCCCTTCGTGGAACCCGCCACGGGAGGGGATGTGCACATTAATGGGACAGGGTTATCGCTCGTATGATGAGCGGGGCTTAGGTGGGAACAGGCTGCGGTCCCCCATCGCAGTGGCGGGTCCAAAGGATGGACGGTCGATTGAGACGATGGGAGTTGGTGGTGTGTGTGTGTGTGTGTGATTTCAATTTGTCTGTTTATCTTATTGTTGATATATTGAATTGTGTGATTAGTACCGACCCCGTTTAAATGTTTTAAAAACTCGTGGTGATCCATTCGGGGTGGTGAGCGATTATTGAGCAGTGTGATATGACGCGTATGGGATAGCCGGGATGAGTCATCACGTGGCGCTTAGAAGTCTTCCGTTTGTGTCGACGAAGTCTAGTAGCTTTGA
This sequence comes from Silene latifolia, assembly GCF_048544455.1. Taxonomy (NCBI): domain Eukaryota; kingdom Viridiplantae; phylum Streptophyta; class Magnoliopsida; order Caryophyllales; family Caryophyllaceae; genus Silene; species Silene latifolia. The sequence goes on from NC_133538.1 coordinate 27,499,389, forward strand.
TAGTTTAGTCAGAGACCGTATGAGAACCTTGTAATTCCTTTTATTAGTTTTGGTTTTGGAACCTGTAATCACTTAATCTATAATTACTTTAAAAGTACGTTTCTTTATTGTCTTATGATATTCAGTACCTCGGGCAACCGAGATGGTAGTATCCTTATAGCTGAGTGGTCCTGGTAAGGCACTTGGAGTATGGGGGTGTTACATTACATGTCTTCTCGAGTCTATACATTTATTATTCATTTCAATGAAAGTATACTTTTAAATCCATCCTATCTTTTCCTTTACCCTTTTCCTGTGACAACAAGAATTGATTTGAGATATTTTATAACGAACAACACATGACAGTCGATGTTAGTGCACTTAGATGTTGTTCCATTCCGAGTTGTAGATGACCTGAAACTCCGTGTTCTTTTCTTACCTATTCCATGTCTGGAAATAGAAACCTCACTATACCCCAGTTTAGGTCGAGCCCAACTCAAGAGATTCTAGGACAAATCCAGACCATCTCCCTTGTTAACGATCTATGACGGAAGGCAAGCCCATTCCCCACAATAAACAACCTGTTTACTCAAGACCAACCCGTTTCACACCAAAGGTGCTAGTCTGACCCAAATCCATTGTAACAAGCAAATTGAAGACGATACGAGTTATGATCAAAGAACAAGGCTCAATCAAGAGAAACTAAGATCAATATCCAAGACAAAAGAGTCAAAAGAAAAAGGCTCGATCAAGCAAGTCAAGTCAATATCCAAAGTCAAAGTTATCTTCAAAAACCTGAATCAAGAATCTGAGCAAAAGACGAGTCTGGATCAAGAACGGGTATGAAATCAAATACTAAACGGAATACTGATGAAGTCTATATAGACTCAAGACGTCGATGAAGATGGTCAGCTAGCACCCTCACTTAGCCTTTCACACACCCTAAGTCCTTCTCGAGACCGTTACAGGAGATAGTTAGGAATTTTGAGAATCCTCTCAAGCTTGTCAAATATACCCATCCTTTAAGGCCAAGACATGGAAACTTGATCCCACGTCATTTTAACCTACCTTTATGTGCTCAGGCTACATCAAGCCAGGAGACTCCATTTCCAACCCATATTACAAGCCATAACCCCATGAAGCCGCAACTCCACAAAATCAAGCTCTAGAGTTTTGCTCATCAAAGCCTCGTATTTCTGAGCTACACATCCAAATATCCAATCCAGTTTCACCTTGACCCAGACATGGAGTCTTCAAATACATTGCTACCCAGAACGGAACATACCCCATTCATCCTTAGGGTCCACCAAGTGTGCTCACATGACAAGGAAACTTTTACAAATTTAGTTATACCTCTTTGATCTATAATCAGAGAGAGTTATCTCAAATCATTTCTTCGAGTCACCAAAGGAATATTACCCTTGTGACCCATGCATTTTAAGGTCCTAACAACATAGCTTAGGCACACACATGAACTACGAGCATGGTTTGATTTCACCTCTTCAGGTGAATACGTAGGCAGTCCTTTCTTACACAAGAAGGATACAACCACAACACCTAAATAAAATTAACCAAACCTCAGAACTACGATCTGGTTTGATTTCACTTCACGTGAATACGTAGGTAGTCCTCAAGGACACAACCATCCCAACTTTCAACCTCAATTATCAACCACCTCGCTTATCAACTTTGAACCTCAATTTCAACCATCCTCACCACAATTTCCATTTATCCCTCTTTACTGGGGGCTTCTTCTTGTCGCCCAGTCTTCTTTTTTTTTACCAAATTCCAGAGTCACCTTCTCATCCTGGGGGCTTCTCTTCCGAGATGCCACCCTTCCTTGACTCCTCTCTCATTTGACTCAAGCTAGTACTCGGTCCAGGCGATGATGAGGTCTTAGATCGATTCTCAAAGTTATCGTGCCTCAAGAAGTATCTCTTTTATAGCATGAAAATGTCAAAAGACTTCCAAGTAGACAGCTGACCATGGCTCATGCCTTTCATTTATATGCCTTCATCATTCTCTCAATTATTCTACCCTTTGGAACTGATACGCATTGTCACCCACACTTGGCTAGGGGTTGCGCATACTTAGGCAAAGTCTGTCAAGGTCATCCCCTGTGTCGCGTCAAATCTAAGTCAGTGTTGTTTCAGTCTATCGTCTTGCATCCTAGTGAGTCGATGTCGTGTCAAGTCCTGTGACTAAAGCCCATTGAATGTGCATAACACATTACAAATAACAATTTTTCTTTGAGCAAGTTTTAAATAACTTTTAGAGAAAATTGTTGATTACAGCCTTTTAAAAATCACTTTTTGAAAATTACAGCCTTATATAATTTTTTTTGAAAATTACATCCAAAATATTACTTTTCTTCTAAAATTGCATCAACTTGAGGTTTTCGGTGAATTTTGATGATGTTTTTATGATGTTTGGGGTGATTAATTGGTTTGTGTTAAGGAGAGGTAAGAAATATGGGTAAGTAGGCTCTCAAATAATAAAGGGTACATCATAAAAACATCATCAAAATTCACCAAAAACCTCAAGTTGGTGCAATTTTAGAAGAAAAGTAATATTTTGGATGTAATTTTCAAAAAAAATTATATAAGGCTGTAATTTTCAAAAGGTGATTTTTAAAAGGCTGTAATCAACAATTTTCTCTAACTTTTATAAAGAAATTTTTTTTGCAAAACCTATATGCTTCCTAATTTGAGGTCCATGTGTTAATTGTTTACGTGCTTATATGCTATGAGCTAATTGCCTATTAGATTGCGTTCTTGTGTGGCTACTAACCATGCAGGTAAGTATCAGAAGCATTGCTCGCTCCAACTGGGGGCTTCACTCAAGTATACATTCTTCCCATGACGATCAAGATGTTCCTAAATCGTCAATATATTCCCCAGCGAGAGTTTATGACAGCCGATTGCACTTCTAGAGAGACGAAGTTTGTTTGAACACAGATACAAGCAAATTTCCCAGAAATGATTCAATCAGACAGAGTCATTTCCCAGCAAGAGTTCGCTTGAGACCGACGCAAGCAGATTCAACCTCAAGTTTTTCCCAGAGTTCGGTTCAGACCAACGCAAGCAGATTCCCCAGTAGTTTCTACCGACGTCCTGCTACCCTCAATATTATTGTTTCCTCACGGAGTTGAGCAAAGGTGTCGTTCTCCAGAATTTCCCAAACAAGCGCCTTCTTCCTTAGGTTCGTAAACCTAAAGTTAGGATTCTTACCCCTAGATTCTTAGATCCCAAAATGGCTTCCTTTAGGTTCATAAACCTTTAAGCTCCCACACCAACGTCCTTAGGTTCATAAACCCTTAAATCCTTTTGGAGTTCTCATACCTCAGAAAGCTCATACCGCACACGTTTAAAACAAGAATTAGTGACCCAGTAGTTCCTAAACTTAACCCTAGGATCCCCATTCCTCTTAGGTTCATAAGTCTTTAAGTTCCCATACCAGCCGTCCTTTTAGGTTCGTACACCCATGTTCATACGCCTAGCTCTTTAGGTTCCCAAACTCCCTAGAGTTCATACACTTCTACCCTTAGGATCATAATCCTTTAGGATAACCTTTTCCCTTTAGGATCATATTTCTTTAGGATCACCTTTTCCCTTTAGGATCATATTCCTTTAGGATCACCTTTTCTCTTTAGGATCATAATCCTTTAGGATCACCTTTTATTAGAGTTCCTACACCCAAACCTTGGTTACCCCTTAGGTTGAACTTATATTTGGCCTACTTCCCGTCGATGTTTTCCATTAGGGCCCCACACCCTAACATAATCCTTACATATCTTTTAGGTCTTAACCTTAGCTCCTACACATATCCGGAAACATCTCGAGAAAGAAGTCTCAGGTATGGTTTCTTCTTATGGCTGGCGAGCTTCCTTACGTAGTCTAATGGACTTTAAATGACCCTCCCCGATAGTCGACATACTCTAAAATGTTCCCGACGACAGTCCCTTGGCTCAGACCCCTTGAGCCGCCTCACGTCGTCATGGTCTTCAGGTTGTAATCATCGATTGACCTGATGGCTATACTTTAAATTTAGCCTTGTCCAAGCCTCAATCAAAGTGGAGGCTCTGTAGATACCTCGTTTCTGCACCTCTAACCAAACACCGAGTGATGATTGGGCCGCATGTTTAGCATATGTCGCGATTTTATGACGTTTCATAAATCGGTTAATAAAAGGTAACTCATGCACTCTTGTCTACCTTTTGGTTGTCGTCTAGGTGTCATTACGGTCATTTTGAAAGTAATTAAAGTACATTTGGAGTCCGGGTCAAAAACCGTCTTCATTTCCTAAAACCGTCAAATCCCGAGTCAAAAAGCAATGTGCTTGTCTACCTAAGGTTAGGATAAAATGTTATGAGTATTTCTCATTTTGAGTTCCATGTCACTTCTTTGGGATAAACTTTTAGTTTACATTACAAAATGTGCATTTCATTTATCTAAAATGACAACCCGACCTTTAGGCCCGTTTTACGAGGTGATAACAACTTTTTTGGGTCAAGCCTATTGCACAGAAAGTTCTAGATTTTTCTCTTAGCTTTCCAACGCCACTGAAATCACCTTAATCCGAGTCTTGTTGAGAAAGTTATGCCTAAAATACGACAGGCTGTCCAACGCGCTTTCTTGCGCAGGAGGAAACCGCTGGGGAAATGACGAAGCAGGTGTTGCGCCTCTTCCAAGAGCCACAGTACTTGTTGCGCCTCTTCTCCAGGGTAGCTTTTATCTGACGCAAGCTCTGCATCTACGCGCTTGCTTAGGGAAGGGTCTATCTTTCCTATTTCCTTTCCTAAACCCTTATTCCGTGATTAGTATAAATATAGGCCTTTGCCTCACATATTTTTCACGCGAGTGTCCGCCCTTCTCTTCTCCCTTTGAATTCTAAATCCTTGCTCTAAGCTTTCGACGCTTACGTGCTTGATCAATCGACCACGTAAGCTCAGATCATTCTGAGTACCAGTCACGTTTGTATGACCGATCAATTTGACCACTACACCATAATTAATCAATATTCAATCTTTTAATTCTTTTTTCAAGGGCACTTTCATATTTGCATAGATCGACTCGAGTCACCCCTAAAAACCGATTAAGTTAAATCTTGCGACGCTAACATGCAAGTCTGAGGGTGTAAAATCCCAATTTTATTTATTGTACTTTTTATTTTGTAATTAATGTACGAGTTTATGTCATAAGCACGCTCAAAACCGTCTTTAAAAACCATCTTTAAAACCGTATTTACAAATCAGTTGAGATCTGACGTCGAGAAGAAACGCAGAAGCAGCTGCGCCTCTTCTAAGAGTCGTAGTACTTGCTGCGCCTCTTCCTGAGGCTGCCGCTGCTTCTGCTCTTCTTCTTCTTCCTCGATCTTCTGCAACTTTTTCTATTTTTCTTGTTCTCTCGTTTCTCTTGTGATTTTCAGTATATAATCATGTTATAACCAATCCTTTTCAAATTATAATGCTTAATTCGACATAAATCCCTTATAATTTAATATTTGCGGGTTTTCGTCACAAATGCGAACCCGGGTTTAAGAGGCTCGATTTGTTCATATCAAGTCCCTTGAATTCGTCTTTGATACATGTTTCAATTCTGTTTTCGTCTTTGATTCTTAATCTTTAATTTCCGCCTCTAATTTCAAGTCATATAAACTCGTTTCCGACATTGTAAATAATATCTAACTTATAATAATTCGTTTCAATCCGTTTTTATCATCTTATAACAATATTAGTATGTATGTAATCTGTTAATCACTTCAACTCGAGTTCTAATCGGCCTTAAAATTACTAACAAACATTAACAACCCACGAGTATGACTTCCACAGTCAAAATCCAACTGGAGAACAGACGCAAAAGTGCTGCGCCTCTTCCAGAGGACGCAGCAGATGTTGCGCCTGTTCTAAGTTGGCTTCTGCCTCTGAACTCTTCTTGTTTTCACGTAGGGTTTCTAATTAGGATTTTAATTAACTATTATTCTTAGTATCACCATAATTCGACATATTTTCCATATAATTCGTATTTTCCATATTTTCTATTTTATTTTTATTTCTTTATTTTTTTTTATCTTCCTAGTTTATTTTATTTCCTAATTTCTCTTTATTTCCTTATTTTCCAAATTTTCCAAATTTTCCTTATTTCCCAAATTTCCTTATTTTCCAAATTTCCTTATTTTCCAATTTTCCTTATTTAAATCAATTTTCAATTTTCTTATTTTTCAAATTTTGTAATTTTCCTTATTTCATTTATTATTTTCTTTTCAAACTCTTTTGGGCATGTTTATGACGTAAGTTCAAGTTTATCAAATATAATTTATTTCTTTATTTCATATTTATTTTGTATGATTTATTTACTTGTTTTTCACATGTAATTAATCCTAAATCCAATTCGACATAATTGTCTGCTAAATTATTTGCTCACCGACATAGTTTATCTCACATGCTAGGATTAATCTGTGGATGTTGCATTGCATGCATATAATCGACAACATATCAACTATGAACAATTTCCCTAATCATTAGTAGAGGCCGCTATCGATGCGGGCAGGATTAGGTGTTCAGTAAAAGGACTTCCTAATACGTACACTTACCCCTTACTCCTGATCTCTGTGAACATCCGTGTTCATTAGCATCCACGAGGGTCATTCTACACATAGAGTGCTAAGGGTAACGAGTTCTTAGTGTTCATGTCACTACTTTGTGTCTTGACATGACACGAGGTATTCGAACGGTTTGCAATTTTCTACAATAAATTGGTGGCGACTCCACAAATGCAAACGCTTTTCCCAAGCGCCCCCGTGGCCACATATCCACAGATTCTTGTAGGGCACGATTGAAATCGAGCACATACGCATACACTAAACATTATATGAGGGCGACTTGCAGTTAAATAAAGAAGTGAGCCAATCATACCTCGATAATTTATCTCATCGATAGACTTACCGTCTTCATCCTTAGTCAACTTCTTCTCTGTAACCATAGGAGTTGGCTTAGAATTAGAATTTTCCATACCAAATTTCTTGATCAGCTCTTTGATGTATTTCTGTTAGTGTATCATAATTCCTTCAGTAGTTTGTAGAATTTGAAGCCCAAGGAAGTACTTGAGTTCTCCCATCATGCTCATTTCGAATTCAGAGGTCATCAATTCTGAAAAGTACTTACAAAAACGATTATTAGTTGAACCAAAAATAATATCACCAACATAAATTTGTACAACTAATAGATCGGAATTTGTGGATTTCAAGAATAGGGTTTTGTCGACAGATCCTCTTTTAAAACCACTTCCAAGAAGATATTTTGACAATCTGTCGTACTAGGACCTAGGAGCTTGTTTCAAACCATACAAAGCTTTATCTAATTTGAAAACATGGTTTTGAAACTTGCTATCGAGAAATCCTAGAGGTTGCTCAACAAAAACCTCGTCATTCAAATAACCGTTAAGAAATGCTATTTTAACTACCATTTGAAACAGTTTAATTCCTTTGTGAGCTGCAAAAGCTATTAATAGCCTAATAGCCTCAAGTCTGGCTACAGGAGCGAAAGTTTCATCATAGTCAATTCCTTCTTGTTGATTATACCCTTGGACGACCAATTTGGCTTTATTTTGTACAATAACTCCCGTATCGTCCAATTTGTTTCTGAAAGTCCATCTTGTACCAATAACAGTTAGGTCTTTAGGTCTCGGAACCAAATGCCAAACTTTGTTCCGTTCGAACAGTTGTAGCTCTTTTTGCATAGCAACGATCCAATCTGGCTCTGCAAGTGCTTCTTTGATATTTGTTGGCTCAATGGTTGAGAGGAAGGAGTAAAATGAGCAAAAGTTGTTAAGCTTTCTACGAGTTCTAACTCCTTTATTTAAACTGCCTAGGATGGTTTCCATTAGATGAGAATTCTTATATCTCTATTTCTTAGAAACAGGAGGCACATCGTCATTTGAACTTGGCTCGCCTTCTTCAAATGATAGAGGTTCAAGTGTCGTTCCCCCTGAATCCAATCCCGGGGTTATAACAGAATCAAGTATAACTTTGGATCCTATTCTTTGATTTGGATTTGATGTTATAACATCATCAGCTATAACTTCAGTTTCCAATTGCTTGGATTGAGAATTGGTTATAGTATCATCAACTATATTCTCAGTTCTCTTTCCTTTCTCATTCGAAGGGCTTCCTTGTTTATCATTTGTACCCCCAATTTCTTTTTCTTCCTCATCCAATTCTGGAAGATCATCCCTAGATAGTCGGAAATCCGGTTCGTTCAAATCTTCTTCCTCATCCTGTTCAACTTTATCGAACACATTATTCTCATCAAAAATAACATGGACACTTTCTTCGATGCATAGGGTTCTCTTATTAAAAACCTTATATGCTTTACTGTGATTAGAATAGCCGACAAATACAGCTTCGTCACTTCTGGGATCGAATTTGCTTAATCTATTTTTACCATTATTATGGACAAAACATTTGCTACCAAAGCAACGTTGATGTGATATATTAGGTTTACGTCGGAGTCTTCTTGAGAATTGGTCTATTCAAGGCACAATTGTGTACATAGCATGCAGTACTAATAGCTTCAGCCCAAAAATTACGAGGTAGACCGCTACATGACAACATAGTGCGTGCCATGTCCTCCAATGTTCTATTCATACGCTCCACGACACCGATTTCTTATGGGGTTCGTGGTGTTGAGAAGTTATGCCCAACACCATTCTCCCTACAATATTCAATAAAGGCATGGTTATCGAATTCAGTGCCATGATCTGTGCGAATAGAAATCAATTTTGATTTATACTTATTTTGGGCAAGCTTCATTAGAACTGCAAACTCTTCGAAAGTTTCATCTTTTGAATTGAGAAATATTGGCCAAACATATCTAGAGTAATCATCAACTAGAACGAAGAAATACCTGGATCCGCCTCTACTTCTTACCTTCATTGGGCCACATAGATCCATATGCATGAGTTCTAGTGGTTCATTGGTGTTTACCATTCTCTTGGGTTTGAACGATTATCTCACATGTTTTCAACGAGCACACGAGTCACATATAGTTTCTTGATCAAATTTGATTGAGGGAAGTCCTTCAACCAAATTCGATATCTTTAATTCATTCAAAGTAGTTGAACTAATGTGAGAAAATCTTTTCTGCTAGAGACAAGGATCATCTGTTATAACTTTCATGCATGTGAACGAGTTAGTAGGAATATTATTTAAATTAATCATATAAACATTCCTTTTACGCTGACCTTCAAGCACAACATTACTTGTTCCTTCAATTATTATCCGACAAGTATCTAAATGAAAGACAACTTTATTTCCCTAGTCACATAATTAAGAGATACTCAGTAAGTTGTGTTTGAGACCCCTAACATTATAAACATCACTAATAGCATGAGAAGAATATATGCCAATGACAGGGCAGTCGTATACCTATAAAAAATAACCAACTGGCTCTAACTAATATAGCTAGGGAAGTCGGGTCGATCTCCACAGAGAGGCAAAAATGAGATTTATCTGTTTTAAGTTAGTCTAAGAGTAATGGGGGTTTGAGTACGATTTCTAAACTAAGAGAGGAGACAAGAGAAATTGAGCGATAAAAATAAAGGGATTAACAATAAAGAGAGAGAAATAGGATTGTCGGGTCATCAATGAATGTCAGATAATTGCAGCTAAGGTCACAAATCGGTCGCTTGTATCGGTCTAAGGGGCAACGAAAATCTCCTTCCAGTCTTTATTCGCCCTAAAATACTATTAGCTTAGCTTCCGCCCTCACTAAAGCATCCTAATGTTCATTGCTGGTCTCACCCCTTCCAACCTTCCGGTCTAGGTCAAGGCTTACCAAGATTAATTATCTAGTTATGTCGACTCAAGTAGACAAGAACAATTATATGCAGTGATTAACAACAAAGACATGATTTAAGCAACAGATCTGCAAACCTAATTAGCAACTAACATCAATTCATTGAATCCCCTAAATCCTAGCAGAATAATTAGCTAAACATAATAATGAATAAAGCAAAAGAAAAGGAAGAAGCAAGAACAAACATAATGAAGGAATAAGCAAAAGAGAATTAATAAAAAAAAGAGAGAAGAAAGGTTACAGAAGTTTAGAATCCGGCAAAAGAATAAGGTAGAAGCAGTGATTAAGAGTAAAAACAGTGATTAAGAGTATATGAGATGTGATAAGTCATCATTATTAACCTAATGACGACTTCCTTATATAGGGAAGTGAAAATAAACAAAAGATAACCTAAACACGTATTAAAAATCACGAGTATAATAGCTAAATACTCGATCGAGGACTTTTATATCACTCGATCGAGCAAATCCAAGCTAAAACCTCTCAATCGAGTACTTTAGGTACTCGATCGAACACTTATTAAATAGGCACTACTCGATCGAGTAGAAAAAGGGGTCGATCGAACACAATTGTACTCGATCGAGTACTTTCCAGCGCACAATTCCTGCTTCGCGCACTGAATTTCAAACGGCTGCCATTTCTTCGTTACTTGGGTAAACAGGGCGTTTCCGGAGGCGTTGGAAAGCTAAGAGGACAAGGTTTCATGTCCAATAGGAATCATCTGAAAATCGGTTGTAGAACTCGAGATATGTCTCTTCAAAATGGGCACTAGTAATTTGAAGTTCTTCCTTTGCTCGCCTAGCTAACTTACTTCTTTGCGCATCTCAAAATAGTAGTCTTAAGGCTCCGACTCAACTAATCTCCTAAATGCCTGCATAAGGACAGGTATTAAGCTTGATTATGCTCCTATTTGGTTCATTTCTGCAAATAAGACAAGCGAAACCAAAGTAGACAATTCGGGGGACAGTTGTAGCTAAACACTACACAAAATGCATATAAACGCGTGCAAATAAAGTACGAAATACCTATATAAAATGCACGCATCATCCAACTTTACCAATACCAATAACCTTACCCTTCTTATTGTCACCAAATATAACTTTACCTTCATCGAAGGGTTCAAATGAAAGAAATAAATTCACATCTCCAGTCATGTGCCTTGAACATCTACTATCAAGGTACCATAGATTATTTTCTTTCATTATCACCTGCAAAAAAAATTAGATACAGTTTTTAGGTACCCAAGCTAATTTAGGTCCTTTTACGTTAGTCACTCTAAACACTAAATCTTTTCTAACCCAAACTTGTCTAATAATCTTTCGTTTTGGAAACGAATAGGCTTGTCTGGGGACCGACTTTGGTTTTGTTTTGGATATTTTTTGACGTGGTCTTTCAGGTTGTTTTGGGGGAGCTTTAGTTTTGAAAGGTTCTTTAGACTTAGGTGATTGTTTTGATTCGGTAGCCTTCTTAAAGTTAAAACTCATATCATAGAGCCAACGGTGATTATTGTTACGTTCTTCACTCGTACTAAGTTCAGATGAGGGGAAGTCATCATCCTCTAAAACAGTGTCGGTTGCTTTAACAAAGTTGATTCCTTTTCTTAAATCCTGACCGTATTTGACACAGTTTTCTTGGATGTGACCCGTATGACCATAGTAGCTGCAAATCAAATATTCTGGTAGATTGACATATTTTCTCTTCCTGAAATACCGTTCGGAAGGAGATGATTTGCATGTATAGTGGTCTCTATGTCCATAGCACTCATGTCCTAATCCCATCTTCATATTATTGTCTGATTGCTCAGTTAAGAAATTTAGGACATGTGTGCTACCTTCCCACTTGTCGTGGACCTTTCTAGCATGTAAGAGTAAGTCTTTTAAAGACTGAATCTCTTTATCGCATTTGGAATGGTCTGACTCAACAACCTTGGGAGGATGAGTCTCTTTATAATTGTCACGAATGTTTTAAAATCTCTCGTTGAGAACTCGTACCATCTCAGTATGCGTTCTTTTTATATTTACAAGAACAGTTTTAGATTCCTTTAATTGCCGAGTTAGAGAGTCAATTTCCTTCTTTTGATCTGAGATCACAGTCTCTCTAACTGTAGCCTTTAACTCAAGAAATTCTTTGACTTTCCTCAATTCTAAGGTTATAGCTTCTTTAGCTGTAACCTTGGCATAAAGATGCTTAATGTTAAGTTTCATATCTGAGGTTATAGCTTCATTATCTATAACTTTAGACTCAAGAGCCTTTTTCTCAGCATTTATCACATCTGAAGTTGCAGCCATATTGGCTGTAACTTTAGATTTGAGCTTCTTGCCTTGGGTTTAAGGAGATGATTATCTTTAGCAATATCGAAAATTTGTTCTTTTAAATCTTTCAACTCCAAATATTGTTCATGGCATTTATCAAGAGATTGCTCAAAGTATTCAATTAAAGCATTCTTAGGTAATTTTTAACACTTTTCTTAAGTTTAAGATAGCTTACCTCTTCTTCTTCTTCTTCTTCTTCTTCTTCTTCTTCTTCTTCTTCTTCTGAATCTCCTAGAAAGCAGCAATAGGAGTCCACGCTATGTTTATCATTGTCTGAAAATAGGTCAAGGCTTACGTTGCTTAGGCATAGGTTAGCAACTTCTTTTTCAGATCCTTCGTCGTCCTCCGTGTCAAGATCTCCCCAGCATGATGCCATCATTACTTGTTTGAACTCTTTCTTAGTTTTCTCACGCTTTGCTTTGTCTTTAATTTGCTCCCATATGGGACAATCCTGAATCATATGACTGGATTCTCCACACTTGAAGCATCCTCTATTAGCAAACTTATTCTTAGACTCAGAAATTTTCTTATTATAGGACTTGTTGTTATTAAACGATTTTGCTTGCTTATTTCAAAAAATTCTTTTATTGAATCTTTTAGCAAACAAAACCATTTCGTCCTCTATTTCAGCATCGACATCTTCCTTATCAGAAGCTTGTAGAGCCATGCTCTTACTGTTACTAGACTCGGCTTCATAGTCATCCAGGATGAGTACATGAGCCATAAGAGCTCCAATAAGTTCTACATAAGGAAGAGAGGTGAGATCTCTAACTTCCTCCATAACGGTGACCTTGGGACGCCATTTCTTGGTCAAACTCCTAAGCACTTTCCTAGCAATATCCTCGGAGTTAAACGTTCTAACAAGATTTCTGAGCTCATTAATGATAGTATAAAATCGTGCTGACATGCTATCGAGTGATTCATTATTTTCCATTTTAAAAAGTTCGTGTTTGAATCAGCAAGTCAATACGATATTTTCTAACAGCTGATGTTCCTTCATAGGCCAATTCAAGACCATCCCATATTTCCTTGGCTGATGTGCAAGAAGAAAAACGATCGAATTCAGTCGATGTCATGCCGTTATGCAACAGTCTTATCGCCTTCGAGTTTTTCTCTACCTTCTTGTAATCAGCCTCAATATAGTCTTCTTCCTTTTTCTCATAGGTAGTGTCTTCCGAATATCCGACAAAAAATTTGTGTGGTCCATTCTTAATAATCGTCCAACACTCCCAATCATGTTCTTTTATGTAGTGTGTCATCATGTTTTTCCATAGTCCATAATTCTTCTCATCAAAGATATGACACTTAAGATACTTGGAATCCATTTCACAGGTATAAGGCAGCGGAAAATAAAATAAAATAAAAAGACAAAATGATAGATGGAACAGCCTCTTTGCGGTTAGGCAATCAAGAGCACGAGGCTCTGATACCAATTGAAGAGTCTATCCAAGTTAAAATACTCGGGGGGGGGGGGGGTGAATTGATTATTCAAAAACTTATGCCCACTTTTTATTTTATATCTAATTAATTAATTATTTAAAGTTTATTGATTAAACTTTAACTAATTAACTAAACGATTTATAAACGTAATGAAATGAACGATAAGGAAAAATACAAGGACACATGATATTTGAAGTGGTTGAGCTTCACACGTCGAAGCCTACGTCCACTATTCTCGATTAATAATTTTAGTACCTTTCTCCGGATTACAAAATTATCAACCCACTCGTATAACTAACTCTAGCTATAACTCGATTTGAATATCACTAGATATTCGGTTTTGACTATCTTAAGTTACTAAGAAAGCATTTGATTGTTCTTCTAGGTGTTCACACAATTGAACGAGTAGAAACAATATGAAGCACTATTATCCAATAACGTAATTTCAAAACTAATTGCAATAAAGAACAACACGAATTTCTAAAACAGTTTTCGATTGCAAAATAATGATAAACTTAATTTGTTTGCAAGGATATTTTAAAGCTCAAAGTTGAAAAGTGAGTTAAAAGAATGAATAAGTGCTTGTATTTATAGTAGAGAAGAGATCTAGGTTTCTTTCCAAAATCCTAGATTTGTCGTGTTGATTAATGTGCAAGAAAGAGATCTATTCTCTTCATTTAATCCAATAATATCTTGGCAAAAGATATAGAATAAATATAAGGAGATAAAATATCTCTAACAAATATTTATCTAAGATCTATACCTAAACCCTAGATATCCGTGGATCTCGTTTGAAGTAGAGAGCAAGAAAGCAATCTAATATTCCTATATTTAATCCAACAATATCTTAGAATATAGGGAAGAATAAATCAAATAATATAAAGAGATAGATTATCTCTAACAAATATTATCCTTGAGATTTACTCAATATTATTCTTCTATCTTTACAACAATAATCCTAAAAGATAGGAAAGAATAAATCCTAATAATATAAATAAGATAACAAATCTCTAATCAAATATTATCATTAAGATTTATTCCAAATTCTAACTTTTACAAGGAGTATTCGAACAAGGAGGAAAAACGGCTCATAAGTCGGCCACCCAACTCGAAACCCTAGGTAAAATATTAGGTTAGATAATTAGGGTTTAGATAAGAGTAGAAGGAAAACCCTAGATAGCATAACAACTAATAATTTGTTTTACTAATCAATAGGATAAGCTCAAACTAATTCGACTTAATCATGTGCCAAATCTCACTCTACTATAAGCACACTATTCTTTAAAGATTTTATGATTTAAGCTTTGAAAAGTATATATTAAAAGCATAAAAACCGTGTTCTTCATATTGCAGCTCAAAGTTGTAGTAGAATCACCTATAACTTTGAGTTCAACTAGTAAAGTTATAGCTAAAACAACTATAACATTACTTGTCAAAATTACTTCTAAAATAACTGTTATCGAATGATGACCTATACTATCTAATCTTCCTAGAGATCATCTGCAGTAGGATCATCTCTTCATCTTGATCATAAGCTCTTCACTTGAGCTTCTTATAGACTTGATCATGCCTTTTGCTTGAGTGATCATCATACTTGAAACTTGTTACAGTTACTATGACGCTTTAAGAATCTTCAATGTTATAGCTCAAGTCGACGTAACATTACTTGAACGTTGACTTTGCTACTTGATCATGAAATCTTCTTTAATATGAACTTGAGCTTTACTTGAGACTTGTTCTCAAATGATCTTGAAATAGTAGCTAGATGATGTGTGTATTTTATATAAAGTTTTTACCTAATTTTTACACGCATTTCTGTGCTATTTATGTAGCATATGGCTACAAATACCCCCGAATAGTCTACTTTGCTTTGTCTTGTGTAAATTTCAAGTACGGACCAAAAAGAAGATAAATCGGGCGTAAACTTGTCTCATTTGTATGCATATGTGGAGAATAAGGAATTGGAGCTTGGAATCTATCGCTTAAAAGACGCGTGAGCTGATTTCGGACAGTGTCAAGATGTCTTACGTGCCAATATAGCTCAATCGACCACTTTTCAGTCGATCGAATGCTTTATCCTTTGAAGATTCACTCAATCGAGTTATTTTCATACTCGATCGAGATGGAAAATATAAGAAGTCCTCGATCGAATGGTTTGTTCTGTTCGATCGAGAGGAATTGCCAGTTATGTCTTCGATCGAGTGGTTTTATTCCACTCGATCGAGACGTTTCATCCTGTAATCATGTTTTTGCCTTATTTCGAGTGGGCTTTGTAATTAGCATTTACATTAGGTTAAGTAGGACGTGTGTTGCGACTGCTTGATCATTCCGGGGACTACGATACTTCTCTCTCCCTCTCTTCCTCTCTACACTCTCTTACTCTAGACTATTGCTCGGATTTGAATATTGTAATCGGTATCACTACTCTCTTTTATTTCTTAATCCTAATTCCTTTATTGTTCTTTATTTCTTCTCTTTCTTTTTTTACCATTGCTTTATTTCAATCTCTTCGTTGCATTATTACGATGTTTAATTTCTCTTGTTTATGTATGATTGTTGTTAATTCAATAAATAATGCATAGCTAATTTCCTTTTCTAAGACTCAGGGAATCCATGATTATGAAGGAATTGTAAATCGAATTATTAGGTTTAATACTTGTGTAGTTTATGTTGTTAATCGCTACATTTAACTGTTTCTGTCTAATTGAGTCGACGCAATTAGTCATTAAATCGCAGTAAACCTTGACCTGGATCGGAAGATTGAAAAGGGTGAAACTTGTAGCGAACATTAGGGCACGTAGTGAGGGCGGAAGCTAAGCTATTTGTGTGTTAGGGCGAATTGAGACCGGAAGGAGATATTCACTGCCCCATAGACCGTACTTGCATTAACCTGAGACCTAGATTGCTCGATTGAATAATCATGGTGAACCGACTGTCTTAGCTATTTTCTCTCTATTTGCCTAATCTTTATTCCTTTGCCTTTTCTCTCTCTCTTAATCTTACTAGATTATAACAAACAATTAAAATCCCGTAGAACTGTTACCTAGAGGACTTGATTAAGCTGACATTTTCCCATCTCCCTGTGGAGTTCTACCCTACTTACTGCTAGCTTCTATTAGTGTATTTAGGATTTATTTTTGGTACCTGACGACGGTATCAAATTTTGGTGCCGTTGCCGGGGAGGTGGCATAATTTTGTTGCTTTATTTAAGTTTGTCTCTCGTCTCAAGGAATTTATTCCTTGAGACTGATCTTATATTTTTGCAAGTTTTTGATTAGTTTTGCAGGATATCTGTTCTAGAAGAGAACATTGTCGACCTACTTCACTGTAAATTCTATCTGCTAGGATGCCGAATATAGCCAGTCATTCAGAGCCGACGGTGGATTCCCTTTCAAAAGGTTTCCTATTACCCATTGCTGACTCGGGAACCTTTGGAATCCACCCATCTTACATACAACTGGTCGAGAGAAATCTCTTCAGGGGGGGTACCTAGAGAAGACCCGTGCAAGCATATAGAATTATTTACAGAATATTGTTCCACCATTCCTCTTGCTGCTGGGGTGACTCAAGACAGAGTGAAGGGAGTCCTTTTTCCCTTCTCTTTAACTGATGATGCCCGGGAATGGTTGAGAGATTTAGACAGGGAAGCTGCCGGTGTAACCGACTGGAATTCCCTTGCGTTGGCCTTTTACAAGCGATATTTTCCACCACAGCGCACTAATGCGTTGAGAGCTCAAATTACTGAATTTGAGCAACTACCTACTGAAGACTTGAATGGGGCTTGGACTAGGTTGAAGAAGCTCGTCCGTTCTGTACCTCATCATGGTTTCAAGCGCTGGTTCTTATGTACCAAATTCTACAATGGGTTGTATCCGGACCAGAGGGCTATTCTTGATAATGCAGCCAAAGGGAGATTTCAGAAGAACGTAGAGTATAGTCAAGGGTGGCATCTTATTGAGGAGATGACCATCCATGTTGCCGAGTATGGAAATCCCCGAGGAGGTAGGAATGTGAACGAATTGGTAGTAGCTGAAGTGGAGAGTCCTAGCGGAAGTCTAGGTAGTCCGGAGATTATAGAGACTGTTAATGAGCATGCACAAGTTTGTGTTATTATTGAGCACGAAATAATATGTGGTAGATGCGGCATGGAGGGGCATGACCCTATTGGTTGTATGGAAAATGTAGAGCGTGTTCTTGCTTATCAAAAATTCAAGCAAGGAGTTCCTTTTTCCAAATTATATGAAGACTTGACCTCAACGAGTGCGTCTACTCCTTCTACACCAACGCCCCTACCGGATTCCTTTTCTATAATAGGGTCTTAGCCGAACTGAAATCCTTGGTTTTGAACTTAACGCAACAGCTTGGGGAGAAATGCAACAAGGATAATACCGCTATTGTGGAGTTAAGAGAGCAAGTTGTGCAACTAACACTCGTGCAACACCAAGTTAATCATCCACCCCCGTGCGACCCAGTCAATGCCATTAATCTCCGAAGTGCCCTTGCTTATGATGGGCCAAAAATATCAGAAGACGGGGTTGTGACAGCTGATGATGCCTCGGATAACGAGTTGGAAGAGCTTATGGACGATATCACTGTTGAATACTGTCCTGATACTCAATCGAATTAAATCTTTCTTCGATCGAGTGAATTAGCTCCTCCCACTGCTCGATCGAATACAATTCCCACTCGATCAAGAGATGCCCAATTAACAGACTTCGATCGAGCAGCTTATTCCACTCGATCGAACACTTTGGCAGAAGAAGTTACTCGATCAAGTGATTCTGGAACTCGATCGAGAGAACCTGAAATTCAAGAACTCGATCGAGAGGTTCAAATGCCTCGATCGAGTAATTCTCAAGATAAAACCACTCGATCGAGTGAAGAAAATGCTTGATCGAGTGCCAGAATCAGCGAAGCCTCAATTTTAACATCTAATTCCGCTACCGTGTCAACTTCCCCTGCTGCAAAGACGTGACGTGCTGATAAAGGTAAAGAGAAAGTCGCGTGTCCACTCATTGCTACCAGAGTACCCTATCCAGGACGTCTGAAGGACGCCAAGGTTGAGCGACAGTACGGTAAGTTTGTGGACGTTGTCAAGAACCTCCAGGTAACTGTCCTTTTTACCAAACTTATTACCCAGGTACCTACTTACGCTAAATTTATGAAAGATATTGTGACGCGTAAGAGAGAGCTAAGTGAATTTGAGACTGTTGCTTTTATGGAAGAGTTTAGTAATTTACTTTTAAATAAGGCTCCACCTAAAATGAAAGACCTGGGTAGTTTCTCTATTACCTGTATTATAGGCAATGAAGTAATAGATAAGGCTCTTTGTGATTTGGGAGCCAGTGTCAGTGTCATGCCTCTGTCGGTCTGCAAGAAATTGAAAGTGGGTCACCTTAAAATAACTAATATTACATTACAGATGGCTGATAGATCTATAAGACGACCCTTGGGTATCTTAGAGGACATGGATGTGAAAATAGGAAAGTTCTTTATACCAGTAGACTTTATTGTTTTAGACATATCTGAGGATACTCGGACCCCAATTATACTAGGAAGACCATTCTTATGTACAGCTGAGGCCATTATTGATGTCAAACAAGGGCGTTTGACTCTTGCAGTGGGGGATGACGCGATTATTTTCAGTCTGCCTAGTACTTTGGCTCGGCCAATGATAGAGGATACATGTTATTCTATTGATATTGTTGACGAGTTTGTCTATGACTTTTGGTCCGGTTCTCTTATAAAGGACCCACTAGAAGCCCTAATGCTTTTGGATGAGTGTGCAGATGTGTTGGAGCTTGTGTCCTCCACAATTAGTGTGATAACATTTATAAATATCTTATAGGTTCACAAGGGTATACTTAGTATTTTATCAGTTGATTAACGATTACCTAATAACGGTTGGCTTGCTGGAAAGTTTGACGTTATTATCATAATGATGGCGGTGATCAACTGGTCCCTAAAAGTCACACATAAAGGATGTGTTTGAGAGATGTGATTATGAAAGTAATGACATTGATGCCTTATATGACTAAAAGGTTAGTCCATGTATTTGACTAAACAGTTAGTCAATGTGATGATGAGACGATTATTTAATTCAATTAAATAATATTAGCTGAGACGAATTAACTGGCAATTTTTAAATTGAATATAAACTGTTATATTTAATTAATGTATATAATGTTAGCTTAAACGAATTAAGATGTTAATTCGTAATTAAACGTAATCAGTTATATTTAATTAGCAAATTATAAATATGCAATATTTATAGTTAATGTATATATTATACGATATTGTCATGATAAATTATTACAGACCGGCATTAATAAATCGACTGCAAGCTGTTGTGTGTAGACTTATTAATACAGAATAAAATAAATGACAATTTATAAATTATACACTTTATATACATTTTGTAAACTACCAAAATAAGAAGATTTAATCTCATTATGTTTGGTAGGTGGAAAAACCGAAAATAAGAAGATAATTCCTCTTATTTTTCTGTTGGATGGGCCGAAAATTAGGAAAGAAAAATCTACCCTATTTCTCTCCTAATACACGGTTTTATAAGGGAAGAGGTAGATCATTTTCTAACCTAATTTTTAACCTAGCATTCTCTCATCAAACAAAAACACAAAACCCTAAATTAATTAGTAAAATTTGGGGATCTCATTCTAGCAATTTGAGGGGCATTTCTCGGAGCATCTTGGGAGCAACTAATAGGCGAATATCATTTTGATATTGTTCTTAGGCCATTATTGCTAGGACCGAAGGTTGATTCTTCATCCCTATTCTATTTTGTTTATGCAATTCATTTATGACAAGTTTTCATATATTATAATTTCGTTATAATCCTTAATTTTAAGGGAAGTATACCAATATTTCCTACAATTGGTATCAGAGCCAAGGCCACGAAATTATTTTTAATGATTTGCATAAATGAATTTAAACAAAAATTTTGAAAAAAAAAAATTTTGGCCGAGTAAAATTTTTCTGCCGAGAAATTTTTTTTTGCCGGATTGTTTTTCGGTTTTTGATGTTTATATTTCCATTTTGATTCATTCATTTTGTTGTTTTAATAAGTAAAAATGATTATATGATGAATTTGTAGATGTTTGATTTAATGAGGATTAAATTAAAATGTAAATGGAAATTGTTTCTTTGTTGATAAATTGTTTTTGCTATATAGTTTTGGCATAGAAGTTAATTTAATCATGTTCAAATCAATTGTGATGAATCATATATACGGATAATCGATTTTGTCATAATTTGGATATTTATTTTAAGAGGTTAAATTGAATTATGAAGTTTAAATCCATGTTTAAATTAATAGATGATGTTTATGTCAATCATGTTATATTAGCAACATTAAACTTTTTGTCCACATAATTTTTTCTTTCGAGAAAAGTAAGCATAAAACGGCTGTTAGCCGTGAGCTTTAAAAAGAAAAAAAAAATTGTTTTTGTTTTTAGGTCAAATTTGCCGAGAGCACAAGAAAAAAAACTGTTTTTTTTGTTTTGCCGAGAGCACAAGGAAGAAAAAAAAATTTTCTGGTTTTCTTGTTTTGCCGTGAGCAGCTCTACAAAAAAAAAAAAAAAAATTGTTTCGGTTTTTTGAAGAAATGCCGAGAAGAAAAAAGGTTTCTGTTTTTGTTTTTGTTTTTTTTTTGTTGGAATTTGGCCAATTATAATTATGCATTAATTTTATAATGTATAATTGTTTGTTGTGAAAAAGTTCACAATTTTAAGATACCCAAATTATTTTAAAGAGGTTTAAAATATTGATGGATTAATTCATATTACAAGATTAATGTGAATTAAGATTAAAATTATTGTGAGTAATTGAGGAATTGTCACATAATTTGATCATTTAAATCGGTGGTTTGGATAAATTACTCTACATAATTAAGGAATTATGTCTTGAATGTTTAATTTATTAGTTGATGCATTTTTATTTAGTGGAATGAATTGTTGAATGGTTTTATTTACGTATTTTTGCAATCGGTTGTAATTTGTAATACCTAATGTGGCCTTAGTTAAATTATGTTTTCGTAATGATGGAAACATAATTTTTAATGTAATTTGAGATCTCGTATCTCCGTTTGGTTTTCTTTTATATTATGGTTTTTAAATTAGAATGGAAATAGGTTTATTATGTAATTTTTTAATTGTAATTTTGAGAAGACTAAAGATGGAGATTGGATTGCTCACTCCCGCTACATGGACCAAGATGGAACATCAAGACAAGCTTCTCGGGTCCAAGGATGGATTCCAAAGTTGTATTTATGTTCATTTTGGTAGATAGGCCACACTAGGACTTTATTTTGTTTTTACGTTTTTCATTCTCGTTTGTTTTCATTCACATGATAGTTAGTGCATCATATTCCGCCTAAACCAAACCACCTACTAAAATGCATGAAAATTAACTCATATAGGTTGAATGTTAGTTTTCATAGACATACAGATGTCACACAATTTTAAGCCATCACCTTAGTTTATTCATTCTTGCATGCTAGATATTAGTTCATTTAAAATGAATTAAAATAAAGTTGATGGGATCTTCCTCTGAAACTGAAATTGAGACTAGTCTTTATAAGGGCAAACAACTATGAATCCCTTCTTCGTCGGTACGCATATAGGACCTTACTCTCCATATGACCCCTTCTACGTTGGGTAAGTAGTTTATGTTGACTTAGTTTACCTCAACATTATAATCCGAAGAGTTTCTCGTGATTATGATGGACTAAAGATAGAATTTACAGAAATTTATCGACCAAGAATTCTAATAGTAGAATTAGCCAAGAGGTTGGCTTATCAATTTACAGAAAATTGAGTCTTTGGATCATTTATATAATTCTTGAGGGAGGTCAATTGTATAAATGCTTGAGTCTTCGCGTTATAAAAGTATTGCATTAGACTTAAATCATAACGATGAGTATGCTTATTATATTTATTCTTCTTTTCGCAGTGTAGAATACATTTATTTTGATAATACTTTTACAACAAATGGCTGGAAATAACGAAATCCCAATGCCAAGTGCCACACTTGGACGCGAGTCCTGGCTGAAAGCTTTCATGGACCACATGAATAAGTTCACACGTCTGAAAAATGACGGGTCCAACTTTGCGGACTGGGAGGCATCATTGCGGAATGCTGCCAGTGCTGACGGTAAGCTCAAGTACTTAACCGAGCCAATACCGATAAACCGAGGCCCCAATGCAGGAGTTACCGAGTCACTTGCCTATAGTGACTTCGTCATGGAAGCGGGTGCGATAAAGAACGTACTCATCTTTGCAATGGAAACCAAATTGCAGAGACGCTTCATTGCGCAAGGTGCCAACAAGATTTTCACCACGCTCACTAACGAGTTCTCAAAAGCACCGAGAATCGTTACTTATGAGCATACCTGTCGCTTCTTTGATGCGAAACTCCAGAAGGGCCAACCGGTTAGCCCACACATTCTTAACATGATTGAGAATGTCGAGAAATTGGAGGCACTTGATTACAAAATCAGTGAGAGCATAGTCATTGACCGTATGCTTCATTCACTTCATGATGGTTTTGCCCTTTTCAGGGCAAATTACTACATGAATGACATGAAGAAAAGTCCTTTTGAGCTACACTCACTTCTCGTACAGACCGAGAAGGATATGAAATTGAGTGGGAGCATGAAGCAAGACGTTCTCATGATTTCCAACAAGAATAAAGGTAAGGGCAAAGCTCCCGGCGACCTAACAGTAGGAAAGCCAAAGTTTAAAAAGCCAGGAAATGGTAAGAGTGGGCCTGGTGAGACTAGTGGCTTATAAGGCAAGGCAAAGAGCAAGGGTGGTGACATTGAGTGCCACCATTGTCACAAGACTGGACATTGGAGGAGGAACTGTCCCGTGTACCGTGAGGACATAAAAGCAGGCCGCGTCACTCATGTTGGTATGCCATCTTATATTCATATGATTGAGATTAACCATGCAAGTTTCGGAACTTGGGTACTTGATACTGGTTGTGGTTCTCATCTGTGTAATCATTTGCAGGGCATAAAAAACATCGCACCTCTCAGAAAGGGTGATGTGGACCTGCGAGTCGGGAATGGAGCTAGAGTTGATGCAGTCTCGAAGGGAACATATGTAATCCAACTCCCTAGTGGTTTTGAGTTATATTTATATAACTGTTACTATGTACCCAGTTTGTCTAAGAACATTATTTCTGTTTCCGTATTTGATAAAGACGGCTTTTCATTTTCAATAAAGGATAATAGCTGTATTTGCTCTTTTAATGAAATGGTTTATGGCAAAGCAGTTTCCATGAATGGAATTTACATCTTAGATCAAACCACGGATATATTATACGTGAATAATAAGAAATTAAAGGTTGGTGAAAAAGATCAAACTTATCTATGGCATTGTCGAATGAGACACATAAATGAAAAACGTGTAAAGAAACTCGTCCAGAATGGGACTATTCCCGCATTCGATTTTTCTACATTTGGCACGTGTGAATCATGTCTTATCGGCAAAATGATTCGAATTTCCTTCAAAGGTGTTAGAATGCGCGCTAGTGACCTATTAGGACTCATACATACTGATGTATGTGGACCTATGTCAATTACCGCTAGAGATGGCTATAGATATTTTATCACTTTCACGGACGATTTGAGTAGATACGGATATGTCTACTTAATGAAACATAAAAGTGAGTCCTTTAAGAAATTCAAGGAATACCAGAATAAGGTTGACAACCAACTGGGTAGAAAGGTTAAAGCACTCCGTTCAGATTGGGGTGGCGAATATCTTTCAAATGAGTTTGATATTCCACAACCAACTGTGGAATCGTTTTACAGTTAACTCCACCTGGAATAGCTCAATTAAATGGTGTGTCCGAACGGAGAAATCGAACACTACTTGACATGGTTCGATCCATAATGAGTCACACGGTAGTACCTGATTCATTATGGGGTTTTGCTCTTTTCTCAGCTGCTCTTATACTTAACCGAAGTCCGACTAAAGCTGTCGACAAGCCTCCATATGAAATGTGGAAGGGAACGGTACTAACTTGTCCTTTATTCGGGTTTGGGGCTACGAGACTTACGTCAAGTGGAGACACGAGGATAAGCTCGGCCCGCGATCGGTCAAGACATACTTTATTGGTTATCCAAAAGGAATGTATGGTCATCACTTCTATTCGCCTACCGAACATCGAGTTTTTGTTGCGGCTAGTGCAAAGTTCTTAGAGAAAGAATTTCTCGAGAACAAGACAAGTAGTAGAACCTTCGAGTTATCGGAGATTTAAGAACCAACAACCGAGGAACAGATGGAGGAAGTTGTTCCTCCAACTGGTGATACGGTTAATATTCCTCAGGAACCTAGGAGGTCGGGTAGAGTCTCTAATCCTCCGGACAGATACATTGGTATGGTCGAGGAGAGTGACGTTTTGCTCCTAGAGTAATGAAACTGCTACCTATAAAGGTGCCATAACCTGTTCCGACGCAAAGCTATGGCTTGAACCCATTCAATCCGAGATGGACTCCATGTATGAGAATCACGTATGGGATCTAGTTGATTTACCTAATAAGGTAAAACCTCTACAGTGCAAATGGCTTTACAAAATAAAGCGTTCTGTAGATGGGTAACCAGATACCTATAAGGCACGACTAGTGGTAAAAGGTTTCACTCAAGTGCACGGATTGCATTATGATGAAATTTTTGCACCCGTAGTAATGTTGCGTTCCATTCGGATAATCTTAGCGATTGCCGCTTTTCATGACTATAAAATTTGGCAAATGGATGTGAAAACCGCCTTCTTAAACGGTTATTTGGAGGAAGAGTTGTACATGGTACAACCCGAAGGTTTCATAGATCCTGAAAATCCTAAGAAAGTGTGCAAGCTTAAGCGTTCCATTTATGGACTTAAGCAAGCTTCTCGGAGTTGGAATGATCGTTTCTACCAGGTGATAAAAGAGTATGGTTTCACTCAATCGGTCGAGGAACCATGCTTATATATCAAGTCGAGTGGGAGCAAGATTGTTTTCTTGATATTGTATGTCGATGACATACTCTTGATTGGGAATGACATTCCTCTCTTATCTTCGGTTAAAGGATGGTTGAAGAACCATTTCCAGATGAAAGATCTGGGTGAGGCACAACGCATATTGGGAATCCGTATCAACCGAGATAGATCACGACGGACGTTATCATTGAGTCAGGAGTCTTATTTGGATAAGATTCTTGAAAGGTTCAGCATGACCAACTCCAAGAAGGGGAACCTTCCAATGACGTCTGGGATGCAGTTGAGCAAGTCTCAGTCACCCACGACGCCTAAAGGAATTGAGCGCATGAGTCGTGTTCCTTATGCGTCAGCTATAGGATCAATCATGTATGCCATGATATGCACACGTCCAGACGTGGCATATGCATTGAGTATGACGAGTCGGTACCAAAATAATCCAGGTGAAACACACTGGATAGCTGTTAAAAACATCCTTAAGTACCTACGGAGGACTAAGGATAGGGTATTGACTTATGGAAGAGATACTAAGCTATGCTTAATCAGTTACGCAGATGCTAGCTTCCAAACGGATCGAGATGATTCAAAATCTCAGTCCGGGTTCATCTTCACTCTTAATGGTGCTGCGGTCAGCTGAAAGAGTTCCAAACAGGATGTTGTAGCAGATTCTACCACTGAATCTGAGTACTATGCCGCTTCGGAAGCAGCAAAGGAAGCTATATGGATGCGTCAATTGTTTTAAGGGCTTACTATAGTTCCTAGTTCGAATGACCCGATCACCATCTATTGAGACAATAGAGGTGCCATCTTCCAGGCTAAGGAGCCTAAGTCTAGCAACAAGTCTAGACATGTACATCGGAAAGCTCACCGGATCCGTGATTACGTGGAGCAAGAGGAAATAGTGATTGACAAGATAGCTTCGGATGATAACATCGCGGATCCTCTCACTAAATCGTTGAATTATGATAAGCATGAAGGGCACGTTATTTCCATGGGAATTAAACGTGTTCCTGAGTTGTAGTAGTTGATTATGAATTCGATACATTATCTTTTTCATATACTATTTATAACTTCATCATTTTATATCATATTTTGTTTTTCATGTGGATTGTACTGACAACATTGAACGCCACAAAGTGAACTGAATTACATTATATTTGTTTTGGTCCGTAATCGCCTACATAAGCTGATAACTCTGGCTATTATATTCTGCAGTCGATTGATGGTGGGTTCAATTAGCCATAAGTCAAACAGTTGGCTGATCGATCACAGATACGAGTTATAACGATACCTCGTAGGACAATTTTTGTGACGATGTAATGGAGTCCTAAATGTTTAATAAAATTCGGTGCCAGGTCGTGGATTGGACGTCCATTGTGTTCCTAGAGTCGATTCTTTTGACTATCGAGTGTCTCTTGAGATTAAGGCAGTTTTTGGGTGACTTTGGTTTCTTTCTCATGGTCTGCCGTAACAGGAGGCTAAGCAGATTTTTTTTTGGGTCATTTCATACTGTGCTTATATCTGCAGGATTCGAGTTGAAGAAAATATCCAACCTTTATCAGGTTTAGTTATTTCTCAGGGCCACTCGATGAGTTGTAACTGAAATGCATGGCCATGCTCGAATGATGATTCGTTTATCAGTTAAGTTACTCTCTAGTCGGGGAAACCACTCTTGATATTGATCACTTGTAAAATACGACTTTTGTGAATACGGGATTTGCAAATTGTTTTACATTGAGTGGGAGAAATTTTTGGATATGAAAATCGGTTATCGCACATACACTTGTGAGGACAAGTGGGAGATTGTTGGAGCTTGTGTCCTGCACAATTAGTGTGATAACATTTATAAATCTCTTATAGGTTCACAAGGGTATACTTAGTATTTTATCAGTTGATTAACGATTACCTAATAACGGTTGGCTTGCTGGAAAGTTTGACGTTATTATCATACTGATGACGGTGATCAACTTGTCCCTAAAAGTCACACCTAAAGGATGTGTTTGAGAGATGTGATTATGAAAGTAATCACATTGATGCCTTATATGACTAAAAGGTTAGTCCATGTATTTGACTAAACATTTAGTCAATGTGATGATGAGACGATTATTTAATTCAATTAAATAATATTAGCTAAGACGAATTAACTGTCAATTCGTAAATTGAATATAAACTGTTATATTTAATTAATGTATATAATGTTAGCTTAAACGAATTAAGATGTTAATTCGTAACTAAACGTAATCAGTTATATTTAATTAGCAAATTATAAATATGCAATATTTATAGTTAATGTATATATTATACGATATTGTCATAATAAATTATTACAGACCGGCATTAATAAATCGACTGCAAGCTGTTGTGTGTAGACTTATTAATACGAAATAAAATAAATGACAATTTATAAATTATACACTTTATATACATTTTGTAAACTACCAAAATAAGAAGATTTAATCTCATTATTTTTGTTAGGAGTTAAAACCGAAAATAAGAAGATAATTCTTCTTATTTTTCGGTTGGATGGGCCGAAAATTAGGAAAGAAAAATCTACCTTATTTCTCTCCTAATACACGGTTTTATAAGGGGAGAGGTGGATAATTTTCTAACCTATTTTTTAACCTAGCATTCTCTCATCAAACAAAAACACAAAACCCTAAATTAATTTGTAAAATTTGGGGATCTCATTCTAGCAATTTGAGGGGCATTTCTCGGAGCATCTTGGGTTCAACTAATAGGCGAATATCATTTTGATATTGTTCTTAGGCCATTATTGCTAGGACCGAAGGTTGATTTTTCATCCCTATTCTATTTTGTTTATGCAATTCATTTATGACTAGTTTTCATAGATTATAATTTCGTTATAATCCTTAATTTTAAGGGAAGTATGCCGATATTTCCTACAAGATGACCAGATAACAATGACGCTCTGTTGGATTTACTTGAAGCTGCTTTAGATGAGCGTGAACTCACCAACGCTGAGGGAGAGAATGTGGAACAAATGATTAGTACCCTTTGCTCCATATAGGTAAAGGTACCTGAGCGTAAGCCTCTTCCCTCTCATCTAAAATATGCTTTCCTAGATGATACCGAGCAATATCCAGTTATTATTAGTGCTAAGCTTGACGATGATCAGCTGACTGCTTTGTTAGCTGTGCTTAAGGAAAACAGGAAAGCTATGGGTTATTCTTTGGATGACATCAAGGGGATTAGTCTCGATATTTGTATGCACATGATTGAGCTGGAGGAAGATCATGAGCCTTGTAGACAGAGTCAGCGCCGGCTGAACCAAAAGATGCAAGATGTTGTGATGGCTGAGGTAATGAAGCTGCTTGACGCAGGTATTATATACTCTGTGGTCATTCTAAATGGGTGAGTCCACTTCAGGTAGTTCCTAGGAAAGGAGGGACTACTGTGGTCAAGAATGACAAAAATGTGTTAATACCTACTTGAGTAGTAACTGGCTGGCGGATGTGTATACATTACAGACAGTTGAATGCCGCCACCAAGAAAGGTCACTTTCCCCTTCCTTTCATTGATCAGATGGTAGAAAGGTTAGCTTCTCATAAGTTTTTTTGTTATCTGGACGGATACTCAGGGTTCTTTCAGATCCATATTCATCCGGATGATCAGGCTAAGACTAATTTTACTTGTCCTCAGGGCGTTTTTGCTTATCGCAAGATGCCCTTTAGTTTGTGTAATGCCCCTGCTAACTTTCAAAGGTTCATGATGGGGATATTTTCAGAGTACATTGAGTCTATTATGGATATTTTTATGGACGAATTCAGTGTCTATGGAAGTGATTTTTCTAATTGTCTGTCTAACCTTGATAAAGTGTTGCAGCGGTGCATTGAGGTTAATCTTGTGCTTAACTAGGAGAAGTGCCATTTCATGGTAAAAAAGGGAGTTATCTTAGGGCACTTAGTTTCTGACAGGGGTATAGAAGTTGACAAATCAAAAGTGGAAGTGATTCAGTAATTACCTCCTCCTGTTAATGTTAAAGGAGTGAGGAGCTTCCTTGGTCATGTTGGCTTTTATCGCCGGTTTATTAAGGATTTTTCAAAAATTTCTATATCACTTACACAACTGCTGCTTAAGGACGCCCCTTTTGTATTTACTGATGAGTGTCTTTCTGCTTTTAACAGGTTAAAGCAGGCCTTGGTATCTGCGCCGATCATACAGCCTCCTGACTGGGATTTGCCGTTCGAAATTACATGTGATGCTAGTGATTATGCACTAGGATCAGTGTTAGGGCAAAGGAAAGACAAGGCTTTAAATGAAATTTACTATGCGAACCAAACTCTAGATGAGGCTCAAGTGAAGTACACCACTACTGAGAAAGAGCTGCTAGCTGTGGTTTATGCTTTATAAAAATTTCGTTCTTATCTGATAGGGTCAGAAGTTACTGTTTTTACTAACCATGCAGCGCTGAGACACCTTCTTGCTAAGAAGGAAGCTAAACCACGGCTATTGAGATGGATACTCCTTCTTCAGGAGTTTGATTTGCAGATAAAAGATAAGAAAGGTGCTGAGAACGTTGTAGCTGATCATCTATCAAGACTGTCACAGCAAGAGGGAGAAGATTCTTTACCTATTGATGATTCTTTTCCTGATGATTCTTTGTTTGCTGTTTTGTCTTCTATTGTTAACCAAGATCCTTGGTATGCAGATTTAGCTAATTACGTTGTCAGTGGCACGCTGCCGCCTGACCTTTCTCATCAGCAGAGGAAGCGTTTTCTGTATAAGACCAAGCAATACTTCTGGGATGATCCTTATTTATTTAAGGTATGTGAAGACGGTCTCTACAGACGGTGTATCCCGTAGTGGGAGACCAAAGTTTTCTTGGAAGGCTACCACTCATCCTCTTATGGTGGTCACCACGGTTCATCGCGCACCGTGGCTAAGGTCCTTCAGTCTGGTTTTTACTGGCCTTCTTTGTTTGCTGATGCTAAGACTTTTGTTTCCGCTTGTGATGCCTGCCAATGATCAGGGAAAATTTCAAAGAGAAGATATGCCACAAAATGGTATCTTAGAGGTTGAGGTCTTCCACGTCTGGGGAATCGATTTCCAAGGACCGTTCCCATCTAGTAAAGGTAACAAGTATATTTTAGTAGTTGTTGACTCTGTGTCTAAGTGGGTGGAGGCAATTGCTTCACCTCATTGTGATGCCAAGACCTTGATTAAGATGTTTAAAAAGATTGTATTTCCCCGATTTGGTGTCCCTAGGGTCGTCATTAGTGATGGGGGAATGCACTTTAAAGAGAAGAAACAAACTTCTATTTTGTCTAAGGTTTGTGTTCAACACCGGCGTGGTTTGGGGTATCATTCCCAAACTAGTGGTCAGGTCGAGGTCTCTAATCGCGAGATTAAAGAGATCTTATCTAATGTAGTTTCTAAATCACGGAAGGATTGGAGTCTTAAACTAGAAGACACATTATGGGCTTATAGGACTGCCTTTAAGATACCGATTGGTGCATCACCTTATCGGTTAGGTTATGGGAAATCATGGCATTTACCTGTTGAGTTGGAGTGTAAAACTTGGTGGGCAATTCGTGAACTTAACTTTGATCCTAAGTTGTGTGATCAGAATCGTCTATTGCAGCTAGATGAACTGGAGGAGTTTAGGCTCAACGCCTATGATATCTCACGGATCTATAAGGAGAAGACGAAGAGATGGCATGGCAAAAGGATCTTATCTCGTGAATTTCATGTTGGGCAGAAGGTGTTGCTGTTTAACGCCCGACTGCGATTATTTCCTAGCAAGCTGAAGTCCAGGTGGAGTGGCCCCTATACAGTGACATCCATCACTAAATTTGGGTCTGTTGAGCTAGAAGGTTCCGAGGGAAATAGGTTCAAGGTGAATGGGCAATATGTGAAGCATTACCACGAATCAAATGATACCGACAACCGTGTTGAAGTCTTATACTTCGACGAGCTTGAGGAGCCAGCTAATTGAAGCCAGAAAGGTCGTGCGGGACCTCTTAAACGTGCGCTTTTCGGGAGGCAACCTGGACTGTTTTGTTGTACTTTAGTTAAACTTATTTCCTTTCTTTTAGCTTTGTGTTGAACTTTGAACGCCGAACTATGCGTCTCTCGTAATTCCTACACTTCTTATATGCGTTTTGCAGGTGAGGTAGCTCGATCGAGTGGTTTTTCTACTCGATCGAGAACTTTTGCTAAGAATTTCACTCGATCGAGCATCTGCTGCTCTCGATCGAAATGATGCATATCCACTTCTCTCGATCGAGTAACATATCCTTTCGATCGAGTCCTTTTGACACCCAATCCTCCCAATCGAACCGTTCTACTATGTTCGATCAAGCAGAATCATGGTCCAGCTACTGTGTTTCGACCTTTGAGCTACTGTGTGCTTACCCATGACCTCCCATGTTCATGGTCGGTTTGGGGAGGTCCCTCCTTACGACGTCTTGTAAGTTTTCCGACTCCCGCTATCCTTTTGTCCTTAGTTTGCATTTTGTCCTCTATTTTTGGTACAATGATGGCATTGTACGGTTTGGTTTGGGGAGGTATGCATCCATATCTGTGTCTGCATGTTTTCTTGCATTTTCGTTTGCACATTTATTCATTTTCGCATGCATCGTTGTTTTTAAGTCAATTTTTTTTTTTTAAAAAAACTCACGTTTATTTCGAGTCGGAACGCTTGAACTTTGACGCTACTTTGAGTCCTTACCCTTGCCCTGCATATTCTTAATATTTTGTTGGCATGGTAATGTGCATAATCTACGAGTTTTTGTTTCTCTCTTAACTGAACGAATAGACTTGACTCACGTATTGGCAACCTACTTTACATTCTGAGGTTAGAGCTTTATAAACTGGTGACATTCATGACCGGTTTCATATAGGATGTGAGTAGTTCTGCCTATAAGGCATGTAACATCAATTTGCATAAGTATGAATTTAGTCTTCTTAATACCTATATGAATTCGGTCTGTGGATGGTGACACATATTAGGAGAGGCAGTTCCCTTTATTTCACTCTACCCTTGAGCCTCACACAGCCAAATTTCCTTTTTGTCCTATTAGCTACAATCTATAATTTTGCCTACCCTAGCCAAACTAGTAATGAGTAGCTGTTTGGGAAGTTTTATTGCAGTTTGGTTACATCTCTGATTGTAGAAGTCGGTACAAGAGTTGAAGGGAATGAAAAGAAAAATTGTAAAAAGTGTGTGAAGAAAGGAACAAACCAATAGAAAGAGTTGAAAAAGAAATATGAGAAAGAAAGAAAAAATCATATGCGGAAAAATGAAAAGTTGTATAGATGATTTTTACTCCCATGTCTTATTTGTATCTTATGGGGATTTGATGAGTTTATGGTGTATTATGAGCTGAGTGCATCCAATTTGCACTGTTTTGTATTGATATACATTGAGTATGAAGCTGGGATATTTCTCTAGTTTGGATCCGTTGTGGCTAGCCTGGCTATTAACTCCACAATTCCAAATTCATTTTAGCCCTTTCTACTCATTAACTCACTTACCCAAATGTAAGTCCTCGGCATATGTCTTGGTCATTAGTTTGGTTGGAATGCATATGTACGGTCGTAGAGATTTTATTCATGTTAAACTTCATGCATGCTCTTATAGGTCTAGTTAGTTGAGTGTCTTACTTATTTCTATCTTTTACTTATATACTCACCCTGTGCCTAGTTTGAGTGATGAGCGACCCGTGAGAGTCCGATATCTATGAGTCTTGCAAGGTCGACGGTTCAGTAAGTTCGAGACATTGATTTAACTCGTTTGCGCTTATCACTTGCCACCTTGTTAGTTGCTGCATTAAACTGGTTTTGGTGGATGATTTGTAGCTGATGAGTTAGTCCCGTTCCACTATCTGTTCTTAGTTGCATTCATAGTTTGCTTGGGGACAAGCAAAGGTTTGGTTTGGGGAGATTTGATGCGTGTATTTTATATAAGGTTTTTACCTCATTTTTACACGCATTTCTGTGCTATTTATGTAGCATCTAGATACAAATACCCGCGAATAGTCTACTTTGGTTTGTCTTTTGTAAATTGATGGTACGAACCAGAAAGAAGATAAATCGAGCCTAAACTTGTATCATTTGGATGCATATGTGGGGAATAAGGAATTGGAGCTTGGAATCTATCGCTTAAAAGACGCGTGAGCTTATTTCAGAAGGTGTCAAGGTGTCTTACGTGCTAATATAGCTCAATCGACCACTTTTCAGTCAATCGAATGCTTTATCCTTTGAAGATTCACTCAATCGAGTTGTTTTCAAACTTGATCGACATGGATGATATAAGAAGTCCTCGATCGAATGGTTTGTTCTGTTCGATCGAGAGGAATTTCCAGTTATGTCTTCGATCGAGGGTTTTATTCCGCTCGATCGAGAGATTACATCCTGTAATCGTGTTTTAGCCTTATTTCGAGTGAGCTTTGTAATTAGGATTTATATTAGGTTAAGTAGGACGTGTGTTACGACTGCTTGATCATTCCGGGGACTACGATACTTCTCTCTACCTATCTTCCTCTCTACACACTCTTACTCTAGACTATTGCTCGGATTTGAATCTTGTAATCGGTATCACTACTCTCTTTTATTTCTGAATCCTAATTCCTTTATTGTTCTTTATTTCTTCTCTTTCTTTATTTAACATTGCTTTATTTCAATCTCTTCGTTGTATTATTACGATGTTTAATTTCTCTTGTGCATGTATGATTGTTATTAATTCAATAATAATGCATAGCTAATTTCCTTTGCTATGATTTAGGGAATCCTTGATTATGAAGGACTTGTAAATCGAATTATTAGGTCTAATGCTTGTATAGTTTATGTTGTTAATTGCTACATTTAATTATTTCTGTCTAATTGAGTCGACGCAACAAGTCATTAAATCGCAGTAAACCTTGACCTAGATCGGAAGATTGGAAAGGGTGAAACTTGTAGCGAACATTAGGGCACATAGTGAGGGTGGAAGCTAAGCTATTTGTGTCTTAGGGCGAATTGAGACCGAAAGGAGATATTCACTGCCCCATAGACCGTACTTGCATTGACTTGAGACCTAGATTGCTCGACTGAATAATCATGGTGAACCGACTGTCTTAGCTATTTTCTCTCTATTTGCCTAATCCTTATTCCTTTGCCTTTTCTCTCTCTTCTCTCTCTCTCTCTCTCTCTCTCTCTCTCTCTCTCTCTCTCTCTCTCTCTCTCTCTCTCTCTCTCTTAATCTCATTAGATTGGAACAAACAATTAAAATCCCCCAGAATTGTTACCTAGACGGACTTGATTAAGTTGACATTTTCCCATCTCCCTGTGGAGATCGACCCTACTTACTGCTAGCTTCTGTTAGTGTATTTGGGATTTATTTTTGGTACCTTACGACGGTATCACTAGACCATCCATAACTTTACTTCAAAAATCTTCAAAGTTATAGCTAAACCAACTATAACTTTGCTTGCCAATGATGTAACCATGCTTAATCTAACACGACTAAACAAACGATTACGAGCACAAGTATATATATAATTAAGCACGCTTGTCATTATCAAAACACAATTTTATAACTATATGGTCCAACAGATCTCACCCACAATACGACAGTCTCAACGGTATAAAGAACTCCGGAATCCAACGACTCTAGCCCTTGGATTTGATAGCAATGAGAGACAAAGAATCGACGTTGCTTTGTTTTGGGTTCCAGAATCGTCGCTCTAATATCACTTTGTGACACCTCTACATACTAAGGTGCCTTAACAGGACAACCCTAGCATGAGAGACCGTCACCATCTCGGTTGCCCGAGGTTAGTATATCAAAGTTACCAATCCAAAACATAATTATTAAAGTATAAATGATTAACTGGTTACATAGTTGAAAATCCAAAAACCACAGTACATGTGTCTAGTGTTTAACAACTAAAACTGAAAACTAAAAGCTCTTGACAACGGCAGCTAGACTCGAGTGATGACTCCCTATGACGACCCTATAGCTAAAGCACATCATCACCTTTCACAATCTTCTCACCATCCCCGAATGGATCACCACAAATTTTATAAAACAACAACGGGGTCAGTTACTGTATAACCAAAATAAGACAAGTACAGAAAGGCAAACTGCTGATCATCACACCTCCAACTCCCGATCTCACATAGTAACTGACTACACACTAAAGTGTGTAGCCCTGCCAGATTACCCATCGCAACAGGTAATCCACACCGCCAGTGGGGGACCGCAACCAATCCCCACCAAATCCCCGCTCATCAATGAGCGATAACCCTGTTCATTAATGTGCACATCCCCTTCTGTGGCGGGTTCCACAGAGGACAAAACTAGGGCGTGAAGCCACTCCCGCAAGTGACTCCACTCAGCTGAGGACGCGCCTCGCGAACATCATTAACAACCATCACATCACTAACATCAACTCCAACACACCAACAACGATCAGCAGATAAACAATCGTACAACAATACAAACATATACTTATAATGATTAAACAGTAAACCGAGTAGGGAAACCCTACCTTTTCGCAATCCAAGCACACACAAGAAATCAATAGCGATACTCCATAACACCGTCACCTACACACGAATAAACACATAGCATCACTATAAACCCTTCCCCCAATTTAACCCAAATTAGGGTTTGCACAAATTCTAACAATAACAATGATAAACTGATTAGGAATACTAGAGACTTACTAACACCGACGACACAGACAACGAGATCCAAAAGCTCACAATCGATCACCCTTGACTTAGGAAGAGATGAAGATGATTAAAGAAGTTTAGAGCATCGTTAGGTTTTATAAAATAATGATTTAGAATCAATTAGAAACTGATCAACACGATATTTATACTTCTCTAATCATTTTAATCAAACCGCGGAAATATTACCCGTCTGACCGAATACTTGGTCTAGTATTAAGAATACTCGGTCTAGTATGCCATACTCGGTCTAGTATTAAGAATACTCGACCGAGTATTCCTGGACAGTAGCCTGACCAGAAACACGCGACGCATTACTCGACCGAGCAAGCCTTATTCGCCCGAGTAACAGACTTAGGAAAATCGTAGTATTACAGGTTGGGTCGACCATGGTGGTGGTGTAGGGGTGGTTAAAGGCGGTGTTTCGTGCGGTGGTTACCGGAAATTTCAAAACTTGGTTGTCTGTTGTGGGGGGTTGTAAAACCGGTGAGTAGTATAAATTGCATCGGTCTCGTATGTTGTTGTTGCGAGGTTATGGCAAGCGTTTAGGGGGGCTCGTGTGGAGGTTGGTCGGTGTTGGTCTGGGTTGGTGGTGTCGTGGAAGGTGGGTGAGTGCGGTGGCTGGCTAGGTGGTGGTTGGGTGGTGGTTAGGAGTCGGGATTGTGGAGTTGTTGTGATGTGTGTTGTCGTTGGTGTGGGGCTGCGTTGATGTGGGTTTTGTAAGGGGTTGATTTTACACGTGACCCTTTAACATTATTATATTGTTGGGGTTGTTAGACGGGTTTTGGAGATGGGTTTATTTAGGTTTTGACACGTGTTTTGGGAAGTCGGGATTTAAATATAATAACTCCATATTAGGTGTATAATCAATTTGAAGAGTTTATGGATTCTAATTACCTAAGAGGGGGAAGGGGTGAACTAGGTACTGTTTTAAAAATTTTAACTAAACTTAAGTGATTTAAGTTAGTCAAATGAAATGATATCTCAAGTATCTAACAAACACCCCATTTAAATGAAAGTTAAAAGGCGTATTGTTGACCTGACTAGAGGAACAGTGAGACAGACTGTTACTAGTTGGCTTTACAAATGTTGTAAGCAATTGACCAAACCGACAGTATCGCAGACTGTTATGCTTAAGAACAATGATAGAATTTAATTAAAAATTTCAACTTAATCTTTATTGTTTTAAAGTAAGTTGATTGACAATATGAATGTTAAATGGATACATCAAATAAATTGAATGATTAAGATTGTATCACGATTCCCAAAGTAAGTTGTTGCAATCAGAAAGCGATAGTTGTTCTGAATGTTACTTGTTTGTCTTAGCAAGTGAAGCAAAAGCTACTGACCAGAAGTAACAGTATTCAGGACTTTTGCTAACTAAAACTTGAATGAAAAACAAATAAGATAAATTACAGCAGAATTAAAAGCGAAGTGAGATCAACCCAATGATTTTTGAATTGGTTCGACAATAACTCAAGTGCCTACGTCCAATCTACTTTTTATTGATTGATTAAGTGATCTACTCCGACTACTAAAAACCTGTACAATAAAAAGAACTCGCAACCTACTCCGGTTGCCACATAAGTTCAAGGACTACTCCGTCCTAGAAATCGACAACTCACAACCTACTCCGGTTGCCACAAGAGTTTGAGGACTACTCCATCCTAGAACTCAACAACTTACAACCTACTCCGGTTGCCACAAGAGTTAAAGGACTACTCCGTCCAAAAACTCTACACTCTAACTTAGAACGTTTACAAGGATCAAGTTTTCACGGACTGATTCTTTAACAAGAATTGATATGGACAACTTACAAGATCAAACGGTTCATAAGTGAGAGAGTTTAGTACTTAAAGCAACAATGGTTACGATTGTAACACTTGAAGACTTTGAAAGCTTTCCAAAATATCAAAATGATTTGAAAACTTGAAAACAATTTTGCATACTCTACACTCTAGCTAGAATGTATACAAACCAAGTTTCCTTAGACCGATTCTTAAAAAGAATTGAGAAGTACAACTTATTGGTACAAACGATTCTAGATGAGAGGGTACAACACTGTGAAGTAACAGTGATTTTGACTGACTCACTTGAAGACTTAGAAGATTTTTTGCAAAGAAAATTTTGAGTTCTTCAAAACAGATTTTGCAAAAATACTTTTGATTTCTGTGAAAAGTCTTGCTTTCAAATTGAGGAGAAGGGTTCCTTTTATAAAGAGGGTA
The DNA here is from genome assembly GCF_048544455.1 of Silene latifolia. Taxonomy (NCBI): domain Eukaryota; kingdom Viridiplantae; phylum Streptophyta; class Magnoliopsida; order Caryophyllales; family Caryophyllaceae; genus Silene; species Silene latifolia. Next base: position 27,537,875 of record NC_133538.1, read on the forward strand.
AACAAGGTAGTAAAATTCACACAAAGACTACATGCAATTAATTAAACCAATTTGTAACCTTTAAGTTTTTCAAATTGTTCTCATGCAAGTGGTTTAGTAAATATGCCGGCAATTTGATTTTCGGTTTTGCTAAAAATAAGTTTAACATGCCCTTTTTCTACGTGATCACGAATAAAATGGTGACGAATCTCAATATGCTTAGTCTTAGAATGTTGATTCGGATTTTTGGAATATTTATTGCACTCGTATTATCACACATGATGGGAACGGAGTCGTAAATAATTCCAAACTCAAGAAGTTGTTGTCTTACCCAAAGAAGTTGAGAACAACAATGTGCGGCACTAACAAACTCACTTTAGGCCGTTGAAAGAGCCACCGTATTTTGTTTCTTTAAGCCCCATGAAATGAGACAAGGACCCAAGAATGTTGCAATCCCGGATGTACTTTTTCAATCTACCGTGCAACTTGCATAGTCTGCATCCGAAAAGCCTATGAGATCAAATGGACAATGTAAGGGGTACCACAAGTAGAGATCTTGTGTTCCAATCAAATACCAAAGAATTCGTTTAACGACTTTAAAATGGGATTCTTTCGGATTTGCTTGGAACCTAGCACATAAACAAACACTAAAGAGAATGCCGGGACGACTTGCGGTCAAGTAAAGAAGTGAGCCTATCATACCTCTATACACCTTTTCACTAACATTCTTACCGAGTTCATCTTTGTCCAATTTGGACCAGGCTACCATAGGTGTATCATGAGACTTCCCATTGGTCATCCCAAATTTATTAAGCATTTCCTTAAAGTACTTTTGTTGATGGATCATGATTCCATCCTTTGATTGCTTGATTTGGAGCCCAAGGAAAAATCCTAGCTCACCCATCATGCTCATTTCAAACTCCGATTTCATTAGTTCCAAAAACTACACATAAAGGAGTTCATTGTTGGCACCAAATATAATGTCATCGACATATACTTGGACAACCAACAGTTCAGCAGACTGTGACTTTAAAAACAATGTTTTGTCAATGGAGACTCTTCTAAAACCATTTTCAATAAGAAATTTAGACAATCTATCATACCAACACCTAGGTGCTTGTTTTAAACCATAAAGAGCTTTGTCTAATTTGAAAACATGATTAGGCAAATCATTGTCCTTAAAGCCCGTAGGTTGCTCCACAAATACATCCTCTTCCAAATATCTATTTAAGAAAGTGGTTTTGACATCCATTTGGAAAAGTTTAATGCCTTTGTGAGCCGCAAAAGCTATAAGTAATCGTATGGCTTCAAGTCTAGCTACCGGTGCATAGGTTTCATCGTAATCAATACCCTCTTGTTGGTTATAACCTTGCACCACTAGTCTAACTTTATTCCTTACGATTTCTCCGGAATCATCAAGCTTATTGCGAAAAACCCACCTAGTACCAATGACGGTGCGGTTAGGTGGTCTAGGGACTAAGTGCCATACCTCATTCCTCTTGAATTGATTGAGTCTTGCATAGCTATTAACGAGTCAGCATCAGTCAGGGCGAGTGTCACATTGGCTGGTTCCACTTGAAAGAGAAAAGCATTATGGGCACAATATTCATCAAAATGGGCAAGATTGTTGAGAGAGGCTCTTGTTCAAATTCCAGAATTGAGATCACTTGTGAGATTTGAGAGTGGAAGGGATTTTTCATGTTTTCACTTCTTTGGAACAATGGTTTCTTGTTCCCCCTCAGCAGTAGTAGTCTCAGTGACTGTTTCCTCCTGATTAGAGTGGTCATCCTCAACACTATCCTGAGTTGCTTCATTTCTGGAAGTGGGGGCAACAATCATTGGATCTGTTGTGTTCAGAGAAGAAACAGTGACAGTATAGTTACCACGTGTTCCCCCTTGATTGTTTCTTTCATTTGAAGGTAATAGTCCCTGAGGTTGTTGTAGATCAGGACTGGGGACTTCAATGGGGTCTGAATGCTCGCCTGTGGTGACAATGTCTTCCACTGTTGATGTTCTGGAGGTGGATGCAACAACGGTTGAGTCTGTTACTGCTTGAGAGGAGGAACAGGTAGTATCAGTGTTACTGACTGTTCCCCCTGAATTGTTGTTGACATTGGCAGGTAACAGTCCATCTATCTGTTGCAGAGCGTCATTGTTGGGAACTTCCTCATACGCAAACACAAAGTCTTTTCTCACAAGACCAATCTCAAATTCATCTTCATCATCTTCATCCTTATTTTGTACCTGTCCAAGAATCGTAGATTCATTAAATTTGACTTGTACACTTTTTGGATTTAAAGGGGCTTCTAACATGTTTGCATCTAGCACATTCATCACATAACTTATCAAATTCAAACTTCATGTTACGAAAACCTTCAACTAGGTCAAGTCTTCTAAGAGTATTGAAAGTTGTAGCACTAACATGTCCAAATCATTTGTGCCACAACCAAGAGTCATTTTTCATTACACTTATGCAAGACATAGTATGACCGGATAGCATGTTCAAATCGGTTAAGTAAACATCTTTGACACATCTACCTTCAAGAATAAACTCATGGGTTGTAGTATCAACAATACGACATAAATTAGCACTAAATTCAACAATATTATCCTTATCACAAAGTTGAGAAATACAAAGGAGATTATGCTTCAAACCTTTGATAAGCCGCACGTTGTCGACACAAAGTAACGATAACTTACCAACCTTTCCAATGCCTATTACTTCTCCTTTTTTGTTGTCACCAAATGTTACCGTGCCACCATCATAAGCTTTAAGTGAGAGGAATTGGCTTCTATCACTCGTCATGTGACGAGAGCATCCACTATCCAAGTACCAATTGCAGCCACCTCTCACCAAGCCCTACATAAGATTAGACTTTGAGTTTAGGAACCCAAACAAACTTGGGTCCCCTTTTATGATCAACATATCTCACAATGTCTTTCCTAATCCACATTTGCTTTACAACTTTAATGTGCTTGTTAATGTCATTATGTATTTTCTTGCAAGCATTAAAGACATGACCCTTCTTACCACAATAGTTGCAAATAATGTATTCGGGAAGACCAACATATTTCCTTCTCCTAAAGTCGGATTTAGGCTTCTAGATGTAACAGTCGGACTGACTGTTTCATTTAAAACCTAGACCAGCAACCTTATCACATCTTTTGGGCTGATTTGTTGGAAAGTTTAAAACATTTTGGCCACCTTCCCAATTCTTTGAAACATTCTTAACCTCAACAAGCTCCTTGTTTAGTTCCTCGACTTTGAAGTGAGATACTTGTTTCTTTCTTTAGAGCTTTCAAGCTCCCTTTTCATTATGTCATACTCGGATTTAAGCTCCATGAAAGTTATATATTTTTGTTGAACATTAAGCTTAAGACCCGAGATGCATTTATCTAGGTGAATGATTTTAGAACTAGATGAACTACATTCGGGAGAATCATGTTGAAATTTGATAAATTTTTCGTGAAGCATTCTAATTTCCCTTTTGTAGGCATCTATGTTAACCTTAAGACATTCATTCTCCTTGGATAATTTAGTGACAAGTTAATTTGAGACTTCATTGTTATCTTGTCGAGAGGTGACAATCCGAGACATCATTACTTTAGGTTCTTCTACCTCATCAACTAGGTCATTAATGACGCCTTTGAAGACAAATTTTTCTTTTAAAAGTTCATCATTCTTTTCAACTTCTATAGACAATCTTTTTTCCACTATAAAGTCATGAGTGTGAGCATTGAGTTTCGACACAAGGTATCCGATTCTTTCTTTAGAATCCTCATAATTAGATGTCATTTTATCAAGACGTTTGTTTAGATCAACGAATTCCTCGGATCTTTTGTAAGCGTTAGACTTAGAAGTGCTACAATCGGGCATACCCTTTTTGAAAAAGGCAAGCTTTTCATGAAGAACTTGTATTTCTTTCTTGTGATCACATAATTCAATTTTTAGACGCTCCTTTTCATTGACAAAATGTTTGACATGTTCATTTGACTTAGCTAAATCTTTGTTGGAAGCAACAGTTTCAGATATTGTTTCTCTTAAGTCAATTATCTCAACCACTAGGTCATCCAATTCATCTTTGAGAACATCTTTGTCCTTCAAAAGGTCATCACGTTCCTTGGTTAACAAGGAAACTTGCATCACCAAGGTGGTGTTGACATTTTCAAGGCCAGAGACATCCGTGGGGATCATTTTAAGACACTCAAGTTATTTAGTCAATTGTTTGTTCAATTTGTTGACTCTTTTTACTTCATCATAAGCCTCAGAGGTGATAGTGACACTGTCTATTGCTTTTAGTTCATTTTTAAGGTTAAAGTTTTCTTGTAAAATTTATTCAATTTCGTCTTGCATGACATCAAGCTTATCACTTTGTGAACGACACTTATCAAAGAGTTTGTCAAGAAGCTTACATACCTTTTCTTTGGAGTAAGATCTAACCTTGGCTTTTAGATGTTTTAGCTCATTGTCGGAGTCCGAATCGGAATCATCGGGGTGAGCCATGAGACATCTAACATGTTCAATTTTAGAAGTTTTTGAGACTTTGTCCTTGAGATGACTTTTAAGACACATTTTAGCCTCTAGTTGCTCCTCGATGAGTTCCTCATCTTCCTCGGAGTCGGACACTCCCCAAATAGCGCTCATGACTCTATGTTTGTAGTCATTTTTAACTTTATCTCGTTTTTCCTTTGATTTGATTTCATCCCACATTGGACATTCTTTAATTTGGTGAGTTTTATCACCACAATTAAAGCATCCCACGTTGGAACTAGGTCGTTTCTTAGGAAAGCGTTTTTTCGAGTAATTATTGTTGAACCTTGGAGAGGACGTGAGAGCGAGACTCCTTCCCTTTGAAGACTCACTAGAATGCTTGTCGAGATTGAACTCGTGAGCCATTAGTGATCCCATTAGTTCATGAGGAGATAGGGTTGACAAATCTTTGGCTTCCTCTATAGCGGTAACTTTGGGTTGCGACTTAGAGGTGAGATTCCGAAGGATTTTCCGAATGATGTCCTCGGACTCGAAATTCCTTCCTTGACTTTTTAGCTCATTAATAATACAAGAAAAACGTGAAGAAAAACTATTTATGGACTCGTCCTTTGACATTCAAAACATCTCATATTGTTGCATGAGAAGGTCAATACGGTAGTTTCTAACTTGGGAAGTCCCCTCATAAGCAAGTACAAGAAAGCCCCAAATAGATTTTGCCGTAGGACATCCATAGATTCGACTAACTTCCCCCTCACCAACACAACGTTGATGTATAGACATTGCCTTGGAGTTCTTTTCGGCAAGTTTGAAGTCATTTTAATTGTAGTTTCTTTCCTCTTTGGTTATAGTGAAACCGGTTAACATGTCGGTTTCTTCAATAACAAGAGGTCATTTTGGATCATGGTCCAACATTGATAGTCTATACTTTTGATGTAATGTTCCATTTTGAGTTTCCACCATCCAAAATTCGCACCGGTAAAGACCAGGATCTTGGAGTGTTTTTCGGAATCCATTACCCAAGAATCAAACTCTAAGGCGATTAGCCTTGATCAAGAGCACGAGGCTCTGATACCAATTGAAGAGTTTATGGATTCTAAGTACCTAAGAGAGGGAGGAGGTGAATTAGGTATTGTTTTAATAATTTTAACTAAACTTAATTGATTTAAGTTACTCAAATGAAATGATTATTTCAAGTATCTAACACACACCCCTTTTAAATGAAAGTTAAAAGGCGTATTGTTGACTAGAGGAAACAATGAGACAGATCACACTAGTTGGCTTTGCAAATGTTGTAAGCAACAAAGTAAACCGACAAAGATGTCATGAGATGTTATGCTTAAGAACAATGAATGAATTTAACTGAAACTTTCAACTTAATCTTTATTGTTATAAAGTAAGTTGATTGACAATATGAATGTTAAATGGAGACATCAAATAAATTGAATGATTAAGAGTGTATCACGATTCCCAAAGTAAGTTGTTGAAATCAGGAAGCGACAGTTGTTCTGACAGTTACTTGTTTGTCTTAGCAAGTGGAGTAAAAGCTAGAGACCAGAAGTAACAGTATTCAGGACTGTTTCTACCTAAAACGTGAATGAAGAACAAATAAGATAAATTGCAGCAGAATTAAAAGCGAAGTGAGATCAAGACAATGATTTTTTAATTGGTTCGGCAAGAACTCAAGTGCCTACGTCCAATCTACTTTTTATTGATTGATTTAGTGATCTACTGCGACTACTAAAAACCCGTACAATAAAAAGAACTCGCAACCTACTCCGGTTGCCACATGAGTTCAAGGACTACTCCGTCCTAGAACTAAACAACTCACAACCTACTCCGGTTGCCACAAGAGTTAAAGGACTACTCCGTCCTAAAACTCTACACTCTAACTTAGAACGTTTACAAGGATCAAGTTTCCACGGACTGATTCTTCAACAAGAATTGATATGGACAACTTACAAGATCAAACGGTTCATAAGTGAGAGAGTTTAGTACTTAAAGCAACAGTGTTTATGATTGTAACAATTGAAGACTTTGAAAGCTTTGCAAAATTTCAAAACGATTTAAAAACTTGAAAACAAATTTTCAAACTCTACACTCTAGCTAGAATGTTTACAAACCAAGTTTCCTTACACTGATTCTTAAAGAGAATTGAGACGGACAACTTATTGGTAGAAATGATTCTAGATGAGAGGGTACAACACTGTGAAGTAATAGTGATTTCGACTGACTCACTTGAAGACTTAGAAGATTTTTTGCAAAGAAAATTTCGAGTTCTTAAAAACAGATTTTGCAAAAATACTTTTGATTTCTGTGAAAAGTCTTGCTTTCAAAGTGAGGAGAAGGGTTCCTTTTATAGAGAGGGTAAACAAGGTAGGTAAGCTAGGGTTTGTGAGTCAAAAGTCTTCACATGTGATGAAGACTCACTCTTTCCCAAACTTGCACAAAAGAGGGCACTCTTTTAAGAAGCAAAAGAAGAAAAGAAGGTTTGTAATTTATCCAAAATAAGCCTTTGATTTTTCAGAAAACAAAGAGTGGAAAACAAGTCATAAGATGACAAGCATATACAAAAATGACATAAAGCAAACTTTGTTTTATAAAAGACCAAGGAAACAATTTGAATTGATAATTAGCTAAACCTCTTTTCTAGAAACCCAACTCTTAAAAAGAAATCTGAAAGTCATCATTTAAATCCAAGCCATTTAAAAGATAAAAAGGATTTTCGAAAGATGAAATCAAGTTTCAAGTGTTACAGACCATGGTAACAGTCGAGGCTATCGTTACTTGCAAGAGTAACAGTAGTCTTGATTGTTGTTATTGCGTTTAAATACTCTACTCCCTAACTTGTACATTAGATGACACAATTGACTCTAAATCTTTGGGTGATCAATAATTCAACACATCTTAATCCAAGCTTGAGTTGTGCATTAAGCCTGAAAAGGTGCACTTAGAAACACAATTAAATTGGGCATGTCATCATCAACAAATATGTCCTAACACAATTTATAATTAAATTTAATTGTATTACATAACTAGTAGATAGTAATTTATAATTATTATTTATCAATAGGTGACGGACTTGTTTAACGAGTTTATTGAAGAATACTTTTAGTAGATTGCATTATTTGGAGTAATTACTTGCCAGGTAGGAAACTACTTAATCGAATGCTATTGTTATTGTCTTATTCCTTGCTTGGCATATTGGATTCAATGGTTTCTATGTGGCATGATATTATTGGCATAATTTATTATAATTACTTTATTGTTTTATCCTGCCGGAATACTTATCTTAAAGTTGTATTCTTATTATGAGTTCTTATATATTGTGGAATTATTATTGTCTTGCTGGATTCTATTGTTGTTGGAGTTGGAAGATGAGTTTTGTTGGACCAGGCACGGGGATGTGAAAGGGTCGTGGACCTGAGGCGGGACGGTGTGTCTAGTGGCTGTGTATCCAGATTGTGTGTCTGAGGCGGGACTGTGTGTCCTGGAGTATGACTTTGTGTCTAGAAATGGAGTATGACTGTGTATCTAGAAGTGGAGTATGACTGTGTGTCTAGAAGTGGCTGTGTGTCGTGGTGTGAGGTGAGGTGTATGGAATGCTAATTGTGGAATTTATTTTTGTAACAGTGTTATTGAAGGTTGCTTTGTTCTTATTAATTGTATAGTTTTCTACTCAACTGTTCGGTTGACCGTGTATTCATTAAACACCTGCGATGACCCAATTATTGGGAGCAGATTGACTGATAGGTACTTGAGTTAGCTGATTTGGGAGTTCATAGGGATGCGTGAGGATTTCGGCCAGTCTACTTAGAAGTCTAGATCACATAATTTTATTTTTCAGTTTATTTAATTCCGCTGCGAGTTGGAATTAATCTTCTTTTTAAAGTTTATTTAGTATTGGTTAAATTGTAATAAAACCTTTATTTGTTAAATTTTATATAAAGTACTTTGGTTTGTTTTACTTTGTTATTCACTGCCTCGGGAAACCGAGATGGTAACATTCCTATTTACTTGGGAGGCCTAACTAAAGGCACCTGGATAAATGGTGGTGTTACACGGTAACACCCATAACATTTGTCCATCCATAACATACTCCAATCACATCCACTCCTCCAAACTCCGTCTTAACGCTGCCTCGGCTCCGAATGTGCACATCTCCCTAGTAGTGAGCCTACTAGAGAAGAGACTCTGAGCGGCGACCACTGATCAACTGACGTCACAAGGACTAGCGCTTACTCAGACCGGTCCCTTCAAATAATAACCAAGGACTAGCGGTATATCGGTCCCATCAAAGAATAACTCACAAGGAGTATTAGTTTGGTCCTTTCCATCAAATTACAATATGCACCAAAACTCAAGTAACCAACAATGCACATAATTAACTCAACTACACTATCTCAACTCACCTCCGTAGTCACAATTTCAATATATAAATCAACCCCCACCGCTACCCTCCCCCCACAACACACACACACACATAAAGAATTAACAACCACATAAATAGAAGTTGAGTACGATAATCCATACCTTTTAGCAAATCCGAACGCCGAAACCAAGTCAATAGTGATCCTCTACGAAGTCGGATCCTACAATTGTAACATATATAAATTAATAACTAAGCTAACTAATTATAAACTAACTTATTTATGTCCCACTAACTAAACTAACTTATATTATAATATATCCAATTATTATTATTATATGAAATACTCTTCTTTTAATAGCCAATTAAGGCATGACCACGTACATTATTGATAAATCCAACGCACAACCTGACTAAAGACACCAGCATAGCACCTGGCATAGCCCGATATATCCACACCTCAACCACCAACACTCTCCCACACCACACGAGTCAAACACGGCGCAAACAAGCTGAGTTCCACACTACCGCGATGGTGTCAAAACAGAGTAACGAAATCAACCCGAAACAGAGCGATACTTTGCTCTCGGCCAGCAGCAATCGCGACCCTTTGCTGCCCTTAAAATAACTTTAAAACGTCAGTACATTATCATTAAAAAAAGCCCCATCGATGCTCTAACAACCAACATTATCATACGTATAATCCGACTCCAAATCAACTCAACACGAGCCCAAAACACGCCTAAAACAGTACAGTACAAACCCGACTAAAAATTCGATATCCCCACAAGGAAAACCAATGGTCCAAGCTTTATAATTATACTAACACGTCCCAAAAATTTCACAATAAAGGGAGCTAGAACGAATCCACAAAGCTTAGCGAATTTTCCGACATCGGTGTAATAACCGAGTAACCACTGCCGCTATTGTCCAACTCCTTTTCCTTTGTTAAAACAGCCTCTAAACCTTCAAAACAGCGCCCTAATTACACCCTACATGACCACAATAAATCGGTATTCAAACTAGCTAACAACTCGACTCTTACACGACCTATGGTTCCAACGATTCCTCGCCGAAACCGTAACCAACAGGGCACCCTACTGCCTCTACCCCTGACCCAAACACGTCCCCTAGGATGTCCTATATTCAGTACATTAAACTATATGGCATCGACAAATAATTTTGTCTTTAAGCTATTTATTAAACAATAACGTATTCAAAAGAAAAGCATCGGTACAATACGTTAATTAAAATAGAGGAGGGTGATGACCAATGATGATGACGTAACTAGGATATTGGAACAAGGACGATGGACTCGTAGATGCCGCAACCGTCAAACGTAGTCGAGTTTTCGCTCTCTCTTCTCGTTAACCCAATTCTATTTTTTCTTTATTGTTCGATCAGGCCCGTCTAACAGGGGGCGCTCTATGTGCATTTGCACTGGGCCTCAAATTTTTGGGGCCCAAACTTCACATTACCCATAAATTGAGTAATTGAAAAAAAAAGGGAAAGTAATGAAGTAAAGAAGACAGAAGGCACGCATTTATCAATTGAAGTAATGAAAGTAATTGAAAGCATATTCCAAATTCCAATCCACAATCTTCTCCTTCCCCAAATATAATTAAATTTATTTCCAAAAAAAACTAAACTTGCTCTTTAATCCCATAAACCTATCTAATCTTTTTTTTAATCTTTAAATATGATTACAATTCTTCACAAATCATTCCAAGTTTACAACTATAGAGATTAGAATCAAAACTTTGTCACTTATCAGTTTAAATCGTCTACAAAAATCTTATATTTACAGTTGGGTTTCATTGAAATCGAAATAAGTACTATTTCTTCTCAATCTTAAATTCTTAATGAATTTTAATGAATTTAATTATAATTTTAATGAATTTAATAATAATGTATTTGCAGCCATTGGAGGTAGGACAAGGAGTCGGAGATCAATCGATCGGACAGTCGTGACTCGTGAGTCGTGACGCCGACTATAGTTCTGAAATTCGTTCTTTGATTTTCTAAATTTGAGGCCTCAATTTTTTTTTTGCACCGGGCCTCCACTTTTCTTGGGACGGCCCTGTGTTCGATACAAATGGAATTGACGGAAGTGTAGTCTCGGCTAATATGGGTAGGGTACATGAGTTATGAGTTTGGCATTATTATTAGTATTATTATTATTATTATTATTATTATTATTATTATTGTTGTTGTTGTTATTAGTCTTGTTCTTGTTATTATTATTATTATTACGGTTTTTTTAATGCGTGCCTATAGGCACACATTAATACTTACTTAGGCACGCATTAAGTATTAGCCATGCTAAAGATTTTTTAATTACCTTAATTATCTCTCCTAAATATTCTTTTATTATCTCGTACTTCTCTCTGCTAAATATTCTTTTATTATCTCCCTAATATTTATCTTCTTCTATCATTCAATTGTTATTTTCTACAATTTACAAATCTAATAAAACTCAATTTTTCTTCTATTCCAAATCACTGATGAGAAATTCAATCAATTCTTCTGCAACGAAGTCTCTTCATGCAAGGTATGTGGTCTTATTCTCACATATTTGGTTGTTTTTTACTGTAAAATTTTGTTTTTATTTGTTTTTATATCTAGATTGAAATATTATATCGTCATAATTGAATTGTGCCATAATTATAACAACCCGACCCGCCACCGTCCTAACATAACCCCAATAAGATGGGATGTGTACCTTTAGGCCCATTATTTGTCCTCACTTAAGCCCAAAAGCACAAGGCCTTGTTACTAAGTGGCGAGTGGAAACACTTATAAACATATCACAAGGTCCATATTTTCCCGATGTGGGACAAATTACTCTTAATCACCTCTTCGGATGTTACAAACTCCCCCACTTAAATAACACAATGTCCTTGTTGTGCCCAAAGGCTGACCGCAGCCAAGCCCATAAACCACCCCCGCTAGATGTGTGACCCGGGTATAACTCCCGACCAGAGGCTCACGACACGGTCGCAGGGTTGCTCTGATACCATTTATAACAACCCGGCCACCATCGTCGTAACACAAACCAGTAAGATGGGAGGTGCACCTTTGGGCCAATTATTTGTCATCACTTAAGCCCAAAAGTACAAGGCCTTGTTATTAAGTGGTGGGTTGAATCGCTTATAAACATATCACAAGCTCCATATTTTCCCGATGTGGGACAACTTACTCTCAATCATCTATTGGGGTGTTACAAACTCCCCCACTTAAATAACACAACGTCCTCGTTGTGCCCGGAGGCTGACCGCAGCCAACCCTAGAATCCTCCCCCGCTAGGTGTGTGACCCGGGTACTCCCGACCATTAGCTCACCACACGGTTGCAGGGTTGCTCTGATACCATTTATAACTACCCGACCCGCCACCGTCCTAACACAACCTCAATAAGATGGGATGTGTACCTTTAGGCCCATTATCTGTCCTCACTTAAGCCCAAAAGCACAAGGTCTTGTTATTAAGTGGCGAGTGGAAGCCCTTATTAACATATCATAAGGTCTATATTTTCCCGATGTGGTACAAATTACTCTCAATCATCTCTTCGGGTGTTACAAACTCCCCCACTTAAATAACACAATATACTCGTTGTGCCCGGAGGCTCACCGCAGCCAAGCCCATAATCCACCCCCTCTAGATGTGTGACCCGGGTACTCCCGACCACAGGCTAACCACACGGTTGCAGGGTTGCTCTGATACCAATTGTAAGACCCCTGATTTTCGGCTAAATTAAAACTAACTTTTACATATAAAATTCGCCGAAATACAGAGATATTATAATTAATATACAAAGTCTCTTTTTACAAATGTTTAAAATAGAATATACAAAGATAGAAAATGAAATAAAACTTTCTCAAAGTCTTTAATAAAAATCTTGACTTGAAATAAAATCCATATGAAAAGCAGCGGAAGTCACCTGAAAAAAAGATCAGAAGACAGAAAGGAACTACCCCCATGACGAGTTGCTCAGAAGGGAGAAAACACGTCAGCCGGAAAGTTGAGCAACAGATAATACCTTGGTATCACAGCAATCCTACGACCGTGTGGTGAGCCTGTGGTCGGGAGTACCCGGGTCACACACCTAGCGGGGGAGGATTCTGGGGTTGACTGCGGTCAGCATCCGGGCACAACGAGGACGTTGTGTTATTTAAGTGGGGGAGTTTGTAACACCCCAATAGATGATTGAGAGTAAGTTATCCCACATCGGGAAAATATGGAGCTTGGGATATGTTTATATGGGATTCCACCCACCACTTAGTAACAAGGCTTTGTGCTTTTGGGCTTAAGTGACGACAAATAATTGGCCCAAAGATGCACCTCCCATCTTATTGGGTTGTGTTACGACAGTGGTGGGTCGGGTTGTTGTAATAATATTGTTAGGCGACCTTTAACGGATCATATTATCGTCACGATTAGCATGTGTGTTGCGTTTCTATGCTTTATAATTAACAATTGATATCGTGAAATCGATAACACAGTTTAAAAGGATTGATAGAGTCTGATGAACGTAATTTAATCCAATCATTTGCGCCGCTTGCCTTATAAAACCTTGGACATGTTATTACCATGCACACACCTTCGCATATGCATGCCTGTCCAGTCCTCTATATGCACAGTTTCTCATTTGTTAACATGTATTTTGATGAATAACCAGTCTCTCTTGTAACGGACATACCCATGTAATATCTATGTGGGTAGATATGACAAAACAGATTTCTACTCCCTACGCATTCTGTTTTTATCTTATCTATAAGCTTGCGGCGGATATGCCCGTCACAAATGAAAATTTATGTTTGACAAATTATACTATCGTCACTGAAGAGAATGTGTGTTGCTTTTCATGTATGGTTAATTACTTACCCACACCTGTATCCTTCCTTTATTGTATTGTTATTGTTGTGACTTAAATAATAAGATAAGTATGAAATTACCTCTTCTTGGTGCTCAAGCCACAGGTAGTGTAGTCTCTGTTTCTTGTCTACGCTAGCAAGTGCATTTGTTTTAAATTTCTTTCTTTGGTCTCGTGGAACGAGCGAGCGAAAGTATGTTGCCATATTACATGGATATCGCCTTCCATTTCTAGAATGAGGATGCAATTGGATTTAATATACTAATAGTTTTCAATGATTTGTGTATGTAGGTCAAATGTAATTAATTTGTTTGACTTGAACAATGAACTAGAAGATGAATTATGTGAGTTGATTAACAATGGAGAAGGAAATATTGATTGAAACTCTTTTGAACCCTTTGTTGGTCTATGTTTTCTAAGTGAAGAGGAAGCTTATTTGTTTTATGAGAATTTTGCTAGAAAAAGTGGGTTTTCAATTCGCAGAGGTTGGTTTGAAACCGAAAATGGAAAAATGGTTAGACGAGATTTTTTTTGTCATCGAGACGGATTTCCGAGAGTGAAAATGGTGGAGTCTTCTAAGGAGCAGTGAAACAGACCATCAACGAGGTGTGGTTGTAACGCTCTCATGCGAATAACTCTTACAAAGTCATGGGAGAACTATATTGTTTGGTTGTGCATGCTCTTATCCGAAGAGAAACTCAGGCTACATTTTGTTGGGTGATGAAGGTAAACATGTTCTATAAATATACACTTTTTTACTATGTTGTAAAGTTATAATGTTATACTCCGTATATACTTCTTACGTATTCTTTGCTGCTTGTTAGACCTTGGTTACACTAATGAAGAAGTCGCCAATGACAATTACTACTGATCAGGATCCATGGTTGTCAGAAGCAATCTCCATAGAAATGTCATCTACAAAATACGCTTATTGCATATAGCATATTACATCTAAATTTCTTCTTGGTTTACGGCTCTTCTTAGAAATCGATATTCAGATTGGTGTTCTGAGTTTTATAGACTTTTTAAATTGGACAATGTTGATGATTTCGAACAAGAGTGGCTTCTTCTGGTATCAAAGTTTAATATGCAAGAAAATAAGCATGTACGTGGTTTATATAAGATCAGGCGAAATTGGGTGCCAGCTTACCTTCGTGATTATTTTTTTGGTGATATGACCACAACAGGAAGATGTGAGAGTGTCAATAGTTTTGTTAAACGATTTATATCTTCACGGTCATGTTTGACTCAACTTAGTAGCCAGGTAAATATTTGAAGCTTTTTATTATTGTACACTTTTAACAGTATTTCTTTTTATGTATGTTGATACATTTCTAACTGATTTCATATAAATTGGCACATGTGCAGATTGATCTAGCAGTTGAGGATATTAGGTAAACTCAACTACACCATACCATGTTGGATACATATAGAGGATCTTCTTTGCGTACTTTATCCCTGTTAGACGAGCAAGTGTATAAAATCTTCACATCGTTTTCTTTCAAAAAGTTTCAAGAAGAGTTTGAAAGGACTACATAATATACGGTATGTGAGGATGATCACATTCATGTTATCATTGTTCAGCATTATAAGGAGCTATGTACACAAAAGCATAACGTCGTTTGGAATTGCGACAATATTAGTTGCACCTGTAAACTTTTTGAGTTTTGGGGTATTCTTTGCCGCCATTTATTGTCTGTGTTCATACATAAAGACTGTTTTGAAATACCGGTGAGATATTTACCCTTACGATGGTGTCGTGATGAGTTCCATACCAGGGTAATCGTTCCGCCACTCAATCAAAGAATTTCAGATAGTGAAGTATTGGGTTATGAAATCATTAATTTGGGCCAGGATAATCAGATTCGTAATCCTCCGGTTTCAAAAACTAAAGGTCGTCCGAAATTCAGGCGAGAAATAGGTGGAAAGGAAGCGGCACAAAAGCAATGTAGAAATTGTTCTTTTTGTAAACAGCCAGGACATAAAATCACAATTTGTCCGAAAAAGGAGAACATTCATGTAAATACTGTCCCGGTTGTTGCTAAGAAGAGGAAAAAAGACTCCCAAACAAGAGAAGGCTTAAATCCCATTTTTTGTTTAAAGGAGTAGAATAAATTTAGAGACTTTATTATATCCTTTGAAATTTTAATTTTGTATCTTCAAATTTATTTGAGTTGTTTAAAATTGTTTTAAGTGATTACGACATTTATTGATTATGTTCATTATACTTAGTTACTATTATTTTAGTGTGAATATATTCTAATTAATTGTTTATGTAGTTGATTGAGAAGAATAGTGGTGGGTAGAATTAAAAAGAAAAAGAAAAAATCAAACATAAATTGCACATGAGAATGACGCAGGGAAGGAATATTTAGGAGAGAGGGAGAAAAATATTAGGGAGATAATAAAGAATATTTATGAGAGATAAATAAGAGATAATTAAGGTAACTAAAAAATCTTTACAGTGGATAATACTTAATGCGTGCCTAATTAAGTATTAATGCGTGCCTATAGGGCATGCGTTAGAAAAACCATATTATATATATATATATGTAGAAATTGAATCATGTGAGGCACCCTTCTTAGGGTGAGGTAGCTGTACCCATTATAAACCGTTGGATCTAAAAACTACATACACACCAGATTTTGACACGTGTCCCCTTAGATACCTCCTAAATCTAACCAACATATTTCCCCTCATACAATCATTTACTCCTCTCACTTTCTCTCTCTTCAGTCTGTCTTCATCCAAGCTCCGTCTTCGGCATTCACTCAGATTGCCACGCCATTTTTCGCTGAGCTTCCATCCGCCATTATCACTAACCTTTTCAACCTCCATTATTATCTGCAAATTAGTTAATTTCAATCACCTAATTTTTATTTCAATTCACTAAGCTTTTCGACCTCTATTATCATTCCGTATTTTTTACCCTAATTTTCAATCGACTTATTTAATTCGTTAAATTATCGTTGTTCTTATGCATGTTTTGATTGTTTTCTTAGCATAATCAAGCACAGTAGGAACGCATACAATATATTGAAGTCGATTTCTCCGCTTCTTAGTATGTTCATTTCCGTTTCTTTACTAGATTTTCATTTTGTTGCTTATTTAGTTAAATTTTTAGTTATACTTATTTAATAAGTTTAGTTACTCAGTTTTGCTCTTGCTTTTCTATTTTCCTTCACTCGACTTCCATTGATTTCTAGGTGTTCCTTTTCTGCGCGGTTATGCTCGCAATTGAAGTTTCATTATTATTGTTCACTGTTAGTTATGACCGATTTCAGGCAACTTAGGTTTGTGACGAAACTCTCATTACGAAATGTTGCTCATAATATCTATGTTTGTGAGGACAAACCTCACTTTTGCTGTTGTTGCTTCATACTTAATTTTAGTAGTTTCGGTTCTATTTTTCGAGATTTTGGATGCTTGAGTACGATATTTTGTGATTACCTTGTCATTCTTTGGATGCGTGTTTCATTTTTGGAGTGTCAATTTCAGTAGCTACTCTGTGTTTTTAAATGTGTTGTTGCTTGCATGTTTAGTAGCTACACCTCATTTGCATTGTTCCACCTAGCATTTTGCAGGTGTTGTATATACTTCGAATGCGTTTGCATTGTTCTGCCTAGCATTTTTTTTGTTGTGGTGTGGATCTTGTTTCCTTCTTAATAAGTGCTTTTACGCCTTCCATATACACTATTTAGTTTCACTAACCTACTGAGGTCCAAGTTTCACAAAATAACCTTCTAGTTTCACAAATTAAGGTTCATGATTCACACAATAAGAAATAAATAAGTTTCACAAAATAACCTTCTAGTTTCAAAAATTAAGGTTCATGATTCATACAATAAGAAATAAATAAATTTCATAAGTAACCTTCTAGTCATGGAAAAAATGATTTGTCATGAATCACCGGGTTACATTAATTTGAATTCTACTCAAGTGAGTCCATTGCAATTAAACAGCTACTTTGTTTTACATGAGATAAAATTAGAATTTTAACTTAGGTATTTTCAGTTTTATTGTGTCTAACTAATCGTCTTTTACTAACTTAATTAACTGTAGGTCCATTCCATTTAAGTGTCAATTAAGTCTACATAAAATAAACATCTACGGAAAATTGGTGCAATAAGTGGGTTATGATTGTGTAATAAAGCAAGTGCAACCCTTTTGATTAATTTTACTACTACTGGTGTAGGATTAATGTTGTATATTATTTTCATTGACAGTGATACCCGTCGTGAGGTGTCAAAAATAAGATTTATAATTTCCAACTACAACTATAGCTAGCGGCAGTCGGGTCGAACCACAGAGAGGCAGATGTAAATTCTAGTTGTCTAAATTCAGTCTAAGGTAACAAGTGTGGCGGTTGAGTTGAATTGGTCTACAGCTAAGAGTAAATAATAAACTAGAAAGACGGATTAAACAGATAAAGAAGAAGTACTAGGATGGTCGGTTTATTAAAGCTTCGGCGGCATCATACTAAACAGGTCTAAATCGAACACAAGTGAGGCGGGAAACAAGAGGTCCTCTCGGTCCACTCTTAACAAATAACATCTTTCGATCTCGCTATAGGTCCCTAATATCACTAATACTGACTCTCGTCCTGAAGAGTGACTAACGGTCTAAACTATACCTATCTTTCGATCTCAGCACAGTTTAGTCATCTTAATTGGTAGTCAAATAACTTTCCCTATCTTTCGATCTAATGGGTCAGTCATAAATTAAGCATCTAACTGGTCGCATCCATTCGATTCGTTAAATACAACATTAAAATCAATTAAAACAAAGGTTAACCTTACGAGGTCAGCCGATCGACCGAGAATGTCAGTCGATCGACTGACACGCGAATCAGGCCGTGTTCAAAACTTTGCCGCCTACGCTAAAATTCGCCTACATCCTAGAACAAATAATCTAGCTACTTATGCTAAGGGTAAAAACAGTAATAACAACAATGAAACTAACCACTGAATTCATGCTTGAAACGACAAAGTAAACAATTAACTTAAACAAATGAATTGGCTTTGGGAACTTAACTAGCAATTCTATACTAATTAAAATAAAGAAGAACTAAAATTAGGGCAGAAGAATACCGAGATTGCAAAGGAAAGATTAGGAATAAGAACTGAAAATCCAATGCTCAACAATAATCCAAACCCTAATTCTGATATTGAATGTGAAATTTAGATCCGAAACTAGATGTAAAAACTGACTAGAAAACTGAATGTTTATGTTACGTTATATAGCAAACATACGTAACTTTTATTTCCCAAACCTAAAAGATAGAGGGCTTATGCTTCCTCATACTTTTAATTCTCGTCTGGAATAGCAGTTTGGTCGATCGACTGATCATGGTGGTCGATCGACTGGTCTTCAGTAAACAGTAGCTTCTGGAACCCGATGGTTGGTCGATCGACTGATTGCATTGGTCGATCGACTGCTCTAGCTGCTATTTGACTTCTGAAAACTCGTGGACTTGTCTTTTGGGTTTTTAATTGCGCACCAAGCTCGTTCCTCGGGTAAATACTTCATGTCATATGCAATGCAGGATACTCGGGGACGGATTTAGCTCGATTTCCGCTGGATTCTTCACATTTCTGCAATAATATACAAAATTACGGAAGTAGACGGAAATAGGGAGAAATGTAGCATAAACTACATGAATGAGCTCTGAAATGCGTGTAAAATGGGATGTAAAACATCATATAAAAGACACGCATCAAACTTCCCCAAACCAAACCCTTGCTTGTCCCCAAGCAAGAACTGGACTCGATCTAATGACCTAATGGAACGAGTTCAATTCAGAGCGAAATGCAACATGTAAAGCCTAAACCATTTTAATGCACAACCAACAATCAATTAGCAAATGAATCATGCAAACGAGTTATGGAGTCGTTAAAACAACCAAACTCAGTAGAGACTCATCAAATTGGACTCTCACGGGTCGCTCAAATCACTCAATAAGTACAGGTGAATATATGTAAGATAAAAAGAAGTAAATGTAATGACGCTCACCTAACTACGACCTATAAGAACATTCCTGCAGTCTAATATGAAAATAATCTCTACAACCGTACACACGCATTCCAACCAATAAGAGAGCATGACACAAGCCGAGGTATATATGTGGATATGTGAGATATAGGTAAGAAGAGGCAAAACGTTTTATGGTAAAGTGGAGGTACAGGTGATCAAGCTAGTACCAAAACGGAACCAAATGGCAACATCCAACTTCTTGCTCATAATCAACAGAAACGGTGCTATAGCAAGCACAAATCTCACAATTTCCAGAGATAAAAGTAATCAACTAACTCCCCGTAAAATATGAATAACACATGGGAGCAAAAATCGCCAAAAGATAAAGATTGAATTATGCGAATTTGATTCTTTCTCTTTCTCGAACCTCGGTCGATCGACCTATAAGGGCAGTCGATCGACCGCTTAAACAGTACAGAACTCTTTTTTTTTTTCTTTTTTTTTTCTTTCGAATCATTTTTCATTTTTTCTCTTTCCTTTTCTATTTCTTTCTTTCCTTCTTTTCATCTTCCCAATATTATCTCAAACATGAGCATATGCCACCAAAAAGGAGTAACAACCCCAAGAACACAGACTACTAGCTTGACAAAGGACAGGCTAAATGTAGGATGTAGTAAATGGGACAAAAAGGGATATTTTTGGCAGTGTGGAGTTCATGGGCAAAACGAGAAAAGGAAACCTCTACCACATGTGTCAACTAACCACAGACCGAATGCGTACAGGTATTAAGAAGATCAAGTCCATATTTATGCACATTTATGTGACATGCCTCATAAGGAGTACTACTCACACCCAAGATAAATTGGTCATGAATGACACCAGTTATAGGCTCTAAATCTCAGAAATATGATGTAGTTTGCCAATTTTCAAAGTCAAGTCTCAAGTTCAGCAAATAATTAACGAAAACTCGTAGATATGCAATTACGATTCTACTAATAACATGTCAATCAAGCAAGGCTCGGGCAAAAACATGTGCAAATGCTATATCATCCTTGAAATACTACCGTTCCGACTCGACCTATATGCTAAAATAAACGTACATTTTATGGAAATTTTTGAAATTTTTCAATTTTTTTGAATTTCATATATATATAAAATGAAATGAACAATGCAAAACAGAATGTAAACGTGAATGCAAGCAAATGATATGCGACGAAAAACCCTTCCCCAAACCAAATCGCACAATGTCCCCATTGTGCAAAATCATGTAATGAAGAAAAGAGAAATGGGAATTTGCGTAAATTGAAATAAATAAATAAACAAGACGTGAAGTGGAAATCGGGAACTTACAAGACTTTAAGCGCAGCAAAGGAAACCTCCCCAAACCAGCGTGAGCTAGGAGGTTTCAGTAGCCAGCAGTGCTACTAATAGGTACCTGAAAAGTCAAACAAAATCCACGCATAAATTCGAGAAGATAATTTGAAGCGGTAAAATTGTGCACAAATGAGAAAATAGAAGAAATAAATAATTGGACGGAAAATAAAGTGGAGTAGAAAACTCCCTTAACTCCGCATATCGACCAAACACAGCAGGGGAAAGGTCGTGAACAGGTACATCAGCGTCCTTGGTCGATCGACTAAGGACAGCAGTCGATCGACCAATGTGTCAGGAACAGTAGCTCCTGGAAGGTGCAACTCAGTCGATCGACCAATGTGGCCAGTCGATCGACTGAAAGTACTGCTGTACTCCTGATTTCTTCGTATTTGCTCAATAACTTGAGCTAATGCGGTCTAAAAACCTGCAAGTGCACAATAATACGCGCCCAAAATTGTGCAAAACCCAAAACAAAGTCTCAAACGCATAAAATCCTAAGCAAGCAAAATAAAATGCGAAGTTTTCGCGCACACAAAAGCAATAAAAAGTGTCTTAACAAATGCAAATAAAATGACGTTTATGAAGAGCTCGATCAACTAATAGTTGATCAAGAATGACCACGGTATGGCCCACTTCGTCGGCATCTGGCTACTCGAGGTAGCCTCAATGGTGCTTATCTGAGCAGCTGCACCCTTCTTAGCTTCCATGTCCGTATTGCTCAACGGATCAACTTTCTCATCATCTCCCCAGCCAAGGATCTCTTCGGGCTTGTCATAATCCAAATAAGACTTTCTGGCTTTGACCGAGTCGTCATCAACAACTTCATCAATTCCATAGCTCAGGCAACCAAGACCTCCTCTTTGAATGATAGGCTTCTTCGCAGTTGCAGTAACTTGCAGCTCTTCCTTCCCAAACCAGCCCCTGCATTATCAAAAATAGACAAATCTTCCTCCAATTTGCTCCCAGTCTGGGGCGGAGGGGTTAACACAGAAGTAGTAATAGAGACAAGCAATTCAGGAAGCACAAAGTACGATTTCTTCTCAGAGACCGTATTACAAGTCACAGGCCACATGGGGTCCTTTTTCTTAGCAGGTTGGGCAAAGACAATAGAATGCTTTCCCACTTTGAAAGTCAAGGTTCCTAGACCGACATCTATGACTGCACCAGCAGTGTGCAGAAATGGCCTACCCAAAATTATGGGTATATGAGCATCCTCAGGCATGTCAAGTACAAGAAAGTCGACGGGGAAAAAGAACTTCCCTATTTGGACAGGGATGTCCTCTAAGACCCCTATTGGCTGGACCGCAGATCGGACAGCCATCTGACCTGTCATATCTGTCACTGCAAACCTAGTCAATTTAAGCTTCCTAGCTAGACTCAAAGGTATGACGCTTATACTAGCTCCTAAGTCACATAATGCCTTCTCAATAGAGAAGGTACTTATATTGCAAGGAACAGAAAAGCTACTCGGGTCCTCTAGCTTATGGGGTGTAGTGTGAGACAAGTAAGAGCATGACTCTTTAGTTAAAGCGACAGTGTGAACATGTTCAAGCGACTTTTTATTTGACAGGAGTTGTTTCATGAATTTAGTGTATGCCGGCACCTGGTTAACTAACTCAAGGAAGGGTACCTGAACATTCAAGCTACGAATAACTTTTTCAAACTTACTGAAAGATACCTGTTCCTTTGTTGGCACTAGTCTCTCCGGATATGGGGCTGTAAGAAGTACATTAGCCCTCTCCTCTAGGTTACGCATGCCGGCATCCGTGGACTTAGGATGGAAGTCCACTGCTTTCTCCTTGTTAAAGCTCGAATGCTCCTCAGACCGTCTCAAATGTGAGCCATTAACCGTCGTCGGATCGAACTTCGGAATTGGAATGGACCCATCAGCACTTGGGTCCGGCCCTAACACTTTCGGAGCTGTCGTGCCCCGAAACAAATAGTCCCTCAAGTTATCGGGCATCGGAGGACGAACAATCTCGCTATCAGCAGTAATCTTGGTCGATCGACCACTCTCCTCAGTCGATCGACCGGGGTGCACAGTTCCAGAAGCTCCTGTAACTCGCATATCAGTCGATCGACTGGGTGTATCAGTCGATCGACTAATATACCTGGTAGACGCCTTTTTCTTTGAATTATTCGTTTCAGCTTTCTTTTGACTCGGATCTGCCTCATTCTTTTCAACAGCATCCTCGACCATGGCAGGCCCCTCCAGGGTGGACCCACTCCTTAATGTGATGGCGTTTAAGGTCTCCTTTTGGTCGGTTTGAGTCGGCAAGTGTCCCGGAGCTCGAGAGGTACTCTTACTAGCCAATTGAGCAATTTGGCTCTATAGTAGTTTCATCCCGGCCTCTCGTGCTTGGGACTCCTTTAGCAAAAAGGTTTTGAACTCAGCAAAATCAGAACTGTGAGATTGTTGTTGCTGCTGCGGCACATAAGGAGGTTTCTGATATTGTTGTTGCTTTTGATGAGGGGGCACATAGGGTTGCTGCTGCGGAGGTGGAGTGGGATTTTGGACATTCTGGCTACTCCACCTCAGGTTGGGATGAACATTAGGCTCATAGTAGGTGTTTGTCTGCCTATAATGTTGGAAGGCAGCACAAGACTCAAAGGGACTTGGGCAATTCTTCGAAACGTGTTCCTCAGCTCCACACCTTTCACAGACGAAAGGACCGTCTGACACAGCATTTACTTGGTACATCCCATCTTTAGAAGCTCCTCCTAATTCATATTTGTCAAATCTTGCAGTGAGAGCTTCAAGTGCAGCAACAGAGGAAGATTCAGCAGCTCTCCTCTGGTTCCCTCTGGAATTCCCATACTCAGCCTTGTGGGTAGCTAGATCGTCAATGATCTTCCAACCCTTGGTTGCTCCCAAATTTTCAGTAAATCGGCCATTGGCTGCAGCATCCAAAATAGCCCTCTGATTGTCATACAGCCCACTATAGAAATGATTGCACAAGCTCCATTTTTCGAAACCATGATGCGGTATGGTTCGCACCAGCTTCTTAAATCGGACCCATGCCTCGTGGAACTTCTCATACGACCCTTGTTTGAAACTTGTGATTTGGGTTCTAATAGCGATCGTCTTTGAAGCAGAAAAGTACTTCTTGTAAAATGACAATGCCAAGGAATTCCAGTCGGTGATCCCATGAACGGCTCGGTCCAGATCTCTATACCACTCCCTTGCAAAGATCACGAAGGAGAAGATAAACATGGTCTCCTTGATCTGGTCTTGGGTCACGCCGGCGGGTGGGGGTATGGAACAATGAGAGTCAATAAAGGTCACCATATGCTTAGTCGCATCTTCATTTGCGACTCCCCCGAATCGGTTTCTCTCAACCATATTGAGGTGTGAAGGCTTTGGTTCGAACTTCCTCATCTCCCGGTAATTCAACCCCTTATATAAATTTTCACCGTCGGCTCGAATGACTAGCTATACTTGTTGGAGCCGTGTCCTCCGATTCTTTGCGGATAACGTTATTACACATACACTTGTACGGACAAGTGGGAGCTTGTTGGGGCTGGTGTCCTCTCGATTAGTGCAATAACATTTAAATCTCTAAAAGGATCAAAGGGTATACTTTTGTATTATTATCAGTTGGTCCACGTTTATCAATAACGGTTGGCTTGCTAGATAAGTTTGACGTTATTGTCATACTGATGGCGGTGATCAACTGGTCCCTAAAAGTCACACCTATAGGATACGTTTGAGAGATGTGACGGTATGAAAATACAGTCATGTTGATGCCTAATATGACTAAGCAGTTAGTCGGAGTTATTATTGACTAATAATTAGTCAAACGCGATGTTGAGATATTTATTTAATACGGATTAAATAATAATGGCTAAGACGAATTAAGCAGTTATTTCGTAAATTAAATATAAACGATTATATTTAATTGATGTATATTGAATTAATTATACAATATTGTCTTTGTCGGACATGTATTAATATTTCGACTAATCCATGTTATTAGTCGATGTTTTAATAACCGATAACCGATGACGATTTATAATAAAACCCGTCATATATATTTTATCTCAACACTATGGTCACTCGTACGATCCTGTGATTATGGTGGACTATAGATAGGATTTACGGAAATCTATCGACCGAGAGTTCTAACGGTAGAACTAGCTAAACAGTTGGCTTATCAATTTACGGAAATTGAGTCTTGGGATCACTTGTATTATTCTTGAGGGAGATCAATTATGCAAGTGCAATGAGTCTACACGATTAAAATGAATTTTAAATAGACTTAAATCACCTCGATGAGTTGCTTATTTCGTTTTGTTTTTCCTTTCTTTTTGAGTGTAGATCACAATCTCTTAAACTGCTAATAACAAAATGGCTGATATCCGTATAAAACCCTTAAAATATAGGACTATAACGTAAATTTAACATGCGATTTATGGTCATAAACGAAAAACAATAGAGAAACGATAAAGAACAAGAATCAACCTCGGGTCCTTTGAAATGCGGCCTAAGAACAGAAATCAAAGTAGATTTCCTCCTAATCGTTGCACCCAAGACCGTCTGAGACTATGCCCCTGGCGCTAGAAATACTCTCTAATTGACTTGCAATATTGAGAGAGTTGTTGTGAGGTTTTTCGATGTGAGATCTAGAAATTTCAGAGAAAATTGCCCCGAAACCCTAATTCCTTTGCAAATGAGATGATTAGGTTACAAAAGGAGAGAAACTCCCCTTTTGTTCCTCTCGGTCCAAACCGTGTACATGGGGAGGGAGTGGGCTTTCCACTTCCTCCTTATTTTTAACTCGTGGTCCGATTAATTTCGCTAAAATGTATATGACGGGTTTTATTATAAATCGTCATCGGTTATCGGTTATTAAACCATCGACTAGTAACATGGATTAGTCGAAATATTAATACATGTCCGACAAAGACAATATTGTATAATTAATTCAATATACATCAATTAAATATAATCGTTTATATTTAATTTACGAAATAACTGCTTCATTCGTCTTAGCCATTATTATTTAATCCGTATTAAATAAATATCTCAACATCGTGTTTGACTAATTATTAGTCAATAATAACTCCGACTAATCGCTTAGTCATATTAGGCATCAACATGACTGTATTTTCATACCGTCACATCTCTCAAACGTATCCTATAGGTGTGACTTTTAGGGACCAGTTGATCACCGCCATCTGGATGACAATAACGTCAAACTTATCTAGCAAGCCAACCGTTATTGATAAACGTGGACCAACCGATAATAATACAAAAGTATACCCTTTGATCCTTTTAGAGATTTAAATGTTATTGCACTAATTGTAGAGGACACCAGCCCCAACAAGCTCCCACTTGTCCGTATAAGTGTATGTGTAATAACGTTATCCGCACTAACCGGAGGACACGGCTCAACAAACTCCCACTTGTCCGTACAAGTGTATGTGCGATAACCGATTCTCATATCCATTTAAAATTTCTCCCACTCAATGTAAAACAATTTGCGATCCGGATCCGCAAAGGTCGTATTTTACAATCGATCCAGTATCATGAGTGGTTTCCCGACTAGAGAGTAACTTAACCGATAAAACGAATTCGTATTCGAGCATGGCCATGCATTTCGCGATTCTGACTCCTCGAGTGGCCCTGAGAAATATCGAGTACCCGATAAAGGCTGAATATTTCCTTTAACTCGACTCCTTCGATCTAAGCACGATGAAATGACCCGTAAAAAATCTACTTGGCCCCCTGTTACGGATGACCGTGAGAAAGAAACCAAAGTCACCCAAAATCCGCCTTAGTCTCAAGAGACAATCGATAGTCAAAAGAATCGACTCTTAGGATCACCATGGAGGTCCTATCCACGGCCCTGCACCGAATGTTATAAAACATTTAGGACTCCACGTCGATGTCACAATTGTGTCCTACGAGATATCCGTATAAATCGCCTCTGTGATTGGTCAGTCAACCTTTTGACATATGGCTCGTTGAACCCACCATCAACCAACGTCACAAAATAATTGCCGAGTTATCACCGACGTGGGCAATTAAGGACCAAAAATATAATGTTTGTTCAGTTCACTTTGTAGTGTTCAAAATTGTCGTACAAATCCACATGAAAAACAGAATATATAAATATCAAAACGATGATGTCGTATAGAGTACAAAAGAGAATGAATCTAATCCATAAAAGAGTACTACAACTCAGGAACACGTTTAATTCCCATGGAATTAACATGCCCTTCATGCTTATCTTGTCGTAATGGTTTAGTGAGAGGATCTGCTATGTTATCATCTGTAGCAATCTTTTCTATCACTACCTCCTTTTGCTCCACGTAATCTCGGATTAGATGAGCTTTCCGTTGTACATGTCTAGACTTGTTGCTAGACTTAGGCTCCTTAGCTTGGAAGATGGCACCTCTATTGTCGCAATAGATGGTGATCGGGTCATTCGAACTAGGCACTACAGATAGTCCTTGTAAGAATTGACGCATCCATATCGCTTCCTTTGCGACTTCGGACGCGCATAGTACTCGGACTCAGTCGTAGAATCTGCTGTACCACTTTGTTTGGAACTCTTCCAGCTGACTGCAGCGCCATTAAGAGTAAAAACGAATCCAGACTGAGATTTTGAGTCATCTCGATCCGTTTGGAAGCTAGCATCTGCGTAACCGGTTGCGCATAGCTTTTGTTCGCCTCCATAAGTCAATGCCCAAGCTTTAGTCCTCCGTAGGTACTTAAGAATGTTCTTGACAGCCATCCAATGTGATTCACCTGGATGCTGTTGGAATCGACTTGTCATACTCAATGCATATGCCACGTCCGGACGTGTGCATATCATGGCATACATAATTGATCCTATAGCCGAGGCATAAGGAATCCGTGTCATGCGCTCTTTCTCTTCCGGTGTCTCTGGTGCCTCAGACTTGCTCAAATGCACCCCCGGAGCCATAGGAAGAAACCCCTTTTTGGAGTTAGTCATGCTGAATCTCTCTAGTATATTGTCTATATAAGACTCCTGACTGAGAGATAACATCCTACGTGATCTATCTCAATAGATACGGATGCCCAAAATTCTTTGTGCCTCACCCAGATCTTTCATCTGGAAATGGTTCTTCAACCATACTTTTACCGAAGTTAAGAGAGGTATTTCATTCCCAATCAGGAGTATGTCATCGACTTACAATATTAGGAAGACAATCTTGCTCCCACTCGACTTGATATATAGACATGGTTCCTCGACTGATCGAGTAAATACATTTTCTTTTATCACTTGGTCGAAACGATGATTCCAACTCCTAGAAGCTTGCTTAAGTCCATAAATGGAACGCTTAAGCTTGCATACTTTCTTAGGATGTTCAGGATCGATGAAACCTTCGGGTTGTACCATGTACAACTCTTCATCCAAAAAACCGTTTAAGAAGGCGGTTTTCACATCCATCTGCCAAATTTCATAGTCATGAAAAGCGGCAATCGCTAAGATAATCCGAATGGAACGCAGCATGACTACGGGTGCAAATATTTCATCGTAGTACAAACCTGCCACTTGGGTGAAACCTTTAGCAACTAGTCGTGCTTTATAGATATCTTGTTGACCTTCCACAGAATGCTTTATCTTGTAAAGCCATTTGCATTGAAGGGGACGAACCTTAGCAGGTAAGTCAACAAGATCCCATACGTTGTTCTCATACATAGAGTCCATCTCGGATTGCATGGCCGTAAGCCATAGCTTTGAGTCGGAACTAGTCATGGCACCTTTATAGGTTGCGGGTTCACTACTCGTTAAGAGTAGAATGTCATTTATGTCATGTTCCTCGACCATACCAATGTATCTGTCTGGAGGAATAGAGACTCTTCCCGACCTCCTAGGTTCCTCAGGAATATTAACCGCAGCCGGGATTGAAGGTATTGGTTCCTCCAATGGTTGCTCGGTATTTGGTTCTGGAATCTCCGACAGTTCGAAGGTTCTATTACTCTTTGCATTCTCGAGAAATTCCTTCTCTAAGAATGTCGCACTAGCCGCAACAATACTCGCTTCCTCAGCCATGACTGGAATTTCTGGAGAAGTGACTGTCTCGGCTGAAGAAGTGGAAACGGGTGAAGAATGTGGGTCTTCTTCGAACAGGTCGTTCTCGTAATAGCTTGACAGAGTACTCAGCTCTTCCTCTGTCGGTAATACCCTTTGTGTTCGTCTCAACTCGCGCAAAGATTTCTCTATCTCAGGATCAAATGGTACTAGTTCACCACCCTGTGACCTGCGCATCAAAAGAAACTACAAAAAGAATATAAGAAAAGTTTAAGGAACAGAAGTCCCTTAAACTGAGAAAGACTAAAAAATAAAACAACTAAAATTATAACTATTGCCTCCCCAGCAACGGCGCCAAAATTTGACACCCGTCGTGAGGTGTCAAAAATAAGATTTATAATTTCCAACTACAACTATAGCTAGCGGCAGTCGGGTCGAACCACAGAGAGGCAGATGTAAATTCTAGTTGTCTAAATTCAGTCTAAGGTAACAAGTGTGGGGGTTGAGTTGAATTGGTCTACAGCTAAGAGTAAATAATAAACTAGAAAGACGGATTAAACAGATAAAGAAGGAGTACTAGGATGGTCGGTTTATTAAAGCTTCACGGCGAAATACTAAACAGTCTAAATCGAACACAAGTGAGGCGGGAAACAAGAGGTCCTCTCGGTCCACTCTTAACAAATAGCATCTTTCGATCTCGCTATAGGTCCCTAATATCTCTAATACTGACTCTCGTCCTGAAGAGTGACTAACGGTCTAAACTATACCTATCTTTCGATCTCAGCACAGTTTAGTCATCTCAATTGGTGGTCAAATAACTTTCCCTATCTTTCGATCTAATGGGTCAGTCATAAATTAAGCATCTAACTTGTCGCATGAATTCGATTCGTTAAATACAACATTAAAATCAATTAAAACGAAGGGTAACCTTACGAGGTCAGTCGATCGACCGAGAATGTCAGTCGATCGACTGACACGCGAATCAGGTCGTGTTCAATACTTTGCCGCCTACGCTAAAATTCGCCTACATCCTAGCACAAATAATCTAGCTACTCATGCTAAGGGTAAAAACAATAATAATAACGATGAAACTAACCACTGAATTCATGCTTGAAACGACAAAGTAAACAATTAACTTAAACAAATGAATTGGCTTTGGGAACTTAACTAGCAATTCTATACTAATGAAAATAAAGAAGAACTAAAATTAGGGCAGAAGAATACCGAGATTGCAAAGGAAAGACTAGGAATAAGAACTGAAAATCTAATGCTCAACAATAATCCAAACCCTAATTCTGATATTGAAAGTGAAATTTAGATCCTAAACTAGATGTAAAAACGACTAGAAAATCTGAATGTTTATGTTACGTTATATAGCAAACATACGTAACTTTTATTTCCAAAACCTAAAACATAGTGGGCTTATGCTTCCTCGATCTTTTAATTCTCGCCTGCGGAATAGCGATTTGGTCGATCGATCGATCATGGTGGTCGATCGACGGTCTTCGATGAAATAGCTTCGAACCCGATGGTTGGTCGATCGACTGATTGCATTGGTCGATCGACTGTTCTAGCTGCTATTTGACTTCTGAAAACTCGTAGACTTGTCTTTTGGGTTTTGAATTGCGCACCAAGCTCATTCCTCGGGTGAATACTTCATGTCATATGCAATGCAGGATACTCGGGGACGGATTTAGCTCGATTTCCGCTGGATTCTTCACATTTCTGCAATAATATACAAAAATACGGAAGTAGACGGAAATAGGGAGAAATGTAGCATAAACTACATGAATGAGCTCTGAAATGCGTGTAAAATGGGATGTAAAACATCATATAAAAGACACGCATCAGACAGCCTAATATATTAATCATGGATTCATACATATTGTTTAATTGCGTGTAGTTATAATTGTGGAGTTTTTGTCCTGAAGTTTTTGAGTGCGTTGGACGATGTGGACCAAAAGTGAATATTTTGAGGTATGTTCATTAGTATACGAAAATAAAGCCTTATATTCTACAAAATTGGGTTGTGTATACTTCATTAATATTCGTCACTCTTTTGCAGGACTTAACGGAATATTGAAAGTCGATAATTTTGAAACTTCTTAAATGGGGTAAAAATACTAAAAAGGTACACTTCCTTGTCTTAAAAATGATGTGAAATCCATTTCTTCATAACTTAGGTGAATATCTAACGAATGATCTCAATATCCAATTGCTATCCTTCCTTTGTAGGGGGTGTTCCATCATTTGTTCACATCTTAGCGTTGTTTCCCTTTTGATCTGATCAGCAACCATAGTAGGCCTGGGTATACAGTCCTCAAATTTGCATTTATTACGTTGCATCCAAATAGCATACACACAAGCACTGATCAAAACAGCAATATATTTCTTCTGCAACTTCGATTTCCAGCAGTTCAGTAATCAAGATAGGTAATCGTTTTTATTCATTTTGATCCCAATCCATTCCTTAATGTAATTCAAAAGCTTAAAACTGTATTCACATTGGAAAAACAGATGAGAGAATATCTTATCTGTAGTATGGCACAAATAGCAGCTACGACTATTAGCAATACCCAAGTCGTTGCGTTTAGTGCTTGTATTTAATGCACAACCAGTTTATCATGCTAACCAGTTTTAAGGTCGTATTTCTTAAGAGTTTTATTTCTGCTTTTGTGAACCCCGGAAGTTCTATTGTGAAACTAAATGGTAATATTGTGAAAATAGAAGGTGATATCTTGAAACGTGGATGCAATGCTTGTAATCGTTCTTAAGAGTTTTTATTCCTTCTTTTGTGAATCTTAACCCTTATATTGTGAAACTAGGAGGTGATATTGTAAAACTAGAAGCCGATATTGTGAAACTAGGCCTGAATGCTTGGACTCGTTTTCTTAAAAGTTTAGGATATCCGTCGCCCTTGTTTGATCCCATTCCCCCTCGGAAAGGGTTCAACCTACCCTTTTAGGGTTGTCTTTTGAGCCTAGTGTCCGTAAAATAAGGGAAAGGGTGTAGCACTCTTCCTAATCCAGCCCTAAACACTTTCCCGTCCCATTTTAGGATACCCGGCCCCCTAGTTTTAATCTCGTCCACGAAAAAGGGATCACTCGGCCCCTCTAGAGTGTCTTTTGGTCTTTCAGCCGTTCGAATGAGAAGTATATTGCGATATTTTGAAACTAAATTGTGATCCTTACTAAATCCTAGTACTCTCTCTTAATAATTTGTTTTCCTACTTTTGTGAATCCTAGAACTTCCGTTGTGAATTTGGGAGGTGATCTTGTGAACAAGATGGCAATATTGTGAAACTAACTTGTGATCCTTGTACTCAATGCTAGTACTCTTTCTCTTAATAATTTCTCTTCCAGCTTTTGTGAATCCTAGAACTTCTTTTGTGAAACTGGGAGGTGATCTTTTGAAACAATATGACGATATTGTGAAACTAACTTGTGATCCTTGTACTCAATGCTAGTACTCTCTCTTAATAATTTTGCTTCTTGCTTTTGTGAATACTAGAACTTCTTTTGTGAAACTAGGAGGCGATCTTTTGAAACTAGACTCTTTATACTTTCAAATTTTGCCTGAATGCTTGGCCTTGTTTTCTTACGAGTATTTACTTCTGCTTCTATGATTTCTTAGAGCTTGTATTATGAAGCTTGTACGTAATACTGTAAAACTTATTCATGTATGCACCATGCAACTGGAACGTGCTTTTATGAAACATGAACTTCTATGTCTGAAATTGTTTAGTTCTGATATTTTTCCCTACCTTGGTGAATTACAGTGTTCACTTCACGAGGCTACCTCTAGTATGAAGCGAGCTAGTATGAAGCGAGAGCGGCTTTATTAGTAAGGACAAGAGAGTGACGGTCTTTGCATCTGTTGAACCAGCTACCACTTCAGAACCAGCTACAGAAAAAAGGATTTATAAAGATACATTGCCTTCGTTGAGGAATCGGATATCAACTTCTGGGATTTACAGTTTCATCAACAATGAGAAGAGTCCACCATCTGATAACCAGATAAATGCCATCAAACAAATGGGATTCAGTACTGGCCTCTTACTCCTTCAAACTGATATGGTTCTGAGATGGATAGTGAGGTGGGATGATGTGAAGTCGTTTTGCAAGTAAACGATCCTTCTGAGATGGATCTTGAGGTGTTCAATAGCCGAGTCCGTTCAACCGCCTTGTTATGGACATACGTTTTTTTGTCTCTTGCTTCAGCTCGCTTGTTATAACGTGAAAATGAAGTGACGTCTGTAACTTCTTGATGATGGTATTTTTAAACTTGTGTGAGTTTGACCTTAGAATCTTATGCTTGTATCTTGATTAATACTCAGTCATATTATTGTAAATTGTAACCCAATGCAGCAACGAATAAAAATGGTGAAATTCGGCCATCTGACCTTGTTTGTTTGTAATGGTACCAAGAATTGATTAGTCTTGTATATGAAAGATCATAGATCCATATTAGACTCTCTAATAAAATAAATTTATGTCATAAATTATTGTTAATGTGATCTATGTAACATGCATGCTAATATGAAAGCATAAAAAGAAAGTATAAGGAAAAACAATTTCCTTACATTGAATATAAGGTAAAATAGGCACAAATTAGTTCTCCTTACTAATTTGTTCTTGAGCTAAAATGATGTGGATGATCCTCCTTGAAAAACCTTCAACTAGAAAGTCACCTCCAAGTTGCACCCAAGAACTACCCAAAAACTGGTCATGTAAGACACCAGTTATAGGCTCTAAATCTCAGAAATATGATGTAGTTTGCCAATTTTCAAAGTCAAGTCTCAAGTTCAGCAAATAATTTACGAAAACTCGTAGATATGCAATTACGATTCTACTAATAACATGTCAATCAAGCAAGGCTCGGGCAAAAACATGTGCAAATGCTATATCATGCTTGAAATACTACCGTTCCGACTCGACCTATATGCTAAAATAAACGTGCATTTTATGGAAATTTTTGAAATTTTTAAATTTTTTTGAATTTCGTATATATATAAAATGAAATGAACAATGCAAAACAGAATGTAAACGTGAATGAAAGCAAATGATATGCGACGCAAAACCCTTCCCCAAACCAAATCGCACAATGTCCCCATTGTGCAAAATCATGTAATGAAGAAAAGAGAAATGGGAATTTGCGTAAATTGAAATAAATAAACAAGACGTGAAGTGGAAATCGGGAACTTACAAGACTTTAAGCGCAAAGAAAAGAAAACTCCCAAACCAAAGATGAGCTAGGAGGTTTCAAAGAGATGGCAATGCGGTGCTACTAATAGGTACCTGAAAAGACAAACAAAATCCACGCATAAAATCGAGAAGATAATTTAAAGCGGTAAAATTGTGCACAAATGAGAAAATAGAAGAAATAAATAATTGGACGGAAAATAAAGTGGAGTAGAAAACTCCCTTAACTCCGCATATCGACCAAACACAGTAGGGGAAAGGTCGTGAACAGGTACAGCAGCGTCCTTGGTCGATCGACTAAGGACAACTGTCGATCGACCAATGTGTCAGGAACAGTAGCTCCTGGAAGGTGCAACTCAGTCGATCGACCAATGTGGCCAGTCGATCGACTGAAAGTACTGCTGTACTCTTGATTTCTTCGTATTTGCTCAATAACTTGAGCTAATGAGGTCTAAAAACCTGCAAGTGCACAATAATACGCGCCCAAAATTGCGCAAAACCCAAAATAAAGTCTCAAACGTATAAAATCCTAAGCAAGCAAAATAAAATGCGAAGTTTTCGCGCACACAAAAGCAATAAAAAGTGTCTTAACAAAAGAAAATAAAATGAAGTTTATGAAGAGCTCGATCAACTAATAGTTGATCAAGAATGACCACGGTATAGCCCACTTCGTCGGCTTCTGGCTACTCGAGGTAGCCTCAATGGTGCTTATTTGAGCAGCTGCACCCTTCTTAGCTTCCATGTCCGTATTGCTCAACGGATCAACCTTCTCATCATCTCCCTAGCCAAGGATCTCTTCGGCCTTGTCATAATCCAAATCAGACTTTCTGGCTTTGACCGGCTCGTCATCAACAACTTCATCAATTCCATAGCTCAAGCAACCAAGACCTCCTCTTTGAATTATAGGCTTCTTCGCAGTTGTAGTAACTTGCAGCTCTTCCTTTCCCAAACCAGCCCCTGCATTATCAAAAATAGACAAATCTTCCTCCAATTTGCTCCCAGTCTGGGGCGGAGTGGTTAACACAGAAGTAGTAATAGAGACAGGCAATTCAGGAAGCACAAAGTACGATTTCTTCTCAGAGACTGTATTACAAGTCACAGGCCACATGGGGTCCTTTTTCTTAGCAGGTTGGGCAAAGACAATAGAATGCTTTCCCACTTTGAAAGTCAAGGTTCCTAGACCGACATCTATGACTGCACCAGCAGTGTGCAGAAATGGCATACCCAAAATAATGGGTATATGAGCATCCTCAGGCATGTCAAGTACAACAAAGTCAACGGGGAAAAAGAACTTCCCTATTTGGACAGGGATGTCCTCTAAGACCCCTATTGGCTGGACCGCAGATCGGTCAGCCATCTGAACTGTCATATTTGTCACTGCAAACCTAGTCAATTTAAGCTTCCTAGCTAGACTCAAAGGCATGACGCTTATACTAGCTCCTAAGTCACATAATGCCTTCTCAATAGAGAAGGTACCTATATTGCAAGGAACATAAAAGCTACCCGGGTCCTCTAGCTTATGGGGTGCAGTGTGAGACAAGTAAGAGCATGACTCTTTAGTTAAAGCGACAGTGTGAACATGTTCAAGCGACTTTTTCTTTGACAAGAGTTATTTCATGAATTTAGTGTATGCCGGCACCTGGTTAACTAACTCAAGGAAGGGTACCTGAACATTCAAGCTACGAATAACTTTTTCAAACTTACTGAAAGATACCTGTTCCTTTGTTGGCACTAGTCTCTCCGGATATGGGGCTGTAAGAAGTACCTTAGCCCTCTCCTCTAGGTTACGCATGCCGACATCCGTGGACTTAGGCTGGAAGTCCACTACTTTCTCCTTGTTAAAGCTTGAATCCTCCTCAGACCGTCTCAAATGTGAGCCATTAACCGTCGTCGGATCGAACTTCGGAATTGGGATGGACCCATCAAAGACTTGGTCCGGCCCTAACACTTTCGAGTCTGTCGTGCCCCGAAACAAATAGTCCCTCAAGTTATCGGGCATCGGAGGACGAACAATCTCGCTATCAGCAGTAATCTTGGTCGATCGACCACTCTCCTCAGTCGATCGACCGGGGTGCACAGTTCCAGAAGCTCCTGTAACCCGCATATCAGTCGATCGACTGGGTGTATCAGTCGATCGACTGATATACCTTGTAGACGCCTTTTTCTTTGAATTATTCGTTTCAGCTTTCTTTTGACTCGGATTTGCCTCATTCTTTTCAACAGCATCCTCGACCATGGCAGGCCCCTCCAGGGTGGACCCACTCATTAATGTGATGGCGTTTAAGGTCTCCTTTTGGTCGGTTTGAGTCGGCAAGTGTCCCGGAGCTCGAGAGGTACTCTTACTAGCCAATTGAGCAATTTGGCTCTCTAGTAGCTTCATCCCGGCCTCTCGTGCTTGGGACTCCTTTAGCAACAAGGTTTTGAACTTAGCAAAATCAGAACTTTGAGATTGTTGTTGCTGCTGCGGCACATAAGGAGGTTTCTGATATTGTTGTTGCTTTTGATGAGGGGGCACATAGGGATGCTACTGCGGAGGTGGAGTGGGATTTTGGACATTCTGGCTACTCCACCTCAGGTTGGGATGAACATTAGGCTCATAGTAGGTGTTTGTCTGCCTATAATGTTGGAAGGCAGCACAAGACTCAAAGGGACTTGGGCAATTCTTCGAAACGTGTCCCTCAGCTCCACACCTTTCACAGACGAAAGGACCATCTGACACAGCATTTACTTGGTACATCCCACCTTTAGAAGCTCCTCCTAATTCATATTTGTCAAATCTTGCAGTGAGAGCTTCAAGTGCAGCAACAGAGGAAGATTCAGCAGCTCTCCTCTGGTTCCCTCTGGAATTCCCATACTCAGCCTTATGGGTAGCTAGATCGTTAATGATCTTCCAACCCTTGGTTGCTCCCAAATTTTCAAAGAAATCGGCCATTGGGTCATGATCCAAAATAGCCCTCGATCGTCATACAGCCCATTATAGAAATGATTGCACAAGCTCCATTTTTCGAAACCATGATGCGGTATGGTTCGCACCAGCTTCTTAAATCGGACCCATGCCTCGTGGAAGTTCTCATCCGTCCCTTGTTTGAAACTTGTGATTTGGGCTCTAATAGCGATCGTCTTTGAAGCAGAAAAGTATTTCTTGTAAAATGCCAATGCCAAGGAATTCCAGTCGGTGATCCCATGAACGGCTCGGTCCGATCTCTATACCACTCCCTTGCAAAGATCACGAAGGAGAAGATAAACATGGTCTCCTTGATCTGGTCTTGGGTCACGCCGGCGGGTGGGGGTATGGAACAGCAGTAGTCAATAAAGGTCTCCATATGCTTAGCTGCATCTTCATTTGCAGCTCCCCCAAACTGGTTTCTCTCAACCATATTGATGTATGAAGGCTTTGGTTCGAACTTCCTGGCATCTCCTGGTAATTCGAACCCCTTATATAAATTTTCAGCTGTCGGCTCAGAATGACTAGCTATACTCGCTTCCTCGCCATGACCGGAATTTCTGGAGAAGTGACTGTCTCGGCTGAAGAAGTGGAAACGGGTGAAGAATGTGGGTCTTCTTCGAACAGGTCGTTCTCGTAATAGCTTGACAGAGTACTAAGCTCTTCCTATGTCGGTAATACCCTTTATGTTCGTCTCAACTCGCGCAAATATTTCTCTATCTCAGGATCAAATGGTTGATGCGGTCGTTTCTACACCAAAAATAAAATACCTAGATTACTACTAACAGAAGTCAGCGGTAAGTAGGGTCGATCTCCACAGGGAGGCTAAGTTGCTATCTATCCGTTTAATTCGGTCCATCGGGGTGTCACGGTGTGGGGTTTTGAATTGATATTCTAAACTAAAGACTAAAGCGAGGGAAATAAATAAGAGAAATTAACAAGAAGAGAGAAGGGAGTATGCTAGAGTCGGTCCACCGTGGCAGCTATCAGATCTTATACTATCGGGAATACTAAGGCGATTAGACTATTGATAAGAAGAGCTATGGTCGTCACCTTTCGGTCCTTAAACCGCCCTAGAGCGTAAACAGCTTAACTTTCGCCCTCACTGCAATACCCTATTGTAATTAAGCAAGCCTTCCCTTCCAATCTTTCGATCTAGGTCAGGGTTAACTAAATTTATGGTCTCCTGCATGCATTCATTCGACGGATAACAATTAAATTGCCTAATACAATTCTTATCGCAGGGCTAATCTATTTAATACAATTAAAGCATTGCTACCACGGCTTCCTTAATCCTAACATACTAAGGGGAATTTAGCTAGACATGGAATTAATAAGAATAATAAATAAAGAGGGAGAGGGAATAATAACCATTAAATAAAAAGAGAGAAAGGAAGAAAGAATTACTGAATTAAAGAGATCCTAAATGAACAGAATAAAAGTAACAGTGTATAGAGAAAAGGGGAAGAGCAACGTGATCCTTGGATGATTACAAATGACAACCTTTACTCCTATTTATAAGAAAATAGGAATAGGATTAAACCTAATGACGGAAAATAACTAAAAAGCCCAGCCCGTCAGCAAAATCCACTCGATCGAGTAACTAAATCACTCGATCGAGCAAAGGCATAAAAGGAACTGGTCGATCGAAAGGAAACATAGTCGATCGAGTACTTATTCATCCTAAAACCACTCGATCGAGAAGAAGTGGCTCTCGATCGAGCAAATGGGCTCTCGATCGAATAGAAATAGTTCTCCATCGAGCACTTCTCGGTAGCGTAATTCCGCTTCGCGCACTGAACTTCAAACGGCTGCCATTTCTTCGTTACTTGGTCAAACAGGGTGATTCCGGTGGCATTGGAAATCTAAAAGGACA
This sequence comes from Silene latifolia, assembly GCF_048544455.1. Taxonomy (NCBI): domain Eukaryota; kingdom Viridiplantae; phylum Streptophyta; class Magnoliopsida; order Caryophyllales; family Caryophyllaceae; genus Silene; species Silene latifolia. The sequence continues at coordinate 27,576,958 of NC_133538.1, forward strand.
AACTTTCATCTCCAATTGGAATCACCTGAATATCTGTTGTAGAACTCGAGATATGGCTCTTAAAAGCAGGAACTAGCAAATTGAAGCACTCTCTTGGCTCGCCTAACTTCCTTACTCCAATGCGCATCTCAAAATAGCTTCATTACCGCTCCAAATTCAACTCATCTCCTAAATGCATGCGTAAGGACATGTTTTAGGCTTGTTTTCACTCCTTTCGGGTTCATTCCTGCAAATAAGACAAAATAACCCAAAGTAGCATATTCGGGGCATTTCGTAGCATAAAACCACGGTAAAATCATAGAGATGCGTGCATAAAATAGGCTAAAAGGACTATATAAAATGCACGTATCAAATCTCCCCAAACCAAACCTTTACTCGTCCCCGAGTAAACTAAAATGCAACTAATGGAACGGAAAAGATAACTCAGAGCCAGCTACAAATGCCCACTTAAGCCAATTTAATGCGAGCAAACTAACACTTATAGCTAAACAAACAAATGCAAACGAGTTATAAGATGTTTATAATAAAGCTGAACCGCCGACCTTGCAAGACCTTTAACAATGGACTCTCACGGGTCACTCTTCTCTCATGAAGCAAAGGGTAAGCATATATATGTAAGAGAGAAAGAAAAATAGTCGCTCACCTAAACTACGACCCACATAAACATGCATGCAGCTAATATGATAGACAATTCTAACTACCAAACATACATTCCAACCTAACAAGGTCCTGTCACAGCCGAGGGCTTACAAAAATATGGTAAAGTGAGGCAATGGGTAAGAAAAGGCAAAACATTTATGGGAATGTGGAGGTATAGGTGATCAAGCTAGTACCTAAACAAAACCATATGAAACATATCCATTTCCAACTCAATTATGAATTTAAGCACATGCCCTTCATTTGGCACAAAACTCACCAAACCAAACTAGAAATACTCCTCAAATGATATAAGATAGAACATAAGTGTGAAACCGTCTCATGAAACATCAATCTTTTTTCGAAATCTTTTTCCTTTCTTTTTCTATTTTTTCTTTCTTTCGGTTTCTTCTTTTCTTTTTTTCTGATTTTTCTTTTTTTTTTTCAATTCTTTTTCACTTCTTTTTCACTTCTTTTTCTCATCAACCTCCTTTTCTTCATAAATTACCAACTCCAAATCAATATGATATGAGCCAAGATTTGATACAATAGACAATATACCGCAGAACAATCTAAACTAGCTTGACAAGGCAAAAATCAACTGGATGTAGTTAAGGGTCAACAGGCAAATTTGACTAATGTGGAGTTTATGGGTAAAAATGAAAGAAAAGGGAATTAAATAAGCACCTCCCCCGCATGTGACACCAACCACTAACCCGAATGTATGACGGCAAAAAGCAATTGAATTTCATATACGTGCAAATTGATGATACATGTTCTGCAAGGAGTAACTACTCACAATCCTACATGAAACTGGTCATAAATGACACCAGTTTATAAGGCTCTAATTCCTTAGAAATTATAAGTAGGTTGCCAAAATTTCAGGTCAAGTCTATTCGTTCAGCTAAATTTTAACATTAACTCGTAGACATGCAATAAGACAAAGTTAGAAGATAACATTTTAATGCAAGGCTTAAGCAAAAAGACAATTGTAGTGCAATTTCATCATTGAAATCTACCGTTCCGACTCAACCTATATGCTAAAATAAACGTGAAAATTTTTGAATTTTTAACAATTTTTCAAAGTTTTATTGAATTTTTGAATTTTTTAACAAAAATAAACAACAATGCAAACATAAATTAAACGTGATAACCGAAATGCAAAAAAAAACAAAGTGCGGACACGAGATATGGATGCATAACCTCCCCAAACCAAACCGTACAATGCCCTCATTGTACCAAAACATGGAAAGGAAATGCAAACTGAAAGAGGAAGAGAAAGTAAGTGCGGAAAAACTCACAAAATAGCGCGAATAAGGGGACCTCCCCAAACCGACCATGAAATGGGAGGTTGCTAAGGCCCTAAAACCGTCTCGGAAGCTAATCCAAGTCAATAACACTCGATCAAGAGGGATAGTAGCTGATCGAGTAACATGGGCGTCTAAAATCGCTCGATCGATCGGAATAGTGGTCGATCGAGTGGTTCTCTAATCTGCAGGTGGTCGATCGAGTAACATCTTCACTCGATCGAGTGGATTCATCAGCAAAAGTGCTCGATCGAGTAGAATGACTACTCGATCGAGTGATCCTCGTGTAATTCTGCAAAACGCAATAAAAAAGCCCGCAACTAACCAAAACAAGCTTAATCGAGACCGTCTATGGTATAATAACCATTTATTACAACTTAAGGTAAATAAAAATGTAGAAATAAATCGCCGGGTTGCCTCCCCGGTAGCGCTAACTTCATCAGTCCCAGCTCGACCTTCTTTTTCTTCGAGCCTCTATAATTAAATACAATCAAAACAGCTCAAAGCGCGCGAACTTTGTCAAATAGTGCGCATGTGCTACACAACAGCATAAGTAGCACCAAAGTGGTATACAGAAATAGGAAATAAAAATGTTTAACTTTTTAAGCCGAACAAATTTCCTATGAGCGCTCCCAAATTTATCCACAAAATAAAGGAACGCGGGAGCAATTGTCAATATATAAGGGTCCCGATTCAGATTAGCAAACTTGAAATGATAAGGACGGTGAAAATTTGTTAAATTATGCGTCCACATATGAGAGGGTGTAGCATTAAAAGAAGGAGCACAAATTAAACGAGGCAATATACTGTTAAAACAAACAATAATGAAATTATCGCTTACTACCTCGGGTTGGTCGCTCTCAACGACGGAATCACTGACAAAGGAATGCATTACCTCATCCGTGCTAGGAGCAATTACCGTCTCAGCTGCTTCTTCATCAACCTCCTCAGTGGAACCCATCCCGTAAATCGCAGCTTCAAGTGTATCCGACTCGGCTGTGAATAAGGGAGGTTCACCGTAACCTTCATCATCGTCAAACTCGTCATCCAATATGAACCCAAGTGACGAATAAAAGCTCCCAATGGCCAATTCAGTCGATCGAGCAAAATAATCACTCGATCGACCACTTTCCTCCCGCATCTCACTCGATCGAGTAACAAAATCGCTCGATCGAGCACTTTCCTCATGCATGTCACTCGATCGAGAAGAGATATTACTCGATCGAGGACTTTCTTCCTGTACGGTGATATCCCCGCATGCATTCGGAAATACGATAGAAAGTCGTCATCCGAAATATAGAAATCATTTTCAGCATTGGGCAACGCGGGTTCTTCATGGGAAAAACCGCTCTTGGTCAAGCACACCTCTTCTGGTTGCCGAGCAACCAACCCAGCTGTTAACCGAGCAATTTCAGACTGCAGTTCAGTGACTTGAGCACCCATATTTCTATCATATTCTAGAATTAAGGATTTCAGCTCCGCGATTTCTTTTTTCTGTATATCACGAGGATCTTGTTGCGGTGGCCATTGATGGGGTGGATGTGGCGGCACAACTACGGCGCATTGTGCTCAAGAAGACCACATCCCCAAGATTTCTTCCTTTCCCAACTAGCGGGCTTCTCGGCTTGGGCTTCAAACTGAGCAATTAGTCGGGAGACAGATGTCATCTTGGCAAGGGGGATCGAAGGTACTCAAGCCTTCCCTTCGATAATCTCCCTCGCAGCTTTGCTTAATACACCCGTAGGCCTATCAAAACAAAGACTAAAGAAAGAGATAAGAACGACCTCAAGGTACTTAGTCTTCCCTTGAGGCGAAAGGACAAACAAAATAAAATGAGATAAAAGCGTCGCCTCCCCGACAACGGCGCCAAAATTTGATGCGGTCGTTTCTACACCAAAAATAAAATACCTAGATTACTACTAACAGAAGTCAGCGGTAAGTAGGGTCGATCTCCACAGGGAGGCTAAGTTGCTATCTATCTGTTTAATTCGGTCTGTCAGGGTGTCACAAAGGTGTGGGGTTTTGAATAGATATTCTAAACTAAAGACTAAAGCGAGGAAATAAATAAGAGAAATTAACAAAGAGAGAGAGGGAGTATGCTAGGAGTCGGTCCACCGTGGCAGCTATCAGATCTTATACTATAGGGAATACTAAGGCGATTAGACTATTGATAAGAAGAGCTATGGTCGTCACCTTTCGGTCCTTAAACCGCCCTAGAGCGTAAAAACGACTTAACTTTCGCCCTCACCGCAATACCCTATTGTAATTAAGCAAGCCTTCCCTTCCAATCTTTCGATCTAGGTCAGGGTTAACTAAATTTATGGTCTCCTGCATGCATTCATTCGACGGATAACAATTAAATTGCCTAATACAATTCTTATCGCAGGGCTAATCTATTTAATACAATTAAAGCATTGCTACCACAGCTTCCTTAATCCTAACATACTAAGGGGAATTCAGCTAGACATGGAATTAATAAGAATAATAAATAAAGAGGGAGAGGGAATAATAACCATTAAATAAAAAGAGAGAAAGGAAGAAAGAATTACTTTTGAATTAAAGAGATCCTAAATGAACAGGAATAAAAGTAACAGTGTATAGAGAAAAGGGGAAGAGCAACGTGATCCTTGGATGATTACAAATGACAACCTTTACTCCTATTTATAATAAAATAGGAATAGGATTAAACCTAATGACGGAAAATAACTAAAAAGCCCAGCCCGTCAGCAAAATCCACTCGATCGAGTAACTAAATCACTCGATCGAGCAAAGGCATAAAAGGAACTGGTCGATCGAAAGGAAACATAGTCGATCGAGTACTTATTCATCCTAAAACCACTCGATCGAGAAGAAGTGGCTCTCGATCGAGCAAATGGGCTCTCGATCGAATAGAAATAGTTCTCCATCGAGCACTTCTCAGCGCGTAATTCCTGCTTCGCGCACTGAACTTCAAACGGCTGCCATTTCTTAGTTACTTGGTAAAACAAGGTGATTCCGGTGGCATTGGAAAGCTAAAAGGACAAACGTTCATCCCCAATTGGAATCCCCTGAATATCTGTTGTAGAACTCGAGATATGGCTCTTACAAGCAGGAACTAGCAAATTGAAGCACTCTCTTGGCTCGCCTAACTTCCTTACTCCAATGCGCATCTCAAAATAGCTTCATTACCGCTCCAAATTCAACTCATCTCCTAAATGCATGCGTAAGGACATGTTTTAGGCTTGTTTTCAGTCCTTTCGGGTTCATTCCTGCAAATAAGACAAAATAACCCAAAGTAGCATATTCGGGGCATTTCGTAGCATAAAACCACGGTAAAAGCATAGAGATGCGTGCATAAAATAGGCTAAAAGGACTATATAAAATGCACGTATCAATGGTACTAGTTCACCACCCTGTGACCAGCGCATAAGAAGAAACTACAAAAAGAATATAAGAAAAGTTTAAGGAACAGAAGTCCCTTAAACTAAGAAAGACTAAAAAATAAAACAACTAAAATTAGAACTATTGCCTCCCCGGCAACGGCGCCAAAATTTGATACCCGTCGTGAGGTGTCAAAAATAAGATTTATAATTTCCAACTACAACTATAGCTAGCGGCAGTCGGGTCGAACCACAGAGAGGCAGATGTAAATTCTAGTTGTCTAAATTCAGTCTAAGGTAACAAGTGTGGGGATTGAGTTGAATTGGTCTACAGCTAAGAGTAAATAATGAACTAGAAAGACGGATTAAACAGATAAAGAAGGAGTACTAGGATGGTCGGTTTATTAAAGCTTCGGCGGCAGCATACTAAACAGGTCTTAATCGAACACAAGTGAGGCGGGAAACAAGAGGTCCTCTCGGTCCACTCTTAACAAATAGCATCTTTCGATCTCGCTATAGGTCCCTAATATCACTAATACTGACTCTCGTCCTAAAGAGTGACTTACGGTCTAAACTATACCTATCTTTCAATCTCAGCACAGTTTAGTCATCTTAATTGGTGGTCAAATAACTTTCCCTATCTTTCGATCTAATGGGTCAGTCATAAATTAAGCATCTAACTTGTCGCATGAATTCGATTCGTTAAATACAACATTAAAATCAATTAAAACGAAGGGTAACCTTAAGAGGTCAGTCGATCGACCGAGAATGTCAGTCGATTGACTGACACGCGAATCAGGTCGTGTTCAATACTTTGCCGCCTACGCTAAAATTCGCCTACATCCTAGCACAAATAATCTAGCTACTCATGCTAAGGGTAAAAATAATAATAATAACGATGAAACTAACCACTGAATTCATGCTTGAACCGACAAAGTAAACAATTAACTTAAACAAATGAATTGGCTTTGGGAACTTAACTAGCAATTCTATACTAATGAAAATAAAGAAGAACTAAAATTAGGGCAGAAGAATAACGAGATTGCAAAGGAAAGATTAGGAATAAGAACTGAAAATCCAATGCTCAACAATAATCCAAACCCTAATTCTGATATTGAATGTGAAATTTAGATCCGAAACTAGATGTAAAAACTGACTAGAAAACTGAATGTTTATGTTACGTTATATAGAAAACATACGTAACTTTTATTTCCAAAACCTAAAACATAGTGGGCTTATGCTTCCTCAGTCTTTTAATTCTCGTCTGGAATAGCATTTTGGTCGATCGACTGATCATGGTGGTCGATCGACTGGTCTTCAGTAAACAGTAACTTCTGGAACCCGATGGTTGGTCGATCGACTGATTGCATTGGTCGATCGACTGCTCTAGCTGCTATTTGACTTCTAAAAACTCGTGGACTTGTCTTTTGGGTTTTGAATTGCGCACCAAGCTCATTCCTCGGGTGAATACTTCATGTCATATGCAATGCAGGATACTCGGGGACGGATTTAGCTCGATTTCCGCTGGATTCTTCACATTTCTGCAATAATATACAAAAATACGGAAGTAGACGGAAATAGGGAGAAATGTAGCATAAACTACATGAATGAGCTCTGAAATGCGTGTAAAATGGGATGTTAAACATCATATAAAAGACACGCATCCGACAGCCTAATATATTAATCATGGATTCATACATATTATTTAATCGCGTGTAGTTATAATTGTGGAGTTTTTGTCCTGAAGTTTTTGAGTGCGTTGGACGATGTGGACCAAAAGTGAATATTTTGAGGTAAGTTCATTAGTATACGAAAATAAAGCCTTATATTCTACAAAATTGGGTTGAGTATACTTCATTAATATACGTCACACTTTTGCAGGACTTAACGGAATATTGAAAGTCGATAATTTTGAAACTTCTTAAATGGGGTAAAAATACTAAAAAGGTACACTTCCTTGTCTTAAAAATGATGTGAAATCCATTTCTTCATAACTTAGGTGAATATCTAACGAATGATCTCAATATCCAATTGCTATCCTTCCTTTGTAGGGGGTGTTCCATCATTTGTTCACATCTTAGCGTTGTTTCCCTTTTAATCTGATCAGCAACCATAGTAGGCCTGGGTATAAAGTCCTCAAATTTGCATTTATTACGTTGCATCCAAACAGCATACACACAAGCACTGATCACAACAGCAATATATTTCTTCTGCAACTTCGATTTCCAGCAGTTCAGTAATTAAGATAGGTAATCGTTTTTATTCATTTTGATCCCAATCCATTCCTTAATGTAATTCAAAAGCTTAAAACTGTATTCACATTGGAAAAACAGATGAGAGAATATCTTATCTGTAGTATGGCACAAATAGCAGCTACGACTATTAGCAATACCCAAGTCGTTGCGTTTAGTGCTTGTACTTAATGCACAACCAGTTTATCATGCTAACTAGTTTTAAGGTCGTATTTCTTAAGAGTTTTATTTCTGCTTTTGTGAACCCCGGAAGTTCTATTGTGAAACTAAATGGTAATATTGTGAAAATAGAAGGTGATATCTTGAAACATGGATGCAATGGTTGTAATCGTTCTTAAGAGTTTTTATTCCTTCTTTTGTGAATCTTAACCCTTATATTGTGAAACTAGGAGGTGATATTGTGAAACTAGAAGCCGATATTGTGAAACTTAGCCTGAATGCTTGGACTCGTTTTCTTAAAAGTTTAGGATATCCGTCTCCCTTGTTTGATCCCATTCCCCCTCGGAAAGGGTTCAACCTACCCTTTTAGGGTTGTCTTTTGAGCCTAGTGTCCATAAAATAAGGGAAAGGGTGTAGCACTCTGCCTAATCCAGCCCTAAACGCTTTCCTGTCCCATTTTAGGATACCCGGCCCCCTAGTTTTAATCTCGTCCACGAAAAAGGGATCACTCGGCCCCTCTAGAGTGTCTTTTGGTCTTTCGGCCGTTCGAATGAGAAGTATATTGCGATATTTTGAAACTAAATTGTGATCCTTACTAAATCCTAGTACTCTCTCTTAATAATTTGTTTTCCTACTTTTGTGAATCCTAGAACTTCTGTTGTGAATCTGGGAGGTGATCTTGTGAACAAGATGGCAATATTGTGAAACTAACTTGTGATCCTTGTACTCAATGCTAGTACTCTTTCTCTTAATAATTTCTCTTCCAGCTTTTGTGAATCCTAGAACTTCTTTTGTGAAACTGGGAGGTGATCTTTTGAAACAAGATGAGGATATTGTGAAACTAACTTGTGATCCTTGTAATCAATGCTAGTTCTCTCTCTTAATAATTTTGCTTCTTGCTTTTGTGAATACTAGAACTTCTTTTGTGAAACTAGGAGGCGATCTTTTGAAACTAGACTCTTTATACTTTCAAATTTTGCCTGAATGCTTTGCCTTGTTTTCTTACTAGTGTTTACTTCTGCTTCTATGATTTCTTAGAGCTTGTATTATGAAGCTTGTACGTAATACTGTAAAACTTATTCATGTATGCACCATGCAACTGGAACGTGCTTTTATGCAACATGAACTTCTATGTCTGAAATTTTTTAGTTCTGATATTTTTCCCTACCTTGGTGAATTATAGTGTTCACTTCACGAGGCTACCTCTAGTATGAAGCGAGCTAGTATGAAGCGAGAGCGGCCTGTTAGTAAGGACATTAGTGAGGGTGCTGCATCTGTTGAACCAGCTACCACTTCAGAACCAGCTACAGAAAAAAAGGATTTATAAAGATACATTGCCTTCGTTGAGGACTCGGATATCTCCTTCTGGGATTTACAGTTTCATCAACAATGAGAAGAGTCCACCATCTGATAACCAGATAAATGCCATCAAACAAATGGGATTCAGTACTGGCCTCTTACTCCTTCAAACTGATATGGTTCTGAGATGGATAGTGAGGTGGGATGATGTGATGTCGTTTTGCAAGTAAACGATCCTTCTGAGATGGATCTTGAGGTGTTCAATAGCCGAGTCCGTTCAACCGCCTTGTTATGGACATATGTTTTTTTTGTCTCTTGCTTCAGCACGCTTGTTATAACGTGAAAATGAAGTGACGTCTGTAACTTCTTGATGATGTTATGTTTAAACTTGTGTGAGTTTGACCTTAGAATCTTATGCTTGTATCTTGATTAATACTCAGTGATATTATTGTAAATTGTAACCCAAGGAAGCAACGAATAAAAATGGTGAAATTCGGCCATCTGACCTTGTTTGTTTGTAATGGTACCAAGAATTGATTAGTCTTGTATATGAAAAATCATAGATCCATATTAGACTCTCTAATAAAATAAATTTATCTCATAAATTGTTGTAAATGTGATCTATGTAACATGCATGCTAATATGAAAGCATAAAAAGAAAGTATAAGGAAAAACAATTTCCTTACATTGAATATAAGGTAAAATGGGCACAAATTAGTTCTCCTTACTAATTTGTTCTTGAGCTAAAATGATGTGGATGATCCTCCTTGAAAAACCTTCAACTAGAAAGTCTCCTCCAAGTTGCACCTAAGAACTACCCAAAAATATTAACAAGTATGAACTAGTAACTTATTAATATGAGCCCTTGATAATAATACTAGTAATATCACTAACTTTTCTTAGTAATAATGTATACTAGAGAATTATTGTAGAGAGATAGAAGAAGATTGTTCACATGCAAAATGAAATGAATTGTGTAAGAGAGGTAGTGTGAAGTAGTGAACAAATATATGGAGTGTGTAAGGAGGAAAAGGAAGTGGCGGGTGGAGTCATCAAGTGGACACATTTTTTTGTCTTATAATTTTATCTTACATCACATGCAAAATCTAGTATAAGATATATATTATGGTAGTATACAAAATAAGGTAAAATGATTATGTGAGTAATCATCCATTACACTTATTTTACACGGTTCACATGACCATATACGGGTCCATGTTGGTTTTTATATTTGTCGCACAAATCAATTTTCATTTTAAACATCGTATCATGTTTAAATGCTTCCATAATTAATTCGTCCAATTCACTCCGTAAGTATATGTGTACCACTACACATATTATTTACGTACTAATATTAATCACATTAATCAATTAGTACAATTTTAGTAATTTACAGTTAATTAACTAAAACCCATTTCCCAAAACTTATTATTTAATTATCGCATAATTAAATAATAACTGCCGCTCCTCGAGTTCGCATCTCGAAATCTCTCTAATAATAATCGACTAACCTCTTAGTCTATAAATCAAGGGACTAAATAAATTGTATCTTATACAATTAATTAGTTATCAATTGGGGGTCGTTCCTTTAGGTGTGACCGAAAGGGGTCAGTTGATCACCGCCGTCTCACGACAATAACGTCAAACTCTAGCCAGCCAACCGTTATCGATTTACGTTAATCAACTGACGAGGATCAAATAATTAAATATCTGATGATATTCTATTAATGAGATTTATTATGTTAACGCACTATTGTGGATGACACTAACTCCAACAATCTCCCACTTGTCCGACACAAGGTGTGCGCTACCAATTCTCTTGTCCGTTATAATCTCCCACTCAATGCAAGGTGTCTTTCAGGTCGCACTTGCACATGAACACATTGTGAGTGTTTTTCTCGATCGGGAGTGTGACTACCTGACCGGAAAAATCTCTCACAGATTACTTCCGAGCGTGGCCACGCATTTGTAGTCATTAACTCCTCGAGTGGCCTTGAGATATAGTTACCCAACGTGGGTGGACAATTCCTGTATGCCCTATCTATCCTATTGCACAATACAGCTCACCATGACCTAGTAAATGCCCTTTTGGCCTTCTTTCACGGCATGACCTAGGACAAAAACCAAAGTCACTCGAAAACTGCACCTGCTCAGATAATAGTCTCCAGTCAAAAGAATCGACTCATTAGAACATCTTAGAGATCCCCGCCACGACCAGGCGTCTATAATAGAACTTAGGGACTCTCTAAATGGTCACTGTCCGGCAAAGTGTCACACACTCTGCCTATGTAATCGACCAGTCATCACATATGACCTTATGGTGTTGAACAACCATCAATCGACTTACAATCTAGTCACTCCGAGACGTCACCTCATTAAGTGACTAGGGACAAAATACAATGTTCATCTTATTCACTTGAATAGTGTTCAACATTATCTCCACAACTTATTCAGATAAACAAGGTATTAAAATTTAGTCACACTAAATAAAAATTCATAAAAGAATGAATACGAAAACAATGAATATGATTATCATATATATAATAAAAGAAACACTATCCAATTATTACATATCCATAATCTAAAGAAAATCTGGTACTCGTCTCAATCCCATAGAGACGACATGACCATCATGCTTAGCCTTTGATAAAGGCTTGGTTAAAGGATCAGCAATGTTGTCATCTGTCCCAACCTTACAAATGTCAATTTCCTTCCTTTTCACATAATCTCTAATTACATGGTATTTCCTTTCAATGTGTCTAGATTTGTTATTAGACTTAGGCTATTTGGCTTGAAAAATAGCTCCACTGTTATCACAATATAGAGTGATAGGATCTTTGGCGGAATGGACTACTCCTAGCCCCTCCATGAATTGCCTAATCCAAACTTCCTTGGCGACCTCGACGCTGCAAAGGTACTCACCTCTGTTGTAGAATCCGAAGTAACACTTTGCTTGAAGCTCTTCCAGCAAACAGTTCCTCCATTTAGCATAAACACGTAGCCGGATTGGGATTTCATGTCATCCCGATCGGTTTGGAAACTTGCGTCCGTGTAACCTCTTACACACAACTCAGTTTCTCCTCCAAACACTAAGAACGAATCCTTAGTTCTTCTCAAGTACTTAAGGATGTTCTTTACGGCTATCCAGTGACTCTCACCAGGCTTGGCTTGATACCGACTTGTCATGCTCAAGGCATACGCAACGTCGGGATGAGTGCAAATCATAGCATACATGATAGACCCAACAGCGGAAGCATAAGGGACGGTCTTCATGTGTTCAATTTCCATAGGGGTAGAGGGAGACTATTACTTGCTCAAAGTAATCCCTTGGCCCATAGGTAGAAATCCTCTCTTGGAGTCTTTCATATTGAACCGGTCAAGAACTTTGTCAATATAAGTTTCTTGACTCAATGCTAGTATCCTTTTGGTCCTATCCCTATAGATCCGGATACCTAAGATTCGTGGTACCTCTCCCAAGTCCTTCATTTGGAAGTGTTTCCCTAGCCACTCTTTAACGGAAGTGAGCGATGGAATGTCATTACCAATGAGCAATATGTCATCCACATATAGGACAAGGAATACAACCTTACTCCCACTAAACTTCATGTATAAACACGGTTCTTCCACACTTCTAGTGAAACCGTATTGTTTAATGACATGATCAAAGCGATGATTCTAACTCCTAGATGCTTGCTTAAGAACATAAATGGACTTCTTGAGCTTACACACCTTCTTAGGGTTAGATGTATCCACAAAACCTTCGGGTTGTATCATGTACACCTCTTCTTCTAGAATCCCATTCAAGAAGGCGGTTTTGACATCCATTTGCCAAATCTCATAATCATGAAATGCGGCAACCGCTAAGATTATCCTAATGGACCTTAACATAGCGACTGGAGCGAAGGTTTCGTCATAGTGTAAACCATGAACTTGGGTGAAACCTTTTGCCACCAATCTAGCTTTGTAAACATCCACATGTTTATCCACGCCGAGTTTAATTTTGTATATCCATTTACACTGAAGAGGTCGCACTCCCTCAGGTAAATCCACCAAGTCCCATACTTGGTTCTCGTACATGGAATCCATTTCGGACCGCATGGCTTCTAGCCAAAGCGAGGAGTCGGGACTAGACATGGCCAATTTGTAGGTTGTGGGTTCATTACTTTCAAGAAGTAACAAAACACCATCCTCTTCGATGTTACCAAGGTAGCGATCAGGTGGATTAGAAATCCTACTTGACTTTCTAGGAATAATTACCGTTTCAGAGGAAGAGGGAATGCTATCCTCCACGTTCTCCTCTACCTCATTCTCGGTTTGTGGCTCTCGAACTTCTTCAAGTTCAAATTTTCTCCCACTCTGTCTCCTAGAAATAAATTCCTTTTCTAGGAAGACAGCATCACGAGCCACAAACACTTTGTTCTCGTATTTATTGTAGAAGTTATAGCCGCGTGTTTCCCTTGGATATCCTACAAAAAGACATTTGTCAGACCTGGGTGCAAGCTTATTGTCAGACTTGATCTTAACGTACGCTTCGCAACCCCAAATACGCATGAATGACAAATGAGGGACTCTCCCTGTCCATATCTCATATGGAGTCTTATCGGCTGCTTTAGTCGGGCTTCGATTTAGTGAAAATACTGCAGACAAGAGTGCAAAACGCCAAAATGAACTAGGAAGCTCAGTTAGACTCATCATTGACCGAACCATATCAAGTAAAGTTCGGTTTCTCCTTTCGGCCACACCATTTAGTTGCGGTGTGCCAGGAGGAGTCCATTGTGATACTATACCACAATCTTTTAGGTGTGAATCAAATTCAATATTTAGATACTCACAACCACGGTCGGACCGTAGAGTCTTTATCTTTTTATCCAATTGGTTCTCTACTTCTTTTTGAAACTCTTTGAACTTGTCAAAGGCTTCACTCTAGTTCTTCATTAAGTAGACATACCCATATCTACTTAAGTCATCAGTAAAAGTAATGAAGTAGTGAAAACCTCCTCTAGCGGTGATAGTTAATGGTCCACACACATCCGTGTGTATGAGAGCCAAAACCACACTAGCTCGTGTCCCTTTTCCCGCAAAAGGTGCACGAGTCATCTTGCCTAAAAGGCAAGACTCGCATGTACCATAAGATTCGAAACCAAATGGTTTGAGCACTTTTGATGAAGCAAGTCTCTTAATGCGTCTTTCGTTTATGTGGCCTAAACGACAATGCCAAAGGTAGGATTCGTTTGGATCACCCTTTTTGAGCTTTTTAGTTTCCATATGATAAACGTCATTAACATCATTTAAAACATAAATGACTCCAATTGAAATGGCCTTGCCATAAACCACATCATTAAAAGAAAAAGTACAACACTTGTCCTTAATCATAAAACAAAAACCTTTCGTGTCTAACGCGAAATGGAGATGATGTTCTTAGTTAAAGTTGGTACAAAATAACACTTATTTAAATACAACTCTAAACCACTAGCTAAAGTGAGCACATAGGTCCCTACGGCAACGGCGGCTACTCTAGCTCCATTGCCTATGCGGAGATCCACATCACCTTTTGCTAGTGCTTGCACGTCCCTTATACCCTGCAAATGGTTACAAAGGTGAGAGCCACATCCGGTATCAAGTACCCAAGTGGAAGTACAAGCATAATTAACGTCTATCACATAGAGAGAGGAAATCATACCAATAGGCATCACACGCCCTTCCTTGAGATCCTCCAAGTATTTGGGACAACTCCTCCTATAATGCCCCTTCCCATTACAATGGAAACATTCGGCCTCGGAGAGCTTGACACTTTTTGCCTTGGGATTGCCATTCACAATGGCCTTCCCCTTTCCCTTGTCAATTTTCTTTGACGATTTTTTGAATTGGGACTTTTCTTTCCCTTTTCCTTTCTTAACTCCAAGAGACATGTTCTTTAACTTCATGGTTAAAACATCTCCCTTTTCACTCCCACTAGCCTCCATATCCCTCTCCGCTTGGGTGAGGAGTGCATGAATTTCATGGTAACTCTTATCCATGTCATTCATGTTGTAGTTTATACTAAAGTAGGCAAACTTGGTGGGGAGTGAGTGAAGGATACGATCCACCACAAGAGTCTTAGGAATCTTACACCCTAGACGCTCTAGGATGTCAACATATTCGACCATTTTAAGGACATGGGGACCAACCTTTTGGCCCCTCTCAAGCTTGGCTTCAAAGAAGCGTGCCGCCGCATCGTATTGACGGACTTTAGGTGTTTGTGAAAACATAGTGATCATACGAGTGAATATCTCGTAAGCATTTAAAGAAATGCATGAAAGCTTGAGCTTTGGCGATATTGACCATATCAACACATTCTTGATATCATTCAACATCCTCACATAGTCATCATAGGCGGTCCGCACCGCCGATGAAGCTCTTGCACCGGGCTCGATAGGAGGAGCATTGGTCAAGTAAGTGAGCACATTGTCGGACAACGCGGCACTTTTGATGTTGGATTCCCATTCAAGAAAGTTACTACCATCATCTTTTAAAATACATTTGTCCATTACGGACCTTAGCCATGAATCTTTGCCTAGTGAAGTAGTCGATGGAGTTGATGAAGTTGCCATTGCGAATTAAAATGCTACACCAAAAAGGAAAAATTAACATTCATTGTTTTAAAAAAAATTACTTATAAAAACATTTTTAGCAAGTTTTAGCATTTATATAATGACCTCCCACTAAATTATATAAATGATTCCAAGACCCAAATATTAAACAAAATGAGCATCGCTTGGGCGAAACATCCCATAATTGCGTAAATTCGGTAAGTCATGTTGACTAATTCTACCTCTAGAACTCTTGGTCGACAAATTTCCTCAAATTCATCTACTAGCCCCGGAACACAAGACCGTCTTATATCCCGTTGAGTCCAACCAATTTTGGCGTGTGATAACCGTTTACCACCCTACTTACCCAAGGTAAAAAGAGAACACCCCGCTTGGGCCAGCGTGGCTCTAATGAACAAGAGATTCATAGGTGTTACTAATTGGTAAGGCTAATCTCAGTTTTAGTTATGTGAGAGATCTTGTCAATTTAGTCATAAATTCCTTATAAGTGAATTAATTCGGTGAATGTAAATGACGTGAATTGACAACCGCGAAAAATAAAATGCATGTGAATGGCGATTTTGGCATGCGCGAAAATAAAACAAGCAAACATGTAAGCATATGAATAAATCCTAGTATGGCCTCCTAGTTAATAAAAAACTAGTCTATTACATTTCGGAAACCAACTCCTTGGTCCCTTGCCTCTTCATTCCATAAGTGGCTCTTCCTTGTGGGATTTGGAACACCTTCCAAAAATAGACTCCGTCTCGTTGTAATCCGTCTTTTGGAAACGCCGGTAAAAGAACTATTACAAATGAATTACATAGCTATTCCTATTATATATTAATTAATCAAATGAATAAAACTATTAATTAATTACAAACCGACGATACGAGATCGTATTTAATTACAAACAAATCGATATTCCCATTCATTTCGGGTAATAACGATTAAAATTAACTAGGCCATACTAGGTACAAAAAGATAAATAATTTAAATAAATGACAATCATTCATTCAACTTAAATAAATATGCTTAAAATGCTGTAAATATGATGCCAAAATCGCCCTACCTATCATTCATTGGTATCCATCTCGGTTTTGTGGATTTAATCGATTTTCAACATGTAAAAATCAATAATTAACTCTTAAATCTCATTTAAGTCCAAACTAATAGTCCAAACTGTTTTGAACCTCAAAATTAGTCCTCACTAATTTTATGACAAATTATTAGTTTGATTTGGTAATAATTTACTAATTTAATCGGTAAAATCATAATATTTAAGTAAAAATCCAAAAACATTGAAAAATTACCCAAACAATTGAAACAAATTTTTTTAGTATTCTGGAACACTCCCAAGAACACCAAAATGTCAGAAAAATTGCCCAAAAATTCCGGATAAAGTTTGTGAAGAAAAAGATCGATATTTATCGGTTTTTAACCACTAAAACCAATAAACATCAAAACAAAGTAAAAACACACATGCAAAATCAATTTTGACATTTAAATAATATTATTAAATGTAAATAAATTTATTATGGGCAGAATCAAAAAATTCGAAATTATGATTAATTAATTGGACTTTTATCGACTTTTTACTCAAAAAATCAATAAACATGCAAAATTCCGAACCAACCTTCAACTTTTTGTATACAATCATTAGAAAACATGCATGAACTACCATAAAAAATCCATGCACCGAATCAACATTTAACTAATTTTAGTCAATTTTTCACTAAAATGCGACATTTTGACTCGGTTTTCTACCAAAAATCATTAAAATTAGTAAAATTACTTCACAAATCACCACAAAATTCCCCAAACCTTTTGAGATCAGTAGGTATGCATGTCCCAAAAATTTCGTGCTAAAACCTCTTCCAACACAATTTTTGACTTTTTACTAATTATCTCATAATTCATTAAAATGCTTAAAATCAACATGCAAATTACAAGCCTAAGCTCTGATACCACTTGAAAGATCATAGATCTATATTAGACTCTCTAATAAAATAAATTTATCTCATAAATTGTTGTGAATGTGATCTATGTAACATGCACGCTAATATGAAAGCATAAAAAGAAAGTATAAGGAAAAACAATTTCATTACATTGAATATAAGGTAAAATGGGCACAAATTAGTTCTCCTTACTAATTTGTTCTTGAGCTAAAATGATGTGGATGATCCTCCTTGAAAAACCTTCAACTAGAAAGTCTCCTCCAAGTTGCACCCAAGAACTACCCAAAAATATTAACAAGTATGAACTAGTAACTTATTAATATGAGCCCTTGATAATAATACTAGTAATATCACTAACTTTTCTTAGTAATAATGTATACTAGAGAATTATTGTAGAGAGATAGAAGAAGATTGTTCACATGCAAAATGAAATGATTTGTGTAAGAGAGGTAGTGTGAAGTAGTGAACAAATATATGGAGTGTGTAAGGAGGAAAAGGAAGTGGCGGGTGGAGTCATCAAGTGCACACATTTTTTTGTCTTATAATTTTTATCTTACATCACATGCAAAATCTAGTATAAGATATATATTATGGTAGTATACAAAATAAGGTAAAATGATTATGTGAGTAATCATCCATTACACCTATTTTACACGGTTCACATGACCATATACGGGTCCATGTTGGTTTTTATATTTGTCGCACAAATCCGTGTAATTTTCATTTTAAACATCGTATGATGTTTGAATGCTTCCATAATTAATTCGTCCAATTCATTCCGTAAGTATACGTGTACCACTACACATATTATTTACGTACTAATATTAATCACATTAATCAATTAGTACAATTTTAGTAAATTAACAGTTAATTAACTAAAACCCATTTCCCAAAACTGATTATTTAATTATCGCATAATTAAATAATAACTGCCGCTCCTCGAGTTCGCAACTCGAAATCTCTCTAATAATAATCGACTAACCTCTTAGTCTATAAATCAAGGGACTAAATAAATTGTATCTCATACAATTAATTATTTATCAATTGGGGGTCGTTCCTTTAGGTGTGACTGAAAGGGGTCAGTTGATCACCGCCGTCTCACGACAATAACGTCAAACTCTAGTCAGCCAACCGTTATCGATTTACGTTAATCAACTGACGAGGATCAAATAATTAAATATATGATGATATTCTATTAATGAGATTTATAATGTTAACGCACTATTGTGGAGGACACTAACTCCAACAGTATACGTCTCTTCTTGCACTGATCTCATGTAATGCTCTTTGAAGAGTTTTATAGATGAGTAGCCGAGAATGTAATGCTCACAATCTTACATTGATCTCGTGTTAAACAAAATATTGGTTGTTTTGTCTTTAGATGAATACCCTTAACCAACATTGTTTTCATATATGAAGTAATGGTCTCAGTTTTGCAGGACTTATTGCATTGTTCGTTTATTTCACATATTGATGTCCAAGTTTCACAATATCATCTTCTAGTTTCACAATATAAGCTCTATGACTCACAAAATAAGGAAAAATAATTTCGTGAGAAACATATTACCAATACATGACCAAGTTTCACAATATCACCTTCCACTTTCACAAAATAAGCTATACGATTCACAAAATCTTACAAGATAAGCTTTAAGAAATTAAAAACTCTTCATGAAACGATTTCAACCATTCAGGTCCAGGTTTCACAATCTCACCTTCAGGATTCACAAAATAAATTCTAGTATTCACAGAATAAGTTAAAGAAACATTATCAGTGAAAGATCACCTATTCATGACTGAGTTTCACAATTTCATGTTCCAGTTTCACAAACTAAGCACTTCGATTCACAGCATCAGAAAAAGAAACTTAAAAAATCAAAATATCAACCATTAATGTCCAAGATTCACAAAATCACTTCCAAGGTTCACACAATAAGGTCTAGGAATCACAAAATCACCAAGTAAAAGAATACTCCTCTCCTAAATAAAACCAACTGACCAACATAAAAACTAACCATCTAACCAAATGCTTAAGTTCAAAACCAAAATAAATCGAACATATAAGAAAATAAAACGTAGTTGAAACTTGTGCTTCTTCAACCGTCATCTCTATTCGGTTTTTTCGCACCGGTTTTCGCAACAGTTTTAGCGCATGGCTTTGTTGGCGTACTTTTTGCACCAGTTTTTGTTTTTGCACCAGTTTTATCAGTCATTTTTCCACCACCGGCTTGGGGAGGGCATCTTTTCCTCTAATTAAACCCTTCACGATGGCAAACCATGCATTTTGTTCGAATTATACCATCACGAAACCTCTAAGTTGACGACTTCCTTGCTTCAAACCCATAACCAAATAGCATAAATTTTATAGAACATCATCGCTAACTCTAAGTTCACAAATGTTTTGCCAATCACGGGTGTAAACTTTTCCTCAATCCTACTTATTCACTGCTCAGTGCCACCCGGTGTGTAAGATACAACAGTAGTAGGCGTAGAAATAGATGGCATTTTAGTGGTTGTTAAGATAGTAGAACCCTCACCATCCTCACCAGAACAAATATTAGAGCAAGAAGCTTCACCACAACCGACACGAGGCGTCACACTACCCTCTACATTGGAGTTGACATTGGAATTAACACCTGAAATGATAAAAGGTTCAAAAAATCAGGTTAACAACAAGTCAAACAGAAAACACATACATATACAGGTGATTTTAACAATATAGGGAGTGTTACGAAATCCACAAAACAAGCTGTAAAATTCACAAAACAAGGCGTATAATATTCCTAAAATAATAGAAAGAGAAAAAAAGTTTATTTTAACCACTTATGATGATCAAGTTTAAGAATATTATCTTCGAGTTTCACAAAACAAGTTCTAAGATTCACAAAAGAAGGGCTGAGATTCACAAAATAAGGAAAAGAGCAAAACAGGTGATTTTAAACACTTATGGTGACCAAGTTTCAAAATATTAGCTTTTAGCTTCACAAAACAAGGTCCATGTTTCACAAAATAAGAAAAAGAGCAAAATAGGCGATTTCTACCACTTATGAGTTATGATGACCAAGTTTCAGAATATTATCTTCGAGGTTCACAAAACAAGCTCCAAGATTCACAAAACGAGGTCTGAGATTCACAAAATAAGGAAAAGAGCAAAATAGGTGATTTGAACCACCTATGAACAAGTTTCACAATATTACCATCTAAGTTCACAACACAAACTCTAGGATCCACAAAATCACTTTCAAGATTCACAAATTTAATCAAGTTTCATAATTACCAGTAGGATCGTAGTTGTCCAGAAGATTTCCATTCAAATCATAAGCCGGGTTTCTGAGCGCATTCTTACTCCACCTATGGAAAATATATTTCTCAGGTATTTCCTTAAACTTCCCCAGGTATTCTTACTCCACCTAGTGTGTAAGTTACCAAAGTAGTAGGCGTGGAAATAGATGGAATTGTAGGGGTTGTTAAGACGATAGTAGAACCCTCACCATCCTGACCAGAACCAACATTACAGCAAGGACCCTAACCACAACCGACACGAGGCGTCACACTACCCTCTGTGTTGGAGTTGACATTTGAATCAACACCTAAGAAGATAAAAGTTTCACAAAGTAACGTCTCACATCCATTAATCATGTCACGTGTTAACAACAATTCAAACATAAAACACATACATCAAACTTTTAACAACAGAAGGAGAGTTACCAGGTCCACAAAATAAGCTGTAAAATTCACAAAACAAGGCCTAAGATTCACAAAATAAGAGAAATAGGTGATTTCAACAACTTATGATCAAGTTTAAGTATATTAGCTTTATGTTTCACAAAATAAGCTCTAAGTTTCACAAAACAAGGTCTGTGATTCACAATAAAGAAAAGAGCAAAGTACGTGATCTCAACCATTATGATCAAGTTTAAGAGTATTATCTTCTATGTTCACAAATCAAGCTTTAATATTCACTAAACAAGGTCTCAGATTCACAAGATAAGAGAAAGAGCAAAATAGCTGATTTCAACCACTTATGACCAAGTCTCACAAAATTACCATATAAGTTTACAAAACACTCTCTATGATTCACAAAATCACCTTCAAGGTTCAAAATATCGAAACATATAATCCAAAAAAATTGAGCACAAATTTTTCACAAATTAAAACCGAGCTTCAAAAAAAAAGGAAATACCTGTTTCATTAGCACTATTATGATCAACCGTTGCAATATCTACAATCTCCATAGAAATTAGAGCTGCAAAATCGTCGAAAATAATGTAATAAGTAGTATGAAATCGTGAGGTAAAGGAAATCACTCAATCTTGATCAAATTCGGACGTTATATTTACGAAATCGCTCAATTTGATCAAATTCGAACCGTATATTTACGATATCGCTCAATTTTCATCAACTTAGAACCTTATTTTTTCGAAATCGTGCAATTTCGATGAATCGAGCCTTATATCATCAATTTATTATTGAATTAACAAAATTATATGAATATGCTCAATTTTGATAAAAATTACGAAATTACCTCAAAATTGCTCCAAATGTTCTGCTGAAATTACTTATTGATGAAATCTTCTTCTGAAACTGCTTAATTTGATGAAATCTTCTTCTGAAATTGCTTAATTTGATGTTGTTTTGATGAAAATCGCTGCTTCGATTCTCCAAAAACGAAAAATTTGGGGAACTTGTGCGCGAAGTATTTTTGTTGTTTTTGTAGTCAGAGAATCTAGTTATTTGTGTAAAGTAAAGAAAAAGGTAAAGAATTTAGGCTTATGTGTGTTTTAATTTAGAGAGAGAAATTAATTCGGCCTAATTGAAAAGATTATGAAAGACCCCAAATTTCCAGCCCAATGAACAATTGGAAATCAGTCCAATGTAACAATTTGGTGAGGCCGGCCGCCTCGCCATAATTGACGGCCTCACCGGATCCGGCCTATATATATATATATATATATATATATATATATATATATATATATATATATATATATATATATATATATATATATATCACCTTATATTCTATTGCTCACAATTACAAAACACAAAACATAGAGAGGGGAAGAGAAGAAGATTAGAGAGATAAGATACATTTTCATCTTTCATCTACCATAAGTTTCTAAATCCGCTTTAATCAATTGTTTACATATGTAAGTTTGACCCTTGACCACCGTGGACTGTTGACCACCCTTGATCCCGCTGTTGACCGGTGTTGACCACCTTGATATAGGGTTTGACCGTGCTGTTTGAGGGTGATTTTGTGTGATTTTGGAGTAGATTCTTCTCTTAATTGTTATTGTATTTACAGATTTGTAATTGTATGCATATTATATGATGTTTTGGTGGAGAATTCGTTGAGGATCACTTCTAATTGATCTTTAATTGTTTTATTTTTGATGAATTGCGAAAAGGAAGGATAACTACTCAACTCGTGCTATTATTAATGACTTGTGCAGTTTATTATGTAATGTGAATTAGATGAATTATTGGATTATTGGATGAGGTGTATTATTATTGTTGAATGTAACACCCCCATTTATCTAAGAGCCTTAACTAGGCCTTCCTAGATAAGTGAGACTGTTACCATCTCGGAATGACCGAGGTAGTGAATAAAAGAGTTTAGCAAACCAAGGCAATTTAAATAAATTAAACATAAATGTCTTTTACATATTCTTTTCTTCTCAAAATAAATACAATACAATATTGCAGCAGAATTAAAAGACAACTAGTGGTGATAAATAACTAAATAGTGAGCTAAAGCTAAGTCGTCCAGTCCATATCGTCACACGCCTCCCAAGCTCCTAGCTAGTCTCAAGTACCTGCCAAGTCTGCTCCCCAGTTACGGTTCATCACAGGTGTTCACGAATGCACTTTAAACCACGAGGTTGAGTAGAAATAAACTAAACAACAATAATTATTCAATATAAAACACAACCAACCGATATACTGTCATTGCCAACTCATCCAACCATACAGTAACTAACTCGACGATTTCACTGCAGTAGCACAACCCCCTTAACACCCTACCATGCTCAACTCAACTGGCAGTGGTACTCTCATACCATGCTCAACTGGCAGTAGTACCCTCCGTACTATGCAAATCTGGCAGTAACAACTCGCACAACTGGCAATAACTTCTCTCCCGCTATGCACAACTCATCATAATACTCGTATGACTTATCAATAATAATTGCAACAGTATAAATAACAATGAAACCCATCTCAA
This sequence comes from Silene latifolia, assembly GCF_048544455.1. Taxonomy (NCBI): domain Eukaryota; kingdom Viridiplantae; phylum Streptophyta; class Magnoliopsida; order Caryophyllales; family Caryophyllaceae; genus Silene; species Silene latifolia. Next base: position 27,600,723 of record NC_133538.1, read on the forward strand.
CATTTAATATAATACTATTAACCACAATTCTTTATAAAACTTATCTCAGACATAACTCCGTCATATAAGAAGATAACACAAGGTTGAGTAGGATATTCCTACTTTGTCAGCAAATCTAATTAATTAGCAAAGCAAATCCAATAAGTAATGCTCCTCAACAAATCCATCACCTAATAATAATAATATAATTATAATTACTTATTAATCCACATAATTAATTAAATTAATTATAAATCAACTACTTTAATTATATTCTATCAATTATAATTTACGCCAATTACTAAGTTAAACACGTGAACAAACCCATCATAAAAGCTAAACAAAACCCATGAACAACCATATTTTAACCCGTGTAAACCACCACCAACAACAATAATACATATACCTATATATACACAACCCCTAACACCCATTACAACCACCAACCTGCCACCAGTGGCCACCACCATGGTACTCCTCTGACCTACGGTGGACCCACTAGTCACACCACCAATCATAGTCACGGTTAGGTCAACACGGCTGGGGTTATGACCCTTAACTCAAACCGACAACAACAACAACAATCCTTAAACCACCACGTCTTAAACCCAACGCTAGAGCCACCACCGTCCTCCATACCACCTCTGACCACCACCATTGACACCTCTGTCCCACGGTGGTCTTAAAGGTGGTTCCTTTTCCCGTGGCAAGTCAACAATATGGTCACGGTGTTCATCTTAAGATGATCATAGAAACCTCAACCCATCCCCCTATTTCCTCTGATTTCGTGAAACTCCGGCAAGCACCATGCAAAAAACCACCCTAAACCACCCATCACCCTGAGTCCCACCAACCCAGACACGAGTCCGTTCGAGTAACAGCAAAGGGGTTAACCTGTGTTTTATTCGAAATCAACAACCATATAACCACCACAAAGAGTCGGCCACCCAACGTGCAAACCACCACCTTTAAACAACCCTGACGACCTACGGTGGTCGACTAAACCCTAAGTACCATCCTAACCCAAAACCAGGTCAGTCACGATTGGATAGGGGTTCAAAACCATATAAAACACGTAAAAAATCATAACCAGCCACCCATAAAAACCCGCCTGAAACACCCCTCTCCCGTCGGTCAATGATGGTCAAAGGAGGTCAACAGTGGTTCCTGGTGGTCCATTGTCACAACGATGGTCTCGGCTTGTACTACGGTGGTCTAGTTTACGAGTTATAGCATATCAAAGAGTATACATGAGACGGTCTTACCTTGAGACAATAAAAAACTAAGTTCTTCCTCTTTATGCCCTAGATCTCCCTTTATGTGTAAAATATGTGAATAAAATCTATTATGTAGGTCAAGCCTTGCTTTTATACTAGTAAAAAGGTCGTCTTTAGGAAACTATTAGTAAATTACTAATTACCATATTTATAACATTATTATTATGAATATTATTATTATTAAAACATAATTATTGACTATTATTATTATATGAATTATCGTATATTATTATTACCCAATTGCCATTCCGACTCATTATTCTATTATTTTATTATTTATTTCCGTCTAACAACATAATCTGCAATAATGATAATTAATAAATATAAATAATTAATATAATTTATAAAATATAATTAAAATACGGGGTATTACATTGGATGGCTCAACTTCGTGTTTAAGATGAATTGGTTGGCTATTATTATTTATTATTGCTATTGCATATCATCTGCATTGGATACCTCATATTCCTTCTGGGATGAATTATTATTGTGTTACATATTATTTGCATTGGATACCACAACCTCGTCTTGAGATGATTTTTATATTGGCATGGCATTTGCATTGGATACCTCAATTTTATACTAGGATAATGGATACCTCAACGTTGTGTTGGGATGATGGATACCTCAACCTTTGGTTGGGATGGTAAATACCCCGGGCCAGGTATTGGCGGGATGAACGGGTGTTTCGGGTGATGAGCTCAGCTGCATTTGCATATCATATCATAGCATGCATTTTCATTTACTTCATCTTTTATAGTTGTTAGTTATTCCTACTCAACCGTTTGGTTAACAATGTATTCTATAAACACCTGTGATGAACCAATTATTGGGGAGCAGATTGACTGACAGGTACTTCAGTTAGCTGACATGGGAGCTCATGGGGATACGTGAGGATTTCAGCCAGTCTACCTAGAAGTCTAGATAACTTAGTTCATACAGTTTTTATTTATGTATTCACTTTATTTATTTCCGGTGCATAGTAAATTGTATTATTATAGTTTTAATTAATCGGTCGACTATTGTAATAAAACCTTTATTGGTTAATTTTATTTAAAGTACTTTGTATTGCTATACTTTGTTATTCACTACCTCGGGCAATCCGTGGTAACAGTCCTACTTGGGAGGCCTAGCTAAAGGCTCCTGAATAAACGGGGGTGTTACAAAGTGGTATTAGAGCGAACGATCCTAAGGCCTAAACTAGTGAACCTAATGAACTTAGGATGAGTCTAAATTAGAACCCGAGTAGAAACTGTTAGGAGTCCCTCTTAGTGTGGTTAAGAAGGCGCCCTTAATTCGTACCATGGCCCTCTCAGTTTTGAACCGGTCACCTCGAGAAAGGATAAAAGAGAGTGGGGTAGTTAGAAAGGAGGTTGTATTTCCGTATGGGTCAATAGTTGTTTTATGTTAGAAATTTCTAACCTTGCTGCAGGATGCGGGATTGAGGTAAGTATATTGTGAAAACAGTGAAATTGGCCTAGGGCCGTGTGATGTGGTTAATTGCGTTGTATAATTTTTCATGATTGGATTATCATATGAACTATCTCGTGAATTTATTTATCGTATGGATTTACATATGAGTAAGAATATGTTTAATATAGTTTATTGGATGTTTTAAATGTGTGGATGAGCATGTTAAGTGAATTAGAAATTTTCATGTCTAGTAATATACGGAATGTGTTTCCCCGAAACCATTTTTAGTCATTGTTATTTAGAAATAAAGATATCAATTTAATGTTATGTGGTAAGGGTGGGGAATTAAAGGAGTTAAAAGTTCGTGAGAGGGATATGTTATAATAGGATGGAAGGGAATTTTACTTAATGAGCTTAATTTATTTTATGCCAAGGTATGGAATTTTAGATGGTTGGTGTGCTTAGAAATTTGGGTTGTCAAGGGACAACTTTAGACTTTATGTTCCTTGAGAGTTAACAGGATGAGGTAAAGAATTTGGCTTTTGGGAATTGTTAATGATGGGTATGATAGTTAAAGATGAAGTGTCGATGGTTAATTGAATTTTATGGTGGTAAAAGATGATTGGATAGTGCATGAATGTAAATACTAATGATATGTTAGATAAGCGAGAAAATAATTGAAGTATGTTTTGGGAAAAACTATTATTATGCATTGTTGGGATTTAGATAAGGATCAGAGAAAAATAGTCGAGCCTTGAGGATTAAATAGTAAGAGTAATGACTTGGGTTAGGTTGTTTAATATGAGTAAGGTAAATATGAAGATTAATGTGACCTTATGGATTGTTGTCATTGATTGTTGCTTATTCATATGGTGTATTGAGATTAAAAAGGATAAGAATGTTCTTATTTGAAAGATTGACATTAATTGTATAAGAAAGTGTTAGGAGTACATGAAATTGAGGAAAAAGGAGTATGGATGGAACTTAGTGCAAATGATGGTATGAGCTATATAATAGGACTATAAGGAAGTACTAGACTAGTATATGAGTAGGAGGTAATTTAAGATTTGTAAGATGCAGTTAGAGAGACGTTTTGGGGCATGAAAAGATTTAACGTGAGATGACCAAATATATGTGATGTTGGAACGATTCTAGGAAAGTTGTATTTGTTTATGGAATGTAAAGGAAGTAATAAAAGTTGAAATGCTCGTTGGTGGTTAGTTTGTTGTTTAGGGGTTTACTTATGGTATTTAAGGGAATAAGGTGATATGAGATGGTAAGGTATGCATAAGGTTATGGTTAAGATTCACGAAAGAAGGTAAAAGACTTATGGGGCAACGTTGAAATGGTAGTGTAAGGCATGAATGTAAACATGAGAGATTTTTTTGGCTATTTGTATAGCCTAGGTGTGGGATTGAGGTAAGGATTAGTGGTATGGTACCAATTGGAGTGGTCTGGTTTGCATAGGTTATAGAGCATGAAGTGTCGAGAGGTTTTAAGGAATGCAAGATATGTTATATTCTCTTGTTGGCGGTGCGATAAAGGGAAATGCTAGGGAGAGTATTAAGTTAGGATATAAACGAGTTGGTAGTCATGGAAAGAACTCTGGAGGATCTTGGTGAGTGTTAGAGAGTCTTCGCGGTTACGCGGATGTAATCTTAATTTTAAGTGGGGTAGGATGTCACATTACACTACAATTTTTTTATTTTTTATTTGGTTGTCTTAGTAAGTGTTGGTAAGCGTAATGAGTTTTGTTGTAACATTAAAGTGGACTTAAAGATTTGGTTGGTGTAAATGGTTGTAGTGCACCACGTAGTGTGTGAGTATTTGGGAGAGTAGTAGTAACAACTTATGGATATTTGGGATTTTATGATGGAAAAGGAACTTCGGGACGAAGTTCTTTTTAAGTGAGGTAGAATGTGATACTACTAAATTTAATGGTATATGTGATTGAGTAATATATGGAAGTGGAATCATAATGTGAGTTAGTAATGATAGCATTTTAATTGGTGTGCATGATGTTGGTTGGAGTAGGTCTGGAGTGGTAGGGAGTATGCACGAACTTCGAGGACGAAGTTCATTTTAAGGAGGGAAGACTGTACTACCCCTTATATTTTAAGGTTATAGGACTCTTTGTATATGTCCAAGTGTAGTGTAGACTATGAAAGAATAATAAGGAACTTGAACAAATGTGTTATAAGTTGGAAATATAATCGTTTGTTTTAGAGTCATATTCAAATTGTTATATATAGAGTTTTAGAGCTCCGATGAGGGTGATTCAAATTGAAGGTTAAAGCTTATAGTCTTATCTTTCCAACGCATTGTCACAAGTTTAATTCCGATAAGTAACGAAGAAATGGAAGTTATTTGAAAGTTAGTGCGCAGATCTGAACTCGTTGAGTAGGACACACGTTAATTACTTTCCTAATTCCACTCTTTCCTAAATTGATTCTAATATTAATATATTAATGCTAAACTGACCTAGCTCAACCCTATCTCCATATATATATATATATATATATATATATATATATATATATATATATATATATATATATATATATATATATATATATAGAAATAGGATCTCGTGCGAACCAAATGTTCGGTGCGAACTTACGAACTAAATAAAACCACTAGATTTAGAAAAGTAGCAAGAAACCTCTAGTCAAAATAAACCTTGTCCCGACAGCTAACACACATCCACCCTCATTCATAAGTATCATAACCCAACGCAACTCCCAAGTACCATTCCCAACAAACTTCGCCAAGACACCGAACTCCGACATAGACTACCATCGATCTTGCGGCCATTTGACATCCGGCTCTCGGCCGGTGTTTTGCCGGAATTCAAAACTTCCTCCTTCTCTTCCCCTTTTCTCCCTCTTCGAATCCATCACCTTTCACCACCGCAGAGTCGCCGAGATCCGACACCTCCTCGCTCGTCACAAAAATTGCTTTTTATATTCTACATTTGTACTCCTATATTAGTAAATATCATTCAAATCAAAAAAGTTGAAAAGAAAATCGACATGAAATGAACCTGTGTAAGGTGCGGCTGAAAATGGTGCCGATGGGTAGGGCCGATGTGGAGGTCGAATGGTGGGTGGATCGAGGGAGTGGTTGTTTTATGGACAGAGAAGGGCGCGAGATGGTGGTTTAATGGTGTTTTATGGTGGTATGGTTGTGGTTGTTGTCGGAGTTCCATTGACGGTGGGGAAATGTCAAAGTCTGGCCGACGAAGGGCCTACTGATTGATGGAGATGATGAGTTCAGGTTGGGTGTCGTGTTGGTTGTGGTGTTTCATGAGGAGCTTTTGTGATGTTTTCTATTGTCGTCGGCGCCGTCTAGGGTCGCCGGCATTGATAGGGTCTACTGTTTGTTAGGGTCTTTTTACAGTCACCCTTTTCGGCTTTGGATAGCGTTAATTCGGATCGGGCCACAAGATGCATTAACATGAGGCCGAAACAAGTCAAGCTCAAAAGAATATACCTGCAAAAGAACAGGAAAATTCTGATTAAACATTTGAGAGTTGATGATTGTAGTAATTGATAGGCTGAGTTATTCGTTCTTTAAATTTGGCATTATCTACATTCTTGTTTTGTTTTAAGCTCAAAAGCCACTTGTTATCATATTCAACATGCATCCAATTGTCATATGCTAGAAAATCTCTTTTACCTTACTCATACACATTAAGTAAGATACATTACTTTAGCTTACTAGATACATATCTCTTATAAATTAGATACACTCTTGTACCTTACTAGATAAACGTCTCTGTAAGTTAGATACACTCCTTTAAACAAATCTAGGACCTTTTAAAATGTACCTAGTAGAGAAATGATCTTAAGTAGGACGGGAAATGATTTGATCTCATTAAGTTGCTAGATTTACTTGTTTAAGTTGATGGATACATACCTCTAATTATCTAGATACAGTCATTTAAATTTATATATATATATCTTTAGCTAGGTAGATACACTCCTTTAAATTTTTAAATATACATACCTCTATTTAGATAGATACACTTCGTTAAGTTCTTAAATACATACCTCTATTTATAAAATCACAATCATACTAAAACAGAGTTGAAACATCAGCTTTTGATTATTATTATATCTACTCTTCAACTAAACCAATCCAGTGCACTTGCACCCTCTCCATGCCCAGGGATGAACTCCCAATCCACTATTGATCACCTTACACAGCTCTAAAAAGTTTACTTGCATTCCAAACAATTACTAGCAATTACCAGCACTCATAAGATGGACATTTTAGTGGTATTGAAGAATGACTACCAGTCGCCATTTATGTATGATTTCGCTGAAAACGATTTGAGGCTCATGCGCTTAGCCAACATTCGGCCCCAACAATGTGCTTTGGCTATTCTGTAAACCACTCGTATCATTTTTTCCATGGTTTTGTTCATGCATATACATTATTAATAAGTGAACAAATTGGAGTTCTTGATATTGCACTTACCTTTTACTAAATTTATAAGCCCCAAATTCTCCATTTTGAATGTCCCTTTTTTTAGGAGACATTAAGTTAACATACATTCACTTAACTAACTTAGTTTAGCTAGATACATTCTTTTAGATACACTTCTTTAAATTACTAGACACATATCTTTAACTTGCTAGATACACTCACTTAAGTTATTAAATACATACCCTTAGCTAGCTAGATAAACTCTTATTAGTTACTAGATACATATTCATAGCTAGCTAGATACACTCCTTTAAGTTACTAGATACATACCTTTATTTTGCTAGATACACTCCTTTAAGTTACTAGATACATACCTTTATTTTGCTAGATACACTCCTTTAAGTTGTTACATACATTTCTTTATATTGCTAGATACATTCTTTTAGCTAGATAGATATACTCCATTATTATATTATTTACCAATCTTTCAACTTATATTGGTACACACTGAACAAAGTCAACTTCCGATATCTCATAAAAAAACATTCATTTCATTCCTCAAAATTTCTGAAACAGGGTAAAATCATAACCAAATTATAACTACTAAATCATATTGCTCCAAATTCCCGAATTTAACCCCCGATTCATTCCTAATCCCACCTGCGTAGTCTTCTTAGAAGCAACCTCAACAAATACGCGACATTCATTTATCCATTCATTCATTTAACACTAATCATCATAACTCTATACATAATCTTTTTAGCAGCAACCTCAACTCTTCCAAATACACGCCATCCATTCATTCAGTTAACACTGACCATTCCTAATCCCCTCCACAATCTTCTTAGCAGCAAGCTCAATATCCCGCTTTTCGATACTATCAGCAAAGTGAGTTGATACTCCTTTCGTCGTAATTAGCATTCTGTAAGACAATCTCATGTTAATATAAATGTTACTAACCGATAAACAATAGATTACTCATGTACCTGTTAAGCCTCTACCTAGGTACATAATTCGTCTTATTAATGTCTTATATTCTCCAAGTTGAAATCACTAAACCGGTCTGCTTTCTTATGCAACAGTTGGACCATGCTGCAGGTTGATGTAACGCAGGAACAGGTGAACAGAACGGAAAAAAAGAATGTACATTTATATCATATCCTTCCTCAGAATATTTCAAAGAAACATGACCTGTCACACCATACCTCATAAGTGAAAACGAGTAAAAAAAGGAAGCGGTAAATCTTACCGTGCTAAATGACTCAAAACTAAGCATACGTCGGCTCATTTAGCTAGCAATCTAGCACGGTCATTTAGTGAAGTAATCATGACATGGGTTCTAAACCTGTCATTATCTAAACAGCTGATCCCATTTTTGCTATGGCACACGGATAACAACATTCACAGTTTCGGTTAACTCCCATTCTCACCCATGAAAGCCAAACAGACTAATTAGTCAAAAATATATTTCATATAGCCTTTGCTTAGCATATGAATGTTCCACAAAATACATGGAGTCCAATTGCATATCAAATATTCAAGCATAAAAACATAAAAATTAAGTAAGATAAAAAAAAAAGAGGACATAAGCATAAAATCTAAATCACACGCCTGAGAATCTACGGTCTCAATAAACCATTAACAAGTACCAAACCTGGGGAAGGACTTTGCCATAACATCTGGTGCTTTGATATGCTCAACCCCGCCTACGTATGGAGGGAATGTAGCGAGCTCATCGAGCCTAGGTTATTTCCTAAAGTAATTTCCCACATGGGTAAGTCTGTTTATTTTCGTGGGTAATCGACCTCGGCTACCATTTGCGGAACACGTTGTTCCTAAAACCCGTTTTAAGACCGACCTCTCTAATGCTCCTTTCGTTAGACTTATGCATGACAAAATGCAGAGCTATCAAACATAGAATATTAAAGCATAAAAACATAAAAAATAAGTAAGATAAGATCTGCCGTCACACTATAAATCCCATTGCCAACATCTGAAACTTTGTCATCAATAACATACTTAGTTTGCATTTTAGGGAATGATTTCTGTAGGAGGTAGTGTCTCAGACTACCACCGTCGTGCACCACCTGCATCTCAGCTCGATACCGCGATACCGAATCGAGTTACAATTACCGAGCTTCATCCACCACCAGGCTGGAATCAAGCCACCGAGCCCCAACTCGTGCTTCTCCTCTACATTTGATTGAACCCTAAAAATGAGTTTAATAATCTATACGCACTGTTACAATTTCAATTTCGATTTCAAACTAAAAATAATCGATTCAATCGCCATTAATAACCATCTTAAAATGTAATGATGATGGTCAGAAGAAAGAAAGGAATTGAGAGATAGAAGAGTACACCGATTGTCGACGGTCGCTTCTTCTCGGGACGGCGGTCGGTGACTATTGTTGGTGGATGGGATACAGCGAGTTTAAATGGTGGTCGACCAGATCATCGCCGCCGTTTTTGATAGGAGATGTCGGTGACGAATCTTAGCCGGAACTCCGGTGGTCGCGACTTTCATGACCACCACCACCCCAACGCCATTCTCTCTCCACGACATCCATTTCCGCCTTAGCATCACCGAGCGTCCGAGCCTTCTTGCTATATTTAATTTTTTTTTTTCGAAATTCGAGATCTGATTGTCGTTTCTCCTACCTAACATTCACTCGACATCCCACATAGCCTCTTTATCGGCGCATTTCCGGCGATAACTTACCTCGAGACAGGCGAGACGCCGGCGACGTCTAGGCTCGGCATCGACGACGGCGGGTGAATCGCAGGGTTGGAAAAGAGTAGAGAGAAAATAAGGGAGAGAAGTGGCGCATCGCCAGAGATAGAGTGGTCGAAGGCGCCGTCGTGGTTCTAGTGGTGGCTGCCGGCGTGGATTCGTGTGACGGCTGCCGGCGGTGGGGTGATGGCTGATATGAGTGAAAGGGGTGAGAATATTGTTGAGCTATGGGATTATACGTGAGGTATTTGTGGGTTAAAGGGGTTGGGCCTTTAATCTTAACCATACAATCCAATAGTTCTAATTCAGTTCGCACAGTTCGCACCGAACTTTAGGTTCGCACAGGATCCTATTTCTATATATATATATATATATATATATATATATATATATATATTTTCCGTACAAGCAACTCTTTCGAAATAGGCATTCTTACTCCCATATTTATGGATTAATCATTGCGGTTTCTTATTCTATGTTATTCCTGCATTGTGCATCTGAAATTATTGTATTGTTGCATTTAAGTCCGAGATTTCCATACCACAGAATGGGAAGAATATGTTAGATTCTATGCTAGCTTTGAGGGTAAGTAGAGCTATCGTTCCTTGACATGCTGAACGCGATAATCTAAGCAGTTGCATTATCCTGACTTGTGATAATTTCGTCTATGTTGAAGGATCTGCATTTATGGTTGGAAGATTTTTTTACCGCTCTTATGTAGGGTATACACTACTACAGATACAGGCTATAACAATGGTTAAAAACCGTTGTTATAAAAAAGCGGACGTTGTTAAAGCGTCCGTTGTTAAAGGTTTTAACAACGGTTGGTTTTTCTAAGAAAACCGTTGTGAAAACTATTAACAACGGTTTAAAGTAGAAAAAACCGTTGTGGAAAGTGTGACTAATTTTTGGTGGGAAAGTTATAACAACGGTTACAGTATAAAAAACCGTTGTTATAACTAAAGACAATGGGTTTTTTTTAAATAACTGTTGTTGAATTTTTTTTTAAAAAAATAATTTATATATTACTAGATGCTTGCTTTACCATTACCGATGCATGCATTATTATTACTGCCAAATCCCTGCATATGAAGGACAATATATGGAATGAGAAGGGTTATAAGATTTGAAGCAGATATAATGGCACAACTTCCTAAACATATATTAATTAAAAAACAACTCAAAGGACACATTACTAAGTATAAATTCATGCATTATCTCAATAACCACACCATTATCTCACTATCTCACGCCCTAAACTGCTCCAAACCCTAAATCTTTAAAACAAACTCCAAACTTCCTTCAACACTTCCTTCAACAATGAATGATACCATCCGTAATACATGCATTATGACTGAGTACAACAAGTGTTTCATCTGCCGGTTTCTGGACATCGAGGGTAGGTACAGGAGCTACCTTGAGGACGTTCGGACCGCACTCAAGGACGCCAAAAAAAATGGCTTGGCAGAGCAGAAGGTGTTGCAGCTATATGACGATATAGCAACTGCGGAACGAAACCTCCGAATAGCAAAGGAGGAGATGATGGATATCATAGAAGAGAATAAGACTCTCTATGCATATCTAAGAATTGCATTTTTACCAACGTAATTCATTTTTTATTTATTTATATATTAATTAATTAAGTTTATTATGTATTCCTCTCCATCAGCTTCTTCTTTTGTTTTATTTTATTTAATTTATTTTACAAGCTAATAAACGAAGAAAACACAACAGTAACCATTCACTAATTAAGCGAATAATACTTAGAGAAAGAACAATAATGATCGATAAAACACATGCAAATGAAATAATTAGAGAAAGAAAATAATGACTGAGATGATGACAAAACCTAAAACCATACATATAAATTAAAGAGATACCTGATAATTAGAGCAAATAAGAGACGACGACAACAACATTGACGGAGATGATAAAGCGACGATGAGAAAGAGAGAAAGAGACGATGAGAAAGTGTGTGTTTGTGTTTGTGATGTTTGTGTTTGTGTTAGGTTTGTGTTTGTGGCAGTAGCTGATCTGCTGCGTTTGTGTGGTTTATATTATGGAAAGTATTGATAACGGTTTTTACACAAAAACCCATTGTCATTAGAGAATATATTAACAACGGGTCCTTAGAGAACCGTTGTTAAAAAGTATTAACAACGGGTTCTAATATAACCATTGTAATTACTTGTCACTAATTTTGCGCCAAATTATTAACAACGGTTGTAATGTATTATAGAGTAAACTGATGTTATTAGTTATTATATTAACAACGGTTGTGAAAGTTTGACCCGTTGTTAAAACCTATAACAACGGTTATCAACACATAACCGTTGTAATTAAGTTTAGTAAAATTCGCGCCATCCATTCTACAACGTCTTATGGTGATTTTCGTGAATAAGCGTTGTTAAAGGGGCGTTGTAGTTGCCTGGATTTGTAGTAGTGATAGTTGCTGATCGTTATGGTCGAAAGACTGTTATGATAAGCACCATGGCAGTGTCAGTACTGAGATTTGTTCTTTCCTGTTCATGTTTAATAGATGTTGGGCTTCTTCGAGACACTATTCTTTCCAGTACTCATATTTGATCTTTCCTGTTTATTGAGATGTTTCAAATAAAATGGGCTTTTTTTATTTGAGTTGAGAGAGAGAAAAGAGAAGGGTGAGGTTGAACTGAAGAAACAGATTTTGTTCAGCGTAAGGATGGTACCCGTGTTTTTCATTCTTATGTTTTTTAGTGATTTAATTTTAAACATCACAATAAGAGCAGAATAATAGCACAATAACACGTGGTAAAAAAAAAAAAATCAAAGTCGTAAAAAAAATAATAAAGTGACACTGGAATAACATCACAATAACATCACAATAACAGTAGAATAATAGCAAAATAACACGTGGTAAAAAAATCAAAGTCGTAAACAAAAATCAAAGTGGCACCGGAATAACATCACAATAACACCAGAATAACAGCACAATAACATGCGGTAAAAAAAAAAGCAAAAAAATCATAGTAAAAAAAATCAAAGTAGTAAAAAAATCAAAGTGACACCAGAATAACAACAAAATAATAGTAGGATAACAGCACAATTACACATGGTAAAAAAAAGGGAAAAAAAAAATCAAAGTCGTAAAAAAAATCATAGTCTGAGCAGAATAACATCACAATAACAGCGGAATAACAATAATAGCACAATAACATGTGGTAAAAAAAGAGAAAAAAATCAAAGTCGTAAAAAAAATCAAAGTAAAAAAAAAAGCACAGTAACAGCATAATAACACGAGGTAAAAAAAAAATAAGAGTAAAACAAATTTCAAGGAAAAAAAATATGGTACAAAAAGAAAAAAAAAAAAGGTAACATAATGAGAAAATTAGCGAAAGACATAAGAGAAAAAAAAAATCAAAGTTGTATAAAAAAACATAATAACAGGAGGTAAAAAAGGAGATAAAAAAACTAAAGTAGAAAAAAAGAGTAGTACTAGAAAAAAGAGAAAATAAGTAAATGACAATGATTTTATATCATAGGTAAGATTAGATCTTGGCCACTCATCTCTAATATAATCTAGTGGCTGAGATTTCCAAGCACAAACACACAACTCACCATAAGAAACAAAACTCACAAGAACCTAACTATATATATATACTCCCATCACCTACCAAATTATATTCTATTGCTCAAAATTACAAAAGACAAAATATAGAGAGGGGAAGAGAAGAAGATTAAAGAGATAAGAAGTCATTTTCATCTTTCACCTACCGCTAGTCTCTAATTCTGCTGTAATCAATTGTTTACATATGTAAGATTGACCCTTGACCACCGTGGACCGTTGATCACCCTTGACCCCCTATTGACTAGGGTTGACCAGGCGTTGACCACCTTGACCGAGGGTTTGACTGTTCGGTTTGAGGGTGATTTTGGGTGATTTTGGAGTAGATTCTTGTCTTAATCGTTATTGTATTGATAGATTAGTAATTGTATGCATATTATATGATGCTTAGGTGGAGAATTCGTTGACTACCATTGTTTTATTTTGGAAAAATTGCGAAAAGGTAGGATAACTACTCAACTCGTGCTATTATTAATGACTTGTGCAATTTATTATGTAATGTGAATTGGATGAATTATTAGATTATTGGATGAGGTGTATTTTTATTGTTGGATGCCCCAGCGTCGGGTCTGAGATGAATTGGTTGGCTGAGTGAGGAACTCGGTCGAGTAGTGCGTACTCGGTCGAGTATGTGAGCCACTCGATCGAGTATCCGGTCCGACTGGTTATTTTCTGCGGTTTCGATTAGAATGATTAAGGAGTATATATTAAGCATTTCCGTCGTCATTAACATTTCTTAATCAGTTTTACAACCTAATTTACTCCTTAATCACCCTAATCAACTATCAAGCGAGGATCTATCATTTTGGTGTTCGGATTTCGTAGTTCGCGCGTCTATCAGTTTTTAAGTTCTAGATTTCTACCTTTTGCTTTAAGTCGATTTTGTTGTAAACTCTAGATTGGGTTGGTCTTTGGGAATTGGTTAATTAGTGATGGATTATAATTTAGTAATTTCTTGATTATGATTGTTAGGTGGAGATTTCGTAGAGGAACAGCTCTAGCCTCATTGTTGTGTTGAATTACGGAGTTTACGACAGAGGTAGGGTTTCCCTAGTCAGTCCTTTGTACAATTGTTGTTCAGTATCGTCATATTGTGTGATTCCTTGTCGTGATAGTATTGTGGAGATTGGTTGTTATTGGTATTGATTGTGAAGCCATTGTCGGGAGATGGTCTTCACCCCCATGTTCGCCTCTTGTGGCTGTCGTCACAAGGGAGATGTACACATTAATGATATGGGATCGCTCGTTGCAATGAGCGGGGCTTAGGAGGCAAGGCTGCGGTCTCCCACTAGCGGTGTGGGTACATGTTGAGATGGGTAACCTGACAGATCTGGGCTGCGGTTCAGATAATGTATTTGGAGGATTGAGTTTGTATTGTTATAGAATTGAATTGGATGGTTATTTTTATTGTTGTAGTTATGTTTTATTGTGTAGTTGACTGACCCCTTTTTTGTTGTTGCAAAACCTGCAGTAATCCATTGGAGGGATGGTGAGCAGATATGTAGTAGGTTTTGATTGCTAGAGCTTATCGCGGGATGGATGGGAGAATCACCGAGTTTAGCTAGCTTCCGCTGTTGTGTCGATATTAGATGATCACTTTTATTGAATTTGTATTTTCAGTTTTTGTATTTTGGTTTGTATACGACTAAACTTTATTTACTTTAATTAAATGTTCTTTTGTGATCTATATGATATACTCTACCCCGGGCAGTTGAGATGGTAGCACTCTCATTTTCTAAGGCAGCCCTTGGTAAGACACTTTGGTAGATGAGGGTGTTACAATGCATTGTGATCTTGTTGTAATGTTTATTTGAGTTGTGATGGCGTGAAGAGAATTTTGAAATATCATATTTATGTCGGTCATATAAATTGGATATTTGTTTTGATTATGTTGTAACGGTGACCATAACGAAAAAATATTGCTTTCGATTCGTTTAATAGACGATGTGTAAGTCACCATTGGGAGTTATTTACGTTTCTGTAAGTGGTATAGGCAAGCTTAGAAATATTTTTGGGAACAATCTAGTTCTGCCAGGTGACACTCGGCCGAGTGCTCTGTTCACTCAACTGAGTGTCATCTGCTTGGCCGAGTGGCCACCCCACTCGACCGAGTGGCCTGCTATGGCCCTTGTTTTGTTAATATTCGACCAAATATTTTGTTTATACACTTATTTTGCGGTTTATGTTAGTCAACTTATGCTTATATAAGCATGATTGCCCATAGGAGTATATTTTTGTGAGTTGTTTACATTTGGTCATACTATGTGACGTTTTCCTATTTTAAGATGTAATTAAATGAAAATTGTTTTGACATGAGTAATTTGACGATAAGGGGGATGTGATAAGCTTGCATGGTGCATGTTACTTACCGTTATTTTATGTTGTGATAACGATGGTCATGTCATGTGATGGGTGCAAATTATGTGTCATATAGTTGTTATTTGCATGATTAAGTATGGTAATCTTTCCTCGTAAACGGAAGTGTTGATGGTGGATGGAAACGAGTATAGAAACACATGTGTGATCATGTGGGGTATTTGACGCGGTAAATGCGTGACTAGGTGTATGCGGAAAATGAAAGTGTTGAACATAATAAGTCACATCACAGGTAATTTTGACATTTCTTAATTGTTTCACGGAGTCCCTATATTTTTGTGATTTGATGCACATCCATGTGATTGTGTGACATTTGACGTGACATATACATGCGTAATAATGTTGAGTAATGTTGACATATATACATACACACACACACACACACACACACACACACACACACACACACACACACGTAATATCACCAACGTTAGCTGAGAGTTACTTATGATATTAGAAGTTAAACCTCTGATTTGACTTCGTGCTTCGACCTTCAGGAGACCCATAGAATAAGACTTATATCAACGACATTATGAACCTACAAGATTTGACTATAGACTTGGGTAGTAGAGAAGCCGTTGGTAAGCCTGGGAAGGGATGACATTAATGAAAAAAAGTAGGTAAAGACATAGTACGGAGTGGACATTTTGTGTTATTACTTATCGGAAAGGAAAGAAATCATAAAGTAAAGTTGTAGTCATGTATAATTGTGAGAGTATTGAGGATGGTGAGCGAAAGCGGACTTTCATGTGTTGAGTGTGAGCGAACTTCGGGGACGAAGTTCATTTTACGGAGGGGAGAATGTAACATCTCATTTTGGTAGATGCCCTTGATTGATGAATGTCATTAGTATTGGAGTGTTAGTAATGTGGAATGCATAGTGAAGATGCTAGGTCGAACGTGATTCTGGCCGTGATATTTGGGAGTGTTGCGGTGGTCTGAGTCAGATGTGTGGTTGACCTTATTCATTGAGTTATTGCTATGACTTATCCAAACCTATTTCGTTGTAGTGTTGCTTTAGGTTTGTGAGAGAAGAGTAAGGTCGGAGGTGTCTTTGTTTGAGTCAGGTGTGAACTTCGGTGACGAAGTTCTTTTTAAGGGGAAAGATTGTAATACCCCATAATTTATATAACTTATACTCGGTCGAGTAAACCGAGTACGCAACCGAGTAGAGCTCATTCTGATGATGAGTCACTCGACCGATTGGCGGTTCACTCGGCCGATTGGCGGTTCACTCGACCGAGTGAAGCTTCACTGGACAGAGTGAACGGTCTCTGTCGCTGTCCAACTTTTTTGCACGGGATTTTGGTAGGTGGTCTATCACATTTTAATCCTTATTTTTCAAATTTCCTCTCCTAAATAGACTCCCATCTTATCCCTTCTACTCTCTAGAAACATCTCTAAGCATCACAAACACTATCCACAAAGATCTAGCTTTTACATTTGAAGACTTGTCTTCCATTTCTTGTTCTTGCTCATTTGTAAGCATTTGTAAGTTTATCCTTAACCTTTTTCCCTTATTCTTACTTAGTAGACCTTAATTTATCTAGTAGGTTATCTTATAATTAATTAGGATTTTTGACTAATTAAGTGGGGTAATTAAGGGGGTTAATTATTATTATTAGTTGTTGTAGAATATATTTATGATAATATTCCTTAATTAATTGTAGGACGTGGCTTCTTAGTGGAGGATTAGTGTGCTGGCTTGTGCTAATTGGAGTTTGCTAAAAGATAGGTTAATCCTACTCGGTTTCAATGAGTATAAATGGTTGCTTGTGTCATTATCGTATTGTTGTTGTATTATAATATGATTTTGTGGATTATCAGTGTCGACTTTATAATCTTGTTGGGTGTTGCTTGTGACATGGTATTGAGTAGTAGTGTTGGTCTCATATGAAAATTTTAGTTGCACGATAACATGTTAGTCGGCATTCGTTTTTAGACTCATAATATGTGGAGGTTGCATTTCTGCTTGATAATGAGGTAAGGCGAGTTGAAGAGTCGGCATCTTTATGAGTACATGTGTTCAGGTCATGTTGGGGAATCAGTTTAATGTGAAAGAGTTGCACTTTATATTCATTGTGATGCATATTGTCATATATATGGTTGTTGGTAGAATTGTGGTGGTGATACCTGGTTGATTCACGAGATGTAAGGCGGTTTGGAGACCGTCTTACACTTGTGACCTCTTGGAGCTTCCCACTCCCAGAGGGATGTGCACATTAATGACTTGAGTACGGAGGGACTCGTGTGGTTGAGGCACGACGTCTGGCAAGGGATTCGGTTGGCTTCCGGACCCGATACCACGGATGTGCCCCGAGTGGCTATTTGTGAGGTGTGGTGTTGTGGGCGTGTCTCTGGCACCGGTGTGGTTGTGGGTACGGCTGGGCATGTCCCAGTACCGGTGTGGTGTTGTATAGTCAAGGGTTATACATTTTATTGGCAAGTTGCATACTTACATATTGTATCCTGCTCTATATTTAATTATTGAAACTAACATGTTTGGGTTGTGTGTAAATTGTCACCTATTTCTGGGGTGGCCTGTGTCGATTCGTATGATATTTCTGATCATATGGGGAGTAGGTTAAGTATAGGTTGATTTAGTATCACGAGGGAGATGGGACGAGGTTCAGACTAGGAGTTGAGTTGCTATGACATAGTTGACATAGTCGTCTTTAGAGAGTCGTAGTAGTATGACTTGTATTTTTTATTATTCATTCATGGTTATGTAATTCATTAAATACTTTATTTATATTAAGTGTTTCTTGATGGAAACTCTAATTCACCGCCTCGAGAAACCGAAATGGCAACATCCTCCCATTGCCTTGGCCGGGCAAGAAGGGGGTGTTACAATGCTATAACTTCAAGGCGGAAATGAGAGATGAGTTTATCCCGTAGCATTTCCGAAGTAAATTACTGGCAGAGTTTGATAGCTTTGTGATGGCCAAGGGGATGACGGTGCAAGAGTACTATGTGAGGTTTAATGAGCTCTTGACCAATGTTAAGGACCTACACCTTAGTCCTTAATTGCTAGCTCGCATGTTCGAGAAGGGGCTAGTTCTCAAGATTCTCGAAAACTTTGATAGCTTTGTGATGGCCAAAGCGATGACGTGTATTCTAGGGCCAGAAACGCCGAGAGAGGAGGCTAAGGATAGGGCCGAAGAGAGAAGGAAGGATGAGAGTGAGGAAAGAGGAGCTAATCAAAAGAAGTTCAACTATAATCAAGCTAAGTCACATTCGGGTAGAGGTGCTTATGCAAGGTCAAGCGGATAAAGGGGAAGAGCCATGAGTGAAGGCGGAGAAGTGAAATGCTTCAATTGTGGTGGCATTGGCCACAAAAAGAATGAGTGCACAAGCGCCAGGCGGGGGTCCAATAGGAGGTTTGGGTAAGGGAGCTCCTACGAAGCCCTTTCCCAAAGCATGGTGAGCAACCACAACCCTGGATCATGGGGCAATCAAAGGAACTAAAACTCCAACTTCAATGACGGTTATATAAGAGGGTGCTTCAACTGAGGGGCGCCATCTTACAGGCCGAGATACAATAGGAGTCAAGCTTGGGAGGCTAAGCCGACTACTTCGGACAGCACCGCGCAAGGGGCGGCTAAGACTAGTGGCAAGCTCTTTGCCATGGAGAAGCAAAGCACCGAGGAGGATGCTCATTTTGTCTCCGGTACATTTCTTGTTAATTCGCATCCTTGTTTTGTTTTAACTGACTTGGGGGCTACACATTCTTTTATGTCTAAGAGTCATATGTCGACCGCCAGCTTGGGGGAGGGTGAGTTAGTAAATGACAATGTATCCCTACCTTCGGAGGAGTCCGTTGTGTGTTCAAAAGTGTATAAAGAGGTGTCGGTTTTTTTGCATGAAACAAACTTTCCCGTCAATATTTTGAATTTCCTTTGGAGGGGTTTGAAGTAATTTTGGGGATGGATTGGCTAAGTAAGGATAAGGCCAATATAGATTGTCATCAAAATAAAATAGCTTTGAAAGGACCGAAGGGTGCTAGAGTGTCGTAAAAAGGTTACTTGGTTAAGCCGAAGGTGAAACTGGTTACGGTGATGACTTTAAAGTCATTTTTGAAGAAGAGTTGTCCTATGCTTTTGTGTCGTGTGTGGGACACTATCATGGAAAGACCACAAGCTCAAGATATACCGGTAGTGGGAGAATTTGCGGATGTATTTCCGGAGGAGCTACCCGGATTACCTTTACCATGAGAAGTATAGTTTAGTGTGGACTTGAAACCGGCAGCGGGACCAATCTCTAAGGCCCCGTACCGGATGGGTCCAAAGGAGTTAGAGGAATTGAAGAAGCAACTTTCTGAATTGGCGGATAAGGGGTACATTAGACCTAGTGTTTCGCCGTGAGAAGCACCGATTCTATTTGTGAAGAAGAAGGACGGTACTATGAGGTTGTGTATTGACTACCGAGAGTTTAATAATATCACTATCAAGATCAAGATTCGTTGTCAAGGATTGATGACCTATTTGATCAAGTTAGTGGAGCCGGCGTATTTTCCATGATCGACTTGAGATAGGGGTACCATCAATTGAAAATCAAGGATGTGGACATTTTAAAAACCGCGTTTCGGTCAAGATATGGACATTATGAGTTTGTGGTGATGCCGTTTGGGTTGAAAAATGCCGCGGCCATGTTCATGGACCTCATGAATAGGGTGTTTAGTCCATACTTGGACAAGTTTGTGATGGTGTTTATAGATGACATTTCAGTCTACTCAAAGACCATAGAAGAGCATGAAGATCATTTGAGGATCGTGTTGCAAACACTAAGGGACCATCAACTCTATGCCAAGCTTAGTAAATGTGAATTTTGGTTGGAGAAGGTGGCTTTCTTAGGGTATGTGGTGTCCAACGAAGGAGTGTCCGTAGAACCATGCAAGATTGAAGCTGTGTCAAAGTGGGAGGCACAGAAGAATGTTGCGGAAATTAGGAGTTTTCTTGGTCTAGTCGGGTACTACCAAAGATTCGTTAAAGATTTCTCAAATATTGCTAGGCCATTGAACTCATAGATGAGAAAAGAAAACCATTTCAAATGGGACGGGAGTTGTGAGACGGCCTTGTTGACCCTAATGGAGCGCCTAACCATGGCTCCGGTGTTATCCCTGCCGGCGGGAAGTAAGAATTTTGAAGTTTATACCGATGCTTCAAAGAATGGATTGGGATGTGTGCTCATGGAAAATGGTAAAGTTATTTCTTATGCATCGCCACAATTGAAACAAAATGAGGCGAATTATCCAACGCATGACCTAGAGTTCGGAGCCGTTGTTTTTGCTTAGACTATATGGAGACATTACCTTTATGGAGCAACCTTTAAGGTGTTTTCCGACAATAAATGTTTTAAGTACATTTACACCCAAAAGGAGTTGAACATGTGGCAAAGTAGATGGATTGAACTCATTGGAAATTATGACCTGGAAAAAGTATACCATGAAGGAAAGGCTAATGTAGTAGTTGATGCTTTAAGTAGGAAATCGGTTCACTCTTTGTGTACCGCCTTGTCCATGCTAGGTCTAAAGGAATAAGTAAAGAACATAAGTATTCATATGACCCGAAATGGCGAGGAAATTGGTGACTTGAGACTGCAAGGGAAAGTCCAACCTCTAGATGTCCTGGTGTAACACCACCAGCTACCAAAGTGCCTTACCAAGGCCTACCTTAGCAAATGGAGGTGCTACCATCTCGGTTGCCCGAGATCGTAAGCGTCACACTAACCATAATAAAACCGAAGTGTAATAAATATGGTTTAAACAGAGTTACAAAATTCCGAATCTCTAATTGAAGTATAAAATACAACTCAAACTGCTAAAGTGTAAAGTCTACTAAAAGAAAAGCGGAAGCTAAAGGCGTGCGCTAGACTCAGTGGCGTCTCATCCATCCCTAAAGTAAGCTCAACCATCCAAACCTGCTACACACCCTGCTCACCATTCCCCAATGGATCACCGCAGTTTTGAAAACAAAGAAGGGGTCAGCCAACCATACAATCAATCATAATATAACCTTTAAAATGTAACCAATCCAATAACTCTGTAACAATCAACCATTTCCAACTCCAAGAATTAGTGTCTGAACTGCAGCGCGGATACAACTACGCTCCGCAGTGAGTAGACCTGCCAGGTTACCCATCGCAACTGGTAACCCACTCCACTAGTGGTAGACCGCAGCCACGCCACCTAAAGCCCCGCTCATCAAATTGAGCGAAACTAGATCATTAATGTGCACATCTTCCTTGTGATGGGAGCCACAAGGGGAGAACATGGGGGTGAAGACCATCGCCCGACAATGGCTTCACAATCATCCTAACAATACCAACAATTATACGATGCCAACAAAATGTGGACCATGGAAAAACGCTGCACTCAAATGCTTTTTCAAAACATTGTTAATTTTAAAAGAGTCGCCACTAAATTTTTAAATGGAATTTGGAAACCAATTTTAGAGATTTGAATTCGTGTGACTTTACGTGTTAGGAAGTTAATTTAATTTCATTAAAACAACACCCAACCCCGCCCGTTGCAATAACGGTCTCTACTAGGTGAAAGATGGCTATTTCGGAAAGATATCACATGCGTATGCAACCATTGAATTTAAATCCTATCATGCGAATTTCATTCTAAGTCGTTTAAAATGCATTTAACTTCGTCGAAGTGGTTTAGCATGTGAGGTTCATTGATTAAACTAGAAAAACACATCCAAAGAGAGGGATAGGAAGGCTTACGCTTAGCATAAGATGTATTAACAAACATTAGTGGTTAGCTCATACATACAATATAAATTATAAATAAAGTAAATTAAAATCTGAAACATAAACTAATTAAACTAAGGATTAATCAAACAAAGTCAAACAAGGAAACAAATTAAAACACAAAACCTGGACAAACCCGTGCACTGCACGGATCTGAAATTTTCGAAATATGTCAGAATTGACCCGTGCACTGCGCGGGTTTTGAATTAATACATTGCCAATTATAAAATAAATACTAAATCAATGCAATAAATTACGAAAATCTACCTAAATTAAAATTACAAATTATAGGTCTGGAAAATCATTAAAAATCAATTTTTATATGGTTAAAAATAAATACACAAAAATTAAATAAACTCGATTTATTAAATTGCCCTATTCCAACACGAGGATATGTAAATGAGACGGGGTGTACGACCGACCGATATGGCGGATTTCTTTCCCATCTCAAGTCAACGCGGGTGCCGGAATGGTACTTTAACTCATACTCAAATTATTCTAGTTTCGATATTAGTTAGACGATGTTTGTCAATGGTTAGTAAATAAACAATAAAAAAACGAAATAAAAAGGAGAGAAGGGAGTTTTAATGCACCCTCAACCTACATGTATCGTTGACACCGTCTTGGGTCATAATCGATCGTAGATTTTATCTCGAGGAGCCGTCGTTGACGAAGACAATTGAAATTGAGTTTTGAAATCCCGAAACAAACACGTTCAAAAGGCAGACTTGAGCAGCGATTTTCAATCGCTCACCACGACTTCGTTTCTCAACGATTTTTCAAACCGAAAGATGTTTTGGAAACTAGAAAGACTGAATTTTCTGAATATGGAAACAAACCAGAAGTTTTAATAGGATTTTTGCACGTGAATCAAGGCCAAAGTCCACGACAGAAACTCAAAAACACGATTTGTGTCCCTGTTTTCGAGCGGCTGTCACGGCTTTAGTTTAGGGTTTTTTTGGACGATTGATGGTTGTTATTTTCAGTATGTTGTGGGGAGAACTTAGAGGAATGAATGTATGGTGGAGAGGGGGTATTTATAAGGAGTTTCGAAGGGTAGAAGTAGGGCAACAAGCAGTCGGGCCTGTTTCGCATAGCTGCTGTCCATCAGCTAATTCGTGGGGTTTTTAGGGTTTGTATGGAGGTTTTCTTAGTGGTTAAGCTAAGGTAATATGGGTAGGATACTAGGGTATGGTTTAGGGTTAATGGGCACGGGTTTGGTAGCTGTTTGGAGCGGGTTTTGGGCTCGGGATTGAGCACGCAAAACAGGGGGGGCTGCTTGTGTTGCGGGCTGTTTGTGGAGTATTTGGGACGGGAATTGGATGGGTTTTGTGGTGTTCTAGGTGCTGGGTTGTTGTGGGTAATGTGGAGCACGGGTTGGTGGTGATGGGTTGCGGGTTTGGACCAAGTTTGAGTCGGTTTAGAAGGGCTTTCGATGGGCTATACAAATACGGGTAAAGGAAGGAATTGGGCTGTGTTGGGGAGTGTTTAGGACGAGATTTGGGTGTGGATATGGGGGTTCGAACTGGGATTGAATGGGTAGAGGTCTAGGTTGGTTAGTGTACTCGAGATTCGTGCCAACTCGTAAAGAAAACGGGCTCAAAAATCGAGCTAAAATCGAGCTCCAAAACGCGTGGTTGAAACGAGTTTTAAATTTTCAAATTCGATTTTTCAAACCAATTAACACATTAAAATAAATGATTTTTCAAATCAAAAAATATATTTTATTTTCAATAAAATAAATTTAAGAAAATAAATTTAAGAAAATAAATTCAAATTAAAATAATAAAATGAATTCACTTAAAAAAGCTTTAATTTAAATATCATTTAAATTAATAAAACACTCCGTCGACAACGCTCATTTCACATCGTAAAACGAGCCCAAATAATGACAATGACAACTAAAGAATACATGTGTCCTATCATCATCGGGTGTTTGTCGGGTTTTCTATAAATTACAATATCGACAGATATGGGTATCTACAGAGCCCCCACTTTGACTGAGGCTTGGACAGGGCGAAAGTCAAAGTATACCCCAGGTCCCTCTCGACCTGAGGATTCCGCGGGTCGTTTATAGTCCATTAGACTTGCGTATATAAGCTCGCCAGCCATAAGAAGAGATCATACCTGAAACTTCGTCGGAGATTAACTCTTGCTTCTGTTCCGTCAAATTATCATCGTTAGTCATCGACCCATAAATTGCATATATGGTGGGTTGAGCCTTTTCCTCGGGCGCCTACGTATCCGTTTCTGACGGAATCAAACCCGTGTCGTAGTTCGGCTCAATGGCCTGTAACTTTCTGCTGCTTCGGCTCGGATGCCAATATCCCATTGTTCATGTGAGTAAAGACAAAACTTGCGCTTTGCTTATCAATTTCGCTGTTCTGCTAGGGAGAACGATTCACTGAAACTGACGTTTCTGTTGGGGACATGTCATTTCCGTAGCATTCTACTGTCGATCTTTGTTAGGAGGATGCCATCCTGTCTGTTTTGTGGTGGTCTCTGGAGCCGACGGCGACAGAGCCCCCAGTTGGAGCATATTCTGCAAATTTAATCATAATATATAGCACGCGATTCACGTAGCGACATTTCGATACTTGAAATGGTCATCGACCGAATTTTGATGGGTCTCTGGAGCCGACGGCGACAGAGCCCCCAGTTGAAAGAAAAGGTTATCGACCCGCGGACATGAACATTGCTTAGAAAAGGTGGCTCATTGACCCGAACTTTGAATATCTTGAAAATGATTGGCCTCTTCGAGGCGAGAATTTATTTAAGTTTTCTGGATCCAAATGATTTTTCGAATCAACACATAATTTTATTTTCAACAAAATTAATTGCCAAAAAATTATTTCAAATTTTTGGAGTTAAATGATTTTTCAAATCAAAACACAATTTTATTTTCAAAAAAATAATCGCAGAAGTTTATTGCAAATTTCCGGAGTGAAAGCGACGGGTAGACACTACCTTTTGACGAAAAGACTCTGACTTTCTGACCCGTAACCAATGTGGGCGTAACCCAATAAAATCCGTAAGTGTGTACGAGATGTTAATTCAACACGGGACGCGCAGGGGATGAGATTGTAATTTAGTCACTTCGGTGCACGAACTATGACAAATTCCGCAAGAGAAATGAGCGAACAAAACCCAGGACGGATGGGGCCCACTTGGCGCCACACGGGCCCTACACGGCCGAAATAGAGGAGGTATGGGACTTGCTTTCTTATTTTAAAAAGCTACCAAACTTCCTAAAGCTAGTAGGCTTCCAAGTTTCCAAATTTCCTAGAAGATTTAGGTTTCCAAAACCTAAAGGAATTATACTTCCACAATTCCTCATCTCTTTTCATATATAAGGAAGGGCTAAGGGTTGAGATTTCCCACAATTTCTCAAACAGAAATCTATCTGCTTAAAAGAATATCTTTCTTAGAAAAAACTAGTCATGAATTCCCTGTTTGGGACCATGAAGGGATGGGTGACAGAATTCAGGGGTTTAGAAATCCAAAATCTGAATGCGGCGGGAATTCAACAAATTATTTTCCTGAGGCAAGTCATGATTCAATCCGCATTTCTTAAAGAGTGCCTGAGAGTGTGGGATCCCGAGCATCATGTCTTTGCTTTTTCGGAGGGAGAAATCTGTCCCCTTCCTGAGGAATTTACCGTCTTGGGAGGATGGAGGACCACGCAAGAGCCTGTGGTTCCCGACTTTGTGTCCAACTGGACCCGAAAATACCGCGAATATCTAAACTTGTCGCGTGATGAAGCCCGTACCATCGTCGATGGTGGAAAAGTGGACCTGCTTGCGCTAGTGCATAGATTCTGGCGTGCGAATGACCCAGATATACCGATCATTTATCGCCGCCTCGCCTTTGGCCTCATTCTATTGCATCTTTATTGTTTCGAGGAGGCAATAGAAATTCCATCTTATCGCGGCCAAGCTAGACTAATCCGAGTCGTGGAGCAAATGGAGAATGGTGCTAATCCTGCATGGATTATACTAGCTGAGACTATTAAAAGCTTGGATGCACAAAAAGCCAATCCGGATGCTGTATTCATGGGATCAACCCGCCTACTGCAAGTTTGTCTTTCTTCTCTTTTTTCCTCTTTTTTCTCTTTTCTTCGTCTCTTTTTCTTTTTTTTTTTGTCTCTTTTTCTCTTTTTTTTCGCCCTTTTTCTTTTTTCCTTCGTCTTTGTTTCATTTTTTTCGTTATTTTTTTTTTTCTTTTTTGACCTGCCTTTTTCTGGCTGTCTAACAGGTATGGCTCAGCGAGCGTCTTGTTTTGATTGATCCGTCGTTGAAACCAGAAGATTATCATGTCAGAAGTCTCACTAATCGGCGACGGCGCTACAGTTCTGAGCAAGGATCCGATTACTGGCGAAATATGCTGATTAGCGGAACAGGGTCTCACATTCGCTGGTCCTTACCATGGCTTCATTTGAGCTCACTTACCGGACTCGCAGATACTGATCATACACGGTATGTCACTTTGTTGGGCTTGGATCACCCTGTCTATTTTTACCCGAACCGAGTGCTTTGCCAATTCGGTCGTCAACAAATTATCCCTGCGACGGAGGCTTCGCGAGGTCCTGCTTTTGTTATTTCTCAAGGTAGATGTCATACTTGGCTCCACGCGTGGCGCCGAAGGACCGTGTGGCGCATTCCCGAGCCACGCGAGTCTACTTGGGTTTCTTCTTCATATCTCAAATGGACTACAGAACCGGGCCTTAAAGCAAGGAAGAAACTACAGAAAGATGATGCCATTGATCGGGAGAAGCATGACATGGGGTTAAAAAATCGACAATTCTTTACTGGGTCGATTCCGGGCCCGACTGAGACCGAGACTAGGCCTGACGAGAACCCTAGGGCTAAACCTGGTGCTCCTAGCGTGTGGGACCGACTGGGCACTACAAGTGGTGACGTTCCGACACTTGCAGAGAGACTTGGCCCTCGACCAAGCGTAAAAGAGAGATTGGGCCCGCGAGAAGACAGCGTGCTCCCCCCGAAGAAACGGGCAAGAATGATGATGGGTGAGACATCGTCTCGTAGTGACGGGACACGCGACCCAACTAAATATAGGTGGTAGTTACGGCTCTATTATTTAGTATTACTATTATGCTTTTATTTGCTTTCCTGTTAGTTTGATTTGTAATGGGCGTCGCCCGGATTTATCAAAATAAAAGACACGTATTATTTATTAGAAATCCTCGGTTTACGCATTGAATATTTCATTTTTATTGTGGTTGTACCCTTTTCAAGGGTTGCCTACGATTCTGCTTTTCAATAGAATCAAACCGAGGTCGTAGTTCTCTCATAAAACATTTCAGGCAGTGGCAACAAATGCTAAACTTAAAACTTATTCAAATACATCACAATTCAAGTGTTATTTCATAACTTTGAGGGTGAGGTCTTAAGGATAGTACTTCTTCAACTTATCCAGATTCGTTGGATTCGAGAAATCATTTCCATCCAAATCTGTCAAACGTACCGCGCCTCCTGTGAGTATCTTCTTCACGAGATAAGGACCGGCCCAATTATGCTTAAACTTCCCTCTTGGATCGACCGGTAATAGAGCCCTTACTGATTTTAGAACTAAATCGCCTTCATTAATTCCCCTGGGCTTCACCTTCTTGTTAAAAGCCCGCTCTATCCTTTTCTGATAGAGCTGAACATGATACAACGCATTCAAACGACGCTCATCAAGCAACACCAACGAATCATATCTGGCTTGGACCCAATCCGCTTCCGGGACCTGGCTTTCGAGCAAGATGCGTAGGGAGGGTACTTCCAGTTCGACGGGTTGTACTGCTTCCATCCCGTAAACTAGATAGTACGGGGTTGCCTCTGTGGCTGTTCTGATGGATGTTCTATATCCCCACAACGCGAAGGGTATCTACTCCGGCCACTCCTTGTAATTGTCAGACATCTTTCTCAATATAGTAGCCACCATTTTGTTAGCGGCCTCCACCGCTCCATTTGTCTGAGGTCGATATGGGGATGACTTATGATGCTTGATTCTATACTTTTCAAGTATAACGGCTGTCCCAGCTTGAAAGTGAGTTCCATGATCACTGATGAACTCGTGCGGCACTCCGTACCGATAGATGATGTCATTCTGAATAAACTTGGCTACTTGCTTCGCATTTAGCACTTTGTAAGACTTGGCCTCTACCCACATGGTAAAGTAATCAATAGTGACTAGGATATAACAATGCCCTCCTGTTCCAGAAGGGTTTACTTTTCCGATGATGTCGATTCCCCAGGTTGAGAAAGGCCAAGGTGACGTCATGGTGAATAGCATAAAAGGTGGTACATGTTGAATATTCGCAAATATTTGGCAATTGTGACAATGCCGGACATATCTGCGACAATCTGTTTCCATTGTTGTCCAATAGTATCCTAACCTCGTGATCTTCCGAACTAGCATGTGGGAGTTCATATGTGGCCCACATTCCCCGTCGTGGACTTCTTCCATGACCTTTTCTGACGTTGTCTTGTCGAGGCATCGCAACAGACACCCCGTGTCTTTGTCTTCTTATACAATTGTCCATCGTTAGTTTTAACGAATTGGGCGGATAACATACGCAATGCACGCTTTCCACGTGTATCGAGGTCCGCAGGTATTCTCCCGCTTCTTTGAATCTCACAATGGATGCATACCAAGGTTCGGCCGCTTTCCCGGCATCATCGACAGCGTTTATATAAGCTGGTGAAGACCTTCGTTCGACACACAATGGCATGCTATCCATATGATCGGGATGTTTATCAACGCCGCCGCTTTTGATGCGTCGTGAATCGATTTTCCTCCCTTGGGAGGTACACGTATCGCACCTCTTCAAAGAGTTTTTCTAGCTCTTCTATCTTAGCCTGGTAGGGTGCCAGTCGCTACTTTTGATCTTCCATGACCCTGTCACTTGATTGATGACCAAGGAGGAATCCTCGTGTACCGTCAACTTCATGACTCCTAACTTGTTAGCGCTCTGCAAACCAAGTAGGCATGCTTCGTATTCCGCGGCGTTATTTGTGACGGCGAAGTCCAATTTGATCGAAACTGCGTACGTGCTCTCCCTCGGTGAAATGATAAGGACACCTATTCCGCATCCCATGTTATTCGAAGTCCCATCGAAATATAGATCCCATGCATCATCTTCGACATGGACAATATCCTCATCCGGGAACGACCAAGTGTCAACAATGTCGCTTTCTTCGATGGATTATCGGCCAAGAAATCGGCAACGACCTTTCCTTTTATCGCTTTCAGCGGCACATATTTGAGATCGAATTCCGATAGCATGAGGGTCCATCTTGACATTCTGCCGTTTAGCACCGGCTTTTCAAACAAGTACTTGATGGGGTCCATTCTCGAATATATACTCACACCGTAGTGAGCATATAGTGACGTAGCTTCTTCGTTGCCCGGACTAAAGCTAGGCATGTCTTTTCTAATGTCAGTATACTTTGATTCATACTCCAAGAACTTTTTACTGAGGTAGTAAATTGCTCTTTCTTCTTTGTCAACGGTTTGTGCCGCATTGCTCCCATCGCGGTATCTCAGAATCGTTAAATACAAAGATAGAGGCAAGCCGCTACAAAGGGATCGAGAACTCGCGGAGAAGATAACACTTCCTTTATCTTATCAAACGCGGCTTGGCATTGGTCATCCCACATAATATGCTCCCCAACTTTCAATTTCTTAAAAATTGGTTCGCAGATCATAGTTAATTTTGAGACGAAACGGCTTATGTATTGCACTCGGCCTAAGAAACCTCGAATTTCTTTCTCGGTTTTAGGATGGAGCCTTTCCATAATGGCTTTAATCTTTGATGGGTCGATTTCGATGCCACGGTGGCTAACGATATGACCCAAAAGCTTGCCAGAGGTGACCCCGAACGCGCACTTCTGTGGGTTTAATATCATATTATACTTTCTCAACCTCTCGAAGAATTTTCGTAATGCCATCAAATGGTTATTATGTTCCTTCGATTTTAGGATCATGTCATCGACGTAGACATCTACTTCCTTATGGATCATATCATGCAACAACGCTCGTTCTTTTTCTCGATAAGTCGCGCCGCATTTATTAATCCAAACGGCATCACCGTAGCAATAAGTGCCCCATGGTGTTGTGAAAGCAGTCTTGTGCATATTTTCCTCGGCCATTTTTATCTGGTTGTAACCGGCGTACCCATCCATAAAGGATAATAATGCATGGTTAGCGGTATTGTCAACCAAGATGTCAATGTGAGGTAACGGAAAGTCGTCCTTTGGACTAGCCTTATTTAGATCACGAAAATCAACACGGACTCAACCTTTCCGTCTTTCTTTGGGACCGACACCACATTAGCTATCCAATCTGAGTATTCCGATACTTTGATGAACCCGGCCTTGAACTGTTTATCAATCTCTTCTTTGACTTTCAAAGACCACTCGGTACGCATTCTACGTGGTTTCGCTTTCTCGGGTTTGAACCCCGGCTTGATCGGAATCTTGTGCTCTGCAATTTCCCTATCAATACCCGGCATATCTTTGTAGGACCAAGCAAATACATCTTTGAATTCATTCAACAATTCAAAAAACCCCTTCCTTTCTGCGGGATCTAAGGTTGTTCCTATCTTAAGCTCCTGAGGCTCTAAGGTAGTCCCCTCATTAACAACTTCGGTATCTTTGATTACCGAGCTTCTTTGGTCGTATTCTTCCAACCCTTTTACTAACTGGGGAGGCGGTTCCACCTCCTCCTCTTCTTCTTCCACCTGTCTATCCTCGACCTCATTCTCAACGTTATTAAAACAATCAATTGAATCGCAATATAAATGAGACAAGTCGTAAGCAAACTGATTCATCTTATTATTGATTTGAAATCTACAAATTGCGTTAACATTTGGGCCAACCGATCGAGGGTCGTGGCGAGATAGGAGCGATATTCGGGACAGCCCCGAATACCAAAGACTAGGGGAAGGTACGGAAAAGGAAAGATCGGGGAAAGGGTATCTTCGACACCTAAAACCCTAGACTTAGCCTTAGGACTTATGTCAGACTCAGACTCGGACTCAGACTCAGACTCAGAATCGTCATCAGGCTTGAACATTTGCCCTTCTCCAATGGTCATCTTGAAAAGCAAACCCTTGTTGTCGGTCCATTTCATGGTTTTCCGCCATCCAGATGTATTCCTCTGAGGATCTACATCAGTAATGAGGGTAGATGGATCGAAACGATCACTCCTTACGATCATGTTTACCAAGACTTCGTTTATTATTTCCGGCTTCTTTTCCTCTCCAAAGAGGAGACCCATAGCTTTCCCATCTTCGATCGGAACAGACTCCTTCTTTATTGTAGCTACTGCCATAATGTCTTCGGGAATATAGAAACAATCATGGAATACTTCGATTCCGGGGACCAGCTTGTTGGCCTTTGAGTTGAACAGTGGTTCGGGGAAGTCTAAACTCGGCATTTCCTCCCCGGCTTTCACAAAGTGGCCGTTTAGAGTTAGCAAGGACGGCCCCATATTGATGTCTCGGTCTTCGATCGAGACTCTCTTTCTCAGGGCGTCTTCTTCAGTTGGCTCATACCCAAGCCCGTATCTTGTCCCCTTAGGCACTGGCGACTTCAATTGAAATGCGTTTTCCCTTCGGGGGTACATGGAGTACCCGAAGTACTTTTCGGTCTTGAAGATTGTTTTACAAACACGGCTTCCCGTATATAAGTCCATATTCGGTGCCTCGAAAGTGGACTCAATTGCGTTTACTACCTCGAAACCACAAGACTCCAAGGCGGTATTATCAGTTTGTACTTCGAAAGTAACATCTCCTCCCGTCACAATTATAGGAGTAGCATCGATGGTCACTACCTTTCCCTTGAGAGGGATTTTAATCTTGCGATGGAGGGTAGAAGACACGGCTCCAGCTGTGTGAATCCATGCTCTCCCGAGCAAAATGTTGAAAGATGAGGCAACATCTATCACTTGGAAATTGACCTTGCGCTTCACCTTTCCCACATTCACGCTTAAAGTGACGAGTCCGGACACTCGACGCACTGTGCCATCGAAAGCCCGAACCGTTTGCGTAGTGGGTGCGAAGTCGCTTTTCTCGAGTCCCAAAATGAAAGCGGTCCGTAGTGGGAGAACATTAACTGCAGACCCGTCGTCGACAAGGGTCATTGGGAGTCGCTTATGACGGCATTCTACCGTGATTTACATAGCGAGACAATGTTGTGGCCCAAATGAGGGCAGGTCTTCATCAGAAAAAGTTACGGCATTAGTGATCCGAGGTTGGTTTTGAGCAAGAAATGAGACCACGTCATCTGGAGTAGTGTGCGGTGACACGGTCATATTCATTAAGGCTTGATGCAGAGCTTGTCGGTGTTCTAACGAGCTCAACATTAACTCCTAGATGGAGACATCTGCCTTAGTCTTTTGTAACTGCTTGATGAGGGAGGCCTCTGAGGTCGACCCTTCACCAAGAGCCCGGACTGAGGTGGCCTCCTTGGTGGGTGTCTTACTTGGACTGTCTCCAAAGATAGAGACATGGTTTACCTTCTCGACACGATAGGGACGTCCCGATCGAGTCAAATGATTAGATTCGAGGACATCTTTCCTCAATTTAGAAATTTCTTCCTGAGTTCGGGGAATAATCGCACCTTCGGTGAGATAGACATCGTCTTCATCGTCAGCCCAGACCCCATTAATTTCATTCTCGCTTCGGAGAATGTATGGTGTGTAATCGATAGCAAAATCCCCAATTCGAACTTCGTTCTTAGCTTGAGGGATATACTCAGAGCAGCTTACATAGACCTTCCCCACGAAAAACCCAGTGAGACGGCAGATGGGTTGGATTAAGTGAGATACATCGGTATTGTCTTCGACGAAAACTGCATTGGTATAGTCGCCAAAAGGATTGTTCAGGTTGTTAGGTCGGACGGTGGGGATGGGCAGCGACCCATTCTCGATCATGTCTTGGATTTCATGTTTAAGACGGTAACAATTTTCGGTATCATGACCTTTTCTTTGATGATAAGCACAGTAGGCATTGGGCTTATACCATTTACCCTGTCGATCCGCACGCGGGTCCGGAGTTGGACCAATTGGGTTCAGTTTCCCTTGGGCCGAGAGCCTTTGGAGGGCGTATGCATAGGTACACCCGATGTTAGTGAACGCTCTTGGCCCATGGCGTTGCGATCCCTTAGGAGCTCCTCCCAAAAGACCGATGGCTTGGATATGATTGGCAGAATTGGATGCCTTAGCTTTGGAAGAGGAGGCACCCTGATACCCTTTTAGCTTTTCAGCCTCAGCAGAACGAACGTCGTCCTCAATTTTTCTTCCGACTCGAATAAGGTCCTTGAATGAGCCGAAATGTTGATATTTGATAGCGTCACGGTAGACAGGTCAAAGATTTTTGATGAACTTATCTACCATTTCAGCCTCCTCTGGCCTTTGGGCCAACTTCACGCTTTCAGCGCGCCAGTGGTTGAGGAATTCAGTAAATCCCTCCTTATCCTTCTGTGTCATCACCTCGAGTGTGCGCACGGTGAGTCCGAATCTCAAAGATTATCAGCAAAGTGTTTGCAGAACTCCACCGCTATATCTTCGAAAGTGGGGAAATTCTTAAGCTCAAGGTCAGAGAACCACGCCTTCGGGTGTTCTCCTAGGGATTGAGCAAAAATGTGGGGCAACATCTCAAAGTACCCCTTTCAAATGAAGGTACTCCATGTAGGAACGGATATGTTGCAATGGATCTTCCGTCCCTTTGAACTTTGGGATATGCGTTAGGACAAAATTGGTTGGTAGCTTGTCCTGGACCGGCATGTACCCTCCGGCATTCTCATAATGCACATTTTCCCCTGGGATAGCTTCAATCGTTCCTCTATTAGTCGGAACCTCTTTTCGAATCGAGTTTCCGGGGCGGTGGTATGGGAGCTTCCACCGCGATCTTGGCTTCCACAGCCGTCAAGCGTTCCATTATTGCGACCAAAGTGTCGTTAATCTGCTTCAGTGCCTCTGCGGTAGTCATACTTCTTGTTTGTAGTGGCCTTTCTACAATAAAATCCCGAGCGAGTATCATTTATCGAATCAAAATCCCCTGTACAGACAGGACTCGACTCATAACAACATGACGGACTCCATGCGACTCGATATTGGGCTTAGACCCGGAGATCGAGCAATTGGGCCCCCTCGGTTTGGGTCATACACCACTAGGGACGGTTTTTCAAACCTAAAAACTGGCTATAACTTGACATGGATCCTACGAACGAACTATTCTGGCTCGTTGGAACGGGTCCTAACCGTGATACACACGTGGCTTGGGTTTTAGACTCAACGTGATCATAAATCCGACATGACAAACTCGTGTTCAAACCAGACATGGCTCTTGGGCTTTGTGACAAACGCCCTAGGTGGCCTAGTGGGGACTTTTTGGTGGACTGACTTGGACCAAATGGTCGACTTTCATGACTCAGACCCAAAGATCGGTTTAGGTGACTCACTTGACAAGTGTTCTAACCAAACAAAGGCTCACTCGAGCCTAAGGGTGGACTAGCTCGCCTATATCGAGCAAGCAAAAGCCCAACTCGACTAACCCGACCCCACTAACTCAAACTCTATTCTAGGTTTGGGTTGGACCTGGGATACAGTTCATCGAAATTTGAAATCGAGAAGGATTGAATTGACTTTTAAAATGGGCAGCACTTCGACTTGAAAGAGGGTTCAAAATTTCGAAATAGAGGGCCGAAATTTTCGAAAAGAAATGGACTTGAAAAAGAATCAAATTTTCGAAAGAAAAAGAAGATGGATTTGAAAATGCTATTTTGAAAACATGACCCGGGATTCACATAGCATGTAATCATTCGCATTTAAGGGATGCAATGCATGAACTAGACTCTTCTAACTCTCGGTCAGTCCTCTAACATGGGTCTATGCCAGTGAAACCGCTTTGTCGGGGAGTCCACATACCGTCATATGCCCGTAGCAATATGCCTCGTATGCAGCTTCCTACCTCCACGGAATCACCTCGATACTTAAATCGGACATAGTGGACATCAATATCCTCCCTTGGAATTAACCCAAGAGATTATTTGGCCCGCCTAAAGTCTCGGGGGTTTATGCATGATTAACATAAAAAAAAATGTGACAACAATCCTAATAGCCATCTTACACTTTTCAAGTTTCACTGTCCCCAGCGGAGTCGCCAAATTGTGGACCATGGAAAAACGCTCCACTCAAATGCTTTTTCAAAACATTGTTAATTTTAAAAGAGGCGCCACAAAATTTTTAAATGGAATTTAGAAACCAATTTTAGAGATTTGAATTCGTGTGACTTTACGTGTTAGGAAGTTAATTTAATTTCATTAAAACAACACCCAACCCCGCCCGTTGCAATAACGGTCTCTACTAGGTGAAAGATGGCTATTTCGGAAAGATATCACATGCGTATGCAACCATTGAATTTAAATCCTATCATGCGAATTTCATTCTAAGTTGTTTAAAATGCATTTAACTTCGTCGAAGTGGTTTAGCATGTGAGATTCATTGATTAAACTAGAAAAACACATCCAAAGAGAGGGATAGGAAGGCTTACGCTTAGCATAAGATGTATTAACAAACATTAGTGGTTAGCTCATACATACAATATAAATTATAAATAAAGTAAATTAAAATATGAGACATAAACTAATTAAACTAAGGATTAATCAAACAAAGTCAAACAAAGAAGAAAATTAAAACACAAAACCTGGACAACCCGTGCACTGCACGGATCTGAAATTTTCGAAATATGTCAAAATTGACCCGTGCACTGCGCGGGTTTTGAATTAATACATTGCCAATTACAAAATAAATACTAAATCAATGCAATAAATTACGAAAATCTACCTAAATTAAAATTACAAATTATAGGTCTGGAAAATCATTAAAAATCAATTTTTATATGGTTAAAAATAAATACACGTAAATTAAATAAACTCGATTTATTAAATTGCCCTATTCCAACACGAGGATATGTAAATGAGACGGGGTGTATGACCGACCGATATGGCGGATTTCTTTCCCATCTCAAGTCAACGCGGGTGCCGGAATGGTACTTTAACTAATACTCAAACTATTCTAGTTTCGATATTAGTTAGAGGATGTTAAACAATGGTTAGTAAATAAACAATAAAAAAAACGAAATAAAAAGGAGAGAAGGGAGTTTTAATGCACCCTCAACCTACATGTATCGTTGACACCGTCTTGGGTCGTAATCGATCGTAGATTTTATCTCGAGGGGCCGTCGTTGACGAAGACAATTGAAATTGAATTTTGAAATCACGAAACAAACACGTTCAAAAGGCAGATATGAGCAGCGATTTTCAATCGCTCACCACGACTTCGTTTCTCAACGATTTTTCAAACCGAAAGATGTTTTGGAAACTAGAAAGACTGAGTTTCGTGAATATAGAAACAAATCAGAAGTTTTAATAGGATTTGTACACGAGAATCAAGGCCAAAGACCACGACAGAAACTCAAAAACACGATTTGTGTCCCTGCTTTCGAGCGGCTGTCACGGCTTAAGTTTAGGGTTTTTTTGGACGATTGATGGTTGTTATTTGCAGTATGTTGTGGGGAGAACTTAGAGGAATGAATGTATGGTGGAGAGGGGGTATTTATAAGGAGTTTCGATGGGTAGAAGTAGGGCAACAAGCAGTCGGGCCTGTTTCGCATAGCTGCTGTCCATCAGCTAATTCGTGGGGTTTTTAGGGTTTG
This sequence comes from Silene latifolia, assembly GCF_048544455.1. Classification (NCBI taxonomy): domain Eukaryota; kingdom Viridiplantae; phylum Streptophyta; class Magnoliopsida; order Caryophyllales; family Caryophyllaceae; genus Silene; species Silene latifolia. The sequence goes on from NC_133538.1 coordinate 27,638,021, forward strand.
TATGGGGGTTTTCTTGGTGGTTAAGCTAAGGTAATATGGGTAGGATACTAGGGTATGGTGTAGGGTTAATGGGCACGGGTTTGGTAGCTGTTTGGAGCGGGTTTTGGGCTCGGGATTGAGCACGCAAAACAGGGAGGGCTGCTTGTGTTGCGGGCTGTTTGTGGAGTATTTGGGACGGGAATTGGATGGGTTTTGTGGTGTTCTAGGTGCTGGGTTGTTGTGGGTAATGTGGAGCACGGGTTGGTGGTGATGGGTTGTGGGTTTGGACCAAGTTTGAGTCGGTTTAGAAGGGCTTTCGATGAGCTATACAAATACGGGTAAAGGAAGGAATTGGGCTGTGCTGGGGAGTGTTTAGGACGAGATTTAGGGTGGATATGGGGGTTCGAACTGAAGTTGAATGGGTAGAGGTCTAGGTTGGTTAGTGTACTCGAGATTCGTGCTAACTCGTACAGAAAACGGGATCAAAAACCGAGCTAAAATCGAGCTCCAAAACGCGTAGTTGAAACGAGTTTTAAATTTTCAAATTCGATTTTTCAAACCAATTAACACATTAAAATAAATGATTTTTCAAATCAAAAAATATATTTTATTTTCAATAAAATAAATTTAAGAAAATAAATTCAAATTAAAATAATAAAATGAATTCACTTAAAAAAGCTTTAATTTAAATATCATTTAAATTAATAAAATACTCCGTCGACAACGCTCATTCCACATCGTAAAACGAGCCCAAATAATTACAATGACAACTAAAGAATACATGTGTCCTATCATCATCGGGTGTTTGTCGGGTTTTCTATAAATTCCAATATCGACAGATATGGGTATCTACACAACATAACCATGATAATATCTCACTCTCAATCACATAATCACCACATCACTCATAATTAATAATATAGAAGAACTGAGTAGGGAAACCTTACCTGACCAAAGATTCCAAGCAAGCACAACAATCAAGGCTAGAACGGCTCCTCTGCGATGTCTTCACCTAAACAGTGGTGATCAAGTAATAGTACATCATAATCCATCACTAAATAACTAATTACCCCCAAAACTTAAAAAAAATTAGGGTTACAACGGATATAAAATAATTGCAAACGAAATGAGACTAATACTTAAAAATAGATTAACACAAAAATACGAAATTCGACGACTGAAGGCTAGATCCTTGCTTGCTTGATGATTAGAGTGATTAGGGAAGGTTTAGAGAAATGTTTTAGGTTTAATAAACTTATTAATGAGATGATTATCGAAATATATAACTCCCTTATAACCTTAGTCATACCGCGGAAAACGACTCGTCAGACCGGGCACTCGGCCGAGTACCAACCGAGTACGCTCAATTCGATCGAGTGTCTCCCAATATCGGTCGTGTCCACCCAAGGCAGTAGCTTGCTTAAAATGCGTAAGAGACTTACTCGGCCGAATATAGCCCACTCGACCGAATACTGAAGGACCAGAAAAGGGTAGTATTACATTCTTCCCTCCCTAAAAACGAACTTCATCCTCGAAGTTCACACTCATACCTGCATAACACACACAGTCACCAAAACACCACCCAACATAACTCACGACGAAACTAAATAGTACCAAAACACGATCAAAAGATGCATACACAACCCAAAAACATGCTTTAAACTAACCTCAAAGTGTCCCAAAAACACATGCGATCATCTCCAACCCCTCTAAAAAGAACAAGGTTACGACCCCGTAACGAAGCATACCTGATCAAAAAGGTGTGGATACCGCTCCTTCATGGCCTCTTTTGGTTCCCATGTAGCCTCTTCCACATTATGGTTAGACCATAATACTTTGAGTAATGTGGTCTCACCATTCCTAGTCTTATGCACCTTGAGATCTAATATGTCCTTTAGCATCTCCACATAAGTAAGAGCTTCATCCAACTCAATGTTCTCAACCTCCAATACATGAGTTTGGTTACTTACATACTTTCAGAGTTATCACACATGAAACACATTATGCACCCAATCAAGAGCTGGTGGCAAAGCTAGTCGATAAGCCACTTCACCTATCCGATCAGAAATCTCATAAGCCCCAAATTTCATAATGCCACACACAGGTGACACTTTCAAAAGAACTTTGTCACCCACCTAGATCTTAATATCCCTGCGATGCAAATCCCCATAACTCTTTTGCCGATCCTGGGCCGCCTTCATCTTTTGTCGAATCAAATGCACTTGCTTAATCATATCTTGTACCATTTGCAATCCTAAAACCACAGCTTCTGTGCTATCATCCCAACATACTGGACCTTTGAACTTCCTCCCATAGAGTGCCTCAAACGGTGCCATCCCAATACTCGTGTGATAGTTGTTATATGAAAACTTAATCAAATCAAGTCGATCTTCCCAAATTCCACCAAACTCCATCACACAAGCTCAGAACATATCTTATAAGGTATTGATAGTCCTCTCGGTTTGACCATCTGTTGTAGGATGGAATGTCGTGCTCATCTTTAAAATAGTTCCCATCAGTTCCTGCAATTCATGCCAAAACCGCGATATAAACCTCGCATCCCTATCTGACGCAATACTCTTTGGTACCCCATGTAGTCTTACCACATGCTTCCTGTATCCATTAGCCAGCTGAATCTTACTCCGAAGTATCTTTCATTGGAATATAAAGAGTCAAGCATGAGAGCACATAAGAGGGAGAGGGGGTGAATTAGGTGTCTATTTAAAAATTTATGCTTAATGAAAGCTTCTTTTAAAACTCTTAAACACTTTTTACTACATTTAGATGAAAGGAGAGGCTGATACATAGAACTATCAAGTTAGAAGTATCCAATGACAATTCAGCAAGTATAAGTCACGCTGTAATACACAATTGATTATGAAATAATAACGAGAGTCAAAGTGCAACGAAACTAAAATGTAAACAGACAAAACAAATGATGTTTTTAAAACTGGTTCGGTCACTACTCCGCGACTTACGTCCGTCGCTATTTTATTAATCGTCTTAGAAGTAAACTCATACAAACTAAGACCACCCCGAATAATAAAATAACTCCCCAACCTACTCCGGTTTCTAATTGCTTAAAAGCTACTCCGCCTCCAGGACTCTTACTTAAAGCTACTCCGCAATAAGACTCTTGCTTTGGGCTACTCCGCCGAAATACTTCATGCTCAAAAGCTACTCCACTTAGAAGACTTCGTGCTTAAGATAACTTTATTCTAAGACTTTGGTTTGGCTCTACTTGGTTGTTACAAGACACATAAATCTCCATGTTGTTCACAATATGTACGTGGAGATACTATTTAAGTTCTTAACACGACATCATCGAACAAGATTTGTGTAATACTACGGTTTTCAATGTCTTTTGGTACTCTATCGAGTGGGGCTTACTCTGTCGAGTAAGTGAGTTTAATTTTCAAAAAAGTGTACTGTTGATGGGTACTCGATCGAGTAGGTGGGGCACTCGATCAAGTATGGGTCACTCGATCGACTAAGTGACTTACTCGATCGAGTAAGTTGGTTCTGCGGGTTATTTGAGCCGGATTTTGTTAGCAATGCGTGATTGATATTTAAAGCATTCTGTCAGTTCCTTTGTCACTTTTTATCTTTTCTAAAACCTCTCAAGAGAAAAACAAGTTACGTTACTTCCTTTTTCCCGTTGCTATCAAATCCCTAAAGCTAGAGAAGTCGGATCGTCGTGTTCTTTACGCCGCTGAGTTCGTCGTGTCGTGGGTAAGATCCTTGTATAGTTTTTATGCCTTTTCGTTGATTTTGTTTAAAAACCTAATTGGGTATTTTGGGGGATTTTGGAAGTATGATGTGTATTAGATAGTGATGGTATGGTTATGTGATTATAAGAGGAGGTTTTGTAGAGGAGCAGTATTGAATAACTGATTTGTGACGGTCGTGGTGATTTGCTTATTCCAGGTAGGGTTTCCCTACTCGGTTATTGATTACATAGTTCTTTGGTGATGGATGTGATTATGTTTGATCTTTAACGTATTGGTATTATATTGGTGTTGTTGTATAATTGGTTGTGTGATTGTCTGTGGTTCGCGAGGCGTGTCCTCGGCTGAGTGGAGTCACTTGCGGGAGTGGCTTCACGCCTTTGATTCTCCCTTTGTGGAACCCGCCACAGGAGGGGATGTGCACATTAAGGAACATGGGTTTCACTCGGATTAGATGCGCGGGGATTTGGTGGGTACGGCTGCAGTCCCCCACTGGTGGCGTGGAATATCTGTTGCGATGGGTATTCTGCCAGGACTACACACTTTAGTGTGTAGTCAGGTGTGTGAAGATATAATGGAGTTGGGAGATGCGTGTATGTTGTATTTTGTGTATCTTGTTTTATGTAGTCAGTAACTGACCCTGTTTTAAATGTTTTGAAAACTATGGTGATCCATTCGGGGATGGTGAGCAGTTGTTGAGCAGGTATGAGATGGCTTGCACGAGGGATAGCTAGGATGGAGTCACCATGTGTCACTAGAGTCTTCCGTTGTGTCTTGAACTTACTTTTATTTTCAGTTAGTTTGTTTTAGGAACATTTGTATTTTTTTTACAGTTTTGGTTTTGGAATTATAATCACTTAAACTCATTTACTTAATTAAGTATGTTTCTTTATGGTCTATTTGATATACATTGCCTAGGGTAACGGAGATGGTAGCATTTCCATGCATTAGGTTGTCTTGGTAAGGCACCTTGGTGTATGGGCGTGTTACAAAGTGGTATCAGAGCGACGATTTTGGAACCTGTAACTAATGAACCCAATGAATTTAGGGAGTCAAAATAAAATGAACCCAGGTAGGAGTTGTTATGAGCTAATGCAAAGGCTTAGGAGACGTTTTAAAGTCGCGATCTCGCCCTACAACTGTGAACCGGTCAATATGGGGTGTCATGGGATCGCTATGTGCTTGTTAATGTTCTATTGCATATATATATTGAATGACGTGTTGTATGAATTGGTGGATAAATGAATGTGGAGAATGGAGAATGTGGTGGCGAAAGGTGAGTAGTTTGTATGATTATATGTTGTTGTGAATAATGAAGTTGCATGATTGTGATTTATAATGTGGTTTTATAGAAACATGTGAATAGGATATTGCGTTCTTGTATGTATACATATATATTATATACATATATATTATATACATATATATTATATACATATATATTATATACATATATATTATATACATATATATGTATATATATATATATATGAATACATATATATATATATATATGTATATATTTATAATATATATATATATATATATATATATATATATATATATATATATATATATATATATATATATATATATATATATATATATAGTTGTGAAAAGTAGTTAAGTTGAGCATGCGGGTAGCTAACGAGTCAGCATGACTCGATCGAGTGGGGGATACTCGATCGAGTAGGTTGTGCTCGATCTAGTGGGCTGGACTCGGTCGAGTGGGGTTTATGACGTTTTTGTGCAGTCGCTGATGTTTTGGGGCACTTGATCGAGTAAGTCGGGCACTCGATCGAGTGACGGCTACTCGATCGATTATGAGTGGAGCTCGATCGAGTGTGTTATGAGACAAGTTCTGGTCAGGTTTTGGAGTTGAGGTACTCGATCGAGTAAGTGGGTAACTTGATCGAGTGACCTCCACTCGATCGAGTGGGTTGAGTTGCTCGGTCGAGTGTGGTCTGCATAGATTATATGCGCGTTGAGTCATGGTATGTGTGTTCACGTTTATCTCTTTTCTTATATAGTTGAAAGATGCCGTCAAAGAGATCCGCTTTGTATGCTAGGGGTGAGTTGATGAGTGTGGATGAAGTTGCCAAGATGCTTGAGCATCAAGAGGTGCTTACTGAGGCCTTAAAAAAGTTTGGGAAGGACAAAGAGGCTGGGGTAGAATTCGCTAAGATGAGTACTACCATAGCCCGTTTCAACCCAAAGGAATACATGGGTATCGGAGCGCCAAATTTGCTCGACAATTGGCATAGGGAGATGGAGAATAACTTGAATGTGGTTTACTGTCCCGAGGACTTCAAAGTGGAACAAGCTGCGTTCTGCTTGAGAGATGCTGTGGGAGAGTGGTGGAATAAGGTAAGGGAAAGTGCTCTCGATTTGTATGTGAGGCAAGGGAAGTCAACTATACCGTGGAGTGAGTTTAAGAGAGCTACGCGCCGAGGGAGGAGTTTGATGATTTCAAGATGACGCCGGATATGACTGTGGCTGAGTACTATCATAAGTTTAATAAGAAGTCTAGGTATGCAGAGGATATGGGGTTGAACCAGGAGAACTTAGCGCTGAGATTTAAGAATGGCTTGACCTACAAGATAATGGAGAAGCTACCAGTTGGGGTCCTTACAGATGTTAAGGAAGTGTATGAGTGAGCAAGGAGAGTGGAGAGATTGGTCAAGATGGCCAAGGAGAACAGGGAGAGGAGTCTCGAGAAGAGGAAGGCCGAGAGTGAGGGTGGTGTCAGTCCAGTTACAAGAGGGGCAACCATATTCAAGCGAGGGCTTACTCATCAGGATCGGGGTTTAGTAATGGAGCTTCCTATGGGCGTGTTTGTGGTGGTGGTAGTAACAGTTGGGGTATATCTTACTAGAAATGTGGCGGTATGGGCCACAAGAGACATGAGTGTAATAGTGCTGTGGGAAGAGGTTTTCAGAGGCCATCACAGGATAGTTTCTCTCAAGGTCCGTTTCAGAGTTATGCTAGCAACAGGCCGGCTGGATCATGGAATAATGAAGGAGGTCTGAATGACAACAACGGTGGATCTAACCGCAATGGCAGTAACTCTTATGAGAAACCGGCAGCTAACAACAACCAGGGGTCGGCTGCCAAGCCATCTTCTAGTGCTAGTACGGTCCAGGGAGGTGGACAAAAGACTAGTGGCAAGTTATTCATGATGGACAAGAAAGCTGCTAAGGATGATGCTCCCGTGATCACGGGTACCTTTCTTATTAATGGTGTTTTTACCTTTTTTTTATTTGATTCGGGGGCATCACACTCTTTTGTATCGTTGAGTCATGCTAAGCTTCTGTGTTTGCGAGAGTTTGAGTCTGTAAGAGTTGCGGTTTTTATACCGTCGGGTGAGTCAGTGTCTTGTGGGAGGTTGTATAAGGATGTATTTATGATAGTTGGGCAGGTTGACCTTCCAGTGGATTTGTTAGTGTTTCCTATAAATGGTTTTGAGATGATATTTGAATTGGTATGGATTGGCTGGGTAAGTACAAGGCTAGAATAGATTGTCACCAAAAGAGAGTCCCTTTGACAGGCCCTAAGGGAGTTAGTGTGTCTCATCGGGGGTTTATTGTCAAACCCAAAGTCAAAGTGATTGTAGCGGTGACATTGAAGTCTTAACTGAGAAAGGGGTGTCCTTTGATTCTATGCCATGAGAGAGACCATAGTAAAGTGAGTTCGATAGTTGATCAGATACCAGTGATGGGAGAGTTTCCAGATGTTTTTCCGGAGGAGATACCAGGTGTGCCACCAAAGAGGGATATAGATTTCAGTGTGGAGCTGAAACCAGGGACGCGACCAATCTCTAAGGCCCCGTACCGCATGGGTCCTAAGGAGTTTGAGGAGCTAAAGAAACAGCTGGATGATTTGATTAATAAGGGATACATTAGACCTGGTGTATCGCCGTGGGGAGCACCAGTTCTGTTTGTGAAGAAGAAGGGTGGGAGTTTGAGGTTGTGCATCGACTACAGAGAGCTGAATAGGGTTACAGTGAAGAACATGTATCCTTTGCCAAGGTTAGATGATCTGTTTGAGTAGTTGAGCGGGGCAGGAGTGTTTTTCAAGATTGATTTCAGATCAGGATACCATCAAGTGAGGATTCGGGATGAGGACATACCAAAGATAGCTTTTACATCGAGTTATGGTCACTATGAGTACGTGGTAATGCCGTTTGGGTTGTCTAATGCACCGGCAGTGTTTATAAATTTGATGAATCGAGTCTTCAGTCAGTTTTTGGATCGGTTTGTGGTGGTGTTAATAGATGATATCTTAGTCTATTCCAAGACTAAGGAAGAGCATGAGGATCATTTGAGGTTGGTGTTAAAGACTTTGCGTGGCAATAAGCTGTATGAAAAGTTGTCTAAGTGTGAGTTCTGGCTCGAGGAAGTTGCCTTTCTAGGGCATGTGATTTCCAAGGATGGTGTAGCCCTGGATTCAACAAAGATAGAGACAGTGTCTAAGTGGGAAGCACCGAGGAATGTGGCAGAGATCAGGAGTTTCTTGGGTTTGGCAGGGTACTATCGTCGGTTCGTGAAAGACTTTTCAAAGATCGCCAGACCTATTACTGCGTTGATGAGGAAAGAGAACAGGTTTCGTTGGGATGAAAGTTGTGAGACGGCATTCCAAACACTAAAGGAGCATTTGACCATAGCTCCAGTCTTAGCTTTACCTGAAGGGTGTGAGAACTTTGAGGTATATACAGATGGTTCAAAGAATGGGTTAGGATGTGTGTTGATGCAGAATGGGAAAGTAATTGCCTATGGTTTTAGGCAATTGAAACCTTATGAGAAGAACTACCCGACACATGATGTAGAGTTGGGTGCAGTGGTGTTTTCTCTCAAGATTTGGAGGCACTATTTTTATGGAGCGACCTTTAAAGTGTTTTAAGATCACAAGAGTCTTAAGTATATCTTTACTCAAAAGGAGCTGAATATGAGACAGAGGAGGTGGATGGAGCTGATAGGGGACTATGACATGGATATCATATACCATGAAGGTAAAGCAAACGTGATTGCCGACGCGTTGAGCAAAAAGTGTGGCCATTCTCTATGCATAGCTATGTCCTTAATGAGGTTGAGAGATGAGGTGGGGAAGATGGGGATACATGTGATACAAAAAGGGGATACTAGAGGAGACTTGACAGTGGAGCCATACCTTTATGCTGATATTCGTAGGAAGCAGGTTCTTGATCCTAATATTGAGGAGTGGAGAGCTGGAGTAGAGAAAGGGACAATGTCTCGGTTCTCTATTCATATAGATGGGTTACGTGACTCTTAATTGTGCACATTTAGTCCCCTAATTGAGCCTATTTTGCATACTATTATAACATTCCATAGCCATTTTATCCGTCAAATGCTTTCTATTTAGCTTTCCTAGTGCATTTCGTACGTTTTGTAGGAAAGAAGATAATGAGGCGGAATTCTCGTCTCTCGTGCATATTTGGAAGCTTGTTGATGATATGAGATGGACTAGTATGAAAGAGGAGGCAAGAAAGAAGTCCAACAAAGCAAGAATATAGAGTATGCAATAGGATGTGGAGCAAGCACCACTCTGAGGAACAATCCGAGTGGCTCGTGAAGAAGACGCTCGTCTCCCCCTCTGATGATCCGAGCGTCCTGTGTAGAAGATGCTCGTATCCTCCCCTCACAATCCGAGCGTCTCCCACCTTGATCCAAGCGGGTCGTAGCAGCACTAGCGTGATATGTTCATCTCCTCGCGAGACTTGTATTTCTCCACTTTAAAACTTAGCATTGTTACACCACTATATATAATCCAATTGTAATAATCAAAAGGACCAAGCCCTCTTATGGAGGCAACAACTTTTAGCTTAGATCAAGTTTCCTTAGATTAGATTAAGCCTTCATTTGGAGTAGATTAGAATAGATTACTCTTTAATCTTTCCACAAATCACACATTAAACTTTCCTTAATTATTGTTCAAGTTTATTATTGGGTAATTGAAGATTATTTGGTTATTATTGGAGAATTGACAACTCTTCATCAATCAATCAAGTTTTCTTTTATTATTCTTTACTTTATTATTTGGAATCATCTTCATAGGTATAATTCTCTTTACCCTTGTTTAATTATTGTTAATCACTTTCATTTATTCATCATGTTTTGCTTTGTTAATATGATTGACAACCTTATTATCATGTTGAACTTGATAATGAGTGAGTAGTTTCCTTAGCTAGGGTTAATGGGTAATTAGGGGAAACAAACAAGGGGAATGATTCATGCTTAATCTAATATGTTTTCATAATTAATTTGCTTGCTTGTTGTGATTTCAACTTATGCATATGTTATGTTCGATGAAATGCGAGCCTATGAATCCTTGCATTTTTTACCCATCACCTATCTTTTCAATAAGACTTGTAAGACATAAACCAACTTGTGTCTCATTAGACCATGTAGATAGTTGAATAGGAAGGACTAAGTCGACTTGTAGGTGTTGTACAACCTAATCGATTATGCTCCGGGACCCAAACCTTCTTAGGGATTGTAAGATATTCACTAACTCGATCCCATCACAACAATAAGTGCTTGCATCCAGTAGAGAACATGTTTGTATGATCAACTCCCATGAATCCCTTATGAACCCATGACACCCTAGTGCTTTTAATAAATTGTTTACGTCTCTTAATTTATTGTTAGTTTTACTTTATTACTTTCATTAGTTTAGAACACAGCTACAAACCCAAACAAATTATGACACTAGCATAAATTGAGATAGATAGACTTAGAACCCAAAGCACACTGTCCCATGGATCGACCTTGACTTAACCACTAACTAGTTGTTTGTTGAGAATATAAATGTGTTTGATTGGGAGACACGACGACACCTTTCATCAAAATGGCGCCATTGCGGGGACGGTGTTATGTGATTAAGTTCTTACTTGTTTGTCTATTTTTATTTGTGCTTTAACCTTGAGGAACTTGTTCCTCAAGGTTCGTTCTTACCGTTTTATTGTAGTTTACATATTTGTTGTTGTATCTTTATCTTGGTTATGATGATGACCCAAGACTTGACATATGGAGTATGTGGTGGATCTTTTGAGTATGCCTATGGGTATAGGGAGTTTGAGGATATAGGGATCTTTTGAGTATACCTACCTTACAACTCGTACAATGAAAATCCTAACTACTACCCCAAAATTTTCCACCAAAATCCTCACATCCAGTATCCACAACAACCACCCACCCAATACCCACTTCACAATGAATTTCAATTGCCACAATACAACCACTTTCACACCCACCCACAACAAGAAGATGAGCCCTTTCAAAATGTGATTCTCCGAATGATGGGAGACCAACAAAATTTCTTCAAACAAGTGCTAGAGGAGAGCCAAAATAGCGAGAATGTTCTTCAAAGCATTGCTACCCATGGTTAGGAGTTGACAATTCGAATTGCCCAAATGAAGGCAACCCAAGCAAAAACCCAAACAAACACTCCCCACCAATCATCGAACATTGACCATGAATGTGAATTTGAGGCAATGATCATTGATGAAGAAGATGTGAAGTGGGAAGAGCCAATCTCCTTGAGCTCTTGTGAGTATGAAAGTGTGGTATTTGATGAGGAAGATATGAGGTTGAGTAAGCTAAATACTCTTAACCTTTGTGAGTATGAGGGTGTGTCCTTTGATGTGAACATTGAGGTGTTGGAGAGAGATTTAATGAGGAGAATTGAAGCCCCCATCAATGATTCTTATGAGGATAGCCATGATGACAATATCGTGTTTTGCAATAACTCATGGGATAAGGAAGAGGAAGTTTGTGAGATCACTCTACTTAAGGAGCCAATCCTTGAGAAATTTGAGATATGTTATCACGAAAAAGAAGAATGCCCCTTCCCTATTACCTATGAAGACTATTTTAGACCCACCATGGAACCTATGATTGTTGGAGACGATATGGTGGATCTCCTCCAAAAAGTCAAATCATCATATAAAGGGTACATGGTGGAAAAGCTCAAGAACAAACTTGCAAATGAAGCCACTTGTGGAAATTTGGCATCCACAATTTCAACTTCAAAAGAACCCGATCATCAATGCTGTGAGAATTCTCCTTCTATTTTGGAAGGATTGAGTAATCAAGATGCTATCATCATCACCAAAATGAAAGAGGAAGATGGCAAGCGGGAGTTTCCGGACGAAAGTGAGCCATATTTCATTGACAAGAATCATGGGCTTGTTGGTTTGAAGAATTCCAAATATTCAAGTGCCAAGAGAAAAGTGAAAAAGAAAATAAATGACAAACTCCCTTGGCCAAGCTTTGTTTTAAAGTTAAGCAAACCATACTTATGCATATTTGGGGCTTGTTCACACGCCTTTGATCTTCTTCTAACAGCCTTGAGCTCTATGGACAAAGAATCTCGACAATTTGAACTAGTTTGGTGGAGTCCTATATCAAACCACTAATTAAAAAGATAAGAAGGAATCACAAAAGGGTGCAAGGGAACGATTTTTGATTGAAAAGAAGCAAGGATTGAGAAAGACAACTCAAGACGCTCGTCCCAAGGGTATGACGCTCGTCCTCAGCCTTGTCTTGAGCACTAATCAGCGGTGACTAAGAATCCGCTTGGATTTATGGGAAGACGCTCGTCTCGAAGGAATGACGCTCGTATCTGACCTGGGACGCTCGTCCTGAACATGGATTTGGAAATAATTTTTCGCTGGAAGAGAATCCGTTCGGATTCATGAGAAGTTGCTCGACCCAGATGAGACGCTCGTCTCAAGCAAGATACGCTCGTCCCCAGCCAGTCTCAAAAGTGCCAAGATCCCTGTTTAAGAATCGGCACATCATCCTAACAAGAGGCTCGGATTGCTCCTCGAAGACGCTCGTCTTCACTGCGGGACGCTCGGATCATCCTGATTTTAGCTGGAAACCTCGTGGAATTCGCCCGAGCCTGACCCAAACCCGCTCGACTTCCACCCCTTTTTCTTTATAAACACCCCCACCGTCCCTCATTTACCTTATCTTATCTACCCAAAATCTCACATCATCATCTCTCAAAAACCCACATCACAAAATTAACCCAAAAACCCTAGCTCTTTCAATCAAAAATGATGAACCTAAGAGGAAAAGGCAAGAAGTCCGCTGAGACCGCACCCAAGAAGCGCAAGGGCACTTCTGCATCCACCCAAGGAGAGGCAAGAGGCTATAACAATGTGATGATAGAAGGGGCAGAGCAACTCGAATACTTCCCGGAAGTGATCTTCACTTGCGACGAACATCGCCAAAAATTCATCACATTGCTAGGTAAGCATTATGAGCCAACTCAATTCATTGATACCAAAGTTTGGTATAAGGTATCAAACTGAAATGTTCTTTTATGGTTTGGGGCTCGGAAAGCTATTCTATGCCCATGAGGAAACCTACGTTCGTCTTACCCTAGAGTTCTTGTGTAGTCTGCGCATCGTCATAAATACTTGGAGACCTTTTTGTATGGAATTCCGATTATGCAATCGAGACTATAGGTTAACCCTTGATCAATTTGCAAATATCTTTGGTCTTCTTGTGCCAACAGAAAAGATCGACAAACCCGCAGACTTCAATGTTGACCGTGTTGGAATATGTGTCCTCCGACAATAATGTGATCACGACTGTTGATCATGATGATCACATGTTTAAATCTCATTATAAAGAATACAATTGGGAAGTAATTTTTACTGTCAACTGGTCAACATATATCGGTAATGATTGGCTGACTAGAGTTTGATATTACTGTCGTGCGACGGTGGTGATCAGTTGACCCCCTAGTTCATACCTATAGGGCAACACTCTTAATTAATCATTTAATTAATCGTATAGCGTTACGAGTTAATTAAATTACTTGAAAATTGACGGACGATTTTGGAAGTAAAAATTTACGTATCACATTGAAATTTGATTAAATGAGATACGGTCTGAGTAATCGAATTGTATCATTACTCAGATGAAATTATTGTTTAAGGAAACAATTAAATTTGAATGAATTATTATAAATACAATTTATTGTGATTTATAATTGGAGAAATATTTTAGTACAAGTAATTATAAATTACTAAGTTGATTTTTGTATATGACGTATTTTTATTAATACGTTGATTTTTAACATGTTAAAAATGCATAACAAATTTATGTTATATATGACATGTGACATATTGACAAATTGACAAAAATAATATGGAATCCATATTATCTTATGTACCAAAATTAAGAGGGGTTTAGGCTAAATATTGTGTTTATATTATAAGTGGTAAACATAATGATTACTTGCTTTAGTAGCCATGCAACCTTAGTTTACCTTGTGAAGATAAACAAAGGCATGCATTGGCTCCCTTTGCCCCTCCTTCCCACCGGTTTTTGAGATGAAAAACCATTTTGGTTTTTCATCTTATTTTCACCTAATAATACACTAAAAATGTAGTTAGTGCAATTCATTCTTTACTCATCCAAAAATAAGAATTTTAGAAAGATAAAAATACTTTTCTCTTCTCTTCTCTCTAAACCGGTTTTTAGAGACAAATACCAAAATTATTTTGGGTCAATTTTCATACAAGATTAATATTGTACTAGTAACTATAATATTAATTTTATTAAGAGAAAGCTTTGGGTATAAATCCTTGGGAGAGATCCTACACTTGGGTCTTTGTTCATCCAAAAGGAAAGCTCAAGAACAAAAGAGAAAGGTGATCTCTCTTGTGCCCATTTGAACCGAAAATCACAATGTGAGAACAATGTTTCTTCCTTATTTTGTTTTAATGTTTGCATGCATAAGATCAATCATTAATTTTATGACAAATTAAATTATAAAATATATGAATATGTAAGTATATAGATTTACTTTTCCTTCAATTGGTATCTAGAGCCATGGTTGTTTGCACGCAAATCGGTTAAAAGTTTTTCCGAATTTTAAGAATAACATATAAAAGTTGAATAATTTGTGTTATTATGATATATCACGAAATTAATTCATGCATGTTAAAATTTTTGGTCCTAAAATGTTTTAGGATATTTTGGTTAAATTTACGGATTTTTATTGTTCATATTATACAATAATGGCATTTAAATATGATTTTATGAGTAAAAATGTCATTTTCGGTCTAAAATTAGCTATACCTCGAATTTTCCAGTGATTTTTGGATATGTTGTCACATACATTATTTTGAGATAACCTGTAAATTTTCATAATTTGTGGACTTCTTATGCTCGAAAAATGGATTTTTCATTATTAAATTCGGATTTAGGTGAAAAATAGGTTAATATGAGATAAATTTCGAATCTGGTCATAGAAATTTAGTATATTGTCACATGAAATTTTAAAAGATGTGTGTAAAATAATAGGCTATTGTGAGGTCTTTTTGCATGATTTATTGATTTTTGAAGAAAAATAGCATAAATGGTGACATTATTAGTGAAAAAATTAATAAAACATAATCTATGACTAAGGTAAAACGTCAATGTTGCATTTTATTATCTTTTTCAGATCTAAAATTGAAAAGTTAATGAATATAATTTTTCTCATGTTTTTATGATTATTTTAGTTAAAACCGATAAACCGCAACATTGTTTTTCCGGAAAAATTTCGAAATTTTTAACCTAAGTTTTTGAACATTATGAATGTCATGGTATTTTTCCAGAATTTTCATGAGTTTAAATTTCAAATTTCAAATTTATTTGAAATTTTGTGATTTATTTGAAGTTTATAGCTTATTTTTGTAATTTTATGTCCATTAATGAACAATTTTTATAAATATGAGTTAATTATGGTCAAATAATTAGTGAAGACTAAATTTTGAGTCCTAAGAGGTTAGGGTAATTAACTTATGCATAAATATGAATTTATGTAATTTTTTTGATTGTAAAATGTTGAAATCACGCAAATTCGTAAAAACCGAGTAATATACGATATTGGCTAATTAAAGGCGATTTAGCATAAAATTGGGCATGTTCATACATATTATAATGCTGCATTTTCTTTATGATTGTCATAATTTTAATTTATGTAATTTTTGAATTATGTAATTTTTACTTAGTATGGCCTTAGTTTTTAATTGGTATTTCCCGAAATGTATGGGAATATCGATTCGGTTGTAATTTTATTGTGATCTCGTATCACCGTTTTTTAATTTAATAAATTTATTTTATTTATTTTAGTTACAAATGTATAATAGGAAATTATGTAATTTATTATGTAATTTTTTTTATCTCGGAGTCCCCCAAAACGGATTTCTTCAAGATGGCAATACAGAAAGACGGTGTTATCTCGAGATGCGTGCCACAACCGAAGTTCAAGGGACCAATGGAGTTGGTTTCCGAATATGTAATAGTTAAATAGTTTTTATATTTTAGGAAAGGCCATACTAGGATTTATTTATTTTATGCTTGCATTTTATTTTATGTCACATGCATCGCTAAATCGCCATAACTAAAACATGCATCTTCTTTTATCGAGTTTATCGACCGTGTCAATTAGAATTATCGTAGTTCACCGCTTTAGTTCACTTAAAACGTGATAGATAATAAATTGACATGACCTCTCGCTAAAACAATTAATTGAGACATAGCCTTACCAAATAGTAGAAACCATGAAAACCTATTTCGCGAGGGAGTGCACTCGGCCCTACCGGGGTACAAACCTTGTTACGTAGGGGAAGTGGGTGATGAATGTTAATCCACCGAGTTCATGGTAATGAGGGTTTCATCGGCCATACCGTGCCTAAATTGATGTGGATTTGGATCATGGACACATTTATTCGAAATTTGGATTGAACTCAACAAAAGTTTTTCGATAAGGGTTTCATCGGCCATACCGTGCCCTTGTCGGATGTGTTTTGGGCTATAGATAATTTTTAGAGTAATTTTATCGACCAAGAGTTCTAAAAGTAGAATCGATTAAAACATTAATCCACTGAGTTATATTGATAAAGGTTTCATCGGCCATACCGTGCCTAAGTCGATATGAATTTGGTTCTTGGAATCATTTATCTAGTTGGGTAGAGGTCACTAGAAAATTGCATAAAACTTGTTTAAATCATACATTTTTACGAGTATTATTATTAAAACGACATTTGTTTTACTCCTTCTATTTTGTTTTGTAGACCACTTCTTTTTCTCATAACAAATGGCAACACCAACCCCTAACGCCACGCCTCTCACTAGTTCATCATGGCTCCGATCCTTCATGGATCGATGTAAACTTGAAAATAATGGGTCAAATTTCTCTGATTGGGATGCCCAACTCAAATTGGCCGCCCAAGGTGACGACAAGCTTCGTTACCTTACCGAGGCCTCTCCACCCGAACGTACTACTAGGTCGACCGCCGACACTAGGGAAGCATATGAGGCTTACCAAAAGGAGTCCGCCGCAATGAAAAATGTCTTGATATTTGCAATGGAGGCGGACCTCCAAAGGAGAGCCTTTAAAATGGGCAATGCTAATGAGATTTACTCCAAGCTTGTTCCAATGTTTTCACAAACTCCGCGGATCGTCCAATATGAGGCGGCCGCGGCATTCTTTGATCTCGACTTCAAAGAGGGCCAAAAGGTTAGCCCTCATGTGCTCAAACTTATGGAGCTTGTCGAGACCTTGGATTCAAAAGGTTAAAATCCCCAAAAAACTTGTTGTAGATAGGATTCTACACTCCTTGTCCAAAGTCAGAGCATATGTTCAATTCCGGGTGAATTTTAACATGCAAGACAAGGATGTGTCTCTTGAAGAATTGCACAAGTTACTTGTGCAAGCCGAAAGGGACATGGGGTTAAATGTGAACCCACCCAAGGATGTGCTTAACATAAGAACTAAGAGTAAGGGGAAGTTCAAGAAGAATGGGAGGAAAGGTAAGAAGCAAGCTCCCACATTCACCAAAGCTAGAACTTGTGAAGCTAGCACTTCAAAAATCAAGAAGGGTCCTCTTGATAAATGCCATTATTGTAATGGTATGGGACATTGGAAAAGAAATTGTTCCAAATACCTTGGTGATATTAAGGCTGGAAATATTACTCTAGTAGGTAAATGACTATCCTTTCTTTTATGTTTCTAATTCAACTATGGTATTATGATACAAAGTTGTGATAATGTATCTCCCTTTTTATTGAAAATAGGGCCTCCACCAAGCAAAGACAAGGGAAAGGAAAAGCAAGCATGAGAAACCATCAAGAAGCTAGGGATAGCTTTCATGGAGCTTTGCTTTTCATTGTCTTATTTTAAATTATGTTTTGGATTTTAGAACCTTAAGTTTCCGTGTTCCACATGGAAAGGTATTTTAGATAATGGGTTGTATTTTGGATAATGGTGACTTGGTTTGCAACCCAAGTCAACCGTTTTATCATTTTATCCTTTTGTTCTAAAATTCATGTTTAAATGCTTGTTCTTAGAAACATATAACTTAAAGTGATCTAATAGACAAATATAATGACGGGTTTCATTATATGTCCACATGCTTAAGGCTTGTGTATGATCATTTATAAAGCGATTTTGAGTCTATGAACTCTCTTAAAGGAATGTCAATCACCAAGTACACTTACAAAATCTATAACTATTAGTCAATCTATGAGATAGTTCTCCTTATACTTCAAATCATTATTTGTGTCTCATATGCTATCTTTGAATCTATAGTGTATTTATTCTAAAGATAGATTGGGAGAAAAAATGAGGACACAACACACAAGACAAGATAAATTTGTGTACTTGTGTATATGAGATCTACGCAAGGGAGAATGATTTGAATGAAGGGTATATCTATTCACATAGTATACCAAATAGATGAGATCTATGGTCTCAAGTAAGTTCTATATGACTAAAGAGACCAAGTGAAGTAATCGAAAGAACATATTCTTAAGATAACTACACGAGGAGACCAAAAGAATGTTTTGGAACAAAATGACTAATGTAAAGTCTTAACTAGAGTTTTGACTATGTTTATGAAATTTTTTATCAATAGTTTCAACCTTGAGATTTACTTAAGAGCCTAAATGAATCAAAGTAACATACTAGTTATGATCGAGTTGCAAACATTGATATACCGATATCTTCAATGACCAAGTTTTAACCACGCAAATGTCATTACTTAACCTCATTATGAAATGGTTAAACCTCCTTCCGAAAGGGTATTTCGAAGGACGTGTTCTAGATATTATTTATATTTGAATAATGACATCGCTACACATTATTATGGTATGTGTGAGTTAGAGATTAAAATCTCTTTCCATAAGGTTAAGATAAGACCACTTCAAAATAGGTATTTTGAAAGGATATGATGGGAACATATATGGTTTTATCTTAATAACTTGGCAATGCAATTTATATTTCAATTCTTGAAAAGTTTCGATTGAGAAGTCAATTTCGAAATATATGGAATTGAGTGGGAGTTAGGAAATTATCATGTGAAGACATGGAATTTAGTGGGAGCTATCATCCTTTGAATGTTTACAACTCACCACTCATTGAAGAATGACGAGCTAATACCTT
This sequence comes from Silene latifolia, assembly GCF_048544455.1. Taxonomy (NCBI): domain Eukaryota; kingdom Viridiplantae; phylum Streptophyta; class Magnoliopsida; order Caryophyllales; family Caryophyllaceae; genus Silene; species Silene latifolia. The sequence goes on from NC_133538.1 coordinate 27,657,196, forward strand.
CCTTCATAGAGGAAATTTTGAGTTTTCAATTATGGATGAAAATGGACTATGATGAATCCAATTACATCAAGGGATGTTGGATTAGTATTGGGAGATACACATCGAATCAACAAGTCACATAGGTTATTCATGTGAATGAAAATGGAATTACCATTAGCAGTCATGGTCGTTCATTGAATCTTAGAACGGTTGATCTCATGATTATTAGTAACTAATGTTTCCGCCATTAGAATAATCATGTACATGTCCAATTATGAATCATATGCATAAGAGCATGATGATTGATTGGTAAGCCATAATAGAAACGTCATGAATTCTCGAGTAGAATCCGATGAGCGATTTCGGTGTTTGACAGAATACTCTATTATGTGTTAAGAGGTTGCACATATTATAGAAAGTTCGAACACACGTAAAGATTTATGAAAATCCTAAACTTTTCAAATCAAAAGGAGAAATAAGAGGTTATTGGAAATATACTTAGTTGAATAAGAAGTGATTCAAAACTAATCCTTCCTAATATGCTAGAACTTGTGAGAAGTGCTAGACCAATCGTCTTTACAAATTCTTGTAAGACTCTACAAAACATATACCTAGTGCATTGTGTGTGGATGGAGTACTTGATCAGTACAAGTTATATCATTCACCACAAATTCGTTCGTTATGTGATAATCGATAAGGAAGTTCTTTCAAAATAAAGAACCAAAACCGAGGTCGGGAACCTTGATGTGTACTTGGTAAGATTCATGCTATGAGAGAGAACATGAATGTAAAGGAAAATGCAAGTATAAGAAGTTTGAACATATGGACACATGGCATGTTAAACTTCTATTGCAATCAATAAGTGTTTACACTTACGATATACATCACAAGGTTGTAATATTGTATTGACTACCCGAGTGTGATGTCGACATTTGTCCTTTGAGTTATTATTAACTCACCTTGTACATTGTTATATCCAAACGGGTTGTGGAGACAATTGAACCCCGTTAAAGTGAACATGGATTAACATTGTATTTGGCCATAGTTACTTACATGAGGTTGTTGGGAAATGTGTCCTCAACAATAGTGCGATCACATGATTTAAATATCATTATTAAATCTCATTTTAAGAATACATGTGGGATGTAATATTTTACAGTCAACTGGTCCACACATATCGGTAATGATTGGCTGACTAGAGTTTGACATTACTGTCGTGCGACGGTGGTGATCAGTTGATCCCCTTAGGTCATACCTATAGGGAAATACTCTTAATTGATTATTTAATTAATCGTATACCGATACGAGTTAATTAAATTGCTTAAAATTGACGGATGATTTTATGAGTATAATTTACGTGTCTTATTGTAAATATGATTAAATGAGACACGATCTAAGTAATCGAATTGTTTTATTACTTAGATGAAATTATTGCTTACAGAAACAATTGAAACGGAATGAATAAATTATAAATAACAGAATGTTGTAATTTATAATTCGGAAAACACTTTTGGTACAAGTAATTATGAATTACAATGATAATTTTTATAAGTGACATATTTTATTAATATGTTGATTTTTAATGGTTAAAAATACATTTTATATATAAGATGCCATGAATTGTGTCACATGTGACATATTGACAAAATCACAAATAAAATGGACTCATCCATTTTATGTGAGTGTACCGAAATAAATGGAGGGAGTTAGTGGAAATTGTGTTAATTGTTTAAGTATAAACACAATGATAAAAGCTGATAAGTAGGCATGCAAACCTAAGCTTTTGAGAAGAGCAAAAAGAAAAGGTATTGGGCATCCTACCCAAGCCAAATTTTCGGCCACTCCACAAGAAAAGAGAGAAGAGCTTTTCTCTTAGATGATTATTCATTCTTCCTATCTAATTTTCTAGTGTAAGAAAATTCATCAAAAACTCTCTATAATTTATGATAATTCTAGAGAAATAAGCTCATTACTCCCTCTTGACCGAAATTATCAAGAACAAAAATACAATTTATTTTGTGTCAATTTTATTGTAAAACTAATATTATTACTAGATCTAAATAATATTGGTTTTTAAGATGTATTCCTTGGGTATATGCTTTTGGGAGGGATTCTATACTTGAATCCTTGTTCTTCCATTTGGAGAGCTCAAGAACAAGTGAGTAGGTGAACTCACTTGTGCCCAAGAATCCGATGTTATGGTGAGAAAATTATTTTTCTTCCTTATTTTGTTTATTAGTTTGCATGCATAAGACCTTTATTAATTTGATGACAAATTAATTTTTAACATATATGAGTATGTTAGTATGTATATAGATCTACATTTCCTTCAATCGGTATCAAGAGCCACGGTTGTTTGCATGCAAATCGGTTAAAAGTTTTTCCCGATTCAAGAATAACAAATAAAACTTGTAAATTTTGTGTTATTATGATATATCACGAAATTAATCCATGCATGTTAAAATTTCTGGTCCTAAAATGTTTTAGGATATTTTGGTTAATTTTACGGATTTTTATTGTTCATATTTTACAATAATGGCATTTAAATATGATTTTATGAGTAAAAATGTCATTTTTGGTCTAAAATTAGCTATACTTCGAATTTTCCAGTAATTTTTGGATATGTTGTCACATATATTATTTTGAGATAACCTGTAAACTTTCATAAATTTTGGACTTGTTATGCTCGAAAAATGAATTTTTCATTATTAAATTCGGATTTAGGTGAAAAATAGGTTAATATGAGTTAAATTTCGAATCTGGACATATAAAATTAATATGTTGTCACATGCAATTTTACAAGATGTGTGTAAAATAATTGGCTATAAAGAAGTCTTTTTTCATGATTTATGGATTTTTGAAGAAAAATAGCATAAATAGTGACATTATTAGTGGAAAATTAATAAAACATAATCTATGACTTAGGAAAAACGTCTAATGTTGCATATTATTATCTTTTTCAGATCTAAAATTGAAAAGTTAGTGAAAATAATTTTTCTATGTTTTATGATTATTTTATTATAAATCGATAAACCGCAACATTGTTTTTCCGGGAAAATTTCGAAATTTTTAACCTAATATTTTGAACATTATGAGTGTCATGGTATTTTTCCAGAATGTTCATGAATTTAAATTTCAAATTTCAAATTTATTTGATATTTTTGTGATTTATTTGAAGTTTATAGCTTATTTTTGTAATCTTTAGTCCTTTAATGAACAATTTTGTAAATATGAGTTAATTATGGTCAAATTATTAGTGAAGACTAAATTTTGAGTCCTAAGAGGTTAGGGTAATTAACTTATGCATAAATATGAATTTATGTAATTTTTGTGATTGTAAAATGTTGAAATCACGCAAATCCGTTAAAACCGAGTAATATACGATATTGGCTAATTAAAGGCGATTTAGCATAAAATTGAGCATGTTCATACATATTATAATGCTGCATTTTCTTTATGATTGTCATAACTTTAATTCATGTAATTTTGAATTATGTAATTTTACTTAGTATGGCCTTAGATTTTAATTGGTATTTCCCGAAATGTATGGGAATATCGATTCGGTTGTAATTTTTATTGTGATCTCGTATCACCGTTTTGTAATTTAATAGATTTATTTTTATTTTAGTTTCAAATGTATAATAGGAAATTATGTAATTTATTATGTAATTTTATTCATTCCGGAGTTCCCAAAGACGGATTTCTTCAAGAATGGCGATACATAAAGACGGTGTTACCTCGAGATGCGTGCCACAACCGAAGTTCAAGGGACCAATGGAGTTGGTTTCCGAATATGTAATAGTTAAATAGTTTTTCTATTTTAGGAAAGGCCATATTAGGATTTATTTTTTTTATGCTTGCATTTTATTTTATGTCGCATGCATCGCTAAATCGCCATAACTAAAACATGCATCCTTATTTTATCGAGTTTATCGACCGTGTCAATTCGAATTATCGTAGTTCACCGCTTTACTTCACTTAAAACGTGATAGATAATAAATTGACATGACCTCTCGCTAAAACAAACAATTGAGACATAGCCTTACCAAATAGTAGAAACCATGAAAACCTATTTCGCGAGGGAGTGCACTCGGCTACCCCGGGTACAAACCTTGTTACGTAGGGGAAGTGGGTGATAAATGTCTATCCACCGAATTCATGTTGATGAGGGTTGCATCGGCTACCCCGTGCCCAAGTTGATGTGGGTTTGGATAATGGACACATTTATTCGAAATTTGGATTGAACTCAACAAAAGTTATTGATAAGGGTTGCATCGGCTACCCCGTGCCCTTGTTGATGTGTTTTGGGCTATAGATAAACATTAGAGTAATTTTATCGACCAAGAGTTCTAAAAGTAGAATCGATTAAAAGATTAATCCACCGAGTTATATTGATAAAGGTTGCATCGGCTACCCCGTGCCTAAGTCAATATGAATTTGGGTCTTGGAATCATTTATCATAGTTGGGTAGAGGTCACTATGTAAATGCTTTACTTGTTATTTACAAGTATTAATAAAACGATAAATGTTAAAGTTTTCCACTATTCCGTTTTTATATTGTTCTATTTCTTTGCCACAATTCATATACGATATCATTTCGTTTTTGATTCAAATCTCCATTAAAACATCGTAACTAAAGACAAATATGAATTTGCTTCTAAAACCTCAAGTGAACCATTGCTAAGGATCTCTTGTAAAGAGTATAGATAAAGGTTATTCATTATCAAACAGGTTTTTGATTCTTGACTAACACATCTACTTATAATGGATTGTTATGTTTCATATACTTAATTGAATTAAGTACCTTGAAATGATAAATTGTTTTGGTAATTAGATTTGTTGGAATTCATAATTGACCAAAATAACGCAACCACTTCAACGAAAGTTTTAAGACTAAAACGAACAAATGAAGAGTAATCTTCATGAATTCAATTTTGCTTCTCAAAGCAAAGACTCATTGAAATAAGTGGGAGCATTCTCTTAAACCGTTAAGATGAGGACGAGGTTCAAGAAGTAAAGATTATAATGGAATTGATACAAGGTAATGTTAAAGGTAAAGTTGTGTCAATTTTAGAGAAATAAGCTCATTACTCCCTCTTGACCGAAATTATCAAGAGCAAAAATACAATTTATTTTGTGTCAATTTTATTGTAAAACTAATATTATTACTAGATCTAAATAATATTGGTTTTTAAGATGTATTCCTTGGGTATATGCTTTTGGGAGGGATTCTATACTTGAATCCTTGTTCTTCCATTTGGAGAGCTCAAGAACAAGTGAGTAGGTGAACTCACTTGTGCCCATGAATCCGATTTTATGGTGAGAAAATTATTTTTCTTCCTTATTTTGTTTATTAGTTTGCATGCATAAGACCTTTATTAATTTGATGACAAATTAATTTTTAACATATATGAGTATGTTAGTATGTATATAGATCTACATTTCCTTCAGAGGTGACGTCTCGAAGTGACTAGAGTGTGATGCGATTAATGGCAAGTTCAAGTGCCATAGAGTCATGTCAGATGACTAGTCGATCACATAGGCAGACTGTTAGGAACATTTTGTCATGCCTAATGACCGCTTATAGAGTTCTGGCAAATTTATATAGCCTGGTCGTGGCGAGAGCTGTTATAGTATTCTGATGAGTCGATTCTTTTGACTAAAGACTGTTCACCTAAGATGGCACAGTTTCAGATTAACTTTGATTTGTGTTACTACGACCTTCGTAAATGGGGTCAAATGGGCATATTTTGGGTTATGATGGCTGTGGCTAGTCGAAGGGAATGAGTGCGATAGGAATTGTCCATCCCTAGTCAGGGTTATAACAATATCTCAGGGCCACTCGAGGAGTAATGAACTGGAAATGCGTGGCCACGCTCGGAAGGTATCTATGATAGATAAATCCGGTCAATCAATTATTCTCCAGATCGAGGAAACCCCTCTCGATATGATCACTTGCAAGTACGACCTGAAAGACACCTTGCATTGAGTGGGAGATAGTAATAGGACAAGAGAATTGGTGACGCACACTTGTCGAGGACAAGTGGGAGATTGTTGGAATATGTGTCCTCCGACAATAATGCGATCACGACTGTTGATCATGATGATCACATGTTTAAATCTCATTATAAAGAATACAATTGGGAAGTAATTTTTACTGTCAACTGGTCAACATATATCGGTAATGATTGGCTGACTAGAGTTTGACATTACTGTCGTGCGACGGTGGTGATTAGTTGACCCCCTAGGTCATACCTATAGGGCAAAACTCTTAATTGATCATTTAATTAATCGTATAGCGTTACGAGTTAATTAAATTACTTGAATATTGACGGACGATTTTGGAAGTAAAAATTTACATATCACATTGAAATTTGATTAAATGAGATACGGTCTGAGTAATCGAATTGTATCATTACTCAGATGAAATTATTGTTTAAGGAAACAATTAAATTTGAATGAATTATTATAAATACAATTTATTGTGATTTATAATTGGAGAAATATTTTGGTACAAGTAATTATGAATTACTAAGTTGATTTTTGTATATGACGTATTTTTATTAATACGTTGAATTTTAACATGTTAAAAATACATCACAAATTTATGTTACATATGACATGTGACATATTGACAAATTGACAAAAATAATATGGAATCCATATTATCTTATGTACCGAAATTAAGAGGGGTTTAGGCTAAATATTGTGTTTATATTATAAGTGGTAAATATAATGATTACTTGCTTTAGTAGCCACGCAATCCTAGTTTACCTTGTGAAGATAAACAAAGGCATGCATTGGCTCCCTTTGCCCCTCCTTCCCACCAGTTTTTGAGATGAAAAACCATTTTGGTTTTTCATCTTATTTTCACCTAATAATACACTAAAAATGTAGTTAGTGCAATTCATTTTTTACTCATCCAAAAATAAGAATTTTAGAAAGATAAAAATACTTTCCTCTTCTCTTCTCTCTAAACCGGTTTTTAGAGACAAATACCAAAATTATTTTGGGTCAATTTTCATACAAGATTAATATTGTACTAGTAACTATAATATTAATTTTATTAATAGAAAGCTTTGGGTATAAATCCTTGGGATAGATCCTACACTTGGGTCTTTGTTCATCCAAAAGGAAAGCTCAAGAACAAGAGAGAAAGGTGATCTCTCTTGTGCCCATTTGAACCGAAAATCACAATGTGAGAACAATGTTTCTTCCTTATTTTGTTTTAATGTTTGCATGCATAAGATCAATCATTAATTTTATGACAAATTAAATTATAACATATATGAATATGTAAGTATATAGATTTACTTTTCCTTCAGACCGCATTTGGAGAGCTATCTCCAGAAGGGACCTCGTTCACTTGAAACAATGCCATACCTTTGCAATTCAACATCCGGTGATTCGAATCACCGAGCGCTTCATAGCCGGCACTATCAATGGGAGATTCGAACAAAATAGGTGCACTCTTCTTGACATGACCTTTTTAGAGTCTTATTTGAATGTTCAAGGGATAAGGCCTTATAATTTTAACACGCCCCTTGAGATGCTCACAAGGTCCTTTCATTATGCTCAAGGGAATTCCCACATTAAGACCTTTGTGATGGGAGGCCTAGTCAAAATGTTGGCTAATGATCTTTGTCCCAGGTTTAACCTTCATGGGACTTTTGTAAAGCTCGAAGAGAGCACCTTGATTGATGAGGATGCCCTCTTCTCCCACCACCGGTGGTGTACCTACACCCAAACCGGGAGTGTGGAGTGGTTTACAAAAGGGTACTCATCTATTGTCCTCACAGGGTGGAATGTGCCAATTACCGAGCCATGATTGAGTCGGTACTCACCTACAACGAGCTACCTCCTTGACATTGAGATCCACCCCAACCCACCTCAAAGAGAAAAAGCACCTCGCCAACCTCAACAACCTCATGGGATGCCGGTAAGGGGTAATGCACCACCATCTTATGTACCCATTCCACCATACCCCACTCCTTATGTTCCATTCAAACCACAAGTTCCCATTGCTCTGGGTATGAATGATTTGATGAACCTTATGCAATGGGTCGATCTTGGGGTACAATGAGGGCAAGAAGACAACTATTTTGCCCTCTATCCTCAATACTACCAAATGGAACAACAAGGGTATATAGACCCTAGAGGCCCTCGTCCATCTTGGGCTCAACCACACCTTTTGTTCCATAATCAAGGGAATCAAGACGGGAACTTTGGCAGCCAAGGTGGAGGATTATATAGCCAAGGAGGAGGGTATGACCAAGGAGGTTCTAGCGGGTATGGATACCGTAATGGTGATGATGATGACGAATCAGAGGTGCCTACCACACCACCTCCAATTGTATGGTACCCCTTCTCTCCCTATCTCTTATGTATTGTTGCATTACATTTTAAATCACCTTGCATTTAATTTACACCTCACTTGCATTTGTATTATATTGCATTCATATTAGTCAGTTCATATAGTGTAGTTGCATTGTATTATATCGCACATGGTTCATGTAGTTATTTGCACATAGACTAGAATTCATACATAGTCACTAATGACCAAACCTATTCATTGCTACACTAGAAATAGTGCTTAAATCGGTTTGGGGAAGTTTGATCATAAGTGACCATAGTTTACTAGAAAACATGCATCATTTAGTATTGTTTAGATTGCATTCATTTGTTATATATGTCATATGTAATTGCATTTAATTAGAGCATTCATTAATATCATACCATTGCATTTGTATTTTATTTCAAAAAATCAAAAAAAAACCAAAAACATGTATTTCTTTTTCATTCCTACTCCTACATGTACATTAAGGACAATGTCCAAAATAAAGTGGGGGATGGGAATTTATATTCAAAAAATGCATAAAAATTTGAAAATTTGAAAAACCAAAAACATGTTCTTTAATTTAGTAGTGTATAATTGTATATACTTGTGTTTTTGCTCTCTTCTCACATGATACAACACTACATTTGAGACATTAGCAAGGGAAAATGAAGACTGCTTGTTATGATCGTTCTAATCTCTATTTCCCTTCCATTTCTTTTTCATTATTCATATGAGGAGGATGGGCTTACATGTCAAGGAAGATGTGGTGTATTTTGTTGTTGCGGTTTGTGTATCTATGTGTTGTTAGGAGTTGCATTTAGTTTTTATGGAATAATAGTTGATAGAAGCATATGCATTAGAATTGTATATATGTTAGTTGCATCATGGCATGTAGTTTCATGGTTAGAAATTTTTTGTAAAAATGCCTATTTGGGAAGCTTGACAAGTAAAAATGCATAAGGCCCTTGTAGATAATTTTTCTCTTTGAGACTTTGTTTGCTAGAATACCCTCAAGACACCCTAGGATGTGTCATACTAGTATCTTTTGACCCATGGACTAAGGCCTAGTCAACAGTACCTTGTGGTGTGATAACTCCTTGGCTACCGTTTATTCCAAAGTGACCCTTAAAACCATGCAACCATCATACATATTCTACCACATTTTGTCATCAAAAAGGGAATGGGCACAAAAATTGTTCAAAATTTGAGTTCAAAAATTGAAATGAAAATAAAAAGTTTGCTATTGCATCGAAATAAAAGAGGAGTAACAAAAATAAAAACTTCTATGCTTCAAATATAAGCACCCTCACTACAAATGGGGTAGCTTTGAAAATGTTCAGAAGAAAATGCAAGGAAAAGTTGAAATTGTCAAGTATTGAAATGCCAAACATCAAAAGAAATGGCAAAGAAATGTTCTCAAAATGTCAAATGCCACAAGAAATTGAGGGGATTAAAAACAACAAAAGCAACTCCCATATGAAGCTCAAAACAAAATGATCCCTTTTTTCCATCGAAGCCACTTTTGCGCATGGTAGATAGGGGATGACCCTTCTTCTTGGTTAGGCAAGAAGGGGAATTCAGCAATCCTCCAATGTTTCTAACACCAAAGGGAGTCTACTCTTGACGAAAGCATTTAGCAATTGAGGACAAAAGTACCCTAGTTTGACACAACTTGGAGGTGATTTGTTGGTATCCTCTTAGACTTAGTAGCTTGGAGAAATAATATCTATAATGGAGTGTGTACCCTTAAATTGCTTCCCTCTTAGGTGATTTCCGCCACTTAGATGAGGAAAGGGGCTATTCTTTTGTAGATGCATCCATTACTTTTTTTGTGTGCTTAATGCTTGGATGTATCGCCATTTTGGCAAGCCCCACCTTGCCTTTCAAGAAGGCATCCTACCTCATGGTTGTCTTGTTGTGAGTTTAAGGGGCGGAGTGAGACCCGCTAATTGTCTCACATCGGTTATATTATTAGGATAGCTTAAATAAATGTATAGTTTTAGTCACCTCTTTACTCGGGACGAGTAAAGGTTAGGTTTGGGGATATTTGATGTGACTCTTAATTGCGCACATTTAGTCCCCTAATTGAGCCTATTTTGCAAACTATTATAACATTCCATAGCCATTTTATCCGTCAAATGCTTTCTATTTTGCTTTCCTAGTGCATTTCGTACGTTTTGTAGGAAAGAAGATAATGAGGCGGAATTCCCGTCTCTCGTGCATATTTGGAATCTTGTTGATGATATTAAATGGACTAGTATGAGAGAGGAGGCAAGAACGAAGACCAAAAAAGCAAGAATAAAGAGTATGCAATAGGATGTGGAGCAAGGACCACTCTGAGGAACAATCCGAGCGGCTCGTGTAGAAGACGCTCGTATCCCCCTGTCATGATCCGAGCGTCCCGTGCTAAAGACGCTCGTCTCCTCCCCTCAAAATCCAAGCATCTCCTTCCTTGATCCGAGCGGGTCGTGGCAGCACTAGCGTGATATGCTCATCTCCTCGCGAGACTTGCATTTCTCCACTTTAAAACTTAGCATTGTTATTTACTAATTCATCCCTACTTAACCTAGTGATACACCACTATATATACTCCAATTGTAAAAATCAAAAGGACCAAGCCCTCTTATGGAGGCAACAACTCTTAGCTTAGATCAAGTTTCCTTAGATTAGATTAAGCCTTCATTAGGATTAGATTAGAATAGATTACTCTTTAATCTTTTCACAAATCACACATTAATCTTTCCTTAATTATTGTTCAAGTTTATTATTGGGTAATTGAAGATTATTGGGTTATTATTGGAGAATTGACAACTCTTCATCAATAAATCAAGTTTTGTTCTATTATTCTTTGCTTTATTATTTGGAATCATCTTCATAGGTATAATTCTCATTACCCTTGTTTAATTATTGTTAATCACTTTCATTTATTCAACATGTTTTACATTGTTAATATGATTGACAACCTTATTAGCATGTTGAACTTGATAATGAGTGAGTAGTTTCCTTAGCTAGGGTTAATGGGTAATTAGGGGAAACAAACATGGGGAATGATTCATGCTTAATGTAATATATTCATAATTAATTTGCTTGCTTGTTGTGATTTCAACTTATGCACAAGTTATGTTCGATTAAATGCAAGCCTATGAATCCTTGCATTTTTTACCCATCACCTATCTTTTCAATAAGACTTGTAAGACATAAACCAACTCTAGTCTCATTAGACCATGCATATAGTTTAATAGGAAGGACTAAGTCGACTTGTAGGTGTTGTACAATCTAATCAATTCGGCTCCGGGACCCAAACCTTCTTAGGGATTGTAAGATATACACTAACTCGATCCCATCACAACAATAAGTGCTTGCATCTAGTAGAGAACATGTTTGTATGATCAACTCCCATGAATCCCATATGAACCCATGACATCCTAGTGCTTTTAATAAATTGTTTACGTCTCTTAATTTATTATTTGTTTTACTTTATGACTTTCATTAGTTTAGAACACAACTACAAACCCAAACAAATTGTGACACTAGCATAAATTGAGATAGATAGACTTAGAACCCAAAGCATACCGTCCCATGGATCCACCTCGACTTAACCACTAACTAGTTGTTTGTTGAGAATATAAATGTGTTTGATTGGGAGACACGACAACACCTTTCATCAACGGGAGTGTTCAGTTTCATGGGAGATGGTGTGTTCCTTGTGATGAGGAGTTGAAAAAGATAATCATGACAAAGGCTTATTGTACACCATATTCAGTATATCCAGGTGGTGACAAGTTGTATAAAGATTTGAAGAAGACTTTCGGGCCTGGGATGAAGAGGGAAAAAGCTGAGTTCGTGGCTCGATGTTTGACATGTCAGAGGGTTAAGGGAGAGCAACTACGACGACAAAGTAAGATACAGTCTCTTAAGGTACCTGAGTGGAAATGGGAATCTATCTCTATAGACTTTATAGTGGGTCGAGGAGCCAGTAGGGTAACAACATGATATGGGTGATTGTTGACCGTTTGACTAAGTCTGCTCACTTTATTCCTATGAAAGATATATGAAGTAAGGTTCAGTTGGCTAATGGGTACAGGAAGCATGTGGTGAGGTTACATGGAGTCCTTAAGGACATTGTTTCAGATCGGGATGCGAGGTTTATTTCTCGGTTTTGGCAAGAGTTGCAGGGGATGATGGGAACTACCTTGAAGATGAGTACTGTTTTTCATCCTACAACAAATGGGCCGACAGAGAGAACTATCAAGACCTTGGAGGATATGTTGCGAGCTTGTGTGATGAAGTTTGGTTGTAGTTGGGAGGATAGGTTAGATCTGATCGAGTTTTCTTATAACAACAGCTACCATACGAGTATTGGGATGGCACCGTTTGAGGCTTTGTATGGGAGGAGGTGTAGGAGTCCGATTTGCTGGGATGATAGAGCTGAGGCAGTTGGTTTAGGACCACGGATGGTACATGAGATAATAGAACAGGTTAAACTAATTAGGCAAAAGATGAAAGCGGCCCAGGATTGATAAAAGAGTTATGCAGACCTACATCGCCGGGACATAGAGTTTCAGGTTGGGGATAAGATTCTTCTGAATGTATCTCCTATGTGCGGGGTTATGAGGTTTAGTAAGAAAGGGAACCTGAGCCAGAAGTTGCTTACCGGTTAGCGTTACCAGCAGCTTTGGATCGTGTGCATAATGTGTTACATTTGTCTCAGTTACGGAAGTATGTGAGTGATCCCTCCCATGTGCTAGAGGTGGAGAACATAGAGTTGGATGAGTCCTTGTCTTATCTTGAGGTACCAAAACATATTTTTGATCGCAAGGTTCAGAAAATTAGGTCCGGGGAAACGGTGTTGCTTAAGGTTCTATGGTCTAATCATGAGGTTGAGGAAGCTACTTGGGAGATGGAAGAAGCTATGAGGGAGCGATATCCGTCTCTTCTTGATCAGGTATCTGTGGTTACGGGGACGTAATCATGTTTCTTTTAGGGAGGTAGGAGATGATCGCATAAGGTTTTGGTGTGGTATTACGATAGTCTTTGCACAGTTAGTTGTTGCTTTGAGTCGGTTTGAGTTGTTGTTGGGAGTTTTGTTTTGAGTTTTAGTTGCGTCGTTGTGTCGTGTTTGAGTTAGTATGTTTTGTTTTTAAGTATGGGTTGAACTTAGGAGGGAAGACTGTAATACTACGGTTTTCTATGCTTTTTGTACTCTATCGAGTGGGGCTTACTCTGTCGAGTAAGTGAGTTTGGTTTTCGAAACAGTGTACTGCTGATGGGTACTCGATCAAGTAGGTGGGGCACTTGATAGAGTAAGGGTCACTCGATCTAGTAAGCGACTTACTCGATCGAGTAAGTCGGTTCTGCGGGTTATTTTAGCCAGGTTTTGTTAGCAATGCGTGATTGATAATTACAGCATTCCGTTAGTTCCTTTGCCACTTTTTATCTTTTCTAAAACCTCTCAAGAGAAAAACAAGTTACGTTACTTCCTTTCTTCGCGTTGCTATCAAATCCCAAAGGCTAGGGAAGTTTGATCGTCGTTTTCTTTACGCCGTTGAGTTCGTCGTGTCGTGGGTAAGATCCTTGTATAGTTTTTATGCCTTTTCGTTGAGTTTGTTTGAAACCCTATTTGAGTATTTTGGGGGATTTTGGGAGTATGATGTGTATTAGATAGTGATGGTATGGCTATGTGATTATAGGAGGAAGTTTCGTAGAGGAGCAGTATTGAATAGCTGATTTGTGACGGTCGTGGTGATTTGCTTATTCTAGGTAGGGTTTCCCTACTCGGTTATTGATTACATAGTTGTTTGGTGATGGTTGTGATTATTGTTGATCTTTAACGTATTTATAATGTACTGGTGTTGTTGTTGTATAATTGGTTGTGTGATTGTCTGTGGTTCACGAGGTGTGTCCTCGGCTGAGTGGAGTCACTTGCGGGAGTTGCTTCACGCCCTTGATTCGCCCTCTGCGGAACCCGCCACATGAGGGGATGTGCACATTAAGCAACATGGGTTTCGCTCGGATTAGATGAGTGGGGATTTGGTGGGTACGGCTGCGGGCCCCCACTGGCAGCGTGGAATATCTGTTGCAATGGGTATTCTGGCAGGACTACACACTTTAGTGTGTAGTCAGGTGTTTGCAGATATAATGGAATTGGGAGATGTGTGTGTGTGTGTTGTATCTTGTGTATCTTGTTTTATGTAATCAGTAACTGACCCCGTTTTAAATGTTTTGAAAACTGTGGTGATCCATTCGGAGATGGTGAGCACTTGTTGAGCAGGTATGAGATGGCTTGCGTGAGGGATAGCTGGGATGGAGTCTCCATTTGTCACTAGAGTCTTCCGCTGTGTCTTGAACTTAGTTTTTTTTCAGTTGGTTTGTTTTTAGAACATTTGTATTTCTTTACAGTTTTGGTTTTGGAATTGTAATCATTTAAACTCATTTTCTTAATTAAGTACGTTTCTATACGGTGTATTTGATATACATTGCCCCGGGTAAGCAAGATGGTAGCATTTCCATGCATTAGGTGGTCTTGGTAAGGCACCTTGGTGTATGGAGGTGTTACAATTTGAATGAGTAAGTGTAACACAACGTACTCGTTAAAAATACTCCAAAGAAAAAAAAAACTTGCAAAATGTGACTCAATGATAGTTAAGTGATAAACGATTTTGCAAAGTTAATTTACTGGATAAAGCTTAAGTTTTCATTCGGTTTTAAATTCGTTTTTGCACACTTGTCCAAATGAATTAAGTATGGTATTTATAATGTCCAAGTAGTGTATACTTCACATCTTAAAACATCACACACAATTATAGTCCAAGTGTAGAAATAATGTAAACAATTGAAGCTTGGGCAACACTTGAAAAATGAGACAGTTTCTTGATCAAGAAAGTCACGAATCCTTAAGCAAGACACGAGTTCTATGCTCAAGTAATCTATCTTACTTCACCAAGTAATCTTTTTGTCCGCACACTAACAAATATGCGTTAAGTTTTTTTTCAAGAAAGAGCATATTTTGTGGTGTTCATGGGCACCATAAACATTTCCAAATATGAAAAAGGTAAACAACCCATTTTTGGTAAGTGTCTTTTTGTGCAAGTAAACTCTTTTCCAAGACATCAATAACTTTCTTCTCAATTTAAAAGATCAAACCAGAGCTTTCTGAAGTTTAAAAGATTTGTTGAAAGTTTGGAAAGCCATTTACAAGAGTTTAAACATTTTCGAAATGTTTCTTTCAAAGACGAGCCTTCATAAGTCACAGTGGACAACACTGTTGCTTTTGCACTTAGACAATAAACCAATTTTAATGATCTCTTACAATACCATGACTCAATCCATGACATTCTTCATCTTTGATCATCCATGTGCAATCTTCATTGACGATTAGAGCTCTTGAGCTACAATATGAACACTTAAGAGGCACACGATTAAATAAACAATGAGATTAATTTGTCTTAAGGCATCATCAACACCACCTAATTAAATTGGGTCTCAACAGAATAAAATGAGCTGACTTTGTCAGACGATCGACAATCACCCAAATCATGTTCATACCCTGTTGAGTCCTTGGTACTCCCACAATAAAGTCCATAGATATTGACTCCCACTTCTACTTAGGTACATCAAGTAGAAATAATACGATAAATGTAGCACATAGAGAATAAAGTCATACGAAATAAATTGTCAAACAATTACCAACATAACCGATTAGAGTAGCAAAATATGATTAAAAATATAAAAACCTAGTGAGAAAAAGGATAAGAACTTTTTGATCTTGGGTAGGCATGGGCTCGGTAAAATAGGTTAGGGTAGGCTTAGGTTATGAAAGCGGTTTAGGCATCGTTATCACCTTCTGTAATACCTCAGATATTTGAGCTGGCGTTCTGGACAGTGTTCTGCTTCGTAGTTACTCGATCGAGTAAGGGCAATTCGATCGAGTAGCGGGTACTCGATCGAGTACGTTAGTTACTCGATCGAGTAAGTCGGGTTTTACTGTTTTTCGGCCGGGTTTGATAGTAATGCGTGAAGAGGTATATAAAGTTATTTCGACAGTTTAATTTTACTTTTTACTTTTATTCTCTAAACCTTTTACAAAAGAAAACAACGACATTCTTTCTCTTCACTATTTGTGATGAACGTGTCCTTGTATGCCCTTAAACAATATTTATAGTCTTCATAAACTACCCTTAGTAGTGTGTTAAGTAAAGCTCGGATCCCCACGGACGGGTATTGGATTAAGTTATCGATTGCAAGTAGTTATGCCTTAAAGTCACAAACTAGTTTGGGTTGAGATGGTTATCTAAAATACTAGACAAGTAAAAGTAAACAAATAGAAAAACAAAGCAAGATAAGTAAATGGGAGTGTAAACAATTTGATAAAAAGTAGTAGGGTGTCATGGGTTTATAAGGGAATTATGGTGAGATCACATAAACAAGATTCATAGATGCAAGCATATTATTGTTGTTGTGGAATCGAGTTAGTTTATATTTTACAATTCCTAGGAAGTTTTTGGTCTCGGAGCCGAGTCGGTCAAGACTTTACGACACCTACAAGTCGACTTAATTCTCCCTATTCAACTATATGCATGGTCTAATAGGCCTTGAGTTAGTTTATGTCTTACAAGTCTTGTTGAAGGGATAAGAGATTCATGCTAGGTTGTCAATCAAGCATTTCATCAAGCATAACAAGTGCATAAGTTGAAAATACAACAAGCAAGCGATCATATGAACATATTAAGTAAAGTTCTACCCCATGATTAACTCCCTTAATCCCCCCACTAACCCTAGTTAGGAGACTACTCACTCATGATCACGGAAAATATGCTAATAATGGTGTCAATCATCTTAACAAGTCTAAACATGATTAAAGACTAAAAACAATAAACAAGGATTAAGTAAAGACTAAGGAAGTTGTACCAACTTAGGATGATCAAAATAGAATGCAAAGAATAATAGAAGAAAACTTGATTGATGATGAAGAGTTGTCAATTCTCTAATAATCCCCAAAATAATCTTCAAATTACCCACTAGATATAGAATTCTTGAACAATAATTTAGGAAGGATTAATATGTAATTAAGCTAATTGATCTCTAATCTACTCTAATGGCTTGATGCCAATCTTCTATTACAAGATAGTATTTGTACTAAGTACAAGTATTAGATTAACTAAGGGCTTAAATGACGATTAAGTCCTTAAAATGAAGATTAACTCCTTCCAAGTCCTCTATGGATACCCCCAGATTGCTGCTGTTGCCCGTTCATGCTGCTTCAAAGGACGCTCGAACTGCTTTGGGGACGCCCGGCCAGAGACTTGCGACGCCCGTCCTTAGCAATGGGACGCTCGGGCCGAGCTCGGGACGCCCGTCCTTCCATGCAAATTTCCTTCTTCTTCATTTGGTTGCCTCATGATCCGTGGGGATCACTGAGGAGTCCTGGGGGTCCTTAATCATTGCCCATTTATTTGTTCTATCTACTTAGGACTTTAGTATCGGTCTCCTCTTTGATGCTTGGTCTTTGGATGCGATCAATTTAACTATGTTTTTCTCCACACACGCAAGGTTAGCGCTCTTTCCCTACCAAGGGTACAAAACCTCATAGAATATGCAAAGTAGGAAGCTTAAGATAGAAACAGCGCTAATATATGAAAGAAAGCAAATGAACGAGACTAGTTAAGGGACTAAATGTACGTAAATACGAGTCACATCAAATATCCCCAAACCGAACCTTTGCTCGTCCCGAGTAAAGAGGTTATTAAAACTAAGACCTTTATTTATAACATACCCGATGTGAGGCAATTAGCGGGTCTCACTCAGTCCCTTCAACTCCTAACAACACATCAATGAGGAAAGATGCCTTTTTGCAAGGTAAGGTGGGGCTTGCCAAAATGGAGATGCATCCAAACATTTAAGCACACAAGAACAAGTAAAAGGATGCATCTACAAAAGAATAGCCACTTTCCTCATCTAAGTGGCGAAAATCATCTATAAGGGAAGCAATTCAAGAACACAGACTCCACCATAGATATTACTTCTCCTAGTTACTAAGTTCAAGTGGATACAAACAAGTCACCTCCAAGTTATGTTAAATTAGGCTACTTTCGTCCACAATTGTTAAATGCTTTTGTCAATGGCGATCGCATGGGGGTGGAATGATGATCCTTATGACGTTAGTGACATATGACATGACAAATCTCGGGCTCCTTACAAGTTTAAAGGCCAAAGATCGTCCGAAGCTCAACAAGGTGGAATAACAAAAAATAATTTTTGGGAATGAAGTGCTCAAGTCAATCAAAACAGAACTAGTAGATTTGACTAACTTTTAAAACTTGACCTCAATTCAACTTCCTCATTTCACATTTCAAACCTTTTAGACGGGGTTTGTCCCTTATTTGCTAGTGTCCTTTGTTTTCGCCAATCGCTTATTAGGCAACCGGTTAACCTCTAGACAATAGCTCTGGTGGTGATAGTCACTTTGTCTTTAGGCAGCCGAATGAACAACCGTGTGGAGGCCCAATTCAATGGATCCCGCACAGAAGCATATTGATGTGGTAAGCCTCCATCAAATTTCTTGGCATTTCAACAATTCAAAACATTTAAGGTTTCCTTGACGATTAAAAACGGTTCCACATCACACAAATTTTGAAGTGAGCACTTCAAACTTATTGATGAAAAGTATTTTTTGGTTGCCAAACCACCAAGTTAATCAAGGTCCCCTAGAAAAGTTGATCAAGTCCATATCACATCATAAAGTTGGGTAGGTGACACACATGCAAACCCTTCACTAGGCCATAGACCATGAGACAAAAGATACTAGTATGACACATCCTAGGGTGTCTTGAGAGTATTCTAGTAAACAAAGTCAAGCTTCCCAAATAGGCATTTTCACAAAATTTTCTACAATGCAAACTACATGCCATGATGCAACTAACATATATACACCTCTAATGGATATGCTTCTATCAACTAATATGCTATGTACACTAAATGAAAACTCTTAATAACACATAGGTTCATACCGCATCAACCAAAATATAGCCACATTGTCATTAACATATAGAAGGAGGAAGGAGTTTGGAAAGATCATACCGTGCGGTCACCTTCATGCCTTGAATGTGGCGTAGTCGTCCCAATGTGATAAGAGTGACAAACAAACAAATATATACACTACATACAAGTCTACACTACAAAGGAAAGAACATGTTTTTGGATTTTTTTAATTTTTCAAATTTTTATCATTTTTGAAATAAGGTTAGATATTAGAATTTCCCATCCCCACACATACTATGGACATTGTCCTCAATGGACAAAACGATAGGAAATTGTGCAAGTGAAAATGCATGATATTAAATGAAATGCATTAATTTTAACACTAAATGCATACTACATGGAATATAATATAAATGATGCAAGCTAAACTATTCTAGATGGTGTATGCTTTCTATTGTTCGGAGAGCTAATTGAGATTAACTCGGGATGCATTCTATGCTATGCAAATTGTTATGGAGGGAGTTTGGCCATATGGCCATGCATTCTATGCTATGCAAATTGTCGTTTTGGATTTTTCTAGTGGGAGTAAAATTTATCATCACCTTGATGTTGCTAAGGTGGAAGAAGTCCTTTGGTGTTACTAGGACACTCACTAGGCAAAAGCCAAAACAAAAATGATATTCAAACTAAATCAATATGCAAACAAATTTTTGACAATGAAATGAGAGAAGAAGAAAAAGCTCACATAAGCCATGGTGGGTGCCTCTTGCCCTCTCCACCAAGCTGAAGAACACTCCACTTATCATCATTATCTCCTCCAAGCTCATCACACCAACTCACCTTAGACTCATCACTTTCATAGAAGTCCATAAACCCATGCCCATCAGTATTCACTTCCACCGTGTCACCATCACTTGAGATTGCCTCCTTCCCGTTACCATTGCCACTTGCTCCGTCATTCCTATGGGCTGAATTTGGGAAGAGTATGTCAACTTAATCCCAAGAGGGAAGTGCTCCTTCTTCATTATCCGCCCTTGGCGGGCCATTTGATGGAAACTAGGATAGAGAGCATAGTAGGCATCCACCCTATCATCGTAATGTTGTCGGTGCATTGCTTGAAGTAGACCCATAGCAAAGTCATCCTTAGGGTGAATGAACGGGTTATGGTGGTTGTAGGGTTGGCAAGGGAAGGGTTATGGAGGGATAGTGATTCTTTCCCCATCATTCTTTGGCTCATGATCTTGTTGTTGTTAAGTAGGGGTGGGGTTTGGTTCTCTTGTCTTGTGTTTCCGGGCACTAGGTAGGAAGGTAGTCGGGAATAGGGCGCTCTTCTCGGTAAATTCTTGTCAAACCTTCCATTGGAAGGGTTAATGGGGCGCTTCCCTTTGTCAACCATTGGATTTTCCGTTCATATCCTTCGTAGGCTATCCAATGATGTTGTGACATCCCGCGTTAACGCGGAAAATATAACTAATAAATTAAAGCGGAAATTTGTGATATTTTAAAAACTTTTTGGTTATTAGTTAAAGATTAACACGCGAGTGCCAAAATGAAATGAAACAAATACAATAATAGACAAAATTAGGTTATTACAACCCATGTCTAGAAGGTGGGAAAAAGATATCCCACGAATAAACATATAATGGGTTTCTAAACTAGCAACTAAGGTCCAAGGGTTTAGTTCTCGCTAGCCCACACGTCTTCCCCACGTAAGCATCTTCACCACCTGTCATTCATGTAAACATGAATGCCACAGTCAGTGGGGAGTAACTCAAGGTTCTCCCAACCACAATATGTCGAAACGAACATAACAACGAATATAAACCAACAATCATACACTACAAGAAGAACGCGGGTTACTGACGGCCCTACCGACGGAAAAAAGAAGCCGTAAGAAAACACGGGTTACTGACGGATGTGTGACGGAAATTCCGTCAGTAAAGTTTCCTGACGGATATCCCGTCAGTATCTATTGGCGCGTTGACCAAGTCAAAGGCGCCAAAAAAACTGTGACAGAAATTCCGTCAGTAATCTCTTAATACTGACGGAAAATCCGTCAGTGGGCTTTACACGTTAAATTGGATTACAGCTGGAAATCACTTTAGCCTCCTGACGGAATATCCGTCAGTTTTTTCACAATACTGACGGAATATCCGTCAGTGGGTCAATTATTAGTTGATATTAGTGTGTGACAGGGTGGCACAATAATTGTAGCACTGACGGAATATCCGTCAGAATTTTCAAAATACTGACGGATATTCCGTCAGGATTTCTACTTTAACTGACGTGTACAGTCACTTGCATTATTTTCTGATAAAGTGAACACTGACGGAAAATCCGTCAGTATTTTGACAATAACCGACGGAATTTCCGTCAGAGGTTTCTATTAACTGAAACACGCGAAGAGTTTCTCCTTCACTTTACTAAAATTCCCCTAAATCAATTAAAATCGCCTTAACCCTTACCTCCTTAAAACCCGACACCACCACCACCCTCCTCCACTTCCGGCGCCACCACCACCACCACCAACACCACCACGCCGTCGCCATCACTATAAGGTAATTAACTTTATCTTTTTTTTCTATTTCCTTTATCTTTTTCCTTCTCCTTCATCCTTTTCCTTCTCCTTTTCTTATTTATCTTTTTTTTTTTTGTTAATAGTAGGCGGCGCCTCCGCAACGCCGCCGCCACCACCGCCGCCACCGCCGCCGCCCACAGCGCCCAACCGCCACTGCCCTTTCTTTTTCATTTTTTTTTGTCAAGTTAATTAGGTATTACTCCTTTTAATTTTTTTAATTAGTTTAATTAATTTAGATTATTAGTTATTGTTTTAATCCGTCAGAGGTTTCTACTGACGGATATTCCGTCAGAATTGTGAAAAAACCGACGGATATTACTCTTTTTAATTTTTTTAATTAGTTTAATTAATTTAGATTTTTAGTTATTGTTTTAATTGTTGTTGAAAAAGGGTTGGTGTTGATGCATGTTGACTTAGGATAGAAGCCAATGTTGTGACGGATGTATGTTGTTAATTTAGATTATTAGTTATAATTTTTTTTTTTTAAATGTATGCATGTTGACTTAAGATAGATATTTAATTTTATTGTTAAAAATTAGATTATTGTTAAATGTTAATTAGAATAGATATGAATTAGACTAGATATGTAAATGAAAAGTAAATCATGTTAGTTTTTGTTAATTGAAAAAGTAGTCATTGTTGTATGTTTTGTTTTTAATATTGTTAAAATTATTGTTCATATTGACCTAGTACCCGTTCAAAAATTACTCACTAGGAGTAATTTTTGAATAGTCCCCGTTTTGGGACTGTCTTTGTACGTTTTAAGTCACTTAGGTAGTAAACATGTGCTTGTGATTTCTTAATGAGAAAAGAGTTTGGTGACAATTCCTTTAATGTTCTCTAAATGCATATGTAGAGTAATTATTTATTCTATATTGTGTATTTGGAGAACGGATGGGAATTGCTGCCGAATTTTTTTTCTCATTAATAAATCACAAGTACATGTTTTCTAGTGACTTAAAACGTACATTGATCAATAGGATCTCGAGTCCTTCTATCCTTTTACTTATTAAGGTTTCCGAAAAGCGGAACTACACTCAACTACAACATCACCCCATCATCTCAAGTAGTAGTCAAGATCATTCACTTAGACCAACTAAAAATCCCACAATTAGCATTTCTCATATGGTAACATATACATGGCCAAACTCTCATGTCCAAAGTAATTATGGAAGCCAATCAAAAACTCGACTTACTTAGTCAATCCTATATCCTCAAATCCACCATTCAATTTCATCCATTTTATGTTAAGTACTAAGCACTAGTATCCCAAACATAAACAACAAAGCCAAGTTCTATAACCTTAGTAACCAATGCAACTTACACTTGACACACAGAATCCATCAATCAAATATACTCACTTATCAAGGATCTAGGTATAAGAACCATCAAGTATGTCTCATCAGACTACCTAAGTCTTTCCAACATCAAATCCTCTCAAAACCAGGATTAAGGGTCAAAACACAAACAATATCCTCAAAAGTCAAAATTTCCAATCAAGGTCAACATTCCTCAAAAGAAAGAGTACTATAAAAAGGCGTTAAAGGAGGATTAGTAAGGAATAAAGGACAAGTTAGGAAATACAAGAGTGACTTACAAGGAAAAAGAAAAGAGGACTTAGAAGAAGGAATAAGCATTAAGAAGTAAAGAATAGGGCAAGGTACACAAAGAATGAGAAACATCTTCGGGGAAGTGGAAGCATTCTTCAAAGGATGAAAAATCTTCAATCCTCGGCAATAGGCACCAAATCTTGATTTTCATGTAGGTAAGCTCACGGTCATTGATCCGAGGACAAAACCATTTGTTTAAATGGCAATCAACAAACATGTTAGAACCTAACAAAGAGCAAACACACTACAGACTACCACCTTAGGTCCTTAAGTCTACCCATCTCTCCTTCATTATTCAAGGTCAAGTTCAATTTAAATTTGGGGTACACGTGTGTGCGTCGGGAGCAACATAGGCTCTGATACCAACTGTGACACCCCAAGATAACGCGGAAAATATAACTAATAAATTAAAGCGGAAATTTGTGATATTTTAAAAGCTTTTTGATTATTAGTAAATATTAACACACGGGTGCCAAAATGAAATGAAACAAATACAATAATAGACAAAATTAGGTTATTACAACCCAAGTCTAGAACGCGGGGAAAAGATATCCCACGAATAAACATATAATGGGTTTCTAAACTAGCAACTAAGGTCCAACGATTTAGTTCTCGCTAGCCCACACGTCTTCCCCACATAAGCATCTTCACCACCTGTCATTCACGTAAACATGAACGCCACAGTCAGTGGGGAGTAACTCAAGGTTCTCCCAGCCACAATATGTCGAAACGAACATAACAAAGAATATAAACCAACAATCATATTAGATAAGACATGAGTGAATCGAATGATAACTAAACATGGGATCATACGTGTTTAAACCAACTAGGATAAAAGAAACGATGGAATAAACAAGTAAGGCATAAGCAACAATAAATGAATCTAGAAGAAAGACAAGGAAACAGACACGACCACTTAGCCACGAGCACGTATTTCAAGGAGATATGACCAAAGTAACCATCCAAATAATGCAAGACATTTATCACTCTTAGACTATGATTTCCCCGGGTATGACTACGATAATAATACGGTCCTAGTCTAAATCCGCAAATTCTCGGGTGTACATCCCGATTCAACGTGCGCCAGCACAGCACGCACCCAAGACTCGACTACTAAGGAGACCGAGTACCCCAATCGCCAGAACAGCACGAAAGTGGCGGAAAGACTAAGATAAGACTCACTTGCCAGAACAGCACAAGTGGCCAAAAGCCGTACTTGCCAGGACAGCACAAGTAGGCCAAAACCAAACTTGTCAGAACAGCACAAGTAGGTCAAACCCGTGCTTGCCAGAATAGCACAAGCAGGGCAAAAATGTATGTCAAGAACGTACGATGGTAATATGGCATTTCTACAAGAATACGACTCTTACAAGTAATTATTTATAATAACCTTTTCATGCTTGTAACATATAAATAAACATTTCATTTCATAATTATACATGCCGGTTAAATAGAATAAACAAGTTCAACAAACAAGTACATGGGACGGGATTATTAATGTCACACTTATACTTGTGGCTTGCATCTCGCCATAAGTACGGATGGGAACATCGGTCCCGATGATCATATCGCAACTAGAGGGCCTATGCCTCACCCCTAGTGTCCGATAGGACCACGACTCACACCAGCGAACAATATAAGACATTATCAAGGATATGACCCTTCACAAATAATTATTTAACAATAAATATCTCATACTTGTCTTATGCAGATAAATATTTCATTTTATAATTTAACATGCCGATTAAATAAGACATAATGAATGATAATGAATAATTTACGTTATATGAAAATTACGGAATAAAATGTCACCAAGTCCAAGCGACTCATTTATGAGTCCAAAAAGTAAATCATGTGAAATCCAATGAATGGACTAGGATAAGCCCAAATATAAACATGTGACAAGCCCAATTGACTTAACAAGTCAAGCCCAATAGATAAGATGCAACAAACCCAACTGAATAAATAAGTAAATGAACAATACTAACTAATTATGTTATATAAAATATGAGACGGGAATTTAATTATACAAACGAGGCAAAGTTGGCACCAAAAGTTCCCATAATATAAATGTGGCCCAATTAACCCAAAATATGTAAACAAGCCCAATTGAATAAATATTTAGAAGAACGATATTAACGAGTTACGTTATATAAAATACGAGACGGTTATCATATTTTAAATAAATCAACTAGCGCCAAAACAATTCATGAAACGATTCCAACATGTCATTTGGCCACACTATGCACGACCTTCATACCCAACCATACACTACTTCCGCAAGGCACCATACCCGACCCCATACACACCCGGTTACCACACAAAACGGCCACCATTCGAACCACCAACTACCGCCCTCACAATCGCTCCTCCACGGCTTACACTTATCCTGTAAAACAGTCCACATAGCCGACCTTAAAGCAACCCAAACAACCCCCATAGAACCGAGTCCATCCACACAACAAAGCCACCAAAACGTCACATAACAACCAAGCCAACACGGGTCCCAACACACCACACACATCCGTCCTAAAAAGGCCCAAACGACCTCCATTTCCCTGCCCCAAAACAGAACTCAAGCTCGCCAGTAAGGCATCCCCAAACGGAGGGAAAGTACACTCCATCTCCTCCATTCCTATGCACAAGGCAACCCAAGGTCGAGTTAAACTAAGACCAAATTTTACGACGGGTTTAAGATGAATGTTCCCAAGTACAAATCACCTTAACATCAGACCTGAAGGACCGCCCTACCCGTTCCAAAACAGAGTCAAGCCACCCCTTTCACCCATGTAACTGAGTCCGAAACTGAGTCCGCACAAGCATAGCCCATGACAAAACACGGGTTCAGCACAAATCATTCCAAACGCCAATATGAAATGATATTCACCATACAAACGAGATAACAAGGTAAAGAATTAAACTTTATTCGAAAGGAACATATAAAACAACACAACAAGACGGAAATATCGACTCATTGTCGAGTAACCTATCACCGTTACCTTAACTCTTCAAAATTCCGAGTAAAAACGTCCATAACACGATCCTATCTTCAGTCTTGAACTAAAAAGAAGGAAAAACGAGTAACATGGGTCACAAAACCGAGTTTGTAAAAAGACGCCGATTTCGAAAATTCAACAAAATCAAAGCTTTCTTACCTTAAAAGAACGTGGGAGGGACGAGGAAGCTAACGGTACAAAAATAATGGAGTTTGGTTGAGAAACGAAGGCGGGATCGGAGTTTGAAGGGTGCGAAAATGGAGGTTGAGTGTATTTCGTTGTTGTTGTTGTTTTGTTGTTGCGCTTTGAAAAAGAAGAAGGAGAGTTGAGGGAGGGTGGGGACGGCTGTAGTAGTAATAAAGTAATAATGATAATAATAATAATAATAATAATAATAATATATAATAATAGTAATAATAATGATAATATATAAATATATATAAAAGTAGAGTATAGGTAGGTGAATGTGTTGTTGGTTTTTGGTTGGTCCGGACTAAAGCTCGGTACAAAGTCAAATGTGACGGTCTATAGCTAGACAGAAATTAAGACGGAAATTATTATTATTACGGTCACTATTATTGCTGTCCGACTAAAAATATGTATACATATATTCTTATATAAATTATGCCTCAAGAATATAATTTAATAATACGTATTTTTATACAAATAAGCTTTAAAATATTACTTTTATAAAAATCGTTTTTGAAGTAAAGTTATCTAAGTTGAATAATTCAAAAATATATAATAAAGTAACTAAACGATTTTATAAATTTTAAATGTCAAAATGGGAAATTCGCGGGTGTTACAAATGTTTTTGGAAAAGAAGGCATTCATTGAGCCTAGTGTTGCCCAGAAGATGGACATAAGAGTTATCATTGTTGAAATTTGGGTTGAACCACTTTGCAATTTTTGTTATTAAGCCTCCATTCACAATGTGCCTCCTCCCATTGTCACATCCGTTTCGGAAATGTGCCCATCTTTCAAGTAATACCAAAGGAGCATTGAAATGGTTGCCACTTTTACCTTGAATTTGCAAGTATGATTCCATGAAGGTAAGATAAAGCTCATTAACAATGGCCGGGTCACGTCGAGCAAGTAGGGTGCTCG
Source organism: Silene latifolia (assembly GCF_048544455.1). NCBI lineage: Eukaryota > Viridiplantae > Streptophyta > Magnoliopsida > Caryophyllales > Caryophyllaceae > Silene > Silene latifolia. The sequence continues at coordinate 27,684,781 of NC_133538.1, forward strand.
TGATGAAATGGTAAGTGAATCGAATAATGGGGTTTTGGATATAGGAGGCCAAACAATATTTAATCCTTGTCAGATCACGGCCCGTTAGGGCTCTCCAAAGAGGTTCCACACTATAGTTTCTAGGCTTAGATGATCGAGAGGTTGATACATCTAAGCCTAAAATATCCGCAAACTCAACTAATGTCATCATTCTTGTGACATTTTCCAACCGGAATTCTATGCATATGGTGTTGTTAAGAGTGGATATCTTTAAAAAGCTTAGGAATTCAAGCACAAGTAATTTATATGTAAGTTCATGCATATGAAACATGGTAGAGAGTCAGAACAAGTCGAACAATGCTTCGATTTGATGATAAATCCCTAGCTTTTTTAATGTATCATGACAAATGAACTTTGTTGGAAGGATGTTCTTACCCAATAGTCGGTGGAATACCACTCTTTGTGCATCATTAGCAAACTCGATGTTAGGGAACCTCTTATGTCGAGAAAGATCAATTTTTTCCTAATTTTTCCTCCTTGTGTTGAGATGTGAGGTAGTAGAACTCCCAATTACCCTTGTTCTTCTTTGTTCCTTTGTCATGAACCTTCTTTGTGTTTTCGTTTTGATTTGAGTCATGAAATTTGTTTGTCTAAGAGTGAAATCAAACCTCCTAAATTAGATCTCTTTATTTTGTGGAATATCTCAAACCCTAGATTTGGGTCAGCTAAAGTTTAGAGAGGTTGATTTATTTGTTTGGAGATGAGGTTGGGTGATTGTGAGTATTTGTGAGGGAGATTGGGGTTTACTAGAAGAGAGAAGTTGATGTGTCTTAATATGTGTGGTGGAAATTAGGAAAAGAAAGGAGGGTTTGTAGTAAATAGAAGAGTGGCACGAGAGGGAGACGCGCGGTTCGATGAGGGAGCCGGGCGTCCTTTGCTTGAAATTTTTTTTATATACACAGAGGGGGATGTTCGTCATCAAGTTCGTCCTTCTGTCCTGACCATCGGGACGCCCATTTCAGGTTTCAGGATGCCCGTATCTCGTTACAGGTTAAAATTTCTTCTTGACAAGTAGAAGGGGACGCGCGTCCCCATAGACGGTTCGCCCGTCCTGAGTACTAGGATGCCCGAATTTCGCAACAACATAAAAATTTTCTTTGCCAAGCAGATAGGGACATGTGTCCCCAAGGATGGTACGCCCATCTTGAGTATTCGGGATGCCCGAACCGATACTAAGACGCCCGAATTTTGCTTCAGCTCAAATTCTTTCAATCCCCTTGGCTCCAACACCCACGAGTTGAGGCCAACTCATGGGGATCCTCGTTTTAGCTCTTCTATGGCTTCCTCTTATTTTGTTGAGTGACAAAGGCTCTCTCTTAGCCTAGGCAAAAGCTTCCCCACACTTGAGTTTCATAACCTTCACACATCAAACTTGATTAGTGACCCTCCCTCACTTGCTCTCATGTCAAAAATTGTACTTAAAACAAGGAATTGAAATGCAATGCAATGAAGTTAATGTGCAAGAATGTAAGTTAGTATGTTTATAAGTGGTGGTTTAGGGAGGACTCCACCAAACTCTCCTCCATTTCAATGGTTAAATCATGGTGGGAGAAGCTTAAGACGGATGGCCTCAACTTCTCCTACAAAAGCTCCTTCATAGTAAGGTTTGATCCGTTGACCATTGACTTTGAACCGATTCCCATCTTCCGACATTATCTCAAAGTCTCCATAGTTCCTAACATTTGTGATCACAAAAGGACCCGTCCATTGTGAATTCAACTTTCCGGAGAATAGCCGATATCGAGAGTTGAATAGAAGGACTTTGTCTCCCTTGTGCAATGCTTTTTCCTTGATTCTCTTGTTATGAAGCATTTTGGTGCGTTCTTTGTAGATCTTTGAATTCTCATATGAGTGAAGCCGAAATTCTTCCAACTCTTCAATTTTCAAGATCCACTTCTCTCCACTTAGCTTGAGATCAATATTGAGAGCTTTGATTGCCCAAAAGGCCTTGTATGCCAACTCTATTGGCAAGTGACAAGCCTTTCTATAGACTAGCTTGTAAAGTGAAGCTCCAATGGGTGTCTTGTAGGCCGTTCTATAAGCCCAAAGAGTGTCATCAAGTTTCATGCTCCAATCCTTACGAGTCTTGTTAACAACCTTCTCAAGAATTTGCTTGATCTCTCTATTGGAAACTTCTACTTGACCGCTTGTTTGAGGATGATATCTCAAGCCGGTTCTATCTTGAACACCATACTTTGTTAAGAGAGATGTAAGTTTCTTCTCATGGAAGTGTGTTCCACCATCACTAATAATTTCTCTGGGAAATCCAAACCTTGGGAAGATCACTTTTCTTAGGAACTTGGTCACCGTTTTTGCATCGTCGGTTGGAGTAGCAATTGGTTCTACTAACTTTGATACGTAATCAACGGTATCTAGAATGTACTTGTTGCTTTAGGACGATATAAAGGGACCTTGGTAGTCAATTCCCCATACATCGAAGATTTCAACTTCCAAAATACCTCATTGTGGCTTCTCATTTCTCCAAGATATGTTCCCGGTCCTTTGGCAAGGATCACAATGAATGATAAATTCTCTTGAATCTTCAAACATGGTAGGTCAATAGAAGCCCGATTGTAGGACTTTGGCAACCATCCTTCTTGCTCCACGGTGTCCTCCATAGAGGGATGAGAGGCAACCTTCCAAAACTCATTTAACTTCCCATTGTGTCAAACACTTATGGTAAAGACCATCACTAAATGCTTTGTAGAGATTGGGGTCATCGCAAAAATATCTCTTCACGTCAAATAAAAATCTCTTTCGTTGATTGTAGTTCAAATTCGAAGGAAGGACTCCTCCTACAATGTATTTTGCAAAATCGGCAAACCATGGTGTTGTATGTCTCTCAAGTTGTGTGTGGATGGCCATTAGAACATCACCGGGAAACGAATCAATTATTGGTGTATCGTCTTCATTGTTGTCAAACCGAATCGTTGACAAATGATCCGCAACTACATTCTCGGCCCCTTTCTTGCCTCTTATCTCTAAGTCAAATTCTTGGAGCAACAATATCAACCTCAACAAGCGTGGCTTTGATTCTTTCTTCACCAAGAGATGTCTAAGAGCACGGTGGTCCGAAAACACTTTTACTTTTGATCCAAGTAGGTAGGAGCGGATCTTGTCCAAAGCATACACTATAGCAAGAAGTTCCTTTTCCGTGGTATCATAGTTGACTTATGTGGTATCAAGGGTCTTGCTTATATAATATATGGCATGTAAAGCTTTACCAATATGTTGGCCAAGAACCGCGCCAACGGCATAGTTGCTTTCATCAAACATTATCTCAAAAGTCCACTCCCAATTTGGCGGTTGAATAATTGGTGCCGAAATTAGGGCCTCCTTGATCCTATCAAAAGCCTCAACACACTTATGAGTAAATTAGAATTGGGCATCTTTAATCAAAAGTTGAGTGAGGGGTTTTGCAATTTTGGAAAAATATTTTATAAATCATCGGTAAAACCCCGGATGACCGAGAAAACTCCGCACCCCATTGACATTTACGGGCGGCGGTAATTTCTCTATCACCTCAACCTTAGCTTTGTCAACATCGATGCCCTTTTCTGAAATCAAATGACCTCGGACAATGCCTTCATTGACCATGAAATGACATTTCTCCTAATTCAACACAAGACTCACATCCTCACATTTTTGCAAGACAAGTGACAAGTTATGCAAACATGATTCAAAATCTTTCCCATAGACACTAAAATCATCCATAAAGACTTCCATTATGGTTTTTAGGTAGCCGGAAAAGACACTAATCATGCAACGTTGAAATGTGGCGGGAGCATTACATAGCCCAAAGGGCATTCTCCTATAGGCAAATGTATCATAAGGGCATGTGAAAGTGGTCTTGTGTTGGTCATCCGGGTGTATTGGGATTTAGAAGAACCCCGAATACCCGTCAAGGCAGCAAAATAATTTGTTAGAGGCAAGACTCACAAGCATTTGATCAATGAATGGAGGAGGGAAATGATCCTTTCTTGTTGCGGAATTCAACTTACGATAATCAATACAGATTCGCCAATCGGTGATCTTCCTTGTGGGTATTAGCTCATTCTTGTCATTTTTCACCACCGTGGTACCTCCTTTATTTGGTACTACTTGAACAAGGCTAACCCACAAGGAATCCGATATAGGATAAATGATTCCCCATCAAGTAATTTTATAACCTCCGCTTTTACAATTTCTTGCATATGGGGATTAAGTCTCCTTTGGCCTTGAATGGGAGGCCTATGGTCTTCTTCTAAATGAATCCTATTCATGCAAAAGTCGGCGATTATTCCCATAAGGTGATCTAGACTATAACCTATAGCCTTTTCATATTCTCTTAAAACACCAAGCCAACTTTCCAATTGACAGTCATCAAGTTTTTTATTGACAATCACGGGTTTGGTTTTAGACTCATCAAGCTAAGCATACTTCAAATTAGGGGGAAAGGGTCTTAAAGATGGAGTTTGTACCTCAACTTCTACCTTTGATGGTTCATTGGGAATACTTTCCACCTCCATTACGCTTGCCACCTCTATTACACTTTCTACCGTCAATGGTTGTTCCACCTTGATGGGTTATGATGACTCTTTGAGGATACAATCGATCCTCATGGATTGCTCATAGGTGAGCTCTTTATTGGCTAGAGCGGCCTCAAGGAGATCTAATTCCAATGCCCAATGTTTACAGTTGGCCTTACTTTCTTCCAAGGCCTCCAATGCTTCCAAAGGGTATTTTAAGAGAGTAGAACCCGTATGGTCCTCTACACAACAACCTATAAGGTCCATCTTGCAATGTAAACTAAGAAAAAGGTGAGAAATACCTTGAAGAAATGCTTTTCCCCAAGGCAATGAAAGACAACTAAAAACAACAAACAAAAACAATTCAATTGAACACCGTCCCCGGCAACGGCACCATTTTGATGAACGTCTCGTTGTACGCCCTCAAACAATATTTATAGTTTTCAAAAACTACCCTTAGTAGAGTGGTATGTAAAGGTCGGATCCCAAGGGACGGGTATTGGATTAAGTTATCGATTGCAAGTTGTAATGCCTTAAAGTCACAAATTAGTTTGGGTTGAGATGGTTATCTAAATTACTAGACAAGTAAAAGTAAATAAATGAAATAACAAAGCAAGATAAGTAAATGGGAGTGTAAACAATTTGATAAATAGCACTAGGGTGTCATGGGTTCATAAGGAAATCCTAGTTAGATATCATAAACAAGTTTCATATATGTAAGCATATTATTGTTGTAGTGAAATCGAGTTAGTGTATTTCTTACAATTGCTAGGATGTTTTGGGTCTCGGAGCCGAATCGGTCAAGACTTTGCAACACCTAAAAGTCGACTTAATTCTCCATATTCAACTATATGCATGGTCTAACAGGCCTTGAGTTAGTTTATGTCTTAAAAGTCTTGTTGAATGGATAAGAGATTCATGCTAGGTTGTCAATCAAGCATTTCATTAAGCATAACATGTGCATAAGTTAAAACTACAACAAACAAGCGATCATACGAACTCATTAAGTAAAGATCTACCCCATGATTAACTCCCTTAATCCCCCACTTACCCTAGTTAAGAAGGTGTCAATCATCTTAACAAGTCTAAATATCATTTAAGAGAAAACAATAAACAAGGATTAAGTAAAGAGTAAGGAAATTGTACCAACTTAGGATGATCAAAATATAATGCAAAGAATAATAGAAGAAAACTTGATTGATGATGAAGAGTTGTCAATTCTCCAATAATCCCCAAAATAATATTCAAATTACCAACTAGATCTAGAATTATTGAACAATAACTAAGGAAGGATTAATATATAATTAAGCTAATTGATGTCTAATCTACTCTAATGGCTTGATGCCAATCTTCTATTACAAGAGAGTATTTATACTAAGTAATAGTATTAGGTTAACTAAGGGCTTAAATGACGACTAAGTGCCTAAAATGAAGATTAACGCCTTGTAAGTCCTCCATGGAGACGCCCATTCATGCTGTTGTTGCCCATTCATGCTCCTTCAAAGGATGCTCAAACTGCTTTGGGGATGCCCGGGCAGAGACTTGGGACGCCTGAGCAGAGACTTGGGATGCCCGTCCTTAGCAATGGGATGCTCGGGCCGAGCATGAGACACATGTCCTTCCATGCGGATTTCCTTCTTCTTCATTTGGCTGCCTCATGATCCGTGGGGATCACTGAGGAGCCGTGGCGGTCCTTCATCATTGCCAAATTATTTGTTCTATCTAATTAGGCCTTTAGTATCGGTCTCCTCTTTGATGCTTGGTCATTGGATGCGATCAATTTAGCTCCATTTTGGTTCATATACCCAAGGTTAGAGCTCCTTCCCTACCAAGGGTACAAAACCTCATGTAATATGCAAAGTAGGAAGATTAAGATAGAAACGACCCTAATACATGCAAGAAAGCATAGGTACGAGGCTAGTTAATGGACTAAATGTGCATAAATACGAGTCACATCAATTTTCTATCAAATCAAGGGCTAGGGTTGTCGGATTTTTGAGTTCATCGTACCATTGTGATCGTCATCTTGTGGGTAAGGTTTCTATATTGTTTTTCTGACATATAGTTTATGTTGGTTAAACCCTAATTCGGTGATTTGGGGGTTTTTGGGAGTATTATGTGATAGATTTGTGATTATGTGATTTTGATTATAGGAGGTGATTTCGTAGAGGAAGGTTTTTGATCTGCTACGTTGATTATGATGATTTCATCTCAAGTAGGGTTTCTCTACTCAGTTGACTGTGTAAATTATATAAGTTGGCATGATTGTTTGATTGGCATGATTATTTTCATTGTTATTTGGAATTGGCTTGTTTATATTGGTATTGTGGATTGGTTGTTTTGTTGGTCTATGGTTTGCGAGGTGCGTCCTCGGCTGAGTGGAGTCACTTGCGGGAATGGCTTCACGCCCTTGATTCACCCATTGTGGTTCCCGTCATAAGGGGGATGTTCACATTAATAGACATGGGTTATTCACACTATGGTGTTGAGCGGGGCTTAGGTGGTACGTCTGCGGTCCCTACTGGCAGTGTAGAATATCTGTTGAGATGGATATTCTGGCATGGATACACACCTTAGTTTGTAGTCAAGTTATTGATGATGAGATGGAGTTGGAGGAATGTGATTGTGTAATTGGATGTTATTGTTCCTTATCTTGTTTATGCAGTAACTGTCCTCGTTTAAATGTTTTGAAAACTGTGGTGATCCATTCGGGGATGGTGAGCAGTTGATTAGCAGGTATTTCTTTAGAGTGCACGCGGGATCTAACCAGGGATGGAGTCATAACATATCAGAGTCTTTAGTCTTCCGCTGTGTTTTGTTGAGACCGTTTTACTTTAGTTGGTTTCAGTTTGAGACATTGCATTTCTTATTTCAGTTTTCGTTATGATGTACGCACATTAAAATTTTATACTTAAAATACGTTTCTTGATGGTCTCTTTTGATTAATATACCTCGGGTAACCGAGATAGTAGCATCTCCATGTGCTAGGGCGGTCTTGGTAAGGTACCTTAGTGTATGGGGGTGTTACAAAGTGGTATCAGAGCGACGATTTTGGAACCTTTAACCAATGAACCTAATAAATGTAGGGAGTCTAACTAAAATGAACCTGGGTACGAGTTGTTCGGAGATAATACAAAGGCCTGGGAGACGCCCTAAAGTCGCGAACGAACCGGTCACTATGGGGTGTCATGGGATCGCTACTTTTTTACTGTTGTTTCATATGCATATGTTGGATGAAGTGTGTGGTTGAATGGATGATTTGGTTAGAAAAAGGTGAAGTAAATGTTGCATAATAATATGATTTCATGATTTAGAACATGTTTATGTGATAGATGTGGATTTATAATATGGCCGTATTAGTAACATGTGAATAGGGGATTTGATGTTGTATGTTATGTTATTGTTTACGTAAAGTTATAAAAGTATGCAGGTTGTATAGTATGTGAGCATGACTCGACCGAGTGGGGGAAACTCGATCGAGTAGGGTGGACTTGATCGAGTAGGTGTGGCTCGATCGAGTGGTTATGTGTATGTGTTTGGCAGTAGCTACTAGAGTCGTGTTACTCGATCGAGTAAGGGGAGTACACGATCGAGTTTTGTGTACTCGACCGAGTACGTAAGTGACTCGATCGAGTATGTAAATGACTCGATCGAGTATGTTTTATGTCAGTTCTGGACAACTTCTGGAGTTGGGGTACTCGATCGAGTGTGTAGGATACTCGATCGAGTATGTGTGGTTACTCGATCGAGGAAGTCCTTGTGCGGGTCATATTTGCTTTGAGCCGTAGGCTATGTGCTTACGTTTATCTCCTTTTTATAGCTCACATATATGCCGTTAAAGAGATCAGTCGCGTATGATAAGGCTCAGGAGATGATCATTGAGGATATTGCCAAAATGCTTGAGCACCAAGACGCACTAAACGAGACCCTCACGAAGATGGGGAAGGATAAGGAGGGTGGGGTAGACTTTGTCAAGATGAGCACTACAATATCTCGCTTCAAACCCACTAACTCTGTGGGTACAGATGCGTCGATTCTGCTCGACAACTGGCATCGTGAGATGGAGAATATCCTTGAGGTGGTGCATTGTCCAGAGGAGTTTAAGGTGGAACAAGCTACGTTTTACCTAAGGGATTCAGCTGGAGAGTAGAGGGATAAGGTGAAAGACAGTGCCTTAAACATGTATCTGAAGCAGGGTAAGACTGCAATTCCGTGGTCCGAATTCAAGAGAGCTATGAGGAATGAGTTTGTTCCGGGGCATGTTTGCAGCAAGATATGTGATGAGTTCGAATCTTTTAGGATGACCGGGGACATGACAGTGACAGAATACTACTACAAGTTCAACGAGAAGTCAAGGTATGCTGAGGATATAGGCTAAGTCCGGAGAACTTATCACTTCTTTTATAGAAAGGGTTAACTTACCAGATCATGGAGAAGCTACCGGCGGGGACTCTTACTGATGTTAAGGCGGTGTATTGGAGAGCTGGGCGAACTGAGAGGTTGGACAAAATGGACAAGGAAACTAGGGAGAAAAGCTCGAAAAAGAGGAAGGCTTAGAGTGATGGAGGTGTCCAATCTGGTTATAAGCGCGGTAACCACAATCAGGCAAAGGCTTATTCTTGTGGGTCGGGCTTCAGTAGTGTATCTTCTTATGGGCGTGGTCGTGGTAGTAGCAGCAGGTGGAGAATCGCATGTTTCAACTGTGGTGGTGTTGGCCACAAGAGGCATGAGTGTACTAGTGCACTTGGGAGAGGCTTTAGAGACAGTCTCAGATGAACTTTTCTCAGGGACCGACAAAGAGTTATGCTAGCAATCGGCCAGCTAGGTCGGGGAACAACCGAGGAGAGTAGGGTAATAACAACGGTGGTTCCAACCGCAATGGCGATAATTCTTATCAGTGATCGACGGCTAATACCAATCAGGTGTCAGCTTCCAAGTCTTATACATTAGCTAGTACGACATAAGGGGGAGTCCAAAAGAGTAGTGGAAAACTTTTCATGATGGATAAGCAAGCTACAGAGGATGATGCTCACGTGATCACCGGTAATTTTCTTGTTAACAACGTTCCTACTATTGTTCTGTTTGATTTAGGGGCGTCACACTCTTTTGTATCGTCAAGTCATGCTAAGTCTATGGGTTTGGGAGAGTTTATGTCTGTAAAAGATGAAGTCTTTACACCGTCTTGGGAGTCAGTGTCTTGTGGGAAACTGTATAAAGGGGTGTCCATGGTTATTGGGCAAGTTGTTCTTCCACTTGACTTGTTGGAGTTCCCTATGGATGGTTTTGAGATGATAGTCGGGATGGACTGGTGGGGTAAGTATAAGGCTAGAATAGACTGTCACCAAAAGAAAGTGTCTTTGAGAGATCCTAAGGGGGATAGTGTGCCTTATCGTAGGTTTGTTGTCAAACCCAAAGTCAAAGTGACTACACCAGTGACTGTAATACCCCGTAATTTAATAATAATTTATGAGAGTAATTTAAAATTTAAATAATTAATTAAAGGCATTTCTAATAATAATTGCAAATAAGACGTCAATTAAATAATAAAGTAAGTAAGCAAGTCTGGAATTGGATTTAAAGTCAATTAAGCCTTGGGCCGTGTGATATGGATCAATGGGCTAATTATGTTAAGCCTAGTATGAGTAGTAGTCGGGATTTGAAGCGGGATTTAATAATAAAATAATAAGTATAATAATAATATGGTAATTCCTAATAATAATCGGAATAAGACAATAGCTTCCTAATTGGCCTCATATACTCTCTAAACTTAGACTATAAATACATGATAAATGTGAAAAGTAATTCATAAAAGTAGAGGAAGGAGATTTAAGAGACGAAAGAGCAATTAAGCGATAAAAGGTAAGACCGTCTAACCTTAATTAATTTCTTTATAGCTTGTAACCGTGACTTGTACATCACCATAGGAACATCTATATGACTCGTGTTTCTAACCCTAGGACGACCTTAGACCACCATGACTTTGGAACGACCCTTCTCTGACCGTCATTGATCGGACCCTGGTGGGTTTAGGGGTGTTAATTGGACAGGGTTGGGGATGTTGCGGGATTGGTCATGAGGATTGTAGTGGGTAATTGAACCCTTAATCGGACTCGACTTGACCTGGGTAAGGTGGGGTTATGACCTGGGTGATTAGTCGACCAAGGTGGGTGGTCAAGAGAGACCGTAGGCGGTGTTTCTTGCGGTTGTTGGCTGTAAACCGCGAAAACAGGGGAAAACAGGGGCGAGTATGTGACCGTATTAAGACGAACACCTTGACTTCGTTTGTTGACCAATCAGGGAGAGGGGACCACCTCTAGTGTCAGCGTGGGACAGTGGTGTCAACGGTGGTGGTTAGAGGTGGTAGTGGTGGCTGTGGATGTGTTGGCGAGGGGTTCTTTATACGGGGGTTGGGTGTTGTTGGGGTTGTGATGTTGGATAATAGAGGAGGTAGGGCATGTGTGTCTTGGCTGTTGGTGGTGGTTTGACGGGTAGTCAGGGAGTGTGTAGGTGCGTGGTGTAGTGGGCTTGCGGTGGCTAGGTTAGGTAATGATGGTGGTGGTGTGTGGTGTTGGGAGAAGGCGAGTTTGTGTGTGGAGGAGAAGGCGGGTTTGTGTGTGGTGATGGTAAGGTCGTAGTGTTGAGGTGGTGCTGGTGGCAGAGGGAGCTGACGAGGGAGGAGCTTGGTGGAAGTGTTAGTGTCGGGTGGTGGTTATTTGAGAGGGAAAGTTGTTGAATGTTTTGTGACGGTTTTAGTTGGTTAAGTTTGGGTAACTCGGGTTTTAAGTAATCAGGTTTTTAATATCATAACCCTTTAATAATAATAATAATAATAATAATAAGTAATTAATTTGAATAATAATGAATATAATTTCTAAATAATAATGGAAGGTAATAATTAATGGAAATTATAATATTTATGTTAGGTGACGATTTGTGAAGAAATTATAATCAGGTTCGGATTGCTTTGATTATTTAGATCGTTTGAGCTGCTTAATTGGAATTGCTTGCCATGAAGGGATAAATCCTACTCAACACTTGTTCGTTAATGTTTGGTATTATGGATGATTTATACTAAAGTGGAATTGATCATATGTAAATTGTTCATACATTGATATTATTATAATTGTTGGAAGGGAGAATTATGTTGCATTGTGTTGGTTGTTATTAATAATTGTGATGAGGTAGATTTAATTGATATTATCGTTGATTGTGAATGTGGAAATTGTGCAAAGTTGTGCTATAGTTAGACGTACGTTGTTGATGGAGTTTGTACTCTGGGGTGATGGTAATATGTACGTTGTGAGGGAGGCGTACTATTACATAATGGCGGTACGTTGTTCAGGGAGGGGTAACAAAGTAATGTGAGCACGTTGTTAAGGGAGGTGTGCTAAGTTATGAGAATGAGCACGTTGTTCAGGGAGTTGTGCAATGTGAATTGAATTGGATTTCTTATCGTAAGTTCTTATTTTTAGTGTTTATTACTACTCAACCTCGTTGTTGACCGTGTATTTGTGAACACCTGTGATGAACCATAATGGGGAGTAGATTTGACATGCATGTACTAAAGATTAGCTGACTTTGGAGCTATGGGATGCGTGAGGACTTAGCCAGTCTACCTAGAAGTCTAGACCACATAGATTATTTAATCAGTTTATTTATTTCCGTTGCGAGTTGTATCTTATTTTATATTAAGTTTAGTTTGGTTAAGTTGTAACAAACATGAAACGCTAAGTTTTAATTTAAATTACTTTGGTGAGTTGGTCTTTGATATTCACTACCTCGGGAAACCGAGATGGTAACACTCTCATTTACTTGGGATGTCTAGCTAAAGGCTCCTAAATAAATGGGGGTGTTACAAAGTGGTATCAGAGCAAAACGATCCTCAGGCCTAACCAATGAACAATAATGAACATAGGATGTGTCTAATAAAATGAACCCCGGGTAGAAACTGTTAGGAGCCCACTTAAGGCTTGGGATGAGTTAGGAGCCCCCTCACACCAAAATTGTAACACCCCCTCATACCAAGGTACCTTACCAGGACCACCCAAGTATGAAAGACTGTTACCATCTCGGTTGCCCGAGGTTAGTACATATCAAAAGCGTCTGAACTGAGCACATTTATTAAAGTAATGTAAAATGCAAAGTTTACAATATCCAAAACCAAATACTGTCTAAAGAAATACAACTTCAAAGTCTTAATAATAAAAGAAAACTCGCTAAGACTCAGACAGTGATGCTATGACTCGTGGTGGCAATTCTCCAAATGAAATCCCCAAGCTCTCACTAGCAAAACTCACATCAAGCCCGCTCACCATCCCCGAGTGGATCACCGCAGATTACACAAACAACAACGGGGTCAGTGTTATGCAACAACAAGACAAACAAATGCAATACTCGTCCGATCATCGTCAACTCCCAATCACCCTGTCTCACATAGTAACCGACTACACACTAAAGTGTGTAGCCCTGCCAGATTACCCATCGCAACGATAATCCTCGCCGCCGTGGGTGACCGCAGCCGATCCCACCTAGTCCAGCTCCTCAACGAGCGACAATAATCCCCGTCCCTTAATGTGCACATCCCCTCCCGTGGCGGGTTCCACGGAGGGCGAACTAGGTGTGAAGCCACTCCCGCAAGTGACTCCACCACAATCACAATCACATGACATTACCGTCATCTCAATCCCCTCACACCAACATTGTCACAACAATCTCCATATTGCGATGATCAATAGACAACGATAAATACAATAATATGTCATGTAAAGCACAAAGAATCGAGTAGGGAAACCCTACCTTAGCAATCACAAATAGAAGCAACACGGACAATCAAAAAGGCTCCTCTACGAAGTCTTCTCCTATACAAGGATCATACAACACAATTACACTTTGAACAATTCCAAACATCCCCTTCCATATAAATGTATAGCAACCCGAAACGATGCAATAATTACAAAGATGTACTTACCAACAAGATAACAACAAGAACCTTGACGCAAGAATCGCCGCAAATTATCGACACAAAGATGCTACGAAATGCTCAAAGGGATGATTAGGGAATGATTTGGGTAGGATTAGGGTACGTAGCAATGTTAACGCTGTGAAAAGTGATATTAGAAACTGACGCGGAATTATAAAATACCCTAATCATTCCTTAATCAAACCGTCGAAATATAACTTCGCCAAAACGGACACTCGGTCGAGTGCAGCAACACTCGGCCGAGTGTCCAATACTCGGTCGAGTATTCGCTATACTCGGCCGAGTGTTCCTCGGCAGAACCGAAATAACACGCACTAAGAGCACTACTCGGCCGAGTAGGCTCTACTCGGTCGAGTAGGCTCCAAAGAAGATCCGTATTGTTACAATCTTTCCCCCTAAAAAGAACTTCGTCCCGAAGATCACACTCTGCTATACACAAGCACAACACCACGACACAAGACTCACAACACCACGACACAAGACTCTAACACTCACATGAGACAACTCCAAGGAACTACACAAAACGCACCTCCCGACACGAATCAAACAAAGCAAAGAAAGCACAAAACACTATCGCGACCATCTCCTACCCTCCTAAAAAGACAACGGTTACGTCCCCGTAACCAAACATACCTGATCAAAAAGGTTAGGAAAGCGGTCTCGCATAGCTTCCTCGGGTTTCCATGTTGCTTCCTCCACATTATGATTAGACCAAAGGACCTTGAGTAAGACCGTCTCACCATTCCGGGTCTTACGAACCTTGCGATCAAGAATCTCCTTAGGAATCTCGGCATAGGACAAGGATTCATCAAGTTCGATGTTCTCCATCTCGAGGATATGCGACGGGTCACTCACATATTTCCGGAGTTGAGACACATGAAAAACATTGTGAACTCTATCCAAAGCTGGTGGTAAAGCTAACCTGTAGGCTACCTCGCCAACACGGTCCAGAATTTCATAAGGACCTATAAACTTTTGGCTTAGCTTACCCTTTTTCCCAAACCTCATAACACCTCGCATAGGTGACACTTTCAAAAGCACCTTGTCACCTACCGCGAACTCAATGTCCCTGCGGTGTAAGTCGGCGTAGCTCTTTTGGCGATCTTGAGCTGCTCTCATCTTTTGGAGAATCAACTGGATTTGCTCAACCATATCTTGAACCAGTTGTGGCCCTAAAACCACCGTCTCGGAACTATCATCCCAACAAACTGGACTTCGGCATTTCCGGCCATACAAAGCTTCAAATGGTGCCATCCCAATACTTGTATGATAACTATTATTGTATGAAAACTCGATCAAATCAAGTCTGTCTTCCCAACTGCCTCCAAAGTCCATAACACATGCCCTTAGCATGTCTTCTAAGGTCTTGATGGTCCGTTACATCGACCATCGGTTGCGGATGAAAAGTCAGTACTCATCTTCGAGCGTTGTACCCATCAACTCTTGCAGTTCTTGCCAAAACTTTGATATGAACCTCGCATCGCGATCGGAAACAATATCTTTCGGAATACCATGTAACCGAACCACATGCTTTCTGTAACCCAAAGCCAGCTGCATCTTAGACCAAGTATCTTTCATTGGAACAAAATGAGCTGACTTGGTTAGCCGATCAACAATCACCCAAATCATGTTGTTACCTTGTTGTGACCTAGGTAACCCCACAATAAAGTCCATAGAGATCGACTCCCATTTCCACTCGGGCACCGTCGGGACTGAATCTTACCTTGAGGTCTCCTTTGTTCACCTTTGACCCTTTGGCAAGTCAAACATCTAGCCACAAACTCAGCTACCTCCCTCTTCATGTTCGGCCACCAAAAAGTCTTCTTAAGGTCTCTCAAAGCTTGTCACCACCCGGGTGAACTGAATAAGGAGTGCAATGAGCCTCAGACAAGATCATTTTCCTTAACTCTGCATCGTCAGGAACACACCATCTCCCATCAAAACGAACACTCCCATCTGGATGTATAGAGAACCTAGATGCTGCTCCGCTCTCTACCGTTGACTTCCACTCCTGGATTTTAGGATCAAGTTGTTGCTTACCTTTGATGTTTTCATACAACTCTGGCTCGATCGTCAAATCCCCGATGGTATTCCCCTCTCGAATCATAAAGATCCCCAATCTAGACATCTCATCTCTCAACTTCAGCAAGGACATAGCTGTACATAGTGAATGAACGCTCTTCCTACTCAAAGAATCTGCAACAACATTAGCTTTACCCTCGTGATAGATGATCTCCATATCATAATCTCCAATCAGCTCCATCCACCGCCTCTGTCGCATGTTAAGCTCCTTTTGAGTGTAGATATACTTTAGACTCTTATGATCAGAAACACCTTAAAAGTTGCGCCGTAAAGCTAGTGCCTCCAAATCTTAAGTGCGAACACAACTGCACCCAGCTCCAAATCATGAGTAGGGTAGTTCTCCTCATATTGCTTCAGCTGCCTCGAAGCATAGGCTATCACTCTTCCTCCCTGCATCAAGACACAACCCAAACCGTTCTTTGAAGCGTCGGTATAGACCTCAAAGTTCTCACAACCCTCCGGCAAGGCTAGGATAGGAGCCGTGGTCAAGCGTTCTTTTAAGGTCTCAAAACGCCGTTTCACAACTCTCATCCCAAACAAATCTGACTTCTTTCCTCATCAAGGATGTCATAGGCCGTGCTATGGTAGAGAAATCCTTCACAAATCTCCGTAGTAGCCGGCAAGGCCTAAGAAACTCCGAATCTCAGGAACATTCTTCGGCGATTCCCACTTGGTAACGGCCTCAATCTTACTAGGATCCACAGATACCCCTTCTTGGATATTACATGGCCTAGAAAAGCCACTTCCTCTAACTTAACTCACACTTGGATAATTTGGCATAGAGCTGATTTGCTCTCAAGGTCTGCAAAACTATCCTCAAGTGCTCTTCGTGCTCTTCTTTAGTCTTGGAATAAACCAGGATATCGTCGATGAAAACAACCACAAACTTATCCAAAAACGGTGTGAAGATCCGGTTCATCAAATCCATAAAAGGCTTTGCGCATTGGTCAACCCAAAAGGCATCACTACATACTCGTAGTGACCATAGCGAGATCGAATGCTTTGTTTTAGGAATATCCTCGTCTGCTATCCTCACCGATGATACCCCGACCTCGATCAATCTTAGAGAACACACCAGCTCCACTAAGGCGATCGAACAAATCATCAATCCTCGGCGCGGATACTTGTTCTTCACAGTAACCCGATTGAGCTCTCTGTAGTCAATGCACAATCTCATACTCCCATCTTTCTTCTTTACAAAAAGAACTGGAGCTCCCCACGGTGACACGCTAGGCCCGATATAACCCTTGTCTAACAACTCATGTAGTCGCTTCTTCAACTCGGCCAACTCTTTAGGTGCCATACGATAAGGTGCTTTAGATATAGGACCCGTTCCCGGTTTAAGCTCCACGCTGAAATCGACATCCCTCTTGGGAGGCAAACTTGGTATCTCCTCAGGAAACACATCTTCAAATTCTTTCACCACAGAAATCTCAGAAGTTGTCGGCGACTCTACTCGGTGATCTCTCACATGACAAAGGATTAAGGGACACTTTTTCCTTAAACATGACTTTAAAGTCATAACCGCTATAAACCTACACTTAGGCTTTACCACAAACCCTCTATAGGACACCTTAACACCCTTGGGACTCTTTAAAGACACTCTCTTCTGTCTACAATCTATCCTGGCATCATACCTACCTAGCCAATCCATCCCAACGATCACCTCAAACCCATCCTTAGGAAACTCTAACAAGTTTACTGGTAAATCTACCCCTCCAATCACCATGGATATACCCTTATATAACTTGAGACACGACACAGACTCCCCCGAAGGTATGAACACATCATCTTTTACAACCTCAAACTTACCCAAACCCATAGACACAGCATGACTTTTAGACACAAAAGAATGTGTAGCCCCGGAATCAAACAAAACAAAGGACGGTACATTATTAACAAGAAAGGTACCGGTAACTACATGAGCATCATCCTGTGCTTCCTGCTTATCCATCATGAAGAGCTTTCCACTATTCTTCTGTCCTCCACCCCGAATCAAGCATTGGAGGTACTAGGCTTAGCTGCCAATCCGGGGTGACACTTTATTATTCGACGCGATAAGATCCACCACCACCGCGGTTGTAACCGCCCGGCTACCCCGTCCACCTCTGTTGCCCCATGAACCTCCCGGTCGGCTACTAGCAAAACTCGAGTCGGCCCCGAGAGAAATTTCCGATCGAGCTCTGAACCATTGCGGGCTTGTAGCTCGTGCATTCCCGCCTTTTGTGGCCTATACCACCACAGTTGAAGCACGTAAGGTTGGTGTTGTCACTTACAGCCCGACCTCCATTCTTTCCCCGCCACGAGAACCTCCCGAGAAACCACTCCACTAGAGAAAGCTTTAGCATGGTTGAAATTCCCTTTCTTGTTGGTTGGGCGATTGTTGTTCCCACTATCACCTTCCTCTTTCTAGATCCCTCTCCTCAATCTCCCTTGAGAGATCCACCATTCTCTCGGCTTGACCCGCTCTCGAGATACACTTCCTTGAGGTCGGTAGCAACCCCACCGTAGCATACGACTCACGATCTTAGCAGACAAACCCCTCTCAAATCGGAGAGCCAAACCTCTCTGTCCAAGCTGCAAATCTTCCACATAACGAGAAAGCTCCATAAACCGATGATAGTAATCAGTGACCGTCATCTCCTCAGACATAGTGAAAGATTCAAAGTCAGATCTCATCTTGTGTCGGATATGCTCCGGCACAAACTGTTCCCTCATAGCACTCTTCAACCTAGACCACGGGATAGCCCCTTCCTCCCGGTAGTAAGCTCTAGCATCATCCTTGACGTTACGCCACCAAACTGCAGCTTCCCCTCTTAGGTAGTATACAACCTGTTCCACAATCATATCCTCGGGGCACTTAACCATTTCCATGAGAGCTTCAATCTCACGGTGCCACTTCTCGAGTAGCTTTGGTTCGCCTACCCCGTCATATGTGGGAGGGTGGAAACGAGCGATGTTGATGCTAAGTCGGGTTGCATCCACATTTCTCTCGTTTCCTTTTCCCACATTTTTGAGAGCTTCAAGGAGAGCCTCTTGTTGCTCAATCATGCGAGCAACCTCATCAACAGACATCTCCGAAGCTTGGATCTGCGCAGGAGTTCTTTTGGGCGGCATTTTGAGCTGGTAAAAATGAAAGAAACGTAAACATATGCTCAAAATATAACATCCCTCCGCCATAAGAACACTCGGCCGAGTATAAATAACACTCGGTCGAGTAAAGATCACTCGGTCGAGTATCCTCTCAGATACTCGGTCGAGTATCGACTCCAGAGACAAACATCAAAGCACAAAAAGAAGCACTCGGTCGAGTATAACAACACTCGGCCGAGTGGACCATACTCGGTCGAGTGTACCCCCATGCTCGGTCGAGTTACCATAAACGATGGCGATTGCTACTTTCCTTCAAACAACACTCGGTCGAGTTCCCTTATGCTCGGCCGAGTACTCAATACTCGGTCGAGTGCCTATCATGCTCGGCCGAGTAACACTATTTACTGAGTTAACACTTTACGATCCCTCTATCATACTCGGTATTCTCATAACATGACGTAGGAAAGCAAAAGCCATGTTATAAACATATCAACATGCAATGCATATATCAAAATTTTAATGCCACATTGTAAACATATCAGCATACTATTCATGCTTATTCGATTTCTAACATAACAATTATTTACAATCCATCTCTTCTATCATTTCTCCCTTCATCACCTGCACAACTTTAACACATATTTACATTCAACTATCAACTTTTACTAGCCTTCATCATCACATACATGTACATACAAAACCTACTCTCACCACTTTTCCCCATGTTACCGGTTTGAGTTAGTGAGGGCCAAGTTGCGACTCCGGGACGTCTCCCGAGTCTTTGCGGTAGCTCCGGACAACTCTCCCGGGTTCATTTTATTTAGACTCCCTAGGTTCATTAATTCATTTTGTTTAGGTGCCGGAATCTTCTGGCTCGATACCACTTTGTAACACCCCCTCATACCAAGGTACCTTACCAGGACCACCCAAGTATGAAAGATCATTACCATCTCGGTTGCCCGAGGTTAGTACATATCAAAAGCGTCGAATCGAGCACATTTATTAAAGTAATGTAAAATGCAAAGTTTACAATATCCAAAACCAAATACTGTCTAAAGAAATACAACTTCAAAGTCTTAATAATAAAAGAAAACTCGCTAAGACTCGAGACATGGTGATGCTATGACTCGTGGTGGCAATTCTCCCAATGAAATCCCCAAGCTCTCACTAGCAAAACCTGTCAAGCCTGCTCACCATCCCCGAGTGGATCACCGCAGATTACACAAACAACAACGGGGTCAGTGTTATGCAACAACAAGACAAACAAATGCAATACTCGTCCGATCATCGTCAACTCCCAATCACCCTGTCTCACATAGTAACCGACTACACACTAAAGTGTGTAGCCCCGCGCCGATTACCCATCGCAACAGGTAATCCTCGCCGCCAATGGGTGACCGCAGCCGATCCCACCTAGTCCAGCTCCTCAACGAGCGACAATAATCCCCGTCCCTTAATGTGCACATCCCCTCCCGTGGGTTCCACGGAGGGCGAACTAGGGTGTGAAGCAACTCCCGCAAGTCACTCCACCACAATCACAATCACATGACATTACCGTCATCTCAATCCCCTCACACCAACATTGTCACAACAATCTCCATATTGCGATGATCAATAGACAACGATAAATACAATAATATGTCATGTAAAGCACAAAGAATCGAGTAGGGAAACCCTACCTTAGCAATCACAAAGATAAGCAACACGGACAATCAAAAAGGCTCCTCTACGAAGTCTTCTCCTATACAAGGATCATACAACACAATTACACTTTGAACAATTCCAAACATCCCCTTCCATATAAATGTATAGCAACCCGAAACGATGCAATAATTACAAAGATGTACTTACCAACAGTGCAACAAGAACCTTGACGCAAGAATCGCCGCAAATTATCGACACAAAGATGCTACGAAATGCTCAAAGGGATGATTAGGGAATGATTTGGGTAGGATTAGGGTACGTAGCAATGTTAACGCTGTGAAAAGTGATATTAGAAACTGACGCGGAATTATAAAATACCCTAATCATTCCTTAATCAAACCGTCAAAATATAACTTCGCCAAACCGGACACTCGGTCGAGTGCAGCAACACTCGGCCGAGTGTCCAATACTCGGTCCAGTGTCCAATACTCGGTCGAGTATTCGCTATACTCGGCCGAGTGTTCCTCGGCAGAACCGAAATAACACGCACTAAGAGCACTACTCGGCCGAGTAGGCTCTACTCGGTCGAGTAGGCTCCAAAGAAGATCCGTATTGTTACAAAAATTCTGGCCCTTTCAGTTTTGAACCGGTTACCTTGAGAGATATTACAGTGTGGAGAAATTTAAATAGAATAACGTTTATTTGTCTAATTAGGAATTTTGTTTGCCTTGTTTAATTTAAATATTTTTTTCATTGCTGAATGCAGTTACGGGGACGTAACCTTGATTTTAAGGAGATGGGATGTGATATGATTTTTAAGCATTTTTATAAGCATGTGGATGTGAGAAAAGTATATGGGCATGTATGTGGGAGGCGTAATTATGATTAACAAGTGAAGTACTACGGAAGTTGCGTGGAATTGTGAAGAATGAGATTTGGTTGAATTCTCGAAATTTTTACCTTAATTGCTTTGACTGTCATTTATTGTGTCTCTGATATCGTTGCACGAAATTTTTATTTTAATAGCATGGTTAGTTACCTTTCATATGCCGCTAGTTTCATATTTAAATAATATACGGTTTAGGAGAAATAAATATTTTAGTGGATAGTGGTCAAAATGTTCTTGTGCAGTTATGTTTTCGTTCACTGTTTATGTAAAAATCGCCATTTAAAGCTTACTTATTGTTTAGGTATGATTCTAACTCTACTGTTTAAAAGAGTCTTATATATTTCTAAATTGATAAGCCATGTTGCAAGATAATATTTTGACAATTTATAGTGATTTTTACAAATTGACCTAAGATTCTGACAAGTTGCTGAAAAATTTCTGTTTCGACCAAATAATTTGTAAAATGCATTATAAATTGACTTTATGAGTTTTTGACTTGATTCTTTCTCTCATGCATTTTTAACTCTCCGTATTTTCTAAAAAGTATAAGTTCTCAAGGAGTAATTATGTTATTATTTATTATGATTTTTGGAACGTGTAACATATTTTCCTTATCCTTGAAAATGTAAGTTGTGCTAAAAGTTCTAAGGAATTGTTTCTTAATTCTTTCACCTTGGCATTTTGATGTTGTAAGTTATGTGAAGTAGAAAAACATGTCTAGTGATATACGGAATGTGTTGCCCTAAGCCTATATATATATATATATATATATATATATATATATATATATATATATATATATATATATATAATATATATATATATAATTGCATCCATGTTTAAGATAGACGTCGTTGGTAAGAATTAAAATGAATGAATAATAAATCTAAATCAAGTATGAAGGAAGGGTGGGTGGTACCTCTGTAATACTCCGTATTTATATGTCTTGGGGTACTCTATCGAGTAGCCCTTACTCTGTCGAGTATGGGCAAGTTGCGAAGTAAAATAGTTTCGACTGTTGGGTACTCGATCGAGTAGGTCAGGGTACTCGATCGAGTAAGGGGGTACTCGATCGAGTGTCCGGTTTTACGGGGGAGTTTTCTCGGGTTTTGTTAATTACGCGATTAAGGTATTTAAACATATTCGTCATTGTTTTAAATCACTTTTTACAAAACCTAAAACCTGTTTAAGAGAGAAAGCAACTAGTTCTTCTTCCTAATCGCGTTCTTGACAATTCCCGGAGTTCAGACGGTCAGTTCGTATCGTAGTTCGTGTCGTTGGATTCCTTGCGTCAAGGGTAAGCTTTTAATATAATTTCTATAATGTTTTGTTAAGATTGGTGAAACCCTAGTTTAGGAATTTGGGGTTTTGGTGTGTAGTTTGTGATGTGTAGTCTTTATGTGCTGTATGATAGGAGGAGAATTCGTAGAGGAGCCGTTTTGATACAAAGAGATACCGTCTGCGTGTTGTGCTTTCCAGGTAGGATTTCCTACTCAGTATTAGTCCCATAATGGGATATTGGTGATGTGCTGTAGTTAGTTGTTTGATATGATGATTGTGATTGTGATTGTGATTGTGATTGGTTGTCTATGGCTCTCGAGATGCGTTCTCGGCTGAGTGGGGTCACTTGCGGGAGTGACTTCACGCCCTAGTTTCGCCCTTCGTGGAACCCGCCACGGAAGGGGATGTGCACATTAATGGGACAGGGTTATCGCTCGTACGATGAGCGGGGCTTAGGTGGGAACGGCTGCGGTCCCCCACTGGCGGGGCGGTCCAGGTGGACGATCGATATTGAGATGATGGGAGTTGGTGGTGTGTGTGTGTGTGTGTGACATTCAATTTTGTCTGTTTGCCTTATTATTGTTATCTATATTGATTGTGTGATTAGTACTGACCCCGGTGTTGTTTTGTAAACCTGCGGTGATCCATTCGGGGATGGTGAGCAGATATTGAGCAGGTATTGAGATGAGTACTGGGATAGCTGGGATGGCCACGACATGACGATAGAGTCTTCCGCTGTAGTTTAGCATTTATTTACATTTCAGTTGAAAACAGTTAGTTTGGAATAATGTATCGTACTTTGGTTTGGTTTTGAGGATTGTATATATTCATTAAACTATTTATAATAAACGTTGTTTCTGTTTTGTCTATTTGATTATCATACCTCGGGCGACCGAGATGGTGATGTCTCCATACCTGAGTGGTCCTGGTAAGGCACTTGGAGTATGGGGGTGTTACAAATGGTATCAGAGCGACGATCCTGAAACCTGTAACCAATGAACTTAATGAACATAGGGAGTCAATTAAAATGAACCCGGGGTAAAAGTTGTAGGAGCTAGTGCAAAGGCTTGGGAGACGTCCTAAAGTCACGGGGGTCGCCCTACAACTTTGAACCGGTCACATGGGGAAAGTGTTGGTCGAGTCATCTGTGTGTTTGATTAACTTGTGCAACTAAGTGATGAAGTGTGTTGATTGGTTGGTGTTGAAGTAGGAAGTTGAGAATGTGAAAGAAAAGTAATAAATGTGTGGACTTGATGTTGGAATAGCATGTTGGATGTTTACAATGTGGCTTTAATAGCATGATGAATTGATCTTGTTGATAGTAGAATAGATGCATAGCATATTTATTATGATATCATGTGATTTTATAAGGTTAGCATGTTAGCATATGACGTAATATGCGGGTAGCTCTTACGTACTAGTGGTGCTCGATCGAGTGGGACTGACTCGATCGGGTGGGTTTTTGCCATTTTGATTCCCGGAATCGCGTTTTGGGCACACTCGATCGAGTAACTAGGGGTACTCGATCGAGTAGAAATCACTCGATCGAGTAGCCTAGATACTCGATCGAGTGGGTTAGAGATCAGAAAGTCTGTTTGGTTCTGGAGTTTGGGTACTCGATCGAGTACATGGGGGCACTCGATCGAGTAGCCCGTCACTCGATCGAGTGGGTTTGGATACTCGATCGAGTAGGTTCAGGGCAGCGTGTTTTCGTGTTTTAAAGTTTAGTACGTATGTTCATATCTACCCTTTCTTATATATGTATAGTTTCAAGATGCCGCCAAAGAGAAATGATTTGTACGCGAGAGCAGAGCTTATGACCATGGATGACATCGTAAAGATGTTAGAACACCAAGATGCTCTTACTGAGACCTTAAAGAAAGTGAATGAGGACAAGAATAAGGATAAGGAGAAGGAGGTTGACCATGCTAAAGTCAGCCTCTATATTGCGAGGTTTAACCCGAAGGAGTACAAGGGAGTTGAGGAGCCTAACCTTCTTGATAGTTGGCTGAGGGAGATGGAGAACATACTAGATTTAGTTCACTGTCCTGATGAGATGAGAGTGGATCAGGCTGCATTCTATCTGAGGGAGGCAGCTGGCAAGTGGTGGGATTCAGTGAAAGTGAGTGCCAAGGAGATATATACCAACCAAGGGTTACCTGCTATACCTTGGGAGGAGTTTCGTAGGGCTGTGAGGAAGGAGTTCGTACCAGAACATGTGAGGAGTAAGTTGAGAGAGGAGTTCGACAAGTTTAAGATGACTGCTGAGATGTCTGTGGCTGAGTACTACAAGCAGTTCAATGAGAAATCTAGATATGCTGAGGATATGGGTTTGAGTGAGGAGAATCTGGCTTTGAGGTTTGAGAGAGGGCTAACCACGAAAATTATGGATAAGTTACCCGTGGGAGTCCTTACGATGTAAAGGAAGCGTATGAGACGGTGGGGAGAGCCGAGAGACTAGTGGAGATGGCTCAGGAGAGGTCAGGTGGAGAGAAGAGGAAGTCTGAGAGCGAGGGTGGTGGCCAATCTAATTTCAAGAAAGGCAACCACAATCAATCTAAGGGATTTTCTTCTGGGTCTGGGTTTAGTGCTGGGACTTCCTTTGGGCGAGGCCGAGGGAGTGTGAGTAATAGTTGGGGAGTGACCTGCTTTGGTTGTGGTGGTGTAGGCCACAAGAGACATGAGTGCACGAGTGCACCGGGATCTGTTCAGAGACCTGCACAGAGCTTTGCGAGCAACGGACCCGGGGATCATGGCCAAACCGGGGTCGAGCTACCAGAGTGGAGGCAACCGCAACGGCGGTAATTCTTATCAGAAGACACCGATGAACAACAACAACAACAATCAAGGGTCGGGTGCTAAGCCGACCGCATCGGCAAGATCTTGTCCGGGAGGTGGGCGGAAGACCGTGGAAGTTGTTCATGATGGACAAGAAGGCAACTGAGGAAGATGCGCATGTTATCACCGGTACATTCCTTGTTAATGGTATTCCTACGTTTGTTTTGTTTGATTCGGGGCTTCTCGATCGTTTGTGTCTTCGAGTCATGTAAAACAGTTGGGTTTGAGAGTATATGAGTCTGTTAGTGAGCGAGTTTTCATACCTTCTGGTGAGTCTGTATCTTGTGGGAGGTTGTTTAGAGATGTATCTTTGATAGTTGGGCAAGTCGATTTCCCTGTAGACTTGTTAGAGTTTCCTTTTAATGGTTTTGAGATGATAGTTGGGATGGATTGGTTAGGAAAGTATAAAGCTAAGATAGACTGTCATCAAAAGAAGGTGTCCTTAAGGGCTCCAAAGGGTGTAAGTGTGTCTTATCGTGGGTTTCTAGTCAAACCCAAAGTTAAGTTGATTGCAAATTTGTTACTTTGAAGTCGTATCGAGGAAGGGATGTCCTTTGATCTTATGCCATGTGAGAGATGACCGGATAGAAAGTCCAGCGTTGATGAGATACCAAAGTGGTGGGAGAGTTTGCGAGATGTTTTCCCGGAGGAGATTCCGGGTTGCCACCGAAGAGGGAGATAGATTTCACCGTTGAGTTGAAGCCGGGGACGGGGCCAATCTCTAAGGCACCGTGCCGTATGGGTCCTAAGGAGATGGAGGAGCTTAGGAAGCAGTTGGATGATTTGATAGAGAAGGGATACATTAGACCAAGTGTATCGCCTTGGGGAGCACCGATTACGTTCGTGAAGAAGAAAGATGGGAGTTTGAGGCTATGCATAGATTACAGGGAGCCGAACCGTGTGACGATAAAGAACAAGTATCCTTTGCCAAGGATAGATGACCTGTTTGATCAGTTGAGCGGTGCAACAGTCTTTTCTAAGATTGATTTGAGGTCGGGTATCATCGGTGAAGATTAGAGAGGTGGACATACCAAAGACAGCTTTCACGTCAAGGTATGGCCATTGTGAGTATGTGGTGATGCCGTTTGGGTTGTCTAATGCGCCGGCGGTGTTTATGGATTTGATGAATAGGATCTTCAGGCAGTTCTTGGACCAGTTTGTAGTGGTGTTTATCGATGATATCTTGGTCTACTCTAAGACTAAGGAGGAGCATGAGGAGCATCTAAGGATCGTGTTGCAGACTTTGAGGGATAACGAGTTGTATGCTAAGTTGTCCAAGTTTGAGTTCTGTTAGAGAAAGTTGCTTTTAAGGGCATGTAATCTCTAAAGATGGGGTAGTTGTGGATCCCAAAGAAAGAATGAGGTGTGACAAAGTGGGAAGCACCAAGAATGTTCTTGAGGTTAGGAGTTTCTTGGGTTTAGGTGGATACTACAGACGGTTCGTGAAAGATTTCTCCAAGATAGCTAGACCGATGACGGCGTTGATGAGGAAAGAGAACAAGTTTCGTTGGGATGAGAGTTGTGAGACGGCGTTCCAAACCTTAAAGGAGCGTTTGACCACGCTCCCGTCCTGCATTGCTGAAGGGAGCGAGAATTTCGAGGTTTATACGGATGCCTCGAAGAATGGGTTGGGATGTGTGTTGATGCGAATGGTAAAGTGATCGCCTATGCTTCTAGGCCACTGAAGCCTTATGAGGAGAACTACCCTACTCATGATCTGGAGTTGGGTGCAGTGGTGTTTGCTCTCAAGATTTGGAGACATTACCTTTATGGAGCAATCTTTAAGGTATTTTCTGATCACAAGAGTCTCAAGTACATCTTCACGCAGAAGGAGTTGAACATGAGACAGAGGAGGTGGATGGAGCTGATTGGTGATTACGACATGGAAATCATCTACCATGAAGGGAAGGCCAATGTTGTTGCTGATGCTTTGAGTAGAAAGAGTGTACATTCCTTGTGTACACTCTATCTTTGATGAGGCCGAGGATGAGGTAGCGAGCTTTGGGATTCATATGATGCGAGAAAGGAGATGCTATGTGTGATATGACAAAGACATATGGAGTTTTATGATGATATTCGGGATAAGCGGGCTTTGGATCCTAAGATAGTGGAGTGGAGAGTGGAGTAGAGAAAGGGACAAAGTCCCGGTTTTCCATTCATCTGAGATGGTAGCTTGAGGTTTGATGGTAGGTGGTGTGTTCCTAACGATGAGGAGTTGAAAAAGACGATCATGACAGAAGCGCATTGCACACCATATTCAGTTCATCCAGGTGGAGACAAGCTATACAAAGATTTGAAGAAAACGTTTTGGTGGCCTGGGATGAAGAAGAAGAGAGCTGAGTTTGTGTCCCGTTGTTTGACATGCCAGAGAGTTAAAGGGGAACAGCGACGACCACAAGGTAAGATTCAGTCTTTAGAGGTGCCTGAGTGGAAGTGGGAATACATTTCCATGGATTTCATTGTAGGTCTGCCTAAGAGTCAACAAGGTAACAACATGATTTGGGTGATAGTGGATCGTCTGACCAAGTCAGCTCACTTTGTTCTAATGAAAGATACATGGACTAAGGCACAACTGGCTATGGGCCTATCGAAAGAACGTCTTTGAAGTTGCATGGAGTCCCTAAGGACATAGTGTCTGACAGAGATGCGAGATTTATATCGAGGTTTTGGAAGGAGTTGCAGGAATCGTTGGGAACAGCTTTGAAGATGGGTACAGCATTTCATCCTGCGACAGATGGGCAGATTGAGAGAACAATCAAGACTCTTGAGGATATGTTGCGAGCTTGTGTGATGGATTTTGGTGGTAGCTGGGAGCAGAGGTTGGACTTGATAGAGTTTTCTTACAACAACAGCTATCACACCAGTATTGGTATGGCACCGTTTGAGGCTTTGTATGGGAGGAGATGCAGGAGTCCAATCTGTTGGGACGATAGTGCCGAGGCAAAGGTTTTAGGACCAGAGATGGTGCATGAGATGGTGGAACAGTTAAGATGATCGGGGAACGGATGAGAGCGGCCCGATCGACGAAAGAGTTATGCGGATCTACATCGTTGGGACATAGAGTTTCGGAGTTGGGGACAAGGTTCTTCCAAAGTGTCTCCGATGCGTGGAGTTATGAGGTTTGGGAAGAAAGGCAAGCTAAGTCAGAAGTTTATAGGGCCTTATGTGATCTTAGAGCGAGTTGGGGAAGTTGCTTATCGTTTGGCTTTACCGGCTGCGTTGGAGAGAGTGCATAATGTGTTTCATGCATCGCAGCTGCGGAAGTATGTGAGTGACCCGTCACATGTGTTAGAGGCAGAGAACTTAGAGCTTGATGAGTCTTTATCATACCTTGATGTGCCTAAGCAGATCCTAGACCGAAAGGTTAGAAAGACTAGGAGTGGTGAGACAGTTTTGCTTAAGATCCTTTGGTCTAACCACGAGACTGAGGAAGCTACATGGGAGGCAGAGGATATCATGAAAGAGCGTTACCCTTTCCTTTTTTATCAGGTATGTATGGTTACGGGGACGTAACCTTGTTTCTTTTAGGGGGGTAGGAGATGATCGCGAGAGTTTTTAAGAGTTTTATACACCTTTTATATGTTGTGTCGGTATGTTTGTCGGGATAAGTTGGGTTAGTATCATGCTTTACGTTGTGCTTTACGTTGTGTTTTGTTTGACCTTCGAGTCGGGAGGCTTATGGGAGTACCTTTGTTTAGTAGTGGTTTGAACTTCGGGGACGAAGTTCCTTTTAAGGAGGGAAGACTGTAATACTCCGTATTTATATGTCTTGGGGTACTCTATCGAGTAGCCCTTACTCTGTCGAGTATGGGCAAGTTGCGAAGTAAAATAGTTTCTGACCTGTTGGGTACTCGATCGAGTAAGGGGGTACTCGATCGAGTACCTTGGGTACTCGATCGAGTGTCCGGTTTTACGGGGGAGTTTTCTCGGGTTTTGTTAATTACGCGATTAAGGTATTTAAACATATTCGTCATTGTTTTAAATCACTTTTTACAAAACCTAAAACCTGTTTAAGAGAGAAAGCAACTAGTTCTTCTTCCTAATCGCGTTCTTGACAATTCCCGGAGTTCAGACGGTCAGTTCGTATCGTAGTTCGTGTCGTTGGATTCCTTGCGTCGAGGGTAAGCTTTTAATATAATTTATATAATGTTTTGTTAAGATTGGTGAAACCCTAGTTTAGGAATTGGGGGTTTTGGTGTGTAGTTTGTGATGTGTAGTCTTTATGTGTTGTATGATAGGAGGAGAATTCGTAGAGGAGCCGTTTTGATACAAATTGTAGATACCGTCTGCGTGTTGTGCTTTCCGGGTAGGATTTCCTACTCGCATTAGTCCCATAATGGGATATTGGTGATGTCTTTGTAGTTAGTTGTTTGATATGATGATTGTGATTGTGATTGTGATTGTGATTGGTTGTCTATGGCTCTCGAGATGCGTTTTGGTGAGTGGGGTCACTTGCGGGAGTGACTTCACGCCCTAGTTTCGCCCTTCGTGGAACCCGCCACGGAAGGGGATGTGCACATTAATGGGACGGGGTTATCGCTCGTACGATGAGCGGGGCTTAGGTGGGAACGGCCGCGGTCCCCCATCGCGGGGTCCAAAGTGGACGGTCGGTATTGAGATGATGGGAGTTGGTGGTGTGTGTGTGTGTGACATTTCAAATTTGTCTGTTTGCCTTATTATTGTTATCTATATTGATTGTGTGATTAGTACTTGACCCGGTGATGTTTTGTAAACCTGCGGTGATCCATTCGGGGATGGTGAGCAGATATTGAGCAGGTATTGAGATGAGTACTGGGATAGCTGGGATGGCCACGACATGACGATAGAGTCTTCCGCTGTAGTTTAGCATTTATTTACATTTCAGTTGAAAACATTTAGTTTGGAATAATGTATCGTACTTTGGTTTGGTTTTGAGGATTGTATTTATTCATTAAACTATTTATAATAAACGTTGTTTCTGTTTTGTCTATTTGATTATCATACCTCGGGCGACCGAGATGGTGATGTCTCCATACCTGAGTGGTCCTGGTAAGGCACTTGGAGTATGGGGGTGTTACAACCTCATTGGCTTAAGTGACCGTTATACTAAACCAATGGCTGGAATACTTATAGCATTTCCATGCATGCTAAGCATACATCTAGTAACCATATGCATACCCATATAGCACAACATTAGCATATGAATTTCATAACCTACTTGTTCCCTTATATTCCTTAGGATGTTTCCTCACCCTACTAGTTGCCCCGAAGATCTATTCATGTTCCCAGACTCAAATTTGAACGAGCATTGCAAGGCTTTGGAATCCCATATGGATGATTATGGAGCTCGATGAAATCGGAAGTACATAACTGACACCTATCTTAGAGCCTGATGCATGTATTTTATATAAGGTTTTTACCTCATTTTTACACGTATTTATGTACTATTTTACGTAGCTTCTAGCTACAAATACCCCCGAATAGTCTACTTTGGTTTGTCTTGTGCAAATTGCAGGTATGGACAGAAAAAGATATAAATCGAGCCTAAACTCGTCCCATTCGCATGCATTTATGGAGAACAAGGAATCGGAGCTTGGAATCTGTCACTTTGAAGACGCGTGAGCAGATTTCGGAAGGTGTCATAGTGCCGAGATAGCTCAATCGACCACTTTTCTAGTCGATCGAATGCTTTATAACATGAAGATCACACGATCGAGCATAAATATTACTCGATCGAGAAGGCATTATATGGAGTTACTCGATCGAGTGGTTTATTTCCACTAGATCGAAGGGTTTTCTGTATAGTCACTCGATCAAGCGGTTTTATTCCACTTGATCGAGTGGTTTGTCTCTGTAATTATGATTTTTCGCCTATTTTCGAATGGGCTTTTGTAATTAGGTTTGGATTAGGTTTAGGAAGAGATTTTCGTGTGATATATCACACAGTAGACTGCGTAACTCTTCCTCACTTCATCTTACTCACTGCTTCCCTTTCCTTTACTCTATTCCACTCTAGAACTTGGACTGAGATTTTTAATCGGTACTATACTTCCTTTTAATTCTTTATCATAATCTTTATTTATCTTATTGCTATTATTTTCTCTCTTCTCTTATTTTGCAATTGCTCTACTCGAATTTCTCTTGTTTATAAATACCATGCTTAATTCATATTATCTATGCATTGTTGTTGTTGATTCAATGATGGTACGTAGCTAATTTTCCTTTGCTAAGACTAGGGAATCCATGATTATGAAGGGATAGTAATTGAATTATTAGGTTACTACTTGTGTAGACTTTGTTGTTAATCGCTTCTATTAATTGTTTTTGTCTAATTGAGTCGACGTAATTAGGCATTTTATCGTGGTAAACCTTGACCTGGGCCGAAAGGTTGGAAGGGGTGAGACTCGTAGCGAACATTAGGGCACTGTAGTGAGGGCGGAAGCTAAGCTATTTGTGCTTTAGGGCGAATTGAGACCGGAAGGAGATATTCACTGCCCCATAGACTATATTTGTATTGACATGGGACCTAGATTGCTTGACTGAATGATCATGGTGAACCGACTGTCTTAGCTCCTTTTTCTTTATTTGCTTAATCTTTATTCTCTTGCCTTTTTTTCTCTAGTTTAGAACAGCCAAATAAAAACCCCCAAATTGGTTACCGGGACGAACTTAGACAAAGCCCACATTTTCCCATCTCCCTGTGAAGATCGACCCGACTTCCCTAGCTATATTAGTGTGAGCCAGTTGGTTATTTTGTATAGGTATACGACTGCCCTGTCAAATTTTGGTGTCGTTGCCGGGGAGGTGGCGCAATTTTGTTGCTTTATTTGAGTTTCTCTCACGTCTCAAGGAATTTATTCCTTGAGACTGATCTCATTTTTGCAAAGTTTTTGATTAGTTTTGCAGGTTATCTGTTCTATAAGAGAACATTGTCGCACCTGCTCTGCTTTGTAAACTCTATTTGACAGGATGCCTAATATAGCCAGTCATTCAGAGCCAATGGTGGATTCCCTTCCAAAAGGTTTCTTACTACCCACTACTGAATCGGGAACTTTTGGAATCCACCCATCCTACATACAGCTAGTCGAGAGAAATCTCTTCAGGGGGGTACCTGAAGAAGATCCGTGCAGGAACATAGAGCTATTTAAGAAGTATTGCTCCACCATTCCTCTTGCTGCTGGGTGACACAAGATAGAGTGAAGGGAGTTCTCTTTCCCTTTTCTTTACCTCATGATACCTGGGAATGGTTGAGGGATTTAGACAGGGAAGCAGCCGGTGTAGCTGACTGGAGTTCCCTTGCCTTGGCCTTTTACAGACGATATTTTCCACCACAGCGCACTAATG
Organism: Silene latifolia; assembly: GCF_048544455.1. Classification (NCBI taxonomy): domain Eukaryota; kingdom Viridiplantae; phylum Streptophyta; class Magnoliopsida; order Caryophyllales; family Caryophyllaceae; genus Silene; species Silene latifolia. The sequence continues at coordinate 27,717,458 of NC_133538.1, forward strand.
CGTTGAGAGCTCATATCATTGCATTTGAGAAATTTTCTACTAAAGACTTGAATGGGGCTTAGACTAGGTTCAAGAAACTCGTCTGTTCTGTGCCTCATCACGGTTTCAAGCGCTGGTTCCTATGTAACCAATTCTACAACGGGTTATATCCGGACTAGAGAACTATCCTCGATAATGTAGCTAAGGGGAGATTCACGAAGAATGTAGAGGATGATCAAGGGTGGCATCTTATTAAGGAGACGGCCATCCATGTTGCCAAATATGGAAATCCCCGAAGAAGTGGGCAAGTTAACAAGTTGGTGGTAGCTGAGGTGGCAAGTTCTAGCCAAAGTCTAGGTAGTGCGGAGATTACAGAGACTATGGGCGAGCATTCATAAGTTTGTGCTATTACTAAGCATGTGGAGATATGTGGTAGATGCGGCATGGAGGGGCATGACCCCATTGGTTGTATGGCGAGAATAGAGCGCGTCCTTGCTTATCAGAAAAAATACAAGAAAGGAGTTTCTTTTTCTCAATTATATTAAGAGATGACGAATGTTTCTACTCTCTCTAGGAAAATACCGCAACCAGACCCCTCTTCTACAAATGGGGAGATCGCCGAACTGAAGTCCTTGGTTTTGAACTTAACACAACAGTTCGGGAGAAATGCCACATGGATGATACCGCTATCGTGGAGTTAAGAGAACAAGGTGCGCAGTAAACACTTGCGAAAAACCAAGATAACCATCCACCAATGTGCGACCTAGTCAACGCCATCAATCTCCGAAGTGGCCGTGATTATGAGGAGCCAAAAATGCAAAAAGACGGGTTGTGACAGCTGATGATACCCCGGAAGATGATTTGGACAACTTTCTGGATGATATCCTTGCTGCTTGCTTTCCAGACACTCGATCGAGTGAAATTTCTACTCGATCGAGTGAAATAATCCATCCAGGTACTCGATCGAGTGATAAACTTACTCGATCGAGTGGTGCCAAATTTATAGATGGTCGATCGAGTGTAAATTCCTCTCAATCGAGTTAAAAAGATGAAGAAGTCACTCGATCGAGTGAAAAAGATGGTCGATCAAGTAAGCCTGAAATAGAAGAGCTCGATCGAGTGGTTCAAACAGCTCGATCGAGTAATTTCCAAGATAAAACCACTCGATCGAGTGAAGAAGGTGCTCGATCGAGTGCTAGAACCAGCGGACATCCTATTTTGACATCTAATTCCGTACCGTGTCATCTTCCCCTGCTGTGAAGACGTCACGTGCTGATAAAGGTAAAGAGAAAGTCGCGGGTCCACTCATTGCTACCAGAGTACTCTTTCCAGGTCGTCTAGAGGACGCAAAGGTTGAGCGACAGTACGATAAGTTTGTGGACGTTGTCAGGAACCTCCAGGTAACTGTCCCTTTTACCGAAATTATTACCCAGGTACCTACTTACGCTAAATTCATGAAAGATATTGTTACGCGTAAGAGAGAGTTAAGTGAATTTGAGACCGTTTCATTTTTGGAAGAGTCTAGTAATTTACTTTTAAATAAGGCTCCACCAAAAATGAAGGACCCGGGTAGCTTCTCTATTACCTGTATTATAGGCAATGAGGTAATTGATAAGGCTCTTTGTGATTTAGCAGCCAGTGTCAGTGTCATGCCCCTATCTATCTGCAATAAATTGAATATGAGTGACCTTAAATTAACTAACATTACCCTATAGATGGCTGATAGATCTGTTAGGTGACCCTTGGGTGTCTTAGAGGACGTGCCTGTGAAAATAGGCAAGCTCTTTATACCAGTAGATTTTATCGTTCTAGATATAGTTGAGGACACTCGGACCCCAATTATTTTAGGAAGACCGTTCCTTTTTACAGCTGGGGCCATTATTGATGTCAAACAAGAGCGTTTGACTCCTGTAGTAGGGGATGACGCGATCACATTCAGTCTGCCTAGTACTTTGGCTCGGCCAATTATAGAGGACACATGTTATTCGGTTGATATTATTGACTATTCTATTTATGAATTCTGGTCGGGTTCATTTATAAAGGACCCACTAGAGGCTCTTATGCTTTTGGATGAGTGTGCAGATAACCCAGATGACGATGACGCTGTGTTGGATTTGCTTAAAGATGATTTAGATGAGCGTGAACTCACCGACGCTGAGGGAGCGCAAGTAGAACAGATGATCAGTACCCTTTGCTCCATTGAGATAAAGGTACCTGAGCGTAAGCCTCTTCCCTCTCATCTAAAATATGTCTTCTTAGATGATACTGAGCAATATCCAGTCATTGTTAGTTCTAAGCTTGATAATGATCAGCTGACTTCATTGTTAGCTGTGCTTAAGAAAAATAGGAAAGCTTTGGGTTATTCGTTGGACGATATCAAGAGGATTAGTCCCGATATTTTTATGCAAAGGATAGAGCTGGAGGAACATCACAAACCTTGCAGACAGGGTCAGCGCCGGCTGAACCAGAAGATGTAAGATGTTGTGGTGGCTGAGGTAATGAAGCTGCTCGACACAGGTATTATCTATTTTGTTGGTCATTCTAAGTGGGCGAGTCCAGTGTAGTTGGTCCCTAAGAAAGGAAGGACTACCGTGGTTAGGAATGACAAAAATGAGTTAATACCCACTAGAGTAGTGACGGGTTGGCGGATGTGTATAGATTACAGATAGCTGAATGCCGCCACCAAGAAAGATCACTTTCCCCTTCCCTTTATTGATCAGACGGGTATTCAGGGTTCTTTCAGATCCCTATTCACCTAGATGATCAATCCAAGACTACTTTTACTTGTCCTCAGGGCATGTTTTCTTATCGCAATATGCCTTTTGGTTTATGTAATTCCCCTGCCACCTTCCAAAGGTGCATGATGGGGATATTTTCAGAGTATATTGAGTCTATTATGGAAGTTTTCATGGACAATTTTAGTGTTTATGGAAGTGATTTTTCTAACTGTCTGTCTAACCTTGATAAAGTGTTACAGCGCTGCATTGAGGTTAATCTTGTGCTTAAGTGGGAGAAGTGCCTTTTCATGGTCAATGAGGGAGTTATCTTAGGGCACTTAGTTTGTGATAGGGGAATAGAAGTTGATAAAGCAAAAGTGGAAGTGATTCAGCAATTACCTCCTCCTGTTAATGTTAAAGGAGTGAGAAGTTTCCTTGGTCATGCCGGCTTTCATCGCCGGTTTATCAAGCATTTCTCAAAAAGTGCTAAACCACTTACACAGCTGCTACTTAAGAATGCCCCTTTTGTATTTACTGACGACTGCCTTTCTACTTTTAACAGGTTAAAGCAAGCTTTGGTATCTGCGCCGATCATACAGCCTTCCGACTGGGATTTGCCGTTCGAGATAATGTGTGATGCCCGTGACTATGCCTTAGGAGCGGTGCTAGGCCAAAGGAAAGACAAAGCTTTTAATGCAATCTACTATACAAGCTGAACTCTGGATGAGGCTCAAGTGAAGTACACCACCACTGAAAAGGAGCTGCTAGCTATAGTTTATGCCTTAGAGAAATTTCGTTCTTATTTGATTGGGTCAGAAGTTACTGTTTTTACTGACCATACAGCTCTGCGGCACCTCCTTGCTAAGAAGGAGGCTAAACCACGGCTATTGATATGGATACTCCTTCGCCAGGACAAGAGGGGGAAGATTCTTTACCTATTAATGAGTCTTTTCTTGATAATTCTTTATTTGTCGTATTATCTTCTATTGTTAACCAAGAACCTTGGTATGCAGATATAACTAATTACGTTGTCAGTGGCAAGCTGCCGCCTGACCTTTCTCATCAGGAGAGGAAGCGTTTTCTGTATAACGCTAAGTAGTATTTTTGGGATGATCCTTTTTTGTTTAACGAATGTGCAGATGGTCTCTAAAAACAGTGTATTCCGTAGTGGAAGACTAAAGTAGTCCTGGAAGGCTGTCACTCCTTTCCCTATGGTGATCACCACGGTCATTCGCGCACCATGGCTAAGGTACTTCAGTCTGGTTTTTACTGGCCCTCTTTGTTTGCTGATGCTAAGTCTTTTGTTTCAGCTTGTGATGCCTGCCAACGATCAGGGAATATTTCAAAGAGACACAAGATGCCACAAAATGGTATCTTTGAGGTCGAGGTTTTCGATGTATGGGGCATTGATTTCCAAGGACCGTTCCCATCTAGTAAAGGTAACATGTATATTTTAGTAGCTGTCGATTATGTGTCAAAGTGGGTAGAGGCAATTGCCTCACCCCATTGTGATGCCAAGACCCTGATTAAAATGTTCAAAAAGGTCATATTTCTCCGATTTGGTGTCCCTAGGATCGTTATTAGCGATGGGGGAATGCACTTTAAAGAAAAGAAACTAACTTCCATTCTGTCTAAGGTTGGTGTTCAACACCGGAGTGGTTTGGGGTATCATCCCCAAACTAGTGGTCAAGTTGAGGTCTCTAATCGCGAGATTAAAGAGATATTGTCTAAGGTAGTTTCTAAATCATGGAAGGACTGGAGTCTTAAATTAGAAGACACGTTATGGGCTTACAGAACTGCCTTTAAGACACCGATTGGTGCATCACCTTATCGGTTAGTTTATGGGAAATCATGTCATTTACCTGTTGAGTTAGAATGTAAGGCTTGGCGGGCAATTCGTGAGCTTAACTTTGATCCTAAGTTGTGTGGTCAGAATCGTCTTTTGCAGCAAGGTGAATTGGAAGAATTTAAGCTTAATGCCTATGATAGCTCGCGCATTTACAAGGAAAAGAGGAAGAGATGGCATGACAAAAGAATTCTACCGCGAAATTTCATGTCGGGCAGAAAGTGTTGCTATTTAATGCCCGACTGCGATTATTTCCTGGCAAGCTGAAGTCCAGGTGAAGTGGTCCTTATACAGTGATAGCTGTTACTAAATTTGGATTCGTCGAGCTCGAGAGTCCTGAAGGGAATCGGTTAAAGGTGAATGGGCAATATGTGAAGCATTATCACGAAGAAAATGAAGCAGACAATCCTGATGAAGTCTTGTACTTCGACGAGCTTGACGCGCCAGTTAATTGATGCCAGAAAGGTCATGCGGGACCTCATAAACCTGCGCTTTCCGGGAGGCAACCCGGACTGTTTTATTGTATTTTTGTTGAACTAATTCTTTGCCTTTAGCTTTTTGTTAAACTTTAAACGTTGAACTATGCATCTTTTGTATTTCCCTTGCTCCTTACTCGTGTTTTGCAAGTGTAGCAGCTCGATCGAGTAGTTTTTCTACTCGATCGAGTGCATTTGCTTTGATAATCACTCGATCGAGTAACATTACTACTCGATCGACAAGCTGCAATATCACGTTCATTCGATCGAGTGATATATTTACTCGATCGAGTATTACTGACACCAAATCACTCGATCGACCCATTCTTAGTTGCTCGATCGAGCTGTTTCGTCTTCCAGCTGCTAGTTTTCGTCTGTTGAGCTGCTGTGTGACTACCTATGCCCTCCCATGTTCAAGTTCAGTTTGGGGAGGTCCCTCTTCATGACGCGTTGTAAGTATTCCGACTCCAGTTATCCTTTTCTCCTTAGTTTGGATTTTTTTCCCTATTTTTGGTACAATGAGGGCATTGTACGGTTTGGTTTGGGGAGGTATACATTCATATCTGTGTCTGCATGTTTTCTTGCATTTCCGTTTGCACGTTCATTTATTTATGCATGCATTGTCGTTTTTATATTCTAAAAAAAAAATCAAAATTTTTCACGTTTAATTTAAGTCAGAACGTTTGAACTTTGACGCTACATTGAATCCTTACCTATGCCTTGCATATTCTTGACATACAGTTGGCATGATAATGTGCATAATATACGAGTTTTTGTTTCTCTCTTATCTGAACGAATAGACTTGACTCATATATTAGCAAGCTACTATACATTCTGAGGTTAGAGCTTTATAAACTGGTGACATTCATGATCGGTTTCATTTAGGATGTGAGTAGTACTCTCTGTAAGGCATGTAACATCAATTTGCATAAGCATGAATCTAGTCTTCTTAATACCTATTTGCATTCGGTCTGTGGATGGTGACACATATTAGGAGAGGCAGTTCCCTTTATTTCATTTTACCCATGAGCCTCACATAGACAAATTGCCTTTTTCTCCTATTAGCTACATTCTATAATTTTGCCTACCCTAGCCAAGCTAATGATGAGTAGCTGTTTGGAATGCTTTAATACAGTTTGGTTATATATCTGATTTCAGAAGTTGGTGGAAGAATCGAAGGGAATGAAAAGGAAGAAATTATTGTGAAAAAGAAAAAAAATGAAATGAAAATGAAAAAAAAAAAGAATTGAAAAAGACAAATGAAGTAAGAAAGAAAAATAATATGCGAAAAATGAAAACTGTATAGATGATTTTCACTCCCATGTCTTATTTATATCTTATGGGGAGTTGACAGTTGACATGTTTATGGTTTTTGTGAGTTGAGTGCATCGAATTTGCACCGTTCTGTATTGCTATATTGAGTACGAAGTTGGGATGCAGTTGATAATTTGGATCCGTGTTGCTAGTTTGGCTATTAACTCCACATTTCCAAATTCATCTTAGCCCCTTCTTACCCATTACCTAACTTACCCAAATGTAAGTCCTCGGCATGTGTCTTGGTCATTAGTTTGGTTGGAAAGCATATGTACGGTTGTAGAGACTTTATTCATCTTAACTGCATGCATGTTCTTATAGGTCGAGTTAGGTGAGTGTCTTTACTTCTTTCTATCTTTCACATATATACTCACCTTGTGCCTAAATTTGAGTGATGAGCGACCTGTGAGAGTCCGATATCCTTGAGTCTTGCAAGGTCGATGGTTTAGTAAGTTTGAAACATTGATTTAAATCGTTTTCATTTATCACTTGCCACTTTGTTAGTTGTTGCATTAAACTGGTTTTGGCGGATGATTAGTAGCTAATGCGTTGGTCCCGTTGCACTTTTTATTCTTAGTTGCATTCATAGTTTGGTTGGGGACAAGCAAAGGTTTGGTTTGGGGAGATTTGATGGGTGTATTTTATATAAGGGTTTTACCTCATTTTTACATGCATTTCTATACTATTTTACGTAGCTTCTAGCTACAAATACCCCCGAATAGTCTACTTTGGTTTGTCTTGTGCAAATTGCAGGTATAGACCGAAAAGGAGATAAATCGAGCCTAAACTCGTCCCATTCGCATCCTTTTATGGAGAACAAGGAACCAGGGCTTGGAATATATCACTTTGAAGACGCGTGAGCTGATTTCGGAAGGTGTCATTGTGCCTAACGTGCCAAGATAGCTCAATCGGCCACTTTTCTAGTCGATCGAATGCTTTATATCATGAAGATCACACGATCGAGCATAAATATTACTCGATCGAGAAGGCATTATAAGGAGTTACTCGATCGAGTGGTTTATTTCCGCTCAATCGAAGGGTTTTCTGCATAGTCACTCGATCGAGCGGTTTTATTCCACTCGATCGAGTGGTTTGTCCCTGTAATTATGATTTTCCGCCTATTTTCGTTTGGGCTTTTGTAATTTGGTTTGGATTAGGTTTAGGAAGAGAATTCCGTGTGATATATCACACGGTAGACTGCGTAACTCTTCCTTACTTCATCTTACTCACTGCTTTCCTTTCCTTTACTCTATTCCACTCTAGAACTTGGATTGAGATTTGTAATCGGTACTATACTTCCTTTTAATTCTTTATCATAATCTTTATTTATCTTATTGCTATTATTTTCTCTCTTCTCTTATTTTGCAATTGCTCTACTCGGATTTCTCTTATTTATTAATTCCATGCGTAATTCGTATTATCTATGCATTGTTGTTGTTGATTCAATGATGGTACGTAGCTAATTTCCCTTTGCTAAGACTAGGGAATCCATGATTATGAAGGGATAGTAATTGAGTATTAGGTTACTGCTTGTGTAGTCTTTGTTGATAATCGCTTCTATTAATTGTTTTTGTCTAATTAAGTCGACGCAATTAGGCATTTTATCGTGGTAAACCTTGACCTGGGCCGAAAAGTTGGAAGGGGTGAGACTCGTAGCGAACATTAGGGCACTGTAGTGAGGGCGGAAGCTATGATATTTGTGCTTTAGAGCGAATTGAGACCGGAAGTAGATATTCATTGCCCCATAGACTATATTTATATTGACTTTAAGTCCAAGGATGTGATGGTGTCGGGTGGTGGTGATTTGAGGGTTTTTTGGGGGAGTTTAGTACACGGTTCTAAACCGTGTTTGAGGGAGGAAGGTTGTTAAGTGTTTTGTGACGAGTTTTAGTTGGTTAAGTTTGGGTGACTCGGGCTTTAAGTAATCGAGTATTTAATGTCGTAACCCTTTAATAATAATAGTAATAAGTAATTAATTTGAATAATAAATATAATTTATAAATAATAATCGAAGGTAATAGTTAATGGAAATTATAATATTTATGTTAGGTGACGATTTGTGAAGAAATTATAATCGGGTTCAGATTGCTTTAATTATTTGGATCGCTTGAGCTGCTTAATTGGAATTGCTTGCCATATAGGGATAAATCCTACTCAACTCTTGTTCGTTAATGTTTGGTATAATGGATGATTTATACTAAAGTGGAATTGATCATATGTGGATTGTTCATACATTGATATTATTATATATGTTGGAAGGGAGAGCTATGTTGTATTGTGTTGGTTGTTATAAATAATTGTGATGAGGTGGATTTAATTGATATTATCATTGATTGTGAATGTGGAAATTGTGCAAAGCTGTGCTACAGTCAGAAGTACGTTGTTAAGGGAGTTTGTACTCTGGGGTGATGGTAATATGTACGTTGTGAGGGAGGGGTACTATTACATAATGGCGGTACGTAATTCAGGGAGGGGTAACAAAGTAATGTGAGCACGTTGTTAAGGGAGGTGTGCTAAGTTATGAGAAGGAGCACGTTGTTCAGGGAGTTGTGCAATGTGAATTGAATTGGATTGCCTATCATATGTTCTTGTTGTTAGTGTTTATTCCTACTCAACCTCGTGGTTGACCGTGTATTCGTAAACACCTTTGATGAACCATAATGGGGAGCAGATTTGATAGGTACTAAACATTAGCTGACTTGGGAGCTATGTGATGCGTGAGGACTTGGCCAGTCCACCTAGAAGTCTAAACCACATAGATTATTTCATCACTTTATTTATTTCCACTGCGAATTGAATCTTATTTTATATTAAGTTTAGTTTTGTTAAGTTGTGATAAACATGTAAACGCTAAGTTTTAATTTAAAGTACTTTGGTGAGTTCGTCTTTGTTATTAACTACCTCGGGAAACCGAGATGGTAATGCTCTCATTTACTAAGGATGTCTAGCTAAAGCTCCTAAAAAAATGGGGGTGTTACAGTGACACTGAAGTCTTACTTGAGGAAGGGGTGTCCTTTGATACTGTGACATGTGAAGATACTCGCATGGTAGAACCGACAGCAGCTGAGATACCAGTGGTGGGAGTGTTTTCAAATGTTTTTCTAGATGAGATACCGGGTTTACCACCGAAGAGAAGGAGATCAACATTAGCGTGGAGTTGAAACCAGGTACGGGACCAATCTCTAAGGCCCCCTACTGTATGGGTCCTAAGGAGTTAGAGAAGTTAAAGAAACAGCTGGAAGATTTGGTGCGCAAAGGATACATTAGACCAAGTGTATCACCTTGGGGTGCACCAGTCTTGTTTGTGAAGAAGAAGGATGGGAGTTTGAGGCTGTGTATTGAGTACAGAGAGTTGAACCATATTACAGTGAAGAACAGATATCCTTTACCAAGGATAGATGATCTTTTTTACCAGTTGAGTGGAGCACGTGTCTTTTTGAAGATTAATCTAAGGTCGGGGTACCATCAGTTGAGGATTCGGGATGAAGACATACCAAAGACATCTTTTCGATCGCGGTATGGTCACTATGAGTATGCGGTGATGCCGTTTGGGTTGACTAATGCGCCAGTAGTGTTTATGGATCTGATGAACCGGGTTTTCAGCCAGTACTTGGATCAGTTTGTGGCGGTGTTTATAGATGACATCTTAATATATTCCAAGACTAAGGAGGAGCACGAGGAGCACTTAAGATTGGTGTAGCAAACTCTACGTGACAGCCAATTATATGCAAAGTTGTCTAAGTGTGAGTATTGGTTTGAGAAAGTGGCTTTTATGGGCCATTTGATTTCTAAGGAGGGTGTATCTGTTGATCCTTGTAAGACTGAGATGGTGTCTAACTGGGAGGCGCCGAATAATGTGGCCGAGATCATGAGTTTCTTCGGTTTGGCAGGATACTATCGATGGTTCATGAAATACTTTTAAAATATTGTCAAACCTATGACAGATTTGATGAGGAAATAGAAAAGGTTTCTTTGGGATGAAAGTTGTGAGACGGTGTTCCAAACATTAATGGAGTGTTTGACCACAACTCCAGTCTTGACTTTACCTGAAGGGAGTGGGAATTTGGAGGTGTATACAGATGCTTCGAAGACGGGTTGGGTTGTGTGTTGATGCAGAATGGGAAAGTTATTGTGGTGCTTGACATATGTACTAAAGATAAGGATTAGTACCTCTTTAGCATCGTATTGCTAGAATGACTCTCGTACGCCCTAGATAAGGCCATCCACTATCCGAAAGTTCTGAGTAAGGGGTGAGGGTAGGAATTAGGAATCTCTTTAATCGAACACCCAATCCCACCCGTGTTAGAGGCCTCTACTGATCAATCGTGGTTGTTTAAGTGCAAGAGTTGATAAAATGGTTCAAATGCATGAATGCACATCCAAAAGTCATAACCTAACATGTGAAGATTTTTTGTTGAAAAGGACATTAAGACCGCTTTAATGCTAATGTTTTGAATATGATTTGCATTACTCAGAATAATTACTATTATGTTAGCAATATTCGTTGTCGGATTTGCATGTTTGAAAAGTATAGTTTACAAATAAAAAAGTAAAATGTGTGTGCTTAACCGTTTTATCACCGTACTCGAATAAATTCGACATGGTATTTTTTTAACCAAGGGTTATATCCATTATTGTCAAGACAAGGATGAAAATAAAATGAAATAAAAGGAAAAGGAAAATGTTTGATATGAACTAATATGTTAAGTTCATTTCTTTGTAATTAGTCAAGTTTGTCATCGTACTCGGATTAAACCGAAATGGTGGAAGGAACCAAAGATGATTATGAATTATGACTAATATGTTTGCACGTGTAAATAAATGAGAAAAATGGTAAATAAAAGAAAATAGTGTTAGAATACCCTTTTAAATTTAATTAACCAAATAATATCACCGAGTCACGGATTAAACCGTCATGGTATAAGGAACCAAGGGTGATTACGATTTATGGTTAAAAAGTTTGTCATAAAAATGAATCGAAATATTTGAAATGGTAAAAACCGATTGTAAATAAGAAATGAACCAAAGAGGAAAGACGAGAACAAACACGTTTGGATTCTAACCAGAGACCCCATAAGAAGCGCGAGGTTGGTAGTTGAGACTACCAGCCTCTGTCTCCAGTCAATATCCGGTTTTGGCTCATCTAACCTATATTTGAATCGTGTTATGCATTGTTCATGCTTATAAACTCATAAAAATAATAAAACATGAAATAAGTGAGTTATTCACACCCTCAAACTTACGTGTTATGATGTTTGCTAGGTAGACGACTTTAGAGACGGTTTTCCCATTATGCGACTACTCGCGATCAAATAAGTTTAAAAGAGTGCCTTAAAAAAGGATTTTGTTTTGAAAAGATGTTGAAAACATGTGGTTGAAAAACATGTTGATTAATAGTGAGTTAATCGAATGGGTCGGTCGAATGCACGGCGATGGTACCAAACAAATGTGTAAGGCTTGTGTTTTTGATCGGTAGGTGGAAAACACGTGTCGATTTGTGACTTAGGAGGTCGAGTCTAGAAGTTTAAGGGAGATGTGAGGGGGCTGACACTCACGTGAAGATTATGGTGTGTGAAGGTGGGTATTTATAGAGAATTATGGGGTGGTAATTCGGTTAAGTTTGCTTGTAGGTTAAGGAGGACGCCTAAAGAGGCTCGAGCCACCTAGTGATACAAAGGGGTGTCTTGTCCATTTCAATTTGGAGTGGCCTTTGCTCCATCTATTGTTTGGTTGGTTTGATTTGTGGTATTCAAATAAGCTATCTTATAAAAATATGATTATCTAACAAGATTATATTGGGTGTTATTTGGGGTAGGTATTTTGTGTGCTTGACTCGGGTTTGACCCGTCTTAAGTCGGGATTTGAATTTTGAGTCGGTTTTGGCCCGGTATCGGTTTTGACTCTAATTAGTGTCATTTTAATGAAAATGGCATAATAAAACCATTTATGGCATTATTTTTGACATTCGAGACTCGGGTTGACTCAGATTGACTCGGGTTGCGGGTTTCTGAGTCGGTTTTGGGTCCGATGACGGTTTTATCTCTAAAAAGTGTTGTTTTAATGCAAATGAAGTTAGAAAACCATTTTTGAAATCATTTTTTATATCCGAGTAATGCATTAAACCGTATCATGTATAGACAATCCACCCACGCCTATCAAAAATACGTTGTAGTCCGATCATCATCGGGTGGTTTTTGGCAGGTGTAGATACTGGGTATCTACAGAGCCTTAAATTGATAGAGGATTGGACGGGGAAAAAGTAAAAGTATAGCCTCTATGTCAATCGAAGATTACAACCTCAAGACTATTGCGACGTCGAGGCGATCAAAATGGTTTGAGCCATGGACCTGCTTTCGGGAAGGGCGACCTCGAGGCGACTCGGGGATGCGAGTCAAGGACCTGTCGTCGGGAACATTTTAGAGTTTGTTGACTGTCGATACGGGTCGTTTAAAGTCCATTAGACTGCGTATAAAGGCTCGCCTGCGATAAGGAGTCATACCTAAGGCATCTTCTGGATATGTCCTTAAATTGCTTCTTATTCGTGCGTAGAGGCTTGCCAGCTATTGAGGGTGGCATAGAGACTTGCCAGCCATAGATGGTCAAATGATCAACTGTGGTAAATAGCCTGAAACATCGGGCTTATTTCAAGATATTGTCCGGTAATAACTTCTAACTAGGTTGACGTTGATAGGTTTGGCTAGGGAGCAACGAACTCCAACTTGCTAGGGGTCCTAAATGAACTCCTTGGGGGATAAATTATCTAAGTATGGCTCTCTAGAAAACCATTTAGGGAGAGCGCTGCGTCGGGATCATGAATGATGTTGCGAGGATCTTTGAAAGACCTGTGTGACTTCCATTTGAAAATCGGCACTCGCTGGGGAGTTAGAAACTTCTCAGGATTTCCTGGGGATATGAGTTGCCGCTCATTGGAAGGTAGCGTATGCCATATAATCGACGCTATTAAAGCCCTTGGACTTTACGGGTCGGCGTTTGTTGGGAAGAACCCAGTACTCAGTTAGACTGCGTTTTTATTCCCAAGATTATCTACATGGTTAGTGACCATACAAATCCGCAGTAGCATAGACAAGCACGTAGTACGCCAGCATATAAGCATGTAAGCACATAAGCATGTGAGCAATTAGCATACAAGAAACTACCATGTAATATCTCACGTGAGGGGAGAAGGCAGTTTCGAAAGTACTGAAGCTTAATATTGAGTCTTGTTGCTTGTAGATCCGTGATTTGATAGATTGGAGACACGTGACCGTTACGACATTGACTCACATGGACGCATACTGACAGATTGACAAACAGATGGTCGTGAACGTGATACAAACTTGCTATTGACACGACACGGGGGTGACTTTGACAGACTTTGCTTATGTGTGTGCAACTCCTTAGCCATGAAATGAGTGATAACACGAATCAGAAGGTCCGCTAGGCTGGAGAACCCGAATTCATTATCTTCTCCAGACTTCTTTGCCTCCGTTTGCTTGTTTGAGATCCCTTCTCGAGTTTTGATAATTCAGAGAGCGGAACCAAGACCTTGTCATCGTCCAAATCGAGCACTTGGCTAAAGGTTATTTATTTTGGATTGTAGTTGAGACTCAAAAGATGTTTGAGGATAAAGGACGGGTGGTGTCTCGGAAGAGAAACCCTCAGAGTGAGAAGGTGAGAATTTAGCAAAAGGAAGCATTAGGTGATGCATCTTAGAAGGAGCCCTCAGTAAAGAGGTATAACATTGAGCGTGCGGCTGAGTGGGCTGATTTTGAGGATTGATATTGATGGTTGAGATTGAAATGGGTGTGCGGTTGTGTCCTTGTTTGGGGACTACCTACGTATTCGCGTATTTGCGAAATCAAACCTGATCGTAGTTCTGCTGGGTGTGAAATGGGTTGGAAATTGAAGGTGTGAAAATTGAATGTGTGTGGGGGTGTAGTTGTGTCCTAGTAATAGGACTGCCGACGTATTCGCGTGTGTACGAAACCAAACCAGATCGTAGTTCTGCGTGTGTGTTGATATTTGATTATGAGGTGTATGGTTGTGTCCTTGAAGGACTGCCTACGTATTCACGTGGTATGAAATCAAACCAGATCATAGTTCTTCGTGTGTGTGCCTAAGCTAACTGTTAGGAACTTAAAGTGTGAGGGTCACGACGGCAAATGCTGTTTGGTGACTCGAAAATTGATTTGAGAGAATTCCTTCGTGATCATGAATCGACGAGATCTAATTTGTGAAAAGGTTCCTTATCATGTGAGCACGCTAAAAAGTGGACCCTAAGGGTAGACTAGGTATGACCCATTATCGGTAGCAACGCATTCGAGGACTCCGTATCTGGGTCAGGGTGAAAATGGCTTCGACATTATGGAATGTGGAGCTTGGTTGTAATACTACGGTTTTATGTGTCTTGGGGTACTCTATCAAGTAGGGCTTACTCTGTAGAGTAAGTTTGGTTTTATGCAAAACAGTAGTCTGCCTGTAGGGTACTCGATCGAGTAAGCTTGGCACTCGATCGAGTAGGGGTCACTCGATCGAGTAAGAGGCTTACTCGATCGAGTAAGTCGGGTTACGGGTGATTTGCGACGGGTTTGTTAATAATGCGGATTAATATATATACTTTCGTCATCTTTTCATAAAACACTTTTACAAAACCTAAATCACAATCAAGGAGAAGTTTCAAGTTACGTTGCCTATTTCCTTCGCATTATTAGCAAATCCCGGAGCTAGAAGTGTCGGTTTTCATCGTTCTTTATACCTTTGTGATCCTTGCGTTGTGGGTAAGTTCTACATATAATTTTCTTATCATTTAGTTAAGTTTTGTTAAACCCTAATTTGGGGATTTGGGGGTTTTGGTGACGATGTGTTATGGTAGTAATAATATGTATGTATGTATAGGAGGAACGTTTGTTGAGGAGAGATTCTGAGACAGCTGTTTGATCGTCTGATTTCATGTTGCTTTCCAGGTAGGGTTTCCCTACTCAGTATTAGTTACATAATGTGTGGTGATGGTTGTTGTGATTAAAGATTGACTATATTGTTGAGTTGTTAGACGGTTGTTGTTTTCATACTGTCTGTGATGTTCGGGGCGCGTCCCTGGCCGAGTGGAGTCACTTGCGGGAGTGGCTTCACGCCCTTGGTTCGCCCTCTGTGGAACCTGCCATAGGAGGGGATGTGCACATTAAGGAAACATGGGTTCATCGCTCAGTGGTTGATGAGCGGGGATTTGGTGGGTACGGCTGCGATCCCCCACTGGCGGTGTGCAGTACTTGTTGCGATGGGTACTCTAGCTGGACTACACACTTTAGTGTGTAGTCAGTTGTGTGGAGTTTGGTTATGGAGACTGGAGGATTGTTGTGATTGATTGAGCTATTTTGGCATTTGTTTCATTGTGGCTTTGTGTTGTGTAATTAGTACTGACCCAGTTAATTGTTTTAAAAACTGTGGTGACCCATTCGGGTATGGTGAGCAGTTATTGAGCAGGTATGATATGATGCGTATGGGATAGCTGGGATGAGTCATCACGTGGCAGTTAGAAGTCTTCCGCACGAAATGGTTGGTAAACAATGTGGGATTAGAATCCCATGTCTGGACCTTAAAGGTTAAGGTGTGATATTTCGAGCCTGAGGGGAATCCTCAGAATCCTAGATAGGTCTCCCTGTAGCAGTCTCTAGAAGAACTTAGAGGTGAAGCAGTGTTGGTTTGGTGTTTTGGACTAATCGGTCCGGGATTTGGTGTGTTGGACTCATTGGTCCTGGACTTGGTGTTTTGGACACACGAGTCCATGATTTTTTGTGTTGGACTCATCGGTCCTGGGCTTTGGACTAATTGGTCCCGGACTTGGTGTTTTGGACTCTTTGGTCCGAGATTTTGTGTGTTGAACTCTGATGCCTGCTTTTTATATAGTCTTTTTAAGCCTTATTTGCACGCATTTCTAAGTGATTTACGAAGTATTATGCTACAAATGTCTCCCGAATCGTATACTTTGGTTTGCTTTGTCTTATTGGCACGAATGTAGCACAGAAGACGGAATTGAGCCTTTTACTGTCCCTTTAGCTTGCATTTATGGAGATGGAAGAATTGGAGCAGGAATGCTAATGTCCTGGGAAGCGTGAAGTCGTCTCGGATGCAATCAAACGTCCAAGTATGCTGATTTCAGTGGCAGTAAATTCGATCGAGTACTTTTGCTGACTAAGTCACTCAATCAAAACCTTTTTGGTGTTGAGAAGACCTCGATCGAATACTTCATATGTTCGATCGGGAGGTGCAAATATGGTGTTACTCGATCGAGTAGTGATGTAATTGATTTAGAGGTTTTGCTGAAGGATTGACTCGATCGAGTAGTTCCAATATGCTCGATCGAGCACTTTTCTATTGGACGTAGGATTTTAATATCTTTAATATCGTATTAGGTTAAATAAATATCTTTTCTATATAAAGGAAAGACTTTATTAGGTTTTGATCATCTTTGATCATCTTTTATTCACTAATCATTCAGTATTAAGCATACACATTTCTTCTCTTGTTCGACGTTCATTTTTCCGATCTCAGATTGTGTAAACTCTTTGCTCTTCCTTATTTATATTAATTCCTTTTGCAACATTTAATTTCTTGTCTCCCAATTGTTATTAGCATTTAATTTAAGTTTATGCAATTTCTTCTTATTCATCCTTATACCATGTTTATCATTGCTTCATCAATCGTTGTCAACCTTATTATCTCCATGAGTAGCTAATTTCTTAATTGCTAGGATTAGGGCAGCCATGATAGTAAAACAATGATGTTATAATTAGATTAGGAGGTTTTATTGTGAGAATTGTTTCATAGCAATATAATTGCAATTGTTTAGTTGACTGCACGCTTCTAAATTAATTAACCCGGTTAAATTCAGACCTAGATCGGAAGATTGGAATGAATAGACCTGTTATGAACAATAGACTACTCTAATGAGGGCAGAAACTGAGTTAGTAGTATTTTAGGGTGGATAGCGGACCGGAAGGACCTTTCTTTCACCCTTCTCACATCAGACCGACTGACCTTACCTTTAGCAGAATTGTGTGATATCATGGTGAACCGACATCCTAGCATCTTTCTCTCTATTTGATCACATCTTTCTTCGCTCTGATTTGTTTTAATTGTTGTCTCTTTCATTGCTTTTAATTCAGCTCAATAGTTTAGTCAAATCAAATCAAAACCCCCCATTTTGTGACCGTGACAAACTAGAATAACAAGTAGATAGTGACCGCCTCCCTGTGGAGTACGATACCCGACTTACCTCTGCTATATTAGTTAGAGTCGGTTGGTTTTATTTTTGATAGGTTTGCGACAGCCGTGTCAAATTTTGGCGCCGTTGCGGGGAGGCAATTAGTCTATTTACTTGTCTTATTTTAGTTTGTCTTAGTCTGAAGGGATTTCTAATTCCTTGAGACAATTCTTATTTCTTTTCTCTTAGTTTTGTTTATACCTAGGTCTAACAGGTCAGAATTAGTACCAGCTGATCCTAAACCAGAGAGGACTTTTCGCCGTAGGCAAAACCTATTGAGAGAGATTCGTCGAGAGGAAGTCTTGAGTACTCTTAAACCTGTTCTTGAAAATTTTATTTTTGCAGAAGCTCAGTCTTTAGAGGAAGACACTTCTATTTCTGCAACCAAATATGTGAAGATACCTAACATTTCTAGTCATTCTTAGCTGACAGTTGATTCTAATCCGAAAGATTTCAAGCTTTCGACTGATGATGAGGGGAATACCTTTGATATTCGGTTCTCCTATATTAATCTGGTGGAAAGACATTTGTTTAGGAAAGTACCTGGTGAGGATCCAAGGAAGTATATGGAGATCTTCATAGATTATTGTTCTACTATCCCTGCTACTAAGGGAGTGACTCAAGAAAAGATAAAGGCGGTCTTGTTTCCTTTCTCTCTTACAGACGGAGCCCGAGAGTGGTTGACTGACCTGGATAGAACTGCTGTTTAAATTACTGATTGGAATACCTTTGCTCTTGCCTTCTACAAGAGATATTTCCCTCCACAGAGAACTAACGCATTGAGAGGGCAGATTACAGGTTTCAAGCAAACTCCAAATGAGAATTTGTATGAAGCATGGGGTAGATTTAAAAAGTTGGTTCGGTCTGTCCCACATCAAGGGTTTAGCCAGTGGTTTTTATGCAACCAGTTCTATAATAGGTTAAATGATGACCACTGTGCTATTTTAGATGTTGTAGCCAATGGTAGATTTCAGAAGAACATTGATGATGATAAGGGCTGACATATTATAGAAGAGATAACGATCCATTGTACTTTGTATGGGAATCCAAGGAGTGGCACTAGGAAACTTACCGCAGATAACAGTGCAATTGTGGCTTAGCTGGAGGCCATGAATGCGAGATTTGATAAGCTGGAAATGCAAGGTGCGGGAAATCAACAGACGGTTCACTTGTTGACTAAACAAGAGACCGTCTCATGTGAGAGATGTGGTGGTGCAGATGGTCATACTTCAGTGGAATGTTTGGCTGAAAAGGAGCAAGTCTATGCCTTTCAACAATTCAGGCAAGGAGGCTCCTACTATAAAAATCAAGCTGGAGTTCATCTTAATTTGAGGTGGACTTGCCAAAATGTTTTGAATCCTACACCTCCACCGCAGCAACAACAATCCTATATGCCGCCACATAAAGCTCAACAACAAGGCTATCAAAATCCTTCTTCTTTCCCACCGCCGCAACAAGATGCCTCTTCTAGTGGTAATAATGACATACCCAAGTTGAAGTCGATGGTGCAATCTCTGGCCATCCAAATGCAGAAAAGTGACCAAGCAAAGGATGCTTCTATCAAATTTCTTGAGCCATTCTACCCGGTCAATTACCGTAACAACCTGTCAAGAAACCTCATGAGACGGTAAATCTGATCAGTTTAAGGAGTGGTCTTTCCTATGAGGGACCCAAAATGCCGAGAGAGAATGCTGAACTTTCTGACTAAGAGACTGAAGCTACTGTTCAAGGAAAGGTGTCGTATGATGAAGGAAAGATTGATTCGTCTAAAGTACTCGATCGATGGATTGCTGATGGTCGATCGAGTACATTTGCTGAAAAAGCATCCAATCGAATGGATGGCAGTGCTCGATCGAGCACTGAGGAAAAGAGGGATCTCGATCGAGTAAATCAAAGTGCTCGATTGAGCACTATTGCTGAGAAAACTACTCGATCGATAGGTAATACTCCTCGATCGAGCAATATCAATGCTGAAGGTGATGATTCGTCGTCAAACTCCACATTGAACGACGTTAAGAAGAAAAATGAAGACCCGTCTACTCCAATTCAGGTCCCATTTCCAGGAAGATTGCAGAACAAGAAAATTGAGGAACAATTCGGTAAGTTCACCAAATTTTTGAAAGGTCTTCATGTTTCCGTACCATTTGCTGAGTTACTAACCCAGGTACCCTCCTACATGAAATTTATGAAAGACATTTTAGCACATAGGAGTTATATAAATGACCATGAGACGGTGGCTTTAACTGAAGCGGGCAGGATCTACCGTAACACCCTCTTTCGAAATGACGTGCCCAAGGAAGGTCACTTTAGGTAACCAGAATTCACATTTAGAGAATTTAGCATACCATTTTTCACGGCGCAGAATCTCCAAAATAACACGAAGGTGTTTGGCATGTTCTTCTTTAGATTTAGAATAGATCAGGATGTCATCAATGAACACTACAACGCATTTGTCAAGGTGTTCTCTGAAAGTACGGTTCATCTGATCCATGAATACTGCTGGAGCATTGGTCAATCCGAATGGCATCACCGTAAACTCGAAATGGCCATATCTCGTCAAGGCGGTTTTAGGAATGTCGCTTCTGGACGGAATCGATGATAGCCCGAACGAAGGTCAATTTTAGAAAAAGTGGAAGCACCTCGGAGTTGGTCGAAAAGATCATCAATTCTAGAAAGAGGATATTTATTCTTGATAGTAACCCGGTTAAGTTCACGATAATCTATGCATAACCGCATAGATCCATCCTTCTTTCTTACAAAGAGAACAGGAGCACCCCAAGGTGAAGAGCTAGGTCGGATAAAACCTTTGGCAATCAAATCATCCAAATGAGCCTTGACTCTTTTTCATTTCAGACGGTGCCAGCCTATAAGGAGCTTTAGCAATAGGGCCGGTACCAGGAATAAGATCAATAGTAAATTCAACTTCCCTTTCAGGAGGAATTCCCGGTAGCTCATCAGGAAAAACATCAGGAAATTCACATACCACAGGAATATTCTCTTTAGGAGGCAGAGAGGAAGAATCTGAAGGAGTCACCACACACAAGAAGGCTTGATGACCCTTTTTCATCGCATTGACAAACTTCATAGCAGAAATTAATTTAGCACCGGTTTGTCTTTTAACCACTTGATAAGACACACGGTGACCTGAAGGGCTTGCAAGAATTATTTTCTGGTCCCGACATTCAAATCGAGCATGATAAGTATGTAACCAATCCATGCCCAAAATGACATCAAATTCTTCAAGCGGGAATCGGAAAAGATTTGCTGGAAATATAGATCCCGCAATAGAAATAGGAACTCTCGGATAGATTTTAGAACAGGAAAAGACATTACCAAAGGGTAAGGATATAGATGTGCTTTCTTCATGTGATGATCCAAGTGATAACTTATCGGAGAGTTTCATTGAAATAAAAGATAAAGAGGCACCCGTATCAAATAGTACCAAACAAGGAACATCAAAAATAGAAAATGTACCTGTAATGATATCAGGGTGTGCCTCTGCTTCTGCTCGGCTCATGACAAAAATCCGGCCTTTCGGCCTCTCTGGGGCAGCAGGAGTAGTATAAGCCGTCACCTTCTTCTCCGGGCAAACATTGGCCTTGTGGCCCGGTTTGTTGCAAGAAAAGCATATGATAGGATCAACGAAGCATTTACCAGGATGTGCTGGTTTCTTGCAGTTATAGCACACTCGGTCTTTAGCACCTTTATTGTTGTTAAAAGCTGAAGATTGACCACCCCGGTTAACTTGCACAGTAGGAACAAATCTCCTCTTGTTTGGGTCAGAGGGAGAAGAGGTGAACCTGGGTGAAGGAGTATAGGGCCTAGAAGATGGATATAAAGGCCTCTTGCCAAGACTGGAACTGGTTCCACGAGCTTCATTTTCAATGTCTTTCAGTGCATTCTCAGCCCATAAAGCATCATTGTAAATTGAAACAAAGCTGGTGGAGTCCCGGCGGACCATGCTTTTGATTTTAGGAGAGAGCTTTTCAAGATAAAAGAATGCTTTTTCGTTGTCATCCTTCACCAATCTAGTAGCATAATGAGCCAACTCGTTGAATTTATCGGTGAAGGCACGAGCAGGAAGGCTTCCTTGCTTTAATTCCATGAATTCTTTCAACTTCATTGTTTAAGTTCTTGCGGATAGAATCGGGCCTCCACTAATTCCTTGAAACGTTCCCAGTCAAATCCCGGTTCAGATGAAACGGTAGGCCCAGTCATGGACCACCATCGATCTGCTTCTCGTACTAGGAAGTGAGATGCCAGCTTCACTTTATGTTCCTTCTTAACATCATACAACGTAAAGCTTTTCTCTAACTCTCGAAACCACCCCGTAAGAGCAACTGGATCAATTTCTCCACCATATGTGGGAGTGTTGATTCCGGTTAATTGGTTAGCCACCCAAGTATAGGTGCCTGGAGTACCCTCAGGAGGCGGAGGAGGAGGAGGAGCTTGTTGATTCTGCTGGTTTTGTTGGTTTTGGAGGATTTGAGTAAGAGCTAGTAAAATAGCATCATCAACTCTTCTTGGCGGAGCCATCTTGCAAAAGAGAAAATTTAATTAGTACTTAACAATTAGCGATCACAAACAGACTACCACATAAAATCCTAAATCTACCCATCCTACCCATCTCTCAAGTTTATTATTTAAAGGTCAAGTGATTTTAAGTGGGGTGCACAAACGTGCGTCGGGAGCAACAAGCTCTGATACCAACTGTGACACCCTCTTTTTTAGCGTTAAATAAACACGTAAATTCTACCGAAAAACTAACAGGATATGTTTGTAATTGGTTCAACTAGATAAAACCCGTAATTTTAAAAACTTTTCTAAACCATTCACAAACATTTCCAAATGAAGAGTGCCAAAACCTGCAAATACTAACAAACTAATTTACATAACATAGCTAAAGTCGCGAGAATATAGTGATACAAACCAATGTAAAAGAGGGAGACATATGTCCCTCCAAAATATAAACACAACCATATGTTTAAAGGTTTACTACAAAATATAACCAAACTAGGTCCAAGGTTCTTTTGCTCACTAGCTCGTCCGTGTACCCCATCTAATCATCATCAACCTGTCAATCGCATTTTATACAAACACGAAAGCCACAATTCAGGTGGGGAGTAACTTGAGTCCTCCGACCACGAAATGTCATATTTAATGTAACATGTAAACAACATGATAAATAATTTAATTATCAAGTATTCTAACATATGAAAACTAAACTGACCAATTTAAGCTATCATGTGAAACATATAACAAACAGTAATTCAAACTTTATCAATTGTAACCGGCTTGCATCTCACCTATTACAATTCATAAAATCACCATACAAGAAAGGACAATATATCAAAGACAGGCATAAGTTCTTAGCACGGTCAATAGTCACTCTGTAACTCGAGTCTATACCACGAGGTAGGGAAGGTAATCGGACAGGTATCTTGGCTCAGAGGTTCTATCAAAACATGGCCAAGACACAACACAACCCTAATCCTAAATCTGCGCAGACCTAGACATGCGGATACACACCACCGCACCCAAGACCCACAATTTTTTTTAAACAAAGTGAGTACCCTAAGGAGTCCACCAAAGGGTTGGCTAGTACTTAAGCTGACCACTTACTCTCAAAATAAGTACGAGGTCATGCCCCAACTTGGATATAAACCCACCAAGTCAAGAACACAAAGGCTATTAAGCAGTGAACATATACTCGTCAAAGACTATAAAGGCCTATCTGTGACAAACACAACAACCTGCAAGAAGTATTCAATACCAATTCCATTTCAAGCAATATTATCAATATTAAAGGTTTCAGGGAATCTAGGGCCGTTTCTACAATATAAGAAACCATTCAAATCAACTAACAACACATGTGAAATAAAAACATAATAGATGGCCTAAAACAAGAATAAGGCCAATTATCCCATTTACACAATAATTTCATCCAACCGAATTTTTACCCGCAACCCCAGCCCTGCGACAGGTACGGGTTCAATCGCGGCTGACCAATCACACAATTGACTGACATCGATTCAGTCAAAGGGACTAAGGGCTCAGTTTTCGGCATAATCATCCAAACATTGCAATTATCGCTATAAAATTCATTTCAAGCATATTCATTACAATTTCATCTCATAACCTATCCTAACATGTGCAAACTACCAATATAAGCATAATTTTACCATCAACATTATATTTACTACTAACATTATTCATTTCTTAAGATTACCCATATGTTACTTATACTAAATATAACATTAATAAACCCGAAACGACGAACAACGCATGAAAATCGCGAAAACAAGCAACGGGCCGACCCGGGCCAACCTGTATCGTGGGCTGCATGGGCCTGCCGGCTGCTTTGGCCGCCACCCCCACTACCTCCGTTTCTCCGTTTTGTTCATTTTAACATCGTTTTAAGCATCAATTAATCATTCCCATTTCATTTCCATACTAATATGTGAACATAAACTTACAAAAGACATAAATCTAACCCATATTTTCATGTGAAATAAACCACTCAACTAACATACACAAAATCACACAAAAAGCGAAGAATGTGACATTTATTCGTCGAGTAACTCGAAATATGTTACCTTAAGCTAAGAATGAGCAATTAGCACCTTGAACACCAAACCCTAATATACATGCTAGCCACTACCTTCAACTATATACGAGTCTCCAAACTCGTCTTCTAAATCTTCACCTAAATAAACAATAAAAACACAATTATAAGCACTATAATCAAAACCCTAAAAATGGTGGATAAAATAAATTTAGGGCAAATGAATTTAATACATACTAGGATGTTGGAAATGAAGAGAGGATTCCAAATATGTAATCCTTATGAAATTTGGAGTAGAAACGAGTAAATTATGATGAAAATTAGCGGAGAAAGCTTAGGTTTTAGTATAAAAATGGTGTTTTTAGTTTAGAAGGCTTTAGAATGTTCAAGGAAAATGAAGGTGGAAAAGAAAAAAATGCAAAGGGAAGGAGGGGGTGTAGGTGTGCCGCCCAAAAGGAAGGAGAGGAGCGGGATTTTCGGCGGAATTTCATTAGTCGGTTTTGGCTCGTTTCGACGATAATAAGAACCGTTTGTCAAATGCAAATTCCGATGATGCCAAAGTTCTTAAACACGAGATTACAAGAAGATTGAGTACTCATATGACCCATTTCCAAAATCGTTTGCCCAATTTTCACAAGAATTGCCATTTTTCCCGATATGCCCTTATTTTGAAATAAAAGGTTTTTACATGATTTAAACTATTTTTAAACATTTCGAAACTATCAAAATAAATACTTTACTTCAAAATATAATAGAATTATATTTCATTGAATTATTATTACTTCAAATACATTAATATTAAATTCAACTTGATTAATAAATTACTTCCGCAATATAATAACGGTCCGAAATTACGGGGTGTTACAATCACCCCTCCTTTTAAAAAGATTCATCCTCGAAACTTAGAAGGAGAAATTATAGTAAACAACATCTTAATAATATAATCATAAGAAAAAATATAGGTATCTTTTCAATGAAACGGTGATACTCTTGTTGATCAGACAAGAACATCCACATTTCATATCAAAATATAAAAATATTTCTACACCAATAAATGAGAAAACCCATTATTGGGACGTCTCCAATAACGAGATTTAACACTCATTAATGTTAAAAGCATTCAAAAATCATAAAACCATTTTCAAAATTTTAGTTCAAAGTTCTATAATAAGAATAATATCTTTACTAATTATGATTAAATGCGGCCTAGTAACGCGGAAAAAAGTAAGAAAAAGGAATACCTTACGAGAATAATTCGGGATATTTAGCTAACATAGAAGCTTCAGTCTCCCAAGTCTCTTCTTCGACATTTCCACAACGCCAAAGAACACGGACTAGAGGTACAACTTTGCTCCTAAGTTGCTTGTTGGCTTTTTCGAGAATCCGGATTGGCCTTTCTTCAACCGCCAAGTTAGGCTCCAATTCAGGAATCTCTTCTTGGATGATATGTCTAGGGTCACTAATGTACTTCCTCAACTGAGAAACATGGAAGACATTGTGAACCTTGCTCAGATTTGGGGGCAATTCTAAACGGTAAGCAGCAGGACCAATCTTTTCAATCACCCGGAAAGGTCCAATATATTTAGGGCTCAGCTTCCCTTTTACGCCAAACCGTTTCACCCCTTTCATAGGTGATACTTTAAGGAATACTTGATCATCAACCTCAAAAGAAAGTGGTCGACGACGGACATCAGCATATGATTTTTGACGGTCCTGAGCGGCTTTCATCCGCTCCCGAATGATTTTAACTTGTTCAATGGACTCGGTCACCAAATCAGGTCCTAACATTGTAACATTTTGGGTTTGATCCCAACAGACTGGAGTACGGCATTTTCTACCGTACAGAGCTTCATATGGTGCCATTTTAATGGAGGCTTGATAGCTATTGTTGTAAGAGAACTCAACCAGAGGTAAACATTTCTCCCAGGAAGTTTGAAAATCTAAGGCACAGGCACGAAGAAGATCCTCAAAAGTTTGAATTGTTCTCTCGGTTTGACCATCGGTGGCGGCGTGAAAAGCAGTGCTCATCAATAATTTACTACCCAAGGCCTCCTGTAATGCAGTCCAGAAACGAGAACAAAATCGAGGGTCCCGATCTGAAACTATATCTTTAGGAACCCCATGATAGCGCACTACCTCATCCACATAGACACGAGCTAGAACTTCTAATCTCCAGGTCTCTTTGATGGGGATAAACCGAGCACACTTAGTCAATCGGTCCACAACCACCCAAACAAAGATTCTTCCCAAAGTGGAAGTTCTGGGTAAAGCCATCACAAAATCCATGGAAATAGACTCCCATTTCCAAAGAGGAACATCCAAGGGTTGAAGCAAACCCCCGGGCTTTTGATGCTCTATCTTTACTTTCTGGCAGGTGAGGCATTTACTGACATACTCCATAACTTCAATCTTCATCTTAGGCCACCAGAATTGTAATCTCAAATCTTTGTACATTTTGGTACTTCCCGGATGAACGGAGTAAGGAGAGAGGTGTGCTTCATCAAGAATTCTTTTTCTCAAATTAGCTGCCCCCGGTACATAGATTCTACCATGATAACGAAGATACCCATCATCATCAATCTTACAATCCTTAGCTTGCCCAAGTTGAATTTTAGCTCGAATGGATTTGAAAGTAGGATCATCGGGAAGGCAAGCACGGATCTCACGGTAGAAGTCAGGTTTGGCTGACATGGCATTAAGATGATTAGAGCCCCTTTTTACAAGGCTTATTCCCAATTTTTGAAGTTCTAAAGCAAGTTCAGGAGGTAAGTCCCGAAAAGAATTCAAAGAATGACAAGATTTTCTACTAAGAGCATCAGCCACCACATTAGCTTTTCCTTCGTGATAAATTAGGCCGGCATCATAGTCATTCACCAATTCCAACCATCTTCTTTGCCTCATGTTCAGATCTTTTTGGGTAAAGAGGTATTTCAGGCTTTTGTGGTCGGTGTAGATGTTGCAATGGACTCCAATGAGGTAATGTCTCCAAATCTTCAAAGCATGCACCACCGTAGCTAATTCAAGATCATGAGTCGGGTAGTTAACTTCATGAACTCTAAGCTGTCGAGAGGCATACGCAATGACTTTCCCTTTTTGCATCAAGACACAACCTATACCATGCTTAGAAGCATCACAGTAAACATCAAAGTCCACTCCTTCTTCTGGTAAGGTTCACACCGGAGCGGTAGTCAACCTCTTTTTCAATTCCTGGAAGGCATTTTCACACTCCTCAGACCACACAAATTTAGACTCTTTCTTCAGCAACTGAGTCATCGGCCTAGCAATCTTTGAAAAATCCTTCACAAACCGCCGATAGTAACCCGCCAAGCCAAGGAAACTACGGATTTCAGAAACATTGGTCGGACTTTTCCAATTAACAACGGCTTCGATTTTGGCAGGATCTACCGTAACGCCCTCTTTCGAAATGACGTGCCCAAGGAAGGTCACTTTAGGTAACCAGAATTCACATTTAGAGAATTTAGCACACCATTTTTCACGGCGCAGAATCTCCAAAATAACACGAAGGTGTTTGGCATGTTCTTCTTCAGATTTAGAATAGATCAGGATGTCATCAATGAACACTACAACGCATTTGTCAAGGTGTTCTCTGAAAGTACGGTTCATCTGATCCATGAATACTGCTGGAGCATTGGTCAATCTGAATGGCATCACCGTAAACTCGAAATGGCCATATCTCGTCTCAAGACGGTTTTAGGAATGTCGACTTCTGACCGAATCGATGATAGCCCGAACGAAGGTCAATTTTAGAAAAAGTGGAAGCACCTCGGAGTTGGTCGAAAAGATCATCAATTCTAGGAAGAGGATATTTATTCTTGATAGTAACCCGGTTAAGTTCACGATAATCTATGCATAACCGCATAGATCCATCCTTCTTTCTTACAAAGAGAACAGGAGCACCCCAAGGTGAAGAGCTAGGTCGGATAAAACCTTTGGCAATCAAATCATCCACCGAGCCTTGACTCTTTCATTTCAGATCGTGCCGACCTATAAGGAGCTTTAGCAATAGGGCCGAGTACCGGAATAAGATCAATAGTAAATTCAACTTCCCTTTCGGGAGGAATTCCGGTAGTTCATCGGGAAAAACATCAGGAAATTCACATACCACAGGAACATTCTCTTTAGGAGGCAGAGAGGAAGAATCTGAAGGAGTCACCACACACAAGAAGGCTTGATGACCCTTTTTCATCGCATTGACAAACTTCATAGCAGAAATTAATTTAGCACCGATTTGTCTTTTAACCACTTGATAAGACACACGGTGACCTGAAGGGCTTGCAAGAATTATTTTCTGGTCCCGACATTCAAATCGAGCATGATAAGTATGTAACCAATCCATGCCCAAAATGACATCAAATACTTCAAGCGGGAATCGGAAAAGATTTGCTGGAAATATAGATCCCGCAATAGAAATAGGAACTCTCGGATAGATTTTAGAACAGGAAAAGACATCACCAAAGGGTACACTACAAGAAAAACGCGGGTTACTGACGGCCCTACCGACGGAAAAAAGAGGCCGTCAGAAAACATAGGTTACTGACGGATGTGTGACGGAATTTCCGTCAGTAAAGTTTCCTGACGGATATCCCGTCAGTATCAATTGGCGCGTTGACCAAGTCAAAGGCGCCAAAAGAACTGTGACGGATATTCCGTCAGTAATCTTATAATACTGACGGAAAATCCGTCAATGGTCTTTGCATGTTAAATTGGATTACAGCTGGAAATCACTTTTTCCTACTGACGGAATATCCGTCAGTTTTTTCAAAAAACTGACGGAATATCCGTCACTTGGTCAATTATTAGTTGGTGGTAGTGTGTGACAGGGTGTCACAATAATTGACCTACTGACGGAAATTCCGTCAGTATTTTGAAACAACTGACGGATATTCCGTCAGGAGTTTTACTTTAACTGACGTGTACAGTCCTTGCATTATTTTTCTGATAAAGTGAGCAGTGACGGATTTTCCGTCAGTATAATAAGAATACTGACGGAATTTCCGTCAGTGGTTTCTATTAACTGAAACACGCGAAGAGATCCTCCTTCACTTTACTAAAATTCCCCCAAATCAATTAAAATCGCCTTAACCCCTTACCTCCTTAAAACCCGACACCACCACCACCCTCCTCCACTTCCGGCGCCACCACCACCACCACCAACACCACCACGCCGTCGCCATCACTATAAGGTAATTAACTTTATCTTTTTTTTCTATTTCCTTTATCTTTTTCCTTCTCCTTCATCCTTTTCCTTCTCCTTTTCTTATTTATGTTTTTTTTTTTTGTTAATAGTAGGCCGCCTCCGCTCAGCCATCATCACACAATCGGCCGCCGCCTTACGCCCTACGCGCCGCCGCCACCGCCACTGCACTTCCTTTTTCATTTTTTTTTTGTCAAGTTAATTAGGTATTACTCTTTTTAATTAGTTTAATTAATTTAGATTATTAGTTATTGTTTTAATCCGTCAGAGGTTTCTACTGACGGATATTCCGTGAGAATTGTGAAAAACTGACGGATATTACTCTTTTTAATTTTTTTAATTAGTTTAATTAATTTAGATTATTAGTTATTGTTTTAATTGTTGTTGAAAAAGGGTTGGTGTTGATGCATGTTGACTTAGGATAGAAGCCAATGTTGTGACGTATGTATGTTGTTAATTTAGATTATTAGTTATAATTTTTTTTTTTTAATGTATGCATGTTGAGTTAAAATAGATATTTAATTTTATTATTAAAAATTAGATTATTGTTAAATGTTAATTAGAATAAATATGAATTAGACTAGATATGTAAAATGAAAAGTAAATCATGTTAGTTTTTGTTAATTGAAAAAGTAGTCATTGTTGTATGTTTTGTTTTTAATATTGTTAAAATTATTGTTCATATTGACCTAGTACCCGTTCAAAAATTACTCACTAGGAGTAATTTTTGAATAGTCCCCGTTTTGGGACTGTCTTTGTACGTTTTAAGTCACTTAGGTAGTAAACATGTGCTTGTGATTTGTTAATGAGAAAAGAGTTTGGTGACAATTCCTTTAATGTTCTCTAAATGCATATGTAGAGTAATTATTTATTCTATATTGTGTATTTGGAGAACGGATGGGAATTGTTTGCGAATTTTTTTCTCATTAATAAATCACAAGTACATGTTTGCTAGTGACTTAAAACGTACATTGATGGGTTTAGGTTGGAGTGATAAGGACCCAATTCAAAGAAATACAATATTTATATTGGTTAAAATGTTAAATTATTGTTTATTATGCTTGATTTTGATTGTTGTTAGGTTATTATCTTTTTTAATGATATATATAAATGTGTAGATATATAATAACATGAAAAGATTAGAACGGCAGTGGATGTATGAAAGATTAGACGAAAAAAGAAACCCAAGAAAGCATATGCAGAGGGGGTGAAAGAGTTTATTAAATTCGCGGAGGGAAGTAGTGAGTACAAGAATTTAGGTGAAATGAGGTGTCCGTGTAAGAAATGCAAAAACCTTGGTTTTAAAAGGAAAGCAGATGTTCAAATTCATCTTTGGTCGTATGGTTTCGCCGATAATTATTATGTATGGACGTATCACGGTGAGAAACTACCTAGTACAAATGCTAGTGAGAATCCTTACCGTGAGTTCGTGGAAAATGCATTGCGTGATACTGTTGACCAAATTTTGGAGGATCGACTTAATCCTGATGACCTTGACGATGAAGAAGTGCGTTATGAAACCCCGAACCCCCAAGTTTCTTCGTTCTTTAAAATGTTAGAGCAAGCTGAACAACCGGTGTTTGAGGGAAGTGATATGAGTTTGTTGCAAGCAGCTGCTACGTTGTTATCAATCAAATGTGAGAACAACATATCTCTTAGATGCGCTAATAGTTTTGTGTCGTTCGTTGGTGACATAATTCCAAAGGAAAATCAAATGGCGCGCAATTTTTATGAGATTAAAAAAGTTCTGAAGGGACTCCAACTTCCCCATGAAAAGATTGATGCATGTATCAATGGATGCATGCTTTTCTGGGAGGAAAATTCTAATCTTGAAGAATGTACAAAGTGTCGTGCATCTCGGTATAAAGGTAAAAAGAATTCAAGTGGGAAGCGAATTCCATGTAAACCAATAACTTATTTCCCGCTTGCGCCAAGGTTACAACGACTATATGCAACCAAGCACATAGCAGGTGAAATGAGTTGGCACTACAAAAACTCTCGATTAAGAGAAAGGGGGACAATGGCACATCCAAGTGATGGAGAAGCGTGGAACCATTTCGATAGAGAGCATCCAGATTTTGCAAGTGAACCCCGGAATGTTAGGCTAGGTTGGTGTACGGATGGATTTCAACCTTTTGGGCAGTTTGGGACGAAATACTCTTGTTGGCCCGTGATTGTGACTCCGTACAACTTACCTCCTTGGTTATGCATGAAGAGACAATTTCTGTTCTTGTCTGCTAGTTCCCTGGTCCTAAGAATCCGAAAACAAATTTAGATGTTTTCCTCCAACCGTTGATCAAAGAGTTGAAACAACTTTGGGAAACCGGCGTGGACACCTATGATGTCTCTAAGAAACAAAATTTTCAATTAAAGGCTGCATTAATGTGGGCGATCAACGATTTCCGGCATATGGCATGCTTTACGGTTGGTCCACAAGTGGATATCGTGTCTGTCCTTATTGTCCAGAAAATGATCATAGATCTTTTTGGCTTAAAAATAGCAAAAAGGTTAGTTGGTTTGATTGTCACCGTGAGTTCTTAACACCGATCATCCTTTCCGCGACAATTGTAAGCATTTTCTTAAAAACAAAAAACCTGAGAATCGCATAGCCGCATCGAAACTAACGGGTGATGAAGTGTGGGAATCCGTAAAAGACTTGCCTAAAATAGTTGATGCTTCTGATAAAGAATTGAAAAGATTGAAAGATCAGAATGAAGGTTGGTGGAAACAAAGCATATTCTGGGAACTTCCCTATTGGAAAACGTTGCTGATTCGACACAACTTGGATGTTATGCACATTGAGAAAAAATTTTTTGAACAACTTATCAACACCATCATGGATGTACCAGGTAAAACTAAATTTGACACTAAGGGTAAAGAAGACTTTAATGAACTTTGCTATAAACGGACCACATCATCTAGGTTTGTTTTATCAAACGCGGAAAAAAGGCTCTATGTGATCAGGTTGCTAACTTAAAATTCCCGGATGGTTATGCTTCAGATTTGAGTCGGTGTGTTGACCATAAAAAGATGGTGTTACATTCCATGAAAAGTCATGATTGTCATGTCTTTATGGAACGACTACTCCCCGTTGCCTTGAAAGAGTTGCTCCCGACAGGTCCTTGGAATGCAATAACTGAGATAAGCCAATTTTTTAGAGACCTGTGTACTTCTACGATTAGAGTTGATTCTATGGAACGTCTAGAGTCAAACATTGCGGAGATAATATGCAAGTTAGAGAAGATATTTCCCCCGTCTTTTTTCAATTCCATGGAGCATTTGCCTCTTCACCTACCTTATGAAGCAAAAGTTGGAGGACCTGTTCAATATCGATGGATGTATCCATTTGAGAGATTTCTTAATCATATAAAAAAAAAAGATTGGCAACAAAGCTCGGGTGGAGGGTTCAATATGCAACGCTTTTTTGTTAGAGGAAATTTCAAATTTACTGTTCTTTTTTATTTCGAAGATCACATTGACACAAAAGCAAAAGACTTAGATGTTGGTGTAAATTCCGATGACCAGTTGAAATCTAAGTTACCTGAGTTATTCAATGATGACATGGGAACTACAACCGGAAAATGTATACAGAGGTACTTAACTGAGAAAGAGTATGAAGAAGCTCATTTTTATGTGCTAAGGAACTGTGGAGATTTTTTAGATACTTATGAAAAGTAAGTTAATACTTCATCATTACTCAATTGTTTTTTAATTATCAAATTAGATCGAATTTATAGGTAATTAATACATAACTAAAACATGCTTTCCCTACTTATAGGGAACTTGAGGCACATATCAAAATCAATTTTCCTGATGTCACATCCTCTGATGATGTTTGGGCATCACATGAGAAAAGTTTTCCGAAATGGTTCCGAAATCAAGTAAGTGATGATACATTTTCTTTGAAATTGAACTATACATTTAGATTTCTTATTAGATATTGAAAAAAATATAACAACTTAATTAACATTTTTTATTCATAGATTGAAGGATCATCTAATAATAGCTTTAGCATTGGGTCCTAGTAACATGGTGAAGTCTTGGAGACGGTATTCCATCAACGGCTATAAGTTTCGAGCTTTTAAGGAGGAGTTGATGTTTCGAAGTCTACGTTAAGCAATGGGGTTTCTGTGAATTCAACTGAAGGGTTGGACTACTATGGAACCCTAAATGAAGTAATTGAGCTTTCTTATTATGCCGGGCAAAGGGTTTATAGGGTTATATTGTTTAAATGTGATTGGCTTGATAATTCCCCACAAGGACTTAGTATCCATAAGGTTTATGGACTTGTAGATGTAAACGAGAAAAAGAAACTTCGTGGACATAACCCATTTGTGGCAGCTTTTCAAGTCGATCAAGTTTGTTATGCTCCTTATCCAACCATTAAGAAAGGTAATCAAGGCATTCAGTGGTCCGCGGTTTTTAAAACCAAGGCAAGATCACAAGTTGATGCTCCTATTGAAGAAAGTGTCTTTCAAGAAGATGTGGTTGTGAATGATCACTCAATTTCACCGATTTTGTTGGAAGATACAGAGGATGAAGATGTATACGAAGTGACAGTGGAAAGAGGTCAAGGGGAATATGACAGAGACGTCGAAGAAGAAGGGGATGAAGATGAAGTTGAAGAACTTATTAGATACGAAAATGAGGAATCAGAGGAAGAAGTGTGAGTGCTTTTTTCAGAAGATGAACCTGTTTTGATTTGTAGTGATAGTGATAGTGAGGAGGACTAGTTGTAATTGTACAATTATTAAACATTCAATAAAATATGCCCTCCGTTTTTTATTACTTGTCGTTCTAAGCTATTTGGTTTTTTGTTTTATACATGTCGTTTTAGCTTAACATCAATAGTGTGTTTCAATTTTCAAGATTTGGTTATAAGAAACCTCTCAATTCACCCAATAAAATGCATTAAAGAAGAGGCAAGTGGTAATTAGTTCACGATTTTCCATAGTGTTTTTTTCAATTGTTTATATATACCTATGAGAAATGGTTGTTTTGAACTAACGATTTGAATTGTTAACATGCAGTGATTATGCCGAACATTTTTCGCCGTATGATTGGGAGCAATAGTAAGGCAAATGCATCTCAACGGAATCGGGAGGACGACGAGGTTGAGGATGAGGAAAATCCTGAATTTCCATCGAGATAGACGGGAGAACATGCGGGTGATTCTCTCGGAGGCCCGTGCTCGGCCAGATCATTATTGGTAAGTTTATGTTAATTTTTCTTAAGTTTAAAAAAACTTAACATTTACGTTTTAATTTCAAATATTTATGTGTTTTTCAGGTGGGATGACGAACCAATCAAGAAATATGTTACTTGGTCATTCACCTGTAACACAGGAGATGAGTACTTCACTAGGTGGGGTGAAGCGAGTAACGCACAACGTCGGAATATGTGGAATTACTTTGCGGTAATTATGTTTTTCAATAATAATTTTCTTAAGTTTATAATAATTTTCTTAAGTTTATAATAATTTTCTTAAGTTTATAAGAATTTTCCAAAGTTTTATATAACTAATTTCACACTTGTTTTTTGAAACAGACTCATGTAAGATCCATCGATCGTGGGTATGATCCTATTCCCCGAGTGGCGGCGAGGGTAACGAGGCGGATTACCACTCTTATCAATGGAATAAAATATAACAAGAAACCGCCAAAGTGGGTGCCTGTTTCTTGGTTGGAGAACCTTAGTAATAGGCCAAATGATGCTACTTTTGCCAAACATTCGAAAATCAACACGGCAAATAGGAAGTCGGGTGGGAAAGATGGGAAAGCATTGGGCACCCACACTCTTGGTCGGAAGAGTTGCTCCGATGCTTTCAAGGAATTGGTAAGTATTGTTTATATTGCTTTTAAAAAGTGGTTAATATATATGATTGACAAAAATATACTTGATTTTACTTGTTTCCATAATAATTTCAGGGTCAAGAGGCCACCCCCACAAGATGTTCATGAAGACGAAGAAAAATAAGAAGGGCGAGTGGGTTAACCCTCGAGCGGCTGATGTTGAGGTAAATTCTTGAATTTAATTTAATATTTATTTTTATTACAAAGAACGATAATCTCTTTCTTATAAAGATAGGTATATATATATATCATTTACGACGATTTTCTATTTTTTTTTTCGGGGTGATTTCCAAGAGGAGATGAGCCACTATTGCCACTGACAGTCTCACGACGAGATTCGGGCCTACTACAAGGTCAGGGAGGATTTGACAAGAAGAACCGGATGTTTGGGACGGGACCTACGGGGGCCCAAATATGGTATGATCTTCCTCCTAACAAAGCTGGCCGACGGTCTTTATCTTATGCTCCTAGCATGATTTCACAGCTTTCCACCCAAATGAATGATGAGCGATCCGCTCGAGTTGCTCTTGAAAGACAGGTTCGTGAACAGGCTGAAGAAATGGCGGCAATTAGAAAGGCTTGGGCTGATTTGCAAGCATCTCAACCCCCAAACACGTGTTCCCAATTTACTCCACATAGACGGGATGACTTTGGGGGTGGTGATGACGGGTTTGGAGGTATTGGTGGTAGTTTTATTGACCCTATAAACACTTAGAGCCTTTAAGTTAGAGCCTTTAGGTTAGAGCCTTTAGGTTAGAACTTTAGTTTAGTTAGTATTGTCGTCTAGTAAGTATGAAAGACATGGTAAAACAATTCTCTGTTTAATTTGTAAGACAATGTACAAATTTGACGATGTTTTTATGTAAAACAATTTGCGTCCCCTTCTCTTTTGTTGTCTATTGATTCCCGCATTAGCGGTCGACGTGAAAATGGATTCCCGCTTGGCGGTCGACGATTGGATGTGTTTTGCATGTTTTGTTTATATTGGAAACGATGCAAATAGGCATCGTGGCTGGCAGCAGGCTGTATTTGAAACGATGCAAAAAACGCATCGTGGCTGGGCAGCAGGCTGCTGTTTCCTGGCCTGTTATTTAATACATCTGACGGAAATTCCGTCAGTAATTTTATTTTACCGACGGAATTTCCGTCACTGCGTTTTCCTCCCCATTTTCCAGATTTAACTAGAAACTTCCACGTGTCCCACAAACTGACGGAATTTCCGTCAGTAAAATTAAAAAACTGACGGAAATTCCGTCACTTGTCCTCTGTTAATTTGATTTCAGATACTTACGTGGAATGCCACGTGGCGGAACACAAATGACGGAAATTCCGTCGGAATGCTAAACACCTTGTGGAAATTCCGTCACTATGTACCTATAAATAAAGACAGATTTTCCGTCAAATATCCGCCAGTTTTTTGGAAGACTGACGGAAATTCCGTCAGTACAAGTATTTTACTGACGAAATAAGCTGACCTCTGATTCCTGACGGAATTTCCGTCAGTAAATTGAAATACCGACGGAAAGGCCGTCAGTATGGGCTTTATTTTTCCGTCAGTTTCCCGCTTTTTCCTGTAGTGGTAAGGATATAGATGTGCTTTCTTCATGTGATGATTCAAGTGATAACTTATCGGAGAGTTTCATTGAAATAAAAGATAAAGAGGCACCCGTATCAAATAGTACCAAACAAGGAACATCAAAAATAGAAAATGTACCCGTAATGATATCGGGTGTGCCTCTGCTCGCTCGGCTCATGACAAAAATCCGGCCTTTCGGCCTCTGCGGGGCGACGGGGAGTAGTATAAGCCGTCACCTTCTTCTCCGGGCAAACATTGGCCTTGTGGCCCGGTTTGTTGCAAGAAAAGCATATGATAGGATCAACGAAGCATTTACCGGGATGTCTTTGGTTTCTTGCGATTATAGCACACTCGCTCTTTAGCACCTTTATTGTTGTTAAAAGTCAAGATTGACCACCCCGGTTAACTTGCACAAGAGGAACAAATCTCCTCTTGTTTGGGTCAGAGGGAGAAGAGGTGAACCTGGGTGAAGGAGTATAGGGCCTAGAAGATGGATATAAAGGCCTCTTACCAAGACTGGAACTGGTTCCACGAGCTTCATTTTCAATGTCTTTCAGTGCATTCTCAGCCCACAAAGCATCATTGTAAATTGAAACAAAGCTGGTGGAGTCCCGGCGGACCATGCTTTTGATTTTAGGAGAGAGCTTTTCAAGATAAAAGAATGCTTTTTCGTTGTCATCCTTCACCAATCTAGTAGCATAATGAGCCAACTCGTTGAATTTATCAGTGAAGGCCTGAACAGGAAGGCTTCCTTGCTTTAATTCCATGAATTCTTTCAACTTCTGCTGTTTAAGTTCTTGCGGATAGAATCGGGCCTCCACTAATTACTTGAAACGTTCCCAGTCAAATCCCGGTTCAGATGAAACGGTAGGCCCAGTCATGGACCACCATCGATCTGCTTCTCGTACTAGGAAGTGAGATGCCAGCTTCACTTTATGTTCCTTCTTAACATCATACAACGTAAAGCTTTTCTCTAACTCTCGAAACCACCTCGTAAGAGCAACTGGATCAATTTCTCCACCATATGTGGGAGTGTTGATTCGGGTTAATTGGTTAGCCTGTAACACCCCCTCATACGAAGGTGCCTTACCAGGACCACCCTACCATGAAAGTGCGTTACCATCTCGGTTTCCCGAGGTTAGTATATACCAAAGCGTCTGAATTGAGCATCATTATTAAAGTAATGTAAAATGCAAAGTTTACAATATCCAAAACCCAAATACTGTCTAACGAAATACAACTTCAAAGTCTTAATAATAATAAAAGAAAACTCGCTAAGACTCAGACGGTGATGTTATGACTCGTGGTGGCAAATCTCCCAAGATAATCCCCAAGCTCTCACTAGCAAAACCTGTCAAGCCTGCTCACCATCCCCGAATGGATCACCGCAGATTCCACAAACAACAACGGGGTCAGTATTATGCAACAAACAAGACAAACAAATGCAATACTCGTCTGATCATCATCAACTCCCAATCACCCAAGCTCACATAGTAACCGACTACACACTAAAGTGTGTAGCCCTGCCAGATTACCCATCGCAACAGGTAATCCTCGCCGCCAGTGGGTGACCGCAGCCGATCCCACCTAGTCCAGCTCCTCAACGAGCGACAACGATCCCTGTCTCTTAATGTGCACATCCCCTCCCGTGGCGGGTTCCACGGAGGGCGAACTACGGTGTGAAGCCACTCCCGCAAGTGACTCCACCACAATCACAATCACATGACATTACTGTCATCTCAATCCCCTCACACCAACACTTTGTCACAAACAATCTCCATACTACGATGATCAACAGACAACGATAATTACAACAACATGTCATGTAAAGCACAGTAAACTGAGTAGGGAAAACCCTACCTTAGCAATCACAGCAGTATGCAACACGGACAATCAAAAAGGCTCCTCTACGAAGTCTTCTCCTATACAATGATCATACAACACAATTACACTTTGTAAAATTCCCAACATCCCCTTCCCATATAAATGTACAGTAACCCAAAAAGATGCAATAATTACAAAGATAGAACTTACCAACAGTGCAACAAGAACTTATACGCAAGAATCACCGCAATTACCCACACAAAGATGCTACGAAATGCTCAATGGAAGGATTAGGGAATGATTTGGGTATGATTAGGGTAACGTAGAAATGATAATGCTGTGAACAATGATATTAGAAACTGGCGCGGAAATATAAAATACCCTAATCACTCCTTAATCAAACCGTCGAAATATAACTTCACCAAACCGGACACTCGGTCGAGTAAGTGCATACTCGGCCGAGTGTCCAATACTCGGTCGAGTATTCACTATACTCGGCCGAGTATTCCTCGGCAGAACCAAAATAACACGCACTCAGAGCGCTACTCGGCCGAGTAGGCTCTACTCGGTCGAGTAGGCTCCAAAGAAAATCCGTAGTGTTACAATCTTTCCCCCTAAAAAGAACTTCGTCCCGAAGTTCACACTCTACTACAAGCAAGCACAACCCCACGACACAAGACTCTAACAATCATATGAGACAACTCAAAGGAACTATACAAGCATCACAACAAGTTACCCCAAACGCATCTCCCGACTCGAACCAAACAAAGCAAAAGAAACAACAAAACACCATCGCGACCATCTCCTACCCCTCTAAAAAGACAACGGTTACGTCCCCGTAACCAAACATACCTGATCAAAAAGGTTAGGAAAACGGTCTCGCATAGCTTCCTCGGGTTCCCATGTGGCTTCCTCCACATTATGATTAGACCAAAGGACCTTGAGTAAGACCGTCTCACCATTCCGGGTCTTACGAACCTTGCGATCAAGAATCTCCTTAGGAATCTCGGCATAGGACAAGGATTCATCGAGTTCAATGTTCTCCATCTCGAGGATGTGCGACGGATCACTCACATATTTCCGAAGTTGAGACACATGAAAAACATTGTGCACTCTATCCAAAGCTGGTGGTAAAGCTAACCTGTAGGCTACCTCGCCAACACGGTCCAGAATTTCATAAGGACCTATAAACTTTTGGCTTAGCTTACCCTTTTTCCCAAACCTCATAACACCTCGCATAGGTGACACTTTCAAAAGCACCTTGTCACCTACCGCGAACTCAATGTCCCTGCGGTGTAAGTCGGCGTAGCTCTTCTGACGATCTTGAGCTGCTCTCATCTTTTGGCGAATCAACTGGATTTGCTCAACCATATCTTGAACCAATTGTGGCCCTAAAACCACTGTCTCGGAACTATCATCCCAACAAACTGGACTTCGGCATTTCCGGCCATACAAAGCTTCAAAAGGTGCCATCCCAATGCTTGTATGATAACTATTATTGTATGAAAACTCAATCAAATCAAGTCTGTCTTCCCAACTGCCTCCAAAGTCCATAACACATGCCCTTAGCATGTCTTCTAAGGTCTTGATGGTCCGTTAAATCGACCATCGGTTGCTTGATGAAAAGTGTACTCATCTTCGAGCGTTGTACCCATCAACTCTTGCACTTCTTGCCAAAACTTTGATATGAACCTCGCATCACGATCGGAAACAATATCTTTCGGAATACCATGTAACCGAACCACATGCTTTCAGTAACCCAATGCCACCGCATTGCATCTTAGACCAAGTATCCTTCATGGGGACGAAATGGGCTGATTTGGTTAACCGATCCACAATCACCCAAATCATGTTGTTACCTTCTTGTGACCTAGGTAACCCCACAATAAAGTCCATGGAGATCGACTCCCACTTCCACTCGGGCACTTTGTCGAGACTGAATCTTACCTTGAGGTCTCCTTTGTTCACCTTTGACCCTTTGGCAGGTCAAACATCTAGCCACAAACTCAGCTACATCTCTCTTTATGTTCGGCCACCAAAAAGTCTTCTTAAGGTCTCTGTAAAGCTTGTCACCACCCGGGTGAACCGAATAAGGAGTGCAATGAGCCTCGGACAAGATCATTCTCCTTAACTCGCATCGTCGGAACACACCATCTCCCATCAAAACGAACACTCCCATCCGGATGTATAGAGAACCCGGAAGCGCTCCACTCTCTACCTTTGACTTCCACTCCTGGATCTTAGGATCAAGCTCTTGCTTACTTTTGATGTTTTCATACAACTCTGGCTCGATCGTCAAATCCCCGATGGTATTCCCCTCTCAAATCATAAAGATCCCCAATCTAGACATCTCATCTCTCAACTTCAAAGAAGGACATAGATGTACATAGCGAATGAACGCTCTTCCTACTCAAGGCATCTGCGACAACATTAGCTTTACCCTCGTGATAGATGATCTCCATATCATAATCTCCAATCAGCTCCATCCACCGCCTCTGTCGCATGTTAAGCTCCTTCTGAGTGTAGATATACTTTAGACTCTTATGATCAGAGAACACCTTAAAATTTGCGCCATAAAGGTAGTGCCTCCAAATCTTAAGAGCGAACACAATCGCACCCGACTCCAAATCATGAGTAGGGTAGTTCTCCTCATATTGCTTCAACCGCTCCGAAGCATAAGCTATCACTTTCCCTCCTCGCATCAAAACACAACCTAAACCGTTCTTTGAAGCGTCGGTATAGACCTCAAAGTTCTCACAACCCTCTGGCAAGGCTAGGATAGGAGCTGTGGTCAAGCGTTCTTTTAAGGTCTGAAACGCCGTTTCACAACTCTCATCCCAAACAAATCTGACTTCCTTCCTCATCAAGGATGTCATAGGCCGTGCTATGGTAGAGAAATCTTTCACAAACCTCCGTAGTAGCCGGCAAGGCCTAAGAAACTCCGAATCTCAGGAACATTCTTCGGCGATTCCCACTTGGTAACGGCCTCAATCTTACTAGGATCCACAGATACCTCCTTCTTGGATATTACATGGCCTAGAAAAGCCACTTCCTCTAACCAGAACTCACACTTGGATAACTTGGCATAGAGTTGATTTTCTCTCAAAGTCTGCAAAACTATCCTCAAATGCTCTTCGTGCTCTTCCTTAGTCTTGGAATAAACTAGGATATCGTCGATGAAAACAACCACAAACCTATCCAAAAACGGTGTGAAGATCCGGTTCATCAAATCCATAAAAGTGCTTTGGCGCATTGGTCAACCCAAAAGGCATCACTACGTACTCGTAGTGACCATAACGAGATCGGAACGCTGTTTTAGGAATGTCCTCATCCGCTATCCTCGATTGATGATACCCCGACCTCGGATCAATCTTAGAGAACACACCCGCTCCACTTAGGCCGATCGAACAAATCGTCAATCCTTGGCAACGGATACTTATTCTTCACTTTGTGACCCGATTGAGCTCTCGTAATCAATGCACACTCTCATACTCCCATCTTTCTTCTTTACAAAAAGAACTGGAGCTCCCCACGGTGACACGCTAGGCCTGATATAACCCTTGTCTAACAACTCATGTATCTGCTTCTTCAACTCAGCCAACTCTTTAGGTGCCATACGATAAGGTGCTTTGGATATAGGACCCGTTCCCGGCTTAAGCTCCACGCTGAAATCGACATCCCTCTTGGGAGGCAAACTTGGTATTTCCTCAGGAAATACATCTTCAAATTCTTTCACCACGGAAATCTCAGAAGTTGTCGGCGGCTCTACTCGGTGATCTCTCACATGACAAAGAATTAAGGCACACTTCTACCTTAAACATGACTTTAAAGTCATAACCGCTATAAACCTACCCTTAGGCTTTACCACAAACCCTCTATAGGACACCTTAACACCCTTGGGACCCTTTAAAGACACTATCTTTTGTCTACAATCTATCCCAAGCGTCATACCTACCTAGCCAATCCATCCCGACAATCACCTCAAACCCATCCTTAGGAAACTCTAACAGGTTCTTGGTAAATCTACCCCTCCAATCACCATAGATATACCCTTATATAACTTGAGACACGACACGACTCCCAGAAGGTATGAACACATCATCTTTTACAACCTCAAACTGTCCCAAACCCATAGACACAGCATGACTTTTAGACACAAAAGAATGTGTAGCCCCGGAATCAAACAAAACAAAGGACGGTACATTATTAACAAGAAAGGTACCGGTAACTACATGAGCATCATCTTGTGCTTCCTGCTTATCCATCATGAAGAGCTGTCCACTATTCTTCTGTCCTCCACCCCGAATCAAGCATTGGAGGTACTAGGCTTAGCCGCTAGAATCTGGGTGACATCATTGTTATTACGGCGCTGTAAGATCCACCACCACCGCGGTTGTAACCGCCCTGGTTACCCTGTCCACCTCTGTTGCCCCATGAACCTCCCGGTCGGTTACTAGCAAAACTCTGAGTCGGCCCCTGAGAGAAATTTCCTGATCTAGCTCTGAACCATTGCGGGCTTGTAGCTCGTGCGGTCTCGCCTTTGTGACCTATCCCACCACGGTTGAAGCACGTAAGGTTGGTGTTGTCACTTACACCCGACCTCCATTCTTTCCCCGACCACGAGAACCTCCGGAGAAAACCACTCCACTAGAGAAAGCCTTGGCATGATTGAAATTCCCTTTCTTGTTGGTTGGTGATTGTTGTTCCCGCTCTCCCGGCCTTCCTCTTTTCTCGTGCGGTCCTCTCCTCGATCTCCCTTGAGAGATCCACCATTCTCTCAGCTTGACCCGCTCTCAGATACACTTCCTTGAGGTCAGTAGCAACCCCAGCCGGCATACGACTCACGATCTTAGCAGACAAACCCCTCTCAAATCGGAGAGCCAAACCTCTCTGTCCGAGCTGCAAATCTTCCACATAACGAGATAGCTCCATAAACCGATGATAGTAATCGGTGAT
Source organism: Silene latifolia (assembly GCF_048544455.1). Classification (NCBI taxonomy): domain Eukaryota; kingdom Viridiplantae; phylum Streptophyta; class Magnoliopsida; order Caryophyllales; family Caryophyllaceae; genus Silene; species Silene latifolia. The sequence goes on from NC_133538.1 coordinate 27,761,038, forward strand.
CTGTCATCTCCTCAGACATAGTGAAAGATTCAAAGTCGGATCTCATCTTGTGTCGGATATGCTCCGGCACAAATTGCTCTCTCATAGCACTCTTCAACCCAGACCACGGAATAGCCCCTTCCTCCTGGTAGTAAGCTCTAGCATCATCCTTGACGTTCTGCCACCAAACTGCAGCTTCTCCCCTTAGGTAGTAAACTACCTGCTCAACAATCATGTCCTCGGGGCACTTAACCATTTCTATGAGAGCCTCAATCTCACGGTGCCACTTCTCGAGCAGCTTTGGTTCACCTACCCCGTCATATGTGGGAGGGTGGAAACGAGCAATGTTGATGCTAAGCTGAGTTGCATCCATCGTCTTCTCGTTTCCTTTTCCCACATTTTTGAGAGCTTCAAGGAGAGCCTCTTGTTGCTCAATCATGCGAGCAACCTCACCAATAGACATCTCTGAAGCTTGGATCTGCGCGGGAGTTCTTTTGGGCGGCATTTTGAGCTGATAAGAAAGAAAGAAACGTAAACACATGCTCAAAATTTAACACCCTTCCGCCATAAGAACACTCGGCCGAGTATACATCATACTCGGTCGAGTAAAGATAACTCGGTCGAGTACCTTCCCAGATACTCGGTCGAGTATCGACTCCAGAGACAAACGCCAAAACACCCAAAAGAACACTCGGTCGAGTGCAACAACACTCGGCCGAGTGGACGCTACTCGGTCGAGTATACACTCATACTCGGTCGAGTTATCACAAACAGTAGCAATTGCTACTTCTTATCAAACAGCACTCGGTCGAGTTTTGGCTACTCGGCCGAGTACTCCATACTCGGTCGAGTGCCTACCCTGCTCGGCCGAGTTACACTATAAAAAAAAATTTACAGATTACGATTCCCCTATCATGCTCACTATTCCCGCAGCAAATACTTAAGGATTTAAAACCGTTATAATCACGTCAACATGTAATGCATATATTAAAACTTTAACACCATATTGTAACCATATCAACATCCAATTTGCACATACGCTAAATCCAACGTTGAAATCACAACCCGTTTCATCTATTACTTCTCCCATCACAACGATTAAGAACTTCATCACACATATATGCGACTATCGACTTTTACCAACATGTATCTTCACATAAGTGCACATACAAAGCCTAGTCCTCATCACACTTTCCCCCATGTTACCGGCTCGAGTTAGTAAGGGCCAATGTGCGACTCCGGACGTCTCCCGGAGTCTTTGCGGTAGCTCCAAACAACTCTCCCCGGGTTCATTTTATTTAGACTCCCTAGGTTCATTAAATTCATTTGTTTAGGTGCCGGAATCTTCGGCTCTGATACCACTTTGTAACACCCCCTCATACCAAGGTGCCTTACCAGGACCACCCTACCATGAAAGTGCGTTACCATCTCGGTTTCCCGAGGTTAGTATATACCAAAGCGTCTGAATTGAGCATCATTATTAAAGTAATGTAAAATGCAAAGTTTACAATATCCAAAACCCAAATCTTTGTCTAACGAAATACAACTTCAAAGTCTTAATAATAATAAAAGAAAACTCGCTAAGACTCAGACGGTGATGTTATGACTCGTGGTGGCAAATCTCCCAAGATAATCCCCAAGCTCTCACTAGCAAAACTCATCAAGCCCGCTCACCATCCCCGAATGGATCACCGCAGATTCCACAAACAACAACGGGGTCGATGATACGCAACAAACAAGACAAACAAATGCAATACTCGTCTGATCATCATCAACTCCCAATCACCCAAGCTCACATAGTAACCGACTACACACTAAAGTGTGTAGCCCTGCCAGATTACCCATCGCAACAGGTAATCCTCGCCGCCAGTGGGTGACCGCAGCCGATCCCACCTAGTCCGGCTCCTCAACGAGCGACAACGATCCTGTCCCTTAATGTGCACATCCCCTCCCGTGGCGGGTTCCACGGAGGGCGAACTAGGGTGTGAAGCCACTCCTGCAAGTGACTCCACCACAATCACAATCACATGACATTACTTTGTCATCTCAATCCCCTCACACCAACATCTGTCACAACAATCTCCATACTACGATGATCAACGAGACAACGATAATTACAACAACATGTCATGTAAAGCACGATGAACCGAGTAGGGAAAACCCTACCTTAGCAATCACAAAGGATGCAACACGGACAATCAAAAAGGCCCCTCTACGAAGTCTTCTCCTATACAATGATCATACAACACAATTACACTTTGTACAATTCCCAACATCCCCTTCCCATATAAATGTACAAAGAACCCAAAAAGATGCAATAATTACAAAGATAGAACTTACCAACGGTCTGCAACAAGAACTTATACGCAAGAATCACCGCAATTACCCACACAAAGATGCTACGAAATGCTCAATGGAAGGATTAGGGAATGATTTGGGTATGATTAGGGTAACGTAGAAATGATAATGCTGTGAACAATGATATTAGAAACTGACGCGGAAATATAAAATACCCTAATCACTCCTTAATCAAACCGTCGAAATATAACTTCGCCAAACCAGACACTCGGTCGAGTAAGTGCATACTCGGCCGAGTGTCCAATACTCGGTCGAGTATTCACTATACTCGGCCGAGTATTCCTCGGCAGAACCAAAATAACACGCACTCAGAGCACTACTCGGCCGAGTAGGCTCTACTCGGTCGAGTAGGCTCCAAAGAAAATCCGTAGTGTTACATAGCCACCCAAGTATAGGTGCCTGGAGTACCCTCAGGAGGCGGAGGAGGAGGAGGAGCTTGTTGATTCTGCTGGTTTTGTTGGTTTTGGAGGATTTGAGTAAGAGCTAGTAAAATAGCATCATCAACTCTTCTTGGCGGAGCCATCTTGCAAAAGAGAAAATTTAATTAGTACTTAACAATTAGAAATCACAAACAGACTACCACATAAAATCCTAAATCTACCCATCCTACCCATCTCTCAAGTTTATTATTTAAAGGTCAAGTGATTTTAAGTGGGGTGCACAAACGTGCGTCGGGAGCAACAAGCTCTGATACCAACTGTGACACCCTCTTTTTTAGCGTTAAATAAACACGTAAATTCTACAGAAAAACTGACAGGATATGTTTGTAATTGGTTCAACTAGATAAAACCCGTAATTTTAAAAACTTTTCTAAACCATTCACAAACATTTCCAAATGAAGAGTGCCAAAACCTGCAAATACTAACAAACTAATTTACATAACATAGCTAAAATCGCGAGAATATAGTGATACAAACCAAAGTAAAAGAGGGAGACATATGTCCCTCAAAAATATATACACAACCATATGTTTAAAGGTTTACTACAAAATATAACCAAACTAGGTCCAAGGTTCTTTTGCTCACTAGCTCGTCCGTGTACCCCATCTAATCATCATCAACCTGTCAATCGCATTTTATACAAACACGAAAGCCACAATTCAGTGGGGAGTAACTTCGAGTCCTCCCAGCCACGAAATGTCATATTTAATGTAACATGTAAACAACATGATAAATAATTTAATTATCAAGTATTCTAACATATGAACACTAAACTGACCAATTTATGCTATCATGTGAAACATATAACAAACAGTAATTCAAACTTTATCAATTGTAACCGGCTTGCATCTCACCTATTACAATTCATAAAATCACCATACAAGATAGGACAATATATCAAAGACAGGCATAAGTTCTTAGCACGGTCAATAGTCACTCTGTAACTCGAGTCTATACCACGAGGTAGGGACGGTAATCGGACCGGTATCTTGGCTAAGAGGTTCTATCAAAACATGGCCAAGACACAACACAACCCTAGTCCTAAATCTGCGCAGACCTAGACATGCGGATACCCACCACCGCACCCAAGACCCACAATTTTTTTTAAACAAAGTGAGTACCCTAAGGAGTCCACCAAAGGGTTGGCTAGTACTTAAGCTGACCACTTACTCTCAAAATAAGTACGAGGTCATGCCCCAACTTGGATATAAACCCACCAAGTCAGGAACACAAAGGCTATTAAGCAGTGAACATATACTCGTCAAAGACTATAAAGGCCTATCTGTGACAAACACAACAACCTGCAAGAAGTATTCAATACCAATTCCATTTCAAGCAATATTATCAATATTAAAGGTTTCAGGGAATCTAGGGCCGTTTCTACAATATAAGAAACCATTCAAATCAACTAACAACACATGTGAAATAAAAACATAATAGATGGCCTAAAACAAGAATAAGGCCAATTATCCCATTTACACAATAATTTCATCCAACCGAATTTTTACCCATGACCCCACCTGCGGCAGTGCACGGGTTCAATCGCGTGACCAATCACACAATTGATGACATCGATTCGATCAAAGGGACTAAGGGCTCGATTTTCGGCATAATCATCCAAACATTGCAATTATCGGTATAAAATTCATTTCAAGCATATTCATTACAATTTCATCTCATAACCTATCCTAACATGTGCAAACTACCAATATAAGCATAATTTTACCATCAACATTATATTTACTACTAACATTATTCATTTCTTAAGATTACCCATATGTTACTTATACTAAATATAACATTAATAAACCCGAAACGACGAACAACGCATGAAAAATCGCGAAAACAAGCAACGGGCCAACCCGGGCCAACCCAGGGCTGCCGTGGGCCTGCATGGGCCTGCTGGGCCGCCACCCCTAATTCTCCGTTTCTCCGTTTTTGTTCATTTTAACATCGTTTTAAGCATCAATTAATCATTCCCATTTCATTTCCATACTAATATGTGAACATAAACTTACAAAAGACATAAATCTAACCCATATTTTCATGTGAAATAAACCACTCAACTAACATACACAAAATCACACAAAAAGCAAAGAATGTGACATTTATTCGTCGAGTAACTCGAAATATGTTACCTTAAGCTAAGAATGAGCAATTAGCACCTTGAACACCAAACCCTAATATACCTGCTAGCCACTATCTTCAACTATATACGAGTCTCCAAACTCGTCTTCTAAATCTTCACCTAAATAAACAATAAAAACACAATTATAAGCACTATAATCAAAACCCTAAAAATGGTGGATAAAATAAATTTAGGGCAAATGAATTTAATACATACTAGGATGTTGGAAATGAAGAGAGGATTCCCAATATGTAATCCTTATGAAATTTGGAGTAGAAACGAGTAAATTATGATGAAAATTAGCGGAGAAAGCTTAGGTTTTAATATAAAAATGGTGTTTTTAGTTTAGAAGGCTTTAGAATGTTCAAGGAAAATGAAGGTGGAAAAGAAAATATGCAAAGGGAAGGAGGGGGTGTAGGTGTGCCGCCCAAAAGGAAGGAGAGGAGCGGGATTTTCGGCGGAATTTCATTAGTCGGTTTTGGCTCGTTTCGACGATAATTAGAACCGTTTGTCAAATGCAAATTCCGATGATGCCAAAGTTCTTAAACACGAGATTACAAGAAGATTGAGTACTCATATGACCCATTTCCAAAATCGTTTGCCCAATTTTCACAAGAATTGCCATTTTTCCCGATATGCCCTTATTTCGAAATAAAAGGTTTTTACATGATTTAAACTATTTTTAAACATTTCGAAACTATCAAAATAAATACTTTACTTCAAAATATAATAGAATTATATTTCATTGAATTATTATTACTTCAAATACATTAATATTAAATTCAACTTGATTAATAAATTACTTACGCAATATAATAACGGTCCGAAATTACGGGGTGTTACAATCACCCCTCCTTTTAAAAAGATTCGTCCTCGAAACTTAGAAGGAGAAATTATAGTAAACAACATCTTAATAATATAATCATAAGAAAAAATATAGGTATCTTTTCAATGAAACGGTGATACTCTTGTTGATCAGACAAGAACATCCACATTTCATATCAAAATATAAAAATATTTCTACACCAATAAATGAGAAAACCCATTATTGGGACTTCTCCAATAACGAGATTTAACACTCATTAATGTTAAAAGCATTCAAAAATCATAAAAGCATTTTCAAAATTTTAGTTCAAAGTTCTATAATAAGAATAATATCTTTACTAATTATGATTAAATGCGGCCTAGTAACGCGGAAAAAAGTAAGAAAAAGGAATACCTTACGAGAATAATTCGGGATATTTAGCTAACATAGAAGCTTCAGTCTCCCAAGTCTCTTTTTCGACATTTCCACAACGCCAAAGAACACGGACTAGAGGTACAACTTTGCTCCTAAGTTGCTTGTTGGCTTTTTCGAGAATCCGGATTGGCCTTTCTTCAACCGCCAAGTTAGGCTCCAATTCAGGAATCTCTTCTTGGATGATATGGCTAGGGTCACTAATGTACTTCCTCAACTGAGAAACATGGAAGACATTGTGAACCTTGCTATTCGTAGTCTTAGATATCCCCGGAGACTAATATACGCCTGTTATTTTAGGACGACTATTTCTATATACCGCTCGTGCAGTAATAGATGTCGGGGGGCTGACTAAGACTTTTCAGGTAGATGATGAAGAATTGACCTTTTACCAATCTAGTGTTCGTAGGGAGCCTATGTAAGTCAATCTCTGCAATGCTATTCCCTCTAAAGACCCTGGTACGGATCCTCCAATTGACAACATTGAATCATGTGCTGCCATGTTAACACCTCCATCCCAGATAGGGAGCAATATTGAGGACCATCCTGTCATTTATGTTGTTACAGGTCTTGGCAGAGTAGACATTGGAGATACTGTTGATGAGGGTACATTGGAATTTGAGCCCATTGCCAAAGACGGTATCGAAGATAAAGGCGTTCAAGGAGAAGAGAAGGACAGGCCCGACTAAGTAAAGAAGAGAGTAAAAGCATATGTAGATGCGGACTACTCTCCTTTGATCAATTCAAGTGCATGGAGGCCTAAAGGGACGGTCCGCGATGCTGAAGGGACCTCCTCCAGGCTGTTCAAGTGTTTCGAAAAATGAGCCGTAGTGCTATTCAGCTTGTAAAAATATTTTGTAATTTTGAATTTGATAGACATTTTTATTGCATTTAGACTTTAGGAATAGACGTTAGTTTAATTAGCTTAGGACGAATTTTGACTGTGTACTGTTATTTTGGTATTTTTGCGGGAAGTATATTTTCGTTTTTTGCAGGTTGGGAGAATTTTGGATCATTGGGAAGCGTGCCAAGAGAGGCGCCCTTGATCGAACACTTTATGTGCTCGATCGAGCAAAATGCCCAAGAGGGTGTTCCTAATCGAGTAGTTCCAGTCACTCGATCGAATGATCATTTTTCAGGGGTTCTCGATCGAGGGGACCAGTTCTCGATCGAGCATATTTGAAGAGGAAAGATTCTCGATCGAGTAACTTAAAAGTTCTCGACCGAACAACAGTTCAAGCAAGAACAAAGTTCTTGATCGAGTACGTTACAAGAACTCGATCGAGCAAATTGAGGAAGCAAGTAAACGATCGAGCACCTTAAAAGTACTCGATCGAGCACTTTCAACACGTATGAGCACGAGGGAGTCTTTCTTCCCCTTATTCTATTATCAATTTCATATTTGTGTTCTTCCCCAATTCCTCGACAACCGTTAATCCCCAACTTAAATCTCAATTTTATTCCCCAAATTTACCAAAATAAATTACCCATATACTTATTTCGCATCAATTAAGCCGTTTGCCCTTAATTGCATCACAAATTTTCGATTAATTTCGGGATTTACAAGTTAGGGTTTGCGAAAAATCGAGCCAATTCGATTCATTTGAAGCTTTTTCGGTTTTAATTGTTTATTGTTGTTGGGTAATCACTCAAGTAAGTTCCTTTCTCTTATCTTTATTGATTAATTGCGATTTTTCCTTATTTTTTTATAAATTAAGGTTTCGAAAATCGGTTTGGGGAATTTTGATTGTGTTGCTTGATTGTTTAATTGGAACTTGCTTCTATTGTCGTTATGGATAGTGCTAAAGAAACCGGACCCGAGAAACCTGTTTCTGCTACCGCTCCATCTACTTCGCAGACAGTGGCCCCTGCTGCCGCCACTATCACTATCACTGTCCCAGTTACCACCACTAGTACAGCGGTGGTTACTGCTGCTAAAACCACTCATACGGTGTCAACCCCTGCTGTGTCGACACCAGTCACGACTTCTGCCCTTGTTCCTGCTGCTGTCGTTACTACTGCTGTTGTCGTTACTGGTTCACGCTCTGGGACGATTACGGGGTTTCGTGCTGTTGCTTTACGTGCCGCTGCTAGGCGCAATGCTGACACTTCCACGGAAACTTTACCTAAGTTTCCGCAGGTATGTTTTATATCCCTGTCCCACAATACTCGATTTTTAAATTTAATGGAATGTAACATGACATCAACCCGTTTCCTGTGTCGACCTTCCTTAGAGAAATTAGGAATTTTTGAGTAAGTTGTTGAGCTGCTCAACGGGACGGTAATGTCGGAATTGGCCACCTTGAAAGAGCTTACCTATCGACAATCGACCTTAGAATTCTTCAGCTCTTTTGCTTTTCACCCTGCGGCCTATGCGAGTGACCATGGAAGCAAGTGCATCACCTTTCGTCTGTTCAACACCACCTTTAATTGGACTTTAGCTGAGTTTGGGGACAGGTTGGGTTTAGTTAGTGACGGTTTTCTCGAGCCTCCTAGGAAGCTCGTGGCTCAGATTTGGCCTACACTTGCACACACTCCCTTCGGTCAGTGACGTGGTACTCATGTCCACTTACCCCCAGCCCGTTACTTTCTCCGTCTGCTAGGAAAAACCATTTTTGGTCGTCATGAGCCTAACAACGTTAATAATACAGAGTTGTCCATTTTAGCAGGGTACCTGAACATTGCTAGCGGTGCCTCGTTTATTTTTAACATTGCCTATCTGACGGCTCAACATTTTAATACTGTCGGGTCCAAATTTTCGGGAACGATAGCTTGTGGAAGGTTAGTGAGTCGCATTATCCGCGGCCCTTTCCCCGTGGTCTTAAATTTATACATAACGATAATGTCATCGACATGTCAGTCATGTCTTCTATGAACTGGCTGGCAGCTGATCATCGGACGTGGAAGATAGGCACTTCCCCGTCCGTGACTTTACCTTCACCCCCTCTACCCCGTCTTTCACCTTTAACTACTGTGACGGGTGGACTTCCACCACCTCCACCTTCTTACCTCCTTGACTTCACCCCTACTGCTTCCAGGAAGCAGAAGAGGACTTCCCCTACTGTTAGGGAAGTCGGAGAGGGGTCTAAACCTACACAGACTGGGCACACACCCGCGTCCACGTCCACGTCCATGCCCACGCCTACGCCTAAATCCTCTGTCCCTCAGCCGGCTTTACCGGCAAATTTTATTACACGTCCTACTTTTGAGGCGCCCGAGGTCATGGACCAAGGGCGTCGTGATGGTTTGTTGTTGGATATGCGTAGGAGAGTGTCTCGTATGGAGCGGGATCAGGCTCTTGTCTTATTCCCTCTTTACGAGTACCATATGAAGCGAGGTTGTCCTATTCCAGCTGGCTGGCCACACCGTTCCTTTTACTGGTACCCGGAGGAGGGGTACCCTCAGCCTGAGAGCGAGGAGGACTCGGCAGAGAGAGAGGAGAGGCTCCGAACTGAGTTAGACGCGAGAGGTCGTCAGAGGAGGAGAGGAGGAGGAGGAGGAGGAGGAGGAGGACCCCGCCAACCAGGTGGTTGACGAGGAGGGTGGTGACGAGTAGCAGCTATTATTCTGCTGGTGTATGCTGGAGGACAATGTGGGCATTTGGTTGTATTTGGTTGTATTTTACGGTCCCCTACTATTCTGCTGGTGTATGCTGGAGGACAATGTGGGCATTGTCTGTTTTGGTTGGGGAGGGTAATACATCCTTTGAGTCTGCATTTGCATTTATTTTTTTGCATTCACGTTTATTGCATTTTTGTTTACATTGCCTTTTATTTTCAAAAAAATGAACAATCAAAAAAAAATAGAAAAATTCAAAAATTCAAAAACAATTTCACGTTTAGTTTTGCATATAGGTTGAGTCGGAACTGTGTATTTTGATGATGAAATTGCACTACTTTTAGTCTTTTTACTTAAGCCTTGCATAAACTAATATTATTTTAACATAGTCATTCGCATAATCTACGAGTTAATGTTGAAATTTAGCTGAACAAATAGACTTGACCTGAAATGTTGGCAACCTACTCATATTTTCTAAGGATTTAGAGCCTTAAAACTGGTGTCATTCATGACCAGTTCATGTAGGATTGTGAGTAGTTACTCCTTGCATAACATGTATCATTAATTTGCATAAGTATCAAATTCAATTGCTTATTGCCTGTATACATTCGGGTTAGTGGTTGGTGTCATATGCAGGGAGGTGCTTATATTCCCTTTTCTTCCAGTTTTACCCATTAACTCCACATTTAGCCAAATTTGCCTTTTGACCCTTAACTACATCCAAATTTAGCCTGCCTTGTCAAGCTAGTTTACTGATTATTTTGCGGTATTTTGTCTATTGAGCCGGATTTGGTTTGTATTGATTATCGGGAGTTGGTAATGTGAAGAAGAAAAATGATTAAAAAAAAAGATGTTGAAAAAGAAAAAAAAGGAGAAAAATCAAAAAAAAAACCGAGAAAAAAGAAATGAAAAAGGAAAAATGAAAGAATTTGATGATATGGTTTTTATTTCTATGTTCTTATTCTATATCTTATGAGGAGTTGGTGTTATTCGGTTTGGTGAGTTTGTATGCCGAATTAATGGTATTGTGCTTAATTTTGATGGATTAGAAGTGGATTTGTTTAATTTGGTTTTGTTTAGGTAGTTTGCTTGGCTATTACCCTCACATTCCCAAAAATATTTTGCCTCTTCTTACCTATTGCCTCACTTTTCCATATTTTTGTAAGCCCTCGGCTGTGATGGGACCATGTTTGGTTGGAATGTATGTGTACGGTAGCTAGAATTGTTTTTTATACTATATTGCATGCATGTTTATGTCGGTCGTAGCTTAGGTGAGCGACAATATTTCTTCCACTCTTACAGTTAACTAGATTTCATGCCCGGGTGTTGCCCGGGTAATATCATAACAATGGCTTCAAAATACTCCATTTGTTCAAGCCAATTCTATATGTTTGTTCAATATATATGAGGTTTAATTTAGTTTAACGTATGAAATTGACTTGAAAACATGAAGTATTTAGGTCTCGTTTGGTTGCCCTCTCAAAAATGGGTGAATTGGAAAATCCCATGAATTGGAAAAATGAGGGATGTTTGGTTACCCCAAATCATGGGATTTTCTTTTTCCCATGAATTCCCAACTCCTCCATAATGGAGGAGTTTAATTACCTAGCCCTCCCTAGGTAATTGGAAACTCCCGTGTCAATTTAATTCCAGGATGTCAACCAAACGAGTTTTGGGCAATTCACATGAATTGGCCAATTCACGTGTTTTGTAAAATCATGGGATATTAATTCCTGTATGGCAACCAAACGAGGCCTTATCATAAGGTATTGTGGTTGGTTTTAAAAGGCTCGCTGATTTGTGAACGATCATTTATTTGCGCAGGGCCACTTTATGTGCTCAACATTAAAAATAAAAACATATTTTGCATAACATATCATGTTGACCCATAATTGTATGCTAATATCCAAATTTGTTCTGAAATGCAAGGTTTTTAGGATTAGAAAGATCGAGTTGATATGAAATTGATGTCGATTTCGATTGAATTATCAATGTATTCCTCCTGAAACTGCATGTTTGAAAAGTATCTGATTTAATAGGATTGGGAAAAAAACTTATGACGAATGATTTTAATTTATTGTAATTAAGATAAATAATCAATTTATTGATCACTTTCTTATAATTAATAGTATATTACAAATATTTATTTTTTAATTCCTCACTCAATCCCTCTAAACCCAAATACAACATGCATCCTGCGTGCATGAAGTTCAAGATTTACTCCCTCTGTAAAGACCAAGGAAAGAGAATCAGTAAACGTACTTAACTTTTCACATGTCGATAAATGATCTACAATAAATGATCTGCAAACAAGTGTAGAACAATTACTATGATTTGTATATTATACAACACATCTGACAACTGTGAAATCAAAATGAGTTCAAAAATGTAACATATTGAAACCTGAGTGTGAAAGACAACAGTTGGGTTGGTTGGGTTGGGGTTGGGTCAAACAGTTGGGTTTGTTTGGGTTAGGTCAGTGTAGGTGGGGTTGGGTTGGTTTGGGTTAGGTCAGTCTAGGTTAGGTAGGGTTGGTTTGGGTTAGGTCAGTCTAGGTTGGGTTGGGTTGGTTTGGGTTAGGTCAGTCTAGGTTGGGTTAGGTTTGGTCAGTCTAGGTTGGGTTGGGTTGGATCGGGTTAGGTCAGTCTAGGTTGGGTTGGGTTAGGTTAGTCTAGGTTGGGTTGTGTTGGGTTAGGTCAGTCTAGGTTTGGTTGGGTTGGGTTAGGTCAGTCTAGGTTGGGTTGGGTTAGGTCAGTCTAGGTTGGGTTGGATTGGGTTAGGTCAGTCTAGGTTGGGTTGGGTTAGGTCAGTCTAGGTTGGGTTGGGTTAGGTCAGTCCAGGTTGGGTTGGATTGGGTTAGGTCAGTCCAAGTTGGGTTGGGTTGGCTTAGGTCAGTCCAGGTTGGGTTGGGTTGGGTTAGGTCAGTCCAGGTTGGGTTGGGTTGGGTTGGGTTAGGTAAGTCCAGGTTGGGTTGTAATTGGGTCAGTCCATGTAATTGGGTAATTGGGTCAATCCAGGTAATTGGGTCAATCCAGGTAATTGGGTAATTGGGTCAATCCAGGTTGTTGGGTTGGGTCGGGTTAAAACCCGTGTCAAATGGATCGGGTTAAAACCCGTGTTAAATGGATCGGGTTAAAACCCGTGTCAGATGGGTCGGGTTAAAACCCGTGTCAGATGGGTCGGGTTAAAACCCGTGTCAGATGGGTCGGGTTAAAAACCGTGTCAAATGGGTCGGGTATAAAACCGTGTTGGGTTGAGTCAGGTTAAAACCCGTGTTGGGTTGAGTCAGGTCAAACACCAAAAATGCAGCAATCTTGAATGACAACAGATTCTAAACTCAGTTTTTCAGATTTTTAGGCAATATTTTCAATAACAGTGATAAATAATCAAGACTAACATAACAACTCAATTAAAAAATTTAACATCTCTTTTAAAACAGATGACTTAACATGAATTAGATCCGACATCACAGATCGATTATATTACGGAAAAAAATGCAACAAATATTAACAAAAAATGATTTTAAGTTGTTTATAGCATGTATATCAAATAAACTTTTAGATCTAATAAAAAGTCGCATTTAAGCAAGAAGTGAAATTGATCTTTAGTAAAATATTATGTGTCGACTTTCTGATGTGACCATAATTGGCGCATATTTAGCCCCCGAATTACCATTGTTTCTATGCTTTTTAGTGCCTATTTGGGTCATTTCTTATCTTTAGTTCTTTGTTTTGCATATTCTTTGAGATTTTGATCCCTTGGTAGGAAAGGAGTAAGAATCTTGCATTTTCATGGCAAAACAAGGCTAAATTGATCATATTCAATGACCAAGCATCAAGGAGAGACAAGACTAGAAGGCCTTTGTACATAGCATAGTAGAAGAACATTGTTGAGAAAAGGATCCTTGAGTCCCCAAGGAAATCCCCAAGGAATTCATGAAGAAAAGGGAAGAAAAAGAAGAAGGAAAGTTGCTGAACTACAATCCGAACGGATTGTAGAGAATCCGTCCGTCCTCGCCAATCCGAGCGTCCCACAAAGGAATCCGATCGGATTCCCCCTCGCCAATCCGAGCGTCTTGCCCAAGAATCCGCTCGAATCCCTCAGCCCAGATCCGGCCGTCCCGACTCCCATCCGCACGGATCGCAAAGACAAAGACGTTTTCATTCCTCAAGCATCGATAAGAGAAGCCCTTCTCTCGGATAATCCCGGAGGCTCCTTGCTCAACTTAAAAGTGTAATTACTAGTTTAGCCCTTAGTTAACCCTAATGCATCCTCCCTAATTTTCACTATAAATACCCCATTAGTCTAATTAGAGGAGCATGTTCTTCTTATCAATAATTAGTGTAGTTAATATCAATCAAATCTCTCTTCAATATTGTAATCAAATATTAATCAAGTTTTAATCCAAGTTTTAGTTCTTTAATCTCTCTCTTGTTCTTACTTTATTTTGGGTAATTGAAGATTATTTGGGTTATTATTGGGAGATTGACAACCTCTCAATCTAGGATTCAAGTACTTCTATTATTCTTGCTTTATTATTGGAATCATTAGTAGGTATAATCTCTTAATCCCTTTTTAATTATTGCTAATTACTTTCATTTATTCATCATGTTTCATTATGTTAGTATGATTGACAACCTTTCTAGCATGATCAATATGATAATGAGTGAGTAGTCTCTTAGCTAGGGTTTAATGGGTGATTAGGGAAACCAACATGGGGAATGATTCATGCTTAAATTAATATGCTTTCATATCTTATTTGCTTGCTTGTTTTGATCTTAATACATGCACATGTTATATTTGATGAAATGCTAAGCCTATGAATCCTTGCATTTACTATCATCTTCTATCCTTTCAACTTGACTTGTAAGACATAACCCAACTCGAGTCTTGTTAGACCATGCATGTGTTAAGTAGGGAAGATTAAGTCGACTTGTAGGTGTTGTAAAATCCAAGAGATTCGCTCGGGACCCAAACTTTCCTAGGATTGTAAGATATAACCCAACTCAATCCATCACAACAATAATTGCTTGCTTATAATTTGAGAACATGTTTGTATGATCATATCCCATGATTCCCCTATGAACCCATGACACCCTAGTGCTTTTAATCAATTGTTTACACCCTTATTTTATTTACCTTGTTAGTTTATTTTCATTGCTATCTTAGTTTAGTAACCTTCTACATCAACCCAATTTGTGACACCCCTAGACACCACTAGTTACAATAGAATCTTCATTTCAATACCCGTCCCTTGGGATCCGACCTTTACTTGCCTCTTTACTAATTGTAGAGTTGTTTGTGAAGTATAAATTGTGTTTTGTATCGACAATTGACCAACGACCACATATGCTTAATTGTGAACACCAAATGGCTCCGATCAAAAATGGCGCCGTTGCCGGGGACGGTGTTTAATTGATTTAATATTTCTTTTATTGTTTTTAGTTGTGTTTTTTTTTCACCTTGGGGAAGTAAAACTCCTCAAGGTTTGTTGTAATTGTTTTTGAGTTGTTTGATATTTTGCATGTCTAGAAGGTTACACAGAGATTTGTTACCTTTTGACCGTGAAATCGAAAGAACCTTGACGAATAATAGGAGACTTGTTAGGAGGAATTTGGGAGGTGTTGGTGAAGTTGTTCAACCCACTAGTGAGTTTGTCAATCCTTTCGCAATAGAAGGAGAAGAGAACCCATTAAACAATACCACACAAAATCCACCTACAATGCCTAAATTCTCGTCACACTCTATACCCACCGAGGAGGATTTACCAAATGGTACTCCTACCCCACAACATCTTACCGGAAACTTTATTGCCAAGTCCGCCTTCATTCAACTAGTTGAGAGGAGCCAATTCGGGGGAATGCCTAGTGAGGACCCTCATTCTCATATGGAAACCTTTTGCGATTATTGTGAAGCTATCTCTCAAACGGGCGTGACTCAAGACCAAATAAGATGGGTCTTATTTCCTTTTTCGTTAATCGGCACCGCAAAGCAATGGTTGAAGGGCCTTGATAAGGCCACCCTTGGAATAGATTCTTGGAAGAAGCTAGCTCTAGCTTTCTACAAAAAATTCTACCCACCAGAAAAGACCAATATGCTAAGAGCTCAAATTACGGGTTTTAAGCAAAGGGATGAAGAGTCTTTGTATGAAGCTTGGGAGCGGTTCAAAGGTATTTGTCGCTCATGTCCTCACCATGGACTTAGCGAATGGTTTTTAGTGCAACAATTTTGGAATGGTTTATATGAAGATTCTAGGAACATTCTCAATATGGGATCAAATGGAATGTTCACCGAAGTTGATGACAATCAAACATGGAACAAGATTGAGGAAATGGCGGTCCATAATTCACAATATAGTAGGCCTCATGAAGGCTACTAGAGGAGGAAAGTATGAAGTGGACACCGTTACTCAATTGGGTGCTCAACTTAGTGCTCACATTGACACAATCAACTTGAAGTTTGAACAAGCTATGGCTAGACTTGAGGAAAACTCAAAATCATCAAAGCATCATGTCAATGCCATGACGGCATCCTCATCAATCCCAAGCGGGATATGTGAGAATTGTGGAACCTTGGGTCATGACTCAAGTGAGTGTAGGGGAACAACCGAACAAGTTAATGCTTTCCAAGCTTACAAAAGTGGTACCCCTTATTCAAATTTTTACAATGAAAACACCAAGTTCCATCCAAATCTCTCATACAAAAGCCAAAATGCTCAAAACCCTCAAACAACATACACTCCACCACCCATGAGAAATCAAAATCAAAGACCCTTTTTCAATCAAAACCAAGGTTACCAAAATCAAAATCCATACAATCACCACAATGACCAAGGTTTTGATGTCCAAAAAGCGGTCCTCCAAATGCAAAAGAATCAACAAGAATTTTTCACCCAAATGCAAAAAGATAGCCAAGCAAAAGACACCACCATCAACAACATTCTAGCTCACACCAAGATGTTGGAAACACAATTAACTCAACTAGCATCTTCTAGCTCACAAAGACAAAAGGGGCAATTACCACCACAAAGTAATCCCCCTAGACATGAAACGGTTAGTGCCATTCACTTGAGAAGTGGTACAAGGTATGAAGTACCGAAGGAGCAAGTTGAGGATGAAGTTGTGAGAGCTAGTGAGAATGAAGTTGTGGTGCAAGGTCCCAAAGAAGGGGAATCATCAAAAGAAGAAAGCTCAAAGAAAAATGAAGACAAAGCCAAAGAAAAGGAGCCCATTGTGATTAGACTTCCTTTTCCAAGTCGTCAAGCCAAGCCTAAATTTGATGATCAACTTGGAAAGTTCATGGAAATTGTGAAGAACTTAGAAGTCTCAATTCCTTTCACGGAATTAATCAATCACGTTCCGGCCTATGCAAAGTACATGAAAGATATCCTCACAAAGAAGAAGTCAATCCGGAAACTTGAGACTATCGCCTTCACTAAGGTGAGTAGTGCCATACTTCAAGGGAGTTCACCTCCAAAGTTAAAGGATCCGGAAGCTTCTCAATACCGTGTACCATTGGCGACACAACGATCAACAAAGCCTTATGTGATCTAGGGGCTAGTGTGAGTGTCATGCCGTACTCGGTAAGTAAAAGGTTGGGAATGGGAGAGCTTAAATGTACCAATATCACTCTTCAAATGGCCGATAGATCGAGGAAGACACCGCTAGGGATATGGGAAGATGTCCCCGTGCGAATTGGGAAGTTTTTCATCCCGGTGGACTTTGTCATTGTTGATATGGAGGAAGATTCCAACATTCCAATCATCTTAGGAAGACCTTTCCTACACACCGCGGGTGCGGTGATTGATGTGAAACATGGAGAACTCACTCTAGAAGTGGGAGATGAAAGCATAACTTTTAATCTTGACAAGACCATGAGAGCTCCTCGTTTGCATGAGCCATGTTTCATGATTGATCATTATAGCCGAAAAGATGAAAAGAAGAAATCGGAACTCCAATGGAGGAAGAAAGTTGAAGATGCTCCATTCAAAGAGCAAGTGAATTTTGACAAAGAGAGCTTGCAAAGCTCATCAAAATCAACCAAGGAAGAAGAAGATGGCCTCATTGGCCAAGAAAAGAAATTGGGAGAGTTGTCTCCATCTAAGCAAGAGATTTTCAATGATCAACTCAATGAAGTTTGTGGTCTTTGGGACGACGAATTTGAAGGGATCTTTAATCCCTACATTGGGCATGCCATCGATCATGATCAACAACAAGGGCCACGGTCTATTGAGGACCTCTATCATAACAATGAACAAGCTTTTGATTACTTCTTCAAGGTGTTGAGCAACATCAACAACACCTTGAACATGCCCCCTTGACATCTCATCAAGAATGAGAGTTTGGTGGAGTCCTCCCTAAACCACCACTTGTAAATATTTCTAACTCCCTAACTTACATTTAATTTTTGTATTGCATTTTTGTCATTTATGGATTTATTTTTACTTTGATCAAAATAATTGTCATGTAAGAGAGAAGTGAGGGAGGGACTAATGATTTTAATTGATGTGTAGTGCTTTACCTTAGTGTGGGGATGGCAATTGCCTAGGCTATTCATGCCTTAGTAGTGCCCCACAATGAAGAACACAAGATTTGAAAGAAAGAAAGAAAGAATGATAAGGGAATGCGTTGGTGCACGGATGGAATCAATCCGTGTACACAAGACCAATCCGAGCGGATTCCTAAGAATCGCCCGTCTGCAGAGGATCCGAGCATCCTGTGAGAAGACGCCCGTCTTGGGCCGAGCTGAAATTGCAAAAATTCTTGATCGTTGAAGAATCCGAGCGGATTTACGGAAAGACGCCGTCTCACGTAAATCCGTCCGTCTTTTGAACAATCCGCCCGTCTTGCAAACCAAGAAAAACAAAGAAAAATCTCTGGACTGGAATCCGCCCGTCCTAAGCAAAATCCGCCCGTCTCTCAAAAAGAATCCGAGCGGATTCCCCAGAATCCGCCCGTCTCTAGGCGGGATTTTTGAAAATTTGAAGCTGAAGAATCCGAGCGGATTGCGCCTAATCCGCACGGATTGTCCCTGCGTCCTAAAATTGTCAAGTTCTTTAAATACCCACCCCACCTTCATTCATTCATTCATTCACTCATAAACACTACCCATAACATCAAAACCCTCATCCTCTCCATCTCAAAAACAAAAACCCTCAACAAAACTCACCAAAATCAAATCAAACCATCTTTCAAATAACAAATCAATCACTCCATCTTCATTAACAATCAAAACCAAGAACAAAATCTTCACCTTTGAGTCGATTTTTGTTCTCATAAAGGCAAAGCCTTTCACCTTCAAAATCGATTTGGGCATTCTACAAATTGAAGATTTTTGATCTTTTTCTTGGTTAGCTCATCAAATGGCAAGAACAAAGGGAGCAACAAAAGCAAAAGCAAAGGCAACAAAGGCACCAAAGGCTACAACTCTCTCTCAAAGGCAAAAAGCTCTACAAATGAAGAAAGCTTTGGCAATGGTGGTATCAACACCAAGCTTGGAAGTGCAACAACAACAACAAATTCCTATGGAAGCATCACCCTCTACTCCGGTAATTAATCAACTCTTGCATTACCCGGAGGTGACATTCATTTCCGATTCCCATAGAAATACATTTGTCAAGTTTGCTATGAAACAAATTCAATCCACCAAATTCATATGCCAAGATGCTTTAGAGAAGTTGGGTGTTCTTGAACAAACAAGAGTCTTTTTCAATGCCATGGGTTTAAAGAAATTGTTTGAAATGAAGGAAGTAACATACCCCTCCCTTGTCTTGGAATTCTTAAGTTCTTTAAAAGTGACAAAAGTTGAGAATAGGGAAAATATTGAGTTTCGTCTAGCTAACACTAGTAGACGCATCACCTTTCCTAATTGGGTGAAATTTTGGGTCTTAGCGATGAACATAAATTTTATAAGCAATATGGGAAGTATGATCCCGAGCCTCTTTGGGAGGCAATCTCTGGGAAGAAATTTGAAGATTTTAAAGCTTGTCGTGCTCTTTTGGTCCATCATCCGGGCATAAGAATATGGCACAAAGTTGTGGGAAATACCATAATTGCTAGGAAAGACACCAATCATTTCACGGGACTCGATTTTATTCTCCTTGAATCAACTTTGAATATTGGAAGAATTCACACCAAGCCTTACAATTCTTTGAGGCTATTGGTTGATAGATGGCTCCATGTAGATAGTGGGAAGAAGGGTCAAACCGTTATTGTTAATGGCGGCCTTGTCACGGCCCTAGCCAAGCACTTTGATCCTAATTTCAATAAGGATAGCAAGTACACGGCTAAGGATGGTGGCCATCTTATTGATATGTCCATCTTGATTAACAAGTTTAAGTGGGTTGCTCACAATCCCCTTGATACCAAGTATGGGTGGCTTACAAGTGAGGCTCGATCATTCACTTTACCCGCAAAGATTTGCCGTCTTAGTGTCCACCGGACCAACTATTTACTTCCCCTATCCAAGGAAGCCAAGTACATCATCCAACAACAAAAGGGTGATCATGAAACCCCCTCCTCTTCCATTGTTATACCACCTTACCCTTATGATTATGAAGAGTTCAAACCGCAAGGAGTTGAAATTGGGAAAGACTATGTAACTCTTCTTATGCAAGCCATGCACAAGCAAGCTTATGAAGATCGGAAGAATGCATATTTGGCTCAATATCCTCCCCTCCTACATCTAGCTAGGCAAGGACTCCTTGATCCATCTTGTCCTTTGCCTAGTTGGGCGGATAGAGAAGCCTTATTTCCGGGTGCATCAAGGGACGTGGTGGAAGACAATGAGGATGTTGGAAATGATGAGGAGATTGATGATAATATTGAGGAAGAAGCAAGTGGAAATGAAGAAAGAGATGGTGAAGATGGTGAAGATAATGATGAGGAAAGCAAAGAAGAAAGTGATAAGGAAAGTGGCAATGTGACCACTTCTCATGAGGGAAGTGGTGATGATAATAGCATGATGGAAGACTAGCCTTGGAGATTCCTACTCTCCCACGGTTTGTCTATATCTCTTTGTATTTTATTTCATTTTGATCATTGTTGGTTTAGTCCTAGCAACATCAAAGGACTCACACCTCGGTTCCTTTGAGGTGTTCTTTATTGTTCCCATTTTTGTAAAATCCAAAATGACAATCTAGTTTCATGCATAGCATAGTGTGTGCATGAACTCCCCCATGCTTTGACATTAGCAATAGTGTCTTATTTGGTTTGGGGAAGTTAATGCATACGCAACGGGAGGTAATTTAAATTATCCTCTCTGTCATAACAAAAACCATGCATCATGTAGTATAGCTTAGTGTAGAATTGCATTTAGTATAGAAATCATGCATCATCTTTGCATAATTTCCATCATTTTGGCCATTGAGGACAATGCCCATATTAGTGTGGGGATGGGAATTCTAACACTTAACTTTTATTCAAAAACCATAAAAATTGAAAAATTTCAAAAATCATAAAAATTTAAAAATTGAAAAATCCAAAAACAAGTTCATTTCCTTTGTATATATTGTCTTGTATATATTGTGTTTGTTTTATCCTTGTTCACTTTGATTGACTATGCCACATCCGAGACATGAGGATATTGAAGACCGCATGGTATGATCTTTCCAATCTCCTTTTTCCTCTTTATGTTAATGACTATGTGGCTTTATTTTGATTAATGCGGTAAAACAATGTGAACTTAGGACTTGCATTTAGTTTATATGGCATATTAGTTGGTAGAATCATTTGCATTAGGATGTGTATATGTTAGTTGCATCATGGCATGTAGTTTGCATGTTAGAAAAACTTTGCGAAACCGTCTATTTGGGAAGCTTGACAAATGTATATAGGCCCTAGTAGATGCTTTTTATTCTTAAGACTTTGCTTGTTAGAATACTTGTAAAACACCCTAGGATGTGTCATGCTAGTATCCTTTGACCCATGGTTTAAGGCCTAGTCAAGAGTACCTTGTGGTGTGATAACTCCTTGGCTACCGTTTATTCCAAGGTGACCCTTGAAACCATGCATACTTCCATCATTCATCCATGTTCTACCATATTTTTGTCATCAAAGGGAATGGGCACAAAAAGAAATCAATTTGAGTTCAATGAAATGAAAAATGAAAGAAAGTTTGCAAAAATGCATCAAAAGAAAAGAGGAGCAAAAATAGACTCCTAAAGCTTCAAAAATAAGGCACCCTCCCTACATATGGGGTGACTTTGAAAATGTTCAAAAGAAATGCAAAAAGTTGTCAAGTATTGAAATGCCAAAAATCAAAAAGAATGGCAAAGAAAGTGTTCTCAAAGAGTCAAATACCACAAGAAATTGGGGGGAAAACAAAAATGAAAGCAAACTCCCAAAATGAAACTCAAATATCTATTGATCCCTTTATCCATCATATCCATTTTTGTGCATGGTAGAGAGGGGACGACCCTTCTTCTTGTCTAGGCAAGAGGGGGAATTCCGCGATCCTCCAGTGTTTCTAACACCATAGGGAGTCTACTCTTGACAAAAGCATTTAACGATTGAGGACAAAGGTACCCTAGCTTGACACCTTTTGGAGGTGATTTATTGGTATCCTTCTAGGCTTAGTTGTTTGAACAAATTGCATTTATGAAGGATTGTGTACCCTTGAATTGCTTCCCTTGTAGATAATTTCCGCCACTTAGATGAGGAAAGTGGCTATTCTTTTGTAGATGCATCCATTATGTGTTTTTGTGTGCTTTAAAGTTTGGATGTGTCGCCATTTTGGCAAGACCCACCTTGCCTTGCAAGAAGGCATCCTACCTCATGGTTGTCTTGTTGTGAGTTGAAGGGGCGGAGTGAGACCCGCTAATTGTCTCATATCGGCTATTATTATTAGGTTAGGTTAGTATTGGTCCTAGTCTTTGTCACCTCTTTGCTCGGGACGAGCAAAGGTTCGGTTTGGGGATATTTGATGTGACCATAATTGGCGCATATTTAGCCCCCGAATTACCATTGTTTCTATGCTTTTTAGTGCCTATTTGGGTCATTTCTTATCTTTAGTTCTTTGTTTTGCATATTCTTTGAGATTTTGATCCCTTGGTAGGAAAGGAGTAAGAATCTTGCATTTTCATGGCAAAACAAGGCTAAATTGATCATATTCAATGACCAAGCATCAAGGAGAGACAAGACTAGAAGGCCTTTGTACATAGCATAGTAGAAGAGCATTGTTGAGAAAAGGATCCTTGAGTCCCCAAGGAAATCCCCAAGGAATTCATGAAGAAAAGGGAAGAAAAAGAAGAAGGAAAGTTGCTGAACTACAATCCGAACGGATTGTAGAGAATCCGTCCGTCCTCGCCAATCCGAGCGTCCCGCAAAGGAATCCGCTCGGATTCCCCGTCGCCAGTCCGAGCGTCTTGCCCAAGAATCCGCTCGGATCCCTCAGCCCAGATCCGGCCGTCCCGACTCCCATCCGCACGGATCGCAGCACAGCACGTTTTCATTCCTCAAGCATCGATAAGAGAAGCCCTTCTCTCGGATAATCCCGGAGGCTCCTTGCTCAACTTAAAAAGTGTAATTACTAGTTTAGCCCTTAGTTAACCCTAATGCATCCTCCCTAATTTTCACTATAAATACCCCATTAGTCTAATTAGAGGAGCATGTTCTTCTTATCAATAATTAGTGTAGTTAATATCAATCAAATCTCTCTTCAATATTGTAATCAAATATTAATCAAGTTTTAATCCAAGTTTTAGTTCTTTAATCTCTCTCTTGTTCTTACTTTATTTTGGGTAATTGAAGATTATTTGGGTTATTATTGGGAGATTGACAACCTCTCAATCTAGGATTCAAGTACTTCTATTATTCTTGCTTTATTATTGGAATCATTAGTAGGTATAATCTCTTAATCCCTTTTTAATTATTGCTAATTACTTTCATTTATTCATCATGTTTCATTATGTTAGTATGATTGACAACCTTTCTAGCATGATCAATATGATAATGAGTGAGTAGTCTCTTAGCTAGGGTTTAATGGGTGATTAGGGGGAAACCAACATGGGGAATGATTCATGCTTAAATTAATATGCTTTCATATCTTATTTGCTTGCTTGTTTTGATCTTAATACATGCACATGTTATATTTGATGAAATGCTAAGCCTATGAATCCTTGCATTTACTATCATCTTCTATCCTTTCAACTTGACTTGTAAGACATAACCCAACTCGAGTCTTGTTAGACCATGCATGTGTTAAGTAGGGAAGATTAAGTCGACTTGTAGGTGTTGTACAATCCAAGAGATTCGGCTCCGGGACCCAAACTTTCCTTGGATTGTAAGATATAACCCAACTCAATCCATCACAACAATAATTGCTTGCTTATAATTTGAGAACATGTTTGTATGATCATATCCCATGATTCCCCTATGAACCCATGACACCCTAGTGCTTTTAATCAATTGTTTACACCCTTATTTTATTTACCTTGTTAGTTTATTTTCATTGCTATCTTAGTTTAGTAACCTTCTACATCAACCCAATTTGTGACACCCCTAGACACCACTAGTTACAATAGAATCTTCATTTCAATACCCGTCCCTTGGGATCCGACCTTTACTTGCCTCTTTACTAATTGTAGAGTTGTTTGTGAAGTATAAATTGTGTTTTGTATCGACCATTGACCAACGACCACATATGCTTAATTGTGAACACCAAATGGCTCCGATCACTTTCAAATTACCATCAGGTCATATATGTTATAAAATTGATAGATCTAACATTATAAACAACCATTTTAATTATATGTCGATTTTCTAATTAGCATCAACTCAATTATGTCGTAAAATTGATAGATCTAACAATATAACAACCATTTTATTTTAAAAAAGTTGAGAATAATTTCAAATTAAGTCATTAAGCGGCATTTTAAAAACTCATAGATCTAACAAAAAGCATTTTAAATAAGCAACATGTGATATTGATTTTAGAAAATAAAATCTATGTCGAATTTATAATAACCATTAACTCATAAAATTGATAGATCTAAGATTATTAACAAGCATTTTTAAAAAATCGAATATAATTTGAATTGAATGAATTAATCGGCGGAAATAAAATCATAGAATACAGTGAAAGTGAACCTACCATGATATAGCATATTAAAAAACGCTCCAAACAACAAGATTTCGACCTTCACCATGTCGATGACCGTATGCATGCGGAAGGAAGAGGTGGGAGAATGAAGAGTGGGTAATCTGAATTAGGGATAACGAGGGAGGAGATGAAAGGATGTAATTTTTACTGAGAAAAGCATTGTTTTTAGATGGGAGGATGTAATTTTTTCGGAGATAAGCATTGTTTTTATTGAGAGAGAGAGAGAGAGAGAGAGAGAGAGAGAGAGAGAGGGTTGTAATGGATTGAGACGGAACTTTAGGGTTTCATTTGTTGGGGGGTATATATAGTAGGGGATATTATTAGGGTTTATTTTATGATGTTGGGCTGTACTGCTTTGACCCAAATTGTATTGTTGTCAGGCCGAAGTTTATATCGGGTGGGTTTGTATTACGGTCTTTTAGATAGTTGGGCTGGACGAGAATAAAAGAAATGTTGAGCCCAAATTTCGTCGTTCTCAGCTCATTGCTGATATCGTTTGGCCTTTTCATTTTGTTCGAGATGTTGAGTGCAAATTGGGTCGTCCTCAGCCCATATGTGATATCGTTTGGCCTTTTAATTTTGTTCGAGATGTGTTTACATAAAGTCCATGTTGTTTACGGTTACAAAATGTACGATAAAATATAACGTTTGACATAATTTGTCTTTGTCGCTATGGTTTACCAATATAGGTGTTCGGATATCGGAAAGAAGCTTGATGATTACGGACAATACGCCACAATTAATGTCAAATCGAGTATCGCTATCTGACATTACCAAAGGTACTTCTTTATTTTTAATTGTTAATATTTTACTACATATATTCAATATTTTACATTTTTATTTTAATCCTGTTTCACTTGTTCTTTTTACAAAATTATAATAAGTCATTTCCAATTGTGAAAATTTCAGTTTCTCATACCCCGTGTCAACGAAGCAGCAGAAGAACTACAAGTGAACAGATAGCGATAACAACCCCGCCAAGTAATGTTTTTAATGATCCTCCTCTATCATATTCCAACACTCTTATTGTAACGCCTAATCAGTTACGGGCGAGAACGGCAAGAGAAAAAAGACAGTCGCGATTCTCTAAGAAACGTGTTGGTAGCATTCATAGTAACGTTTCTCAAAATACGGTCAATTTTACACGAGCAACCTCTAACGTGACAGGTATATATCTATATTTAATTTTTTACATTTAACATGTGTTAACGTTTGTGAAAGCCTAAATTTTAATTAAAAACGTTGTGTTGAACTTATATGTAGTCCGACCGATATTGTTGAGCGCTTAGTGAGAGATCTATGTGCTGAATATGGTGAAGCTTTCAATGAAGTGATTCTGTCTGTAAACCGAATTGAACAAACACCATGTAGTTGTTTTTTGAATGCATCTTATTCACATGGTGAATCCTCGAGAACTCAGCAAAATACTTCCGTGCCGTTAAATAATGACGGTTAGTTCATTCATGACTTTTTATTTTTTAATTTGAATTGCAACATGCTTTCGTTATTGTAGTCTAATTTTTATGTCTCAATTTATGTATTTTGTTTTGAAAATTGTTTAGCATGGGAATGATATTGGGACTGTGGTGATGCAGAATATGAGTGCGAGAAATGTCACGCGTTAATGTGGTTTGAGGAGAGAAAAGATAAAAGACGTGGTACAAGACGTCCTAAGTTCTCACTTTGTTGTTCTGATGGAAAAGTTGAACTCGCATTTCTACAGCAGCCGCCTGAACTTATAAAGTCGTTGTTGACCGGTCAGCATCGATTTAGCAATCATTATAGAGAAAACATTAGAGCTTATAACTCGATGTTCTCATTCACTTCTATGGGCGGTAAAATCGATCATTCCATCAATCAAGGTAAAGGACCGTATACCTTTAGGATGGGAGGTCAAAATTGCCATCGGATAGGGACTTTGGTACCGACCGGAGATGCAAGGCCAAAGTTCTGTCAACTTTACATATATGACACGGAAGAGGAAGTTCAAAATCGAAAAAATGCAATTAGGTAAATATATTTTCTTTCCGTTATAAATTTTTTTTCTAAAATATTTTTTTTCGTAGGCAACAATTTTATTTTTAATTGTAGTCTAGGGGATCCATCAAGGTTCAATGACGAGTTAATAAGATTGTTGGAAAATATGATTGACTCGCACAATACAATTACAAAGACATTTAGGAAGGTTAGGGATAGACTGACTGAAAATATAGACAGTGAAGTGAGTATCAAACTGATTTCAAGGAGATCAAGTGATGGAAGAACTTACAATATTCCAACAGTTTCAGAGGTAGCGGCTTTAATTGAGGGTGATGATATTGGTCCACATATGGAAAAGCGAGATATTATTGTGAGAAGGTCGTGCGGTGGTTTACAGCGGATATCTTAGTTGCACCCTTTATACACCCCCATACAATATCCTTTGTTAAATCCATCTGGAGAAGATGGGAATAGGCCGGGTATCCTACATAGTGCTTCTTCTATTGGTGTTAGCACGAGTGACCAACCACGTGAAAAAACAACGTGTAGGGAGTGGTTTGCTTATCATCTTATAGAGAGACCACTAGAAGTTGAATTTCCAACGATCTTATTATCTGGTAAGACATTCCACCAATTTTTAGTTGATTGTTATATGCTGGTCGAATCGCATAGGCTTAATTTCATTCGTTTTAACCAAGATCGACTTAGATTTGATAATTATAAGAACCTCTCAAATGATGTTGGAAAAGAAGATGTTGAGCCATCTTCGGCGGGTACTCGGTTTATCGTGCCTTCTTCTTTCCCCGGAGGTGACAATTGGAAAAAAGCAAATTTCCTTGATACCATGACTATTTGTAAGTGGTTTGGTTATCCAGATTTATTCATCACTTTCACCTGTAATCCAAAGTGGCCGGAAATAGTACAATTTGTTTCCAAAAGAGGATTGCGACCCGAGGACCGTCCAGATATTGTTTGTTGTGTCTTTAAAATGAAGCTCGATGAGTTAATTAGGGACTTAAAGGATCCACATATTTTTGGAAGAGCGCGAGGAGGTACTACCAATTGCTAATCTTTTAACTTAATATATCGTTTCTGACATAGCATTACTGTACAAAAATATAATGACATTTATGAACGTCTTTTTTGCAGTCGTGTATACTATTGAATTTCAAAAACGTGGACTCCCTCATGCCCATATAGTATTGTTCCTACATCGGGAGGACAAATTTCCTACAGCCGCAGATGTCGACAAAATCATTTCCGCGGAGATTCCTGATCCGACTACAGATCCCGTCTTACATAGTGTTGTTTGCGAGTATATGCTTCATGGACCGTGTGGTAAAGCAAAGCCCTCATATCCTTGTATGGTCGGAGAGAAGTGCTCAAAATATTACCCAAAGCCGTGCACCGAGAGAACAACGGTTGACGGTGATGGGTACCCTATATACAAGAGAAGCAAGAAAGGAGTTACGGTGATTAAAGATGATGTGCCCCTGGGAAATGATTTTGTCATTCCATATAACTCTCAGTTGTTGTTGAAATATCGGCTCATATCAATGTCGAATGGTGTAATCAATCTAGATCCATAAAGAACCTATTTAAGTACATTAATAAGGGTTGTGATCGAGATACCATGCAGTCGTCTTACACACGACGTAATGAGGAGGACCCTGGTCGATTTGATGAGATTATAATGTTTTACGATTGTCGATATCTCTCTTCATGTGAAGCCGCTTGGAGAATTTAAGATATCCACTATAGAACTCCTGATGTTGAAAGGCTACAGTACCATCTTCCGGACGAGCAACCTATTGTCTTCCACGATGATGATTGGGTTGATGAGGTCATAGAAAATACTTCGCTCGGGGTGTCACAATTTCTTAATTGGATGGGCTGTAATAACTCGACAGTAGAAGAGATGCAGGTTGCTAAAGAATTATTTTACTGTGAATTTCCAACAAAATTTGTTTGGAAAAAGAAACTTCGTCAATGGAGCCTTAGGAAAAAAGGATTTACAATTGGTAGGTTGGTTCATGTTCCCCCGCAATGTGGTGAGTTGTATTTCATGAGAGTAATGTTGAATCACGTTAAGGGACCAAAATGTTTTGAGGATATTCGTACTGTGAATCATTTTGTTCATCCGACATTTAGAGAAGCATGTTATGCATTGGGATTAATTGATGATGATCGAGAGTATATTGCAGCTATCAATGAAGCACCTGATTGGGGGTCTGGCTTCTACTTGAGAAATTTGTTCACGGCGTTATTATTT
This sequence comes from Silene latifolia, assembly GCF_048544455.1. Taxonomy (NCBI): domain Eukaryota; kingdom Viridiplantae; phylum Streptophyta; class Magnoliopsida; order Caryophyllales; family Caryophyllaceae; genus Silene; species Silene latifolia. The sequence continues at coordinate 27,790,089 of NC_133538.1, forward strand.
TGTGGCACTTTGTCTATGTCGAGCAAAGTTTGGGACGAAACTTGGCAACTGCTATCGGACGACATCCTTCGTAGGCAAACCACTGTTCTTAACAATCAAGGTGTGTCTTCATTTAATAGTAAACATTTACCGCTATTTTAATTAGAACAACTTTAAAACAATTCTTCATATTTCGCATTCTTTCCTTCATCTATTCTATGAATTTATTGCTGCAGTATATAAAATCACATAGATAATATTGCAACTTTTTTAACCACAGATTTACAGCTTACCGATGAAGAGTTGCAAAATTATGCACTTATTGATATTGAAAATTCTCTTCAAATAAATGGTAGTTCACCTCATCGATTTGAGGGAATACCGTTCCCAGACATGTCTGCAACGACCCATCATCAAAATAGTTTAGTCATGGATGCGTTGTAGTACGATAGACAGTCCTTGAGTGAAGAACATGAGATTCAGTTATCTTCAATGACTGACGAGCAAAGGTTGGTGTATAATGAAATGATGGAAGCTGCTTTAAATAACAAAGGAGGGGTGTTCTTTGTTTATGGATATGGTGGAACTGGGAAAACTTTCCTTTGGAGTGCTTTGTGTGCCTGTTTCAGGAGTAAGGGCGATATTATTGTGGCTATTGCGTCAAGTGGAATTGCAGCAACATTGATACTAGGTGGTGTAACAGCTCATTCCAGGTTTGGAATTTCCATTAATGTAACGGAAGATTCCATATGCTCCCGAATTAAGCCCGGCAGTGATTTAGCTGAACTTTTGATACGTGCTAAACTCATAATATGGGATGAAGCACCAATGACTCATAGGCATTGCTTTGAGGCCCTTGATAAAAGTTTCAAAGATGTAATGCGTGTTTTGGACGTGGGAAATGTTGAACTGCCGTTTGGTGGGAAAGTTGTGGTATTCGGGGGTGATTTTAGACAGACATTACCGGTTGTTTCAAAAGGAAACAGAGCAGATGTTGTGGCTGCATCCCTGTGTTCATCGTATTTATGGTGTTTCTGCAAGGTATATATATTTCTTTCTTTAAATATCAATATTACCGTTTTATGTCAGTCTTACTTAAATTATTTTTGTCGTACTGTATTTAAATAATTTAAAACGTATACCACGTATAGGTACTTAGATTGACCAAAAATATGCGATTGCAAGTTGGTAGTTCAACTGAAAAAGTTAAGGAGTTACGAAAATTCTCCGAATGGCTCTTGGAGATTGGAGATGGTATAGCAGGCGGTGAAAATGATGCAAGAAGTTGATCTAGAATTACCAGCCGACTTACTAATTGAGGATGTGAAGAATCCTATTAAGACATTAGTAGATGTCACTTATCCGGATCTGCTAGCACAATTGTGGAATCCGGAATATCTCCAAGAAAGGGCAATCCTGGCCCCTACTCACGAGATTGTTGAATCAGTAAATGAATATGTTTTGTCGCTTATTAACAAGGATGAGAGAATTTATTTAAGCTCCGATGAGGTGTGTAGTGATGACAGAGGTACAGGTGATGGTGGCATTCACTCTACTGAATTCCTCAAAAGTATTAAATGTGTCGGACTCCCGAATCATCAATTGAAGTTGAAGGTCGGTGCTATGGTGATGCTTCTGCGAAACATTGATCAATCACGTGGGTTGTGTAACGGCACGAGACTAATTGTGACAGAGCTGAGGGCACGCATGATAAGATGTACTGTCTTAACTAGTAGTCATAAAGGTGATAGAGTGCATATTGCTCGACTAACACTTACTCCATCGGACACCAGTAGATTTTCGGTACGTTTCAGTAGAAGACAATTCCCCATCTCTGTTTGTTTTGCAATGACGATAAACAAGAGTCAAGGACAGTCTTTATCTCAGGTCAGCATCTATCTTCCAAGACCAGTGTTTAGCCATGGCCAGCTTTATGTCGCACTTTCCAGGGTCACCCGAAAAGAAGGCTTGAAAATTTTAATTTGTGACTCAGATATGCGTACTTCTACTACGACTACTAATGTAGTGTATCATGAAATTTTTTAATTTTTAGAATAACTTGCATATGTTAAAGTTAATTATTAGATTATATTTCTTTTATCCGAATGTAAAGTTTTTTATGTATGCATTTTTTGTTTACAATAGTAGATTATGTTATTTCCTTATAAACCAGTGCATGTGAACACATGTTTGTAACAAATTTAAACATTAATTGTGAACATCGTTGATTTAGACCAATTAGATACGTACAATAGAAATGCAAAAACAAATATACATTAAAAAATATTCATTTTGGCCTAAATACATACCCGTGCAATTTCGCATGGGTTTAAAACTAGTTTATTTTTTAATTCCTCACTCAATCCCTCTAAACCCAAATACAACATGCATCCTGCGTGCATGAAGTTCAAGATTTACTCCCTCTGTAAAGACCAAGGAAAGAGGAAGGGGCCAATTACCAAATGATAAGTGAAACAAATTCAGTGTGAATGATCAAATTGTCCATTAAGTTTATTCTTAAAATAGAAATGACAACTCACTGAAACACCCAATATTAAAAAGGACAACAAATGAACGGAATACTGGGAGTATATAGTTAGATGAAACTCAACTACCATATAAAGGGTCTTATATTAATATAAAAGGTGATTTATTAACATTACCAAATTCCAATCCAATTTTAATCGAATATATCTTAATTGTTTGATTTTTATGAAAATATTTAGTGATTGAGTGTTTGAAAAATTAAGAAGCGCCGTTTATATTTTAGTATATATGTGTACACATAAATATTAAAGTTGTAACCTCAAAAACAAAATACTCCCTCCTATTCTAAATAACTCTCCCTGTCCTTATTCATCTATTCACAATATTCTCTCCATTTCCTTTTTTAGTAAAGTTTTCTATTAGGATAATCTTACTTTTACTTTTAGATTTACTTTTATTAGGATAGTTTTATTAAAAAAAAAAATTATATATATCTTAAGAAATTCTACAAAACTTTATTATAGAAAATAACAAATATAACGGAAACAAATAAAGCGTAAGCCGTAAGCTCGTCAATACAATTCTACAAAACTTTGTAGTTACTAACCCTTTAACACACAAAGAAAACCATTTGAACATGCAAAAGTATAATAAATCCCAAAAAAAAATATATAGAACACTATATAACTCTGAGCAACAACGTATAACAAATTAACGGACAAATCTACGTGTGAAGCTACATTGATTTATATTGCCAATAGCATCGAATCTACTGGAGGGCATGGTATGATACTATGATGGTAGTGTTTTGATCCTTTCCGGAACGGAAAATAAGACTCAGGTTTTAAGTATACGTTTTGGCGCTAAAATTAAACTATGAGTGATTAGATTTCCTAACCAACATCCATTCTCCAAAGTCTTCTTCCATCTCAAGTTATTATTTGCTTCTTCACTGACATCTACCGACTCTTCCATATCAGGTTTATTGGTACGATGAGAGTAACATACAATAATAAGAATTTCTGCGTTTCGTATCCGATTTTGTCCGAATATTCATATGACTGTCCAACGCCATGAATAAGATGAAATTGTTAGTCCTTGTATATCTGAAAAGAAAAGCAAACAAATCACTCAAGATTCACAAACTATACAATAACTCAATAGTTTGTAACTTGTATCACGACTTTATGTATAATTAGTAAAATAAACTAAAAATATTAATTGGTGAATTTTAAACTTGCAACATATTTAAATTTCACTTTGTTTAGGGAACTTAATATATAATTGATCACGTAGTATTGGCTAACACAAAGTAGTTCTGTACTCTATAATGAATAACTCGTTATATGGCTTTAGAAGAAAACGTTGATAGGCTAATGGCTACACTCTTTGTGATTTCAATATACATGGATGATCAACTTCACAATAATTCACTTAATCACTTATCAATTATCATATTGACCGATCCATCAATTGTACATATTTGTACCTGCATGAATACAAAAACTAGAGCATTATCCAGGCACATAACCGATAAATCTTTAATACAAACAAATGAAAACATCACTATATTAGATGTAAGGGATGAATTGTATAATACGGTAACATATAAGAAAAGCTTGAATGTAGGTTATGCTTTTTATAATTATTGAATGATCTTTAGTGTTTTTTTTTTCTTTTCTGTTTTGGTATTTATATAAATCATAGCATAGTTGTTCTATTAAGACTTCTACGGTCATTAGGTGATTTGCATTGTTTAAAAATACGAATTTCTTATCATATAATATGAATTTCTTATCTTATAATATTAGAGTGTTCTTAAGGTATATCTTTTTATACACATAATTTATTGAACAAAAGTTGTAGCAAATAAAATCGCTAGAAAAGTCTTTTTTTAAGTAGCCAATGAAATTGCTTCAAAAGTTCCTCTTTTAAATATATACTAGATTTAATGCCCGTGCGATGCACGGGCCTATTTGTAATATTCTATCGTGTATAATGTATTTACAGAAAAATAGGGTTTTTCTAACGTGGTGGGAATATCCTATGAATCTTTCCATATTTGATTTATTAATGTGTGCCCTTATGGCACACGTGGGATATTATAATATACACAAATATATCGTTGGATCAAACCATCAATCTTTAACCTTTACATTATCAATTCATCTAAATAAGTCGATTGATGATTATAAATTTGTGATAACGTGTTATGTATCATTAATTTTTTACATTTATAATTTTAAATTATACTCCCCCCATCCACTCTTTTCTTCCCTATTTTCTAAAACGGATTATTCAGGTTTTCTTCCCCTTTCCTTTTTGAGAAATTTTTATTAATATTATACTCCTACCTCTCTCCACTCATCAAACCCCACTATATCCTTTCTTAATATTTAATTCTAATTATTCCTACCTCTCTCCAATAACCAAACCCCACCCATCTCCTTTATTAATATTTAATCCTAACTATTCATACCTCTCTCCAATTATCAAACCCCACTCATATCTTTATCAATATTATACTCCTCACCCTTAATCTCCGTGCCCACTTCAAATGGGAAGAAAAGAGTGGATGGGAGGGAGTATAATATATCTCTTGAAAAATGAAAGTTAAATTATATCAAGGCAGCTAGTGCTCAAGTATGACTATATATTTCATTGTCTTTGTGTAGTTATAACTTATAAGGTGGTTGAAACTTTTTAAACTCTCACATTTTTCGATTAATTAAAATTCTATATTCATTTCTTAATTGGTACTCCGTATAATAACAAAAAGATAATAACAGACAATGATACAATACTCTCGATTGGTTGGAGTTTATGGCGGCAATAACTAAACAAACCTTAGGTACCACCACATTCCATAATGTGTAGTATGATAAGTGGTTGATAAGCTTGAAGTACGACGTATAGTTTTTATCATAGTCAACGTGTTTTGTATCTATGTTTGGTATTTGTGTTTCGTGTTTAGTATATCTCTACTCTTGTGTGGTTAACTCTAGCATTTCCTTTACGTTTTTAACCGTTACTTTTTTGAATTCCTAATTATTTAGATTTCCCTTAATCTTTTATCTTTTATATAAGAATAAGAAATTAATTACAATAATTCAAACATATTTTATTCCCAATAACAAGCTTGTGATGCATATCGATCGTCCCAAATGAGAATTTGTGTTTTATTCCATGTAGTACTTTTAAATCGGCGGAATTTTCTTTTGCTCATGAGCTCTTAACAACCATAATGCAATTGCATGGTTTCGATACATATGAGAAATATTTAAATTTGATAGGAATAACATACTGAGCTCTTAACAACCATAATGCAATTGCAATGCTTAGATACATATGAGAAATATTAAAATTTGATATAATAATAAAATAATGTGTTATATATTCTTATGTTACTTGGTGGATAATTTTTTCCTCTCGTAGTAGATAAATTTCTATCTATTTTATTTTAGTGATTTAGTTAGATTAAATAAATATAAATAAAGATATTTTATTATACTTTTAATTTAGATATTATCTTTTATTTTATTGGTCGAAAGTCGTTCAGGAAACTTGGAGTCTCTATAATCGCTCGAAAAAAGCTTCCTTTAATAATATAGATAGATAGATATTGATATTGATTGCTTAACCTTTGTTTCAAGAGAGAAGAGTGACCCGTGAGAGTCCATTATCAAAGGTGTTGCAAGGTCGATAGTTCAGCTTTATTATAAACATCTTACAACTCGTTTGCATTTGACAGTTTTGCTATAAGTCTTACTTTGCTTGCATTAAATTGTTTTAAGTGGACAATTTGTAGCTAGCTCTGATTTTTTATTCCGATCCATTAGTTAGGTGCATATAATTTTGCTTGGGGACAAGCAAAGGTTTGGTTTGGGGAGGTTTGATGCGTGCTTTTTATATAGTCTTTTTAAGCCTTATTTGCACGCAATTCTATGTCATTTACGTAGTATTATGCTACAAATGTCACCTGAATCGTATACTTTGGTTTGCTTTGTCTTATTGGCAGGAATGTACCACAGAAGACGGAATTGAGCCTTTTACTGTCCCATTAGCCTGCATTTATGATGATGGAAGAATTGGAGCGGGAATGTTACTGTCCTGGGAAGCCTGAAGTCGTCTCGGAAACAACCAAACATCCAAGTATGCTGATTTCAGTGGCAGTAAATTCGATCGATTACTTTTGTTGACTAAGTCACTCGATCGAAACCTTTTTGGTGTTGAGAAGACCTCGATCGAATACTTCATATTTCCGATCGAGAGGTACAAAAATGGTGTTCCTCGATCGAGTAGTGATGTACTCGATCAAGAGGTTTTGCTGGAGGATTGACTCGATCGAGTAGTTCCAATATGCTCGATCGAGCACTTTGCTATTGGACGTAGGATTTTAATATCTTTAATATCGTATTAGGTTAAATAAATATCTTTCCTATATAAAGGAAAGACTTAATTAGGTTTTGATAATCTTTTATCATCTTTTATTCACTAATCATTCAGTATTAAGCAGACACATTTCTTCTCTTGTTCGACGTTCATTTTTCCGATCACAGATTGTGTAAACTCTTTGCTCTTCCTTATTTATATTAATTCCTTTTGCAACATTTAATTTCTTGTCTCCCAATTGCTATTAGCATTTAATTTCAGTTTATGCAATTTCTTCTTATTCACCCTTATACCATGTTTATCATTGCTTCATCAATTGTTGTCAGTTTTATTATCGCCATGAGTAGCTAATTTCTTAATTGCTAGGATTAGGGGAGCCATGATTGTAAAACAATGATGTTATAATTAGATTATGAGGTTTTATTGTGAGAATTGTTTCATAGCAATATAATTGTAATTGTTTAGTTGAGTGCATGCTTCTAAATTAATTAATCCGGTTAAATTCAGCCCTAGATCGGAAGATTGGAATCAATAGACCTGTTATGAACAATCGACTACTCTAATTAGGGCGGAAGCTATGTTAGTAGTATTTTAGGGCGGATAGCGGACCGGAAGGATCTTTCCTTCACCTTCCTCACATCAGACCGACAAACCTTACCTTTAGCAGAATTGTGTGATATCATGGTGAACCGACATCCTAGCATCTTTGTCTCTATTTGATCACATCTTTCTTCACTCTTATTTTTTTTAATTGTTGTCTCTTTCATTGCTTTTAATTCAGCTCAATTGTTTAGTCAAATCAAATCAAAACCGCCCATTTTGTGACCGTGACAGACTAGAATAACAAGTACATAGTGACCGCCTCATTGTGGAGTACGATACCCGACTTACCTTTACTATATTAGTTAGAATCGGTTGGTTTTATTTTTGATATGGTTGCGACAGCCGTGTCAGACTCATTGTTCCCGCGCTTTGGACTCATTTGTCCTGGACTTGGCGGTTTGGACTCATTAGTCCGAGGTTTTTGTGTTGGACTTATTGGTCTGAGGTTTTGGACACATTGGTCCTCGACATGGTGGTTTGGACTCATTGGTCCGGGATTTTTTGTGTTGGACTCATTGCTCCTGGGCTTTGGACTCATTGGTCCTGGACTTTGTGGTTTGGACTCACTGGTTCGGGATTTTGTGTGTTGGACGCTTTCTTTGGATTTCGGCCTTTTTAGAGGGTCTCAATGTTGTTTTGTTTTGATTTTGGCTCGGGTCTTGGCCTTCGCCTGAGTATCTTCTGGCTATGGGTTTTTTTTTTGTTTTTGCTTTGGGTGAATAGCTTTTGGCTTCGGTTTGTAAGGCCTTTGAATGTGACCTTGTCTCTGGAGAAATTGGGAAGGTGGCTTGTCCCTTATGTGTTGTCATTGTTTTGACATGTCGGTGGTATCTATTGTTCATGCACTGGGTCACGGTCGAATTCATGAACGTTATGGAGCTCAAGTCTAACGGATCTTCCTCCGAGGGCATCGGAAGAGTAGACTGCTTTAAGGTTTTTGAGTTTTTTGTTTAGGTTAGACTAACATTTTTGGTAGACGTTTGTTTGTGTTTTTGGGGTGTTTTTTTTTTTTTGGGAAAAGGGTTAGACTTTGTGGGTTCAGGTCTCACCTTGGAGGCATGTTTTTCCTGTTGGTTTGTCATTTTTTGGAAATTGGTAGGCTTAGATCTACTCGTTCTTTGCTGTCCTTCGTTCGAGGATTATGAAGGTGCAAGCGGGGATGTACCTGGTGGTGAGAGGTCGATTCTTTGTGATGTGATGTTTTTGTAGGGAATGATTTTGCCTTTCGTCCTTGATCAAGAACAAGGAGATGTTCTGGTTTGTTTTCCGGGTTTATAGTAGAATCCCGTTGATAAAAGCTCGTTCTAAATTGGGTGCTAATGAAAGGTTTCTATTTCCAGACATGGAATATGTAAAAGAGAAAGACTCGGAGTTCCGGGTCTTTTGCTTACTTAGTACGGAACGTCACTTGAGTGTACTCACATTGAATCGAAATGTGGTATTTGTTTTTAAAAATCAATTCTCAAATCAATTCTCGTTGTCAACGAGAACTGGTAAAGGAAGAGAGAAGAATAAACGTAAAAGTTGTGCTTTTGTTTAGATAAATAAGAGGTTAGCACAGACTCGAGGAATACGTGTGACTCATGGGGACAGCCCCCAATTTGTCACTTAGGAATAAAAGGCCAGACACTAGGATAGATATAAGAAAGCCTAAGACTCGGACTCAGAATCAATCGTAGATACGGACTCCTAATCATCACTTTCCTCTTCGAATGTCTCTTTCTCAGCATCCAGCGGCTTGAATGTTTGATCTTAAGCATTGACCCACTTGAGCATTTCAGTCTCGTTGTTTCGGATGATATGAGGACAATAGTTTATGAGACTTCCATGTCCGTGCAGAATTAGATGTTCATTAGGGTTGTTTTCATCACTTGGTTGGCCTAGGGATGAAGCTATCAAATCATGGTTGTCAATCATATTTTGAATAACATGTTTCAGTTTGAAGCATGTTTCAGTATCATGACCTTTTCCTTGATGATATTGGCAATAGGCACTCCTATCCCAGAAACGGGTTTTCCTGCATTCAGGCGGGTCCAGAGTAGGATCGATTGGATGTAGCTTCTCTTCAGTCATGAGCCTTTGAAGAGCTGCGACATAAGTTGTGTTGAGATTAGTGAATGTCCTTTGAGAATGTTCGACTTTTATTATTTGGCTTGAGACATTCAGAAGGATTGTCTTGACTCAGAGGTGCAATTATGATTTTGCCAGCCTCGATTATATCTTGAATGGGATGCTTGAGTTTGAAACAGGTTTCGGTGTCATGTCCCTTGCCTTGATGGTATTGGTAATAAGCATTACCATCCCAGAATCGGTTTCTCCAGTGTTTAGGTGGGTCCGGAGTCGGACCAATGGGTTGCAGCATTCCTTTTGAAGCAAGTATCTCTAGAGCGGTGCCATATGTTATTCCTAAATCTGTGAATACCCTTTGATGTTTTCCCATGGTTCCAACATTGGTGTTTTTTGGGACGTTTTTGTGAGTTTAGTTTTTGTTTTGGTCAGTCCTGAGCGGAAACAAGGTTTGGTCGTTGTCAATGGGAAGTATTTGGGATGCTGCTTGGTATTTTGAAGAGGATTTTGGTGAGACAATTTCATGTTCTTTGTTGGTGGGTTCATGGGTGCGCGAACCATTAGATGATTCCTCATTTTCAACAGCTGTTGGTAGGTGAATGGAGGGGTTGTCTTCTTCTTGGCGGTTAGGTTCATTTTCGGTATTACGCAACCTTTTCTCCAAATTAGCTACTCGAGTGTTCAAGTCATCGATAGCCACTTGCAGCTTTGAGAATATGTTGTTGATAGAGACGAAGAGCATCATTATTGCGCTTTGTATGCCATCTTCATCAATTGCATGAACTTTCTCATCGTCAGGAGAGAAGATATGAGAGCATTGTAGGGAAGATTCCTGATTGTTTTCAATTGGGTTTTCAGGATGGTTGTTCTTGTCGTTTTCTGAGGTAGGTAGTGGTAATTCGCCCTTTTCAATCATATCAAGGATAACGCCTTTCGGGGGAGAAACATCTCAGTATCATGTCCACGACCTCAGTGATATTGACAAAACAGGTTTCCATTCCATCTTCGACCTCGCTTGTTTGGTAGAGGGTCCGGAGTTGGACCAATCGTTTTTAGCTTTCTTTGGTGATTAGCCTTTCCAAGGCTGTGGCATAAGGCATACCCAAATCAGGGAAGGACCTATGAGGTCGTCTCGTTTTGGTTGGTGGAGCACCTAAGGAATTGGCTTCAGTGGTTTCGGTAGCCTTCCAACTAGGGTCGGTTTTATCGTTGGCAAGTAGTCGACCTTCAAGATGCTTAACCCTTTGCTCAATATCAAAAGAGGGGAAATTCTTGGTTATTATTTTGTCCTCAACTTCGGAGAGACGAGTGTTCAAGTTTTCCACGGTAGCTAGGAGTCGAAGGACCACATTACTGATTTCGGCAGAAGTCATGGCGGATGCAGATTGATCGACTTCTTGAGTTTCTTGTTGACGATCGAGGATACCCAAGGGATTCATATTTGACATAACGATAGGCATTGTAACTTGCCTTGGCAAGGGATCGCACAAACAACGGCAAGTACGACACATATGTATAAAAGGCAGTTATGTCGTGAAGACGTGACAGTGTGACTAGGTTAGGAGTTCATTTAAGATCGTGAATGACCTCTTGTGTTTGAACTCTTGGTGCATGACTTTGAACTTAGACTCGAGTGTCGACTTTGGCATAGTGATGCCTAGACAGACGACTTCTGATGGGATTTGGAGGTTTGTCGATGGAGTGACGCTGTTGGAGGAGGTGTTTATGTTGGAATATGTGTCCTCCGACAATAATGCGATCACGACTGTTGATCATGATGATCACATGTTTAAGTCTCATTAAAATGAATACAATTGGGAAGTAATTTTGTTACTGTCAACTGGTCAACATATATCGGTAATGATTGGTTGACTAGAGTTTGACATTACTGTCGTGTGACGGTGGTGATCAGTTGACCCCCTAGGTCATACCTAAAGGGCAACACTCTTAATTGATTATTTAATTAATCGTATAATTTTACGAGTTAATTAAATTACTTGAAAATTGACGGACGATTTTGGAAGTAAAATTTACGTATCATATTGAAATGTGATTAAATAAGATACGGTCTGAGTAATTGAATTGTATCATTACTCGGATGAAATAATTGTTTAATGTAACAATTAAATTGAATGAATTATTATAAATACAATCAGTTGTGATTTATAAATTGGTAAAATTTTTGGCATAAGTAATTATGAAATTACTAAGTCAATTTTTGTATGTGACGTATTTTTATTAATACGTTGATTTTTGATATGATAAAAATTACATAACAAATATATGTGACATGTGACATGTAACATATAGACAATTGACAAAAATAATATGGACTCTATATTATCCATTGTGCCGAAATAAAAGGTTAGTGGAAGCTAATATTGTGTTTGTTTAATTATTATAAGAACACAATGATTACCTACATTCCTAGCCATGCAACCCTAATATTCTTGTGAAGACAAAGGTGTTCATGCATTGGCTCCCCAAAAACCCCTCCTCTTACCCGGTTTTGAGAAGGCAAAAGCCATCATGGCTTTTGTTTTATTTTTACCTAATTGATGGGGCATATTCTGCACCGCTGACCAAGTCAACATATTGAGCAAGGTCAAAGATATCCACAGCAAGTCAACGACTTAGACGACCTAGCCGATGCGGCCCATCGGCCTGCCAACCTGGGTCCCGGCATGACAACCTGCCAGCCGGAACACATACCCGCGTACTCATATCCAAGACCCCTCGGCGGTGAGTCACCAGGGCCCGCCGGCCTGCCATAGGTCCCTCGGCCGAGGGGTAGATCAGTCTTTCCACCTGCTAGCCACTTGGCCACTTGGCCACTACGTGACAAAAGGTGAAGTCTATAAATACTCCTCAACCTTCATTGAGGAGGGATCCAATCCAGAAATACACAACTTAACCTAAATACACTATTCATCTGGTATAATCTTCCTTATCTCTCTACAATATATTCCTAGCCAATTAGCATACAACTTATACATCTAAGTTCACTGACTTGGGCGTCGGAGTGGGTACGCTTGGCTCAAAGCCAAGCCCTCGCCGTTCATTGTTGCAGGAGAGGCCGAGAGGAACGATTAAGACCAAAGGAGAATCCAACTCAAGACATCATTCAACAAGCCACGGGTGGTAACTATACTTGCTCTGGAATTACACCCGAACAATTGGCGCCGTCTGTGGGGAAAGATACTAGAAGCTAGTCACATTCATTCCCAAACAAAAAAAAACAAAAACCCACCCAAAAAGCTAAGAAAATGTCGAAACAAAGAAGAGGTGTTCGTAAATCGACGAGCCCCTCCACCCGGATGATACCTTCAACAATTCTGAGTCATGCGGCCCTCCACCGGCGGAGTGATCCAACCGGAGTTCGGGATGCCAATAACACCGGATGCGTCGTGCCGCCGCCAACCAAGTCACCCTCATGGGACATGTGGTCGACGTGGCATTACTAAAGCAACTTCTAGACCTCATTGGTAGTACGTCGGCTCACACTGTCACACCGACAAGAGCGGCGGAACCCGCACAGGAGACCAGGGCCCAGAATGTGACTCCAAGAGACTTGAATGGAGCACTAGAAGAAGTTGGCCCTGTCAAAACGCCGGAAGAGCCTGCACGCGGGTGGTGGACACAAGTCCCGACCACGCTCGCGGGAGGACACCGTCACCGCAGCGGCCGCGAGGCCCGCCCCGAGAAATGAAAGAAGTCCGACTCATCGAGTCGAAGAAGAAGAAGCCCGACTCGCCAGAGTCAGGGAAGAAGTCCTTCCCGCCACGGGGAGAGGAGCCGAACTAGGGACGTGAGGAGCCGATCGCCGCGTGCCGTTCGACACGTGGTCAGACAGCCCCTCAGCGACTACGTCCTAGAAATCCCGGTGCCAACTAAGCTAAAATTGCCACCCATATCGTACTCAGGAGAGGGCGACCCATCCGACCACGCGGAGGCTTTCGAGTCCCACATGTCGGTATGGGAACACCTCGATGAGGTCCGGTGCCGTGTCTTCCCCACAACCTTGCATGGGATGGCACAAAGTCGGTACAAAGGACTCCCCGACGGATCGATATACGGGTATGGCGACCGAGAGAAAGATTTTGGCCCAAGATTCCCGCAATAAGAGGAGGGCCGTCGAAACATCGGACCTCCCGACTATCAAGCGGAGGGAGGCGAGACTCTCCGGGCTATGTGAAGAGGTTCGACGCCAAAGTTCAGCGAGGTTCGGGATCCGAATAGCGAATCAAGCCGCCTTCGCGTTGATGAAAGGTCTCCCGAGAGGGGACTTAAAAAATGAGCTCATCAAGTGCGGCGGCCAGAGACTAGACTCCGCCAGGAAGATGGCCGACCAAGCCATTAAGGTGAAGGACTACCATAAGACTGGGTAGGCCCAGGCCGAGGTGAGCACTCGAAAAGAAGAGCGCGGGGACAACCCGGATGAAAGACGCCGTGACGACAATAGGTCACGGCCCGATGAACGACGCCGTGAGAATAATAGGTCACGGTCGGACAAACCCGCCAGAGACAGACTCGACGGCACCGGGTGGAGTTCGGGAACGTACCACCAGAGGCGGTATAGTGATAAAACCCCTCTCGTCGTATCGGCCGCCGAGGTCTTTGCCCTAAGCAAAAGCGAGGGCCGAAGTGGGAGAAACCCCCAAGCCAAAAAGTGACGGTGACACGAGCCAAGATCGTGAGTACCACGGCCACACCGGCCATTTAACCAACGATTGCCGGCATCTAAAGAATGCCATTGAAGAGCTGATCCGGAAGGGGAGCCTCGGCAAGTACGTTGCCAAAGGCCAAAAGACCGACGCCGGCAAAGACAGGGTAAGAAATCCGTCTTCGAACGGATAGGAGTGATCCATGTTGTCATCGGGGGCAACGAGAACGGAGGGTCCGCTCATGGGCACAAACGACACCGAACGAGCTATATCAGGCCATCAACTTTGTGCCCAACACAACGATCCCCGCTTCCAACATCCCCGATATAACCATCGGAAGGAAGGACTACGAAGGAATCATCGCTCCTCACAAACACCCGCTTGTAGTCAATTTGGACATATCCAACCACCTGGTCAAGAGGTGCCCGATTGACACAGCGCGTACACGAACATCATGTTCGGGGAGTGCTTCCTCGGCCTCGGCCCGAAAGTCAAGGACTTGAGCCCCTGCACTAACCCACTATACAGCTTCTCCGGGGCCGGCCTGGTACCACCGGGATCAATCGACTCCGGTGACGTTCGGCGAAAAGAATGCGGCTAAAAATGTCCTAGCCGAGTTCGTGGTCATCGACGGCTCGTCCGCCTACAACGTTCTCATAGGCCGAGTCACCCCGAGCGAGGCCGACTTCGATGTCCATCCGGGCCCTAACACTGATGTATGTCTCGGACCGGGGGAAGCGCATAAGCTCGTCTCCAAAGACGAGAATGACGAGGTGGTCAACGTCCGGATAGCGCCGAGGATGCAACATGCAATCCCTCAAAGTGGCAAAGAAATCGAAAAAGGGAAAGGTCTATCCTTACAACGGAGGGCGACCTCATGGATGTAACTAGTGGCGACTAGGCCATTAGGACGCCGGTAATCTCGGGAATAATCTATGTAGCGGCGAGGTGTCCAAAACAACATGTGGGCACCCCGACGCATGTTTTTACCTAAATGAAAAATCATCCGGTCTTCCATCGAATGTTCGCCCTTCCCATAGTCACTAGGAAGCGGCAGACGCCGACTCACACTTTGTCATACCGACAAGAGCGGCAGCTTTATCGATAGCGTATGTCTCCGCTCACACTGTCATACCGACAAGAGCGGCCTCTATGAAGAAACAGCGCCGTCGCAGTCACCCCAAGTAGTAGTACGCCACAAAGAGTCACCCCAAGAGGTTTGACGCCGTCGCAGATCACTCCAAGTGGTAGACGCCACGGCCTCTCTATGAAGAAACAGGCGTCGTCGCAGTCACCCCAAGTAGTAGACGCCACAGCCGTCACCCCAAGAGGTTTGACGCCGTCGCAGTCACTCCAAGTGGTAGACGCCACTAGCCTCTATGAAGAAACAGCGCCGTCGCAGATCACTCCAAGTAGTAGACGCCACAAGCGATCACCCCAAGAGGTTTGACGCCGTCGCAGCATCACTCCAAGTGGTAGACGCCACGGCGATCTCTATGAAGAAACAGCGCCGTCGCAGTCACCCCAAGTAGTAGACGCCACGGCAATCACCCCAAGAGGTTTGACGCCGTCGCAGTCACTCCAAGTGGTAGACGCCACTAGTCGATAACAAGAAGCGAGATGCAGCTCACACCTGTCACACACCGACAAGAGCGGCAATCACCGACGCAGGTGATACTCGCAGAGCGTTCACAATGCCTTAGAAGCGTTAACACAATTGAGACACGCACTCTAGACTGCCTCGGCCAAGCCGAGGCGGGAACAAAAGAGACACTCAATTAATAACGGAAGGAGACAACCCAGACAAAGACGGAGACGCTAAAAGGGCAGTCGAAGCTCAAATACTAGCGCAAGGAAAAGAAGTGAAGTAAAAACGAACACTTATTAAATATATTCAACGAATTACAAGAAATTACAAGGATAAGCCAAAAGACAAAAGGTTACGAGATGTTATCTCCCTATGTCCGTTGTTGCTCGCCATCGCCGGCCGGCACTTTCTTCGATGGGTAACCCAGCAGCTCCCTTAGCAGCCTCAGCTTTAGCAGCCTCAGCTTTAGCCTCGGCAGCCTCAGCCGCCTTTGCCCGCTTGGCTTCCTCCTGGGCCTCTTTAGCCTTCTCGGCCCAGTGCCTTCTCGGCGACGCCTCCTTCTCTGCCTTCGCCCTCACCGCCCCTTTAGCCTTCTCCGCCACGGCCTTCTCTCGGCTTCGAGCTTGTCATCAAGCGACTTGTCATATCTGTCCCACGGAAAGGAACCATCAAGAGGGAAGAGCTCCTCAATCACTTCCCTAGCAGCTCCTTCGGCTAAATCCCGAATTCAGCACACATGTTAGGGAGCATGACGGTTTGGAGCATCTCAATGTCCTTCTCCTTTTGCCTAATGACGGCATCTTTGATCCGAACCACCTCCGCCTGGGCCTTAAACAGGTCCCTGGATTCATTCCTCTGCTGGAGGTAGAGGTCGGCGTGCCTCTGAACAAGTGTACACTTCCCCGAAACTTAGCGGCTTCGGCTGCCGCGACCTCGGCCTTGGTTCTCTCGGCGAAGGACCTCCTTTTCAACGTCCCCGCCTAAGTTTTCTTTCACCCAAGAGCGCCCTCTCGATCCCCCTAAGCCTCTGCTCGTTGAGAAGATCCTGCTTTGCCTTCGCGGCCACCTTCTTAGTGGCATTAAGCTCAAAAGCGGATTGAGCCAAGGCCTTCTCCTGCTCTACGATACGAGCACCGGTAAGACCGTTCCACCTCGCCAGCTCCTTGATGAGCTCCGTGCCTTCATCTATGAGGTGGGAGAAGGAAACCTTCTGGGATGAGGAAACAGTGGTGACATTTTGATCACCAGCCTGTAGCTGGGAGAGGGAAACCTTCTGGGATGAAGGGACAACGGTGACATTTTGATCACCGGCCTGCAGATGGGGGAGGAAAACCTTCTGGGATGGAGAGTTCACGGTGACGTGTTGATCACCAGCCCGCACAGAACTCCCCTCCACTTGCTGCCCAACAGGAGCGGCGGACGACTGCGGCCGATCTACAAAATTTAAAGTAAGCATAAGTATCGACATACGCAGACATGCCGAAGAGCTCACACACGAGCGAGCGCCTAAGGAACCGCTAAATCGAAGCCACAGAAAGAACAATACCGTGCTTGGCCTTCTTGGCCGAAAGGCGCGTCTCCTCGTCAGCAGCAGAATCAACGGTCGCGGTAAAGGCCGTCTGCTTTCTTTTACGGACAAGGGGCGACCCCTCCTCCTCGTCGGAGTCATCCCCGTTGGAGATACAAACGATCTCCACCGTCTTCTTCTGAACAGGGGGGATGGAAGGCGGAGCCGATGTCGACGCCACCACCGCCGAGGACTTCGTTTTTCGCGTGTGGCGCGACACGTTACTAACAACCTTCGCCTGGGTCTCCACCGCACTCAAGCTTTTCAGCCGCTGCTCTATGAGATCAGTCGGCGACCTCCTGCGGTCATTGGGGAGAGCTTTGGGATGTAAGTTAGCAACGGTCTTATCTTTGTTCAGTCCCATTCTCCGGAGGATATCCTCGGACAGGTCCGGTCCAAAATGGCCTGCGAAGGAAACGAAGCAAGAGTTAAGTAGAAGAAATAAATCAAAGTTCAAAGACACAATGAGAACGGTGATGGGCCTCACACCGACCCCACTCACCCTGCGCTAGGGCCGGTATGAGGCCGACATGGCAAAGCGGCTCATCCTGAAGAATGATCTGCGTTGGAGGAATCCATCTTTTCGGCAGCCCACCCTTGTCTACCTCAAAAAGCCGCATTGCCAGCCTCTCGTCCTCCGAGAGAAGAACCTTGCCAGCATCCATTTTGTGTTTCTTCCGGGAGACCCATCTGTCATGCTCCGCCTTAGTCTCACACCGCAAGTTAACTTGATGCTGAAAGGAGCAGGGCAGCGGATAGTCGTCCGGCACCTTAACGTACACCCACCGACCCCCGCCCTTGCAAGAGGAAAGTTTGTCGCAGAGACATAACCCTTCTCCGTGTGCACATCGTGCTTAACCGGCGCGCCGGAGAATGACGGCTGGAGGTAATGAAGTCGGCGAAATAAGTTCACCGTTGGGGCCTCCCCCTTGAAGAGACAAAGCCAGACAAACCCGATTATGGTCCTCATAGCCAACGGGTGCAATTGGGCAACGACAACGTTCATGGCCTTAAGGATGGCCACAACATACCCATTCAGTGGAAACCGGAGCCCGTACTCCAAATGTCGCATATATACGCCAGTGTGGCCCGGTGGAGGGCAACAGACGGCCTGGCCCTCCTCAGGGATAACAATCTTGTATCCCCTGCCGAAGAAGAAGTGGCCCTCGAAAAATTTCTCACCGGAACAGCTGGCCAACTTATGGGTCCAAACTCGGTCAACGCGTGCCTTACAGGCGAGGCCGTGATCCATAACGTACCGCCTCACGGTATTAGGACGAGCCTCCTCAGCATCATCACCAAAATCGTCCGCGTCATCATCGACATCAGAATCATCCTCCCATTCCTCCAGAATCCGAGGATCGACTTCGGGAGAAGGAGACCTAGGGCCCGGCTTACTAGGCCCGGCGTCGGCAGAAGACATGTTTACAATGAACTTACAAAATTAAAAATTGGAAAGTTTGTTTGTTTACCTTGAAGAAAACGCTCGCCGGAATAACAACTCTGAATGTTAGAAGACAGAAGCCCTTGAAAGTTTAGAGAAGGAAAATTTTGGAGAATGAAATTGGTGGGCAATTTCACGGGGCAACTGCCCTATTTATAGGGAAAAGCCCATGAAGCAGGACCAATCAGAGAACAGCCCATGAAGCGTCAACCAATCAGCGTGCAGACACGTGTCGGACATGCAACCACGGGATGTCAATCGTTGCAACAGTTGCGTCAATCAATGCAACAACAGACCAAACGTCTTCAACACGCCTATTCAAATCTCTCCGCCTATTCACCTTCCTCAACAAATTCCCAAGCATTTGCTCTCCGCCGCCACATGATCGACCAAGCCGGACACCGCCGGCGGGGCAATCAAAAATAACCGGCGCCTCAACCCCGGTCTCGGCGGCGTCCCTTTCTTATCCACATCGGATGCCCAATACACATCCATGTGGAGGGGGGATATGGTACGGCCTAAGAGAGACTAGGCAGAGCAAAAGAAGCCGCCGCAGAAGAAGCCGATGCAGAAAATTTTCTACAAACTACTTGCGCAGAATATACGCTCAGACGTACATCGAAGCCCATACCACGGCATAGACTACGCTGGGGGCAAATTGATGGGGCATATTCTGCACCGCTGACCAAGTCAACATATTGAGCAAGGTCAAAGATATCCACAGCAAGTCAACGACTTAGACGACCTAGCCGATGCGGCCCATCGGCCTGCCAACCTGGGTCCCGGCATGACAACCTGCCAGCCGGAACACATACCCGCGTACTCATATCCAAGACCCCTCGGCGGTGAGTCACCAGGGCCCGCCGGCCAGCCATAGGTCCCTCGGCCGAGGGGTAGATCAGTCTTTCCACCTGCTAGCCACTTGGCCACTTGGCCACTACGTGACAAAAGGTGAAGTCTATAAATACTCTTCAACCTTCATTGAGGAGGGATCCAATCCAGAAATACACAACTTAACCTAAATACACTATTCATCTGGTATAATCTTCCTTATCTCTCTACAATATATTCCTAGCCAAATAGCATACAACTTATACATCTAAGTTTACTGACTTGGGCGTCGGAGTGGGTACGCTTGGCTCAAAGCCAAGCCCTCAGTTCGTTCATTGTTGCAGGAGAGGCCGAGAGGAACGATTAAGACCAAGGGAGAATCCAACTCAAGACATCATTCAACAAGCCACGGGTGGTAACTATACTTGCTCTGGAATTACACCCGGAACACTAATAATATACAAAATGTTGTATATCATTATTCATTCTATTCCATCATCAAATATAGAGATTTCTAGTGAGATAAAATCCTCTCTTCTTCTCTCTTAAAAACCGAAACAAATAAGTGTTTTATAAAAGTTTTGGTTCAATTTTCTACCTTTGATTAATATTATAACTAGTATTTGTAATATTAATTATATTAAGAGGAGCCTTGGGTATAATACATAGGGAGAGATCTTACACTTAGATCTTTATTCTTCCATTGGAAAAGCTCAAGAACAAGAAGAGAAAGGTGATCTCTCTTGTGCCCTAATAGCCGAAATTTACAATGTAAGGACATGATTTCTCCTCTATTTATATTATTGTTTGCATGCATAAGATCCGTTTTAATTTTATGACAAATTAGTTTTGACATATTTGAGTATGTTAACATGTATATGAATCTACATTTCCTTCAATCGGTATCATGAGCCACGGTTGTTTGCATGCAAATTGGTTAAAAGTTTTTCCGAGTTATATGAATAACAAAATAAAACTTGTAAAATTTGTGTTATTATGATATATCACGAAATTATTACATGCATGTTAATATTTCTGGTCCTAAAGTGTTTTAGGATATTTTGGTTAATTTTTCGGATTTTTATTGTTCATAATTTACAATAATGGCATTTAAATGTGATTTTATGAGTAAAAATGTCATTTTTGGTCTACAAATAGCTATACTTCGAATTTTCACTTGGTTTTTGGATATGTTGTTACATATATTATTTTGAGATAACCTGTAAATTTTCATAATTTTTGGACTTGTTATGCTCGAAAAATGAATTTTTCATCATTAAATTCGGATTTAAGAGAAAAATAGGTTAATATGAGTTAAATTTCGAATCTGGTCATAGAAAATTTATATGTTGTCACATGCAATTTTACAAGATGTGTGTAAAATAATTGGCTATAAAGAAGTCTTTTAGCATGATTTATGAATTTTTGAAGAAAAATGGCATAAATAGTGACATTATTAGTGAAAATTAATAAAATATAATCTATGACTTAGGAAAAACGTCTAATGTTGCATTTTATTATATTTTTTTCAGATCTAAAATTGAAAGGTTAATGAAAATAATTTTTCCATGTTTTTATGATTATTTTATTAAATATCGATAAACCGCAACATTGTTTTTCCGGAAAATTTTCGAAATTTTTAACCTAAGATTTTGAACATTATGAGTGTTATGGAATTTTTCCAGAACGTTCATGAATTTAAATTTCAAATTTCAAATTTATTTGAAATTTTTCGATTTATTTGAAGTTTAATGGCTTATTTTTGAAATTTTTTGGTCCATTTATGAACAATTTTGTAAATAAAGGTTAATTATGGTCAAATTATTAGTGAAGACTATATTTTGAGTCCTAAGAGGTTAGGGTAATTAACTTATGCATAAATATGAGTTTATGCATTTTTGTGATTATAAAATGTTGAAATCACGCAAATCCGTAAAACCGAGTAATATACGATATTGGCTAATTAAAAGGCGATTTAGCATAAAAATTGCGCATGTTTATACATATTATAATGCTGCATTTTTCTTTATGATTGTCATAATTTTAATTTATGTAATTTTGAATTATGTAATTTTACTTAGTATGGCCTTAGATTTTAATTGGTATTTCCCGAATGTATGGGAATATCGATTCGGTTGTAATTTTTATTGTGATCTCGTATCACCGTTTTGTAATTTAATAGATTTATTTTATTTTAGTTACAAATGTATAATAGGAAATTATGTAATTCATTATGTAATTTTATTCATTCCGGAGTTCCAAAAGACGGATTACTTCAAGAATGGCGATACATAAAGACGGTGTTACCTCGAGATGCGTGCCACAACCGAAGTTCAAGGGACCAATGGAGTTGGTTTCCGAATGTGTAATAGATTAATAGTTTTTCTTTTTAGGAAGGCCATACTAGGATTTATTTATTTTATGCTTGCATTTTATTTTATGTCACATGCATCGCTAAATCGCCATAACTAAACATGCATTGTCTTTTTATCGAGTTTATCGACCGTGTCAATTAGAATTATCGTAGTTCACCGCTTTAGTTCACTTAAAACGTGATAGATAATAAATTGACATGACCTCTCGCTAAAACTATCAATTGAGACATAGCCTTACAAAATAGTAGAAACCATGAAAACCTATTTCGTGAGGGAGTGCACTCGGCTACCCCGGGGTACAAACCTTGTTACGTAGGGGAAGTGGGTGATAAATGTCTAATCCACCGAATTCATGTTGATGAGGGTTTCATCGGCTACCCCGTGCCTAAGTTAATGTGGGTTTGGATAATGGACACATTTATTCGAAATTTGGATTGAACTCAACAAAAGTAATTGATAAGGGTTTCTTCGGCTACCCCGTGCCCTTATTGATGTGTTTTGGGCTATAGATAAATATTAGAGTAATTTTATCGACCAAGAGTTCTAAAAGTAGAATCGATTAAAAGGTTAATCCACCGAGTTATATTGATGAGGGTTTCATCGGCTACCCCGTGCCTAAGTCGATATGAATTTGGGTCTTGGAATCATTTATTCTAGTTGGGTAGAGGTCACTAGAAAAATGCATAAAACTTGTTTAAATCATTCATTTTTACGAGTATAATTAAAACGACATATGTTTTACTCCTTATATTTTGTTTTGTAGACCACTTCTTATTCATAACAAATGGCAACACCAACTCCTAATGCTACACCACTCGCTACTTCATCTTGGCTCCGATCCTTTATAGATCGATGTAAACTTGAAAAGAATGGGTCAAATTTCTCCGAGTGGGATGCCCAACTCAAATTAGCCGCCGAGGGTGACGACAAGCTTCGTTACCTTACCGAGGCCTCTCCACCCGAACCCTCCGCTAGGTCCACCGCGGCCACTAGGGAAGCCTATGAGGCTTACCAAAAGGAGTCCGCCGCAATGAAAAATGTATTGATATTTGCAATGGAGGCGGAACTCCAAAGGAGAGCCTTCAAAATGGGCAATGCTAATGAGATTTACTCCAAACTTGTGACCATGTTTTCACAAACTCCGCGGATCGTCCAATATGAGGCGGCGCGGCATTCTTTGATCTCGACTTCAAAGAGGGCCAAAAGGTTAGCCCTCATGTGCTCAAACTCATGGAGCTTGTCGAGACCTTGAAAATTCAAAAGGTTGAAATCCCCAAAGAACTCATCGTAGATAGGATTCTACACTCCTTGTCTAAAGTCAAGGCATATGTGCAATTCCGGGTGAATTTCAACATGCAAGACAAGGATGTGTCTCTTGAGGAGTTGCACAAGTTACTTGTGCAAGCCGAGAGGGACATGGGGTTAAATGTGAACCCTCCCAAGGATGTGCTTAACATAAGCACAAAGAGTAAGGGAAGTTCAAGAAGAATGGGAGAAAGGGCAAGAAGCAAGCTCCCACATTCACCAAAGCTAAGTCTTGTGAAGCTAGCACATCCAAAGTCAAGAAGGGTCCTCTTGACAAATGCCATTATTGTAACGGCATGGGTCATTGGAAAAGGAATTGTTCCAAATACCTTGGTGATATCAAAGCTGGAAAGATCACTCCAAAGAGGTAAATGACTAACCTTCTTTTATGTTTCTAAATTCAACTATGGTATTATGATGCAAAGTTGTGATAATGTATCTCCTTTTTATTGTAAATAGGGCCTCCACCAAGCAAAGACAAGGGAAAAGAAAAACAAGCATGAGAAACCATGGAGAAGCTAAGAATAGCTTTTATGGAGCTTTGTTTTTCATTGTCTTATTTTAAGTTATGTTTTGGATTCTAGAACTTTGAGTTTCCGTGTTCGACATGGAAAAGTATTTTGGATAATGAGTTGTATTTTGGATGATAGTGACTTGGTTTGCAACCCAAGTCACCCGTTTATCATTTATCCTTTTAATGTTCTAAAATTCATCTTTAAATGCTTGCGTTTTGAAACATAAGATCATTCACTTAAAGGTGATCTAATAGACAATTATAATGACGGGTTTCATTATATGTCCACATGCTTAAGGCTTGTGTATGATCATTTATGAAGTGATTTTGAGTCTATGAACTCTCTTAAAGGTATGTCAATCACCAAGTACACACATGAAATCAATTACTATTAGTCTGTCTATGAGATAGTTCTCCTTATACTTCAACATCATTGATTAGTGTCTCATATGCTATCTTTGAATATATAGTGTATTTATTCTAAAGATAGAGTGGGAGAAAAATGAGGACACAACACACAAGGCAAGATAAAATTGTGTACTTGTGTAAATGTAGATCTACACAAGAGAAAATGATTTGAATAAAGGTATATCTATTTACATAGTATACCAAATAGATGAGATCTATGGTCTCAAGTTAGTTCTATATAACTAATGAGACCAAGTGTAGTAATCATAAGAGTAAATTCTCAAAATAACTACACGAGGAGACCAAAAGAAGTTTTGGATAAAAATGACTAATGTAAAGTCTTAACAAGTTTTGACTAAGTTCTATATGATAAATTTTGACCAAATAGTTTCAATCATGAGTTTTACTTAAGAGCCTAAATGAATCAAAGTAACATACTAGTTATGATCAAGATTAAGTTGCAAAGATTGATATTCCGATATCTTCAATAGCCAACGTTTTAACCACGCAAATGTCATTGCTTAACCTCGCTATGAAATGGTTAAATCTCCTTCCAAAAGGGTATTTGCGAGGGACGTATTCTAGATATTGTTTATATTTGAATAATGACATTACTACACATCATTATGACATGAGTGTGTTAGAGATTTAAAAATCTCTTTCCGTAAGGTTGAGATGAGACCACTTCAAAATAGGCTTTTTGAAAGGATATGATGGGAACATATATGGTTTTATCCTAGTAACTTGGCAAAGCAATTTATATTTATATCTTTGACAAATTTCGATTGAGAAGTCAATTTCAAAATATGTTGAATTGAGTGGGAGTTAGGAAATTCTCATGTGAAGACATGGAATTTAGTGGGAGCTATCATCCTTGAATGTATAAAACTCATTACTCATTAAAGAATGACGAGCTAATGCCTTCTTTCATAAAGAAGCGTTTGAGTTTTCAATTTTGGATGAAAATGGACAATGATGAATCCAATTGCATCAGGAATGTTGGATTAGTATTAAGAGATACACATCATATCAACATATACATAGGTTATTCATATGAATGAAAATGGGATTACCATTAGCAGTCATGGTAGTTCATTGAACCTGAGAACGGTTGATCTCATGATTATTAGTAACTAATGTTTCCGCCATTAGAATGATCATGTACGTGTCCAATTTTGAATCATATGCATAAGAGCATGATGATTGGTTGGTGAGCCATAAAAGAAACGTCATGAATTCTCGAGTAGAATCCGATGAGCGATTTCGGTGTTTGACGGAATACTCGATTATGTGACAATAGGTTGCACATATATATGAAATCCGAACACAGGTAAGGATTTATGAGAATCCTAAAACTTTCGAGCTAGAAAGAGAAATGAGAAGCTTTGGAAAGATGCTTGGTTGAATAAGAAGTTATTCAAAAACAATCTTTCCTAGTAAAGCTAGGACTTGTGAGAAGTGCTAAGCTGAATAATCTTGTAAATTGTTACAAGATTCTACAAAACATATACCTAGTGCATTGTGTGTGGATGGAACACTTGATCAGTACAAGTTGTATTATTCATCGCAAATTCGTTCGTTATGAGATGAGCGATAAAAAAGTTCTTTCAAGTTAAAGAACCAAAACCAAGGTCGAGAACCTTGATGTGTACTTGGTAAGATTCATGCTATGAGAGAAAACATGAATGTAAAGGAAAATGCAAGTGTAAGAAGTTTGAACACATGGACACATGGGATGTTAAACTTCTATTGCAATCAATAAGTGTTTATACTTATGATAAACATCACAAGGTTGTAATATGATATTGACTACCCGAGTGTGATGTCGACACTTGTCGTTTGAGTTATTATTAACTCACTTTGAACATTGTTATATCCAAACGGGTTGTAGAGACAATTGAACCCCGTTAAAGTGAACATGGATTAACATTGTTTTTGCCCATAGTTACTTATATGAGGTGACGTCTCGAAGTGACTAGAGTGTGAGGCGATTGATGGCAAGTTCAAGTGCCATACAGTCATGTGAGATGACTAGTCGATCACATAGGCAGATTGTTAGGAACATTTTGTTGGGCCTAATGACCGCTTATAGAGTTCTGGCAAATTTATATAGCCTGGTCGTGGCGAGAGCTACTATAGTATTCAAATGAGTCGATTCTTTTGACTAAAGACTATTCTCCTAAGATGGCACGATTTGATTAACTTTGATTTGTGTTACTACGACCTTCGTAAATGGGGTCAAATGGGCATATTTTGGGTTATGATGGCTGTGGCTAGTCCAAGGGAATGAGTGCGATAGGAATTGTCCACCCCTAGTCAGGGTTATAACAATATCTCGGGGCCACTCGAGGAGTAATGAATCGGAAATGCGTGGCCACGCTCGGATGGCATCCGAGTGGATAAATCCGGTCAATCGCTTATTCTCCGGATCGAGGAAACCACTCTCGATATGATCACTTGCAAGTACGACCCAAAGACACCTTGCATTGAGTGGGAGATAGTAATAGGACAAGAGAATTGGTGACGCACACTTGTCGAGGACAAGTGGGAGATTGTTGGAATATGTGTCCTCCGACAATAATGCGATCACGACCGTTGATCATGATGATCACATGTTTAAGTCTCATTAAAATGAATACAATTGGGAAGTAATTTTTATTGTCAACCGGTCAACATATATCGGTAATGATTGGCTGACTAGAGTTTGACATTACTGTCGTGTGACGGTGGTGATCAGTTGACCCCTAGGTCATACCTAAAGGGCAACACTCTTAATTGATTATTTAATTAATCGTATAATGTTACGAGTTAATTAAATTACTTGAAAATTGACGGACGATTTTGGAAGTAAAATTTACGTATCATATTGAAATGTGATTAAATAAGATACGGTCCGAGTAATTGAATTGTATCATTACTCGGATGAAATAATTGTTTAATGTAACAATTAAATTGAATGAATTATTATAAATACAATCAGTTGTGATTTATAAATTGGTAAAATTTTTGGCATAAGTAATTATGAAATTACTAAGTCAATTTTTGTATGTGACGTATTTTTATTAATACGTTGATTTTTGATATGATAAAAATTACATAACAAATATATGTGACATGTGACATGTAACATATAGACAATTGACAAAAATAATATGGACTCTATATTATCCATTGTGCGAAAATAAAAGGTTAGTGGAAGCTAATATTGTGTTTGTTTAATTATTATAAGAACACAATGATTACCTACATTCCTAGCCATGCAACCCTAATATTCTTGTGAAGACAAAGGTGTTCATGCATTGGCTCCCCAAAAACCCCTCCTCTTACCCGGTTTTGAGAAGGCAAAAGCCATCATGGCTTTTGTTTTATTTTTACCTAATAATATACAAAATGTTGTATATCATTATTCATTCTATTCCATCATCAAATATAGAGATTTCTAGTGAGATAAAATCCTCTCTTCTTCTCTCTTAAAAACCGAAACAAATAAGTGTTTTATAAAAGTTTTGGTTCAATTTTCTACCTTTGATTAATATTATAACTAGTATTTGTAATATTAATTATATTAAGAGGAGCCTTGGGTATAATACATAGGGAGAGATCTTACACTTAGATCTTTATTCTTCCATTGGAAAAGCTCAAGAACAAGAAGAGAAAGGTGATCTCTCTTGTGCCCTAATAGCCGAAATTTACAATGTAAGGACATGATTTCTCCTCTATTTATATTATTGTTTGCATGCATAAGATCCGTTTTAATTTTATGACAAATTAGTTTTGACATATTTGAGTATGTTAACATGTATATGAATCTACATTTCCTTCAGTTTATACATGCTTGACCTTTGACCCGTAATATAGAGGAAATGCGGGTTTAATACCCGACAGGTTTTGACTCTTATAACGCCATTGAAGATGTCTTGACAATTAGGCAACACGACCTAGACCAGAAGGTAGGTACTAACTTCGGCGGAGACTCGACGTCATTTAGACAACTTGACTCGACTCGAGGCTGAATCGGAATAATGGACTGATATGTACGTGTCGCTATTATTTATGAAGGATTTTCGAAAATAGAAAATTTTCAAAAAGCGAGATTTGCTTGAGGTTGTTTTTCGAAAAAGGTTGAGTTCATTTTCAAAAGACGGGTTTGAAATAATCGGGGGTCGCAACGGCTTAGAAAACAGTAAGTCGTTTTCAAAGACGGGTTTCGAAATTCAAAATTACGGATTTGAAAATCTAGAATGGAATAATTTGAAATCGTCGTCACAATGGCCATGAAAACGGTTAAATTTGTTTTCAAAGAATTTGAAATTGTGTTGAAAATTTGAAAATGGTTAAATTTGTTTTCAAACGATTTGAAATTGGAGAATTTGAAAACGGTTAAGTTTGTTTTCAAGCGATTTGAAAATGTGTTGAAAATTTGAAAAACGGTTAAATTTGTTTTCAAAAGATTTTTAAATTGTGATTAAAATTTGAAAATAGGTAAATTTGTTTCAAAAGACTTGATTTTTGATTGAGATTTGAAAACGGCTAAATTCATTTTCAAGATTTGAAATTGGAAATTATGAGGATTGAATTCGTCATTAAGACGGGTTAGAAAACCATTTTAACCATTGAAAGACGGTATACAAATCGAAAATTGTGACAGTTGAAATCGTCATGATGGCGGCTTAGAAAAGACAAATTTGATTTTAGAAATATGGTTGGAAATTTTAGAATGGAAATCGTCATTATGACGGCTTAAAAAAAAGCCCAAACTTTGTTCCGAAAACGAGATTTAAAATTTGGAAAGTTGCACGGGTTGAATTCGTCATTACGACGGTTTGAAAAGCGTTTTTGTTTAAAATTGATTTCGAATTTTGAAAATTCGAGGGTAGAATTCGTCATTATGACGGCAAAAAAGGGCGCTTTGAGAATGCAACGTCCAGCGAGAGACCGGTGTTTGAAACGGCCATTACGACGGCGTAAAAGGGTATTTTGAAATGGTTTGTGAAAACCAAGGTTTGAAATCATAATTACAACGGCATGGAAAGGTCTATTTGAAATGGTTATAAAAACCGGGTTTTGAAATGGCCATTATAACGGCATAAAAAGGTGCTTTGAAACGGTTGTAAAAACCGGGTTTGAAAATCGCCATTACGACGGCATGAAAAGGTTTGCAACAGTCAGCAAAAGATCTAGGTTTGAAATGGCAATTATAATGGTGCAAAAAGGTATTTCGAAAGTTTGGAAATGACACGGAAGGACTTATGATCACACAGCAGATAAGCACTCACAGTTCATTATATTATGCATAATGCTGACACGGGTATTGGCTTAAAGGGTAGTTACACACCAAGCGATCAATCCCCGATTTTCGAGAGGGATGCCAATCCAAACAAAATGTGTAAGGAGGCCGCCCTAGTCTAGTTCACGTAGGAAGTGAAAGCTCTTTAACGAAAAAGAAATGTGTAACGCCAACGGTATACTTGACGCTATCGGTGGTGGAAACGTGGGGATGAGAAAACTCGCGCTGACAAGACGAGCCAATTGGTCAATAAAGGTTAGGTTGTGGGTCCAGACAAGGAACTCGACTTACGACCAATATATCAACTAATGAACTTGAACCACGACCTCATTAGAGTTTCACCTCTAAGGATCACAAAGACACAAGTGTCCTAGTTTTCCCAAGCGGAGTCGCCAATCTGTGGACATAGGCCACCTACTGGTCTGTGGACGCAGGCCACCTACCCGTCTCTAGACATGGGCCACCTACACGCCAAGCCAATCTATGGATATGCAGCAGTCTGAAAGCCACGCTCTGTGAGATAAAAATGCTTTCGACCGGATTGCTTTAGATCGGTCGGTTTCGTCTCGGTAAAGGTCTTGAAACGGTGCAGAAATGTTCAGAGTCGCCACCAAGCAATTATGGGATGCTTGGAAACCGTTCGAAATCCACTTTATATCTCGGTCAATCAAGACAAAAAGCGGTGCTTGACATAGGTACTAAAGATAAGGACTCGTCCCGCTTTAGCATCCTATTGCTAGAATGACTCTCGTACGCCCTGGATAAGGCCATCCACTATCCAAAGGTTCTGATTAAGGGGTGATGGTACAAATTGGGAAGCTCTTTAATCGAACACCCAATCCCGCCCGCGTTAGCGGCCTCTACTGATCGATCGTTGTTGTTTAAGTGCAAGAGTTGATAAAACGGTTTAAATGCATGAATGCGCATCTAAAAGTCTTAACCTAACATGTGAAAATTTGCTATGTCGGTTTGTTTATCCACATATCATTAAATTGATGTCAAGTTGGATTTAAGGGTTGATTCATGCAAAACGGAAATTAAACATCCATTTCTAGAATTCGGGTTATGATGCTTAACACGATCCAATTATTTGAAAAAGAGTGTCAAATGACAAAGTGTAAAAAACTTAAACTTATCAATATGATCCGTCATGTATTCGGGTTAACCGTAAACAGGATCGTCCTAGGCAAGTGGTAAAAATGAAGCAGAACAGCATCAGGCAGCCCCATAGGGCGCGAGCCATAGAGCGATGCAAATGGGCGTCCTCTGGTTTATAAAAGATGAAAACAGGAGGCCTTGAGGCGCGGGTCATTAGGCGGTCCAAGGGGCATCTCCTGGTTGTTTAAAAGGTTGTTAAACCTTTTAAAAAAGGTAAATAAAAACCATTTTTTCTTAAAAAGTTCATTAAGGCCGCTTTAATGCTAATATTTTGAATATGATATGCATGACTCGGAATAATTACTATTTTGTTAGTAATATTCATGTCGGATTTGCAAGTTTGAAAAGTATAGTTTACAAATAAAAATGTAAAATGTGTGTGCTTAACCGTTTTATCACCGTACTCGAATTAAATTGACATGGTATTTTTTTAACCAAGCGTGATATCCATTATGGTCAAGACAAAAATGAAAATAAAATGAAATAAAAGTAAAAGGAAAATGTTTGATATGAACTAATATGTTAAGTTCATTTCTTTGTAATTAATCAAGTTTATCATTGTACTCAGATTAAACCGACATGGTGTAAGGAACCAAGGATGATTATGAATTATAACTAATATGTCTGCACGTGTAAATAAATGAGAAAAATGGTAAATAAAAGAAAAGAGTGTTAGAATACCCTTTAAAATATAATTAACCAAATAATATCATCGAGTCATGGATTAAACCGTCATGGTATAAGGAGCCAAGGATGATTACGATTTATGGTTAAAAATTTTGTCATAAAAATGAATCGAAATATTTGAAATGGTAAAAACCGACTGTAAATAAGAAATGAAACAAAGAGGAAAGACGAGAACAAACACGTTTGGATTTTGACCAGAGACCCCATAAGAGGCGCGAGGTTGGTAATTGTGACTACCAGCCTCTGTCTCCAATCAAAATCCGGTTTGGCTCATCTAACCTATATTTGAATCGTGTTATGCATTGTTCATGCTTATAAACTCATAAAAATAGTAAAGACATGAACTAAGTGAGTTGTGTACACCCTCAAACTTACGTGCTATAATGTTTACGAGGTAGACGACTTTAGAGACGGTTTTCTCGTTATTCGGCTACTCGCAATCAAACAAGTTTAAAAGAGTGCCTTAAAAAAGGATTTTGTATTGAAAAGATGTTGAAAACATGTGGTTGAAAAACATGTTGATTAATGTTGACTTGGTCGAATGGGTCGGTAGAATGTGTTGGAGTATGTGTCCTCGACAATACTGCGATCACATGTTTAAATCTCATAATAAGTATACGTAAGACATGATTCAATTATATAGTCAACTGATCAACATTAATCAGTAATGATTGGCTAAGTAGAGCTTGACATTACTGTCGTTTGACGGTAGTGATCAGTTGATCCCTTAAGGTCACACCTATAGGACGATTCCCAAATAGAAAAGTTAATTAATCGTATATTGATACGGATTAATTAAATACCTAAATTGAACAAATTTATTTATAAGTGATAATTTTATATCTTATTGTAACAGGATTAAATAAGATTTATTTTAGTAATTAAAATGTTATATTACTAAAATTGATTAATGTTTATGAAACATTTGAGATAAGAGTAATTAGTTAATCATAATTGCAAAATGTTGTAGATTATATTAACTAGACTTAATGTGACCCATTTTATATACATGTAATTGTGAATTACTTGTTAATTTGTTAATCGTGATTTTATTTAAGATAATGATATTTAATTTGTTAATATATGCATTATTATGCCTAATGACATGTTACATGTCACATGTCCCATGTCACATATCACAACATATTACAAATGACAAATTACAAAAATAAAATGGAGTCCATTTTATGTAGTGGGAACCGGTTTTGTGATGGGTAGACTAGGGTTGTGTGGTTGATTGTTTTAAGGCACAAAACATAAACATCACACTAAAAACAATCTAAACATAGTCTATAGTTTTGGTAAGACCAAAAGGAAAAAGCAAAAGCTAAACTCCCCCCCTCCCCCCTTAAGAGAACAAGAAGTTCTCTTATTATTCCTTAAATGCTAATATTCATCACTCACTCCTCCTCTCATAAAAATTGGTTTTTATGTTCAAATTTGTTCTAAAAATTCTAATAATGCAATCATATTACTAGAGTATTAATAATAATAATATTAGAATTAATATTTAAGGTAACTAATATTATTATCTAGTTAGTAATAATATTAGTATTGTGGGATAGTCTTGGGTGCAACTAAGAGAAGTGTCTCTATGCTTGAGATTTGAAGATCTAGGAGGATCATCCCATATTATTTGAGCTCAAGAATAAGTGAAGGTAGGAGACCTTACTTGTGACCATTTTGAACCATTTAACAATGTAAGGAACATTGTTTTCTTCTCTATTTCTTTTATTTGGTTATGCATGCAACTAGATCCACTAGTAAATAAATTATGGGTAATTTATAAAATGATTAGATGAGTCTAATAAGGGTTTATGAATCTAACAATTGGTATTAGAGCTTTGGTGTTGCATGCATAATCGGTTTGGTTTTTCCGAGTTAAATGTAACTTAATTAAAACTAGATATTTTGTGATTTACAAGGATAAAGCCAAAATTTTTTTAGCATATTATACATTCTGTTTCTAAAATATATTTAGGTCATTTAAATGATTTATGGATGATTATTGCTAATTTTAATGATTTTTAGTAAAATAATTACATTTTATTGAGTAAAATGAACTTTTATTTACTAAAAATAGTTAAACTTCACTACTGGCCGTGATTTTTTAGTATGACCTCACATGCATATTTTATTTATTATTTGTAAAATTTTGTATTAAGGTGATTAATATTGCATGATTTATGATTTTTATGTGATAAAAATTTTATTAATGGAGGTTAAATAACTAAAAATAGTTAAACTTTGAAACTGGCCATGAAATTTTAATATGATCTCACATGCATATTTTACAGATTATATGAAAAATATGAGATAAATGTGATTTATTATGCATGATTTATAATTTTAATGGTTAAAATGATATAAATAGTGACTATTTTTAGCAAAAATAGCTAAACTGAATTTTATGGGATGAAATTTTTCCCTAATGTTGTATATATGATATGAACATCAGATGTAAAGTGTCATGACTAATTTTAATTGATTTTGTATGTTTATTGATTTTTATCTGATAAAATCGATAAAAGGGAAACTCTATTAGTCATAAAAATTAATTTGAATTTTTTGGTTGAAATCTTACCATTTCCAGGTTCTGGAAATTATTTAAGAATGTTCAAAATTTTGATTTTGATTTTTCCATAATTTTTATGTTTAATTTGGAATTAAATGGTAAAACTGATGATTTTACGATTTATCAAAGAAGTAAATTATAAATTTTTTGTGCGCAAATTTTATTGGGTTTTTTTAATCTTGGTAATATTCCAGTATTTTCAAACATGTGATTTCGAATTTTTCCAAATTTTTATGACTTATTGGGAATTATTTCATAATTGTTATGATTAAAAGAAGTTTAATAAGCAGTAATACGAAACCAAGTTAAATTATTGTCAAAAATTGAGTAAAGACTAATTTTTGAGTCATAAGAGAGTTAGGGTAATTAACTTGAACTTAAATTTGATTTAAGTATTGATTTGTGATTTTAATAAGTTATTATCACGCATTTCCATAGAACCGGATTATATACGATATAAGGTTTAAGTAGGGCGATTTGGTACATTAATTTGGCATGTTAATCACATATAATAATACTGCATTTTTAATTTAGAAATGTCATATTTTATTTATGTAATTTTTAATTATGTAATTTATCTTAGTATGGCCTTAATTTTATTCGCTATTACCCGTAATGTAAGGGAATAGCTATGTATTTCATTATTATTTGTAATACCGGAGTTCCGATCAAGACGGTGTTACCTTGGGAAGCGTGCCACTTGAAGTTCAAGGGACCAATGGAGTTGGTTTCCGAATTTGTAATAGAATATTAGATTTTCTATTTTAAGAAGGCCATACTAAGAAATTTATTTATTGCTTAGCATTTTTGTTTGTATGTTACATGCATTGCCAAATCGCCATAAACAACATATGCATATCATATCAAGTATTCAACCGTGTCAATTATGATTATCGTTAGTTCGAAAATTTAGTTCACTTAAATTTGATAGATAATAAATTGACTCGACCTCTCACGTTATTAAAAATTGAGATTAAGCCTTACCAAATAGTAGGACCCATGTACCGGGGCTAGAGATGAACTTAACGTAATTTCATCGACCGAGAGTTCTAAGTGTAGAATCGGTTAAAGAGTTAACCCACCGAGTAATATTTGTAAGGGATGTATCGGTTTCCCCGTGCCCAAGTTAATATGGACTTGCATCTCGGAATCATTTATATAATCGGGTGGAGGCCATTATATAAATGCTAAAACATGCTAAAATGTTTTCATATATTAACGATGAATATTTCTTTTCCCACTATTCCGTTGTTTTATGTTGTTCTTTATCATTTCTCCTTTTAAATATGCGATATCAATTCGATTCTAACACGAGTCTCCGCTAAACCACTATTACTAATGACAAATAGAATCTCTTTCTAAATCATTAAATGAACTATATCATAGGTGATGGACTAGCTCCATAGGAATCATTCTATTCCATAGAACTCCATAGGAGTTGTCCCATGTCATATGAGATTAGCATCTTAAATTCCTAACATGCCTACGTAAGATTTCTTGTGAAGAAATATGACTAGAGGTAATGATTAGTCAAAATATGTTTTGATAATATCTACTATGCATCCACAGTTCAAAAATCTTATTGCTCAACCTAAACACTTGTCATCAAGCACTTAAGTTGTTAAGAATATGACAATGTTAAATTGGTAAATTGATTTTCTAGAAATTTTGATTGACCAAATACCACAATAAGCGTTCATCCTTGTGAAGGATTAAACTAGGAATTTATATGAAGATAAGTCTTCATCAATTAGAAATTCTTGTAGTAAGTGGGAGCAATACGAAGTACCTATCTTAATTGTTAAGGATGGAACTAGGCTCGAAAGAGAAGGTGTTAGACACTAAAATAGAGACAAACCCCAATAAGTAAAGATCAAGGAAGTTGGTTGTCTGACCCCTACATATGCCTTCTTGAATATCTATACATTGACATTGCATTCTTGCTAATTACCACATCATGTGTATTTGATACAAATTTGTTGATTTTATCATAATATTTGGAATTATCGTGTGACGACTAGCAAGAATAAATTCAGAAATTTACATGAATGGAACTAGGGTAGTTGCCATTTTATTCATGGACATATAAGCATTATATTGTACTCATTTTAGTTTTGTATTTAGAAATGTACCTCAATAATTGTTATGATGTACACTAACTCTAAATAAAAATATAATTAAAGTTTTTATATAAAACGCAAAGGGTTTCTTCTATACAATTAAAACAAGCGTTATGCCCTTACATACCACGATTAAGTTTATGGTGAGACCATGCAAATCAAGGTAATTATATTTAAACTAGAAATAAAATGTCATATATATACAATACTCAAATTGGTGACCCCAATCATTTCTCAATTCTCGATTGAATATCGCTTTTAGAAACTAGTTTTGACTAGTGTCCTAAACCATTTGATTGGTAAAGACATGAACTAAGCGAGTTTTTTACACCCTTAAACTTACGTGTTATGATGTTTACGAGGTAGACGACTTTAGAGACGGTTTTGTTGTTATTCGGCTACTCGCAATCAAAGAAGTTTAAAAGAGTGCCTTAAAAAAGGATTTTGTTTTGAAAAGATGTTGAAAACATGTGGTTGAAAAACATGTTGATTAATGTTGAGTTGGTCGAATGGGTCGGTAGAATGTGTTGGAGTATTTGTCCTCGACAATACTGCGATCACATGTTTAAATCTCATAATAAGAATATATAAGAGATGATTTAGTTATATAGTCAACTGATCAACATTAATTAGTACTAATTGGCTAACTAGAGTCTGACATTACTGTCGTTTGATAGTGGTGATCAGTTGATCCCTTAGGGTCACACCTATAGGACGATTCCCAAATAGAAAAGTTAACTAATCGTATATTGACACAGATTAATTAAATCGTTAATTTGAACAAATTTATTTATAAGTGAGAATTTTATATCTTATTCTAACAAGATTAAATAAGATTTATTTTAGTAAATAAAATGTTATATTACTCAAATTGATTAATGTTTATGAACCATTTGAGATAAGAGTAATTAGTTAATCATAATTGCAAAATGTTATAGATTATATTAACTAGACTTAATGTGACCCATTTTAAATACATGTAATTGTGAATTACTTGCTAATTTGTTAAATGTGATTTTATTTAATATATAATGATATTTAATTTGGTAAATATGCATTATTATTCCTAATGACATGCTACATGTCACATATCACAACATATTACAAATGACAAATTACACAAATAAAATGGAGTCTATTTTATGTAGTGGGAGACGGTTTTGTGATGGGTAGACTAGGGTTGTGTGGTTGATTGTTTTAAGGCACAAAACATAATCATCACACTAAAAACAACATAAACCTAGTCTATAGTTTTGGTAAGACCAAAAGGAAAAAGCAGAAGCTAAATTTCCCTTCCCCATGCCTTGGTGACCGTCTCCCCCTCCCCTTTAAGAGAACAAGAAGTTCTCTTATTATTCCTTAAATGCTAATATTGATCACTCACTCTTCCTCTCATAAAAATTGGTTTTTATGTCCAAATATGTTCTAAAAATTCTAATAATGCAATCATATTACTAGAGTAGTAATAATAATAATATTAGAATTAATATTTAAGGTAACTAATATTATTATCTAGTTAGTAATAATATTAGTATTGTGGGATAGTCTTGGGTGCAACTAAGAGGAGTGTCTCTCTGCTTGAGACTTGAAGATCTAGGAGGATCATCCTATATTATTTGAGCTCAAGAACAAGTGAAGGTAGGAGACCTTACTTGTGCCCATTTTGAGCCATTTAACAATGTAAGGAACATTGTTTTTTTCTTTATTTCTTTTATTTTGTTATGCAGGCAACTAGATCCACTAGTAAATAAATTATGGGTAATTTATAAAATGATTACATGAGTCTAATAGGGGTTTATGAACCTAACAGAATGCACGGCGACGGTGCGAAACAAATA
Source organism: Silene latifolia (assembly GCF_048544455.1). Lineage (NCBI taxonomy): Eukaryota > Viridiplantae > Streptophyta > Magnoliopsida > Caryophyllales > Caryophyllaceae > Silene > Silene latifolia. Next base: position 27,827,978 of record NC_133538.1, read on the forward strand.
TGTAAGGCTTGTGTTTTCGATCGGTAGGTAAAAAAAAAACGTGTCGATTTGTGACTTAGAAAGTCGAGTCTAGAAGTTTAAGGGAGATGTGAGGGGGTGGACGCTCGCGTGAAGATTATGGTGTGTGAAGGCGGTATTTATAGAGAATTGTGGAGAGGTAAGTCAGTTCAGTTTGCTTAGAGGTTAAGGTGGACGCCTAAAGAGGCACGAGCCACCTAGTGATATAAAGGGGTGTCTTGTCCTTTTCGATTTGGACGTGGCCTTTGCTCCATCTATTGCTTGGTTGGTTTGATTCGTGGTATTCAAATCAGATGTCGTGTAACAATATAGTCATCTAATAATATGATATTGGGTGTTATTTGAGGTAGGTATTTTGTGTGCTTGACTCGGGTTTGTCCCTTGTTGATTCGGGCTTTGAATTTTGAGTCGGTTTTTGGCCCGGTGTCGGTTTTGACTCTAGTTGGTGTCATTTTAATGAAAATGGCATAATAAAATAATTTATGGCATTATTTTTTACATTCGAGACTCGGGTTGACTCAGATTGACTCGGGTTGCAGGTTTCTGAGTTGGTTTTGGGTCCGAAGACGGTTTTAACTTTAAAAAGTGTTGTTTAAATGCAAATGAAGTTAGAAAACCATTTTTGAAATCATTTTTCATATCCAAATACTGCATTAAACCATCTCATGTATAGCCTATACATGCACGCATATCAAAAACACGTTGTAGTCTGATCATCATCGGGTGGCTTTTGGACGGTGCAGATACTGGGTATCTACACCAATATTGGGATACATGTGATCTATGAGGGGGATGACAGGGGAAATTTGACAGTGGAATAAGATCTTTATGATGATATTCTCAAGAAACAGGCACTTGATCCTAAGATTCCGGAGTGGAGGGTTGGAGTAGAGAAGGGGACAGTGTCTCGATTCTCTATTCATTTTGATGGGAGTGTTCGTTTTGATGGGATATGATGTGTACCTAAAGATGAGGAGCTGAAAAAGATAATCATGATATAGGCTCATTGCACTCCATAATCAGTGCATCCAGATAGTGACAAGCTTTATAAGGATCTTAAGAAGACGTTTTGGTAGCCTGGGATGAAGAGAGAGACAGCTGAGATTGTAGCTCGATGTTTGACTTGCCAGAGAGTCAAAGGGGAAAAGCGAATATCACAAGGTAAGATTCAGTCTCTAGAGGTACCTGAGTGGAAATAGGAATCTATCTCCATGGATTTCATTGTGGGATTACCGAGGATTCAGCAAGGTAATAACATGATTTGGGTGATCGTTGATCGTTTGACCAAGTCAGCTCGTTTTATTCCCATGAAAGATATGTGGAGTAAGGTGCAATTGACAAATGGCTAAAAGAAGAATGTAGTGAGGCTACATGGGGTGCCAAAGGACATTGTGTCAGATCGAGATGCGAGGTTCATTTCTCGGTTTTGTCAAGAGTTGCAGGAAGTGATGGGGACTACTTTGAAGGTGGGTACTGCATTTTATCTTGAAATAGATGGGCAGATAGAGAGAATAATCAAGACCTTGAAAGACATGTTAAGGGCTTGTGTGATGGAGTTTGCTAGTATCTGGGAAGATAGATTGGACCTAATCGAATTTTCTCACAACAACAGCTACCATGCAAGTATTGGGATGGCTTCGTTTAAGGCATTTTATGGGACGAGATACAGTAGTCCAATTTGCTTGGATGATAGCGCCGAGGCAGTGGTTTTATGATCACATATGGTAAAGGATATGGCGGACCAAGTGAAGTTGATTAGACAAAAGTTGAAAGCGACTCAGGATCGACAAAAGAGTTATGCAGATTTACACCATCGGGACATTAAGTTCCAAGTTGTGGATAAGGTTCTTTTGAAGGTGTCACCGATGCGTGGGGTGATGCGGTTTGGTAAGAAATGAAAGTTAAACAAAAAGTTCATTCGCCCTTATTAGATTTTGAATCATGTGGGAGAGGTTGCTTATCGGTTAGCTCTGCCACCAAATTTAGATCGTGTAAGTGACCCTTCTCATGTGCTAGAGGTTGTGAACATTGAGTTGGATGAATCTTTATCTTACCTTGAGGTGCCAAAAGAGATTCTAGATCGCAAGGTTCGCAAGACTTGAACTGGGGAGACAGTGTTGCTAAAGGTTTTATGGTCCAATCACAATGTTGAGGAAGCAACTTGGGAAGCGGAGGAAGTTATGAAGGAACGTTAGCCATTTCATTTTTATCAGGTATGTGTGGTTATGGGGACGTAACCATGTTTCTTTAAGTTGGCTAGGAGATTATCGCGTAAGCTTTTGGTATGGTTTTTGGTCAGTTTTGGTAAAGTTTAGTGTTTGTTTTGAGTTATAGTAAGTTGTGTTTAAGTGTTGTTTTAAGTTTTGGTTGTGTCGTTGTGTTATAGTTGAGTGTAATGAGTTTGTTTGTCAATATGGGATTGAACTTCGGGGACGAAGTTCATTTTTAAGGAGGCAAGACTGTAAAACCTCAGCTATTTGAGCTGTTGGGTATTCTATCAAGTAGGGCTTACTTTGTCGAGTAAGTCTTTGACGCGTTCTGGAAAGTGTTCTGCGTTGTAGTTGCTCGATCGAGTAAGGGCAACTCGATCGAGTAAGTCGGGTTTTACAGTTTTTCGGCCGGGTTTGATAGTAATACGTGAAGAATTATCTAAAGTTATTTCGACAGTTTACTTTTACTTTTTACTTTTATTCTCTAAACCTTTTACAAAAGAAAACAACGATGTTCTTCCTCTTCACTCTTTGCTATCAAATCAAGGGCTAAGGTTGTCGGATTTCCGAGTTCATCGTACCATTGTGATCGTCATGTTGTGGGTAAGGTTTCTATATTATTTTTATGTCAGATAGTTTATGTTGGTTAAACCCAAATTGGGTGATTTGGGAGTTTTTTGGAGTATTATGTGTTAGATTTGTGATTATGTGATTTTAATTATAGGAGGTGATGTTGTAGAGGAAGGTTTTTGATCTGCTGCGTTGATTGTGGTGATTCCGTCTCAGGTAGGGTGTAATACTACGGTTTTCTAAGTCTGTTACTCGGCCGAATATGGCTTACTCGGCCGAGTAATGCGTCGTGTGTTTCTGGTCAGGCTACTGTCTAGGAAAACTTGGCCGAGTAGGGGATTCACTGCCGAGTATACTGGTCTGTTACGGGTTATTTCCGCGGTTTTGATTAAAATGATTAGAGATTATATATAAGTCGTTTGTCAGTTTCTAAAGTTATTTTCTCCAAAACCTAAACTACGTTTCATTCTCATCTAATCATCTTTATCAATTCCAAGGCAAAGGTCGTCGATTGTAGGTTATAACATCATATTTCGTGTCAATCGCCGTAGTAAGTTTCTTATCCTTGTCAATCTATTATTGTTCTTATAAGTTAGCAAACCCTAGGTTGGGTTAATTTGGGGGTTTAGGGTTTTGGTCTTTGTATGTGTTGTTGATTGTTAATTATCGTTGTTGTAGGTGATGATGTGTTACTCCTCGTGCATTTATATGATTGGCTGCGGCATAACAGATTACGATAAGGTAGGGTTTCCCTAGTCAGTTTATCGTTAATTGATTTATGATTATGTTTGTATTGTGTACGGTTCATTATCTGCTAATCATTGTTGGAGCGTTGGAGTTGGTGTGGTTGTTGTGATGGTTATTGGGTGGAGTCACTTGCAGGAGTGGCTTCACACCCTAGTTTCGCCCTCTGTGGAACCCGCCACAGAAGGGGATGTGCACATTAATGAATAGGGTTATCGTTCGTTGATGAGCGGGGCTTAGATGGGGATTGGCTGCGGTCCCCCACTGGCGGCAAGGATTACTTGTTGCGATGGGTAATCTGGCAGGGCTACACACTTCGGTGTGTAGTCAGTTACTATGTGAGATCAGGAGTTTGGAGGTGGATGATGATCATCTGGTTACTTTTTTGTACTTGTCTTATTTTGATTATGCAGTAAACTGACCCCGATATTTGTTTTAAAAACTGTGGTGATCCATTCGGGGATGGTGAGCAGTTATTGAGCATGTATGAGATGGTTTTCACAAGGGATAGCTGGGATGGAGTCATCACATGTCACTAGAGTCTTCCGCTGTGTCTTGAACTTATATTCCTTTCAGTTTGTTTGATATCTTGGAACAGATGTATTTCACTTTACAGTTTTGGGTTTTGGATATGTAATCACTTAAACTCAATTACTAAAGTATGTTTCTTTATGGTCAATTTTATATACATTGCCGCGGGTAACCGAGATGATGACGGTCTCTCATGATAGGGTGGTCCTGTTAAGGCACCTTTGTATGTGGGTATGTCACAAAGTGGTATCAGAGCGACGATTTTGGAATCTGTAAGTAATGAGCCCAATGAATATAGAGAGAGTCAAATTAAAATGAACCCGGGTAGGGGTTGTTAGGAGCTAATGCAAAGACTCTAGAGACGTCCTAAAGTCGCGAACTTGCCCTAAAACTTTAAACCGGTCACTATGGGGTGTCATGGGATCGCTATGTGTTTACTTATGTTTATATGAGGATTTTGGATGGGTGTTATGTGGTTGAATGTAGGTGTGGTGGAAAAGATGAAGTTAATTTTTTATGATAACATGAATAGTAGTTGGGGTCGCTACTAGTTTACTATTATCGATATGCATATGATTGGATGAATATGGTGGATGAATAATTGTATGAATGCGTTGTATGAATATGATCGATGAATTGGTTTGAAAAGATGAAGTAAGTAGTTGCATGAGAATATGAAATTCATGTGGAAAACATGTTTATGTGATGGAAGCGGATTTTCTACTATTGCTATGTTAGTAACATGTGAATAGGGGATATATGTCGTATATTATGTTATTGTTTTTACGTAGAGTTATAGAATAAAAGCATGTGGGTAGTACATGATTGATAAGTTGAATATTGTATAAGCATGATAGGTGCTATTGTTTGGCTTTTGTAGATAGTAAGATGTGGTTAGGGATGCTGGTTGTATGAGTATTAAGTTGTTTTTGTTTACCTTGTTGTTGTTTAAGTTGTTTGGAAGTAAAAATCTAGTAGTTATGTTGTCCGATTATAGAGAGGTTGTCTTTAAAATGTTATAACTTGAGATGTATATATAATTTTGATGTGATTCTAATTGGAGGCGATACCTTGTTCTTTTACGATTCTAACGATAGGTCACACATCCAAAATGACCAAGTAACGAGTGAGATATGACTGTTTTACGAAAACTGGACGTTGCTGGGAACTATGCAGATACTCGACCGAGTAGGCCCTACTCGGCCGAGTATTATTTGTACTCGACCGAGTAACCCATATTCAGCCGAGTAATCTTTCCGTGATAATCCTGTTCAGCTTCTGGAGTTGTGAGCTCGGACGAGTAGTCTCGTTACTCGACCGAGTTTCCTGTACTCGGTAGAGTACGTCATACACTCGACCGAGTATCTCTTTGGGCGGTTGTTTTGAGTCGAAAGCTACATTCTTACACATGTTTTGAGTAGTAGGTTATGTGGACATGTATGTTTGGGGTCTTAAAGCATTCTTTTATATATATGTGAGGGCCTTGATACGTAAATTACCAAATGCTATGATATCGAGAATGTCGGCTTATAAGGGATATGTGTAACACCCCGATTTATGAAGGAGCCTTTAGCAAGACATTCCCTAATAAACCGGACTGTTACCATCTCGGTTTCCCGAGGTAGTGAATAACAAATTAAACTCCAAGGCAAAATATATATTTACTTTAACTTAATTATTACAAAACCTCTTTTACATCAAATTACAAGGAACTAACATAAATGAAAGTGAAAGTCTTCTAAATGATGATCTAGCTACTAAGTCTTCTGATCCAGTGTCTCACGCCCATCAAGCTCCCAGCCTATCTCATAAACCTGTCAAGCCTGCTCCCCAATATTTGGATCGTCACAGGTGTTCACGAATACACAGGGTCAACCACGAGGTTGAGTAGGGAATACAATGAAACAACAAAATATGATATGCATGCTCCTCCGTCACCTCCATCTCCATCTCAACTCATATCTCATAACCCGGAACACCCAGCCATACCGATCCCCAGACTACTATATCGACCGTAGCCGATCTCGCCACTCGCTTGTTGAGGACACCAGGGCAAGTCCTGCAGAACCCGCCTGGGCCTTATCACAACATCATCTTCACCACACCACATCACCACAACATCCTCCATCTCCAATGCATATGAATGCTCAAAAGAAATTAATGCAACACAATATATATATCTTTGAACTGATCAATCATAAAATCATGCCGCTTACCAAATGTTGTGATAACATACTCAATACGATCAATTCAGGTCAATCACCTTCCAAAGATATGAATCATAACGTAAATCAACAGCCACGAAGCAAGTCAACGTTCACAGTTTGGTCATACGAAACACAAACAAGTCAACACAATTCAACATCACCGATAATAAGTCAAGTGTATTTCCCTACCTTTTCGCAATCCAAGCACACACAAGCAATCACTTATGATCCTTCACATATCCATCACCTACATAACATAATTATGTATAATTATCATCTACTCAGTCAATTAATCATGCACATAACCTAGACTCATCATTACTTAATAGGAATATCAATTTAAAGAACAAACACGATTTTTCCTGATTTTCCTGCTCATGGCAGACTCGGTATAAAATGAATAACTAATTTCCGAAAATTCGAATTGATGCAAGGCCAATTGAATTGGAACCCCTTGAGGCTTAGCTACAATTTATATCTAACGTGTTTTTCTCAAATTCCAAATTTATCAAGGGGTTTCAGACTGATTTCCAAAAACTGACAGAAACCGTCGCATAAAAAGTATTGATTCATAAAACGAGTTTGACAAATGATTCTTAAGTAAAACCAACGCCTAACTCATCTGAACTCTTAAAATTAAATATATGAAAAAGACCCAGCACCAATTCAATATCTAAATTATGTTTTAGAAGTAATCTTTCAGCCTCTACTGATTTGCGGACTTTTTAGATAGACGTTCACAAATAATTTCTTCAGGAAAAACTACACGGTGAAATGCTACCAATTTTCACAGGCATAAACTAGGCTTGGAATAAACATGAGTCTCTTCTTTAACTTTTTGCATCCCACGGCTTTAAGACAGGTAACACACTCAAATAACACAGACCAACGAATCTGTAAATTGCTGTAACTATTCCATTCATTTATCTCATACAATTTATAATCAAAAACCCCCAAACCAATTCTAGGGTTACGAAAATTATCCCAATACTACTATAATTATGCTAATAATTGAGTAAAGAGGTAATAGGATAGTCTACTTACGAAATAGGATGAGAATAGGCTGAGAAATCGCCTCGCAATTCCTCACGCGGCTCCTTTCACACACGGCTCCCTCTTCTCTCTTTTCTCTCTTTTCTCATGGTTAAAATGAATATGGTGATAGGGAGATTAGGGTTTGGTTAGATGGGTTATACATATAGGATAGGTGCTATTAAGACGATACGGGCCTAGCCTAGTTAGATTAATTAAAACCGGAGTCACATAATTACCCGAGTCACAAATACACTACACGACCCAGCTGGTAACTCGGCCTAACATAATATCATATTAAAATACCGGGTATTACAGTCTACCCTCCTTAAAAGAAACTTCGTCCCGAAGTTTACCCTCTCTACCAACCAACGCAAACGAATTATGAAACGCATATACAAAAGTATGTAAGGCACCCACCAAATTGAATATTAAACGCAGTATTACATTCCACCCTCCTTAAAATAAACTTCGTCCACGAAGTTTAACCATAACAGAAACACATCATGTAACACTCCAACATAACCCACACAACGCATAACCAATATAGCCAAACTGAGAAATCACACATGAAAGTATAAAGATTTTACAATCCTACCCTCCTTAAACATGGTTACGTCCCCGTAACCTTCATTATTATAACAAAAGTTCTCAGACTACTGCTAACAACTGAAAGAGGATAAAAGATTCAAAACTCACGTTCAAGTTAACTAATCCCTACTAAAGACAATCAATATACAAGCTCTCTCAAGGAAGCTACGCATTACTCTTTGCTACAAGACATCGCCACGGATCGGAGCAAAAGCCATGTTGAATAACTTAAGACATTTAAGTATTAATCTAAACACTCTTCATATCAATCAATACATGCAATAACATTCACAGGATCTGCTTGTCAATCTAATTTATACATTACTACTCAGGTTACAAAGATGAAGATGCTTAGGAGCTCACATATGGTTCATGTCAAATAGCATATTTTCCAAGAAATATTGGTCGAATGACGAATGCACATTGATTGGCAAATTTTACAAGCTTATTGGTCGAGTCAGTCAAGCGAGTAAACAGCGATATTGGAAAGTTAACATACAATACTATCATACATAAAATTTCATTCTTGATGTTAAATATATTTAAACTGCGCCCAACACCATGACATAAAAGATTAAATGTATTTAACTACACCAATTTTACAAATATTCATTACATATCATGCTAATATCAACATACCATGTTAACACACAACTCACTTAAATCACCATATTACATTTCCCGTTTTGACATTCGTAACTAACCACAACCCACTAATTCACTACATGAACGAACAACATGACTAAATTAACCCACTATTTGTGACTCCGTTCTAGCTTCATTCCCCCAGACTAGAAAATATCATGAAACCATACAACCAGACACAGTGAAATCTCATTCAATTTATACTCACACGACAAAATTTAACTTCATTTTCAAAACTTTTACTTTCATACTGGATGGTGAATAACTTTCTTAACATAAATCTTATAACAGAGCCGTCCATAGAATCCATTTGACTCAAAATCAGATAAACTTAACTCAATTCCTTCAAACAATACAAGCTTAGATGTCGACTCATATTTCGTAATTTACAGGTTCATCTTATTCATTTCAGTCCTATCTTTACTAATGAACGACTATTACCTCAACATCAGGATTTTAGTTGCACTTCTTTACTCAGTTATATTCACGGCTAACACGACTACAGCATTTAATCAGAGACCTTTTAGATAGTACACATTCCGTGGTGACGTCTCAGCAAAGCATACGATTCGTACCATGATGTAAAGCAAGTAACTACAAATTAACTGTGTTCAATCAAAATTTTACCTCTTTATTACAGATCTATTTATCACGGGTTACATGGTCACACAAAAGTATAAGTACCAACTCAATCATATGTTAAATTTTAAAACGATTTATCACGTCATAACAACTAGACAAGAGTCTAACCATATAGTCAATATAAGAAGATTATTAGTTTAGATCGGAGGCACATTATAAAATTCCTTGTTAAACTCCTTACGGAACCATCGACTGTGCGTCATGAGTAATTAACTTAATAATGTAGAAGTCAAACAACTGAAATTACAATTGAGTATTAATGGTTATATGATTCACAATAACAACAAAATTACTTCCATATCACACATATGTTTAACATTTTAGCAACCATACCATTCAATTGTATCCATCAACTCAAGATAATTCATTTTCAAAGAAAATAAAAGATATCGCATAAACAACTTAAACATGTACATATACCATCATATAACTTGTAAAACATTATCTATGACAAAAGATTAGCAAGGTGAACAAGTTCTCTGGTTTGCACGGTTTGAACAAATAGGCAACTCGCGGCTCAATTAAACGTAACTATAACGACTATCATTTAAACATACGCATAACATGTGAATCATCAAAGGGTTATCTCTTTATAATTCATAGCGACGGTTCGAGAATATATTTCAAATATCGTAACTATATCGTAACTATATCAAACTATATTTCAAATATCGTGACAATTGCAACAATCACCTTAGCATTTCATGACAATACGACTATGAACATATCCAATAAGGAGCAACAACACTATTTTATTATCATATCATAAGTTTAGGTTCAACTGAAATAAATTAATGCAATGAAAGTAATAAGTATAACTATAGGCACACAGACTCACATAAAAGACATTAGAACTAAGATGATATCCTACATGTGTGAACATTTAGACATACTCATTACTACCATCCATGTGTAAACATTTGAACATAATTATTATAAATATTAATGCGAGTATATTAGAACAATCAAGTTAACATTTAACGCCACCAACTTTACCAAGATATGACAATATAGTTTTATATTTATATATATTCGACCACTATACAAATATGATGAACACACCAGAGATATTATAACATGCCAAGCATAAAATATGCAAACAACTGGACTCGTATAAAATATTTCACCCTCGATTAAGAATCAAATTAAGCTATTCAATTTCACTCATACTATCATGCCAACAATGTTATAAACTAAACTTTAATTTTTTTTTTATCACTAGTTAAGATACATAACCAATGAATATGTGTGCTACTATCATCATATAAGGACACTATAATTTCACATTAATAAGGCTCATGAAATAATCGAACAACTTTATGAAAACTCAACATAGCATTCACATTTTAAAAGTTATGATTCACGTTGTAACTTCCAAAAAAATCGTGAATAAATAACCGTTCAACGAAAACTTGAGTTATATTACTTTTTATAACATACAGAGAGTTAATAATTCATGAGAAAAAGAATGAGGTCCAAAGCTCAAGAATTCAATTTTTAAAGGATTCTACAACTCAGTTGGTCCAAACAAGTATGTGACAGCAATTGGTCCGAAACTTGGGTCAGTTTACAAAACTTACCATTTAATATAGAGACATCAAGAATTTTCGTGGCTTATCAATTTGAAAACATATGTGAATCTTCTGAATTATGGAGTTGGAATTATACAAAAATTATTAATACAATTTAAATGAGGATTTTTACAAAATCGTTGGTCGAAACATCACTGCACAGGAACTTCCTGACCACAGCCCACTAAAATATTTATTACTCCTAATCCATATATCCTATAAGCATGAAACCAACGCCAAATGAACACTAACTCACGAGGCTATCTCTCATAAAATTTTCATCCATAGGCAATAAACAGAAAAGAAATGGCAGTAAGGTCAATTAAAGAGTAAAATCAAACAAAACGAGTTTCAGCATTAGGTCATTCTTTACTATGTTACAAGCTCTTATGAACATACTATGTATACTAACCCATCCCAACTTAAATCTCACACTTTGTACTTACGTAAACATCTATCCCATAGAATCCCTTCGCATCTTGATCTACTCCTTACATCTAAATCATGATTGCTATGACTACAAACAAGCAATTCAATAGTGTTTCTGATTACTATCACAATACTATACTAGCATGGCTTCGGGATCACATAACCGAATATCACTAGACATAATAGCACTATCAACACGTCATTCACATCCATCCAGATAAATATCATCAATTCGCAATTATTTTCACGCTCACGATTACCACAATCCAACACTTCATTGATTATCAATCTGAACACGAAAATTTATTTCTCATCTCCACAACATCATATGATCACGTCATCATTCATACAAAATACTTACCGTGATGTTGTCCTACAGAATGGTTAGAATATATGGGTCTCAAGGTATACATCAACTCGATTATATCCAAGGTTTTCCTTCTAACTACCCCATTCACTCAGTTTTCTCTCGGGTTACCTGGTTCAAAACTGAGAGGGCAAAAGAGCACGTATTAAGGGCGCCTTCTTAACCGCACTGTGAGCTCCTAACATTTTATTCCCAGGGGTTCATTTTATTTAGACACATCCTACGTTCATTGGGTTCATTGGTTTAGGCCTGAGGATCGTTCGCTCTGATACCACTTTGTAACACCCCGATTTATGAAGGAGCCTTTAGCAAGTATTTCCCTAATAAACCGGACTGTTACCATCTCGGTTTCCCGAGGTAGTGAATAACAAATTAAACTCCAAGGCAAAATATATAATTACTTTAACTTAATTATTACAAAACCTCTTTTACATCAAATTACAAGGAACTAACATAAATGAAAGTGAAATCTTCTAAATGATGATCTAGCTACTAAGTCTTCGATCCGGTGTCTCACGCCCATCAAGCTCCCACCTATCTCATAAACTCCGTCAAGCCCGCTCCCCAATATTTGGATCGTCACAAGTGTTCACGAATACACAGGGTCAACCACGAGGTTGAGTAGGGAATACAATGAAACAACAAAATATGATATGCATGCTCCTCCGTCACCTCCATCTCCATCTCAACTCATATCTCATAACCCGAACACCCACCATACCGATCCCCTTAGATTATATATCGACCGTAGCGATCTGCCACTTTCCTTGTGAGGACACCAGGCAAGTCCCGCAGAACCCGCCTGGGCCTTATCACAACATCATCTTCACCACACCACATCACCACAACATCCTCCATCTCCAATGCATATGAATGCTCAAAAGAAATTAATGCAACACAATATATATATCTTTGAACTGATCAATCATAAAATCATGCCGGTTACCAAATGTTGTGATAACATACTCAATACGATCAATTCAAATAATCACCTTCCAAAGATATGAATCATAACGTAAATCAACAGCCACGAAGCAAGTCAACGTTCACAGTTTGGTCATACGAAACACAAACAAGTCAACACAATTCAACATCACCGATAATAAGTCAAGTGTATTTCCCTACCTTTTCGCAATCCAAGCACACACAAGCAATCACTTATGATCCTTCACTTATCCATCACCTACATAACATAATTATGTATAATTATCATCTACTCAGTCAATTAATCATGCACATAACCTAGACTCATCATAACTTAATAGGAATACCAATTTAAAGAACAAACACGATTTTTCCTGATTTTCCTGCTCATGGCAGACTCGGTATAAAATGAATAACTAATTCCAGAAAATTCGAATTATGCAAGGCCAATTGAATTGGAACCCCATGAGGCTTAGCTACAATTTATATCTAACGTGTTTTTCTCAAATTCCAAATTTATCAAGGGGTTTCAGACTGATTTCCAAAAACTGACAGAAACCGTCGCATAAAAAGTATTGATTCATAAAACGCGTTTGACAAATGATTCTTAAGTAAAACCAACGCCTAACTCATCTAAACTCTTTAAATTAAATATATGAAAAAGACCCTGCACCAATTCAATATCTAAATTATGTTTTAGAAGTAATCTTTCAGCCTCTACTGATTTGCGGACTTTTTAGATAGACGTTCACAAATAATTTCTTCAGGAAAAACTACACGGTGAAATGCTACCAATTTTCACAGGCATAAACTAGGCTTGGAATAAACATGAGTCTTTTCTTTAAATTTTTGCATCCCACGGCTTTAAGACAGGTAAAACACTCAAATAACACAGACCAATGAATCTGTAAATTGCTGTAACTATTCCATTCATTTATCTCGTACAATTTATAATCAAAAACCCCCAAACCAATTCTAGGGTTACGAAAATTATCCCAATACTACTATAATTATGCTAATAATTGAATAAAGAGGTAATAGGATAGTCTACTTACGAAATAGGATGAGAATAGGCTGAGAAATCGCCTCGCAATTCCTCACGCGGCTCCCTTCACACACGGCTCCCTCTTCTCTCTTTTCTCTCTTTTCTCTCTTTTCTCATTGTTAAAATGAATATGGTGATAGGGAGATTAGGGTTTGGTTATATGGGTTATACATATAGGATAGGTGCTATTAAGACGATACGGGCCTAGCCTAGTTAGATTAATTAAAACCCGAGTCACATAATTACCCGAGTCACAAATACACTACACGACCCAGCTGGTAACTCGGCCTAACATAATATCATATTAAAATACCGGGTATTACAATATGTGTTGGATAGGAAGGACATGAGTTATTTGTGGTTGTGAGGGATAGTGGAAAAAGAAAAGGGAAGATTGATGAGCTAATTGAGGCAAGGAGCATGTTTTGTGAGATATGGTGAGTGATATAGTCGCGTGTTGAGTAATATAAAAGTAAGTGTATATGGGCAAGGGTGATGTAAGCATAAAGAAATGTGAGAATGAAAGATTGAAAGGAAGGATGTGAATAGTGATAACTTGAGAGGTGAAAGGACTTATGGAGAGAGATGATTAGGATTGTGTTGGTTAAGAATATATATGTGATGAAAGGTTGTTGTACAGGGATGGAGAAGAGGGGTATATAGTGAACTTAGATGAAGTTATGTCGCGATGTGGATTTGTAGATAGTGACTGAGTTTGGGAATTTGGATTATCGAGAGGTGAGCATATTGTATAATTCTTTGGGCAATTAACGGTATGAGGTGAATTTTTGGTTTTCTAGGGACAAGAAAGGGAGATACAACTAATTAAAGGGTAACCGTTAGTTGTGTGGACTTGATGGTGACAAGTGTGTGTGAGTAGTATAATGGGAGAGGATTAGTGATAAGAAAGAATGAGAAGATATTGATATGAATTAATGGAATTTGAGTTGTGGAGCAACAAGAAGGTAATCGGATTACTAAAGAGTTAGGTAGTAGAAGGAAGGAGATTAATTATTAATTGGTATTATTGGATGGAAGTAAGTTGGGAGAACCTTGACCAAAGTTATGGGACATGAAAGTAAGGAATCATGGAAATGCACGATAGCTTAATGAGAGGGTGTGAGTTAATAGTTATATAGGAGTTCAGGACGACATGTTAACCGTGAGTTTCGAGGTATTAAGGGAGTAAGAAGCTGGCAGAGTGTTTACACGATATGAGATTTTGGTGGAGAGTTAGGTGACGATGCAATAAAGGATAGAATTGGAAATAATGTTGAGGTAAATTTTGTTGACGGATTTGATGTTCATTATTTGGGATGATAACCAAAGAGAGGAAACAGATTGTTATATTAAGAAGTGATAGTAAGAGAGTATTTGCATGAAAGATGGTGGTGTCGTAGTATTGTCACTAGTGGTTAAGGATGATGTAAAATAGGGAAGATAGCCATTCTAAAGAGGTTGATTTCTGTAGAGGCCGGGTTGATGTGTATGGTTGTGAGGAGGTATGAAATGTGATTATAGGAGGCGGGTGCTAGTAGTTGAGTATTAATAGTAGGGTTCCATTGTCAGGAAGTGATAGTTATGCCAATAGGAGAATGTAATAGGAAGGGCATACGAGTTAAGCACGGGTGAGAAGTAACCTTTATCAGGTGGTAATTTGTGTGATCAGGATTGGCTAGTCAGATTCGATTATGGGTCTATGATATGTGTAAATATTTGTGTGAGGTTCTGACCTCATGAGTCATGGTATGGATAGTATTCATAAGGTTAGCATCTGTGATTCCATGTAATCTGTTGCGTTGTGATCTAGTAAAGCGGTTTTAAGAAAGTCTTCTGGTCAAGGAGGTTGTACTGAGTCAGTGTTTATGGGATTGAATAAGTTGCGATGACTATCTATGTGGTTACCGTGCACCGGGCACGGTAATTCGTGTTGTGATACGAGTATTTTCGTGTTGTCATAGATTGTTGTTTGTTTACTGTTGTTTCCTGTCAGTGTCGGTCATGGCATATAAACCGTTGTTTTGTTTACCGATGTTTCTTACCAGTGTCGGCTTGGGAGTGAGAATAGAGAATGCTATGAAAGGGAGTTGGGTATGGTTCTGTTGTTGTCATGGCATACTAATATTCTGTTAATGGGACACAGTTGTGAGAGGTTGTTAGAGTACTTCTAATCTTGTTTTCGATAAGGCGTTGGTGGACATAGTTGTGGAAAGAGAATTGTGGAATAAGTGTGGTATTGAACTGGAAATTACAGGTGGTTTATAACCTTTTTTTATTGGGACTTAGTATCATGT
The DNA here is from genome assembly GCF_048544455.1 of Silene latifolia. Classification (NCBI taxonomy): domain Eukaryota; kingdom Viridiplantae; phylum Streptophyta; class Magnoliopsida; order Caryophyllales; family Caryophyllaceae; genus Silene; species Silene latifolia. Next base: position 27,843,798 of record NC_133538.1, read on the forward strand.
TAAGTTATGGGTGAGTTTTGTGGTAATAATAACAGTAGTGGATTGTGAGTTATGATCGTGGAGATGAGTGTATATATATATATATAGAAGTATGTCATTTTGCGGTAATGCTGAAGAGTCGGGGTAGTGGTTATGCTGAGGATTTTATAGTATAGGCTATATGGAGTGCAGAATGAATTGAGGTATGAGCATTGTCAGAGAAAGAGAGCCCTGGATAAAGGAATGGTTGTAGGTGTTGAGGTTATAGTGGGTTATCGTTGACAGGCGGTGGTAATGAGGATTATGGGAGATATAGCAAATGACCTAGTATTAGTGAGTTACGAGGACGTAACATTTATCTTAAGAGGTGCAGGATGCGACAAGAGAATTTGATGGTCATACAGGTTGCAATTGGAAGTTTGAGTGTTGGTGTAGTATAAGGATGGATTTTTGTAGTGGTCGATTTTACTACAGGTAATGGCAGTTCTTGTAGTAGTATGATGTTTAGGAGTGTGATTAAACTTCGAGGACGAAGTTCGTTTTAAGGGTGGTAGAATGTAACATTCCGTTTTGGTGGTTGATCTTGTCTGGTGGATTGTCTTGGTATTGAGTTTGCTAGTGAGCGTTATGGAAGTAAGACAGAGTTGGCAACATTTATGTTGTGGGTATTCGATAGTACTATGGAGTTAGTATTGAGAGACTATGCTGTATTTGAGACGATATCGTGAGCCATGTTGTGGAAGTAAGCGTGGTTGGTAGACTTAGTGTTAGGTGTCCATGTTTTATAGGTTTGGTTGGAACTTCGGAGACGAAGTTCTTTTTAAGGAGCGAAGACTGTAATACTACGGTTTTCTAAGTCTGTTACTCGGCCGAATATGGCTTACTTGGCCGAGTAATGCGTCGTGTGTTTCTGGACAGGCTACTATCCAGGAATACTCAGCCGAGTATGGTAATACTCGATCGAGTAGGGGATACTCGGCCGAGTATACTTTATACTCGACCGAATACCCGGTCTGTTACGGGTTATTTCCGCGGTTTTGATTAATATGATTAGAGATTATATATAAGTCATTTGTCAGTTTCTAAAGTCATTTTCTCCAAAACCTAAACTACGTTTCATTCTCCTCTAATCATCTTCATCAATTCCTAGGCAAAGGTAGTTAATTGTGGGTTATAGCATCCTATTCCGTGTGCATCGCCGTAGTAAGTGTCTTATCCTTGTCATTCTATTATTGTTCGTATAAGTTAGAAAACCCTAGGTTGGGTTAATTTGGGGGTTTAGTGTTTTGGTCATCGTATGTGTTGTTGATTGTTAATTATCGTTGTTGTAGGTGATGATGTGTTACTCCTTGTGCATTTCTGTGATGGGCTGCGGCATAACAGATTACGAGAAGGTTGGGTTTCCCTACTCAGTTTACCGTTAATTGATTTAAGATTATGTTTGTATTGTGTACGATTGATAATCTGCTGATCATTGTTGGAGCGTTGAAGTTGGTGTGGTTGTTGTGATGGTTGTTGAGTGGAGTCACTTGCAGGAGTGGCTTCACGCCCTAGTTTCACCCTCTGTGGAACCCGCCACAGAAGGGGATGTGCACATTATTGAACAGGGTTATCGCTCGTTGTTGAGCGGGGCTTAGGTGGTTATTGGCTACGGTCCCCCCACTGGCGGCAAGGATTACTTGTTGCGATGGGTAATCTGGCAGGGCTACACACTTCAGGGTGTCATCGGTTACTATGTGAGATCGGGAGTTTAGAGGTGGATGATGATCAACTGGTTGCCTTTTTGTACTTGTCTTATTTTGATTATGCAATAAACTGACCTCGGTATTTGTTTTAAAAACTGTGGTGATCCATTCGGGGATGGTGAGCAGTTATTGAGCAGGTATGAGATGGTTTGCGTGAGGGATAGCTGGGATGGAGTCATCACGTGTCACTAACGTCCTCCGCTGTGTCTTGAACTTATAATCCTTTCAGTTGGTTTGATATCTTGGAACAGATGTATTTCACTTTACACTTTTGGGTTTTGGATATGTAATCACTTAAACTCAATTACTAAAGTATGTTTGTTTATGGTTAATTTGATATACATTGCCTCGGGTAACCGAGATGGTGACAGTCTCTCATGCTATGGTGGTCCTGGTAAGGCACCTTTGTATGTGGAGGTGTCACATAGGGTTTCCGTACTCAGTTAACTTTGTAAATAATATAAGTTGGCATGATTGTTTGATTGGCATGATTATTGTTATCGTTAATTGAAATTGGCTTGTTTACATTGGTATTGTGGATTGGATGTTTTGTTTGTCTTTGGTTCGCGAGGTGCGCCCTCGGCTGAGTGGAGTCATTTGCGGGAGTGGCTTCACGCCCTTGATTCGTCCCTTGTGGTTCCCGTCAGAAGGGGAATTGCACATTAATGGACATGGGTTATTCGCTCTATGGTGTTGAGCGAGGCTTAGGTGGTACGGCTGCGGTCCCTACTGGAGGTGTGGAATATCTGTTATGATGGATATTCAGGCAGAGATCGGAAGTTTAGAGGTGGATGATGATCAGCTGGTTGCCTTTTTGTACTTGTCTTATTTTGATTATGCAGTAAACTGACCTCGGTATTTGTTTTAAAAACTGTGGTGATCCATTCGGGGATGGTGAGCAGTTATTGAGCAGGTATGAGATGGCTTGCGTGAGGGATAGCTGGGATGGAGTAATCACGTGTCACTAACGTCTTCCGCTGTGTCTTGAACTTATAATCCTTTCAGTTGGTTTGATATCTTGGAACAGATGTATTTCACTTTACCCTTTTGGGTTTTGGATATGTAATCACTTAAACTCAATTACTAAAGTATGTTTCTTTATGGTCAATTTGATATACATTGCCTCGGGTAAGCGAGATGGTGACGGTCTCTCATGCTATGGGTACCTGGTAAGGCACCTTTGTATGTGGAGGTGTCACATTGGGTTTCCATACTCAGTTAACTTTGTAAATAATATAAGTGGGCATGATTGTTTGATTGGCATGATTATTGTTATCGTTAATTCAAATTGGCTTGTTTACATTGGTATTGTGGATTGGATGTTTTGTTTGTCTTTGGTTCGCGAGGTGCAACCTCGGCTGAGTGGAGTCACTTGCGGGAGTCGCTTCACGCCCTTGATTTTTCCCTTGTGGTTCCAGTCACAAGGGGAAGTGCACATTAATGGACATGGGTTATTCGCTCTTTGGTGTTGAGTGGGGCTTAGGTGGTACGACTGCGGTCCCTACTGGCGATGTGGAATATCTGTTACGATGGATATTCTGGCAGAGATCGGGAGTTTAGAGGTGCATGATGATCAGTTGGTTGCCTTTTTGTACTTGTCTTATTTTTATTATGCAGTAAACTGACCTCGATATTTGTTTTAAAAACTGTGGTGATCCATTCGGGGATGGTGAGTAGTTATTGAGCAGGTATGAGATGGTTTGTGTGAGGGATAGCTGGGATGGAGTCATCATGTGTCACTAAAGTCTTCCGCTATGTCTTGAACTTATAATCCTTTCAGTTGGTTTGATATCTTGGAACAGATGTATTTCACTTTACACTTTTGGGGTTTGGATATGTAATCACTTAAACTCAATTACTAAAGTATGTTTCTTTATGGTCAATTTGATAAACATTGCCTCGTGTAACCGAGATGGTGACGGTCTCTCATGCTATGGTGGTCCTGGTAAGGCACCTTTGTATGTGGAGGTGTCACATATGGTTTCCATACTCAGTTAACTTTGTAAATAATATAAGTTGGCATGATTGTTTGATTGGCATGATTATTATTATCGTTAATTGGAATTGGCTTGTTTACATTGGTATTGTGGATTGGATGTTTTGTTTGTCTTTGGTTCGCGAGGTGCGCCCTCGGCTGAGTGGAGTCACTTGCGGGAGTGGCTTCACGCCTTTGATTTGCCCCTTGTGGTTCCCGTCACAAGGGGAAGTGCACATTAATGGACATTCGTTATTCTCTCTATGGCGTTGGGCGAGGCTTAGGTGGTACGGTTGCAGTCCCTACTGGCGGTGTGGAATATCTGTTACGATGGATATTCTGGCAGAGATCGGGAGTTTGGAGGTGGATGATGATGAGCTGGTTGCCTTTTTGTACTTGTCTTATTTTTATTATGCAGTAAACTGACCTCGATATTTGTTTTAAAAACTGTGGTGATCCATTCGGGGATGGTGAGTAGTTATTGAGCAGGTATGAGATGGTTTGTGTGAGGGATAGCTGGGATGGAGTCATCATGTGTCACTAAAGTCTTCCGCTATGTCTTGAACTTATAATCCTTTCAGTTGGTTTGATATCTTGGAACAGATGTATTTCACTTTACACTTTTGGGGTTTGGATATGTAATCACTTAAACTCAATTACTAAAGTATGTTTCTTTATGGTCAATTTGATAAACATTGCCTCGTGTAACCGAGATGGTGACGGTCTCTCATGCTATGGTGGTCCTGGTAAGGCACCTTTGTATGTGGAGGTGTCACATATGGTTTCCATACTCAGTTAACTTTGTAAATAATATAAGTTGGCATGATTGTTTGATTGGCATGATTATTATTATCGTTAATTGGAATTGGCTTGTTTACATTGGTATTGTGGATTGGATGTTTTGTTTGTCTTTGGTTCGCGAGGTGCGCCCTCGGCTGAGTGGAGTCACTTGCGGGAGTGGCTTCACGCCTTTGATTTGCCCCTTGTGGTTCCCGTCACAAGGGGAAGTGCACATTAATGGACATTCGTTATTCTCTCTATGGCGTTGGGCGAGGCTTAGGTGGTACGGTTGCAGTCCCTACTGGCGGTGTGGAATATCTGTTACGATGGATATTCTGGCAGAGATCGGGAGTTTGGAGGTGGATGATGATGAGCTGGTTGCCTTTTTGTACTTGTCTTATTTTGATTATGCAGTAAACTGACCTCGGTATTTGTTTTAAAAACTGTGGTGATCCATTCGGGGATGGTGAGCAGGTATTGAGCAGGTATGAGATGGTTTGCGTGAGGGATAGCTGGGATGGCGTCATCACGTGTCACTTAAGTCTTCAGCTGTGTCTTGAACATATATTCCTTTCAGTTGGTTTGATATCTTGGAACAGATGTATTTCACTTTACACTTTTGGGTTTTGGATATGTAATCACTTAAACTCAATTATTAAAGTATGTGTCTTTATGGTCAATGTGATATACATTGCCTCGGGTAACCGAGATGGTGACGGTCTCTCATGCTATGGTGGTCCTGGTAAGGCACCTTTGTATGTGGAGGTGTCACATAGGGTTTCCATACTCAGTTAACTTTGTAAATAATATAAGTTGGCATGATTGTTTGATTGGCATGATTATTGTTATCGTTAATTGGAATTGGCTTGTTTACATTGGTATTGTGGATTGGATGTTTTGTTCGTGTTTGGTTCGCGAGGTGCGCCCTCGGCTGAGTGGAGTCACTTGCGGAGTGGCTTCACGCCCTTAATTTACCCCTTGTGGTTCCCGTCAGAAGGGGAAATGCACATTAATGGACATGGGTTATTCGCTCGATGGTGTTGAGCGAGGCTTAGGTGGTACGGCTGCGGTCCCTACTGGCGTTGTGGAATATCTGTTATAATGGATATTCTGGCAGGGCTACACACCTTAGTGTGTAGTAGGTGATTGATGATGAGATGGAGTTGGAGGAATGTGATTGTGTAATTGGATGTTATTGTTGCTTATCTTGTTTATGCAGTAACTGACCCCGTTTAAATGTTTTGAAAACTGTGGTGATCCATTAGAGGATGGTGTGCAGTTGATTACCAGATATTTCTTTGGAGTACGCGCAGGATCTAGCTGGGGATAGAGTCATCACATATCAGAGTCTTTAGTCTTCCGCTGTGTTTTGTTGAGACAGTTTTACTTTAGTTGGTTTCAGTTTAAGACATTGTATTTCTTATTTCAGTTTTGGTTATGATGTACGCATATTAAACTTTTATACTTAAAATACGTTTCATGATGGTCTCTTCTGATTACTATACCTCGGGTAACCGAGATGGGAGCATATCCATGTGCTATGGTGGTCTTGGTAAGGCACCTTGGTGTATGGGGGTGTTACGCCTTCCTCGGACTTGCGTTGTTCCACCAATCCACAAACCATTTCCACTAGTTCATCATTTTGACCCTTTACCTCGGTTATCTCCTCACGCAATCCCGTCACTTCCAATTTCAAACCCGCAATCGCATCCATTTAAGCTCGTTGGAGATCCATCATCTCTTTCATAGTCTTGATGAGACGTGTCATAGAACCGAAATCACTTGATGAAGAACCAACTTTAGATGCCTTACCATCCGGCCATATACGAGCAAGCTTATCATTCTTGATTTGCATGAACATCCTCGAGAGCATACCCGAAGTCATTGAATCACCAAGGTTATCAACCCCAAAGCTTGTCGAGTCAACAATTTCCATCTTCTCAAAGATCAAAGACAACCACATTCCATAAGATAAAATCGTAGCACTATCAACCTTACGCTTCTCAACAATCTTAGCAATATGCTCAATGTGAAAGAAGATTAAAGCGGGTAAGTTGATTGGCAAATGGTTAGCCATGTGATAAATCAACCACATGTCCAAGACGGAGGATTTTCCACGGTTTCCATTACAAGGATTCAAGTTTCGATAAATGAAATTAAAGAAGAACCTATGATTGATTTTAAGTTCCCTAGCCGAGAGAATGTTGCATGAATTAGCACTTGGACTTAAAAACTTGGTCACGGTTAATGATGTAATACTGTCAATAGTAGGCCAAACACCCTTAGGAAACTTGGAAAACCCGGTTTTTGGAACTTCAAACATCCTACCAACACTTTCAATGCTAAGACACAAAGGCTTATTGTTAATCACGGCCGTGAGTGAGCTGGAATCAACGTCAACCTTCACCGTGGTATAAAATTGAACCAACTCGGGTATATAGACCTTCCCATAGTAACTAAGATGACTTTGCCATTTTTGTGCAAAAATCGCATTAAAAAACATAAAGGCGGGAGAAGAGTCATACCAATCGAGATCATAGCGCCTACCAGATTGTAAGCTACTCCGGATCATATGCTTGCATCGATCGTATACAATTTGAGGAAAACCGTGTTGTTGAAGAATCTCAAGTGCCTTGCTCTTGTTTTCGTCCAATGGTTGGTCAATAGCCATCAAGACACCTTTGGATTTCAAATTGAATTCTCCAATTTCATCGATTTCATCTTCATCCTTGTCGATTACAACATGTTTAACTTCCTCTATTTTCCGTTTTCTCAAACTTGATCGAGTTTTATCCTTCGGGTTTTGGGTTTCAGTGTAGACGCGGGTTCACTTTCATCTTTGAAGAGCTCATCATCATCATTATCAAAGATGGCATTCGACTTTTCTTTGTCACCTTCCATGTCTCCTTCACCTTCATCATTAACAACCGTCTTTCCTTTTCCATTCCTTCTTCGATTTCGGACCATTGTACTCAACACCTCGTTTTATCTCTCTCTTTTTCTTTTTCTTCCGTACTTTCTTTTCCATTCTTTTCTTTCGATTTTTCTCTCTTTTCTTTCTCCTCTCTTTGATTTTTCATTGTTTTACTCAATTATTTTTCATTCATTTCACTCACATGTTTTTCATTCTTTTCGCCTTCCTTCTTGGTTTCATCTCCTTCAATTTCTCCTCCTTCTTTTTCATTAGTATTGATACCCGTCGTTGTGAGTACCAAAGATAAAAATTATAATCCAACCACAACTATAGACAATGGTAGCAGGGTCGAACCACAGGGAGGCGAATGTAATTAATAATTGTCTAATTTTAGTCTTAAGGTAACAACGTGTGTAAGGTTTTGCTGTGATTTCGTCTATAACTAAATGCACTGAAATATAAATTAAGCTAAAGAAATGTATTAAATCAAATATAAAGAAGGGTATTAGGATGGTCGGTTCACTATAGTTTCGGCGGCAGCATACTAAGTAGGTCTAAATCAAACACGTGAGGCGGGAAAACAAGAGGTCCTCTCGGTCCACTCTTAACAGGTAGCATCTTTCGATCTCGCTACAGGTCCCTAATATCACTAATACTGACTTTCGTCCTGAAAAGTGACTCAAAAGGCTAAACTAGCATATCTTTCGATCTCGCTAATCTAGTCATTTTAATTGGTGGTCTAGCAACTTCCCCTATCTTTTGATCTATCGGGTCAGTCAAAACCTAAACATTCAACTAGTCGCGTGCACACGATTCGTCAAACATAACAATTAAAACAATTAAAACGAAGCAATCTCAGCGTGGCCAGTCGATCGACCAGGGAACCCAGTCGATCGACCGGCATGCGATTTAGGTCGTACCAATTTTAATGCCGCCTAACCTACAGATTCCCTACATCCTAGCATAATGAATTTAGCTACTCATACTAGGAATGATAACAGCAATAAAGTTGACTAATAAAGCAGAAGAATTCATAATTAAAACAGCTAAATAAACGATTAACATAAACAATAAATTTGCTTTGGGAAACTAACTAAAAATTCTATCCTATGAATAAAGTAACAAACTGAAATAAGAGCAGGATAGTACCGTGAAGAGGAATTGTAAAGACAGAATCCAAAAACCTAATGCAAAAAGTACTTGTATTGAATATGAAACAATATACTCAAACTATAAACCCTAAAGAATTTCTGATAATAAATATAGATTAAAGCTTTTTCCCTCAATTCCTAAAGTCAGTTACGTTATATAGAAATATACGTAACACTTATTTCTAAAACCTAAATATCATGGGCTTCCTTAATCTCGATCTTTTAATTCTCGTCAGAATAGCGGTGTGGTCGATCGATTAGGATAGGCAGTCAATCGACTGATAAGCTCTAAACAGTAGCTTCTGGTTGTCGTGCATTGGTCGATCGACTAAGGGCAGCGGTCGATCGACTGATGTAGCTGACAGTCCGCTTTTAACTTCTCGTGGATTTGTCTTTTGGGCCTCGAAATGCGCAACAAGCTCGTTCCTTGAGTAAATACTTTACGTCAAATGCAGTACAAGGTACTCGGGGACGGATTTGGCTCAATATCTACTCATTTCCGTCTAAATCTGCAATATTACATAAAAATAAGAAAGTAGACGAAATGGGGCAAATAGTAGCATAAAATTACACAAATGAGCTCTGAAATGCGTGTAAAATAGGGTGTAAAACATCATATTTAGGACACGTATCAAGTATCATCCTCCTTTTCCCTTTCTTTGTTACCAATCTCAACATCAACAATAACATCATCTCTTTTTTTGAGAATAAGAGTTTCTGTTGGAGTAGGTGTCCTCCTCAATAGTGCGTCTACCTAATAAATCTCATAAAAGGAATATTAGTGATATAATATTTATTTTATACTCGTCAGGTTATCAACGTATATCGGTAACACTCAGCTGACTAGAGTTAGACATTACTGTCGTTTGACAGCGGTGTTCAATTGATCCCTTTCAGTCACACCTATAGGATGATGCCCAAATGGAAAAGTTAATTATTTATATAAAGATATATTTAATTAGTCCCTTGAATAATGTGACTAAAGAATTAGTCATGTGAGTTTATTTTTAAGAGGAGTTTGGAACTCGGGCCAAGAGAGATTATTATTCAATTATGTGATAATTGACTAATAAAATTTTAATATGATTAAAATTAAATAATATTTAGTAATTAATAGTTAATTTACTAAATAATATATTATTCATGTATATGTTATGAAGCGGAGGTAATTAGTTAGTTAATGTTACAAAGGGTTGTAATATTAACTAATTGTGTTTTATAAGACACTTTATATATTGATAAAGTAGTCAAATGACACTTAATTAAGTGTGTATTAGTTGTTAATTTATATTATTTAAGTGTTAAATAATAAAATTAATATTTAATTATATAGGATAATTAAATATAAGACTAATAAGTATTTGTGGGACAAATGTCAAAAATCAAAATAAACCCAAAATGAACCATGTGAGTCATGTAAGAGAGGAGTATTTTACACTCCATAGTTTTGTCAATTAGTAGAACAAAAGATTCTAAACCATGTGCTCATGTGTTGTCCTATCTCTCAATTGGCCGTGTAAAAGAGAGGAGAAAAGAAAAGAATTTTTTTCTTCAAAATTTTCATCTCATATTCACATAAAATCTCACAAATAATATTATATATCTTATATTACTATAGTAGTAATATTATATAGTATTATTCAAGGTTTCTTATTAGTAAAAACTAGTCATTTTTATACTAGGATTTGGGGTAGTCTTGGGTTTGTACTTGAAGGAGGTTTCCTACTTTGAAAACTTTGGGTTAAGGAGGATCATCTATCTTATATTATAAGCTCAAGAACCTCAAGAGTATTCTTAAGGTGTGCATTGCCTTATATTCAATGTGAGGAAATATTTTCTTCTCTACTCTTTCTAGCTTATCTTTTGCATGCATGTAATAAAACCATCTTAAATTAAGTTAAGAAGTAACTTGACATCTATTTAGAGGAATCTAACTAGGGTCTTATTTATAATAAGTGGTATCAGAGCATTGTTAAATACATGCATGTCATTTTAAGACGGTTTTATCGCTTGAGATGGTTAGGGTGTAAATTTTATTTTTCATGTAATATTTTGGTCCTGAAATGGTTAGGGTGTAAATTTTATATTTTGTGGAATTTTATAGCTTATAATTACATATTTTCGATTAAAACTGAGTTAAAATGCATTAATTTTAGTTAATTGTTAAAAAAATTATGTTTCATGTTAAATTTAGGTATGGTTATTCATAAATAATCACTTGCATGTTTTACTTATGAGAAGTAGAATTTAACAAATTAATTTGATTAATTTTCACATGTTTATCGATTTTTATTTAATTAAAATTGATAAATAAAGGTTATTTTGTCAATAATTATTGATCGAAATGTTTGGTTGAATTGTTATTCATTTTTTTCTACTGGAATTTATTCCAAAATGTTTAATTTTTTTTTTTGAAGTTTTTCTAATTCTTATGGTTTAATTTGGAATTAAATCGTAAAAGTTGTACAATTATCGATTAAATTGCGAAAATGCTAGAAAAGGATTTTATGGGCTAAATTCTCGACATGCACATTATTTTGATAGGTTAGCAGAATGTAAAAAATTATTATATTCAATTTTTCCATAAGGGTCATGATTAAATTGATTTTATTTCATAAAAGTTATGATTTACAAGGTAATTTCTGCTATAATGAGCAATTTAACGTAATAAATCACCAAATAATTAGTGGGGAATAATTTTTTGGGGCTAGACAAGATTTGAATGATAGGTTATTCTTATAAAATGTTTTAAGAGTTGATTAGGAATTTTTAATGGTTAAAAATGTCCAATTCCGCAAAACCGAGCTCAAGTAATCGTTGTTTGTATGCTAGGACGATTTGGCATGTTTTTATTATTTCATGCATATTTATTATTCATGTTGATGAATGGATATTATTTACTAATCATGTAATTTTCCTAGTATGGGAATAGTTAGAAATCGGTATTACTCGCAATGTATGAGAATATCGGTTGGTTTGTAATTTAAATACGATCTCGTATCGTTGGTTTGTAATTAATTAATAGATTTATTTTATTTATTTTAATCAATGTATAATAGTAATATTGATTATAGTGGTTATTTAACTATTCCGGCGTTTTTTCCAAAAGACGGACTTTCCACGAGACGGTGTTATTTGGGAAAGGAGTTATGAAATCCTAAAGACGGAGGTTTCTTGGAAGGTGTTCCAATGAAGACTCAAGGGACCAAGGAGTTGGTTTCCGAAGTGTAATAGTCTAGTTAATTAGATTAGCTAGAATTAGTAGGTGGCCATACTAGGACTTTATTGTTTTATTACATGTTTACATGCATTCATGCTAAATCGTCACAACATGCATTTTATCATTACATATGAATGTTTTCAATTTACGTTCATCTAGAATTCATCGATCTAGTTCCCTTAAAAGTGATCGATGATTAATTGACAACATCTCTCACATTAATTAAAATTGAGATTAGCCTTACCAATTAGTAGCACCTATGAATTCCTTCTTCATTAGGAGTGCGCTCGCCTCAGCGAGGTGTGACCTTTTTACGTTGGGTAAATAGGACAATAATTGTTATTACGCGTCAAATTTGGTTGGATTCAATGGGATGCAGTGACGAGTCTCAGTTCCGGGGCTAGAGATAAATTTAAAAAAATTGCCGACCAAGAGTTCTAGGTATAGAATCAGTTAAAAGTTAACTCACTGAATTTAATTAAGATTGGAATGTATCGGCTCACCGTGCCCAAAATTAATTAGATACGGGTCTTTTAATCGTTTATATAATTTAGTGGGAGATCATTATATAAATGCAACTTAACTTGTTAAATTAAAACATTTTACAAGTATGATTTTACGATAAATGTTAATTTTCCTCCTTGTTCCGTTTGTAGTTGATAATATCTCGCAACAATGACAACATCATCACAATCCGCTCCACTTTCCAAAGACTCATGGCTAAGGTCCTTTATGGAAAAAGTTTCATTAAAGGAGGATGGTAGTAATTTTACTGATTGGGAAGTACAACTTCGGATTGCCGCCATCGCCGATGGCAAAATGCGGTATCTTGTTGACCCTTCTCCACCCACACCGGGAGTTAGGGCTAATCCTGATGTGAGGAACTCTAATGAAGAGTACTAACGCGAATCGAGGGCGATAAAAAATGTTTCGATTTTTGCTATATCTTAATCTTTGCAACGAAAGTGGATTCACCTTAACGCTCACGAAATATTCATGAGGCTTAAGACTATGTTCTCGCAAGCCCCTCGTATACTCCAGTACGATGCTATTTTCCGTTTCTTTGAAGCAAGTTTAAAGAAAGTATAATCTCTGAGTTCTCACGTGCTCAAAATGATTGAGTACGTGGAAACACTCGAGAAGCAGGTTGTCAGATTTCTCAAGAAATTGTGATTAACCGCGTACTACACTCTTTGCAAGATGGATTTGCCTATTTTAGGGTGAATTATAACATAAACAACACGAATAAAAGTATTCATGAGGTTCATGGACTTCTCGTCAAGGCCGAGAGGGACATAAAATCGAGTAGGAGTATTAAGAAGGATGTTCTTACATTGAGTGTTAAGGGGAAGAAAAATTTCAATAAGGGAGCCAGCAAAGGGAAGAAACCCTTCTCGCATGCAAAGGAGAAGGGAAAAGCTATTGTGAATAGCCAACCCAATGCTAATAAAGGGCCGACATCTAATGAGAAGTGCTTCTATTATGACGATAATGGGCATTGGAAAAGGAATTGCCCCAAGAATCTGGATGATAAGAAAGTAGGACGTGTGACATCTTCAGGTATAATTTAATCCGTCATCTATGTGATAGACATATTTTATGCTAGTGCCACTACATGGGTATTTGATACTGGATGTGGTTCTCGTCTTTGTAATCATTTACAGGGTATGAGAAACGTGTATCAACTAGTCAAGGGTGAAGTCGATCTACGAGTAAGGAACAGAGCTAGAGTAACTGCCGTCTCCGTAGGGACTTATGTAATTCATTTAGCATCTGGTCTTTAGTTGTATTTAAATAACTGTTATTTTTTACCTCCTATAAGCAAGAATATAATTTCCATATCTGTATTAGATGCAGAAGGTTTCTCCTTTTTAATCAAGGACAAGTGTTGTACCTTTTATTTTAATGATATGATGTTGGGTTATGCCAACTCTATCAATGATATTTATATTCTAGATCTTACTAATGAAGTTTATCATATAGAAAACAAAAAGCTCAAAACAGATGACCCAGATCAATCTTATCTCTGGCATTGTTGTTTAGGTCATATAAACGAAACGCATGAAGAGATAGTTAAGACTGATATTCTATCACCGTTTGATTTCGAATCTTATGGTACATACGAATCTTGTCTTCTTGGCAAAATGACTCGATCACCTTTTTCTGGAAAAGGAGAAAGAGCAAGTGAATTGTTAGGCCTTATACATATTGATGTGTGTAGATCAATGACTATCACCGCTAGAGGTGGATATGACTACTTTATTACTTTCACTGATATGACTTAAGCAGATATGGATACATCTACTTAATGAAGTACAAGAGTGAAGCCTTTGAGAAGTTCAAAGAATTCCAAAATGAAGTAGAAAATCAATTAGAAAGAAAGATCTAAACATTACGATCCGATCGTGGTGGGAAATATCTAATTAATGACTTTGATTATCATCTGAAACAGTGTGGTATAATATCACAATGGACTCCTCCTGGCACACCACAATTGAATGGTGTGGCCGAGAGGAGAAACCGAACATTATTGGATATGGTTCGGTCTATGATGAGTCAGACTGAGCTTCCTGACTCGTTTTGAGGTTTTGCTATCAAGTCCGCTACATCCATATTAAATAAAAGCCCGACTAAAGCAGCTAAAAAACTCCACAAGAGTTGTGAAAAGGGAAGGTCCCTAATTTGTCATTTATGAAAATCTGGGGTTGAGAAGCTTATGTCAAGAACAAGTCTGACAATAAGTTAGCTCCCCGATCTGAGAAATGTTTATCTGTAGGTTATCCTAAGGAAACATGTGGTTATTACTTCTACCGTCGTCACGAGAACAAAATGTTTGTGGCTCATGATGCTATCTTTCTAGAAAAAGAGTTTATTTCTAAAAGACATAGTGGGAGAAAATTTGAACTTGATGAAGTTCAAGAGACACAAACTTAGGAAGTGACGCAGGAAGATGTTCCTTCTTCATCTGACTTAGTTGTTATTCCTAGGAGGTCAAGTCGTGTTAGCCATCAACCTGATATATCACTTGATATTACTAAGGAAGATGGTGACCACGATGTTTTACTTTTATAAATTGACGAACCAACTACCGACAAGGCAGCTATTTCTAGTCCTAACTCTAAACTATGACTAGAAGCCATGCAATCCAAAATGAACTCCAAGTACGAAAATCAGGTAGGGGACCTAGTTTATTTACCTGAGGATGTTAGACCTCTTTAGTGTAAATGGATTTTTAAAATCAAATTCGGCTTGGATGGACATAAAGATGTCTACAAAGCGCGATAGGTTGCAAAAGATTTCACTCAATTTCATGGTCTTCACTATTACGAGACTTTTGCGCCAGTTGCAATGCTTAGGTCTATTTGAATCCTCTTAGCAATTGCTGCATTTCATGATTATGAAATTTGGCAGATGGATGTACAAGCAAACTGCCTTCTTGAATGGGTTTCTAGAAGAGGAAGTGTATATGACACAACCTGAAGGTTTTGTTGATCCATGTAATCCTAAGAAGGTATGCAAGCTTAAGAGGTCCATTCTTGGACTTAAGCTAGCATTAAGGAGTTGGAATCATCAATTTGATTAGGTGATTAAATAAAATGGATTTACTCGACGTGTCGAGGAACCATGTTTGTACATACAGTTTAATGGGAGCAAAATGGTCTTTTTAGTTCTATATGTGGATGACATATTGCTCAATGGAAATGATATACTAATGCTTACTTCTGTTAAAGAGTGGCTTGGGAATCATTTTCAAATGAAAGACTTAGGAGAGGCACAACGTATATTGGGTAACCAGATTTATAGAGATAGATCCAAATGGATATTGGAATTAAGTAAAGAAGCTTATATAGATAAGATTCTTGACAGGTTCAAAATGACAAATTCTAAGAGAGGTTATGTGCCAATGGGCCATGTGATCACTCTAAGCAAGTCACAGTGTCCTACTGAACAATCAGAAATTGAACGCATGAGTTTGTTCCCTTATGCTTCCGTTGTTGGATCAATCATGTATGCTATGATGTACACTCGTCCTGATATCTGGTATGCTTTGAGTATAACGAATCGTTATAAAAAGAACCCAGGTGAAAGTCATTGGATAGCCGTAAAGAGCATCCTTAAATACTTGAGAAGGATTAAGGATTCGTTCTTAGTGTTTGGAGTTGATACTGAGCTATGTGTAAGGGGTTACACAGATGTTAGTTTCCAAACTGATCTGGATGATTTAAAATCCCAATCTGGCTATATCTTTATGATGAATGTTGGAGTTGTTGACTGGAAAAGTTTGAAGCAAAGAGTTACTGCAAATTTTCCAACGGAAGCCGAGTATCTTGCGGCGTCGGAAGTTGCAAAACAAGCTATATGGATTCGGCAGTTCTTGGAAGGGCTAAAAGTAGTTCCTACTGCTGCAAATCCTATCACCATTTTCTTTGATAAAATGGGGTTATCTTTCAAGCAAAGGAGCCTAAGTCTAGTAATCAATCTAGGCACATGCTCAGGAAGTATCATTTAATTAGAGATTAGATTGAGTGAGAGGAAATTGCGATTTTCAAGGTTGGGATAGATGATAATGTTGTTGATCATTTAACCAAGCCATTATAGCAAGCTAAGCATAATAGTCATGTACTTTTAATGGGATTGAAACGTGTACCTGATTTGCAGTAGATTATAAGATATGTAATAATTGGATTTTGAATCATTATGTACATATATGATAATCGCATTAATCGTTTTAAGTTTTTCATAACTCTGTTTTATTATAATACTTTGTTTTTCCAAGTATGTTGTTGAGACAACGTTGAACAGTACTTAAAGTGAACATGATTTACATTGTGTTTTTGTCCCTAGTTATTTAATGAGGCGACGTCTCGGAGTGACTTCGTTGTAAGTCGATTGATGGCGTGTTCGGAAGCCATAAAGTCATTTATATGACTAGTCGATTATATAGGCAGACGGTGGAGACACTCTGTCGGGCAGTGACAATTTTTGTATAAGAGTCCTTAGATTGCCTGGTCATGGCAAGGACCTCTTTTTATTCCTTATAGTCGATTATTTAGACTAGCGACTATTTGTATGCCTCAGTACAGTTTCCGATTGACTTAGGTTTTTGTTCTAGGTCAGGCCGTAAAAGGAGGCCGATGGGCATGTACTGGGTTATGGTGATCTGTGATTGAACAAAGAAAATAGGTCAACCGAAGTTATCCATCCTCATCAAGGTTTATACATCTCAGGGCCACTCGAGGAGTAGTGACTGGAAATGTGTGGCCACGCTTGGAAGTGATCTATAGTACATTTTCCGGTCAGACAGTTACTCTCCTGATCGAGGAAAGCACTCATGATATGTTTATGCGCAAGTACGACCTCTAAGACATCTTGCATGGAGTGGGAGATATAACGGACAAGAGAATCGGTAGTGCACACTTGTGTCGGACAAGTGGGAGATTCTTGGAGTAGGTGTCCTCCTCAATAGTGCGTCTACATAATAAATCTCATAAAAGGAACATTAGGGATATAATATTTATTTTATACTCGTCAGGTTATCAACGTATATCGGTAACGCTCGGCTTACTAGAGGTAGACATTACTGTCATTTGACGGCGGTGTTCAACTGATCCCTTTCGGTCACACCTATAGGATGATGCCCAAATGGAAAAGTTAATTATTTATATAAAGATATATTTAATTAGTCCCTTGAATAAAGTGACCAAAGAATTAGTCATATGAGTTTGTTTTTAAGACGAGTTTGGAACTCGGGCCAAGAGAGTTTATTATTCAATTATGTGATAATTGACTAATAAAATTTTAATATGATTAAAATTAAATAATAATTAATAATTAATAGTTAATTTACTAAATAATATATTATTCATGTATATGTCATGAGGCGGAGGTAATTAGTTAGTTAATGTTACAAAGGGTTGTAATATTAACTAATTGGGTTTTATAACACACTTTATATATTGATAAAGTAGTTAAATAACACTTAAAAGTTAAGCGTGTGTAAGTTGTTAATTTGTATTATATAAGTGTTAAATAATAAAGTTAATATTTAATTATATAAGATAATTAAATATAAGACTAATAAGAATTTGT
This sequence comes from Silene latifolia, assembly GCF_048544455.1. NCBI lineage: Eukaryota > Viridiplantae > Streptophyta > Magnoliopsida > Caryophyllales > Caryophyllaceae > Silene > Silene latifolia. The sequence continues at coordinate 27,861,652 of NC_133538.1, forward strand.
GGGACAAATGTTAAAAATCAAAATAGACCCAAAATGGACCATGTGAGCCGCGTATGAGGTGAGTATTTTACACTCCATAGTTTTGTCAATTTGTAGAACAAAAGATTCTAAACCATGTGCTCATGTGTTGTCCTATCTCTAAATTGTTTACATTTGAGATTCTATAAATACCTCACTACACTCACAATTGTATGTAGAGATTTTAGAGTCAAAAATTGGTCTAAAATACTCCTCTTTGGCAGTGTAAAAGAGAGGAGAACAGAGAAGAATTTGTTGTTCAAATTTTTCATCTTATATTCACATAAAAACTCACAAATATTATTATACATCTTATATTACTATAATAGTAATATTATTTAGTTTTTTCAAGGTTTCTTAGTAGTAAAAACTAGTCATATTTATACTAAGATTTGGGCTAGTCTTGGGTTTGTACTTGAAGGAGGTTTCCTACTTTGGGAACTTTGGGTTAAGGAGGATCATCCATCTTATATTACAAGCTCAAGAACATCAAGATTATTCTTGAGGTGTGCATTGCCTTATATTCAATGTGAGGAAATATTTTCTTCTCTACTCTTCTTGATTATCTTTTTCATGCATGTAATAAGACCATCTTAAACTAAGTTAAGAAATAACTTGACATCTATTTAGAGGAATCTAACTAGGGTCTTATTTATAATAGTTCCATCATCGTCAACTTCATTAACAACCTTAGAACCACCATCTTCATCCTCGGTATCCATTGCATGTGGTTTATTCAAATCGATTTTCAGATTGAAAACCCGACTTGAATATCGTCTAGCCTCGGAGGCTGTTTTGGGACACTTTGCTACCGTTTTCCTTCTCGGCATTGGAGTTAATTTAGGTTTCGGACTTGATTTTTTGCTTTCATAAAATTTGGAACCTAGACTTTTGGTGCTTGGTTAAAAAAAGGGTGGATTCGTTTTCGGTTTTGGTATGTAAGATGCTCGAATTTCATTGATATTTTTGTTGAGGGTTTTTTTGGGAGGCATGACTTTCAAAGTGAAGGTAAGAGTAAGAGTTGGGAGAGGAGATTTTTGAACGGTTTTGGAGAGAAGTTAGGTGAGGTGAATATGTTTAAGATATTTGAATGCAAAAAGGGAGTTCATTATTATTTGTTTGAATTTTAAGGAGTAAATGAGATGGAAAGATGAATAATAAAAGTGATATATGGTTGGGTGTTGAGGAGGTGTAGCCGTGCAAGCTAAGGGTAGGGTCATGAGTGGCTTTAGGTGGCTACAAGTGGTCATGGGGAATGACGAAGGGTTAGTTGATAGGTGTGGGTCATTCACTTTAGTGGCTCTACGCAATTAACAATTTTACACAATGGATTTTGCATATCGATTAATCATTTAACTTGTTTCATATTAACATAAAATCATCTTAGTTAAAAAAATATGTAAAACCGTCTACTTAAGTCAGTGATGCGAGGTTTTTTGTTAATCAAATTTATGCACAATCTAACAAATAAATTTCCAATCGAAGTTTTACGAATTGTTCTCTTTCCACCGGTTTTGTAAAAATGTCGGCTATTTGATTTTCCGTTCTACAAAATTTAAGACGAATTTGACATATTTCCACATGATCACGTAAAAAGTGGTGTCGTATGTCAATATGTATTGTCCTTAAGTGTTGTATTGGGTTATCGGAAATATTAATAGCACTAGTATTATCACAAAAGATAGGAGTTGAATCAAAGATAATACCATAGTCTCTTAATTGTTGTCGAACCCAAAGGATTTGCGTGTAACACAATACGGCACTTACGTACTCGCTTTCGGTGGTGGAAAGAGCAACGGTGTTTTATTTCTTTAACGCCCATGAGATCAAACATGGGCCCAAGAAAGTGGCAATTCCGGATGTTCTCTTTGTATCAATAACGCTTCCGGCATAATCTGCATCCGGGTATCCATAAAGCTCGAAAGGACAATGTGAGGGATACCAAAGATACAAATTTTGCGTTCCAACCAAGTACCTAAAAATACGTTTTACGGCAATGAAGTGCGATTCTCTAGGACTTGCTTGGAAACGAGCACATAGACATACACTATATTGAAAATCCGGCAGATTAGCGGATAAATAAAGTAATGAACCGATCATACCTCGATACATCGTTTCATCAACTTTCTTACCCTTCTCATCTTTGTCAAGCTTGATGGATGAAATAATAGGTGTACAGAATGGGTTTGAATTTGTCATACCGAACTTACATAGCATCTTATTTATGTACATTTGTTGATAAATCATCACACCATCATGAGTTTGCTTAATTTGAAGCCCAAGGAAGAACCCTAACTCTCCCATCATACTCATTTCAAACTCAGATTTCATTAGTTCTGAAAACTAAAATTAAAGGAGTTCATTCGTTGTACCAAATATTATGTCATCAAAATTAATCTCTACAATCAATAGTTCCCCACATTGTGACTTTATGAACAATGTTTTATCAACGAATCCTTGCACAAAACCATTTTCTAAAATAAATTTTGACAAGCGATCATACCAAGTCCTTGGAGCTTGCTTTAAACCATAAAGTGATTTGTTCAATTTAAAAACATGGTTTGGAAATTCATTGTTCATAAAACCCGGTGGTTGCTCCACAAAGACTTCCTCTTCTAAATAACCATTTAGAAAAGCCATTTTGACATCTATTTGAAAAAATTTGATGCCTTTGTGAGCTACAAAAGCTATTAGCATACGTATGACTTCAAACCTAGCTACCTATGCGAAGGTTTCATTATAATCGATACTTTCTTGTTGTTTAAATCCTTGCACCATTAATCTAGCTTTATTCCTTATGATATTAACTGAATCATCAAGCTTATTGTGAAAGACCCATTTAGTACCAATCACGGTACAATTAGTAAGTCTAGGGACAAGATTCCATACCTCACTCCTTTTGAATTGATTAAGTTTCCATTGCAACTCCATCACCCAACTAGGAACTTCAAGAGCCATGGTGACGTTCTCCGGTTCAATTTGTGAGAGGAAGGCATGAATTGCAAAGAATTCATTGAGGGATGATCTTGTTTTCCTTCCGGAATTCAAGTCACTGGTCAAGTTTGAAAGAGGGTGAGATTTCTTATATTTCCACTTATTTCAAACTTTTAAGGATGTTGAGGCATCATGGGGTTCTGATTCAACAATGGAGTCCACTGTGGATTCTGGTTCATTTTGTGTTTGGGGGTTTATTTCTGTTTGTTCGTTTTATTCAAGTGTTCCCCCATTCCCCCTGGATGTAGTAGCCTCATTTTCAGCTGTAAGTGGATCTGTTCCCCCTGTTTCTTGGCCAGGTTCTTCAATCAAAAGTGGCTCGAACTGTTAATTCTCCTAATTTTCCTCATTTGCTTCGTGTAAACCATCCATGTCATGCTGGATCATTCCAAGCTCATAGTCCTCATCATCTTCTTCATCCTCTTCCTGCGAATTACAATGAAAAAGACTACACTCATCAAATATGACATGTACACTTTCTTCCATTTTCACAGTTCATTTATTATACACATTATAAGCCTTGCTACGTTCCGAATAACCGACAAACACGGCTTCATCACTATGAGCATCAAATTTGCCCGAATTATCCTTTCCATTGTTGTGAACAAAACACTTGCTTCCAAAGCATTTTATGTAGGATAAATTAGGGTTTCTTCTATTAAGCAACTCGTAGGGGGTTTTGTTAAGCATTTTACGGATCATAACACGGTTATAAATGTGACATGATGTGTTGACCGCTTCGGCCCAAAAATTCTTTGAACTTACTACTAATGAGCATAGTCCTAGTCATGTTTTCAAGTGTACGGTTCATACGCTCTACAACCCCATTTTGTTGACGTTTAACATGTGCGGAAAAGTTATGGCTAATACCGTGCTCATCACAATAAGAAATAAATGAAGAATTTTCAAATTCGGTTCTATGGTCGGATCTCAAAGATATGAGCTTTTTATCAAATTTATTTTGGACCTTTTTCAACCAAATTAAAAATTCATCAAATAAATCATCTTTAAAACTTAAGTAGAGAAGCCAAACAAATCGTGAAAAGTCTTCAAAAATCACACATAAGAAATGACTACGTCCTTTAATTCTAACACATATTGGACCACATAAATCAATATGAAGTAGCTCAAAAGGTTTCGATGTGCTAACGGACTTTTTGGATTTAAAGGAGCTTCTTACTTGTTTTCCTCTACCACAATCATCACATACACCATTAAGGTTAAATTTCATGTTAGGAATGCCATAGACTAAGTCAAGTCACTTAAGGGTGTTCAATGTTCTAGAGTTTACGTACCTAATCTTTTATATCAAAGCCATGGGTCATTTTCCTTTAAAGCAGTTATACAAGACATGATACGAATAGACAATGCACAAAGATTAGCAAGTAAACATCTTTAACACGATTTCTTTCTAAAACTATTTCCCTTTTATTATCATTTAGGGCATGACATTCACTAGCACAAAATTCAACAATATTACCTTTATCACACAACTGAGATATGCTAAGGATATTATGCTTCAAACCTTTGACAAGCAACACTTGTCGACACATTGTGACGATGACTTACCAACCTTCCCGATTGTAATAATTTCACCTTTCTTATTGTCACCAAACGTCACGGTACCACCATTGTAGGCTTCTAGTGAGAAAAATTGGTTTTCACTTCCCATCATGTGACGAGAACATCCACTATCCAGATACCAATTGTTGCGACCTCTCACTAATGCCTATAAGAAATCAAGAAGTTATTTTAGGAACCCAAACAAGTTTGGGCCCCTTGTTGTGAATCGTATCATTAATTAAATCTTTAGGGATCCACATCTTTTTAGCAACCTTGATGTTCTTGTTTTAGTCATTCAATATTTTAGGACAACCATTAAATTCATGAACGGTATTACCACAAAAATTGCAGACAATATACTTAGCAAGACCAACATATTTTCTTCTTCGAAATTCGATTTTGTATGGTTCCTAGTTTCGAAAGCCACAGTGTGTTCCACTGTTGCTTTTGAAACCAAGTCCATCTTTAATTTCATATTTTTGATACTGACTTGTGAGAGAGTCCAAAGTAGTTTGGCTTCCTTCCGTTTTCTTGTAAAACTCTTTAGCATCATGTAGCTCTTTGGTCAATGTTTCAATTTTAGCAAGATGGTCAAGATTTAATTGTCCTATTTTTTCAAAAGCGTGTTTTACATGACTTGCTTCGTCACTTAGCAACAAAGCAATCTGTTCAAGTTTTTTATTATCAGGTTGACACGAAGTGAGGTTAGGTAGTAGGGAGTCTCGTTCTTTAGTTAAAGCATTAACATGATTAATCAAAGACTCGTTTTGTTTTTCAACATCAGAAGCAACAGTGGAGGTCACTATGGCTTTTGACGAGCTAGCAATATTAGTGAGAGCAAGGTTTTATTTCCTTAATTTCTTAACTTCCTTTTTAAGGGAGGGATGATGTTACTTTCTTTTATCTCATCTAGACATTCTTTAAGACCAACATTCTCTTCGGCTATCTCCTCAATTTGATTTTGCATAGCGTCGATTTCTCATTTTTAGCTAGACATTTGTCAAAAACATCATCATGCATTAAGCAAAGCTTTTCTTTGGAAAGAGTTCTCTACTTGTTCTTGAGATCAATTACCTCAGCATCGGAGTCATCATCGGAGTCGTTGCAGAGAGCCATAAGATATTGTGCGTATCCATTCTTTGAATACTTGGGACCATCGAGATCAAGACGAGTGGTCATGCAAACTTTGACATCTAATTCCTCCGCAAGGCTTTCATCGTCATTGGAATCAGACACAACCCCATATTTCAGACATGACTTTATGCTTAAAATCTTTCTTTTTAAAATCTCGTTTATCTTTAGATTTGAACTCATTCTACTTGGGGAAATTTTGATAAGGTGACCTTTCTCACCACATTTGAAACAAGCCACCGTGGAATAAGATCGTTTCTTTTGAAAACGTTTTTTGCTAGAATTGTTGAACTTCTTAGGATTGTGACTATTGATCATATCCGCCATATTACAAGAGTACATGGCTTGGTCATCATCTCCATCATCTTCCTCATCACTTGAGGTTGATTTGAGGGTAAAACCTCTAGCTTTAGAGAATTCACCCGAACGCTTCACGAGAGTTAACTCGTGTACCATGAGTGAGCCCATTAGTTTATCTAGGGGCAATTTAGATAAGTCTTTAGCATCCTCAATTGCCGTCACCTTCAGTTTCCATTTATCACTTAGGCTATAAAGGATCTTTCGGACTATATCCTCGCATTTTAACTCTCTACCTAGACTCTGGAGTTCATTAACAATATTAGAAAAGAGAGAAGAAAGACCATTTATTGACTCGTCTTTCATCATATTGAACATCTCATATTGCTGCATAAGTAGGTCAATACGATGCTTCTTGACTTGAGACGTTTCCTCATAAGCAAGGCTTAGGGTTTCCCAAATCTCTTTAGCCGAGGTACATCCAGAGATCCGATTAATTTCTTGTTCACCGATGCCATATTGGAGAATCGACATGGCTTTAGAATTTTTCTCGACTTTGCGATAATCGGCCTCGAGATAATTATCCTCACTTTTTACGGCACTAGTCCCATTGTAGTTAGTAACCGTTATATCAAGGGGACCCTTTTGAATTATGACCCAACACTCGTAATCTATGCTTTTGACATAGTGTTCCATACGGTGTTTCCACCAAGGATAGTTATCCCCTTTGAAGATATGGTACTTAGTATGTTTCACATCCATGACTATAGGATCAACTCTCTGGTAATTAATGAGTATCAAAAGCACGAGACTTTGATATCAATTAAAGAGTCAAGCACGGGAGCAACTAAGAGGGGGAGGGGGGGTGAACTAGGTGTCTATTTAAAATTTTAAGCTTAATGAAAGCTTCTTTTAAAACTCTTAAACACTTTTCACTACACTTAGATGAAAGCAGAGGTTGAAACTTAGAACTATAGAGTTAGAAGTATGCAACAACAATTCAGCAAATATAAGTCACGGTGTAATCCACAGTGGATTCTTAAATAATATCGAGAGTTAAAGTACAACGGAATTAAAATGTAAACAGACAACACAAACGATGTTTTTAAAACTGGTTCGGTCACTACGCCACGACTTACGTCCAACGCTATTTTATTAAACATCTTAGAAGTAAACTCATACAAACTAAGACCACCCCAAATAATAAAATAACTCCACAACCTACTCCGGTTGCTAATTGCTTAAACGCTACTCCACTTCCAAGACTCTTCCTTAAAGATACTCTACAATTGCTTTGGGCTACTCCACCGAAAGACTTCATGCTCAAAAGCTACCCCATTTCGAAGACTTCGTGCTTAAGATAACTTTATCCTAAGACTTTGGTTTGGTTCTAATCGTTTGTTACAAGACACATGAATCTCAATGTTGTTCACAATATGAACATGGAGATAACGTTAAAGTTCTTAACATGAGATCGTCGAACAAGATTTGAATGACTAAGTGCAACACAACGTACTCGTTAAAAAGACTCAAAAGGAAAAAAAAAAAAACAAACTTGCAAAATGTGACTCAATGATATTTAATTGATAAACTATTTTGCAAAGTTAATGTAAACAATTTAAGCTTGGGAAACACTTGAAAAATGAGACAGTTTCTTGATCAATAAAGCCGTGCCTGCTTAAGCAAGACACGAGTTCTATGCTTAAGTAATCTAGCTTAATTCTCCAAGTAATCTTGTTGTCCACACACTAACAAATATGGGTTAAGTTTTTGTTCAAGAAATAGCTTATTTAGTGGTGTTCATGAGAACAATAAACATTGCCAAATATGTAAAAAGTAAACAACCCATTTTTGGTAAGTGTCTTTTTGTGCAAACAATCTCTCTTCCAAGACATCAATAGCTTTCTTCTCAATTTAAAATATCAAACCAGAATTTTCTGAACTTTAAAAGGTTTGTTGAAAGTTTGGAAAGCCATTTACTCTTGTTTAAACATTTTTGAAATGTTTCTTTCAAAGACGAGCCTTCATAAGTCACAGTGGACTGCACTGTTGTTTTTGCACTTAGACAATAAACCAAGTTTAATGATCTCGTACATGAATATCATGACTCAACCTATGACATTCTTCATATTTGACCATCCTTGTGCAATCTTCATTGACGATTAGAGCTCTTGAGCTACAATATTAACACTTAAGAGGCACACGATTAAATAAACAATGAGATTAATTTGTCCTAAGGCATCATCAACACTAACTAATCAAATTGCGTTTCAACAAAATAAAATGAGCTGACTTTGTTAGACAATTGACAATCACCCTAAATCATGTTATTATCCTGTTGAGTCCACGGTACTCCCAGAATAAAGTCCATAGATATCGACACCCACTTCCATTCAAGTAATTTAAGTGACTGAATCTCACCTTGCGTTCTCCGATGCTCCCCCTTGACTCACTGGAAAGTCAAACATCTAGCCACAAACTCCACTACCTCTTTCTTCATTCTGGGCCACAAAAAAGTTTTCTTTAAGTTCTTATAGAGCTTGTTACCTCCCGGATGCACTGAATAAGGAGTGCAATGAGCCTCAGTCATAATTACTTTCTTCAACAAAGCATTATTTGGTACACACCACCTACCGTCAAAACGAACACTCCCATCTGCATGGATAAAAAACCTCGAAGTAGTGCCCTTCTCCACCCCTGCCTTTCACTCTTGAAGCTTAGGGTTAAGCACTTACTTCCTCTTAATGTCATCATATAGCTCCGGTTCTACCATCAAATCACCGATGGCATCTCCTTTATGGAGCATGTGAATCCACATCTTTGTCATTTCATCTTTTAATTTCAGCTACGACATTGCAATGCACAATGAATGCACACTCTTCCTACTCAAAGCATTAGGAACAACATTAGCTTTTCCCTCATGGTATATAATCTCCATATCATAGTCACCAATCAGCTTCATCCATCTCCTCTGACGCATATTGAGCTCCTTTTGAGTATAGATGTACTTCAAGCTCTTAAGAACCGAAAACACTTTAAAGGTCACCTTATACAAATAATGCCTTCAAATGTTTAGAGCAAACACAGCTACACCTAACTCTAAGCCTTTAGTAGGATAGTTATCTTCATAAGACTTCAATTGCCTCGATGCATAGGCAATCACCTTTCCATTCTGCATCAAAACACACCCTAATCCATTCTTCTAAGCATCAGTATACACCTCGAAGTTATCACTCCCCTCTGGAAAAGCTAACACAGGAGCTATAGTCAAACGTCCTCGGCCTAGAAATCATGGAAAAATCCTTCACGAACCGTCTATAATACATACACAACTAAACCCAAGAAACTCCGAATCTCACCCACATTTTTCGATGCTTCCCAGTTTGACACCGCTTCAATCTTTCTCGGATCCACGGCTACACCATCTTTAGAAATCACGTGAACCAAAAACAGACTGAAGACCCGATTTATAAGATCCATATACACTACCAGCGTATTGGTCAACCCGAATGGCATAACCACATACTCATAGTGACCATACCTCGATCGGAAAGCTATCTTAGGAATATCATCATCTCGAATCCTCAGCTGATGGTACCCCGACCTCAGATCAATCTTCGAGAACACTCCAACATCACTTAACTGGTAAAAAAGACCAATCCTTGGCAATGGGTACCTGTTCTTTATAGTGACATGGTTCTAGTCTCTGTAATCAATGCACAACCTCAAGCTGCCATCCTTCTTCGTCACAAATAGAAATGGTGCTCCATAAAGTGATACACCAGGTCTGATGTATCCCTTATCTAACAACTCGTTCAACTGCTTTTTCAACTCTTCCAACTTTTTCGGTCTAATGCGGTACGGAGCCTTAGATATAGGTCCCGTCCTGGGTTTAAGCTCCAAATTGAAGTCAATGTCCCTCTTAGGAGGTAACCCTGGTATCTCCTCCGGAAAGACATCCTCGAACTCTCCCACCACTGGTATCTCTGTTGCTGATGGCTTCTCCATTCGAGTGTCCCTCACATAGCAAAGGATCATAGGACATCCCTTCCTCGAATATGACTTTAAAGTCATAGCTGCAATCATCATAACATTTGGTTTCACAATAAACCCCCGATATGACACTTTAATCCCCTTAGGACCCTTCAAAGACACCTTTTTCTGAAGACAGTTTATATTAGCCTCATACTTACCTCACCAATCCATCCCCACAATGACCTCAAACCCATCTCTAGGAAATCCAAGTAAGTCAACTAGTAAATTAAGTTGCCCAACCACCATAGACACCCATTTATGCAACTTACGACATAACACCGACTCCCCCTATGGTATAAACACGTTATCTTTACCAACTGAAACTCCCCTAAACACATCGTTAAAGCATGACTTCTAGACACAAGTGAATGGATAGCCCCCGAATCAAACAAAACAAAAGTGGGTCTATGATTAACAATAAATATACCATAACGAATTGTGCATCATCCTCTGCTGCCTATTTATCCATCATAAACAGTTTATTGCGACTCTTATGAACTCCCCCTTGTACTGTACTAGCTGATGTGGTAGGCTTTGCGGCTGAATTCTGGTTCACATTGTTGTTCGGGCGCTGATAAGATCCACTATTGTTACGGTAATAACTACCATTGTTGTTGTTGCTCTGACCACCCTGACTGTTCCATGATCCACTTGGCCTATTATTCGCTATACTCTGACTCGGGGCATGAGAATAGTTCCCCTGATATGATCGCTGGAAGCCTCCTCCTCCAGAGCTTTTGCACTCAAACCTCTTGTGGCCCATCTCGCCACAGTTGAAGCATTACAATGTAGAGTTGTCACTAACACTCCGACCACTATTGGACTATGTGTCCTCAACAATAGTGCGATCACGTATTTAAATCTCATGATAAGAATACATAAGGGATGATACATTATATAGTCAACTAATCAACATTTATCGGTAACGATTGGCTGACTAGAGTTTGACGTTACTGTCGTTTGACGGTGGTGATCAATTGATCCATGAGGTCACACCTATAGGATGGAACCCAAACAATTTATGATCAAGTGTATTTGATACGGGTTGATCAGCCCCTTTTATTTATATATGTATAACCTCGCTTAATTTAACGAATTAACTCTGAATTATTAAATTAAATCTTATTTAATCACATTACAATAAGATATAAAATTTCATTAATCAATCATCGTATATATATATATATATATATATATATATATATATATATATATATATATATATAGTCAAGATCCGGTGAGAACTCCTATATATTTGAGGATTGAGGATTTGTGAATACAATATCACAAGTTCTTCAATAAAATATCACGAAAAATCAGATGTTTGTCAAAAATTTTTTTTTTTCTTTGAATATTTTTTTTTTTTGCACAGGTGTTTTTTGTGTGTGATATTTTATCGAATAACCTGTGATATTGTATTGAAGAACTTCTGATATTGTAACACAATCGTCAATCCTCAAAAAGATAGTGTATCCTCACATGATCTCATTCCTATATATATATAAATATATATATATATATATATATATATATATATATATATATATATATATAGATATATATAGTTGTGTGAGTTTGTTGAGGTCGAGTTTAGAACTCGAGTCAACGCAAGTTTATTATTCAATTATACGATGATTGACTAATAAAATTTTATATCTTATTGTAATGTGATTAAATAAGATTTAATTTAAAAATTCAGCGTTAATTCATTAAATTAAGCGAGGTTTTTGTATTTTTAGAGGTAGAGGTTATTTGTTGATTATATTTTACAAGGGTTGTAAATTAATTAAATTGGACATTGTAGGACTCATTATATTTACATATAATGAAATAATTATCACTTAAGAGTTAAGTGTATATTAATTATTAGTTTATATTATATAATTGTTATATGATCAAACTAATATTTATTTATGTAAGATAAATAAATATCTGATTCTTATGATTGTGTGACAAACATTACAAAATCAAAATGGTCCATTTTATCTTAAAGTGGGTGAAATATTATGTTGTTAGACAACATTTTATTTTGTCTTTTCTTTAATCAACTATTGTTGCATGTAATGATTTCCATACTAGTATGCTTATGACAACATCTACTCTAATCCACTCATGACTTATTAAGCATACAAATAAAATAAGAAAAAGTAATGGTCCACTAAGGGACATGGGGTGACCGGTTTTTGTTCCTATATAGGGCACTTTAGTTGCTCATTTTTCTTTGTTCTAATTTTGCATGCTTCTCTTTAAATTCTCACACAACCACATAATATTATTATGACATTACTAGAGTAGTAACTAAAATAATATTAAGGGATTATAATTTCTAATAATATCTAGTTAATATCATTAGAAATATTTGGGCAAAATCTTGGGTGTATTTGATAGGAGAGTTTCTACTTTGAAACCTTGGAGGATCATCCTAGTATTCATAAGCTCAAGAACAAAGTTGGAAGGAGTTCAACCTTGTGCACATTTCCGTTTCATTATAATGTAAGGAAAAATCGTTTTCTCCTTTTACCTTTTTCTTATATATGTTTGCATGTAACTAGATCCACAACATCTAATTTAGTTAGTAACTTAGATCTATATTAGATGAGTCTAATAAGAGGGTTTATAAACCTAACAATTGGTATCAAGAGCTTTGGTTGTTGCATGCAAATTGTTTTATGTTTTTTATGAGTTATTAAATAACTAAAATAAAAACCGAAAAATTTGTGTAAGTATGATAAATGCACGAAATTTTTGATGCATGTTTACATTCTGGTCCTAAAATGTTTTAGGTCATTTTAAATATTTTATGGAAGTTTATTGCTCATTTGTATGATTTTTAGTATAATAATTACATTTTAGTCAGTAAAATGATGGTTTATTGACTAAAAATAGTTAAACTTCGATTCTGACCATGAAATTTTAAAATAATCTCACATGCATATTTTACTTATTGTATGTAAAATTTGAGATTAATTCGATTAAATTTGCATGATTCATGATTTTAATGGTTAAAATAGAATAAATCGAGATTATATAAGCTAAAAATAGCTAAAACGAATTTCATGATATGTGAAAATTATTTTAGGTTACATTTATATCTTACATGTCAGTTGTAATATTAGAAAATTGATTAGATTAATTTTCGTATGATTTAGGCATTTTATTTTTATAAAACCGATAAATCACAACTATATTTTTCTCTTAATTAATTCGAAATTTTTAACCCATATTTTTGAAATTATCAGGGTCATGGTAATATTCCAGAATGTTCAAAATTTAAATTTCAAATTTTTAGATTATTGTAATGAAATTTGGAATTATTTCATAATTGTTATGATAAATGGAATTAAATATGAGCAACAATATAAAATCAAGTTAGATTATTGTCAAATTTTAGTGGAGACTAATTTTTGAGTCCTAAATCAGTTGGGACAATTAAATTGGCCTTAAATTTGATTTAAGTATTAATTAGTGATTTTAATAAGTTAAAGATCACGTATTTCCATAAAAACCGAGCTATATAAGATATAATCTAGTAAGGCGATTTGGCACATTCATTTTGCATGTTTGAATACATATATTTTGTTGTATAATTTTATGGATGAATGTCATTTAAATTTATGTAATTTTGAATAATGTAATTTGTCTTAGTATGGCCTTAGTTTTTAATTGGTATTTCCCGTAATGAAAGGGAATATCGATTTGGTTGTAATTTTAATATGATTTCGCATCACCGTTTTTTAATTTAATAGATTTATTTTATTACAAATGTATAATAGGAATAGCTATGTATTTTATTATTATTTTGTAATTCCGGAGTTTCCTAAGACGGAGCCATTCGGAAAGGAGTTCCGATCAAGACGGTGTTTTTCCTTGGGAGGCGTGCCACATGAAGTTCAAGGGACCAAAGGAGTCGGTTTCCGAATATGTACTAAATTATTAGATTTTCTATTTTAGGAAGGCCATACTAGGCAATTGTTTTTCTTTACATTTTCTTTCTTTATATGTTTGCATGCATGCCAAATCGCCATAACATCACATGCGTATCTTTTTTATCGAATCATCGACCTTGTCAACTATAATTATCCATAGATCACTAATTTAGTTCACTTAAAAGAGTTAGATAATAAATTGACAAGACCTTCACATTTTATTAAAATTGAGACTTAGCCTTACCAAATAGTAGGAACTCATGAATCCAAATTTCATTAGGGGTACAATACTGTAACACCCCCATACTCCAAGTGCCTTACCAGGACCACTCAGGTATGAGGATGTCACCATCTCGGTTACCCGAGGCATGATAATCATAAGACAATGAAGAAACATACTTTATTAAATAAGTTTAAGTGATTACATTACAAAACCAACTGTAAGCAAAGTACAACTGTCCTCAAACTATAAACCAACTGAAAGGAACTGTTCTAATAAACACAGCGGAAGACTAAAGACTCTGATATGTGATGACTCCATCCCCAGCTAGATCCCACGCGTATCAAGATATACCTGCTGCAAATGCTCACCACCCCCGAATGGATCACCACGTTTTTAAAACATTTAAACGGGTCGATTAATCACACAACTTATATATATATATATATATATATATATATCAATAATAAGACAAACAGATGACTTAATCACACACACACACGCACACCACCAACCAATCCCCATCATCTCAATATCGATGTCCACCTGGACCAGCCACCTGCCGATGGGGGACCGCAGCCGTTCCCACCTAAGCCCCGCTCATCATACGAGCGATAACCCTGTCCCATTAATGTGCACATCCCCTTTCGTGGCGGGTTCCACGAAGGGCGAAACTAGGGCGTGAAGTCACTCCCGCAAGTGACCCCACTCAGGCGAGAACGCATCTCGAGAGCCATAGAAACCAATCACAATCACAATCACAATCACAATCATCATATCAACAACTAACTACAGCACATCATCAATATCCCATTATGGGACTAATACTGAGTAGGGAATCCTACCTGGAAAGCACAACACGCAGACGGTATCTACAGCTGTATCAAAACGGCTCCTCTACGAATTCTCCTCCTATCATACAGCACATAAAGACTACACATCATAAACTACACACCAAAACCCCCAATTCCTAAATTAGGGTTTAACCAATCTTAACGAAACATTATAGAAATTATATTAAAAGCTTACCCTCGACGCAAGGAATCCAACGACACGAACTACGATACGAACTGACCGTCTGAACTCCGGGAATTGTCAAGAATGCGATTAGGAAGATGAACTTGACTGCTTTCTCTCTTAAACAGGGTTTTAGGTTTTGCAAAAGTGATTTAAAACAATGACGAATATGTTTAAATACCTTAATCGCGTAATTAACAAAACCCGAGAAAAACTCCCCGTAAAACCGGACACTCGATCGAGTACCCAAGGTACTCGATCGAGTACCCCCTTACTCGATCGAGTGCCTAAGGCTACTTGATAGAGTACCCCCTTACTCTATCGAGTACCTAAGGCTACTTGATAGAGTACCCCCTTACTCTATCGAGTACCTAAGTCTACTTGATAGAGTACCCCTTCTGTCGAAACTTTTCTAAAACGCAACTTACCCTTACTCGACAGAGTAAGGCCTACTCGATAGAGTACCCCAAGACTTATAAATACGGAGTATTACAGTCTTCCCTCCTTAAAAAGAACTTCGTCCCCGAAGTTCAACCCATACTCTAAAAGCAACCATACTAACTCGACCCAGACACAACAACATAACTAAGAACTCAACAACTCGACCAAACATAAAACATGAACTCTTAACACCCACTCCACCAACTATGTTTACTTCCTTAACATGACTCACGATATCGTATCCACCACATATATATCTCTCACGACACCAACTTCATACATAACCAACCACCATCCACTAACACTGCTAGCTCCATAATGTCATCCACTATCAAATCCAAAATCAAGACACTCCTAGACATCAAACGGAATGTTACATTCTACCACCCTTAAAGGAACTTCGTCCTCGAAGTTTACTCGGACTCATAACATCATCCTTCAACACAACACTATATAAAATATTCCCACACTCTTAAGCATCACACTACTACAAGCACGGCCATGGCCTTTTATAAGTATTGTCCACAAAACAAATCCCTCCTTTACGCTACGCTAACACTCTACTTCCAATTATATTACCGCATGCACCACCATGAAACTCTCTTTTATTGCATCCTACTCCTCTTAAGACAAATGTTACGTCCTCATAACTCACTAATACTAAACCCTTAGCTATATTATCTCATTATCCTCATCACCACCATATGTCAAAGATAACTGCCTATAACCTCATTTCCATAATCACTCCTATTTCTCAAGGCTCTCTTACTTCAACAGTTCTCATACATCAAATCAATCTGCACACCCCTAACCTATACCATAAGGCTCGTAGCAAAATCACCATACTAACTCTCCATTATCACTGCAAACCAACATACCTCGCTATGTAAAGCACTTATCTTCCGTAAAGCATAACTCCCGATCCACACTCGTTACTTATACTCACACTAGATCCTCAAGTTCTTTCCTTCATTACCGCAAAACTCATACATAACTTAATATGACACTAATTCCCCCAACACCCTACACTCACTGTCCTAACAAAAGATTATGAACTACCTGCCGCTTTCAGATCATTACAACACATGTTCCACGAATCATTTTCCATTACCATGTCTACTAAAGCCTTATCTAGAACAAGATCAAAATTACTGTAACAACCTCCCACAACCGTGTCCCATCAATAGAACATCACTATACCATGACAACAACGAAAACATATTCAACTCTATTTCATATCATACTCTACCTCATTCTTAACTTAACTTGGTAAAGAAAACATCAATAAGCAAGACAACTGTCTACATGTTCAACCAAAACTCACAAAGAACAACAAAAACAAAAACAATGATCTATGTATAACTGGTATGCACTTTCGAAAACTCGTATCATAATCATCCCGCCTACTCCACCACAACCGGTGACGGCATCACAACACCGCCACCAACAGCCACACCACAATGCGAAAATACCCGCATCACAATACTAAATACCGTGCCCGGATCACCACCGGAGGCACCACAACCACATCGATAGACATCACAGCTAAATACAATTCCATAAATACTGATTCGGAAATAACCTTTCGGACAAAAAAAACTTACTCAAATCCACTTTACTCAATCACAACGCAACATATTATATGAATTAAATGATAAGCATCTCATGAACATCATCTCTACCATTTCACGGAATACACATGTGTTATTAATACACATAAAATTATAACTAGCCATGTCAAATTAATCAAATTATTACCTTTTTGGATATCATTCAATTAAACTACCGTGTCCAACATATATATTACAGAACATTCATAAAACAACTTTATAATTATCACACCATACCACTTCTTGTGAGGTCAGAACCTCACACAAACATTTACACATATCATAGACCCGTAATCACAACCAACTAGTCAATCCTGACCACATAAGTTACCACTCAACAAAGGTTACCTGTTGTCCGAGCTTAACTCGCATGCCCCTCATCACATTCTTCCATTCGCATCACCAAAGACCTTCGCCATACATAACCATACAGCTAACACTCATTATGAGAAACCACCTCCTAAGACTATGTCTTATACTTCCTGACAACCATACTTTTATCAATTCAGTCTTTACAAAATCAGCCTCTTTAGAATTGCCACTTTTCTAATATACCCTTAACCTTAACCACTAGTCAAAGACCATAACACTACCACTGTCCGGACATCAAACCTCTTCACTCATCTCTAAACATCATGATTTCTTTTCTATCTTTGGTTAACATCCCAAACAACGAACATCGAATCCATGAACAAAATTACCTCAACATTCTTCCCAATATTTTCCTTAATTGAATCATCATCCATTTTTCCACCAAAATCTCATATCATGCAGATATTCTACTAACTTCTTACTTTCCTTAATTTCTCGAAACTCATTATTAAACATGTTGTCCTGAAGCTCCCATATAACCATTAACTAACATCCTCATGATAATATCACACATTTCGATGATTCCTTACCTTTATATCACATAACTCCGGTGAATATTTTCCTCAGCTTACTTTTATCCTTCTTTTCTCTTTACACTCAATAATACCAATTAATAGTTCAACTCCTTATTCCTTCTAGCAAACTCTTTAGAAATCCAGTTATCCTTTCGTTGCTCTAAAACTCAAATTCCATTATTTTCTACCGACATCATCCCACTCTTTCTTACCATGGATCTTCTCTTATTATGCTATCACTCACACTTGCCACTAATCTATCCATAGAATCAACGTTTAATGTTCAAACAATTGCATCTCCCCTTTTTACATCTCTAGAAATCATAATTCATTTAATACCGTTAATTACCCAAGGAAATCACACAGTAGTTTCGTCTCTCGATAACACAAATTTCCAAACTCAGTCACTATCTGCAAATCCACGTCGCGACATGTCCCATTAAGTTCGCTATATTCCACTATTTCCAAACGACCTTTCATTACATATGTTCTTACTCAACACTATTTCTAGCCATCTCCCTCCATAATTTATTATACATCTCCGGTTGCTACTATCCACATCCTTTCTTTCAATCTTTTCATTCTCACGTTCCTTAAACTTACATCATGCCTTGCCCACATTCACTTACATTTTCATTACTCAACATACAATCATGTCACTCATCTCGTCTCACACAACATGCTCTATGCCTCAATTAAGTCTTACTAATCCCAACACATATAAATCATGTCCTCCCCACCGAACTCATACTCATCATAGGTGCCACTCTTTACACCACAAAATTGGGTAACTTACGCGTAAAGACCAACATACATGTAAAACAATGCATAAAGAAGCAAAATAACGCCTTTGAATTAAACATAATATGCAACGAAGTCAAAAGATAAACATATGACCCAAAATAGGGGTCACTAGATCGAGTACAGGCCACTCGATAGAGTAAGGGACTTACTCGATCGAGTAGGTGAAGATCAGAAGCACGTAAAACAAATTACCAGGGCTACTCGATCGAGTAGCTAAGGTACTCGATCGAGTGCCCCCTTACTCGATCGAGTACCAAGGATACTCGATCGAGTACCCCAATTCTCAGCACTGTCCAGTTTTCGTAAAACAGTCATAACTCACTCATTTCTTGGTCGTTTTGGACGTGTGACCTATCGTTAGAATCGTAAAAGAACAAGCTATCACCTCCAATTGGAATCACATTAAAATCATTTACGCATCTCAAGTTATAACAGTTTAAAGACAACTTTGCTGTAATCAGACGACATAATTATTTGATTTTTACTTCCAAACAACTTAAACAACAACCAAGTTAAACGAAAACAACCCAAACCTCATAAAACCAGTATTCATAATCATCTGTTACTATTTTCAAAAGCCAAACAACAACATTCATCATGCACTTAGCTTATCTAACTTGCCAATTATGACTTCCCACATGTTTTTATTCTATCACTTTTCGTAAACAAAATCACAAATACATGAGATCAAGTCCCCTATTCAAATGTTACTACCACGATGATTCATCTTTTCCACTAATTCATCCATCATACCACATATTTATCCACCATATACGTTCAACATATTCACCCAGCACATGTTCAATTCATACTCCTAACCTTCTGTACTTTTACTCAACACGACAACAACAACATGTATACTTACACATCGCTTTATATATATATATAGACAAAACACTTTTCCTTGCGTAATTATAACATGTCAAATTACATGTATCAATAATTATACTTTCATGCTTTACAATCAACCAACATACAATTCACGTCATTATCATCTTTCATCCATCAATTCATACAACATACTACTACATAAATACACACAAAGACGCAATAAGCACATAACGATCCCGACACATATCCCATGGTGACCGGTTCAAAATTGTAGGGCGAGTTCGCTACTTTAGGACGTCTCCCAAGTCTTTGCATTAGCTCCTACAACCTTTACCCCGGGTTCATTTTAATTGACTCCCTAGATTCATTAGATTCATTGGTTACAGGTTTCAGGATCGTCGCTCTGATACCATTTGTAACACCCCCATACTCCAAGTGCCTTACCAGGACCACTCAGGTATGAGGATGTCACCATCTCGGTTACCCGAGGCATGATAATCATAAGACAATGAAGAAACATACTTTATTAAATAAGTTTAAGTGATTACATTACAAAACCAACTGTAAGCAAAGTACAACTGTCCTCAAACTATAAACCAACTGAAAGGAACTGCTTCTAATAAACACAGCGGAAGACTAAAGACTCGATATGTGATGACTCCATCCCCTAGATCCCACGCGTATCCAAGATATACCGCTAAGCAACTGCTCACCATCCCCGAATGGATCACCACGATTTTTAAAACATTTAAACGGGTCGAGACTAATCACACAACTTATATATATATATCAATAATAAGACAAACAGACAAATTGAACCGTCACACACACACGCACACCACCAACCAATCCCCATCATCTCAATACGACCGTCCCCGGACCACCCTCGCCCGATGGGGGACCGCAGCCGTTCCCACCTAAGCCCCGCTCATCATACGAGCGATAACCCTGTCCCATTAATGTGCACATCCCCTTTCGTGGCGGGTTCCACGAAGGGCGAAACTAGGGCGTGAAGTCACTCCCGCAAGTGACCCCACTCAGCCGAGAACGCATCTCGAGAGCCATAGAAACCAATCACAATCACAATCACAATCATCATATCAACAACTAACTACAACACATCATCAATATCCCATTATGGGACTAATACTGAGTAGGGAATCCTACCTGGAAAGTACAACACGCAGACGGTATCTACAGCTGTATCAAAACGGCTCCTCTACGAATTCTCCTCCTATCATACAGCACATAAAGACTACACATCATAAACTACACACCAAAACCCCCAATTCCTAAATTAGGGTTTAACCAATCTTAACGAAACATTATAGAAATTATATTAAAAGCTTACCCTCGACGCAAGGAATCCAACGACACGAACTACGATACGAACTGACCGTCTGAACTCCGGGAATTGTCAAGAATGCGATTAGGAAGATGAACTGACTGCTTTCTCTCTTAAACAGGGTTTTAGGTTTTGCAAAAGTGATTTAAAACAATGACGAATATGTTTAAATACCTTAATCGCGTAATTAAAAAAACCCGAGAAAAACTCCCCGTAAAACCGGACACTCGATCGAGTACCCAAGGTACTCGATCGAGTACCCCCTTACTCGATCGAGTGCCTAAGGCTACTTGATAGAGTACCCCCTTACTCTATCGAGTACCTAAGGCTACTTGATAGAGTACCCCCTTACTCTATCGAGTACCTAAGGCTACTTGATAGAGTACCCCCTTACAGGTCAGAAACTTTTCTAAAACGCAACTTACCCTTACTCGACAGAGTAAGGCCTACTCGATAGAGTATCCCAAGACTTATAAATACGGAGTATTACAAATACGGTATTGAAATATTATATCGGGGTGCTTTCTTTTAACGTTGGGTAAGTGGGTTAATAAGATGTTATTACATTTCGAAATTTGGTTGATCTCAACGAAAGTATTAAAGGGACCGTTGTCCCAATAGGTTCGAGCTAAAGATGAACTTAATGTAATTTCATCGACCGGGAGTTCTCAGTGTAGAATCGGTTAAACGAGTTAACCCACCAAATTATATTAGTAAAGGTTGTAGAGGGACCGTTGTCCCACAATCGAGCTAGTATGAATTTGGGTCTTTGAATCGTTTATATAATTGGGTGGAGGTCATTATATAAATGCTATAACTTGCTAAAAGTTTTCTTATATTACAATGAATATTAGTTTTCCCACTATTTCGTTGTGTAAATTTATTCTATATCTTTGCTCCTTGACATATACGATGTCATTTCGATTTTAACTTATGTCTCCATTAAACACTATAGCCAAAGACACATAGAATCTCTTTTCTAAAAGGCCTCAATTGGACCGTTTAAATAGGACATGGACTAGCTCCATAGGAATCGTTCTATTCCATAGAACTCCATAGGAGTTGTCCTATGTCATATAAGATTAGCATCTTAAATTCCTAACATGCCTATGTATGATTTCTTGTGAAGAAGTAAGAATAGAAGTAATAATTAGTCAAAATATATTTTGATAATATCTTCTATGCATCCAGGGTTCAAAAGTCTTATTGCTCAACCTAAACACTTGTCATCAAGCACTTAAGTTGTTAAGAACATGACAATATTAAATTGGTAAATTAATTTGTTAGAAATTCTGATTACCCAAATACCACAATAGAGTTAACCCTTGTGAAGGATTAACTAGGAATTTAAATGAAGATAAGTCTTCATCAAGAAGAAATTCTTGAAGTCAGTGGGAGCAATAAAAAGTAAGTATTTATCTTAATTGTTAAGGATAAAACTAGGCTCGAAAGAGAAAGTGTTACACACTAAAATAGAGACAAACCACAAATAAGTAAGATCAAGGAAGTTGGTCGTGTGACTCCAACATATTCCTTCCTGAATATCTATGACATTGACATTGCATTCTTGCTAATTAACACATCATGAGTATTTGATACAAATTTGTGGATTTCATCTTAATATTTGGTATTATCGTGTGACGACTAGCAAGAATGTTGTCGTGTACTCATTTTAGTTTTGTGTTTAGAAATGTACCTCAATAATTGTTATGATGTACAATAAGTCTAAATAAGAATATAATTCAACTTTTTGTATAAAACGCAAAGGGTTTCTCTATTATGTAATTATAATAAGGGTTGTGCCCTTACATACCACGATTAAGTTTATGGTGAGACCATACATGTAAAACCCCGTATTTTATTAAGTTGGATAAAATTCTTTTAATTGCTATTTTGAATTTAATTACATCATTTAACGATTTATATATTTATGCTTAGCTAATTAATTAATTTCATCATAATTCGATACGTTAATTTTAATAATCATTAATAAGTTTATTTAAAGTTAGTTCGAGTTTATTGAAATTAGTTCGAGTTTATTTATTTAATAATTTCCGTTTCTTTACGAGTCCTTATGACAGTTGTTTTAAGTGAACCCGAGATGGATTTTGGGAACAAAACCGTCCAATTAGCTATTTTGAGCTTATTTCACTAAATTAGCAATTTTTATTAATATCCGTTAGTTTCGTAAAAATCGCTAATAATTCCGTTTCAAGCCGATTTCTTATTATTTACGTTAACTAGCTGAGTTTATTTTATTTTCACTCATTAAATATATTTATTATTGATTCCGTTTTATTACTGAAACTTTTACTTAAATCGGTTAAATTTAACTCGAAACGGTTTTAATAAATATTGAAGCTACTTAACGATGAAGAAACGTACGTATAATAAATAGCAGAGCGAAGCAAAGCTCCCTCATTTCTCACGCATCATTCTTCTTCTCCCTTCCTTTTTCTTCTTTTCGTTCTGTTTTAATTTTTATCAGATTTTAAATTGATCCTGCCACTCCGTTCGTCATCCGTTATCAATTATTTTCGTTCCATATTGCTCCTCTCGTCGTTCTCGTCATTCCGATGTAAGTAACATTCAGTTTTGTCATGTATTTTTACAAACCCAATTTATATTTTCAGCTTTATTTATTATAAGACGGTTGTATGTACTAAAATAGACGGTCTTGTAGAAGATTTTTTAGTCATAAATGATTAGTTCAATCGGGAAAAGGTAACAATTATGGATTACTCGATATTACTTGTAAAATATGTTTATTTCAAATGCTGGTTAGTTTGTTTTTATAATTAAGACGGTGTATAATTATATATAGGGATCCTTATGGATGTTAATTAGTCAGTTGTATAGTTGAGACGGTGTATACTGATATGTGGAGATAGTTGAGACGGTGTATACCGACCTCTAGGGATCATTTGGGATGCTAGTTAGTAAGTGGTATATTTAAGACGGTGTATGCTGACATGTATGGATTGTTTTGGGTGATAATTGGTGTGTTTTATAGTTGAGACGGTGTATACTGACATGTAGGGATTGTTTTGGATTGATTTGGACTCTGTGTTGGGGCGATTTTTGTAGTCTTTAGGGTCTGTTTTGAGTTGCTTTATACTTGTGGATTCCCGCTCTAAAACCGTTTTAAATGCTAACTTAGTTGGCTCACTAGGACCTGAATTTTTAGAGCGCGAGAATGGAGTCTTAAGGGGACGATTGGTACTCTGTTTTGGGCAGGGACGAGAGCTGTCATCGTGGGTTTTCACTTTGCATTTGAGGACTGAAGTTGGGGTCGAACTTAGGCATCTTTTGGGTTCTGTTTTGGATTGATTTTTGGGTCAGGTTATGAAGTAGGGTGAAGGGTGGCTATGGGTAGTCGGGTGGTGGTCGTGTCGGACTCCCGGTGGCCTAGGCGTGGCTTTGGCCGTGGCCTAGCTAAGTCACGAGTTTGAGGCCATGTGTAGTTGGTGGTTAGGCCGAGTTTGAGGTTGTCATAATAACTTTTGAGCCGTGTCCATAAATTGTTTTGACGCTAGTTTGGTTTATTTAAAATATAATTAAATTAATTTCCGTCTCATATTTTATATAAAGATAATTCGTTAATATCGTCCTTTCACATAATTATTTTAGGTGGCTCATATGTGGTTGAAGATGAAGAGTAATTTTGGGTTTTAGAAGCTTTCTCAAGTTATTACTTGTCTCTTTGCTAGCGTAAGGTAACTATTCCGAGTTACTCGACGAATTAATGTCACAGTAGTGGTTAATGTTGTGCCTGTTGTTTGTTAAGTGTTTAGGTGATTGATAATGTGTTACTTTCGTTTTTCACATGATAGAAATTAGAAATAGCATGAGAATTATATTGTGATAAATTTTATGATTTGGGCCACGAAGAGGCAAAGACTACGAGTGGGCGGTTGACCGAACGAGTTTGGTCAAGCTAGGTTTAAACCATCGACCTCGATTTGACCGATGACCCGTCGCGGGACTCGGGTCGAGGGTTTGTCTTTGAGGTGAGATTGGTTGTTATTGGAAATTTTATGTTATGTCTTGATATTTGTAATTATCATTTCACATGTTGGTCGTTGGATGAATTGGCTGCCTTATACTTCAGTCTTGTTGCCTCTTTGCCATTTTAGCTTGTTCTCATGAATTATGAAATTAACGGTTAGCTGGAATTTGGATTATTATTGATATTGTAGATATTGTTGGATTGTCTGCTGAATAGACCTTTATATAGCCTTTTACATGATAGAATGTTAGCATTTATGTAGGTAAGTTGGACTCTTTGCCCCTCTTATGGTAAATTGGGTATCCTACTTGTCTTGTGTGGTGTGGGCTAAAGTATTCAAGCTGGGACTAGCTGGGACTAGGTCCTAGGTGAGTATTTCGGCCTTCATCATAGATAGGTCATTATAGTCTTTGACGAGTGTATGTTCACTGCTTTATAGCCTCTGTGTTCCTGACTTGGTGGGTTTATATCCAAGTTGGGGCATGACCTCGTTACTTATTTTGAGAGTAAGTGGTCAACTTAAGTACTAGCCAACCCTTTGGTGGACTCCCCAGGGTACTCACATGGTTTTATAAAATTGTGGGTCTTGGGTGCGGTGGTGTGTATCCGCATGTCTAGGTCTGCGCAGATTTTAGGCTAGGGTTGTGTTGTGTCTTGGCCATGTTTTGATAGAACCTCTGAGCCAAGATACCGGTTCGATTACCTTCCCTACCTCGTGGTATAGACTCGAGTTCTGAGTGACTATTGACCGTACTAAGAACTTATGCCCGTCTTTGATATATTGCCCTTTCTTGTTTGATGATTCTATGAATCATAGAAGGTGAGATGCAAGCCGGCTATGGTTGATAGAGTTTGGATTCCTGGATGTTATGTGATTCACATGATAGTGTAGTATGAGTCGGTCTAGTATTCACATGCTAGGACTATGTGTTGTTATATTGTTGTTCACATGATAAGCACGATTGTCTAGCATCTATATGCTAAGGCATTGTGTGATTCGTATTCATATTCTTATGTTTACATGTTATATTAATTATGACATTTCTTGGCTGGGAGAACTCGGAGTTACTCCCCACTGACTGTGGCTTTCGTATTTGTATAAAATGCGAATGACAGGTAGGTGATGCATATATGGGGTACATGGACGAGCTAGCTAGCAAAGTAACCTTGGAACCTAGATTGGCTTTATTTTATTGTGACCCTTAAACACTTTTTATGTCACATACATTTTAGGGACATATGTCTCCCTCTTTACATTTGGTTGTATAATTTGCTATTCGCGACTTTAGCGATGGTTATGTTATGACTCTTCTAGTTAGACCTTGTATGTTTGATACCTTCCAATTTGGATATCTTTATAACAGGTTCAGGTTTTAAAAATTATAGGTTTTTACCCAAATGAACCTATTACAAACATATCCATGCAGTTTTATTCTAGAATTACGTGTTTATTTTTCCGCAATAAATGAGGGTGTCACAGTTGGTATCAGAGCATATTTGCTCCCGACGCACGTTTGTGCACCCCAATATAAATAACTTGACCTTAAAATAATAAACTTGAGAGATGGGTAGGATGGGTAGACTTAGGACCTTATGTTGTAGTCTCTTTGTGTTTGCTCTTTGTTAAGTACTAACCTGTTTGTTGATTGTCATTTAATAATTGTTGCGTTCTTGGATCAATGACCGTGAGCTTATCTATAGCTAATGGAGTTATTACCCTTATTATAAAAAAAATTTTGAACTAAAGGTTTTGAAAATATTTTAATGTTTTTTTACTGGTTTTAACGTCAATTAGTGTTAAAGCTTGTTATTGGAGACGTCTGATAATTAGTTTTATCATTTGTTGGTGTAAAAATGTATTTTTATGTCTTTGAATTGGAATATTGATGTTCTTGAGTGATCGCCAAGAGTATCTCCGTTCCATTGAAAGGACACTTATATTTTAAGAAGATCAAGATTTAGTGCCTATTGCTGAGGATTGAAGATTTGTTCAACCTTTGAAGAATGCTTCTACTTCCTTGAAGATGTTTCTCGTTCTTTTTGTATCTCGCCTTATTCTTAATCTCTTGGTGCTTATCCTCCTTCTAAACTCCCTTCTGTTTTATTTTAAAAGCTACGCTTGTATTCGTAACTTGTCTTTTGTTCCTTGCTTATCCTCCCTTAACGCCATTTGATAGTACTCCTTCTTGTGAGGAATGTTGACCTGGGTTGGAAAATTTGACTTTTGAGGAGATTGTTTGTGTCTGACACTTAACCCTGGCTTTGAGAAGTCGTGATGTTAGAAAGACTTAGGTAAGGTGATGAGACATACTTAGTGATTCTTATACCTAGTTCCTTGACAAAGTAAGTATAATCGATTGGTGGATTCTTTGTGTTAGGAATGAGTTGCCTATGTTACTAAAGTTATAGAACTTAGCTTTGTTGTTTATGTTTGGGATTTGGTCGTTTTGTCATGAAGGTACAATACCATAATAGGCGTGACCTTGTTAGAGAGAACCTTTAGTTTTAGGAAGCGTATGGATTAAGCCTTAAAATCCTCTTTCGTACCATTAATCGTTTTCCTCTCTTTCGTTCATACCTTGGTTGGATTTGATTCTTAAGTATAAAAGTTTACTCGTTATTTCCTTGTCTTGAATACCTCCCTAATTCTAATATCTCTTACTGGTTGTTAACTAGTTATCTTTATTATTCGACTCTTTTAGTCTCACACCCTGACATGTTGCTTAAGTTTCCTTGTTGTCTAAATTCCCTTTCTCCTCGATCATAAGCGTTACCGTTCATACCTCCTTTCCTCGCTTCATCTTGCTCCTTCTTTAAGTTTGACATTCGTATCTTGTGAAACTCTATCTTTGACATCCTTGTAATTTTGACTTCAATTTCTACCCTATGAAATTCATTATAGCTCTCTTGTTGCTTAAGTTTGAGCTCTCTTAACATACTTTGTTTCTATGCTATCTAAGTTACTTTCCTTTTTGTACAACTTCTAAACTTTCAAGCTACCAGGTTTCGATTCATTTTTAAAAGTTTATGTCATACTGCAAACCTAACCTATTTTAAAGATTTGAAAATGAAAATTCGATTTAATTCTCTAATTGTTCTTTGAGTATAGACTTCTTTATCATGGTTTTGAGTTGCTAAACCTGAGATTTTTGTAAATTTTATCCAATTTCTATTCACTTTGATCTAATCATGATGCCTTTGTTAAAGTTTAATATTATATTTCAGGAATTTAACTCCCCTTTTAGTTTAAAGGTGAAACCTTTATTTCTATTTTGGCTTTTTGCTAAAGAAAATTTGAGTAGATTACCTTTCTCTTATTTTGATTTTAACGTTGATGGGATGTTAGGACTCGTTATTAAAGGCGTCTAATAACTTGGCCTGCGCTTATCGGCGAATGATTTTTATTTTAAATCTGTCTTTGACATGGAAAGTTAGCGCTCTTGTGTGCACGACAAGGGCAATTTCGTTCCATGAATGAGACTTATACTTTTGAAAACTTTTCATTAATGTTTACAAAAGTATTTTGATTTTCGATTTATACAAATAATTTGCTTTTTGACCTTATCTTTGATTTGGAATGTGATGTTCTTGAATGCGCAACGAGAGCACTTCCGTTCCTCCGATGAGAATCGTTACATTTAAAAATTTTATTTGAAACTTTTGAAAGAATTTTGATTCTTACGATAAGTGACCTTTTAAATGTTTTGGTTACCGATTCCAATTTCAGTTTTATTTTTATAACCTTTCATTTATACTTTCAAGTTTCGAGGACGAAACTTTTTAAAAGATGGGGTGATTGTAACACCCCGTATTTTATTAAGTTGGATAAAATTCTTTTAATTGCTATTTTTAATTTAATTACATCATTTAACGATTTATATATTTTTGCTTAGCTAATTAATTAATTTCATCATAATTCGATACGTTAATTTTAATAATCATTAATAAGTTTATTTAAAGTTAGTTCGAGTTTATTGAAATTAGTTCGGGTTTATTTATTTAATAATTTCCGTTTCTTTACGAGTCCTTATGAAAGTTGTTTTAAGTGAACCCGAGATGGATTTTGGGAACAAAACCGTCCAATTAGCTATTTTGAGCTTATTTCACTAAATTAGCAATTTTTATTAATATCCGTTAGTTTCGTAAAAATCGCTAATAATTCCGTTTCAAGCCGATTTCTTATTATTTACGTTAACTAGCTGAGTTTATTTTATTTTCACTCATTAAATTTATTTATTATTGATTCCGTTTTATTACTGAAACTTTTACTTAAATCGGTTAAATTTAACTCGAAACGGTTTTAATAAATATCGAAGTTACTTAACGATGAAGAAACGTACGTATAATAAATAGCAGGTAGGCAAGCTGCTCCCTCATTTCTCACGCATCATTCTTCTTCTCCCTTCCTTTTTCTTCTTTTCGTTCTGTTTTAATTTTTATCAGATTTTAAATTGATCCTGCCACTCCGTTCGTCATCCGTTATCAATTATTTTCGTTCCATATTGCTCCTCTCGTCGTTCTCGTCATTCCGATGTAAGTAACATTCAGTTTCGTCATGTATTTTTACAAACCCAATTTATATTTTCAGCTTTATTTATTATAATACGGTTGTATGTACTAAAATAGACGGTCTTGTAGAAGATTTGTTAGTCATAAATGATTAGTTCAATCGGGAAAAGGTAACAATTATGGATTACTCGATATTACTTGTAAAATATGTTTATTTCAAATGCTGGTTAGTCTATTTTTATAATTAAGACGGTGTATAATTATATATAGGGATCCTTATGGATGTTAATTAGTCAGTTGTATAGTTGAGACGGTGTATACTGATATGTGGAGATAGTTGAGACGGTGTATACTGACCTCTAGGGATCATTTGGGATGCTAGTTAGTAAGTGGTATATTTAAGACGATGTATGCTGACATGTATGGATTGTTTTGGGTGATAATTGGTGTGTTTTATAGTTGAGACGGTGTATACTGACATGTAGGGATTGTTTTGGACTGATTTGGACTCTGTGTTGGGGCGATTTTTGTAGTCTTTAGGATCTGTTTTTGAGTTGCTTTATGCTTGTGGATTCCCGCTCTAAAACCGATTTAAATGCTAACTTAGTTGGCTCAGCTAGGACTGTTTTTAGGCGCGAGAATGGAGTCTTAAGGGGACGATTGGTACTCTGTTTTGGGCAGGGACGAGAGCTGTCATCGTGGGTTTTCACTTTGCATTTGAGGACTGAAGTTGGGGTCGAACTTAGGCATCTTTTGGGTTACGTTTTGGACTGATTTTTGGGTCGGAGTTATGAAGTAGGGTGAAGGGTGGCTATGGGTAGTCGGGTGGTGGTCGTGTCGGACTCCCGGTGGCCTAGCTGTGCTTTGGCCGTGGCCTAGCTAAGTCACGAGTTTGAGGCCATGTGTAGTTGGTGGTTAGGCCGAGTTTGAGGTTGTCATAATAACTTTTGAGCCGTGTCCATAAATTGTTTTGATGCTAGTTTGGTTTATTTAAAATATAATTAAATTAATTTCCGTCTCATATTTTATATAAAGATAATTCGTTAATATCGTCCTTTCACATAATTATTTTAGGTGGCTCATATGTGGTTGAAGATGAAGAGTAATTTTGGGTTTTAGAAGTTTTCTCAAGTTATTAATTGTCTCTTTGCTAGCGTAAGGTAACTATTCCGAGTTACTCGACGAATTAATGTCACATTAGTAGTTAATGTTGTGCCTGTTGTTTGTTAAGTGTTTAGGTGATTGATAATGTGTTACTTTCGTTTTTCACATGATAGAAATTAGAAATAGCATGAGAATTATATTGTGATAAATTTTATGATTTGGGCCAAAGTAGGCAAAGACTACGAGTGGGCCGGATTGACCGAACGAGTTTGGTCAAGCTAGGTTTAAACCAGTCAGCCTCGATTTGACCGATGACCCGTCGCGGGACTCGGGTCGAGGGTTTGTCTTTGAGGTGAGATTGGTTGTTATTGGAAATTTTATGTTATGTCTTGATATTTGTAATTATCATTTCACATGTTGGTTGTTGGATGAATTGGCTGCCTTATACTTCAGTCTTGTTGCCTCTTTGCCATTTTAGCTTGTTCTCATGAATTATGAAATTAACGGTTAGGTGGAATTTGGATTATTATTGATATTGTAGATATTGTTGGATTGTCTGCTGAATAGACCTTTATATAGCCTTTCACATGATAGAATGTTAGCATTTATGTTGGTAAGTTGGACTCTTTGCCTCTCTTATGGTAAATTGGGTATCATACTTGTCTTGTGTGGTGTGGGCTAAAGTATTCAAGCTGGGACTAGCTGGGACTAGGTCCTAGGTGAGTATTTCGGCCTTCATCATAGATAGGTCATTATAGTCTTTGACGAGTGTATGTTCACTGCTTAATAGCCTCTGTGTTCCTGACTTGGTGGGTTTATATCCAAATTGGGGCATGACCTCGTTACTTATTTTGAGAGTAAGTGGTCAGCTTAAGTACTAGCCAACCCTTTGGTGACTCCTTAGGGTACTCACATGGTTTTATAAAATTGTGGGTCTTGGGTGCGGTGGTGTGTATCCGCATGTCTAGGTCTCTTGTGATTTTAGGCTAGGGTTGTGTTGTGTCTTGGCCATGTTTTGATAGAACCTCGAGCCAAGATACCGGTTCGATTACCTTCCCTACCTCGTGGTATAGACTCGAGTTCTGAGTGACTATTGACCGTACTAAGAACTTATGCCTGTCTTTGATATATTGCCCTTTCTTGTTTGATGATTCTATGAATCATAGAAGGTGAGATGCAAGCCGGCTATGGTTGATAGAGTTTGGATTCCTGGATGTTATGTGATTCACATGATAGTGTAGTATGAGTCGGTCTAGTATTCACATGCTAGGACTATGTGTTGTTATATTGTTGTTCACATGATAAGCACGATTGTCTAGCATCTATATGCTAAGGCATTGTGTGATTCGTATTCATATTCTTATGTTTACATGTTATATTAATTATGACATTTCGTGGCTGGGAGAACTCGGAGTTACTCCCCACTGACTGTGGCTTTCGTATTTGTATAAAATGCGAATGACAGGTAGGTGATGCATATATGGGGTACATGGACGAGCTAGCTAGCAAAGTAACCTTGGAACCTAGATTGGCTTTATTTTATTGTGACCCTTAAACACTTTTTATGTCACATACATTTTAGGGACATATGTCTCCCTCTTTACATTTGGTTGTATAATTTGCTATTCGCGACTTTAGCGATGGTTATGTTATGACTCTTCTAGTTAGACCTTGTATGTTTGACACCTTCCAATTTGGATATCTTTATAACAGGTTCAGGTTTTATAAATTACAGGTTTTTACCCAAATGAACCTATTACAAACATATCCATGCAGTTTTATTCTAGAATTACGTGTTTATTTTTCCGCAATAAATGAGGGTGTCACAATACAAATCAAGGTAATTATATTCAAACTAGAAATAAATGTCATATATTCAACACTCAAGTTGGTGACCCCAATAATTTCTCAATTCTCGATTGAAAATCGCATTTAAACCATTTGATTGGGAATCTTTTGGTGTGTGCGAATCTTGTATTCAAAGCAAGTTAATTCATGACTTTTCTTGAAAAGGATTATGAATAGAGTAAGATAGTCACCCTATTTACACTTTGAAGTGTATGGTCGAATACAATTTCAATCAGAAAAGGTTATTACTTCTTCATCTCTTTTACCAACGAACTACGTAGATACTTGGTATCCACTTAATGAGGTAAGAAGAGAAATTCTTTGAATAAGTTCAATGAATGTATAAAAGTATCAAAACCAAGAGATTATAAAACCAAAGTATTAGTACTTTGTTAAAATAGGGAACAATAAAGTGAAAACTTTTATCTACACGAAAAAGAGTGTGATATGGTATCACAAGTTCACTTTCATTACGATATGATTGAATCTTTACAATATAGTTGGAGGTAGTTTCTGTTATAAAATTTGTCTGGCATTTAAATTTTCCACTAAAACAAAACATGGTTGAAGCAATCATCTACTTTTCATATGAGATATAGTTAGGCATGGTACCTAAATTATAGCTTGTTTCAATAGTAAACATGTGCTCTCTCTTCCTATATGATCACGAGAACAAAGGGTTTGTGGCTCGTGATGCTATCTACTAAAGAAAAGAGGATTATTTCTTAAAGACAGAGTGGGAGAAAATGTTCAATAGCCACAAACTGAAGATAAGACGTAGGAAAGTGGTCTTTCTTGGTCAAAATCAGTAAATATTGATTCCAAACCTAAGTGGACAGGAATCATGTTATGGTTTGGAAGTGACAAACCCGTAAATTATTAAGATGCTTTATCAAGTTTCAACTCCGCAAAAGTCCAAACTGAATATAAACATTAAGATGTTTCCATAACTTGGTTGATTGGTGGTAAGAGGTTTACACCAATTGAAACGCTTCGTTAAATTTGGACTTCATAATATTATTTGACTGTTGGATTTTAAAATCATCTTGCATGAGTTTTGTAAATCGCAACTATCCTAAGGTAGGATACGAACTTAAGAAGAAATCTTAAGTAGAAGTCAAGGAGTTGAATGGTATGTTTCAGTCATGTAATAAACCTTTCTCGATTTGTCGAGTAGTTTTGTTTATACATGAAGTTTAGTGGGAGTACAGTGGTATTATTAGTCTTATATGTGAATGACATATTGATCACTGTAAGTGATGAAAGACTTAGGAGAAGAATAATACATCTCAAAGATATCCAGTTCGATGGATATTAGCATAAAATTAATATTCTTATGTTAATAAGAATCTTTACAAGTTCAAAAGTATTGAACATGGAGAAATTGAATACATTTGCTTCCGCTGCTGGATTAATTTATTATGCTAAGATGTATCTATATTCTTATACTTCGTATACTTGGGGTATGACGATAAATTAAAATCGAATCTTTGTGAAAGTCAATATATAGCCATATAGTCTATCCATTAATACTCAAGAACCACTAATGATATGTCTTCTATGTCTCCTATGTAGATCATAGATTATTCATTGAGAATGATGGACCAATGCTCTCCTCCGTGAAAGAGGGGTTGGGAGACTAGGAAGTGATACAATGCATCTTTATTATCCGAATCTATAAGTGATATATATGAGAGGATAAGTGTTTAAAGATAATTAATGGATTTATGTTCAATGAGTTACACAAAAATCATATTCTAAACACATAAGGATGGTTGGAGAACCATCCAGGCTATAACTTTTAAGGAGTAAATCTAAGTAATATACAACGAAAATTATATTGTCAACAGATCATCATTTATCAATAACGATTGGCTCACAAAAGTTTGACATTAATGTTGTTTGACGGTGGTGATCGGTTGATCCCTTGAGTACACTTGGAACTATGAGATATGCAAAAAGGATGAATCCTACACACTGTAAGGACAGTGGGAGCTATCATAAGGCAAGATAACCTATGTCTAGATTGGATCTAGACACGTGCTCAAAAGGTTTTATAATACAACATTATAGATAACGTAGGGAAGTAGTATATAATGAGGTTAAGTAAGGTGCAAGATGTTGCTAAGACTTGTTAACCAAGGCCTTCTCATAGGCTTAACATGATAAGTCATGTCATTTCAATTGAATTGAAATGTACGATTATATACAAATTTAAATATGGATTATAGATTATGTAGTAATTGATATTGTATTAATTTTACATATATGATAATACATTCGTCGTTTGAGTTTTATTTCAAACTCTTATATTACTTTGTTATATCCAAATAGGTTGTAAAGACAACTTTGAACCCTATTAAATTGAACTTGATTAACATAGTATTGGCCCTAGTCACTTATATGAGGTGACGTCTCCAAGTGACTAGAGTGTGAGTCGATTGATGGCAAGTTCAAGTGCCATATGGTCATAAGAGATGACTAGTCGATCACGTAGGCATACTGTATGGGACACTCTGTCGGGCAGTGACCGCTTATAGAGTTCTTGTATTTCATATAGCCTGGTCGTGACGATAGCTACTATAGTATTCTTTTTGAGCCGATTATTTGACTAGAGACTGTTCGCCCAAGGTGGCACAATTTATGATTGACTTTGATTTTTGCTCCACGACTTCCGAATATGGAGTGCAAATGGGCATCTTTTGGGTCACGATGAGCTGTGGCTATTAGATGGGAATAGTGCGATAGGAATTGTCCACCCCCTCGTTAGGGTTATTTAAATCTCAGGGCCACTCGAGGAGTAGTGAACTAGAAATGCGTGGCCACGCTCGGAAGGTATCTACGGCAGATAATTCCGGTCAAACTGTTACTCTCCAGATCGAGGAAACCACTCTAGATATGATCACATGCAAGTACGACCTGCGATACACCTTGCATTGAGTGGGAGATAGTAATACGACAAGAGAATTAGTGACGCACACTTGTCTCGGACAAGTGGGAGATTGTTGGAGTATGTGTCCTCAACAATAGTGCGATCACATATTTAAATCTCATGATAAGAATACATAGGGGATGATATATTATATAGTCAACTGATCAACATTTATTGGTAACGATTGGCTGACTAAAGTTTGACATTACTGTCGTTTGACGGTGGTGATCAGTTGATCCCTTGAAGTCACACCTATAAAATGGAACCCAAATAATTTCTGATCAAATGTATTTGATACGGGTTGGTCAGTCCCTTTTATTTATATATATATATATATATATATATATATATATGGGCGGGATCCGTACGAACCAACCCATTATCCATTGTTATCTTTTTATGCGCTTGTATCTTCTTCCACAAAAGAAGTTTCAGCTTTCATGGTTATCTTCTTCAACCTCCCGCGATTCTCTTCTTGCTAAACTAGTTTCTACCATCACTATCCTCTACGAAACAAGCTTCTAGATTTACAACATTCAGCTCATCATTAATTCGTCAAACAAGGTTAGCTTCAATTACTGTTATTTTTTTCATAAAATAATTTAATCGAAAATTTTACATTCAATTGATTTGGTATTTTAGATCAATGCACATATATGGATTATAGGGTAGTTTAAGAGGTTAATTTTATGCAGAAATTTCAAATTGTTTGATAAATTAGGGTCTTTAATAACCGAAAAATTCAAATCGTTTTTTTTAGGGTTTCAATTGGGTTAAATTCTTCAAAGATGGTAACAGTCCCAACCAATTGTTCTTCAACTTCAGGTACGAATTCTTTATTTTGTTGTGCGATGAACATTTTAATTGTAGATTTTTAGATGCACTTACTAAGATACTATTGTGATTTTAATTGCAGATGTTTGTACTGAAGAACATGCCTCAGTAACTAAAACCGTAAATGATGAAGATGATTCCCAAATGGTAGATGGTACGAATTTTTTCACTCTTTTTGCATTGATTCTTCATTTTATATTCAAAAGAGATCTCTGCAGATTTGGTTCATAAAGTCTAAAAAAGAGATCTTCTTTTTCTGTTTGGTTGTGTGTAAGAACTGGGTTCATGAATAGACATCACATTATGTAAAGATGCAGTAAAGTCAGTAGGATAAGTTGAGAGATAAATACAGATAAAGAAGATCTCTTTTTAATATAAAATGCAGAATCACTCCCTATGGTCTTGAACCCAGCTGATAAGTTGTGGATTTTCACTCGTTTTGCATTGATTCTGCATTTAATTGTGAAATGATCTCTGCAAATTTGGTTCATAAAATCTTTTAAATGAGTCATGTACTGAGTATTAGTTCCAGTGTAGAATTCTTTGTTTTAAATCATGGATGTTGCAAAATAAATCAGATAAAAACGATGGTGTTGAATCAAATAAGGCAAAAAAAATTGATGTTCAGCACATATGAGCAAATAATAACATAAGAAGAAAGGACAAGAGATGTGTTAAGATGGCTAATTATTTTGACGTCTCAATCTACTTCTAGAATTCTGCTTTGTTGCAGGTTTTATGAGATTAATTGTACTTAGTTCTGAGTTGATCGTGTAATTTTTTTGCTGTGTTAATTGAACAATTGATTATTTGATTGATTGTTAAATTTAGGTGTTTGCTTGTTTGTATGACAATGTTGGCAATTTTGTTGTTTCGTACACTTTCCCTCGTTACTTTTCCTAATACCCTTTCCCTTGTGACAATTTTAGCTGTTGAATTACATTAGTTAGAGCTAGGACAATCATCATTTTTCAAAATTATTAGCGAATAAGTGCTCATTTGACCATTCGTTGTTTCTGCAGCTATAGTTGGTGATACTAATGACATGGATATTTCAACAAATCCAGAAGAAGATATATTATTGCTTACTAACTGTCCAGATCAATTATTAGTGAATGATGTGCCATTAGTGAATGATGTGCCAGGTAAATCATTTAGTTTTATTTATTGCATTTTGTTAGTGTGAAGCAAGACGGCAGTTTATAAGTAATTGTTGTTAATTTGAGTGTTCTAGATAGCCCGAAAGTTGTTGCTAGTAGTGAGATTCACGGAGTGACTCATTGTTCAGAAGAGCTTAAACTCTTTGTTGGAATGAAATTTGAGAATTTGGAGCAAGGCTTGGATTTTTACAAAGCATATGCCAAAGCTTGTGACTTTAGTCCGAGATTGGATTCAAGTAAAATCATTGAAGGAGTTACTACACATAAGTGTTGTGTGTGTAACAAAGAAGGTAATAGGCAGCATGGTGGGCAAAAAAGGAGGAGGGCAATAACAAGAGTTGGGTGTACTGCCAGGATTAAGTTTAAGAGACTTCCTGCTGGTGAGTATGAGGTGTATAAATTTATCGAGGTGCACTCAAATGCAATGGTAACTCCAGCCACAATGATTCAGTTAAAGTCATTTAGGAAGCTCAACCTTGTGCATAAGAAAATGATAATGGATAACTCACGTGTTAACCGGGGGCTTGTGAAGACATTTCAAATGTTTAAAGAGTACGTTAGGGGATATAAAAACGTAGGGGCTTCCTTAGAAGATTTTAAGAATTTTTCAAGGGATGTAAATAAATACATCAAAGAATATGATGCGGAAATGCTGATAAAGGGCTTCATACAAAAAAGAGCTAGGTGTCCCTCATTTTACTTGGATTTTGATGTTGATGAGGACAAAAGACTCACTAAGGTTTTCTGGGCTGATCCAATTGCAATTAAGAGCTATGTACTCTTTGGTAATTCTGTGTCCTTTGACACCACATTCGACTTTAATGAATATCGTATGGTGTTTTGTCCTTTTACGGGGGTTGACAACCATAAAAAATGTGTCACTTTTGCGGCTGGTTTGATAATGCTGGAGAATGAAGAGTCTTTTACCTGGCTTTTTGACAATTTTATGAAGATCCTACTACTGTGTTTTCAGGCAACACAACACACAGATTCTGTATGTTAAAAATGTGTTTTCAGGTAACACAACACATAGATTCTGTATGTGGCATATCATGAAAAAATTGTCTGACAAAGTTGGTTCAACCATTTACAAAGACACAGACTTTCTAAAAGAAATAAGTTCTATTGTTTGGAATGAAGATATTGAGCCAACTGAATTTGAGTCGAGCTGGTGTTCAATTATGGAAAAACATGATTTATCTGGAAATGAGTGGCTGAAATCCATGTTTGAGGACTGCAAATTATGGATTCCTGCATATTTTCGGGACACTTATAGGGGTGGGCTTCTGAGGACAACTTCAAGGTCAAAATCAGAGAATAGTTTCTTCGGCAACTTCACCAACCCCAACCTATCACTTATTCAGTTTTGGATGCGCTTCCAGTCAGCAATGGATGCTCAACGCTGGACGCATTCAAAGTTAACTGTTGATTCTAAAAACTCCTCTCCTATCTTGTCAACTCCCCTTTCTATAGAAAAGAAGTGTGCTAAATTTTACACACCACCTATGTTTTATGATTTTCAAGAAGAGTTGAAAGGTGCATACTACTCTTGTAATGAGGCCAACAAAAGCACGAAAGAAAGTGACGTGGAGCGTTTATTTGTTATAAATCCTGAGAGCAAGAAAGTCTATGAAGTCGATGTTGATG
Source organism: Silene latifolia (assembly GCF_048544455.1). Lineage (NCBI taxonomy): Eukaryota > Viridiplantae > Streptophyta > Magnoliopsida > Caryophyllales > Caryophyllaceae > Silene > Silene latifolia. The sequence continues at coordinate 27,900,814 of NC_133538.1, forward strand.
GGAAAACTTTTGTGTGGTCATGCAAGAGGTTTCAGAGATTTGGGATACTTTATAGACATTGTGTATGGGTGTTGCATAATAAGGGGTTTGATGAAATACCTTCTGAATATCTATTGCCGAGGTGGAGCAATTATGCAACATTTCGTCCTATCTTTAATGTTGTAGGGACGTCCTTAGAAGCTGATTGTTCGACAATTGACACAAGACAAAAAACTATCAGTGAATTATGGTCAGGGGTGTTCACTGCAGTGTCACTTGTGGAAGATGATGTGGAGAAGGAGAAAGAGTTACTCGAATTGTTTCAGTGTTTCAATGAGAAGTTATTGATTTCAAGTAGTGGTGGGAAGTCAAAAAGCAAGAAAACTCAAATTGAGACACTTCTTGGGTCTAAAATACCAACTAAAGCAAATAGTCTTCCTCCAAGTTAAGCAAAAAATAAGGGATCTGGTAGAAGGATGACTTCTGAAAAAGAAAAGGCAATGGAGGAGCACGCTACGCCTCTAAGAAAATGTCGTGCTTGTGGGGAAATGGCACGCCATGATAGTAGAAATTGCCCGAGTCAACTTGCTAACAAGTAATCTCATAATCATAATTAGGTACTTTATTTTCTTGTTTTCTTAAAATTTACATATTAGTGGAAGAGGGCATATCTACAACGTATTAATGATATTTTACATGATTTGATGATGTAGGTATTGTCAATGAAATAGTTGTGGATTGGGATGCACAACAATTGTATCCAGAAGGGCTGTACAGAGGGGTGTAATAGCCGACTATAGAAGATATTGTATTTTGTTAATGTCCAAATGTAGGAGGAAGCTTTAATTTGAATGGATATTGTATTTTTGTTGATGTTAGCTGTTGGCATGTGTTGTGACCTCTATTAGTTATGTTTTAATTTGAATCAGTATTCACATTTTCGGTGGATAAATTGTTCCATTGCCTAAGATGCCAGCTTCTGAGTTATTGACTTAAAGTTGTTACTTTTTCTCTAGAAACGTACCTAGGTTAGGCGGATAATAGTCTTAGGTTCGTTTTACATAAATTGTAGGTACGTTTCCGTAGTTATCTCCCTTGTTATCAGAAATGGGTTATTTAGACGAAACGTACCTACAATGTATGTAAAATGAACCTAAGACTATTTCGAAACAAACCTAGTACGTAGAAGATATTAAACATGGGGCGGGTATCCTAAAACGGAACGGGAAAGGGTTTAGGGTTCGCCTAATCCAACCCTAAACCCTTTCCCTTGTTATTGGAAATAGGTTATTTAGATCATATCATAATTTCAAATTGTGATAGGGATGACTTATTAGACTCTAAGGGTGGCGACTGATCATAAATCCATAATTTGACATTTATACCAAATGAAATCAATTTTTGACTCTTTATTACACGTTGTTACATATAACGGTTTCATCGCAGAACTATGCAAAATTATATGGAGTCCAAACTAAATAGATACGCAATATGTTATCAGTGAGTTTTCGGTTTTACTTTAATAGTTTGTGTTTTTTTACCTATATTTAAATAGGTCGGTCATTAATCAATTATCCTAATCCAACCCTAAACCCTTTCCCTTGTTATTGAAACGGGATCCGTAAATTGAGCCCTAAAAGGGGAAGAGTGACCCTTTTAGAGGGGACCGGGTATTCTAAAACGGGACGGGAAAGAGTTTAGGGTTGGATTAGGCGGACCGCTACCACGGGTCCGCCTAATCCAACCCTAAACCCTTTCCCTTGTTATTGGAAATAGGGTATTTAGACGAAACGTACCTACAATATATGTAAAACAAACCTAAGACTACTTCGAAACGTACCTAGTACGCAAAAGGGATTAAACGGGGGGCGGGTATCCTAAACCGGGACGAGATAGGGTTTAGGGTTAGATTAGGCGGACCGATACCGCGGGTCCGCCTAATCCAACCCTAGACCCTTTCCCTTGTTATCGAAACGGGATCCATAAATTGAGCCCTAAAAGGGGAAGAGTGAATCCTTTTAGAGAGGACCGGGTATCCTAAAACGGGACGGAAAAGGGTTTAGGATAGGATTAGGCGGACCGCTACCACGGGTCCGCCTAATCCAACCCTAAACCCTTTCACCTGTTATCGAAACGGAACAGTAAACAGAGCCCTAAAAGGGGAAGGGTGAACCCCTTTCCGAGGGGACCGGCTATCCTAAAACGGGACGGGAAATTGTTTAGGGTTGGATTAGGCGACATGCTACCCCGGGTCCGCCTAATCCAACCCTATACCCTTTCCCTTGTTATTGGAAATAGGTTATTTAGACGAAACGTACATACAATATATTTAAAACGAACCTAAGACTATTTCGAAGCGTACCTAGTACGCAAAAGGGATTAAACGGGGGGCGGGTATCCTAAAACGGGACGGAAAGGGTTTAGGGTTGGATTAGGCGAACCGATACCGCGGGTTCGCCTAATCCAACCCTAAACCCTTGTTATCAAAACGGGATCCGTAAACTGAGCCCTAAACGGGGATGAGTGAACCCTTTAGAGGGGACCCGGTATCCTAAAACGGGACGGGAAAGGGCTTAGGGTTGAATTAGGCGGACCCGCGGTACCAACCCTACACACTTTCCCTTGTTATCGAAACGGAACTGTAAACAGAGTGCTAAAAGGGGAAGGGTGAACCCCTTTCCGAGGGGACCTGGTATCCTAAAACGTGACGGGAAAGGGTTTAGGTTTGGATTAGGCGACCCGCTACCGCGGGTCCGCCCAATCCAACCCTAAACCCTTTCCCTTTCCCTTGCTATTGGAAATAGGTTATTTAGACAAAACGTACCTACAATATATGTAAAACGAACCTAAGACTATTTTAAAACATACCTAATACGCAAAAGGGATTAAACGGGGGGCGGGTATCCAAAAACGGGCGGGAAAGGGTTTAGGGTTCGATTAGGCGGACCGCTACCGCGGGTCTGCCTAATCCAACCCTAACCCCTTTCCCTTGTTATCGGAAATGGGTTATTTAGACTAAAAGTACCTACAATATATGTAAAACGAACCTAAGACTATTTTGAAATGTACCTAGTACGCAAAAGAGATTAAACGGGGGGCGGGTATCCTAAAACGGGACGGGAAAGGATTTAGGGTTGGATTAGGCAGACCGATACCGCGGGTCCACCTAATCCAACCCTAAACCCTTTCCCTTGTTATCGAAACGGGATCCATAAATTGATCCCTAAAATGGAAAGAGTGAATCCTTTTAGAGAGGACCGGGTATACTAAAACGGGACGGGAAAGGGTTTAGGGTTGGATTAGGCGGACCCGCTCCGCCTAATCCAACCCTAAACCCTTGTTATCGAAACGGGATCCATAAATTGAGCCCTAAAAGGGGAAGAGTGAATCCTTTTAGAAAGGACCGGATATCCTAAAACGGGACGGAAAAGGGTTTAGGGTTGGATTAGGCGGACCGCTACCACGGGTCCGCCTAATCCAACCCTAAACCCTTTCCCTTGTTATCGAAACGGAACAGTAAACTGAGACCTAAAATGGGAAGGGTGAACCCCTTTCCGAGGGGACCGACTATCCTAAAACGGGACGGGAAATTATTTAGGGTTGGATTAGGCGACCCGCTACCGCGGGTCCGCCTAATCCAACCCTGTACCCTTTTCCTTGTTATTGGAAATAGGTTATTTAGATGAAACGTACATACAATATATTTAAAACGAACCTAAGACTATTTCGAAGCGTACCTAGTACGCAAAAGGGATTAAAGGGGGGGGGGCGGGTATCCTAAAACGGGACGGGAAAGGGTTTAGGGTTGGATTAGGCGGACCGATACCACGGGTCCGCCTAATCCAACCCTAAACCCTTTCCCTTGTTATCGAAACGGGATCCGTAAACTGAGCCGTAAACGGGGAAGAGTGAACCCTTTAGAGGGGACCGGGTATCCTAAAACGGGACGGGAAAGGTCTTAGGGTTGAATTAGGCGGACCCGCGGTACCAACCTTACACCCTTTCCCTTGTTATCGAAACGGAACCGTAAACTGAGTGCTAAAAGGAGAAGGGTGAACCCCTTTCCGAGGGGACCTGGTATCCTAAAACGGGACGGGAAAGGGTTTAGGGTTGGATTAGGCGACCCGCTACCGTGGCTCCGCCCAATCCAACCCTAAACCCTTTTCCTTGTTATTGGAAATAGGTTATTTAGACAAAACGTACCTACAATATATGTAAAACGAACCTAAGACTATTTCGAAACGTACCTAGTACGCAAAAGGTATTAAACGGGGGGCGGGTATCCAAAAACGGGACGGGAAAGGGTATAGGGTTCGATTAGGCGGACCGCTACCGCGGGTCCGCCTAATCCAACCCTAACCCCTTTCCCTTGTTATCGGAAATGGGTTATTTAGACTAAATGTACCTACAATATATGTAAAACGAACCTAACACTATTTCGAAATGTACCTAGTACGCAAAAGGGATTAAACGGGGGGCGGGTATCCTAAAACGGGACGGGAAAGGGTTTAGGGTTGGATTAGGCGGACCGATACCGTGGGTCCGCCTAATCCAACCCTACAACCCTTTCCCTTGTTATCGAAACGGCATCCATAAATTGATCCCTAAAATGGAAAGAGTGAATCCTTTTAGAGAGGACCGGGTATCCTAAAACGGGACAGGAAAGGGTTTCGGTTTGGATTAGGCAGACCCGCGGTATCGGTCCGCCTAATCCAACCCTAAACCCTTTCCCTTGTTATCGAAACGGAACGGTAAACTGAGCCCTAAAAGGGTGAGGGTGAACCCTTTTCCGAGGGGACCGGTTATCCTAAAACGGGACGGGAAATGGTTTAGGGTTGTATTAGGCGACCCGCTAACTCGGGTCCGCCTAATCCAACCCTATACCCTTTCCCTTGTTATTGGAAATAGGTTATTTAGAAGAAACGTACATACAATATATTTAAAACGAACCTAAAACTATTTCGAAGCGTACCTAGTACGCAAATGGGACCGATACCGCGAGTCCGCCAAATCCAACCTTAAACCCTTTCCCTTGTTATCGAAACGGGATGCGTAAACTGAGCCGTAAACGGGGAAAAGTGAACCCTTTAGAGGGGTACCGGGTATCCTAAAACGGGACGGGAAAGGGTTTAGGGTTTGATTAGGCGGACCGATACCGCGGGTCCGCCTAACCCAACCCTAAACACTTTCCCTTGTTATCGAAACGGGATCCAGAAATTGATCCCTAAAATGGAAAGAGTGAATCCTTTCAGAGAGGACCGGGTATCCTAAAATGGAACGGCAAAGGGTTTAGGGTTGGATTAGGCGGACCGATACCGCGGGTCCGCGTAATCCTAACCCTAAACCCTTTCCCTTGTTATCGAAACGGGATCCATAAATTGAGCCCTAAAAGGGGAAGAGTGAATCCTTTTAGAGAGGACCGGGTATCCTAAAACGGGACGGAAAAGGGTTTAGGGTTGGATTAGCCGGACCGCTACCACGGGTCCGCCTAATCCAACCCTAACCCCTTTCCCTTGTTATTGAAACGGAACGGTAAACTGAGCCCTAAAAGGGGAAGGGTGAACCCCTTTTCGAGGGGACCGGCTATCCTAAAACGGGACGGGAAATGGTTTAGGGTTGGATTAGGCGACCCGCTACCGCAGGTCCGCCTAATCCAACCCTATACCCTTTCCCTTGTTATTGGAAATAGGTTATTTAGAAGAAACATACATACAATATATTTAAAACGAACCTAAGACTATTTCGAAGCGTACCTAGTACGCAAATGGGACCGATACCGCGGGTCCGCCAAATCCAACCTTAAACCCTTTCCCTTGTTATCGAAACGGGATCCGTAAACTGAGCCGTAAACGGGGAAGAGTGAACCCATTAGAGGGGACCGGGTATCCTAAAACGAGACGGGAAAGGTCTTAGGGTTGAATTAGGCGGACCCGCGGTACCAACCCTACACCCTTTCCCTTGTTATCGAAACGGAACCGTAAACTGAGTGCTAAAAGGAGAAGGGTGAACCCCTTTCCGAGGGGACCTGGTATCCTAAAACGGGACGGGAAAGGGTTTAGGGTTGGATTAGGCGACCCGCTACCGTGGGTCCGCCCAATCCAACCCTAAACCCTTTTCCTTGTTATTGGAAATAGGTTATTTAGACAAAACGTACCTACAATATATGTAAAACGAACCTAAGACTATTTCGAAACGTACCTAGTACGTAAAAGGTATTAAACGGGGGGCGGGTATCCAAAAACGGGACGTGAAAGGGTATAGGGTTCGATTAGACGGACCGCTACCGCGGGTCCGCCTAATCCAACCCTAACCCCTTTCCCTTGTTATCGGAAATGGGTTATTTAGACTAAACGTACCTACAATATATGTAAAACGAACCTAACACTATTTCGAAATGTACCTAGAACGCAAAAGGGATTAAACGGGGGGCGGGTATCCTAAATTGAGACGGGAAAGGGTTTAGGGTTGGATTAGGTGGACCGATACCGTGGGTCCGCCTAATCCAACCCTATAACCCTTTCCCTTGTTATCGAAACGGGATCCATAAATTGATCCCTAAAATGGAAAGAGTGAATCCTTTTAGAGAGGACCGGGTATCCTAAAACGGGACAGGCAAGGGTTTCGGTTTGGATTAGGCGGACCCGCGGTATCGGTCCGCCTAATCCAACCCTAAACCCTTTCCCTTGTTATCGAAACGGAACGGTAAACTGAGCCCTAAAAGGGGAAGGGTGAACCTTTTTCCGAGGGGACCGGCAATCCTAAAACGGGACGGGAGATGGTTTAGGGTTGTATTAGGCGACCCGCTACCGCGGGTCCGCCTAATCCAACCCTATACCCTTTCCCTTGTTATTGGAAATAGGTTATTTAGAAGAAACGTACATACAATATATTTAAAACGAACCTAAGACTATTTCGAAGCGTACCTATTACGCAAATGGGACCGATACCGCGGGTCCGCCAAATCCAACCTTAAACCCTTTCCCTTGTTATCGAAACGGGATCCGTAAAATGAGCCGTAAACATGGAAGAGTGAACCCTTTAGAGGGGTACCGAGTATCCTAAAACGGGACGGGAAAGGGTTTAGGGTTGGATTAGGCGGACCGATACCGCGGGTCCGCCTAACCCAACCCTAAACACTTTCCCTTGTTATCGAAATGGGATCCAGAAATTGATCCCTAAAATGGAAAGAGTGAATCCTTTCAGAGAGGACCGGGTATCCTAAAATAGAACGGGAAAGGGTTTAGGGTTGGATTAGGCGGACCGATCTGGGTCCGCCTAATCCAACCCTAAACCCTTTCCCTTGTTATCGAAACGGGATCCATAAATTGAGCCCTAAAAGGGGAAGAGTGAATCCTTTTAGAGAGGACCGGGTATCCTAAAACGGGACGGAAAAGGGTTTAGGGTTGGATTAGCTGGACCGCTACCACGGTCCTGTTAATCCAACCCTAAACCCTTTCCTTGTTATTGAAACGGAACGGTAAACCGAGCCCTAAAAGGGAAGGGTGAACCCCTTGTCGAGGGGACCGGCTATCCAAAAACGGGACGGGAAATGGTTTAGGGTTGGATTAGGCGATCCGCTTCACCGCGGTCCGCCTAATCCAACCCTATACCCTTTCCCTTGTTATTGGAAATAGGTTATTTAGAAGAAACGTACATACAATATATTTAAAACGAACCTAAGACTATTTGAAGCGTACCTAGTACGCAAATGGGACCGATACCGCGGTCCGCCAAATCCAACCTTAAACCCTTTCCTTGTTATCGAAACGGGATCCGTAAACCGAGCCGTAAACGGGAAGAGTGAACCCTTTAGAGGGGACCGGGTATCCTGAAACGGGACGGGAAAGGTCTTAGGGTTGAATTAGGCGGACCCGCGGTACCAACCCTACACCCTTTGCCTTGTTATCGAAACGGAACCGTAAACTGAGTGCTAAAAGGAGAATGGTGAACCCTTTTCCGAGGGGACCTGGTATCCTAAAACGGGACGGGAAAGGGTTTAGGGTTGGATTAGGCGACCACACCGTGGGTCCGCCCAATCCAACCCTAAACCCTTTTCCTTGTTATTGGAAATAGGTTATTTAGACAAAACGTACCTACAATATATGTAAAACGAACCTAAGACTATTTCGAAACGTACCTAGTACGCAAAAGGTATTAAACGGGGGGCGGGTATCCAAAAACGGGACGTGAAAGGGTATAGGGTTCGATTAGACGGACCGCTACCGCGGGTCCGCCTAATCCAACCCTAACCCCTTTCCCTTGTTATCGGAAATGGGTTATTTAGACTAAACGTACCTACAATATATGTAAAACGAACCTAACACTATTTCGAAATGTACCTAGTACGCAAAAGGGATTAAACGGGGGGCGGGTATCCTAAAACGGGACGGGAAAGGGTTTAAGGTTGGATTAGGTGGACCGATACCGTGGGTCCGCCTAATCCAACCCTACAACCCTTTCCCTTGTTATCGAAACGGGATCCATAAATTGTAACGCCCCGTAATTTCGGACCGTTAATATATTTCAAAAATGATTTATTAATCAAATAAAATTTGATATTTAAAGTAATTAAAGTAAAAATAATTCAAAGAAATATAATTTTATTATATTTTGAAGAAAAGTATTTGTTTTGATAGTTTTGAAATGTTTAAAAATAGTTTAAACCGTGTAAAATCTTTTATTTCGAAATAAGGGCGTATCGGGGGGAAAATGACAATTCGTTTGAACGTTGGGTAAACGAAATTGGAAATGGGTCGTATGAATACTCAATTTTATTGTAATCTCGTGTTTAAAAACTTTGGTCTTGACGGAATTTGCGTTTGACTTACGGATTTAATTATTATTGAAACGAGTCAAAACCGACTCGTAAAAATCCCGACTGAAAATCCCGCACTTTCCTTTTCTCTTTTCCTTTCTCCTTTCACGCGCACCAGCCTTCCCCTTTACTCTTTTTTTTTTTCTGATTTTGTTCTTAGCATCATCATCATCAACATCAAACCAACAAAACACCATTTTTGGTAAAATCAAGCTTAAAATCGCCATAAATTCTTCGTTACTAGTCCGTTTTTCGCATAATTTACCTTTCCGGAATCCCCTCGCCACGATCTACAACTTAGTATGTTCTAATTTCAGTTTTCATTAAGTTATTTTAAGACAAAATTTCGGAAATTCGGTTTTATATGCTTATTATTGTGTTTTAATTGTTTATTTAGGTGAAGGATTGGAAGACGAGTTCGGGGACTCGTATATTGTAGAGGATAGCGGCTAGTGTCGTTTGGGTTTGGGTTTTCAAGGTGTTAATTGCTCTTTTTCTAGCTTAAGGTAACATATTTCGAGTTACTCGACGAAAGATCGTCACATGTTTTTGATTTTTGTATGTTTGGTGATTTTTGTTGGTGTAGTAATTTTCACATGTTTAGGATGGTTGCATGCATGTCAATTGTTAGTTTAAATTATCAAAGTTGAATTGGGGACGATTAATTAATTTTCAGACGGTCTTATAAGGTATAAAAATGAAAAAAAAAGAGGAAAAATGGTGCGGCAGCGGGCCCGGCAGCAGCCGGCAGCGGGCCCGGCAGCAGCCGGCAGGGCCACGGCAGCCTCGGCCGGTCTTGGGGTTGGCCCGGGTCGGTCCGTGCTTGTTTCGCGGGTTTTCGTACAATCTTGGTCTTTTCGGGTTAATTAATATTAGAATAGTATAAGTAACAAAAGGGTAGTATTTTGATAGTAACAAAAATTATGTTATTGGTAAAATTGTGCTTATATTAATAGTTATCACATGTTAGGGTAGTTTACAAAAGGAAATTGTAATTATTAGGCTCAAAATGAATTTTATAGCTATAATTGTAATGTTTTGTTGATTGTCTTGAGCCTTAGTCCCTTTGATCGATGCGATGTCGATTAATTGAGTGATTGGTCAGCCGCAATTTGACCCGTACCTGTCGCAGGGCTGGGGTTGCGGGTAAAAATTCGGTTGAATGATTTAGATAATCGGCCTTTTTCTTGTTTTAGGCCATTTATCAAGCTTTAGTTCACATGTATAGCTTATTGAATTTAAATAGCTTCTTATTTTGTAGTAATGGCCCTAGTTTCCCCTAAAGCTTTTAATATTGTTAAAATTGCTAGAATTGGAAGTTAGTATTGAATTCTTATTGAGGACACTGTTGGGATTGTATGCTGTAAATAGACATTTATATAGCCTTTCACATGATAAAATGTTAGCATTTAGGTTGGTAAGTAGGACTTTTTGCCCTCTTAAGGTTAAGTGGGTGTCTTACTTGACTTGTGTGGTGAGTCTTGTGTGGTGTGGGCTAAAGTATTCAAGCTGGGACTAGCTGTGACTAGGTCCTAGGTGAGTATTTCGGCCTTCATCATAGATAGGTCTTTATAGTCTTTGACGAGTATATGTTCACTGCTTGATAGCCTTTGTGTTCCTGACTAGTGGATTTATATCCAAGTTGGGGCATGACCTCAGGTACTTATTTTGATAGTATGGGGTCAGCTTAAGTACTAGCCAACCCTTCGGTGGTGTCCTTAGGGTACTCACTTCAATTTGTTTTAAAAAACGTTGTGGGTCTTGGGTGCGGTGGTGTGTATCCGCATGTCTAGGTCTGCGCAGATTTTAGGCTAGGGTTGTGTTGTCTCTTGGCCATGTTTTCTTAATAGTAACCGCTGAGCCAAGATACCGGTTCGATTACCTTCCCTACCTCGTGGTATAGACTCGAGTTACAAAGTGACTATTGACCGTACTAAGAACTTATGCCTGTCTTTGATATATTGCCCTTTCTTGTATGGTGATTTTATGAACTTAATAGGTGAGATGTAAGCCTGTTCGATTGATAAAGTTTGGATTCCTATTTGAGTGATATGATTCACATGATAGATTAGTGGTCAGTTTAGGGGTCATAGGTTAGAATTACATGATAATTACATTGTTTATCATATTGCTTACATGTTTTACTACATGTTACATTAATTATGACGATTCGTGGCTGGGAGGACTCAAAGTTACTCCCCACTGAATTGTGGCTTTCGTGTTTGTATAAAATGCGATTGACAGGTTGTTGATGCTAGTTGGGGTCACAGACGGCTAGTGAGCAAGGAACCTTGGACCTAGTTTTGGCTATTTTATTAGTAAACCTTTTACACTTTTGGTTTGTATATAATTTGAAGGGACATATGTCTCCCTTTCTATTTTTGGTTTGTATCCTTATATTTCCGCGTCTTTAGTTATATATGTAAGTTAGTTTATCAGCAGTTGCAGGGTTATGACACTCTTCTTGAGTTGGATGGTTGTGAATGGTTTAGTTAGAAAATTTTTGAAATTGCAGGTTTTTGACTAGTTGAACCATTTACAAACATATCCTACCAGTTTTTCCGTAGAAATTACGCATTTAGGTAATTAGATAACGCTATATTTTAAGGGTGTCACAGTTGGTATCAGAGCCTATTGCTCCCGACGCACGTTTGTGCACCCCACTTAGAATCACTTGACCTTTCAATAATAAACTTGAGAGAAGGGTAGGATGGGTAGATTTAGGATTTTATGTGGTAGTCTGTTCGTGATTGCTAACTGTTAGGTACTAATTGATTTTCTCTTTTACAAGATGGCTCTCCAATAAATGTAGATAATGCTATCTTACCTTAATCTTCCAATCTCGTTGTTTATTCGTCTTTTTAATTCCTCTTCTTTCGCCTTGTTAACTACTCTTCTATTCTTTCTCCCGATTCATCTTTGGTTCATTTTCTTCTTATAATAAAGTCCATGCCGCAGGATAGTTTCCTTGTTCAAGAGAACCCGGTTTTGGAGGATATATCATTAGAGGGCGTGAACGAGTTGAGAAATTGATTGTTTAAGGTTTGAGTTGTATAGGAAAATATAACTTGGGATCCTTTGGTTAGTCTTGTTAGCTGTACTTGATATGAGAGCCTAGTGAGTTGAGAAACACCTTGGGATTTAGTTCTATTGAGAGCTTGTTTGTTATAGATGTTTGAGCATGGGTACTACCTTAGCACATAAGATGGAATGAACCTGAGCTACTTCATTTGAGAGTCTTAATGTTTCTTGTGGAAAATTTAAGGAATGATAGTTAGCCCTAATCCTTGTAGGCCTTGGAAGGAATAAAATAGGACATTGACGTTGCTTAATGGATTGGTATCGTACTTTGGAATTAGTTAGTTTGTTAAACCTTTTGAGTTGACCAAACCTAGTATAGAGTAGCTTTGTTGACCTTTCGAAATTTGAGAACACGTGGTTGACCTTCTTAATCATATCTGAATTTGGGAATTTTGGTGGAATGTTGTTTAATGTAGTTCGTGAGTTCAAAGATGTGATTCTAATTTATGGTATCGGAGACTAGAAGTACTAAGTCGTGAGATGAGGGAGTAAACAAGCCATGGTACTTGGGGATGACATAGTAAGTGAAGTTCGATGATGAGAATGGTAAAGGAGATACTTTGGGACATAGATGGTAACAAATGAATTGGTGTGGTGAATTGATTTTGGCTCTTAGAACCAATTGACTTGAGGAATACCTACCATTGTGGAGTCCTTGTTAGTCATATAATTTGGTAGACTTTTGGGGGCTTTGTTGAGAACCTTAGTGGTGTAACCTTATCATATCAATCATAAGCTTTGATGAGTGTTTGGTAAGCGGTAGCCCTTTCATTGTGCCGCTTCTATTCTCCTTTCCTTCTCTTTAACGTTCGTTGAACCTTGTTTTTATGCCAAATCTTACGTATCTTCTTCTTGCTCTAGATATCTTCTTAACTCGAATACCTCTTGTTTTTGTCAACCGTTATCTTTACGGTCGGACTCCTTAGTTTCCTAACTTGTCTGGTTCATGCACCCTTTGAAAATATTTTACCATTTCTCTATTCCTTTATCACTCCTTATCTCCTTAGTATAGTTGGTACCTTATTGACCATGTTTACGGAGTTAGTGAGATGTGACTTGAGGATATAGGATTGACTAAGTAGTCGAGATTGTGATTGGCTTCCTTAATCACTTTGGAGATGAGGGTTTGATAATGTATATGTTACCATGTGAGATTATTAGTTGGTTTTAGTGAGTGATATTGATTACTACTTGAGGTATGGTATGAAAGAGAGAGTAAGCTACTTTATTGGGAGGTTTTTAGCACTTGTTTTGGAAACTAGAAAGGGTAATGGTATGGTTGACACCAATTGTTAGGCTAAGGAACATAATTCCAATTTATGGTTTTAGGAACTCTGAGGTGATAAAGTGTTGTTACAATTATGACCTTGTTCCTTGAAAATTTGATGGTAAGTAAGTTTAGCATATCAAATTGGAAAGAATACTCCTTGGGGATGTTGATGACCAGAATGGATTGGTGATGTGATTTGGTATTAGTTGGCTCTTGAGAGTTCTTGAGTTGAGAAAGACTCAGTGTTGAGAAGAATTTGTTAGCCCTATAGATTTATAGACCTTGAGGTCGCATTGAGTACTTGAGATGATGGGATGATGTTGTAGCTGAGTGTAAATCCGCTTTTGGCAATCCTTAATAAGCAAAAGGATAGAAAACTTGAGATCCTATTGATTTTTCAGAGTTTGGGGTTGATATGTTACTACCTTGTTTTGAAATAAGAATCTTGTGGGATATTTGAGGAACTTTCTCTTGGAGTTTATAGCTTGATATTGGGATTCTTGATTGAAGGTTTACTTTTTGAAGAAACCATAGTTGACACTAGTTGGATACGAATATAGCTTTGTTGGAAGCTTTGACCTTAGGCTTGTGGAAGTTGTTTCTGGATGTTTGAGGATTTGGAACGATGAGATCACGCTTATAGTGGAATACCTTGTTTCAGGGAATAGATTAGGATGAGGTAACATAAGCAATTGAGGAAACCCTTGGGAGTGATGTGATTATGAGTTTTGTTGTTAGGAAGTTTTTGGAACCGTTTTGGGTGTTGTTTTAGTTTGTGATAAAAGTGTCTGGCATTCCCTTGTTGTCTGTTTTTCCTTCTTCCTTGATCATGAGCGTTACTGCTCATACCTCTTTTCCTTACTTCATCATACTCCTCTCGTAAGTTTGATGTGGTAACCTATGGAACTCCGTCTTTGACACCCATTTAGGTTCGACTTCAATTCTTACCTCATGAAATTCATACAGCTCCTTTGATTATTATTCTTATTATAGAACTTTAAACTAAAATTTTGAAAATGCTTGTATGATTTCCAATGGTTTTAACATTAGTGAATGTTGAATCTCGTTGTTGGAGACGTCTCAATAATGGGTTTTCTCATTTATTGGTGTAGAAATATTTTTATATCTTGATATGAATATGGATGTTCTTGTCTGATCAACAAGAGTATCACCGTTTCATTGAAAAGATACCTATATTTTCTTATTACTATAATTTCTCCTTCTAAGTTTCGAGGGCGAAACTTTTTAAAAGGAGGGGTGATTGTAACGCCCCGTAATTTCGGACCGTTAATATATTTCAAAAATGATTTATTAATCAAATAAAATTTGATATTTAAAGTAATTAAAGTAAAAATAATTCAAAGAAATATAATTTTATTATATTTTGAAGAAAAGTATTTGTTTTGATAGTTTTGAAATATTTAAAAATAGTTTAAACCGTGTAAAATCTTTTATTTCGAAATAAGGGTGTATCGGGGGGAAAATGACAATTCGTTTGAACGTTGGGTAAACGAAATTTGAAATGGGTCGTATGAATACTCAATTTTATTGTAATCTCGTGTTTAAAAACTTTGGTCTTGACGGAATTTGCGTTTGACTTACGGATTTAATTATTATTGAAACGAGTCAAAACCGACTCGTAAAAATCCCGACTGAAAATCCCGCACTTTCCTTTTCTCCTTTCCTTTCTCCTTTCACGCGCACCAGCCTTCCCCTTTACTCTTTTTTTTCTGATTTTGTTCTTAGCATCATCATCATCAACATCAAACCAACAAAACACCATTTTTGGTAAAATCAAGCTTAAAATCGCCATAAATTCTTCGTTACTAGTCCGTTTTTCGCATAATTTACCTTTCCGGAATCCCCTCGCCACGATCTACAACTTAGTATGTTCTAATTTCAGTTTTCATTAAGTTATTTTAAGACAAAATTTCGGAAATTCGGTTTTATATGCTTATTATTGTGTTTTAATTGTTTATTTAGGTGAAGGATTGGAAGACGAGTTCGGGGACTCGTATATTGTAGAGGATAGCGGCTAGTGTCGTTAGGGTTTGGGTTTTCAAGGTGTTAATTGCTCTTTTTCTAGCTTAAGGTAACATATTTCGAGTTACTCGACGAAAGATCGTCACATGTTTTTGATTTTTGTATGTTTGGTGATTTTTGTTGGTGTAGTAATTTTCACATGTTTAGGATGGTTGCATGCATGTCAATTGTTAGTTTAAATTATCAAAGTTGAATTGGGGACGATTAATTAATTTTCAGACGGTCTTATAAGGTATAAAAATGAAAAAAAAAGAGGAAAAATGGTGCGGCAGCGGGCCCGGCAGCAGCGTGCCCGGCAGTAGCCGGCAGGGCCACGGCAGCCTCGGCCGGTCTTGGGGTTGTCCCGGGTCGGTCCGTGCTTGTTTCGCGGGTTTTCGTACAATCTTGGTCTTTTCGGGTTAATTAATATTAGAATAGTATAAGTAACAAAAGGGTAGTATTTTGATAGTAACAAAAATTATGTTATTGGTAAAATTGTGCTTATATTAATAGTTATCACATGTTAGGGTAGTTTACAAAAGGAAATTGTAATTATTAGGCTCAAAATGAATTTTATAGCTATAATTGTAATGTTTTGTTGATTGTGCCGAAAACTGAGCCTTAGTCCCTTTGACTGATGCGATGTCAGTTAATTGAGTGATTGGTCAGCCGCAATTTGACCCGTACCTGTCGCAGGGCTGGGGTTGCGAGTAAAAATTCGGTTGAATGATTTAGATAATCGGCCTTTTTCTTGTTTTAGGCCATTTATCAAGCTTTAGTTCACATGTATAGCTTATTGAATTTAAATAGCTTCTTATTTTGTAGTAATGGCCCTAGTTTCCCCTAAAGCTTTTAATATTGTTAAAATTGCTAGAATTGGAAGTTAGTATTGAATTCTTATTGAGGACACTGTTGGGATTGTATGCTGTAAATAGACATTTATATAGCCTTTCACATGATAGAATGTTAGCATTTAGGTTGGTAAGTAGTACTTTTTGCCCTCTTAAGGTTAAGTGGGTGTCTTACTTGAGTTGTGTGGTGAGTCTTGTGTGGTGTGGGCTAAAGTATTCAAGCTGGGACTAGCTGTGACTAGGTCCTAGGTGAGTATTTCGGCCTTCATCATAGATAGGTCTTTATAGTCTTTGACGAGTATATGTTCACTGCTTGATAGCCTTTGTGTTCCTGACTAGTGGATTTATATCCAAGTTGGGGCATGACCTCAGGTACTTATTTTGATAGTATGGGGTCAGCTTAAGTACTAGCCAACCCTTCGGTGGTGTCCTTAGGGTATTCACTTCAATTTGTTTTAAAAAAAGTTGTGGGTCTTGGGTGCGGTGGTGTGTATCCGCATGTCTAGGTCTGCGCAGATTTTAGGCTAGGGTTGTGTTGTCTCTTGGCCATGTTTTCTTAATAGTAACCGCTGAGCCAAGATACCGGTTCGATTACCTTCCCTACCTCGTGGTATAGACTCGAGTTACAAAGTGACTATTGACCGTACTAAGAACTTATGCCTGTCTTTGATATATTGCCCTTTCTTGTATGGTGATTTTATGAATCAATAGGTGAGATGTAAGCCGTTCTGATTGATAAAGTTTGGATTCCTATTTGAGTGATATGATTCACATGATAGATTAGTGGTCAGTTTAGGGGTCATAGGTTAGAATTACATGATAATTACATTGTTTATCATATTGCTTACATGTTTTACTACATGTTACATTAATTATGACGATTCGTGGCTGGGAGGACTCGAAGTTACTCCCCACTGAATTGTGGCTTTCGTGTTTGTATAAAATGCGATTGACAGGTTGTTGATGCTAGTTGGGGTCACAGACGGCTAGTGAGCAAGGAACCTTGGACCTAGTTTTGGCTATTTTATTAGTAAACCTTTTACACTTTTGGTTTGTATATAATTTGAAGGGACATATGTCTCCCTTTCTATTTTTGGTTTGTATCCTTATATTTCCGCGTCTTTAGTTATATATGTAAGTTAGTTTATCAGCAGTTGCAGGGTTATGACACTCTTCTTGAGTTGGATGGTTGTGAATGGTTTAGTTAGAAAATTTTTGAAATTGCAGGTTTTTGACTAGTTGAACCATTTACAAACATATCCTACCAGTTTTTCCGTAGAAATTACGCATTTAAGTAATTAGATAACGCTATATTTTAAGGGTGTCACATAAATTGATCCCTAAAATGGAAAGAGTGAATCCTTTTAGAGAGGACCGGGTATCCTAAAACGGGACAGGAAAGGGTTTCGGTTTGGATTAGGCGGACCCGCGGTATCGGTCCGCCTAATCCAACCCTAAACCCTTTCTCTTGTTATCGAAACGGAACGGTAAACTGAGCCCTAAAAGGGGAAGGGTGAACCCTTTTCCGAGGGGACCGGCTATCCTAAAACGGGACGGGAAATGGTTTAGGGTTGTATTAGGCGACCCGCTACCGCGGGTCCGCCTAACCCAACCCTAAACACTTTCCCTTGTTATCGAAATGGGATCCAGAAATTGATCCCTAAAATGGAAAGAGTGAATCCTTTCAGAGAGGACCGGGTATCCTAAAATGGAACGGGAAAGGGTTTAGGGTTGGATTAGGCGGACCGATACCGCGGGTCCGCCTAATCCAACCCTAAACCCTTTCCCTTGTTATCGAAACGGGATCCATAAATTGAGCCCTAAAAGGGGAAGAGTGAATCCTTTTAGAGAGGACCGGGTATCCTAAAACGGGACGGAAAAGGGTTTAGGGTTGGATTAGCTGGACCGCTACCACGGGTCCGGCTAATCCAACCCTAAACCCTTTCCCTTGTTATTGAAACGGAACGGTAAACTGAGCCCTAAAAGGGGAAGGGTGAACCCCTTGTCGAGGGGACCGGCTATCCAATAACGGGACGGGAAATGGTTTAGGGTTGGATTAGGCGATCCGCTACCGCGGGTCCGCCTAATCCAACCCTATACCCTTTCCCTTGTTATTGGAAATAGGTTATTTAGAAGAAACGTACATACAATATATTTAAAACGAACCTAAGACTATTTCGAAGCGTACCTAGTACGCAAATGGGACCGATACCGCGGGTCCGCCAAATCCAACCTTAAACCCTTTCCCTTGTTATCGAAACGGGATCCGTAAACTGAGCCGTAAACGAGGAAGAGTGAACCCTTTAGAGGGGACCGGGTATCCTAAAACGGGACGGGAAAGGTCTTAGGGTTGAATTAGGCGGACCCGCGGTACCAACCCTACACCCTTTCCCTTGTTATCGAAACGGAACCGTAAACTGAGTGCTAAAAGGAGAAGGGTGAACCTTTTTCCGAGGGGACCTGGTATCCTAAAACGGGACAGGAAAGGGTTTAGGGTTGGATTAGGCGACCCGCTACCGTGGGTCCGCCCAATCCAACCCTAACCCCTTTCCCTTGTTATCGGAAATGGGTTATTTAGACTAAACGTACCTACAATATATGTAAAATGAACCTAACACTATTTCGAAATGTACCTAGTACGCAAAAGGGATTAAACGGGGGGCGGGTATCCTAAAACGGGACGGGAATGGGTTTAGGGTTGGATTAGGCGGACCGATACCGTGGGTCCGCCTAATCCAACCCTACAACCCTTTCCCTTGTTATCGAAACGGGATCCATAAATTGATCCCTAAAATGGAAAGAGTGAATCCTTTTAGAGAGGACCGGGTATCCTAAAACGGGACAGGAAAAGGTTTAGGTTTGGATTAGGCGGACCCGCGGTATCAGTCCGCCTAATCCAACCCTAACCCTTTCCCTTGTTATCGGAAATGGGTTATTTAGATTAAACGTACTTCCAATATATGTAAAACGAACCTAACACTATTTTGAAATGTACCTAGTACGCAAAAGGGATTAAACGGGGGGCGGGTATCCTAAAACGGGACGGGAAAGGGTTTAGGGTTAGATTAGGGGGACCGATACCGCTGGTCCGCCTAATCCAACCCTAAACACTTTCCCTTGTTATCGAAACGGGATCCATAAATTGATTCCTAAAATGGAAAGAGTGATTCCTTTTAGAGAGGACCGGGTATCCTAAAACAAGACAGGAAAGGGTTTAGGGTTGGATTAGGCGGACCGATACCGCGGGTCCGCCTAATCCAAACCCTAAACCCTTTCCCTTGTTATCGAAACGGGATCCATAAATTAAGCCCTAAATGGGGAAGAGTGACTCCTTTTAGAGAGGACCGGGTATCCTAAAACGGGACGGGAAAGGGTTTAGGGTTGGATTAGCCGGACCGCTACCACGGGTCCGCCTAATCCAACCCTAAACCCTTTCCCTTGTTATCGAAACGGAACGGTAATATGAGCCCTAAAAGGGGAAGGGTGAACCCCTTTCCGAGGGGACCGTCTATCCTAAAACGGGACGGGAAATGGTTTAGGGTTGGATTAGGCGACACGCTACCGCGGGTCCGCCTAATCCAACCTTATGCCCTTTCCCATGTTATTGCAAATAGGTTATTTAGAAGAAACGTACATACAATATATTTAAAACGAACCTAAGACTATTTCGAAGCGTACCTAGTACGCAAAAGGGATTAAACGGGGGGCGGGTATCCTAAAACGGGACGGGAAAGGGTTTAGGGTTAGATTAGGCGGACCGATACCGCGGGTACGCCTAATTCAACCCTAAACCCGCCCTTTCCCTTGTTATCGAAACGGGATCCGTAAACTGAGCCCTAAACGGGGAAGAGTGAACCCTTTAGAGGGGACCGGGTATCCTAAAACGGGACGGAAAGGGCTTAGGGTTGAATTAGGCGGCCCCACGGTACCAACCCTACACCCTTTCCCTTGTTATCGAAATGGAACCGTAAACTGAGTGCTAAAAGGGGAAGGGTGAACCCCTTTCCGAGGGGACCTGGTATCCTAAAACGGGACGGAAAAGGGTTTAGGGTTGGATTAGGCGACCCGCTACCGCGGGTCCGCCCAATCCTACCCTAAACCCTTTCCCTTAATATTGGAAATAGGTTATTTAGACAAAACGTACCTACAATATATGTAAATCGATCCTAAGACTATTTCGAAAAGTACCTAGTACACAAAAGGGATTAAACGGGGGGCGGGAATCCAAAAACGGGACGGAAAAGTGTTTAGGGTTGGATTAGCCGGACCGATACCGCGGGTCCGCCTAATCCAACCCTAAACCCTTTCCCTTGTTATCGAAACGGGATCCATAAATTGATCCCTAAAATGGAATGAGTGAATCCTTTTAGAGAGGACCGGGTATCCTAAAACGGGACAAGAAAGAGTTTAGGGTTGGATTAGGCGGACCGATACCGCGGGTCCGCCTAATCCAAACCCTAAACCCTTTCCCTTGTTATCGAAACGGGATCCATAAATTGAGCCCTAAAAGGGGAAGAGTGAATCCTTTTAGAGAGGACCGGGTATCCTAAAACGGGACGGGAAAGGGTTTAGGGTTGGATTAGCCGGACCGCTACCACGGGTCTGCCTAATCCAACCCTATGCCCTTTCCCTTGTTATCAAAACGGAACGGTAAACTTAGCCCTAAAAGGGGAAGGGTGAACCCCTTTCCGAGGGGACCGGCTATCCTAAAACGGGACGGGAAATGGTTTAGGGTTGGATTAGGCGACCCGCTACCGCGGGTCCGCCTAATCCAACCCTATACCCTTTCCCTTATTATTGGAAATAGGTTATTTAGAAGAAACGTACATACAATATATGTAAAACAAACCTAAGACTATTTCGAAGCGTACCTAGTACGCAAAAAGAATTAAACGGAGGGCGGGTAT
Source organism: Silene latifolia (assembly GCF_048544455.1). Taxonomy (NCBI): domain Eukaryota; kingdom Viridiplantae; phylum Streptophyta; class Magnoliopsida; order Caryophyllales; family Caryophyllaceae; genus Silene; species Silene latifolia. The sequence continues at coordinate 27,921,739 of NC_133538.1, forward strand.
CCTAAAACGGGACGGGAAAGGGTTTAGGGTTGGATTAGGCGGACCGATACCGCGGGTCCGCCTAATCCAACCTTAAACCCTTTCCCTTGTTATCGAAACGGGATCCGTAAACTGAGCCCCAAACGGGGAAGAGTGAACCCTTTAGAGGGGACCGGGTATCCTATAACGGGATGGGAAAGGGCTTAGGGTTGAATAAAGCGGACCCGCGGTACCAACCCTACACCCGTTCCCTTGTTATCGAAACGTAACCGTAAACTGATTGCTAAAATGGGATGGGTGAACCCCTTTCCGAGGGGACCTGGTATCCTAAAATGGGACGGGAAAGGGTTTAGGGTTGGATTAGGCGACCCGCTACCGCGGGTCCGCCTAATCCAACCCTAAACCCTTTCCCTCGTTATTGGAAATAGGTTATTTAGAGAAAACGTACCTACAATATATGTAAAATGAACCTAAGACTATTTCGAAACGTACCTAGTACGCAAAAGGGATTAAACGGGGGGCGGGTATCCAAAAACGGGACGGGAAAGGGTTTAGGGTTCGATTAGGCGGACCGCTACCGCGGGTCCGTCTAATCCATCCCTAACCCCTTTCCCTTGTTATCGTAAATGGGTTATTTAGACTAAACGTACCTACAATATATGTAAAACGAACCTAAGACTGTTTCGAAATGTACCTAGTACGCAAAAGGGATTAAACGGGGGGCGGGTATCCTAAAACGAGACGGGAAAGGGTTTAGGGTTGGATTAGGCGGACCGATACCGCGGGTCCGCCTAATCCAACCCTAAACCCTTACCCTTGTTATCGAAACGGGATCCATAAATTGATCCCTAAAATGGAAAGAGTGAATCCTTTTAGAGAGGACCGGGTATCCTAAAACGGGACGGGAAAGGATTTTGGGTTGGATTAGGCGGACCGATACCGCGGGTCCGCCTAATCCAACCCTAAACCCTTTCCCTTGTTATCGAAACGGGATCCATAAATTGAACCCTAAAAGCGGAAGAGTGAATCCTTTTACAGAGGACCGGGTATCCTAACACGGTACGGGAAAGGGTTTAGGGTTGGATTAGCCGGACCGCTACCACGGGTCCACCTAATCCAACCCTAAACCCTTTTCCTTGTTATCGAAACGGAACGGTAAACTGAGCCCTAAAAGGGGAAGGGTGAACCCCTTTCCTAGGGGACCAGCTATCCTAAAACGGGACGGGAAATGGTTTAGAGTTGGATTAGGCGACAAGCTACCGCGGGTCTGCCTAATCCAACCCTATACCCTTTCCCTTGTTATTGGAAATAGGTTATTTAGAGGAAACGTACATACAATATATTTAAAACGAACCTACGACTATTTCGAAGCGTACCTAGTACGCAAAAGGGATTAAACGGGGGGCGGGTATCCTAAAACGGAACGGGAAAGGGTTTAGGGTTGGATTAGGCGGACCGATACCGCGGGTCCGCCTAATACAACCCTAAACCCTTTCCCTTGTTATCAAAACGGGATACATGAATTGATCCCTAAAATGGAAAGAGTGAATCCTTTTAGAGAGGACCGGGTATCCTAAAACGGGACAGGAAAGGGTTTAGGGTTGGATTAGGCGGACCGATACCGCGGGTCCACCTAATCAAAACCCTAAACCCTTTCCCTTGTTATCGAAACATGATCCATAAATTGAGCCCTAAAAGGGGAAGAGTGAATCCTTTTAGAGAGGACCGGGTATCCTAAAACGGGACGAGAAAGGGTTTAGGGTTGGATTAGCCGGACCGCTACCACGGGTCCGCCTAATGCAACCCTAAACCCTTTCCCTTGTTATCGAAATGGAACGGTAAACTGAGCCCTAAAAGGGGAAGGGTGAACCCCTTTCCGAGGGGACCGGCTATCCTAAAACGGGACGGGAAATGGTTTAGAGTTTTATTAGGCGACCCGCTACCGCGGGTCCGCCTAATCCAACCCTATACCCTTTCCCTTGTTATTGGAAATAGGTTATTTAGAAGAAACGTATATACAATATATGTAAAACAAACCTAAGACTATTTCGAAGCGTACCTAGTACGCAAAAGGGATTAAACGGGGGGCGGGTATCCTAAAACGGGACGGGAAAGGGTTTAGGGTTGGATTAGGCGGACCGATACCGCGGGTCCGCCTAATCCAACCCTAAACCCTTTCCCTTGTTATCGAAACGGGATCCGTAAACTGAGCCCTAAACGGGGAAGAGTGAACCCTTTAGAGGGGACCGAGTATCCTTTAACGGGACGTGAAAGGGCTTAGGGTTGAATAAAGCGGACCCGCGGTACCAACCCTACACCCTTTCCCTTGTTATCGAAACGGAACCGTAAACTGAGTGCTAAAAGGGGAAGGGTGAAACCCTTTTCGAGGGGACCTGGTATCCTAAAATGGGACGGGAAAGGGTTTAGGGTTGGATTAGGCGACCCGTTACCGCGGGTCCGCCCAATCCAACCCTAAACCCTTTCCCTTGTTATTGGAACTAGGTTATTTAGACAAAACGTACCTACAATATATTTAAATCGAACCTAAGACTATTTCGAAACGTACCTAGTACACAAAAGGGATTAAACGGGGGGCGGGAATCCAAAAACGGGACGGGAAAGTGTTTAGGGTTGGATTAGCCGGACCGATACCGCGGGTCCGCTAATCCAACCCTAAACCCTTTCCTTGTTATCAAACGGATCCATAAATTGATCCCTAAAATGGAAAGAGTGAATCCTTTTAGAGAGGACCGGGTATCCTAAAACGGGACAAGAAAGAGTTTAGGGTTGGATTAGGCGGACCGATACCGCGGGTCCGCCTAATCCAAACCCTAAACCCTTTCCCTTGTTATCGAAACGGGATCCATAAATTGAGCCCTAAAAGGGGAAGAGTGAATCCTTTTAGAGAGGACCGGGTATCCTAAAACGGGACGGGAAAGGGTTTAGGGTTGGATTAGCCGGACCGCTACCACGGGTCTGCCTAATCCAACCCTATGCCCTTTCCCTTGTTATCAAAACGGAACGGTAAACTTAGCCCTAAAAGGGGAAGGGTGAACCCCTTTCCGAGGGGACCGGCTATCCTAAAACGGGACGGGAAATGGTTTAGGGTTGGATTAGGCGACCCGCTACCGCGGGTCCGCCTAATCCAACCCTATACCCTTTCCCTTATTACTGGAAATAGGTTATTTAGAAGAAACGTACATACAATATATGTAAAACAAACCTAAGACTATTTCGAAGCGTACCTAGTACGCAAAAAGAATTAAACGGAGGGCGGGTATCCTAAAACGGGACGGGAAAGGGTTTAGGGTTGGATTAGGCGGACCGATACCGCGGGTCCGCCTAATCCAACCTTAAACCCTTTCCCTTGTTATCGAAACGGGATCCGTAAACTGAGCCCCAAACGGGGAAGAGTGAACCCTTTAGAGGGGACCGGGTATCCTATAACGGGACGGGAAAGGGCTTAGGGTTGAATAAAGCGGACCCGCGGTACCAACCCTACACCCGTTCCCTTGTTATCGAAACGTAACCGTAAACTGATTGCTAAAATGGGATGGGTGAACCCCTTTCCGAGGGGACCTGGTATCCTAAAATGGGACGGGAAAGGGTTTAGGGTTGGATTAGGCGACCCGCTACCGCGGGTCCGCCTAATCCAACCCTAAACCCTTTCCCTCGTTATTGGAAATAGGTTATTTAGAGAAAACGTACCTACAATATATGTAAAATGAACCTAAGACTATTTCGAAACGTACCTAGTACGCAAAAGGGATTAAACGGGGGGCGGGTATCCAAAAACGGGACGGGAAAGGGTTTAGGGTTCGATTAGGCGGACCGCTACAGCGGTCCGTCTAATCCAACCCTAACCCCTTTCCCTTGTTATCGTAAATGGGTTATTTAGACTAAACGTACCTCAATATATGTAAAACGAACCTAAGATCAAGTTTGAAATGTACCTAGTACGCAAAAAGGGATTAAACGTGGGGCGGGTATCCTAAAACGAGACGGGAAAGGGTTTAGGGTTGGATTAGGCGGACCGATACCGCGGGTCCGCCTAATCCAACCCTAAACCCTTACCCTTGTTATCGAAACGGGATCCATAAATTGATCCCTAAAATGGAAAGAGTGAATCCTTTTAGAGAGGACCGGGTATCCTAAAACGGGACGGGAAAGGATTTAGGGTTGGATTAGGCGGACCGATACCGCGGGTCCGCCTAATCCAACCCTAAACCCTTTCCCTTGTTATCGAAACATGATCCATAAATTGAACCCTAAAAGCGGAAGAGTGAATCCTTTTAGAGAGGACCGGGTATCCTAACACGGTACGGGAAAGGGTTTAGGGTTGGATTAGCCGGACCGCTACCACGGGTCCACCTAATGCAACCCTAAACCCTTTCCCTTGTTATCGAAATGGAACGGTAAACTGAGCCCTAAAAGGGGAAGGGTGAACCCCTTTCCGAGGGGACCGACTATCCTAAAACGGGACGGGAAATGATTTAGAGTTTTATTAGGCGACCCGCTACCGCGGGTCCGCCTAATCCAACCCTATACCCTTTCCCTTGTTATTGGAAATAGGTTATTTAGAAGAAACGTACATACAATATATGTAAAACAAACCTAAGACTATTTCGAAGCGTACCTAGTACGCAAAAGGGATTAAACGGGGGGCGGGTATCCTAAAACGGGATGGGAAAGGGTTTAGGGTTGGATTAGGCGGACCGATACCGCGGGTCCGCCTAATCCAACCCTAAACCCTTTCCCTTGTTATCAAACGGATCCGAAACCGAGCCCCTAAACGGGGAAGAGTGAACCCTTTAGAGGGGACCGAGTATCCTATAACGGGACGTGAAAGGGCTTAGGGTTGAATAAAGCGGACCCGCGGTACCAACCCTACACCCTTTCCCTTGTTATCGAAACGGAACCGTAAACTGAGTGCTAAAAGGGGAAGGGTGAAACCCTTTTCGAGGGGACCTGGTATCCTAAAATGGGACGGGAAAGGGTTTAGGGTTGGATTAGGCGACCCGTTACCGCGGGTCCGCCCAATCCAACCCTAAACCCTTTCCCTTGTTATTGGAACTAGGTTATTTAGACAAAACGTACCTACAATATATTTAAAACGAACCTAAGACTATTTCGAAACAAACCTTATACGCAAAAGTGATTAAACAGGGGGCGGGTATCCAAAAACGGGACGGGAAAGGGTTTAGGATTCGATTAGGCGGACCGCTATCACGGGCTTGTCTAATCCAACCCTAACCCCGTTCCCTTGTTATCGGAAATGGGTTATTTAGACTAAACGTACCTACAATATATGTAAAACGAACCTAAGACTATTTCGAAATGTACCTAGTACGCAAAAGGGATTAAACGGGGGGCGGGTATCCTAAAACGGGACGGGAAAGGGTTTAGGGTTGGATTAGGCGGACCGATACCGCAGGTCCGCCTAATCCAACACTAAACCCTTTCCCTTGTTATCGAAACAGGATCCATAAATTGATCCCTAAAATGGAAAGAGTGAATCCTTTTAGAGAGGACCGGGTATCCTAAAACGGGATGGGAAAGGGTTTAGGGTTGGATTAGGCGGACCGATACCGCGGGTCCGCCTAATCCAACCCTAAACCCTTTCCCTTGTTATCGAAACGGGATCCATAAATTGAACCCTAAAAGGGGAAGAGTGAATCCTTTTAGAGAGGACCGGGTATCCTAAAACGGTACGGGAAAGAGTTTACGGTTGGATTAGCCGGACCGCTACCACGGGTCCGCCTAATCCAACCCTAAACCCTTTCACTTGTTATCGAAACGGAACGGTAAACTGAGCCCTAAAAGGGGAAGGGTGAACCCCTTTCCTAGGGGACCGGCTATCCTAAATCGGGACGGGAAATGGTTTAGGGTTGGATTAGGCAACCCGCTACCGCGGGTCCACCTAATCCAACCCTATACCCTTTCCCTTGTTATTGGAAATAGGTTATTTAGAAGAAACGTACATACAATATATTTAAAACGAACCTAAGACTATTTCGAAGCGTACCTAGTACGCAAAAGGGATTAAACGGGGGGCGGGTATCCTAAAACGGGACGGGAAAGGGTTTAGGGTTGGATTAGGCGGAACGATACCGCGGGTCCGCCTAATCCAACCCTAAACCCTTTCCCTTGTTATCGAAACGGGATCTGTAAACTGAGCCGTAAACGGGAAAGAGTGAACCCTTTAGAGGGGACCGGGTATCCTAAAATGGGACGGGAAAGGGCTTAGGGTTGAATTAGGCGGACCCGCGGTACCTACCCTACACCCTTTCCCTTGTTATCGAAACGGAACCGTAAACTGAGTGCTAAAAGGGGAAGGGTTTACCCCTTTCCGAGGGGACCTGGTATCCTAAAACGGGACGGGAAAGGGTTTAGGGTTGGATTAGGTGATCCGCTACCGTGAGTCCGCCAAATCCAACCTTAAACCCTTTCCCTTGTTATTGGAAATAGGTTATTTAGACAAAACGTACCTACAATATAGGTAAAACGAACCTAAGTCTATTTCGAAACGTACCTAGTACGCAAAAGGGATTAAACGGGGGGCGGGTATCCAAAAACGGGACGAGAAAGGGTTTAGGGTTCGATTAGGCGGACCGCTACCGCGGGTCCGCATAATATAACCCTAACCCCTTTCCCTTGTTATCAGAAATGGGTTATTTAGACTAAACGTACCTACAATATATGTAAAACGTACCTAAGACTATTTCGAAATGTACCTAATACGCAAAAGGGATTAAACGGGGGGCGGGTATCCTAAAACGGGACGGGAAAGGGTTTAGGGTTGGATTAGGCGGACCGATACCGCGGGTCCGCCTAATCCAACCCTAAACCCTATCCCTTGTTATCGAAACGGGATCCGTAAACTGAGCCCTAAACGGGGAAGAGTGAACCCTTTAGAGGGGACCGGGTATCCTAAAACGGGACGGGAAAGGGCTTAGGGTTGAATTAGGCGGACCCGCGGTACCAAACCTACACCCTTTCCCTTGTTATCAAAACGGAACCGTAAACTGAGTGCTAAAAGGGGAAGGGTGAACCGCTTTTCGAGGGACATGGTATCCTAAAACGGGACGGGAAAGGGTTTAGGGTTGGATTAGGCGACCCGCTACCACGGGTCCGCCCAATCCAACCCTAAACCCTTTCCCTTGTTATTGGAAATAGGTTATTTAGACAAAACGTACCTACAATATATGTAAAAATAAACCTAAGACTATTTCAAAACGTACCTAGTACGCAAAAGGGATTAAACGGGGGGCGGGTATCCAAAAACGGGATGGGAAAGGGTTTAGGGTTCGATTAGGCGGACCGCTACCGCAGTCCGCCGAATCCAACCCTAACCCCTTTCCCTTGTTATCGGAAATGGGTTATTTAGACTAAACCTACCTATAATATATGTAAAACGAACCTAAGACTATTTCGAAATGTACCTAGTACGCAAAAGGGATTAAACGGGGGGCGGGTATCCTAAAACGGGACGGGAAAGGGTTTAGGGTTGGATTAGGCGGACCGATACCGCGGGTCCGCCTAATACAACCCTAAACCCTTTCCCTTGTTATCGAAACGGGATCCATAAACTAAGCCCTAAACGGGAAGAGTGAACCCTTTAGAGGGGGCCGGTATCCTAAAACGGGACGGGAAAGGGCTTAGGGTTGAATTAGGCGGACCCGCGGTACCAAACCTACACCGTTTCCCTTGTTATCGAAACGGAACCGTAAACGAGTGCTAAAAGGAAGGGTGAACCCCTTTCCGAGGGGACCGGCTATCCTAAAACGGTACGGGAAATGGTTTAAGGTTGGATTAGGCGACCCGCTACCGCAGTCCGCTAATCCAACCCTAACCTCTTTCCCTTGTTATCGAAAATGGGTTATTTAGACTAAACGTACCTACAATATATGTTAAACAAACCTAAGACTATTTCGAAATGTACCTAGCAAGCAAAAGGGATTAAACGGGGGGCGGGTATCCTAAAACAGGACGGGAAAGGGTTTAGGGTTGGATTAGGCGGACCGATACCGTGGGTCCGCCTAATCCAACCCTACAACCCTTTACCTTGTTATCGAAACGGGATCCATAAATTGATCCCTAAAATGGAAAGAGTGAATCCTTTTAGAGAGGACCAGGTATCCTAAAACAGGACAGGAAAGGGTTTAGGTTTGGATTAGGCGGACCCGCGATATCGGTCCGCCTAATCCAAACCTAAACCCTTTCCCTTGTTATCGGAACGGAACGGTAAACTGAGCCCTAAAAGGGGAAGGGTGAACCCCTTTCCGAGGGGACCGACTATCCTAAAACGGGACGGAAATTCTTTAGAGTTTGATTAGGCGACCCGCTACCGCGGGTCCGTCTAATCCAACCCTATACCCTTTCCCTTGTTATTGGAAATAGGTTATTTAGAAGAAACGTACATACAATATATTTAAAACGAACCTAAGACTATTTCGAAGCGTACCTAGTACGCAAAAGGGATTAAACGGGGGGCGGGTATCCTAAAACGGGATGGGAAAGAGTTTAGGGTAGGATTAGGCGGACCGATACCGCGGGTCCGCCTAATCCAACCCTAAACCCTATCCCTTGTTATCGAAACGGGATCCGTAAACTGAGCCCTAAACGGGGAAGAGTGAACCCTTTAGAGGGGACCGGGTATCCTAAAACGGGACGGGAAAGGGCTTAGGGTTGAATTAGGCGGACCCGCGGTACCAAACCTACACCCTTTCCCTTGTTATCAAAACGGAACCGTAAACCGAGTGCTAAAAGGGGAAGGGTGAACCGCTTTTCGAGGACCTGTATCCTAAAACGGGACGGGAAAGGGTTTAGGGTTGGATTAGGCGACCCGCTACCACGGGTCCGCCCAATCCAACCCTAAACCCTTTCCCTTGTTATTGGAAATAGGTTATTTAGACAAAACGTACCTACAATATATGTAAAAATAAACCTAAGACTATTTCAAAACGTACCTAGTACGCAAAAGGGATTAAACGGGGGGCGGGTATCCAAAAACGGGATGGGAAAGGGTTTAGGGTTCGATTAGGCGGACCGCTACCGCAGTCCGCGAATCAACCCTAACCCCTTTCCCTTGTTATCGGAAATGGGTTATTTAGACTAAACCTACCTATAATATATGTAAAACGAACCTACGACTATTTCGAAATGTACCTAGTACGCAAAAGGGATTAAACGGGGGGCGGGTATCCTAAAACGGGACGGGAAAGGGTTTAGGGTTGGATTAGGCGGACCGATACCGCGGGTCCGCCTAATACAACCCTAAACCCTTTCCCTTGTTATCGAAACGGGATCCATAAACTAAGCCCTAAACGGGGAAGAGTGAACCCTTTAGAGGGGGCCGGGTATCCTAAAACGGGACGGGAAAGGGCTTAGGGTTGAATTAGGCAGACCCGCGGTACCAAACCTACACCGTTTCCCTTGTTATCGAAACGGAACCGTAAACTGAGTGCTAAAAGGGGATGGGTGAACCCCTTTCCGAGGGGACCGGCTATCCTAAAACGGTACGGGAAATGGTTTAAGGTTGGATTAGGCGACCCGCTACCGCAGGTCCGCCTAATCCAACCCTAACCTCTTTCCCTTGTTATCGAAAATGGGTTATTTAGACTAAACGTACCTACAATATATGTTAAACAAACCTAAGACTATTTCGAAATGTACCTAGCAAGCAAAAGGGATTAAACGGGGGGCGGGTATCCTAAAACAGGACGGGAAAGGGTTTAGGGTTGGATTAGGCGGACCGATACCGTGGGTCCGCCTAATCCAACCCTACAACCCTTTACCTTGTTATCGAAACGGGATCCATAAATTGATCCCTAAAATGGAAAGAGTGAATCCTTTTAGAGAGGACCAGGTATCCTAAAACGGGACAGGAAAGGGTTTAGGTTTGGATTAGGCGGACCCGCGGTATCGGTCCGCCTAATCCAAACCTAAACCCTTTCCCTTGTTATCGGAACGGAACAGTGGCCGAGCCCTAAAAGGGGAAGGGTGAACCCCTTTCCGAGGGGACCGACTATCCTAAAACGGGACGGGAAATTGTTTAGAGTTGGATTAGGCGACCCGCTACCGCGGGTCCGTCTAATCCAACCCTATACCCTTTCCCTTGTTATTGGAAATAGGTTATTTAGAAGAAACGTACATACAATATATTTAAAACGAACCTAAGACTATTTCGAAGCGTGCCTAGTACGCAAAAGGGATTAAACGGGGGGCGGGTATCCTAAAACGGGATGGGAAAGGGTTTAGGGTTGGATTAGGCGGACCGATACCGCGGGTCCGCCTAATCCAACCCTAAACCCTATCCCTTGTTATCGAAACGGGATCAAACCGAGCCCTAAACGGGGAAGAGTGAACCCTTTAGAGGGGACCGGGTATCCTAAAACGGGACGGGAAAGGGCTTAGGGTTGAATTAGGCGGACCCGCGGTACCAAACCTACACCCTTTCCCTTGTTATCAAAACGGAACCGTAAACTGAGTGCTAAAAGGGGAAGGGTGAACCGCTTTTCGAGGGACCTGGTATCCTAAAACGGGACGGGAAAGGGTTTAGGGTTGGATTAGGCGACCCGCTACCACGGGTCCGCCCAATCCAACCCTAAACCCTTTCCCTTGTTATTGGAAATAGGTTATTTAGACAAAACGTACCTACAATATATGTAAAAATAAACCTAAGACTATTTCAAAACGTACCTAGTACGCAAAAGGGATTAAACGGGGGGCGGGTATCCAAAAACGGGATGGGAAAGGGTTTAGGGTTCGATTAGGCGGACCGCTACCGCAGTCCGCCGAATCAACCCTAACCCCTTTCCCTTGTTATCGGAAATGGGTTATTTAGACTAAACCTACCTATAATATATGTAAAACGAACCTAAGACTATTTCGAAATGTACCTAGTACGCAAAAGGGATTAAACGGGGGGCGGGTATCCTAAAACGGGACGGGAAAGGGTTTAGGGTTGGATTAGGCGGACCGATACCGCGGGTCCGCCTAATACAACCCTAAACCCTTTCCCTTGTTATCGAAACGGATCCATAAACCGAGCCCTAAACGGGGAAGAGTGAACCCTTTAGAGGGCGGGTATCCTAAAACGGGACGGGAAAGGGCTTAGGGTTGAATTAAGCGACCCAGCGGTACCAAACCTACACCGTTTCCCTTGTTATCGAAACGGAACCGTAAACTGAGTGCTAAAAGGGGAAGGGTGAACCCCTTTCCGAGGGGACCGGCTATCCTAAAACGGTACGGGAAATGGTTTAAGGTTGGATTAGGCGACCCGCTACCGCAGTCCGCTAATCCAACCCTAACCTCTTTCCCTTGTTATCGAAAATGGGTTATTTAGACTAAACGTACCTACAATATATGTTAAACAAACCTAAGACTATTTCGAAATGTACCTAGCAAGCAAAAGGGATTAAACGGGGGGCGGGTATCCTAAAACGGGACGGGAAAGGGTTTAGGGTTGGATTAGGCGGACCGATACCGTGGGTCCGCCTAATCCAACCCTACAACCCTTTACCTTGTTATCGAAACGGGATCCATAAATTGATCCCTAAAATGGAAAGAGTGAATCCTTTTAGAGAGGACCGGGTATCCTAAAACGGGACGGAAAGGGTTTAGGTTTGGATTAGGCGGACCCGCGGTGCGGTCCGCCTAATCCAAACCTAAACCCTTTCCTTGTTATCGAAACGGAACGGTGGCCGAGCCATAAAGGGGAAGGGTGAACCCCTTTCCGAGGGGACCGACTATCCTAAAACGGGACGGGAAATTGTTTAGAGTTGGATTAGGCGACCCGCTCGCGGTCCGTCTAATCCAACCCTATACCCTTTCCCTTGTTATTGGAAATAGGTTATTTAGAAGAAACGTACATACAATATATTTAAAACGAACCTAAGACTATTTCGAAGCGTGCCTAGTACGCAAAAGGGATTAAACGGGGGGCGGGTATCCTAAAACGGGATGGGAAAGGGTTTAGGGTTGGATTAGGCGGACCGATACCGCGGGTCCGCCTAATCCAACCCTAAACCCTATCCCTTGTTATCGAAACGGGATCCGTAAACTGAGCCCTAAACGGGGAAGAGTGAACCCTTTAGAGGGGACCGGGTATCCTAAAACGGGACGGAAAGGGCTTAGGGTTGAATTAGGCGGACCCGCGGTACCAAACCTACACCCTTTCCCTTGTTATCAAAACGGAACCGTAAACCGAGTGCTAAAAGGGGAAGGGTGAACCGCTTTTTCGAGGGACCCAGTATCCTAAAGCGGGACGGGAAAGGGTTTAGGGTTGGATTAGGCGACCCGCTACCACGGGTCCGCCCAATCCAACCCTAAACCCTTTCCCTTGTTATTGGAAATAGGTTATTTAGACAAAACGTACCTACAATATATGTAAAAATAAACCTAAGACTATTTCAAAACGTACCTAGTACGCAAAAGGGATTAAACGGGGGGCGGGTATCCAAAAACGGGATGGGAAAGGGTTTAGGGTTCGATTAGGCGGACCGCTACCGCAGGTCCGCCGAATCCAACCCTAACCCCTTTCCCTTGTTATCGGAAATGGGTTATTTAGACTAAACCTACCTATAATATATGTAAAACGAACCTAAGACTATTTCGAAATGTACCTAGTACGCAAAAGGGATTAAACGGGGGGCGGGTATCCTAAAACGGGACGGGAAAGGGTTTAGGGTTGGATTAGGCGGACCGATACCGCGGGTCCGCCTAATACAACCCTAAACCCTTTCCCTTGTTATCGAAACGGGATCCATAAACTAAGCCCTAAACGGGGAAGAGTGAACCCTTTAGAGGGGGCCGGGTATCCTAAAACGGGACGGGAAAGGGCTTAGGGTTGAATTAGGCACCAGCGGTACCAAACCTACACCGTTTCCCTTGTTATCGAAACGGAACCGTAAACTGAGTGCTAAAAGGGGAAGGGTGAACCCCTTTCCGAGGGGACGGCTATCCTAAAACGGTACGGGAAATGGTTTAAGGTTGGATTAGGCGACCCGCTACCGCAGTCCGCTAATCCAACCCTAACCTCTTTCCCTTGTTATCGAAAATGGGTTATTTAGACTAAACGTACCTACAATATATGTTAAACAAACCTAAGACTATTTCGAAATGTACCTAGCAAGCAAAAGGGATTAAACGGGGGGCGGGTATCCTAAAACAGGACGGGAAAGGGTTTAGGGTTGGATTAGGCGGACCGATACCGTGGGTCCGCCTAATCCAACCCTACAACCCTTTACCTTGTTATCGAAACGGGATCCATAAATTGATCCCTAAAATGGAAAGAGTGAATCCTTTTAGAGAGGACCAGGTATCCTAAAACGGGACTGGAAAGGGTTTAGGTTTGGATTAGGCGGACCCGCGGTATCGGTCCGCCTAATCCAAACCTAAACCCTTTCCTGTTATCGGAACGAACGTGGCCGAGCCCTAAAAGGGGAAGGGTGAACCCCTTTCCGAGGGGACCGACTATCCTAAAACGGGACGGGAAATTGTTTAGAGTTGGATTAGGCGACCCGCTACCGCGGGTCCGTCTAATCCAACCCTATACCCTTTCCCTTGTTATTGGAAATAGGTTATTTAGAAGAAACGTACATACAATATATTTAAAACGAACCTAAGACTATTTCGAAGCGTACCTAGTACGCAAAAGGGATTAAACGGGGGGCGGGTATCCTAAAACGGGATGGGAAAGGGTTTAGGGTTGGATTAGGCGGACCCGATACCGCGGGTCCGCTAATCCAACCCTAAACCCTATCCCTTGTTATCGAAACGGGATCCGTGGCCGAGCCCTAAACGGGGAAGAGTGAACCCTTTAGAGGGGACCGGGTATCCTAAAACGGGACGGGAAAGGGCTTAGGGTTGAATTAGGCGGACCCGCGGTACCAAACCTACACCCTTTCCCTTGTTATCAAAACGGAACCGTAAACTGAGTGCTAAAAGGGGAAGGGTGAACCGCTTTTCGAGGGACCTGGTATCCTAAAACGGGACGGGAAAGGGTTTAGGGTTGGATTAGGCGACCCGCTACCACGGGTCCGCCCAATCCAACCCTAAACCCTTTCCCTTGTTATTGGAAATAGGTTATTTAGACAAAACGTACCTACAATATATGTAAAAATAAACCTAAGACTATTTCAAAACGTACCTAGTACGCAAAAGGGATTAAACGGGGGGCGGGTATCCAAAAACGGGATGGGAAAGGGTTTAGGGTTCGATTAGGCGGACCGCTACCGCAGTCCGCGAATCAACCCTAACCCCTTTCCCTTGTTATCGGAAATGGGTTATTTAGACTAAACCTACCTATAATATATGTAAAACGAACCTAAGACTATTTCGAAATGTACCTAGTACGTAAAAGGGATTAAACGGGGGCGGGTATCCTAAAACGGGACGGGAAAGGGTTTAGGGTTGGATTAGGCGGGACCGATCACGGGTCCGCCTAATACAACCCTAAACCCTTTCCTTGTTATCGAAACGGATCCATAAACCGAGCCCTAAACGGGGAAGAGTGAACCCTTTAGAGGGGGCCGGGTATCCTAAAACGGGACGGGAAAGGGCTTAGGGTTGAATTAGGCGACCGCGGTACCAAACCTACACCGTTTCCCTTGTTATCGAAACGGAACCGTAAACTGAGTGCTAAAAGGGGAAGGGTGAACCCCTTTCCGAGGGGACCGGCTATCCTAAAACGGTGCGGAAATGGTTTAAGGTTGGATTAGGCGACCCGCTACCGCAGGTCCGCCTAATCCAACCCTAACCTCTTTCCCTTGTTATCGAAAATGGGTTATTTAGACTAAACATACCTACAATATATGTTAAACAAACCTAAGACTATTTCGAAATGTACCTAGCAAGCAAAAGGGATTAAACGGGGGGCGGGTATCCTAAAACAGGACGGGAAAGGGTTTAGGGTTGGATTAGGCGGACCGATACCGTGGGTCCGCCTAATCCAACCCTACAACCCTTTACCTTGTTATCGAAACGGGATCCATAAATTGATCCCTAAAATGGAAAGAGTGAATCCTTTTAGAGAGGACCGGTATCCTAAAACGGGACGAAAAGGGTTTAGGTTTGGATTAGGCGGACCCGCGGTGTCGGTCCGCCTAATCCAAACCTAAACCCTTTCCTTGTTATCGAACGGAACGGTAAACTGAGCCCTAAAAGGGGAAGGGTGAACCCCTTTCCGAGGGGACCGACTATCCTAAAACGGGACGGGAAATTGTTTAGAGTTGGATTAGGCGACCCGCTACCGCGGGTCCGTCTAATCCAACCCTATACCCTTTCCCTTGTTATTGGAAATAGGTTATTTAGAAGAAACGTACATACAATATATTTAAAACGAACCTAAGACTATTTCGAAGCGTGCCTAGTACGCAAAAGGGATTAAACGGGGGGCGGGTATCCTAAAACGGGATGGGAAAGGGTTTAGGGTTGGATTAGGCGGACCGATACCGCGGGTCCGCCTAATCCAACCCTAAACCCTATCCCTTGTTATCGAAATGGGATCCGTAAACCGAGCCCTAAACGGGGAAGAGTGAACCCTTTAGAGGGGACCGGGTATCCTAAAACGGGACGGGAAAGGGCTTAGGGTTGAATTAGGCGGACCCGCGGTACCAAACCTACACCCTTTCCCTTGTTATCAAAACGGAACCGTAAACTGAGTGCTAAAAGGGGAAGGGTGAACCGCTTTTCGAGGGACCTGGTATCCTAAAACGGGACGGGAAAGGGTTTAGGGTTGGATTAGGCGACCCGCTACCACGGGTCCGCCCAATCCAACCCTAAACCCTTTCCCTTGTTATTGGAAATAGGTTATTTAGACAAAACGTACCTACAATATATGTAAAAATAAACCTAAGACTATTTCAAAACGTACCTAGTACGCAAAAGGGATTAAACGGGGGGCGGGTATCCAAAAACGGGATGGGAAAGGGTTTAGGGTTCGATTAGGCGGACCGCTACCGCAGTCCGCCGAATCAACCCTAACCCCTTTCCCTTGTTATCGGAAATGGGTTATTTAGACTAAACCTACCTATAATATATGTAAAACGAACCTAAGACTATTTCGAAATGTACCTAGTACGCAAAAAGGGATTAAACGGGGGGGTATCCTAAAACGGGACGGGAAAGGGTTTAGGGTTGGATTAGGCGGACCGATCTGCACGGTCCGCCTAATACAACCCTAAACCCTTTCCCTTGTTATCGAAACGGGATCCATAAACTGAGCCCTAAACGGGGAAGAGTGAACCCTTTAGAGGGGGTCGGGTATCCTAAAACGGGACGGGAAAGGGCTTAGGGTTGAATTAGGCGGACCCGCGGTACCAAACCTACACCGTTTCCCTTGTTATCGAAACGGAACCGTAAACCGAGTGCTAAAGGGAAGGGTGAACCCCTTTCCGAGGGGACCGGCTATCCTAAAACGGTACGGGAAATGGTTTAAGGTTGGATTAGGCGACCCGCTACCGCAGTCCGCTAATCCAACCCTAACCTCTTTCCCTTGTTATCGAAAATGGGTTATTTAGACTAAACGTACCTACAATATATGTTAAACAAACCTAAGACTATTTCGAAATGTACCTAGCAAGCAAAAGGGATTAAACGGGGGGCGGGTATCCTAAAACAGGACGGGAAAGGGTTTAGGGTTGGATTAGGCGGACCGATACCGTGGGTCCGCCTAATCCAACCCTACAACCCTTTACCTTGTTATCGAAACGGGATCCATAAATTGATCCCTAAAATGGAAAGAGTGAATCCTTTTAGAGAGGACCAGGTATCCTAAAACGGACAGAAAGGGTTTAGGTTTGGATTAGGCGGACCCGCGGTATCGGTCCGCCTAATCCAAACCTAAACCCTTTCCCTTGTTATCAAACGGAACGTGGCCGAGCCCTAAAAGGGGAAGGGTGAACCCCTTTCCGAGGGGACCGACTATCCTAAAACGGGACGGGAAATTGTTTAGAGTTGGATTAGGCGACCCGCTCGCGGTCCGTCTAATCCAACCCTATACCCTTTCCCTTGTTATTGGAAATAGGTTATTTAGAAGAAACGTACATACAATATATTTAAAACGAACCTAAGACTATTTCGAAGCGTGCCTAGTACGCAAAAGGGATTAAACGGGGGGCGGGTATCCTAAAACGGGATGGGAAAGGGTTTAGGGTTGGATTAGGCGGACCGATACCGCGGGTCCGCCTAATCCAACCCTAAACCCTATCCCTTGTTATCGAAACGGGATCCGTAAACTGAGCCCTAAACGGGGATGAGTGAACCCTTTAGAGGGGACCCGGTATCCTAAAACGGGACGGGAAAGGGCTTAGGGTTGAATTAGGCGGACCCGCGGTACCAAACCTACACCCTTTCCCTTGTTATCAAAACGGAACCGTAAACTGAGTGCTAAAAGGGGAAGGGTGAACCGCTTTTCGAGGGACCTGGTATCCTAAAACGGGACGGCAAAGGGTTTAGGGTTGGATTAGGCGACCCGCTACCACGGGTCCGCCCAATCCAACCCTAAACCCTTTCCCTTGTTATTGGAAATAGGTTATTTAGACAAAACGTACCTACAATATATGTAAAAATAAACCTAAGACTATTTCAAAACGTACCTAGTACGCAAAAGGGATTAAACGGGGGGCGGGTATCCAAAAACGGGATGGGAAAGGGTTTAGGGTTCGATTAGGCGGACCGCTACCGCAGTCCGCCGAATCAACCCTAACCCCTTTCCCTTGTTATCGGAAATGGGTTATTTAGACTAAACCTACCTATAATATATGTAAAACGAACCTAAGACTATTTCGAAATGTACCTAGTACGTAAAAGGGATTAAACGGGGGCGGGTATCCTAAAACGGGACGGGAAAGGGTTTAGGGTTGGATTAGGCGGACCGATACCGCGGGTCCGCCTAATACAACCCTAAACCCTTTCCCTTGTTATCGAAACGGATCCATAAACCGAGCCCTAAACGGGGAAGAGTGAACCCTTTAGAGGGGGTCGGGTATCCTAAAACGGGACGGGAAAGGGCTT
This sequence comes from Silene latifolia, assembly GCF_048544455.1. NCBI lineage: Eukaryota > Viridiplantae > Streptophyta > Magnoliopsida > Caryophyllales > Caryophyllaceae > Silene > Silene latifolia. The sequence goes on from NC_133538.1 coordinate 27,939,736, forward strand.
AGGGTTGAATTAGGCAGACCACGGTACCAAACCTACACCGTTTCCCTTGTTATCGAAACGGAACCGTAAACTGAGTGCTAAAAGGGGAAGGGTGAACCCCTTTCCGAGGGGACCGGCTATCCTAAAACGGTACGGGAAATGGTTTAAGGTTGGATTAGGCGACCCGCTACCGCAGTCCGCTAATCCAACCCTAACCTCTTTCCCTTGTTATCGAAAATGGGTTATTTAGACTAAACGTACCTACAATATATGTTAAACAAACCTAAGACTATTTCGAAATGTACCTAGCAAGCAAAAGGGATTAAACGGGGGCGGGTATCCTAAAACAGACGGGGAAAGGGTTTAGGGTTGGATTAGGCGGACCGATACCGTGGGTCCGCCTAATCCAACCCTACAACCCTTTACCTTGTTATCGAAACGGGATCCATAAATTGATCCCTAAAATGGAAAGAGTGAATCCTTTTAGAGAGGACCAGGTATCCTAAAACGGACAGAAAGGGTTTAGGTTTGGATTAGGCGGACCCGCGGTATCGGTCCGCCTAATCCAAACCTAAACCCTTTCCCTTGTTATCGAAACGGAACGGTAAACTGAGCCCTAAAAGGGGAAGGGTGAACCCCTTTCCGAGGGGACCGACTATCCTAAAACGGGACGGGAAATTGTTTAGAGTTGGATTAGGCGACCCGCTACCGCGGGTCCGTCTAATCCAACCCTATACCCTTTCCCTTGTTATTGGAAATAGGTTATTTAGAAGAAACGTACATACAATATATTTAAAACGAACCTAAGACTATTTCGAAGCGTGCCTAGTACGCAAAAGGGATTAAACGGGGGGCGGGTATCCTAAAACGGGATGGGAAAGGGTTTAGGGTTGGATTAGGCGGACCGATACCGCGGGTCCGCTAATCCAACCCTAAACCCTATCCCTTGTTATCGAAACGGATCCGTAAACCGAGCCCTAAACGGGGAAGAGTGAACCCTTTAGAGGGGACCGGGTATCCTAAAACGGGACGGGAAAGGGCTTAGGGTTGAATTAGGCGGACCCGCGGTACCAAACCTACACCCTTTCCCTTGTTATCAAAACGGAACCGTAAACCGAGTGCTAAAGGGGAAGGGTGAACCGCTTTCGAGGACCTGGTATCCTAAAACGGGACGGCAAAGGGTTTAGGGTTGGATTAGGCGACCCGCTACCACGGGTCCGCCCAATCCAACCCTAAACCCTTTCCCTTGTTATTGGAAATAGGTTATTTAGACAAAACGTACCTACAATATATGTAAAAATAAACCTAAGACTATTTCAAAACGTACCTAGTACGCAAAAGGGATTAAACGGGGGGCGGGTATCCAAAAACGGGATGGGAAAGGGTTTAGGGTTCGATTAGGCGGACCGCTACCGCAGTCCGCCGAATCCAACCCTAACCCCTTTCCCTTGTTATCGGAAATGGGTTATTTAGACTAAACCTACCTATAATATATGTAAAACGAACCTAAGACTATTTCGAAATGTACCTAGTACGCAAAAGGGATTAAACGGGGGGCGGGTATCCTAAAACGGGACGGGAAAGGGTTTAGGGTTGGATTAGGCGGACCGATACCGCTGGTCCGCCTAATACAACCCTAAACCCTTTCCCTTGTTATCGAAACGGGATCCATAAACTGAGCCCTAAACGGGGAAGAGTGAACCCTTTAGAGGGGGCCGGGTATCCTAAAACGGGACGGGAAAGGGCTTAGGGTTGAATTAGGCAGACCCGCGGTACCAAACCTACACCGTTTCCCTTGTTATCGAAACGGAACCGTAAACTGAGTGCTAAAAGGGGAAGGGTGAACCCCTTTCCGAGGGGACCGACTATCCTAAAACGGTACGGGAAATGGTTTAAGGTTGGATTAGGCGACCCGCTACCGCAGTCCGCTAATCCAACCCTAACCTCTTTCCCTTGTTATCGAAAATGGGTTATTTAGACTAAACGTACCTACAATATATGTTAAACAAACCTAAGACTATTTCGAAATGTACCTAGCAAGCAAAAGGGATTAAACGGGGGGCGGGTATCCTAAAAACAGACGGGAAAGGGTTTAGGGTTGGATTAGGCGGACCGATACCGTGGGTCCGCCTAATCCAACCCTACAACCCTTTACCTTGTTATCGAAACGGGATCCATAAATTGATCCCTAAAATGGAAAGAGTGAATCCTTTTAGAGAGGACCGTATCCTAAAACGGGAGATCGAAAGGGTTTAGGTTTGGATTAGGCGGACCCGCGGTATCGGTCCGCCTAATCCAAACCTAAACCCTTTCCCTTGTTATCGAAACGGAACGGTAAACTGAGCCCTAAAAGGGGAAGGGTGAACCCCTTTCCGAGGGGACCGACTATCCTAAAACGGGACGGGAAATTGTTTAGAGTTGGATTAGGCGACCCGCTACCGCGGGTCCGTCTAATCCAACCCTATACCCTTTCCCTTGTTATTGGAAATAGGTTATTTAGAAGAAACGTACATACAATATATTTAAAACGAACCTAAGACTATTTCGAAGCGTACCTAGTACGCAAAAGGGATTAAACGGGGGGCGGGTATCCTAAAACGGGATGGGAAAGGGTTTAGGGTTGGATTAGGCGGACCGATACCGCGGGTCCGCCTAATCCAACCCTAAACCCTATCCCTTGTTATCGAAACGGGATCCGTAAACTGAGCCCTAAACGGGGAAGAGTGAACCCTTTAGAGGGGACCGGGTATCCTAAAACGGGACGGGAAAGGGCTTAGGGTTGAATTAGGCGGACCCGCGGTACCAAACCTACACCCTTTCCCTTGTTATCAAAACGGAACCGTAAACTGAGTGCTAAAAGGGGAAGGGTGAACCGCTTTTCGAGGGACCTGGTATCCTAAAACGGGACGGCAAAGGGTTTAGGGTTGGATTAGGCGACCCGCTACCACGGGTCCGCCCAATCCAACCCTAAACCCTTTCCCTTGTTATTGGAAATAGGTTATTTAGACAAAACGTACCTACAATATATGTAAAAATAAACCTAAGACTATTTCAAAACGTACCTAGTACGCAAAAGGGATTAAACGGGGGGCGGGTATCCAAAAACGGGATGGGAAAGGGTTTAGGGTTCGATTAGGCGGACCGCTACCGCAGTCCGCGAATCAACCCTAACCCCTTTCCCTTGTTATCGGAAATGGGTTATTTAGACTAAACCTACCTATAATATATGTAAAACGAACCTAAGACTATTTCGAAATGTACCTAGTACGCAAAAGGGATTAAACGGGGGGCGGGTATCCTAAAACGGGACGGGAAAGGGTTTAGGGTTGGATTAGGCGGACCGATACCGCGAGTCCGCCTAATACAACCCTAAACCCTTTCCCTTGTTATCAAACGGGATCCATAAACCGAGCCCTAAACGGGGAAGAGTGAACCCTTTAGAGGGGGCCGGGTATCCTAAAACGGGACGGGAAAGGGCTTAGGGTTGAATTAGGCAGACCCGCGGTACCAAACCTACACCGTTTCCCTTGTTATCGAAACGGAACCGTAAACTGAGTGCTAAAAGGGGAAGGGTGAACCCCTTTCCGAGGGGACCGGCTATCCTAAAACGGTACGGGAAATGGTTTAAGGTTGGATTAGGCGACCCGCTACCGCAGGTCCGCCTAATCCAACCCTAACCTCTTTCCCTTGTTATCGAAAATGGGTTATTTAGACTAAACGTACCTACAATATATGTTAAACAAACCTAAGACTATTTCGAAATGTACCTAGCAAGCAAAAGGGATTAAACGGGGGGCGGGTATCCTAAAACAGGACGGGAAAGGGTTTAGGGTTGGATTAGGCGGACCGATACCGTGGGTCCGCCTAATCCAACCCTACAACCCTTTACCTTGTTATCGAAACGGGATCCATAAATTGATCCCTAAAATGGAAAGAGTGAATCCTTTTAGAGAGGACCAGGTATCCTAAAACGGGACAGGAAAGGGTTTAGGTTTGGATTAGGCGGACCCGCGGTATCGGTCCGCCTAATCCAAACCTAAACCCTTTCCCTTGTTATCGGAACGGAACGGTAAACTGAGCCCTAAAAGGGGAAGGGTGAACCCCTTTCCGAGGGGACCGACTATCCTAAAACGGGACGGGAAATTGTTTAGAGTTGGATTAGGCGACCCGCTACCGCGGGTCCGTCTAATCCAACCCTATACCCTTTCCCTTGTTATTGGAAATAGGTTATTTAGAAGAAACGTACATACAATATATTTAAAACGAACCTAAGACTATTTCGAAGCGTGCCTAGTACGCAAAAGGGATTAAACGGGGGGCGGGTATCCTAAAACGGGATGGGAAAGGGTTTAGGGTTGGATTAGGCGGACCGATGCAGGTCCGCCTAATCCAACCCTAAACCCTATCCCTTGTTATCGAAACGGGATCCGTAAACTGAGCCCTAAACGGGGAAGAGTGAACCCTTTAGAGGGGACCGGGTATCCTAAAACGGGACGGGAAAGGGCTTAGGGTTGAATTAGGCGGACCCGCGGTACCAAACCTACACCCTTTCCCTTGTTATCAAAACGGAACCGTAAACTGAGTGCTAAAAGGGGAAGGGTGAACCGCTTTTCGAGGGACCTGGTATCCTAAAACGGGACGGGAAAGGGTTTAGGGTTGGATTAGGCGACCCGCTACCACGGGTCCGCCCAATCCAACCCTAAACCCTTTCCCTTGTTATTGGAAATAGGTTATTTAGACAAAACGTACCTACAATATATGTAAAAATAAACCTAAGACTATTTCAAAACGTACCTAGTATGCAAAAGGGATTAAACGGGGGGCGGGTATCCAAAAACGGGATGGGAAAGGGTTTAGGGTTCGATTAGGCGGACCGCTACCGCAGGTCCGCCGAATCCAACCCTAACCCCTTTCCCTTGTTATCGGAAATGGGTTATTTAGACTAAACCTACCTATAATATATGTAAAACGAACCTAAGACTATTTCGAAATGTACCTAGTACGCAAAAGGGATTAAACGGGGGGTGGGTATCCTAAAACGGGACGGGAAAGGGTTTAGGGTTGGATTAGGCGGACCGATACCGCGGGTCCGCCTAATACAACCCTAAACCCTTTCCTTGTTATCGAAACGGATCCATAAACCGAGCCCTAAACGGGGAAGAGTGAACCCTTTAGAGGGGGCCGGGTATCCTAAAACGGGACGGGAAAGGGCTTAGGGTTGAATTAGGCAGACCCGCGGTACCAAACCTACACCGTTTCCCTTGTTATCGAAACGGAACCGTAAACTGAGTGCTAAAAGGGGAAGGGTAAACCCCTTTCCGAGGGGACCGGCTATCCTAAAACGGTACGGGAAATGGTTTAAGGTTGGATTAGGCGACCTGCTACCGCAGGTCCGCCTAATCCAACCCTAACCTCTTTCCCTTGTAATCGAAAATGGGTTATTTAGACTAAACGTACCTACAATATATGTTAAACAAACCTAAGACTATTTCGAAATATACCTAGCAAGCAAAAGGGATTAAACGGGGGGCGGGTATCCTAAAACAGGACGGGAAAGGGTTTAGGGTTGGATTAGGCGGACCGATACCGTGGGTCCGCCTAATCCAACCCTACAACCCTTTACCTTGTTATCGAAACGGGATCCATAAATTGATCCCTAAAATGGAAAGAGTGAATCCTTTTAGAGAGGACCGGGTATCCTAAAACGGGACGGGAAAGGGTTTAGGTTTGGATTAGGCGGACCCGCGGTATCGGTCCGCCTAATCCAAACCTAAACCCTTTCCTTGTTATCGAACGGAACGGTAAACTGAGCCCTAAAAGGGGAAGGGTGAACCCCTTTCCGAGGGGACCGACTATCCTAAAACGGGACGGAAATTGTTTAGAGTTGGATTAGGCGACCCGCTACACGCGGTCCGTCTAATCCAACCCTATACCCTTTCCCTTGTTATTGGAAATAGGTTATTTAGAAGAAACGTACATACAATATATTTAAAACGAACCTAAGACTATTTCGAAGCGTACCTAGTACGCAAAAGGGATTAAACGGGGGGCGGGTATCCTAAAACGGGATGGGAAAGGGTTTAGGGTTGGATTAGGCGGACCGATACCGCGGTCCGCTAATCCAACCCTAAACCCTATCCCTTGTTATCGAAACGGGATCCGTAAACTGAGCCCTAAACGGGGAAGAGTGAACCCTTTAGAGGGGACCGGGTATCCTAAAACGGGACGGGAAAGGGCTTAGGGTTGAATTAAGCGGACCCGCGGTACAAAACCTACACCCTTTCCCTTGTTATCAAAACGGAACCGTAAACCGAGTGCTAAAGGGGAAGGGTGAACCGCTTTCGAGGGACCCGGTATCCTAAAACGGGACGGGAAAGGGTTTAGGGTTGGATTAGGCGACCCGCTACCACGGGTCCGCCCAATCCAACCCTAAACCCTTTCCCTTGTTATTGGAAATAGGTTATTTAGACAAAACGTACCTACAATATATGTAAAAATAAACCTAAGACTATTTCAAAACGTACCTAGTACGCAAAAGGGATTAAACGGGGGGCGGGTATCCAAAAACGGGATGGGAAAGGGTTTAGGGTTCGATTAGGCGGACCGCTACCGCAGGTCCGCCGAATCCAACCCTAACCCCTTTCCCTTGTTATCGGAAATGGGTTATTTAGACTAAACCTACCTATAATATATGTAAAACGAACCTAAGACTATTTCGAAATGTACCTAGTACGCAAAAGGGATTAAACGGGGGGCGGGTATCCTAAAACGGGACGGGAAAGGGTTTAGGGTTGGATTAGGCGGACCGATACCGCGGGTCCGCCTAATACAACCCTAAACCCTTTCCCTTGTTATCGAAACGGGATCCATAAACTGAGCCCTAAACGGGGAAGAGTGAACCCTTTAGAGGGGGCCGGGTATCCTAAAACGGGACGGGAAAGGGCTTAGGGTTGAATTAGGCAGACCCGCGGTACCAAACCTACACCGTTTCCCTTGTTATCGAAACGGAACCGTAAACTGAGTGCTAAAAGGGGAAGGGTGAACCCCTTTCCGAGGGGACCGGCTATCCTAAAACGGTACGGGAAATGGTTTAAGGTTGGATTAGGCGACCCGCTACCGCAGGTCCGCCTAATCCAACCCTAACCTCTTTCCCTTGTTATCGAAAATGGGTTATTTAGACTAAACGTACCTACAATATATGTAAAACAAACCTAAGACTATTTCGAAATGTACCTAGCAAGCAAAAGGGATTAAACGGTGGGCGGGTATCCTAAAACAGGACGGGAAAGGGTTTAGGGTTGGATTAGGCGGACCGATACCGTGGGTCCGCCTAATCCAACCCTACAACCCTTTACCTTGTTATCGAAACGGGATCCATAAATTGATCCCTAAAATGGAAAGAGTGAATCCTTTTAGAGAGGACCGGGTATCCTAAAACGGGACAGGAAAGGGTTTAGGTTTGGATTAGGCGGACCCGCGGTATCGGTCCGCCTAATCCAAACCTAAACCCTTTCCCTTGTTATCGAACGGAACGTGGCCCGAGCCCTAAAAGGGGAAGGGTGAACCCCTTTCCGAGGGGACCGACTATCCTAAAACGGGACGGGAAATTGTTTAGAGTTGGATTAGGCGACCCGCTACCGCGGGTCCGTCTAATCCAACCCTATACCCTTTCCCTTGTTATTGGAAATAGGTTATTTAGAAGAAACGTACATACAATATATTTAAAACGAACCTAAGACTATTTTGAAGCGTACCTAGTACGCAAAAGGGATTAAACGGGGGGCGGGTATCCTAAAACGGGATGGGAAAGGGTTTAGGGTTGGATTAGGCAGACCGATACCGCGGGTCCGCCTAATCCAACCCTAAACCCTATCCCTTGTTATCGAAACGGGATCCGTAAACTGAGCCCTAAACGGGGAAGAGTGAACCCTTTAGAGGGGACCGGGTATCCTAAAACGGGACGGGAAAAGGATTAGGGTTGAATTAGGCGGACCCGCGGGACCAAACCTACACCCTTTCCCTTGTTATCGAAACGGAACCGTAAACTGAGTGCTAAAAGGGGAAGGGTGAACCCCTTTCTGAGGGGACCTGGTATCCTAAAACGGGACGGGAAAGGTTTTAGGGTTGGATTAGGTGACCCGCTACCGCGGGTCCGCCCAATCAAACCCTAAACCCTTTTCCTTGTTATTGGATATAGGTTATTTAGACAAAACGTACCTACAATATATGTAAAACGAACCTAAGACTATTTCGAAACGTACCTAGTACGCAAAAGGGATTAAACGGGGGGCGGGTATCCAAAAACAGGACGGGAAAGGGTTTAGGGTTCGATTAGGCGGACCGCTACCGCAGGTCCGCCGAATCCAACCCTAACCCCTTCCCCTTGTTATCGGAAATGAGTTATTTAGACTAAACCTACCTATAATATATGTAAAACGAACCTAAGACTATTTCGAAATGTACCTAGTACGCAAAAGGGTTTAAACGGGGGGCGGGTATCCTAAAACGGGACGGGAAAGGGTTTAGGGTTGGATTAGGCGGCCCAATACCGCGGGTCCGCCTAATTCAACCCTAAACCCTTTCCCTTGTTATGAAAACGGGATCCGTAAACTGAGCCCTAAATGGGGAAGAGTGAACCCTTTAGAGGGGGCCGGGTATCCTAAAACGGGACGGGAAAGGGCTTAGGGTTGAATTAGGCAGACCCGCGGTACCAAACCTACACCCTTTCCCTTGTTATCGAAACGGAACCGTAAACTGAGTGCTAAAAGGGGAAGGGTGAACCGCTTTTCGAGGGGACCTGCTATCCTAAAACGGGACGGGAAAGGGTTTAGGGTTGGATTAGGCGACCGCTACCGCAGGTCCGCCTAATCCAACCCAAACCCCTTTCCCTTGTTATCGGAAATGGGTTATTTAGACTAAACGTACCTATAATATATGTAAAACGAACCTAAGACTATTTCGAAATGTACCTAGTACGCAAAAGGGATTAAACGGGGGGCGGGTATCCTAAAACGGGACGAGAAAGGGTTTAGGGTTGGATTAGGCGGACCGATACCGCAGGTCCGCCTAACCCAACCCTAAACCCTTTCCCTTGTTAACGAAACGGGGTCAATAAATTGATCCCCAAAATGGAAAGAGTGAATCCTTTTAGAGACGACTGGGTATCCTAAAACGGGACGGGAAAGGGTTTAGGGTTGGATTAGGCGTACCGATACCGCGGGTCCGCCTAATCCAACCCTAAACCCTTTCCCTTGTTATCGAAACGAGATCCATAAATTGAGCCATAAAAGGGGAAGAGAGAATCCTTTTAGAGAGGACCGGTTATCCTAAAACGGGACGGGAAAGGGATTAGGGTTGGATTAGCCAGACCGCTACCACGGGTCCGCCTAATCCAACCCCAAACCCTTTCCCTTGTTATCGAAACGGAACGGTAAACTGAGCCCTAAAAGGGGAAGGGTGAACCCCTTTCCGAGGGGACCGGCTATCCTAAAACGGTACGGGAAATGGTTTAAGGTTGGATTAGGCGACCCGCTACCGCGGGTCCGCCTAATCCAACCCTAACCCCTTTCCCTTATTATTGGAAATAGGTTATTTAGAAGAAAGGTACATACAATATATTTAAAACGAACCTAAGACTATTTCGAAGCGTACCTAGTACGCAAAAGGGATTAAACGGGGGGCGGGTATCCTAAAACGGGATGGGAAAGGGTTTAGGGTTGGATTAGGCGGCCCAATACCGCGGGTCCGCCTAATTCAACCCTAAACCCTTTCCCTTGTTATCAAAACGGGATCCGTAAACTGAGCCCTAAATGGGGAAGAGTGAACCCTTTAGAGGGGGCCAGGTATCCTAAAACGGGACGGGAAAGGGCTTAGGGTTGAATTAGGCGGACCCGCGGTACCAAACCTACACCCTTTACCTTGTTATCAAAACGGAACCGTAAACTGAGTGCTAAAAGGGGAAGGGTGAACCGCTTTTCGAGGGACCTGGTATCCTAAAACGGGACGGGAAAGGGTTTAGGGTTGGATTAGGCGACCCGCTACCACGGGTCCGCCCAATCCAACCCTAAACCCTTTCCCTTGTTATTGGAAATAGGTTATTTAGACAAAACGTACCTACAATATATGTAAAAAAAACCTAAGACTATTTCAAAACGTACCTAGTACGCAAAAGGGATTAAACGGGGGGCGGGTATCCAAAAACGGGATGGGAAAGGGTTTAGGGTTCGATTAGGCGGACCGCTACCGCAGGTCCGCCGAATCCAACCCTAACCCCTTTCCCTTGTTATCGGAAATGGGTTATTTAGACTAAACCTACCTATAATATATGTAAAACGAACCTAAGACTATTTCGAAATGTACCTAGTACGCAAATTAAAGGGATTAAACGGGGGGCGGGTATCCTAAAACGGGACGGGAAAGGGTTTAGGGTTGGATTAGGCGGACCGATACCGCTGGTCCGCCTAATACAACCCTAAACCCTTTCCCTTGTTATCGAAACGGGATCCATAAACTGAGCCCTAAACGGGGAAGAGTGAACCCTTTAGAGGGGGCCGGGTATCCTAAAACGGGACGGGAAAGGGCTTAGGGTTGAATTAGCGGACCAGCGGTACCAAACCTACACCGTTTCCCTTGTTATCGAAACGGAACCGTAAACTGAGTGCTAAAAGGGGAAGGGTGAACCCCTTTCTGAGGGGACCGGCTATCCTAAAACGGTACGGGAAATTGTTTAAGGTTGGATTAGGCGACCCGCTACCGCAGGTCCGCCTAATCCAACCTTAACCTCTTTCCCTTGTTATCGAAAATGGGTTATTTAGACTAAACGTACCTACAATATATGTAAAACAAACCTAAGACTATTTCGAAATGTACCTAGCAAGCAAAAGGGATTAAACGGGGGGCGGGTATCCTAAAACAGGACGGGAAAGGGTTTAGGGTTGGATTAGGCGGACCGATACCGTGGGTCCGCCTAATCCAACCCTACAACCCTTTCCCTTGTTATCAAACGGATCCATAAATTGATCCCTAAAATGGAAAGAGTGAATCCTTTTAGAGAGGACCGGGTATCCTAAAACGGGACAGAAAAAGGGTTTAGGTTTGGATTAGGCGGACCCGCGGTATCGGTCCGCCTAATCCAAACCTAAACCCTTTCCTTGTTATCGAACGGAACGCAAACCGAGCCCTAAAAGGGGAAGGGTGAACCCCTTTCCGAGGGGACCGACTATCCTAAAACGGAACGGGAAATGGTTTAGAGTTGGATTAGGCGACCCGCGGGTCCGTCTAATCCAACCCTATACCCTTTCCCTTGTTATTGGAAATAGGTTATTTAGAAGAAACGTACATACAATATATTTAAAACGAACCTAAGACTATTTCGAAGCGTACCTAGTACGCAAAAGGGATTAAACGGGGGGCGGGTATCCTAAAACGGGATGGGAAAGGGTTTAGGGTTGGATTAGGCGGACCGATACCGCGGGTCCGCCTAATCCAACCCTAAACCCTTTCCCTTGTTATCGAAACGGGATCCGTAAACTGAGCCCTAAACGGGGAAGAGTGAACCCTTTAGAGGGGACCGGGTATCCTAAAACGGGACGGGAAAGGGCTTAGGGTTGAATTAGGCGGACCCGCGGTACCAAACCTACACCCTTTCCCTTGTTATCGAAACGGAACCGTAAACTGAGTGCTAAAAGGGGAAGGGTGAACCCCTTTCCGAGGGGACTTGGTATCCTAAAACGGGACGGGAAAGGGTTTAGGGTTGGATTAGGCGACCCGCTACCGCGGGTCCGCCCAATCAAACCCTAAACCCTTTCCCTTGTTATTGGAAATAGGTTATTTAGACAAAACGTACCTACAATATATGTAAAACGAACCTAAGACTATTTCGAAACGTACCTAGTACGCAAAAGGTATTAAACGGGGGGCGGGTATACAAAAACGGGACGGGAAAGGGTATAGGGTTCGATTAGGCGGATCTGCTCGCGGTCCGCCTAATCAACCCTAACCCCTTTCCCTTGTTATCGGAAATGGGTTATTTAGACTAAACGTACCTACAATATATGTAAAACGAACCTAACAATATTTCGAAATGTACCTAGTACGCAAAAGGGATTAAACGGGGGACGGGTATCCTAAAACGGGACGGGAAAGGGTTTAGGGTTGGATTAGGCGGACCGATACCGCTGGTCCACCTAATCCAACCCTAAACACTTTCCCTTGTTATCGAAACGGGATCCATAAATTGATCCCTAAAATGGAAAGATTGAATCCTTTTAGAGAGGACCGGGTATCCTAAAACGGGACGGGAAAGGGTTTAGGGTTGGATTAGGCGGACCGATACCGCGGGTCCGCCTAATCCAACCTAAACCCTTTCCCTTGTTATCGAAACGGGATCCATAAATTGAGCCCTAAAAGGGGAAGAGTGAATCCTTTTAGAGAGGACCGGGTATCCTAAAACAGGACGGGAAAGTGTTTAAGGTTGGATTAGCCGTACCGCTACCACGGGTCCGCCTAATCCAACCCTAAACCCTTTCCCTTGTTATCGAAACGGAACTGTAAATTGGGCTCTAAAGGGGAAGGGTGAACCCTTTTCGAGGGGACCGGCTATCCTAAAACGGGACGGGAAATGGTTTAGGGTTGGATTAGGCGACCCGCTTCCGTGGGTCCACCTAATCCAACCCTATACCCTTTCCCTTGTTGTTGGAAATAGGTTATTTAGAATAAACGTACATACAATATATTTAAAACGAACTAAGACTATTTAAAAGCGTACCTAGTACGCAAAAGGGATTAAACGGGGGGCGGGTATCCTAAAACGGGACGGGAAAGGGTTTAGGGTTGGATTAGGCGGACCGATACCGCGGGTCCGCCTAATCCAACCCTAAACTCTTTCCGTTGTTATCGAAACGGGATCCGTAAACTGAGCCCTAAACGGGGAAGAGTGAACCCTTTAGAGGGTACCGGGTATCCTAAAACGGGACGGGAAAGGCCTTAGGGTTGAACTAGGTGGACCCGCGGTACCAACACTACACCCTTTCCCTTGTTATCGAAACGGAACCGTAAACTGAGTCCTAGAAGGGGAAGGGTGAACCTCTTTTCGAGGGGACCGGGTATCTTAAAACGGGACGCGAAAGGGTTTAGGGTTGGATTAGGCGACCCGCTACCGCGGGTCCGCCCAATCCAACCCTAAACCCTTTCCCTTGTTATTGGAAATATGTTATTTAGACAAAACGTACCTAGAATATATGTAAAACGAACCTAAGACTATTTTGAAACGTACCTAGTACGCAAAAGGGATTAAACGGGGGGCGGGTATCCAAAATCGGGACGGGAAAGGGTTTAGGGTTCGATTAGGCGGACCGCTACCGCAGGTCCGCCTAATCCAACCCTAACCCTTTTCCCTTGTTATCGGAAATGGGTTATTTAGACTAAACGTACCTACATTATATGTAAAACGAACCTAAGACTATTTCGAAATGTACCTAGTACGCATAAGGGATTTAACGGGGGCCGGGTATCCTAAAATGGGACGGGAAAGGGTTTAGGGTTGGATTAGGCGGACCGATACCGCGGGTCCGCCCAATCCAACCCTAAACCCTTTCCCTTGTTATCGAAACGGGATCCATAAATTGAGCCCTAAAAGGGAAAGAGTGAATCCTTTTAGAGAGGACCGGGTATCCTAAAACGGGACGGGAAAGGGTTTAGGGTTGGATTAGGCGGACCGCCGCCTAATCCAACCCTAAACCCTTTCCCTTGTTATCGAAAAGGAGCAGTAAACTAAGCCTTAAAAGGGAAAGGGTAAACCCCTTTCTGAGGGGACCGGCTATCCTAAAACGGGACGGGAAATGGTTTAGGGTTGGATTAGGCGACCCGCTACCGCGGGTCCGCCTAATCCAACTCTATACCCTTTCCCTTGTTATTGGAAATAGGTTATTTAGACGAAACGTACATACAATATATGTAAAACGAACATAAGTCTCTTTCGAAGCGTACCTAGTACGCAAAAGGGATTAAACGGGGGGCGGGTATCCTAAAACGGGACGGGAAAGGGTTTAGGGTTGGATTAGGCGGACCGATACCACGGGTCCGCCTAATCCAAACCTATACCCTTTCCCTTGTTATCGAAATGGGATCCGTAAACTGAGCCCTAAACGGGGAAGAGTGAACCCTTTAGAGGGGACCGGTTTCCTAAAATGGGACGGGAAAGGGTTTAGGGTTGAATTAGGCGGACCCGCGGTACCAACCCTACACCCTTTCCCTTATTATCGAAAAGGAACCGTAAACCGAGTCCTAAAAGGGGAAGGGTGAACCCCTTTCCGAGGGGACCGGGTATCCTAAAACGGGACGGGATAGGGTTTAGGTTTGGATTAGGCGACCCGCTACCGTGGGTCCGCCCAATCCAACCCTAAACCCTTTCCCTTGTTATTGGAAATAGGTTATTTAGACAAAACGTACCTACAATATATGTAAAACGAACCTAAGACTATTTCGAAACGTACCTATTAAGCAAAAGGGATTAAACGGGGGGCGGGTATCCAAAAACGGGACGGGAAAGGGTTTAGGGTTTGATAAGGCGGACCGCTACCTTGGGTCCGCCTAATTCAACCCTAAACCTTTTCCCTTGCTATCGAAACGGGATCCGTAAGCTGAGCCCTAAAAGGGGAAGAGTGAACCCTTTTAGAGGGGACCGATATCCTAAAACGGGACGGGAAAGGGTTTAGGGTTGAATTAGGCGGACCCGCGGTACCAACCCTACACCCTTTCCCTTGTTATCGAAACGGAACTGTATACTGAGCTCTAAAGGGGAAGGGTGAACTCTTTTTGAGGGGACCGGCTATCCTAAAACGGGACGGGAAATGGTTTAGGGTTGGATTAGGCGACCCGCTACCGTGGGTCCACCTAATATAACCCTATACCCTTTCCCTTGTTATTGGAAATAGGTTATTTAGAATAAACGTACATACAATATATTTAAAACGAACTAAGACTATTTTGAAGCGTACCTAGTACGCAAAAGGGATTAAACGGGGGGCGGGTATCCTAAAACGGGACGGGAAAGGGTTTAGGGTTGGATTAGGCGGACCGATACCGCGGGTCCGCCTAATCCAACCCTAAACCCTTTCCGTTGTTATCGAAACGGGATCCGTAAACTGAGCCCTA
Organism: Silene latifolia; assembly: GCF_048544455.1. Taxonomy (NCBI): domain Eukaryota; kingdom Viridiplantae; phylum Streptophyta; class Magnoliopsida; order Caryophyllales; family Caryophyllaceae; genus Silene; species Silene latifolia. The sequence goes on from NC_133538.1 coordinate 27,954,868, forward strand.
AACGGGGAAGAGTGAACCCTTTATAGGGTACCGGGTATCCTAAAACGGGACGGAAAAGGCCTTAGGGTTGAACTAGGTGGACCCGCGGTACCAACACTACACCCTTTCCCTTGTTATCGAAACGGAACCGTAAACTGAGTCCTAGAAGGGGAAGGGTGAACATCTTTTCGAGGGGACCGGGTATCCTAAAACGGACGCGAAAGGGTTTAGGGTTGGATTAGGCGACCAAACTCATCGCGGTCCGCCCAATCCAACCCTAAACCCTTTCCCTTGTTATTGGAAATAGGTTATTTAGACAAAACGTACCTAGAATATATGTAAAACGAACCTAAGACTATTTTGAAACGTACCTAGTACGCAAAAGGGATTAAACGGGGGGCGGGTATCCAAAATCGGGACGGGAAAGGGTTTAGGGTTCGATTAGGCGGACCGCTACACGCAGGTCCCCTAATCAACCCTAACCCTTTTCCCTTGTTATCGGAAATGGGTTATTTAGACTAAACGTACCTACATTATATGTAAAACGAACCTAAGACTATTTCGAAATGTACCTAGTACGCATAAGGGATTTAACGGGGGCCGGGTATCCTAAAATGGGACGGGAAAGGGTTTAGGGTTGGATTAGGCGGACCGATACCGCGGGTCCGCCCAATCAACCTAAACCCTTTCCCTTGTTATCGAAACGGGATCCATAAATTGAGCCCTAAAAGGGAAAGAGTGAATCCTTTTAGAGAGGACAGGGTATCCTAAAACGGGACGGGAAAGGGTTTAGGGTTGGATTAGGCGGACCGCCGCCTAATCCAACCCTAAACCCTTTCCCTTGTTATCGAAAAGGAGCAGTAAACTAAGCCCTAAAAGGGAAAGGGTGAACCCCTTTCTGAGGGGACCAGCTATCCTAAAACGGGACGGGAAATGGTTTAGGGTTGGATTAGGCGACCCGCTACCGCGGGTCCGCCTAATCCAACTCTATACCCTTTCCCTTGTTATTGGAAATAGGTTATTTAGACGAAACATACATACAATATATGTAAAACGAACATAAGACTCTTTCGAAGCGTACCTAGTACGCAAAAGGGATTAAACGGGGGGCGGGTATCCTAAAACGGGACGGGAAATGGTTTAGGGTTGGATTAGGCGGACCGATACCACGGGTCCGCCTAATCCAAACCTAAAACCTTTCCCTTGTTATCGAAATGGGATCCGTAAACCGAGCCCTAAACGGGGAAGAGTGAACCCTTTAGAGGGGACCGGTTTCCTAAAATGGGACGGGAAAGGGTTTAGGGTTGAATTAGGCGGACCCGCGGTACCAACCCTACACCCTTTCCCTTATTATCGAAAAGGAACCGTAAACTGAGTCCTAAAAGGGGAAGGGTCAACCCCTTTCCGAGGGGACCGGGTATCCTAAAACGGGACGGGATAGGGTTTAGGTTTGGATTAGGCGACCCGCTACCGCGGGTCCGCCCAATCCAACCCTAAACCCTTTCCCTTGTTATTGGAAATAGGTTATTTAGACAAAACGTACCTACAATATATGTAAAACGATCCTAAGACTATTTCGAAATGTACCTATTACGCAAAAGGGATTAAACGGTGGGTGGGTATCCAAAAACGGGACGGGAAAGGGTTTAGGGTTTGATAAGGCGGACCGCTACCTTGGGTCCGCCTAATTCAACCCTAAACCTTTTCCCTTGTTATCGAAACGGGATCCGTAAGCTGAGCCCTAAAAGGGGAAGAGTGAACCCTTTTAGAGGGGACCGGTATCCTAAAACGGGACGGGAAAGGGTTTAGGGTTGAATTAGGCGGACCCGCGGTACCAACCCTACACCCTTTCCCTTGTTATCGAAACGGAACTGTAAACTGAGCTCTAAAGGGGAAGGGTGAACCCTTTTCGAGGGGACCGGCTATCCTAAAACGGGACGGGAAATGGTTTAGGGTTGGATTCGGCGACCCGCTACCGTGGGTCCACCTAATCCAACCCTATACCCTTTCCCTTGTTATTGGAAATAGGTTATTTAGAATAAACGTACATACAATATATTTAAAACGAACTAAGACTATTTTGAAGCGTACCTAGTACGCAAAAAGGATTAAACGGGGGGCGGGTATCCTAAAACGGGACGGGAAAGGGTTTAGGGTTGGATTAGGCGGACCGATACCGCGGGTCCGCCTAATCCAACCCTAAACCCTTTCCGTTGTTATCGAAACGGGATCCGTAAACTGAGCCCTAAACGGGGAAGAGTGAACCCTTTAGAGGGTACCGGGTATCCTAAAACGGGACGGGAAAGGCCTTAAGGTTGAACTAGGTGGACCCGCGGTACCAACACTACACCCTTTCCCTTGTTATCGAAACGGAACCGTAAACTGAGTCCTAGAAGGGGAAGGGTGAACCTCTTTTCGAGGGGACCGGGTATCCTAAAACGGGACGCGAAAGGGTTTAGGGTTGGATTAGGCGACCCGCTCTGCGCGGTCCGCCCAATCCAACCCTAAACCCTTTCCCTTGTTATTGGAAATAGGTTATTTAGACAAAACGTACCTAGAATATATGTAAAACGAACCTAAGACTATTTTGAAACGTACCTAGTACGCAAAAGGGATTAAACGGGGGGCGGGTATCCAAAATCGGGACGGGAAAGGGTTTAGGGTTCGATTAGGCGGACCGCTACCGCAGGTCCACCTAATCCAACCCTAACCCTTTTCCCTTGTTATCGGAAATGGGTTATTTAGACTAAACGTACCTACATTATATGTAAAACGAACCTAAGACTATTTCGAAATGTACCTAGTACGCATAAGGGATTTAATGGGGGCCGGGTATCCTAAAATGGGACAGGAAAGGGTTTAGGGTTGGATTAGGCGGACCGATACCGCGGGTCCGCCCAATCCAACCCTAAACCCTTTCCCTTGTTATCGAAACGGGATCCATAAATTGAGCCCTAAAAGGGAAAGAGTGAATCCTTTTAGAGAAGACCGGGTATCCTAAAACGGGACGGGAAAGGGTTTAGGGTTGGATTAGGCGGACCGCCGCCTAATCCAACCCTAAACCCTTTCCCTTGTTATCGAAAAGGAGCAGTAAACTAAGCCCTAAAAGGGAAAGGGTGAACCCCTTTCTGAGGGGATCAGCTATCCTAAAACGGGACGGGAAATGGTTTAGGGTTGGATTAGGCCACCCGCTACCGCGGGTCCGCCTAATCCAACTCTATACCCTTTCCCTTGTTATTGGAAATAGGTTATTTAGACGAAACATACATACAATATATGTAAAACGAACATAAGACTCTTTCGAAGCGTACCTAGTACGCAAAAGGGATTAAACGGGGGGCGGGTATCCTAAAACGGGACGGGAAATGGTTTAGGGTTGGATTAGGCGGACCGATACCACGGGTTCGCCTAATCCAAACCTAAACCCTTTCCCTTGTTATCGAAATGGGATCCGTAAACTGAGCCCTAAACGGGGAAGAGTGAACCCTTTAGAGGGGACCGGTTTCCTAAAATGGGACGGGAAAGGGTTTAGGGTTGAATTAGGCGGACCACAGTACCAACCCTACACCCTTTCCCTTATTATCGAAAAGGAACCGTAAACTGAGTCCTAAAAGGGGAAGGGTGAACCCCTTTCCGAGGGGACCGGGTATCCTAAAACGGGACGGGATAGGGTTTAGGTTTGGATTAGGCGACCCGCTACCGCGGGTCCGCCCAATCCAACCCTAAACCCTTTCCCTTGTTATTGGAAATAGGTTATTTAGACAAAACGTACCTACAATATATGTAAAACGAACCTAAGACTATTTTGAAATGTACCTATTACGCAAAAGGGATTAAACGGTGGGCGGGTATCCAAAAACGGGACGGGAAAGGGTTTAGGGTTTGATAAGGCGGACCGCTACCTTGGGTCCGCCTAATTCAACCCTAAACCTTTTCCCTTGTTATCGAAACGGGATCCGCAAGCTGAGCCCTAAAAGGGGAAGAGTGAACCCTTTTAGAGGGGACCGGTGTCCTAAAACGGGACGGGAAAGGTTTTAGGGTTGAATTAGGCGGACCCGCGGTACCAACCCTACACCCTTTCCCTTGTTATCGAAACGGAACTGTAAACTGAGCTCTAAAGGGGAAGGGTGAACCCTTTTCGAGGGGACCGGCTATCCTAAAACGGGACGGGAAATGGTTTAGGGTTGGATTCGGCGACCCGCTACCGTGGGTCCACCTAATCCAACCCTATACCCTTTCCCTTGTTATTGGAAATAGGTTATTTAGAATAAACGTACATACAATATATTTAAAACGAACTAAGACTATTTTGAAGCGTACCTAGTACGCAAAAAGGATTAAACGGGGGGCGGGTATCCTAAAACGGGACGGGAAAGGGTTTAGGGTTGGATTAGGCGGACCGATACCGCGGGTCCGCCTAATCCAACCCTAAACCCTTTCCGTTGTTATCGAAACGGGATCCGTAAACTGAGCCCTAAACGGGGAAGAGTGAACCCTTTAGAGGGTACCGGGTATCCTAAAACGGGACGGGAAAGGCCTTAAGGTTGAACTAGGTGGACCCGCGGTACCAACACTACACCCTTTCCCTTGTTATCGAAACGGAACCGTAAACTGAGTCCTAGAAGGGGAAGGGTGAACCTCTTTTCGAGGGGACCGGGTATCCTAAAACGGGACGCGAAAGGGTTTAGGGTTGGATTAGGCGACCCGCTACTGCGGGTCCGCCCAATCCAACCCTAAACCCTTTCCCTTGTTATTGGAAATAGGTTATTTAGACAAAACGTACCTAGAATATATGTAAAACGAACCTAAGACTATTTTGAAACGTACCTAGTACGCAAAAGGGATTAAACGGGGGGCGGGTATCCAAAATCGGGACGGGAAAGGGTTTAGGGTTCGATTAGGCGGACCGCTACCGCAGGTCCACCTAATCCAACCCTAACCCTTTTCCCTTGTTATCGGAAATGGGTTATTTAGACTAAACGTACCTACATTATATGTAAAACGAACCTAAGACTATTTCGAAATGTACCTAGTACGCATAAGGGATTTAACGGGGGCCGGGTATCCTAAAATGGGACGGGAAAGGGTTTAGGGTTGGATTAGGCGGACCGATACCGCGGGTCCGCCCAATCCAACCCTAAACCCTTTCCCTTGTTATCGAAACGGGATCCATAAATTGAGCCCTAAAAGGGAAAGAGTGAATCCTTTTAGAGAAGACCGGGTATCCTAAAACGGGACGGGAAAGGGTTTAGGGTTGGATTAGGCGGACCGCCGCCTAATCCAACCCTAAACCCTTTCCCTTGTTATCGAAAAGGAGCAGTAAACTAAGCCCTAAAAGGAAAGGGTGAACCCCTTTACGAGGGGATCGGTATCCTAAAACAGGACGGGAAATGGTTTAGGGTTGGATTAGGCCACCCGCTACCGCGGGTCCGCCTAATCCAACTCTATACCCTTTCCCTTGTTATTGGAAATAGGTTATTTAGACGAAACATACATACAATATATGTAAAACGAACATAAGACTCTTTCGAAGCGTACCTAGTACGCAAAAGGGATTAAACGGGGGGCGGGTATCCTAAAACGGGACGGGAAATGGTTTAGGGTTGGATTAGGCGGACCGATACCACGGGTCCGCCTAATCCAAACCTAAACCCTTTCCCTTGTTATCGAAATGGGATCCGTAAACTGAGCCCTAAACGGGGAAGAGTGAACCCTTTAGAGGGGACCGGTTTCCTAAAATGGGACGGGAAAGGGTTTAGGGTTGAATTAGGCGGACCCGCGGTACCAACCCTACACCCTTTCCCTTATTATCGAAAAGGAACCGTAAACTGAGTCCTAAAAGGGGAAGGGTGAACCCCTTTCCGAGGGGACCGGGTATCCTAAAACGGGACGGGATAGGGTTTAGGTTTGGATTAGGCGACCCGCTCACCGGGTCCGCCCAATCCAACCCTAAACCCTTTCCCTTGTTATTGGAAATAGGTTATTTAGACAAAACGTACCTACAATATATGTAAAACGAACCTAAGACTATTTTGAAATGTAGCTATTACGTAAAAGGGATTAAACGGTGGGCGGGTATCCAAAAACGGGACGGGAAAGGGTTTAGGGTTTGATAAGGCGGACCGCTACCTTGGGTCCGCCTAATTCAACCCTAAACCTTTTCCCTTGTTATCGAAACGGGATCCGCAAGCTGAGCCCTAAAAGGGGAAGAGTGAACCCTTTTAGAGGGGACCGGTGTCCTAAAACGGGACGGGAAAGGTTTTAGGGTTGAATTAGGCGGACCCGCGGTACCAACCCTACACCCTTTCCCTTGTTATCGAAACGGAACTGTAAACTGAGCTCTAAAGGGGAAGGGTGAACCCTTTTCGAGGGGACCGGCTATCCTAAAACGGGACGGGAAATGGTTTAGGGTTGGATTCGGCGACCCGCTACCGTGGGTCCACCTAATCCAACCCTATACCCTTTCCCTTGTTATTGGAAATAGGTTATTTAGAATAAACGTACATACAATATATTTAAAACGAACTAAGACTATTTTGAAGCGTACCTAGTACGCAAAAGGGATTAAACGGGGGGCGGGTATCCTAAAACGGGACGGGAAAGGGTTTAGGGTTGGATTAGGCGGACCGATACCGCGGGTCCGCCTAATCCAACCCTAAACCCTTTCCGTTGTTATCGAAACGGGATCCGTAAACTGAGCCCTAAACGGGGAAGAGTGAACCCTTTAGAGGGTACCGGGTATCCTAAAACGGGACGGGAAAGGCCTTAAGGTTGAACTAGGTGGACCCGCGGTACCAACACTACACCCTTTCCCTTGTTATCGAAACGGAACCGTAAACTGAGTCCTAGAAGGGGAAGGGTGAACCTCTTTTTGAGGGGACCGGGTATCCTAAAACGGGACGCGAAAGGGTTTAGGGTTGGATTAGGCGACCGAAGCTCTGTCCGCCCAATCCAACCCTAAACCCTTTCCCTTGTTATTGGAAATAGGTTATTTAGACAAAACGTACCTAGAATATATGTAAAACGAACCTAAGACTATTTTGAAACGTACCTAGTACGCAAAAGGGATTAAACGGGGGGCGGGTATCCAAAATCGGGACGGGAAAGGGTTTAGGGTTCGATTAGGCGGACCGCTACCGCAGTCCACCTAATCAACCCTAACCCTTTTCCCTTGTTATCGGAAATGGGTTATTTAGACTAAACGTACCTACATTATATGTAAAACGAACCTAAGACTATTTCGAAATGTACCTAGTACGCATAAGGGATTTACCGGGGGCCGGGTATCCTAAAATGGGACGGGAAAGGGTTTAGGGTTGGATTAGGCGGACCGATACGGCGGGTCCGCCCAATCCAACCCTAAACCCTTTCCCTTGTTATCGAAACGGGATCCATAAATTGAGCCCTAAAAGGGAAAGAGTGAATCCTTTTAGATAGGACCGGGTATCCTAAAACGGGACGGGAAAGGGTTTAGGGTTGGATTAGGCGGACCGCCGCCTAATCCAACCCTAAACCCTTTCCCTTGTTATCGAAAAGGAGCAGTAAACTAAGCCCTAAAATGGAAAGGGTGAACCCCTTTCTGAGGGGACCAGCTATCCTAAAACGGGACGGGAAATGGTTTAGGGTTGGATTAGGCGACCCGCTACCGCGGGTCCGCCTAATCCAACTCTATACCCTTTCCCTTGTTATTGGAAATAGGTTATTTAGACGAAACATACATACAATATATGTAAAACGAACATAAGACTCTTTCGAAGCGTACCTAGTACGCAAAAGGGATTAAACGGGGGGCGGGTATCCTAAAACGGGACGGGAAATGGTTTAGGGTTGGATTAGGCGGACCGATACCACGGGTCCGCCTAATCCAAACCTAAACCCTTTCCCTTGTTATCGAAATGGGATCCGTAAACTGAGCCCGAAACGGGGAAGAGTGAACCCTTTAGAGGGGACCTGTTTCCTAAAATGGGACGGGAAAGGGTTTAGGCTTGAATTAGGCGGACCCGCGGTACCAACCCTACACCCTTTCCCTTATTATCGAAAAGGAACCGTAAACTGAGTCCTAAAAGGGGAAGGGTGAACCCCTTTCCGAGGGGACCGGGTATCCTAAAACGGGACGGGATAGGGTTTAGGTTTGGATTAGGCGACCCGCTACCGCGGGTCCGCCCAATCCAACCCTAAACCCTTTCCCTTGTTATTGGAAATAGGTTATTTAGACAAAACGTACCTACAATATATGTAAAACGAACCTAAGACTATTTCGAAATGTACCTATTACGCAAAAGGGATTAAACGGTGGGCGGGTATCCAAAAACGGGACGGGAAAGGGTTTAGGGTTTGATAAGGCGGACCGCTACCTTGGGTCCGCCTAATTCAACCCTAAACCTTTTCCCTTGTTATCGAAACGGGATCCGTAAGCTGAGCCCTAAAAGGGGAAGAGTGAACCCTTTTAGAGGGGACCGGTATCCTAAAACGGGACGGGAAAGGGTTTAGGGTTGAATTAGGCGGACCCGCGGTACCAACCCTACACCCTTTCCCTTGTTATCGAAACGGAACTGTAAACTGAGCTCTAAAGGGGAAGGGTGAACCCTTTTCGAGGGGACCGGCTATCCTAAAACGGGACGGGAAATGGTTTAGGGTTGGATTCGGCGACCCGCTACCGTGGGTCCACCTAATCCAATCCTATACCCTTTCCCTTGTTATTGGAAATAGGTTATTTAGAATAAACGTACATACAATATATTTAAAACGAACTAAGACTATTTTGAAGCGTACCTAGTACGCAAAAGGGATTAAACGGGGGGCGGGTATCCTAAAACGGGACGGGAAAGGGTTTAGGTTTGGATTAGGCGGACCGATACCGCGGGTCCGCCTAATCCAACCCTAAACCCTTTCCGTTGTTATCGAAACGGGATCCGTAAACTGAGCCATAAACGGGGAAGAGTGAACCCTTTAGAGGGGACCGGTTTCCTAAAATGGGACGGGAAAGGGTTTAGGGTTGAATTAGGCGGACCCGCGGTACCAACCCTACACCCTTTCCCTTATTATCGAAAAGGAACCGTAAACTGAGTCCTAAAAGGGGAAGGGTGAACCCCTTTCGGAGGGGACCGGGTCTCCTAAAACGGGACGGGATAGGGTTTAGGTTTGGATTAGGCGACCCGTTACCGCGGGTCCGCCCAATCCAACCCTAAACCCTTTCCCTTGTTATTGGAAATAGGTTATTTAGACAAAACGTACCTACAATATATGTAAAACGAACCTAAGACTATATCGAAACGTACCTAGTACGCAAAAGGGATTAAACGGGGGGCGGGTATCAAAAAACGGGACGGGAAAGGGTTTAGGGTTTGATAAGGCGGACCTCTACCGTGGGTCCGCCTAATTCAACCCTAAACCCTTTCCCTTGTTATCGAAACGGATCCGTAAATTGAGCCCTAAAAGGGGAAGGGTGAACCCCCTTTCCGAGGGGACCGGGTATCCTAAAACGGGACGGGTAAGGGTTTAGGGTTTGATTAGGCGGACCCGCGGTCCTAAACCCTTTCCCTTGTTATCGGGAATGGGTTATTTAGACGAAACGTACCTATAATATATGTAAAACGAACCTAAGACTATTTCGAAACGTATCTAGTACGCAAAAGGGATTAAACGGGGGGCGGGTATCCTAAAATGGGACGGGAAAGGGTTTAGGGTTGGATTAGGCGGTTCGATACCACGGGTCCGCCTAATCCAACCCTAAACCCTTTCCCTTGTTATCAAAATGGGATCCGTAAACTGAGCCCTAACAGGGAAAGAGTGAACCCTTTAGAGGGGGTCGGGTATCCTAAAACGGGACGGGAAAGGGTTTAGGGTTGAATTAGGCGGACCCGCGGTACCAACCCTACACCCTTTCCCTTGTTATCGAAACGGAACCGTAAACAGAGCCCCAAAAGGGGAAGGGTGAACCCCTTTCCGAGGGGACCGGATATCCTAAAACCCTTTCCCTTGTTATCAGAAATGGGTTATTTAGACAAAACGTACCTACAATATATTTAAAATGAACCTAAGACTATTTCGAAACGTACCTAGTAGCTAAAGACGTATCTAGTTCATAAAATTCTCCTTAAAGTGGAACGAGAAAGGGTTTAGGGTTTTGATTAGCCGGCGTGCTACGGGTAATATAAAATTTCATCTATGTTCTTTTTCGGAGAAGCTCGAAGTTCATGAAGAAAGAAAAAAATGAGACCGCAACCAAATAAGGAATTCCGTCAACATAACTTTGACAAGTTTTTGTAAACATCACTTTGACAAGTTTTTACAAATCGTACTGGCCAAAAGCACGCCATTCTAATTGGACATACAAAGGAATCATAATACTAGTTTGGGAATGAAGTCATATATGACACATCTAGAAGGCCAAAACCAAGTCATATTTCAACCAAGTCATATTTCAAAAACGTTGACATCAAACATATGAACCGATCATAAACGAGGAGGAAAGCTTGGCAACATTAAAGACATCAAAAATTAAAGACACTATAACAAAGCTTTAACAAATTTCTTCCGTCCATCTCATGTGAAGACATGAATTTGTTATTTTAACATTCATCAAACGCAACCTTGAAATTCAACCTAACTTGAATACCTGCATAAAAATCAAATCATAAGAAAAGTGTCTAAATGGGTGCCATAGTGTTATGAGGCTAGGTCAATTAAAATGAGGACTATTAAATATGTACACTCATCAAAATGTTACCTTTACTGTATTCTTGTCCCATTTTAAAAGTTCAAGCATAATATACCGTCGATAAGCATCCATATCCTAGGGAAAAAAATAGATTAGCTTCAATTTCATATAGAATGTTACAAAAGATGTAACATTGAATTAATTTAATTCAAACCTTGTAGTGGTTTTTGTTTTTCAATAAAGTCTCATCAGGTGTTACAACTTATAAGAACTTAATAACAAACAATCCATAGTCATGCTTGCGCAAAAACATAAAATTATATCTTACAGTGATGTGAATAAATTTTGCTATGGAAAAAAAGTAATGTAGTCGGAAACTAACACATTGTCTTGCTGAGGGACATTGAAATTGACGTAAACAAGACCATCTGACTAAGGTGTCCATACCCAGGTTGCTTGGCGAGGACATTTGCAACATTGTAGACGTGGCATGATAATGGTCTCTAGAGCGCTACAAGTTAATCTAATAATTAAAAAAGCTGCTAAGTAAGAAAAAACTTACAATCTCTTCCACATATTTATTTCGCTCTCGAAGCTGTGTACTTGATGCTCTTGGCTTAAGTGAATCTAATATATAATTTTCCCTTTTCTTCATATCAGAGAGTAAAGCATACCAATGATCACCATCTTTATTACCAATTGTCCAAAACACCTGCAACATAAATTAATGGATGTCACATAACATGTGACACTGAATATATACAATTCATAACCATTGATTTGTTAGCAAACCCAATTACCTTGTCAATAGTGCTTCCATTATCGGGCATATAGTGCATCTTAAGATAGGGGCAACGAATGCAATTCTTTTTTTCTGAATCAACCTTAACACCCTGCTATTTTTTGCAGAAAAAGCTATGTTAGATACTACTAACTACTATCAACTTTAACATCCAGCCATTATAAGACACACTGATTTATCGCCTTCACTGTTACGGGCAAGTAAAGAATATTTGCCTTATTCAATGTCCACATCACTCCAACTGCATCAATAACCTACAAATATATATAGTTTGAAAATGTCTAGGTTTCACAAAATGTCGAGATAAATGAACCTAGGTCCCTTAAGACTTGAACAAAAGTAAACTATGAATAAATATGACTAGTCCTTACAGTGTCTATTAACCATTTGCGCCTACTGAAAGTTCTTAATTCTTCTCGATTGACTTTAATCCACTCTGTGTTAACTAGAATCTCAAACAAGTATCTGACAAGTTCAAGTTCAATGTCAGTGTATGTATAAAATTATTGGTGTTAATAAAATCAGTAGTAAAAAATAAAAATATGATAGTAAATTGAGAGCTTATGGTATACTTCTGCGGCTGTTGAAAACTAGATTGGTAAGCTCATCGTCAGTGTATGGAAATGGAGGCGGTGTTCTATTCAATTTTTTCTTACTGAAATGCAAATGAATAAAATGAGCATAAAGTAAAAAAAACCTATTACAACTGTCAAGTATAAAATTAGTATAGGTAATACAGTATATATGTATTATTACCTAACACGTGAACAGAGAACATGGGCATCATGTAAAATTTTATCTTTGAAGCGATTTTCAGTGAAAGTTACTATTTGGTAGCAAACCCTTGCACCGAAAATTTTGAGCTGTTGCTTCTACAAAATACAACAGAACATCCAATAATTCATCATTCAAGCTTGGGATTTGGTAGTAAACACTTTATCTACTGGTAAAGTTAATATAACACTTTTAGCAATGAACTTACAATATGTAGATCAGTGGAATTATCCTTTTTATCACCTTTGTAGGTCTCTAATAAGCGGAGCAGGTAAATCCCACTATCAGCTTCATCAACAATACCAATAACTGATTCAGGAACTTCCTCAAGTGTATGCCCATATACATTCTCGATAGTAGGAATTTTCTTTCTCAAGTACTTGGTCACATACTTCCTCTGCCAAACAAGATTTAGAAAAACAGTGTTGATTGCTATTTAACATTACTAATTACTGCATACGCATTTGATAACATGGAAACACATACTGCATATTCAATATGATCCGCATAGTCCAGGGAATGCTTCTCCATATGGTGTAAGACTTCTAACTTTTGTTTGGGGAAAATAAAACAAAACACAAATTGTTGTGTGTAGTTGTATGGAACAAAAATCCGAAGATAGAAAAAAAAGTCATAACATTTAGCTACAACAAATATCACATGTCAATAATTAACATAGTCATTAATAAAGACTCACAAGAGCCGCTCCTGCAAAATCATCAAAATCTCTTGTAGTCTGAAAAATTTAGAGAAGTCTCTAATTATATGCAAGACGAATAATTTTAATAACATAAGAAATAGGAATAAGAAGTAAAAGACTGAAATGACACTTACGGTACACATTCTGAGAGGCGTATAGAACCTTGACAATGATTCACGTGATTTTGATTTTTCACTCTGATTCAACATGTGACACCACATACATGTAACCATCTCAGACAGTCTCTCACCGGAGAGTATAGTCTTCAAATCTGCCCGAGTAAGTGAATGGATGACGTTTTCGAAAATAATTTTACTGCAAGGGTAAATAGAAAATTTAGTAGAAGTGTATGTACAAGATCAAAATAAAGTATCTAACCTGACTAGTTACAAGCTGCATACCTATCATCAAACGACTCCCCAAAAACATACTCCAATAATTCTTTTTCACATTGATTCAAGTCCCCCACGACACTAACATTCCTCTGTAGAAAAGGTGATCTAAACATCTCAGCAGGCACTCTACTCCTCTTATGTGGCAGAATTTCAGCCGGTGGAGATGCAGGAGACGAAGGAATAACTGGCTCTCGCTCTGGTGGTAAGGAAGAGAAAGGTGACACACAAAGAGGTGATCCAAGAGGGGGCACTTGTGGTGATCTTTCACATGGAGGTGATTGTGGAGAGTCACCTTGTTGCGACTCTGAACTGAGTAGTTTAAAAGAAGATGGCGTAATAATAGGAGGTGACCGAAAAGAAGGGGGTGTAAACCTTTGAGGTGGTGTAAACCATCGTGATGTAGATGCTTGCATCTTAAAGTTCAGTGGCTCAAGTTCCTGAGACTCCGAGTCCACTAAAATAAGGGAGACATCTTTGAGGTGGCAGGTACACTTAAAGGCTTCTTTCTTACCTCACTTACAATCTCTTTTGTTACCTCACTTAGAGTCTCCTTTGTTACCTCACTTACAGGCTCCTTGGTTTCACTAATGGGGCGTTTACCCAAAGCAATTTCAAGTTTCACAAGGGCTGCCCATAACTCATCTTCGCTTGAGAATTTGCGCTTAGCAAATTCACTGCGTGGATCAGAAGCTAGATCTTCAATCCCTCCAGCCATTTTGCATTCATCACTGTCATTTTCAATCCCCTTTCCATTTACAGAAGCCATTTTAGCTCCATGATTGACTTCATCTTTGCTTGGCTGAGACGATTGATAGCCTTAACCCAATGCTTCTGCCATGGATGCCATCTGATGCACAAGATCACAATCAGGCCGCTCGATTTTAGCTTCAGACAGGATATCCAAGAATGTATTATAAGCAACAGCAAACCCGTTTGCAGCTTCCGCTAACTTCTTAACACTATAGCTTCCCTTCTTCAACTTATCTATCGTCTCAGGTGCTTGATCAGAAGGCCCAGCAGGTGGGTCCATGGCCTCTTGGACAGAAGGCCCAACTGTGGTGTGTGATAGGTTGGGATTGCTCTCTCTATCAACATTAGGCTTTACTATACGAGGTTGAACAAGTCCCCTCCCAAACCATGCCTAATGCTCATCTTTCATCCGTTTTGAAATAGCATTTTTAGACCATGAAGTCAATGTCGGGAATACTTGTGGAATCGTGTCATACTTGAATTTAACTCTATCCAGATAGATAAAAACCAGAACCATAACTGGACCTCCAAAATTGGATTTGTCACAATTGGTGCGTTTCCAAGAATCTACACTGTTAATTAGGTTCTTGTGTGTAAACCCACACCTGTTCAAAGATTGAACACAAGAAAGATCCTTAAGACACTTTATAATTCGAAGGCTTGCATGAGTACCTTTACCACCCATTAAAAAATTTGAAACTATAAAAACTATGAAGTTCCTTTTAAAGTCATCTCCACATTCTTTTTGGGTAATCATCAAATCAAATAGTTCTGATGTCTTTACTTTTGTGTGTGTATCACTAAACTGCTTCAACCAAGCACCTCTTAGGTCCCAAAACTCTTTATTCGGGTCATTTAAGCTGGCTATTTCTACTTCAGTAGGACCCATGCGAATACCCGTAGCTAGGTGAATATCTTCTTCGGTAATCAGAAGTTTTTCATCCATAAGAGATGTTGAACACGTGTTGAAGTTGGAAACCAACCAATAAGATAAATACCCGGGTACCATGTCAGTGTTAATCAGTAATTGGCTACCAAAACCCATTGACTGGATATCTTACTTTTGTTTATCACTCATATGTTGCTTGATAAATGTTAACAGCAATTTTGGTGACATTCTGGTCCTCAAAAATACATCGGGAACATCATTTATGTCTCCCTCCCCAATGGCAATATCAGTCCGAGCACGAGATCTTTGTGATGATATTGGAACTAGAGTAGACTTACTTGTACTTGCACGGGCTTTCGCACTGCTCGGCTGTAATTTGTTCGAAGCTGTTCATATATAAAGGAACATGTCACAACTATGATTTCATGTTATGGTAAAGACTGACTAGCAGCAAATGGAAATGATAAGAAACTGACCTTCAGGTAGAACCATAATGGAAGCATGATCTCTTTTTCTTTTCTTAGCAGGAGAGCCCTTCGTCTTGCTTGGACTTGGACTAGGATCACGTATCGCCTTTTTCTTCATTTCTTTCAACCAGAAAAACCAATTTAGAGGAAACTCTAGCAGCAACTTGTAAGACAAAAACTAAGCTAGTAACAAATCAAAATCTGCGAGTACAAGCATAGTTAAATGCAACAAAATTTGTGTATTTAACAAAATTAGAGCATTCACAAATGCAACGAAATTTGTGTATGTACAAGCATTGATAAATGTATCTAGCATGAAAAGAACAAATAAAGCTACCACGGGAAGCACAAACTAAGCTATCATCAAATCAAAATGAGGAAAACGGGTTCAAATCAAAATCTAGGAAACCCTAATTTTCAGAATTGGAATTGTTTAGTAAAACCGAGTGTTTCGAGTACAAATTGGTAACTAAATAAGAAATAGAAGTGTGAATTGAAGCTTACCTTTAATTATAATGGAGCCGTAACTATGGAAGTTGATGAATTGCGGAAGAGACGAAGATTAGGTAGACGAAAGTTGGAGATGAAATGATACTCTTGGTCAGAGCACGACATGCGACGGTCGTCTGGAAGCTCCGATGGTTGGTGGCAATGGCGGTGGCGGTTGTGGATGAAAGAGACGAAACTCAGGTGGTAGTGACTGAGTAAATGTATCGGGGGTGTTTGTGTTACTGTTTTAAAATTGGGAGGTAATTAAATGAGTGTTTTAATATTGGTTCGCACGGTTCGCACCGTAAGTTGGTTCGCACGAAACTTGATTCTATATATATATATATATATATATATATATATATATATATATATATATATATATATATATATATATATATATATATATATATATATATAATCAGGATCCTGTACGAACCAAATTACGGTGCGAACCGTACGAACTACTAATACCCCCTCACTGTGTACTTTTTTTTTAACCACAACTGTCACTCACAATTTCCCATTACACTCCCGTACATCTCATTCTTATCCCCTACGGTGACGACTTCTCTCTCATCACCGACCACCGCACCCCGACGGCGACATCACCGACGACCGCTCGCGACGGCGACGGTGGCGACTTGATCTCCCATTGCCTTCCGACGGTGACGTTTCTATCCTGCTGTAACCCTAATTTCTTCATTTTTATGTTGTTTATGTTTTAGCTGATTTATATTTTTTGATTTTTGATCTTTATTAAGCTTCACATGTTGATTATTGAAGCTCAAACGTATATAATTACTGTTTTAATTGCTATGGTTATCTGTTGTGTTATGTTGTCATGTGTTTTGAGGGGATGCGATTGATTTTTCATGTTGGCGTCCTGGTGTGAGTTCTGTTAAGTGGTATGCTCAGTTGTGCTGTGTTTTATTGGTGTATTTTTAAGTCTAGATACACATCTCTTACATACAGGATACGCATGCTCCTTCTATAGGATCCACAGAACTGTTTCCTGTATGCAGTAGAAGTAGCTTGTGCATGTGCATGTCCCTCCATTTTATTTTCATGTTCGCGATTTTTGTGCTGGGTCATAATTCAGAAGAGTCTCACGGTTTGGGCAATGTCCACAATTAGGATGCCATCTTAGGTCTTTGTTATTCTAGATACACATTTGTCACTTACGGAATACACATGCTTCTTTTACTGGATACACAAATTGCTTCATGTATCCGGTAGCATTAGCCTATGTATCTTCTTATATAAAATAGTTCGTGGCTTTTTTTGTGCTGGGTCATAATTTAGAAGACTCTTACGTTTTTGGGCTAAGTCCACAATTAGTATGCCATCTTAGGTCTTTTGGTATTCTGGATACACATTTGTCACTTACGGAATACACATGCTTCTTTTACTGGATACACAAATTGCTTCATGTATCCGGTAGCATTAGCCTATGTATCTTCTAATATTAGCATGTGTTGCTGTGTTTATAGCTGTACCTTACCTCTAGATATAGATCTCTTACTGGCAGTGACTGACAAAGTGACAATATCTCTTTTAAAAATGGATGGAACTATTTTAATGTTTGCGATTTTTTGTGCTGGGTCATAATTCAGAAGAGTCTCACGTTTTTTGGGCTAAGTCCACAATTAGGATGCCATATTAGGTCTTTTCGTATTCTGGATACACATTTGTCACTTACGGAATACACAAGACACTCTTACTGGATGCACAATTTGTTTCATGTATCTTGTAGCATTAGCCTGTGTGCTTCCAATATTAGCATGTGTTGCTGTGTTCATAGCTGTACTTTTACCTCTAGGTATATATCTCTTGCCTACAACATACACATGCTACTTCTATAGGATACACATGCTACTTCTATAGGATACACATGTGTGGGAGTTGTGTCGAAACAGAATTAAATTTCATCTTAGTTATTTTCAGTTTATTTTTTTGTAACTAATTTTCTTTTTTTCCTAACTTGCTAAAAATGTAGGTCCAAATAATTTATTCTTAATTAAGTCTACATAATCATCTATGGAAAATTGGTGCAATGGGTGTGTTGTTAATATTCTAGCAGAAGATAAAGAAAAGTTTATTAGTAATTATGTATCTGAAAAGCAAACGGGAATGGAGTTTTCATTTGATCCGTTAAAGGAAGTTACCGTCAATGGCACAAGCTCTGAAGCACAATATGATGTTTTTAATAATCAACATTTAATGAATGAGATCTTCACACGACTTGATTTGTACGAAGATAAGGCAAATATGGCAATGGTTTGTAGAAATTGGTGTCAACTCTTTCTCATACATCGAAATGCACCTCGTGTTGACATGGCATTCTTGGGGTCTTTAGTACTAAATGATTTGAATGGGGTACGGATTGCTCGTAGGGGTCCTAACATCCTTTATCAAAGCTGCAAATGTTTTTTAACGGACAATATGATAGCAAAGTTCATCCTCCATTTTCACCAGGCAAAAAATGAAAGTCCTAATATGCATCTTAACATTCCTAATGATATTGCAATTGGCGAAGTGTTGTTGTTGCTTAGAGCTCTACCATCTGAGACAAGAAACACAGCAATTTCCATTGCATCAGATTTGCTAATTACTCGTGAAAATTTCTCTTTTTTTGATTTCCCTTTCCCGCTTGACATATAGCGCAAGCTAGTTTATGTGTAAATTTTCTCTTTTTTTTAGTAGTTATTATGTATAATTATGTAGTTGTTATAAACCTTTGTATAATTATGTACTTCTTTTGTATAATTTGTAGTAAGTTGTTTAACATTTTGCGTACTCTCTATTTGTAATATAATTTTTTACTTTTGTATCCAATATTAGCATCAATCTTCTAGTTTAATCACGGTCTTACAGAGGGTTCACCCTAAAGTGTTTCAGGTTGTAATTTTATGATTTATGTCCCGTTTTTTGATCCTTTTTCCGTTTGATAGATACATAGCTCTGATTTCTTAGGTAGATACATGTTTTACAATAGTTAGATACTTACGTCTAGCACGCTAGATTCACTATTTAAAGTTTGATAGGTGTGTCTGTCAAATGTCATTGTCTCACTTTCTTTCAGATTTGTGCTTCCTATTTTTGCTTCTTATTCCATTTATCTTCTTCACAATGTAAAATTCTTGACATTCGTGAATAATGTATTTTGTCAATGGTATTTTTTTGGTTTATAGACACACATGTTTTTAACCACACATTTTAATCATATTTTCAGATTAACACACATGGATAAGTTGGCGCTATATAATGATGGTGCAAGTACAAGCAAGCAAACCCAGAATGCTATTACTAAGAGAAGTCGATGCAAGAAAGCTGTTAAAACGAATTTAAAAGATGATGATGGCTTGGGGCAGTGTTATTTGAGGACACGTATGTCATCTAAAATGTTGTTGACATTTATCAACAGTAATTTGAGTGCAAAACAAGTAGCTGATATAACGGCCATGGGCTTTGGTGGGGTTCTTAATCTGCGGACAGATATGGTTCCAGGTGCTCTTGCGCATTGGTTAGTTACCAAATTCAACATATCGTCATGCTTCTATATGAAAGGGCAACTTCAAATAACGGATGAAGATGTTCATTTATCACTTGGTATTCCTATGGGTGCAAATGATGTCACGATAGCTTCCTCAAAAGATAGGAGTGTTGACTTTGTTGAGTTAAAGAGTAGATGGTTGAGACAATTCAATACAAAAGATCCCACAAAGGTTGATGTTAAGGATATGTTACAACTGATAATTAGCCAAAGAGACGGCGGGGAAGAGTTTAAAAGAAACTTTATTGTATTCATTGTCTCAGCATTTTTGATGGGCGTAAAAGGGACTTGTGCCAGCGTACGAGTGTTGAAGTGTTTAGGAGATATTTCAGCTGTTGCATCATTAAACTGGTGCAAATTTACCAGACAACAGTTTATTGAAGCTGTTAAAGATTGGAGAATGTCTGGAAATGATAATTTTGCTGGGCCTATCATGGTGTTCGTTTTCATCTATCTTGATAGAGTATCCTTCAGTTATTTTTCAGTCCCTCGGGTATTCCCAACAATAGCATCATGGACTAAAGAAAGGATAAAATCTAGGCTTAAGGATGAGATGAAGGATAGGTTTGGTACTGGAGGTGTTCTATGTCGCATTATCAAGGCTACGGTTCAACATGTAACTTTTACTATCCCAATACAATTGGATATGCCTGAGGCTTTTATTCGAGAACCTGAGGCTACTGAGCACCCAAAGCCTACTGAGGTTACTGAGGACCCAAAGCCTACTGAGGACCCGAAGGCTACTGAGACAGTGGAGGAGGACAGTAGCCGGAGCAGTATGTTTACTTTCAAGAAATTGGCAGATGATGCAAACAATCTTGCTCTTGCCTATTCTAGCTTCTCAAAGTCTTTTGTAGAAGCTAGAATGAATTATCCTGACAGTAAGATTGTACAATAGATGGCTCAAATCGCGTCTACTTTAAGTGATTGCTCTTATTCATCACAACCTACAACAGAGGGATTGAATATTCCTGGGAATAAAGTTGATGAGTCTGTCGGAGTGGAAGAGAAGGGAGCTGAAAAAGTGAACAAGAGAGGAGCTGACAATGTGGGAGATAATGGAGCTGTTTGTAATGAAGGTGATAGTGAGGAGCAGGATCCACTTACTAAGTTTGGTAAACTCAAATTTGATAATGAGGATGAGTTGTTGGCAGCTCTTCTTAAATTAGAAATTGCTTTGGGAAAACGGCCAGCAAAGGAGAAAAGTAATGTTATCAACAAACCAACTTGTGTAACGGCTTCGGTTCTGTTTACTGTCAACACCAAAGCTAAGCCAGCTTCTCCTATTGTTTTGGACTCTGAGTCGCAAGAGTTTGAGCCACTGAATTTTGAGAAGAAACAAAAATCTTCTACATTTGTTCGACGGTTTCCACGGTTTATACACCCCTCCCCTCCAAAGTTTACACCACCTTCCCTCCCATCGGATAATGATTTTACCCCACCTTCATTTAGATTACTAAGTTCAGAATCACAATCACAAGAAGATGAGTTAAAAAAGTTCTGTGATATTGCTCTAAATATTGGAGATGGAGTTGAAGTTGTGGAACCACTTGTTGTTGAACCGATTTCCTCATTGCCACCAAAAGAACCAGTGCACATTACAAGAGCAATGCTTAAGAGAAAGAGAGTTGAATCACAAATTTTCAAATATCCTTTCCTTCAGAGAAGTATTATAGTTGCTGGGAATTTGAATTAAGTTGAAAAAGATGTATTGGAATATGTATTTTCAGAGTCATTTGATGAAAGGTATGATTTTTCTAACATTGTGTATGAATTTGTGTTAGACACTTTTTTTGTTTATAAAGTATGATTGTCGTAACTAACTTTTATCGATACATGTTTATTCAGTGAGATCCTATTCCAATGTGATAACCATAAACTTAGTCGGGCAGATTTGAAGACGGTAGTGACAGGTGACATAGTGCCTAAATCTGTCATACATGCTTGGTGTTTCATTTTGAACGAAAGTGAAACACGTAGAAACACTTGATTCACCATATAGGGTGTATCTCCCGCAAACCGATGAAGAAGTAAGTTTTTATAATAATCTGACGATATTCTTGGGATTACTCATGTTTATCTCGTTTGCAGTCATACTCCGCTACATTTTCTTATAATTTTTTTTCTAATCACCAGGATCCCCTTATTGCTACTCATACTACCGGCATTAATCACAATTTTGCGGGAGCAAATCTCGTAAGTAAATATTTGCGTTTTAAACCTAAAGTTTTTATTCAATGTGCCAGTTTACTATTATTTTTAAACTGCAAGTTTTCTGACTTTTTAACATGAAATTGCAGATTTTTGTTCCAATACTCTCTGAGACGCCATTTGTGTTTTGTTTTAACTTCATAGCAATGAAGTTGGAAATCCTGCATGTGATGAAGCCAAAATCTGTCAATTATACAACAATTATTGAGTCTACGGTATGACCTGTAAAGTCCTTTTCTGAATGTCATATTTATTTTGGTTTGCTAAAAAATTTTGCCAAATGCAGGTACAATTTGTTATGAATTGCTTGGTCCGAAACAAGATTCCATCTATACAAGATGTCAAGAATCTGGTGAGAGAGGAGTATATTCCGAAATCAAATATGGGTGATGGAGTTGATTCTGGGATTTATCTCATGCGTTTGTTGGAGAAGTACAGAGGCACTAGAAAGGGTTTCCCGTTGGGTCTAAATGATGTATGTTATGATTTCATATAGTATACATCTAGCTACCTAGATACAATTCAATCAATTTGCTAGTCTATAATGTTTAAGATATATTCCAATTTGTGTCTAGACACATGTAATGCTTAACATATATTCCAATTTGTTTTGTAGCACAACCAAGTTAAGCTTTTTGCTGCAAGAGTTTGCTTTCAGATTTGTTGTTTCGACGGTAATAAACTGAAGGATAAACTCTTATCAAAAGCTGGATCTTTGAGTTTTGATACGAGGTATCCCTCTATTCCTTTGAGTAAATATAATCATAAATTACTTTCTAATGAAGTTGTAAAGTTCTTGATAAATTTAATTTTTTGTTTTGTCCCTTATTTTTTCTAGATTTGAAGCAGTTCACCAAGAGTTCCAAATGAGAAGGCAGTCACAACATCAATGTCAACGTCAACTCACAGTCACGGAACTTCTTGTTGTTGTAATGAAAAGGGGTAAAGGCATCGAGTAAGTTGTGAAATCGATAACATATTTGCACAATTAAATTTTGTTGATGCACTTTTATGTTCTAATTATATTCATTTACAGTTTAGACGAGACTCTTGTGAATACTGAGTGGATGGGAGTGTGTCGAAAAGGAATGCAAAGTTTGCAAAATCGGCACTGGATAATGGATTTGGTAAGTTTTCCTAGACCTTTATTAGTATTATTATTATTATTTATACTAATCTTTTTGTGATATTTAGAACATGATCATTTATATGTAGGTGCTTGATATGTATGGTGTGTTGTGCACATATGATAGAACTATTATTCTCTACTTGCCAACAACAGTCCAGGTAGAAAATTAAGATTCAGATTCGAAAATGCAAGTTTTTCAGATTAAAAAAATGCATTTTTATACATGTTGATTCAGATTTGAAAATGCAGTTTTTCAGATGTATTAGTCCTCAATATCTAAACAATTTTATAATTTTCAGTTTGCTAAGCCCGTATTAACGCCTCAGAAAGGAAATATTGTCTGGTGCCCTCATCTTAAGATGCACTACAAGCCTGAAAATGGAGAAACTATTGAAAAGGTAAATTTGTTGGGAATCTACTGGAAAAGTTGTTTTGGCGTTGGGTTGAATGTCATTGTATGACTTTTGCTGCTATGACATTGGTAGGTGTTTTTCACAATTGGCAAAAATGGTAATCATTGGTTAGCTTGTGTGTCGGACCTCAAGAAACAGGAAAACTATATCTTGGACTCATGCAAGCCAAAGTTAGAAAAAACAGATGATATTGAGGAGTATAATTCTTATGTGGAGGATATTGTATGGCCCCTACCTTTTTTGTTATATTTTTGCATTTTTATTATCAGTTAGGATGAAATTATTTTATTACTATTTTTGATAAGTTGTTGTCATTCAAAGGTGTTCCATGTTACAAGAGTTACAATCATCTTAAGGGCATCATCTTGTTTACTACTGTTGTTATCAATGTACCTCAGCAAGAAAACAAGTAAGTTTTCTAAAAAAACCTTTATTTATTAGCCTGAAAATGGATGCAATTTTTTAGTCTAATAATCTTAACTGTATGTGTAGTTATGATTGCGGACTATTTGTTATAAAGTTTCTGGAGGGTGCAATACACGATAGGAAATTATGGGAGGACCAAAACTATTTCAAAGTAAGCTTGCCAAATTAGCTAAATGTCAGTTTTTCATTTCTCTATTTATCGTATTCTATCAGTTTTTCATTTCTCTAAAAAATCCTTTATTTAATTTGCAGAATATGATTGCTTATCGTCGACACAATATGTTGAAACTACTCAAGTGGGAGAAAAATACTGCAAAGTTAATTTTTGAATATGTGGAACTGATAGATATATATATGTAGCTGAGATAGAATACATTAGTAGGGTACACAATCTTAAATTGCTGTATAGACTTCTTTCAGTGTGTAGATACACACCCCCTGCTGTGTGGATACACCTATCTGGTTGTGAGGTTACAGTTCTTGGGGCTGTGCAGATATATCCCAGCTGCTGCTTGGATACACACCTGCAGCTGTCTGCATACACACCTGCAGCTGTCTGCATACACACCGGCAGAATGTGCGGTTACGCATTGTTGTCTGTCTAGATACATATATCAGAATGTGCGGTTACACATCTCTGGCTGCATACACACCTGTTAGTAATTTCTGTAGTGCGGTTACGCATTGTTGGCCGTCTTGATACACATATCAGAATGTGCGGTTACACATCTCTGGTTGCATACACACCTGATAGTAATTTATGTAGTAGTTTATAGTTAGTTATCCATGTTCGTCTTTAGTTTTTATTTCCACTATCACCAAATGTCTCTCCACTAGTTTTAGAGTTCCTTTCCCTTCATCCTTTCTTGTCCTCAGATTGATGTCTCATTTGATCGATTTTCATCCTGATTTTTTTCTTGACATATGCTCATATGTTCAAGCCATTTAACTATATTGAAAAGTGTCTCAGTGTGTACTGAAGTGGACCGAAGTGTAGGAATCGGTCGTTTTTGAATCATGTACAAATTTACAAATCATTTGGGTGATCTACAAGATAGTCTGATTATGCATATGTCATCAACTATATATAAATGGCATATTTTACCTTCTCATCCTTGAGACGTTTACATTTTTTTGTGCCTTCATATATGTTGGGAGGAAAACAAACACAAATATTCGTGTTCGGCGGTTTTACACAAATTTATTGTAAGACGGAATCTTTAAATCACTTTTGTTTAGCTACTAATAGAGTTTGTGTTTAGATCGGTTTTACAACTATATTAGTGTAAAATCATTTTACACAAGTCTAACTCCCACTTGCCATTGATTATTAACAACCTCGTGGTTATATTCCGTGGATACACACCTGCAACTAGTGTGGATACACATCTCTGGCTGTTTGGATACACACCCACTGGTGTGTGAATACACAGCCCCGGTTTCGCAGATACACATCCCTACTGTTTTGTAAGCACTTATGTGCCGGAGATGTTAATTTTATTTTACATATAAAATTATTTTAAACTAACTTAACGTTACTTTTTTCATGTTTTATTACCAGGTGAGTTCGTAGATGGGAGTGTGTTTTGAGGATGTGTTGTGCGTAGTGAAATGTAATTTAATTTAATGGTGTTGTGTTCAAACATTCCAGGAACATTTTTGACTGAATTGTTTTTGTTCATCAAATGTAATTTTGTTTCAATCCTTTTTCAATGTATGGCTACTATTAATACTATTCAGTTATTAAATTCCTATTAATACATCTTGCGGTTGTTGCGCGGGTACACATTACTGGTTGTACACTGCTTGTTGGGGTACAGATACACCCCAGCTGTTGTGTGGATACACACCCGTGGCTGTGTGGATACACACCTGCATCTGTGTGGATACGCATTGTCGGCTGTCTGGATACACATCCATGGCTTTGTGGATACACATACCCGGCTTTGTGGGTACACAGCCCCGGTTTTTGGGATACACATAATACCCTTCAAGTAGTTTATTAAATTCCTGTAACAAATAAAGTAAATTTAATTTGTAGGGGAGCAAACTTTTAACAAGTGCATATATTTTTCATCCAACAAGCCTCTACCCTTACCCTTTTCAAATGGACCTAAATTTAAGACCCCTCCGGCCGCTTTACAAGGTATCCCAGTGATTGTAATCCTAATTTTTTGTCCCCATTTATGATAAACTCTTTGTTCCTACAATGAGAAAACTCACTAAAATCCCTTCCTGAATAAATACCCTTCAAAGGATCGGGATCGGGTTAGGGTTATCGATTATAACAATTGTTGTTGCTGCCTTCATCGAGACAAAGAGTGTGCATGTCGCAAGTAGGAATGGACTTATTGATGTTCCCAAGGGTGTTCTCTCACAATATATGATTATGGTGCCATAGGAATTGGGGGATGAGTAGCGCTATCATATCACTTGTGCAAGAGATTACTTCAAGGAACGTCATTCGCTCATACTGATTAACACCACATGCAACATTGAAGATACGAGAAAAACTACACCAACTCACTATTCCCATTATTTCATCAATTTTTATAAAATAAAGAACTTAATCTTCAATTTGTATTAATATTTTTTTTTTTAATTATGTGTGTCACACCTCGACTTTTGAGGGTACATAATAAAAGTTTGTATAATAATCGAGAAGCAAATTGTTTGAACAGTAAACGTGATACATTAGACAACCAAACCATTGCGACTATATGGATCCAATATGCGTTAATTAAACATACTTCTTAGAAGTCTTTACTTACTAGTAAGACCACTATTTAAAGTAAAATACAACATACTTCTTAGAAGTCTTTACATACTAGAAAGTTTTTAGAATACTTAATACAACTTAAACTTTTTCTAGCTGAAATCAATTTGGACTCACTTTTGAGTGGCTCGACTTGGGCAATTCCTACTATCATGATGAGTCATTTCACCGCAAGCACGACATTTCCTCAAGGGCTTTGCATTTTCTTGTACTGCCTTTTCCTTGTTTGAAGTAATCCGTCTTCCTGATCCCTTATTCTTACACTTTTCGGGTGGTAGAACACTAGCTTCAGACGGTATTTTCGAGCCAATAAGCATCTCAATTTCAGCTTTCTTGTTTTTTTTCTTCCCGCGCTTAACTGAAATCATCAATTTCTCGTTGAAACCACGAAGAAGTTCAAGCAGCTCATCACCAAGTTCCTCATTATCTTCAACAAGCGAAACTGAAGTAAATACTTCCGACCACAATTCACTTATCTTACTTTGTTGGTTTTCTATTGACATACAATCAGCTAGGAGGGTTGTCATAACAACATTAAAAATGGGACGACAAGTTGCATATTTGCCCCATCTGTCTAATAGATACTCCGTAGGGATATCATCAAACCCTCTATCTTTTAACACCCACAGAACATGCTTACAAAGTAACCCAATTCTTTCAAACATATTACACGAACAAGAAAACTTATTACCACTTAAATCAACTGTGTATACCTTGTCTTTCTCGCGGTCCATTATTGAAATATGCTCATTGTTGTCTTCAGTTGTCCTCGGTGAAAGACCACAAGTAAAACACGCAGCTTGGAGTTCTTCTTGAAATTGATAAAAAATAGTGGTGGTGTAAAATTCAGAGGTTTTTTTTTTCTAGAAGGAGAGGTGTTGATAATTTTGAAGAAGAGTTCTTATCATCGGCAGTCACCTTAGCATATTTCCAACGCTGCGCATCCATAGCCGATTGGAAACGCATCCAAAACTCAACAAGAGTGAGCTGCGGGTTTGTGAAATTTCCAAAGAAGCTATTTTCAGATTCTGACCTTGATGTTGTGCGCATAATCCCACCAAGATATATGTCTCTGAAGTAGGCAGGAATCCAACTTGAATGAATGTCAAACATTGACTTCAGCCACTCATGATCAAAAAGCTCATACGAAGAAAGGATTGATTTCCATCTCAATTCGAATTCTTGTGTATCAATCTCTCCATCCCAAACAATAGAATTTATTTCCTTCAAAAAGCTTGTGTTTTGGCAAATTGTCGGCCCGACTTTGTCTGGCAACTTTTTCATTATATGCCACATGCATAATCGGTGTTGTGTTTTGTCACCAAACACATCTTTTACAGCTT
This sequence comes from Silene latifolia, assembly GCF_048544455.1. Classification (NCBI taxonomy): domain Eukaryota; kingdom Viridiplantae; phylum Streptophyta; class Magnoliopsida; order Caryophyllales; family Caryophyllaceae; genus Silene; species Silene latifolia. Next base: position 27,982,627 of record NC_133538.1, read on the forward strand.
GATTGATGCCTTTGCATTGGTCAGTTATAATTGTAGTAGGATAGCAATCACCCATAGCCTTCACAAAATTCTGAAATAACCAGGTAAATGATTCTCCATCTTCCTTTCTTAACAAACCACCCGCAAAAGTGACGCATCTTTTATGGTTGTCCACACCAATGAACGGACAAAACATCATTTTATATTCATTGAAGTTATAAGTAGCATCAAAAGAGACGGCTTCCCCAAAAAGGGCATAGTTTTTAATTGAGATTGGATCGGCCCAAAAAACCTTACTTAGTCTTTTTTCATCATCCACCTCAAAGTCGAAATAAAATGATGGAGACATAGCCTTTTTTTGCATGAAAGTTTCCAATAAAATCTCAGCATCATATTCCTTGATATATTTCTTAACATCACTTGAAAAGTTTTTGAAATCTTCTAACGAAGCCCCAACATTTTTGTACCCATTTACATATTCCTTAAACATTCTAAAGGAATCCACTGGACCATGATTTACCCTTGAATTATCCATGATCATTTTCTTGTGAAAGAGATTCAAATTCCTAGATTGTTTCATATGAACCATTGTAGTCAAAAACCATTGCGTGTGTGTGTACCTCAACAAAATCATAAATTTGGTATTCACCGGTGTCAATTCTCTTAAAACTAACCTTAGCTTCACATCCTGTTCTCGTAACAGTCCTCTTTCTTTTAGTCCCCTTGTTCCTACTTTTGCCTTCTTTATTACACACACATCGCTTGTGTGTAACAATCCCATTAACCAATTTTGTTGAATCTAACCTTGGAATAAACCCACAAACTTTTGCATATTTGTTGTAAAAATCTATTCCATCTTCCAAATTTGAAAACATCATACCGTTGATTGGTTTTAGATCTTCTGGACAGCTTGGGAATCCAAAAATTGTGTTTTCAGAACCAACTTGTGGGGTTTCTACAAGACAATTTAACCAAAAGGTTGTTATTTTTAAGGCAAGTACATTATATTAGTGAAATCAAACCTTGTAAATGAACAAACCACAATTTTTTTACCTGGTGCATTAGTCAATGGAATCATAGGAGGTATATCATTGTTCATTAGAGCATCAACATTAGAAGCAACTATACTGTCTGCACAGGAAATGACACACAGGAAAACGCATTATGTTCCAAAGATTACTAAAATCAAGAAAAATATAGTCCATAGGTACACATTACTATGATATTAGATACATGCTTACGCTACATTTTGCGTACCTGTTGCATCTGTCAAGGGAAGTACAACCAGTATATCTGAGGCATGGACATTAGTAGCAGGTATACTATCTGCACAGGTACACATCTCATTCAAATTAGATACAATAATTCATATGTCACTATACATCAACAATTTGTGCAGAGAGAAAGAAGTTTGCGATTTTCAAACTGCTAAACATTCATCCAAAAATTTTCAAATGCTATACTAGCTTAATTTTTTGAAAGACTGCTCTACGGTGCACAAAATCATAATCAGTACGAGTATTTATCACATACGGAGCACAGATTTTCCCACCCAAGCCACATTAGGTACACTGTTTTAGCTAGCCATATACACTGTTTTAGCTAGCCAGATACATTTTTTTTTCAAAATAGCTGGAATGATGTATCTAACAGCCAGAGATGTATCTTTGGCTAAGAATTTTATTCTGTCAGAGATATATCTTTTGGCCCCCATTAAACCACCCAAAAAAATACAAAAACAGTCAGAAAAATTATCCACAGCTAGAAAAATTATACAGAGGTACACATCTTTGTGATCCTAGATACACTACTTCAGTTTAGTAGATATATGTATCTGACATCCCGCAATAAGAAAAAACAGAATGTGTACCTATAACTTCTTCATCATTGATTCATCCTCTTTTCCGTTATCACCTACAACACCCGAAGCAATTTGAAATGGATCCCAAATTTAATTGAAAAAATAGTTCCCAAAAATGTATTTACAACAATAATTCATACCTGAATCAGTAGAAGATGATGAAATTATAACCATCCTAAAAATAGTATCAAAACACAAACTAAATTACCATCAAAATCTCAAAATACGATTAAAATTGGTAAACCCTAATTTAAAGAATTTCAATTTGTTCAAACCCTAATTTACGATTTAAATTTTGTAAACCCTAATCTGAGTAAAAGCTTACCTCTTAGTTTCGCATGGGATAGGAACAATAATGGCGGAAAGTAGGATGATTTGCAGCAATTGAGATTCGCGTTTCTTCGATCAAATTTTTTTTTTTTGTTGGGATGAGTTTTTAGGTGAGTGTGAGTTTTATTACAGCGCTTGAACTTTCCTTTTTAGATGGTTCGTACGGTTCGTACGATAAGCTAGTTCGTACACAACCCGCCCTATATATATATATATATATATATATATATATATATATATATATATATATATATATATATATATATATAGTTGTGTTTGTTGAAGTCGAGTTTAGAACTCGAGTCAACGCAAGTTTATTATTCAATTATGCGATGATTGACTAATGAAATTTTATATCTTATTGTAGTGTGATTAAATAATATTTAATTTAATAATTAAGCATTAATTCGTTAAATTAATCGAGGTTTTTGTATTTTTAGAGGTAGAGGTTATTTGTTGAATATATTTTACAAGGGTTATAAATTAATTAAATTGGATATTAAAGGACTCATTATATTTACATATAATGACATAATTATCACTTAAGAGTTAAGTGTATATTAATTATTAGTTTATATTATATAATTGTTATATGATTAAACTAATATTTATTTATGTAAGATAAATAAATATCTGATTCTTATAATTGTGTGACAAACATTACAAATTCAAAATTGTCCATTTTATCTTAAAGTGGCCGAAATATTATATAGTTGGACAACATTTTATTTTGTCTTTTCTTTAATCAACTATTGTTTCATGTAGTGATTTCCCTACTACCATGCTTATGACAACATCTACCCTAATCCACTCATGATCTATTAAGCATGAAAATAAAAAAAGAAAAAGTAATGGTCCACTAAGGGACATGGGGTGACCGGTTTTTGTGCTTATATAGGGCACTTTGATTGCTCAGTTTTCTTTGTTCTAATTTTGCATGGTTCTCTCTAAATTCCTACACAACCACATAATATTATTATTACATTACTAGAGTAGTAACTAAAATAATATTAAGGGATTATAATTTCTAATAATATCAAGTTAATAGCATTAGAAATATTTGGGCAAAATCTTGGGTGCAATTGATAGGAGAGTTTCTACTTTGAAACTTTGGAGGATCATCCAATTATTTATAAGCTCAAGAACAAGGTTGGAAGGAGTTCAACCTTGTGCCCATTTCCGTTTCATTATAATGTAAGGAAAAATCATTTTCTCCTTTTACCTTTTTTTCTTATATATGTTTGCATGTAACTAGATCCACAACATCTAATTTAATTAGTAACTTAGATCTATATTAGATGAGTCTAATAAGAGGGTTTATGAACCTAACAACCACTTCTTCCCTCGTAGCGAGATCCCCCACTAAAGCCAGACCCACCAGAATAAGCTCTAGCCTGGTTGTGGTTACAAAGCTTGAAGCCCGACTGGTTGCCACTTTCATTATCCGTCTTCCGTTACTCACCCACTTTTTCCTTGGCCTTCTTGGCCATATCAACCAACCTCTCTGCATGCCTCGCTCTCTCATAAACCTCTTTCTAGTCGAAAAGCACCCTAGCTGGTAGTTTATCCACGATCTTCAGCATCAAACCTCTCTCAAAACATAGAACCAAACTTAGTTGACTCAACTCCATATCCTATGTGTAGCGTGATAGTTCATTGAACTTGTGATAATACTCAGACATTGTCATACTATCAGTCGTGACAAAGGAGTCGAATTCAGCCCTCAACTTGTTCCGAACATGCTCGGGAACAAACTCGTGCCTCATAGCCTTCTTGAACTCTGTCCAAGAAATCGCGGGCTCACCCATATTCTTATAATACTCACACGCAGCCTCCCTCTCGCAGTGCCACCACACCCCAGTTTGATCCCTTAGGTAAAATGCAGCCTATTCCACTTTCAAGTCGTCCGGACAGTTAACAACCTCCAGAACGCTCTCCATCTCTCGATGCCAGTTATCGAGCAAGTTCGGTGCACCTGTACCCTCATAAGTGGTAGGGTTAAACCGGGAAACAGCGGTGCTTAGTTTGGATGCATCAACAACTACTTCCTTCTTCCCTATGTTCATTAAGGGCATAGTTAGCTCATCATTTTGTTCAATAAGGCGAGCTATCTTATCAATGCTCATCTCATCGTCTTTAGCATAAGCGGAAGATCTCCTTGGCAACATCTTGAGCTTCAATAACCAAACCAAACATAAGCACATAGCCTACGGCTCAAAATAAAACATCGTTCGGCCAAAGAGGTACTCGGTCTAGTATCCTAAGACACTTGGTCGAGTACAAGCCATTCGGTCGAGTACCTTAGGCACTCGATTGAGTATGCCAGACTCGGTCGAGTACCTTCTATGCTTGGCCGAGTGGTCACAATCCAGTAGCTACTGTAAAATCACATATACCCTCACTCGGGTCGAATTATGCTAAAAACGATTTCCAACATATTCCCGACAACTTATATGTAGTCACAAAGCCTATTCCCATGTTGCTATTCTAAGTAGTGCTAGGAAATAAACATTCAATTCATGTAACATGCCACACTATAATATATTATATCCTTCACTTTAATTCTATATAATCCACATCATGATACTTCACTCTTTCTGTAATACCCCGTAGTTTATAAGACCGATACTCGGTCGAGTAAATCGAGTACATGACCGAGTAGAGCCCACTCGACTGAGTGAGGGACCGAGTAAGACATGTAGCTCTGTAAAACATCCTGATGTTGAGTCACTTGACCGAGTGGCAGTTCATTCGACCGAGTGGAGTGTAACACCCCCATTTAATCAGGAGCCTTTAGCTAGGCTTCCTAAATAAATGAGAGCATTACCATCTCGGTTGCCCGAGGTAAATGATACATTGACAGAATAATACGAAGTATTTTAATAAACTTTAAATGAATATTGGTTTATTACATCTGTCCAAACCAAACTGAAAAATAAATAAGTACAAACACGTAGCGGAATTAAATTAGATAAGTTTATAAAATAAAATGAGCAGTCTACTAAAGTGTGCTAAACGCCTAAGGTCACGTCCAAATCATCCTCACGCAGTCCCATGCTCCCAGATCAACAGTCTCAAGCACCTGTCAGTCAATCTGCTCCCCAATAATTGGTGCATCACAGGTGTTTACAGAATACACAGTCAGCCAAATGGTTGAGTAGGATAATTAAACAACATTAAACAACCACGATATATATATATATATATATATATATATATATATATATATATATATATATATATATATATATATATATAACTTCCAAGATATCCAAAGTCAACCACATTATCCACCGGACACTAAGCCTAGGGCCTTCCATTACTCACATTATCCACCGGAGACTATGCCCTGAGCCTTCCAATATACAACCACATTATCCACCGAGACTAAGCCAGGGCCTTCAAATTCATAAACCAAACCAATCCGAATATAGCCATATGAACATGCATAACATACAACTTATAATAATAATAATAATAATAATAATAATAATAATAATAATAATAATAATAATAATAATAATAATAATAATAATAATAATAATAATAATAATAATAATAATAATAATAATAATAATAATAATAATAATAATAATAATAATAATAATAATAATAATAATAATAATAATAATAATAATAATAATAATAATAATAATAATAATAATAATAATAATAATAATAATAATAATAATAATAATAATAATAATAATAATAATAATAATAATAATAATAATAATAATAATAATAATAATAATAATAATAATAATAATAATAATAATAATAATAATAATAATAATAATAATAATAATAATAATAATAATAATAATAATAATAATAATAATAATAATAATAATAATAATAATAATAATAATAATAATAATAATAATAATAATAATAATAATAATAATAATAATAATAATAATAATAATAATAATAATAATAATAATAATAATAATAATAATAATAATAATAATAATAATAATAATAATCCAATTCAATAACCAACTAGAAGCTAACATCCACTCAACATATGAACATCCATGTAATAATCAACACAATAACAACTACACTTGAGTAGTTATCCTACCTGGCAAGCAATTACTCCAAATAAACGCAGCTAAAATCCAATTACAAGAATTCTTCAACGAAACCGTCACCTATCAATATAATAATTACCAATTACTCGTTCACTTAACCAATTAAACTAATTATAAAATAATTAAACTAACTATTCATTAATTATATTAATTATATTATTACGCAAAAAATAATTATAAACCCGTCTCAAACTAAAACAAAACCCGATCATCAATCAAACCTGTCGCCAACCCGTGTCAAAAACCCACAAACACCCTTAGCTAAACATGGTTGAATCCATGTAAACCACCACGCCAAAACACGAGTACAACACCATCTCTCGACCACCATTAACACCAGCCACCACTTCCACCATGAACCAGCACTACCAGCTACCCAGCCACCCTTCTTACACCAGCTACAACAACCTCACTCAACCTCACCACCTCACCCTAACACCCACGACCAAAAACCAACAATAACACACGACAACTCACACAACCTGCAAATTCCACCACCAGACGCCACCAGCAACCACCACCCCTGTCTCCAGTGACCCACGGTGGTCCAGCGGCAGCACCACCTCACCCAGGGTCAGGTCTCACCAACTCATGAGGTTTCTAACACACGGTTTAAGACAAACACCAAAAACACGTCAATTATTCAAAAATCCGGCAACCACCCACGCAAACCACCACCCCCTACCATCTTAACACCACCACTAGCACCGCCTATCCACCATGAACCCAACCAACCCAGGTTCGAGTCAAACAAGCCACGGGAAGTGGAATAAAATGGGTTTTATAGTGCTAATGAACAACCATCCCTTTTCTCGTAATTCCGGTAAACCACCGCCAAAGCCACCGTCTTTAACCATCCCTGACCAACCACAGTGGTCGACGCAACCCCAAGTACCACCCTAAACAATACCAGGTCATTTACGACGTAATACGGGTTCGAAACCATATAAAACACATCTAGGACCACCCATGAAAACCCCATTCAAACGCCTCTCTCACGTCGGTCAATGGTGGTTAACGGTGGGTCCGGTCACTCCCTGGTGGTCCACGGCCAAGGTCAAGGTCAAAGCAAATCATACGATGGTCTAGAACGCGAGTTATAATAGTTATAAAATCAATACATTATATTATAAGACGGTCTTACCTTAAGACGATAACAAAGCTTATTCCTTTTCTTTTCTTCTAGATCTCCATCTCTCTCTATAATTGTGAGCTATTGTGTTTATGAATTTTCTGAGTAAATAAAGGTCTATGTCTTCTATTTATAGTGACAAGGTAATCTTATAGGAAAGTATTAGGAAACGTCATATAGAAGGGTATTAGGAAACTATAATTATATTACATATTACTACCAATTATATTACTATTATTATTATTATTATTATTACTATTATTATTATTATTATTATTATTATTATTATTACTATTATTACTATTATTATTATTATTATTATTATTATTATTATTATTATTATTATTATTATTATTATTATTATTATTATTATTATTATTATTATTATTATTATTATTATTATTATTATTATTATTATTATTATTATTATTATTATTATTATTATTATTATTATTATTATTACACGAGTACATGGCACAATGTACACGGCCCAACATCCAATCCCGACTCATTCATTATTTTATTATATCATTCCGTCTTACTCACTATTATTAATTATAAGTGTCATAATTAATTATTAAAATGCTGAAATCGTAAATATAAATTCCATCAAATTACGGGGTATTAAAGTCTTCTCTCCTTAACAAGAGTTCGTCCCCGAAGTTCACCCATACTACCCAAAAGACACCATTCAGGTTAAAAGAAACACTAACATTATTAATTAAAGATAACCAAACTTATTAAGCACACTTTGGAAACTTAGGAGTATTACATTCTACCCTCCTAAAAACAAACTACGCCCCAAAGTTTCATAATAAACATCATGTGAGAGCATCATGGAAGCACATTAACAAGGTCCAAGAAATGATAAACAATTTCTTTAAAACTTTGGCATAAAACTTAAATTTTCAAGGATCAGAAAATATGTTGCAACATTCAAAAATCATTAATAAATAATCTCTTAACCATTATTTGATTACTTATACTTTTTAGAAAGTACAGAGTGTCAACAAATCATGAGAGAAAGAATCAAGTCCAAAGCTTATAAGGTCAATTTATAATGAATTTTACAACTTGTTTGGTCCAAACAGAAATTTAACAGCTAATTGTCAGAAACTTAGGTCATATTGAAGAAATCGCCATAAAATATAGAGACATCAAGATTTAACGTGGCCTATCAATTTGAAAACATATAAACAGTGGAGTTGGAATCATATATAAACGATAAGTACATTTTTAATGGCAAATTCTAAAAAAACATTGGTCGAAAACATGACTGTACAGGAACATTCTAATCACTGTCCATTAAAACATCTCTTACTCTTAAACCGTAAATCATTCAGGTTACTTTATAACACCCTCATTTATTCAGGAGCCTTTTGCCACGCGTCCCAAATAAATGAGAGCGTTACCATCTCGGTTGCCCGAGGTAAATGATACAAAGACGGAATAATCCAAAGTACTTTAATAAACTTTATATAAATATTTGTTTTATTACATCTGTCCAAACGAAACTGAGAAATAAATAAGTACAAACACGCAGCGAAATTAAATTAGATAAGTTTATAAAATAAAATGGAACAGTCTACTAAAGTGAGTTAGACGCCTAAGGTCACGGCCAAATCATCCTCACGTAGTCCCATGCTCCCAGATCAACAGTCTCAAGCACCTATCAGTCAATCTGGTCCCCAATAATAGGTTCATCACAGATGTTTACAGAATACATGGTCAACCAAACAGTTAAATAGGATAATTAAAAAACACTAAACAACCACGATGTATATATATAACTTCCAAGATATCCACAGTCAACCACGTTATCCACCAGAGACTAAGCCTGGGGCCATCCATTATTCACGTTATCCACCAGAGACTAAGCCAAGGGCCTTCCAATACACAATCACGTTATCCATCAGAGACTAAGCCTGGGGCCTTCTAATTCATAAACCAAACCAATCCAGCATATAGCCATCTAAACATGCATAACATACAACTGATAATAATATTCATCCAATTCAATAACCAACCAGAAGCTAACATCCATTCAACATATGAACATCCATGTAATAATCAACACAATAACAACTACAGTTGAGTAGTTATCCTACCTGGCAAGCAATTACTCCAAATAAACGCAGCTAAAATCCAATTACAATAATTCTTCAACGAAACCGTCCCCTATTAATATAATAATTTGCAATTACCAATTACTCAATTCATTTAATCAATTAAACTAATTATAAAATGAACAAACTTAGTATTCATTAATTATATTATTACGCAAATTAATATTTATAAACTTGTCTCAAACTAAAACCAAGCCCGATCATCAATCAAACCCGTCACCAACCCGTGTCAAAACCCCACAAACGCCCTTAGCTAAACACGGTTGAATCCGTGTCAACCACCACGCCAAAACCCGAGTACAACACCCTCTCTCGGCCACCATTAACACTAGTCACCACGTCCACCGTGAGCCAGCACCACCATCCACCCAACCACCCTTCTTACACCACCTCACTCAACCTCACCACCTCGCCCTAGCACCCACGACCAACAACCAACAATAACACGCAACAACTCACATAACCCGCCAATTCCACCACCACACTTCACCAGCAGCCACCACCCCTGTCTCCACTGACCCACAGTGGTCCTTCGGCACGACCACCTCACCCACGGTAAGCTCTAACAAAGTCATGATGTTTCTAACACACGGTTTACGACAAACACCCATAACCCGTCAATTATTCGAAAATCTGGAAGCCACCCACGCAAACCACAACTCCCGACCATCCTAACACCACCACTAGCACAGCCTACCTACTACAAACGCACCCAACTCAGGTTCAAGTCAAACAAGCCATGGGAAGCGGTATAAAACGGTTTTTATCGTGCTAAAGAATAACCATCCCTTTTCTCGTAATTCCGGCTAACCACCGCCAAAGCCACCGTCTTTAACCATCCCTGACCACACACGGTGGTCGACACAACCCACGGTACCACCCTAAACAATCCCAGGTCAGTTACGACTGAATACGGGTACGAAACCATAAAAAACACATCCACGACCACCCATGAAAACCCCCTTCAAACTCCCCTCTCCCGTCGGTCAATGGTGGTCAACAGTGGGTCCGGTCACTGCCTGGTGGTCCACGGCCAAGGTCGAGGTCGAAGCAAGTCATACGATGGTCTAGAAAGCGAGTTATAAGAGTTATAAAATCAATACATTATATTATAAGACGGTCTTATCTTAAGCGGATAACAAAGCTTATTTCTCTTCTTTTCCTCTAGATCTCCCTCTCTCTCTCTCTATAATTGTGAGCTACTGTTTTTATAAATTTTATTAGTAAATAAGGGTCTATGTCTTCTATTTATAGTAACAAAGTAATCTTATAGGAAAGTAATAGGAAAGGTCACATAGAAGGGTATTAGGAAACTATTATTATATTACATATTACTACCAATTATATTACTACTACTGTTATTATTATTATTACACGAGTACACGGCCCAATGTACACGGCCCAACATCTAATCCCCACTCATTCATTATTTTATTATATCATTCCGCCTTACTCACGATTATTAATTATAAATGTCATAATTAATTATTAAAATGCTCAAATCGTAAATATAAATCCCATCGAATTACGGGGTATTAGATGGACCTTCACTCGACTAAGTGAACCGAGCACTCGACCGCGTACCATGTCGTTGTCCATGTTTACACTGTAATCTTGTGGTAAACCTTATCCCTTATTTCACTCCTACCTTATCCTCAAACTCCCTCAAACACTCACAACTCTCTAGATGTTGGAGCTTGTGTCCTCCACAGTCAGTGTGATAACGTGTATAAATCTCTTATGGTTCACAGGGTATACTTAGTATTTTATCAGTTGATTAACGTTTATTAATAACGGTTGGCATGCTAGAAGTTTGACGTTATTATCATAATGATGGCGGTGATCAACTGGTCCCTAAAAGTCACACCTAAAGGATGTGTTTGAGAGATGTGATTATATGAAAATATAATCACATTGAAGCCTTATATGACTAAAAGGTTAGTCCATGTTTTTGACTAAAAGGTTAGTCAAAGTGATGATGAGATGATTATTTAATACAATTAAATAATATTAGCTGAGACGAATTAATTGTTAATTCGTAAATTGAATATAAACTGTTATATTTAATTATTGTATATAATGTTAGCTTAAACGAATTAAGATGTTAATTCGTAATTAAACGTAAACGGTTATATTTAATTAGCAAATTATAAATATGTTGTATTTATAGTTAATGTATATATTATGCGAAATTGTCATAATAAATAATTACAGACCGGTATTAATAAATCGACTACAAGCTGTTGTGTGTGGACTTATTAAATACGTTACGACATTAATGACAATTGAAATATATACACATTTTATACAATATTAGAATAACCGAAAATAAGAAGATATTCTCCTTATTTTTTTCGGTTGTTACACGAAAATTGGAAGGAAAAAATCTTCCCTTATTCTCCTCCTTTTACACAGTTAAGAGGAGTGAAAGGGGATCATTTTTTACTCACTTCTTTTTGACCTAATTCTCTCATCACTCAAAAACGCTAAAATTATTAGAAATTAGGGTTCATTTTTCATGGACATAAAGATGTCACACAATTTTAAGCCATCATCTTAGTTTATTAATTCTCGCATGCTAGATATTAGTTCACTTAAAATGAATTAAAATAAAGTTGATGGGATCTTCCTCTATAACTAAAATTGAGACTACTCTTTATAAGGGCAAACAACTATGAATCCTTTCTTCGTCGGTAGGCATATAGGACCTTACTCTCCAAGTGACCCTTTCTACGTTGGGTAAGTAGTTTTTGTTGACTTATTTTACCTCAACATTATAATCCGAAGAGTTTCTCGTGATTATGATGGACTAAAGATAGAATTTACAGAAATTTATCAACCAAGAATTCTAACAGTAGAATTAGCCAAGAGGCTGGCTTATCAATTTACAGATAATTGAGTCTTGGGATCATTTATATAATTCTTGAGGGAGGTCAATTATATAAATGCTTGAGTCTTCGCTTATAACAGTTTTGCATTAGACTTAAATCATAACGATGAGTACGCTTATTGTGTTTTTATTCTTCTTTTCGCAGTGTAGAAATCGTTTTATATTGATAATACTGCTTATAACAAATGGCTGGAAATAATGATATCCTTATGCCAAGTGCCACACTTGCACGCGAGTTCTGGCTCAAAACTTTCATGGACCACATGAATCAGTCCACCCGACTGAAGAATGACGGGTCCAACTTTGCGGACTGGGAGGCATCATTAAGGAATGCTGCCATTGCTGACGGTAAGCTCAAGTACTTAACTGAGCCAATACCGCCAAACCCAGGCCCCAATGAAAGAGCTAACGAGTCACTTGCTTATAGTGACTTCGTCATGGAAGCGGGTGTGATAAAGAACGTACTCATCTTTGCAATGGAAACCAATTTTCATAGACGCTTCATTGCCTAAGGTGCAAATAAGATTTTCACCAAGCTAACTAACGAGTCCACAAAATCACAAAGAATCGTTACTTATGAGCATACCTGTCGCTTCTTTGATGCGAAACTCCAGAAGGGCCAACCGGTTAGCCCACACATTCTTATAATGATTAAGAATGTCGAGAAACTGGAGGCACTTGATTGCAAAATCAGTGAGAGCATAGTCATTGACCGTATGCTTCATTCACTTCATGATGGTTTTGCCCTTTTCAGGGCAAATTACTACATGAATGACATGAAGAAAAGTCCTCATGAGCTACACTCACTTCTCGTACAGACCAAGAAGGATATGAAATTGAGTGGGAGCATGAAGCAAGATGTTCTCATGATTTCCAACAAGAATTAGGGTAAGGGCAAAGCTCACGGCGACCTAACTGTAGGAAAACCAAAGTTTAACAAGTCAGGAAACGGTAAGAGTGGGCCTGGTGAGACTAGTGGCTCACAAGGCAAGGCAAAGAGCAAGGACGGTAACGTTGAATGCCACCATTGTCACAAGACTGGACATTGGAGGAGGAACTGTCCCGTGTACCGTGAGGACATAAAAGCAGGTCGCGTCACTCCTGTTGGTATGTCATCTTATATTCATATGATTGAGATTAACCATGCAAGTTTCGGAACTTGGGTACTTGATCTTGGTTGTGGTTCTCATCTCAATAATCATTTGCGGGGCCTAAAAACATCAAACCCCTCGCAAAGGGTCATGTGGACTGCGAGTCGGGAATGGAGCACGAGTTGTCTGCGGTCTCAATGGGAACATACGTAATCCGGCTCCCTAGTGGTTTTGAGTTATATTTATATAATCACACTATGTACCCAGTTTATCTAAGAATATTATTTCTGTTTCCGTACTTGATAAAGACGGTTTTTCATTTTCAATAAAGGACAATAGCTGTATTTTCTCTTTTAATGAAATGGTTTATGACAAAGCAGTTTCCATGAATGGAATTTATATCTTAGATCAAACCACAGATATATTACATGTTAATAATAAGAAATTAAAGGTTGGTGACAAAGATCAAACTTATCTATGGCATTGTCGAATGGGACACATAAATGAAAAACGTGTAAAGAAACTCATTGAAAGTGGAACTATTTCCACATTTGATTTCTCATCATTTGGCACGTGTGAATCATGTCTTATTGGCAAAATGACTCGAATTTCCTTCAAAGGTGTTGGAATGCGCGCTAATGACCTAATAGGACTCATACATACTGATGTATGTGGACCTATGTCAATCACCGCAAGAGACGGCTATAAATATTTTATCACTTTCACGGACGATTTGAGTAGATACGGATATGTCTATTTAATGAAGTATAAAAGTGAGTCTTTTAAAAAATTCAAGGAATACCAGAATAAGGTTGAGAATCAACTGGGAAGAAAGGTTAAAGCACTCCGTTCAGATCGAGGTGGCGAATATCTTTCAAATGAGTTTGATCAACACCTTAAAGACTGTGGAATAGTTTTACAGTTAACTCCACCTGGAACACCTCAATTAAATGGTGTGTCCGAACGGAGAAATCGAACACTACTTGATATGGTTCGATCCATTATGAGTCACACGGTAGTACCTGATTCATTATGGGGCTTTGCTCTTTTGTCAACTGCTCTTATACTTAACCGAAGTCCATCTAAAGCTGTCGACAAGACTCCATATGAAATGTGGAAGGGAACGGTCCCTAACTTGTCCTTTATTCGGGTTTGGGGCTGCGAGGCTTATGTCAAGTGGAGACACGAGGATAAGCTTGGCCCGCGATCGGTCAAGACATACTTTATTGATTATCCAAAAGGAATGTTTGGTCATTACTTCTATTCGCCTACCGAACATCGAGTTTTTGTTGCGGCTAGTTCAAAGTTCTTAGAGAGAATTTCTCGAGAACAAGTCAAGTAATAGAACCTTCGAGCTGTCGGAGATTCAAGAACCAACAACCGAGGAACAGATGAAGGAAGTTGTTCCTTCAACTAATGATACGGTTAATATTCCTCATGAACCTAGGAGGTCGGGTAGAGTCTCTAATCCTCCAGACAGATACATTAGTATGGTCGAGGAAAATGACGTTTTGCTCCTAGAGAGTAATGAACCCGCTACCTATAAAGGTGCCATGACTTGTTCCGACTCTAAGCTATAGCTTGAAGCCATGCAATCCGAGATGAACTCCATGTATGAGAATGACGTATGGGATCTTGTTGATTTACCTAACAAGGTACGACCTCTTCAGTGCAAATTGCTTTACAAAATAAAGCATTCTATAGACGGGCAATCAGATACCTATAAGGCACGACTAGTGGCAAAAGGTTTCACTCAAGTGCTTGGATTGCATTATGATGAAATCTTTGCACCCGTAGTTATGCTGCGTTCCATTCGGATAATCTTAGCGATTGCCGCTTTTCATGACTATGAAATTTGGCAGATGGATGTGAAAACCGCCTTCTTAAATGGTTATTTGGAGGAGGAATTGTACATGGTACAACCCAAAGGTTTCATAGATCCTGAAAATCCTAAGAAAGTGTGCAAGTTTAAACGTTCCATTTATGGACTTAAGCAAGCTTCTCGGAGTTGGAAACATCGGTTCGACCAGGTGATAAAAGAGTATGGTTTCACTCGATCGGTCGAGGAACCATGCTTATATATCAAGTCGAGTGGGAGCAAGATTGTTTTCTTGATATTCTATGTCGATGACATACTCTTGAATGGGAATGACATTCCTCTCTTATCTTCGGTAAAAGGATGGTTGAAGAACCATTTCCAGATGAAAGATCTGTGTGAGGCACAACGCATATTAGGAATCCGTATCTATCGAGATAGATCACGACGGATGTTATCACTGAGTCAGGAGTCTTATTTAGATAAGATTCTTGAAAGGTTCAGCATTACCAACTCCAAGAAAGGGAACCTTCCAATGACGTCTGGGATGCATCTGAGCAAGTCTCAGTCACCCAAGACACCTGAAGGGGTTGAATGCATGAGTCGTGTTCCTTATGCATCAGCCATAGGATCAATCATGTATGATATGATATGCACACGTCCAGACGTGGTATATGCATTGAGTATGACGAGTCGGTACCAAGGCAATCCAGGTGAAATACACTAGATGGCTGTTAAAAACATCCTTAAGTACCTACGGAGGACTAAGGATTGGGTATTGACTTATGGAGGAGATACTAAGCTATGTGCAATCGGTTACGCATATGCTAGCTTCCAAACAGATCGAGATGATTTGAAATCTCAGTCTGGATTTGTCTTTACTCTTAATGGTGCTGCGGTCAACTGGAAGAGTTCCAAACAGGAAGTTATAGCAGATTCTACTACTGAATCCGAGTACTATGCCGCTTCAGAAGTAGCAAAGAAAGCTATATGGATGCGTCAATTCTTACAAGGACTAACCATATTTCCTAGTTCGAATGACCCAATCACCATCTATTGTGACAATAGAGGTGCCATCTTCCAGGCCAAGGAGCCTAAGTCTAGCAACAAGTCTAGACATGTACATCGGAAGGCTCACCTGATCCGTGATTACGTGGAGCAAGAAGAGATAATGATTGACAAGATTACTTCAGATGACAACATCGCGGACCCTTTCCCTAAACCATTGAAATATGATAAGAATGAAGAGCACGTTATTTCCATGGGAATTAAACGTGTTCCTGAGTTGTACTAGTTGCTTTTGGATTCGATACATTTTCTTTTTCCATATGCTATTTATAACTTCATCGTATTATTTCATATTTTGTTTTTCATGTGGATTGTACGACAACATTGATTGCCACAAAGTGAACTGAATTACATTATATTTGTTTCGGTCCGTAATCGCCTACATGAGATGATAACTTTGGCTATTATATTGTAAAGTTGATTGATGGTGGGTTCAACGAGCCATAAGTTAAACGGTTGGCTGATCGATCACAGATGCGAGTTATAACAATACCTCGTAGGACATTGTGACAACGTAACGGAGTCCTAAATGTTTAAAAACATTCGGTGCCAGGTCGTGGATTGGACGTCCATTGTGTTCCTAGAGTCGATTCTTTTGACTATCGACTGTCTCTTGAGATTAAGGCAGTTTTTGGGTGACTTTGGTTTCTTTCTCATGGTCGACCGTAACAGGAGGCTAAGCAGATTTTTACTGGGTCATTTCATACTGTGCTTATATCTGCAGGATTCGAGTTGAAGAAAATATCAAACCTTTATCAGGTTTAGTCATTTCTCAGGGCCACTCGAGGAGTTGTAACTGAAATGCATGGCCATGCTCGAATGATGATTCGTCTATCAGTTAAGTTACTCTCTAGTCGGGAAAACCACTCTTGATTTTGATCACTTGTAAAATACGACCTTTGTGAATACGGATTTTTCAAATTTTTTTACAATGAGTGGGAGAAATTTTAGGATATGAGAATCGGTTATCGCACATACACTTGTGAGGACAAATGGGAGTTTGTTGGAGCTTGTGTCCTCCACAATCGGTGTGATAACGTGTATAAATCTCTTATAGGTTCAGAGGGTATACTTAGTATTTTATCAGTTGATTAACGTTTATTAATAACGGTTAGCTTGCTAGAAGTTTGACGTTATTATCATACTGATGGCGGTGATCAACTGGTCCCTAAAAGTCACACCTAAAGGATGTGTTTGAGAGATGTGATTATATGAAAATATAATCACATTGATGCCTTATATGACTAAAAGGTTAGTCCATGTTTTTGACTAAAAGGTTAGTCAAAGTGATGATGAGACGATTATTTAATACAATTAAATAATATTAGCTGAGACGAATTAATTGTTAATTCGTAAATTGAATATAAACTGTTATATTTAATTATTGTATATAATGTTAGCTTAAACGAATTAAGATGTTAATTCGTAATTAAACGTAAACGGTTATATTTAATTAGCAAATTATAAATATGTTGTATTTATAGTTAATGTATATATTATGTGAAATTGTCATAATAAATAATTAGAAACCGGTATTAATAAATCGACTACAAGCTGTTGTGTGTGGACTTATTAAATACGTTACGACATTAATGACAATTGAAATAAATACACATTTTATACAATATTAGAATAACCGAAAATAAGAAGATATTCTCCTTATTTTTTACTCACTTCTTTTTGACCTAATTCTCTCATCACTCAAAAACCCTAAAATTATTAGAAATTAGGGTTTATTTTTCTAGCAAAAATTAGGCATTTCTCAAAGTATTTTGGGTGCAACGATTAGGAGAAGACCAAGCGTAGATTTGGAAGGATTATTTACTAAGCTTGATTCTTTCTCTTTTCCTTCCACTAGTAAGTTGATACTCATCCTTTCCTTTTCTTTTTATTTTGACCAAAACCCTAGAATTAGGGGGTTTTCATGTATAATTTTAATTAGTGTTTTAATTAGTATTATGAGTAATTAATTGGTAATAATAAGGGGTTTTGTATGGTATAATAGTTTAGGATGTATTGTGATAGTATTATGTAATTTTTGTAGGATAATACGGTCTTATGAGACGGATCCTTGGTGATTTCGAGTAGCTTTTGGAGTATGCTAAAAGGTAGGTTAATCCTACTCAGTTTCAATAAGTGTAAATGGTTGCGTTGGTCATTATTATGTTGTTATTGCATTATGACATGATTGTTATGGATAATTGTTGTTAGTCTATTAGTATTGTTGGTATTTCTTCATAACATGATGATGAGTCAATAGTGTTGGTTTCATAATGTCATTGGATTTGCATTATAACATGTGGTTGTCGGCATACATAGGTATGTGGTATGATTGACATTCATGATATATGAGAAAGAGGCACAATTGGTAAGATTATGCATATTCATTGTAAAATGATCATATTGGCACATTGTGATGCATTTAGTAATATATGTGGTGGTTCAAAATTATTGGTGGTGATACTTGTTGTTGAGGAGACGTAAGACGGTTGGGAGACCGTCTTATGGTTGAGTCACCTCTTGGAGCTTCCCAGTCCAAGAGGGATGTTCGCATTAATGACTTGAGTTATGGAGGGATTCTTGTGGTTGAGGCATGACGTCTGGCAGGGGATCCGACTTGCTCTCGAGCCCGGTACCACGGACGTATTCCGAGTACCTATTTGTGAGGTGTGGTGTTGATACGTGCATTTTGTATAGTCTTTTTAGCCTATTTTAGCACGTATTTATATGTACGTTCGTACAATTTATATTGCATTTTGCCCCCGAATTGCTACTTTGGTTCATTTTGTCCGTATTGTAGAAATGAACGCGAAAGTACTGGAATCGTACCATTTTCATCCTTTTTGCATGCATTTTGAGGAGACGGGATTTTTCAGAGTGAGATCTTGCATTGGGATGCGTGAAGGAACAGTCTACGAGGCAGTCGGTCACGAGTTTGAGCTGATTTGAAGAAAGAATACTCGATCGAGCAGTTTTATCACTCGATCGAGTGGTTTCGATGGCTGGAGTTGGTCGATCGAGAAGTTTTATACTTGATCAAGAAGTGCTGGAAATTGAGGTTACTCGATCGAGTAACAATTCTACTCGATCGAGTAGATTATCTGGAGGAATGCTCGATCGAGTGGTTTCAGACTACTGGATCAAGTGATTTTGGCTGGCGTGGGCTTTCATTAGCCCGTGAACTTGTTTTAGTTATTGGATTTAGTAGTTTTTCTATTTAAGCGCACGTTAACTAGGTCATTAGCATCATATTTTATTCTATCTAAGTTTTATCTATTATTCATCTTTCACAGTAAAGACTGCGCTTCTGTTTTCCCTTCACTCTAACTTTGTTTTCGGGGTTATTTAGCTCGGATTTATTTGTTCTTTACGCCGGATTCTTGCGATTGAAATCTCTTTCTCTCTTTTTAATATTAATCTTTCTTTTATTCATCTTACTTGCTTGTTTTGCTTCCTTTTAATTTCTGCCCTAATTACCTTTTATGCAATTTGATTATTGTTTTATCTTGTTGAATATTAGTTATTTATTTGCTATTAGTATTGACAGTATTAACAGCATGACTAGCTAATCTGTTTCATGTTAGGATTAGGGGATCTACGGTAGAAATGTGACGATTTAGTGAATAGGTTAGAAACATTATTTGTGAGACTCTGTCACCATAGCAATATAACTGTATTTACCGACTTGGTTGAGTGCACGCTTCTGAGTCACCTTTTTAATCTGGTTAAATTTAATCCTGGATTGGAAGATTGGACTAAATAGAACTGCTATTATTAGTAGACTACTCTGACGAGGACGGAAGTTAAGTTAGAGGGAGTCTAGGGTAGAAAGTGGACCGGAAGGACCTTTCCATATCCGTCTCGCAGTAATTCATCTAAGTTGTTTACAGTTGAGTCACTGGACTACCGTAGTGAACCGAAATCCTGACATGTCCCCTCTCTATTGATAGTTTATTTCTATTTTCTGCCTTAATTGCTCTTTCCTTATTTCTCTTGCCTTAAAGCTTTTAGTTTAAGAAATCATATTACAACCCCCCCTCCCCCCTATTTGTGACCATAGCTTCAGCATTTCCTTTTTACAGAAAATCCATCTTTTGAAGAAGATACTTCCAGTTCTGTAAGCCAACCAGTAAAGATGCCAAACATTGCTAGTCATTTGGAGCCTAAATCATCATCAATTCCAAAGGGTTTCAATCTCTAGACTGAGGATGGGAATACATTTGACATTCGTCCTTCCTATATCAATATGGTGGAGAGGAATCTCTTTAGAGGTGTGGCAGGTGAAGACCCGAGGAAGCATATGGAGGTCTTTACGGACCACTGTTCTACTATCCCCGCCAGAAAGGAGGTAACTCAAGGCAAGATTAAGGAGGTTATGTTTCCTTTTTCTTTGACTGACGCAGCCAGGGAGTGGCTAACTGATTTGGACCGCACGGCCGCGGGGGTCACAGACTGGGAGACCCTTGCTCTTGCTCTTTATAAGAGATAATTCCCTCCGCAACGCACTAATCAGCTGATGGCCAAGATTACCAGTTTCAAGCAAGCACCTGATAAAACTTTCTATCAAGCATGGTGTCGTTTCAAGAGGTTGGTAAGGTCTATTCCTCACCATGGTTTTGATCCGTGGTTCCTGTCTAATCAGTTCTACAATGGGTTATACGATGATCACAGAGGCATACTTGATGCATCAGCTATCGGAAGATTCCAAAAGAACACCGACGATGATAAGGGATGGGCTCTTATTGAAGAGATAGAGACCCACTGTGCTGAGTATTGAAACCCGAGGGATGGTATTAGAATAGTTCATACAGTCGATCAGCAAGTTGTGGCTCAGCTGGAAGCCATAAATGCTAGGTTTGATAAGTTGGAGCTGCATTCTGCTGGGGAGCCTCAGACGGTCCATTTGCTTACTAGAGGGGAGACTGTCACATCTGAGAGGTGTGAGAGCAACGACGGTCACACTGCTGTTGGCTGTCTTACGGGGAAGGAACAGGTCCTTGCTTTTCAACAATACAGGCAAGGAGAGGGTTCCTATTATAACAACCAAGGGGCAGTCCATCCCATTTTGAGGTGGACAAGTCAAAATGTACTCAATCATACCCCTCCTCCGCAGCAGCATCAGCCATATGTCCCTCCTCATATGGCTCAACAAGGCTTTCAGAAGCCTCCTTCCTTTCCTGCACCTAATCAAGATGCATCATCTTCTGGTGGAGTAAGTGAGCTAGGTGAGTTGAAGACGATGTTTTGGTCTTTGACAAAGCAGTGGCAGCTGAGTGATCAACAAAAAGATGCATCTATCAAGGCACTTGAAACTAAAGTTACCCAATTAGCCGCGAACCAGTCCACAAGGAAACCGAGACATTTACCGTCACAAGCCGATAATAACCCACATGAGACGGTGAATTTAATCAATTTGACGAGCGGTTATTCATATGAAGGACCGAAATCAGATCCGGGGAAGGTAATTACTGCTGATGAACAGTGTTCTATCGAAGAAAAATAGTTGACGACAAAGAAAGTACTCGATCGACTAATTTCTGGTGGTCGATCGAGTGAAAGTGCTAAAGAAAGGACTCGATTAAGTAAAATTTATACTCGATAGAGTGAACAGGAAAAAAGATTTTACTCGATCGAATGAAATTTCTGGTCGATCGAGTGATTTTATTGAAGAACCTGCTCGATCGAATGGTATTTTTGGTCGATCGAGTAGTGCTGATAAAGAACAACTCGATCGAGAGCCTGCTAGTGCTCGATCGAGTGAAATATCGCCTGAAAGACCTCGTTTGAGAGGAAAGAAGCATTCAAAGGATTTAGAGCTTGATCCGGCTGATACATTGGAATAGAGGAACAAAGGGCTCGAGATACCCATCACGGTGCCCTTCCCGAGGTGTTTGCAAAGTACTAAAGCTAATCACAAATTCGGCAAATTTGCCGAACTCCTGAAAAGCTTGCGAGACATTGTGCCATTCGCCGAGCTGCTGACACAGGTACCCTCTTACCTTAAATTTATGAAAGAAATTTTATCGCGTAAGAGGCACATTAACGACCATGAGACGGTAGCTTTGACCGAGGTGGGAACGGCCCTAGTTCAGAATAAGTTACCTCCCAAATAGTCAGACCCGGGTAGTTTTTCGATTCCGTGTCATATTGGTACCCATTTGATTGATAACGATATGCGATCTTGGTGCTAACGTGAGTGTCTTACCGTTGTCTCTGGCTAAGAGACTTGGTTTGACCAAGTTTAATTGCACAAACATGACTGTTCAGATGGCGGACCGTAGCATATCACGGCCACTAGTTGTCATAGAAGACATACCTGTTAAGATCGGGAGGTTCTTTAATCCCGTTGACTTCGTTGTACTTGACATCCCCGAAGATGCCATACCCCTATTATTTTAGGGAGGCCATTTTTATTCACTGGCCGTGCAGTAATAGACGTTGGGGGCAAGACATTGACTTTTCAGGTTGGGGACGAGGAATGGATATTCCATCAGTCTAAGTTCCGAAGGGCTCCCATGCAAGCTCAACCTTGCAATGCCCTCTCTTCTATTGACACTCCAAACGAGAATTTGGAATATTGTGCTGCTACTGTTACCCCTCCGCCTCAGGTTCAGAGCAAAAAGGAGGAAAGTTCGTCTGTTTTCCTTGCTGCATGTACATATGAAAATAATGTAGGAGCTGTCAAAGGGTATTGTGCAATCAATGTCAGTCAAAGTGGGAGTGACGATGTCAAAGCTGGTGTGAAAGGAGTAAGGATGAGAAAAGTTCGCGCGTACGTGGACGTCAACTATTCTCCTCCTAATGATTCAAATGCAAGCTCGTGGAAATGGAAGAGGACGATTAATGTTGGCGAGATGACGTCCTCCAGTCAGGGGCCCTCCGAGGGGCTATTGAATTGCTTCGAGAAGTGAGCGGGGAAATGCCCTGTGTAACAAATTGTAAAAACAATTTTTAAATTTTCCGTTGAATTTTATTTGTTGCTTTTAATTAGGACAATTAGAATTTAGACATTTTTAGCGTAGATTAGAGACTATAGACTGTTACTTTACGTATTTGGTATTTTGGGATATTTTTGCGAGTGTTTTTATACAGGTTTAAAGAATTATACGCAAACTTAAAGGAATTATACGCAAATTCAAGAGCTTACACGAGGAAAAGAGCTCGATCGAGTACTTTTTGTACTCGATCGAGTGGAATTTATTCGATCGAATGCTTTCCAGCTACTCGATCGACTAAAGCTGAAAAGGGGAGTTCTCGATCGAGTAACTTTTTACTGGATCGAGTGGATAAATGCAAGAAGTTCTCGATCAAGCAGTTCTAAATCACTCGATCGAGTGAATTTGGAAATTACACGCAGGAGTCTCTTTAACTCCCTCTTTTGTTTTATTTCTTTCATTTCCTCTTCATTATTTCGACCCCTATTTGCGATCAAAAAAACCCCCAATTCCTCCATTTTTCTTGCCCATTTGCCAAATCCACCATCTACATTGTGTTTATTGTTAATTAATCGTCCATTGCCCTCTATTTTCCCCTTTATTATTGCTATTTTACACGGTTTATTAAGGGTATTAGGGTTTGCGATTTTTCGATCACAAAATCGCCTTTGTTGCTTGTTGATTGTCGATTAATTGCGATTTGTAGGTTCCTAATCATCAAGTAAGTAATTCCTACAATTCTTTGCAATTTAATTTCATTAATTTTTCTTTTTAGGAAGTGAATTAGGAATTAGGGTTTCGATTTTCCGTTTTGGGTCGAAATTTCCGACTATATATTTGATTCAATGCTTCATTTGTCTTACTTGATGCTTAATTCCCATGTCTCGTTGATATTTACTTGTTTAATTCGGATTTTTGCGAGAAATTTGCGATTAGGGCTATTTTCAGTCGAAATTGTCGACTGTACTGGTTTTGCTGCTGCCATTTGCTCAATTTGTCGCCATTATTGCTTAATTTTGTGCATTTATCCTCTAGTACCACTCCCTTATCGATGTTTACTCGCTATCATTCGAAATTTTTGAGGAAAATTTGGGAATTTTTGGGCTGTAGTCGATTTTTTCGACTGTTCAGGGGAATTTTCATGCTGATTTCACGCTGTTTTTCATGCTGTTTTCGTGCTGTCTTCTTATCAAATTCCATTGCCCAATTTGTTTAAGAAGTATTCTAGCTCGATGCCCTCTTCGAGCTCTGCTGCCAGTCCGTCCCTGTCTCTGTCTGAGACGGTAGTCCCTGCTGTTACTACTGTCTCCGCACCTACCAGTACCTCTGTTTTTCTAGTCTCTGCTGCTAGTACGGTTTTTACTGCCGCTAGCACTGCAGCTAGTCTTTCTTATTCAGTGGCGGTCACAGCTGCAGCCACAGCCTCTACTTCAGCCACAGTGAGCACACCTGTGGCGGACTCACCCGTAGTCGCAGCTGCTTTACGGGCGGCCCTAGTTCCTCGTACCGTCACTGGACGGTCTTCTACCTCAGGATCTAGAGGTCGAGGCCGGGGTCGTGGTCGTGGTCATGCTACACCTGCTCCTAGCGTCTCTGGTGGCACGGTTACTATCCGAGGGGACGACTCCCTCGACTCCCACCCTGAGTACTCGCAGGTAATTTTCGTTAATGGTGTACATCAAACTAGATTTTATAACTTAGTTGGCTGCGAGTTTCTCCCTACGCGTTTTCTTTGTCGTACGTCACTTCAGAGGCTCGGTTTCTATAAACCTGTTTGTGAGCTTTTACGGGGCACGGGGATGGCCGGACTCATCACTATGAGTGGCCACACCTCTCTGGAGCTGAGTCTCGAGTTCTTCAGCTCCTTCACCTTCTCCTCCGAGGAACACGACGCAGTCCCCACTAGTCTTTCTATGTCTTTCCGGTTGTTCAACCGGACTTTTTCGATGACATTGGAAGAGTTTGGTACCAGACTCGGACTTTCCTTTACGGGCGCCACTGTTGCCCCTAGGAAGGTCATTCGTCAGCTTTGGCGGACCTTGGCCCAGACCACCTTTCCCGAGCGAAAGCTCGCTCAGGTGCACCTTCCCCCTGCCCGTTACTTTCTTAGACTGATGGGGAGTACCATTTTTTGCCGGAGGGAGCCAAATAACATCAACAACAACGAGCTCTAAATCTTAGGCGGTTAGCTGAACATTGACTGCGAGGGTCCTTTTACCCTCAACATCGCCTATTTGACCGGCAAGTACTTCCTGGCCCAGGGGGAGAAGGTCACGGGATCTATTGTATGCGGTGGCATAGCCACCATTCTTGCCCGTTCCCTCTTCCCTGCCATGCCTCGTGACTTACCGTACCTAGAGGGAGATAGGTACCAGTGCCTAGAGTCTATGCACTCTTTGATCTGGCTGACTTCCGACTACCGGACTTGGAAGATAGACGGTTCCTTGTCCGTGGACCTACCTTGCACCATTCCCCCCCGTCTAGCCCCTTTGCCTACTGTTGCACGGGGCGCCCGTCTACCACCCTTACCTGACTACCATCTCCAGGTCCGCCTACCTACTACTTTAACCGCCGCTAAGAAGCGGTGTAGACTTGAGACCGGAGAGGGATCCGCACCTCCCACGGGTGGCCAGACTTCCACGGCCACACCTACCCCGATCCCTACTCCTACTCCTACTCCCGCACCCGCCGACCAGACACAGCCGGTCCTACCGGCTAATTTTGTACCTCCACTACCCTTTCAGGCGTCCTTGGTCATGGACCAAGGGCGCCGTGACGGTTTTCTAATTGAGATTGCAGAGAGACAGGCTCGTATGGAGCTGGACATAGCTTTGACTTTGTTCCCTCTATACGAATATCACATGCGGCGACACCGTCCGATCCCAAAGGGTTGGCCACACCCTTCCTTTTACCGGTATCTAGCTGAGGGGTACTCGGAGTCTGCTAGTGAGGAGGAGGCGGACGAGGACCCGGCGGCGGCGACGGAGAGAGCTCGAGCTGAGCAGAGGAGGAGGAGAGAGCAGGAGGTAGACCCGGAGTTCACGGTGACGGTGGAGGACGTGCGTGACAGTGACGAGGAGGCTGACGAGTAGCTGCTGGTCTACTCACTTCCTCAGTTTTCTGGCTGGTTTGGGGAAGTTCGTGTTGTGTATGTTTATTCTCGTTCTTTTATTTATTTTGTCTCATTTTTATTTTATTATTTTTCATTCATTATTGGTTGTATATTCCCGTTCCCCTGTATATATCTGCTGGTGTATGCTGGAGGACAACGAGGGAGTTGTCCGTTTTGGTTTGGGGAGGGTATTGTAACCTTTTGAGTCTGCATTTGCATTTGTTTTGCATTCACGTTTATTTATTTCAGCTTGCATTGTTTATTTATTTCATTAAAAATCAAAAAATTCAAAAAAAATTAGAAAATTTCAAAAAATTCAAAAATATTCACTTTTATTTTTGCATATAGGTTGAGTCGGAATGGTTGATTTCCGTGATGATATTGCACTATAACTTGTCATTTTACTTGAGCCTTGCCCTTCTTTTGATAGTTATTAGCTTTGTCATAAGCATAGTCTACGAGTTTTTGTTCAAATATAGCTGACTGTTTAGACTTGACCTGATAAATTGGCAATCGACTTTACAATTTCTGAGGTAGACCCCATAACTGGTGACATTCATGACCAGTTCATTAGGAATTGAGAGTAGTACTCCTTGCATAGCATGTTCATCATTTTTGCACTTTTATGACATTCGATCTCTTGTCAAGTGCACACATTTGGGTTTGTGGTCGGTGTCACATGCAATGAGGTGCTTGCAAATTTTCCCCTATTCTTATATTTTTCACCCATTTAGCTCCACTTAAGCCAAAACTTGCCTTTTTGACCCATTAGCTACATCCCAAACCGAGTCTGCCTAGTCAAGCTAGTTTAGTTTATCTTTTGTGGTATATTTTTCCGTCTGCAGTTTGGCCCGTGTGTATATGATTGGAGTTGGTGGAAATTAAAGGAAGGAGAAAAAGAAAAAAAAAAGAATTGAAAAAAAAAAGAGAAAAACGTGAAAAGAAAAGAAAAAAAATGGAAAAAGTGTGTGATTCACGTGAAATAGAAAGAGTTGAAAAAAGAGATGAAAAAATATTTGATTTGTTTCAGTTGATTCATTTAGACGGTATTAAAAAAGGGAAGCTTGTGACCGTCTAACTCCTCCGTTTTATTCCATATCTTTGAGGAGATTGTGTATGTGATTAGTGAGCTGTGTGCCAAATGAAGGGCACTTGTACTTTATTTTTCAATCAGTTGAGATTCGGACGGTCTTATATGGTCCTGTTTCGGAACTAGCTTGACGCTTTTACCTCCACTTTACCATAACTTGTTTTGCCTTTTCTCACCTGAACCTCACTATTCCCATATTATTTGTAAGCCCTCGGCTGTGACGGACATTAATGGTTAGAGTATGTGCATTAGTACTTGAATTGTCTTTCATTTTTGTTGCATGCATGCTCTGTAGGTCGCAGTTAGGTGAGTGACTATTTCTCTTTCTCTCTTTTACTTATAATATTCACCCTTTGCTTTATGAGAGAAGAGTGACCACGAGAGAGTCCGATTTTATTGGTCTTGCAAGGTCGATAGGTTGGCTATATTTCTTAACAGCTTATAACTCGTTTGCGTATTGACTGCATAGCTATAACTGTTAATTTTTGTTGCATTAAATTGGTTCAAATAGACAAGTTAAGCTAGCTCTGATTTTGATTTTCGTTCCATTAGTTGCATTTTAGTTTACTCGAAGACGAGTAAAGGTTCGGTTTGGGCAGATTTGATACGTGCATTTTCTATAGTCTTTTAGCCTATTTTAGCACGTATTTCTATGTACTTTCGTACTATTTATATTGCATTTTGCCCCCGAATTGGCTACTTTGGTTCGTTTTGTCCGTTTTGTAGAAATGAACGCGAAAGTAGTGGAAACGTACCATTTTTGTCCTTTTTGCATTCATTTTGAGGAGACGGGATTTTTCAGAGTGAGATCTTGCATTGGGATGCGTGAAGGAACGGTCTACGAGGTAGTCGGTCACGAGTTTGAGCTGATTTGAAGGAAGAATACTCGATCGAGTTGTTTTATCACTCGATCGAGTGGTTTCTACGGCTGGAGTTGGTCGATCGAGAAGTTTTATACTCGATCCAGAAGTGCTGGAAATTGAGGTTACTCGATCGAGTAACAATTCTACTCGATCAAGTAGATTATCTGGAGGAATGCTCGATCGAGTGGTTTCAGACTACTCGATCGAGTGATTTTGGCTGGCGTGGGCTTTAATTAGCCCGTGAACTTGTTTTAGTTATTGGATTTAGTAGTTTTTCTATTTAAGCGCACGTTAACTAGTTCATTAGCATCATATTCTATTCTATCTAAGTTTTATCTATTATTCTTCTTTCACAGTAAAGACTGCGCTTCTCTTTTCCCTTCACTGTAACTTTGTTTTCGGGGTTATTTAGCTCGGATTTGTTTGTTCTTTACGCCGGATTCTTGCGATTGTAATCTGTTTCTCCCTTTTTAATATTAATATTTCTTTTATTCATCTTAATTGCTTGTTTTGCTTCGTTTTAATTTCTGCCCTAATTACCTTTTATGCAATTTGATTATTGTTTTATCATGTTGAATATTAGTTATTTATTTGTTATTAGTATTGACAGTATTAATAGCATATGTAGCTAATCTGTTTCATGTTAGGATTAGGGGATCTACGGTAGAAATGTGACGATGTAGTGAATAGGTTAGATAAATTATTTGTGACTCTGTCACCATAGCAATATAACTGTATTTACCGAATTGGTTGAGTGCACGCTTCTGAGTCACCTTTTTAATCTGGTTAAATTTAATCCTGGATCGGAAGATTTGACTAAATAGACCTGCTATTAACAGTAGACTACCCTGACGAGGACGGAAGTTAAGTTAGAGGGAGTCTAGGGTAGAAAGTGGACCGGAAGGACCTTTCCATATCCGTCTCGCAGTAATTCATCTAAGTTGTTTACAGTTGAGTCACTCGACTACCGTAGTGAACCGAAATCCTGACATGTCCCATCTCTATTGATAGTTTATTCCTATTTTCTACCTTAATTGCTCTTTCCTTATTTCTCTTGCCTTAAAGCTTTTAGTTTAGGAAATCATATTACAAACCCCACCCCACCCCCCCCCCCCATTTGTGACCAAATAAACGGACTCTTACAGATATCTTGCCTCCCTGAGGAAATCGACCTGACTTCCCTAGCTATATAATTAGTTTAGTTAGTTATTTTTGATAGGTACACGACAGCCCTGTCAGATGTCGTAGGCGTGTCCCGGTACTGACCTCGTGATTGTATGGTAGTGTCTGACTTACATCTTTGGCATGCTTCATATTTATATACATTGTGTCGTGTCTTATATTTATTTATTGAAACTGACGTGTTGTGTGTTTGTGTAAATTCTCACCTATTTCTGGGGTGGCCTATGTCGATCCATATGATATTTCCAATCATATGAGTAGCAGGTTAAGTACAGGTTGGTTCTATGTCACGCGGGAGACGGGATGAGCATCGGACTTGGAGTCGAATAGCATAGATAGATAACTTAGATGGTAGACAAGTTGTATCATGTCTAGTTCACATTTATCTTCATTTATTTATTCACATGTAAATCATTAAACTTGTTATTTGTTTAAGGGGTTTCTTAATTGCAACTCGGATTCACCGCCTTGGAAAACCGAGATGGTAACACCCTCCCATTACCTTGGCCGGATAAGAAGGGGGGGTTACAAAGTGGTATCACAACGACGATTTTGGAACATAAACCAATGAACCAAAATGAACCTGGGTGTGTCTAATAAAATGAACCTGGCATGAGTACAATAGGAGGTCAGATTTGGATGAGTAGGCGCCCTCATATTAAAACTAGTGCCTATTGTATCGGTAGGTCACTATGTGGGTGATTATAAGTATGGGGGAACGTTATGTGAAATTTTTTATGATTACATGTGGGTTTTGATTGTTGTTAAGTTTATTACATTACAATTGTTCATGTGGTGTGTGATAATATGTGGAAGTTGGAGGAGTGGATTAACGTTTGTAACAAGTTTTTGAAGTGGTTAATACATGTTGGTGTGAGAGATGATAGTCATGTTCCTTGACCTTTTATATCGTATACGTGCTTTGGACTTACTAGTGCTATGGTTAGCGTGTCATTTATAATGGATATTAGTAGAGTAGTCGCTAGCATAGGAATTGTATTTCTTAGTCAAAAATTGCAAGCCGAAAGAAGTCATTTGGACGAGTGCGAGTCAGCACTAGGCCGAGTGACAGAGCACCTGACCGAGTGGAGCAATCCAGAGTCTTGAACATTTCTGGAGTTGTGCACTCGATTGAGTAGCTAGGCCACTCGACCGAGTGAATGTTCACTCGATCGAGTGGACTCGACACTTTTACCTTATCTTATCTCTTGCGTTTCTTCATCATTTCTCATAACAAAAGTTACCAAAAACTCTCTAGAATTTTTCCCAAAACTCCATTGTTTATGTTTGTTGCTTGGATTATAGTTTTGCTACTCCCTTTTACTCCATTAAAGTGCTAATTTAACCATATAAATGATGTTCTCTTTCCTCTTATTTTTCACAATTTGGTGTTGTTTAGATCTACTTTATTTTCTTCAAGTTTTACCAATTATTTACATGTTTTGTTTAAATTCAAGATGGTTATCACTTTCTTACAACATTTATGATATCAAGTATGAAAATTTTATGTTGAACCTTGCCCAAATTTTATGAACTCGAAAATATGTGTTCTTGAGTCAATAATTTGCTTTAATGTTTGTTGCTTGGTTAATTGTCTAACAAGGACTAAAGTTTTGTTGTTATTACTGACTCTTGTTGTACATTTGGAATTTTGGCTTGAAAATTTTGTCCCAAACTTTTCGAAGCCTTGATGTTCATGTTTGAGTTTGATTTATTTCCGTGATTAAAACTTAGTTTAATTGACTAATAAGATTACTATCTTTGTTAGTAATGGCATGTGTTATCTTGAATCAAAAGTTCATCGTAAAATGTTGCCCAAAATGTTTGAACTTCCATAGTATATATGACTAATTTTGATTTTTGCACCCACAATATGATATAATTGTCTCTTGATACTTGATCCTTGTTGATATTACATAGTGCTGTATTAAATTAGGAGTCTTGCCTTTCAAATCGCCTCAAATTTCGACATGTATGTTAGTTATACCAAAAAATTTGATTTTTATACTCCATTCTTTATTTAGTTATGACTTAAAGCTTCAAATGTTGTTTAATAATGTTAAGCATGGTCTTAAAACTTGAAAACCTTGTCTTAAAGCTTTTCTTGATTTAATTGAGTATAAGACTTCGATTTTGTTAGTGATGCATTGTATTGTCTTAATTAAAAGTTTCGTCTCAAAATGTGACCCCGAATTTTCAAATTCTATAGCATACACGACCTAATTTTGGATTTGTACTTAAAATATGATTTCATTGCTCCATAGTGTTACAATAGTTACACTTAAAGGACCAAAGTTTTTCGGTGGTCAGACTATAGTTACACTCATAAAAGACCAAAGTTACACTATTAACGGATCAAAGTTACACTTAAAGGACCAAAGTTACACTTGTAAAGCCTTAAATTTACACTCGTAAACTTTCAACTTTACACTCGTAGACCTTCAAATTTACACTTAAAATACTACATTTACACTCGTAAAGCATCAAATTCACACTCGTAACATGTTAAGATTACATAAATCCAAATTTGAATATAGAAAATTTCTTAAAAAATTAAATTTACACTCTTAAAATATTATATTTACACTCGTAAAACATCAAAATTACACTCGTAAAATGTTAAAATTATATAAATTCAAAATTTGCGTCACAAAAAAATCAAGTTACACTCGTAAAGCATTAAAGTTACACTCGTAAAAATGTTAAAATTGTATAAATTCAACTTTTTTTTATTCAAAACAGTCTTAAAAGATCAAAGTTACACTCGTAAAATGTTAAAATTTTATAAATTCAATTTTTTTTCATACAAAACCGCTTTAAAAAATCAAAGTTACACTCACAAAATTCATACAACATTAGATTTACACTTATAAAATCCAAAACTCAAAAATGATTAATTAGGGCCTAGAGACAGAAAGACAATTTAATTAGTGTATAAAAAATTGATTAGTTATAAGTGTTTTTTTTTTCAATATCAACCATCCATTTCAATCCAACCATCCCCATTTTTTTTCTTTTCTTTTTGGTAGTTCTTAATCCATTCCATCTCCATCCATTTAAACCATCTAATGGCCCTTTGTGACACTCCGCGATAAAGCGGAAAATATAACTAATAAATTAAAGCGGAAATTTATGAGATTTTAAAAAAAAAACTTTTAAATTATTAGTTAAAGATTAACACGCGGTTGCCAAAAAGAAATGAAACAAATACTACAATAGACAAACTTAGGTTATTACAACCCAAGTCTAGAAAGCAGAGAAAAGATATCTCACGAATAAACAAATAAAGGGTTTCGAAACTAGCAAACTAAGGTCCAAGGGTTTAGTGCTCGCTAGCCCACACGTCTTCCCCACGTAAGCATCTTCACAACCCGTCATTTATGTAAACATGAACGCCACGGTCAGTGGGGAGTAACTCAAGGTTCTCCCAGCCACAAAATGTCGAAACACAGATAAACAAGAACATATTAGAACATCATAAATATAACCATTTGATGCAAGCACTCAGACATGAGACTAATATTCAAAACAAGCGTAGTCAATCATAGATAAGGCATATGATACATCCAACTTTGAAAACCAAACAACATACAATACATGAAAAGGGACTACTAACATCACATAATAAGCAAAGCATCCGGCTCAGAGGGTACCTTTAAAGCATCTCCGAGAAACAAGTCCTTAAGTACCTTGGCTCAGCGGTTACCTTTAAAACATGTCCAAGCCACGACCTCTAAAGTATCTGGCTCAGCGGTTACCTTTAAAACATGTCCAAATACTACAAACAAGTGCCCGACTCAGAGGTTACCTTTAAAACATGTTCGAGGCACAACACATAAAGTATCTGGCTCAGCTGTTACCTTTAAAACATGGACAAATACAACAAACAACTGCCCGACTCAGAGGTTACCTTTAAAACATGTCCGAGGCAGAACAAACAAGTATCTGGCTCAGCGGTTACCTTTAAAACATAGCCAAATACAACAAACAAGTACAACAAACAAGCACAACAAACAAGCACATAGAACGGAATTATTAATGTCACATTCATACTTATGGCTTGCATGTCACCATAAGTACGGACGGGAACATCAATCCCGACGACCTTATCGCAACTAGAAGGCCTATGGCTCACCCCTAGTATCCGATAGGACCGTGACTCATGGACGGGATGATTAATGTCACATTCATACTTATGGCCTGCATCACCATAAGTACGGATGGGAACATCACTCCCGACGATCATACCGCAACTAGAGGGCCTATGGCTCACCCCTAGTATCCGATAGAACCAAGACTCTCACAACCGAACAATATTAGACATTATCTAGAGTACGACTCACTACAAGTAACTACTTATAATAAATATCTCATACTTGTATTATATTAATAAATATTCCACTTCATAATTTAACATGCCGGCTAAATAAAATATAATAAGTGATGCGTGTCTAAAATATGATGTTTCACACTTTATTCTACACGCATTTCAAGAGCTCAAATGTGCAATATATGCCAATATTTCTCTATTTTCCTCTACTTTCGTGTTTTTGTACGTTATTGCAGAAATGTGAAGAATTCAACGGGAAATCAAGCCAAATCCGTCCCCGAGTAATCTGCATTGCAAATGACGTAAAGGAATTGCTTAAGGAACGAGCTTGGTGCGCGATCCAAGGCCCAAAGACGAATCCACGAGAATAAAGCAGTCAACTAGCAGCTCAAGCAGTCGATCGACTAGACTCATCAGTCGATCGACCAACTATCGGGATCCAGAAGCTACTGTTGCTGAGATCCAGTCGATCGACTTTCCTGCTTAGTCGATCGACCACAGCGCTGTTTCAGACGAGAATTAAAAGATCAAGGAACTCAAAGCCCATTGTGTTTAGGTTTTGGAATAAGATGTTACCTAGATCATCAGTTTATTATCAAGTCTTTTATTCAGAATTTTACATCAAGTTTTAGCATTAAGTTTTCATTCAAGTTCTTTATCGGATAGTTAGGGTTTGGGATTATTGTGAGCATCGGAATTTCGGTTCTTAATAATCAATCTTTCCCCTGCAATTCGGTATTCTCCCTGTTTACTTTCAGTTCATTTATTTTGCTAATAGATTAGAATTGCTAGTAGATTCCCGAAACCATCTTCATTATTACATGTTAATTGCTTCCTTTCCTTTTTTAAGCATGAATTCAGTAGCTAGTTTTATCGTTTATGTTGTTGTTTCTACCCTTAGCATGAGTAGCTAGATCTATAGTGCTAGGATGTAGGGGAATTGTAGCATAGGCGGCATTAGATTGAACACGGACTGAACCCGCGTGTCAGTCGATCGACTGACATTGTTGGTCGATCGACTGACCTTGTAAGGTTATCCTTCGTTTTAATTGTTCTTAATCTTGTGTTTAACAAATCGAATGCATGCGACCAGTTAAATACCTATTTTGTGACCGACCCATTAGATTGAAAGATAGGGAAGGTTATTTGACCGTCAATTAAATCGACTAAACTGTGCTAAGATCGAAAGATAGGTATAGTTTAGACCATTAGTCACTTTTCGGGACGAGAGTTAGTATTAGTGACATTAGGGAACTATAGCGAGATCGAGAGATGCTATTTGTTAAGAGTGGACCGAGAGGACCTCTTTATTTCCCGCCTTACCCGTGTTTGATTCGACCGACTTAGTTTCTTTGCCGCCGAAGCTATAATGACCTGACCATCCTAGTACCCTTCTTTTATCTGTTTAAATCGTATTTTTTTTAGTTTATTATTTTTGTTCACCTTAGCTGTCGACCAACTCAAATCAACCCCCATAATAGTTACCTCAGGCTGAACATAAATCAACTAAAGTTTACAACTGCCTCCTTGTGGTTCGACCCTGTTACCACTAGCCTAGGTTAGTCTTAATAGGAGATTATAAATTTTATCTTTGGTACTCACAACGACGGGTATCAAATTTTGGCGCCGTTGCTGGGGAGGCAATAGTCCTAATTTTAGTTGTTTTTATTTTTAGTCTTCCTTAGTTTAAGGAACGTCCGTTCCTTAAACCGTTCTTATATTTTGTTGTAGTTTCCTCTTATGCGCAGGTCACAGGGTGGTCCATTACTGCCATTTGATCCAGAGATTGAAAGATCTTTGCACGTAAAGAGGAGATTATTTCAAGAACAACAGCTGGAAGAGCCAAGTTCTCATTCTAG
Organism: Silene latifolia; assembly: GCF_048544455.1. Taxonomy (NCBI): domain Eukaryota; kingdom Viridiplantae; phylum Streptophyta; class Magnoliopsida; order Caryophyllales; family Caryophyllaceae; genus Silene; species Silene latifolia. Next base: position 28,018,388 of record NC_133538.1, read on the forward strand.
CTTTTACGAGAACGAGCTGTTCGAGGAAAATCCACCATCTTCACCCGTTTCTACATCTTCAGCCGAGACAGTTACTTCTCCAGAAATTTCAGTCATGGCCGAGGAAGCAAGTATAGCTAGTTTTTCTGAGCCGACAAACAATTTATACAAAGGGTTCGAATTACGGAGATGCCGGGAAATTCGAACCAAAGCCTCGCTTACATCACTATGGTCGAGAGAAATCGTTCGGGAGCTGCAAATGAAGATGCAGCAAGGCATATTGAGACCTTTATTGACTACTGCTGCTCCATACCCCCACCAGCTGGCGTGACCCAGGATCAAATCAAAGAGACCATGTTCATTTTCTCCCTTCGTGATGCTGCAAGGGAGTGGTATAGAGATTTGGACCGGACCGCTCAAGAGATCACTGATTGGAATACATTGGCATTGGCGTTCTACAAGAAGTACTTTTCTGCTTCGAGGACGATCGCTATTAGAGCTCAAATCACGGGCTTTAAACAAGGGCCAGATGAGAATTTCCATGAAGCATGGGTCCGATTCAAGAAGTTGGTGCGAACCATACCGCACCATGGGTTTGAAAAGTGGAGTTTGTGCAATCATTTCTACAATGGGTTGTACGACGATCAGAGGGCCATTTTGGATGCAGCTGCCAATGGAAGATTCGCTGAAAATCTGGGAGCAACCAAGGGGTGGAAGATCATTGACGATCTAGCTACCCACAAGGCCGAATATGGGAATTCGAGAGGGAACCAGAGGAGAGCTGCTGAATCCTCTTCTTCTTGCCGCACTTGAGGCTCTCACCGCGAGATTTGACAAGTATGAGCTAGGAGGGGCCTCTAAAGGTGGGATATACCAAGTCAATGCTGTGTCGGACGGTCCCTTCGTCTGTGAAAGGTGTGGAGTTGAGGGCCATGTCTCGAAAAATTGCCCCAGCCCCTTTGAATCTTGTGCTGCCTTTCAACACTATAGGCAGACAAACACCTACTACGAGCCACCGCATCCGAACTTGAGTTGGAGAAGCCAAAATGTCCAAAATCCAACCCAACATCCGCCACAAAGAAGACCATATGTCCCGCCTCATCAAAAGCAACAAGCGATGCAGCACTTAAGCCTCCTTATGTGCCGCAAAGAAGAACAATCACAAAACTCTGAGTTCTCCGAGCTTAAGAATCTGTTGCTAAAGGAGTCCCAAGCAAGAGAGGCCGGGATGAAGTTACTTGAGAGCCAAATTGCTCAACTGGCTAGTAAAAGTAACACTCGAGCTTCCGGACACTTACCCACTCAACCCGAACAAAAGGAGACCCTAAATGCCATCACTTTGAGGAGCGGGTCCACCCTTGATGGTCCTGCCATGGTTGAGAATGCTGTCGAGAAAGATGAGCCAGAAACAAGTCAAGAGAAAGCTTCAACGAACAAATCAAAGAGAAAGACGTCTGCCAGGCATTTCAGTCGATCGACTGAAGTACCTAGTCGATCGACTGACTCACGGGCTACGGAGCTTAAGAATCGTACATCTCAGTCGATCGACTGAGGAGAGTGGTCGATCGACTGAGATCGCTGCTGATGTTGAAGAATTTCGTCCTTTAATGCCAAATAATCTACGAGACCACTTGTTTCGGGGAACCACCGTCCCGAAAAGTTTGGGGGCAGACCCGAATGCTGATGGGTCAGTCCCGGCTCCGAAGTTCGATCCAATGACGGTCAATGGTTCTCATTTGAGACGGTCTGAGGAGGGGTCTAGCTTCAACAAAGAAAAGGTGACGGACTTTCAGCCTAAGTCCAAGGATACCGGCACACGCGACTTAGAAGAGAGGGCTAAGGTGCTCCTTCGCCCCATATCCAGAGAGGCTCGTGCCGACCAAAGAACAGGTATCTTTCAGTAAGTTTGAGAAAGTTATCCGTAGTCTGAATGTGCAAGTCCCCTTCCTTGAGTTAGTTAACCAAGTGCCCGCATACACTAAATTTATGAAACAACTATTGTCCAAAAAGCGGTCACTTGAAACAGTGCACACTGTCACACTTACTAAGGAGTCTTGTTCTTATCTGTCTCACACTGCGCCCCATAAGTTAGAGGATCCGGGTAGCTTTTCCGTTCCTTGCAAAATAGGTACCTTCTCAATTGAGAAGGCCTTGTGTGACTTAGGAGCTAGCATAAGTGTCATGCCCTTAAGTTTAGCTAGGAAACTCAAGTTGACCCGGTTTGCTATCACAGACATGACAATTCAGATGGCTGACCGATCTGCGGTCGAGCCTATAGGAGTCCTAGAGGACATACCCGTCCAGATAGGGAAGTTTTTCTTCCCTGTTGACTTTGTTGTCCTTGACATGCCTGAGGATGCCCATATACCGATCATCTTAGGTAGGCCGTTTCTGCACACTGCTGGTGCAGTTATTGACGTCGGTTTAGGAACCTTGACCATCAAAGTTGGGAAACATTCTATCATTTTTGCCCAACCTGCTAAAAAGAAGGATGCCATGTGGCCTGTTACATGTAATACGGTCTCTGAAAAGAGATCGTACTTTGTGCTTCCTGAATCGACTGTCCCTATTACTACTGCTGTGTTAACCCCTCCGCCCCGGATTGGGAGCAAGAAGGAGGATGAATTTGTTGTTTTAGATAATGCAGGAGCTGGTTTGGGGAAGGAAGAGCCGTTGGATGCTCCGGCTGCGACAAAGCCTATCATTCAAAGAGGAGGTCTTGGATGCCTAAGCTATGGGACCGATGAGGAAGTGGAAAATGAGCCAGCCAAGGTGAGATGGTCTGATTTGGAGTCTAACGATCCCAAGGAAGTCCTTGATTGGGGAGATGACGAAGCTGATCAGCTGCGTTCTCCGACTGTTGAAGCTAAGAAGGGTGCAACTGATAACATGAGCACCTATGAGGCTACCTCTAGTAGCCAGAAGCCGACGAAGTGGGCCATACCGTGGTCCTTCTTGATCAACTATTAGTTGATCATGCTCGTTATAAACTTCATTCTTTTTGATTTGTTAAGACTTTTTTTTATTGCTTTTGTGTGCGCGAAAACTTCGCTTTTATTCTTTTTGCTAGGATTTTTAAGTACTATTAGGCTTTATTCTGGGTTTTGCGCAATTTTGGGCGCGTGCTATTTTGCATTTGCAGGTATTTAGAGCTTGTTAGCTCAAATCATTGAGCAATTACGAAGAAATAAGACGCTGCAGCAGTGTTTTCAGTCGATCGACTGGCACCATTGGTCGATCGACTGACTTGCAGGTTTACAGGAGCTACTGTTCACGCCCATCTGGTCGATCGACTGATCTTAGTAGTTGATCGACCACTGCTGCTGCTATATTCGTTCACGACCTCTCCCCTGCTGTGTTTGGTCGATATGCGGACCTAAGGGAGTCTTCTACTCCACTTTATTTTCCGTCGAATTATCTATTTCTTCTATTGTCTCACTTGTGCACAATTTGTACGCTTCAAAATTGTTTTCTTCGGTCTTATGCGTGGTTTTTAATTGCCTTTTCAGGTCTTTATGGTAGCACTACTAGCTACTGAAACCTCCTAGCTAACGCTGGTTTGGGGAGGTTTCCTTTGCTGCGCTTAAAGTCTTGTGAGTTCCATATCTTTCCTTTGTGTCTTGCTTATTTACTTTATCGCAAATTCCCATTTCTCCTTTCTTTCATTACATGATTTTGCACAATGGGGACATTGTGCGATTTGGTTTGGGGAAGGGTTTTGCGTCGCACTTCATTCACTTGCTTGCATTCACGTTTACTTTTTGTTTTGCATTGTTTATTTCATTTCTTTCATATATACAAAATTTCAAAAAATTGAAAAAATTTCAAAAAAATTCCCATAATATGCACGTTTATTTTAGCATATAGGTCGAGTCGGAACGGTAGTATTTCAAGGATGATATCGCATTTGCACCTGTTCTGCCCGAGCCTTGCTTAATTAACATGTTATTAGTAGAATCGTAAATGCATATCCACGAGTTTTCGTTAAGTTATCTTGCTGAACTTGAGACTTGACTTTAATAATTGGCAACCTACATCATATTTCTGAGTTATTAGAGCCTATAACTGGTGACATTCATGACCAGTTTATTTAGGAATGTGAGTAGTACTCCTTATGAGACATGTTTCCTTAATTTGCATAATTATGAATTTGATCTACTTAATACCTGTATGCATTCGGTCTGTGGTTTGTTGACACATGTGGTAGAGGTTTCCTTTTCTCGTTTTACCCATAAGCTTCACACTGCCAAAAATATCCTTTTTGTCCTATTTACTACATCCTACACATAGCCTGCCTTTGTCAAGCTAGTAGCCTAGTTTTTGGGATTGTTACTCGTTTTTGGTAGCATTGGCTCTTATGAGATTTCGTTGGGAGAATGAAAAAAAAAGTAAAGAAAGAAACAAAAAAAAAGGAAAAAAAAGATGGAAGAAAAATGATTCGAAAAGAAAAGAAAAAAGAGGTTACTCTCTTTGTTCAAATGAGTCGATCGACTGCCTAATATGGTCGATCGACTGAGATTCGAGAAAGAAATCAATTCGCATATTTTAATCCTTACCTTTTGGCGATTTTTGCTCCCATGTTTCATTCATATGGGGAGTTTATTGATTTAGTATTTTTGAAATTGTGAGTTTTGTGCTTGCTATAGCACCGTTTCATTTGTTTATGAGAGAGAAGTTGGATGTTGCCACTTGGTTCCGTTTTGGTACTAGCTTGATCATCTGTACCTCCACTTTACCATAAAATGTTTTGCCCCTTCTTACCCATACCTCACATATCCCTTTTTTACCTCGGCATGTGTCATTGGTCATCTGTTTGGTTGGAATGCGTATGTACGGTTGTAGAGGTCATTTTCATATTTTATTGCTGGCATGTCTTCGTAGGTCGTAGTTAGGTGAGAGTCTTTACAAATTTAATTCTTTCTATCATTCACATTTTCACCTGTTCTTATGAGAGATTTGAGCGACCGAGAGTCCAATTTGATGAGTCTCTACGATTGGCGGTTCGTGATTTTTAACGACTTTATAATTCGTTTGCATGATTCACATTACTAATTGATTGTTGGTTGTGCATTAAATTGGTTTGGGTTTAACAGTTTGCATTTCGCTCTGAGATCGAACTCGTTCCATTAGGTCATTAGATCGAGTCTAGTTCTTGCTTGGGGACAAGCAAGGTTTGGTTTGGGGATATTTGATGCGTGTCTAAAATATGATGTTTCACACTTTATTCTACACGCATTTCAAGAGCTCAAATGTGCAATATATGCCAATATTTCTCTATTTTCCTCTACTTTCGTGTTTTTGTACGTTATTGCAGAAATGTGAAGAATTCAACGGGAAATCAAGCCAAATCCGTCCCCGAGTAATCTGCATTGCAAATGACGTAAAGGAATTGCTTAAGGAACGAGCTTGGTGCGCGATCCAAGGCCCAAAGACGAATCCACGAGAATAAAGCGATCAACTAGCAGGCTCAAGCGATCGATCGACTAGACTCATCGATCGATCGACCAACTATCGGGATCCGAAGCTCATTCTTGCTGAGATCCGGTCGATCGACTTTCTGCTTAGTCGATCGACCACATTGTTTCGATTTACGAAATTAAAAGATCAAGGAACTCAAAGCCCATTGTGTTTAGGTTTTGGAATAAGATGTTACCTAGATCATCAGTTTATTATCAAGTCTTTTATTCAGAATTTTACATCAAGTTTTAGCATTAAGTTTTCATTCAAGTTCTTTATCGGATAGTTAGGGTTTGGGATTATTGTGAGCATCGGAATTTCGGTTCTTAATAATCAATCTTTCCCCTGCAATTCGGTATTCTCCCTGTTTACTTTCAGTTCATTTATTTTGCTAATAGATTAGAATTGCTAGTAGATTCCCGAAACCATCTTCATTATTACATGTTAATTGCTTCCTTTCCTTTTTTAAGCATGAATTCAGTAGCTAGTTTTATCGTTTATGTTGTTGTTTCTACCCTTAGCATGAGTAGCTAGATCTATAGTGCTAGGATGTAGGGGAATTGTAGCATAGGCGGCATTAGATTGAACACGGACTGAACCCGCGTGTCAGTCGATCGACTGACATTGTTGGTCGATCGACTGACCTTGTAAGGTTATCCTTCGTTTTAATTGTTCTTAATCTTGTGTTTAACAAATCGAATGCATGCGACCAGTTAAATACCTATTTTGTGACCGACCCATTAGATTGAAAGATAGGGAAGGTTATTTGACCGTCAATTAAATCGACTAAACTGTGCTAAGATCGAAAGATAGGTATAGTTTAGACCATTAGTCACTTTTCGGGACGAGAGTTAGTATTAGTGACATTAGGGAACTATAGCGAGATCGAGAGATGCTATTTGTTAAGAGTGGACCGAGAGGACCTCTTTATTTCCCGTCTTACCTGTGTTTGATTCAGACCGACTTAGTTTGCTGCCGCCGAAGCTATAATGACCTGACCATCCTAGTACCCTTCTTTTATCTGTTTAAATCGTATTTTTTTTAGTTTATTATTTTTGTTCACCTTAGCTGTCGACCAACTCAAATCAACCCCCATAATAGTTACCTCAGGCTGAACATAAATCAACTAAAGTTTACAACTGCCTCCTTGTGGTTCGACCCTGTTACCACTAGCCTAGGTTAGTCTTAATAGGAGATTATAAATTTTATCTTTGGTACTCACAACGACGGGTATCAATAAGTGATAATGAATAATTTACGTTATGTGGAATATACGGAATAAAATATGACCAAACCCAAGTGACTCATTTATGAGCCCAATAAACAAGCTATAAGATTGGCCCGATAAATAAAGCATGTCAAGCCCAACAATGGAAACATGTGAAATCTAACAAGTTAATCATGTAAAGTCCCACCATTTAATCATGTGAAGTCCAACATAAAAATCATATAAAAACCAACAAGTGAACATAACTAGCTCAAGGAATGAAATATATTTAGCCCAACAAATAAAATGTAGTGAACAAATCAAGTGCTACTTAGTGAGCCCAAAAACTAAATAATAGTGAGCCCAACATTAAAACCATATGTAACCATCAAATATAAACCATATGTATACATACTTGAGACGGGAAATAATTAAATAACGAAATTCCACAATTATAAATCATGAGGGAAAAAATATATAAATGAACGATATTTAACGAATTAAGTTATATAAAACATGAGACGTAATTTAAATAAACCAAACACGAATTTAAGTCGACTCAACAAGGCACACGACCCGAGGTTAGGCCACGTCTCAATCATGAATAGTCCGTCAGGGGTCCTACTTCTTTGTAAGATTAACCACAATCTCCCACAGCAACAAATGTTTTGAATACCAAGTCCTACTCAAGTACATGACACAAACAAAGCTTAAACTTGTACACAAGCAGTAACTTTAACAGTGCTAAACACGGTCCTTGTGAGACATTTTAACACGAGTTTTTCAAGTATAAGCAAGGCGGAGTTTTCCCAACACATCGAGTAATAGCAAGGCGAATTTAACATGTATAACGTAAGCTAAAAACAGTCCCGAAAGACCACAAAAATCGCCCCAAGACAGAGTCCAAATCAGTCCTTTCACGGCTTCAAAATAGAGTCCAAATCAGTCCATTCGACTCAAAATTAAGATGGAAATGAAAGCAAGGTTGAGACGGAAACCAAACACAGCTAAGACATGAATAATGATCATTAAATTTAATCTAACAACACTCGAAAATATCATGTAAAACAGGCCATTTATACCCGATTTTTGAAACGGACAGCACTTTATCCTCGTTTAAATACTTGCTCGTTTCTACTTTTTATACGTTTAAACAAATGAATTGCTTCACATGTTTTGGTTTACTATTAAAGTGGAGGCAGTGGACTCATAATGCCATATTACAAGACACCATTAAACTCGTTTTTCTTTTGCCCGATATATTTTGAAAAGACTTGAAACCGATGTACGTCTTTTATTCATCATTACTTATTTTCCACTGCAATTCAATTCTTTGCATTTCACCATGCTCGAAATTTCATAGAAGAAGACAAGCCACGGAATCTACTTCAAAACAAGCATGTAAAACACCAATAAATCCACATATTCAACCACACACATGAGGGAAGCATAAAGAACAAAACTTTAAGATAAAAGAGTGAAAAACCGAGTTAAAGGGGGGGAAATTTCGACACTTTGTCGAGTAACCTATCACCGTTACCTTTAACGCTCCTTATTCATCGAATAAATGGTCCACAAGGCACGAGTCTTACTCCGGTTCTTCAAATCCTACATTAAAAAGCAATAAAACGGGATAAAGAAGCTAAAAGACGACACTTTTATAAGATAACAAAAAACGAAACCATCACAAAAATGAGACTTTATTACCTTGAAAGAAGGAGGAAGGAAAGAGGAAGAGAATGGTGCAAGAATTAAACAAAAAGGTTGAGGAATGAAGGAGGGATCTCGGTTTTGAGGTAGACGAAAATGGTGCTTATAAGCTCTGCTTGTATTTTTGGTTTTTCTGTTGTTGCTGCAGGTGTTATTCGAAAAAGAAAGGAGGGAGATGAGTTTGTATTGGACCCATATGTGAGAGTGTGTGAGGAAATTATTATTTTAATTTGGTGCTAAAATTTCGAAATGTGTTATCGACACGGGGTAGGGCGAGATAGATTAGTTTAGTCTCACATGTGAACATGTGACGGTTCTTTGCTAGACGGAATTTTACGTCTTAAACCTACTATAATTTAAGACGAAACTTTATTTTTATTAATATTATTTTTTTATTATTCTATCCGACTAAAATACGTATTTTCATATAAATTAAGCTTTAAAATATTACTTTTATAAAAATCGTGTTTAAAATAAATAAATTAATTTAAAAATATAAAATAAAGTCATTAAATGGTTAAATAAATTATAAACGTCAAAATGAGAAATTAGCGGGTGTTACAATCACCCCATCTTTTAAAAATGAAAGGTTATAAAAATAAAATAAAACTTGACTTTTTTTTTTTAAATTGGTAACTAAAACATTGAGAGGTTACTCTTTGTGAGAATTAAAATTCTTTCAAAAGTTTTAGGTGGAATTTTCCAACAGAACCCGATTCTCATCAAAGGAACGTAAGTGTTCTCGTTGCGCATTCAAGAACATCGCATTCCTAATCGAAGATTAGGTCATATATCAAATCATTTGTAGAAATCCAAAATCAAAATACTTTCAAAAATATTTATGAAAAGTTTTCCCAAAGGTATAAGTCTCCTTCATGAAACGATATTGCTCTTATCGTGCACACAAGAGCGCTAACTTTCCAATTCAAAGACAAGTTTAAAACAAAATCATTTGCCGACAAGTGTAGAACAAATTATTAAACGTCTCTAATAACGAGTTCTAACATCCTATCAACGTTAAAACCAAATGAAAATGGCAATCCGTTCAAATTTTCTTTTGAATAGGCCAAAATAAAAATAAAAGTTTTCACTTTTAAACTCAAAAAGGAGTCAAGTTCTTGAAAATATAACTTCAAACTTTGACAAAGAATCATAAATAAACCAAAGTTAGTTAGAAATTGAGCAAAATTAAAAGTAATCTCGGGTTTAGTAATTAAAAATCAATAAAAAGAAGTTATACTCAAAGAACAAAAGAGAATTAAATCAAATTTTCATTTTCAAATCTTTAAAATAGGTAAGGTTTTGCAAAAGTAACATCAACTTTTAACAATGAATAAAATGGTAGCTTGAAATATTTAGAAATTGAATAAAAAAAAAGTAACTTAGACATCATAGATACCGGTATGCAAAACGGATTCAACTTAACTAATTAAAAGAGTTATGATGAACTTCCCAGGGTAAGAGTGAAGTCAAATCTACAAGGATGTCAAAGATAGAGTTTCATAGGTTACCAACATCAAATTTTAAGGAGGAGCATGATGAAGCGAGGAAAGGAGGTATGAACGGTAACGCTTATGGTCAAAGAAGAAAGGGAATTAGACAATAAGAAAACGCCAGGTACTCAAACCTCAAACAACAACATCAACCCAATTGGTTCCGAAAACTTCTTATCAATAAAACTTATAACTACAACACTCCCAAGGATTTCCTCAAAACACTTATGTTACTTCATCCTAAGTCATTTCCTGAAACAAGATTCTCCACAATAAGTGTGATTTAGCCACTCTAAATCCTCACACATCTACAAACCATGGCCACCTCCACTAGATCAAGGTCAAAGATTCTAACAAAGCTATACTCATATCCAACTAGTGTCAACCAAACCATTATCCTTTCTAGCTACTAAAACAAGCGCTAAGACTCCCCAAAAATGTAGCTTAGTCTCACTCTCATACCATACCTCAACTAGTAATCAAGATCACTCACTTAGACCAACTAATAATTCCACAATTGACATTTCTCGTATGGTAACATACACATTATCAAACCCTCATATCCCAAGCGACTACGAAAGCCAATCACAAACTCGACTTACTTAATCGATCATACATCTTCAAATCCACCATTCCATTTTATCCATTTTAAGTCAAGTACTAGGCACTAGTATCCCAAGACACATCTCACTACACTTCCCGAGCCTTTAAAATCCTAAACATAAACAATAAAGCCAAGTTCTATAACCTTAGTAACAAATGCAACTAAGACCTGACAACACAAATAACTCCACTAGACAACAACACTCACTTTATCAAGGAACTAGGCATAAGAATCACTAAGCGTGTCCCATCACACTAGTTAAGTCTTTCTAATATCACAACCTCTCAAAACCAGGGTTATGGGTTAACCACAAACAATCTTTTCCAAAGTCAAATTTTCCAATCAAGGTCAACATTCCTCAAAAGAAAGAGTACTATCAAAAGGCGTTAAGGGAGGATAAGGAACAAAGGAATAAGTTAGGGGTACAAGAGTAGCTTTCAAAGTAAAACAAAAGAGAGTTTAGAAGGAGGATAAAAACCAAGAGATAAAGAATGAGGCAAGATACACAAAGAATGAGAAACATCTTCGAGAAAGTAGAAGCATTCATCAAAGGTTGAACAAATCCTCAATACTCGGCAATAGGCACCAAATCTTGATCTTCACGTTGGTAGGTTTACGGTTATTGATCCACGGCACAACAATTATTAAATGACGATCAATAAACATGTTAGAACCTAACAAAGAGCAAACACACTACAGACTACCACCTTAGGTCCTTAAGTCTACCCATCTCTCATTCGTTATTCAAGGTCAAGTTCAAGTTTAAAGTTAGGGTACACGTGTGTGCGTTGGGAGCAACATAGGCTCTGATACCAACTATGACACCCCCCTATAAAGCGGAAAATATAACTAATAAATTAAAGCGGTAATTTATGAGATTTAAAAAAAAACTTACTAGTTAAAGATTAACACGCGGTTGCCAAAAAGAAATGAAACAAATACTACAATAGACAAACTTAAGTTATTACAACCCAAGTCTAGAAAGCAGGGAAAAGATATCTCACGAATAAACAAATAAAGGGTTTCTAAACTAGCAAACTAAGGTCCAAGGGTTTAGTGCTCGCTAGCCCACACGTCTTCCCCACGTAAGCATCTTCACAACCTGTCATTCATGTAAACATGAACGCCACAGTCAGTGGGGAGTAACTCAAGGTTCTCCCAGCCACAAAATGTCGAAACACAGATAAACAAGATTAGAACATCATAAATATAACCATTTGATGCAAGCACTCAGACATGAGACTAATATTCAAAACATGCGTAGTCAATCATAGATAAGGCATATGATACATCCAACTTTGAAAACCAAACAACATACAATACATGAAAAGGGACTACTAACATCACATAATAAGCAAAGCATCCGGCTCAGAGGCTACCTTTAAAGCATGTCCGAGACACAAGTCCTTAAGTACCTTGGCTCAGCGGTTACCTTTAAAACATGTCCAAATACTACAAACAAGTGCCCGACTTAGAGGTTACTTTTAAAACATGTTCGAGGCACAACACATAAAGTATCTGCCTCAGCGGTTACCTTTAAAACATGGCCAAATACAACAAACAAGTGCCCGACTCAGAGGTTACCTTGAAAGAAGGAGGAAGGAAAGAGGAAGAGAATGGTGCAAGAATTAAAGAAAAAGGTTGAGGAATGAAGGAGGGATCTCGGTTTTGAGGTAGACGAAAATGGTGCTTATAAGCTCTGCTTGTATTTTTGGTTTTTCTGTTGTTGCTGCAGGTGTTATTCGAAAAAGAAAGGAGGGAGATGAGTTTGTATTGGACCCATATGTGAGAGTGTGTGAGGAAATTATTATTTTAATTTGGTGCTAAAATTTTGAAACGTGTTATCGACACGGGGTAGGGCGAGATAGATTACTTTAGTCTCACATGTGAACATGTGACGGTTCTTTGCTTGACGGAATTTTACGTCTTAAACCTACTATAATTTAAGACAAAACTTTATTATTATTAATATTATTTTTTTATTATTCTATCCGACTAAAATACGTATTTTCATATAAATTAAGCTTTAAAATATTACTTTTATAAAAATCGTGTTTAAAATAAATAAATTAATTTAAAAAAATAAAATAAAGTCATTAAACGGTTAAATAAATTATAAACGTCAAAATGAGAAATTAGCGGGTGTTACAATCACCCCATCTTTTAAAAAGGTTTGTCCTTGAAACTTGAAAGTAGAAATGAAAGGTTATAAAAATAAAATAAAACTTGACTTTTTTTTAAATCGGTAACTAAAACATTGAGAGGTTACTCTTTGTTAGAATTAAAATTATTTCAAAAGTTTTAGGTGGAATTTTCCAACAGAACCCGATTCTCATCAAAGGAACGTAAGTGTTCTCGTTGCGCATTCAAGAACATCGCATTCCTAATCGAAGATTAGGTCATATATCAAATCATTTGTAGAAATCCAAAATCAAAATACTTTCAAAAATATTTATGAAAAGTTTTCCCAAAGGTATAAGTCTCCTTCATGAAACGATATTGCTCTTGTCGTGCACACAAGAGCGCTAACTTTCCAATTCAAAGACAAGTTTAAAACAAAACCATTTGTCGACAAGTGTAGAACAAATTATTAAACGACTCTAATAACGAGTTCTAACATCCTATCAACGTTAAAACCAAATGAAAATGGCAATCCGTTCAAATTTTCTTTTGAATAGGCCAAAATAAAAATAAAAGTTTTCACTTTTAAACTCAAAAAGGAGTCAAGTTCTTGAAAATATAACTTCAAACTTTGACAAAGAATCATAAATAAACCAAAGTTAGAATCATAAATAAACCAAAGTTAGTTAGAAATTGAGCAAAATTAAAAGTAATCTCGGGTTTAGTAATTAAAAATCAATAAAACGAAGTTATACTCAAAGAACAAAAGAGAATTAAATCAAATTTTCATTTTCAAATCTTTAAAATAAGTAAGATTTTGCAAAAGTAACATCAACTTTTAACAATGAATAAAATGCTAGCTTGAAATATTTAGAAATTGAATAAAAGAAAAGTAACTTAGACATCATAGATACCGGTATGCAAAAAGGATTCAACTTAACTAATTAAAAGAGTTATGATGAACTTCCCAGGGTAAGAGTGAAGTCAAATCTACAAGGATGTCAAAGATAGAGTTTCATAGGTTACCAACATCAAATTTTAAGGAGGAGCATGATGAAGCGAGGAAAGGAGGTATGAACGGTAACGCTTATGGTCAAAGAAGAAAGGGAATTAGACAATAAGAAAATGCCAGGTACTCAAACCTCAAACAACAACATCAACCCAATCGGTTCCGAAAACTTCTTATCAGTAAAACTTATAACTACAACACTCCCAAGGATTTCCTCAAAACACTTATGTTACTTCATCCTAAGTCATTTCCTGAAACAAGATTCTCCACAATAAGTGTGATTTAACCACTCTAAATCCTCACACATCTACAAACCATGGCCACCTCCACTAGATCAAGGTCAAAGCTTCTAACAAACCTATACTCTTATCCAACTAGTGTCAACCATACCATTATCCTTTCTAGCTACTAAAACAAGCGCTAAGACTCCCCAACAATGTAGCTTAGTCTCACTCTCATACCATACCTCAACTAGTAATCAAGATCACTCACTTAGACCAACTAATAATTCCACAATTGACATTTCTCGTATGGTAACATACACATTATCAAACCCTCATATCCCAAGCGACTACGAAAGCCAATCACAAACTCGACTTACTTAGTCGATCCTACATCTTCAAATCCACCATTCCATTTTATCCATTTTAAGTCAAGTACTAGGCACTAGTATCCCAAGACACGTCTCACTACACTTCCCGAGCCTTTAAAATACCAAACACAAACAATAAAGCCAAGTCGTATAACCTTAGTAACAAATGCAACTCACACCTGACAACACAAATAATTCCACTAGACAACCACACTCACTTTATCAAGGAACTAGGCATAAGAATCACTAAGCGTGTCCCATCACACTACTTAAGTCTTTCTAATATCACAACCTCTCAAAATCAGGGTTATGGGTTAACCACAAACAATCTCCTCCAAAGTCAAATTTTCCAATCAAGGTCAACATTCCTCAAAAGAAAGAGTACTATCAAAAGGCGTTAAGGGAGGATAAGGAACAAAGGAATAAGTTAGGGGTAGAAGAGTAGCTTTCAAAGTAAAACAGAAGAGAGTTTAGAAGGAGGGTAAACACCAACAGATAAAGAATGAGGCAAGATACACAAAGAATGAGAAACATCTTCGAGAAAGTAGAAGCATTCATCAAAGGTTGAACAAATCCTCAATACTCGGCAATAGGCACCAAATCTTGATCTTCACGTTGGTAGGTTTACGGTTATTGATCCACGACACAACAATTATTAAATGACGATCAACAAACATGTTAGAACCTAACAAAGAGCAAACACACTACAGACTACCACCTTAGGTCCTTAAGTCTACCCATCTCTCATTCGTTATTCAAGGTCAAGTTCAAGTTTAAAGTTAGGGTACACGTGTGTGCGTTGGGAGCAACATAGGCTCTGATACCAACTGTGACACCCCGCGATAAAGCGGAAAATATAACTAATAAATTAAAGCTGAAATTTATGAGATTTTAAAAAAAACTTTTAAATTACTAGTTAAAGATTAACACGCTGTTGCCAAAAAGAAATGAAACAAATACTACAATAGACAAACTTAGGTTATTACAACCCAAGTCTAGAAAGTAGGGAAAAGATATCTCACGAATAAACAAATAAAGGGTTTCTAAACTAGCAAACTAAGGTCCAAGGGTTTAGTGCTCGCTAGCCCACACGTCTTCCCCACGTAAGCATCTTCACAACCTGTCATTCATGTAAACATGAACGCCACAGTAAGTGGGGAGTAACTCAAGGTTCTCTCAGCCACAAAATGTCGAAACACAGATAAACAAGAACATATTAGAACATCATAAATATAACCATTTGATGCAAGCACTCAGACATGAGACTAATATTCAAAACATGCATAGTCAATCATAGATAAGGCACATGATACATCCAACTTTGAAAAACAAACAACATACAATACATGAAAAGGGACTACTAACATCACATAATAAGCAAAGCATCCGGCTCAGAGGCTACCTTTAAAGCATGTCCGAGACACAATTCCTTAAGTACCTTGGCTCAGCGGTTACCTTTAAAACATGTCCAAATACTACAAACAAGTGCCCGACTTAGAGGTTACCTTTAAAACATGTTCGAGGCACAACACATAAAGTATCTGGCTCAGCGGTTACCTTTAAAACATGGCCAAATACAACAAACAAGTGCCCGACTCAGAGGTTATCTTTAAAATATGTCCGAGGCACAACAAACAAGTATCTGGCTCAGCGGTTACCTTTAAAACATGGCCAAATACAACAAACAAGTACAACAAACAAGCACAACAAACAAGCATATAGAACGGGATTATTAATGTCACATTCATACTTATGGCTTGCATCTCACCATAAATACGGATGGGAACATCAATCCTGACGACCTTATCGCAACTAGAGGGCCTATGGCTCACCCCTAGTATCCAATAGGACCGTGACTCGTGTATGGGATGATTAATGTCACATTCATACTTATGGCCTGCATCACCATAAGTACGGATGGGAACATCACTCCCGACGATCATACCGCAACTAGAGGGCCTATGGCTCACCCCTAGTATCCGATAAAACCAAGACTCTCACAACTGAACAATATTAGACATTATCTAGAGTACGACTCACTACAAGTAACTACTTATAATAAATATCTCATACTTGTATTATATTAATAAATATTCCACTTCATAATTTAACATGCCGGCTAAATAAAATATAATAAGTGATAATGAATAATTTACGTTATGTGGAATATAAGGAATAAAATATGACTTAACCCAAGTGACTCATTTATGAGCCCAATAAACAAGCTATAAGATTGGCCCGATAAATAAAGCATGTCAAGCCCAACAATGAAAACATGTGAAATCTAACAAGTTAATCATGTAAAGTCCCACCATTTAATCATGTGAAGTCCAACATAAAAATCATATAAAAACCAACCAGTGAAACATAACTAGCTCAAGAAATGAAATATATTTAGCCCAACAAATAAAATGTAGTGAACTAATCAAGTGCTACTTAGTGAGCCCAAAAACTAAATAATAGTGAGCCCAACATTAAAACCATATGTAACCATCAAATATAAACCATATGTATACATACTTGAGACAGGAAATAATTAAATAACGAAATTCCACAATTATAAATCATGAGGGAAAAAAAAATGTAAATGAATGATATTTAACGAATTATGTTATATAAAACACGAGACGGAATTTAAATAAACCAAACACGAATTTAAGTCGACTCAACAAGGCACACGACCCGAGGTTAGGCCACGTCTCAATCATGAATAGTCCGTCAGGGGTCCTACTTCTTTGGAAGATTAACCACAATCTCCCACAGCAACAAATGTTTTGAATACCAAGTACTTCAGTACATGGCACAAACAAACCTTAAACTTGTACACAAGCAGTAACTTTAACAGTGCTAAACACGGTCCTTTGTGAGACATTTTAACACGAGTTTTTCAAGTATAAGCAAGGCGGAGTTTTCCCAACACATCGACTAATAGCAAGGCGAATTTAACATGTATAAAGTAAGATAAAAACAGTCCCGAAAGAACACAAAAATCGCCCCAAGACAAAGTCCAAATCAGTCCTTTCACGGCTTCAAAATAGAGTCCAAATCAGTCCATTCGACTCAAAATTAAGATGGAAATGAAAGCAAAGTTGAGACGGAAACCCAACACAGCTAAGACATGAATAATGATCATTAAATTTAATCCAACAACACTCGAAGATATCATGTAAAACCGGCCATTTCTACCCGACTTTTGAAACGGACAACACTTTATCCTCGTTTAAATACTTGCTCGTTTCTACTTTTTATACGTTTAAACAAAAGAATTGTTTTACATGTTTTGGTTTACTATTAAAGTTGAGGCAGTGGACTCATAATACCATATTACAAGACACCATTAAACTCGTTTTTCTTTTGCCCGATATATTTTGCAAAGACTTGAAACCGATGTACGTCTTTTATTCATCATTACTTATTTTCCACTGCAATTCTATTCTTTGCATTTCACCATACCCGAAATTTTATAGAAGAAGAGAAACCACGGAATCTACTTCAAAACAAGCATGTAAAAGACCAATAAATCCACATATTCAACCACACACATGAGGGAAGCATAAAGAACCAAACTTTAAGATAAAAGAGTGAAAAACCGAATTAAAGGGGGGGAAATTTTGACACTTTATCGAGTAACCTATCACCGTTACCTTTAGCGCTCCTTATTCATCGAATAAATGGTCCACAAGGCACGAGTCTTACTCCGGTTCTTCAAATCCTTCATTAAAAAGCAATAAAACGGGATAAAGAAGCTAAAAGACGACACTTTTATAAGATGGCGAAAAACGAAACCATCACAAAAATGAGACTTTATTACCTTGAAAGAAGGAGAAAGGAAAGAGGAATATAATGGTGAAAGAATTAAAGAAAAAGGTTGAGGAATGAAGGAGGGATCTTGGTTTTGAGGTAGACGAAAATGGTGCTTATAAGCTCTGCTTGTATTTTTGGTTTTTCTGTTGTTGCTGCAGGTGTTATTCGAAAAAGAAAGGAGGGAGATGAGTTTGTATTAGACCCATATGTGAGAGTGTGTGAGGAAATTATTATTTTAATTTGGTGCTAAAATTTCGAAATGTGTTATCGACATGGGGTAGGGCGAGATAGATAAGTTTAGTCTCACATGTGAACATGTGACGGTTCTTTGCTAGACAGAATTTTACGTCTTAAACCTACTATAATTTAAGACGAAACTTAATTATTATTAATATTATTTTTTTATTTTTCTATCCGACTAAAATACGTATTTTCATATAAATTAAGCTTTAAAATATTACTTTTGTAAAAACATGTTTAAAATAAATTAATTAATTGAAAAATATAAAATAAAGTCATTAAACGGTTAAATAAATTATAAACATCAAAATGAGAAATTAGTGGGTGTTACACCTTAGAAGGACTTATAAGAACTCATAATATATATATATATATAGAAATAGGATCCTTTAAGTCCTTGTTTATAAGTTGAGTCTTTGAGTCCTAATATAAACCATTGGATCTAAGATAATGGATGGCTAAGATTTAATAAAAAAAACACATTCTCCCACTTACCTTTTCTAACCAACTACCTCATCATTGCAAATTTTGAGTCCCTATGTACGTTTCCCTCCCTCTCTCTTTCACAATTTCCAATTCACAACTTCCAATTCATTCTTAAAAAGAAAAAGAGGTCCTTCGTCTACTCAACCGTCTACTCCTTCATACCTCAACCGTCTGCACCGTCTGGTCCTTCATCTTTTTCATTTCTCTGATCAAGTAATCTTCATCTCCGTCATTTCCTTCATCTTCTTCATCACTTTCATACCCGTATCAACTATTACTTCTATTTTGAGGTATTTTTTTTGTTTACTTTTGTTATTTTGCTTTTACCCATTTTTGTTCCAATTATCATTGTCTATGTTTAGCCATTATTTTTGTCGATTTTATTCATCTTGCGTTTTTGTTTACCATTTTTCTCATTTTTGTTCCAATTACCCATTTTTGTTTATATTGTTTTACATTTTTGTTTATACTGTTCATCTTCTGTTCATCTTCCCTCACCGTTTTACATATTGTGTTTATGTTGTACATCACTTTGTTTATTGATTTTTAGTTTTTTATTTAGTTAGTATTTGTATTCCTCGGCACATTAATTGATTTAGTCTTACTGATTTTATAAATATTTCTCATTTATCCAGTTTATTGTAACCGTCTCATTTCAAGTTGTTTCTTAAAATTTCATTTATGCAAACTGTTTCATTTACATTTATTTTTATAGTGCTTTAATTGTGTAACTTTTTCCTTTTCAATGTGTAACTCTATCTCATTCATTGAGTTTGTAAATTCTAGTCATTTATAAGTTCCATGTGTAGTCATTTATAAATTGTTCAATTCTTTTATTTAGATGTCTGATCAAGAAGCTGAACAAATTGAAGACGGGGTTTCTCCTACGCCTCAAATCTCTGTCAAATGTCGTGGAAAGAGGTTATTTGAGATTATACCTAAGTTGAAATATTGTCAGATATCGGTCGTCAGGAGAATTGGGTTTGGCGGCATGATTGAGTTGAAGTTTATTTATTTCCCGCTCGAACATGTACATTTATTTCTTGACTGTTTTAATGATGGCTCATATGTGTTTAGGGCACCTAAGTCCAAACACTTCATGGTAAGCAAATACGACGTTCATGACTGTTTCCTTATACCACATGGTCCTAATGTCATCAAACTTGTCCCTACTGGACCGTAAAAAGACTCTGACAGCCTTGAAAATGTGTCATTGAAAGAACGATGGAGGAAAAGGTTTGGTATTAAAACCCATAATGGCTTCATTCCTATCGGAAAGCTAAAAGATGCAATTGAGGCAGACATGGAAGGAGGAGATGACTTTTGTCGATTCTTTGTCTTATTTTGCATGTCTTCTTTTCTTGCCCCCACGATAAATAACGGCGTTGATTTCAAGCTTTTGAGGGCTGTAGAAGATGTAAGCGCTATCCCTTATTTGGACTGGTGTTCTTATGTTTTAAAAAGCATTGTCACTGTCGGCGAAGATGTTAAAAAAAAACAGTCGCACTTGCTTGGTTGTATTCCCTTTTTGATGATTACCTACTTTCAACAGTTTGATTACCGCGGTGAGATTTGCACGCATGACCTTCCTGTTGGAGTGTCCCCGACAATAATGCGATCACAATTGTCGATCATGATGATCACATGTTTAAATCTCATTTTTAAGAATACGTAAGGGATTATTCATTATATAGTCAACTGATCAACATTAATCGGTAACGATTGGCTTGCTAGAGTTTGACGTTACTGTCGTGGGACAGTGGTGGTCAGTTGATCCCTTAAGGTCACACCTAAAGGATGATGCCCTAATCTGTAAAGTTGATTAATTGTATGACGATACAAGTTAATCAATTCCTTAAAATTGAACAATTCAATTTGAGAGAGAGAATATTGATATCTTATAATAATGGGATTAAATAAGATTTATTTTATTAATTGAAATATTTTATTACTAAAATTGTTTATTGTTTGTGAAACAATAGCGATGATAATGAATGGTTAATTATAATTACAAGATGTTGTGAATTATAATTAAATGACCCATTTTATTTATGTGATCAAGTATCACTAGTCAATTTGTTGAATGTAATTTAATTAATTTATAAAATGATATTTATGTGATAAATGTGCATTAAAATTAATTAATAACATGTAGCATACTACATGTGACATATTGTGCGACAAATGACAAATTGATAAAATAAAATGGTAGTCTATTTTATGGTACATAGACCGAAATAATGAGAGTGATGGGTGTTAGTGGGTGAATTATTTTATGAGATAAAATAAGCTAATGATGCCTAGTCTACACCTAGCCTTACATGCCTAAGGTGTTGATAAGAACAAAAGGAAAAGTGAAGGACAAGATATTGGTCCTCATCCCTCCTTGAACCGTGACACCTCCTCCACTATTAGAGGAATTTTGTTCACTGCTCATTTAATATACTTGTCCATTCAAAATACATGCAAAAGTTTATGCATTATTCTCTCTTCTCTTTAATCTTCATCTAAAATATGAGAAGATTCAATCAAAATTGTTCAATCAAATTACTAATATTATTAGTGTAATATATGAGTATTAGTAATCAATTTTAAGGTAAACTACTTAACAAATATCTAGCACATATTATTTAGTAGAGATAAGGGATAATCTTGGGTGCAATCAAGAGGAGTGGCTTCTATACTTGAAGTCTTTGGAGGATCACCCTATTACTCATCATAGCTCAAGAACAAGTGAAGGTAGGAGACCTTACTTGTGCCCATGAACCGAAATATTCAATGTAAGGAACAGGTTTTCCTGTACACTTATTTATATGTTTTGCATGCATAAGATCCTTAATTTTTTATGAATAAAACTTTAAACTAAAATATTTGATATTTAAAATATGATTTCCTTCAAGTGGTATCAGAGCTTTATGGTTGTTGCATGCAAGATCGGGATCGCTTTTCCGAGATAATACGACGAATAAAACTTGAAATTTGTGTGTTTAAGTTGATAAATCCCGAAATAATTTTGCATGTTAAAAGTTTCTGGTCCTAAGTCATTTTTAGGACATTTTGGTTTATTTATGGATTTTATTGTTTATTTTATATAATATTGGCATGAAAATGTGATTTTTATGATAAAAATGTCATTTTTGGACGAAAAATAGCTAAACTTCGAATTTTATAGTGGTTTTTGGATATGTTTTCACATATATTATCTACTGATGGCCTGTAAATTGTCATGATAAAATGAGTTGTTTTGCTCGAAATATGATTTTTCAAGTTACAATCCTATTTAAATGGGTAAATAGGTTAATATAAGTTATATTTCGAATCTGGTCATGGAAATTTAGTATGTTGTCACATGAAATTTGACAAGATGTGTGTAAAATATTCGGCTATAATGAAGTCTTATTGCTTGATTTACGAATTTTTGATGAAAAATCACATAAATAGTGACTATAATTAGTAATAATGGTAAAACATACTTCATGACTAAAGAAAAAATGTCACATAATGAATTTTATCATATATTTCAGATCTAAAAGTGAAAATTTGATGAAAATAATTTTTCTCTTATTTTTATGGTCATAATTATTAAAACCGATAAACCGCAACATTGTTTTTCTCGATAAATTTTTGAAATTTTTAACCTAAGTTTTGAACATTATGAGTGTCATGGTATTTTTCCATAATGTTCATGAGTTTAAATTTGAAATTTCGAAATTATTTGAAATTTTTATGATTTAATTTGAAGTTTATAGCATAATTTTGTATTTTGGGTCCATTAATGAACAATATTAAGAAATCAAGTTGAATTATTGTCAAAATGTAAGTGGAGACTAAGTTTTGAGTCCTAAGATGATTAGGGTAATTAACTTGTACATAAATATGAATTTATGTAATTATTGTGATTTTAACAAGTAATAATCACGCAAATCCATAAAAATCGATAAAATATACGATATTGGCTCTTTAAAGGTGATATAACATAAAATTAAGCATGTTCATACATATTATAATGCTGCATTTTATTTATGATTGTCATATTTTAATTTTATGTAATTTTTGAATTATGTAATTTTACTTAGTATGGCCTTAGTTTTAATTGGTATTACCCGAAATGTATGGGAATATCGATTCGGTTGTAATTATTGTGATCTCGTATCACCGTTTTGTAATTTAATAGTTTTATTTTTATTTTAATTACAAATGTATAATAGGAAATTATGTAATTCATTTTGTAATTTAATTATTCCGGAGTTCCTTGAAGACGGTGCCATTCGAGAAGGCGGTCCATCAAAGAAAGTGTTACCTCGAGATGCGTGCCCAGACCGAATTTCAAGGGATCAATGGAGTTGGTTTCCGAATTTGTAATAGTTTATTAGATTTACTATTTTAGGAAGGCCATACTATGATTTTATTTTATGCTTTGCATTTTATTTATATGTTGCATGCATCGCTAAATCGCCATGACTAAAACTTGCATTTTATTTAATCGAGTAAATCGACCGTGTCAATTATAATTATCGTAGTTCACCGATTTAGTTCACTTAAAACGTGATAGATAATAAATTGACATGACCTCTCGCTAAATAAACAATTGAGACTTAGGCTTACCAAAAATTAGAAACCATGAAAACCTATTTCGTGAGGGAGTGCGCTCGGCCTTACCGGGGTACAAACCTTGCTACGTAGAGGAAGTGGGTGATAAATGTCTACCCACCGAATTTGTAAAGATAAGGGTTGTATTCGGCTTTACCGATGTCCAAGTTGATGTAAATTTGGATCAAGGACACATTTATTCGAAATTTGGGTTGAACTCAACGAAAGTATTCTTGACGGTTGCCGGATGTGTTTCGGGCTAAAGATAAATATTAATGTAATTTTATCGACCCATAGTTCTAAAAGTAGAATCGATTAAAGAGTTAATCCACCGAGTTATATTGATGAGGGTTCTATTCGGCTTTACCGATGCCCAAGTTAATATGAATTTGGATCTTGGAATCATTTATCATAGTTGGGTAGAGGTCACTATGTAAATGTTTTACTTGTTTACAAGTATTACAAGTATTATTATTATAATGATAAATGTTAGTTTTCATCATTCCGTTATCGCATCGTTCGCATCATTATTTTTCTTTACCTCAATTTATACGATATCATTTCGATTTTAGTACAAAATCTCGATTAAAACATCGTAACTTGAGACAAATATGAATTTTTTTTAAAACCTCGTGTTATCCATTTGGAGGATCTCTTGAGCAGAGTATAGATAAAATTTATTCATGATCAAAAGGGTTTTTGATTCTTGACTAACATATCTACTTACAATGAATTGTTTCTCATATGCTTAATTGAGTTAAGTACTTTGAAACGTTAAATCATTTTGGTAACTAGATTTGTAGGAAATCACAATTGACCAGAATACCGCAACCACTTCAATGAAAGTTTTAAGACTAAACGGATGAATTGAAGAGTAGTCTTTATGAAATTCAATTTTGCTTCTCTATGCAAAGACTCATTGAAATGAGTGGGAGCATTCTCTTAACCGTTAAGAAAAGGACGAGGTTCAAAGAAGTAAAATTAGAATGGAATTGATACAAGGTAATGTTAAAAGTAACGTTATTGAGAATAACAATACTAAACCTATCAATCCCGACCGAAAAAGTTTCCATTGTCTTAATTGTTGGACGCTAGAAAGGAAATTACCCCAAATTATTGAAGAATCATCAAGTTAGTTGTGGGACATCTAATGGGACCTTATTCTTTAAATGTTTATTCGATTGACATAAATTTTGCTAATACTACTTCGTCAATGTTAGAAACCGATGGTGGTTTTCATCATTGTATTTGATACATAGGATGATTAGAATATGACGACTAGCAACAATGATGTTGAGAGATAGAGTCATTGTGTACTCAATCTAGTTTTTGGGTTTAACGTTGTACTTAATTATGAGTATTAAGTGCATAAACTCCGAATAAGAATATAATCTTGTTAAGATAGAAAAGAGGTTTCACTTTTGTGACCCTATACACCATGATTTGATGTATGACTAGCCCATTATCAAGGTGAATATATTCTAAACCAAACTAGAATGATACATCATGTAGATGATGCAAGACTCAAATTGGTAACCAAAGATTAAATCTTAAATTCTTGAATGATGAACGCAAAGAGTTATCGAGTACTCTTGGAACCATTAGATTGTTAATCTTATGGTATATGCATATCTTGTATTCAAAGCAAGATGTCTCGTGCTTTTGGTTGAAAATGAGATCGAGGTTGTAAATCATTGATCCAGATTAGGTTTATCATTTTATTTTACCAATGATTTAAGTTGACACTAATGTGTTCACTTAATAAGGTAAATAAAGAAATCTTTGAAGAAGTTCAAAGAGTTCCAGGAATCACGATTTAGTCGTGATGGGATTATCAAAGTGAAGACTTTGATATACGCCAAAGGAAATGTGATATAGTATCACAAGTTAATCTCTCTTAGCACGCATTATGGGATAATGTGTGGTTGGATAAAGAAATCAAACCCTATTCGATATGATTTGGACTTTAATCAAGTTATTTTGAGTTACTTGATCCTTTTGGGGATTTTATCATTTTGTCTAAATTTTTTCCACTAAATCTAAAACGAATCATATGAGATATGAAACGGTACGGTACCATGTTTGTAAGTTTTCAAAGGAAACAAATGCTCATTTTTCCTTACTATAATCACGAGTACAACAGGTTTGTGGCTCGTGAAGCTGTCTTTCTAGAATACAAGTTTTTGTCTAGAAGATAGAGTGGGAGAAATTATTCAAGAGCCACAAAGAATGTTATGTCGCAAGAAACTGGTCTTTCTTGGCTACATGAGATGTTTTGTGTAAGACATTGTTTCTTCAAAACCTAGGAGGTTAAAGTCGTCACTATTTGAAGATGATGAATTAGTGTTACTTTTAAAAAGTAAAGAGCTTGCAACTTACAAAGAAATTGTTTGATTCAAGTTAATTACTTCTGAAAGTAATGAACATATGACTTACATGAGAGTGTTTAAGTCACAACTCAATACAAGGCTTAGAGCCATGAAAATCCGAAATAAATTCCAAGTGAATTGTTAGATATCAAAGATTGATTGGTTGCAAAGGGTTTTGCACTAGTTTAAATGCTTAAGTCTATTTGGATCTGCTTAGGGATTGTGTTTCATTATGAGACATATATAGCGAGTGAATCTAAAACCCACTTCTTCAATTAAAAGGAATGTATTCAATACATGTCTTGAGTTTTGTAGATTCTTGCCATCCTAAGATAATGTGAAACTTAAGAGAGGGTCTTAAGTAGGACATCAATGAGTTGGAATTAATGTTTTGATCATGTTATAAAACTTTTCTCGATAGGTCGAGAAGTTGTGTTTATACATAAAGTTTAGTGGGAATTACGGTAATTTTAATTAGTCTAATATGTGGATGACATATTGATCATTGCGAATGATTTAAGACTTTGGAGAAATATAGTACATCTTTAATATCTGGATTTATGGAAACAAATCTACATGATATTAATGTCAAATAAGGAGTCTTATGTTGATAAGATTCATGACTAGTTCAATCGAATTGAACATATTTGATTGATTCTATTTGCTTCCGCTGCCGAATCAATTAAATAGGAAACGATGTATAACACTTCATATACTTTGAGTATGATGAATTGTTTCAAATCGAATTTAAGTAATAAGTAAGCCATAAAGATTACCCTTAAGTGCTTGCAGAAGCATTAAGGATGTAAAGCAAAGTGTTTTTGATGTAATTTTGTGTAAGGGTGTTACACAAATGACAATTGACAACTGAGATTGCGGATGGTTTCCGACAAAACCAAAATCAAAACACATTAGGATGGTTAAGATACCATTGTGGCTATGTTATTTAAGAAATAGATTTTCTAGAATCGTTCTAGGCAATAAAGAACAATGAGAAATATTTACAACGGAAATTGAGTACACTTGCAATCATGAGATGTGCAAGAGGATGGATCCCGCACACTGTGAAAACAGTGGGAGCTATTCTAAGGCTAGAGAGCTTATGTCTAGATTGGATCTAGACACGTACTCAGAAAGTTTTGTAATGCAAATGTATACATTACAAAGGAAAATGAGTATGTAGTAAGGTTGAGTAAGGTACAAGAAGTTGGTAAAACTTACTAACCAAAGCCTTCTCATAGGCTTAACATGATGAGTCATGTCATATGTCATTTCAATTGGATTGAGATGAACAACTACATATAAGATGAAAATTGATTATAAAAATATGAAGTAGTAATCAGGTATTGACTATTCATATGAGATAATCACATTTGTCGTTCGAGTTTTTAAAATCTAAATACTCCTTTTATACTTTGTTACATCCAAACGGGTTGTAGAGACAATATTGAACCCCGTTAAAGTGAACTCGGATTAACATGGTATTTGCCCATAGTCACTTGTATGATGTGAAGTCTCGAAGTGACTAGAGTGTGATGCGATTGATGGCAAATTCAAGTGCCATAGCGTCATATGAGATGACTAGTCGATCACATTGGCAGACTGTTAGGAACACTTTGTCGGGCAGTGACCGCTTATAGAGTTCTGGCAAATTTATAAAGCCTGGTCATGGCGAGAGCTACTATAGTATTCTAATTAGTCGATTCTTTTGACTAAAGACTGTTCGCCTAAGGTGGCATGGTTTCAGATTAACTTTGATTTATGTTACCAAGACCTTCGTAAATGGGGTCAAATGGGCATATTTTGGGTTATGATGTTTGTGGCTAGTCGAAGGGAATAGTGCGATAGGAATTGTCCACCCCCTTGTCAGGGTCAAAACAATATCTCAGGGCCACTCGAGGAGTAATGAACTGGAAATGCGTGGCCACGCTCGGAAGGTATCTATGGTAGATAATTTCAGTCAAATCAGTTATTATCCAGATCAAGGAAACCACGCTTGATATGATCACTTGCATGTACGACCTGAAAGACACCTTGTATTGAGTGGGAGATAGTAATAGGACAAGAGAATTGGTGACGCACACTTGTCGAGGACAAGTGGGAGATTGTTGGAGTGTCCCCGAAAATAATGCGATCACAATTGTCGATCATGATGATCACATATTTAAATCTCATTTTTAAGAATACGTAAGGGATGATTCATTATATAGTCAACTGATCAATATTAATCGGTAACGATTGGCTTGCTAGAGTTTGACGTTACTGTCGTGAGACGGTGGTGGTCAGTTGATCCCTTAAGGTCACACCTAAAGGATGACGCCCTAATCTGTAAAGTTGATTAATTGTATGACGATACATGTTAATCAATTCCTTAAAATTGAACAATTCAATTTGAGAGAGAGAATATTGATATCTTATAATAATGGGATTAAATAAGATTTATTTTAGTAATTGAAATATTTTATTACTAAAATTGTTTATTGTTTGTGAAACAATAGAGATGATAATGAATGGTTAATTATAATTACAAGATGTTGTGAATTATAATTAAATAACCCATTTTATTTATGTGATCAATTATCATGATACCCGTCGTTGTGAGTACCAAAGATAAAATTTATAATCTCCTATTAAGACTAACCTAGGCTAGTGGTAACAGGGTCGAACCACAAGGAGGCAGTTGTAAACTTTAGTTGATTTATGTTCAGTCTGAGGTAACTATTGTGGGGGTTGAATTGAATTGGTCGACGGCTAAAGTGAACAAAGATAATAAACTAAATAAACGAATTAAACAGATAAAGAAGGGTACTAGGATGGTCGGTTCATTATAGCTTCTGGCAAACTAAGTCGGTCTGAATCAAACACAGGTAAGGCGGGAAATAAAGAGGTCCTCTCGGTCCACTCTTTACAAATAGCATCTTTCGATCTCGCTATAGGTCCCTAATATCACTAATACTAACTTTCGTTCCGAAAAGTGACTAACGGTCTAAACTATACCTATCTTTCGATCTTAGCACAGTTTAGTCGAATTAATTGATGGTCTAATAACCTTCCCTATCTTTCGATCTAATGGGTTAGTCACGAAATAGGTATCTAACTGGTCGCATGCATTCGATTCGTTAAATACAAGATTAAATTTAATTAAAACGAATATGAACCCTACGAGGTCAGTCGATCGACTGAAAAGGTCAGTCGATCGACCAATACGCGAGACAGTTCTCCCTAATCTAATGCCGCCTATGCCATAAATCGCCTACATCCTAGCACTAAAGAATTAGCTACTCATGATGAAGGTAAAAACAACAATGAAAATAATAATAATTACTGAATTCATGCTTAAAGTAAATAACAACAGTGATGATACGACAATTGGCTTTGGGGCACTAACTATCAAACCTATACTAACAATGAAAGTAAAGCAATAAATTGAAATTAGGGCAGAATGAATACAGAAATTCAAGAGGAAAGATTAAGAACAAGGGTAGAATTCCAATGCTAAAATCGATAACCCAAACCCTAGTTACTCGAAATAAACTAAAACTCAAAGCACTGTATTGTGATGAAAACTTGGATAAAAACTTGATATCTAAACTGATGGTTTTATGTCACGTTATATAGCAATCAACGCAACATCTTATTTCCTAAACCTAAACTTCACGGGCTTCAAGAGTCACGGTCTTTCAATTCACGTCTGGAATAGAAATCCGGTCGATCGATCATTGCTAATGCTTGGTCGATCGATCGCTCCTCAAAAACAAAGGGCTTCGAACCCGAGCATTGGTCGATCGATCAAAGTGCTTGGTCGATCGATTGGATGAGCTATTGACTTCTTTATTCTCGTGGATTCGTCTTTTGGGCCTTGGATTGCGCACCGAGCTCGTTCCTTAAGCAATTCCTTTACGTCATTTGCAATGCAGATTACTCGGGGACGGATTTGGCTTGATTTCCCGTTAAATTCTTCGCATTTCTGCAATAATGTACAAAATACGGAAGTAGACGGAAATAGGGAGAAATGTAGCATAAACTACAAGAATGAGCTCTGAAATGCGTGCAAAATGGGATGTAAAACATCATATAAAAGACACGCATCAAACATCCCCAAACCAAACCCTTGCTTGTCCCCAAGCAAGAACTAGACTCGATCTAATTACCTAATGGAACGAGTTCAATCTCAGAGCGAAATGCAAACTGTTAAGCCTAAACCGATTTAATGCACAACCAACAATCAATTAGTAATGTGAATCATGCAAACGAATTATAAAGTCGTCAAAAACTGCTGCACCGTTGACTATAGAGACTTATCAAATTGGACTCTCGCGGGTCGCTCAAATCACTCAATTAAGCACGGGTGATATATATGTAAGATAGAAAGAAGTAATTTTGTAGTGACTCTCACCTAACTACGACTTATGAAAACATGCCAGCAATAAAATATGAAAGCAATCTCTACAACCGTACATATGCATTCCAACCGAACAGATGACCAATGACACATGCCGAGGTATATATGGGATATGTGAGGTATGGGTAAGAAGAGGCAAAACATTTTATGGTAAAGTGGAGGTATAGGTGATCAAGCTAGTACCAAAACGGAACCAAAGGATAACATCCAACTTCTTGCTCATAATCAATCGAAAGGGTGCTATAGCAAGCACAAAACTCACAATCTTCAAACTATCAGATCAATAAAACACCCCATAAGATGTAAATGAAACATGGGAGCAAAAATCGCCAAAAGATAAGGATTAAATTATGTGAATTGATCTCTTTTCTCGAATCTCAGTCGATCGACCATGAGTGGCAGTCGATCGACCCATTTGAACAGTACAGAACCTCTTTTTTTTTTTTTTTTTCTTTTTCGAATCATTTTTTTTTTCATTTCCTTTTTTTTTTCTATTTCTTTCTTTCCTTTATTTCATCTTCCCAATAAAGTCTCAACAGAGCATATGCCACCAGAAATGAGTAACAACCCCAAGAACACAGACTACTAGCTTGACAAAGGACAGGCTAAATGTAGGATGTAGTAAATGGGACAAAAAAGGATATTTTTGGCAGTGTGGAGTTTATGGGCAAAATGAGAAACAGGGAAACCTCTACCACATGTGTCAACAAACCGCAAACCGAATGCATACAAGTATTAAGCAGATCAAGTTCATATTTATGCAAATTAAGGAAACATGTCTCATAAGGAGTACTACTCACATTCCTAAGTAAACCGTGAAGGAAATGTAGATTCATATACATACTAACATACTCTTATATGTCAAAATTAATTTGTCATAAAATTAAACATGGATTTTATGCATGCAAACAATATAATAAAAGAGAAGAAATCATATCCTTACATTGAAATTTCGGTTCAAATGGGCACAAAAGAAATCTCCTTTTCTTTTGTTCTTGAGCTTTCCTTTAATGGAAGAACAAGATCCAAGTGTAGGATCTCTCCTTAGGAATAATACCCAAAGCTTAACTCTTAATCTAATTAATATTATTTGAGCTAGTATAATATTAATCTCATGAAAAATGAACCAAAAATTTGTTTGGTTTAGACTCCTAAAACCGGGTAGGAGATGTGGAGAGGAAGAGTATTATTTTTTTTTCTCTCTAAAAATAATTTTACATGGTTGAATGAATAATAATAATCACCCACACATACATATGGTGAATAATAATTATTTTAAGTAAAAGAACTCTTGTTCTTTTCTATGTAGAACCGATTGGGAGGGAAGGAGAGCCCAATGCATGGGCTAATTTTTCTACCCAAGAAATGTAGGCTTGCATGGCTACACATAGGTAGATCATCATTGTGTTTTCTCTTATTAAAATAATTAACACAATTTTTCCACTAAAACCCTCTTAATATTTCGGTACTTATAAAATGGAAAGTCCATTTTATATTTTGTCATTTGTCAATTTTGTCACATGTTACATGTTACATGACATGTAACAATGCAATGTATTTTTATCATATTAAAAATCAACGTATTAATAAAAATACGTCATATACAAAAATCGACTTAGTAATTCATAATTACTTATACCAAAATATTTTACCAATTTATAAATCATATTTATAATAATTCATTCAATTCCGATTGTTTCTTTAAACAACAATTTCATCCGAGTAATGAAACAATTCGATTACTCGGACCGTATCTCATTTAATCATATTTCAATTTGATACGTAAATTTTACTTCCAAAATCGTCCGTCAATTTTTCAAGTAATTTAATTAACTCGTAACATTATACGATTAATTAAATGATCAATTAAGAGTATTGCCCTATAGGTATGACCTAGGGGTCAACTGATCACCACCGTCACACGACAAGAATGTCAAACTCTAGTCACCAATCATTACCGATATATGTTGACCGTTGACGATAACAAAATTACTTCCCAATTGTATTCTTTAAAATGAGATTTAATAATGATATTTAAATCACATGATCGCACTATTGTTGAGGACACATTTCCCAACAATCTCCCACTTGTCCTCGACAAGTGTGCGTCACCAATTCTCTTGTCCTATTACTATCTCCCACTCAATGCAAGGTGTCTTTCAGGTCGTACTTGCAAGTGATCATATCGAGAGTGGTTTCCTCGATCTGGAGAATAACTGATTGACCGGACTTATCTATCATAGATACTTTCCGAGCGTGGCCACGCATTTCCAATTCATTACTCCTCGAGTGGCCCCGAGATATTGTTTTAACCCGACAAGGGGTGGACAATTCCTATCGCACTCATTCCCTTCGACTAGCCACAGCCATCATAACCGGAAATATGCCCATTTGACCCCATTTACGAAGGTCGTAGTAACACAAATCAAAGTTAATCTGAAACTGAGCCATCTTAGGTGAATAGTCTTTAGTCAAAAGAATCGACTCATTTGAATACTATAGCAGCTCTCGCCACGACCAGGCTATATAAATTTGCCAGAACTCTATAAGCGGTCATAAGGCCCGACAAGGTGTTCCTAACATCTGCCTATGTGATCGACTAGTCATCTCTCATGACTGTATGGCACTTGAACTTGCCATCAATCGCATCACACTCTAGTCACTTCGAGACGTCACCTCATACAAGTGACTATGGGCGAATACAATGCTAATCCGTGTTCACTTTAACGGGGTTCAATTGTCTCCACAACCCGTTTGGATGTAACAAAGTATAATAAAAGAGTTTTAAAGTAAAACTCGAACGACAAATGTGATTATCACATATGAATAGTCAATGCCTGATTACTATTTCATATTCTATAATCTAATTTGATCTTGTACGTAGTTGTTCATTTCAATTCAATTGAAATGACATGACTCATCATGTTTAGCCTTTGAGAAGGCTTTGGTTAGTAGGTTTTATCAACTTCTTGTACCTTACTCAACCTTACTACATACTCGTTTTCCTTTGTAATGTATACATTTGCATTACAAAACTTTCTGAGTACGTGTCGAGATCCAATCAAGACATAGGCCCTCTAGCCTAAGAATAGCTCCCACTGTTTTCACAGTGTGCGGGACTCATCTTTCTTGCACATCTCATGATCGCAAGTGTACTCAATTTCCGTTATAAATATCTCTCATTGTTCTTTATTGCCTAGAACGATTCTAGAAAATCTACTTCTTAATTAACATTGCCACAATGGTATCTTAACCATCCTAGTGTGTTTTGATTATGGTTCTGTCGGAAACCATGCGCAATCTCAATTGTCAATTGTCACTTGTGTAACACCCTTACACAATATTGCATCATAAACACTTTGCTTTACTTCCTTAATGCTTCTGCAAGCACTTAAGGGTAATCTTTACGACTTACTTGGTAAAGATTACTTAAATTCGATTTTTGAAAAACAACTCATCATGCTCAAGGCATATGAAGTGTTATACATCATTTCTTTTTAATTGATTCGGCAGCGGAAGCAAATGAAATCAATCAAATATGTTCAATTTAATTGAACTAGTCATGAATCTTATCAACATAAGACTTCTTACTGACGCTTATATCATGTGGATTTATCTTCATAAATTCGGATATTCAAGATGTATTATAATACTCCAAAAGTCTTAAATCATTCTCAATGATCAATATGTCATCCACATATCGGACTAATTAAAAATTCCGTAACTCCCACTAAACTCCATGTATAAACACAACTTCTCGACTTATCGAGAAATGTTTTATCACATGATCAAAATGTTGATTCTAACTCATTGATGTCCTACTTAAGACCCTCTCTTAAGTTTCACATTATCTTAGGATTGCAAGAATCTACTAAACTCAAAACATGTATTGAATACATTCCTTCTATTGAAGAAGTGGGTTTTAGATTCACTCGCTATGTATTTCATAACCTCATGATGAAACACAATCCCTAAGAAGATCCAAATAGACTTAATCATTTCAATTAGTGCAAAACCCTTTGCCACTAACCTTGCTTTGAAATATCTCTTTATTAGTGCAAAACCCTTTGTCACTAATCAAGCCCTTTTTATTTCGGATTTTCATGGCTCTAAGCCTTATATTGAGTTGTGACTTAAACACTCTTATGCAAGTCATATGTTCATTACTTTCTAGAAGTAATCAATTTGAATCAAACAATTTCTTTTGTAAGTTATAAGCTCTTTACTTTCTTCAAAGTAGCATGAATTCATCATTTTTAACAAGTGACGAATTTAACCTCCTAGGTTTTGAAGAAACAACGTCTTACACAAAACGCCGTCTTACACAAAACGTCTCATGTAGCCAAGAAAGACCGGTTTCTTGCCACATAAAATTCTTTGTGGCTCTTGAATAATTTCTCCCACTCTGTCTTTAAAAATAAACTTGTATTTTTAGAAAGACAGCTTCACGAGCCACAAACCCGTCGTACTCGTGATAATTGAAAGGGAAAAATGAGTATTTGTTTCTTGTGAAAACTTACAAACATGGTACCCTTACCATTTCATATCTCATATGATTTGATTTAGTGGAAAAATAATTTAGACAAAAATGATAAAATCCCCAAAAGGATCAAGTAACTCAAAGTAACTTGATTGAAATCCAAACCATATCGAATAGCGTTTGATTTCTTATTTAATCACACATTATTCTATAATGCGTGCTAAGAGAGATTAACTTGTGATACTATATCACATTTCCTTTGGCTTATATCAAAGTCTTCACTTTGATAATCCCATCACGACTAAATCGTGATTCCTAGAACTCTTTGAAATTCTTCAAAGATTTCTCCTTTTACCTTATTAAGTGAACATATTAGCGTCAACTTATATCGTTGGTAAAAGAAAATGATCAACCTATCTTGGATTGATGATATACAACCTCGATCTTCTTTTCAACCAAAAAGCACGAGACATCTTGCTTTGAATACAAGATACGCATATACCATTAACAATCTAATGGTATCAAGAGTACTCGATAACTCTTTGCGTTCATCATTCCAAAATTTAAGGTTTAATCTTGGGTTACCAATTTGAGTCTTGCATCATCTTCATGATATATCGTTCTAGTTTGGTTTAGAATATAATCACCTTGATAATGGGCTAGCCATACATCAAATCGTGGTGTATAGGGTCACAAAAGTGAAAACCTCTTTTGTATCTTAACAAGTTTATATTCTTATTTAGAGTTTATGCACTTAATAGTCACAATTAAGTACAACTTTAAATCCAAAAACTAGATTGAGTACACAACTACTCTATCTCTCAACATTATTGTTGCTAGTCGTCATATTCTAATCATCTTATGTGTCGAATACAATGATGAAAAACTCCACTGGTTTCTAATATTGACGAAGTGGCACTAGCAAAATTTATGTTTAATCAAATAAACACTTTTAAAGAAGAAGGTCCCATTAGATGTCCCACAACTAACTTGCTGATTCTTCAATAATTTGGGGTAGTTTCCTTTCTCGTGTCCAACATTTAAGACAATGGAAACTTTATCGGTTGGGATTGATAGGTTTAGTATCGTCATTCTCAACAACTTTACCTTTAACATTACCTTGTATCAATTCCATTATAATCTTTACTTCTTAAACCTCGTCCTCATCTTAACGGTTTAAGAGAATGCTCCCACTCATTTCAATGAGTCTTTGCTTTGAGAAGCAAAATTGAATTCACGAAGATTACTCTTCATTTGTTCGTTTAGTCTTAAAACTTTCATTGAAGTGGTTGCGTTATTTTGGTCAATTACGAATTCTGAAAATCTAATCACCAAAACAATTTATCGCTTCAAGGTACTTAATTCAATTAAGTATATGAAACATAACAATCCATTGTAAGTAGATGTGTTAGTCAAGAATCAAAAACCTGTTTGATAATGAATAACCTTTATCTATACTCTTTACAAGAGATCCTTAGCAATGGTTCACTTGAGGTTTTAGAAGCAAATTCATATTTGTCTTTAGTTACGATGTTTTAATGGAGATTCGTTATCAAAATCGAAATGATATCGTATATGAATTGTGGTAAAGAAATAGAACAATGTAAAAACGGAATAGTGGAAAACTTAACATTTATCGTTTTATTAATACTTGTAAATAACAAGTAAGGCATTTACATAGTGACCTCTACCCAACTATGATAAATGATTCCAAGACCCAAATTCATATTAACTTGGGCACGGTGGGGCCGATACATCCCTTATCAATATAACTCGGTGGATTAACTCTTTAATCGATTCTACTTTTAGAACTCTTGGTCGATAAAATTACATTAACATTTATCTTTAGCCCAAAACACATCGACAAGGGCACGGTGGGGCCGATACATCCCTTATCAAATACTTTTGTTGAGTTCAATCCAAATTTCGAATAAATGTGTCCATGATCCAAACCCACATTAACTTGGGCACGGTGGGGCCGATACATCCCTCATCAACATGAATTCGGTGGATTAATATTCATCACCCACTTCCTCTACGTAACAAGGTTTGTACCCCGGTGTGGCCGAGTGCACTCCCTCACGAAATAGGTTTTCATGGTTTCTACTATTTGGTAAGGCTATGTCTCAATTGATTGTTTTAGCGAGAGGTCATGTCAATTTATTATCTATCACGTTTTAAGTGAACTAAAGCGGTGAACTACGATAATTCTAATTGACACGGTCGATAAACTCGATAAAAGATAAGGATGCATGTTTTAGTTATGGCGATTTAGCGATGCATGTGACATAAAATAAAATGCAAGCATAAAAATAAATAAATCCTAGTATGGCCTTTCCTAAAATAGAAAAACTCTTTAACTATTACATATTCGGAAACCAACTCCATTGGTCCCTTGAACTTCGGTTGTGACACGCATCTCGAGGTAACACCGTCTTTATGTATCGCCATTCTTGAAGAAATCCGTCTTTAGGAACTCCGGAATGAATAAAATTACATAATAAATTACATAATTTCCTATTATACATTTGTAACTAAAATAAAATAAATCTATTAAATTACAAAACGGTGATACGAGATCACAATAAAAATTACAACCGAATCGATATTCCCATACATTTCGGGAAATACCAATTAAATCTAAGGCCATACTAAGTAAAATTACATAATTCAAAATTACATAAATTAAAATTATGACAATCATAAAGAAAAATGCAGCATTATAATATGTATGAACATGCTCAATTTTTATGCTAAATCGCCTTTTAATTAGCCAATATCGTATATTACTCGGTTTTTACGGATTTGCGTGATTTCAACATTTTATAATCACAAAAATACATAAACTCATATTTATGCATAAGTTAATTACCCTAACCTATTAGGACTCAAAATATAGTCTTCACTAATAATTTGACCATAATTAACCCATATTTTATAAAATTGTTCATAAATGGACCAAAAATTACAAAAATAAGCTATTAAACTTCAAATAAACCACAAAATTTCAAATAAATTTGAAATTTGAAATTTAAACTCATGAACATTCTGGAAAAAATTCCATGACACTCATAATGTTCAAAATCTTAGGTTAAAAATTTCGAAATTTTTTTCCGGAAAAACAATGTTGCGGTTTATCGATTTTTAATAAAATAATCATAAAAACATGGAAAAATTATTTTCACTAACTTTTCAATTTTAGATCTGAAAAAGATAATAAAATGCAACATAAGACGTTTTTCCTAAGTCATAGATTATGTTTTTATTAATTTTCAACTAATAATGTCACTATTTATGCTATTTTTCTTCAAAAATTCATAAATCATGCTAAAAGACTTCTTTATAGCCAATTATTTTACACACATCTTGTAAAATTGCATGTGACAACATATAAATTTTCTATGACCAGATTCGAAATTTAACTCATATTAACCTATTTTTCTCTTAAATCCGAATTTAATAATGAAAAATTCATTTTTCGAGCATAACAAGTCCAAAAATTATGAAAATTTACAGGTTATCTCAAAATAATATATGTGACAAAATATCCAAAAACCAAGTGAAAATTCGAAGTATATCTATTTTTAGACCAAAAATGACATTTTTACTCATAAAATCACATTTAAATGCCATTATTGTAAATTATGAACAATAAAAATCCGAAAAATTAACCAAAATATCCTAAAACACTTTAGGACCAGAAATATTAACATGCATGTAATAATTTCGTGATATATCATAATAACACAAATTTTACAAGTTTTATTTGTTATTCTTATAACTCGGAAAAACTTTTAACCAATTTGCATGCAAACAACCGTGGCTCTGATACCGATTGAAGGAAATGTAGATTCATATACATACTAACATACTCTTATATGTCAAAATTAATTTGTCATAAAATTAAACATGGATTTTATGCATGCAAACAATATAATAAAAGAGAAGAAATCATATCCTTACATTGAAATTTCGGTTCAAATGGGCACAAAAGAAATCTCCTTTTCTTTTGTTCTTGAGCTTTCCTTTAATGGAAGAACAAGATCCAAGTGTAGGATCTCTCCTTAGGAATAATACCCAAAGCTTAACTCTTAATCTAATTAATATTATTTGAGCTAGTATAATATTAATCTCATGAAAAATGAACCAAAAATTTGTTTGGTTTAGACTCCTAAAACCGGGTAGGAGATGTGGAGAGGAAGAGTATTATTTTTTTTCTCTCTAAAAATAATTTTACATGGTTGAATGAATAATAATAATCACCCACACATACATATGGTGAATAATAATTATTTTAAGTAAAAGAACTCTTGTTCTTTTCTATGTAGAACCGATTGGGAGGGAAGGAGAGCCCAATGCATGGGCTAATTTTTCTACCCAAGAAATGTAGGCTTGCATGGCTACACATAGGTAGATCATCATTGTGTTTTCTCTTATTAAAA
The DNA here is from genome assembly GCF_048544455.1 of Silene latifolia. Taxonomy (NCBI): domain Eukaryota; kingdom Viridiplantae; phylum Streptophyta; class Magnoliopsida; order Caryophyllales; family Caryophyllaceae; genus Silene; species Silene latifolia. Next base: position 28,057,373 of record NC_133538.1, read on the forward strand.
TAATTAACACAATTTTTCCACTAAAACCCTCTTAATATTTCGGTACTTATAAAATGGAAAGTCCATTTTATATTTTGTCATTTGTCAATTTTGTCACATGTTACATGTTACATGACATGTAACAATGCAATGTATTTTTATCATATTAAAAATCAACGTATTAATAAAAATACGTCATATACAAAAATCGACTTAGTAATTCATAATTACTTATACCAAAATATTTTACCAATTTATAAATCATATTTATAATAATTCATTCAATTCCGATTGTTTCTTTAAACAACAATTTCATCCGAGTAATGAAACAATTCGATTACTCAGACCGTATCTCATTTAATCATATTTCAATTTGATACGTAAATTTTACTTCCAAAATCGTCCGTCAATTTTTCAAGTAATTTAATTAACTCGTAACATTATACGATTAATTAAATGATCAATTAAGAGTATTGCCCTATAGGTATGACCTAGGGGTCAATGATCACCACCGTCACACGACAAAGAATGTCAAACTCTAGTCACCAATCATTACCGATATATGTTGACCATTGACATAACAAAAAATTACTTCCCAATTGTATTCTTTAAAATGAGATTTAATAATGATATTTAAATCACATGATCGCACTATTGTTGAGGACACATTTCCCAACAAACCGGTCATTAATGTCACCAGTTATAGGCTCTAAAACTCAGAAATATGATGTAGCTTGCCAATTTTCAAAGTCAAATCTCAAGTTCAGCAAGAATGTAACGAAAACTCGTAGGTATGCACTTGTACGATTCTACTAATAACATGTTAATCTAGCAAGGCTCAGGCAAAACAGTTGCAAATGCAAAATCATCATGGAAATACTACCGTTCCGACTCAATGTCCCCATTGTGCAAAATCATGTAATGAAAAAGAAGAGAAATGGGAATCTTGCGAGAAAATAATTAAAACATGACACAAAGGAAAGATATGGAACTCACAAGACTTTAAGCGCAGCAAAGGAAACCTCCCCAAACCAGCGTGAGCTAGGAGGTTTCAGTAGCCAGCAGTGCTACCAATAAGGACCTAAAAGGACAATTAAAAACCACGCATAAGACTGAGAAAACAATTTTGAAGCGTAAAAATTGTGCAGAAATGAGATAATAGAAGAAATAGATAATCGACGGAAAATAAGGTGGAGTAGAAGACTCCCTTAGGTCCGCATATCGACCAAACACAGCAGGGGAGAGGTCGTGAACGAATGTAGCAGCGACAGTGGTCGATCGACTAAGGAGATCAGTCGATCGACCAGGTGGGTGTGAACAGTAGCTCCTGTAAACCTGCAATTCAGTCGATCGACTAATGGTGCCAGTCGATCGACTTAAAACACTGCTGCAGCGTCCTATTTCTTCGTAATTGCTCAATGTTTTGAGCTAACAAGCTCTAAATACCTGCAAATGCACAATAGTACGCGCCCAAATTGCGCAAAACCGAGAACGAAGTCTAAAGTACGTAAAGATCCTAAGCAAAATAAAATAAAAGCGAAGTTTTCGCGCACACAAAAAAGTAATAGAGTTGTCTTAATAAAGCAAATAAAGAGAAGTTTATAACGAACTCGATCAACTAATAGTTGATCAAGAAGGACCACGGTATGGCCCACTTCGTCGGCTTACGGCTACTAGAGGTAGCCTCAATGGTGCTCGGTTTATCACCGCACCCTTCTTAGCTTAAACGATCGGAAATCTCGGTGATCGACTTCGTCACCTCCCCAATCAAGGACTCCCTCGGAATCGTCGGAATCCAAATCGCCCATCTCACCTTGCCTGGCTCACCTTCCACTTCCTCATCGGTCCCATAGCTTAGGCATCCAAGACCTCCTCTTTGAATGATAGGCTTCTTTACAGCTGGCGCAACTTGTAGCACTTCCTTCCCCAAACCAGCTCCTGCATTATCTAAGACAACAAATTCTTCCTCCTTCTTGCTCCCAATAACGGGGCGGAGGGGTTAACACAAGCGATAGTAATAGGGACGGTCGATTCAGGAAGCACAAAGTACGATCTCTTTTCAGAGCCCGTATTACAAGTTACGGGCCACATGGCGTCCTTCTTTTTAGCAGGTTGGGCAAAAATGATAGAATGTTTCCCAACTTTGAAAGTCAAAGTTCCGAGCCTACGTCAATAATCGCACCCCGGCGATGTGCGAAACGGCCTACCTAAGATGATCGGTATATGGGCATCCTCGGGCATGTCAAGGACGACAAAGTCAACAGGAAGAAAAACTTCCCTATCTGGACGGGTATGTCCTCTAGGACTCCTATAGGCTCGACCGCGGATCGGTCGACCATCCGAATGTCATGTCTGTGATAGCAAACCGGGTCAACTTGAGTTTCCTAGCTAGACTCAAGGGCATGACACTTATGCTAGCTCCTAAGTCACATAATGCATTTTCGATAGAAAAGGTACCTATCTTTGCAAGGAACGAAAAACTGCCCGGGTCTTCTAACTTATGGGGCGCAGTGTGAGACAAGTAGGAGCAAGACTCTTTATTTAACGCAAAAGTGTGAACATGTTCAAGCGATTTTTTCTTTGACAACAACTGTTTCATAAATTTAGTATATCTTTGGCACTTGGTTAACTAACTCAAGGAAGGGTACCTGAACATTCAAGCTACGAATAACTTTCTCAAATTTACTAAAAGATACCTGTTCCTTCGTCGGCACGAGTCTCTCCGGATATGGGGCTGTAAGGAGTACCTTAGCCCTCTCCTCTAAATCGCGTGTGCCGGTATCCTTGGACTTAGGCTGAAAGTCCGTTACCTTCTCTTTGTTGAAGCTAGACCCCTCCTCAGACCGTCTCAAATGAGAACCATTGACCGTCATTGGATCGAACTTCGGAGCGGGATGACCCATCGAAGACTCTGGTCCGCCCCAAAATTTTTCGGGATGGTGGTTCCCGAAACAAGTGGTCTCGTAGATTATTTGGCATCAAGGGACGAAATTCTTGAAAGATCGGCAGCGATCTCGATCGATCGACCACTCTCCTCGATCGATCGATCGAGATGTACATTCAAAAGCTCCTGTAACTCGTGTTTCGATCGATCGACTAGGTATGTCGATCGATCGGTCAAATACCCGCGACGTCTTTTTCTTTGATTTGTTCGTTGAAGCTTTCTCTTGACTTGTTTCCGGCTCATCTTTTCCAACAGCATCCTCAACCATGGTAGGACCATCAAGGGTGGACCCGCTCCTCAAAGTGATGGCATTTAGGGTCTCCTTTTGTTCGGGTTGAGTGGGCAAGTGTCCGGGAGCTCGAGTGTTACTTTTACTAGCCAGTTGAGCAATTTGGCTCTCCAGTAACTTCATCCCGGCCTCTCTTGCTTAGGACTCCTTTAGCAACAGATTCTTTAGCTCGGAAAATTTAGAACTTTGTGATTGTTGCTGCTGCGGCACATAAGGAGGCTTTTGATATTGCTGTTGTTTTTGATGAGGGGGCACATAGGGTTGTTGCTGCGGCGGATGTTGGGTTGGATTTTGGACATTTTGGCTCCTCCAACTCAAGTTTGGGTGGTTTGGCTCGTAGTAGGTGTTTGTCTCGCCTATAGTGTTGAAAGGCAAAGACAAGATTCAAAGGGACTAGGGCAATTTTTCGAGACATGGCCCTCAACTCCACACCTTTCACGAGACGAAGGGACCGTCGACACGGCGTTGACTTGGTACATCCCACCCTTAGAGGCTCCTCCTAGCTCATACTTGTCAAACCTCACGATAAGAGCCTCAAGTGCAAGAACAGAGGAGGATTCAGGCGGCTCTCCTCGGTTCCCTCTAGAATTCCCGTACTCGGCCTTGTGGGTAGCTAAATCGTCAATGATCTTCCACCCCTTGGTTGCTCCCAAATTTTCAAATAATCTTCCATTGGCTGCAGCATCCAAAATGGCCCTCTGATCGTCGTACAACCCATTGTAGAAATGATTGCACAAACTCCACTTTTCAAACCCATGGTGCGGTATGGTTCGCACCAACTTCTTGAATCGGACCCATGCCTCGTGGAAATTCTCATCTGGCCCTTGTTTAAAGCCCGTGATTTGAGCTTTAATAGCGATTGTCCTTGAAGCAGAAAAGTACTTCTTGTAGAACGCCAATGCCAATGTATTCCAATCAGTGATCTCCTGAGCGGTCCGGTCCAAATCTCTATACCACTCCCTTGCGGCATCACGAAGGAGAAGATGAACATGGTCTCCTTGATTTGATCCTGGTCACGGCAAATGGTGGGGAATGGAGCAAACGATGAGTCATAAAGGTCTCCATATGCCTTGCTGCATCTTCATTTGCAGCTCCCCCAAACTGATTTCCCTCGACCATAGTAATGTAAGCAGGCTTTGGTTCGAATTTCCTGGCATCTCCCGGTAACTCGAACCCCTTGTATAAATTGTCGGCTGTCGGCTCAGAATAACTAGCCATACTTGCTTCCTCGGCCATGACTGGAATTTCCGGAGAAGTAACTGTCTCGGCTGAAGAGGTGGAAACGGGTGAAGACTGTGGGTCTTCTTCGAACAGATCGTTCTCATGATAGCTTGACAGAGTGCTCAGCTCTTCCTCTGTCGGTAATACTCTTTGTGTTCGTCTCAACTCGCGCAAGGATCTCTCAAGCTCAGGGTTCAATGGTACTAATTCTCCACCCTGTGACCTGCGCATAAGAAGAAACTACAAAAAGAATATGAGAACAGTTTAAGGAACAGATGTCCCTTAAACTAAGAAAGACTGAAAAATAAAAACAACTAAAATTAGGACTATTGCCTCCCCGGCAACGGCGCCAAAATTTGATACCCGTTGTTGTGAGTACCAAAGATAAAATTTATAATCTCCTATTAAGACTAACCTAGGCTAGTGGTAACAGGGTCGAACCACAAGGAGGCAGTTGTAAACTTTAGTTGATTTATGTTCAGTCTGAGGTAACTATTGTGGGGGTTGAATTGAATTGGTCGACGGCTAAAGTGAACAAAGATAATAAACTAAATAAACGAATTAAACAGATAAAAGAAGGGTACTAGGATGGTCGGTTCATTATAGCTTCGGCGGCAGCAAACTATGTCGGTCTGAATCAAACACAGGTAAGGCGGGAAATAAAGAGGTCCTCTCGGTCCACTCATTACAAATAGCATCTCTCGATCTCGCTATAGGTCCCTAATGTCACTAATACTAACTTTCGTCCTGAAAAGTGACTAACGGTCTAAACTATACTTATCTTTCGATCTTAGCACAGTTTAGTCGAATTAATTGATGGTCTAATAACCTTCCCTATCTTTCGATCTAATGGGTTAGTCACGAAATAGGTATCTAACTGGTCGCATGCATTTGATTCGTTAAATACAAGATTAAATTTAATTAAAACGAATATGAACCCTACGAGGTCAGTCGATCGACTGAAAAGGTCAGTCGATCGACCAATACGCGAGACAGTTCTCCCTAATCTAATGCCGCCTATGCCATAAATCGCCTACATCCTAGCACTAAAGAATTAGCTACTCATGATGAAGGTAAAAACAACAATGAAAATAATAATAATTACTGAATTCATGCTTAAAGTAAATAACAACAATGATGATACGACAATTGGCTTTGGGGCACTAACTATCAAACCTATACTAACAATGAAAGTAAAGCAATAAATTGAAATTAGGGCAGAATGAATACCGAAATTCAAGAGGAAAGATTAAGAACAAGGGTAGAATTCCAATGCTAAAATCGATAACCCAAACCCTAGTTACTCGAAATAAACTAAAACTCAAAGCAATCAGTATTGTGATGAAAACTTGGATAAAAACTTGATATCTAAACTGATGGTTTTATGTCACGTTATATAGCAATCAACGCAACATCTTATTTCTTAAACCTAAACTTCACGGGCTTCAAGAGTCATGGTCTTTCAATTCACGTCTGGAATAGAAATCCGGTCGATCGATTGCTAATCTTTGGTCGATCGCTTCCTCAAAATGAACAAATTCGAACCCGAGCATTGGTCGATCGACCAAAGTGCTTGGGTCGATCGATGGATGAGCTTCTATTGACTTCTTTATTCTCGTGGATTCGTCTTTTGGGCCTTGGATTGCGCATCGAGCTCGTTCCTGAAGCAATTCCTTTACGTCATTTGCAATGCAGATTACTCGGGGACGGATTTGGCTTGATTTCCCGTTAAATTCTTCACATTTCTGCAATAATGTACAAAATACGGAAGTAGACGGAAATAGGGAGAAATGTAGCATAAACTACAAGAATGAGCTCTGAAATGCGTGCAAAATGGGATGTAAAACATCATATAAAAGACACGCATCATATCACTAGTCAATTTGTTGAATGTAATTTAATTAATTTATAAAATGATATTTATGTGATAAATGTGCATTAAAATTAATTAATAACATATAGTGTAATACCCCGTAGTTTAGTGAAGTTTATATAACTAATTTACGTAATTCGAATAATTGATTATGACAGTTATAATTAATAATTGTGAATAAGACGGAATGATATAATAAAATAATAAAATAATAGAGTAATGGGTAGGAATGGTAATTGGGTAATAATAATATACGATAATTTATATGGTAATAGTGAATGATTATTATGTTATAATAATAATAATAGTAATACGATAATAATAATAATAATAATAATAATAATAATAATAACAATAGTAATAATAATAATAATAGTAATTTTTTTTTGGTGGAATGTTAGTATATATTAATATCAAGGAAGTGTCCAATTACACCAATATACAACTCCTCTGAATTAGTACCCTATTCAAAATTTTGTGCTAGTGACTATAAACAAGCAGACCTCAGCACAAAGACAATTTTTGACACCAATGTCTATCCTGTATACTCAAAATTCCTGCAAAAGAGACATGAAAACGCCTACAACACTCCTGTTTAACGAGCTTAATAACTTGAGCAGGCTGCATAACAGAGTACTCCAATCTGCAAATGTTCCTGCATCTCCAAACCCAATAGTGTATGCCAACCACATGAGCAAGAAGAATTTTTCGTGCAAGAGCAGAAATCCCTCTAATCTTTAGCAAACTAGTCACATTCTGAAGCTTGTTAACTAGTAATTCAACCCAATCAGCCAGAATCTGCAGGCAATTCTTCATAAAACAGCAATCCTGAAACAAATGTGAATGGCTCTCAGGTTCTGACCCACAGAGAAAACACAACTCAGGCACATCCATTCCCCTGCTTATCAATCTATCCAGAGTAAGAAGACGTTTATGCTGAATTAGCCACATAATAAACTCCCATTTAGGAACATTATATTTGTTCCACACCACCTTATACCACTGGACTTTACTGCTAGGCATCTCATTTAACCAACTATACCCATCTGCAATAGTGTATTCCTTATCAGAGCCTCTCCATTTACCATTAATGTAACCATTCCTAAAAACATTCTTGACTTCACAAATTTTCCGCCAAGCCCAAGAACTATAGTTAGATGGTTCATAAGTAAGCCATTGCTGCCCTTTTAAGTACACATTATCAACCCATTTAATCCACAGGTGATCTTGTTTTGAGGCCAACCACCATACTAATTTCCCAATTGCTGCAATATTCCAACTCTTACTATCAATAATGCCCAGGCCACCACAATCTTTCCCTTTACAAAGCACATTCCAGGCCACTAAAGGAGCTTTAGAGTAGTTATCCTCTCCTTCCCATAAAAAATTACGACAAAGAGCTTGAATTCTGTCCATGACACCCAAAGGCAACACAAAAATTTGAGACCAATAGTTGTGAATAGTAGAGAGAACAGACTTAACCAGAATAAGTCTACCAGAATAAGAGATTTTTCTGCTATTCCATCCTCTTATTCTACTAAGCATCCTATCAATCAAAACATTACAGTCAATCTTAGAGAGCCTCTTATGAGAGATCTTGACTCCCAAATACTTGAACGGTAGGTCCCCTTTTTTAAAACCAATACCATGGAGCACCTTCTGAACAGTATCAGCACCCATGCCATTAAAATAAAGATCTGATTTCTCAGAATTGATATGCAAACCAGAAGCATTGGAGAATTTTTTAAACAACTCCATAGTGACAGATAGATCTAACATTCCCTTTGCAGAATAGAAGCAAATCATCTGCAAACATAAGATGATTAAGCTTTATATTCTTGCAGAGGGGATGGAATTGATACCCATACAATTTATCAGCAGTCTTCAGAAGTCAACTCAGGTACTCCATACAGAGAGTAAAGAGCAAGGGGGAGATAGGATCCCCTTGTCTCAATCCTCTGCAACCCTTAAAATAGCCATGAACCTGCCCATTCAGTCCAATAGAGAAAGAAGTAGTACTCACACACTGCATTATCATATGAATCATTCTAGGAGGAAAATTAAGGCTACTCAACATTTCTTCCACAAAAACCCATTCAATTGAGTCATAAGCCTTCCTAAGATCCACCTTCATAAGACATCGAGGAGAGACACACTTCCTAGTATATAGTCTGACTAAATCTTGACTAATCAAGATATTACCAAGAATACTCCTCGCTTGAATGAATGCACATTGAGAAGGGCTGATAATATTCTTCAAACAACCACTGATTCTACTACACAGGAGCTTGGAAATCACCTTGTATAATAGATTGCAACAAGCAATGGGTCGGAATTCTTTCACAGATTTTGGAGATTCAACTTTAGGAATGAGAACAAGAGTAGTACTATTGAGTTGCTTAAGCAATCTCCCATGCCTGAAAAAATATTGAACTGCAGCACAAATATCCTGATGAATTATATCCCAGCTGGCTTTGAAAAAACAGCTAGTATAACCGTCAGGACCAGGATTCTTGTCATCTGGAATAGAGAAGATGGCCTGCCTGATTTCCTCATTGCTAGGACTGGCACACATAGCTTCCCAATCAGCAGCATCTACTCTATCTCCTTGAGTCACAATATGCTTATAAAAATCAGAAGTGGCAACACTGGACCCTAGCAAGCTTTCATAATAATCCACAAAGGCCTGCAAAATCTCATCAGGATCATGACACTCCACTCCATCAGAAGTTTCAATTTGCAACACCTTATTATGCACATGCCTCTGTCTAATAGCCTGATGAAACATAGCAGTGTTAGCATCTCCTCCTCTAGCCCAGTCACACTTAACTTTTTGTTTAAGAAAAGAATCTCTAGCTTCAGCAAGTAGATGGTAGGACTCTCTAACTTGTTTTTCCTTATCCATCAGATTAAAATTAGTAGGATCAGTCTGAAGTTGCAGCTGACAATCAAGGAGTAAATTGTAGGCAACATCTGCATTTCTCTCAATGTCAGAAAAGAGTTCCTTATTCAGTTCCTTAAGCTCAGGCTTTAAAATTTTTAGCTTCCTAGCTACCCTAAACATAAGAGTGTCATCCATAGGAAGATGCCATACTCTTTGCACAATGGCCCTGAACTCATCAACTTTTGTCCACATATTGAAGAACTTAAATGGTTTCCTCTTGCCTCCACCACTGGTGCCATGAGTAAGAATACAAGGACAATGATCAAACTGACCCTCAGGATAGAAATGAGCACTCCAGTCAGGCCACATATTCAACCAATCCCCATTGATAAGAACCCTATCTATTCTACTAAAAATCCTAGTCTCACTTGGTTGCTTATTATTCCAAGTAAAAAAAGAACCAGTAGCTTTCATATCCTGTAAGTCACACAAGTTGGCAGTAGTTTGAAAAGGAATCATCTCATCATCTTTCACCACTTTTCCTAACCTTTCATTAGAATACATCACATTATTGAAATCACCTAGCACCATCCAAGGAACACCTAGATTGAATCTAATCAGAGCATTCCATAAAGGTATTCTATCTTCTATTTTATTGAAGGCATAAACAAAAGTAGCATGGAAAAGATGCCCAGTTTGCTGCACTTGAATTCTCACATGAATGTATTGAGCATCCATTTCAAGTACATCAAGGCTGAGCTTATTAGCTTTCCAAAGGATCCAGACCTTCCCTCCAGTATGAAGAGAAGTATTAGTGACAAAATTCCAACCATAACACACATTACTAGCAACTCTATTTAGAGACTCAGGTTTAACCTTAGTCTCAAGGAGCCCAAATAAATCCACATCATTTTGATGAAGAAACCACTTAATATCTTTCTGTTTAGTAACACTATTCAGGCCCCTAACATTCCACATACCAATTCTAATCATCAGGAGGGTCTATTTGCCCCCCTCCACCCCCTTTATCAACCTTTCAGACCCATCAGAAGCTTTAGCAAATTCAGCATTAAAATTCACAGAGAATTCACCATTCCTGCCATCAGCCACTCTAGCTTCATGCTTAGTCATACGAGTAATAATCCGTGCAGGAGTATAAACAGACCCATGACTAATAGGAGTAGGAGTAATAAGACCTGTAGCCAGGACAGCAGGAGTAGGAGGAACAACCTCTGATGCAGTAATAGGTATTGATACCATAGGAGGACCTAAAGGAGGAAATTCTTTAGGATCCACTTGTGAACCAGTTGTAGGTACCTTAGGTTTCCAGACTTGTCTAGTTATTTTAGCAACAGGCTTAGAAGGTACTATAACTCTCTTCCTGCAAGCACTAGTTTTATGCCCAATACCTCTGCATTTTTGACAAGTAATAGGAACCCAATCATATTCAATAGGAACAGTAACCTCAGAACCTAGCTCATCCTCAAAAACAATACGAGAAGGAAAAGTCTGATCCAACTCAACCTCCACCATAACACGAGCAAAGCCAAGTAAAGACTTCTCAAGGGTGGAGTCATCAATCCTGACAAACCTTCCAACAAGACCAGCTAATTTCTCTAAACATTTAGCCCCCCAAAATTTCAAATCAAGCCCCACTAACTTGACCCAAATTGGAACCTTCTTAACAGACACTTTCACAATTCTGACAGAAGGATCCCAAGGCTTCAGGATAATGGGTTTGCCATCAAACAGAAACATACCATTAGCTAGGACTAGTTTGTGATGTTCAGCTTTAGCAAAGCGCACAACAAAAAGACCATTAGGTAAGAAGGAAATCTGAGCAATCTCATAAGCAGGCCAGATTCTGCGCAGATATCCATCCAAAACCTCTCGTGGAGGATTAGCACCCATGACATAACCATAAATCGCTAACTTCCAAAACTCAATTTCGTCCTTAACATCATCAACAGTAATTTTCAGGATATTCTTAGAACACTCACCTTCCTCATTTTCAACTTCAATAATCAGATCCAAGCGAGCCCTAGATTTCCGAGACGGAACCTCCTGCCAATCCTGTGGATCATCAGAAAGAATCAAACCATCCACTAGTTCAGTATCAGGACCAGCATCCGCGTGTAACATCTGATCCACTTCCTGTCTCGCATCCTCAATTTCCTCATCAATTGTTTCAACATGAATATTAGCAGCAGATTTTTGTATAGTACTAGAAGAATTTGTATTGAGATTATTAGAATTATTACTACTATTATTATTAATACTTGATGAACTATTATTATTTTTGGTGTTTTTTTGAGAATTATTAACTAAAGAAGAAGGAGATTTAGGGGGAGAGTGATTCCGTTTCTTAGCCATTGCAGGAAAACCTGTGTAACAGAAAATCAGAGAATTTTCCTCTCTCTAACTTTCTCTCTCATCTCCTTTTGATTATTAGAATTATTACTACTATTATTATTAATACTTGATGAACTCATAGTAATTGTATTTATAATAATAATAATATTTATTGTGAGACGATAATTAAATAAATAAAATAATAAAGATAGACGGGATTGGAGTTGGGTCATGTGCTATAGGGCTTGGGTCGACTATATATGTTGCGTAAATGGGTTGATCAATTGTCGGGATAGGATAATTACTAATAATAATTATAAGTATATTTTATATTTCCTAATTGATTCCTTATAACCTTAGCCTACCAATATAAATAGATGAAATCTCAAGCAATAGTCTTTATTATTCATCAAATCTGAAAATAATTCACAAGAGGGAGATTAAGAAAGTATTTGTGATGGAATTAGCAGCGATAATTAATTAAGGTAAAATTCTAATCTCGTTTTATTTTCTTATTAAGCTGAATGTGAGACGATCTTAAGACGCTTAGAAACTGACCCAAACCTTGACGGAATCGGACCAAACTTTGGGAAGTGGTACGTGGGATTGCAAGGGTTGGAATGGGTGCGGTGGTGGTGTCAGGGAAGGCCTAGGGTGGCGGTGATAGGCGGGTTTTCGTGGCTGCTGGGTAGGGTTTGTCGAAGGGGTTAGAAGGGGATTCGACCCATAAGACACGACTAATTGGACCTGGGCTAGGGTGGGTTGAGACCAGGGGTGATATTTGACCACCGTGGTGGTTAGGTGGTGGTCGGAGATGGATGTTTACGGTGGTGGTGGTTGGTTTATCGTGAAACAGGAGAGGATGGGTGTTTATTGTTGCTGTCGGTGTAGGCCTGTTGTCGTGTGAGGTTGTGGGAGGTGAGTCGACCACGGAGGGTGGTCATGGGTGGCTGAATGAGCTGTTTTGCGTGGTGTTTTCCGGAAGTCCGAAAGGTTTATCGTTGTTGTATGTGGTCGTGGGTGTGGTTTTCGTGGGTGTTGTAGGTAGAGTAACTAGGGCACGGTGGTTGGCCGTGACTGGTTATGTCGGGTCAGGGGAAGTTTCAGGTGGTGCTGGTGGCCGTGAGGGTGATTAAGGGTGAAGGTGGTGTTGGTGTTGTTGTTATGTCGGGTTTTCGGTATGGTTGGCACCGTTGGTTATGTGGTGGTTAGGGCGTGATTTTGTGGCCTAGCTAGGGCGGTTCAGGGGGTTTTTGGTGGTCGTCGGGGTGCACCGTGATCTAGGCTAGGGTGTGGCAGGCTTGGGTAGAGTTGATGGTGGCTAGGGGAGTCGTGACAGACGGGTTTCGGTGAGGTGTTGGACTCGGTTTTAGCCTTGTTAATATGGGTGTTTCACGGGATTACGTGGGTTTTGGGTATTGTTTTGTGGGTTTGGGTTTTATATATTTGACTCGGGTTGGTAATTAAATCGGGTTTTAATACGTGGACTTTTAATATAATAATAATAATTAATTAATTAAATTGATTAATGAATGTAATCTATAATTATAAATGTTAATGAAGGTAATAATTTATAATTTATGGTATTATTTGAATAAAGTAAATAGTTAGTAATTGTAAATATTATAATATTTTGATTAGGTTGATTTGTGAAGAAATTATAATCGGGTTAGATTGCTTTATTTATTTGATTGCTTGAGCTGCTTAATTGGAATCGCTTGCCAGGTAGGGATAAATCCTACTCAACTTTTACTCGATAATGTTTGTTGGATGATTTATATTAAAGTGAATTGATCATATGAGAATTGTGTTAGTTGATATTATTGAAATTGTTGGAAGGGAGAATTATATTGTATATGTTAGTTGGATTAGTTATGATGGAGTTATTGTTATTGCATTGGTTATTCAGTTTAATACTGGCAGACATCCCTTCGTGGTGATGTAGATTATTATTGCGGTTATATTGGCAGACGTCATGGTAAGAGCCTTCGGGTGACGTATTTCAGATTTATTCTGGCAGACGATATTTTATCGTATTTACTCGAGGCAGGCCCCAGGTTGGTCTACAGGCCATCTGGTGGATATTTAATCAATTATATGTTGAGGTAGACATTACCTTTGGTGATGTAGTTTGTGTTTACTCACCTTCGGGTTGAGGCTGCCCCGGCCAGGGATTGGCGTGATGATTAGTGTGACGAGTAGAACTTGGCTTAAGTGTGCTAAGTAAGAGGAAGGAGCACGTTGTCAGGGAGTTGTGCAATGTAAAAAGGAAATTGGATTGTTATCGTATGTTTTTGTTATTAGTATATATTCCTACTCAACCTCGCGGTTGACTGTGTATTCGTGAACACCTGCGGTGAACCATTTTATGGGGAGCAGATTTGACAGGTACTAACGGTTAGCTGACTTGGGAGCATTGGGATGAGAGCTTGACTTGGACCATAGTAGAAGTCTAGATCACTTAGTTATTTTATCACTCAGTTGTATTTATTTCCGCTGCGAGTTTGTAATTTATTCAGTTAAGATGTTTTAATAAGTTGTAGTAAAAGTGTTGATTATTAAGTTTTAATAAAGTACTTTGGTTCAGTTTTAATTTGTACTCACTGCCTCGGGAAACCGAGATGGTAACGCTCTCATTTACTTGGGAATGTCTAACTAAAGGCTCCCGAATAAATGGGGGTGTTACATGTAGCATACTACATATGATATATTGTGTGACAAATGACAAATTGACAAAATAAAATGGTAGTCCATTTTATGGTACATGGACCGAAATAATGAGAGTGATGGATGTTAGTGGGTGAATTATTTTATGAGATAAAATAAGCTAATGATGCCTAGTCTACACCTAGCCTTACATGCCTAAGGTTTTGATAAGAACAAAAGGAAAACTGCAGAACAAGATATTGGTCCTCATCCCTCCTTGTACCGTGACACCTCCTCCACATTAGAGGACTTTTGTTCACTACTCATTTAATATACTTGTCCATTCAAAATACATGCAAAAGTTTATGCATTATTCTCTCTTCTCTTTAATCTTCATCTAAAATATGAGAAGATTCAATCAAAATTGTTCAATCAAATTACTAATATTATTAGTGTAATATATGAGTATTAGTAATCAATTTTAAGGTAAACTACTAAACAAATATCTAGCACATATTATTTAGTAGAGATAAGGGATAATCTTGGGTGCAATCAAGAGGAGTGACTTCTATACTTGAAGTCTTTGTTGGATCGTCCTATTACTCATCGTAGCTCAAGAATAAGTGAAGGTAGGAGACCTTACTTATGCCCATGAACCGAAATATTCAATGTAAGGAACCGGTTTTCCTCTACACTTATTTATATGTTTTGCATGCATAAGATCCTTAAGTTTTTATGACTAAAACTTTAAACTAAAATATGTGATATTTAAAATATGATTTCCTTCACTTCCACTTATCAAGCATTGGGACAAGGAGAGATTAAGGAGTAGGATATTCGGTGAGGTGGCTGACGGGGGTTTGGGTCGTCAAACATGGTCTTTGGTTAAGTATCCGCGCTGCATTTGATGCGGTCGTTTCTGCACCAAAAATAATTTACCTAAGAACTACTAGCAGAAGCTAGTGGCAAGTAGGGTCGAATCCACAGGAAGGCTATTGTATCTGTTCTAGGTTCGCTTATTCGGTGACAAACGGGATTTTGAAAATGATTTCTAAACTACAGCAAGAAAAGGGAAGAGAGAAGGGCAAGAGAAATAAAGAGTAGATCAAGGAAAGGAAACAGACTAAGACAAATCGGTTCACCATAATTAATCAAGTCTAACAATCTGGTCTCAGGTCAAAACAAATACGATCTATGGGGTAGCGAATATCTCCTTTCGGTCTCAATTCACCCAAAAGCGACAATAGCTTAGCTTTCGCCCTCACTATCGTGCCCTAATGTATCGCTGCGAGTCTCACCCTTTCCAACCTTTCGGTCCAGGTCAAGGTTTACTACGGTCTATAGGCTAATTGCGTCGACTCAATTAAACTATAGCAATTAAATACAACAATTAACAACATAGATTATAATAGCATGAACCTGATAAGGTGATTACTATTCTATCATAATCGCGGATCCCCTAAGTCCTAGCGAGGAAATTAGTTACGCATAATAAAGGACCAAACCATAAAAGAAGAAAAGAGAGAAGGAATTAAGATTAATACCGATAAATAATGATTGCAAGAGTTTAGATCCGGAATATAAATAAGAATGGAAGATGGAGTTTCCTCCGTTTCCTCGCTACAGGAACAGTGATAAGGCGTGAGAGAGTAAGTCCGCTTAATTCTGACTTCTTGCCTCTTATTTATACTAAAACTAACTTAAACAAACCTAATTACAAAACGGAATTAAAGCCCACGCGATAACCCCTCTCGATCGAGTCACTAGACCTCTCGATCGAGTACATAAGCTCTCGATCGATCAAAATGCAAAAAGAAGGGCTCTCGATCGAGCTCAGCGCGTAACTCTGCTTTGCGCACCAAACTTCAAATGGCCGCCATTTTTTCGTTACTTGGACAAATAGGGCGTGGTTGGTGGCTTTGGAAAGCTAAGAGGATAAGCTTTTGCCTCCAACTAGAATCACCTTAATAGCTATTGTAGAACTCGAGATATGGCTCTTACAAGCAGGAACTAGCAAATTGAAGCACTCTCTTGGCTCGCCTAACTTCCTTACTCCAATGCACATCTCAAAATAGCACTTTCCAAACTCTGACTCAACTCATCTCCTAAATGCATGCGTAGGGACATGTTTTAGGCTTGATTATGATCTTCTCCAGCTCATATCTGCAAATAATACAAAACAAACCAAAGTAGACTATTCGGGGGATATTTGTAGTAAAATTACTACGAAATAAGCATGGAAATGCGTGCTAATATGGCCTAAAAGGTCTACATAAAATGCACGCATCAAACTTCCCCAAACCAAACCCTTGCTTGTCCTGAAGCAAACTCATGCAATTAACTAAAGACTAACTAGAAAGGAGTAAAACACGGATAAACTGAAAACCGTCGACTTGAACCAATTTAATGCTCATGAATCAACTACTAAAAGCTCAATGTCACGCAAACGAACTTATGCATGTTTTAAAAAGATGTTGAATGTTTGACCTTGCAAGACTTCAAAATTGGACTCTCCCGGGTCACTCTTCTCTCAACAAAGCAAATGGTAAGCAAATTATATGTAAAAGAGAAAGAAGAAATAACAGTCGCTCACCTAACTGCGACCAACACAATCGTGCATGCAATATAGTATGATAAGTAATTCTAACTACCGTACGCATACATTCCAACCGTTCAGGATCAATCACAAGCCGAATACTTGAAAAAGTTTGGATAAGTGAGGTAATGGGTAGAAAGGGGCAAAACAATATTGGATAAGAGGAGTTAAAGCGTTTAGCTAGAACCTATCAAACCAAATAAATCCATCCGACTTACTACGCCAATAATAATAAACTCAGTCCCATCCTTGGCATAAAACTCACTAAAATCCAAATAGAAGATGAATCGGAAACAAAAAGCCAATTAGCTTATTATGCGCTAACAATTCCCTCACAAATACAAATTAGAACTTGGGAATTTCACTTTTCTTTTTCTTTTTCATTTTTTCCTCTTTTTTTTTTCAGTCTCTTTCTTTTTTCATCTCTTGATTTTCAGCTAATATTTCCATATAACCAATTCCGACATCAACTTCTAAATTCTCCATAACAAATGAATATAAACCAAAACAGGTACGATAAACATGTACCACAAAACAACACTAAACTAGCTCAATGCAAGGTAGGCTAAGATTTGGGTGTAGTTTATTGGTCAACTGGCAGTTTTGGCTAAAAGTGGAGTTAATGGGTAAGAATGAGAAAAAGGAAATTGCAAGTACTCTCCAACCTGTGACACCATCCACTAACCCGAATTTATGCAGGCAAAAAGCAATTAAATGTCATACTTGTGCAAATTAATGTTACACGACATGCAGGGAGTAACTACTCACAATCCTAAATAAACTGGTCATAAATGACACCAGTTAAATCAGCTCTAAACCTCAGAAAGTAATGTAGTTTGCCAAAATTTCAGTGAAGTCTACTTGTTCAACAAATTTTGAAACGAAATTCGAGAAATTGCAAAAGTCTTTTGCTAAAAGATGTGAAACAATGCAAGGCTCAAGCAGAAAAAAAACAATTATCAGCAATGAATTACTCCAATTCGACTCAATCTAATATGCAAAATTAAACGTAATATTTTTGGTTTTTTCGAAATTTTTTTGATTAATATGAATTTTTCTATTTTTGAAATTAAACAACAATGCATGCAGAAATTCAAACGTGATTACATAAATGCAGTAAAAACAACATGCAGACACGATATGGATGCATACCCTCCCCAAAACAAAACTGTATAATGTCCCCATTGTACAAAGTAAAGGAAAAGAAAATGCAAACTAAAGAGAGGATAAGTCGGAAACTTACAAAAGCGCGCAAACCACGGACCTCCCCAAACCGAACCAGACATGGGAGGTGCAGGTACTCGATCGAAAAAACAGCCGCTCGATCGAGTACATACGGCCAGCTTTTCTCTTGATCGACCAAGGAAGGAGCTCGATCGAGGGCATGCAAATTGGGACTTCTCGATCGAGTAAGGAGGTACTCGATCGAGTGCTTCAGGTGGCTTTGTCGCTCGATCGAGTAAGTAAAGACTCGACCGAATCCTTTGTCGCATCAGCAAGCGACAAAATAGCGTAGTTGTACCTGCAATCAACTAATAACGTCCCAAAAATACCGCCAAATACCAAGGCTAAAAATTCCGCAGTTTATTAAGTACACAACGAAATAAAAACGAAAGTATTAAAAAGTAACAATAAAAAAAAAAGTAAAAACTCCGGGTTGCCTCCCGGACACGCTAGTTTGCGAGATAGGTCCCAGCTTGACCATCTTTCGTCGACAAATCCACGGCCTCCTACTCGGCCCTGATCAATGCGATTATTTCAGCCATTAAGAGCTTCACAATCGGCCCCCTAAGCACAGCAACAGCACGACAGCGGCTTATTATAGCGTCCAACACTCTTCTATCCACCCTTTTCCGCACTTTCTTCTTTGGCGGATAGAATCTTGCGATCCCCTTCCCGGTCCTTCAACTTCACTAGACTGCAAAAGACGAAATAGAACGATTTTCCTCCAAATTGCTCCCGAGTTGGGGCGGAGGCGTTAATTCAAAAGCGTGATATGAATTAACGGAAGGCATAACACAAATTATAGCGGGGTCAACAAAAGAAATATTACCTTCTAATGCATTGGAATGACCTTCGTTTACCTTCTCATCGCTAGTCGGGACAACCTCGGGTGATGAAACAAAGTCTTTGTCCCAAAGTTATCAGTGCTCGATCGAGTGAATAAATCACTCGATCGAGTGCCTTCTTCACCAAAACCAATCGATCGAGCAATGTGGTCGCTCGATCGAGAACCCTCTTCAACAAAACAACTCGATCGAGCAACTAAGTCACTCGATCGAGGGAAATCCTCATCCCAATCAGTCGATCGAGCTGTTTCATTGCTCGATCGACCAACCCATAGTCGAATCGAAGCGAGCAACATTGAAGACTTTCTCGAAATCCGAGTCATCAAGTCCGAGTCATAAATAACATCCTCTGCTCGATTGTCAATTGCGCAAATTGATGCACAAGACCTTTGATAGAGGCCTCTCTTGCTTCTTCAACTTGTTGCTTTTGAAGAGTAAGTGTCGCTATTAGCGACTTTAATTCATCCATCTCTTCATTTTGGACAGCAGGAGGGGTAGTTTGTTGTTGCGGCGGTGAATAGGAATAAGAAGGCTCTTGGTAGCCTTGTTGATAGTACGGATGTGGCAGTGTATAACTGCAGGGTGGGAACGAAACATAGTGACTTCGCTTATACTGTTGATAAACATAAACTTGGTCACGATCTGCAAACCAGTAAACTGCATCGTGTCCCACGGTGCCACATCTCTCACAAAATACCACTTGTTGCTCCGATGAACGGAACATAGGTGGACTCCTCCGAAGTACCACCGATAGGACCTGTAAGACCTATTAAAACAACACTAGCAAAGGAGATAAGAACTGCCGCAGGGAATAAAATTCCCTGAGGCGGAAAGAAATAAACGAAACAAAAAACAGATAGGGCAATTGCCTCCCCGGCAACGGCGCCAAAATTTGATGCGGTCGTTTCTGCACCAAAAATAATTTACCTAAGAACTACTAGCAGAAGCTAGTGGCAAGTAGGGTCGAATCCACATGAAGGCTATTTTATCTGTTCTAGGTTCGCTTATTCGGTCACAAACGGGATTTTGAAAATGATTTCTAAACTACAGCAAGAAAAGGGAAGAGAGAAGGGCAAGAGAAATAAAGAGTAGATCAAGGGAAAGGAAACAGCTAAGACAGTCGGTTCACCATAATTAATCAAGTCTAACAATCTGGTCTCAAGTCAAAACAAATACGATCTACGGGGTAGCGAATATCTCCTTTCGGTCTCAATTCACCCTAAAGCGACAATAGCATAGCTTTCGCCCTCACTATCGTGCCCTAATGTATCGCTGCGAGTCTCACCCTTTCCAACCTTTCGGTCCAGGTCAAGGTTTACTACGGTCTATAGGCTAATTGCGTCGACTCAATTAAACTATAGCAATTAAATACAACAATTAACAACATAGATTATAATAGCATGAACCTGATAAGGTGATTACTATTCTATCATAATCGCGGATCCCCTAAGTCCTAGCGAGGAAATTAGTTACGCATAATAAAGGACCAAAGCATAAAAGAAGAAAAGAGAGAAGGACTTAAGATTAATACTGATAAATAATGATTCCAAGAGTTTAGATCCGGAAAATAAATAAGAATGGAAGATGGAGTTTCCTCCGTTTCCTCGCTACAGGAACAGTGATAAGGCGTGAGAGAGTAAGTCCGCTTAATTCTGACTTCTCGCCTATTATTTATACTAAAACTAACTTAAACAAACCTAATTAAAAAACAGAATTAAAGCCCACGCGATAACCCCTCTCGATCGAGTCACTAGACCTCTCGATCGAGTACATAAGCTCTCGATCGATCAAAATGCAAAAAGAAGGGCTCTCGATCGAGCGCAGCGCGTAGCTCTACTTTGCGCACCAAACTTCAAATGGCCGCCATTTCTTCGTTACTTGGACAAATAGGGCGTGGTCGGTGGCTTTGGAAATCTAAGAGGATAAGCTTTTACCTCCAGTTGGAACCAGCTTAATAGCTATTGTAGAACTCGAGATATAGCTCTTACAAGCAGGAACTAGAAAATTGAAGCACTCTCTTGGCTCGCCTAACTTCCTTACTCCAATGCGCATCTCAAAATAGCACTTTCCAAGCTCTGACTCAACTCATGTCCTAAATGCATGCGTAGGGACATGTTTTAGGCTTGATTATGATCTTCTCCGGCTCATATCTGCAAATAATACAAAACAAACCAAAGTAGACTATTCGGGGGATATTTGTAGTAAAATTACTACAAAATAAGCATGGAAATGCGTGCTAATATGGCCTAAAGGTCTATATAAAATGCACGCATCAGCATTCATGCACCCACGAACACCTAAGCCAATGTTAGCAGTGTTCCTCCGTTACTGATTTCATCTACGTCCCATTTATTTATGCCATCTACGTCAAACTCAAAGCCCGGCAAGAAGTTTATTCAAATTGAACTACCTGAAGGTGTCGAGGATGACCAGAAGTTGAAAGTTCGGGCTTTGGATGTATGTCTCGTTTTTCATTTTTTTTTTATTGATTTTGTGTTTAATTATTTTATGAAAAAGTTAATATTGCAGTTTTTGATACATTCTTAATACTATTTCCTCATACCTTTGAAATTCATTGTTGTTTGTATTAATTAATGTTTATGTGTAGCATGAGAATTTGATGTGTACTTGTTTATTCAGGATGTACATGAACTTTATTTAAAGATTCAGAAAATTTTTGTAGCATTTCATTCATGGTATGCCGAGGCAATCTCGAGGATCAAACACCTAACAACTGGCAGTATTGATGGAGCTGACCTTGTCCCTTCACAGTCAACCCAAGATTTCTGGCAAGACGAAGAGCTTCATCGTTACTGCGATGAAGTTGAATATATTGCTGAACGGATAAAACAATCCGTTGCTAAAGCACCTTCTGTTCAGGCGGTGACTGCGGATAAAAAAATCTTGGTTGAGGACGAGGATAATATTGTTGGCATAAAATTATCCGAAGTACTATGTCAGCTTAAAAATTCTGTGCTAGGGAATGATGATGTGCCATCAGTAACTGAACGTCTAGGGAATGATGATGTGCCATCAGTAACTGAACCAAATTGCTCTGATCAAGTAATTGACAGCGGGGCATTTTATAACACCGCTGAAATTAATGAAATAATGGAAAACGTGAAAGAGGTTATGCCTGTTTCGCATGTCGAGGGTTCTGCATCTAAGTCAGCAGAGTTAGTTGAGCATGCACTTTTGGAGGAAGCAGGTTATACTCCTACTGAGATAAACGAGGCGTATAATTTTTTGCAGGATAACAGGGAAGGTGATACTGATGTAGGGGTTGTTGATATAGGTGAAGGAGAGGTCGTTGGTACGGACGGCAAGGGTAGTTTAGCACCTCCCCCCATTTATATCCCTTACACTTCTTTAATAAACCACCCATTCCTACTCCACTCCTATCGTGCCTTACCCTGCATGGTTGTTGTTCCTGAGAATCTAGGGTGTTCTTAAAACTGTGGAGCCCCTGATCCCGAGCATATTGTTGTTTCAAATTTTTTATGCAGTAATAAGAGCCTCTTTTCCATAGTTTTCAGTCGTAGGAAAGACGTAATGCACTATGTGTTCAATGAAACGGAATCCGGTGACAAACTGCAAGTAACCATTTCCCAAATATGTCGTTTTAAATTCTTTTTTCTTTTATGTACAACACATCATTAATGAGTGTATTTTTTTTTAAAAAAATTTCTTTGTAGCGAACAATTGGTTTTATACACCGACGTTTACTTCATACCTTGTGAAGACATGATTTCGCTGCTACCTCGAAAACAGATTACGAACAATATCATTGAGTCTTGGTGTTTATTGCTGAACTACATGATGAATGCAAACACTGCACTTGTCGCAAGTAGCCGCTGTTTTTTCGAGCTTAGTCATACTGTATATTTTCATTTAAATTCTATGGCTGTCAACATTTTTTATTTGTTTAGTGTAACTTAAATAGTCTTATTATTAAAGTAATACATTTCAGGGCCATTGTATCTTCATTCTAACAAGTACGTAACTCTACCCGTTTGATTGTGGAACTTTATTTGTTCTTAGGTGTAACTTTTGTACATTATAACCTCTGTTCATTGACTGTGTAACCCCAATACTTTGACTGTGTAACTCTACCATGTCGAGTGTAGAACTCCAGTAGACATTAGGTGTTACCGTTAGTCCAGTGTGACTGTTGTAGGTTGACTGTGTAACCAGAATCCATTATTGATTGTGTAACTTTAAGGTCAATGCATTGACTGTAACCCCAATAAGTTACAAATTCCTTGCATTGGTTATATATTTTTCCTGGATCGGGTACTTTAATTGGTTAATGATTTAATCGACTTTCAAGATTCCATTTTAATTCATTGCATGATTTATATATTTGTCCTGGATAGGGTACTGCGCTGAACATTTGGAATGCCAAAAAAATCGGAAAAGCCGTGGACTTAACTAGCGAGCTGTTTGCTTATTGGGACCAGTGGATTGAATCCTGTTATCCTCCATTTCAAGTTGAGGCTGATATGATATGAAACTTCATCTTGAAGCTGATATGTTGTACATTATCTCCATTTCAGTTTCTTACGGTACAAACTTTATCATAATTGTGTATCTTATATGTTTCAGGTTTTTATCCCAGTTTTGTCTCGTCATAATGATCACTATAGTTGGGCTTGCATTAACTTCATATCAGAGCAAATCGAGTGTCTTGACAACCGTTTGTATGACGATGATTTTTCCAAGTTACCTTACACAGACATTGCACGTATCGTGGTACACCATCTATCACATGCTTTTGCACACACTACAGTTTTTATTTTTTTTGTTTTCCTTTTCACATCCTCTATTACTAATGAAATGGCGATACACTGAAACTACCTTCATGCTGAGGAAATGGGCAAGTACCTATTATCTAAAGGGGTGGTCAAAGGATCAAAGGTTAGCGGGTTCAAGCTCGTGAATGTTGTTTTCAGCTGGCAGGGTGTAGGGTTCTCAATGAATGACTATGGTGTTTATATGATGCTACACATGTTACTTTATTGCGGATCTCCTTTTGAGTGCGGCCTAGGGAAGATGGATTCCAATAACTTATTCCGAACTGAAATAGCTGCTACCCTTATTCTTAGTAACATTAACAAGTGCAGGGCGGACGTGTTGTTTAAGGTTGGTTCCTTTACTGAGGGTAAATGTCAACCGAAGAAAATCCTTTCGTATTTCAAAACCCCTCCTAAAAAAGCTGACCCCAAGAGGAAGATTGATGATGTGGATGAGTGTGAAGTGACGTATAAAAGACGTCGATCCTTTACGCCTGTTGCAGTTGTTAGCCCCCTACTGGTGAACCTCTCTCAGCCCTTAGTAGTCGTCGTCGTGGTAAGGGTGATGGGCTTGGCTATTCCTACAATTGCGGGCAGCCGTCTGGTTTGGCCTGCCTTGTCGTCTCTACTTTCCTACGGAACAACCAGACATTATTTAAGGATGTGCAAGATTTTAGGAGGCACGTAGCGGAGTATTGCTTCCTAGACGACAATGGCATGCCCAACGTATAAGCTTAATTTTATCTGCTAAGTCAATCAATTTACCAGCTAATTAATCTAAATTGTTGAGCTTATCTTACGTTGTTTCAAACACAGAGAGGAACTTGCTTCTTACCGTCTCAATGAATCACTCCAAAGGGATGACATCCTTTCTATGCTACTCCACAGTTTAATGTCCTCATTTGTGATTCAGCGCTGGGCAATGTTGCTGAGCAGGATAGAGTCAGAGGGTTTTGAAGTTGCTAAGATGGCTTTCTTTGGGCTACTTCAAACGGTTCGACCCTAATAACTATTTTTTCTGTCAGTATGTTTATTGACTTCAGCCTGCGTGCTTTTTTGTAATCTCATCACGTATAAGTTGTAACTTCATACTGTATAATGCGTAACTTTAGCCCTATAATTTTGGAACTTCAGCCTCTATAATTATAAACAGCTTTTTTATAAAAAAAAATTATTTTAACCTAAAAATAATGTCTTTAATATTAACAGTTTGCCTTGTAAACAAATTTTGAATTTATAAAAAAAAAATGTCTTCATTAAATTCAGCCCGTATAATTTGTAAGTTTAGCCTCTTTAATCTTAATTTTTTCCAGGACGTTCTCATGCGGCTAATGGATACACCAACTCAGTGTAAACCAAGCGATAACAACAACAATATGCTCATGCGTCTGGCTCTTCACGAGGAGTATGGCATTTTCACCTTGGTTCACATGTTAATGTATGAAGGTGAGCTCTTCAAGCATAATGACCTCAACAGCAAGACCAACCGGCATTACTTGGTAATACAGCTTGCTGCATCCCTTGTACTAGCTGACATGAATGACATAAGAGAGGAAGTTTTGGAGAAGATTAAGCGTTGGGTAGCTCAAAAAGACAGTATTTGGAAGACAATTCAAGTTAGGCGTAATAACAAATTACACCACGCAGGGGGTTGGTTGTTCAAGATTCTGGGGATAAGGACAGGGCACAGCCACAAGAAAGGATGAATTCGCCAAGCTAATTTTAAAATCATCAAAGTGACATTTGTACCTTTTAGAATATAGTTGGAACACAATTCAAGCCAGCTATTGTCAAACTTGTACGCTTTTGAATATTTTGATCCTTCTATATAGCAAACAATTGGCGATGAAGTTTGAATATTTTTACCCTTGTTTTTTGTTTAACTTCGAGACATCTCTGTTTTCTAAATTTTGTGACTTGCAGTTACAGAATAACCCTATAAAGTTACACCTATAGCGGAATACAGTTACACTGCGTAAGATTTTTAATATCATATTGTAGATACCTCATTTCTGCACCTCCCGCAAACCACCCGGTGATGATTGGGCCGCATGTTTGATTCGCGGAACGATTTGTGACAGTTCGTAAGATTGTCGTCAAGTGATTGCTCAAATATTAAATGTCAACCTCTTAGTTGTCATCTACGTCCCGATACGGTCGTTTTGGCAGTAATTAGAGTACATTCGGAGTCCGGGTCAAAAACCGTCTCCATTTTCTGATAACTGTTAAATCCCGAGTCGGAATGTTCTGGAATGTTCTGGATATTTCTATTCCATATTTCATAAATTCTATCTTTTGGCAAACAATATCCCGTAATATTCATAAGATAATCGAATTATTTCCGTCCTACCATAACTCAAACGCGGAAATCTTTCTTCAGCAGGAGGAAACCTCCTGGGAATAGACGCAGCAGGTGCTGCGCCTCTTCCAAGAGACGCAGTGGCTGCTGCGCCTCTTCCCAGGCCCTTCTTTGCATGTCTTACGTATCTTTTTTTCATATCTTTCCGAGATTCACTTCCAAAGAGTCTCCGAAACCCTATTCCTCCGCGTGATTAGTATAAATAGGAGCCTTCGTTCCTCATATTTCTCACGCGAGTGTCCGCCCTTCTCTTCTCCCTTTGCATTCTAGACTTTGTTCTTACTAATTGGCGCCTACGTGCTTGGACTTCCGACCACGTAAGCTCGGATCCTTCCGGGTACCAGCCTCTCCGTTGCATGACCGACCAATTTGACCAACTACACTCAATCAACTTAAATTAATCAATCGTTTTCCTCTTACGAGGGCACTCTCTTTGCATTCGCGTCGAGCATTCACTAGTCGATATCTTAGTTCATCTCGTTTCGTCAACATGTAAGTCTGAGGGTGTATAATCCTCTTTTATTTATTGTATTTTATTTATCGTATCATCGTTGTAAGATTTATGTCGAAAACACCATTAAAACTGATTTCCAAAACCGTGCTTTAAGACTCTGTTTTTGCGGATTTCCAGTAGACAGACGTCGAGAAAAGACGCAGCAACTGCTGCGCCTCTTCGAAGGAGCGCAGTTCCTGCTGCGCCTCTACGTGAGGCCGCCGCATTCCTGCTTCTTTTTCTTCTTCTTCGTCTCTCCGTAATTCGTGTGTTTTTTATTTGTTTCGTTTATTTTCTTTAATTCTTCATCACAATAGTTTAATATTCACATGTATATTATATCACATAATTCATCATTCATTAATATGTTTTAATTATCACAAATCCGACTTAAATCCCTTATAATTCATATTTGCGGGTTTTCGTCATTAAATTCAAACCCGGGTTTTAGAGATTCAATTTATTCATATTGAGTTTCTGGAATTCGTCATTGATATAATTTTCATCTGCTTATTCGCATATTCGTTGTATATCCGTCATATTTAGCCTAATTGACTTATTTCAACAGAGAACTCATTAATGTTTCCATCATAATTTCATGTAAATAATCCGTTTGCATCCGTCTCATCCATGTTTATCGCTTTCATGACCATCATTGACATGTAATAAAAGTATTAATCACTTTCATCCGAGTAAATAATTTAATCGATCCATAAAATTACCAATTAACATTAACGATTTGCGTTCGGCTTCACAAAGAAGAACTCACCCTTGGAACAGAAAGAATCGTTGCGCCTCTTCCAGAGGGCGCGATCTCTGCTGCTGTTCCAGGAAGATTTACTGTCCCGAACTCCGTTTACGCCTTGACCTAGTTTAATTAGTCCACGTATTAACTAACTAATATCCGTAATATCGCTAATTCCTGTTCGTTAATTTATTTCTTTTTATTCTTTTATTCTTTTTCTCAAATTATCCGTTTTAAAGGTATTTTCGACATAAATCGCCTATTCCAATGTAATTAATGTAATTTTCATTATTGTAATTTATGATTATTGTATTTCTTTTATCATTTGTATGTTTCCACATGTAAATCAACATTAAATTCCAACTTCGACCCAATTGTTTGCTAATTACGTGTCAACCGACTTAGTTAATTCTCACATGCTAGGATTAAAACTTGGATGTTGCATTGCATGCATATAACCGACGATATATCAAGTACCAATAACTTCCCTAATCATTAGTAGAGGCCGCTATCGAGGCGGGCGGGATTAGGTGTTCGATCAAAAGAGCTTCCTAATACGTACCCTCACCCCTTACTCCAGATCTCCGTGAGCACCCGTGTTCATTGGCATCCACGAGAGTCATTCTAGACATAGAATGCTAAGGGTAACGATTGCTTAGTGTTCATGTCACTACTTTGTGTCTTAACATGACACGAGGTATTCGAACGGTTCCAATTTCCCATAAAAATTGGTGGCGACTCCTTACAAAATGCAAACGCTTGTTTTTCGACCTTCACCAAGCGCCCCCGTGGGCGGCCCGCTGTCCACAGTTTGGCGACTCCGCTGGGGATAATACACTTACGTGTAGCCAAGGGTGAAACTTGAACAAGGTTAGGGAATAAGTTTATACAAGACAATTGTCGGTTTTCATAACTCGGTCTTCCTAGACCGTTTAATTCGGCCTTCCTAGGCCCAACCCAACCCATTCGACCAATCGTCCCGTCTAAACGGTCCTAATTCTTATTTGGGCCTAAGGATGGATAGCGATTGACGTCATCCATACCATGATGCTTACTCTTGTTTGTATCAAGGGCCTTCACTACTTGAGGAAATGGACTAGGAATCGGCCTTACTCTTGTTTGGCACGAGCCTCTCCACAGACTTCGGGTTTGATGGTTCGGTATGGCAACCTACCCTTTAAACCAAAACCCTTCTAAATGCACTCAGCATCCCGTTATAATGCCTGTATAAGTGTGTAAACCCGACGTGATCACCATTTCTAAACAAAACCATGACGAATTTTCAAAAAAAATCAAAATCCTTATTTTCAAACAAGAATTTCGAAATAGGGCCTTCAATTAGCGCAAAATCCGGTCGAAAATCCGTCCGATTGTCGTGTCAAAATTCGGGCCACAAGCCCATTTCAAACCTCACTTCGAGTCCACTCCTACAACTACACTACAGTTGACTAGGACACACATTTTCAAAGACCTTGTCTTTCTTCAAAATCCAGTCAACACAAGTGGCACACACCCACTTCACGAGTCAAAACTTTTCCTCTTTTAGCAAGTGTGATAGAATGGTCGATCGTGTTTTGATTTGTCGCCGATCTCTTATCCAGTTTCCAAGATGCCCGGATCAAGCGATGAAACAAACCTCCAGCAAATTCAAGAGAGTAATGATCGAATCCTAGCCGCGCTAGCCCAAATGCAAATCACTCAAGAACAAACCTATGACCGCCTTGAACTTATCGAAGGTCGTATCTTTGATGTAGAGGGAAGGTTGCCTCCCCTTAAAGGTGAAGTACTACGTTTTTCCGATGACGAGTCTAAAGATGAGAATCCTATCATAGGAACAAGCTAATGTAGAAGAAGAGACTCCAATACCTAGAGGAGCAATTGATGTACCTTAAGGGGGATGACATTTATAGGGAAAACAATCGCAAATATGAAGCCGTCAATTCCAAATTTCCAACTAACTTTAGCATGACGGATATCCCTAAGTTTAAAGGACATGAGAACCCTTTGAACCACATTTGCGCCTTCAAGGATTACATGTCTATCAAAGGCATCAAACCCGAGATGTTCTTAAGGATCTTTCCTTCATCTCTTGACACCATTCCGAAGCAATGGTTCTACACTTTAGATCACAAAAAGGTCGCTACTTGGGAAGACGCCGCAATCGAGTTCTCGAAACAATACGCGGATAATGCCGAGATCCAAGTCAACATGCGTACTCTAGAGGTTCTTACCCAAAATGACAAAGAAGGATTCACCGACTTCCTAAGTAGGTGGAGGAAGACTAGTACTCAACTAGTTGAACGCCCGGATGAGGCTACTCTTGTGGAAAAGTTTGTGGATAATCTCAAGCCCATATATGCCAACCATTTGAGATATCAAAACATCAAGACTTTCAAGGACTTAACTGTACTAGGGACGCGAATTGAAGATGACATCCGTAAAGTACTCTTGTCCAAAACGGTAGGTAGAGGATATCAAGGGTCCACAAGTCGTTCATACGGCTCTACTAGCAAGACCGACGAAGTCAACCTTCTCGAGCCATCCAAGAAAACTACTCCACCAAGGAAATTCACAAACCTTGGGGATACGTACTCCAACGCTCTAAAAAGGCTAATGAAACAAGGTAAACTCTTACCCATTGGACCTACTCCCGAACCCGAAAGGAAGTCCAAATTCTGGGATGAAAATTCCTACTGTGAATACCATAGGGGCAAAGGGCACGACACAGAAAAATGCTACAAGTTGAAACACGTGCTTCAAGATATGATTGAAGATGGTCGACTTCCAATTCCACCAGGAGGTAAGCCCAACAATACTCAGAATCCTCTTGGAGTTCTAGTGATTATAAGTGATGAATCTACCTTAGATTGCTCACACCTCATTTCTCCCACCGAAAATGAAATTCATGCAATTGAGAAAGAAAGGCTCTACTCCACTATCTCCCCTACCATTTCCGACTTCATCACATGGGCAAGGAATGTAGATAGACAAGTGTGGGAACTAGAAAACATGGTAACGACCTTGCGCAATCCCAACGCAATACCTAAAGAAAGCGTACCATTGATCTTCTCTCAAAATGCCACTATGCAAGAAGTAGTCACCGTGGTTGATAAACTAGTCGATCAAATCATACGACTAGAAAGTGACATCATGAGAATGAAGGAACTAGCTGCAGTCAATGGGGTTTGGGCCGATGATGATGAAGACGAATACCTCATTGAAAACTCCTTAGTCAACGAAATAGTCCAAAATGGTGAAGACCAAGATGTGGATCACCTAAATCGTTCGGGTCGCCCATATCAAAGCACTACTCAAAACGGTCCAACCAACGTCATCACACCAAATGACAACGAAGATGACCCCACTGATCATTTGCTCAAGCAATTACTGAGAAGACCAAGGCTGATCTTTCGATCGGCAACTAGTGGCAAGCTCATTTCCGCATCGCCAAGCTTTCTTTGCAAGCTTTGGCCAAATTGAATGTAGCACATAACTCCACTCCTGAAGATGTAGTCAACTTGGTCTTACAAGAATCACCGAAGCTAAGTAATCCTATTACTTTCTCAGATGAAGACTTGCCACCTTTTGGCGCTAGTCACAACCTTGCTCTACACATCACTGTCATTTGTTTAAAGAAGAATGTGCCAATGACTTTGGTAGATGATGGCTCCGCGGTCAACGTCATACCCCTCAAAACGGCATACAAGCTAGGCATGAAAGAGTCGGATTGGACTCCCACCAATCAAGGTGTACGTGCATATGACGGTACACGACGAAAAGTGGTTGGACTTGCTAGCCTAACCATAGCCACGGGACCAATCGAGCGAAAAGTTAACTTCCAAATAGTGGACATCGAAGCTTCATTCAACATACTTCTGGGAAGGCCTTGGATTCATGCTTCCAAAGCGGTAACATCCACCCTTCATCAAAAGATCAAGATCCCACTAAATGGCAAAGTTGTGACGATCACTTCGTCACCCATCAAGGCAATAATCGAGAAACAATCAAACAATCGAGTCCTTGCGGATCCCATATACGAACTTGGGGGCTTCCAAAGTGTGAATGTCATAGAAAGTGAGTTGGCACCCTTATACTATAATCCCTACTCCAACTTGGTGGTCAACCACATACTCAAATCTCAGGGATACTTCCCTGGAATGCCTTTGAACCCAACTCGGAAAAATACCTTTGCACCATACAAGGAAGGCAACTCGACAAGGATACCACTTGGACTAGGGTACAAACCCACAAAAGAGGAAGTTCTCGAAATGCTCGCTCAAGTCCAAAATCGCAAGCACGTGGGAGTCCAAATGAGACCATATCTCCCCACTCTAAATGGGTACTTCGTTCAAGAAGGAAGTTGAAACTCTTTCACGGATTTCCCGAACCTTGGCATTATCTTGAGAGGAAGTTAGCCAGAATCGAGATCTTTCACGATTGCTACTTCATTCCTCCCGAAACGGTTCCTACCGTCAAAACCCGTCAAGCACCTTGCTTCGACGAACAAGCTGTGAGCCTATTGTTTGGAGAAGATCGATTCATTAGGGCCGCGCAGGATGAGATCATTACTATGATACTTCAGGACGATCGCTTCAACCCCACCGCGTTGATCACGAAATCGACACAAAGCGGCGAAAAGGATGGAGGAAATCTATCAAATGGACCAACAACCAAGGAAGACTCTTCAAGCTCGCTCTTTGGAGAAGGAGAGATGTTCAAAGGAGAACCAGAAGACGATGAGTTCGAGTCGGAGTCGGAGTCAGAGTCGGAGTCTAGAGAAGTCATTAGAGAGTCTACTCCTGTTGTCATCCCCACTCCCTTCGTTTCTCCTAGCTTAGCCTCGAGTAGTCACGGTAGTTCGGGAAATGCCCCAACTCTTTTCCTTTGCCACCACCGACCATGGATCGGTTGGCTTCTTTGTTTCAACTTTACTCAAATCTTAATATGAATAAATCGGGTTACGCTTACTCTCTGTGTTCTTTCGAGTGCAATTCTGTTTATGATGATCCTGAGGATGACCAAGACCCAGACTTGATCGAAATACCTCCCTACGTAGCCAAAGAAATATTACAAGAAGGGGAAGGGGACCGGTAATAGAAGATACCTGGAACCCATCAACGTAGGAACCGAACTAGAACCCAAAGAACTTAGGATAGGGACTACCTTGAGCTCCACCGAAAGGGCCGATTTCATAGACCTCCTAAATGAATTCAAAGACGTTTTCGCTTGGTCCTACAAGGACATGCCGGGATCGACAGGATATCGCCGAACATAGGATTCCGATTAAGCCAGGTTTCAAACCTGTGAAACCGAAGCTTCGACGAATGAGAACAGAATGGGCTCTAAAGATTAAGGAAGAAGTTGATAAACAATTCAAAGCCGGGTTCATCAAAGTTTCCGAGTATTACATTTGGGTAGCTAACATAGTACCCGTACCCAAAAAGGATGGGAGAATCCGTGTTTGTGTTGACTTTAGGGACTTAAACAAAGCGAGTCCAAAAGATGACTTTCCTCTACCTCACATCGACATATTGGTGGACAATCTGCGCAGACCACGCATTACTATCCTTCATGGATGGATATGCGGGTTATAACCAAATCAAGATGGCCATGGAAGATATGCACAAGACCGCATTCGTCACCCAATGGGGAACATATTGCTATACAGTAATGCCATTCGGATTGATCAACGCCGGAGCTACATACCAACGCACCACAACTACACTCCTACATGACATGATGCACAAAGAAGTTGAGGTATATGTAGATGACATGATCGTCAAGTCCAAGGAAAGAGAGGGACATATTGCAAACCTTCGCAAATTCTTCGCAAGGCTACGAAAGTACAACATGAGACTCAACCCCGTAAATGCACATTTGAGGTAACATCTCGAAACTCCCGGGATACGTCATCGATCAAAGAGGTATAGAAATAGATCCTTCCAAAATCAAAGCTCTGATCGAAATGCCACAACCTCAAACAGAAAAAGAAGTCAGAGGATTCCTGGGAAAAGTACAGTACATAAGTCGATTCATATCGAAACTTACAATGATTTGCGAGCCTATCTTCAAGAAACTCAAGAAAACAGACCACACCATGTGGGATGATGATTGTCAAAAGGCGTTTGACCGAATCAAGGAGATATTGGCTAAACCACTAGTGCTCATGCCGCCACAACAAGATCAACCTCTTGGTTTATATCTCACAGTAACGGAAACCGCCATGGGTGCCATGTTGGCTCAAACTCAGGAAGCGAAGAAAGAGCTATTTACTATCTAAGTAAGAAGTTCCTGGAATATGAGTGCAAATACTCGCAACTCGAAAAGACATGCCTCGCTCTTGTGTGGGCAACGAAGAAGCTACGTCACAACATGCTTAGCTACTCCGTCAAAATATATTCCAAAATGGATCCAGTCAAATACCTCTTCGAGAAACCCGTCCTCAACGGACGTCTTGCAAGGTGGACTCTGATGCTCTCAGAATTCGACCTCAAATATGTGCCACTAAAAGTCATAAAAGGTCGCGCCGTCGCCGAATTCTTCGCAGAAAATCCCATCAACGACGCACAAACCATAGATACTTGGTCATTTCCCGACGAGGATATACTTCAAACAGATGTAGACTCCTGGGATCTATACTTTGATGGAGCATCAAATTTAAGAGGATTCGGAATAGGAGTGTTGCTCATTTCTCCTGAAGGTGAGCATACACCGATTTCTGTCAAACTCGACTTCGAGGTGACAAACAACGCTGCAGAGTATGAAGCTTGTCTCATTGGGCTACAAGCGGCAGTAAGCTTAGGCATCAAAAACCTCCGAGTACATGGGGACTCATCACTAATCATCAACCAAGTTACAGGATCTTGGAAAATCCGAAGTGAAAGCCTCGCACCCTATCAGGCTAGGATAGACCAAGTGGCTCAATTCTTTGATCACGTAACCTACTTACACCTACCTCGGGAGGAAAATCAATTTGCGACGCTCTTGCGAAACTTGCATCCTTGATAAATATGCCGGATCACATGATAGACATGCCCTTGTGTATCGAACGACCAGTCGAAGCAACCGGCTTATGTCCACCAAATCACCAATGAAGAGGAAATCGCACAGAACCCCGGTTCCAAGCAATCTGAATTTCAAGCTTAATGGTACCTATCCACCGGATATGGACAAAAGGGGACAACGTGCTATACGCCTATTAGCTTCCCAATACATCCTGATGCAAGGAGAGTTATACAAAAGAACACCTCTTGGTGTAGTCCTACGTTGCCTTGATCATTCACAGGCACGAAAGGTGATGGAAGAAGTCCACGACGGAGAATGCGGTCCCCACATGAGTGGGCCTATGATGGCAAAGAAAATCACACGTTTAGAGTATTATTGGACCACAATGGAATCCGATTGCATCAAATACGTGAGACATTGCCACAATTGCCAAATCTTCGGGAATGTACAACATGTCCCTCCTTCGTTGCTATACACGATGACATCTCCTTGGCCA
Source organism: Silene latifolia (assembly GCF_048544455.1). Classification (NCBI taxonomy): domain Eukaryota; kingdom Viridiplantae; phylum Streptophyta; class Magnoliopsida; order Caryophyllales; family Caryophyllaceae; genus Silene; species Silene latifolia. The sequence goes on from NC_133538.1 coordinate 28,092,117, forward strand.
TTTTCCGCATGGGGAATTGACATAATCGGAAAGATAACCCCAGCCGGAACAGGAGGTCACTGTTTCATTCTAGTAGCAATTGACTACTTCACCAAATGGGTAGAAGCAGCTTCCTACACTGGGCTTACGGCTAAAAATGTGGCAAAATTCATACAAAACAACATCATCTATCGATATGGTTGCCCACATGAGATCATTAGTGATAATGGGTCACACTTCCAAGCTGAAACCGAGCAATTGCTAGCCAAATATAAGATTAAGCATCACCACTCTTCGCCCTATAGACCACAGACTAACGGCGCGGTAGAGGCGGCAAACAAGAATGTTGTCACAATTCTCAAGAAAATGACCGACAACTACCGAGATTGGCCAAGCAAGATACCTTTTGCCCTATGGGGATACCGTACATCCATTAGGACGCCCACTGGGCTACTCCTTTCTATTTGACCTACGGCATGGAGGCCGTACAACCAGTCGAACTAGAAATACCATCCTTGCGTATTCTACTCGAAAGCCAAATCCCTGAAGCCTATTGGAAGAAAGATAGATATGAAGAACTCATCCTCCTGGATGAACGTAGGCTACGCGCCTTACATAATGTCCAAACATATCAAGCACGTATCAAACGAGCTTTCAACAAAAGGGTTAGGCCAAGAAACATCAAAGAAGGAGACTTAGTACTCAAATCGATTAGAGCTCTTTTACCTGTCGACCCAAGGGGAAAATTCAAACCTAATTGGGCCGGACCATATCTAGTCAAATCCATACTCCCAGGGGGTGCGGTTAGAATCACAGACCTAGATGGGAATGAGTTTTCAAACCCCACAAACCTTGACCAACTGAAACGATACTATGCCTAGAATAGGACCACACACGCGCCTCGCGTAAACCCATGTGTCGCTCTTGTGGCACTAAATAAACGGCCCCTGGCCCAGCTGAAATAAGCTAAGTGTCACTATGCTCTTGCATTTTGACAAATTTGTCATCCTCATATCATCAAATAAACGAAATTCGCACCTTGAGAACAAGCAAAAGCTCATGCTTAGTTTCTATGTTCATTACAAGCTCTTGCTTCGAACAATTATTCTTTTACATTTACTCAAACTACGCGCAAGGGTTTGATTTCGCTTTTTAAGTGAATACGTAGGCAATCCTTCACCGGATTCAACCCATTATACCTAAAATGTAAATAGAAGGACATTTGCGTTGCATTTGAAATTCGACAAGAATAATAAAAGAAAATCACAACGGTTTCATAACCATTCAACCTTTTTTATTCCATTCGCTTTCTAATAATAATAGTACGTTACATAATAAAAATAGAATAGGCTAGGATTCTAAAAATCCCTCCTTTTTTATGACAACAATAATAATAATAATCAAATAATAAATAAGGACTCGGGCTATTCCTCCATCTTCCCCTTGCCCTTGTCACTCTTGTCATATTTCTTGTCACGACCTCGAGCCGGGCGCTCTTGCACCACTTCAGACCTAATCACCAACGGTCTTTCTCGAGGCCCGACTCTTCCGTTCTTGCCAACCACCATTTCCGCAACAGAGTAGTCTTTGATTTCTTGAAGGATGAATGACACAAAACCGGCTTCTTCTTCTCCCTCTGTCAGATGCTTCTCCTTCTCTTTCTCTCCCTCGCGCACCTTGTAGTCAACAGGTTCGCGTTTCCTTAGTCTCTCGCGCTCTTCCGAAGTCGCAGCCTTTCTCCACCTCAGATAGGAATCCGACACCCACAAAGCATTGGCGGAGAAACTCAAGAACCACATGTTTCTTTGGGCCCATTTGATAGCCCACTCTCTTCGGCTCTCTGTAGTAAGCGCCATAGCAGTCTCCGGGACGGTGTCAAGCCTCGGGATCGTGCTGCTCAGCCCAACTTGCCTCATCAATCTTTCTGGAAAGATGCATACCATGAACTCCGGTCCGGAATGCGCACGGACCTAGTGGGATCCAAAGAAGACACTCCAGTGACGGACTTGAGGTGCCACCACGGTACAACCCACCTAATCAACGGGCCATCATCATTCTTCAGCTTGTTCTTCCAATAGTCACAGACCCGGGTGAAGTCCACCATGTACAACCGCGTCCTCATCGCAATCATACGGGAATGATAGTGTAACACCCCGTATTTTATTAAGTTGGATAAAATTCTTTTAATTGCTATTTTGAATTTAATTACATCATTTAACTACACATGTGAAATAAAAATATAATAAATGGCCTAAAACAAGAAAAAGGCCGATTATCTAATTCATTCAAAATTTCATCCAACCGAATTTTTACCCGCAACCCCAGCCCTGCGACAGGTACGGGTTAAATTGCGGCTGACCAATCACACAATTGATGACATCGAATCGATCAAAGGGACCAAGGCTCGATTTTAAGCATAATCATCCAACATTACATTTATCGCTATATTATTCTCATGCTATTTCTAATTTCTATCATGTGAAAAACGAAAGTAACACATTATCAATCCCTAAACACTTAACAAACAACAAGCACAACATTAACTACTAATGTGACATTTATTCGTCGAGTAACTCGGAATAGTTACCTTAAACTAGCAAAGAGACAAGCAATAAACTTGAGAAAGCTTCTAAAACCCAAAATTACTCTTCATCTTCAACCACATATGAGTCACCTAAAATAATTATGTGAAAGGACGATATTAACGAATTATCATTATATAAAATATGAGTCGGAAATATAATTATTTCAAATGAACTAAACTAGGCGCCTAAAGAAATCCATAACCACGACTCAAGGCGCCTAAAGATTATAAAAAAAAATGAACTAAACTAGGCGCCTAAAGATTATAAAAAAAAATTAATTTACGATTATAAAAAAAAACATTTAAAAAAAATAAAAAAAATAAAAAAATTATAATGATGATGATAAAATTAATTAGATGTTTACTATTAAATTATTGGTTAATTATTACATTTTATTATATAGTATTCAATTGTAGTTTATGATTTTATGTATTATATATAATGTATTCATTTTTACTTTAATTTAATATATTATTAATAATTATATATAGATATGTAATTGTGTATTATAAATGTTTTCTATTATACTATTTTTATGAAATATTGATTATATTTTATACATTGTATTAGTGTTATTGAATTCATTAATATTTTAATGCTTTATGTTAAATAATAATTATTACAAGTATGATTATGGTGTAGTTTATTATAAATTTTTTTTTAGTTTAAAATTATAGAATTTGTTGAGATGCAAGCCGGCTATGGTTGATAGAGTTTGGATTCCTGGATGTTATGTGATTCACATGATAGTGCAGTATGAGTCGGTCTAGTATTCGCATGCTAGGACTATGTGTTGTTATATTGTTGTTCACATGATAAGCACGATTGTCTAGCATCTATATGCTAAGGCTATGTGTTATTCATATTCATATTCTTGTAACACCCGCAAAATTCTCATTTTGACATTTATAATTTATTTAACCGATCAATTACCTTATTTTATATTTTTAAATTATTTAATTTAATTAATTCATTTTAAACATGAATTTTATGAAAAGAATATTTTAAAACGTGATTATTGTTACTCTAATATTGCGATAAATTTTGTAATTTGGGCCAAAGTAGGCCAAGACTCTGAGCTGGGCCAGATTGACCGAACGAGTTTGGTCAAGCTAGGTTTAAACCAGTCAGCCTCGATTTGACCGATGACCCGTCGCGGGACTCGGGTCGAGGGTTTGAAATATCAAGGCACAACATAAAACATCCAATCTCACCTCAAAGACAAACCCTCGACCCGAGTCCCGCGACGGGTCATCGGTCAAATCGAGGCTGACTGGTTTAAACCTAGCTTGACCAAACTCGTTCGGTCAATCTGGCCCAGCTCAGAGTCTTGGCCTACTTTGGCCCAAATTACAAAATTTATCGCAATATTAGAGTAACAATAATCACGTTTTAAAATATTCTTTTCATAAAATTCATGTTTAAAATGAATTAATTAAATTAAATAATTTAAAAATATAAAATAAGGTAATTGATCGGTTAAATAAATTATAAATGTCAAAATGAGAATTTTGCGGGTGTTACAAGAATATGAATATGAATAACACATAGCCTTAGCATATAGATGCTAGACAATCGTGCTTATCATGTGAACAACAATATAACAACACATAGTCCTAGCATGCGAATACTAGACCGACTCATACTGCACTATCATGTGAATCACATAACATCCAGGAATCCAAACTCTATCAACCATAGCCGGCTCTGATACCAACTGTGACACCCTTAATTCTAGCCTAAAAAAAACGTAAATTCTACAGAAAAACTGGTAGGATATGTTTGTAAATGGTTCAACTAGTCCAAAAACCTGCAATTTCAAAAATTTTCTAACTAAACCATTCACAACCAATTCCAACTCAAGAAGAGTGTCAAAAACCCTGCAACAACTGATAAACTAATTTACATACATAACATAAGACGCGGAAATATAAGGATACAAACCAAAAATAGAAAGGTTTACTAATAGACTAGCCAAAACTAGGTCCAAGGTTCCTTGCTCACTAGCTGTCTGTGACCCCCAACAAAGAATCAACAACCTGTCAATCGCATTTTATACAAACACGAAAGCCACAATTCAGTGGGGAGTAACTTCGAGTCCTCCCAGCCACGAATCGTCAAAATTAATGTAACATGTAATGTAACATGTAAACAATTTGATAAACCATTTACTTTTCATGTATTCTAACAAATGACCCCTAAACTGACCAAACTAAACTATCATGTGAATCAGATAACAAATAGTAATCCAAACTTTATCAATCAGAATCGCTTACATCTCACCTATTACAACTCATAAAATCACCATACAAGAAAGGGCAATATATCAAAGACAGGCATAAGTTCTTAGTACGGTCAATAGTCACTTTGTAACTCGAGTCTATACCACGAGGTAGGGAAGGTAATCGAACCGGTATCTTGGCTCAGCGGTTACTATTAAGAAAACATGGCCAAGAGACAACACAACCCTAGCCTAAAATCTGCGCAGACCTAGACATGCGGATACACACCACCGCACCCAAGACTCACAACTTTTTTTAAAACAAAGTGAAGTGAGTACCCTAAGGACACCACCAAAGGGTTGGCTAGTACTTAAGCTGACCCCATACTATCAAAATAAGTACCTGAGGTCATGCCCCAACTTGGATAAACATCCACTAGTCAGGAACACAAAGGCTATCAAGCAGTGAACATATACTCGTCAAAGACTATAAAGACCTATCTATGATGGAGGCCGAAATACTCACCTAGGACCTAGTCCCAGCTAGTCCCAGCTTGAATATTTTAGCCCACACCACACATAACTCACCACACAAGTCAAGTAAGACATCCACTTAACCTTAAGAGGGCAAAAAGTCCTACTTATCAATATAAATTCTAGCATTCTATCATGTGAAAGGCTTATAATGTCTAATTACAGCATACAATCCCAACAGAATCCTCAATAAGTATTCAATACTAATTTCTAATTCTAACAATAGTAACCATATTAAAGGCTTCAGGGGAAACTAGGGCCATTTCTACAATACAAGACACTATTAAATTCAATAAGCTATACATGTGAACTAAAGCTTGATAAATGGCCTAAAACAAGAAAAAGGCCGATTATCTAAATCATTCAACCGAATTTTTACCCGCAACCCCACCTGCGGCAGTGCACGGTCAAATTGCGGCTGACCAATCACTCAATTAACTGACATCGAATCAGTCAAAGGGACTAAGGCTTAGTTTTCGGCACAATCAACAAAACATTACAATTATCGCTATAAAATTCATTTTGTAAACTATTCTAACATGTGATAATTTTTAATATAAGCACAATTTTTCTCATTAACATAATTTTTGTTACTAGTATGCTTCAAATCAAATTACTACCCTTTTTGTTACTTATTCTATTCTAATATTAATTAACCCGAAAAGACCAAGATTGTACGAAAAACCGCAAAACAAGCACGGACCAACCCGGGCCAATCCCAAGACCGGCCGGGAAGCTGCCGTGGGCTGCCCGGCTGCTTTCCGGACCATTTGCCACCATTTCTCCTCTTTTTTTTTCATTTTTATACATTATAAGACCGTCTGAACATTAATTAATCGTTCCCAATTCAACTTTGTTAATTTAAACTAACAAAAGGCATAATTTAATCTAACAATTGACATGCATGCAACCATCCTAAACATGTGAAAATTACTACACCAACAAAAATCACCAAACATACAAAAATCAAAAACATGTGACGATCTTTCGTCGAGTAACTCGAAATATGTTACCTTAAGCTAGAAAAAGAGCAATTAACACCTTGAAAACCCAAACCCTAACGACACTAGCCGCTATCCTCTACAATATACGAGTCCCCGAACTCGTCTTCCAATCCTTCACCTAAATAAACAATTAAAACACAATAATTAAACATATATACCGAAAAATCCGAAATTTGGTCTTAAAATAACTTAATGAAAACTGAAATTAAATTGTACCAAGTTGTAGATCGCGTCGAGGGGATTCTGGAAAGGTAAATTATGCGAAAAACGGACTAGTAACGAAGAATTTATGGCGATTTTAAGCTTGAAATTATATAAATGGTGTTTTGGTGTTTTGTTGATGATGATGATATGAACAAACCAGAAAAAAGAAAGAAAGGAAGGGCTGGTCAGCCGTGTAAGGGAGAAGGAAAGGAGAAAAGGAAGTGCGGGATTGTTAGTCGGGATTTTTACGAGTCGGGTTTGACTTGTTTCAATAATAATTAAATCCGTAAGTCAAACGCAAATTCCGTCAAGACCAAAGTCTTTAAATACGAGATTACAATAAAATTGAGTATTCATACGACCCACTTCCAAATTCGTTTACCCAACGTTCAAACGAATTGTCATTTTCCCCCCGATACGCCCTTATTTCGAAAATAATTAATTAATCAAGTAAAATTTGACAATAATGTATTCAAAGTAAAAATAATTCAAAGAAATATAATTTTATTATATTTTGAAGAAAAGTATTTATTTTGATAGTTTTGAAATGTTTAAAAATAGTTTAAACCGTGTAATTGTAACACCCCGTATTTTATTAAGTTGGATAAAATTCTTTTAATTGCTATTTTGAATTTAATTACATCATTTAACGATTTATATATATATATGCTTAGCTAATTAATTAATTTAATCATAATTCGATACGTTAATTTTAATAATCATTAATAAGTTTATTTAAAGTTAGTTCGAGTTTATTGGAGTTAGTTCGGGTTTATTTATTTAATAATTTCCGTTCCTTTTACGAGTCCTTTATGAAAGTCGTCCCTTAGTGGATTCAAAATGGATTTAGGAAAGTCATCCAATTAGCTATTTTGAGTTATTTTGCTAAGTAATCAAATTTCGTTAAACTCCGCTAATTTAGTAAAAATCGCTAATAATTCCGATTCAAGCTGATATCGTATTATTTCCGTTAACTAGCTGAGTTTATTTTATTTTCACTCATTAAATTTATTTATTATTAATTCCGTTTTATTACTGAAACTTTTACTAAAAACCGATTTTTATTAACTCGAGACGGTTTTAAAAACGAACGAAATTACTTAACGATGAAGTAACGTACGTATAATTAATAGCTAGCAAGCTAGCTGGTGTCTCATTATTATTATTATTATTATTTTATTGTTGTTGTTGTACCCCGACCCTACCCTCCTTCTTTTCCCTTCCTTTTCGTGAATCACCAGCAACAACAAAACAATAGCAATTGTTTCATCAACCAAAAACGACATCAACATCCACCATTTTCGTCACTTCAAACCTCGGATCCCTACCCATTTCTCAACCAAATTCCGTAATTTTTGTACCATTCTCTTCCCCTTTCCTTCCTCCTCCTTTTAAGGTAAGAAAGTCTCCTTTTTGTAGTGGTTTCGTCTTTCGCCGTCTTATAAAAGTGTCGTCTTTTAGCTTCTTTATTCCGTTTTCTTGCCCTTTTATGAAGGATTCGAAGACCCGGGGTGAGGCTCGTGCCTTGTGGACCATTTATTCGAAAAATAAGGGGCGTTTAAGGTAACATGATTTTACCGATCCTAGTATTTTTATTATTATTCGGGGTTATATGTTTATTTTTTATTTATAATACTAGCTTTTATATGTTCTTCTCCTAAACGATTTTATGGCGAGACAGGGGACTTAGTTTCGTTTAATGGAGTGCCCAAGTTGACAGAAAGTGATATTTGGTGATAAGATTATTTAGTGTCATATATAGTCACATGAATGTGGGAGTACATATTCAAAATAGCTGTTGATTATCTTGCGTTTGGTGGGTTGTTTTCCAAGCTTCATATCGGAACCCAGCTAAGAGTATTTGGGTGTAAGTTTCGGGACTGTTTTAAGACGGAAAGTGGACTGTTTTGAGTCAATTTTTGCTTGATAAAATGGTGCCTTTCGGGATTTTTTTGGGGCGTAAGAGTGATCGGTATAACACGATTTTACGGGTGGGAAATTCGATTTTTTGAACTCGGCTTTGGAGCCGTTAAAGGGACTGAACTGGTCTCTGTTTTGATGGGTTTGATAAGTATTAACAATTATTTAAGTGTCGACGTCTCACGCTCCCAACTCTTCCAGGTTTGAGAATAGTGAACAAATTACTCCATGTCGCATTTAATATTAGAAATTACTAAATTACTGCTATCGCTCGGAAAGATATCGCTTTGTATTATTGAATTTGGCTTAAACAGCTATCCCTTCGTATACGATTGATCTTTCCCCAGCTGTTTACATGTTTTCTTTTCAATGGGCTGAGTTGTGTTTGAAGTTATAAACCCGTCTTATGGACTGGTTGGTCACAGCTGATTTTGGGTTATAATGGTGGCTGTTTGGGATCGGCGTGGGCATTTGCCTAGCCTAAAGTGGCTTGGTGAGTGCGACCTTAGCCATAGGTGGTGTTAAAGGCGGAAATAGGGCTGCCCAAACGGTCCTTGAGTCGTGGTTATGGATTTCTTTAGGCGCCTAGTTTAGTTCATTTGAAATAATTATATTTCCGACTCATATTTTATATAATGATAATTCGTTAATATCGTCCTTTCACATAATTATTTTAGGTGACTCATATGTGGTTGAAGATGAAGAGTAATTTTGGGTTTTAGAAGCTTTCTCAAGTTTATTGCTTGTCTCTTTGCTAGTTTAAGGTAACTATTCCGAGTTACTCGACGAATAAATGTCACATTAGTAGTTAATGTTGTGCTTGTTGTTTGTTAAGTGTTTAGGGATTGATAATGTGTTACTTTCGTTTTTCACATGATAGAAATTAGAAATAGCATGAGAATAATATAGCGATAATTGTAATGTTGGATGATTATGCCGAAAACTGAGCCTTGGTCCCTTTGACCGATTCGATGTCGATCAATTGTGTGATTGGTCGTACCGCAATTTAACCCGTACTGTCGCGAGTCAGGGTTGCGGGTAAAAATTCGGTTGGATGAAACTTTGAATGAATTAGATAATCGGCCTTTTTCTTGTTTTAGGCCATTTATTATATTTTTATTTCACATGTGTAGTTAATTGATTTAAGTAGCTTCTTATATTGTAGAAACGGCCCTAGATTCACCGAAACCTTTAATATGGTTAATATTGTTAGAATTGGAAATTGGTATTGAATTCTTATTGAGGACAACTTTTGGATTTGTATCTTTGAATAGACAATTATATAGCCTTTTACATGATAGAATGTTAGAATTCATGTTGGTAAGTGGGACTTTTTGCCCTCTTATGGTTAAGTGGGTGTCTTAATTGACTTGTGTGGTGAGTCGTGGGTGGTGTGGGCTAAAGTATTCAAGCTGGGACTAGCTGGGACTAGGTCCTAGGTGAGTATGTCGGCCTTCATCATAGATAGGTCTTTATAGTCTCTGACGAGTATATGTTCACTGCTTGATAGCCTTTGTGTTCCTGACTAGTGGATTTATATCCAAGTTGGGGCATGACCTCAGATACTTATTTTGATAGTATGGGGTCAGCTTAAGTACTAGCCAACCCTTCGGTGGTGTCCTTAGGGTACTCACTTAACTTTGTTTTAAAAAAAGTTATGGGTCTTGGGTGCGGTGGTGTGTATCCGCATGTCTAGGTCTGCGCAGATTTTAGGCTAGGGTTGTGTTGTCTCTTGGCCATGTTTTCTTAATAGTAACCGCTGAGCCAAGATACCGGTTCGATTACCTTCCCTACTTCGTGGTATAGACTCGAGTTACAAAGTGACTATTGACCGTACTAAGAACTTATGCCCGTCTTTGATATATTGCCCTTTCTTGTATGGTGATTCTATGAATCATAGAAGGTGAGATGCAAGCCGGCTATGATTGATAGAGTTTGGATTCCCGTGTGTTATTTGACTCACATGATAGTGTAGCTTGAGTCGGTCTAGTATTCACATGCTAGGACTATGTGTTGTTATATTGTTGTTTTCATGATAAGCACGATTGTCTAGCATTTATATGCTAAGGCTATGTGTTATTCATATTCATATTCTTATGTTTACATGTTATATTAATTATGACATTTCGTGGCTGGGAGAACTCGGAGTTACTCCCCACTGACTGTGGCTTTCGTATTTGTATAAAATGCGAATGACAGGTAGGTGATGCATATATGGGGTACATGGACGAGCTAGCGAGCAAAGTAACCTTGGAACCTAGACTGGTTTTATTTCATTGTGACCCTTAAACCCTTTTTATGTCACATACATTTTAGGGACATATGTCTCCCTTTCTCATATTTGGTTTGTATAACTTTCTTTTCGCGACTTTAGCGATGTTTCATTCTTGAGATTTATTTTGGACCTTGCATGTTTGACACCTTTCCTTCTGGATATCTTTATAACAGGTTCAGGTTTTAAAAATTACAGGTTTTTACCCAATTGAACCTATTACAAACATATCCTGTCAGTTTTTCTGTAGAATTACGTGTTTACTTTTCCGCGATAAGTGAGGGTGTCACAGATAGGAAAGTGCATGAACTGGGGGCTCGAGCAGTCGGAGCCGTTCCATAAGCCAAACCTACCAAAAGCAGGTATTAGACACCAAACAACAAAAAAACAAAAAAAAACGAAAAAAAAAAAAAAAACGAAAAAAAAAAAAAGGAATGATGTCTCTTACTTACGCAAAATGACGGGACTCCCCAAGAACGGCGGATCGCGGTTGGATTTCCTATTATCCAAACCCAAGATGATCTCCCTAAGCATAAACAAGCTGGGTTCTGCGCGCTCCATTTGCTCAATAAGACCCAAAAGACGGGGATCACCTCTCAAATCTTCATCAACGTGTCCTTGGAAGACATACACGTGCAGCAAACAAAAGCCAAATGCCCTCCTCCTGGCAACATGGGAAACAGTAGGGTCAGCCCTGTTAATGAATCGGTCTACAAAATCCAACATTCTCACACCTTTCGGGGTAACTAGGCGATCCACCTCAAGTCTGGTCAGTCCAAGCAAGTCTCTGAATTTGCTCTTATACCCTTGTGAAGTGGAAGGAATGACAGGTAAATGTTCAGGATCCCATCCACCAATAGCAGCTATTTCTTCAGGAAATGGGCAAATGTCACCTCCTGGGAACGCGAAAACATGATAATTCGGGTCCCAATGGTCAAGGCAAGCATCCAAGAACGGTTTTACAATCTTAATGAGTTTCAAACTCAACAAAGACCCAAGGTTATAAGCACCCATGTCGTGCTTCTCCTCATTCGAAAACTCGTTGGTCCATTCCTTCAGACGGATCTCCAAAGTATTCATGATGACAATTTTCTCTTGAAGATTTATTTCGAGAGTTTTATGTGAATAGACGAGGAAGAGACGGAAGAATTGTGTGAATTAACGCCTCGTCGACGCTTCTATTTATACTAATTGTTGTTTCCAAAAATCCGCCAGAACGGACCAACTTGGGAACAGGCGCAGCGCCTGCTGCGCCTCTTCAAAGGGACGCAGCTCATGCTGCGCCTCTTCCCCAAGCTCACTTCTAAGATTTCCGCGTTTGGATCTTTCCTAATTCTATAACGAATAAATTCCTATTCTTACGGGATTTTATTTTGGTAAATACGAGCAGTTTACCATGTTTCAAGTTTCCTATTTTCGCGGGCACGCATTTCGAGGCAACATCGACACCTTCGCCATTTCATGACACTCAAACTTTTTATTCTTAGGAAATGAATTTCATTTTTTTATTTTTTTAGGAAGTAAATTTCATTTTCTTTTTGGGAAACAATTTCCTTTTGTTTTCATTTCAACATTTCATTTCTACACTTACAGATTTCTCTTTTTTCTTTTTTTTTTAGGGGGTAACCCTCCCTACCGTCCGGTCATTTCCGACAAAATTTTTGCATTTTTCATGCTCTTTCGAGTCTCATTTTGCGCTGGTCAAAGGCCATATGTATAAAATGTATGTTTTACGTGATTTCTATGTAAATTTCGGCAGCATGACGGCGTAAACCGTTATCTACCAAACCTGTTCAAGAACTAACCTGCAGATACAAGCAACACAACCCAGCAGCAAAGGCACTCGGGCCATCGTATATACAAATGTACAAGCAAACTGGGGGCTTGCGCCCCGAACAAAGTCCAAAGTCCAAGCAAACTGGGGGCTTGCGCCCAAAAACAAAGTCCAAAATGTTCAAAATCAGATGTCCAAATGTACAAAACTACACAAAACTACTGCTGGGCACCCTCCAACTCAGCAACCCTCGCCGTAAGAGCAGCAATCTCGGCATCCCGAAACTCGAGCTCCCTCAACAAGCGAGCTGTCTCCTCCCGAGACTGGGTCAACTCTCGCTCCGACTCACGGCCAGCCTATAAACAGAAGTAAATTGGCTCATGTCAATCAATTCAAACAAAACTGAAAATCAAAAAATCAAAAGAAATCAAATGAGGTTCATACCTGACGACCTCGACCACCGACGAGTGCCTCGATGGCGGTAGCTCGTAGCCGGTTGGCCACCCTCCATAGTGCCACGAACCAGGATGGCGCGACCTGCATTATCAAAAGAAATTCTCAGTAAATTGAACAAGTTCAATCAAATGTGTTCTTACACGAAAGGTATATAAGCTGGAGGCTCACCCTCCGAATCGATCTTTGCCGCCATCGTCTAGGCCAGCATCCGTCACAGCTACGTCAAAGTCACGCAGCTCGGAGATCGTCGTCCTCCCAGTCGCGTCAGTGTACTCGAGGGTCTCGGGGTACTCTGGGGGCTCGATGCCCGCCGCCTCGACCTCCTGCAAGGACAAATAATTCTCATTAATCGACGATCTTTCATCGTAATTCTCAAAATCAAATCAAGGAAAAGTAAAAGATACTCACCACTCGGCGATCGCCAACCTCCCGTAAAGGAACGCCGAGTAGTCCTCGCCGAGGAGAAGAAGGTCGTCGCCACCGGCACCGCCCCGGGTCCGCCTCCCTCTCGGCCTCGGTGGGCTCCCGAACATCGTCCTCGGAGGATCGACGGGAACCGTCAACGCGTCCCGAGAGCACCGACGAGCCAAACGCTCGCCCGGATACCACACAGACCCATCGACGTCCACAACAGCGGCTCGGGCTCCTAGGTCGAAGGACCTCAGCGACAAAAGGAGGCGCTACAGCGTACTCCGCCCAAGGTTTGGGCACCCACTGCGACAAGATAAGGCAAAGATCATTCCTATGATCAAGTGAAGGCAAAGGATAAGAAATATAAATGAATACGAGTGGGATACTCACGCTGCTCAGCTGAAGGGCGTTCACGTCCCGCCGGTAGACATTGTGCGAAGAGCGCTTGCTCTTCGTCCGGCACATCACCCAATCCCTCACCACGGGATAGGCCTTCTCCAGCGGCTCCGTCCTCTTGGGCGCGAGACTCGGGAAGTAAGAGTACACCCACGCACAGAGAATGAATAATCAATTACGATCTTTCGCGATTTAATAAAGAAAGGAATTTACCTTGGTCTAAAGGAAGGTTCATACCTCCAACGAGTAGTCCGGTCCGACGGCGCCGGAGAAGCCCCTTCTCCATCAACTCCGGACGAACCATGGCCCTCATGAAGCGGATGAGGACCGAAAAACCAAAGCGATGACCCGGTCCCGGCGTCTAGGGAACTCGGTCGAAAGAAAGGGAAGAAGCTTCGTCGATAGCCTCTCGCCCTTGTCTCCGAGGTAAATCGAAGACAGGGAACCACCAAAGCCACGACGAGCCCTCTGCTCGGTGTACAAGGAGGAGGAGCGATCTCCCTCCCATCGATCGTCACCGGCGCAGGGTCTTCCCCGCAAAGTAGTCTCGGACGTAGGTGCGGGTACCAAACCCGCATCAAACACCTTCGGCGACAAGTTCCGGCCGATCAATCTCCTCGCCTCGGCCGAATCCGCCCTCATAGCGCTCCGACCACACCATCTCCTCGGTCCCACACGGCGGACCCGTAAATCATGCCATAATCCTCCGTAGTAACTCCCACCTCACGAAAGGCGGGTGAAACGTGGAAGACGTATCCCAGAATCGGTCCAAGAAAGCGCGGACCAGGCTAAGGTTAGCCCGCAACTTCCTCTTCACGATATCCCTCCAGATCTGAACCAGAGGACCAAACGCTCCACGCTCGATCATGGCCCTCTCCTCCGCCGACAGCCGCTCGTAGTGCTCCATCGCTGTCGTGTAACCCGAGAACGACCGATGTTCCGGCCTCCTATAATGATTTGAAACAAAGCTATCTTTAGTTTTGGCTGAAATTTGAAAGAAATTTGAACTAAAAGAATGAAAGAGGACGGGTAGTGAGTAGTGAATTCCTATTTACCGGGCTCTTCACCGTCTCCGTAGGACGGGTGACCCTCTGCAGCCCACACGAGGTGCCTACTCTCGCAGTCTCGGCCACGCACGCAGAGCTCCTCTCACCTGACGACCTCCTCGCCTGACGTTGGCCCGTCTCGGGATCTCCTCCTCCTCGACAGCCTCCTCCTCGTGAGCCTCGTCTCAGCAGCCTTCACCGCAGCGGTGAAGGCCTGCTCT
Source organism: Silene latifolia (assembly GCF_048544455.1). Lineage (NCBI taxonomy): Eukaryota > Viridiplantae > Streptophyta > Magnoliopsida > Caryophyllales > Caryophyllaceae > Silene > Silene latifolia. Next base: position 28,107,140 of record NC_133538.1, read on the forward strand.
AAAGCCTCCTCAACAGTACTGACGTCTATCTCCATGGGAGTCCTCCCAGAAGTATAAGCCTCATCACCTGCAACGTTAAAGTAAATTCAGGCCGCGTCACATGACGACAAGCCTTTGTTAAGGAGTTTTCGAGCCTTCAGAGCCCTGAAAACTGCCCTTTCCATTCCATCTTTGGCCATATTCCCGTCAACCCAATCACTCATGTGATAAATTGGGTCAAGTCAAGTCGAAGTCAAAGCCTAGTTCCAGGTTCAAGTCGAAAATTCGGCAGCATTCCGCCATAACGGCGATTATGCCCTAGAAAGGTGTCCTCAAAAAGTTGTCGCAAACCAAAATTTCGAGATGGTAGAAAGTTTACCCATCATCCAAGGATCCCAAATACCAAATTTCATCGCCAATGGGCATTCCTAAGGCTATTTTCGAAGAAATTTACGGTTCAGCTGTAAAACCGTCTCAAATTCACTCAAGGGCTCAAAACTCGATGAAAATTCGAAGTAAATACATGGTTATGTTCCTAACATTGCCTACTATCCGTTTCTAACATCAATTTGGCATAGCAAATCCATTTGGGGGAAAAGCCCCAAATTTTCGATCAAAAGGGTCGAAAACCCTAGTTTTCGCGGCTCAAAATTCAACAAATGTAGATGATTAATGCAAGATTGGAACATATACCTCGATTAGTCATGTTCAATGCAAGCTTTTGGATCAAACCTCGACGGAAATGGTGAAGATTTGAGAGAGAAATTGCAAGAATTGTGTTTCGAAATAATGAAATACAATCCTTCTGAGTTCACGTTTTTACGCAGAAATAGCCAAATTGGGGAAAAGACGCAGCAGGCGCTGCGCCTCTTCCAAGAGACGCAGCTCTTCTTTGCGCCTCTTCCTTGTGTTCCCTCCATACGGATTTTCAAAAATTCGTTATGAGTTCGTTATTTGTGGGCCCATCTTTGGTGCGCCTCTTCTTCAACGCTATTATATTCTTTTGGTCCGTTTCGATGATTTTCTTTGGTTCCGGCCCGCATTTTATCCAGCGCAGAATATTTTTGCGGTATTGCTCAAGATCATTATATCCAGTAGCAGAGTATTTTGCGATCTTGCTCACTCAAGATTTCTCCCACGACGATCTAGATGTTCCTAGTCGTCAAAATATTCCCCAAGAGAGTTTGTTTGAGACCGACGCAAGCGATTCAACCTCAAGTTTTGCCGAGTTCGCTTGAGACTAACGCAGCGAATTCCCCAGCGATTTCTACGACGTCCTGCTTTGCTTTCAATATTTCTTGTTTCCCCGCAGATTCGACCAAAGTTCCTGTGACCCTAATGCCTTGAGACACCAAGTTATCTTCGGACCAAAGAGTTTTGCCGAAGCGTCTTGATCCCGCTTCACCCGGGGGGTATCTCGGTATGGTTTCTTCTTATGGTTGGCAAGCTTCCTTACGTAGTCTAATGGACTTTAAACGACCCTCCCGATAGTCGACAGACTCTAAAATGTTCCCGACGACATGTCCTTGGTTCGGACCCCTTGAGCCGCCTCGCGTCGCCATAGTCGTCGGGTTGTAATCTTCGATTGACCTGATGGCTATACTTTGACTTTCGCCTTGTCCAAGCCTCGGTCAAAGTGGGGCTCTGTAGATACCTCATTTCGCACCTCCCGCAAACCACCCGGTGATGATTGGGCCGCATGTTTGATTCGCGGAACGATTTGTGACAGTTCGTAAGATTGTCGTCAAGTGATTGCTCAAATATTAAATGTCAACCTCTTAGTTGTCATCTACGTCCCGATACGGTCGTTTTGGCAGTAATTAGAGTACATTCGGAGTCCGGGTCAAAAACCGTCTCCATTTTCTGATAACTGTTAAATCCCGAGTCGGAATGTTCTGGAATGTTCCGGATATTTCTATTCCATATTTCATAAATTCTATCTTTTGGCAAACAATATCCCGTAATATTCATAAGATAATCGAATTATTTCCGTCCTACCATAACTCAAACGCGAAATCTTTCTTCAAATAGAGGAAACCTCCAGGGAATAGACGACGCACAGTCTTTGCCTCTTCCAAGAGATGCGATGGGCTAGCTGCGCCTCTTCCCAGGCCCTTCTTTGCATGTCTTACGTATCTTTTTTCATATCTTTCCGAGATTCACTTCCAAAGAGTCTCCGAAACCCTATTCCTCCGCGTGATTAGTATAAATAGGAGCCTTCGTTCCTCATATTTCTCAGGCGAGTGTCCGCCCTTCTCTTCTCCCTTTGCATTCTAGACTTTGTTCTTACTAATTGGCGCCTACGTGCTTGGACTTCCGACCACGTAAGCTCGGATCCTTCCGGGTACCAGCCTCTCCGTTGCATGACCGACCAATTTGACCAACTACACTCAATCAACTTAAATTAATCAATCGTTTTCCTCTTACGAGGGCACTCTCTTTGCATTCGCGTCGAGCATTCACTAGTCGATATCTTAGTTCATCTCGTTTCGTCAACATGTAAGTCTGAGGGTGTATAATCCTCTTTTATTTATTGTATTTTATTTATCGTATCATCGTTGTAAGATTTATGTCGAAAACACCATTAAAACTGATTTCCAAAACCGTGGTTTAAGACTCATTTTTGCGGATTTCCGATGAGACGGCGTCGAGAAAAGACGCGGCAAGCTCGCTGCGCCTCTTCGAAGGAGCGCGATTCTGCTGCGCCTCTTCGAAGGAGCGCGATTCTGCTGCGCCTCTTCGTGAGGCCCGCCAGTTCTGCTTCTTTTCTTCTTCTTCGTCCTCTGTAATTCGTGTGTTTGTTATTTGTTTCGTTTATTTTCTTTAATTCTTCATCACAATAGTTTAATATTCACATGTATATTATATCACATAATTCATCATTCATTAATATGTTTTAATTATCACAAATCCGACTTAAATCCCTTATAATTCATATTTGCGGGTTTTCGTCATTAAATTCAAACCCGGGTTTTAGAGATTCAATTTGTTCATATTGAGTTTCTGGAATTCGTCATTGATATAATTTTCATCTGCTTATTCGCATATTCGTTGTATATCCGTCATATTTAGCCTAATTGACTTATTTCAACAGAGAACTCATTAATGTTTCCATCATAATTTCATGTAAATAATCCGTTTGCATCCGTCTCATCCATGTTTATCGCTTTCATGACCATCATTGACATGTAATAAAAGTATTAATCACTTTCATCCGAGTAAATAATTTAATCGATCCATAAAATTACCAATTAACATTAACGATTTGCGATTCGGCTTCACGGCCCGAACTCACCCTTGAACAGACGCAAAGAATCGCTGCGCCTCTTCCGAGGGCGCGATCTCTCTGCGCTGTTCCAGATGATTTCTGTCCCGAACTCCGTTTACGCCTTGACCTAGTTTAATTAGTCCACGTATTAACTAACTAATATCCGTAATATCGCTAATTCCTGTTCGTTAATTTATTTCTTTTTATTCTTTTATTCTTTTTCTCAAATTATCCGTTTTAAAGGTATTTTCGACATAAATCGCCTATTCCAATGTAATTAATGTAATTTTCATTATTGTAATTTATGATTATTGTATTTCTTTTATCATTTGTATGTTTCCACATGTAAATCAACATTAAATTCCAACTTCGACCCAATTGTTTGCTAATTACGTGTCAACCGACTTAGTTAATTCTCACATGCTAGAATTAAAACTTGGATGTTGCATTGCATGCATATAACCGACGATATATCAAGTACGAATAACTTCCCTAATCATTAGTAGAGGCCGCTATCGAGGCGGGCGGGATTAGGTGTTCGATCAAAAGAGCTTCCTAATACGTACCCTCACCCCTTACTCCAAATCTCCGTGAGCACCCGTGTTCATTGGCATCCACGAGAGTCATTCTAGACATAGAATGCTAAGGGTAACGATTTCTTAGTGTTCATGTCACTACTTTGTGTCTTGACATGACACGAGGTATTCGAACGGTTCCAATTTCCCATAAAAATTGGTGGCGACTCCTTACAAAATGCAAACGCTTGTTTTTCGACCTTCACCAAGCGCCCCCGTGGGCGGCCCGCTGTCCACACATATAGTTTGTAACTTCACCGCCTAGTCTGTGTAACTCCAATATATAACAATCAAGCTATTGTCACATTTGTACCCTTTTGAATATTTCGAACCTTCTATATAGCAAAACATTGGCCATGAATGTAATACTACGGATTTTATAAGCTAAGTACTCGACCGAGTAGAGCCTACTCGGCCGAGTAATGCCAAGAGTGTAGTTTGTTTGGGTTCTGCCGAGGAATACTCGGCCGAGTATGGTGAATACTCGACCGAGTAGAGGATACTCAGCCGAGTATACATTTTACTCGACCGAGTATCCGGTCTGACGGGTTATATTTTTTCAGCGAATGATTTAGAAAGGATTAGAGTTATTTATAAACGCAAAACAGTTTCCTATTACATTTCATAAAACCTAATCACTCAAACGACGCTCTAATCCTCTCTAAATCTCCCCTTGTGTGTGTGTGTGATCTTAGCAAGTGCATTCATCCTTTGGTTCTTTCGCCGGTAAGTCTATATCCCTATGTTGTTGATGATTAATTATAGGGTTTGTCTTTATTCATGAATTAGGGGAAATGGGGTTTTGCAGTTAGTGATTGGAACTATATGATTGTTATTGTAGGTGACGGTGTGGTAATTGTTATGCATTTGTATGGTTGATTGCAGCGTAAGCGGATTGCGAAAAGGTAGGGTTTCCCTACTCAGTTCTTGTGTAATTGAATTGAGATATTTGTTGTATTGTGTATGATTGTTGTCTGCTGATCATCGGAGTGTTGGTGTTGTGGTGACGGTGGTGATGTGGTTGTGTTGTGACGGAAGTGGTGTTGTGACAGCTGTGATGCTGTGGTATGTGTGATTGTGGTGAAGTCACTTGCGGGAGTGGCTTCACACCCTAGTTCGCCCTTCGTGGAACCCGTCATGGGAGGGGATGTGCACATTAAGGGACAGGGATTGTTAGTCGCTCGTTGATGAGCTGGACTAGGTGGGGATGGGCTGCGGTCACCCACTGGCAGCAAGGATTACCTGTTGCGATGGGTAATCTGGCAGGGCTACACACTTCGGTGTGTAGTCGGTTAATGTGTGAAATTGGGAGACCGGGGATGGAGGATGATCACCCGGTTACATTATTTGTTTGTCTTATTTGAATTATGCGGTAACTGACCCCGTGTTGTTATTTTGTAAAACCTGCGGTGATCCATTCGGGGATGGTGAGCAGATATGATAGGTAATGTAGATGTTTAGTTATGGGACAGACATGGGGAGACATCACTTCGAGTCTAGTTTCCGCCGTTATGAGTTTAGCCGTCAATGATTTCAGTTGTATTGAAATTCTTACACTTTTAGTTTGAGTTGATTTGAGATAATGTATTCGCTAACTCTTTATACTTTAATAAATGTTGTTTGGAAATTGTAACTTTGATATACTAACCTCGGGAAACCGAGATGGTAACAGCCTTTCATGTTAGGGTAGTCCTTGATAAGGTACCTTGGTATGAGGGGGTGTTACAAAGTGGTATCAGAGCCGACAATTCCGGCACCTAAAACAAATGAACCCAATGAACTTAGGGAGTCTAAATAATATGAACCCGGGGAGAGTTGTTTGGAGCTACTGCAAGGACTTGGGAGACGTCCTGAAGTCGCATTAAGGCCCTTACGCTCTCAAGCCGGTCACATGGGGAGGAAAACTGTTGTATGCTTGAGTTCTGTGAGTGTGATATCTATACTTTGAACCTTGTGCATGGTTGGATGAAATGATGAAAGAAGTGGAATGTGATAGTCGTTGAAAGATGCATCGAGGATTTTTCATGTTAAACTTTGAGAAGGAATATGTTGGCATGTTAAGTGTTGGAACATCGTAAAATATGAAAGGTGAATTGTGAATTTGTATCTGATTGATATTGATTATGAAGAATGTGATCATGTTATCTGTTTAATACAATGTTGAGCATGAAGTATGGTAGTGGTACATGTGCATATGAACATGATGATTTTAATGCTTGATTGTTGGTAGAAGCATGTGATTAAGGTCATGCGTCTATATATGTAAATGGCGTATTTAATTTTAATGTGAGTATGATAAATGTTCAACTATGTACTGGTTTTTAGAGGTATTGAATTATTATTGTTGCCTTATGTATGTTCAAGTTGTTTTGGCTTAGGAAACTTGATTTGTATAAAGAATGATTAGGGAATGGTTGTCTTAAAACTGTCATAAGTAGAGTTCTGGAAATGATATTGCTGTGATTCTAAGTTGAGGTGATAAATTGTCCTCTTACGATTCTAACGATAGGTCACACGCCCAAAATGACCAAGTAACGAGTGAGATATGACTGTTTTACGAAAACTGGTCGGTGCTGAGAACTACGCCAATACTCGACCGAGTAGTCCCTACTCGGCCGAGTATCTTTTATACTCGACCGAGTATTCCATATTCGGCCGAGTAATCTCTCGTGATAATCTTGTTTAGCGTGCGGAGTCGTGAACTCGGCCGAGTAGTCTCATACTCGACCGAGTAAGGTCTACTCGGCCGAGTATTCCCAATACTCGACCGAGTAATTCTTATGCGACAATTGAGTTTGCTTCTGGAGTCGAAAACTCGACCGAGTAATATAGTTACTCGACCGAGTACCTTGTACTCGACCTATTATGTTATGTACTCGACCGAGTACCTCATTGGGCGGCCACTTTGAGTCGGTGGCTATGTTCTTACTTTTGTTTTGAGTCGGTGGCTATGTTCTTACTTTTGTTTTGAGCCGGTGGCTATGTTTTTACATTGTTTTGAGTCGTAGGGTATATACACATGTGTTTTTTGAGTCTTAACGCATTCTTTTATATGTGAGACGGTCTTGATACGTAAGTTACCAGAAGTTATGACATGGGGAATGACGGCTTATGAGGGACATGTGTTGGGTAAGGAAGACATGTGTTAATGTGGTTGTGAAGGATAGTGGAAAAAGAAAAGGGAAGAATGATGAGCTAATCGAGGTAAAGAGCATGTTTTGTGAGATATGATGAGTGATATAGTCGTGTGTTGAGTAGTATAAAAGTAAGTGTATATGGGCAAGGGTGATGTAAGTGTAAAGAAGCATGAGAATGAAAGACTGAGATAAGGGATACGAATAGTTGCATATTCGGATGTGTAAGGATTTATGGAAGAAGACAGCTAGGATAGAGTTTCATAAGGATATATGTAATGGAAGGTTTTTGTAAGAAGATAGGAAAGAGAGGTATATAGTGAACTTAAAGGAAGTTATGTCGCGATGTGGATTTGTAGAAAGTGGCTAAGTTTGGGAAGTTGGAATATCAAGGGGTGAGCCTAGTGTGTAATTCTTTGGACAAACGGTATGAAGTGAATTTTGGTTTCTAGAGATGCGAAAGGGAGATACGACTAATTGAAGAGTAACTGTAAGTGCGTGGACTTGATGGTGACAAGGGTGAGTGTGAAGCAAGATGAGAGATGATAAAAGATAAGAAGAATGATAAGATATTGATATGAATTAATGGAATTAGAGTTGTAGAGCTATGAAAAATAAACAAATGACTAAAGGGTTAGGTAGAAAGAGAAAGAAGATGACTTATTAATTGGCATTATTGAGTAAAAGGAGGGAAAGAGGGATGGAAGTAAGTTGAGAGAACGTTGACCGGAGTTAAGGAGCATGAAGGTAGGAAATTATGAAATGTATGATATCCCCACTAGAGGGTGTGAGTTAATGGTTATATAGGAGAGCAGGACGACGTGTTAGCCGTGAGTTTCGAGGTATTAAGGGAATAAGAAGCTTGTGGAGTGTTGCAAGATCTGAGATTTTGGTGGGGAGTTAGGTAGCGATATGATAAAGGATAGAATTGGGAATAATGTTGAGGTATGTTTTGTTGATGGATTGGATGTTCGTATTTGGGATGATAACCAAAGAGAGGAAACAGATTGTTATATTAAGAAGTGATAGTAAGAGAATAGTCACATGAAGGATGTTGGTGTCATAGTAGTGTCACTAGTGGCTGAGGGTGATGTTACTTTAGGGAAGTTAGTTGTTCTAATGAGGTTGATTTTGTGGAGGTGGTTAGTATGTTTGGTTGTGAGGAAGTATAAGATGTGGATATACGAGGTGTTCGCTGGAAGTTGGGTACTGATGTTATGGCTACATTTGCCGGAGGGGTGATAATTGTGTGTAAGAGAAGATATGTTAGGAAGGGCACCTGAGTTAAGTCCGGATAAGAGATATTCATTGTCAAGCGGTAACTTACGTGATCAGAATTGACTAGTTGGATGTGATTATGGGTCTAAGAAATATATAAATGTTTGTGTGAGGTTGTGACCTCACGAGAAGCGGTATGGTGTGATAGTTATAATGTTGTTATCTGAATGTTCTGTCAGATATGTTGATATCTGATAACTTAATAGAATGATGATCAAAAGTCATAGTTTGGGTGGTCTGACAAGACTGGTTATACTTGCATGTGTATTCATGATATATGTTTTTTCCATGAAAAAGTATGGATGGTATGCATGAGATTCTTGTCTATTTATTCCGTATAATATATGGTGTTGTGATCTGGTAAAGCAGTCTTGAGTAAGTTTTTCTTGTCCGAGATGTTATATTGAGTCAGTGTTTATGGGATTGTGGATGTTGTGATGTCTATCGGTGTGGTTGTGGTGCCTCGGGTGGTTTTCCGGGCACGGTACTTAGTATTGTGATGCGGGTATTTTCGCATGCGCGGTGGGTTTGTTGTGGCGGTGTTGCGATGCCGTCACCGGTTGTGGTGGAGTAGGTGAGGTGATTATGATACGAGTTTCGAAAGTGCATACCAGTTAAACATAGATTGTTGTTTTATTTGCTGCTGTTCCTTGTGAGTTTTGGTTGAACATATAGACTGTTGTTTTGTTTGTTGATGTTTCTTACCAGTTTCAGTTTGGGAATGAGAGTAGAGTAGGATATGAAAGAGAGTTGTATATGTTTTCGTTGTTGTCATGGTATAGTGATATTCTCATTGATGGGACACGATTGTGAGAAGTTATTCTTGTAATTTTGATCTTATTTTAAGATGAGGCATCGGTAGTCATAGTCATGGCAAGTGATTCGTGGAATATGTGTTGTAATGATCTGAAAGCGGCAGGTAGTTCATAATCTTTTGTTGAGATAGTAAGTGCAGGATATTGGGAATTGGTGTCATGTTAAGTTATGTATGAGTTTTGCGGTAATGAAAGAAAAGAACTTGAGGATCTAGTGTGAGTGTACGTAACAAGTGTGGAGTGTGAGTTATGCTTTTGGTGATATGAGTTTTATATAGTTTATATAGAGAGGTGTGTCATGTTTCGGTAATGTGGAAGAGTTCAAGTTTTGGGTTATGTTAAAGATTTTGAGGTATAGGTTAGGGGGTGTGACGAGTGAATTGAAGGATGGGAGTTGTTTAAGTAAGAGAGCCTAAGATATATGCATGGCGACTGTTTAGATTATAAGTGCTTATCTTTGACATGCGGTGGTGATGGGGATAATGAGAAGATATAGCTAGGATTTAGTATTAGTGAGTTACGAGGACGTAACATTTATCTTAAGAGGAGTAGGATGCGATAAAAGAGATTTTGATGGTTGTGCATATGGTACTATAATTGGAAGTAGAGTGTTGGTGTAGCATAAAGGACGGATATTTGTTTTGATTTTTATTAAAGGTCATGACCGTGCTTGTAGTAGTTCGATGTTTAGGAATGAGAGAATATTTCAATAGTGTTGACAGTTGAATGATGATAATTATGAGTCCGATAGTTTTGACAGTTGGAAGATGATATTTATGTGTTTGAGTAAACTTCGAGGACGAAGTTCGTTTTAAGGATGGTAAAATGTAACATTCCGTTTTGATGGTTGATCTTCTTTTGTGGATTGAGTGCTATTGCGTGTTATAGAAGTGAGACAAGGTTGGCAACATTATATTGTGGTTATTTGGTAATGTTATGGAGTCAGTATTGGGAGCCTATGCTATAATTGAGACGATATAATGAGCCATGTTGTGGAAGGAAGAGTGGTTTGTGGAGTTAGTGTTAAGTGTCCATGTTTTATAGGTTGGATTGGAACTTCGGGGACGAAGTTCTTTTTAAGGGGGGAAGACTGTAATACTACGGATTTTATAAGATAAGTACTCGACCGAGTAGAGCCTACTCGGCCGAGTAGTGACAAGAGTGTAGTTTGTTTGGGTTCTGCCGAGGAATACTCGGCCGAGTATGGTGAATACTCGACCGAGTAGAGGATACTCGACCGAGTATACATTTTACTCGACCGAGTATCCGGTCTGACGGGTTATATTTTTTCCGCGATTGATTTAGAAAGGATTAGAGTTATTTATAAACACAAAACAGTTTCCTATTACATTTCATAAAACCTAATCACTCAAACGACGCTCTAATCCTCTCTAAATCTCCCCTTGTGTGTGTGTGATCATAGCAAGTGCATTCATCCTTTGTTTCTTTCGCCGGTAAGTCTTTATCCCTATGTTGTTGATGATTACTTATAGGGTTTGTCTTTATTCATGAATTGGGGGAAATAGGGTTTTGCAGTTAGTGATTGGAACTATATGATTGTTGTTGTAGGTGACGATGTGGTAATTGTTATGCATTTGTATGGTTGATTGCAGCGTAAGCGGATTGCGAAAAAGTAGGGTTTCCCTACTCAGTTCTTGTGTAATTGAATTGAGATATTTGTTGTATTGTGTATGATTGTTGTCTGCTAATCATCGGGGTGTTGGTGTTGTGGTGACGGTGGTGATGTGGTTGTGTTGTGACGGAAGTGGTGTTGTGACAGCTGTGATGCTGTGGTATGTGTGATTGTTGTAGAGTCACTTGCATGAGTGGCTTCACACCCTAGTTCGCCCTCCGGGGAACCCGTCACGGGAGGGGATGTGCACATTAAGGGACAGGGATTGTTAGTTGATACCGTCGTTTAGTACCAAAAATAATATTTATAACCTAAGTACTACTAACAGAAGCTAGTGGCAGTCAGGGTCGAACCACAGGGAGGAAGGGAATTTCAGTTGTTCTATATTTCAGTCTAGAAGTAACAAGTAAGGGTGGTGTTTTGACTTGTTCTATACTAATGGCAATAAATGAACAATAAAAGAAACTGGATTAAATCAAATATAAAAAAGGTGCTAAGATGGTCGGTTCACTATAGCTGCGATGGCACAAAATCCTAGGTAAGTCTGAAATAAAGTCGTGTAGATGGGTAAATAACAAGTCCTCGCGGTCCAAGTTAACCAGTAGCTCCTTTCGGCCTATGCGACTAGCCCCTAAGTCTCACTAATGCTAGCTCTCGCACTGAAAAGTGATTCTTAAAGCCTAAATTACCTGTCTTTCGATCTTAGCAATTTAGTTGTTCTAATTCATTAATTATTTCCCTCCCCTATCTCGCGATCTTAATGGGTTGGTCGATACTAAGCATTTAACAAATAGCCTCTCGGTCTCGCTGTCAAATATTGCTATTAATAAATTAAAAACGATGCTAATCATACACGCGTCAGTCGATCGACCACTATAGGCAGTCGATCGACCAACTAGCACGATCGACCATAGAAGCCAGTCGATCGACTGATGCCCTAATTCAGGTCGCCTAATTTTACGCCATCTACGCTATAGATCCCCTACATCCTAGCACAAGGGTTTTAGCTACTCATGTCTATGACGAAAATAACAATAAGACTAAGGCATAAAAGTACCGAATTCATGATTGAAATAATTGAACGAATAAACAACATAAATTAGCAACACGGCTTTGGAACTCCTAACTAGCAGATCTAACTACAGAGAAATTAAAGCAATAACTGAAATTTGGAACAGAGAATACCGTACGAAATTGCAGCGAATAAAGATCCAAAGGACCGAATGCGCAACAAACTTGTATTGAAGGAAATAATTATAAGTTACGAACCCTAGAATTTTTATGAACTTAAAACTAATGTAAAACTGAATGAATAAAACTGAAAGCTAAAGCTACGTTATATAGGAATATCACGCAACTCTTATTCCTAAACCTAATATACAATGGGTTTAAGCTAAATCTCGCCTGAAAATTCTCGTCAGACCCGTGGAGTGGTCGATCGACCACTTGGACCAGTCGATCGACCAACAGCGCTGTACAGAATTGCATTCTGACGATTCCTGCAGCGCGCACCGATCTTAAAACAGCTGCCATTTCTTCGTTACATGGTCAAATCAGGCGTTCTACACGGCGTTGGAAAGCTAAGAGGATAAGCTTTCACCTCCAATTGGAATCACTCAATTATCGGCTCTAGAACTAGAGATATAGCCATCTGAAATAGCCTGCAATGTCGTGAGGTGCTTCTTTGCTTGTTAAACTCATACGCACCCATGCTTTTGCTATCTTCAGGCCTTGAAATGCATTCTAAACTTCAAGTCCGAGTCAAATATTCATGTCCTTCCTAATCTTAGCTTCCGGGGTCAAGATTTGGTTCATTTTCTACCCATTTCCGCAATAATCTGCAATATTACATAAAAACACGAGAGTAGACAGAAATAGGGGAAATAGTAGAATAAACTACATATAATAGACATAAAATGCGTGGAAATAAAGATGTAAAACATCATATTATAGACACGCATCAAACTTCCCCAAACCAAACCTTTGCTTGTCCCCAAGCAAACTAAATGCAAAACTAAATTTAGATAGAAAGGAGCAAAACATGGACAAACTGAAAATCGTCTACTTAAACCAATTTAATGCATATGAATCAACAACTAATAGCTCAAAGTCACGCAAACTAATTTATGCATATTTCGAAAAGATGTTGAACGTTTGACCTTGCAAGACTTTCAAGATTGGACTCTCCCGGGTCACTCTTCTCTCAACAAAGCAAATGGTAAGCAATTTATATGTAAGAGAGAAAGAGACAAAAGTCGCTCACCTAGACTCAACCAACATGATCATGCATGCAATATAGTATGATAAGTAATTATAGCTACCGTGCACATACATTCCAACCATTCAGGGTCCATCACATGCCGAATACTTGCAAAGATTTGGATAAGTGAGGCTATGGGTAAGAAGAGGCAAAACAATATGGGAATGAGAGGGAAATAGCCAAGCTAGCATCCTAACAAACCGAATAAATACATCCACCTCTAACTCAATGAAATAAGCTCAAATGCCTTAATGAATTAGGCAAACACTTCACTAATCCACATACCACTCCTCATAAAATATAAAGCAAACATAGGAGTAAACTTTTTTTTTTCTTTCTTTGTCGTTTCTTTTTCTTTTTTTTTTTTTTTTTTTTTTTTTTTTTTTTTTGTTTTTCGTTTTTTTCTTTTTCTTTTCGTTTTTTTTTCGGCAGTCCCTATTTTTCAATTTTTTTCATTTTTCTTTTCTTTTCTCCTTCATTCATTACCAACTTCATAGAGTGCAAATCGAGCCAAAATTGATACAATACAACGAATACCACTAAAACTACTAAACTAGCTCAGCAAAAGGTAGGCTTAGTTTATGGATTGTAGCTAAAGGGTCAACTGGCAATTTTTGGCTAATGTGAAGCTAATGGGTAAAATGAATAAAAGGGATTTTCGCAAGCATTCTCCAAACATGCAATACCAACCACTAACCTGAATGTATGCAGGCAAAAAGCAATTAAATGTCATACTTGTGCAAATTAATGTTACACGATATGCAGGGAGTAACTACTCACAATCCTAAATGAAACTGGTCATGAATGACACAAGTTTAAAAAGCTCTAATTCCTTAGAAAGTTTTGTAGTTTGCCAAAATTTCAAGTCAAGTCTAATTGTTCAACAAATTTTGAAACGAAATTCGAGATATTGCAAAAACTTTTGCTAAAAGATGTGATAAAATGCAGGGAGTAAGCAAATGACAACTATCAGTAATGAATACTCCAATCTGACTCAACCTAATATGCAAAATTAAATGTGATATTTTTGATTTTTTTTTGAAATTTCTCTATTTTTTGGATTTTCTGTATATATAGGGGGAAATAAACAACAATGCAAGACAAAAATGTAAACGTGTAACTGAAATGCAATAAAAACAATGCAAATGCGACGCAAAACCCTTCCCCAAACCAAATCACACAATGTCCCCATTGTGCGATATCATGTATAAAGAAGCAAGAGGAAATGGGATTTTGCGATAAATAACTAAATAAGACATGAAATTGGGACTCGGAAACTTACAAGATTTTAAGCGCAAAAGGAAACCTCCCCAAACCAACGTGAGCTAGGAGGTTTCAGTAGCCAGCAGTGCTACCAATAAGTACCTGAAAAGACAAACAAAAGTACCGTGCGTAAATCCGAGAAAACAATTTACTAAACGCAAAATTATGTGTAAAATAAAGAAATGGAAGAAAACAGAAATAAATCGGAGAATAAGGTGTGGAAAAGACTCCTCAACTCCGCAAACCGACCAAACACAAAGGGGAATGATCGATAACAGTAATAAGAGCTGAAAGTGGTCGATCGACCACATCACCCAGTCGATCGACCAAGGTGACACGAACAAAAGCTTCTGTAACTGTAGCAGTCAGTCGATCGACCACATAGGCTAGTCGATCGACTGAAAAACCTGCTGTAACTTCTGATTTCTTCAAATTAGCTCAATAACTTGAGCTAATATGGTCTATAAACCTGCAAAAGCACATAATAACGCGCCCAAAAATTGCGCACAACCCAAAGTAATAGTTTAAAGCATAAATAAATCCTAAGCAAACTTATAAAAGCGAAGTCTCGCGCAAAACCAAAAACAGTAAAAAGTCTTAAATGCAATAAATTGTCTTAAAAACTCAAGCATTAAATTATTTATCCGCGAAAAACGCGGGATAACTCCGACCATGGCCTTTGGCTAGATGCGATCGCCTCAAAGAATACTAATCTCGGCGAGATGGAGACCACCCATCTCCGTCATCTAGGTAACTAAATGGATTGTCGACTCTAGCCCTCCATGCTCTAGTATCGTCCGGCTCATCGAACTCCATATCATACTCCATGCCTCGCTCCGACTTCTTCAAAGCTAGAAAATCGGGCGGCTCTTTCTTCCCCAAACCAGCTCTGAAATAGTCAAAGGCAAAAAATCTTCCTCCATCTTGCTCCCAATCTGGGGCGGAGGTGTTAGAGCAGAAATAAGGGTAGGAATAAAAAATGGGACATCATCAATATGCGATCGATAGTGTACCTCATCTCGCCGATTTCGAGCCGCTCGGAAATGGAGGCTTTATCGACAACTTGGCCCGCTCTTCTACTTCCTTCCTTGAAACATCCTTTGAATTAAGGACCTTGTCCTTATCAACACGTGGAAGCGACTTCATGGCTCGCTCTATGAACGACACGTCAATAACTCGGGCCGAAGTATCACGTAAATCGACAATATCGGACTTGTCCATGTTTAAAACCCTCGTCACATTATCACTAGTCATTTAATTTTGCAATTCAAATGACGGTTTTGCGTTACGCTTTCGGGTATACTTGGTCGGTCGACCGGTGGTGTTGGTCGATCGACCATGAGCACTGGAAACGTGATCTCTTTCTCGCATCGAAATTTCAACAAGCTTCTCCATATTTCCCGAATCCTTTCCTTGCTGATTAGCCGCTAAGATTGCTATTTGGCTTTCAATTTTCACCATATGGGCCATAAGAGCTTGGACTACCGTTCTCAATTCTGCAATCTCATTGGTGTCATGAACCGAAGCATTCTCGCTCTCTGAATTTTCTTGCTTCAATTGTGCCACCTCAAGCTTTTCGGATTGAGCATTAACGAGAAGCCTCAAGTGCCGCAACAGTACTCATCTCTACACTTGCTTTCCGCGACTGTCTACTCTCCAGCTTGTCAGATTTTTCATTCTGAGCTTCAAATTGTGCTACAATTCTGGAGACGGTTGACATCTTGGTGGAAGAATCAAAGGTACTCAAGCCTTCCCTCTGATGTTCTCCTTCCAAATTCCTGCTTAGATAGGACCTGAAAGACCTATAAAAACAAAACTAAAGGAAAAAGATGAGAACTGCCTCAAGGAATAAATCCCTTGAGGCTAAAGACAAACTAAAATAAAAACAACTAAAACTAGCGCTACCTCCCGAATCAACGGCGCCAAAATTTGATACCGTCGTTTAGTACCAAAAATAATATTTATAACCTAAGTACTACTAACGAAGCTAGTGGCGGTCGGGGTCGAACCACGGGGAGGAAGGGAATTTCGTTGTTCTATATTTCGATCTAGAAGTAACAAGTAAGGGTGGTGTTTTGAGTTGTTCTATACTAATGGCAATAAATGAACAATAAAAGAAACTGGATTAAATCAAATATAAAAAAGGTGCTAAGATGGTCGGTTCACTATAGTCATGATGGCACAAAATCCTAGGTAAGTCTGAAATAAAGTCGTGTAGATGGGTAAATAACAAGTCCTCGCGGTCCAAGTTAACCAGTAGCTCCTTTCGGTCTATGCTACTAGCCCCTAAGTCTCACTAATGCTAACTCTCGCACTGAAAAGTGATTCTTAAAGCCTAAATTACCTGTCTTTCGATCTTAGCAATTTAGTTGTTCTAATTCATTAATTATTTCCCTCCCCTATCTCGCGATCTTAATGGGTTGGTCGATACTAAGCATTTAACAAATAGCCTCTCGGTCTCGCTGTCAAATATTGCTATTAATAAATTAAAAACGATGCTAATCATACACGCGTCAGTCGATCGACCACTATAGGCGACTCGATCGACCAACTAGCACAGTCGATCGACCATAGAAGCCAGTCGATCGACTGATGCCCTAATTCAGGTCGCCTAATTTTACGCCATCTACGCTATAGATCCCCTACATCCTAGCACAAGGGTTTTAGCTACTCATGTCTATGACGAAAATAACAATAAGACTAAGGCATAAAAGTACCGAATTCATGATTGAAATAATTGAACGAATAAACAACATAAATTAGCAACACGGCTTTGGAACTCCTAACTAGCAGATCTAACTATAGAGAAATTAAAGCAATAACTGAAATTTGGAACAGAGAATACCGTACGAAATTGCAGCGAATAAAGATCCAAAGGACCGAATGCGCAACAAACTTGTATTGAAGGAAATAATTATAAGTTACGAACCCTAGAATTTTTATGAACTTAAAACTAATGTAAAACTGAATGAATAAAACTGAAAGCTAAAGCTACGTTATATAGGAATATCACGCAACTCTTATTCCTAAACCTAATATACAATGGGTTTAAGCTAAATCTCGCCTTAAAATTCTCGTCAGACCCGTGGAGTGGTCGATCGACAACTTGGACCAGTCGATCGACCAACAATAACACTGCATGCAATTGCATTCGACGATTCTGCAGCGCACCGATCTTAAAACAGCTGCCATTTCTTCGTTACTTGGTCAAATCAGGCGTTCTATACGGCGTTGGAAAGCTAAGATGATAAGCTTTCACCTCCAATTGGAATCACTCGATTATCTGCTCTAGAACTCGAGATATAGCCATCTGAAGCAGCCTGCAATGTCGTGAGGTGCTTCTTTGCTTGTTAAACTCATACGCACCCATGCTTTTGCTATCTTCAGGCCTTGAAATGCATTCTAAACTTCAAGTCCGAGTCAAATATTCATGTCCTTCCTAAGCTTAGCTTCCGGGGTCAAGATTTGGTTCATTTTCTACCCATTTCCGCAATAATCTGCAATATTACATAAAAACACGAGAGTAGACAGAAATAGGGGAAATAGTAGAATAAACTACATATAATAGACATAAAATGCGTGGAAATAAAGATGTAAAACATCATATTATAGACACGCATCATTAGTCGCTCGTTGATGAGCTGGACTAGGTGGGGATGGGCTGCGGTCACCCACTGGCGGCGAGGATTACCTGTTGCGATGGGTAATCTGGCAGGGCTACACACTTCGGTGTGTAGTCGGTTAATGTGTGAAATTGGGAGACCGGGGATGGAGGATGATCAGCCGGTTACATTATTTGTTTGTCTTATTTGAATTATGCGGTAACTGACCCCGTGTTGTTGTTTTGTAAAACCTGCGGTGATCCATTCGGGGATGGTGAGCAGATATGACAGATAATGCAGATGTTTAGTTATGGGACAAACATGGGGAGACATCACTTCGAGTCTAGTTTCCGCCGTTACGAGTTTAGCCGTCAATGATTTCAGTTGTATTGAAGTTCTTACACTTTTAGTTTGATTATGATACACTATTTGTTTAACTTCCAGACATCTGTTTTCTAAATTATATAGCTTGTAGTTACAGAATAACCCCATAAAGTTACACCAATCGCGGCATACAGTTACACTGCGTAAGATACTTAAAATCATATACTTTGTAACTTCACTTGCTTATTTGCGTAACTCCAATAGATAGTTTTTGTAACTTCAATAACTACCTTTTACAATATTTTGTAAAACAATACAAGCCAGCTATTCTCACATTTGTACCGTTTTATACATTTTGAACATTTTATAAAGCAAAGAATTGGCCATAAAGTTTGATTATGATACACTATTTGTTTAACTTCATGACATCTGTTTTCTAAATTATATGGCTTGTGATTACAGAATAATCGTATAAAAGTTACACCAATAACGGCATACAGTTACACTACGCAAGATACTTAATATCATATACATTGTAACTTCACTTGATATTCTGTGTAACTCCAATCTATAGTCTGCGTAACTTCAATCGGTGTTGTTTTGAGACCAGCATTTCCAAATTTTAAGGCAAAAAAATTTCATTGACTCTGAATAAGAAGTTAATATTTGTTCTTAATTTAAAGATTACACAATAATAAATAACTAAAATATGCTAATCCTAAACGTCTACTCAAACGATTCGTCGTCCTCTTCCTTATCCTTGTCTTCATCCGAAGATGATTCAATAGATGGTTGTGGGCGCTCCGCAAACGGGTTGAGGCAGTTTCGCTTATCGTGGTGTGTCATTTGCTTGCAATTATTGTACATCCGTTTCGGTTTAGATAACAATGCTGTGGCTTTTGTCTTGGCAGACAACATCCTTTTGCCACTCCCTTTGTTTTTCGCATGTTTGGGAGGCAATATTGTTATCTCTTTGCTGGCCTTACAACCCAGTAGTTCTTCAATTTCTTGGTGCTTAGTCAATTCCTCCCTTGACGGTGACAACTTCTCTCTAAAATCCCTACTTAAATTGGATAAGGTTTCAATATGATCCTTAGCTTTACCCCTTAGTACTCCAACAGTTTCTTGTATCTCAAACCATAACTTTGTCATTTCGATTTGTTTTCGATCAATTATTTCCTTCCCATCAGAGACGCCGTATACTGCATCCTTTCTCCATCTTTGAACCACGTACAATTCCGGTATGGACTGAACAACATTAGTTGAATAAATCCAAATGATGTGCCTACATAGCATTCCAGCTCTTTCAAACTTTCTACACGAGCATGTTGCCTCATATGTTTCTGTTTCGCCATATATCACAAAAAAACAAAGGACTCAAAAAAACTGCAACAAATATTACGTAACTGGAAGTCTTACTGTGTATAACTGCAACAGGGTTTAGTTGTAACTTCACCAAACTATCAGTTACTAACTGCAATACGCTTGAGTTTTAATTTTAAGCGTTACTCTGTGTAACCGCAATAAGGATAAACTGTATCTATATAGCGTACTACGTGTGACTCTAGTGATATTTAATTGTAACTAAAACAACTGAAAGTGCAAATATCAAATGTCAGTGATAAATACCTGGTCTGAAATGAACGTCAAAAACTCTTCCTCTTAAGCTATACTTTACCTTTGTCAGCTCTATTTCGTTCTCCTCAGTGAAACCCCTGGCACCAAGTCCATTCGTTGACATTTTTACCTCTTCTTGGAACTCATCGAATACGACATGTGTGTATACCCTTGCTCTATGCCGCTCGATAGGACATTGAGTTACCATTTTTGGGGACATCTGCCTATTGGCATTATCAGTTTTCTTCTAGGTATGTCTTTGTTGGTTAATTGCACTTTCAAAATGCATCCAAAATTCAACCAATGTTCCATTGTTGTACTCAAGCATTTTAAAGAAACTATTTTCACTCTCCGATCTTTGTTTTATCCTCATAACACTTCCCATATTCAGGTCCCTACAATGGGCCATCATCCATTGCCTCCTTTTAAGGTACACTTCCTCAAACCAAGCAGATTTACCAATGGCATGCTCCTTCATTATCTCGCCCCAGCGAACGTCAAATTCATCCGGTTCAAGTTCGTCGTCCCAGATTATGGCATTTAACTTCTTTATAAATTCGGGAAAATCTTTGGTTGTACCCCCGTATTTCACTGGAACCTTGTTCATTATATGCCACATGCAGAAGCGATGCCTAGCTGTCTTAAAAACATTCTTGACAGACTTTATAATACCCGCATCTTGGTTGGTTATAATATATTTCGGTTCCTTCCCACCCATTTCCACCAAAAAACGTTTGAACACCCAATCAAAATAATCCTCGTTCTCCCTAAAAAGCAGTGCACCACAAAAATTTATTGAACGTTTGTTATTATCAATACCCGTGAAAGGTGTAAATACCATGTCATACTTATTTGTCGAGTATGTTGGATCGAAAGACACATCATCACCAAATACAGAGTTGTTTCATCGAGCAATACCATCCGCCCATATCGCCCCGATCAAGCTTCCATCGGCATCGACTTCATTATCGAAGAAGAAATTTTCATGTGTTTCTGCCATGTTTTTAAAACGATCTATGAATAATTGACCGTCCCTCTCATTAATATAGCACTTAACGTTTCTATGAAAATTCTTGAAGTCAGTTAAACTCGCACCAATATTTTCGAACCCATTAACATGTTCCTTGCACATTTTATATGTCCTTGTAGCACCTATCTTCAACTGCATTCAAACAACGTCATTTACACTGGCTAAAAACAATCCAATAAGTTTGTAACTTCAAATCAATGTGTTTGGAACTTCAATGTTTTAACTATGTGACTTTAACCATAGGGTAACTATAACACTGAACGATGTAACTCTAGTACGCTGATAGTGTAACCTTAACGGAAATTTGTGTAACTACACCAAAATTTGTAATCCAATGAGAATTCATAATCTAAAACTGCAGTGTAATGTAACTGGAACTTCAATTGAATAAAATTGGAACTTCAAAAGGAGAATTATGTAACTTTAACAATAATTGAACTTTAAAGCTCATAATGTAACTTTATCGAGCTCATAATGTAACTTTATCGGGTAAAATATGTAACTTTACTCGGATTATGTGTAACTTTAAGGAAAGTGTAAATTTAACAGTGATTAATGTAATTGTAACTGAGGAAATATGTAACTCTAGCAAAATTTATAATCCAATGTGACTGCAATGTTATTTAAATAGGAAGAGTGCACTAACCCTCGAGTTATAGACTATAAGCTCCTTGTGATACTTGTGTAGTTTCCTTGACAATTTTTAAAACTCCCTATCTCTCACTTCAACAAGTTCATGATTGTGTCCCGCGTGAAATCGGTCAACTAATAAAATACCATTGAACATGAGCAATCTAATCCTCGCTTTGCACCCAATCCTCCTTACTTTCGTTTTTCTCCGCTGCTTTTCTCCAGCTGAAGATAGGTGCTACAAAGACATACAAAATGTGCAAGGAGCATGTTAATGGGTTTCAGAATATAGGAGCGAGTGTAACCGACTTCAAGAATTTTCACAGAGACGTAAAGTGCTACATTAATGACAGGGATGGTCAGTTGTTCATAGACCGTTTTAAGAACATGGAACAAACGCGTGATGATTTCTTTTTCGATTATGAGGTAGATGTTGATGGCAGCCTGCTCAGGGCAATATGGGCGGATAGAGTTGGTAGTAGAAACTACTCGGTATATGGTGATGCTGTGTCTTTCGACCCCACATAGTCAACAAACAAGTACGACATGGTTTTTACACCTTTCACATGTGTTGATAATCATAAAAGATCGGTAAAATTTGCTAGTGCATTGATTTTTAGGGAGAAGGATGAGTATTTTGATTGGGTTTTCGGTTGCGATGGATGGTAAGGAACCAGAGTATATTATAACAGACCAGGACCCAGGAATTATATCATCTATTCAACACATATTCAAGACAGCTAGGCACCATTTTTGCATGTGGCACATCATGAACAAGGTACCTGTGAAATATGGGAGCAACGCGAAAGATTTTACAGATTTCACGAAGAAGTTGAATGCCATAGTGTGGGATGAAGACATTGAACCAGATGAGTTTGACATGCGTTGGTGTGAGATAATGAAGGAACAAGGAGTTGGTCCCGAACGTGACTGGTTTGAGTAACTTTAATACAAAAGAAGGCATTGGGTAATGGCCCATTGTAGGGACTTAAATATGGGGAGTGTTATGAGGACAATGCAGAGATCCGAGAGTGAAAACGGTTTCTTTAAGAAATTTGAGAATAATTCGGGAACGTTAGTTGAGTTCTGGTCGCGGTATGAGAGTGCTATAGACCAATAAAGACATACACAAAAAAAGCTTGACAATTAGAAAAGGCAGACATCACCAAAATTAGCAACTCAGTTGCCTATAGAGAGCCGCGGGGCAAGAGTGTATACACATGTGGTATTCGATGTGTTCCAAGAGGAGGTAATTAGATCAACAAGCGGACTTAGTGCTCGGGGATTCAACGAGAGAAATGGTGTCGAGGTGACAAACCTAAAAGATAGAATGACGGGAAGAGTATGACATTTAGTATAAACCAGGTATTAGCCAATATTTTGTTCTCCTTAAAATTTGACTGTCATAATTTGGAACTTTTGTTTAAATAATTTGTAACATAAGTGATAAATAATGTAATTAAAACAGGATAACTTATTGGATTGTTGAAATATTGTGTTTATTGAAGTTATACTTTAGTTTTACTGGATGACGACACCATATTGAATTAATTTTGTTTTTTCTTTGTGCGTCAACAAGGAACACATGAGGCGACATGCACGTGTATAATGTTCGAACGTTCTGGAATACTTTGTAGACACATAATTTCGGTTTACTCAGGTAATGGTGTGAACAAAATACCGGATGCTTACGTGGCTAAAAGATGGACAAAGGATGCAGTCGGCTACGCGTCTGATGTAAAGGATATTATTGATGGCCGGGAAAGAAATTGAAATGACAAAGTTGTGGTCAAAAGTGTACGAAACAGTTGGATTATTAAGAGATAGGGATAAGACTGATGTTGAGAGGTTGGGCATTTTAATTCGGGAGTTTTGAGAAGATTTATGACCATCATTGAACGAGTTAATGAAGGAACAAGAAATAGAACAGTTACTTGGATGTAAGGCCATCGAAAAGATTACAATACTTCCTCCTAAGCAGGCGAAAAACAAGGGGAGTGGAAAAAGAATGTTGTCGACGAAGAGTAAAGTTGCTGCAAAAAATGCTAAACCAAAGAGGATGTGCAACAAATGTAAGCAAATGGCACACCATGACAAGAGAAATTGCCCCAAGCCGTTTGCAAAATGTCCACCGATTTCAGTTCAATCTTCTTCAGAGGAGAGTGAGAATGAGGCAGAAGAAGAAGTGGACTGGAAGTAACAATTTGAATTACTTTTCATTGGTTATTTTGGCTTGTGGAAATGGTTTTTTTAGATTATTGAGTTGTAGTTATTGTTCATACTTTTTTGGATAACTGTTACGGTGAGCAGTTTATTTAGCAGATGTAGTTACAAAATGTAGGACTAAAGTTATATGTTATGTGAAATGAAGTTACAGTTCGTAATTTAATTATTTGAGTTTTCCAAGTCTTGGTTTTAAGTATGGTTACACACTTGAGATTTCGTAAGGTATATCATAATCATAGATAACAAAGTTGTTGAAAAAATTTCTAAATTGGTTAGCCATTGGAGTTACACAATCTAAGACTGAAGTTATATGTTATGCGACATAAAGTTACAGTAACAAATTTATTTATTTTGGTTTCTCCAAAATAAATTTAGGACTGTGAACTTTATTAAATGGGGCTTCAACTTTAGTACGTGTAATGTGTAAATTCAGTTGGAGTTACACATTCTTGGACTTAAGTTACAGGAATTAAGACTGAAGTTACATAATTTATTAATAAAAAATATGTTCAGGTAGGAAAACTTTAGTGAAGTTATATGTTATGCGACATGAAGTTACAGTAACAAATTTATTTAATTTGGTTTCTCCAAAAATAGTTTATGACTATGAACTTTATTAAATGAGGCTTCAACTTTAGTACGTGTAATGTGTAATTTCAGTTGTATTTACACATTCTTGGACTTAAGCTACAGGAAATATGACTGAAGTTGCTTAAACTAATGATTAAAAATATGTTCAGGGAGTATAACTTCAGTGGTTAATTGTGTAACTCCAAAACCTAACAGTGTAACTTTATAGCGTATCTTACTCAATGACATATGTGGTAGGGGATTAGATAAATCTACAATAGTGTTGATAAGTGAGTACCAAAAATAATATTTATAAATTCCGAACTACAACTAGCAAGCGGTAGTAAGGGTCGATCCGCAGGGAGGTAGGGAGATAATAGTTGCTTTTAATTTTAGTCTAAAGGTAACAATTTGAGGGGGTTTGGATTTTGTCTAAGTCTAAATGAAAATGAAATAAATAAGTAAATAAATAAGATGATGTAAACAAATAATAGAAAGGAGCTAGGATGATCGGGTCACTATAGCTACGATGGCACATAAGTCTAGGTAAGTCTCGAAATACAGTCGTGGGTGATGGGTACGACAAGTCCTTTCGGTCCAAGTCAACTAATAGCCCCTCTTGGTCTATGCTATTAGTCCCTAGGTGTCACTAATACTAACTTTCGTTCTTGACTAGTGATCTTAATGCCTAAATTACATTATCTTACGATCTCAGCAATTTAGCCGTCTTAATTCGTTAATTTAAGTCCTTCCCTATCTTTCGATCTACGGGTTGGTCAAAACTAAGCATCTAACAAGTCTCCGCTAGGTCTCATTGATAGATATTGCACTTAAAGAGTCAAACGAAGCAAATCAGACACGAAGGTGGTCGATCGACCAGCTACCCCAATCGATCGACCAACCGACTCAGTCGACCGACCAGATAAGCTAGTCGGTCGACCAAGCCCTAATCCAAGGGTCACTATTCTAGTGCCATCTATGCCATAGCTCCCCTCACATCTTAGCAAAAGTTGTTTAGCTGCTCATATTGAGGATAATAACAACAATAAAATTAACAACTAAAGTAATTGAATTCATAATTAAACTAACTAAATAATTAACAAACATAAAACAAGAATTCGGCTTTGGCAAATCCAAACTAGCAATTCTAAACTACGAAAGAATCAAAGCAATGAAATTGAACAAAGGAATAGAGAATACCGTAAAGAAGAACTGAAAAGAAAAGATCAAACCCGATGCAAAAGAAAACTTTATTGACGGAAAAATACTCTAAAACTAATGAATGAATCCCCTAATGACTATATGCCTATTTTGAAACATAGGGTTACGTTATATAGAAGTTCTTACGTAACTTTATTCCTAAAACCTAATCACAATGGGCTTCGGAATTCTAATTCTAAATTTGCGCGTCAGGTTAAGATAGCGGTCGATAGACCACATAGGCCAGTCGATAGACCAACCTCCGCTATACAGTAGCTTCTGATAATCGCGCTATGGTCGATCGACCAAGGTCATCAGTCGATCGACCAAGGGTGTTGTACAGTAATGCACTCTGACGAATTCTGCAGCGCGCACTGATCTTAAAATAGCTGCCATTTCTTCGTTACTTTGTCAAATCAGGCGTTCTACGCGCCGTTGGAAAGCTATGAGGATAAGCTTTCACCTCCAATTAGAATCACTTGATTATCAGCTGTAGAACTCGAGATATTGCCATCTGAAGCAGGCTGCAATATCGTGAAGTGCTTCTTTACTTGTAAAACTCGTACGCACCCATGCTTTTGCTATCTTTAGGCCTTGAAACGCGTGCCAAGTTCACTTCTCAAGCTTTCCCTTCATGTCAAATGCTATGCTAAACACTTAGGGACGGATTCGGCTCATTTTCCGCTGAAATCTTCATATTTCTGCAATATCACACAAAAACACAAAAGTAGACGGAAATAGGAAAAATAGTAGATTAAACTACTAATTGAGCTCTGAAACGCGTGTAGAATGAGGTGTAAAACATCATATAATAGACACGCATCAAACTTCCCCAAACCAAACCCTTTCTTGTCCCCAAGCAAGAACTAGACTCGATCCTAAAACCTAGTGGAACGATTTCAATCTCAGAGCGAAATGCAACATGTAAAGCCTAAACTAGTTTAATGCTACAAATCAGCAATCAATTAGCAATATGAATCATGCAAACGAGTTATGTAGTCGTTAAAAACTGCTGAACCGTCAACTATTGAGACTTATCAATTCGGACTCTCACGGGTCGCTCCAATCACACAATAAATACAGGGGAATATATGTAAAGATAGAAAGAAGTAGATGTAAGGACTCTCACCTAACTACGACCTATAAGAACATGCCTGCAATCTAATATGAAAATGATCTCTACAACCGTAGATATGCATTCCAACCAAAAAAATGACCATGACACATGCCGAGGTAAATATGGATATGTGAGGCTATGGGTAAGAAGGGCTAAGATAAATTTGGATATCAGGAGTTAAAGCCAAGCTAGTAACAACTAAACCAAATTATAACAACATCCACTTCCTTACTCAAAATTAAATCGATGAAACGGTGCTATAACTAGCACTAAACTCACAACCCAACAACAAGTCAACTCCCCAACAATTAGAAATAATACATGGGAGTACAAAATCACCAACTTATAACAATTGCAACATGTGATTTTTCGAATTTTCTTTTTCTGCTGCAGCACTCAGTCGATCGACCGCTTGGTTTAGTTGATCGACTAACCTCTCTTTTTTCCAAATCATTGTTCTTTCTTTTTTTTTTTTTTTCTTTTTTTTTCTTTTCCTCATCCTTTTCATCTTCCCAACATCATCTCAAAAAGAGCATTAGCCACCAAAAATGAAATAACAATCCCGAGAACATAAACTACTAGCTTGACAAGGGCAGGCTAAATGTAGGATGTAGTAACGGGACAAAAAGGCTATTTTTGGCAGTGTGGAGCTTATGGGCAAAATGAATAAGGGGGCGACCTCTTCCACATGTGTCAACTAACCATGAACCCGAATGCATACAGGTATTAAGCAGATTAAGTTCATATTTATGCAAATTTATGTAACATGTCTCATAAGGAGTACTACTCACAATCCTAGATAAATTGGTCATAGATGTCACCAGTTATAGGCTCTAATCCTCAGAAAATATAAATAGTTTGCCAAAATTTAAGTCAAGTCTATAGTTCAGCAAGAAATTAACGAAAACTTGTAGACTATGCAATATGATTCTACTAATAACATGTCAATTAGTAAGGCTTAGGCATAAAACAGCTGAAAATGCAATGTCATCATTGAAATACTACCGTTCCGACTCGACCTACATGCTAAAATAAACGTGCAATATTTTTGAATTTTTTTCAAATTTTTCAATTTTTTTGAATTTTCTGTATATATTGAGAAATTAAATAACAATGCAAACAGAATAATTAAACGTGAATGCAAAAACAAATGAATGCTATGCAAAACCCTTCCCCAAACCAAATCACACAATGTCTCCATTGTGCAAAATCATATAATGAAATAAAAGGGAAACGGGAAATTGCGTGAAAATTAACTAAATAAGACATGAAAAGGACTCGGAAACTCACAAGACTTTAAGCGCAGCAAAAGGAAACCTCCCCAAACCAGCTTGAGCTAGGAGGTTTCAGTAGCCAGCAGTGCTACCATAGGTACCTGAAAAGACAGAAAACACCGCGCGTAATTCCGTGAAAATAATTTATTAAACGCAAAATTATGTGTAAAATAAAGAAACAGAAGAAAACAGAAATGAGTCGGAGAATAAAGTGGAGAAAAGACTCCCTCAACTCCGCAAATCGACCAAACACAGCAGGGGAATGATCGAAAACAGTGCAGAGGCTTTGGGCGGTCGATCGACCACATCACCCAATCGATCGACCAGAGTGAACAGAACCAAAGCTCCTGAATTCGCAGCTCGATCGATCGACCATAGGAGGCAGTCGATCGACTGGAAAACCTGCTGTAAGTTCTGATTTTCTTCGAATTAGCTCAATAAATTGAGCCAACATGGTCTATAAACCTGCAAAAACACATAATAATGCGCCCAAAATTGCGCAAAACCCAAAGTAACAGTCTAAAGTATTTAAAATCCTAAGCAAACCAAATAAAATTCGAAGTCTCGCACACACGAAAAACGGTAAATAGTCTTAAAAAGCAATAAAATGTTTTGTAAAGTCTTAATCAACTAATAGTTGATCAAGAATGGCCACGGAATGGCCTACTTGTTCGGTTGCTGGCTACAGGAAGTAGCCTCTACAGTTCTCATCTCCTCAGCTGCACTCCTATCAACTTAAACATCTGCAGAACTCAACGGATCAACAGCTTCAGCATCTTCCCAATCAATAACTTCATCTGACTCGTCAAAATCCAAATCGGACTCCGTCACTTTGACTGGCTCCTCATCAGTGCCATAGCTAAGACATCCTAAGCCGCCTCTTTGAACGATTGGCTCCTTCACAGTTGGAGCAACATGCGGCTCTTCCTTCCCCAAACCATTTCCTGCACTATCTAAAACAGAAGAATCTTCTTCCAATTTGCTCCCATTCTGGGGCGGAGGTGTTATAACAGAAACAGGCATAGAGGCAGGCACATCAGAAAGCACAAAATAAGATTTCTTTTCAGAAATCACATTACAAGTGACTGGCCACATGGGGTCTTTCTTCTTAGCGGTCTGGGCAAAAACGATGGAATATTTCCCTACTTTGATGGTCAAGGTCCCTGAGCCAACATCTATAACTGCACCATCAGTGTGCAGAAATGGTCTACACAAAATGATAGGAATGTGAGCATCCTCGGGCATATCTAACACAACGAAGTCAACTGGGAAAAAGAACTTCCCTATTTGTACAGTAATATCCTCTAAGACTCCAATAGGCTGGACCGCAGAACGATCAGCCATCTGTACAGTCATGTTTGTGTCTGCAAATTTGGTCAAACCCAACTTCCTAGCCAGACTCAATGGCATGACACTAATGCTAGCCTCTAGGTCACACAAGGCCTTCTCAATAGAAAAGGTGCCAATACTACATGGGACTGAAAAACTACCTGGGTCTTCTAGCTTATGGGGTGCAGTATAAGTTAAATAAGAATATGACTCCTCAGTTAGTGCGATAGATTGCACAATACCAAGTGACTTCTTTTTAGACAAAAGCTGCTTCATAAATTTCATGTAAGCAGGCACTTGATTAAATAATTCAAGAAAACGAACTTGTACATTTAAGCCACGAATAACATTTTCAAATTTGTTAAACGATACCTGTTCCTTTGTCGGCACCAATCTTTCCGGATAAGGGGCTGTAGGAAGTAACTTAGCCCTCTCCTCTAGGTCTCGCATACCCGCGTCAGTGGATTTAGGTTGAAAATCCACTACCTTGTCTTTGTTATAGCTCGAACCTTCTTCAGACCGTCTCAAAAATGAACCATTAATCGTCATCGGGTCATACTTTGGAACCGGGACTTACCCATCAGCATTTTGGTCTTGCCTCAATATTTTCGGAGTCGTCGTACCCCGAAATAAGTGGTCCCTCAAGTTATCCGCATTGGAGGACGAAAAGGTTCATGATCAACAGCGCCGTCGGTCGGCCGACCGACCTTGTAGGTCGATCGATCGACTTCTACTGAACTGAAACCAGATCTTTGCGTGTTTGATCGATCGACGGGTATGTCACGATCGAATGAATACTTGCGATCGTCTTTTTCTTGCCACTGCTCATTCGCTTCTTCTTACTTGGTTCCGCCTCATATTTTCCAGTAGCTTCTTCGACCATAGCGGGCCCATCAAGGGTAGACCCACTCCTCAAAGTAATTGCATTAAGGGTCTCTTTTTTATCCGGCTGCGACGGTAAATGCCCCGGAGCTCGAGTTGCACTCTTGCTAGCCTATTAAGCAATTTAGCTCTCCAACATTTTCATCCCGGCCTCTCTAGCTTGAGACTCTTTCAGCAACAAATTTTTCAACTCGGCAAAATCGAGCCTTGGGATCATTGCAGTTGCTGCTTTGCCATTGAGGGACATACGGAGGCTTTTGGTACAGTTCTTTGCTTATGAGGGGGCACATAGTTCTGCTGTTGTGGAGGTAGAGTCGGATTTTGGACATTTTGGCTACTCCACCTCAAGTTCGGATGGACATTCGGCTCAAAATAAGTATTTGTCTGCCTATAATGTTGAAAAGCAGCACAAGCCTCATAGGGACTGTTGCTGTGACAACCCGCGATAAAGCGGAAAATATAACTAATAAATTAAAGCGGAAATTGCGAGATTTTAAAAACTTTTTGTTATAAGTTAAGGATTATTACGCGGGTGCCAAAAACTAAATGAAGCAAATACTACAATAGACAAATTTAGGTTATTACAACCCAAGTCTAGAAAGCGGGGAAAAGATATCCCACGAATAAACAAATTAAGGGTTTCTAAATTAGAAACTAAGGTCCAAGGGTTTAGTTCTCGCTAGCCCACACGTCTTCCCCACGTAAGCATCTTCACCACCTGTCATTCATGTAAACATGAACGCCACAGTCAGTGGGGAGTAACTCAGGGTTCTCCCAGCCACAATATGTCAAAAAGCAGATAACAAACAACACTTAATCGAACATATCAATCATGCAACATATGTGAACAATGAAGAATAAGGAGATATAATGAACAATCATGGTGAAACAAGCATAATACTTAATAGAATAGGCATGGTATATGAGGATGAATGTACGATCAAGGAATAGAATCACCAAGTCAACCCACTCCTGTGGACACGACTCAACAAGTGTAAGACATATACTTAGTATGAACTCAAACAAGACAACCCTCTAGACTCCAACCTCTTGGTAGGACGACGATCATAATACGGTCCTAGTCTAAACCTGGCCAGACTCTCGGGATGGACGACACCCGATTCGACACACGATACCAAATCGTATCCAAGACTTGAAACATGGTACACCTAACCGTGCCCGAAAGTCGAGTAACCTCAAATCGGAACCTTGTCACCTAACCGTGACCCCCGGTCCGAAGAGGCGGAAGGAAAAATAGCCCAACTCGGAAACAATGGCACCTAACCGTGACCCAATGTCCGAGGGCAAATAAATAAGGAATGTCAAGTAGTCACACAATGTAAAATGTCACACTTGAGTCACAATAGGAGTAACCATAATGGCATGATCATCACGTAATCATGTCCTAAATTGATCACTTATTAATCACGGAAAAGATACATGCGTGAATCATTGGTTAATATAAGTTATAGGCGAAGAAGAACAATCGAGGGGTCTCAAATGGTTTTGGGCCGGCGGCCGGTCCACCTACTGGGACTCCAGCACATATTGATTTTCAATAAAACTCACGGGGGTTCCCACTGGTCCAGAGCTTCGGGCGGTCAACCAACCGAGACCCATGGTTCATTTTTGAAAAATTGTAAAAGGCCAAATGTTACAAATGGGTTCCCACCGTCCAGAGTCCGAGCCGGCCCAACCGGCCGAGACCCACAACGCACTTTGAAAAGTGAAATAAAATACGGGGTTCCCAGCCGGTCCAGAGTCGTGGCGGTCGGCCAACCGGGCCGAGACCCATTGTACGCGTGAATCGCCAAAATCGTCTCTCAAATCATTTTCAAACAACCACAAATCGTTCCACAACAATTATTTACCTATCCTAACATGATTCTAACCAAGAAAAACAACATAATTGAGATAGAAATTCAACCAATACGTCTGAAAGACAATAAAGGGTGAAACTTTTCCTTAAACATGTGAGAAATGTTATTCAAGTATGCTAATCAACATCCATTCACCACCAATCATGCAAGACAACAAATTTAACAATCATATGAGTCTAATACTTAAACAAATCACACAATTTTAACATAAAAGTCGAGTAACCCATCACCGTTACCTTTTTGCACTTAAATCCACAAAAGACTCGTCTACCTTTCAAGAATCCGCTTCCGGGTCAACTAACCTTTCTCCTAAACATAAGAAAACACAAAATAAGACTAAAAATCGAAACTAGAAAAAGGGTACCATGTAGAGGATGGCTCGACAGCCCCATTAATGGAGGAAAGGTAGTTCTTTTCTTACCTAGAAAGAAGGAGGGCGATGAGAGGAAGAGATAGACGCGAAAATCACTTGAATCGGATAAGAATTGAGCAAGCTATGGTGTTTTGAAGATTTGTAAGATAGATGTATAAAAATGGTGAGGGTTGTTAAAGATGAATTTCAGAAAAATGAAGAGGGAGATGAAGTTGTGAGGTGTTAGGTGAGGGTTTTATGAAAAGAAAAGAGAAGGAGAAAAGGCCCATAGGTTATAAAAAGCCCAACAACTCAAATTGAGTCGGTATACACTAGAAGTTTCGTCTCAAGCCCACTACAACTCAAGACGGGAAATATTATTATTATTATTATTATCCGACCAAAATATTTATTTCACATAACTTAAGCTTTAAAATATAATATTTATAAAAATCATGTTTAATAGTGAAATCAATTAAATTAAATAATTTAAAACATAAATAAGACAATAGAACGGTTAATTAAATTATATTTGCCAAAATGGAAAATTCGCGGGTGTTACAATCACCCCATCTTTTAAAAAGTTTCGTCCTCGAAACTTGAAAATGGAAATGAAAGGTTGGAAAAAGTAAAACTGAACTTTTAAAATCGGTAACCAAAACATTAAAAGGTTACTTATCGTAAAAATCAAAATCCCTTCAGAAGTTTCAAATAAAATTTTCCGACAGAACCAGATTCTCATCAAAGGAACGGAAGTGCTCTCGTTGCGCATTCAAGAACATCACATTCCAAATCGAAGATATGGTCAAAAGCAAATCATTTGTATAAGTCGAAAATCAAAATACTTTCAAAAACATTAATAAAGAATTTTCAAAAGTATAAGTCTCATTCATGGAACGAAATTGCTCTTGTCGTGCACACAAGAACGCTAACTTTCCAAGTCAAAGACAAATTTAAAACAAAAATCATTCGCCGACAAGCGCAGAACAAGTTATTAAACGTTTCAAATAACGAGTTCTAACATCCGATCAACGTCAAAATCAAAAGAAAAGGCAATTCACTCAAATTTTCTTTTGCAAAGGTCAAAATAGAAATAAAGGTTTCATTTCTAAATTCAAAAGGAGGTCAAATTCCTGAAAATATAATATTAAACTTTTGACGACGAAATCATAAGTAGATCGAAGTTAGTTAGAAATTGAGCAAAGTTAAAAGTAACTCGGGTTTAGCAATTAAAAATCAACAAAAGGAAGTTATACTCGTAGAACAAAAGGAGAACTAAATCGAATTCTCATTTTCAAACCGTTAAAATAGGTAGGGTTTGTAAGAATAACATAAACTTTTAACAACGAACCAAAAATGGTAGTTTGAAATGTTTAGGAATTTTATGAATTGAAAAGTAACTTAGATATCAAGAAAACAAGGTACGTTAAGTGGGTTTAAACTTAACCAACAAAAGAGATATGATGAACTTCCTAGGAGAAGATTCGAATCGAACCTACAAGGATATCAAAGATTGAATTTCACAAGTTACGAGTATCACATATAAAGGAGGAGCATGATGAAGCGAAGAAGAGAGGTGTGAACGGAAACACTTATGGCCAAAGAGGACGGGAAATTAGGCAACAAGGAAACGCCAGATACTTAAATCTCGAACAACGAATTCATCCTGAACGGTTCCGTAAACTCTCTAACCACAAAGCTCATAACCACATAACTCCCAAAATTTCCTCAAAATACTCACACTTTACTCCTATGCTACCTCGTGGGTCAAGTCACTCCGCCACAATTGTGATTCCATAACTCTCAAATATAAATCATCTATAAACGATTTCCACGAAAGATCAAAACTACTAAAAGAGTTACACACATAACAAACTATCGACTACTAGGAGTTCTCACTATGGTAAAATCCTTAATCAAAGATCAAAATCTCAAGGTCTTTATACTTTCTAACACTCCGAACCAAAATCTCATTCACACCCAAATTCACAAGTATAAATGATCACATTCCCCAAAACATAAAGACCACCAACCAAAAGTAAATAGATTGTCATACAATTTTTCCTACTCAACTTAACTCAAGTTCCACAAACCCAATTTTTGACGAAGTCAAGGTTCACAAAGAATCCTCAAAGAGCATCTCACTCACTCTACAACGTAGCCAACAATGCCATCACTCCACTGAAGAAACAAAGAGTAATAAATAGGTCAAGAAATGATAGGAAATTTTCAAAGGGATACATGAACATGACAAGGTGTGAGATTGAAGGAGTCAATAATAAAGGTAACTAGTTAACACTAGTAAGAGACATCAGAATTAGAGAGGTATTCAAGGCAAGTAAATGACAAGTAACTCTTATACTTAAGAAATAAATCTAATCAAGGTATGAACGAAGGGAAGGAAGATGATTAAAGACACGAAGGGGGATTTCAAGGCTTAACCCATACGCTTCCTAAGACTTGAGGTTCTCTCTAACAAGGCCACACCTATTAGGATATCGTACCATCATAACAAAACGACCAAATTCCAAAACAAGGGTCAAGGCAATTCATCTCATTCCTTATATGCAAGTCTCTCTTAAAGGATTACACCTCTATGACTGATCAAGGTAAAAATAAACGCTCGCTTAAGGGCTGATAAATTGGTTAGGTTCATTGTTCACCTATCCTATCACATATTAGGATATCCCTAAAGTAAGTCCACCACTCAAGTATAACAACATTTCTTTATCTCAAGTACTCGACACAACCTCAAGGTTTAAAAACCAAAGAATGAATTAACGAAGACTTCTCAACAAAATTCTTAAGGAACAACTAACATCAAATCACATCACCAATCTATACGGGATCATTAATATCTAAAAATGGGTTTTCTTCCAAATTCATATCCTAAACTTATCTCATGTTTACTCCTAAGGTAACGACGC
The DNA here is from genome assembly GCF_048544455.1 of Silene latifolia. Taxonomy (NCBI): domain Eukaryota; kingdom Viridiplantae; phylum Streptophyta; class Magnoliopsida; order Caryophyllales; family Caryophyllaceae; genus Silene; species Silene latifolia. The sequence continues at coordinate 28,142,305 of NC_133538.1, forward strand.
TCAACCTACTAAGCTTTCAAATCCCAAACATAAACAACAAGGCCAAATACTATAACTTTAATCGCATAGGCAACTCATTCCTAACACAAAGAATCCACCCATCAATTATACTCACTTTGTCAAGGAACTAGGTATAAGAATCACTAAGTATGTCTCATCACATCACCTAAATCTTTCTAACATCACGACATCTCAAAACTAGGGTTATTGGTCAAATACAAACAAACTCCATAAAAACCAAATTATTCAACTAAGGCTAATATCCTACAAAAGAAAGAGAACTATCAAAAGGTGTTAAGGGAGGATAAGCAAGGAACAAAGCACAAGTTAGGAGGGTACAAGAGCAGCTTCCAAGGAAAAAGAAAAGAAAGATTAGAAGAGCAAATAAGCATCAAGAAGTAAAAGAGTGAGGCAAGGTACACAAAGAACGAGGAACATCTTCGAGGAAGTAGAAACATTCTTCAAAGTTGAACAAATCTTCAATTTCCGGCAATAGGCACCAAGTCTTGATCTTCACGTAGGTAAGCTCACGGTCATTGATCCAAGGGCACAAAAATTATTAAAGGACCATCAACAAACGTGTTAGAACCTAACAAAGAGCAACTGATACGTGCCTAATGTATAGTCTTTTTGGCCTATTTCAGCACGTATTTCTATGCATTTCTCTACTATTTTTATAGTATTTTGCCCCGAATTGGCTACTTTGGTGTATTTTGTCCTTTTTATAGGAATGATCGCGAAAGTAGTGGAACCATGCTCCTTTTCGTCCTTTTTGCATGCATTTAGAGGAGACGGGATTGTCCCAGAGCGAGATGTTGCACTAGGAAGTGTCGTTGCACGCATTACGAGGCACTTGGGTGAAGACGTGAGCTGAATTGAAGATCCAAGTGGTCTATCGAGCAGTTTATAGGACGATCGAGTGGTCCCTAAGCTCCCCAAGGCTCGATCGAGCTATTCCTTACTCGATCGAGTAAGATGCACATGATCCAGGCCTCGATCGAGTGACCTGTTGGTCGATCGAGTGACCTGTTGGTCGATCGAGTAGTTTTGCCTACTCGATCGAGAGGTTTTCGACATATTGGGCTTTAATCAGTCCGTGTTTTATATTTCCGCATAAACACTTAGGGGTTTTTGCTATTTAACCTATGTTTTACTAGGTTATTAGGGATTCATTCGGACTATTCCCTTTACTATCTCTTTTACTATCTTTCACATTAGAGCGACTGCTACTTTCCTACGTTACTTTTCTTTCTACTGTTGCTTGCATTTTGAGGTTATTTCACTCGGACTCGGTTGTTCTTTACGCCGGAATCGCTTAGATTGTAATCTCCCTTCTTCTCTTAATAATAATTAACCTTTGGTTGCATTGTTTTCTTGTTATTGTTATCATTCTTTCTGCCCTAATTTATATTATTGCATTTTATTGTTATTTCGTCATGTCTTCTGCTGGAATCTTGTTTGCTGCTAGTTCCATTAATAATATGAGTAGCTAAACCCTTTCATGTTGGGATTAGGGGATCTGCGGTAGAATAATGACGACGTAGTGAATGAATTAGACGAATTGACATAAGAGACTCTGTCACTATAGCAATATAACTGTAATTCTCGACCTAGTTGAGTGCACGCTTCTATCTCACCCATTAATCTGTCTACAATTAATCCTGGATCGAAAGATTGGACTAAATAGGCCTGCTATAAACAGTAGACTACCCTAATGAGGACGAAAGTTAAGTTAGTGGTATTTTAGGGTGGGAAGTGGACCGAAAGGACCTTCTAATATCCGTCTCGCATTAGTTCGTCCGAGTCATTTCTTTGCTAAGTTGTTGTACTACCGTAGTGAACCGAGTTCCCGACATGTCCCCCTCTTATTGATAGTTTTAAATCATTTTCCTGCTTATCTGTTCTTCTCTTTATTTCTCTTCCTTCAACTCCGTAGTTTAGAACCAAAAATTTAATCAACACCAATTGTTACCATAGGATTAGAAATAGATAGCTGTAGTTGCATTCCTCCCTGTGGATTCGATACTCGACTGCCTCTACTACATTTTTAGTTGAGACCGTTAGGTTTTATTTTTGACAGGTACGCGACAGACGTGTCAAATTTTGGCGCCGTTGCCAGGGAGGCAATTGTTTAATTTACTAGCTGTTTATCTTTAATTCTTCTTCTAGTTTATGGAACATCGTTCCTTAGACTATTCTCATATCTTGTCTGTAGTTTCGTCTTATGCGCAGGTCGCAAGGTGGGCCACTACTACCTTTTGATCCCGAGATTGATAGATCTCTGCGCGTAAAAAGGAGACTATTTCAAGAGCAACAGTAGGAAGAGCCTAGTTCTCGTGGTAACTTTTACGAGACGAGCTTTTCAAGACAATCCACCGTCTTCTCCAGTTTCCAATTCATCACTTGAGTCTATCACTTTCCCAGAATTTCCCGAAATGGCTAAGGAAGCAACCATTGCTAGTCACTCCGAGCCCACGGCTGACAATCTCTATAAAGGGTTCGAATTGCCAGGAGATGCCAGGAAGTTCGAGCCTAAGCCTGCATACATCAATATGGTTGAGAAAAATCAGTTGGGAGCTGCGAATCAAGACGCACTCAAAGATATGGAGACCTTCATTGATTACTCGCTGCTCCATACCCCCTCCGGTGGCGTGATACCGATCGATCAAAGAAACTATGTTCATCTTCTCACTCGCGATGCTTTGCAAGGGAGTGGTATAGGGATTTGGACCGAGCTGCTCACGGCATAACAGATTGGAATTCGCTAGCATTAGCGTTTTATAAAAAGTATTTCTCTGCCGAGAACCATCGCCATCAGAGCTCAGATAACGAGTTTCAAACAGGGGCCCGACGAGAACTTCCACGAGGCATGGCTTCGATTTAAGAAACTAGTGCGAACCATACCGCACCACGGTTTCGAAAAATGGAGTCTGTGCAACCATTTTTACAATGGTTTATATGATGATCGAGAGGGCTATACTAGATGCGGCGAGCCAACGGTCGATTTTCCGACAACTTGGGGCCGATTTAAGGGATGGAAAATCATAGATGATTTAGCCACTCATAGGGTGAATACGGGAATTCAAGGGGAAACCAAAGGAGAGTGCTGAATCCTCTTCGAGCCGCATTAGAAGCCCTTACCGCTAGGTTCGACAAGTATGAACTAGGGGAGCTCTCAATCCAGGGATGTACCAGTTAATGCTATGACAGACGGTCCTTTCGTGCATGCGAGATGTGGGGTAGATGGACATGTCGCTGATTATTGTCCTAGTCCTTATGAGCAATGTGCTGCCTTTCAACACTACAGGCAAAACAACACTCATTACGAGCCGAATATCCACCCCAATTTGAGGTGGAGTAATCAGAACAACGTACTCAATCCCACCGCTCCTCCAAATCAGCAGCAGCAGCCCTATATTCCTCCACACCAGAAGCAACAAGGCTATCAGAAGCCTCCGTCTTTCAACCCTCCTAACCAAGGTGCTTCGTCATCTAGTGGGGTGAGTGAGATAGGTGAGTTAAAGTCCATGATGCAGGCCATTGCAAAGCAATTACAACAGAAGGACACGGCATTCAAGGCACTTGAGACTCAAGTTGCTCAACTGGCTGAAAATCAATCTTCGAGGAAGCCCGGTCATTTGCCAACTCAAAATGACAAGAACCCAAATGAGACGGTGCATCTGATAGAGTTGAGAAGCGGTCTCTCTTATGAAGGACCAGAAGTACAGAAATCAGACCCGAGGAAAGCTGTCACTGATGATGAACAGTGTTCTGTTAAGAAAAAGGGACTCACGACACAGGAGTTACTCGATCGACTGAAAACTGATGGTCGATCGAGTGGAATTGGTGAGGAAAGCCCTCGATCGAGTGGCCTTTCTGCTCGATCGAGTGAACTGAAGTCAAGATGGTCGATCGAGTGGGAATGTTGCTCGATTGATCAAGTTGCTTGAAGAAGGTGCTCGATCGAGTGAACACGTTGCTCGATCGAGTGATATTGATGACGGGAAGCTTATTCGAGAGCCTGCTAGTGCTCGTTTAAGCGAGGAATTACCAGAAAGGCCTCGTTCGAGAGGTAAGAAGCGTCCAAAGGATACCGAACTTGCTCCGGAAGACACTTTGGAAGCGAGAAACAAGGGACTCGAGATTCCACCATTCTCGTTCCCTTCCCGAGGCGGCTGCAGAATACCAAGATTAATCAACAGTTTGGCAAATTTGTTGAGCTCTTGAAGAGTTTGGAAGTTTCCGTGCCCTTCATTGAATTGCTGACCAAGGTACCCTCTTATTTAAAATTTATGAAAGAGATTTTAGCACGTAAGAGGACCATTAATGATAATGAGACCGTAGCTTTGATCGAGATGGGGTCAACCCTATCTCAAAATAAGCTACCTCTTAAGCAATCAGACCCGGGTAGTTTTTCGATCCCTTGTCACATAGGTATGCAATTGATTGATAATGCGCTATGCGATTTAGGCGCTAGCGTAAGTGTTTTACCTTTGTCTCTAGCTAAGAGACTTGGTGTGACAAAACCGAGTTGCTCCAACATGATCGTCCGGATGGCCGACCGTAGTTTATCACGGCCACTAGGTGTAGCGGAAGACGTACTGCTCGGATCGGGAAGTTCTTTATTCCCGTCGATTTTGTCGTCCTACATATCCCCGAAGATGTGCACACCCCTATCATTTTAGGGAGACCATTTTTGTCCACTGCCCGTGCAGTGATAGATGTCGGGGGGAAGACTTTGACCTTCCAGGTAGGGGATGAGGAGCTGACTTTTCATCAGTCCAAGTTCCGGAGGGCTCCCATGCAAGCTCAGCCTTGCAATGCCCTTTCTTCTGTTGACCCTATTATTGACACTCCAGATGAAAATTTGGAGAATATTGTCAAGTTATTGCTAACCCTCCGCCTCATACCGAGAGCAAAAAGGAGAAAAATCGTCTGTTTCCCTTACTGCAGTGCAGGATGAAGGCAAGAAAGGAGTTGTCAAAGGACGTGGTACAACCATTATCAATCGAACTGGAGCAAAGGATGCCAAGGAAGATGACAAAGGGGCGAGGACGAAGACAGTTCGCACCTACATAGATAGGAACTACATTCCTCCTACTGTCGCAAACAGTAATTCAAGCTCATGGAAGTCAAAGAGGACGGTCAGTATCGCTGAAGTGACGTCCTCCAGTCAGAAGCCCACCAAGGGGCTACTGAAAGCTAATGGGAATTAATCGGGGAAATGCCCCGTGTAACAAATTGTAATAGATATTCGTTTGAATTTCTTTTGAATTTCTTTTATTACGTTTTTAATTAGGACAATTAGTTTAGACAATTTTTAGCGTAGACTAAGACTATAGACTGTGTTTTCTGCGTTTTTGGTATTTTGGGATATGTCTGGATATGTTTCATGCAGGTTTGGGGAAGATGCACGCATTTCGAGGAAGTAAAGACGGAAATTCAAAGAAGTCTACACGAGGAAGTCCTCGATCGAGTACCTTTTGTACTCGATCGAGCAGAAGTTGGTTCGATCGAGCTTGCTAGCTATTCGATCGAGAAAGGCCACAAGGGAAATGGTCGATCGAAAGGTTCCTTATTCGATCGAGCAAGGGGAATGAATGAAAGTCCTCGATCGAGTGACTTAAAATCACTCGATCGAGTGAAATGAACAGTGGACGGGAGTCTTTCTATACTTAACTCCTTATTTCAGTTTTTCATTTCTATTTGTTTTATCCCTAATTTCCCCTAAACCCTCCTTAATTGCGATTCCCATTTCCCCCAAATCCCCAATTTTTGCCCAAAATCATCAAATCCACCACCTACATTCTATCACTAGCACTTAATTCTTCAATAGCCCCTTATATTCCCCCTCTTTTGTGCTCGTTTTTGCGGATTTTAAGAGGGATTAGGGTTTGCGGTTTTTCAATCGAAAATCCGCCTTGGTTGATTGTTTCTTTTGAAGTTTAATTGCTTTATAGGTTAATCATCATCAAGTAAGTGTTTTCTTTCACACTCTTTGCATATTTTCTTCATTTAATTCAAATTTCTTTGAGGTGATTGAATTAGGGTTCGAAAATTCCTTGCCTAGTCGAATTTATTCGATTAAATTGTGTCTATTTGCCCTTGATTAGCTTGATGATGATATTTTCGCAATTCCTCACTGTTTTTACATATTAAATTCGAATTTCGCGCGATTTCCGCGACTAGGGTCCCTGTAAGTCGAATGTTTCGACTGTCAGTCGGTTTTATGTTGCCTTGCTTGCTTAACTTCAGTCCATACTCATTTATCATCATTTGTTAATCGCCGTTACCGTCCCCTATCGCCTTTATATGCTTTGATTTATTAGGAATCTCGCTGCTGTGAATGGTTACTCTCGATTGCCCGAGTCATACATGCCCCATTTTCGGTTTTCATGCCGTATTAGCCCTTTTGCAGTCATTGTTTTATCATATTATCACCACTCACATGCTGCTATTCGAAATTTTTGAGGAATTGTTGGTTTTGATTTCTGGAAGTCGATTCTTTTTCGACTGATAGGGCCATTTTATGCTGTCACATGTTGGTTAGCGGGTTGTTTTAACCACGGTTAGCAGCACCCTCTCTTATTCGTGCCCTTTGATACCTTGCAGGATGGACGCGAGTTCTTTGCCTTCTACTAGTACGTCCTCCAGCTCGTCCGCGAGCGAGTCAGTGGCCCCTGCTGTTGCCACTAGCTCCGCCTTGTCACCACCTGAAGCACCAGTTCTTGTCTTGTCTCGGCTGCAGGACAGTTTACTCCGCGGCTAGCTCGGTAGGAGCTCGGTTCAGGCTACACCAGCCACTACTCCTACCGGGCCTTTCTCCTTGCTGGACTGCGGACGCACTCCTCGTCTCCCGCAGCCTGGTATGCTGCCACCGAGGCCACCTCAGCAGGCTAGCCAGCTAGCCATCACTTCCAGCCCTTCTGAGGCTGTTGTTACGGGAGAGGGCGCTCTCACACCTTTACCAAAGTCGCCCACGGTGCGTTTCACTTCGAGGCTCACCGGAAACGGTTAATTGCTTTACTTCGTTGCCCTCTCTCCCCCACCCGTTTCCTTGCGCGGACTGACCTAGAGACCTTAGGCATTTACGAGGAGGTCTGTAGTTTGTTGAACGGGACGGGTATGTCGGGTTTGATTACCATGCAGGAGGCTACCATTCGTACCCTTACGTACGAGTTCTTTAGCTCCTATTCCTTTGACACCGAGTCTTATGATGCTGACCACTCCAGTTCTTGCATTTACTTTCGACTCCGCAATGAGTCGCACCACTGGACTTTGGCCAAGTTTGGCCAAGTTTTAGGCCTAGTTAGTGACGGTCCCACCGCCCCACCTAGAGACCTCCTTCAGCCACTTTGGGCTGCTCTTTCTCACACCCCCTTCCACTCACGGAAGGGAGCTCATGTTCACTTACCTGCGCCCCGTTATTACTTGCGTCTGTTAGGAGAGACCATTTTTGGGCGCCCTGAGCCCAATAACGTGACCAACACTGAGCTAGCGATTCTAGCGGGGTACCTCAACATTGACTACGGTACCCCGTTTGTTCTAAACATTGCCTATCTGGTAGCTCAGCATTGGAACGGAATTGGGACTCGGTCAAGACCGCTTGTTGTCCGTGGCGGGCTAGTGACTAGGATCGCCCGCCACCTTTACCCCACTGACCCTTCACTCACTTCACCTGATGAGATGGCTCACCTTGACCTGGATGCCATGGCTGACTTGACCTGGTTCCCAAAGGCGAAGGGGAGTGCGAGGACGTGGAAGATCTGTGGTTCCACGTCTGTTACCTTGCCGTGCTCTACCCTTCCCCCACTTTTACCGCTCTCATCTCACTGCTGCGGAGCGAGGCCACCTCCACCTACCTACCACCTTACCTTCACCCCTCCTTCCTCTTCTAGGAAGAGGAAGCGGAGGCCGGAGCATCCTCTAGCTCTCGGAGCTCGGCCCAGCCGGACCTACACCCACGCCTCGGCCTACACCCACTCGCACTCATACTCCACCCCACTTGACCCTCCTTCCTTACGGTTCGGCCTTTCCGCCAATTTTGTCTGCCCTCCCCGTCTTAGAGGCGCCCGAGGTCATGGACCAAGGGCGTCGTGATGCCGTGCTTTCGGATATGTGCAGGTACATTACTGAGATGAGACGGGATATGGCTTTGGCTGTATTCCCGCTCTACGAGTTCCATATCCGAGCCCGGCGACCGATTCCAGAGGGGTGGCCGCATCCTTCCTTCTACCGATACCCAGCGGACGGGTACCCTCCACTACCTTCTGACTCAGAGGAGGAGGTGGAGGAGACAATGAGTAGCACGAGAGGTGCGATTCTGGCGAGCGGCGGCACAAATGAGCTTCCGAGAGGGAGGAGAGTGACCCTCCGTTCGTACCCGGTCCGGAGGATCACCGAGATGACGACCGAGTCTCCCCTTGTTTGTTCTTGGTTTGGGAGACCGTTTTTGTTGAGTCGGAGTACTGAGAGACGGCGGTGCCGACGACGAGTAGCTATCGGTCTACTCACTTCCCCAGATTTTCTAGCCGGGTTTGGGGAAGTTCGTGTTTTGTATGTTCTCTCACTCTTTTTATTTCGTCTCCTTTATTTTTATTTTATTGGTTGTATACTCCCATCCCCCATTTTTCTGCTGGTGTATGCTGGAGGACAACGAGGGCGTTTTCCGTTTTGGTTTGGGGAGGGTATTGCATCCTTTTTAGTCTGCATCTGCATTTGTTTTGCATTCACGTTTAATTTTTCAGTTTGCATTTGTTGTTTATTTTCAAAAAATCAAAAATCCAAAAAAAATTAGAAAATTTCAAAAAACTCAAAAATATTCACGTTTAATTTTGCATATAGGTTGAGTCGGAACGGTAGATTCCCGTGATGAAATTGCACTATAACTTGTCATACTACTTGAGCCTTGCACTTTATTGATGGTTTTTAGCTTTGTCAATACGTATAGTCTACGAATTTCTGTTCAAATAATAGCCGATCGTTTAGACTTGACCGATAAATTGGCAAACTACTTAAAAATTCTGAGTTTTAGAGCTATAACTGGTGACATTCATGACCAGTTCATTAGGAATTTTGAGAGTAGTACTCCTTGCATAGCATGTTTGTCTCTTTTGCACATTTATGACATTCAATTTCTAGTCAAATGCACACATTCGGGTCTGCGGTTGGTGTCACATGCAGGGAGGGTCTTGCAAATTCCCCCTTCTTTACATCTTTCACCCATTTAGCTCCACATTGACCAAAACTTGCCTTTTTTTACCCATTAGCCACATTCCAAACTAAGCCTGCCTAGTCAAGCTAGTTAGTCTGTCCTTTGGTGGTATGTTTTCCGTTGCAGTTTGGTCCGTAATTCCCGTTTGGAGTTGGTGTTTGTATTAAGGAAGGAGGAAGAAAAAAAAAGGTATTGAAAAAAAAAAGAAAAAAAAAACAGAGAAACGTGAAAGAAAAGAAAAAAAAAGAAAAATGAAAAAACATGATGAGATTCACGTACAAAAAGAAAAGAAAAAAAAGAATTGTGAAAAAGTTGGACCCTCTTGTCAGAGTTGAGAAGATGTTTGAAGACGTACAATCGACAAGAGGGTTGGTTGTTCCAGTTAGTTGTCTCAGACGGTGTTTAAAAAAGGGAACTTTGTGACCGTCTAGCTCCTCCACTCTTATTCTATATTTTTGAGGAGATTGTGCTTTCAGTTTAGTGAGTTTTGTGCCAAGTGAAGGGCACCTGTGTTAGTCTTCCAGTCAGTTTGAGATCCGGATGGTTTATTATGGTCCTGTTAGGAACTAGCTTGACGCTTTTACCTCCACATTTCCATAACTTGTTTTGCCTTTTCTCACCTGAACCTCACTATTCCCATATTAATTGCAAATCCTCTACTTTGTGACGGACATTATTTGGTTGGAGTGTGTGCATTAGTACTTGAATTGTCTTTCATTTTTGTTGCATGCATGCTATGTAGGTCGCAGTTAGGCGAGTGACTGTCTTTTCTTCTCTCTTTTACATATTACATTTGCCCTTTGCTTCATGAGAGAAGAGTGACCACGTGAGAGTCCGGTTTTGTTGGTCTTGCAAGGTCGATAGGTCGACTTTATTTCCGAATGTGACTTATAATTCGTTTGCGTATTGACTGCCTAGCTTTAACTATTGATTTCTGTTGCATTAAATTGGTTCAAGTAGACAAGTTAAGCTAGCTCTGAGTTATCATTTCCGTTCCATTAGTTTTGTTTTGAGTTTACTCGAGGGCGAGTAAAGGTTTGGTTTGGGGAGATTTGATACGTGCCTAATGTATAGTCTTTTTGGCCTATTTCAGCACGTATTTCTATGCATTTCTCTACTATTTTTATAGTATTTTGCCCCGAATTGGCTACTTTGGTGTATTTTGTCCTTTTTATAGGAATGATCGCGAAAGTAGTGGAACCATGCTCCTTTTCGTCCTTTTTGCATGCATTTAGAGGAGACGGGATTGTCCCAGAGCGAGATGTTGCACTAGGAAGTGTCGTTGCACGCATTACGAGGCACTTGGGTGAAGACGTGAGCTGAATTGAAGATCCAAGTGGTCTATCGAGCAGTTTATAGGACGATCGAGTGGTCCCTAAGCTCCCCAAGGCTCGATCGAGCTATTCCTTACTCGATCGAGTAAGATGCACATGATCCAGGCCTCGATCGAGTGACCTGTTGGTCGATCGAGTGACCTGTTGGTCGATCGAGTAGTTTTGCCTACTCGATCGAGAGGTTTTCGACATATTGGGCTTTAATCAGTCCGTGTTTTATATTTCCGCATAAACACTTAGGGGTTTTTGCTATTTAACCTATGTTTTACTAGGTTATTAGGGATTCATTCGGACTATTCCCTTTACTATCTCTTTTACTATCTTTCACATTAGAGCGACTGCTACTTTCCTACGTTACTTTTCTTTCTACTGTTGCTTGCATTTTGAGGTTATTTCACTCGGACTCGGTTGTTCTTTACGCCGGAATCGCTTAGATTGTAATCTCCCTTCTTCTCTTAATAATAATTAACCTTTGGTTGCATTGTTTTCTTGTTATTGTTATCATTCTTTCTGCCCTAATTTATATTATTGCATTTTATTGCTATTTCGTCATGTCTTCTGCTGGAATCTTGTTTGCTGCTAGTTCCATTAATAATATGAGTAGCTAAACCCTTTCATGTTGGGATTAGGGGATCTGCGGTAGAATAATGACGACGTAGTGAATGAATTAGACGAATTGACATAAGAGACTCTGTCACTATAGCAATATAACTGTAATTCTCGACCTAGTTGAGTGCACGCTTCTATGTCACCCATTAATCTGGCTACAATTAATCCTGGATCGAAAGATTGGACTAAATAGGCCTGCTATAAACAGTAGACTACCCTAATGAGGACGAAAGTTAAGTTAGTGGTATTTTAGGGTGGGAAGTGGACCGAAAGGACCTTCTAATATCCGTCTCGCATTAGTTCGTCTGAGTCATTTACTGCTAAGTTGTTGTACTACCGTAGTGAACCGAGTTCCCGACATGTCCCCCTCTTATTGATAGTTTTAAATCATTTTCCTGCTTATCTGCTCTTCTCTTTATTTCTCTTCCTTCAACTCCGTAGTTTAGAACCAAAAATTTAATCAACACCAATTGTTACCATAGGATTAGAAATATATAGCTGTAGTTGCATTCCTCCCTGTGGATTCGATACTCGACTGCCTCTACTACATTTTTAGTTGAGACCGTTAGGTTTTATTTTTGACAGGTACGCGACAGACGTGTCAGCAACCACACTACAGACTACCAACTTAGGTCCTTAAGTCTACCCATCTCTCATTCATTATTCAAGGTCAAGTTCAATTTAAATTCGGGGTACACGTGTGTGCGTCGGGAGCAACATATGCTCTGATACCAACTGTGACAACCCGCGATAAAGCGGAAAATATAACTAATAAATTAAAGCGGAAATTGCGAGATTTTAAAAACTTTTTGTTATAAGTTAAGGATTATTACGCGGGTGCCAAAAACTAAATGAAGCAAATACTACAATAGACAAATTTAGGTTATTACAACCCAAGTCTAGAAAGCGGGGAAAAGATATCCCACGAATAAACAAATTAAGGGTTTCTAAATTAGAAACTAAGGTCCAAGGGTTTAGTTCTCGCTAGCCCACACGTCTTCCCCACGTAAGCATCTTCACCACCTGTCATTCATGTAAACATGAACGCCACAGTCAGTGGGGAGTAACTCAGGCTTCTCCCAGCCACAATATGTCAAAAAGCAGATAACAAACAACACTTAATCGAACATATCAATCATGCAACATATGTGAACAATGAAGAATAAGGAGATATAATGAACAATCATGGTGAAACAGGCATAATACTTAATAGAATAGGCATGGTATATGAGGATGAATGTACGATCAAGGAATAGAATCACCAAGTCAACCCACTCATGTGGACACGACTCAACAAGTGTAAGACATATACTTAGTATGAACTCAAACAAGACAACCCTCTAGACTCCAACCTCTTGGTAGGACGACGATCATAATACGGTCCTAGTCTAAACCTGGCCAGACTCTCGGGATGGACGACACCCGATTCGACACACGATACCAAATCGTATCCAAGACTCGAAACATGGTACACCTAACCGTGCCCGAAAGTCGAGTAACCTCAAATCGGAACCTTGTCACCTAACCGTGACCCCCGGTCCGAAGAGGCGGAAGGAAAAATAGCCCAACTCGGAAACAATGGCACCTAACCGTGACCCAATGTCCGAGGGCAAATAAATAAGGAATGTCAAGTAGTCACACAATGTAAAATGTCACACTTGAGTCACAATAGGAGTAACCATAATGGCATGATCATCACGTAATCATGTCCTAAATTGATCACTTATTAATCACGGAAAAGATACATGCGTGAATCATTGGTTAATATAAGTTATAGGCGAAGAAGAACAATCAGAGGGGTCTCAGCCGGTTGTGGGCCGGCGGCCGGTCCACCGGCAGGGACTCCGAGCACATATTGGATTTTCAATAAAACTCACGGGGTTCCCAGGGTCCAGAGCGGCGGCCGTCAACCGGCCGAGACCTATGGTTCATTTTTGAAAAATTGTAAAAAGGCCAAATGTTACAGTGGGTTCCCAGCCGGTCCAGAGCCGGCGGCCGGTCAACCGGCTGAGACCCACAACGCACTTTGAAAAGTGAAATAAAATACAGGGGGTTCCCAGCCGGTCCAGAGCCGGCGGCCGGTCAACCGACTGAGACCCATTGTACGCGTGAATCGCCAAAATCGTCTCTCAAATCATTTTCAAACAACCACAAATCGTTCCACAACAATTATTTACCTATCCTAACATGATTCTAACCAAGAAAAACAACATAATTGAGATAGAAATTCAACCAATACGTCTGAAAGACAATAAAGGGTGAAACTTTTCCTTAAACATGTGAGAAATGTTATTCAAGTATGCTAATCAACATCCATTCACCACCAATCATGCAAGACAACAAATTTAACAATCATATGAGTCTAATACTTATACAAATCACACAATTTTAACATAAAAGTCGAGTAACCCATCACCGTTACCTTTTTGCACTTAAATCCACAAAAGACTCGTCTACCTTTCAAGAATCCGCTTCCGGGTCAACTAACCTTTCTCCTAAACATAAGAAAACACAAAATAAGACTAAAAATCGAAACTAGAAAAAGGGTACCATGTAGAGGATGGCTCGACAGCCCCATTAATGGAGGAAAGGTAGTTCTTTTCTTACCTAGAAAGAAGGAGGGCGATGAGAGGAAGAGATAGACGCGAAAATCACTTGAATCGGATAAGAATTGAGCAAGCTATGGTGTTTTGAAGATTTGTAAGATAGATGTATAAAAATGGTGAGGGTTGTTGAAGATGAATTTCAGAAAAATGAAGAGGGAGATGAAGTTGTGAGGTGTTAGGTGAGGGTTTTATGAAAAGAAAAGAGAAGGAGAAAAGGCCCATAGGTTATAAAAAGCCCAACAACTCAAATTGAGTCGGTATACACTAGAAGTTTCGTCTCAAGCCCACTACAACTCAAGACGGGAAATATTATTATTATTATTATTATTATCCGACCAAAATATTTATTTCACATAACTTAAGCTTTAAAATATAATATTTATAAAAATCATGTTTAATAGTGAAATCAATTAAATTAAATAATTTAAAACATAAATAAGACAATAGAACGGTTAATTAAATTATATTTGCCAAAATGGAAAATTCGCGGGTGTTACAGTTGCAGTGGTCTGCAACATGTCCTTCTCCTCCACATCTCTTGCAGATGAAAGGACCGTCTGAAACAGCATTAACCTTGTATATACCTCCTTTTTGGGATCCCACAAAGTCTATCTTGTCGAATCTCGCAGTAAGGGCCTCTATTGCAGCTACAGCAGGTGACTCAGCTGACCTCCTCTAATTTCCCTCTAGAATTCCCATGCTCAGCTTTATGGGTGGCTATGTCATCGATGATTTTCCACCCCTTTGTCTCACCGCTATTTTCTTAAAATCTCCTATTAGCTGCAGCATCTAGGATAGCTCTCTGATCATCATAAAGACCATTGTAGAGTTGGTTGCACAGAAACCATTTCTCAAACCCATGGTGCGGAATAGTTCGCACCAGCCTCTTGAAACGGACCCATGCCTCATGAAAATCCTCATCAGGACCTTGTTTAAAGCTCGTGATCTGAGCTCTAATCGCATTGGTCTTCGATGCAGATAAGTATTTCTTATAAAACGCTAAGGCCAACGAATTCCAATCAGTAATCCCATTAGCAGCTCGATCTAAATCTCGGTACCACTCCCTAGCAGCATCACGGAGCGAAAATAAGAACATTGTCTCCTTTACCTGATCCGGAGTCACACCTGTTGGTGGGGGCATGGAGCTACAGTAGTCAATGAATGTCTCCATACGCTTAGCTGCATCTTAATTTGCAGCTCCCCCAAATTGGTTTCTCTTAACCAAGTTAATGTAAGCCGGTTTCGGTTCGAATTTCCTATCTGTCCCAGCTGGCAATGCGAATCCCTTGTAGAGATTCTCAGCTTTCGGCTCGGAGTGACTGGCTATACTAGCTTCTTCAGCCATATCTGGAGATGTGACGGTCTGAGCAGATGAGGTAGAAATAGGAGATGAAGGTGGATCCTCCTTGAATAGCTCGTTCTCGTAGTAACTGGACAGAGTACTCAGCTCTTCCTCTGTCGACAATACTATAGATGATCGTCTCAACTCACGCAAAGTCTTCTCAATCTCAGGATTGAACGGTAGTAATTCACCACCTTGTGACCTGCGCATAAGAGGAAACTACAAGTAGAATATAAGAATAGTTAAAGGAACAAATGTCCCGTAAACTGAGAAAAGACTAAAATAAAAACAACTAAAAATTTAAACAATTACCTCCCCGGCAACGGCGCCAAAATTTGATACCTGTCGAAGTGAGTACCAAAATAATATTTATAAATTCCGAACTACAACTAGCAAGCGGTAGTAAGGGTCGATCCGCAGGGAGGTAGGGAGATAATAGTTGCTTTTAATTTTAGTCTAAAGGTAACAATTTGAGGGGGTTTGGATTTTGTCTAAGTCTAAATGCAAATGAAATAAATAAGCAAATAAATAAGATGATGTAAACAAATAATAGAAAGGAGCTAGGATGATCGGGTCACTATAGCTACGATGGCACATAAGTCTAGGTAAGTCTCGAAATACAGTCGTGGGTGATGGGTACGACAAGTCCTTTCGGTCCAAGTCAACTAATAGCCCCTCTCGGTCTATGCTATTAGTCCCTAGGTGTCACTAATACTAACTTTCGTTCTTGACTAGTGATCCTAATGCCTAAATTACATTATCTTACGATCTCAGCAATTTAGCCGTCTTAATTCGTTAATTTAAGTCCTTCCCTATCTTTCGATCTACGGGTTGGTCAAAACTAAGCATCTAACAAGTCTCCGCTAGGTCTCATTGATAGATATTGCACTTAACGAGTCAAACGAAGCAAATCAGACATGAAGGTGGTCGATCGACCAGCTACCCTAATCGATCGACCAATCGACTCAGTCGACCGACCAGATAAGCCAGTCAGTCGACCAAGCCCTAATCCGAGGGTCACTATTCTAGTGCCATCTATGCCATAGCTCCCCTCACATCTTAGCAAAGGGTGTTTAGCTGCTCATATTGAGGATAATAACAACAATAAAATTAACAACTAAAGCAATTGAATTCATAATTAAACTAACTAAATAATTAACAAACATAAAACAAGAATTCGGCTTTGGGAAATCCAAACTAGCAATTCTAAACTACGGAAGAATCAAAGCAATGAAATTGAACAAAGGAATAGAGAATACCGTAAAGAAGAACTGAAAAGAAAAGATCAAACCCGATGCAAAAGAAAACTTTATTGACGGAAAAATACTCTAAAACTAATGAATGAATCCCCTAATGACTTGATGCCTATTCTGAAACAAAGGGCTACGTTATATCGAAGTTCATACGTAACTTTATTCCTAAAACCTAATCACAATAGGCTTCGGAATTCTAATTCTAAATTTGCGCGTCAGATTAACATAGCGGTCGATAGACCACATAGGCTAGTCGATAGACCAACCTCCGTTGTACAGTAGCTTCAGATAATCACGCTATGGTCGATCGACCAAGGTCATCAGTCGATCGACCAAGGGTGTTGTACAGTAATGCATTCTGACGAATTCTGCAGCGCGCACCGATCTTAAAACAGCTGCCATTTCTTCGTTACTTGGTCAAATCAGGCGTTCTACACGACGTTGGAAAGCTAAGAGGATAAGCTTTCACCTTCAATTGGAATCACTTGATTATCAGCTATATAATTCGAGATGTTTCCATCTGAATCAGGCTGCAATATCGTGAAGTGCTTCTTTACTGGTAAAACTCGTACGCACCCTTGCTTTTGATATCTTTAGGCCTTGAAACGCGCGCCAAGTTCACTCTTCAAGCTTTCCCTTCGTGTCAAATGCTATGCTAAACACTTAGGGATGGATTCGGCTCATTTTCCGCTAAAATCTTCATATTTCTGCAATATCACACAAAAACACAAAAGTAGACGAAAATAGGAAAAATAGTAGAATAAACTACTAATTAAGCTCTGAAACGCGTGTAGAATGAGGTGTAAAATATCATATAATAGACACGTTGTGGACAAGGCCCTCGGGAACTGCGTCCGAGGGATCCACACCCGGCATAATCGACTCGAGGTTCTTTCGAATCGAATTAAGACCAATTAGAGTCGCCACCAAGTTTTTTGGGAACTTGGAACCGTTCAAGTCAACTTTACACCTTTCATCGAAAAGCATAAAGCCAATCGACTACGAGTGATTAAATATAAAGACTTGTACCCTATATCACTCGATTTGAATGACTCTCGTAATCCAATGGTATTTAGACGGATCCACAAACCATAGATCTTTGAGTAAGGGGTGAGGGTACGTGTTGGGAAGCCCATAAGGACACCCAACCCCGCCCGTCGATAACGGCCTCTACTAAGTCAAGTGTCGGATTTCAAACAAGGTCATAGCTACGTACGATGTATGATATGCAAACGTTGTTTTAACCCTATCATGTGACAACAATTTCTATGTCGTTTTAGATGCAACTAAACTAACTTTGTCAAAGTTGTAATTTAGCATGTGGGTTGATTGATCTAGCAACATACAAAACAAATCAAGCAAGGCTTAAGGGGGAATGGGGGAGCCGTTGGGATCTACCTATTACAAACCAGGCATTTCATGCCGACGCAACGATAAATTAAAGATACAACTCGATCTAAATACAACGCTATACACACGACGCAATACACGACACAAAACACACGGCCATTGGGCCTTGAAAACCGTGCACATGAGGGTGGCCCACGGCTCACATGACCCACGGTCCTTGGGTCACTCCTCGTAATGCGTGCTCGCGCTTAATCTCATCGAATTAGACATAAGGCTACGCACCAAAGCATGCATTAGCATAAACCGGGCCATGTTGCTTTAAACAACATGCGGTTTACTACGCTCCTACAAGCATTGGGGAACAACCGTCTAACCAAACAAGACCAAGGTTTTTGAAGAGGTTTTGACTCAAAAGAAGTAAAACAAACTCGAAAATTACAACTCAATAAACAACGATAAATTACAAGCTAACAAACGACAAAGAACGAAAGGTAAGAAATAAAGCGAGACAAAGAAAGACGTGGCTAACCCCACGGCCTAAAGCCACGGCCAAGATAAAGCCAACCTAGTTCCTAAGTTAGATTCATTGGTTAGATCGAATGATTGCGAAAAGGGATAGGAAACAAGTTAGAAAACGAGTTAAAAACGATGTCGATTGATTGTCGCGCAAGGGTGCATTCTACACGGCCTAAAGGGTCTAATTAGGTCAAATTCGCTAATTAATTTAACTCATCGAGTGTCAATAAGAAGGTGCTAATCACGCACTCTTATACTAGCGAGAAATTAGGTGAAAGAGAGAGATGCATTCAATTAATTACGTAATCGTCGATTGATTTTATAACTTACGTCGAAGCCACCTATCGTGTCTAATTAGGTTATTAAATTAAATTAAAGTCATCTAAATACGTCATAGGTTAACAACCAGAGGTTAAACTAACATGCAACGGGTCCTAGGGTCTGTCGATTTGGCCGAAACAAAAGGGGGTCGAAAACGAAGAACAAAGTTAGATAATTGTTTTATTTATGCCCTACCTTGAACACGAGGATATGTAAATGAGACGGGGGTGTACGACCGACAGATGTAGCGGTTTCTTTTCCCATCTCAAGTCAACGCGGGTGTTCACAGTGGTACTTTAACTCATACTCGGACTAACTAGTTTCATAGTTAATTTAAAACAATCGATAAACAAGCGAAAAAACAAACAAAAAAAGACAATAAAAAAGGAATAAAAAAAGAAATAAAAAGAGAAAAGAGAAGGGGATTTGATGCACCCTCAACCTACATGTATTGTTGACACCGTCTTAGGTCGTAATCGATGGTAGATTTTATCTCGAGAGGCCGTCGTCGACGAAGAACAAAGCAAACACGGGTTTTGGAAAGTTTCTGGACAGCGATTTTAAAACAGTGATATCTCCCTCGTTTCACGACGAAAATTCGATTCGAAAGATGTTTTGGAAAATAGAAAGAGAGGAGAACAAGGATCTTAAAGCAACCCCTGCTCGTTTTGGGTTATTGGGCACGAAAAACGAGCACAAACAGAACTGGACAGACAAGAAGAAACCGCGAAAACAGAGTGTTATTTCACTCTGTTTTTCGAGGGATTTCGTGTACTCTCAAGGGCAATTTGGCTCGTAATTCTTTATCTAATGTGTATATGGATGTTATGTGGTTAATTAGGAACAAGAAACTCGAGTTTTTATGGAGGTTTGATGGAGGAACGAACTGCTTTTCGAAGAGGACATACAAACAGTTTCAGTTTGTGTGTCGGTTTTGTTTAGGGTTTTTGAAGGATGTTTAGGGTTTGTTTCTGAGGTTTAAAGCTTGTATGTGATGCTTGGATGTGTGGAGAACTTAGAGGAATGAATGTATGGTGAAGGGGTGGTATTTATAGGGAGTTAAAGTAGGTTAAAAGGGAGGAAGGGCAAATCGGGCTAGCTCACGGATGGCTGCTGTCCATCGATTTTTGTGAGGGTTTGAGGAGGGTTTTCTTGGTGATTAAGCTAGGATAATATGGGTAGGATACTAGGGTATGGGTTAGGGTTAATGGGTACGGGTCTTGGTAGTGTTTGGAGCGGGTTTGGGCTCGCGAATTGAGCTGCAAAACAGGGCATACGGGATTGGGTTGCGGGCTGCTTGTGAGGGGTTTGGGACGAGAATTTGGGCTGCTTGTGAGGGGGTTCGAACATGGGTTGATGGGTATTGGTCTAGGTGGGTTAATGTACTCGAGATTCGTGCCAATTCGCAAAGGAAACGGGCTTAAAAACCGAGCTAAAATCGAGCTCAAAACACACGGTTAAAAACGAGTTCTTCGCTTTTAAAATCGATTTTTCAAATCAATTAATAAATTAAAATAAATGACTTTTCAAATCAAATATACTCATAAAATGATTTTTCAAATCAATTATTTATTTTATTTTCAATAAAATAAACTTGGGAAAATAAATTCAAAATAAAATAAAATAAATTGAATTTACCTAAAAAAACCATAATTTAAATATCATTCAAATTAACAAAATGAACTCACTAAAAAACATTAAATTAAATATCATTTAAAAATAATAAAATGAATTCCCTTTAAAAAAACATTAATTTAAATATCATTTAAATTAATAAAATACTTCATCGACGACGCCCATTCTACCTCGTAAAGTGAGCTCCAAATAATGACAATGACAACTAAAGAATACATGTGTCCTATCATCATCGGGTGTTTGTCGGGTTCTCTATAAATTCCAATATCGACGGATACGGGTATCTCTGAGCCCCCACTTTGACCGAGGCTTGGACAAGGCGAAAGTCAAAGTATACCCCAGTCCCTTTCGACCCGAGGATTCTCAAGGGTCGTTTATAGTCCATTAGACTTGCGTATATAAGCTCGCTTGACCATAAGAAGAGATCATACCTGAAACTTCGTCGGGGATTAACTCTTCCTTCTGTTGCGTCGAATTATCTTCGTTGGTCATCGACCCATAAGTTGCATAAATGGTGGGTTGAGCCTTATCCTTAGGCGCCTACGTATCCGTTTCTGACGGAATCAAACCCGCGTCGTAGTTCGGCAAGACGACACATGCCCAAAGTTTATCATCTGCTGGCGTTTGTCCAAAATTCATCATCTGTGGCCTTGCCCAAAGCTTATCATCTGCTGGCAGTGCCCAAATGGGACGGGACTTTTCAAGGAGGTTGCCGCCACTTTCATCATTTGCTTTCAGCTGCGGAATTCTTCCATTTCATACTCTTGTATTGAATTGAATTTTGAGTGGATGTCATCCCCTTCATCTTGATAATGGTCTCTGAAGCCAACGGCTTTGAGCCCCGATTTGAATGGCTCTAAAGTCGAAGACTTTAGAGCCCCCAGTTGAAGCATGTCCTGCTATATTTGAAACGTAGAAAAAGTACTAGCAATAATCATCACATAAGCACATTTGGATCATCGATCTTGAAATTGGATTATTTGAAATACTGGGTCATCGACCCGAATTTTGAATTTGAAAATTTTGAATAATTGGGCCATCGACCCAAAATTGAATTTGAAAATTTTGAATGATTGGGTCATCGACCTGAAAATTGAATTTGAAAGACTGGGTCATCGACCCAAATTTTGAATTTGAAATGAATCACTTGGATGCTGGGTCGTCGACCCAAAAAGTTTTTGAAATTTTGAAAGTTTTTGAAATTTTGAAATTTTGAAATCGAACCTTGATGGATGAGCATGAAATGTGACTCAGACATTCTATACGACCGGTAAACAACGTGGGCGTAGCCCGCTACCGCAAAACAAAAAAAGAAAATAAAACCGTAAGTGTGCACGGGCTTTAATTCAAATATGGACTTGTCGAGGGTAGAAATGTAAAACGGCCGTTCTGGCGCCCAAAAAACGGCAAATGGGAATCACAAGGTCGTCGAACTTGGGACGGAGATATCGTATGGCATGGGCGTGCTCCCGAGGGCACATGGGAATCAAGATCACTTGGCATTGATTTTATGAGAACCAACGTTGGCTTCGCCCAGACACTAAACACAGACTGATTTTATGAGAACACTTAGACATCACACATCACTCTTGTTGGGAACATTCTGTCACTCTTCTCCTCGCCTCCTTTCTTTTCAGCGAGTATTCATCATATCTTGCCACCGCCTTCTTTCTTTTCAGCGGGCTTTTCATATTTTATGTTCCCAACACAAACCTACATCTATATGACTCGGCATCTTTGCCTAAACCGTTAAATAAAGCTCATTCCGAGACTTGACACTACTCATCTGAACCTATATCCTCAACCTAGCCTACGTCGAGTGCTAAGACTGAGAAGACTCCTAAGACTGACTCACAGGCGACAGGTGCGCGGAAACGGTTGGGTTCAAAGGCACACTCGGGTTCAGCCTTAGAAGGGAGGCTTGGTCCTCGCTTGAGTGTAAAAGATAGGTTGGGCCCTCGGGAGGAAATGACGATTCCTCCTAAGAAGCGCGCTAGACAGAACACAACTACCCCTCCCCCACAGGAGCCTCGGTCACGTGACCCAAAAGGCAAAGGGAAAAAGAAGATGTAGGAGCCTTTGACTCCAAATATATTATTTGATACTACTACTTATTATTTGTTGCTAGTTGTTTTCTCTTTTTTTTTTTTCTTTTGAAGGATGCAATGGGCATCGCCCGATCTTTAAAAGGACTTACTATCTATTAAAAGTTCCGTTTCTGCATAAAATTTCATTTTATTCAAGGAAGGGTCGGTTGTACTCTTTTAAAGAGCTGCCTACGTATCTGTTGTCAACAGAATCAAACCGAGCTCGTAGTTCCACAAAACAAACGCGCTACAATCATCAAAAAGCAGCGAAGCAAAAGTGTCGCGGCCTAGACTCGCTCACGAGCACTGCAATTCAAAATTTTATTTTATGACATTGAGAGTGAGTTCTAAGGATAGTATTTCTTCAGTTGATCCAAATTCGTCGGATTCGCAAAGTCATTTCCATCTAGATCCGCGTCCCGATCGCCCCTCCCGATAATATCTTCTTTACCAGATAAGGACCGGCCCAATTCGGCTTGAATTTTCCCCTCGGGTCAATTGGTAGTAAAGCGCGAACGGACTTTAGGACTAAATCCCCATCTTTTATTCCTCGAGGTTTCACCTTTTTGTTAAATGCTCTTTGTATTCTTTTCTGATAGAGTTGAACATGGTGTAATGCATTTAACCGTCGCTCGTCGAGCATGACCAAGGAATCATACCTGGCTTGCAGCCAGTCAGCTTCAGGGACCTGACTTTCTAACAGGATCCTTAAAGAAGGTACCTCTAATTCGACAGGTTGAACTGCTTCCATCCCATATGTCAAATAGAACGGAGTTGCTCCAGTGGCTGTGCGAATAGACGTTCTGTATCCCCACAGTGTGAACGGTATCTTTTCTGGCCACTCGCGATAATTGTCGGTCATCTTTCTGAGAATCACAGTGATTGTCTTGTTGGCGGCTTCCACCGCCCCATTTGTTTGAGGTCGATAAGGTGACGACTTGTGGTGTTTGATTTTATACTTTTCAAGTATTACGGCAGTTTCAGCCTGGAAGTGAGTGCCATGGTCGCTAATGAGCTCATGCGGCACACCATATCTACAAATGATTTCATTCTGAATGAACTTTGCTACCTGCTTCGCCTGTAGAACTTTGTATGATTTCACTTCTACCCACTTCGTGAAGTAATCGATGGCGACTAGCATGAAACAATGCCCACCTGTTCCGGATGGGTTGACCTTTCCAATAATGTCGATTCCCCATGTTGAGAAAGGCCATGGTGATGTCAAAGTATATAACAGTGAAGGCGGCACATGCTGTATGTTTGCGAAGATTTGGCAATTGTGGCAATGTTTGACATATTGGCGACAATCTGTCTCCATCGTTGTCCAATAATACCCTAATCTCATGATTTTACGAACCAGCATATGGGCATTCATGTGTGGGCCACACTCTCCGTCATGGACTTCTTCCATGACTCTTTCCGCAGTTGGTGAGTCTATGCATCGCAAGAGGATATTTTGCGCAGTCTTCTTGTACAATTGTCCGTCATTGGTTCTAACGAACTGAGCGGCTAGCATTCGAATAGCGCGCTTTCCACGGTTATCCATGTCGGGTGGATACTCTCCTGATTCTTTAAATTTCAGAATAGCGTGATACCAGGGTTCGGCCTCGGTTTCTTCTGTGTCTCCGATTACATTAACATAAGCAGGTGATGATCTTCGTTCGACACATATCGGCATAGTATCCATATGATCGGTATGTTGATCGGAGCGACTAGTTTTGATAGTGCATCAAAAACTGGTTTTCGTCTGCGGGGAGGTGCACGTACTTGACCTCGGCGAACAACTTTTCTAGTTCTTCGATTTTTGCTTGGTACGGAGCCAAGCTATCACTTCGGGTTTTCCACGTCCCGGCCACTTGATTGATCACTAGTGATGAGTCCCCATGTACTACAAGCTTTTTGATGCCTAACTCGAGAGCACTGTGCAAACCGAGTAGGCATGCTTCATATTCAGCCGCGTTATTAGTGACGTTAAAGTCCAACTTGATCGAAATAGGAACATGTTCACCTTCCGGTGAAATGAGTAGAACTCCTATCCCGTATCCCCTATAGTTCGATGCTCCATCGAAATAGAGGTCCCACGTATCATTGTCTATGTGAACGATATCTTCGTCGGAAACGACCATGTATCCACACCTCGATTTCTTCTATCGGGTTATCGCGGAAGTCTGCAAACCGCCTTCCCTTTATCACTTTCGGTACATATTTCAGGTCGAACTCGGAAAGCATTAAAGTCCATCTTGACACTCTGCCGTTCAGAACTGGCTTTTCAAACAAGTATTTGATAGGGTCCATCTTCGAGTGGATGCAGACACTATGACTGAGCATGTAGTGCCGTAACTTCTTTGTCGCCCATACTAAAGCCAAACATGTCTTTTCGAGTTGAGTATACTTGATTTCATACTCCAAGAACTTTTTACTAATGTAGTAAATCGCTCTTTCCTCTTTATCGATATGTCAGTGCCGATTTGCCCCCATTGCTGTATCCGTGACTGTAAGATACAACAAAAGGGGTAACCCAGCCGTTGGTGGGCTAAGCACGGGAGGGGAAGATAGTATTTCTTTGATCTTATCGAACGCAGCTTGGCAGTGATCATCCCATACGACGTGTTCCCCGACCTTCAATTTCTTGAAAATTGGCTCGCATATCATAGTTAGCTTTGCCACGAACCGACTTATATATTGGATTCTTCCCAGGAAACCTCGAATTTCCTTCTCGGTTTTCGGGTGAGGCATTTCCATTATGGCCTTTATTTTCGATGGGTCCACTTCGATGCCACGGTGGCTAACGATGTGACCCAACAGTTTGCCTGATGTGACTCCGAATGCGCATTTTTGTGGATTCAACCTCATGTTATACTTGCGCAATCGTTCGAAGAATTTGCGTAGTGTACCAAGGTGGCCATCACGCTCCTTTGACTTGACAATCATGTCATCGACATAAACCTCGACCTCCTTGTGCATCAAATCATGTAACAATGTTGTCGCGGTCCTCTGGTATGTAGCCCCTGCGTTTATCAACCCAAAAGGCATTACGGTGTAGCAATAGGTTCCCCATTGCGTTCTGAACGCAGTCTTATGCATATCTTCTTTCGCCATCTTGATCTGATTATAACCGGCGTATCCATCCATAAAGGATAGTAACGCGTGTTTCGCCGTGTTGTCAACCAGGATGTCGATGTGGGGTAATGGGAAATCGTCCTTCGGACTTGCCTTGTTTAAATCCCGGAAGTCGACACAAACCCGAACTTTGCCATCTTTCTTGGGCATTGGAACGACGTTAGCCACCCAGTCCGAGTATTCTGACACCTTGATGAACCCAGCTTTGAGTTGCTTGTCGATTTCTTCCTTGACTTTCAAAGACCAATCTGTGTGCATTTTGCGTAGTTTCTGCTTGACTGGCTTATACCCCGGCTTGATTGGGATCCTGTGCTCTGCAATTTCCCTATCAATGCCTGGCATGTCTTTGTAGGACCATGCGAAAACATCTTTGAACTCATGCAACAAATCAATGAACCCCTGTCTTTCGGTGGGACTTAAAGTAGTTCCTATTTTAAGCTCCTGTGGTTCTAAGGTTGTACCCACATTGATGGTTTCGGTATCTTCGATGATCGAAGTTTTCTGTTCGTACTCTTCCAATCCTTTTATCAGCTGCAGAGGTGGTTCCACTTCTTCTTCTCCTTCTTCTTCGACCAACTGTTCATCCTCGACCTCAGTCTCAATGTCATTATTAAAACAATCATTTTCAAAGTTTGAATTGCAATGTAAGTAAGACAAGTCGTAAGC
This sequence comes from Silene latifolia, assembly GCF_048544455.1. Classification (NCBI taxonomy): domain Eukaryota; kingdom Viridiplantae; phylum Streptophyta; class Magnoliopsida; order Caryophyllales; family Caryophyllaceae; genus Silene; species Silene latifolia. Next base: position 28,168,358 of record NC_133538.1, read on the forward strand.
AAACTGGTTCATATTATTATTGATTTGAAATTGCGCGAAATGCGCTAACATTTGAGCCAACTGATCAGAACTCAGTGGCGAGATAGGGGTATTCGGGACAGGCCCCGGAATACCACCATTAGGAAAAGGTGCATAGGAAGGGAAAGCTAGGGAGGGGTATTTTCAACACCGACTCCTTAGACTCAATCTTAGGACCTATCTCGGACTCGGACTCCGACTCAGACTCAGACTCAGAATCGGTAACATAATTTGGCTTGAACATCTCTCCTTCTCCCGTTGTCAACTTGAAAAGAAGTCCTTTGTTGTCAGTCCACTTGATTGTTTTCCGCCATCCCGTGTTGGTCCTAAGAGGATCCACATCGGTGATGAGGGTAGATGGGTCGAACCGCTCGCTTCTCAGGATCATGCTTACCAAATCTTCGTTTGGTATTGGTGATTTCTTCTCTTCACCGAAAAGGAGACCCATAGCTTTCTCGTCATTTATTGGATCCGGTTTGGTTTCTAATGGCATCACGGTCAGAATGTCTTCAGGGATGTAGTAGCAATCTTGGAATACTTCGATTCCTGGGACCATAAGGTTCTTCTTTGGGTCAAAGATAGGTTCGGGGAAGTCCATGCAAGGGAGTTCTTCCCCAGCTCTCACGAAGTGACCGTTTAGAGTTAGGTGATACGGTCCCAATTTAATATCTCGATCTTCGATCGTTCTTCCCCTCTTTTCCCGTAGATCTTTCTCAGTGGGCTCATATCCAAGCCCGAAGGTTACTCCTTTGGCTACGGGTGGTTTCAACTCGAAAGCCTCCTCCTTTCTAGGATATAATGAGAAACCGAAGTACTTCCCAGTCTTGAGAATTACCTCGCAGACATGGCTTCCCGTATATAGATCCATATTTTCGAGTTCATTTCGATCATGTTGACAATCTCGAAACCGCATGCGTCATTGGTAGCTTCGACCCTTACCTCGGAAGTAATGTCTCCCCGCTACGGATGGTGGCGTGGCGTCAATGGTGACGGTTTTGCCATTGAGTGGGACCTTGATTTTTCGATGCGGCGTCGATGTTACGGCCTTCGCAAAGATGGATCCGGGGCCTTCCCAACAATAAGTTGAAGGATGAGCATATGTCAATCACTTGGCAACTTATTTTCTTTTCCACTTGCCCAGTCTGTACTACCAGGTCGACAAGTCCACTCACTCAACGCACAGTGCCGTCGAATGCCCGAACCGTCTGCGTCGTGGGGATGAAGTCATTCTTCTCCAAGCCCAGAATGTGCGCCGTTTTCAGAGGGAGTACGTTGACGGCCGATCCGTCGTCAACCAAAGTCATAGGGATATGCTTGTTGAGACACACGGTAGCAATATAGAGGGCCAGGTTATGTCGAGGCCCGAACGGTGGCGGATCTTCGTCGAGAATGTCACACCGTTGGTAATCTGAGGCCGATTCTGGGCGATGTGAGTGACCATGTCCGCAGGAGTAGTATTCGACGACACGGTCATGTTCATCAAAGCTTGTAACAAAGCTTGACGATGTTCGAAAGAGCTCAGGATAAGTTGCCAGATAGATACGTCGGCCTTAGTCTTTTGGAGTTGCTTGATGAGGGAAGCCTCGGAGGTCGACCCTTCACCAAGAACTTCGACCACTGCCGGCTCCTTTTGAGGTGCCTTACTCGGGATATCCTTAGCTTTCTCCACACGATATGGGCGTCCGGATCTAGTCAAATGGTTTGACTCTAGGGCATCTTGCCTCACCTTTAAGATTTCTTCTTAGGTGTGAGGAATTGTCGCACCCTTGACGAGGTAAACATCATCCTCGTCATCGGCCCAAACGCCATTGATCTCATTGCCGCTTCGGAGTATGTAAGGAGTACAATCAACAACAAAATCCCCGAATGTAATCTCGTTTCTCGAGCTTGGTAGGAATTCGGAGCAATCTACGAATATTCTTACGACGAACACCCCTTTTAGACGACATGGGCGGATCAAGTGAGAGTAATCGACACTATCTTCGGTAGAGACAAAGTTAGTGTGGTCGCCAAACGGATTGGTGACGTTCTTGGGCTTTATGGCCGGGATTGGGAGCGTTCCGTTCTCAATCATATCTTGAATTTCGTGCTTTAGTCTAAAGCACCTTTCAGTATCGTGTCCTTTCCCTTGATGAAAGGCACAGTAGGCATTCGGTTTGTACCATTTGCCTTGTTGTTCAGTAGGTGGGTCCGGAGTTGGACCAATGGGCTTCAACTTTCCTTGGGCCATGAGCCTTTGGAGAGCATAGGCGTAAGTGCACCCGATATCGGTGAATACCCTCGGAGCTTGGCGCGGAGGCCTTTTTGACTGTCCATCTAAGAGATTGACAGGTTTCAACAAAGTGGGCATTGCGGGTGCTTTTGCTTTAGATGACGAAGCCCCTTGGTATCCCTTTGGCTTCTCGGCTTCAGCAATTCGGACATCGTCCTCTACCTTTATCCCGATCCTTATCAATTCTTTGAAAGAACCAAAATTCTGGTATTTCGAGCATTACGAAAACCGGTCGTAAATTCTTCACGAACTTATCTACCATTTCGACTTCATCGGGCTTCTTAGCTAGCTTCACGCTTTCAGCGCGCCATCTTGCGAGGAATTCAAGAAAACCCTCCTTCTCCTTTTGTGTCATAACCTCCAAAGTTCTTATGTTGGTTTGAATCTCAACATTGTCGATAGTGCTTACGAACTCCACCGTAATATCTTCGAAAGTGGGGAAGTTCTTGAGGTCAAGATTATAGAACCAAGCCTTTGGGTGTTCACCCGAGAGATTGGGCGAAAATTTCGTAGAGCATATCGCGGTACTCCCTTCGGTGCTAAGTACCCTTTATAGGCCTTAACATGGTGGATGGATCTTCGTGCCCTTGAACTTTGGGATGTCGGTGAGTACCATGTTCGTGGGCAACTTATCCTGAACTGGGGCATAGGCCCTAGCATTCTCATAGTGAATGTTCTTCCCCTGGGAGAGCTTTAAACGGTCCTCAATGAACTTGAACCGTTTCTCCAAATCGATCGAGTGGGGGGTAGATGAAGCGGAGTCTTCACCTAGCTTGGATTCGATTGCATCCATTCGGGTCATCATGAGGTTCACGGCCTCAGTAAGCTTGTTAACAGCATCTTCCATTGCTTGACGTCGGGTTTTGGGCGGCCTTTCTACAAGAAAACCCCGTACTGAGTCAATATTTTAAGTAAGAGCCCCTGCACACTTAAGGACACGACCCTAACTCGACTTGAACAAAGACTCGACTTGAGATTGACTAACCAAAGGTTCAACTCACGGTTTGATTTAGACATCGGTTCATTTTAGACTCGACAAAACGACATGACTCAAACTGTCATAACTCGATTCTAAACTGGACTTGGTGTGACTAAACCCGTGATTGGGCTAGCATAGCCCATGGGTTCGAGTGAAACGTCCATAGGGCCTAGCTTGGACGTTTTTTTGTGGACTATTCTAGACCAACAGGTCGACCAACATGACTCAAAGCCCAAGAGGTGAGCTTGGGTGACCCAACAAGATCGTGTTCTAGACTCTTGAAACAAACCCGGCCTAACACGGCCATGACCCGGACACGACTCGACGCATTTCATGCTTGGTTGGGGTTCGAGAAACATTTTGGATTGATTTTGAAAAACGAATGATCGATTTGAAAAAATGAGATTTGAAATGGGCAGCATGCCGGCTATAAAAGCTTGTTTTGGGCCGAAATTCTAGTCCTATTTGGGCAGCATTCCGCGTTTTGAAAATCATGCTAGGTTTGAAAGTAAGTTGTTCAAAAGTTCGGTTTTGAAAAGGACTTGGAATTTTCGAAAAAAGGACTCGGGAAAACACATTGCACATTGTCATTCTCATGTTATAAGGATGTATGCTCCTAGACATCTCTAAGTCTCGGCAAGTCTTCTATAAGAAGGTCTATGCCCTCCATCCTTTTGCGGTCTTATAGAGCAAGGTGTCTTAAGGTAAAGTACCTAGAAGATCGTCCCCACCCTCAAGAACCACGCGAGGCGGAGTGGAAGCGAGCAATGTGCAGCTTCCTGGCATAGTGGGACGTCGCCCCCCACGCATCACGAAGAAACGCTGGGACGGCCCGGGAAAGTCCTTAAGGGTTTATGCATGAATCGTAGCACTATGAGTAATGTTTTACTTTCCAACACTTTCTTTTCAAGTTTCACCTCGGAGGAAAAGACCCTAGAAACACAGTGTAACTAGTCCTCTTTTCCCCAGCGGAGTCGCCAAACTGTGGACAAGGCCCTCGGGAACTGCGTCCGAGGGATCCACACCCGGCATAATCGACTCGAGGTTCTTTCGAATCGAATTAAGACCAATTAGAGTCGCCACCAAGTTTTTTGGGAACTTGGAACCGTTCAAGTCAACTTTACACCTTTCATCGAAAAGCATAAAGCCAATCGACTACGAGTGATTAAAGATAAAGACTTGTACCCTATATCACTCGATTTGAATGACTCTCGTAATCCAATGGTATTTAGACGGATCCACAAACCATAGATCTTTGAGTAAGGGGTGAGGGTACGTGTTGGGAAGCCCATAAGGACACCCAACCCCACCCGTCGATAACGGCCTCTACTAAGTCAAGTGTCGGATTTCAAACAAGGTCATAGCTACGTACGATGTATGATATGCAAACGTTGTTTTAACCCTATCATGTGACAACAATTTCTATGTCGTTTTAGATGCAACTAAACTAACTTTGTCAAAGTTGTAATTTAGCATGTGGGTTGATTGATCTAGCAACATACACAACAAATCAAGCAAGGCTTAAGGGGGAATGGGGGAGCCGTTGGGATCTACCTATTACAAACCAGGCATTTCATGCCGACGCAACGATAAATTAAAGATACAACTCGATCTAAATACAACGCTATACACACGACGCAATACACGACACAAAACACACGGCCATTGGGCCTTGAAAACCGTGCACATGAGGGTGGCCCACGGCTCACATGACCCACGGTCCTTGGGTCACTCCTCGTAATGCGTGCTCGCACTTAATCTCATCGAATTAGACATAAGGCTACGCACCAAAGCATGCATTAGCATAAACCGGGCCATGTTGCTTTAAACAACATGCGGTTTACTACGCTCCTACAAGCATTGGGGAACAACCGTCTAACCAAACAAGACCAAGGTTTTTGAAGAGGTTTTGACTCAAAAGAAGTAAAACAAACTCGAAAATTACAACTCAATAAACAACGATAAATTACAAGCTAACAAACGACAAAGAACGAAAGGTAAGAAATAAAGCGAGACAAAGAAAGACGTGGCTAACCCCACGGCCTAAAGCCACGGCCAAGATAAAGCCAACCTAGTTCCTAAGTTAGATTCATTGGTTAGATCGAATGATTGCGAAAAGGGATAGGAAACAAGTTAGAAAACGAGTTAAAAACGATGTCGATTGATTGTCGCGCAAGGGTGCATTCTACACGGCCTAAAGGGTCTAATTAGGTCAAATTCGCTAATTAATTTAACTCATCGAGTGTCAATAAGAAGGTGCTAATCACGCACTCTTATACTAGCGAGAAATTAGGTGAAAGAGAGAGATGCATTCAATTAATTACAGAATCGTCGATTGATTTTATAACTTACGTCGAAGCCACCTATCGTGTCTAATTAGGTTATTAAATTAAATTAAAGTCATCTAAATACGTCATAGGTTAACAACCAGAGGTTAAACTAACATGCAACGGGTCCTAGGGTCCATCGATTTGGCCGAAACAAAAGGGGGTCGAAAACGAAGAACAAAGTTAGATAATTGTTTTATTTATGCCCTACCTTGAACACGAGGATATGTAAATGAGACGGGGGTGTACGACCGACAGATGTAGCGGTTTCTTTTCCCATCTCAAGTCAACGCGGGTGTTCACAGTGGTACTTTAACTCATACTCGGACTAACTAGTTTCATAGTTAATTTAAAACAATCGATAAACAAGCGAAAAAACAAACAAAAAAAGACAATAAAAAAGGCATAAAAAAACGAAATAAAAAGAGAAAAGAGAAGGGGATTTGATGCACCCTCAACCTACATGTATCGTTGACACCGTCTTAGGTCGTAATCGATGGTAGATTTTATCTCGAGAGGCCGTCGTCGACGAAGAACAAAGCAAACACGGGTTTTGGAAAGTTTCTGGACAACGATTTTAAAACAGTGATATCTCCCTCGTTTCACGACGAAAATTCGATTCGAAAGATGTTTTGGAAACTAGAAAGAGAGGAGAACAAGGATCTTAAAGCAACCCCTGCTCGTTTTGGGTTATTGGGCACGAAAAACGAGCACAAACAGAACTGGACAGACAAGAAGAAACCGAAAAAGAGTGTTATTTCACTCTGTTTTTCGAGGGATTTCGTGTACTCTCAAGGGCAATTTGGCTCGTAATTCTTTGTCTAATGTGTATATGGATGTTATGTGGTTAATTAGGAACAAGAAACTCGAGTTTTTATGGAGGTTTGATGGAGGAACGAACCGCTTTTCGAAGAGGACACACAAACAGTTTCAGTTTGTGTGTCGGTTTTGTTTAGGGTTTTTGAAGGATGTTTAGGGTTTGTTTCTGAGGTTTAAAGCTTGTATGTGATGCTTGGATGTGTGGAGAACTTAGAGGAATGAATGTATGGTGAAGGGGTGGTATTTATAGGGAGTTAAAGTAGGTTAAAAGGGAGGAAGGGCAAATCGGGCTAGCTCACGGATGGCTGCTGTCCATCGATTTTTGTGAGGGTTTGAGGAGGGTTTTCTTGGTGATTAAGCTAGGATAATATGGGTAGGATACTAGGGTATGGGTTAGGGTTAATGGGTACGGGTCTTGGTAGTGTTTGGAGCGGGTTTGGGCTCGCGAATTGAGCTGCAAAACAGGGCATACGGGATTGGGTTGCGGGCTGCTTGTGAGGGGTTTGGGACGAGAATTTGGGCTGCTTGTGAGGGGGTTCGAACATGGGTTGATGGGTATTGGTCTAGGTGGGTTAATGTACTCGAGATTCGTGCCAATTCGCAAAGGAAACGGGCTTAAAAACCGAGCTAAAATCGAGCTCAAAACACACGGTTAAAAACGAGTTCTTCGCTTTTAAAATCGATTTTTCAAATCAATTAATAAATTAAAATAAATGACTTTTCAAATCAAATATACTCATAAAATGATTTTTCAAATCAATTATTTATTTTATTTTCAATAAAATAAACTTGGGAAAATAAATTCAAAATAAAATAAAATAAATTGAATTTACCTAAAAAAACCATAATTTAAATATCATTCAAATTAACAAAATGAACTCACTAAAAAACATTAAATTAAATATCATTTAAAAATAATAAAATGAATTCCCTTTAAAAAAACATTAATTTAAATATCATTTAAATTAATAAAATACTTCATCGACGACGCCCATTCTACCTCGTAAAGCGAGCTCCAAATAATGACAATGACAACTAAAGAATACATGTGTCCTATCATCATCGGGTGTTTGTCGGGTTCTCTATAAATTCCAATATCGACGGATACGGGTATCTACACACGCATCAAGTGTATCATGGGAAAGTGAAATACTGTAACATGGTGAAAATGAATCGTCAACACAAGGGTATATAATCTTAAGGAAATATTGTTTGCTACATAAAAACAATGTCTAAAGAGAAGCAAAATATTGTTTTATCCAGATACAAAACGATTGACATTAATTCAAGTTTAATAAAAATTCAAACATCATCTAATTAACTTTAGACTTCCCCTGTGATTTGGATGATTTTAAAAGTATCTTTGAAATTTTGTGCCGGGCTTGAATATTTTCCCATTTTTGTCTGTAACACCCCCATTTATTTAGGAGCCTTTAGCTAGACATTCCCAAATAAATAAGACTGTTACCATCTCGGTTTCCCGAGGTAGTGAATAACAAAGTCCAACTCACCAAAGTACTTTAAATTAAAACTTTAATGATTACATGTTTATTACAACTTAACCAACTAAAACTTAATATAAAATAATTACAACTCGCAGCGGAAATAAATAAAGTGTTAAAACTTTCTATGTGGTCTAGACTTCTAGGTAGGTTGTCCAAGTCCTCACGCATTCCCATAAGCTCCCAAGTCAGCTAATCTTTAGTACCTGTCAAATCTGCTCCCCATTATGGTTCACCGCAGGTGTTCACGAATACACAGTCAACCGCGAGGTTGAGTAGGAATAAATACTAACAACAAAAACATACGATAAATAATCCAATTTCCTGTTTCATTGCACAACCCCCTGATAACGTGCTCCTTTCTTTTACTTACTCATTACACTAATCATCCCGCCAATCCCTGGCCGGGGCAGCCTCAACCCGAAGGTGAGTAAACACACTCTACATTACCAAAAGGTAATGTCTGCCTCAACATATAGTTGAGTAAATATCCACCAGATGGCCTGCACACCAATCTAGGGTTTGCCTCGAGTAAATACGATAAAATATCGTCTGCCAGAATAAATCTGAAATACGTCACCCGAAGGCTCTTACACGACGTCTGCCAATATAGCCTCAATAATAATCTACATCACCACGAAGGGATGTCGCGATGTAAACCAAATAACCAATGCAATAACAGTAACTCCATCATAACTAATCCAACCAACATTTGCAATATAATTCTCCCCTCCAACAATTTCAATGATATCAACCCACACAATTCTCATATGATCAATTCACTTTAATATAAATCATCCAACAAACATTATCGAGTAAAAGTTGAGTAGGATTTATCCCTACCTGATAAGCGATTCCAAATAAGCAGCTCAAGCAATCCAAATAAATAAAGCAATCCGATTATAATTCTTCACAATCATCACCTAACATAAAATATTATAATTCAATTATTTATTTATTATTACTTTTCATTTTTAATTATAAATTATATTCATTATTCAAATTGATTACTTATTATTATTATTTAATTATTAAAGGTTACGATATTAAAAACCCGCTTACAAAATAAACCCGAGTCACCCTAGTCAAAACCCGTCACAAGCAAATAAGTCAAACCATAACTAATACCCATAAACAAAACTCCACAAACACCCAAGTATCCCTGTGAAAAAACCCACGACACAAACCACACACAACCCGTCGAAACCGTGTTCAACACCTCCCCATAAACACGCCCAAAAACGCCACCACGACCACCTCCTAGCCCACACCACGACGAGCACTCACGACCAAAACCACTAGCCAACCCGCCACCAACAGCCCACAAACACCCTGCCCTAACAACCCTCTTCAAACCGTCACAACCAACACCACTCCCTCACTCACCATCTTACACCATCACCACGACCACTACAGCAACTCCCACACCCAACGGCCACCACTATTGTCATCTGTGGTCTATTATGGTTCTAATGGTACCCTCCATGCCCACTCACGGTCAGAAACACGGCTATAGTGCGCTTCTAAAAACAGCCGCGTCAAATCCTCTGTTTTCGCGTTTTCCGGCCACCACCCGCAAAAACCAACACCTGCCGCCACGCCAACACCAACAACATGGTCGACTACCTCCCCCCATCACAACCCTACCATGCCCAGGTCAAGACTCGGCCAATTAGGGGTTCAATTACCCACTACAAATACCCACGACCTAACCCGCAACACCCCCTGACCAGCCACCTTTAGCCGCCTGCCACCGCCACCCTAAGCTATCCCCGACACCACCACTACACCTATTCCAACCCTTATAACCCCACGAACCACCTCCCAAAGTTGGTCTCATTCCGTCAAGGTTTGGGTCAGTTTCTAAGTGTCTAAAGATCGTCTGACAATCAGCTGTATAAGAAAATAAAACAAGATTAGAAATTGTTACCTATTAATTATCGCTTTCTAATTCCGTCTCCAAAAGCTCCTCCTCTTAATTTGTGATTTATTTCTCAGATTTAATAGGGTATATATAGGGTAGGATTATAGAGAAAGCGAGGTCAATTAGGAAACTATATAATTTACCTTATTCTAATTAGTATAGGAATTATCATTATTATAATTATCACTATATTATTATTATCACAATTATATTATTATTATTACATATATCATAGGTAGGATTCCCTTATTTTATCTTTACTAATTTATTATTGTCATAAATTATTATTAGTAATAATATAATTACTACCTTTCCATATTATATTATAATTATTTTCCGATGCAAATCCCGATTACACTCTAACCTTATTATACTAAATTTCAGTCCAATTACTTGATGTCACATGGTCCAATACTCAATTATTAGGTAAGCCCAATTCCCGACTTGTTTTACTTATTTTATTATTTAATTATCGTCTTATTTGTAATTCATTATTAGAAATGCCTTTAATTAATTATTAAATTACATAAACTATTCTCATAACTTATCATTAAAATACGGGGTATTACATTGTCTTTTCCGGCTATGAAATGACCGACCTTCTTCATAACTTGATCACTATGGTTGTTCATATCAGTTAGTAGAAGGGACGCAGCCAGTTCGATAATCAAAAAACATGTGAGCCATGGTGAAAATGTCGGACTCTTCATTATTAGGGGTAGGGTGAGTCCAATCAAATTTAATGAAACGATGATTAAAACCCGTAATGTCTCTTCCTCGTCTCTCAAAACCTTTAGAGTCCAAATAGTCACTCATAGCGGAGACCTATAAGTAATGTAGTATTTAAGACACTTTGCAAATGTCAAGGACAGACATTAAAATAAATATAGGCGTAATACTTACTAGTATGGAAGACGCTTTGAAAATGCGGGAGTTGTCGGGGTCGGTGTATTTCTGGTTGTCAAGGATGTCCACAGATCTTGCCTTGAAGTTGATACAAGCACATGCTAGATGGTCGCCTATGTTGATTGGTATGAAAATAAAATTTGCACACAAGTTGATAGTGCTGCCACAATCGCCAACATAGTTGTCCCAAGCTTTAAAAAGCAAGTCAGAGTTGTTATCGCTAGGGGTGGGCTGAGAAGGTGTATCCATAAGTTGCATGAGAATGTCCTGCAAAGTAGTAAATGTAAATGCTTAAACATAATTTTCAATAATATTCTTGAAGTTATAAAGTCTATCACTGAAGTTACAGGAATGTCGCTTAAAGTTAGAAAATGATACTGAGGTTATAGTACTTCTAACAACAGTTATGAAGTAAGAAGTGCAGTTATAGTTACAAAGTGCATCACTGAAATTACTTAATTTTCATATGAAATTACAAAATCATAAATGGAAAAAAAGTTACATTAGCTCCAACAATAAAGTTTTAAAGTTGCGTACTAAATTTACAGAATTAATAACTAAAATTGAAGAACACGACATGAGAATTAACAAATACTAAAACAGAATTACGGTAGTACCGTGTGCCCTAGGCCAAAGAAAGCCATCGTTGAAACTGTGTTGTCCTCTGACTCTAGCCTGTTTAGCAACATTGCCCAGCACTCAATCACAGAGGACGACATTATTCTATCAAGTAGCATAGAAAGAATGTCTTTCCTTTGGAGCATAGCATTGGGTCCGTAGTGAGCTGCGTCATCTCTAAGATTAAGAAAAAATAATTATATTAACGGTTAAAGTTCATTAGCTAAGAAAATATTCATTTTAAGAGTGACAGTTAACTTACGAGTTTGGCAAGGGGTGGTCGTCTTGGAAAAAGTAGTCAGCCACGTGTTTCCTCACATCTTTCACGTTCTTGAATAATGTTAGGTTATTCCATATGAAATTAGAGACGACGGTCAAGCCAATACCAGTGACCTGCCCACAATAGAGGGAACAACCAAGGCCATCACCCTTACCGCGATGTCGGCTACTGATAGGTGAAAGCGGTTCACGAACAGAGGGGTTCGCCACAGGATTCGTGAAGACAATTGGCGAAGCGGTCTCAGACGTACAGGAACGACGGCGTTTATAAACAACATTGCAGTTGCCATCATCATCAATACTCCTCTTGGGGACAGCTTCCCCACCATCAATAACAGCATCCACAGAATCAACGACCTCCCCATTACGGATTACATGGGTACCACCATCTTCAGGGGCAACATTATCCATCATCATTGGATTCTCAAGCTGAGTTTTTCGAATGGACTCATCTATTTCAACAGCAGTATAACCAGCCTCCTCTAGAAATGCACGTGCAAACTGTTCAGTTGACCGATTATGTGCTACGTCCCCCTCAGGACCCTGAATGACAACTTTGTTGGCTAACAAATATCATTGACTTCAGTCGTGCTATATAACACCCCGCTGTCAGGAATTGCGTCAGGGGGAGTTTGAACATTTGCTGATGGCACTTCATCAGTGTCTAAATGCACGACATCAAGATCAGAAGGACCTTCACCCGCCAATACATCTACCTCCACTGAACCTTTTTGAAGGTCAAAAAGAACTTCACTTACTAGCCTCTTCGCACGACATTTCACGGAAATTTGTTGAGTAGGAGGGTCCCCCTCTTCAACTTCTGCAACTTCAGGCTCATATTGTTCGTCAGACATCTACATTAAAAAGAATTGAGAGAATTAGAACAAATAACCAGAAAAAAAATATAGACATTGTGCACTAAGAAAAGAAAAATATTGAATTTAAACAGTCAATATTAGTATAGTTAAACAGCAGCTCAAATGAAGTTACAAATTAAAAAAATGCAGTTACAAAGTATTGGACTGAAGTTACAAGATGTTTCAAAGTATCATATCATGGTCTTAATCTGGGTTAAAATTACACCAAAGCTAAAATGAAATTTCAAACAAAAAGACTGCAATTACAAAGTGTCCTATCATGGTTTTAATCTGGGTCAATTTTAGGATCTACTTGAGACTGCAAATATCTTAATCTGGGTTAAAGTTACAAACAGTATGACTAAAGTTACAAAATCAATCGCTTAAGTTACAAAGTTAATGGAGTACTTGACTGATTTCAGGGTATAATTTTGGGTTAAGGTTACACAAAATCTAGGTTAAAGTTACAAACATGGTCGACTGAAGTTACAAAATCAAAGACTATGGTTCCAAAGGTAATGAACTATTGACTTATTTAGGCCATCTTTTTGGGTTAAAATTACAAACAAGGCTGACTGGGGTTACAAAATGAAAGACTAAAGTTTAACACTAATAAATTGTCAGATCTGGGTAAAAGTTACACAACAACTCAACTGAAATTACAAAATCACTGAATACAATTGATACAAAGTTTGACACTAATAAATTGTCAGATCTAGCAATTTAATAGACCAAAAGACAGCATCAACATAGCTAATGCAAAAAATAATGAAAATATAATCCAAAATCCGACAAAAAAACACAGATTTAGCAGAGAAAGGATCATGATAAGTTTAGTTCAACAAAAAAAATGACTAATACAGAAAAAGAAAAAGTAAATGAATTCAAATTACAATAAAGTAAAAATTATACAGAAAAAAAAACATCTACCTATCTCTATTAATCAGAGAAACAAATATAAGAACAAGGAATCAAGTAATTCAACAGCAAAAAAGGTTATTTAAGAAATTTCATCTTGCATAATACTTCAAAAAGCGAAAAAAGTAGACAATAAAGAAGTAGAATATCGTATCAGTGATAAAGGAGACGATGATGGAGACGATGATGCAAGTAATGAAGGAAATAAATGATGCAGAAGATGATGCTACATGAAGAATGTAGAAAACAGTATCAGTAACTGAATATTTGGGGATTTTTTCTTGCTCATAAACGGAATATGAACAAAGATGGAAATGAAGAATGTAGAATGTAGAAACTGTTTGTATTCTATGAAAATAGGGTTGAAAATGGGAAGGATGAGAGAGAGAAGAGTTAATCTGCATGTTTGAAAAACCGTGAATGACAACTGAATATTTTAATTGCATGCATAGGAAATTACAAAGTGCAATTATTAGTGTGGGAGAGAGTAAAACGTGTGGGACAAGGCAAATTAATCTCAACCATCCATCAAACTTAATCAAAGGGTCTATATTAAGACTTATGGAGTCAACCAAAAAACAAGGACTTACATGATCCTCTCTCTCTCTCTCTCTCTCTCTCTCTCTCTCTCTCTCTCTCTCTCTCTATATATATATATATATATATATATATATATATATACACACACACACACATATATATATGTATATATACATATATATATGTGTGTATACACACACACACACACACACACACACACATATATATATATATATACACACACACACACACATATATATATATATATATATATCAATATCAATCAATCAATCAACATATATACTTAAAAGAGGAACTTTTTGTTGGAATAAGTGTCCTCCGACAATAATGCGATCACAACTGTTGATCATATTGATCACATGTTTAAATCTCATTTTAAGAATACATGTGAGATGTAATATTTTACAGTCAACTTGTCCACACATATCGGTAATGATTGGCTGACTAGAGTTTGACATTACTGTCGTGCGACGGTGGTGATCAGTTGATCCCCTTAGGTCATACCTATAGGGAAATACTCTTAATTGATTATTTAATTAATCGTATGCCGATACGAGTTAATTAAATTGCTTAAAAATTGAAAGATGATTTTGTGAGTAAAATTAACGTGTCTTATTGTAATTCGATTATATTAGATACGGTCTAAGTAATTGAATTGTTTTATTACTTAGATAAAATTATTGTTTACGAAACAATTGAAACTGAATGAATGATTTATTATAAATACAAGACGTTGTGATTTATAATGAGTAAACCGTTTTGGTACAAGTAATTATGAATTACTAAGTCGATTTTGTACATGACGTATTTTTATTAATACGTTGATTTTTAACATGTTAAAAATACATTACAATTTCACATGTCTATTAACATGTCACATATGTCACAATTGACAAATGACAAAATAAAATGGACCATCCATTTTATGTTATAAGTACCGAAATGGTGGAGGGAGTATTATGTTTTAAATTGTGTTAATTGTTTGAGTGGAAAACAAAATGATTGCACCCCTTTTTGTAGCCATGCAAGTCTATTTTTCTTGGGAAGAAAATGAGCCCATGCATTGGCTCTCCTCCACCCTCCCAACCGGTTTTCAAGAGCATCATAGAGGGTTTTTCCTCTAATTTTATTTATTCACAATTTGACAATATTTTCTAGTGTAAGAAAATAGAAAATACTCTCTACATCTTATGTAAAATTAGAGAGTTAAAATCTCCAAAAAATCCTCCCTCTTGAACCGAAATTTCAAGAGCAAAAATAACATTTTGTGTCAAATTTAAGTATGATTAATATTATTACTAGATCAAATAATATTAGTTTTTATGAGTTTTCCTTGGGTATATGCTTTTGGGAGAGATTCTATACTTGAATCTTTGTTCATCCATTATTTGGAATGCTCAAGAACTAACAAGAAGGAGATCTTGTTGGTGCCCTTATAATCCGAAAATCATATGGTGAGAAAACGATTTCTTCACTTATCTATTTTAGTTTGCATGCATAAGATTTATAATTAATTTTATGACTAAATTAATTAGAACATATATGAATATGTTAAGTAATGAGATATAGATTTCTAACAAGTGGTATCAGAGCCTTAGGTTGTTTCCATGCAAATCGGTTATAGTTTTTCCGAGTTATACGATTAACAAATAAAACTTATAAATTTGTGTTTATTATGATATATCACCAAATTATTTATGCATATTAAATTTTCTGGTCATAAAATGTATTTAGGAAATTTTGGTTAATTTATGGATTTTTATTGTTCATTTTATATATTATTGGCATTAAATTGTGATTTTTGTGATAAAAATGTCAATTTTGGACGAAAAATAGCTAAAGTTCGATTTTTCCAGTGGTTTTTGGATATATTTTCACATATATTAAATTTAGATGACCTGTAAATTTTCATAATTTTTGGAGTTTTATGCTCGAAATATGGTTTTTCATGATAAAATCGAATTTAAATGGAAAAATAGGTTAATATGAGATAAATTTCGAATCTGCTCATTGATATTTAGTATGTTGTCACATGTAATTTTACGAGATGTGTGTAAAATAATAGGCTATAATTAAGTCTTTATGCATGATTTTTGAATTTTTGATGAAAAATAACATAAATAGTGACTTTAATTAGTGAATAATGGCTAAAACATACTTCATGACTAAGGAAAAACGTCACATGTTGCATTTTATCATATGTTTCAGATCTAAAATTGAAAAGTAATTAATATATTTTTCTCATTTTTTTATGATTATATTTGATAAATCCGATAAACCGCAACATTGTTTTTCTCGATAAATTTCGAAATTTTTAACCTAAGTTTTTGAACATTATGAGTTTCATGGTATTTTTCCAGAATGTTCATGAGTTTAAATTTCAAATTTCAAATTTATTTGAAATTTTTATGATTTATTTGGAGTTTATGGCATTTTATTGTGATTTTGAGTCCATTAATGAACAATTTTAAGAAATATAAGTTAATTATTGTCAATATGTTAGTGGAGACTAATTTGAGTCCTAAGTTGGTTAGGGTAATTAACTTGTGCATAAATATGATTTTATGTAATTTATTGTGATTTTAAAAGGTTGAATCACGCAAATCCGTAAAAACCGTTTAATATATGATATTGGTTCCTTAAAGGCGATTTAGCATAAAATTGGGCATGTTCATACATATTATAACGCTGCATTTTATTTATGATTGTCATAATTTTATTTTATGTAATTTTTGAATTATGTAATTTTACTTAGTATGGCCTTAGTTTTTAATTGGTATTACCCGAAATCTATGGGAATATCGATTCGGTTGTAATTTATTGTGATCTCGTATCACCGTTTTGTAATTTAATAGATTTATTTTATTTTAATTACAAATGTATAATAGGAAATTATGTAATTTGTTATGTAATTTATTTATTCCGGAGATCCTTGAAGACGGAGCCACTCAAGAGGGCGATCCATTAAAGACGTTTGGTTTCCGAATTTGTAATAGTTTATTAGATTTACTATTTTAGGAAGGCCATACTAGGATTTTATTTATGCTTTGCATTTTATTTTATATGTTGCATGCATCGCTAAATCGCCATAACTAAAAAACATGCATTTTCATTTTAGTCGAGTATATCGACCGTGTCAATTACAATTATCGTAGTTCACCGCTTTAGTTAACTTAAAACGTGATAGATAATAAATTGACATGACCTCTCGCTAAATAAACAATTGAGACTTAGCCTTACCAAAATGTAGAAACCATGAAAACCTATTTCATGAGGGAGTGCACTCGGCCACACCGGGGTACAAACCTTGTTCTGTAGGGGAAGTGGGTGATAAATGTCTATCCACCGAATTTATGTTAATGAAGGGTATTTCGGCACACCGTGCCCTAAGTTGATATGAGTTTGGATCATGGACACATTTATTCGAAATTTGGGTTGAACTCAACGAAAGTATTCACGACGATTTCCGGATGTGTTTCGGGCTAAAGATAAATATTAATGTAATTTTATCGACCAAGAGTTCTAAAAGTAGAATCGATTAAAGAGTTAATCTACCGAGTTATATTAATAAAGGGTATTTTGGCACACCGTGCCCCAAGTTAATATGAATTTGGATCTTGGAATCATTTATAATAGTTGGGTAGAGGTCACTATGTAAATGTTTTACTTGTTATTTACAAGTATTAATAAAACGATAAATGTTAAGTTTTCCACTATTCCGTTATCATATTGCTCTATTTCTTTACCGCAATTCATATACGATATCATTTCGATTTTCGATTCAAAACTCCATTAAAACATCGTAACTAAAGAAAAAATTTGAATTTTCTTCTAAAAACCTCGAATTATCCATTGGAAGGATCTCTTGTGAAGAGTATAAATAAAAGTTATTCATTATCAAACAGGTTTTTGATTCTTGACTATCATATCTACTTATAATAAATTGGTTCTCATATGCTTAATTGACTTAAGTACTTTGAAAAGTTAAATCATTTTGGTGACTAGATTTGTTGGAAATCGTAATAGACCAAAATACCGCAACCACTTCAATGAAAGTTTTAAGACTAAACAAACGAATGAAGAGTAGTCTTCATAAAATTCAATTTTGCTTCTCTAAGCAAAGACTCATTGAAATGAGTGGGAGCATTCTCTTAAACCGTTAAGAAAAGGACGAGGTTCAAGAAGAAAAGATTATAATGGAATTAATACAAGGTAATGTTAAAAGTAAAGTTATTGAGAATAACGACGCTAAACCTATCAATCCTGACCGATAAAGTTTTCATTGTCTTAAATGTTGGACACTAGAAAGGAAACTACCCCAAATTATTGAAGGATCAGCAAGTGTGTTGTGGGACATCTAATGAGACCTTCTTCTTTAAATGTTTATTCGATTAACATAAGTTTTGCTAGTACTAATTCGTCAATAATAGAAACCAGTGGAGGTTTTCATCATTGTACTTGATACATAGGATGATTAGAATATGACGACTAGCAACAATGATGTTGAGAGATAGAGTCATTGTGTAATCAATCTAGTTTTGGGTTTATAGCTGTACTTAATTATGACTATTAAGTGCATAAACTCTAAATAAGAATATAAACTTGTTAAGATACAAAAGAGGTTTCACTTTTATGACCCTATACACCACGATTTGATGTATGGCTAGCCCATTATCAAGGTGATTATATTCTAAACCAAACTAAAATGATATATCATGTGGATGATGCAAGACTCAAATTGGTAACCCAAGATTGAACCTTAGATTCTGGAATGATGAACGCAAAGAGTTATTGAGTACTCTTGAAACCATTAGATTGTTAATCTTATGGTATATGCGTATCTTGTATTCAAAGCAAGATGTCTCGTGCCTTTTGGTTAAAAAGGAGATCGAGGTTGTAAATCATTGATCCAAAATAGGTTGATCATTATCTTTTACCAACAATTTAAGTTGACGCTAATATGTTCACTTAATAAGGTAAATAGATAAATCTTTGAAGAAGTTCAAAGAGTTCAAAGAATCACGCTTTAGCCGTGATGGGATTATCAAAGTGAAGACTTTGATATAAGCCAACGGAAAAGTGATATAGTATGACAAATTATTCTCTCTTAGCACGCATTATGGGATAATGTGTGGTTGGATAAAGAATTCAAACTCCATTCGATATGGTTTGGACTTTAATAAAGTTACTTTAAGTTACTTGATCCTTTTGGGGATTTTATCATTTTGTCTAAATTATTTTCCACTAAATCTAAAACGAATCATATGAGGTATGAAATGGTAGGGTACCATGTTTCTAAGTTCTTCAAAAGAAACAAATGCTCATCTTTCCTTACTATAATCACGAGTACAACGGGTTTGTAGCTCGTAAAGCTGTCTTTCTAGAATACAAGTTTATTTCTAGAAGACAGAGTGGAAGAAATTATTCAAAGAGCCACAAGGAATGTTAGGTCCCAAGAAACTGGTCTTTCTTGACTACATGAGACGTTTTGTGTAAGACGTTGTTTCTTCAAAACCTAGGAGGTTAAAATCATCACTTATTGAAGATGATGAATTAGTGTTACTTTTAGAAAGTAAAGAGCTTGCAACTTACAAAGAAATTATTTGATTCAAGTTGATTACTTCTGGAAAGTAATGAACATATGACTTACATGAGAATGTTTAAGTCACAACTCAATGCAAGGCTTAGAGCCATGAAAATCAGAAATAAAAGGCTTGATTAGTGTCAAAGGGTTTTGCACTAATAAAGAGAGATTTCAAAGTTTGATCGGTTGCAAAGGGTTTTGCATAAGTTGAAATGCTTAAGTCTATTTGGATCTTCTTAGAGATTGTGTTTCATTATGATGATATACATATAGCAAGTGAATCCAAAACCCACTTCTTCCATTAGAAGGAATGTATTCAATACATGTCTTGAGTTTTGTAGATTCTTGCAATCCTAAGATATTGTGAAACTTAAGAGAGAATCTTAAGTAGGACATCAATGAGTTGGAATCAATGTTTTGATCATGTTATAAAACTTTTATCGATAAGTCGAGAAGTTGTGTTTATATATGAAGTTTAGTGGGAGTTACGAAAATTTTAATTAGTCTTATATATGGATGACATATTGATCATTGGGAATGATTTAAGACTTATGGAGTATTATAATACGTCTATAATATCCGGATTTATGAAGATAAATATATATAATATTAACGTCAAATAAGAAGTCTTATGTTGATAAGATTCATGACTAGTTCAATCAAGTTGAACATATTTGATTGATTCCATTTGCTTCCGCTGCTGAATCAATTAAATAGGAAATGATGTATAACACTTCATATACTTTGAGTATGATGAATTGTTTCAAATCGAATTTAAGTAATATTTACCAAGTGAGCCATAAAGATTACCCTTAAGTGCTTGCAGAAGCGTTAAGGATGTAATGCAAAGTGTTTTTGATGCAATTTTGTGTAAGGATATAATCAAAACATATCAAGATGGTTAAGTAACCATTGTGGCTATATTATTTAAGAAATAGATTTTCTAGAATCGTTCTAGGCAATAAAGAACAATGAGAAATATTTACAACGGAAATTGAGTACACTTGCAATCATGAGATGTGCAAGAAGGATGAGTCCCGCACACTGTGAAAACAGTGGGAGCTATTCTAAGGCTAGAGGGCCTATGTCTTGATTGAATCTCGATACGTACTCAAAAAGTTTTGTAATGCAAATGTATAAATTACAAAGGAAAACAAGTATGTAGTATGGTTGAGTTAGGTACAAGAAATTGATAAAACCTACTAACCAAAGCCTTTTCATAGGCTTAACATGATGAGTCATGTCATTTCAATTGGATTGAGATTAATAACTACATAAAAGATCAAATTAGATTATAGAATATGAAATAGTAATCAGGTATTGACTATTCACATGTGATAATCACATTTGTCGTTCGAGTTTTTAAGCTGAAAAAACTCCTTTTATACTTTGTTACATCCAAACGAGTTGTAGAGATAACATTGAACCTCGTTAAAGTGAACCCGGATTAACATAGTATTCGCCCATAGTCACTTGTATGAGGTGAAGTCTTGAAGTGACTAGAGTGTAATGCGATTGATGGCAAGTTCAAGTGCCATAGAGTCATGTGAGATGACTAGTCGATCACATAGGCAGACTGTTAGGAACGCCTTGTCGAGCCTTATGACCGCTTATAGAGTTCTGGCAAATTTATATAGCCTGGTCGTGGCGAGAGCTACTATAGTATTCTAATGAGTCGATTCTTTTGACTAAAGACTGTTCGCCTAAGGTGGCACAGTTTCAGATTAACTTTGATTTGTGTTACTATGACCTTCGTAAATGGGGTCAAATGGGCATATTTTGGGTTATGATGGTTGTGGCTAGTCGAAGGGAATAAGTGCGATAGGAATTGTCCACCTCCTTGTCAGGGTTAAAACAATATCTCAGGGCCACTCGAGGAGCATTGAACTGGAAATGCGTGGCCACGCTCGGAAGGTATCTATGGTAGATAACTCCGGTCAATCAGTTATTCTCCAGATCGAGGAAACCACTCTCAATATGATCACTTGCAAGTACGACCTGAAAGACACCTTGCATTGAGTGGGAGATAGTAATAGGACAAGAGAATTGGTGACGCACACTTGTCGAGGACAAGTGGGGGATTGTTGGAATAAGTGTCCTCCGACAATAATGCGAACACAACTGTTGATCATATTGATCACATGTTTAAATCTCATTTTAAGAATACATGTGGGATGTAATAGTTTACAGTCAACTGGTCCACACATATCGGTAATAATTGGCTGACTGAAGTTTGACATTACTGTCGTGCGAAGGTGGTGATCAGTTGATCCCCTTAGTTCATACCTATAGAGAAATACTCTTAATTGATTATTTAATTAATCGTATGCCGATACGAGTTAATTAAATTGCTTAAAAATTGACGGATGATTTTGTGAGTAAAATTAACGTGTCTTATTGTAATTCGATTATATTAGATACGGTCTAAGTAATTGAATTGTTTTATTACTTAGATAAAATTATTATTTACGAAACAATTGAAACTGAATGAATGATTTATTATAAATACAAGACGTTGCGATTTATAATGGGTAAACCGTTTTGGTACAAGTAATTATGAATTACTAAGTCGATTTTGTACATGACGTATTTTTATTAATACGTTGATTTTTAACATGTTAAAAATACATTACAATTTCACATGTCTAGTAACATGTCACATATGTCACAATTGACAAATGACAAAATAAAATGGACCATCCAGTTTATGTTATAAGTACCGAAATGGTGGAGGGAGTATTATGTTTTAAATTGTGTTAATTGTTTGAGTGGAAAACAAAATGGTTGCACACCTATTTGTAGCCATGCAAGTCTATTTTTCTTGGGAAGAAAATGAGCCCATGCATTGGCTCTCCTCCACCCTCCCAACCGGTTTTCAAGAGCATCATAGAGGGTTTTTTCTCTAATTTTATTCATTCACAATTTGACAATATTTTCTAGTGTAAGAAAATAGAAAATACTCTCTACATCTTATGTAAAATTAGAGAGTTAAAATCTCCAAAAAATCCTCCCTCTTGAACTGAAATTTCAAGAGCAAAAATAACATTTTGTGTCAAATTTAAGTATGATTAATATTATTACTAGATCAAAATAATATTAGTTTTTATGAGTTTTCCTTGGGTATATGCTTTTGGGAGAGATTCTATACTTAAATCTTTGTTCATCCATTATTTGAAATGCTCAAGAACTAACAAGAAGAAGATCTTGTTGGTGCCCTTATAATCCGAAAATCATATGGTGAGCAATCAATTTCTTCACTTATCTATTTTAGTTTGCATGCATAAGATTTGTAATTAATTTTATGACTAAATTAATTAGAACATATATGAATATGTTAAGTAATGAGATATAGATTTCTAACACTTTTGAAGCGATTTCATTGGCTATTGTTTTTTACACAATTTCATTGGCTATTGCTTTTTTTTAATAAATTATGTATATAAAAAAAAAGATATATAAATTAATTATTAAAATTTATACATTAAAATAAGTCTCTACAAAACAGCCTACCTACACTTTGACATAATCTAGAAAAGTAAGAAATAAGTCTCCTTCTCCTACTCCAAAAGTGATGGACGTATGACTTTCGAAGTCTTCAAGTCTTCGGTTTCTTTTCAAATCAAACTGCAATATATACTAATTAGAAAACCCATCCAAATTACATCACTTTTAATAGATAAGAAAATAAGAATAAACTACAATAAAGAAAATTAAATTTGTTAAAAAACTACATCACATCCATAAATCTGAGAATCCACACCTTCTCTATATCTGAATGTATATACAATTCAACTTATACCATGCTTCTGTAAAACCTGCGTCACAACAATGTATAAATACACATCGAACGTTCATCGAAACATTAAGTGCAGAAATATTTCTTTAGGCTATGGGATGTTTTGAATCATGTGGAGAATAATAGTCTTATATGCATGGATATGGTTTTAATCAATGAAGAGGTAAGAATTAACTGTTTGTTATAATGCTTCCTATAATAATTACTAAGGGCAAAGAGGCAAGATATTGTTCAAGCATCGATCAACAGGTCGTATATATGGAATGAGTGTCAAGTCTTCACACTATCAAAAAACATGAGGGTGTCAAAAACGGCCGAGAATCCGCAAAAACAGGAGAGAAACCGGGCTTTCAATAACTGGTTGTTAGCTATGGGAGACAGGCAGATAGAGACTAAAGCAGCATAGAACGAAACGGAGCCTACATGGATTGAGATACCAAAAGAATATATTGGAAACAACAAACCGTTGAATGTTGAAATAGTTGTTGAAAGAATTTAACCAGATTTTCAGCAAAAGCGTTTCAACGAAAAGTATCTAAAGGAAAGACTAGTACTCACCCCTCTAAATGACACGGCTGATAAGGTAAACACATATATGAGTAGCCTTATAAAAAGTGAAGAGAAGAGTTACAGAAGTTGTGATGAAGTGTGCACATCGTCAATTGAATGCACGGAACAATATACGGACTGTCCTACAGAGTAGTTAAGTAGCCTAAACTTGCAGGGCTTGCCTCCCCATGGGTTGAAATTAAAGAAAGGATTCCCCGTGATGTTGCTCGGGAAAATAAACCCGTTCAAGGGGTTGTGTAACAGCACATGCCTAATTATTACTCACTTAGGCAAATTTATAGTAGATGCAAATATAATAACAAGGTCAAGGGCAAGTGACAAGGTGGTTATTCCAATAATAGTGATGACGACAAGAGACACAAAAATACCATTTGTGCTAAAAAGACGCCAGTATCCACTACGGAAATGTTATGCAATGACAATAAATAAACGTCAAGGTCAATCAATGATATATGTGGGGCTGGGGGTATACTTGCCAAGCTCCTTGTTTAGCCATGGACAGTTATATGTAGATGCATCAAGGATAACATCCCCCGAAGGACTAAAGTTCTTCATTGACGATTCAACACAACAATACAAGGGACACACAAGCAATGTTGTTTTCAATGAAGTTTTACAAATCTACCTGTCATACACACCGACTAGAAAACTGAACGGTTGGTATTTACAGAAGCTATTTTTACTATATAACCACACAAGTTTGGAATAAGGTCAATGTGAATTTTTGCAGTTGGCGCTTCTAATCAATGTACTGTAATAAATAAATAACAGCAACAGTTCTAGGTTAATCGGTAATGATATGCAGTTTAACTCTTTCACAATACCAATTTTGCAACAGGTGACCAGACCTGTAGCTCCCTTTAGTTGGGGTCGAAGCTACTCAATCTAACAGGTGAAATAAAGATCTAAGTTTACTGTTTAGGATTATGAAATTAAGAGGTGATGACACCAGTATTTGTTTCTTGCTATAATACCATTTAGTACCATCATAAATAAGGTCATGTAAGATTAAAAGCAAAAAGGAAAATAAAAAATGATTCCACCCTTGAAATTCCCTGATAAAAATACATATTTCATACTGAATGATTGCCTTTTTACAACCCTACATGTCTATGTATATACAACCCCTAACATTTGACAACCAAAAAGTAGGAAAAGGAGTGGAGCTGTATAAAGAAAAGACAAGAGAGATGAAGTATTACTCACCTAGGAATGAGACAATCAATTGAGTAGATTTCGACCTACCCTCCTACCATTAAGCTTGCACTCTTAACTTTATACTAGTTCAGTCACAATCACTTGCTTACTTCTGTAAACTTTGTGAAGGGAATTTTCGGGTAAATAAATAATTGAGATCTAGGGTGTATATTATAGTTACCATCATAATTCTTTTCATAGTCCTTGTGCTAGCATGTATAAACAACAACACCAGTTTCTACACAACACAAACACTACATGCAAAATACATAAAACAACAATAAATTAAAGTAAAACAGAAGAAAGACAAACCTTGAAGAAACAAAGTGTAATACACTTAGGGAATTGATTCCGAGAATGTATTACAAACAGCAAATCGATTAAAGGAATCCCTAAATTGAAGAAAAAGATTCGATTAAAAGATTCAGTTGAATGATTGAAATTACAGAGAGTTTATGAGAGTTTGTTGAGAGAATTGTTACAAAAATGAGATAACTAATTCTGGTAAACTAACTTCCTATTTATGGGATAATCTTGGCGCCAAAAGTTGTTATTTGCCAGTCTGTTATTCCTTGCTGATGTGTCATTCATATCAGAAAGTCTGTTACAAATCACTCCCCTTCAATTTAAACTTGTCCTCAAGTTTACGCAATTTGAAATTCAGGGAATTTCTTCTCTATATCCTCATAAGGCTCCCATGTAGCATCTTCTTTCCCACCATTGGACCACTGTATGAGTAAGTACACAACAGCTTGATTACTCTTCTTCACCATCTTTCTCTCCAAAACAGCTACTGGTTCAGCTCTAAGTAAGCCCTGATCATCCATGGTAGGTAGGGTGACTGTAATTGGAGAATTCCCAAAATGTTTCCTAAGTTGGGACACATGGAACACTGGGTGTATCTTTGCTTGGGTAGGTAACTCCAACTTGTAAGCAACTTCTCCAATTTTCTTACTAATCATAAAAGGACCAAAGTATCGAGGTGCAAGCTTATTACATGACCTATACACCACTGAATGCTGCCTATAGGGCTGTAGCTTCACATATACCAGATCCCCCACATTAAAACACTTATCAGTCCTGTGTTTGTCACTTTGGCTCTTCATTCTGGATTGAGCTCGCTGTAAATGAAATTTCAACATGGAAATGCACTCCTCTCTAGCTGTTAGACTCCTGTCAACAGCAGCCACAAGGCTATCACCACTCACATATGGTATATGTATATGAGGAGGTTGTCCATACACAACTTCATAGGGTGTCAAACCAGTGGCTGAATGGAAATTGCCGTTGTACCACCATTCAGCTAAAGGGATCCAACTTGCCCATTCTTTAGGTCTTTCACCACTCATGCATCTAAGATAGGTTTCTAAGCACTTGTTTACCACCTCAGTTTGTCCGTCAGTTTGAGGGTGGTAAGCAGTGGACATAAGTAATTCCACATGCTGTAATTTGAACAATTCTTGCCAAAATTTGCTTAAAAATATCTTGTCTCTGTCACTAACGATTGTTTGTGGATTCCCATGCAGCTTGAATATTTGCTCAAAGTAGGCCTTTGCCACAGAAGCTGCATCAAAAGGGTGAGATAGCAACACAAAGTGAGCATATTTGCTCAGCCTATCTACCACCACTAAAACAGTGTCTTTGCCTTGTGACTTTGGTAATCCCTCCACAAAATCCATGGATATGTTGACCCAAATGGCTTCTGGAATGGGTAATGGCTGGAGCAATCCCGCTGGAGCTTGTAATAAGGGCTTGTTCTGCTGGCATACCCCACACCCTCTTATGAAATTTCTGATATCTTTCTTCATATGTTTCCAATAGAACAGAGAATTTAATCTTTTATATGTTCCTTGTGTTCCAGAGTGGCCTCCAACAGGGGATGAATGCATTAATATAAGCAGCTCCTGCCTTAGTGCATCATCAGACCCCACGACCAACCTTCCCTTTTTGGTGAGTTGCTCATTAGACCATTTGTATTTATTGGTGGTCATTGTGTTGTTAACCAGGCCTTGAATAATTTGCTGACATTCAGGGTCTTTCCAGCTGTCTTGGACCTTTACCAACAGATCTGATCTAATCTGAGTAACCATGGTGGCCATAAGTTCTGCTCCAGTAACTCTTGAAAGAGCATCCGCTACTGTATTCTCCTTACCTTTCCTGTACACCACTTCATAGTCCATTCCAAGTAGCTTAGGTAAGCATTTACTTTGGAAAGAGCTTGTAATCTTCTGTTCCAAGAGAAATTTCAAGCTGAAATGATCTGTCTTTATAATGAAATGCCTTCCTACCAAATATGGTCTCCATTTTTCTACGGCCAACACCACTGCTAACAGTTCCTTTTCATAGGTTGACAGGCCTTTGTGTTTCATGGATAGAGCTTTACTGAGGTATGCTATAGGATGGCCTCCTTGTGTTAATACTGCCCCAATGCCAAGATCAGAGGCATCAGTTTCTACAATAAATTCTTGAGAAAAATCTGGTAATCGTAACACGAGATTGACTCATAGCCATCTCAGTAACTTTTGAAAGGCTACAGTAGCCTCTTCCGACCATTTAAACCCATCTTTCCTCAATAAGTTTGTTAAAGGTTTGCTAATGATGCCATAGCCTTTAACAAACTTCCTGTAATAGCCTGTTAAGCCCAAGAATCCTCTAAGCTCCTTGATATTTTTAGGGACTGGCCACTCCATAACCCCCTTTATTTTACTAGGGTCAGTTGCTACCCCTTCTCCAGAAATAATATGCCCCAAATATTCCAGTTTAGGGACACCAAAAGCACACTTGCTCATTTTTACAAACAGCTGGTGTTTTCTCAATACTCTCAAGGCTGTTTGTAAATGAATCACATGATCCTCAAGTGTAGGGCTATAGATCAAAATGTCATCAAAAAAAACCAAGATAAATTTCCTGAGAAAAGGTTTAAAAATGGAGTTCATCAAGCTTTGAAAGGTTGAGGGTGCATTAGTAAGACCAAAAGGCATTACTATGAATTCATAGTGGCCTTCATGGGTTCTGAATGCAGTCTTTTGTATGTCTTCATCTGCCATTCTGATTTGCCAATATCCTGCTCTCAGGTCAATTTTTGAAAAAATAACAGACCCATGTAACTCGTCCAACAGTTCATCAATAACTGGAATTGGAAACTTGTCTTTAACAGTATTTTTGTTCAGCTCCCTATAGTCCACACACAACCTCCATGTCCCATCTTTTTTCTTGACCAATACCACAGGAGAAGAATAAGGTGACTGACTATGCTGCACCACCCCACTGTCCAACATCTCTTTGGTTATTTGTTCAATAGCATCCTTTTGGATAATAGGATATCTATATGGCCTGACATTAATGGGTGTAACACCAGGATTGAGGTGGATTTTGTGGTCATGATCTCTGTGTGGAGGTAATGTTTTAGGTTCCTCGAAAAGATCTCCATATTCTTGTAAGACCAGTTCAATGGCCTTGGGGATCTCCTGCCTTTCTTTTTGATTTCCTGCTACATTAGGTGTACTCACACTTATAGCAAAGAACTGCCCTTTATTACTGTCTTTGAACAGCTTTTTACCATTTACCCACTGTAATTCTCTTTTCTGTATTCCCCTTAAAACCACTTTCTTGTTTTTATACTTGAATTCCATCCTTAACTGTTGAAAATCCCAACTTACAGGCCCTAATGAAGCTAGCCAATGTATTCCCAATACCATCTCACATCCTCCCAATGGCACAATCATCACATCAGTGGTGAACTCATGCCCCAACAACTGCCACCTAAAACCCTTACAAGTCTTGGTGGTAACAATGGTGTCACCATTAGCTACAGAGACTTGTAGAGGTACAGTGTTAGTGGTCTTGCACCCCAATCTCCTAGCCACATTCTCATCCAAGAAGTTATGTGTACTCCCCGAGTCAATCAGAATATGGACTGCTTGGGTTCTTACCCTACCAGTGACCCTCATGGTCTGAAAAGAGGTACTTCCTGCTATAGCATTTAATGAAATTAAAGGTTGCTCATCCCCTTTTACCTGATTCTCCCCTTCCCCTTCCTCATTAATATGGTTATCTTCCTCTCCTTCATCCATTTCATCTTCTATTTCGTCACTGTCCTCAATAGGGACAACCTGAATCTTGTACAATTTGCCCTTGCATACATGACCAGGGGTGTATTGTTCATCACAGTGAAAACACAGGTTCTTTCTCCTCCTCTCCTCTACATCAATGGGTAGAGGTGGTCTTTTTGGTTTTTGTTCAAGGGTATTTCTTGTATTTTGGAAATTTTGAGTAAAAGGGCGAGAATTTTTTGTGTAATTACTGTAATTAGTATTTTGGCTGATATTATGTGGATTATTACTGTAATTATAGCCAGATGCAGAGAAAAATTTATGTGGTGGTTTATCCAAAATTGGCTTATTGAAATTTTTGGTGGCAGCCATGGCTTCTTCCTGCAACCTAGCATATTCAACTGCCTGTGCTATGGTCGTAGGTCGAAAAGCCTTTACAAATGGTTTAATTCCAGCCTTCATTCCCCCAATAAAACTATCAAGCAAGTACTGATCAGATATCAATGGATTTCTTTGAAGCATTAATCCCCTCAAATGCTCAAAATTATCCAAGTATTCATCAAGTGTTCCAGTTTGGTGAAGTTTATTGAATTCTTCTACCACATTACTATCAATTTCTTCCCTAAATCTAGCACATAAATCGGTTTTAAAATCATCCCAATCCACATTTCTTCTTACAGCTAGATAACTATGCATCCACAATTCGGCTTTTCCAGTCATATACAAAGAAACTAAATCAATTTTCTGATGTTCAGGAATTTTGCACAAATCAAAGTATCTAGCACATTTCTTTAACCACATTCTAGGGTTTTTACCATCAAACACAGGAAATTCAACCTTAGGATTAAAACCTAAATTGCGGTTATTGTTCATACCTGGGTTTAGCACAGTAGTATCATTGTTTTGGGTATTTTCCTTATTTCGAAGCAATTCCAAGATTGTAGTCATTTGATCCTCAATTGTTTTCATTCTTTCCTCCATATTTGCAGATAATTGAGCAACTGTGAGACGAGCCAGCTTTCCCAGCGATTTTCCCCAAATTCTGCAGCGTTTTCCCCAAATTCTGGTACGCAATTTTACCCAGAAACTCGATTACCCAGAAATTCGAACTTAGAACCCTAATTGTAATGGCGGAACAGATTTGTTACGATATTCAGGACCGAAGTCTCTGATACCACTTGTAATACACTTAGGGAATTGATTCCGAGAATGTATTACAAACAGCAAATCGATTAAAGGAATCCCTAAATTGAAGAAAAAGATTCGATTAAAAGATTCAGTTGAATGATTGAAATTACAGAGAGTTTATGAGAGTTTGTTGAGAGAATTGTTACAAAAATGAGATAACTAATTCTGGTAAACTAACTTCCTATTTATGGGATAATCTTGGCGCCAAAAGTTGTTATTTGCCAGTCTGTTATTCCTTGCTGATGTGTCATTCATATCAGAAAGTCTGTTACACAAAGCTCCTGAATTTCATGATGATGGGTCTGAGAATCATGCCAAATATCACACAAAACGAAGCTGCTTCTTTAATCTAAGGAACAAAACGTTGTTTGCTTATATAAAGCTATTAATTGAATTTCGACTAAATCCCGGCAAACAGTCACCCCGCTAAGATTCAAGTCAAATTACTTTCTATCGGATTGTACTCGACTCTCGAATACAGATAAAATGGGTTAGTTTGGCTTCCGCTTTGTGGTGGTGTTGCAAAAGTCGATTGATAAGGTTAGGGCGACGGATCTGTTGGTGGTCAGGAAGGGTCTGGAAGTTGGGGGTGAGAAATAAGGGATGCATTTTCCAGGAATTGTAAAAATTGAAATCCAGATTTGGGGACTGATGTCTGATACACACAAATGGGTGACTTGGGGACTAAATGAATAACCAGATCCGACTAAATGAATTACAATAATATGTATTGCTCCAATGACACTTGACTTATTTAAGTCAGCATGTCTAAAGAATAATAAGAAACAAATATCACCACATTTAGATGAGACAAATATTTTACTTTAAACAATGCATTTTACTTTTAGCCTATGTATAAAACATTATCTATCTTAATCTGACACGAATATAACCGTCCTAAATGAGAAATCGTATTAAACGAAAATACTATTTAACTCTTTTAATGTTTAAAAGGATTATTAAATTGAAAAGTAGTTTACTAAACTTTTTTGCTGATCATTTCTAATACAAATACAAGCGATAAACAGGGTTAAATTTACATGAAAAATATTGTGAAAGATTACGCCTTATGCAATCTATCTCAATTATGCGCGTAACTAACCCGCTATTATTTGCCAACAATTTTATTTAAACACCAATTCGACTACTTATTACCTTGACGTGCCAAAAAAAAATATGTAAAAACCAGATCACACATATTGGATCTCAAAAGCCTCTGTAGTGGAACGACCCGGCCAACGGCCGGGCTTGAACACTAGTGCATATATATATATATATATATATATATATATGTATATATATATATATATGTATATATATGTATATATATATATATATATGTATATATATATATATATATATGTATATATGTATACATATATATAGAGGTAGGATCCGGTGAGAACGATCATTCGGTGAGAACGGTGAGAACAATAATAAATAGCCTTTCGCTCCTACCACGTGCACATACATTATAATGACAATACGTATAAAATTGACTCAGTAATCATCACTTTCGCAGCTTCATCTTTCTCTTTCAAATTACTAGCCAATTTCAAACACCCGTATTCCAAACAAATTGTCAATCAACCCATTAATTACAATTATTATTCCATCAATTATGATAGCTTAAGTAGTTAACCTCCTGATCATCCCTTCAATTGATTAATTACAATTATAATTGTATCTTCAATGTCGAGATCACCAGCCAGAAAACTACAATGATAATAATTGATTAATTCATCAATCCTTCAATGTCGGTATTGCTCAAAGAAAACTCCAGTTTAGGTTCTCGAAACGATTCGTCGCACTCAAGATCAATGCCAGTTCAAGTTCCGGAAACTAAACGATGCCATTTTGGTTTGATACAGCTTCTGCCACCATCGTCGAGGGCAACAACGGTGGAGCGTGACTCGACACATGAGCTCTCCAATTATGACATGCTGCTCGTTTTTGTTCGGAACGATATCGTTGTTGAGTAAACGACGGATTCAAGCGTCGTATAAGAAAAGATCGTCGCAGTTGTATGCCAATTATTTTCTTATTGTTTGGTGTTGATAAATTATTTTCTTATTGTTTGGTGTTGATATTGTTGTCTGAATATTTAAGGCAGTGATACCAATTTATAACTTAACTATGAGTTTCTGAGTTTTTCATTTTACCATAACTAAATAATTAATCTCTCTCCCACTCAATTGATCTACACTAATTTTTGATGTGTGTACACTAATATTTGATGTATCTAGCATCTATTTCAATGGATCTTAACATAGATACACCCAATTAGTTATTAGGTACATCAAAATTGGTTTGAGATACATCAATATATACACCAATACACTAATTTCGATTAGCTCCGACAGTGATGGACTTGATGAATATTGAACGTCATCAACCAGTTGTATACCACCGACCATCCATTTCGGGAAATTTTCCTCGGAAAGTGTGATTGTTTGTCGAAAATGTTATTGTCGGCGTTACGGCGACGATGGTAACACGGTAGTTGTGCACCAACGGAAAGGAGGGGAACGCTTGGAGGGACGAACTGATGGTGGGCTTCGTCGGAACGCTGGAGACCATTTGAAGGGGATGCCGAGGAGAATCTCGCTGGAGCTCCGGTGAATGGAGTTGTAGGTAACAGGGGTTAATGTATCGTATAATGGAAGATGGGTGATTTGCCTTTAGTGGAGCCGTGGAGGGATAATTTAGATTTACTCCCAACCATTCATATTTAGTGTAATCTAATGGTAGATATGCGTTCTCACGGAATGGTCGTTCTCAACGGATCCTAAATCCATATATATATATATATATATATATATACATGTATATATATATACATGTATATACATGTATATATATATACATGTATATATATACATGTATATATATATATACGGTCCGGATCCGGTGAGGCCGTTAATTATTGCGAGGCGGCCGGCCTCACCAAATTCCTTCATTAATCCTTCATTTGTGGACTAACCTCCTATTATTCATTGGGCTGAAAATTAAGGGGTCATTCTAAATCTTTTCATTTAGCCAAAAATACTTTCTCTCACTAAATTAGTAAATCATAAAAAGCCCAAATACACCCTATCTCTCTAAAATATAACAAACAAAATCGTTTTTCAGAATTCTTCAGCAAGCAAGCTCGTCGTTCAACGGAAATTCCTCAGCACGAAAGCTCATCAATTTGTTCATCGATTGTTCATAGATTTCATTAAAACAACATTCAACAACGTTGATTCAAGTAATTTCAGAAGAAAATTTCGATTAATTTTCAGGTAGTTTCATAATTTTGATTAAAATTAAGTATATTCATACAATTCTGTCAATTGACTCATAATTTGATGATATCAGGTTCGAATTTGATCAAATTGAACGATTTCGTAAATAGAACGTTCGAATTTTACCAATATTTTGAGCGATTTCCTTTTTCTCGCGATTTCGTACTACTTACTACATTGTTTTTGACGATTTTGCAGCTCTAATTGCTATGGAGATTGTAGATATCACAATAATTGATGGTAATAGTGCTATTGAATCAGGTATATCGTTTTTTATTTAATTATTGTAAAAATCTCATGTTTTCTGATTCAATTTGCATTTGTCAAAATTTCTACTTGCGATTTGACCAATATTTTGAGCGATTTTGTATTTAAGTTTTTTTGCAAGGTTTAGTTTATGAATTCAGTCGATTTTGTGAATTTAGGACCTAATTGTGTGACTGTAAGAGTTGGTTGACTGACTCTTGAAGATGATATTGAGTTGATTTATGAATTGAGTCGATAAAATGTAATACTCCGTATGTGCTAGCAAATAAGTATTTCTGTTACTTTTTTGGTGAATCTCAGACTTTGTTTTGGTGAATCTCAAACCTTGTTTTGTGAATCTCAAACCTTTTTTAGTGAATCTCAGACCTTACTCAGTGAATCTTAGCAAATAAGTATTTCTGTTACTTTTTTAAGCTCTTTTCCTTTTTTGGTGAATCTTAGACCTTGTTTTGTGAATCTCAGACCTTGTTTTATGAATCTTAGAGCTTTTTTTGTGAAAGTTGGTCATCATAAGTGGTTAGAATCACCTTTTCTGCTATTTTACTTATTTAGTGAATCTTAGACCTTATTTTGTAATTAAAACATAAGTAATATTCAGCAAACTTAAAAATCTCGAATTAACTAAACAACAACATTCAAAAATAAAATAAAATAAAGCTGATAATTAAATAAAAAGCTAAAAAATTAAGCAAGATATGATATTTGTTTAGTTTATCAAGCACCCCTATTTGTTCGAGGCAATGCACATAGAGCAATATTGATATAGCTATAGGTGCAACATTCATCTGCATCAGCGAGTGATCTTCCTGCGTGTTTCGATGAATATGGGACCCTTCTACAAACTGGAGTGTAGTTAAAAAATTTTGAATCAAGCCTAGATGCTACCCATAGAACGGGCCCCTGAACTCAGGAATAGGTAGCCAGCCATTCAGATCTAATACGCCCAAATTGCTCGAACTTCTCCTGCAACTTAAAAGCCTGTTTGCAGCTAGTTTCATTTGTGTCAAATTGAATTAGTACTAATCCCATAAAATGAGAGGTCTGCCTGCACATAACAGGCACCAAAGACTCTATCTCATAACCTTGGCTCGTTAAACAATCAGCCAATTTAGAGAGGTCGCGACAAACATACTGCCCTTGATCCATATAACCTGGAACATTCGCCAAAACACAAGTATAGGGGAATACAAATAAATGAGACATTGTGTGCAATAGGGATTTTTGAAATATTTTACTGAAGAGAGAAGAGAGGTTATTGGGTTATAATATTAGGTTTCAGAAATTAGATATTTATAGGCCTGGTATTTGGCACAACTGTCAACATTGCCTGTTCGCATTACCCATATATTAAATTTTTTGATTGAATGCTTGATTGTTCAATGTCCTTTTCTTGGGAATGGAAGTGTTATTAACAAATCATCAAAATATCCTGATACATACAACCTGGCCTTTTCTTAAAAGTGAACTCATAATCTTCACCAAAAATCATTATTAAAAGTGAACTAATAATCTGAAACAAAAATCTTTTTAACTATTTGAACTAATAATCCTGATACTTTATTTAGTGAATCTCAGCCTTTATTTAGTGAATCTTGGCCCTTGTCTTGTGAATCTCTGTTGGTAAAAGTTTGAATTGGTTTTAACCTGTGACTCAATCATTTTATCTTGGACTAGAAGGTTACTGATAAAATTTATTTATTTCTTTTCCTGTGAAGCAGAGACCCTAGTTTGTGAAACTAGAAAGGTTATTTTGTGAAACTTGGACACTTAATAACTAATAACTAATATATACAACCTGGGTAAGATTAAAACTGAACTAACAATCTGAACCAAAAAGTGGACTTGTGAATCTCAGTCCTTGTCAATGTGAACCCTTCTTTAGGAATGACCTATTTTGTTCTCTTTCTTTATTTGTGATTCTCAGACCTTGTTTTGTGAATCCTAAGGCTTAATTTGTGTAACTCGAAATTAATATTCTGAGACTTTATTTCTGAATCACCTATTCTGCTCTCTTCCTTCATTTTGTTATACTTTCTTCATTTGTGAATCACAGACCTTACTTAATGAATCTTAAGCCTTGTTTTGTGAATGTGAGCTGTGACTTTGTGAACCTTTTATCTTCTTAGGTGTTGATTCAAATGTCAACAACAACAACTCAGAGGGTAGTGTGACGCCTCGTGTCGGTTGCGGTGAGGTTCCTTGCTCTAATGTTGGTTCTGGTCAGGGTGGTGAGGGTTCTACTACTGTCTTAACAACCCCTACAATGCCAACTATTCCACACCTACTACTCTGGTAACTTACACACCGAGTGGCACTGAGCAATGGATAAGTAGGATTGAAGAGAAGTTTACACCCGTGGTTGGCAAAACATTTGTGGACTAAGAGTCAGCGATGTTGTTCTATAAAATTTATGCTATTGCTTGTGGGTTTGAAGCAAGGAAGTCTTCAACCAAGAGGTTTAAAGATGGTATTATTCGAACAAAATGCATGGTTTGCCATCGTGAAGGTTTTAATAAGAGGAAAAGACGTGCTCCCCAAGCTGATGCAAAAACAACAACCGTTGAAACTGGTGACAAAACAAAAGCTGGTGCAATAAGTGGAAATAGAAAAACAAAAGCTGCTAAAACCAGTACGAAAAAGGGTGGAGGTGCAGGTGAGGCTAAGAGTTCCAATAAGAAAAGTGGTACAAGAATAACTAAAATTAAAAGGTGGGGTTGTGAATCAATGATAAAATTCATGTTCTATGAAAACATGTACAAGATTGAACAATTCCGTGAGGGTCACAATCACCCAGTGACGCCTGTCAAAAATAGGGAATTTGAAAAACTTGCTGTCAATATAAATCAACTGAACGAATATCATAAGCAATTGATTATCCAAAATTCGAGATTGAATGTCGGGGCTATTTTAACATACAACTTATGCAAGGAACAAGCAGAGGGTTTTGAAAATGTGGGAGCTACCCTTATGAAGTTCAAGAATTTCCAAAGGAATTTAAAGTGTCTACTTAATGGCAAGGATGGACATATGTTCATCTCTCGTTTAGAAACCCTCCGAGAGAAAAAAGGGTTGGTATTTGTATATGAAATAGATGCTAACAGTGTTTTGACAAGAATTTTTTGGACAAATACGGATTCCATCAGATGTTACGCTTTGTTTGGTGATGCTATTTCATTCGATCCAACCTATGGAACGAACAAATTTAACATGAAATTCGCGCCTTTCACTGGGATTGACAATCACAAAAGGTCAATAACATATGGATGCGTGCTTTTAGAGCATGAAGACGATGAGTCATTTATTTGGGCATTTCAGCAGTTTCTGAAAGCAATGGGTGGCAAAGAACCCAATTACATCATCAATGACCAAGATGCCGGAATAAAAATGCAGTTCCAGGTGTGTTTGGAATATCTTACTTTTGTGAAACTGGTTATTTATTAAGTGAATCTGGAACATTATTCGTGAATCTTGAAGTTTATTTTGTGAATCATAGAGCGTGTTTGTTGAACTCATATGGTAATTTTGTGAAACTTGATCATAAGTGGTTGAAATCATGTGCTTTGCTCTTTTCCTTTTTTTTGTGAATCTTAGGGCTTATTTTGTGAATCTTAGATCTTGATTTGTGAAACACAAAGCTAATATTCTTAAACTTGGTCATAAGTTGTTGAAAGTGCCTATTTTGTTATTTCTCTTATCTTGTGAATCTGAGACCTTGTTTAGTGAATCTTAAAGCTTGATTTGTGATCATAGAAGATAATACTCTGACAATAGATAATGTGGATTTTGTGACTTGCAGCCGTGTTAAAAAAATCAAGACATCGATTTTGCATGTGGCACATTATGAAGAAAGTAACAGACAAGGTTGGGAGCACAATTTGCAAAGAGACTGATTTCTTAAGTCGTCTGAACAATGTTGTCTGGAGCGAGGAATTGGAGCCTGAGGAATTTGAAGAGAATTGGGCTAAGGTCATTAGCGAGTTCTCGTTAGAAGGAAATAAATAGTTGACTCGCAAGTTTGCGGAACGGGATCAGTGGATACCTGCTTATTTCAGGAATTTGCCGATGGGCAACATTTTAAAAACCACACGAAGATCAAAGAGTTCGAATAGCTTTTTCAAGATATTTGAAAATAAATATGGGACTCTCGTCGAATTTTGGATGAGATTTGAGAGTGCCATGAACCAACAAAGGCACAATCTAAAGCTTCTTGAAGCACAGAGCCACAACTCAATGCTTGAAACCCTATTCGGGTCAAACTGGGAGGCCTATGCAGCGAAGGTCTATACACATGAAGTGTTCTTCGACTTCCAAGAGGAGGTTAAATTTTTGGTAAATGCGTGTAGTGTTTGTGGATACACTCCACCAGATCTAGTAACTAACTTTGAAGTTTCAATTGTTGAGGACGCAAACAAGCGAAAGAGATATGCAGTTGAGTACAATAGGAGAACAATGTATGTCTGTTGTGCATGTAAACTGTTTGAAAGGAAAGGTATTTTATGCAACCACATCATTTGGATTTGCTCGGGAAAGTTTAAGGAAATACCTGAGAAATACATTATGCGTAGGTGGAGTAAGAATGCACTCAGAAACCCGGTTTAAGATTTGAATGGAAATCTGCTAGAAAACTATGATCTTACTGGTAATAGTAAATTTGGAATGTCTCGGGTGTGGTCTGAGATTTACGCAACTGTTGGTATGCTCAAAAGAAAAGAAGAAGAATCAGATATGAGAGAGTTTGCCAAGCTAATTAAAGAATTCTGAGAGAAGTTGGAGCCAAACCCAAAGCCTTTGACCAAAGAACAAGAATTGGAGGTCCTTCTCAACTGCAAGGCTCCAAAAGAAATCAAGATCATACCACCTAAAGTCTCTAGAAACAAAGGTAGTGGTAAAATGATGGTGAGCAGTAAAAAAAAGGCAATTTTAAAGGCAAAAAAACCGAAAAGGTTGTGTGCTAAGTGTAAACGCATGTCACACCACGATAAAAGAAATTGTCCAAATGAGTTTGCAGAGCATCCTCCTGAGAATCAAGTATGTATAATTCTACTCTTGTCTTTCCATTTTAGTATTACTTAAAAACTCAACTACTATTGTCTACTAATTCTTTTTTTTTTTAAAGTTTCTAATCAAGGTTTGATTCTTCACATAGGGAGACACATCGGAAGAAGAGGAAGAAGGGGAAGAAGTCGAGGATGAAGATTGATGTAAAGGAGTATTCTTAAGCAACGAGAATAGACATGACGATTGAAGAAGACAAGTTTTAAGCTCGTTTTATTTTGGTCAATGTTGTGAATCCTGGAACTTATCTTGTGAAACTGGAAGATAAAATTGTGAAACTTGGTCCTGAATCTAGCATCAAGCATTTTTATCATTTCAGACCTTATTTTGTGAATCTCAGACCTTATCTTGTGAATCTCAGACCTTGTTCAGTGAATCTTAGGGCTTGTTCTGTGAAACTTGTTGGTGGTTTAAATCATCTATTTTGCTCTTAATTTTGTGAATCTCAGACCTTATCTTGGGAATCTCAGACCTTGTTCAGTGAATCTTAGGGCTTGTTCTGTGAAACTTGGTCGTGGTTTAGAATCATCTATTTTTCTCTTAATTTTGTGAATCTCAGACCTTATCTTGCGAATCTCAGACCTTGTTTAGTGAATCTTAGGGCATGTTCTGTAAAACTTGGGCGTAGTTTAAATCATCTATTTTGCTCTTAGTTTTGTGAATCTCAGACCTTATCTTGTGAATCTCAGACCTTGTTCAGTGAATCTTAGGGCTTGTTCTGTGAAACTTGGTCGTGGTTTAAAATCATCTATTTTGCTCTTAATTTTGTGAATCTCGGATCTTATCTTGTGAATCTCAGACCTTGTTCATTGAATCTTAGGGCTTGTTCTGTGAAACTTAGGGCTTGTTCTGTAAAACTTGGTCGTGGTTTAAAATCATCTATTTTGCTCTTAATTTTGTGAATGTCAGACCTTGTTTTGTGAATCTCAAACCTTGTTCAGTGAATCTCAGAGCTTGTTGATTTAATTACGACGTTTATTTGTTTTCAATGTTGTGAATGATGGACTTTAATTTGTCCAATTTTTTACTTGGAAAGTTTGTGAATCCTACGGAAGGTGATTTCGTGAAACATGAACTTAAATGTGGGAAATCGTATAACAGTAGTCCAAGCCAAGCTCAAATTGCTCAACTCAATGTCAAATTAGCTACATAAGTCACATAAGTGAGCCAGAAAAATTATTGACTTTACAACTATCAAATATCTTTACAAGAGTTGATGAAGGCAACAATCTTTACAGGAGCCAAGACCCACTTTTGCATATTATGACTTCACATCATCCCATCAACACGGACAATTGTCTTCTTTAATTAAACACCTATACAACCAAAAACAAGTACAATCGACTTATTTACGAAATATTCGCCAAAGTTATGAAGAAATGAACTTCACATCATTTTTAAGACAATGAAGTGTACATTTTTAGTATTTTCATCCCATCTAAGTAGTTCCAACATGATCTATTTTCATATTGTGGCAATTTCTGCAAAGAGCGACATATATTAGTGAAGTACATAGACAACCAACCTATCTTTATTTGGTGAATATCAGACCTTGTTTTGTAAATCTCAAACCTTGTTCAGTGAATCTCAGAGCTTGTTCAGTGAATCTCAGAGCTTGTTGATTTTAAACCACTTATAATGACCAAGTTTCACAAAACAAGCTCTAAGATTCACTGAACAAGGTCTTAGATTCACAAGATACGGCTTTATTTTCGTATACTAATGAACTTACCTCAAAATATTCACTTTTGGTCCATAAACTATCATCGTCCAAGGCACTCAACCACTTCAACAGAAAAACTCCACAATCAAAACTAGACAAAAAAAACAGCAAATGGTTTAAAATCAACAAGCTCAAAATAATAACTATTGATCTGTTAACAAAAGGAAAAAGATACATGCTTACATACCATGTTGTTTGTTGAGGGACTTTGAGATTGACAAATTCGTTCGTGTGCATGAACTCTAAAGATTTATATGACTCTCCCAAAATAGATGAAACATGATGCAACTGAAAAAGAAAAGGCAATAACAAGATCAAAATATATTTTGGAGTATACTTTTAAAAGAAAAGGCAATAACAATATTTTGGAAAAAAAAATCATACAAGCTCTTTGGCATGCTTGTTGTCAGGATCCACATTAATATCCACGCTTAAGTCAAGGATGAAATTTTTTCCCTGTTTTATATCACAGATACAAGCCCACCAATGCTCCGGCAGCGTGTTACTATGGAAAGGGATAAAAACCTGAGAAAGTAA
Organism: Silene latifolia; assembly: GCF_048544455.1. NCBI lineage: Eukaryota > Viridiplantae > Streptophyta > Magnoliopsida > Caryophyllales > Caryophyllaceae > Silene > Silene latifolia. The sequence continues at coordinate 28,209,594 of NC_133538.1, forward strand.
ATGTACAAGACAAACCAAGAGATTAATGTTATAATAAGGAAAATAAGGTCCAGGATTCACAAATTAAGGCCAAGGATTCACAAAACAAGTTCACAAAATAAGGTCCAAGATTCACAAAACAAGGTCCAAGATTCACGAAATAAGTTCCAGGATTCACAAATAAGTTCACAAAATAAGTTCACAAAATAAGTTCCAAGATTCACAAAATAAGGTCTAAGATTCACAAAATAAGATCCAGGATTCACAAAATAGGTCCAAGATTCACAAAATAAGATCCAGGATTCACAAAATAAGTTCACAAATAAGGTCAAGGATACATAAAATAAGTTCACAAAATAAGGTCCAAGATTTACAAAACAAGGTCCAGGATTCATGAAATATGTTCCAGGATTCACAAATAAGTTCACAAAATAAGTTCACAAAATAAGTTCCAAGATTCACAAAATAAGCTCCAAGATTCACAAAATAAGTTCCGGGATTCACAAAATAAGGTCCAGGAATCACAAAATAAGTTCACAAATAAGGTCAAGGATACATAAAATAAGTTCACAAAATAAGGTGCGGGATTCACAAAATAAGCACCAAGATTCACAAAACAAGTTCCAAACATATCAATGACCTACAAATAAGTAAAATAAACATCACAAATATCTGACCTTGTCGATATGGCTACCATCAACTGGAGTGTAACTGTCCTTTATGTATTGACCCCAAATAATGGGGTTGTTTTCTCGATGAAGACCCTACAAGTCACAAAAAGGCAATTTTAGAAACAAAGCAACTTTAAGAACGCAAAATACTTGAATATCAAAATATAAAGGATTTGAGACTGACAAATATTTTTGTTGGAAAGTAGAGTAAATTTGTTCTACCGAGTGTGCACTTAATTCCAAACATATCAATGACCTATAAAATTAAACTTGTTAGGAAACATACACATCGAGTGACCTGATTTTATGAAACGTGAACAAAATGAAACAGGTTGAGTGGCGTGAACAAAATGAAAACATGGGCAGGAAAAGGAAAATAATACTCAGGGGTTACTTACCTGATCCATAATAAGGCCACGCGGTCCAAGGGTCTGCAAAGCATCTCTTGTGACTTCCATCCACGGAGTGGACACCATAACCTCACTTCATTATTGATAAAATGCAATTAGTAGATATATTTATTACAATAAAAAAATCAAAAAATCAAAGCAAAAATATGACATTACTGTTGAGTTTTCTTTGATCTCTTTCGAACAAAATTCAGCAATTCCATGTCAGTGTATCGAGACCATTCTAGTGCATCATTTTGTACTATTTCTCTGGATAGGTTCTCGGAACATGTAGTAATTTGATCACACGCCCTCAACTCCTTACTAGCAGATGGTTTATCGAGGCCGGAAACAATTGGTGTAGAAGGAGGATCAATGTTCCCTACCACAGGAGGAGGAGTAGAAGTCGTAGGAGTAGCTAGAATAGTAACGGTGGGGTGAGTGGGCTCACTGTTCTCAGAATATGTAATAATTTGATCGCACGCCCTCAACTCCTTACTGGCAGATGGTGTAGAAGGAGGATCATTGTTCCCTACCACAGGAGGAGGAGGAGTAGAAGACGCAGGAGTAGCTAGAACAGTAACAGTGGGGTGAGTGGGCTCATTGACGGAAGGGACAGCATCAATAGCACTGGAACTTGTTTCCATATCTCTTTCCCTTGTTCTCCTCCTATTGTACTCAACCCACCGTTCTTGATTATGATGATGATCCACTACCACTGTGGGCTCAGAATGGTCAGGTTGTTCATCATTGACGGGAGGGACATCATCATTGACGGGAGGGACATCATCAATAGCAGTATTATGAGAGGGAGATAAAAGATGATCAGGTTGTTCATCAGCTTGAATACAAGACGTTGAAGGTTCATCAAGTGGTATGATTTGCCATTCTGGTTTTGGTGGTGAACGACGTAACTGTATTGGTTACAAAGCTTCACCCATCACGTCCAATGCCTCCAACAATTCAGCTTTAGACCACCCACACAATATCTCCAGATTATCCCCACTATTACCCTCCACACTCTCCTGGACATTACCCTCCTCATTAATGTCTTGTTGAGATAACCTAAAACCATCTGCCATACCATCTACAGCTGCAACTAGTTTAGAAACTGTTGCTGAGGAAGGTAGTTTGTTGAGAGCTTCGCTAGCAAGAGATTTGTACTCCTTGAAAGCTTGAGCCATGACCTTTGCGGATTGCGCAAGTTTATTAACAAACTCAGTAGTACTACCTGAATTGTTAGGTAGAGGAGGATCAACCTTTGCAGAAAGCGCAAGTTTATTAATAAACTCAGTAGTACAACCTGAGTTGTTAGGTAGAGAAGGATTAGTAGGTTCTTCATCTTCAGATTGTTGGTGTTCAGTCATTGCCTTTGAAGACTGCCTAAACTCAATAGTAGGAAGCAGCAAAGGTGCATGTGGCTTATGCTGAGTGATGACCATTGGAGGCTCAATAGAACCCCTGCCGAAAGTTTTCTTGTCCGAATTTTTGTCATTCACTTCCTCCTTAACTCTTTTAGATATAGCTTCTTTAGTCCAAGTTGAGAGCGTTGGAAACTGCCGAGTAACAAGGCGTGATTTGAAGGCACATCGGTCAAGATAAATGAAAACCAAGACCATAATAAGTCCACCAAACCAATTTTCTTTCAGCTTTTTGGTCTCCCACTCCTCCTTTTGCCAAGACTCAACTTGGGCAACCAATTTACGTTTGATGAAATTGCACCAGTTGAATTTGCAGATCAAGTCAGTGTTTACCAAACTTTTAAGAAGTCTCAAACTTGCCCGATTCCCTACAACACCGCCTAAAAGAGCATTGAAGATATAAATGATGAAAGTGCGTTTGAAATTATCTCCACCATCTCTTTGTGTAGAGAGCTTGTGCAATATGTCTTTGACCTCAATGGAACTACCTTTGTAGTGACTTTTGAACTCCTCCAAAAGAGACAAATAAGAAGGGCACTTATCTCCAATTTTTGCTTCTTTGACAATGTTTGGACCCATTGGCAATCCCAGGCACAGATGGATATCTTCCACTAAAACAGGGAGTTTCCCACCACACAACGGTCCTTTAAAGGGGTTGTAATTCAAAACTAGCCAATACGCCAAGTGACCCGGAACAACATCTGTTTTAAGATGCAATAGAGAACCAAATCTCATTTGTTGTATAGCTTGAATCTGGTTATCTGATGGTGGATTCTACTTATTGTTAAGAAAGTTGTAAAGCCCAACAGGAGACATACGAGTCCTCAACGCAGGCAGTCTGTCTTTGTAAATTCTTTTCTTTTTTGTAGCTGGCTCAGAGAGTGATTCAGTAGCTTCAGTAGGTACTTCAGTAGAATCAACAGCTGGTTCAACAAGTCACTTCATCCCGGCTTGGCTTGCAAACTAAGTAAGGCAAAATAAGGCAGTTGTAATTCATTAATAAGGAAATGGAGACTAAGTAAGGCAAAATAAGGCAAAATAACATCAGAACTAAAATCCAAAATGTAAACATTTTAAGTAAGTTTGACAACAGAGAAGGTGATTTCATCCACTTATTAACAAGTATAACAATATTATCTTCCAGTTTAACAACACAAGATCTGAGATTCACAAAATTAGGTCCTAGATTCACACAAGTAGGAACTAGATTCACGAAATGCAAATGAGATGTAGCTACTGAAAACTTAACCAACAATACATTTTAAACTGGCAATATAGAACATGCATCCAAAAGAACATTAACCAACAATAAGATAATGAAACATGCATCCAAAGAACATGCATCCAAAAGAACGATAAAGTAATCACAAAACCATACGCAAGCAAGCTTACAAAAACTGGCAATATAGAGACTACTAAAATTGAACGAAATAAGCAAGAGAATCGAAATCTATTAAAAAAATGGAAAGGAACATACGAAAAAGAGGAGAAATCGACTTCAATTATGCTCGCAAAAACCCTAAACCCTCAATAACAAAAACTTGCATAATAAAAACAATAATTTGACGAATTAAAGAAGTTCATTGAAAATTATGGTGAAGAATAAGAAACAAAAGGAGGATGAATCAAAACTTGAGAAAGTAGATAGAAAATACCTAATTTGCGGATGATAGCGATAGTAGAAACGGTAATGCTAATGGCAGGCGAAAAGCTCAATTATAATGGCGGATAATGGCGAAGACGGAAGTGAAATTGGAGCACTGAATATGGAAGTTGAAGAGAGAGACAGTTAGTGAATATAGAAGTTGAAGAGAAAAAGAAGTTTGTATTTCTAATTTTGAAATTGTGAAATTTTGTCATGATAGTGGATCTTTACTTAAGAAGTTTGTATTCCTAATTTTGTGAATCTTGGAACTAATTACGTGAAACTGGAGCATGAAATTGTGAAACTTGGTCTTGAATAGTTGATCTTCACTTAAGATGTTTCTTTTACTCAATGTTGTGAATCCTGGAACTTATCTTGTGAAACTGGAACATAAAATTATGAAACCTAGACCTGAATCTAGCATTAAGTATTTTTGTGAATTTAGTCTTTAGTCTTTTTTATAATGTGGATTTTGTGAATTTAGTCTTTAGTCGATGTCATTGTTTCCCAATGAAGTAAAGCCTGAATCCAGCATCATTTCCCAATTTAGCTTGAATCCAGCGTCGTTTCCCAATGAAGTAAAGCCTTTAGTTGATGACATTAAACATGTAATTGTGCCAAAGGTATATCCAGACCTGAATCCATTAATCATGTAATGTACATAATACAGAAAAAGATGCTAATAAAATGAGAAGGCTTGCATTAAACATCTTTGTCTCTCAATAAAAGACTGTCATACGAAGTACAGCCATCTCATCTTATTGTCAAATCCAAGTTTCACAATTTCTTGTAGCATTACATTCTCGACTACTCAATACATTCTCGACTACTCAAATACAAGACTACAGACTAATCAATTCATGGTTAATGAAACACCTATACCATTACAAACAAACAAGGTCATATGGCCGAATTTCACCATTTCTAATACTGAGTACATCAACACAAGACAGATATAGCAGGCCTGCTGAAGCAACAGATGTCCGACAGTGAACACATATCCATCGGAGAAAGATCATTTGCTTGCAAAAAGACTGTCATGTCATCATTGAAACACCTATACCATCAAAAACAAGTAACAATTAAGAGATTTTCACCCAAATTATTTACAAAATGTTCACCAAAGTTATGACCAAATGGACTTTGCATTAATTTTTAGTCAAGGAAGTGTACCATTTTTGTATTTTTATCCCATTTAAGAAGTTCCAATATTATCTTCTTTCGATAGTCCGACAATTTCTACAAAAGAGATTTTCATACAGTATATATTTAATATGTAGCAATGGCAAGGTAGAAGGCAAAACCCGTAAATATATACCTCAAAATATTCACTGTTGGTCCATAAACTTTCATTGTCCAACGTATCCAACCATTTCAGCACAAACACTCCATAATCAAAACTACAAATAAATAAACATTTATGAGTAAAAGAAACATCTCAAGTGAAGATCAACTATTCAACCATTCATTTCAGCAATATGGGATTGGGTACTTGGTTTTGGTCAGAGAGGGACCATTCAAGTCCAGTTTCAACCATTCAAACTTGTACGATAAAAACACAAATATAGACTAAAAAACAAAGATACATGGTTACATACCATGTTGTTTGTTGAGGGACTTTAAGGTTGACAATTGCGTTCATGTGCATCAACCGCAAAGATTCAATTGCAGATGAATCACCACAAAGAACAGATGAAACTTGGTACAACTAGAACATGAATGGGCCAATAAAACATAAAAACATGACAGGATTATATTTTTAAGAAACTAAAGATAAATACTCAAAAATATTTTGGGAAAAAATCATACAATCTCTTGGCCTGTGTGGTTACCAGGATCCGCATGTAAATCGGTGCTCGAGTCGAGGATAAAATTTACTTTTTGCTTTAAATCACAAACGCAAGCCCACCACTGATGACACTTATCGTTAAGCATAGGGATAAAAACCTGTAATAGACAAACCAATTAACAATACACATGAATGAAAATAAATAAAGAAGAAAATAAATAGCAGAAGAGGGATCTTTCACCTTTTGGATATTGCTCCCATCAAATGGAATGTAATCAGACTTCAGGTATTGACCCCAAATAGCTGGGTTGCGCTCGGCATGAACGGTCTGCATGTGACAAAAGTAGGACCATTTTAATAAACCAGAGCAGAGCAACATTAAGAAAGCAAATACTTGAATATCAACATCTAAAGGATTTGAAGCTCACATATATTATCGTTGGCAAGTAGAGGAGATCTGATCTACCGAGTTTGGACTTAACTCCAAACATATCAATCACCTACAAAATCAAATTTAACAAAACATTGGTAAAGGATTCAGAAAATAAGTTCCAGCATTCACAAAATAAGGTCCAGGATTCACAAAACAAGTTCCAGAATTCACAAAATAAGTTCAGAAAATAAGGTCCAAGATTCACAAAACAAGTTCCAGGATTCACAAAATAAGTTCACAAAATAAGTTCAAAGATTCACAAAATAAGTTCTAGGATTCTCAAAATAAGTTCACAAAATAAATTCCAAGATTCACAAAATAAGTTCCAGGGTTCACAAAACAAGTTCCAGGATTCACAAAATAAGTTCCAGGATTCACAAAAAAGTAAAATGAAACATGAAAAGAAAAAGGAAAGGAAAATGATACTTACATGATCCATAACAAAGCCACGTGGTCCAAGGGTCTGTAAAGCATGTCTTGTGACTTCCATCTACGGAGTGGACACCATAGCGTCACTTAAAATATTGAGGAAATGCAACTAGTCAATATCTCTCACAATATAACTTTTATATTGTAAAATCAAAGCAAAATCATATAACGTTTATATTGTAAAATCAAAGCAAAATCATTACAATTTAGTTTGTGCCGATTTTGATCTGCAAACATAATCCAACAATTGCTGGTCACTGTAAGGAAGTGGTCGAGAGCCACTGCCATAATACGAACATATAAGATTATTTAATCAACTAAAGTACTAAAAATTGTAAAGGTTTTGCAAGAAAATTTTGATAATATTAAAAGAAGAAGGTTCTTACAGTGGTACACGACTCCGTTCTAGTGCATCTTTTTTCACTCTATCTCTTAATACGTTCTTATCACATGTAATAATGTGATAGAACGCCCTCAATGCAAAACGCTTCACTTGAGCTTCCTATAAATGGAAAAAGAGGAATAATAATGTGTTGCAAACTTATAAAAAATTATATTTATCAATGTATAAATAAAGTTGAAAAAGTAATCTTACAGTATATATGGTTATTGGACAATCACTTTTGTTTCCTTTCTAATTCTCTAATATGTTCAATAAATAGAGATCATTATCAATTTCAGCAGAATTTAGGTTTGATTTTGGGATAAACACTTCGGGCCGTAAGGTTCATATACCTATTATTATACTCCTCTAATAGAGAACTAATTAAATTGTTAATAATTTTTTCTTTAGATCTAGTGCATGCATAACAAAAGGAAGGATTTATAAGAAAACAATGTCCCTTACATTGTAAATTTCGGTTTATGAGCACATGTAAGGTCTCCTACCTTCACTTGTTCTTGAACTATGATGAGTAATAGGATGATCCTCCAAAGACTTCAAGTATAGAAGCCACTCCTCTTGATTGCATCCAAGATTATCCCTTATCCCCACTAAATAATATTTGCTAGATATTTGTTTAGTAGTTTACCTTAAAATTGATTACTAATACTCATATATTATACTAATAATATTAGTAATCTTTTATGAATAATTTGAATCAAAAATCTCATATTTTGATGAAGAAGAAGATGAATATGTGAGAGGTTTTTGCATGTGGCATATTTTGAGAATATGTGAGAGAAAAATAAGAACAACAAAGGTTCTTCCACCCCCACTAATGGTCCGGCCCTATGCTCCTTTTAAGAGCATTTTTTACTTCTCAAAATCCTCATGCAAATGCTTTATTGATAGTGTCTTATAAGGTAGAGGCAACATGCCAAGTGTTGTTGTTGTCATAAGCTTTTTAGACAAAATAGAAGACTTAGGACAAGTGTCCTATAACCTCCCAAAAATAGGTGCCTATGCTCTTATTATGGTCCATTTTTGTCTTATAATATTTGTCCCACAAATGCTTATAAGTCTTATGTTTAATTATCTTACATAATTAAATATTAATTTGATCATACAACAATTATGAGACAAATTAATAAACATATATTCACTCAACTTATTGAGTAATATTTTATCATTATATCAACATATAATGGATCCCATAATAGCTAGTTAGTTAAATTTAAAACCTCTTGTAAATATAAATAACTAATTACCTCTACCTCGAAACATTTATAAAATCTCAACATAATTTAGTGAATTAACATATTAATCCACTAAATATGATCTTATTTAATCACATTATAATAAGATACATATTTCCTCTCATAAATATAAATTGTTCATATTTAAGGAATTAATCAACTTGTATCGACATATAATTAATTAACTTTACAGATAAGGGCATCATCCTTTAGGTGTGACCTTAAGGGATCAACTGACCACCACTGTCCCACGACAGTAACGTCAAACTCTAGCAAGCCAATCGTTACTGATTCATGTTGATCAGTTGACTATAAAATTGAATCATCCCTTACGTATTCTTTATATGAGATTTAATTATGATATTAAATCACGTGATCTCACTATTGTCGAGGACACATTTCCCAACAATCTCCCACTTGTCCTAGACAAGTGTGCGTCACCAATTCTCTTGTCCTATTACAATCTCCCACTCAATGCAAGGTGTCTTGCAGGTCGTACTTACACTTGATCATATCTTGAGTGGTTTTCTCGATCTGGAGATTAACTGTCTGACCGGAATCATCTATCAGATATACCTTCCGAGCGTGGCCACGCATTTCCAGTTAACTACTCCTCGAGTGGCCTTGAGATTTAAAACAACCCTGACAAGGGGTGGACAATTCCTATCGCCCCGTTCCCTTCGTTCAGACACAGTCCATCATAACCCAAAATATACCCAGTTTGACCTCATTTACGAAATCGTAGAGTATAAATCAAAGCTAATCAGAAGTTGTGCCAACTTGGGCGAATAGTCTCTAGTCAAAAGAATTGACTCATAAGAATACTATAGTAGCTCTTGCCACGACCAGGCTTTATGAATTACCAGAACTCTATAAGCGGTCACTGCCCGACAGAGTGTCCCATACAGTCTGCCTATGTAATCGACTAGTCATCCCATATGACTCTATAACACTTGAACTTGCCATCAATCGCATCACACTCTAGTCACTTCGAGATGTCACCTCATATTAAGTAACTAGGGGCGAATACCATGTCAATCAAGTTCACTTTAATGGGGTTCAATTTGTCTCTACAACCCATTCGGATATGACAAGGTAACGGGTGAGTTTTAAAGAAACTCAAACGATAAATGTGATTATCACATATGAATAATCAATACACTATTACTACTTCATATTCTATAATCTTTAGTGTATTATTAACACTAGTTTAGATGTAATTAAAAGCTTGGCAAGTGGATATACCCGATATCCATGTGTTCCAACTTTTTCAATCGATATTTCCTTCTATTCAATGTCATCTCCAATGACATGAATTTATCTAAATATATGTCTAGACTTCTTACTAGACTTGGGCTCTTTAACTTGAAAGATGCTCCCACTGTTATCGCATAACTTGTGACAAAATCATTTGTAGAGGGATTCACCCTTAATCCCTATATTGACGATTTAATCACAATTTACTTAGATTCCTTTTGTAGTATTTGCAATGCACGAAACTAAAACACTTTTCTTAGTTTCTAACTCCTTAGTCAATAAAGCAGCCTAGGATTTCATCAAATCCCTTTTGGAGACTAAAGTTTGTGCAACCCTTCAACACATTACTTAGTTTATCATCCAAACATTTGAACGAATCCTTAATTCTTCTCAAGAATCTCAAGGATGTTCTTTAAGGCTTTCACAAGCCATATTATGGGAATTATCCCTTTTATTGACTTATTATGCTCTCAGAATATATCATATCATGGCACGTGTGTCTTTTGGCATACATGATCATTCTAATGGCGGAAACATTAGAATTCGATTTCATGTGATCAACAACTTAATAGGTTCAGTGAATAACCTATTCATCCTTGTTGATGTTAAACAGATATAAAAGATCTTATCCTCATAAGACTCTCAACTCTATGCCAATATACACTCACATAGATTCGGTAATCTAAAGTATATTGCACCTTTTCCTAGTCTCCCAATCACTCTTGCCAGAAGAGATAATTGGTACATTATTCTCAATAAGTAATATGTTATCAACATATAAGACATGGAGAAACAATTCTAGCTCCCACTTAACTTCATGTATAATCTTGATTCTTCAATCATGTGAATGAAATAAGTCACTATTATCACATGAACGAAAAGTATAATCCTTTAATGCTTGCTTAAGATCATTCTAAGATCACTTAAGAAAGCTACGCATAATATGTTAGGATTCTTAGATCTTCATCTAAGATTTTGTGTTTCAAACACTTCCTTCTCTAAATTCTCATTTTAGAAAAGCGAATTTTATTTGCCATTCTTCATTAGAATGAAATGTGGCAATTCCTAACATAATTTATCTCGATCAACATCTTCATGTAAATCTTGTGCATTTGTGTACTCTGAAGCTCTATTTACCTTTAAAGAGACCCTCACTTCAAAGTAAATCTACTCATGAGCAACAATTTTCGGATTGTAATGCTACGGCTCGTATGTAACAAGGTCATGATACTATCTCTTTCACAAAGTAATATTTTTAAACAATAACACATGTGCGATAAACTCCCACTGAACTATACTTTCATTCTATCTTTAAAGACTATAGTTCATCTACACTCTTACTCTATAATTCTATTACTTTCACAAAGTAACATTTCAACTATAAGAGATGTTTGTGACGATTCAATCTACTCCCACTCTATCTCTCATAAATACATTTATATCCATGAGAGATAGCTTTGTGAGTCACAAACATATATATTTAACGGAGTATTAGGAGTTTACTTAGACTATGTATTAGCATTCAAAAGGCCATCCTAACATGGCAGCTTGATAATATGCGAGTCTTATCCATGTCATCTGTTTAATAGACTCTCTATTCTAGGTATCTCCTGGTTGACCATCCGTTTAGAATTACTTGTCCGTATTGGATTGCAAATTCCCAAAATTGAGTTCAACAACTCAAACCGACTCATATTAGTTTGATCTTATGGGTAGTGACACTAAGTCATAATCCATCTTTAATAAATCAAATTTATTACTTAGATCTTTGCCACTACGATTTGATCGTAATGCTTAGAACTTTATTCAATTGGTTCTCTACGTCATTTAGAAATTTCTCAAATATCTCAAATGCTTCACTTTATATTTGATTAAGTAAATATACCCATATCTACTTAAATCATTGTTAAAAGTGACGAAGTAGTCATAAATATCCTTTGCGATGATGCAAATTTAGAACACATACATCAGCATGTATTAGTCCCAACAAATCACTTGCTTGTGTCCCTTTACCACTAAAGGAAGTACAAATCATATTGCAAAGGAGACAAAATTCGCACATTCCATATGATTGAAATCATATGGTTTATTAAATCTAGTCGACACTAGCCTTTAATGCATTTCTCTTTTACGTAACCAAATTGAAAAATCAAATGTACAAATCATTTGGATTACTAGTTATGAGTCTTTTGGTGCGTACGTACTTATGTAGATATCTTTCCTTGAGTTGGAAGTGTCTAAAATATGAATATCATTAAGATAAGTGACATGGCTCACATCCATGTCTATTTTCAATAAAATACAACAATTGTCTTTGATGGCAAAATATAAATCCTTTCATGTCTCACATAGAAATGGAAATAATGATTTAGACTAAGTGGATACATAAAAATAATTATGTAAATTATAACTCAAAGCTATTAGCAAAATAAGTACATAAATTTCTCTTGAAGTGGCGGCTACCCGAGCTCCATTTCATTGTCGGCGATCCACATCACCCTTGTTTAGCTTTTCCACATTTCCAAGTCCCACTTGGAGTAACAAGCCCAACTTTGATATCTTCCAAATACTTGGGGCAATTTCGTTTCCAATTTCCCATGACATTACAATAATGGCATTCCTCATAGGATTTGGCACCCTTCTTGGTTGTGGTCTTGGTAGTCCCACTATCCATTTCCAATTTATAATCTGGTTTGGGTTTCTCGCCCATTTTTGCCTTCCCTTTATTAATACCAATACTCCTTTCATTTGCAAGGACACTCTTGCTAGAACTCCCACTCAATTTGATATTTCTCTTTGTTTCTTCAAACAAGGATGCCTTGGGTTTTGTAAGATTTTCTTCACAAGATTTTCTTTCCAAGGTGGTGAGCAATAATATTGGAGTGGGTGGAGTGTAGGTGGTATAGAAGCAAAAAATTTCATCCTGACTAATGCCAACGCGTAATTCTCTAATCGTATCATTGTCATAATCGGAGCATTTTTCATCGTATGATTGGAGCTATGAATTAAGAGTGATTGGTGTAGGAGTATTAGATGAATTCATTGCGTATAATTATCTACAAAAACGAAAATGAAGGAAATAATTAACATCTATCGTTTTAATAATACTCGTATATTTGTAAACAAGTATTGCATCTATGTAGTGACCTCCACCCAACTAACATAAATGATTCCGAGATCCAAATTCATATTAATACGGGCACGGTGAGCCGATTCATCCCTTATTAATATAACTCGGTGGATTAACTCTTTAATCGATTCTACTTTTAGAACTCTCGGTCGATAAAAATTACTCTAATTTTCATCTTTAGCCCAGAACACATGCGACTACGGTCATGAATACTTCCGTTGAGCTCAATCCAAATTTCGATGTAATAACATTTTATTACCCCACTTCGCCAACGTAACAAGGTTTGTATTACGGTAAAGCCGGCTCAACTCCCTTATGAAATTGGTACTTCATGGGTTTCTACTATTTGGTAAGGCTATTTCTCAATTATTATATGTGAGAGGTCTTGTCAATTTATTATCTATCACGTTTTAAGTGAACTAAAGCGGTGAACTACGATAATTATAATTGACACGGTCGATGACTCGATATGATATGCATGTGTTGTTATGGCGATTTGGCAATGCATGCAACATATTAAAAGAAATGCAAAGCAATAAATAAAATTCCTAGTATGGTCTTCCTAAAATAAAAATTCAAATAATCTATTACATATTCGGAAACCAACTCCTTTGGTCCCTTGAATCTTCAAGTGGCACGCCTCCCAAGACACCGTCTTCGTCGGATCACCTTTCCGAATGACACCGTCTTTGAAGATGCTCCATAATTACAAATAATAATAAAAATACAAAGCTATTCCTATTATACATTTATAAAATGGAAAAACTAATAAAAAATAAAAGTGATACGAGATCACATTAAATTACAACCGAATCAATATTCCCTTTCATTACGGGTAATATCGATTAAAACTAAGGCCATACTAAGATAAAATTACATAATTCAAAATTATATAAATAAAAAACATTCAACAATTGAAATATGCAGTATTATACTATGTACTTATCATGCCAATTGATGTGCCAAATCGCCCTATTTAACTTATGTCGTATGTATAACCCGGTTTTATGGAAATGCGTGATAATAACCTTTTAAAATCACTAATTAACACTTAAATCACATCTAAGCTCAAGTTAATTAACCTAACACTTTTTAGGACTCAAAAATTAGTCATCACTCAATTTTTGACAATAATTCAACTTGATTTAATTTTATGCTCATTTTTTACCTTAAAATCATAAATATTTATGAAATAAATCCAAATTAATTTATAAAAATTTCAAAATTTGAATTTTAAATTTTTGAACATTCTGGAATAATACCATGACACTCATAATGTCAAAAATCATAGTTAAAATTTTCGAATTAATTTTGAGAAAATATAGTTGTATTTTATCGGTTTTATCTCATAAAATATTTAAAGTATATAAAAATTATTCCAATAATTTTTACAACCTTAGATATGATTAGTGGGATATTAATACAACTTAAAATAATTTCTCAAGCCATGCAATACGTTTTAGCTAATTTTGCTAAAATAGTCACTATTTATGCCATTTTTACTCTAAAAATCCATAAATAATGCTAAATGTGATATTTTAATCTCGAAATTTACATAAGCTCTGTAAATTATGCATGTGACATCATATTAAAATATCATGACTTAATTCGAAATTTAACTATTTTTAACCATTTTACCTCTATTAATCCATTTTTATCTCATAAAAATCATAAATCATGCAATATTAATCAAATTAATACGAGTTTTTACATACAACTTGTAAAATATGCATGTGAGATCATATAAAAGTTCTATGGTCAGAAACTTAGTTTAACTATTTTTAGCATTTTAATTCCCATTTTAGTCATAAAAATGTAATAAAATGACCAAAAATCATTAAAATGAGCAATAAATTTCCATAAATCATAAAAATGACCTAAAAAAACATTTTAGGGCCAGAATATATAACATGCATGGTGATTTAGTGGCTTATACTTATAAATCACAAATTTTTAGTTTTATATGTTAACCTTTTAACTCGGAAAAACAATAACCGACTATGCATGCAACATCCTTATGCTCTGATACCACTTGTAAGGTTCATATACCTATTATTAGACTCCTCTAATAGAGAACTAATTAAATTGTTAATAATTTTTTCTTTAGATCTAGTGCATGCATAACAAAAGGAAGGATTTATAAGAAAACAATGTCCCTTACATTGTAAATTTCGGTTTATGAGCACAAGTAAGGTCTCCTACCTTCACTTGTTCTTGAACTATGATGAGTAATAGGATGATCCTCCAAAGACTTCAAGTATAGAAGCCACTCCTCTTGATTGCACCCAAGATTATCTCTTATCCCCACTAAATAATATTTGCTAGATATTTGTTTAGTAGTTTACCTTAAAATTGATTACTAATACTCATATATTACACTAATAATATTAGTAATCTTTTATGAATAATTTGAATCAAAAATCTCATGTTTTGATGAAGAAGAAGATGAATATGTGAGAGGTTTTTGCATGTGGCATATTTTGAGAATATGTGAGAGAAAAATAAGAACAACAAAGGTTCATCCACCCCCACTAATGGTCCGGCCCTATGCTCCTTTTAAGAGCATTTTTGACTTCTCAAAATCCTTATGCAAATGCTTTATTGATAGTGTCTTATAAGGTAGAGGCAACATGCCAAGTGTTGTTGTTGTCATAAGCTTTTTAGACAAAATAGAAGATTTAGGACAAGTGTCCTATAACCTCCCAAAAATATGTGCCTATGCTCTTATTATGGTCCATTTTTGTCTTATAATATTTGTCCCACAAATGCTTATAAGTCTTATGTTTAATTATCTTACATAATTAAATATTAATTTGATCATACAACAATTATGAGACAAATTAATAAACATATATTCACTCAACTTATTGAGTAATATCAACATATAATGGGTCCCATAATAGCTAATTAGTTAAATTTACAACCTCTTGTAAATGTAAATAACTAATTACCTCTACCTCGAAACATTTATAAAACCTCAACATAATTTAGTGAATTAACATATTAATCCACAAAATATGATCTTATTTAATCACATTATAATAAGATACATATTTCCTCTCATAAATATAAATTGTTCATATTTAAGGAATTAATCAACTTGTATCGACATACAATTAATTAAATTTACAGATAAGGGCATCATCCTTTAGGTGTGACCTTAAGGGATCAACTGACCACCACTGTCCCACGACAGTAACGTCAAACTCTAGGAAGCCAATCGTTACTGATTCATGTTGATCATTTGACTATAAAATTAAATCATCCCTTACGTATTCTTTGTATGAGATTTAATTATGATATTAAATCATGTGATCGCACTATTGTCGAGGACACATTTCCCAACACGGGCGTCCAGAAAATACTTGTCAGTGCTGGCAACTTTTGTTTAAGAAGCCGGATGAGCCTTTCTTTCTGTATGAACAAAAGAGAAATTAGTCTTTCTTAGCACAGGGATGAACAAAACTTATTTTGTGAGGTACAAGACACTATCTAGGAATCATGTAAGGTACAAGACTGTCAAAACAGACACTAGCTACGAATCATGTGAACCATACATCTTAGTTTGTAAAACTTGGAGTGAAATGGTAAAGGACCACAGGTTCACAAAATAAGATCTAGGATTCACAAAATAAGGCCTACTTTCACAAAGTCCCCTATTTTGTCGTTTTCCTTTTTTGGTGAACCTCAGACCTTGTTTTGTGAATCTCAGACCTTGTTCAGTGAATCTTAGCGCTTGTTTTGTGAAACTTGGTCAACATAAGTGGTTAAAGTCACTTATTTTGTCCTTTTCCTTACTTGGTGAATCTCAGACCTTGTTCAGTGAATCTTAGGGCTTGTTTTGTGAAACTTGGTCAACATAAGTGGTTAAAGTGATAAGATTCACAAACTTTAAGTGTAGGCTTCACAAAATAAAGTCCTACATTCACAAAGTCAATTCCTAGTAGAATCACAATAACACACATTTTCCTAAGCAAAATGGAAACAATAGACGTACCATAGGTTGTATAAAATAAGAATAATCAACAGATCTGTCTTTCATAGGATGGATGATTTGCATTTTGCTACTTTTAGTTCTGAGGTCGATACAAATCAAGAAAGGTGGGCATGAGGCGGAGACTATTGGAGCACAAACCTGAAAAAAGGATAAAAAGTCACTGAATTAAAAAGACAAAAATGAACTTAAGTTGAAATATAAGCAGACCAAAATCAAAGACTTACTAGTTGAACTCCAGAAACATCAACATTGTAGAGACACTGGGAACAAAAAATAAGATCAGTATGAGTAACGATTATAAGTCAACATCATGTAAAATAGACTTGGAGAATTGGATAAAGTAGAGAGTAATAAGACTAACACTTTCATTTCTATATGGCACAAATAAACAAGAAGGGGAAGTCCGGGATCTGAATATCTCAATACTATTTAAGATCTCACAATAAACATTTACGACATGAGAAGATATCCGATCGCCTTCAGCCACACTCTTCAACTGGCTCCTTGTCAAAGTCTGACATTGACTTTGGAAAAGAATCTTCGTTTCATCCTACGCTTCGCCAAGTATGAAATCTAATACTTGTTTCTCAGCTTGATTCAAATCCCTAATAATATTAAGATTTCTTTGCAAATAGGGCGATCGGAAAACTTCCGCTGGAACTACAACCCTCCTCTTACCACGAACTGGAACATCGTCTTCAATTGGTAATGGAGATAAGGGAAATGGGATTGCAGCAGTAGTTGGGGTTTTGCAAGGAACACTTGCAATCGAATTTACCAAATGACGTGGCGATCGACGAATATAGACATTACTGACAGTTCGTTTACTGACAGATCGTTTGACAGATGGTTTATCGATTATTGAAACAAGTGGAGTATCTGGTAGGGAAATAACATCAAGAGTTGTGTTCCGTACCACAGTAGTAGTAGGAGGAGTAGCTGTTATCTCAATAATTGTAGGCTCAGTGACGTCCTTGGCAGGAAGAACATCATCCAGAGCAGCGTGAGAGGATGTGTTCTCCACCAAAGGAGTGGGCTCAGTGAAAGGAGGGATGACATCCACAAGGAGGGATGACACAGCAGCATATGTGTTAGGCTCAGGTTGAGAAGATGTTGTAGGTTCAGGTGGATACAACAAATGGTCATCAGCTGCTAGGAGCCTAAAGGATGAGTATTCTGCATTTGGTGGTGGTGAATGATATGGCGCTATTGGTTGCAAAGCTTCACCCATCGCATCCAATGCCGCCAACAAATTAGCCTGAGTCCACCCATACAAATTATCCACATTCTCCCCACCTTTATCCACATTCTCCCCACCTTTCTCCACATTCTCATGAATATCGTCAACCACTTTCTCAACGATATTCTCATCCACAATGTCCGAGACCTTTTCCTCATTCTTCACATCCTCCACATTTTCAGCATCATCCTCTTGTTGAGATAACTTAAAACCTTCTGTTATGCCGTCTATAGCTGCAACTAATTTCTTCACTGTTGTTGTTGAAGGTAGTTTAGAGCGAGCTTGACTAGCAAGTGATTTGTAGTCCGCAAATGCTTGAGCCATTGCCATTGCGGAAAGCGCAAGTTTATGGACAAACTCACCAGTGCCTTCATTCCCAAGTAGAGGTAATTTTTCATCTTCAGCTTTAGATGCTTTATCTTGAATTGTTGACTTGGAAGACTGACCGAGCTCAATCTTTGGAGGAGGAGGACACAATTGTGGAATATGGTGGTTGATGACCATTAGAGGCTCAATAGAACCCCTACCGAAAGTTTTCTTGTCTGATTTTTTGTCATGCACTTCCTCCTTAACTCTCTTGGATATAGCTTCTTTTGTCCAAGTTGAGAGTGTTGGAAATTTCCGAGTAACAAGGCATGATTTGAAAACACATCGATTAAGATAAATGAAAAACAAGACCATAATAGGTCCACCAAACCAATTTTCTTTCAGCTTTTTGGTCTCCCACTCCTCCTTTTGCCAAGACTCAACTTGGGCAGCCAATTTGCGTTTGATGAAATTGCACCAGTTGAATTTGGAGATCATGTCAGTGTTTACCAAACTTTTAAGAAGTCTCAAACTTGCCCGATTCCCTACAACACCGCCTAAAAGAGCATTGAAGATATAAATGATGAAAGTGCGTTTGAAATCATCTCCACCATCTCTTTGTGTAGAGAGCTTGTGCAATATGTCTTTGATCTCAATGGAACTACCTTTGTAGTGAATTTTGAACTCCTCCAAACTAGACAAATAAGAAGGGCACTTATCTCCAATTTTTGCTTCTACGACAATATTTGGACCCATTGGCAATCCCAGGCACAGATGGATATCTTCCTCTAAAACAGGGATTTTTCCACCACACAACGATCCTTTAAAGGGGTTGTAATTCGAAACTAGCCAATACGCCAAGGTACCCGGAACAACATCTGTTTGAAGAAGCAAGAGAGAACCAATCATATTTGTTGTATAGCTTGAATTTGCTTATCTGATGGTGGATTGTCCTTATTGTTGAAAAAGTTGTAAAGCCCAGCAGGAGACATCCGAGTCCTCAACACATGAAGTCTGTCTTTGTAAATTCTTTTTTTTTTGTAGCTGGCTCAGAGAGTGGTTCAGTAGCTTAGGTAGGTGCTTCAGTAGAGTGGTTCAGTAGCTTCAGTACGTCCTCAACACGTCGCTTCATCCGGGCTTGGCTTGCTTTCTACAACTCAGTAAAGCCTCTTATTCACAAAGCAAGGGAAATAAGTTCACAAAATAAAGAAAACTTCACTATATTTAGTTTGTTTATTATTTAAATTAATACACCAAAATTCATTAATATGGAAATGTAAACTAAGTAAAGTATACAACAATTCAGTTACAAGTTTCAGAATGTTATGGTCAAGATTCACAAAATATGTTCCAAGGTTCACAAAATAAGTACCAAGGTTCACAAATTAAATACCATCATTCACAAAATAAGTTCACAAAATAAGTTCCAGGATTCACAAAATAAGTTCTAGGATTCACATAATAAGTTCCAAGATTCACAAAATAAGTTCCACAACTCACAAAATAAGACCAAAAGACACCCTACAAAGGGGACGAGTGAACCCCTTTCTTGGGAAGGGATTTAAAGTAGGGGGCCGGGTATCCTAAAACGGGACGGGAAAGGATTTAGGGTTGGATTAGGCGGACCGCTACCGCGGATCCGCCTAATCCAACCCCAAACCATTTCCCTTGCTACTCATTCGAGGGGCAGGAAGACCAAAAGACACCCTATAGGGGGACGGGATCTAACTAGAGGAGCCGGGTGTCCTAAAACAGGAAGGGAAAGGGTTTAGGGTTGGATTAGGCGGATCCGCGGTACCCTTTCCCTTGCTACTTATTCGAGGGGCAGGAAGACTAAAAGACACCCTACAGGGGGACGAGTGAACCCTTTTTTAGGGACGGGATCTAACTAGAGGAGACGGGTGTCCTAAAACGAGACGGGAAAGGGTTAAGGGTTGGATTAGGCGGACCGCTACCGCGGATCCGCCTAATCCAACCCTAAAGCCTTTCCCTTGCTCAACTAATTCGAACAGCGGAAGACCAAAAGACACCCTAGAGGGGCCGGGTGAACCCTTTTTGGGGGATGTGATCTAACTAGAGGGGTCGAGTATCCAAAAACGGGACGGGAGAGGGTTTAGGGTTGGATTAGACGGACCGCTACCGCGGATCCGCCTAATCCAACCCTAAACCCTTTCTCTTGTTCATTGCATGGAACAATATGTAAGATAACAAATACAAAATTAAATGGAAAATCAAAAGTAAAGAACATTACATTATACATAGAAAACTGATCCATGCAAATATTTAAAACAAAGTACAAGGTTACATGATAGTTTATGTTATCCAAAATGTTAAACTAAGACGTACATAATTATATAGAAGGTTGACACTACTACGAAATTATACAAAATAACAAAAGGGGAAAGTTAAAACCTTAAAGTGCGAAGCCCTAGTTACACAGATAGTACATTACAAACAAGGGACAACTCTAGGCTATATATACATCATCAAAGGTAAGTCAAGAAAAGATATATTTCTACGAGTGACTAGTAAGTCAGCAGCAATGCCAATAGCTCTATCTTGTTCTTCACTCGGCGTAGCTAAAGCATGCAATGACTCATTAACTTAACTGTGTGCAACATCATCAAGAGCATTTAGATGAGTACTATGAGATGGAATTTTCGCTTGGTGATAATGCAGTAAGAATTGGGCAATCATATCCTCCGTCATGAAATATTTGCATGTTTGAAAGACTATTCTAGGTATAACAACCCGACCCACCACGGTCGTAACACAACCCAATAAGATGGGATATATACCTTTGGGCCCATTACTTGTCCTCACTTAAGCCCAAAATCACAAGGCCTTGTTACTAAGTGGTGGGTGGAATCCCTTATAAACATATCACAATCTCCTCAATTCCCCGATGTGGGACAACCTTATTCTCAATAACTTGTGGTGTTATAATCTCCCCCACTTAAAGAACACAACATCCTCGTTGTGCCTCCAACTTGACCGCAGCCAAGCCCAGAATCCTCCCCCGCTAGGGGTGTGACCCGGGTACTCCCGACCACGGGCTCACCACACGGTCGCAGGGTCGCTCTGATACCATTTATAACAACCCGACCCACCACGGTCGTAACACAACCCAATAAGATGGGATATGTACCTTTGGGCCCATTACTTGTCCTCACTTGAGCCCAAAAGCACAAGGCCTTGTTACTAAGTGGTGGGTGGAATCCCTTATAAACATATCACAACCTCTTCCATTCCCCGATGTGGGACAACCTTATTCTCAATAACTTGGGGTGTTATACTAGGACCGCTACAAGTAGTCTGAACACCATTCACATTATTTATGTCTACAGAAAGCCAATATGCCATGGTGACCCCAGGTGCACTTTTGTGGATCAGAAATAGTTGAGCCCAATTTCGACATACGAGAGCCATATGTGCTTTATCTTCGTATTGATCAATTTTAGAGAAGACTTGTTGCATAAGATTTTGATTATTAAAAACAGAATGATATGCTTGGTCAGGCACTATAACTTCCTTTAGCGGCGAAAAAGAGAAATCCATAGCTGTTTGTTTTTAAGTGACATAAAGTTCGCGAAATGACACTTGATCTTGGTCAAGAAGATTAACAACACAACCATTGCACCAAGTTGTCATACTTGTCTATGAAACAAGTGAAATGCAACTATTAGTTAAACAAAAAAATGTGAAAATACAAAACCCAAATTCCTAGTTAGTTGGACTAACAAGCTGGGAAAATAAACAAAGGTGAAGGAGGGTCACAAAATTAGATCTAGGAATCACAAAAGCAGGGAAAATAAAAAGGTTTAGATTCTCAGACCTTGTTTTGTGAATCTCAGATCTTGTTCAGTGAATCTAAGGGCTTGTTTTGTGAAACTTGGTCATTATAAGTGGTTAAAATCATTTATTTTGCTCATACCTTTATTTGGTGAATTCACAGACCTTGTTTTGTGAATCTCAGACCTTATTCAGTGAATCTAAGGGCTTGTTTTGTGAAACTTGGTCATTATAAGTGGTTAAAATCATCTATTTAGCTCATACCTTTATTTGGTGAATTCACAGACCTTGTTTTGTGAATCTCAGACCTTATTCAGTGAATCTAAGCGCTTGTTTTGTGAAACTTGGTCATTATAAGTGGTTAAAATCATCTATTTTGCTCATACCTTTATTTGGTGAATTCACAGACCTTGTTTTGTGAATCTCAGACCTTATTCAGTGAATCTAAGGGCTTGTTTTGTGAAACTTGATCATTATAAGTGGTTAAAATCATCTATTTTGCTCATACCTTTATTTGGTGAATTCACAGACCTTGTTTTCTGAATCTCAGACCTTATTCAATGAATCTAAGGGCTTGTTTTGTGAAACTTGGTCATTATAAGTGGTTAAAGAACATTACATTATAACAATAAGCTAAAACAATTAACTGAATTTAAGTGATAATAGGTAAGAAAGAGGGAAAATCGTACGAAGAAGCAGGAAAATTGCTTTTCAATTGATGTTAGGCGTTCCGACGGTGCTTGATTATGCTAAGTAAACGATTAAAACCTGCATAAAAACAAAAATAATAAGTAATTTAAGCACAATGATAATGACGAAGAGGATACGGAACTTATTCAATCCATAGCTGTTTGTTGTTCAGTGACATAAAGTTCGCGAAATGACACTTGATCTTGGTCACAAAATTAGATCTAGGAAACACAAAAGCAGGAAAAATAAAAAGGTTTAGATTCTTAGACCTTGTTTTGTGAATCTCAGACCTTGTTCAGTGAATCTAAGGGCTTGTTTTGTAAAACTTGGTCATTATAAGTGGTTAAAATCATCTATTTTGCTCATACCTTTATTTGGTGAATTCACAGACCTTGTTTTGTGAATCTCAGACCTTATTCAGTGAATCTAAGGGCTTGTTTTGTGAAACTTGGTCATTATAAGTGGTTAAAATCATCTATTTTGCTCATACCTTTATTTGGTGAATTCACAGACCTTGTTTTGTGAATCTCAGACCTTATTCAGTGAATCTAAGGGCTTGTTTTGTGAAACTTGGTCATTATAAGTGGTTAAAGTCATCTATTTTGCTCTTTTCTTCTTAATTTGTTTCTCTGCTTCTTTGTAATCTCAGACCTTATTCAATGAACACTCAAGCAACAACACATTTAAGAAGACAAAGTAGGTAGTGTAATTTATGCAAACCTCTGGAAATGCAACACGCAGCCAAAGAATGCCAAGCTAATCACAAAATACCGTACTCAAGCAGGCAAAAACTGGCAAAATAGAGGCAAAACTACTAAAATTAAAAATGAAGCAATAACAGTAGAAGTTAGATTAAGTTTGAAGATAATATAACAATAAGCTACTGGTTTCACAAATTTACCTCATAGATTCACAAAATAAGTTCTAGGTTTCACAGAAGCAGGTAAACGAAATCTTAACAAACAGATGACAAACATTAAGTCCAAGTTTGAAGATAATATAACAATAAGCTACTGGTTTCACAAATTTACCTCCTAGATTCACAAAATAAGTTGTAGGTTTCACAAAAGTAGGGAAACGAAATCTTAACAAATAGATGACAAAACATTAAGTCCAACTTTGAAGATAATATAACAATAAGCTACAAAAATTAACTGAATTTAAGTGATAATAGGTAAGAAAGAGGGAAAACCGTACGAAGAAGCAGGAAAATTGCTTTTCAATTGATGTTAGGCGTTAAATGATCTTTGGATTATGCTAAGTAAACGATTAAAACCTGCATAAAAACAAAAATAATAAGTAATTTAAGCACAATGATAATGACGAAAAGAATACGGAACTTATTCAATCGAAAATACCTTATTTGAAGAGGATAATGGCGGATGGGAAGCTCACTAGCAATGGCGGTCGGAAGCTCAGCGTTAATGGCGAGTGACGAGCTGAATACGAGTTGAACAATGAGAGAGAGAGAAGAAGAAGAAGGATGAAGTAAATAAGAAGAGTAATGACCGTGTGTTTTGAGAGGATAATGGCGGATGGGAAGCTCACTAGCAATGGCAGTCGGAAGCTCAACGTTAATGGCGATGCGAGTCGAGTTAGAGAGAGAGAGAGTGGGGGAGAAGAATGACGCGTAAATGAGGAATAATGAATTGAGGTGGGTGTGTTATGACATAATATAGGGACACGTGTCATAATCTGGTGAGCCTATAATTATTAGATCCAATGGTTTAGAAAGGGTTCAGCTGCCTCACCCTAAGGAGGGTGCCTCACGTGATTTAATTTCTATATATTTATATATATATATATATATATATATATATATATATATATATATATATATATATATATATATATATATATATATATGATCAAATGAGTTAGGGTACTTTTGGTGAGTTACCCCTCTAAATCTGGACCATTCATCTAACATAAGATATGTGGCTGAGATTTAATTTTACATCTCATATATAAAGCAAATTTTGACAGTTGAACTTCTTTTGTTCCCACTTTTCTCAGTCAGTTTCTGATGTTTCTCTCTCTCTCTCTCTCTCTCTCTCTCTCTCTCTCTCTCTCTCTCTCTCTCTCTCTCTCATATTTTCGTTCGTCATCTTCTGTTGTTCTCCATTTTCGTTTGTGCTTCTCGTCAATTGAACTTCAGTTATTGTGCTCAATTTGTTCGTCCTTCTACTCCATTTTCGGTTTCTCTCAACAGGTAATCAATGAACTCAATTTGTTCGTCCTTCTAAATTTTTCCGCTGATTTTGCATTTGTCCTCTTCTTGTTTTCTACTTGATTTTTTTTTTGTTTTCTGTGTTTATTCTTCATTTTGTTTAGTATATAGTTTAATTTGTTTTGTTTTTGTTGTTAAATTAAATGTTTTCATTGTTTTCGCATAATTTAGGATTTCGTAATTCATTTTTTCATTTTTGTATCTTTTCTTGAGGTTTTTCTTTTTGTCTTGAATTCCTGTACATTCTAATGAACATAATGTGTGTTTGTTTGGAATTATTTTTGTTATTGCAATATATTGATGTTGTTATTGTAATGTATCTGTGCTAGTTATTGTAAATTAGAAAATCAGTTATTGTAATGAGTATTATTTTAGATATTAATCTTTGGTTAGTGTTTTAAAGTCAGCTTTTAGTCAAGTCCAGTTATTTTAATATGAAAAGTTTGTTATTGTAATATATTGATGTTGTTATTATAATGTATTGTGATAGTTATTGTAATATAGTAATTTAGTTATTCTATACGTAGTCTTATTTAGTTATCATTTTAGTCAAGTCCAGTTATTGTATTGTTGTATGCTGATTATTATATTATTAAAACTCAGTTATTGTATTAGTTGTTGTCATATTTTTTGTGTTTATTCTGATAATTTTGTATTCTGTTGCTCAGTGATAAAAACAAATTGGTCCTAAACGTAGCAGGGAGCCTGAAGATGGTAATAAAGCTGATTTGAAACGCTCAAAAGTAAATTTTCCAAAAAAGAAGCTCAGTAAGGTTCCTAGAACTCCAAGATTGAACATGTGAGTATATATGTCCTGCCCCCTTGTTATGAATTTCTGTTTATTTGATGTGTTACTCTTTTTATATTTTGCTTGATTTTCCATTTTCAGTGCTGCAAATATTAAAGTGAACTGTTGTCCTAATGGTTTGGTTAATCTGGTAAAACAACTTGGTCCAAATTAGCGAAAGGTTGTCATTGAGATCGGATTTGGTGGTTTGCTTGATTTTAAAGTGAACTGTTTACCATTGGGTGTTATACCATTGTTTGTAAAACACTTAATGCTACTGCTCATATTTTTCAAGCAAGAGATATCAAATTTTTTCTGTCAAAAGATGATGTGTATGATGTTTTTGGATTGCCAAATGGTGGTGATAAGGTTGAGGTTATTTACACTGGACATAGTGTATTGTCTTCACAAGAAACGTTGAAAGGCGAGTTCTAAGAAGTTTAAGGTAGAAGGGACAAATTATGTTACTATCCCCTGCTGTTTATAATGCAATTACGATATGGGGGATGATGGGGAGATGAATTTCGAGGTCAAGTTTGTGCTTTATGCTATGTCCATTGTCCTTGCTCCCCCTTCAAATTATGGAATTGACTTTTCAATTCTTAAAGCGGTGCAAGATGTTTCACGTATCCACCATTTGGATTGGTGTGGGTATGTGTTTGATAAATTAGTTGAAGGTGTTCAGCGGTGTAGAACTGGGTCCTCTACTTTGCGTGGTTGCATACTTGTTGTTATGGTGGCATACTTCCATCGTATGTCTTTTAAGGAATATACAATGTCTTCTGAGACTCCTCTTATCAACCACTGGGATGAGAATTCTTTTGTTAGTAGGGGTATTTCAGAGCTCAATTCTGGTTCGCTAGGGAATGGGGAATATGTCAATGGTGTGTATCCTGTCTGCAAACGCTTAAGAGAAGCAAAAGTCTTTGAGGTATGTGCGATCGTTGATAAACTCCGAACAGGAAAAAGTATCTGGAACTGCCTGACTGTTTTGATACTGATGATGTTATTCGAGCAAAGGCTGTTGATGTAAGTTTCAATCATTCTTTCCATCATTTTTGTGTAGTTACTATAAAGGTGTAGTGTAGTTATTTTAAAGCTTTGTAGCAGTTATTTTTTCAATTATTGTAAATTATTGTAAAGACTTAGTATAATTACTGTAAAGACTTAGTATAATTATTGTAAAGACTTAGTATAATTATTTATTTTTTTTCTTTTTTTTTTCTTAGGTTTCCCAAGCACATCTTTTGATGATGAAGAGGGATGTTGAGATATTTCTCCATTTGTACACGCAACGGAAGGAAACGATGGGAAAGGAGTGTGGTTCTTCAACAGTTGAAGATTCTTCGACAGCCACTTCAGTTTGTTCGACTCCTGCTTTCATTAGTGACGATAATTCTTTGTTCACTAAATATTTCAATTTTATTTGTGAAAAAGCTGAGGAAATGAAACAGGCGGGAAGTAAACTGCCGTTGTATGAAAGTTTTTGCAAGGAGCATGAAAAGGGAAAAGATGAAAGGAATGGGGGTTTAGCGTTTGATCCAGAAAAATATAAGGTGGTTTATTCTCGGGAGAAAGGTAAAAATAAGATCCCTGATGTAGCGGTTGAGAAATCGAATGAGGAGGTGCCAACTAATGACGGCATTGATAATATTGATGTTGAGAATGAAGTTGTGGACTTGAGTAGTGTGGATGACGTTGTTAACAAAGTTGTCAACGAGGCCGTTGTTGGGGATAGAATGCAAGATAATTCTATTATAAATGCTTACCTGCTGCTTTCAGACGTTATGCCTGAGCATACGTTTTTTGGGAATTGTGGTATAGGGTGTGATTTAAATTGTGAATCACCCAATCCTCATGCATTTGTAGTTTCTGATTTTTTGTGCGAGTACAAGGAGCTTTTTGCTCCTATTTTAATGCGGAGGAAGACTGTACTTGATTACTGTTTTCTGCACGATCATGACCTACGAATTGGGTAAGCATTATATTTTTTTCGTTTCCTCTCTTTTTTTTCTTTTTTTGCTAATATATCTACTTTTTTAAAGCTTTTATTGTTGTTTGGGTTTTTGTCTTTACTATATAATTTGTTTCCATGTGGCATGGAGGATTTGGTTGTGTTTTCATTTCACAACATGTTAACTCGAGATGACATTATTTCACTGTCTGCTAAGACTATGATCACATCGAACGTGATTGATTGCTGGTCATTTTTACTTAATGACATGCTAGTCAAGGCTGGGAAAGGGTTATCCCCCACAAGAAGTTTTTTTTGTACAAGTCATTCAGTATGTGAAATTATTTTTATATATTTCTGTATCAGTAAATTTACAATGGTTATGACAGTTATTCTATTGTAGTTACTTGATTATTGTAAAGTATATTAGCTGTTATTTTATCCAGCTAAAACAGTTTTCCTATTCTTCAATTTTCCTATTCTTCAATTTTGTTTATTGTTTCTGTGATTATTCTAATACTGTATTTCAGTTATTGTATTATACAAGTTCAATTATTCTATCTTTTTTACAAGTTACAATAACTGAGTTTTCATAATACAATAATTATGTTATTGTAATACAATAATTGATTATTGTATTACAATAACAATGTTATTATATTATGAAAACTCAGTTATTGTATTATGAAAACTCTACTATCTTTTTTACCAGTTACAATAGCTGAGTTTTCATAATACAATAACTATGTTATCGTAATACAATAATCGATTATTGTAATACAATAACAATGTTATTGTATTATAATAACAATGTTATTGTATTACAATAACATAGTTATTGTATTATGAAAACTCAGTTATTGTATTATGAAAGTTGTTATTGTTGTGATAGTTATTGTAAAGCAGAATAGTAGTTATTGTATTCAGTTAACCAAGTTTTTTCAATTGTGATACTTTATTTTCTCTTATAGTTGTTGGAATATGTGTCCTCCGACAATAATGCGATCACGACTGTTGATCATGATGATCACATGTTTAAATCTCATTATAAAGAATACAATTGGGAAGTAATTTTGTTATTCAATCGGTCAACATATATCGGTAATGATTGGCTGACTAGAGTTTGACATTACTGTCGTGCGACGGTGGTGATCAGTTGACCCCCTAGGTCATACGTATAGGGCAACACTCTTAATTGATTATTTAATTAATCGTATAATGTTGCGAGTTAATTAAATTACTTGAAAATTGACGGACGATTTTGGAAGTAAAATTTACGTATCAAATTGAAATGTGATTAAATGAGATACGGTCTGAGTAATTGAATTGTATCATTACTCGGATGAAATAATTGTTTAATGTAACAATTAAATTTGAATGAATTGTTATAAATACAAACTGTTGTGATTTATAAATTGGTAAAATTTTTGGTACAAGTAATTATGATATTACTAAGTCGATTTTTTTATGTGACGTATTTTTGATAATACGTTGATTTTTAATATGATAAAAATACATAACAAATTTATGTGACATGTGACATGTGACATATTGACAATTGACAAAAATAATATGGATTCCATATTATCAAATGGACCGAAATAATGGGAGAGGTTTAAGCTAATTAATTGTTTTATTTAGTGGTAAACATAATGATTAAAAAGCAAGAGTAGCCATGCAACCCTATTAACCTTGTGAAGACAAATATGGGCATGCATTGGCTCACCCATTAAACCCCCTCCACCCGGTTTTTTATGACAAAAACCATCATGGTTTTTCATCTAATTTTTACCTAATATTACACTAAAATGTGTTAGTGATTATTCATTCTAACTATCATCCAAAATACAATTCTAGAGAGAATAATAATCCTCTCCTTCTTCTCTCTACAAAACCGAAAATAATAAGTGTTTATATTATTTTTTTTGGGTCATTTTTCTACTAATTAATATTATACTAGTTCTTGTAATATTAATTAAATTAAGAGAAAGCTTTGGGTATTAATCCTAAGGAGAGATCCTATACTTGGATCTTGTTCTTCCATCTTAGGAAAGCTCAAGAACAAAAGAAAAGGAGATTTCTTTTGTGCCCAATAAAACCGAAATCATCAATGTAAGGACATGATTTCTCCTCTATTTTAATATTGTTTGCATGCATAAAATCCGCATTTAATTTTATGACAAATTAATTTCGACATATATGAGTATGTTTGTATGTATATAGATCTACTTTTCCTTCAATCGGTATCAAGAGCCACGGTTGTTTGCATGCAAATCGGTTAAAAGTTTTTCCGAGTTGGAAGAATAACAAATAAAACTTGTAAAATTTGTGTTATTTTGAGATATCACGAAATTAATCCATGCATGTTAATATTTCTGGTCCTAAAATTTTTTAGGATATTTTGGTTAATTTTTCGGATTTTTATTGTTCATATTATACAATAATGGCATTTAAATGTGATTTTATGAGTAAAAATGTCATTTTTGGTCTAAAATTAGCTATACTTCGAATTTTCAGTTGGTTTTTGGATATGTTGTTACATATATTATTTTGAGATAACCTGTAAAGTTTCATAATTTTTGGACTTGTTATGCTCGAAAAATGAATTTTACATTATTAAATTCGGATTTAGGTGAAAAATAGGTTAATATGAGTTAAATTTCGAATCTGGTCATAGAAAATTAATATGTTGTCACATGCAATTTTACAAGATGTGTGTAAAATAATTGGCTATAAAGAAGTCTTTTTGCATGATTTATGGATTTTTGAAGAAAAATAGCATAAATAGTGACATTATTAGTGAAAAATTAATAAAACATAATCTATGACTTAGGAAAAACGTCTAATGTTGCATTTTATTATCTTTTTCAGATCTAAAATTGAAAATTTAATGAAAATAATTTTTCCATGTTTTTATGATTATTTTATTAAAAATCGATAAACCGCAACATTGTTTTTCCGGGAAAATTTCGAAATTTTTAACCTAAGATTTTGAACATTATGAGTGTCATGGTATTTTTCCAGAATGTTCATGAATTTAAATTTCAAATTTTGAATTTATTTGAAATTTTGTGATTTATTTGAAGTTTAATAGCTTATTTTTGTAATTTTTGGTCCATTTATGAACAATTTTATAAAATATGGGTTAATTATGGTCAAATTATTAGTGAAGACTAAATTTTGATTCCTAAGAGGTTAGGGTAATTAACTTATGCATAAATATGAGTTTATGTATTTTGTGATTATAAAATGTTGAAATCACGCAAATCCGTAAAAACCGAGTAATATACGATATTGGCTAATTAAAGGCGATTTAGCATAAAATTGAGCATGTTTATACATAATATAATGCTGCATTTTTCTTTATGATTGTCATAATTTTAATTTATGTAATTTTGAATTATGTAATTTTACTTAGTATGGCCTTAGATTTTAATTGGTATTTCCCGAAATGTATGGGAATATCGATTCGGTTGTAATTTTTATTGTGATCTCGTATCACCGTTTTGTAATTTAATAGATTTATTTTATTTTAGTTACAAATGTATAATAGGAAATTATGTAATTTATTATGTAATTTTATTCATTCCGGAGTTCCCAAAGACGGATTTCTTCAAGAATGGCGATACATAAAGACGGTGTTACCTCGAGATGCGTGCCATAACCGAAGTTCAAGGGACCAATGGAGTTGGTTTCCGAATATGTAATAGTTAAATAGTTTTTCTATTTTAGGAAAGGCCGTACTAGGATTTATTTATTTATTTATTTTTATGCTTGCATTTTATTTTATGTCGCATGCATCGCTAAATCGCCATAACTAAAACATGCATCCTTATTTTATCGAGTTTATCGACCGTGTCAATTAAAATTATCGTAGTTCACCGCTTTAGTTCACTTAAAACATGATAGATAATAAATTGGCATGACCTCTCGCTAAAACGAACAATTGAGATATAGCCTTACCAAATAGTAGAAACCATGAAAACCTATTTCGCGAGGGAGTGCACTCGGCTACCCCGGGGTACAAACCTTGTTACGTAGGGGAAGTGGGTGATGAATGTTAATCCACCGAATTCATGTTGATAACGGATGTATCGGCTACCCCGTGCCCAAGTTGATGTGGGTTTGGATAATGGACACATTTATTCGAAATTTGGATTGTACTCAACAAAAGTTATTGATAAGGGTTGCATCGGCTACCCCGTGCCCTTGTTGATGTGTTTTGGGCTATAGATAAACATTAGAGTAATTTTATCGACCAAGAGTTCTAAAAGTAGAATCGATTAAAAGGTTAATCCACCGAGTTATATTGATAAAGGTTGCATCGGCTACCCCGTGCCTAAGTTGATATGAATTTGGGTCTTGGAATCATTTATCTAGTTGGGTAGAGGTCACTAGAAAAATGCATAAAACTTGTTTAAATCATACATTTTTACGAGTATCATTATTAAAACGACAATTGTTTTACTCCTTATATTTTGTTTTGTAGACCACTTCTTTTTCATAACAAATGGCAACACCAACACCAACTCCTAACGCCACACCTCTCGCTACTTCATCATGGCTCCGATCCTTTATGGATCGATGTAAACTTGAAAAGAATGGGTCAAATTTCTCCGAATGGGATGCCCAACTCAAATTAGCCGACGAAGGTGACGACAAGCTTCGTTACCTTACCGAGGCCTCTCCACCCGAACCCTCCACTAGGTCCACCGCGGCCACTAGGGAAGCATATGAGGCTTACCAAAAGGAGTCCGCCGCAATGAAAAATGTCTTGATACTTGCGATGGAGGCGGACCTCCAAAGGAGAGCCTTTAAAATGGGCAATGCTAATGAGATTTACTCCAAACTTGTGACCATGTTTTCACAAACTCCGCAGATCGTCCAATATGAGGCGGCCGCGGCATTCTTTGATCTCGACTTCAAAGAGGGCCAAAAGGTTAGCCCTCATGTGCTCAAACTCATGGAGCTTGTCGAGACCTTGAAAATTCAAAAGGTTGAAATCCCCAAAGAACTCATCGTAGATAGGATTCTATACTCCTTGTCCAAAGTCAAGGCATATGTGCAATTCCGGGTGAATTTTAACATGCAAGACAAGGACGTGTCTCTTGAGGAGTTGCACAAGTTACTTGTGCAAGCCGAGAGGGACATGGGGTTAAATGTGAACCCTCCCAAGGATGTGCTTAACTTAAGCACTAAGAGTAAGGGGAAGTTCAAGAAGAATGGGAGAAAGGGCAAGAAGCTAGCTCCCACATTCACCAAAGCTAAGCCTAATGAAGCTAGCACCTCGAAAGTCAAGAAGGGTCCTCTTGATAAGTGCCATTATTGTAATGGCATGGGACATTGGAAAAGAAATTTTTCCAAATACCTTGGTGATATCAAAACTAGAAAGATCACTCCAGTAGGTAAATGACTATCCTTCTTTTATGTTTCTAATTCAACTATGGTATTATGATGCAAAGTTGTGATAATGTATCTCCCTTTTTATTGTAAATAGGGCCTCCACCAAGCAAAGACAAGGGAAAGGAAAAGCAAGCATAAGAAACCATGGAGAAGCTAAGGATAGCTTTTATGGAGCTTTGCTTTTCATTGTCTTATTTTAAGTTGTGTTTTGGATTTTAGAACTTTAAATTTCCGTGTTCGACATGGAAAAGTATTATGGATAATGGTTTGTATTTTGGATGATGGTGACTTGGTTTGCAACACAAGTCACCCGTTTTATCATTTATCCTTTTATGTTCTTAATTCATCTAATAGACAAATATAATGACGGGTTTCATTATATGTCCACATGCTTAAGGCTTGTGTATGATCATTTATAAAGCGATTTTGAGTCTATGAACTCTCTTAAAGGAATGTCAACCACCAAGTACAAATATGAAATCAATAACTATAAGTCTATCTATGAGATAGTTCTCCTTATACTTCAACATCATTAATTTGTGTCTCATATGCTATCTTTGAATCTATAGTGTATTTATTCTATAGATAGAGTGGGAGAAAAATGAGGACACAACACACAAGGCAAGATAAAATTGTGTACTTGTGTAAATGAAGATCTACGCAAGAGAGAATGATTTGAATGAAGGTGTATCTATTTACATAGTATGCCGAATAGATGAGATCTATGGTCTCAAGTTAGTTCTATATGACTAAAGAGACCAAGTGAAGTAATCATAAGAGTATATTCTCAAGATAACTACACGAGGAGACCAAAAGAAAGTTTTGGAAGAAAAAATGACTAATGTAAAGTCTTAACAAGTTTTGACTAAGTTTATGAAACATTTGACCAATAGTTTCAACCTTAAGATTTACTTAAGAGCCTAAATGAATCATAGTAACATACTAGTTATGATCGAGTTGCAAAGATTGATATACCGATATCTTCAATGGCCAAGTTTTAACCACGCAAATGTCATCACTTAACCTCACTATGAAATGGTTAAACCTCCTTCCAAAAGAGTATTTCGAAGGACGTATTCTAGATATTGTTTATATTTGAATAATGACATTACTACACATCATTATGACATGAGTATGTTGGAGATTTAAAATATCTTTCCGTAAGGTTAAGATGAGACCACTTCAAAATAGGTATTTTGAAGGGATATGATGGGAACATATATGGTTCTATCTTAATAACTTGGCAATGCAATTTATATTTAAATTCTTGAATAAATTTCGATTGAGAAGTCAATTTCGAAATGTGTAGAATTGAGTGGGAGTTAGGAAATTCTCATGTGAAGACATGGAATTTAGTGGGAGCTATCATCCTTTGAATATTTACGACTCATCACTCATTAAAGAATGACGAGCTAATACCTTCTTTCATAAAGAAGCATTTGAGTTTTCAATTCTGGATGAAAATGGACAATGATGAATCCAATTACATCAAGGGATGTTGGATTAGTATTAAGAGATACACATCGTATCAACATTCACATAGGTTATTCATATAGATGAAAATGGAATTACCATTACCAAATCATGGTCGTTCATTGAATCTATGAACGGTTGATCTCATGATTATTAGTAACTAATGTTTCCGCCATTAGAATAATCATGTACATGTCCAATTATAAATCATATGCATAAGAGCATGATGATTGATTGGTAAGCCATAATAGAAACGTCATGCATTCTCAAGTGGAATCCGATGAGCGATTTCAGTGTTTGACGGAATGCTCTATTGTGTGTCAAGAGGTTGCACATATTATAGAAAATCCAAGCACATATGAGGATTTATGAGAATCCCAATTCTTTCAAGCCTAGAAAGGGAAATGAGAAGTTTTTGGAAAGATGCTTGGTTGAATAAGAGGTTATTCAAAAATCAATCTTTCCTAGTTAAGCTAGGACTTGTGAGAAGTACTAAGCTAAATAATCTTGTCAATTGTTATAAGATTCTACAAAACATATACCTAGTGCATTGTGTGTGGATGGAGTACTTGATCAGTACAAGTTATATCATTCATCACAAATTCGTTCGTTATGAGATAATCGATAAGAAGGTTCTTTCAAGTTAAAGAACCAAAACCAAGGTCGGGAACCTTGATGTGTACTTGGTAAGATTCATGCTATGAGAGAGAACATGAATGTAAAGGAAATTGCAAGTGTAAGAAGTTTGAACACATGGACACATGGGATGTTAAACTTCTATTGCAGTCAATGAGTGTTTACACTTATGATATACATCACAAGGTTGTAATATGATATTGACTACCCGAGTGTGATGTCGACATTTGTCGTTTGAGTTATTATTAACTCACCTTGTACATTGTTATATCCAAACGGGTTGTGAAGACAATTGAACCCCGTTAAAGTGAACATGGATTAACATTGTATTTGCCCATAGTTACTTGTATGAGGTGACGTCTCGAAGTGACTAGAGTGTGATGCGATTGATGGCAAGTTCAAGTGCCATAGAGTCATGTGAGATGACTAGTCGATCACATAGGCAGACTGTTAGGAACATTTTGTCGGGCCTAATGACCGCTTATAGAGTTTTGGCAAATTTATATAGCCTGGTCGTGGCGAGAGCTACTATAGTATTCGAATGAGTCGATTCTTTTGACTAAAGACTATTCGCCTAAGATGGCACAGTTTCAGATTAACTTTCATTTGTGTTACTACGACCTTCGTAAATGGGGTCAAATGGGCATATTTTGGGTTATGATGGCTGTGGCTAGTCGAAGGGAATGAGTGCGATAGGAATTGTCCACTCCTAGTCAGGATTATAACAATATCTCAGGGCCACTCGAGGAGTAATGAACTGGAAATGCGTGGCCACGCTCGGAAAGTATCTATGACAGATAAGTCCGGTCAATCAGTTATTCTCCAGGATCGAGGAAACCACTCTCGATATGATCACTTGCAAGTACGACCTGAAAGACACCTTGCATTGAGTGGGAGATAGTAATAGGACAAGAGAATTGGTGACGCACACTTGTCGAGGACAAGTGGGAGATTGTTGGAATATGTGTCCTCCGACAATAATGCGATCACGACTGTTGATCATGATGATCACATGTTTAAATCTCATTATAAAGAATACAATTGGGAAGTAATTTTGTTATCACAATCTGGTCAACATATATCGGTAATGATTGGCTGACTAGAGTTTGACATTAGTGTCGTGCAACGGTGGTGATCAGTTGACCCCCTAGGTCATACGTATAGGGCAACACTCTTAATTGATTATTTAATTAATCGTATAATGTTGCGAGTTAATTAAATTACTTGAAAATTGACAGACGATTTTGGAAGTAAAATTTACGTATCAAATTGAAATGTGATTAAATGA
The DNA here is from genome assembly GCF_048544455.1 of Silene latifolia. Lineage (NCBI taxonomy): Eukaryota > Viridiplantae > Streptophyta > Magnoliopsida > Caryophyllales > Caryophyllaceae > Silene > Silene latifolia. Next base: position 28,246,171 of record NC_133538.1, read on the forward strand.
GATACGGTCTGAGTAATTGAATTGTATCATTACTCGGATGAAATAATTGTTTAATGTAACAATTAAATTTGAATGAATTGTTATAAATACAAACTGTTGTGATTTATAAATTGGTAAAATTTTTGGTACAAGTAATTATGATATTACTAAGTCGATTTTTGTATGTGACGTATTTTTGATAATACGTTGATTTTTAATATGATAAAAATACATAACAAATTTATGTGACATGTGACATGTGACATATTGACAATTGACAAAAATAATATGGATTTCATATTATCAAATGGACCGAAATAATAGGAGAGGTTTAAGCTAATTAATTGTTTTATTTAGTGGTAAACATAATGATTAAAAAGCAAGAGTAGCCATGCAACCCTATTAACCTTGTGAAGAAAAATATGGGCATGCATTGGCTCACCCATTAAGCCCCCTCCACCCGGTTTTTTATGACAAAAACCATCATGGTTTTTCATCTAATTTTTACCTAATATTACACTAAAATGTGTTAGTGATTATTCATTCTAACTATCATCCAAAATACAATTCTAGAGAGAATAATAATCCTCTCCTTCTTCGATCTACAAAACCGAAAATAATAAGTGTTTATATTATTTTTTTTGGGTCATTTTTCTACTAATTAATATTATACTAGTTCTTGTAATATTAATTAAATTAAGAGAAAGCTTTGGGTATTAATCCTAAGGAGAGATCCTATACTTGGATCTTGTTCTTCCATCTTAGGAAAGCTCAAGAACAAAAGAAAAGGAGATTTCTTTTGTGCCCAATAAAACCGAAATCATCAATGTAAGGACATGATTTCTCCTCTATTTTAATATTGTTTGCATGCATAAAATCCGCATTTAATTTTATGACAAATTAATTTTGACATATATGAGTATGTTTGTATGTATATAGATCTACTTTTCCTTCAATAGTGTGTTAATATTTTTCATAGGCTTCTTTGTTTAAGCTTATCAAAGCTGCTGATGATGAGAAAGATTTATACAGAAAGGAAATTTGTAATGCTTGGGACACTGTCATTGAGAACAACGAAGGTTCTCTTGACATTGGTGCCGATTTGGTAATTTTTCCAATCCTTTCTCTTCTTTCTTTTGTTGATTATTTTATCGTTGAGAACAGCAAAGGCTTATGTACGCCTATTTTATCATGCCAGATTTTTATCCCTGTTCATTTTGGAGATCATTTTTTCTGTGTTGTTGTTAATTTTGTGGGGAAGACTGTGGACTATCTTGACAATCGTGTATATGATGATTTTGAAGATAGTATCTGGGTGATGGCTACCAACTCTATTGTATGTACCTTATTATAAGTTTTTGTTTTCATCTACTTCTTTTATTTATGTTTTTTGTTCTTGAGTGATGAATTTTGATTTAAAAATGTAACCAGGTTGAAATATTTGGTAGTTTTCTTGTCGAGAAAAGGTTTGAAAGAGGCAGTGAGGTCTGCAATTTCAAATTTGTAAATGTTGCTTTTGGGTGGAAATCGGAAGGGTCCCAGAATTTGGATTGTGGTGTTTTTGTCATGATTCATATGATGTTTTATGTTGGGAAGTTGTTCAAATCAGAGTTGCATGACCCATTGAAAAGGATCATATATAGAGCTGAGATAGCGGCCATCTTGGTTTTAGCCGATATCAACAAAATTAGGAAAGAGTTGTTGGATTTGGTTGATGATTTTACAAATTCAAAGTCACCTTTGCTGCCTGTTTTGCTTGAGAAGCGTAAGCTAGCTCAGTTGGAAGCGGCAAGGGCTGAAGCAGATGCTTTGGAAGCTGCTAGGATTATGGCAGAGGAACCGGATGATGGTGTAGGTACTCCGGGGCCTGGGAAAAAGAGTATGCCTGATACACCTATTAGCGCTGGGATGATTAGATCAGGCCGAGGTAGTAGACCAAACTCTGACGGTCTTGGTTGCTCAATAAACTGTGGCAAGGCAGATACAAATCTTGTTGTTGTTTCAAAAGTTATGAGGGCTAACAGCAGATATACACGTGTCATGCCAAGCAAGAAGAAACAAGTTGTTGATTATTGTTTCTTGGATGATTACAATCTTGCAAATGAGTATGTTCCTTTTTCTCCAAACCCAATGAGAAACAAGTTTCTATGATTATTCTAATATTGTATTGCAGTTATTGTATTATACAAGTTTAATTATTCTATCTTTTTTACAAGTTTCAATAACTGAGTTTTCATAATACAATAACTATGTTATTGTAATACAATAATCGATTATTGTATTACATTAACATAGTTATTGTATTATGAAAACTCAGTTATTTTAGCTGGTAGTTATTTTTTTTATATTGTTTTGAAATATTACTAAGCTTTTTTTTAATCCTTTGCAGTGAACTTTTCTTTTCTGCGGGCAATGTTATCTTGGATAGGTCTGATATTCTTTCTACGAAGCCCGATAATTACACTGAGTTGCGCATAATAGTTGCCTGGTCAGTTGTCTTGAATTTCATGGAGGTTAAAGAGAAAGAAGCGCCAGTGATGATGTTTATTGGGACAGAACATATGGTATGATCTGTTTTTCATTGTGCAATTACTGTAGAATGTTTAATCATTTATCTTCAATTCATCACACTTTTATAGTATTTATAGGGAATATTTGAAGAAATGATAGAGCAAGGAGGGGATAGTGATGTTGTAACTGACAGCCAGAAAGACAAGGTTGTGCGGTTTTGGTCCTATTTCTTAGGTGAAAATGTTGTAAACTCTGAGATCGATGTGGACCCTTGTCTTCATCCCATTGTCTTTAGAGAAGTACTACTTTTGTGTTTGTGTGAACTTTATGAACAAGACGGTTGATGTGCTGGACCATACGTCGCATAAAGATTGGGAAAATTCCGATTTTTACAGACTTGCAAAGATTGCAGTACGTTTTTCTAACTCTTGATCATATACAAATCCTATTTTCAGTCAGAATTATTGTATTGTTTTGAACTTGTTATTGTATAGTCGTGATTTCTAATTCTTTTTTTTTTTGTACATGCTGTAGGTTGATTTTTTTCTGACTTTTTGGATACAAGGAAAACAGCAAAAGAAGGAGTTCTCATTAACACATTTACATTCGTGAATGTATATTTTGAATGGAAAGCAAATGTCAAGGCTGATAAGGAATCGGGATTTTTCACCATGTTTCACATGCTCACATATGAAGGGAAGCACGAGCAAGGATTGTATGCGGTTAAGAAGAAAGTTGATAGGATTCCTATATGGCTTGAGATGGTGGCTATTTTGTTGATGTCATATGTCAACGAGTCAAGAGCGTCTCTTTTGGAAGAAGTGGAAATTTTGAGGCGGAGTATATTGGAAGTAGAGAAAGAACTTTTAAAAGACAGAAGATCAGGGAGGAAAAGGGTTAAAACAAAAACCGTTACTGGTCCTTCTCGGCAAAACACATAAAAGAACAATTGATTGATTCTAGATGGATTTAGCAAACAATTCTAGATGGATTTGTTGAATAATCTAATGTTTAGATAGTCATTATTGATTGATCAACAAATTTGATGTAGTTGTTATTGATTGACCTAACAAGATAGTGTTTTTGTAATGCCTATAAGCTGTTATTGTAATATCTCTAGACAGTTATTCAAATGATCAAATGCAATTATTTTAAAGCTTTCATGTAGCTGATTATTGTAAAGCGTTTGCCCAATTATTTTAAAGCATACCTCTGATTATTTTAAAGCTCTCATATATCCGATTATTGTAAAGCTCTTCCCCAATTATTTTAAAGCATATCTTTGATTATTGTAACAAATTGGCAAGTGCAAAGCATTATCAATTACTGTAAAGCATTATCAAATTAATATATTTATGGAAAAAAATCAGAACAATTGCAAATAAACTCAACATCAATTATTATAAAGCATAATTGTGATTATTGTATAGTTTTCACATGATTATTTAGTTATTCAAATGATCAAATACAATTATTTTAAAGCTTTCATGTAGCTGATTATTGTAAAGCGTTTGCCCAATTATTTTAAAGCATACCTCTGATTATTTTAAAGCTCTCATGTATCCGATTATTGTAAAGCTCTTCCCCAATTATTTTAAAGCATATCTTTGATTATTGTAACAAATTGGCAAGTGCAAAGCATTATCAATTACTGTAAAGCATTATCAAATTAATATATTTATGGAAAAAAATCAGAACAATTGCAAATAAACTCAACATCAATTATTATAAAGCATAATTGTGATTATTGTATAGTTTTCAAATGATTATTAAGTTATTCAAATGATCTAATGCAATTATTTTAAAGCTTTCATCTAGCTGATTATTGTAGAGCGTTTGCCCAATTATTTTAAAGCATACCTCTAATTATTTTAGAGCTCTCATGTATCTGATTATTGTAAAGCTCTTCCCGAATTATTTTAAAGCATATCCTTGATTATTGTAACAAATTGGCAAGTGTAAAGCATTATCAATTACTGTAAAGCATTATCAAATTAATATATTTATGGAAAAAAATCAGAACAATTGTAAATAAACTCAACATCAATTATTGTAAAGCATAATTGTGATTATTGTATAGTTTTCACATGATTATTGTAATAGCGCAAGGTATTATTAAATGAAGAAAATCAGAACAATTGCAAAAAAATTCAACATCAATTAATGTAAAGCATAACTTTGATTATTGTAAAAGTCTAACACACTTATTGTAAAGTATACCCGTGATTATTTGTAAAAAAAAGTCAAACACAATTATTTTGCAATCTTGCGGTTATTGTAAAGCATAATATGGATTATTTTAAAACGTAATCTTGATTATTTTAAAGCGTAATGCATTTTTCATTCTTCTTCTTCTTCATCTTCATCCTCCATTTCAGTTTCCTCTTCATCTGCTTCCTCCAAAGCATGCTCAACAAACGGATTTGGACAATTTTTCTTGTCATGGTGTCCCATTTGTTTGCAGTTATTACATAGCCTCTTCCGTTTGCTCGCCTTCTCAATTGCCTTATCCTTGTTTGATTTCATTCTCTTGCCGCTTCCTTTGTTTTTTGCAATTTTTGGTGTAAGAACAGTAATATTTGATTTTGCTGAACAACCTAAGAGCATTTCCAGTTCTTGATCCTTTGTCAAGCTCTCTTTCGTTGGATTTATTTTCTCTCGGAATTGTAAAAGCATCAAACTTAGCTCCTTGATTTGATTTTCAGGCATCGAGTTAAGAACACTTATTGTTGCATAAAACTATGACCATACCCTTGATAATTCCAACTTTCTCAAATCAGTGGGATCGTAGTCTTGCAATAACTTTTCATCCAGTCCATACAAAGGCTTTCTATATGATTTTTTCGTCCATCTGGTTTCGATGTACTGCTCCGGTATGCTTTGCAGTTCTTTTCCTGATATAATCCATATAATGTGTTTACAAAGGATTCCTTTCCTCTCAAACATCTTGCACGTACATGTTGTTTCCTTTGATTCGTTATTGTGAGCAACCTGCATTACAGTGTAGTTATTTTAAAAGGCAAACATAGTTATTATATAGTTCAACATGAATTATTTTATGCAGACTAGCAATTAACACCAAGGTAGAAGTCCTTCAGTTTTTTTAATGGTAAAACACGGTTATTGTATTCTTTTATCACAGTTATTGTATGTTAAAGTAAAAAGACAATTATGTTTATAAAATTGAATAACCTGGAATATTTTATGCTTCCTGTAGGCATCTTCAACATTTATAATGTGCATGTTTCCTTGCTCAGAAAACCCCCTAATGTCACACGAACAAGGAGCCATTTGCACTTGTTCTTGGAACTCATAGAAAACAGTATGTGTGTAGATTTTAGATGCATGTTTCTCAATCATTGTCTTAGAAGAAACCTGTGGCAATGTGCTGTCACTTGCAGCATCAAGAAATTTGTGATTATAGCGTTGTTGTTCCATTGCACTCTGAAAACGCAACCAAAATTCTACAAGTGTGCCATCTATGCTCTCAAATCTTTTGAAATAACTGTTTTGACTCTCTGATCTTTGTGTAGTTTTCAAAAGGCAGCCTAAAGGCAAATCCCTAAAGTAAGCAGGTATCCATTTGTGCCTTTTGCCATACATGTATGTCAACCAAGTATTATCATTCAACTCAAAGTCATTAATCACTTGAGTCCATTTTTCTTCAAACTCAATGGGTTCCAAGTCAGTATCCCAAACAACTCCACATATCCGCTCAACAAAGTCAGTCTCCTTATAAATCTGTGAATCAACTTTATCGGTAAGTTTTTTCATTATATGCCACATGCAGTAGCGATGTCTTGCTTTCTTGAATACATAACGCACCCTGAGTTTAATTGCCGGATCTTGATCAGTAAGAATGCACTGAGGTTCCTTGTTGCCCATACAATCAAGAAACTTCATAAACATCCAAATGAATGACCCATCGTTCTCATGATCGACAAGTGCAGCAGCAAAAGTCACTGATTTTTTGTGGTTGTCAACACCGGGGAATGGGGTGAAGGCCATGTGGTACTTGTTAGTACCGTAAGTAGGATCAAAGGTGATGGTGTCTCCAAACAAGGAATAATTCATTCTTGCTTGTGCATCTGCGCAAAAGATTTTAGCCAAACAATTATCCTCATCAACTTGATAAGCATAGTAAAAGCCATCTTGTGATTCAGAAAGCGCCTTTAAATAATCGAGAATCATGTCAGCATACTTGTCACCTATATAACATTTAATATTTCTTTTGAAGTTCTTGAATTCTGTGAGAGATGCATCAATGTTTGCATACCCATTTGATTGTTCTGTCATAATTCTAAATGTCTTGGTAGCCCCGATGTTGAGTTTACAATTGTTAACAATTGTCTGCTTCATGTAAAGGTTAAGTGTTCTTACGTTTTTCTGGAATTCCCGTTCTTTGAGTGAGCAGAGTCTGTGATTACGACCTTCATAAAATGTATCAATAGCATACCCTATTAGCTCCTTAAGGACATTGAATACAGCACAAAACCGTATTTTTGCCTTGCAACCAAATCTTGTTATTTTTGTTTTCTTTGGCTCTTCAGATCTTTTCCTCTTCTTTTTCTCTTCTGTGTTTTCAAATTCAACAACAGGTTTGAGTTTTTTGCGATCCTCTTTGAATCCATGTTTGTTGCAGACCATTGATTTTTTGTCTATCAAACGATCACGGAATCTTGTTTGTGTGTACTTTCTTGGTATGAAACCACAAGCCACAGCATATAAATTGTAAAACTCTATTGTCTCCTCCAGCTTTACAAACATTAACCCCAGAGCAGGTTTGAAACCATTTTCAACCATCCTATTCCACTCCTCACTGCCACCTGGAGTATATCTCAATCCCAGATTATGGATAGTATTTTCTCCTGTTTCGGGCCAAAGAGGTGTAGAAAAAGTTGTTGCATTGGTAATATTAATTTAAATGCCTGGAAACATTAAAACAGGAGAACTGTTATGGTATTATTAATTTCAATATCTTAGATTCTATACAAAACAAAACAATACAACCTCTGCAGCAGCAGTTATTTTAACGTTATAATGCAGTTATTGTATTATACAAATGCAATTATTCTATCAGAGAGGGGAGTGTTTTAGTGAAATTGGTAGCCTAGTCCAAAACAATACACACACAGTTATTTTAATGTAGTATTGAAGTTATTTCATTATTAAAGAGTAGTTATTGTAAGGATTTTTTAGTCAGATCCTATAAAATAGTATTTATTATAAAAAAACAATCTCTGCTACAGCAGTTATTTTAATGTTATAATTCAGTTATTGTATTATACAAATGCAATTATTCTATCAGAGAGGGGAGGGTTTTAGTGAAATTGGTAGCCTAGTCCACCACAATGCACACACAGTTATTTTAATGTAGTATTAATGTTATTTCATTATTAAAGAGTAGTTATTGTAAGGATTTTTTTGTTAGATCCTATAAAGTAGTAGTTATTATGAAAAAAACAATCTCTGCTACAACAATTATTTTAACGTTATAATGCAGTTATTGTATTATACAAATGCAATTATTCTATCAGAGAGGGGAGGGTTTTAGTGAAATTGGTAGCCTAGTCCACCACAATGCACACACAGTTATTTTAATGTAGTATTAAAGTTATTTCATTATTAAAGAGTAGTTATTGTAAAGATTTTTTTCTCAGATCCTATAAAGTAGTATTTATTATGAAAAAAAGAATTTCTGCTACAGCAGTTATTTTAACGTTATAATGCAGTTATTGTATTATACAAATGCAATTATTCTATCAGAGAGGGGAGGGTTTTAGTGAAATTGGTAGCCTAGTTCACCACAATGCACACACAGTTATTTTAATGTAGTATTAAAGTTATTTCATTATTAAAGAGTAGTTATTGTAAGGATTTTTTTGTCAGATCCTATAAAGTAGTATTTATTATGAAAAAAAACAATCTCTGCTACAGCAGTTATTTTAACATTATAATGCAGTTATTGTATTATACAAATGCAATTATTCTATCAGAGAGGGGAGGGTTTTAGTGAAATTGGTAGCCTAGTCCACCACAATGCACACACAGTTATTTTAATGTAATATCAAAGCTATTTTAATACTGTAAGGCAGTTATTGTATTATTGTAATCCAGTTATTCAAATACTAGATATTGAATGATATCATGAATGAAAACCTACATGCAATTACTGTTATATTATATAGTTGTTATTGTTATTAAAATGACAAAATGAGTAACAATATGAAAACAATCTTCATGCAATCAGTAATTTTTACAAAAAACTTATCAACCTTGTTGAATCATATAGCTTATATGTTTATGTTTTGATGATGTCAAGGTGTTTTATATTTTATATATTTGTTGCGTGTAATCGTTTGTCAAAGTGTTTTAGAATCAGCTTATTACAAACGAGCGACAAAGAAGATTGTGACAATTGCATGAAAAGTTCAAGCCTTCATTCAAAGATCAAATGGTTTAAAGATTCATTCAAGAATTATGTGAAGACGAAGTCCGTCTAAAGATTAATCAAGCTTGGATGATGATGTAGCCTATACTCGAAGATCTCTCTGAAGATTAGAATAGTATAGGTGATTATCTCGTAATGATAATCAAGAATGAGTTTCTTAAATTAGTAAAGTTATAGCTTTGCAGCTATAACATTACTAGTAAAAGAGCTCAATGTTATAGCTCTCCTACTATAACATTGAGATGCTGAGTTTTTACACACGACTTATATTGTTTCGAAAATTGTTTTTATAATAGTTTAAAGTTTATTTTAAATGTTTTAATGAAAGTAATTATATAATAAAGCCCGGTTTAGTGAGGAGTTCGGTTTTGTATTGGACGTTGATTAGTAGTCGTGATGGGTCAACTTATGAGTTGGACTTTGCTACTAATTAGGGTTTCAACAAAACTTCTCTTAAAACCTAAATTCTAACCCATATGTTAAGACTAGCGTTTGCACGAGTCACGAGGCATATGAGCCGTGACATCTCGTGTTACCTAGGGTATCTTAGGTAAAGATTTTATTCTATAATAATATCTTTACATATATTATGTATCCTACAAAATATATTTGTTTATGATAAAAGATATTCTTGTTTTAGGAAATCTTATCATAATCTTAGAATTTATACTAAAGATAATAATTGAATAGATTATGTTCTATCTTTTGGAATATTCTTTATTATCTTTTAAGGCTTTTAGGAAAGAGATAAATAAGAAGATATGATTTGTTTTAATATCTTATTATTTTCGGCTATTAGGGTTTTTGCAAAAACCGTGTGGCCTACTCTTTTCTTTCCTATAAATACTTTGCTATTTACAACATCTAAAATAGAGACATTAAGCATAAAAATTGATTTTAATTTTACAAAGCAAACCGTGTGTTTTCAAGCAGAAAAACCGATTTATTATTTTGAAAGGTCGTGTGTTTTTAAAGCTCGCATACTTGTTCTTATTTTATCGTTATAAGATAAAAGTGCTTAGTTGATTTCTTACTCGTTCATTAACGTGAACCTTTGTTAGAATCATTAGTGCTTTCTTATTAGCGTAAGTTAGTCACTCGAGTATTTAACGGTGCTCATTGAGTTACAGCTAGAGTTAGTTGTACGAGTTGGGTTAGTAAATTTGTAATCTGTAGAAAGGTACTAACTTTATTAATCGAGAATAGTGGACGTAGGTTTCGACTTGGGAAACTGAACCACTTCAAAAACCGTGTGGCTCTTTGTTCTTTCGTTTGTTTCGCTTACTTTCATTAGTTGATTAATTAAAGTTTAATCAATAAACTTTAAATAATCAATTACATTCGCATAATCGAAAAAGTTTTCAAAAGTTTTAAATCCTCAATTCCCTCCCCCCCCCCCCTCTCTTGAGTATTTTGGATCAATAGACTCTTCAATTGGTATCAGAGCCTCGTGCTCTTGATTGCCTAACCGCAAAGAGGCTGATCTTGTGGCATCCGAGGAAGGCACTACCTATGAAAAGAAAGAAGAGGACTATGTCGAGGCCGACTACAAGAAGGCCGAAAAGAACTCCAAAGCAATAAGTCTCATGCAAAACGGAATGACTTCTACTGAATTTGATCGGTTCTCTTCATGTTCCACGGCCAAGGAGATATGGGATGGGCTTGAATTAGCTTATGAGGGTACTTCCATTGTTAGGAAGCACCGAATAAATTTGCTTATGCAAAAATATGAGCTATTCATTATGGAGCCTAATGAGTCCTTAGATAGCATGTCTGCTAGGTTTTCAAGCATCATAAACGAACTGAAAAACCTAGGTAGGAAATTCAGTACAGAGGACATTGCTAGAAAGGTTCTTAGGAGCCTTACTAAGAAGTGGCGTGCTAAAGTCACTGCAACGGAGGAATCACGAGATCTTGAAACCCTATCCTATCAAGAACTCATTGATGCTCTCATGGCCCATGAAATTACTCTTAACAAAGATGACGCTGAACCAAGTCGCAATAAGAGTATGGCCTTAAAGAGTGAAGAAGTTAACTCTGAACTAGAGGATGAAACTGTATTGTTTGCACGCCGTTTCAAAAACAAAATATTTCGAAATAAACAAACAAAACCATCCTACAACAACAACAACAAATCGTCCAACAAAAAGGTTTCTGAATTAAAGTCATCTTTCGCTAATAGAGGTTGCTTCAAGTGTGGAGAATCTGGTCATATGATCAAGGATTGTCCAACATGGGAGAAGATAAAGGACAAGACAAAGCGTGAGAAGACAAAGAGAGAATTCAAGCAAGTCATGATGGCTTCGTGTTGGGGAGACCTTGACTCAGAAGATGACGAGGAATCTGAAGACGACGAAGTAGCAAACCTTTGTCTCAGCAGTGTTAGTCTTGACCTAATCTCCGACAGCGACGATGAAAGCACAAACTCACATTCAAACTATTGCCTTCTCGGAGAATCAGACGAAGATGACGATGAAGAGGTAGGTTACCTTGAGCTTAAAAAACGCGTTAAGAAATTATCTAAAAGTGCTTTAATTGAATTCTTTGAACAATCTCTTGATAAGTGTCACGAACAGGATTTGGAATTGAAAGATCTAAAGGAACAGATTCTCGAAATCGCAGAAGAGAATCATATCCTCAAGGCTAGAGCTAAGAAGTTGAAATATAAAGTTATAGCTGAGAAAGCAACAACATGAGATTCTACTATGGCTGAAAAGAAGGAATTGGAGTCCAAAGTTATAGCTAATGAAGCTATAACTTCCAACCTAAAGCTTAACATCAAGCATCTTCAAGCCAAAGTTATAGCTAATGAAGCTATAACCTTAGAACTTAGAAAAGCCAAAGAACTTTTGGAAGCTAAGGTCACATGTGATGAAGCAGTGATCTTAAACCAAAAGAAAGAGATAGATTCCCTTTCAAAGCAATTAAAGGAATCTAAAACCAATATGGTCAATGTTAAGAAACAACACACCGATGTTGTGTTCATTCTTAACAAATGATTCCAAGACTTTCGTGATAAATTTAAAAAGGACAATGATGTAGATCACATGAAATGTCAAGAGGAAATTAAAACCCTAAAAGACCTACTTCTACATGCTAGAAAGGTCCATGATAAGTGGGAAGGTAGCACAAAAGTCATAAACTTCCTAACCGAACAATCTGACAATAATATGAAGAAGGGTTAGGACATGAGTGCTACAGCCGTAGAGATCACTCTAAATGCAAATCAACACCTTCGGATTTTGATTTCAGAAAAAGGAAGTATGCTGATCTTCCTGAATACCTGATTTGCAATTACTGTGGTCATACGGGTCACATCCAAATCAATTGTGTCAAAAAGGCTCATGATATACGAAAAAATGTCGAACATGCTAAAACTGTTGACACAGTTGGCGAGGATAAGGAAACCCCCACTAACGAACCTAACGAAGAAAGGAACAATAAATTTCGTTGGTTCTATGACATGACCTTTGACTACACCAAGAAACCTAGCACTTCACAAAACCCTTGTCGACCTCAACCAAGTAAACCTACTTACAAGGGAAATAGTCGTGAAAGACCTAGGGAAATTCCTAGACCTAGAGAAAACCCTAACCCTAGAACTCCTCCCAAGCCAAATAAACCAAGGGTTAGAAAAACAGTTATTAGACAAATCTGGATTCGAAAATATCTAGTATATAGAGTAACTAATCATAAGGGACTCAACTTAGCTTGGTTACCTAAAAACTGTATCTAATCCTTTATGCAGGAAGAAGTGAAAGAAAACAATCAAGGGTATCTTGATAGTGGATGCTCAAGACACATGACCGGAGATAAGAACCTGTTTCTTTCACTCAAGCCCTTCAATGGAGGAAAAGTGACGTTCGGGGACAATAAAAAGGGAAAAGTAATCGGCATTGGCAAAATCAGAATTTCTAAATCTCACGCAATCAGTGATGTCTATCTTGTGGACGGTCTAAAGCATAACTTGCAAAGCATATCTCAACTATGCGACAAAGGTAACAAAGTAGTTTTTCATACTAATAGTTGTCGCATTATTATTGAAGGAACTAGCAATGTTATTCTAGAAGGCCTCGGGAAAAGAAATGTTTATATGGTAGACTTAAATGCTGTGCCTACTAACTCCTTTTTCTTGCATGAAAGTCACACTTGATGATCCTTGTTTATGGCATAAACGCTTTGGTCACATTAGCTCACTAACCTTGAACAAACTCAAGAAGTGGGACTTGGTTGAGGGGTTACCTAAGATCAAGTTCGACCAAGAAAAGATGTGTGACACGTGTGCAAGGTGTAAACAAGTAAGATAGTCGTTTAAACCGAAAAGAGTAGTAAGCACAATTCAAGCCTTGGAATTGGTACACATGGATTTATGTGGACCAATGAAGGTAAGGAGTAGAGGAGGATCCAGGTACATCTTTGTTCTTGTAGACGACTACTCAAGGTATGTATGGCCTATCTTCCTTCACTCAAAAGACGAAACATTTGATGAATTCGATTGTCTTATAAAACGTGTTCAAAATAAATATAAGACTAATCTAGTATCTATTCGTACGGATCATGGCACTGAATTTGACAATCAAACTTTTATAGAATATTGTAGAGTTAATGGTGTAGGGCATCATTTTTCTGCACCAAGAACTCCTCAACAAAACGGTGTTGTTGAACGTATGAATATAACTTTAGAAGATATGGCACGTACAATGCTTTTGTTTAGTGGTTTACCTCATAACTTTTGGGCTGAAGCCATTAGTACTTCTTGCTACATCCATAATCGTGCTATGATCCGACCTATTCTTAAGAAAACCCCCTACGAACTCCTTAGAGGTCGAAAACCTAATATCTCCCATCTTCGTTGTTTTGGGAGTAAATATTTTGTATACAATAACGGTAAAAACCGGTTAAGTAAGTTCGACCCTAGGAGTGATGAGGCGATTTTCATAGGATATTCAGATCATAGCAAGGCTTACAAAGTCTTCAATAAAAGAACTCTCTGTATTGAAGAAAGTGTCCACGTTATCTTTGATGAAGATAACGTGTTTAATAAGCCCTTACAGGATGAGGAAAAAGACTTGGATGAACCCGACTTTCGTCTTTCAAGAGACGATCCCCCGGAATTGGAATTGGAGGACAATGAGATTGAGCGAACGAATGATGAACTTGATCGTTCCTCAAAAGATAAAAAGGAGAAAAACAAAGTTATAGTTGATGATACTATAACATTGACTCAAGACAAGAACTCCCAAACCAATGTTATAGATAATGTTACTATAACATCGAATCCAAATCAAGGTGTAGAGTCTGAGGTTGTAATCGGCTCTAATACAGCACCCGGATTGGATTCAGGGGAACTTCCTCAAATTCCAATCCAGATGGAGTTGGGACAAGCTCAAATAACGATGAAGAACCAAGCACCTCAACAAAATGGAAATACAAGAGCTCACACCCCATGGACAATATTCTAGGGAATATTAAGAAGGGTGTTCAGACAAGACGTTCCTTGAACAACTTCTGCTCTTTTTACTCCTTCCTATCTATGATCGAACCAAAGAATATCAATGAAGCTCTTGCTGAATCTGATTAGATTATAGCTATGCAAGAAGAGCTACAACAGTTCGAAAGAAACAAGGTTTGGCATTTAGTTCCTAGACCAAAAGATTGTTCAGTCATTGGAACAAGGTGGGTCTTTAGGAACAAATTAGATGATGCCGGAGTCATTGTCAGAAACAAAGCAAGATTGGTGGTCCAAGGGTATAATCAACAAGAAGGAATAGATTATGAAGAGACTTTCGCACCTGTTGCTCGTCTTGAAGCTATTAGACTTCTGATAGCATTCGCCGCACACAAGGGAATGAAGCTCTTCCAGATGGATGTCAAGACGGCATTCTTAAATGGTTATTTACAAGAAGAAGTCTTTGTTGAACAGCCCCCTGGTTTTAAGAATATCAAATTTAAGGATCACGTATTCAAATTAGATAAAGCCCTAACGGATTAAAGCAAGCACCTAGGGCATGGTACGATCGATTATCTAAGTTTCTACTTGACAGTGGATTCAGTAGAGGATCCGTCGACAAAACCCTATTTCTAAAAACTGAGGGTTATGACCTTTTGGTTGTTCAAATATACGTCGATGATATTATCTTTGGATCGACCAACCGAAGCCTATGCAAATATTTTTCTGAGTTGATGACCTCTGAGTTCGAAATGAGCATGATGGGAGAATTGAAATTCCTCCTAGGTCTGCAAATACAACAAACTGATGAAGACATTAAAATCCATCAATAGAAATATATCAAGGAGTTAATTCGGAAATTTGGAATGGAAAATTCACATGCTATGCCTACTCCAATGGTCGAGAACAAGAAATTGACATTGGATGAAAATGGTAAATCAGTTGATGAAACTACTTACCGTGGGATGATTGGGTTATTGTTATATTTGACCGCAAGTAGACCACATATTATGTTTAGTGTATGCGTTTGTGCGAGATATCAATCATCTCCCAAAGAATTGCATATGACGGCCGTAAAACGAATTTTACGATACTTGATTAGAACGGCCAACTTATATCTATGGTATCCAATAGAGTGTAATTTTGACCTAGTCGGTTATTCTGATGCCGGCTACGCAGGATGTTCTCTAGACAGAAAAAGCACGTCGGGTGTTGCCACCTTTGTCGGACCGTGTATCATCACGTTGGGTTCGAAGAAACAAAATTCGGTTGCTCTCTCAATCGCTTTGGTTTAAATATATTGTTGCGGGGTCTGTATGTACTCAACTTTTATGGCTTAAGCAACAATTACGTGATTATGGTGTTGACGCAGGGTGTATTCCTATTTTATGTGATGATACTAGTGCAATTATTATTTCTAAAAATCCCGCATAACATTCACGCACCAAACACATTGAAATAAGACACCATTTTATTCGAGACCATGTTGAGAAGGGAAATATAAAACTTGAATTTTGTAGTACTGAAAAACAATGGGCAGACATTTTGACAAAATCATTAGCTAGAGAACGATTTGAGACTTTACGGTTGGAAATTGGTTTAATCGGTGGTACCTAAGCTTCTGTATATGTTCAATCTTCTTATGACTAACTAGTTAAGTTAAGATTATATGACTGTGTCCGTATATTGCGTTGCATGAATAATTTCGTTTGTAGAAATATTTTTATCATAAATTTCTATTTGTAATTTGGAATTTAATTGTTATACAAACTTATTCCTTATCACAATAAATAAAACACACCAAATCTTTTATCTTTCCAAATCACAAAGAATCCTTCCTATATTGTTATTCGTTGTACACGGCTCACACTTCCTACATACATTCAACTTTCTTAATTTTTATCCTTTACCATATTAAATCTATCACTTAAATTCCTATACCTACCATAATTCCTATTCCTAATTAACACTTACCATAATTGCCTTCCACTTGTTAAACCTAGACCTAGACTACACCTATATCTACCCCTTCCTTACGTGTAACCCGTCCAAACACCCCCACTTGCATACTTTTTTATCATCTCAAAATTCAACCATCATCACAAATCTCCTTCTTTACACAAACCATCACCATCACCTGCTTTTTCAACTATCACCATCATCATGAATCCAACCCATGCAAAAAAAACCCGATCATCAACCCGTCACCACCAAAACTGCCACTTTCATAACCAAACATCACCACTACCACCACATGATCCTAATTTTCCTTCACCACAACCAAACCCAACTACGCCCCTGTTCCGTAATCGGGACGAGCCGATGTCCGAAGGTAAAAGGCGACGCCTTTTTAAGGGGAAGAATAAGGTAGTTTGTAATGAGAGTGATGATGTGGAGGAACCCGAGGTAATTGTTCGGAATGGTGTTACTCGTACCTTACACCGAGATGCTTCGAAAGCCGCAACAAAAGAGGGGTTAAATCGTGTTCGGCTCACCCATGACGAAAGCATCCTTGTTAATCGTGTCTTGAGGTATTCCATTCATGGTGGAAGGTATTATCCGAAATCTTGGTTGGTTAATGTTCCCGCTCTTGCTTTCTTTGTTAATTTTCTTGATTTTCAAGGGTGGAGTCACATTAGTCAATTTTCGGGTCCTATTTATCCGGTGGAAGTCGTTCAATTTTTTGCTAGTGTGTCGGTTAAAAAGGGAGTCTTGCATGCCGTGGTTAATGGAAAAGATGTGACGGTCTCTGTTTCGGATTTTTGCTCTGCTTTTTCGGTTTCCGATGACAGGATTGAATTAAATCCGAGTCTTGAATGGTCTAATGTGGTGAGTGAAAAGGAGTTGTTAGTGAAAAAGTATTTTGAGGAGATGATGGAAGGAGGTAATATTGTGGTTCGTCCTATCTCAGCAAAAATAAAGTTCCTCTTGAAGTTTTTGTGGAACACGGTTGTGCCGAGGAGAGGAGGTCGTGATAAGGTGTCGAGTTATGAAGCTATCATGGTCTACTCTTGGTTGGACGGACAGAAAGTGAATTTGGGTAGTGTTGTGTTGCACCGTATAATCCAAACAAGTCTCACGGTTGATGTGACCATAATTAGAGCACATTTAGTCCCCGAATTAGCCTTGTTCCCATGCTTTTTAGTGCATATTTGGGTCATTATTGTCTTTAGTTCTTTGTTTTGCATATTCTTTGAGGTTTTGATCCCTTGGTAGGAAAGGAGTGCAAACCTTGTGTCAAGGAGAGACAATATTAGAAAGCCTTTGTACATAATATAGTAGATGGCAATGATGAGAAAAGATCCTTGCATCCCCGAGGAAATCCCAAGGATTTTATGAAGAAAAAGGAAGAAAAGAAGAAGAAAGCAGACTGCCCAGCAATCCGTGCGTCTTCCCCAGAAGACGCCCGTCTCCATCACTACAATCCGTGCGTCTTCTCCCCAAGACGCCCGGGCAGCAGCTCCAGAAGACGCCCGTCTTCACCCCAAGACGCACGGGCACAGAACACCGAATCCACCCGTCCCGTGCTAAAGACGCATGGATTCCAAGGCAGACCAATTTCGTTTCTTCAAGCTTCAAGAAAGATGCCCATCCTTCCAAAAAGACCGGCGTTTCCTTAAGTAGGGACTTAATCGTCATTTAAGCCCTTAGTTAACCCTAATTCCTACACCTAATCCCCACTATAAATACCCCATTAGTCTAATTAGAAGAGCATGTTCTTCTTAGCAATCTTTAGTGTAGTTAATATCAATCAAATCTCTCTTTAATTTTGTAATCAATAATTAATCAAGTTTTAATAAATGTTTTATTTCATTAATCTCTCTCTTGTTCATCCTTTATTTTGGGTAATTGAAGATTATTTGGGTTATTATTAGGAGATTGACAACCTTCCAATCAAGCATCAAGTACTTCTTTTATTCTTTGCTTTATTATTGGAATCATTAGTTGGTATAATTCTCTTAATCCCTTTTTAATTATTGTTAATTACTTTCATTTATTCATCATGTTTCACTTTGTTGGTATGATGACAACCTTGCTAGCATGTTCAACATGATAATGAGTGAGTAGTTTCCTTAGCTAGGGTTAATGGGTAATTAGAGGAAACCAACATGGGGAATGATTCATGCTTCAATTAATATGCTTTCATGGTTTATTTGCTTGCTTGTTATGATCTCAACTCATGCACATGTTATGTTTGATGAAATTCGAGCCTATGAATCCTTGCATTTTTTACCCATCACCTATATTTTCAATGAGACTTGTAAGACATAAACCAACTCGAGTCTCATTAGACCATGCATGTTGTTGAGTAGGGAAGACTAAGTCGACTTGTAGGTGTTGTACAATCTAATCGATTCGGCTCCGGGACCCAAACTTTCCTAGGATTTTAAGATATAAACCAACTCAATCCATCACAACAATAATTGCTTGCTTATAATTTGAGAACATGTTTGTATGATCAATTCCCATGAATCCCCTATGACCCCATGATACCCTAGTTCCTTTTATCAATTGTTTACATCCCTTTTAATTCATCTTGCTTATTTACTTTCATTGCTATTTAGTTTAGTGATCTTCTATTCAAACCCCAAATGTGACACCCCTAAGACACCACTAGTTGCAA
Source organism: Silene latifolia (assembly GCF_048544455.1). Classification (NCBI taxonomy): domain Eukaryota; kingdom Viridiplantae; phylum Streptophyta; class Magnoliopsida; order Caryophyllales; family Caryophyllaceae; genus Silene; species Silene latifolia. The sequence goes on from NC_133538.1 coordinate 28,265,185, forward strand.
TAGAAATCTCATCTCAATTCCCGTCCCTTGGGATCCGACCTTTACTTGCCTCTTTACTAATTGTAGAGTTGTTTGTGAAGTTATAAATTGTGTTTTGGTCTAGGTGCTCCTAACGACAAGTAACCGAAAGATTTTAGATATCACGACAAAAAATGGCGCCGTTCCCGGGGGCGGTGTTAACTTGATTTAGATTTTCTATTATTGTTATTAGTTGTGTCTTTCTTTGCCTTGGGGAAGTAAAACTGCTCAAGGTTTGTTCTAATTGTTTTCGAGTTGTTTGATATTTTGCATGTCTAGAAGGTCACAAGGTGACTTGTTACCCTTTGATCGTGAAATTGAAAGAACTTTGACAACCAATAGAAGACTTGCTAGGAGAAATTTGAGAGGTATTGGTGAGGTTGTAGTTATTCAACCAAATACTATTGAGTTCATCAACCCTTTTGCAAGAGAAGGTGAAGAGAACCCAACCCAAAATCCAACATAAAATCAACCCACAATGCCTAAGTTTTCATCACATTCCGTACCTACCGAGGAGAACCTACCCAATGGTACTCCCACACCACAACATCTAACCGGAAATTTTATTGCCAAATCCGCATTTATCCAATTAGTCGAAAGAAGCCAATTTGGGGGGATGCCTAGTGAAGACCCTCATTCTCATATGGAGACTTTTTGTGACTATTGTGATGCGATTTCTCAAACCGGTGTAACTCAAGACCAAATTCGATGGGTCTTATTTCCTTTTTCTCTAATTGGCACCGCGAAACAATGGTTGAAAGGCCTTGATAAGGCTACTCTCGGAATTGATTCTTGGAAAAAGTTGGCTCTAGCTTTTTACAAAAATTTCTATCCACCGGAAAAGACTAACATGCTAAGAGCTCAAATCACGGGCTTTAAGCAAAGGGATGAAGAATCTTTGTATGAAGCTTGGGAGAGGTTCAAGGGAATTTGTCGCTCATGTCCTCACCATGGACTTAGCGAGTGGTTCTTGGTACAACAATTTTGGAACGGTCTATATGAAGATTCAAGGAACATTCTCAACATGGGATCAAATGGAATGTTCACCGAAGTTGATGACAATCAAACTTGGAACAAAATTGAGGAAATGGCGGTCCATAACTCACAATATAATAGACCTTTCAAGGCTACTAGAGGAGGAAAGCTTGAAGTGGACTCCATTACTCAATTGGGTGCTCAACTTAGTGCTCACATTGATACCATCAATTTGATGTTTGAAAAAGCTATGGCTAGACTTGAAGAAGCCTCAAAATCACCAAAGCATCATGTTAATGCCATGACGGCATCTTCATCAATCCCAAGTGGGATATGTGAGAATTGTGGAAATTTGGGACATGACCAAAGTGAATGTAGGGGAACAAATGAACAAGTGAATGCTTTCTAAGCATACAAGAGTGGTACCCCTTATTCAAACTATTACAATGAAAACACCAAATTCCATCCAAATCTCTCATACAAAAGCCATAATAATCAAAACCCTCAAACAACATACACCCCACCTCCCATGAGAAACCAAAATCAAAAACCATTTTACAACCAAAACCAAGGTTACCAAAATCAATCTCCATACAATCAACAAAATGACCAAGGTTTCGATGTTCAAAAAGCGGTCCTTCAAATGCAAAAAAATCAACAAGAGTTATTCACTCAAATGCAAAAAGATAGTCAAGCAAAAGAAACCACCATCAACAACATCCTAGCTCACACCAAAATGTTGGAAACCCAATTGACTCAACTAGGATCTTCAAGTTCACAAAGACAAAAGGGGCAATTACCACCTCAAAGTAATCCCCCAAGACATGAAACGGTTAGTGCCATTCACTTGAGGAGTGGTACAAGGTATGAAGCACAGAAGAAGCAAGTTGAGGATGAAGTTGTGGAAGCTAGTGATAAAAAAGAAATTGTGCAAAACTCCAAGGATGGAGAACCATCAAAAGAAGAAATTTCAAAGAAAAATGAAGACAAGGTCAAGGAGAAGGAGCCCATTGTGATTAAACTTCCTTTTCCAAGTCGTCAAGCCAAGCCCAAATTTGATGACCAACTTGGAAAATTTATGAAAATTGTGAAGAATTTGGAAGTCTCAATTCCTTTCACGGAATTAATCAATCACGTGTCGGCCTATGCGAAATACATGAAAGACATCCTCACAAAGAAGAAGTCGATCCGGAAGCTTGAGACTGTTGCCTTCACTAAGGTGAGTAGTGCAATACTTCAAGGGAGTTCACCTCCAAAACTCAAAGATCCGGGAAGCTTCTCAATACCGTGTACCATTGGCGACGCCACGATCAACAAAGCCTTATGTGATCTAGGGGCTAGTGTGAATGTTATGCCGTACTCGGTAAGTAAAAGGTTGGGGATGGGAGAGCTTAAATGCACCAAAATTACACTCCAAATGGCCGATAGATCGACGAAGACACCATTAGGGATATGGTAAGATGTTCCCGTACGAATTGGGAAATTTTTCATCCCGGTGGACTTTGTCATTGTTGACATGGAAGAAGATTCCAACATTCCAATCATTCTAGAAAGACCTTTCTTACACACCGCGGGTGCGGTGATTGATGTGAAGCATGGAGAGCTCACTCTAGAAGTGGGAGATGAGAGCATAACTTTCAATCTTGACAAGACCATGAGAGCTCCCCGTTTGCATGAACCATGTTTTATAATTGATCATTATAGCCGGAAGGATGATAGGAAGAAGTCGGAATTTCAATGGAAGAAGAAAATTGAAGATGCTCCATGCAAAGAGCAAGTGAATTGTAACAAAGAGAGTTTGGAAAGATCACCAAAGTCAAGCAATGAAAAGGATGGCCTCATTGGCCAAGACAAGAAAGTGGGAGAGTTGTCTCTATCAACTCAAGAGATCTTTAGTGATCAAGTAGATGAAGTTTGTGATCTTTGGGACGATGAGTTTGAAGGGATTTTCAATCCCTATATTGGTAATGCTATCGATCAAGACCGACAACAAGGGCAAAGATCTATTGAAGATCTTTATCATGACAATGAACAAGCTTTTGATTACTTCTTCAAGGTGTTGAGCAATATCAACAACACCTTGGACATGCCCCCATGACATCTCACTAAGGATGAGAGTTTGATGGAGTCCTCCCTAAACCACCATTTGTTAATATTTCTAACTCCCTAACTCGCATTTTAATTTTTACATTGCATTTTTGTCATTCTTGGATTTTTATGCTTTGATCAAGATAATAATCATTTTTGAGAGAAGTGAGGGAGGGACTAATGATTTTAATTGATGTGTAGTGCTTTAGCTTAGTGTGGGTATAGCAATTGTCTAGGCTATTCATGCCTTAGTAGTGCCCCCACAATGAAGAACACGGGATTTTGAAGAATGAAAAATGACAAGGGATATACAAGTACACGGATGGAACTGAATCCGGGTAAAAGGGGCAGAATCCGAGCGTTTTATAGGGAATCCACCCGTCTTCAGGCAACCCGGGCGTATTTGTCAAAAGACGCCCGTCCTTCTGAGCTGAATTTTTGAAATTTTGGGACTGTTAACAAATCCGAGCGTCCTGAAAAAGAATCTGCCCGTCTCCAGTAAAACGCCCATCCTGCTAGAAAAGACGCCCGTCTTTTTGGCTGAGAAAAACAAGAAAAATCACTGGAAAGAAATCCGCCTGTCTTCAGTGAAAGACGCCCGTCCCGCAGTTGAACAATCCGAGCGTCTTTGCTGAAAGCCGCCCGCCTTTAGGCGAGAATTTTCAACCCAAAACAGGCAGAATTCGGGCGTCCCGAAGGAAAGACGCCCGTCTTCCCCCTGCAATTCAAATTTTTCGGGTCTTTTATAAACCCCATCACCCATTCATTCCTTCATTCCTTCATTCAAAACACTACCCATAAACCCCAAAACTCAAAACCCTCATCCTCTCCATCACCAAAACAAGATTTCCTCAACCACATTCATCAAAATCAAATCAAATCATCCTTCTAACAAAAATTAATAACTCCTCTTCCAACAAAAATCAAACCAAGCACCAAAATCTTCAACCTTTGAGTCGATTTTTGAAATTATAAAGGCAAAGCCTTTCACCTTAAAATCGATTTGGGTACACTTGAAAATTGAAGATTTTCACTCTTTTCTTGGTTAAATCATCAATGGCAAGGACAAAAGGAGCAACAAAGGCACCTAAGGCAAAGGCACTCTCAACAAGACAAAAGAGTCTTCAAGCAAAGAAAGCCTCATTGGCTATGGTGATAGCTAGCTCAAACTTGGAAGTGCAACAACAAAAACCTCCCTTGGAAGCAACAACTCCGGAAATTGCTCAACTTTCGAACTATCCGGAGGTAATTTTCATTTCTAACTCCCATAGGGAAACATTTACCAAGTATGCTAGAAAATCCTTTCTATCCACCAAGTTTATTTGTGAAGATGCCTTAGATAAGTTGGGTGTCCTTGAACAAACTAAAGCCTTCTTTGAAGCCATAGGGTTGGGCAAATTGTTTGCTACAAAATAATTGACATACCCCTCCCTTACCATAGAATTCTTGAGTTCTTTGAAAGTTACAAAGGTAGAGACTATGGAAAACATCGAGTTCCGCCTAGCTAATGTTAGTAGGCGCGTCACCTTTGAGGAAATGGGTAAAGCATTGGGTCTTAGTGATTCACCTAGTTATTTCAAGAATGTTGGCAAGTATGACCCCGCTCCTCTTTGGGAGGCGATTTCCGGAAGGAAATTTGAGAATTATCATGCTAGTCGCGCTCTATTAGTCCACCATCCGAGCATTAGAGTGTGGCATAAGGTCATAGGGAATACCATCATTGCAAAAAAAGACACCAACCACTTTACCAAGCTCGATTGTGTTCTTCTTGAGTCGACCTTAAATATTCGAAGGGAATTCACCAATCCTTTCAATTCTCTAAGGCTTTTGGTGGAAAGATGGCTAAATGTTGATTGTGGGAAGCAAGGCACCACCGTTATTGTGAATGGAGGTCTAGTCACTCTTTTGGCTAAGTACTTTGATCCGAACTTCAACAAGGATAGCAAGTATGTGGCGAAAAAGAGTGGTCATCTCATTGATTTGGATGCTATGATTAACAAGTACAAGTGGGTTACTCATAACCCTCTTGACACCAAATATGGGTGGCTCACTAGTGAGGCTAGATCTTTTACTTTGCCTTCTAAGATTTGTCGTTTGAGTGTCCATCGGACCAACTACCTCCTTCCCCTCTCAAAAGAAGCCGAATACATCATCTGACAACAAAGGGGTGAAATTGAAATACCCTCCTCTTCCATTGTCACACCACCTTATCCTTTCAAGTACCAAGAGTTCAAACCCGAAGGTGTTGAAACAAGCAAAGATTATATGACTCTTCTTATGCAATAGATGCACAAGCAAGCTTTTAAGGATCGGGAAGATGCTTACTTAGCCCAATATCCACCCCTCCTTCATTTAGCCAGGTAAGGACTACTTGATCCTTCATGTACTTTGCCTAGTTGGGCGGATAGGGAAGTCTTCTTTCCGAGTGCATCTAGAGGTGAGATTCCGGGTGACGATGAGGTTGTCGGTGATGCGGTTGTTGATAGCATTGATGAAGAGGCTAGTGAAGAAGAAGAAGAAGAGGATGATGAACAAAGTGAACAAGAAAGTGAAGAGGGAAGTGGTGATGAGTCCACTTCTATTGAGAAAGATGATGATAATGATGATATGGTGGAAGATTAGCAAGCTTTGGAGGCTCCTACCCTCGTGAGATTTGTCTACTTCTTTCTTTGTTTTATTTATTTATCTTGATCATGGTTGGAGTAGTCCTAGCAACATAGAGGAATAACACCTCGGCCCCATTGAGGTGTTCTTATTTCATTGTTCCCATTTTTGAAAATCCAAAATGACAAATTTAGTTTCATGCATTGCATCTTGTGTGCATGAACTACACCCAACCTTAGGACATTAGAAATAATGTCTAACTCGGTTTGGGGAAGTACATGCATACGCAACGGGAGGTAATCTAAATTACGCTCTCCGTCATAAACAAAAAAACCATGCATCATGTTTGCATGATTTCCCATCATTTTGGCCATTGAGGACAATGCCCATATTAGTGTGGGGATGGGGAATTCTAACTTGACTCTTATTCAAAAATCCAAAAAAAATGAAAAAAATTCGAAAAACCATAAAAAATTGAAAAATTGAAAAACCAAAAACAAGTTCATTTCCTTTGTAGTGTAGTCATGTATATATTATTGTATATATTGTGTTTATTTTATCCTTGTTCACATTGATCGACTACGCCACATCCGAGACATAAGGATATTGAAGACCGCATGGTATGATCTTTCCAATCTCCTTTTTCCTCTTTATGTTAATGACTATGTGACTTTATTTTGATTGATGCGGTATAACAATGTGAAGTTAGGACTTGCATTTAGTGTATATGTCATATTAGTTGGTAGAATCATTTGCATTAGGATGTTTATATGTTAGTTGCATCATGGCATGTAGTTTGCATGTTAGAAAAATTTTGCGTAACCGTCTACTTGGGAAGTTTGACAAGTGTATATAGGCCCTAGTAGATGCTTTTTCTTCTTAAGACTTTGCTTGTTAGAATACTTGTAAAACACCCTAGGATGTGTCATGCTAATATCCTTTGACCCATGGATTAAGGCCTAGTCAAGAGTACCTTGTGGTGTGATAACTCCTTGGCTACCGTTTATTCCAAGGTGACCCTTGAAACCATGCATCCATCCATCCATCATCCATATTCTACCACATTTTTGTCATCAAAAGGAATGGGCACAAAAAGAAATTGATTTGAGTTCAATGAAATGAAAAGTGAAAGAAAGTTTGCAAAATGCATCAAATGAAAAGAGGAGCAAAAATAGAACTCCTAAAGCATCAAATATAAGCCACCCTCACTACATATGGGGTGACTTTGAAAATGTTCAAAAGAAAATGCAAAAGTTGAAAGTTGTCATGTATTGAAATGCCAAAAATCAAAAAGAAATGGAGAGAAAGTGTTCTCAAATGTTATATGCCACAAGAAATTGGGGGGAAAAACAAAAACAAAAGCAAACTCCCAAAGTGAAACTCAAATATCTATCGATCCCTTTATCCATCGTATCCATTTTTGTGCATGGTAGAGAGGGGACGACCCTTCTTCTTGTCTAGGCAAGAGGGAGAATTCCACGATCCTCCAGTGTTTCTAACACCATAGGGAGTCTAATCTTGACAAAAGCATTTAACGATTGAGGACAAAGGTACCATAGCTTGACACAACTTGGAGGTGATTTATTAGTATCCTTCTAGGCTTAGTAGTTTGAATAAATTGCATCTATGAAGAAGTGTGTACCCTTGAATTGCTTCCTTTGTAGATAATTTCCGCCACTTAGATGAGGAAAGTGGCTATTCTTTTGTAGATGCATCCATTATTTGATTTTGTGTGCTTAATGTTTGGATGTGTCGCCATTTTGGCAAGACCCACCTTGCCTTGCAAGAAGGCATCCTACCTCATGGTTGTCTTGTTGTGAGTTGAAGGGGCGGAGTGAGACCCGCTAATTGTCTCATATCGGCTATGTTATTAGGTTAGTTTAAATAATGGTCCTAGTCTTTGTCACCTCTTTACTCGGGACGAGCAAAGGTTCGGTTTGGGGATATTTGATGTGACCATAATTAGAGCACATTTAGTCCCCGAATTAGCCTTGTTCCCATGCTTTTTAGTGCATATTTGGGTCATTTATTGTCTTTAGTTCTTTGTTTTGCATATTCTTTAAGGTTTTGATCCCTTGGTAGGAAAGGAGTGCAAACCTTAAATTTTCATGGCAAAATGAGACTAAATTGATTGAATTCAAATGACCAAGCATCAAGGAGAGACAAGATTAGAAGGCCTTTGTACATACTATAGTAGATGGGCAATGATGAGAAAAGATCCTTGCATCCCCGAGGAAATCCCCAAGGATTTTATGAAGAAAAAGGAAGAAAAGAAGAAGAAAGCAGACTGCCCAGCAATCCGTGCGTCTTCCCCAGAAGACGCCCGTCTCCATCACTATAATCCGTGCGTCTTCTCCCCCAAGACGCCCGGGCAGCAGCTCCAGAAGACGCCCGGGCACAGACCACCGAATCCGTCCGTCCCTTGCTAAAGACGCCCGGATTCCAAGGCAGACCAATTTCGTTTCTTCAAGCTTAAAGAAAGATGCCCATCCTTCCAATAAGACCGGCGTTTCCTTAAGTAGGGACTTAATCGTCATTTTAGCCCTTAGTTAACCCTAATTCCTACACCTAATCCCCACTATAAATACCCCATTAGTCTAATTAGAAGAGCATGTTCTTTTTAGCAATCTTTAGTGTAGTTAATATCAATCAAATCTCTCTTTAATTTTGTAATCAACAATTAATCAAGTTTTAATACAAGTCTTATTTCCTTAATCTCTCTCTTGTTCATCCTTTATTTTGGGTAATTGAAGATTATTTGGGTTATTATTGGGAGATTGACAACCTTCCAATTAAGCATCAAGTACTTCTTTTATTCTTTGCTTTATTATTGGAGTCATTAGTAGGTATAATTCTCTTAATCCCTTTTTAATTATTGTTAATTACTTTCATTTATTCATCATGTTTCACTTTGTTGGTATGATTGACAAACTTGCTAGCATGTTCAACATGATAATGAGTGAGTAGTTTCCTTAGCTAGGGTTAATGGGTAATTAGGGGAAACCAACATGGGGAATCATTCATGCTTAAATTAATATGCTTTCATGGTTTATTTGCTTGCTTGTTATGATCTCAACTCATGCACATGTTATGTTTGATGAAATACGAGCCTATGAATCCTTGCATTTTTTACCCATCACCTATCTTTTCAATGAGACTTGTAAGATATAAACCAACTCGAGTCTCATTAGACCATGCATGTTGTTGAGTAGGGAAGACTAAGTCGACTTGTAGGTGTTGTACAATCTAATCGATTCGGCTCCGGGACCCAAACTTTCCTAGGATTGTAAGATATAAACCAACTCAATCCATCACAACAATAATTGCTTGCTTATAATTTGAGAACATGTTTGTATGATCAATTCCCATGAATCCCCATGATACCCTAGTGCCTTTTATCAATTGTTTACATCCCTTTTAATTCATCTTGCTTATTTACTTTCATTGCTATTTAGTTTAGTGATCTTTTATTCAAACCCCAATTGTGACACCCCTAAGACACCACTAGTTGCAATATAAATCTTATCTCAATTCCCGTCCCTTGGGAGCCCGACCTTTACTTGCCTCTTTACTAATTGTAGAGTTGTTTGTGAAGTTATAAATTGTGTTTTGGTCTAGCTGCTCCTAACGACAAGTAACCGAAAGATTTTAGATATCACGACCAACGGTAACAAAAGAGAAGTTGAGCACCACAATCGACTTACCATATGGGATGTGGGTGTCTTAGTTGTTGGAGATAAAACGGGTGGTGGGACAAGATAGTTACGGTGTTAGTGCACGAGATTGTATGTGTGATAGGTTGATCAAGCTTATGGGTCTTGTTGTTGATGGACCCGAGTTACTTCTTGTTAAGGATGTTGAGAAAACCCCGGGTGATTCGGGTTTGGGAGCTATGGAGGCGAAATTGGAAAGGTTTATGAGTGGTTTAATGGAGAAGTTTGAGGAGCATTCCACGAATTTGGCTACGGTATTGTCTCGGGTTGGACCATCTCGGTCTTTGGACTCGGGTTTGGATGCTTCTCGGGTGTATTCTTGGATGGAGGAAGTGGATAAGCGGTTAGCGGGTTTTGAAAGGGAATTGAAGGCAATTCGTGGGGAAGTGTTCCCATACGGTGATCGTCTTACTTTCCTTACAAGTCAAGGTGGAGCGTTGGTCATGCACGGGAAAGCTATGGCAAGTGATCAAGCGCTCACATTGGAGGCCAGGAAAGCTCTCTCCCTGAAAGTGCTTAACTTTGAAAGGAGTATTCAGACTCTTTCTCATCTTGTTCGGAGCTCGTTTGACCGTCTTGATGCCTTAGAGCATCATACTATGCTCAACTACGTGAACCCGTATAAGACCCGCAACATTTGATTTCCTCTCGCGTTACCATATCTAGCCCTTACCTTATTTAGCTTTCTTTTTATTTTCTGTTGGTGCGTTTAAACATTCTCATTCGGCCCATTTTGGCAATGCACTTGAGGTTATGGCCCAAGTGTTTCATTAGACATGTGTTCATTCGGCCCATTTTGGCTTAAACATGTTTAATTCCTAAGTTTGTATGATACTTATCTTTTGGATGCTTATGGTTTTGTGTGATATTTTTATTTCCTATGACGTTTTCTCTCTTGTCTCGTCGTATATTATTCTAGTCATTTTTTATTTGTTCTTAGCTTTTCGATGATGTCAAGAGGGGGAAAGAACGTTTATAGTAAGCATCTACCTAAGCTTGCTCCTTGTCAAGACCAATTGTCTCTTAAAGTCCTTAAAGTTTCGGTTTTTTGAAAAATCGTTTTGTTCTTGTGTTGATCTTTATTATTAAGATGACGGTATTATATTGAGAGGGAACTAAATACTTAGTCACAATTTTAGGAGGCTTGCCATCATCAAAAAGGGGGAATTTGTTAGCTTATATGTTTATGTTTTGATGATGTCATGGTGTTTTATATTTTATATACTTGTTGCGTGTAATCGTTTGTCAAAGTGTTTTAGAATCAACTTATTACAAACGAGCGACAAAGAAGATTGTGACAATTGCATGAAAAGTTCAAGCCTTCATTCAAAGATCAAACGATTTAAAGATTCATTCAAGAATTATGTGAAGACGAAGTCCGTCTAAAGATTAATCAAGCTTGGATGATGATGTAGCCTATACTCGAAGATCTCTTTAAAGATTAGAATAGTATAGGTGATTATCTCGTAATGATAATCAAGAATGAGTTTCTTAAATTAGTAAAGTTATAGCTTTGCAGATATAACATTACTAGTAAAAGAGCTCAATGTTATAGCTCTCCTGCTATAACATTGAGATGCTGAGTTTTTACACACGACTTATATTGTTTCGAAAATTGTTTTTATAATAGTTTAAAGTTTATTTTAAATGTTTTAATGAAAGTAATTATATAATAACGCCCGGTTTAGTGAGGAGTTCGGTTTTGTATTGGACATTGATTAGTAGTCGTGATGGGTCAACTTATGAGTTGGACTTTGCTAATAATTAGGGTTTCAACTAAACTTCTCTTAAAACCTAAATTCTAACTCATATGTTAAGACTAGGGTTTGCACGAGTCACGAGGCATATGAGCCATGACATCTCGTGTTACCTAGGATATATTAGGTAAAGATTTTATTCTATAATAATATCTTTACATATCTTATGTATCTTATTTAATATATTTGTTTATGATAAAAGATATTCTTATTTTAGGAAATCTTATCATAATCTTAGAATTTATAGTAAAGATAATAATTGAATAGATTATGTTCTATCTTTTGGAATATTCTTTATTATCTTTTAAGGCTTTTAGGAAAGAGATAAATAAGAAGATATGATTTGTTTAAATATCTTATTATTTTCGGCTATTAGGGTTTTTGCAAAAACCGTGTGGCCTACTCTTTTCTTTCCTATAAATACTTTGCTATTTACAACATCTAAAATAGAGAGCTTAAGCATAAAAATTGATTTTAATTTTACAAAGCAAACCGTGTGTTTTCAAGCAGAAAAACCGATTTGTTATTTTGAAAGGTAGTGTGTTTTTAAAGCTCGCATACTTGTTCTTATTTTATCGTTATAAGATAATAGTGCTTAGTTGATTTCTTACTTGTTCATTAACGTGAACCTTTGTTAGAATCATTAGTGCTTTCTTATTAGCGTAAGTTAGTCACTCGATTATTTAACGGTACTCATTGAGTTACAGCTAGAGTTAGTTGTACGAGTTGGGTTAGTAAATTTGTAATCCGTAGAAAGGTACTAAATTTATTAATCGAGAATAGTGGACGTAGGTTTCGACTTGTGAAACTGAACCACTTCAAAAACCGTGTGTCTCTTCGTTCTTTCGTTTGTTTTGCTTACTTTCATTAGTTGATTAGTTGAAGTTTAATCAATAAACTTTAAATAATCAATTACATTCGCATAATCGAAAAAGCTTTCAAAAGTTTTAAATCCTCAATTCACCCCCCCCCCCCCCCCTCCTTCCCCTTTTGAGTATTTTGGATCAATAGACTCTTCAAACCTAATAACAACAGTTATTATATCAGCATTATGTCACAAATTTACACCTGAATTCATCGTTGTTTGATTATCAGCAATATTATCAAGCAGAGTAAGCGTTTGATCGTCTGAATTCAGCATCGTTGAAGCTGAAATTTATGGAAAAAACACGTAAATCAATTTAGAATTTGTTATTTGATTCAATTACTGAAGTTATTCGATTATTAAATCAGAAATCGGAAGAAATATCAATACCTTCAGTCGAATTTGAAGAATTAGGGTTTTCGGAGAATTGTTGATCAAATTTCGAAAAATTGATGAACAAATTGATAGTTTTAATTGAAAAAATCAAAATAATGAATGAATTGTTGATCAAATTTTGAAGAACTGATGAATTTGTTGATCAAATTTGAAGAACTGATGAAAAAATTTCGCGTGGTTTTTTTATGAACAGAGTGTTTGATCAGTAGAGAGAGAAAGAGCTGGGAAAATTATGACGGCTCAAATTTTGATAATTGGGTTTTGTCAACTCATTTGCTTATATATGCGGGGGAAACTCACGAAAAGTGTCAAACTCACCGGATCTTGCCTATATATATATATATATATATATATATATATATATATATATATATATAGTTCTAATGAGTCCACCTAAAATGGTGAGTCCACTAAGTCCCAATCCTAGCCATTGATCTCTAAAATTGATGGTTGAGATTTTACAATTCTAAGATGAAAACTTTAATGTTTTATAACTGAAACTTTAATTTATTAGTTTAACTTTAATTCTTTACAATTATAAGTTTAACTTTTATGAATGAAATTTTAATACTAAAAGTTAAAACTTTAATTTTTTTGGCCAATTTCTAATATTAAAATTTGAATTTATTTAATTTTACAGATTTATAAATGTAACTTTAATGTTTTACGAATGAAACTTTAATGCTAAAAATTGAAACTTTAATTTTTTTAACTAATTTTATATTAAACTTTGAATTTATTTATTTTTACAGATTTATAAATATAACTTTAATGTTTTACGAATGAAACTTTAATGCTAAAAATTGAAACTTTAATTTTTTTAACTAATTTTTAATATTAAACGTTAAATTTATTTATTTTTACAAATTTATAAATATAACTTTAATGTTTTACGAATGAAACTTTAATGCTAAAAATTGAAACTTTAATTTTTTAGACAATATAAAATATAAAAATTTGAATTTAGTTAATTTTACTGGTTTAATATTTTTTTAAATTGTTATTTTTTGAATATAACTTTAATGTTTTACGACTGAAACTTTAATGCTAAAATGTGTAACTTTAATTTTTTTAGACCATTTTTTAATATAAAAATTTGTTTTTATGAAATAATGTACTTGGGACTAATATTTATTTAATTTAACTAATTTTTAACTGTAACTTTAATGATATACGAGTGAAACTTTAATGCTTTAAAGTGAAACTTTAGTCCATAATAAAGTTAACTTTAATTGATGTCCTTAATAAATATAATTAGTCCATATCAACGTAACTTTGAGTCCATATAAACGTAACTTTAGTCCATATAAATGTAACTTTAACACATGCTGCTGAAACTTTAATTTAATAACCACCAACATCACCAACTCCAACCACCCAACCCATGACCATGAGACCACCGCCACCACCACCGCCTCTGACCACCAGCCATGGCGTCCCCCTGCGACAACCGCCATCACGCACCACCACTATGAAAAAAAAAAAAAAAAAAGGGAAAGAGGCGAGAAAGATCTGAAAAAAAAAAAAAAAAAAAAAAAAAAAAAAAAAGAGAAAGGAAATAGGCGGCAGCAACAACAGCCACCAACACCGATAACCAGATCTTAAAAAAAAAAGAAAAAAAAAAAGGGAAAGGAGGGGCAGTTGAGGAGAAGAAGTGGTCGACGACAACCACCACAACACAACAACCACCACCACCTATATGGCCGCCACCACCAACCATAAAATTATTAAAAAAAAAAAAAAAAACAGATCCACCACCGCCCCCACGACACCAACACCAAGAAAAACACTGCCCCCATGACCGTCGACCACCACCATAAACCCTAAATTCTCACCAAAAAAAACCTCACCCTCGATCTCCCTTCACTACCCACCGTAACACCACCAACAGAGCCGCAAAAAGAAAACAAAAAAGCTCACCATCACTCTGATCTGAAAAATAAAAAAGAGAAAGAAGGGAGAGAGGGCGGTAGTTCGTGGTGGCCGAAGGTGAGAGAAAGGAGGAGAGTTGTTGTTGGTGGCGGCGAGGGAGGGTTGGTGGTGGCGAGTTTAAGGTCGTGGGGGCGGTCGATGAGAGGAGGGACGACCACGACGCGAGGGAGAACGGACGAGAGGCGGTGTCTTGATGTTGTTGTTGTCGGCGGAGGACGGAGGTGGTAGGGTGATTATGGTTGGTTGGTGAGTGAGGGATGAGAGAGGCGGAGAGAGAAAAAAAAGGAGGAAGAGAGAGAAGTGAGGCTGTGAAATGAATAGAATAAGGGTGGTTAGGGTTTTGTTGTGTTTTATATAGCCTTTTTAATTTTAGATTTAATCTCAGCCCTTGATTTTGTTACAATTTAAGGGCTAAGATTAGGACTTATGGACTCATCTAAGGGAGGTGGACTCATTTGATCCTAATTCTATATATATATATATATATATATATATAGGGATCCTATGAGAACCAATAAGATAATGAGAACCATGAGAACCACTCATATCTCTTAGATTTTATAAAAAAAACGCACGACTGACTCCCCCAATCCCCAAATCCTCCCAACACTGTCATTTTATACATTTGGTTTCTCGCTCTTCCTTTTATTTCTCACAATTCAATAATTTGCGATCATTTTCTTCATTCATTGATTTAATCTCCCGATTATATTCGTTGAAATCACTGTAAGTTCATCATCTTCGCTCCAATATTTCTCTCATTTGTATGCAATCTAATTTTTGCAATTTTCCTATGTTAGAATCTTCATGATTCACTTTTTAATTGGCTGTTGTTTAGAGTAAAATCCATGTGTCTATTCATTTATGTTCATTTATATGATTACACTCTTAATTTGCTTAATTTATGGCGTAAGGTTCGTGATTCCTGAAAGTTAGATGTTGCTAATTGTGATCTTTTCCCGCTCAAAATTGTATATTGCTGCTCACAGGGGTGTACCATCCTCCCTTCTCTTTATAAACGCCGTGTCTCGTTGAAACGGGAGTAGGGATTTTAGTTAGGATGAAAAAATTGCCATTAGACAATGGACATTTGAGCGGTTCTGAGTCTGCTGCTGTGAGTGTCCATCATCATTCAGTTACATTGTTTTTTTGCTTTTTCAATTGTCAATTCTGATCTTAAAAATGGAGCTCTTAATTGAAATGGCAGGGACCTAGAGCACTTAGCTGTGGACTTGTAGTCAGAGACCACCTATGTTTTTTTTTTCTTGGGAAAATGGTTATTTCCTGAAGTAGCGAATTCGTATTGCAATTTAGCAATTGTCTCCAGTAACAACTTTGGCAATACTGGCATGCTATTATGAATAGAAGAGCCCCTTGTACTTGTAGATGGTATTATGCGGTCAGTTATCATCTTCTCGGTTTCCTTGCTTTCAAGCGTGAGATCTGACTAGCTCTTGTTGTTACTCGGCAGTAGCATACTAGCATGACACAAGGTTGGGAAAGTGAGGTCTATCAGGAACGCTTTCAGGGGTTTGAAAACTTCAAACTTCGTTTCAATACTGCTGAAAGGAGGATGTTAGTAATTAGTAGTATACTTGTGTAGATACCCGTATCCGTCGATATTGGAATTTATAGAGAACCCGACAAACACCCGATGATGATAGGACACATGTATTCTTTAGTTGTCATTGTCATTATTTGGGTTCGTTTTACGATGTAGAATGAGCGTTGTCGACGGAGTATTTTATTAATTTAAATGATATTTAAATTAAAGTTTTTTTAAGGTGAATTCATTTTACTTTATTTTGAATTTATTTTCTCAAGTTTATTTTATTGAAAATAAAATAAATATTTGATTTGAAAAATCATTTTATGAGTATATTTGAT
The DNA here is from genome assembly GCF_048544455.1 of Silene latifolia. Lineage (NCBI taxonomy): Eukaryota > Viridiplantae > Streptophyta > Magnoliopsida > Caryophyllales > Caryophyllaceae > Silene > Silene latifolia. The sequence continues at coordinate 28,281,420 of NC_133538.1, forward strand.
TTGAAAAGTCATTTATTTTAATGTGTTAATCGATTTGAAAAATCGATTTAAAAATAAAAAAAAACTCGTTTCAAACACGTGTTTTGGAGCTCGATTATAGCTCGGTTTTGGAGCCCGTTTTCTTTACGAATTGACACGAATCTCGAGTACACTAACCAACCTAAGCCTCTACCCATCCACCCCAGTTCGAACCCCCTTAACCACGGCCCAAATCCCATCCCAAATCACCACCAAACAGCCCGCATACACAAAGCTGCCCCCCTGTTTTGCAGCTCAAATCCCGAGCCCAAAACCAGCTCCAAACACTACCAAAACCCGTGCCCATTAACCATAACCCATACCCTAGTATCCTACCCATATTACCTTAGCTTAACCACCAAGAAAACCCCTCACAAAGCCTCTCAAACCCTCGCCAAAGCTGCTGGACAGCAGCTATGCACGAACAGGCCCGTCTGCCTCTCTCCCCCCTTTTACCCTATTTTAACTCCTTATAAATACCACCCCTTCACCATAAATTCATTCCTCTAAGTTCTCCATACATATTACCTTCACTTACAAGCTTTAAACTCCAGAAACAAACCTTAATTGCCTCTCAAAAACCCTCGACAAAACCGACTCACAAACTGAGAATCAGTTTGTGTGTCCTCTTTGAAACCCTTCGTTCTCCCTTCAAACCTCCATCAAAATTCGAGTTTCTTGTTCCAAATTAACCATACAACATCCATCTACACATTAGACAAAGATTTACGAGCCAAATTGCCCTTGAGAGTACACGAATTCCCTCGAAAAACAGAGTGTTATATACTCTGTTTTCGCGGCTTTTCCTGTCTGTCCTGTTCTGTTTGTGCTCGTTTTTCGTGCCCAATAACTCAAAACGAGCAGGGATTGTTTTAAGATCTCTGTTCTCCTCTCTTTCTAGTTTTCAAAACATCTTTTAAATCGAATTTTCATCGTGAAACGAGAGAGAAATCGCTGTTTGAAAGTTGCTGTCCAGATTCGATAAAAACGTGTTGTTTGCTTTGTTTCTTCGTCGACGACGGCCTCTTGAGATAAAATCTACCATCGATTACGACCCAAGACGGTGTCAACGATACATGTAGGTTGAGGGTGCATCAAATCCTCCTCTTTCTCCCTTTTATTTCGTTTTTTTATGTTTGTTTTTTTATTGTTTCGTTTTATTTCGTTTATCGTTTTTATTTATCGTTTAAATTAACTATGAAACTAGTTTAGTCCGAGTATGAGTTAAAGTACCACCATGAACACCCGCGTTGACTTGAGATGGGAAAGAAACCGCTACATCAGTCGGTCGTACACCCCCGTCTCATTTACATATCCTCGTGTTCAAGGTAGGGCATTAATAAAACGAGTTCTAACTTCGCTCTTCGCTTTTGACCCCTCTTTTGTTTCGTGTGACTCGACTCACTTTAGGACCCGTCACATGTTAGTATGACCTCTGATTGTTAACATATAACTCATTTAGATGACATTAGATCAATTTGATAACCTAATTAGACATATTAGGGTACATCGACGTAGCTTTAAAAATCAACTAACAATTCTGTAACTTAATTGAATGCATCTCTCTCTTTCACCTAATTTCTCGCTAGTATAAGAGTGCGTGATTAGCACCTTCTTATTAACACTCGATGAGTTAAATTAATTAGCAAACTTGACCTAATTGAACCCCTTTAGGCCGTGTAGAATGCGCGTTTGCAAGGTATCTTTTCAAATCGATCAACGTCGTTTCTAACTTGTTTTCTAGCCCGCTTTCGAACTTGTTTCGCAATCAATCGATCTAACTAATGAACCTGACCTAGGACCTAGGGTTGGACGTGGCTTTAGGCCGTGAGGCTTGGCCGAGTCCTTTGGTTTTTCTTGTTTCGTTTATTTTACATCGTTCGTTCTTTATTTATTTTGTCGTTTGTAATTTATCGTTTGTTATCGAGTTGTAATTTTCAAGTTAGCTGACACGTCTGTCGCGTACCTGTCAAAAATAAAACCTAACGGTCTCAACTAAAAATGTAGTAGAGGCAGTCGAGTATCGAATCCACAGGGAGGAATGCAACTACAGCTATCTATTTCTAATCCTATGGTAACAATTGGTGTTGATTAAATTTTTGGTTCTAAACTACGGAGTTGAAGGAAGAGAAATAAAGAGAAGAGCAGATAAGCAGGAAAATGATTTAAAACTATCAATAAGAGGGGGACATGTCGGGAACTCGGTTCACTACGGTAGTACAACAACTTAGCAAAGAAATGACTCGGGGACGAACTAATGCGAGACGGATATTAGAAGGTCCTTTCGGTCCACTTCCCACCCTAAAATACCACTAACTTAACTTTCGTCCTCATTAGGGTAGTCTACTATTTATAGCAGGCCTATTTAGTCCAATCTTTCGATCCAGGATTAATTGTAGCCAGATTAATGGGTGACATAGAAGCGTGCACTCAACTAGGTCGAGAATTACAGTTATATTGCTATAGTGACAGAGTCTCTTATGTCAATTCGTCTAATTCATTCACTACGTCGTCATTATTCTACCGCAGATCCCCTAATCCCAACATGAAGGGGTTTAGCTACTCATATTATTAATGAAACTAGCAGCAAACAAGATTCCAGCAGAAGACATGACGAAATAACAATAAAATGCAATAATAGAAATTAGGGCAAAAAGAATGATAACAATAACAAGAAAATAATGCAACAAAAGGTTAATTATTATTAAGAGAAGAAAGGAGATTACAATCTAAGCGATTCCGGCGTAAAGAACAACCGAGTCCGAGTGAAATAACCTCAAAATGCAAACAAGAGAAAGAAAAGTAACGTAGGAAAGTAGCGATCGCTCTAATGTGAAAGATAGTAAAAGAGATAGTAAAGGGAATAGTAAGAATGAATGACTAATAACCTAGTAAAACATAGGTTAAATAGCCAAAACCCCTAAGTGTTTATGCGGAAATATAAAACACGGACTGATTAAAGCCCAAAATGTCGAAAACCTCTCGATCGAGTAAGCAAAACTACTCGATCGACCAATGTCTCAGCAGAAGTCCCTCGATCGAGCAACAATCAACTCGATCGAGGACTTGGTCATGTGCATCCTACTCGATCGAGGAAGGAACATCTCGATCGAGCCTCAGAGAGCCTAGGAACCCTTCGATCGACCACCAAACAGCTCGATAGACCACTTGGATCTTCAATTCAGCTCACGTCTTCACCCAAATGCCTCGTAATGCGTGCCACGATGCTTCCAAGTGCGGTACTCTACTCTGGGACAACTCCGTCTCCTCTAAATCTATGCAAAAAGGACGAAAAGGGGCATGGTTCCACCACTTTCGCGATCATTCCTATAAAAAGGACAAAATACACCAAAGTAGCCAATTCGGGGCAAAATACTATAAAAATAGTAGAGAAATGCATAGAAATACGTCTTTGAAATAGGTTGAAAAGACCATACATTAGGCACGTATCAAATCTCCCCAAACCAAACCTTTACTCGCCCTCGAGTAAACTCAAAACAAAACTAATGGAACGGAAATGATAACTCATAGCTAGCTTAACTTGTCTACTTGAACCAATTTAATGCAACGAGAATTCAATAGTTAAAGCTAGGCAAATCAATACGCAAAAAGAATTATAAGTCGTTCGAAATAAAGCCGATCTATCGACCTTGCAAGACCAACAAAACCGGACTCTCACGTGGTCACTCTTCTCTCATGAAGCAAAGGGCAAATGTAATATGTAAAAGAGAGAAGAAAAGACAGTCACTCGCCTAATCACGACCTACATAGCATGCATGCAACAAAAATGAAAGACAATTCAAGTACTAATGCACACACTCCAACCAAATAATGTCCGTCACAAATAGACGATTTGCAATTAATATGGGAATAGTGAGGTTCAGGTGAGAAAAGGCAAAACAAGTTATGGAAATGTGGAGGTAAAAGCATCAAGCTAGTTCCTAACAGGACCATAATAAACCATCCGGATCTCAAACTGACTGGAAGACTAACACAGGTGCCCTTCACTTGGCACAAAACTCACTAAACTGAAAGCACAATCTCCTCAAAAATATAGAATAAGAGTGGAGGAGCTAGACGGTCACAAAGTTCCCTTTTTTTAAACACCGTCTGAGACAACTAACTGGAACAACCAACCCTCTTGTCGATTGTACGTCTTCAAACATCTTCTCAACTCTGACAAGAGGGTCCAACTTTTTCACAATTCTTTTTTTTTTCTTTTCTTTTTTGTACGTGAATCTCATCATGTTTTTTCATTTTTCTTTTTTTTTCTTTTCTTTCACGTTTCTCTGTTTTTTTTTCTTTTTTTTTTCAATACCTTTTTTTTTTCTTCCTCCTTCCTTAATACAAACACCAACTCCAAACGGGAATTACGGACCAAACTGCAATGGAAAACATACCACAAAAGGACAGACTAACTAGCTTGACTAGGCAGGCTTAGTTTGGAATGTGGCTAATGGGTCAAAAAAAGGCAAGTTTTGGTCAATGTGGAGCTAAATGGGTGAAAGATGTAAAGAAGGGGGAATTGCAAGACCCTCCCTACATGTGACACCCATCCGCAGACCCGAATGTGTGCATTTGACGAGAAATTGAATGTCATAAATGTGCAAAAGAGACAAACATGCTATGCAAGGAGTACTACTCTCAAAATTCCTAATGAACTGGTCATGAATGTCACCAGTTATAGCTCTAAAACTCAGAATTTTTAAGTAGTTTGCCAATTTATCAGGTCAAGTCTAAACAGTCAGCTATTGTTTGAACAGAAATTCGTAGACTATACGTATTGACAAAGCTAAAAACCATCAATAAAGTGCAAGGCTCAAGTAGTATGACAAGTTATAGTGCAATTTCATCACGGGAATCTACCGTCCCGACTCAACCTATATGCAAAAATAAACGTGAATATTTTTTTGAATTTTTTGAAATTTTCTAATTTTTTGGATTTTTGATTTTTTTGAAAATAAACAACAAATGCAAACTAAAAAATTAAACGTGAATGCAAAACAAATGCAGATGCAGACTCAAAAGGATGCAATACCCTCCCCAAACCAAAACGGACAACGCCCTCGTTGTCCTCCAAAGATACACCAAATAAAAAATGGGGGATGGGAGTATACAACTAATAAAAGAAAAATAAAGGAGACGAAATAAAAAGAGTGAGAGAAGACATACAAAACACGAACTTCCCCAAACCAGCCAGAAAACTGGGGAAGTGAGTAGACCAGTAGCTACTCGTCGTCGGCACCGCCGTCTCTCAGGTACTCCGACTCAACAAAACGGTCTCCCCAAACCAGCAACAAACAAGGGGGAGACTCAGTCGTCATCTCCAGCCTGATCCTCCGGGTTGGGTACGAACGGAGGGTCCCTCTCCTCCTCTCTGGCAGCCCGGTGTGCCGCCTGCTCTGCCCGTAACCGCACCTCTCGTGCTACCGCTGTCTCCTCCACCTCCTCCTCTGAGTCAGAAGAAAGTGGAGGGTACCCGTCCGCTGGGTATCGGTAGAAGGAAGGATGCGGCCACCCCTCTGGAATCGGTCGCCGGGCTCGGATATGGAACTCGTAGAGCGGGAATACAGCCAAAGCCATATCCCGTCTCATCTCGCAATGTACCCGCACATATCCGAAAGCACGGCATCACGACGCCCTTGGTCCATGACCTCGGGCGCCTCTAAGACAGGAGGGCGGACAAAATTGGCCGAAAAACCGAACCGGAAGGAGGTGGAGTGAGTGAAGGTGGAGGTGTGTCTTTGTGTGGGTGTAGGCCGAGGCGTGGGGGTCGGTCCGGCTGGGCACTGGGTCGAGCCTCGAGAGCTAGAGGATGCTCCGGCCTCCCGCTTCCTCTTCCTAGAAGAAGAAGGAGGGGTGAAGGTAAGGTGGTAGGTAGGTGGAGGTGGCCTCGCTCCCTCAGCAGCAGTAGGGAGCGGTAAAAGTGGCGGCAGGGTAGAGCACGGCAAGGTAACAGACGTGGAACCACATATCTTCCACGTCCTCGCACTCCCCTTCGCCTTTGGGAACCAGGCGAAGACAGCCATGGCATCCAGGTCAAGGTAAGAAGCCTCCCTATCGGGTATAGTAAGTGAAGGGTCAGTGGGGTAAAGGTGGCGGGCAATCCTAGTCACTAGCCCGCCACAGACAACAGCGGTCTTGACCCGAGTCCCTATTCCGTTCCAATGCTGAGCTACCAGATAGGCAATGTTTAGAACAAACGGGGTACCGTAGTCAATGTTGAGGTACCCCGCGAGAATCGCTAGCTCAGTGTTGGTCACGTTGTTGGGCTCAGGTCACCCAAAGATGGTCTCTCCTATCAGACGCAAGTAGTAACGGGGCGCAGGAAGGTGAACATGAGCTCCCTTCCGTGAGGGGAAGGGAGTGTGAGTAAGCGCAGCCCAAAGTGGCTGAAGGAGGTCTCGAGGTGGGTCGGTGGGACCGTCACTGACTAAGCCTAAAACCTGCCCAAACTTGGGCAAAGTCCAGCAGTGTGACTCGTTGCGGAGTCGAAAGTGAATGCAAGAGCTGGAGTGGTCGGCATCATAAGACTCGGTGTCAAAGGAATAGGAGCTAAAGAACTCGTATGTAAGGGTACGAATAGTAGCCTCCTGCATGGTAATCAGACCCGACATACCCGTCCCGTTCAACAAACTACAGACCTCCTCATAAATGCCTAAGGTCTCTAGGTCAGTCCGCGCAAGGAAACGGGTGGGGGAGAGAGGGCAACGAAGTAAAGCAATTAACCGTTTCCGGTGAGCCTCTGAAGTGAAACGTCTGCGTGGCGACTTTGGTAAAGGTGTGAGAGCGCCCTCTCCCGTAACAACGCCTCGGAAGGGCTGGAAGTGATGGCTAGGCCGGCTAGCTGCCGAGGTGGCCTCGGTGGCAGCATACCAGGCTGCGGGAGACGAGGAGTGCGTCCGCAGTCCAGCAAGGAGAAAGGCCCGGTAGGAGTAGTGGCTGGTGTAGCCTGAACCGAGCTCCCGGCTGAGCTAGCCGCGGAGTAAACTGTCCCTGCAGCTGAGACAAGTAGAACTGGTGCTGCAGTGGTGACCAAGGCAGAGCTAGTGGCAACAGCAGGGGCCACTGACTCGCTCGCGGACGAGCTGGAGGACGTACTAGTAGAAGGCAAAGAACTCGCGTCCATCCTGCAAGGTATCAAAGGGCACGAATAAGAGAGGGTGCTGCTTAAAACAACCCGCTAACCAACATGTGATAGCATAAAATGGCCCTATCAGTCGAAAAAGAATCGACTTCCAGAAATCAAAACCAATAATTCCTCAAAAATTTCGAAAAGCAGTAAGTGAGTGGTGATAATATGATAAAGCAGTGACTGCAAAAGGGCTAATACAGCATGAAAACCAGAAATGGTGGCATGTATGACTGTGGGCAGTCGAGAATAACCACTCACAACGAGATTCCTAATAATTCACAAAGATATAAAGGCGATAGGGGACGGAACGACGATTAACAAATGATGATAAATGAGTATGGACTGAAGTTAAGCAAGCAAGGCAACATAAAACCGACTGACAGTCGAAACATTCGACTTACAGGGACCCTAGTCGCGGAAATCGCGCGAAGTTCGAATTTAATATGTAGAAGCAGTGAGGAATTGCGAAAATATCATCAACAAGCTAATCAAGGGCAATTAAACACAATTAAATCGAATAAATTCGACTAGACAAGGAATTTTCGAACCCTAATTCAATCACCTCAAAGAAATTTGAATTAAATGAAGAAAATATGCAAAGAGTGTGAAAGAAAACACTTACTTGATGATGATTAACCTACAAAGCAATTAAACTTCAAAAGAAACAATCAACCAAGGCGGATTTTCGATTGAAAAACCGCAAACCCTAATCCCTCTTAAAATCCGCAAAAACGAGCACAAAAGAGGGGGAATATAAGGGGCTATTGAAGAATTAAGTGCTAGTGATAGAATGTAGGTGGTGGATTTGATGATTTTGGGCAAAAAATGGGGATTTGGGGGAAATGAAAATCGCAATTAGGGGAGTGTTAGAAGAAATTAGGGGCAAAATTAGAAATGAAACGGAAATAAGGAGTTAAGTATAGAAAAACTCCCGTCTACTGTTCATTTCACTCGATCGAGTGATTTTAAGTCACTCGATCGAGGACTCTTGATGTCCCTGATGGTCGATCGAGTAAGAATTCTCTCGATCAACCTGCTCCTCCTTGGCCTTTCTCGATCGAGTAACCAGCAAGCTCGATCGAACCAACTTCCACTCGATCGAGTACAACAAGTACTCGATCGAGGATTTCCTCGTGTAGGCTTCTTTGAATTTCGTCCTTTCTTCCTTGAATTGCGTGCATCTTCCCCAAACCTGCGTAAAACATAACCAAACACATCCCAAAATACCAAAGACGCAAAAACACATCCATAGTCTCGGTCTAAGCTAAAGAAATGTCTAAACTAATTGTCCTAATTAAAAACGTAATAAATAAATTCAAAAGAAATTCAAACGAATATCTATTACACTTTGTTACACGGGGCATTTCCCGTTTAATTCCCATTAGCTTTCAGTAGCCCCTTGGTGGGCTTTCGACGGAGGACGTCACTTCGAGCGATACGACCGTCCTCTTTGATTTCCATGAGCTTGAATTATTGTTTGCGACAGTAGGAGGAATATAGTTCCCATCTATGTAGGTGCGAACTGTCTTCGTCCTCGCCCCTCTGTCATCTTCCTTGGCATCCTTTGCTCCAGTTCGATTGATAATAGTTGTACCACGTCCTTTGACAACTCCTTTCTTGCCTTCATCTGTACCTGCAGTAAGGGAAAAAGACGATTTTTCCTCCTTTTTGCTCTCGGTATGAGGCGGAGGGTTAGCAATAATGAAGAATATTCTCCAAATTTTCATCCGGAGTGTCAATAATAGGGTCAACAGAAGAAAGGGCATTGCAAGGCCGAGCTTGCATGGGAGCCCTCCGAACTTGACCGATGGAAAGTCAACTCCTCGTCCCCTACCTGGAAGGTCAAAGTCTTCCCCCCGACATCTATCACTGCACGGGCAGTGGACAAAAATGGTCTCCCTAAAATGATAGGGGTGTGCACATCTTCGGGGATATCTAAGACGACAAAATCGACGGGAATAAAGAACTTCCCGATCCGAACAGGTACGTCTTCCGCTACACCTAGTGGCCGTGATAAACTACGGTCGGCCATCCGGATGCCATCATGTTGGTGCAACTCAGGTTTGTCACACCAAGTCTCTTAGCTAGAGACAATGGTAGAACACTTACGCTAGCGCCTAAATCGCATAGCGCATTATCAATCAACTGCATTCCTATGTGACAAGGGATCGAAAAACTACCCGGGTCTGATTGCTTAAGAGGTAGCTTATTTTGAGATAGGGTTGACCCCATCTCAGTCAAAGCTACGGTCTCATTATCATTAATGGTCCTCTTACGTGCTAAAATCTCTTTCATAAATTTTAAATAAGAGGGTACCTTGGTCAAGAATTCATGAACGGCACGAAACTTCCAAACTCTTCAAAAGCTCAACAAATTTGCCAAACTGTTGATTAATCTTGGTGTTCTGCAGCCGCCTCGGAAGGGAACAGTAATTGGAATCTCGAGTCCCTTATTTCTCGCTTCCAAAGTGTCTTCCGGAGCAAGTTCAGTATCCTTTGGACGCTTCTTACCTCTCGAACGAGGCCTTTCTGGTAATTCCTCGCTTAAACGAGCACTAGCAGACTCTCGAATAAGCTTCCCATCATCAATATCAGTCGATCGAGCAATGTGTTCACTCGATCGAGCACCTTCTTCAGCAACTTCAGTCGATCGAGCAACATTCCCACTCGATCGACCATCTTCAGCTTCCAGTTCACTCGATCGAGCAGAAAGACTACTCGATCGAGGGCTTTCCTCACCAATTCCACTCGATCGACCATCAGTTTTCAGTCGATCGAGTAACTGCTTCGTCGTGAGCCCCTTTTTCTTAACAGAACACTGTTCATCATCAGTTACAGCTATTTCCAGGTCTGATTTCTTCCTTTCTGGTCCTTCATAAGAAAGACCGCTTCTCAACTCTATCAGATGCACCGTCTCATTTGGGTTCTTGTCATTTTGAGTTGGCAAATGACCGGGCTTCCTCGAAGATTGATTTTCAGCCAGTTGAGCAACTTGAGTCTCAAGTGCCTTGAATGCCGTGTCCTTCTGTTGTAATTGCTTTGCAATGGCCTGCATCATGGACTTTAACTCACCTATCTCACTCACCCCACTAGATGACGAAGCACCTTGGTTAGGAGGGTTGAAAGACGGAGGCTTCTGATAGCCTTGTTGCTTCTGGTGTGGAGGAATATAGGGCTGCTCCTGCTGATTTGGAGGAGCGGTGGGATTGAGTACGTTGTTCTGATTACTCCACCTCAAATTGGGGTGGATATTCGGCTCGTAATGAGTGTTGTTTTGCCTGTAATGTTGAAAGGCAGCACATTGCTCATAAGGACTAGGACAATAATCAGCGACATGTCCATCTACCCCACATCTCGTACAGACGAAAGGACCGTCTGTCATGGCATTAACCTGGTACATCCCTGGCTTGAGAGCTCCCCCTAGTTCATACTTGTCGAACCTCGCGGTAAGGGCTTCTAATGCGGCTACTGAAGAGGATTCAGCGGCTCTCCTTTGGTTTCCCCTTGAATTCCCGTATTCAGCCCTATGAGTGGCTAAATCATCTATGATTTTCCATCCCTTCGTCGCCCCAAGTTGTCGAAAAATCGACCGTTGGCTGCCGCATCTAGTATATCCTCTCGATCATCATATAAACCATTGTAAAAATGGTTGCACAGACTCCATTTTTCGAAACCGTGGTGCGGTATGGTCCGCACTAGTTTCTTAAAACGAAGCCATGCCTCGTGGAAGTTCTCGTCGGGCCCTTGTTTGAAACTGGTTATCTGAGCTCTGATGGCTATGGTTCTCGAAGCAGAGAAATACTTCTTATAAAACGCTAATGCTAGCGAATTCCAATCTGTTATGCCGTGAGCAGCTTTGTCTAAATCCCTGTACCACTCCCTTGCAGCATCGCGAAGTGAGAAGATGAACATAGTTTCTTTGATCGATCGGTACATCACGCCACGCGAGGGAGGGTATGGAGCAGCAGTAATCAATGAAGGTCTCCATATGCTGAGCTGCGTCTTCAGTTGCAGCTCCCCCGAACTGATTTTTCTCAACCATATTGATGTATGCAGGCTTAGGCTCGAACTTCCTGGCATCTCCCGGCAATTCGAACCCTTTATAGAGATTGTCAACCGTGGGCTCGGAGTGACTAGCAATGGTTGCTTCCTCAGCCATTTCGGGAAATTCTAGGAAAGTGATAGACTCAAGTGATGAATTGGAAACTGGAGAAGATGGTGGATTGTCTTCGAAAAGCTCGTTCTCGTAAAAGTTACCACGAGAACTAGGCTCTTCCTCGGCCTGTTGCTCTTGAAATAGTCTCCTTTTTACGCGCAGAGATCTCTCAATCTCGGGATCAAAAGGTAGTAGTGGCCCACCTTGCGACCTGCGCATAAGACGAAACTACAGACAAGATATGAGAATAGTCTAAGGAACGATGTTCCTTAAACTAGAAGAAGAATTAAAGATAAACAGCTAGTAAATTAAACAATTGCCTCCCCAAGAATCGGCGCCAAAAATTTGACACGTCCGTCGTCGTACACTGCTCAAAAATAAAACCTAACGGTCTCAACTAAAAATGTAGTAGAGGCAGTCGAGTATCGAATCCACAGGGAGGAATGCAACTACAGCTATCTATTTCTAATCCTATGGTAACAATTGGTGTTGATTAAATTTTTGGTTCTAAACTACGGAGTTGAAGGAAGAGAAATAAAGAGAAGAGCAGATAAGCAGGAAAATGATTTAAAACTATCAATAAGAGGGGGACATGTCGGAACTCGGTTCACTACGGTAGTACAACAACTTAGCAAAGAAATGACTCAGACGAACTAATGCGAGACGGATATTAGAAGGTCCTTTCGGTCCACTTCCCACCCTAAAATACCACTAACTTAACTTTCGTCCTCATTAGGGTAGTCTACTGTTTATAGCAGGCCTATTTAGTCCAATCTTTCGATCCAGGATTAATTGTAGCCAGATTAATGGGTGACATAGAAGCGTGCACTCAACTAGGTCGAGAATTACAGTTATATTGCTATAGTGACAGAGTCTCTTATGTCAATTCGTCTAATTCATTCACTACGTCGTCATTATTCTACCGCAGATCCCCTAATCCCAACATGAAGGGGTTTAGCTACTCATATTATTAATGAAACTAGCAAAGAAACAAGATTCCAAAGAGAAGACATGACGAAATAACAATAAAATGCAATAATAGAAATTAGGCGAAAAGAATGATAACAATAACAAGAAAATAATGCAACAAAAGGTTAATTATTATTAAGAGAAGAAAGGAGATTACAATCTAAGCGATTCCGGCGTAAAGAACAACCGAGTCCGAGTGAAATAACCTCAAAATGCAAGCAACAAGAAAAGAAAAGTAACGTAGGAAAGTAGCAGTCGCTCTAATGTGAAAGATAGTAAAAGAGATAGTAAAGGGAATAGTAAGAATGAATGACTAATAACCTAGTAAAACATAGGTTAAATAGCCAAAACCCCTAAGTGTTTATGCGGAAATATAAAACACGGACTGATTAAAGCCCAAAATGTCGAAAACCTCTCGATCGAGTAAGCAAAACTACTCGATCGACCAATGTCTCAAATAGAAGTCCCTCGATCGAGCAACAATCAACTCGATCGAGGACTTGGTCATGTGCATCCTACTCGATCGAGGAAGGAACATCTCGATCGAGCCTCAGAGAGCCTAGGAACCCTTCGATCGACCACCAAACAGCTCGATAGACCACTTGGATCTTCAATTCAGCTCACGTCTTCACCCAAATGCCTCGTAATGCGTGCCACGATGCTTCCAAGTGCGGTACTCTACTCTGGGACAACTCCGTCTCCTCTAAATCTATGCAAAAAGGACGAAAAGGGGCATGGTTCCACCACTTTCGCGATCATTCCTATAAAAAGGACAAAATACACCAAAGTAGCCAATTCGGGGCAAAATACTATAAAAATAGTAGAGAAATGCATAGAAATACGTGCTGAAATAGGCTGAAAAGACCATACATTAGGCACGTATCATTAGCTTTCTTTTATCGAGTCAAAACCTCTTTCAAAACCTTAGTCTTGTTTGGTTAGATGGTTGTGCCCCAATGCATGTAAGAGCGTAGTAAATCGCATGTTGTTTAAAGCAACGTGGCCCGGTTTATGCTAATGCATGCTTTGGTGCGTAGCCCTATGTCTAATTCGATGAGATTAAGTGAAAGCACGCATCACGAGGAGTGACCCAAGGCCGTGAGTCATGTAAGCCGTGGGCCACCCTCCTTGTGCACGTTTCCCTAGGCCGAATGGCCGTGTAATGAGTCGTGTATGGTGTCGTATATAGCAATTGTATTTAGATCGAGTTGTATCTTTAATTTATCGTTGTGTCGGCATGAAATGCCTGGGTTGTAATAGGGTAGATCCCAACGGCTCCCCCATTCCCATCAAGCCTTGTTTGTTTTGTTTGTATGTTGTTAGATCAATCAACCCACATGCTAAATTACAACTTTGACAAAGTTAGTTTAGTTGCATCTAAAACGACATAGAAATTGTTGTCACATGTTAGGGTTTTGAAAATGATGTTTGCATATCATATATCGTAGTAGCTATGACCTTGTTTGAAATCCGACACTTGACTTAGTAGAGGCCGTTATCGACGGGCGGGGTTAGGTGTCCTTATGGGCTTCCTAACACGTACCCTCACCCCTTACTCAAGATCTATGGTTTGTGGATCCGTCGAAATACCATTGGATTACGAGAGTCATTCAAATCGAGTGATATAGGGTACAAGTCTTCATCTTTAATCACTCGTAGTCGATTGGCTTTATGCTTTTCGATGAAAGGTGTAAAGTTGAATTGAACGGTTCCAAGTTCCCAAAAAACATGGTGGCGACTCTAATTTGTCTTAATTCGATTCGAAAGAACCTCGAGTCGATTATGCCTACTGTGGATCCCGCGGACGCAGTTCCCGCGGGCCTTGTCCACATTTGGCGACTCACTGGGAAAAGAGGACTAGTTACACTTTGTTTCTAGGGTCTTTTCCTCCGAGGTGAAACTTGAAAAGAAAGTGTTGGAAAGTAAAACATTACTCATAGTGCTACGATTCATGCATAAACCCTTAAGGATTTTCCCGGGCCGTCCCAGCGTTTCTTTGTGATGCGTGGGGGGCGACGTCCCACTATCCTAGGAAGCTGCACATTGCTCGCTTCCACTTCACCTCGCGTGGTTCTTGATGGTGGGGACGCTCTTCTAGGTACTTTACCTTAAGGCCCTTGCTCTATAAGACCGCAAAAGGATGGAGGGCATAGACCTTCTTATAGAAGACTTGCCGAGACTTAGAGATGTCTAGGAGCATACATCCTTATAACATGAGAATGACAATGTGCAAGGTGTTTTCCCGAGTCTTTTCAAAATTTTCCATGTCCATTTCAAAACCGAACTTTTGAACAACTTACTTTCAAACTTAGCATGATTTTCAAAACGCGGAATGCTGCCCAAATAGGACTAGAAATTTCGGCCAAAATGAGCTTTTATAGCCGGCATGCTGCCCATTTCAAATCTCATTTTCAAATCAATCCTTCGTTTTTGAAAATCAATTCAAAATGCCTCTCGAACCTCAACCAAGCATGAAATGCGTCAAGTCGTGTCCGGGTCATGGCCGTGTTAGGCCGGCTGTGTTTCGTTCTAAGAGTCTAGAACACGACCTTGTTGGGTCACCCAAGCTCACCTCTTGGGCTTTGAGTCATGTTGGTCGACCATTTGGTCTAGGATAGTCCACAGACACGTCCAAGCTAGGCCCTTTAGGATGTTTCACTCGAACCTAAGGACTATGTTGGTCCAATCACGGGTTTAGTCACACCGAGTCCGGTTTAGAATCGTGCTATGACAGTTTGAGTCATGTCGTTTTGCCGAGTCTAAAATGAACCAAGGTCTAAATCCAACCGTGAGTCGAACCTTTGGTTAGTCAGTCTCAAGTCGAGTCTTTGTTTGAGTCAAGTTGGGGTCGTGTCCTTAAGTGTGCAGGGGCTCTTTCTTTAAATATTGACTCAGTACGGGGTTTTCTTGTAGAAAGGCCGCCAAAAACCCGACGTCAAGCAATGGAAGATGCTGTTAACAAGCTCACTGAGGCCGTGAACCTCATGATGACCCGAATGGATGCAATCGAATCTAAGCTGGGTGAAGATTCCCCTCCATCTACCCCACCTCTGACTGATCTGGAGAAACGGTTCAAGTTCATCGAAGACCATTTGAAACTCTCCCAGGGGAAGAACATTCACTATGAGAATGCTAGGGCCTATGCCCCAGTTCAGGATAAGTTGCCCACGAACATGGTACTCACTGACATCCCAAAGTTCAAGGGCACCGAAGATCCAGTCCACCATGTTAAGGCCTATAAGGGGTACTTAGCACTGAAAGGAGTACCTGCTGAAATGCTCTCTGAAATTTTCGCTCAATCTCTGGATGAACACCCGAAGGCGTGGTTCTACAATCTTGACCTTAAGAACTTCCCCACTTTCGAAGATATTACGGTGGAGTTATGCAAGCACTATGCTGATAATGTCGAGATTCAAACCAACATAAGAACATTGGAGGTGATGACACAGAAAGACAAAGAAGGCTTTACTGAATTCCTTGCAAGATGGCGCGCTGAAAGTGTGAAATTAGCCAAGAAGCCTGATGAAGTTGAAATGGTAGATAAGTTCGTAAAGAATCTACGGCCTATTTACCGCAATGCTCTGAAATACCAGAATTTTGGCTCTTTCAAAGAATTGATAAGAATCGGGATAAAGGTAGAAGATGATGTCATAAGGGCAGAGGCTGAAAAACCGAAAGGGTACCAAGGGGCCTCATCGTCTAAGGCCAAGGCCCCAGCAACGACCCATATTGATGAAGCCATCAATCTCTTAGAAGGGCAATCGAAGAAGTCGCAGCGCCAAACGCCTAGGGCATTCACCGATATCGGATGCACTTATACATATGCTCTCCAAAGGCTCATAGCCCAAGGAAAGCTGAAGCCTATTGGTCCAACTCCAGACCCTCCCGCTGATCAACAAGGTAAATGGTATAAACCAAATGCCTACTGTGCCTTTCATCAAGGTAAAGGCCATGATACTGAAAGGTGCTATCGACTGAAGCACGAAATCCAAGACATGATTGAGAATGGAATACTCCCGATCCCAACTGTTAAACCCAATAACATCACCAATCCATTTGGCGATCACTCCAACTTTGTTTCTGTCGAAGACAATGTCGATTATTCCCATCTTATCCGCCCATGTCACCGGAAAGGAGTGTTTATCGGGAAAATATTTGTGGATTGCTCTGAATTCTTGCCGAACCCGAAGAATGAAATTCAAGTCGGGAGTCTTGCTCTAGAATGTACTCCTCTCATTAACGAAGTTAATAAAAGACAATTCGATTCACCAAACTTCATCACTGGCGTAGATCCTCAGAGGACTACCTCAGGATGGAGGCAGACCATCAAAGGGATCAAGGACTAGAACCGAGCATCTAAGCTGACAGCTGAACAAGGGAAAGCTCAAAACTAGATTTGAAAATTATGAGTCGGGATCTATTTTCTTATATTAGTCGAGTCGAGTCTAGGACTTTCTTTTCTTGAAGTTGAGTTGTTTGTTCCTCGATGACCTAGGGTGTGTACAAGGAATCGTTCTTTCGAGTCTGTTAAGCTTTTGCCATTCCAATAAAAGGTTGCAGTTTCGTTTCCCAATATGTCTTGTTTTCAATCCTCAATCATTCTGAAACATGATAAAACGCACAACACACTCAAAGGAATCCCTGGGGTATAAATATGTCCTGTTTCAAAATGTAAGGTACACTAGGATCCCGTGTTTGATTCCTTTACCTATTCCATGTCTGGTGGTAGAAAACCTCCATCTGAACCAATGTTTGTGACAAGCTTTTAGATGATTCTAGGACGAACCCGGACTAACTCCTTGTTTCCCCTATCGATGACGGAAGGCAAGCCTTTTACCCACAAAATCATCCCCTCTCAAAGAGAGAAGAAACCAAGCCATTCTAACAAGGAATTGTTAGTTCTGACCCAATTTAGTTGGCGAAGCCCAGTTTTTAAGGTGTATCCATTTGTGACTAAGGGAATGAATAGAAGACCATTTTCGAGAAGAGAAGAAAAAAAAAGATGAAAAATAATGAAAAGATGAGGAAAAAAAGGACGAAAAAAAAGAGAGCAAAAGAAAAAATGAAAAAATGAAAAAAGAGGAGATGAAAAAGAAGAAGAAAAAGGGAAAAAAAAAGAAAAGAAAAAGAAAAGAAAAGAAAAAAGAAAAAGAAATGTCAAAATGTTGATCGAAGTTCAAAGGCGAAGCCAAAATGGTCAGGTAGTGCCATCAGCAGTCATCCATACCTCTAAGTCCTTCCCGAGGCATTTACGAGGGAATAGTTAGGGATTCTAAGAATCAATCAGCTTGTGTTAGTACACCCAAGCCTTTAGGATCCAGACATGGAAATTTGAACCCACATCGATTCCCAACCCATTTGCACTCGTGGTTCATCAAACCCGAGACACCTTTTCCAACCACGATGTAAGCCATAACCCGTTAGCCTTAGCGCCACAAAATGAACCTTCAGAATGATGGTTTACCTTACGAACCTATTTTTACCAAGCTCCACATCCCAAAGAATCAAAACCTTTTATACCAACCCTAGACACGGGATACAACGATACCTTACAGGCTAGAATGGGATATGACATGATACCTTAGGTGAAACCTTTGAGTGTGTACACACAATCAAAATGCCAAGTTTATGCACCTTGATCGAACTACGTCGGATTTGATTTCGCTCCACGCGAATACGTAGGCAGTCCTTCTGAACAAGGGATTCAATCCACTCATCAACCAAGTTGTCATCTTGTCGGTTTCTTATGGGTCTTAACCAAGTCCAAATGAAGCCACCTTTGTTTGAGTCGGTCTTAGCACTCGATGTAGGCTAGGATAAGGATATAGGTTCGGATGAATAGTATCAAGTCTCAGAATGAGCTTTATCGAACGGTTTAGGCAAAGATGCTCAGTCAGATAGGTGTGGGTTTTTGTTGGAAACAGAAAATATGAAAAACCCGCTGAAAAGAAAGAAGGCGTGGAAGAAAAAATAATAAAAGCCCGCTGAAAAGAAAGAAGGCGGTGGTAAGAAATGACGAAACTCGCTGAAAAGAAAGGAGGCGAGGAGAAGAGTGACAGAATGTTCCCAATAAGAGTGATGTGTGATGTCTAAGTATTCTTGTAAAATTAGTCTGTGTTTAGGGTCTGGGCGAAGCCAACGTTGTTGCTCCGTGAGTTTAATCCACCCTGTCAATGCCAAGTGATCTTGATTCCCATGTGCCCTCGGGAGCACGCCCATGCCATGCGATATCTCCGTCCCAAGTTCAACGACCTTGTGATTCCCATTTGCCATCTTTTGGCGCCAGAATGGCCAATTTACATTTCTACCCCTAGCGAGTCAATAATTGAATTAAAACCCGTGCACACTTACGGTTTTATTTTCTTTTTTTGTTTTACGGTAGCGGGCTACGCCCATGTTGTTTACGAGTCATACGGAGTGTCTGAGTCGTATTTCATGCTCACCCATCAAGGTTCGATTTTAAAAAATTTCAAAATGCCAAAAATTTCAAAATTTCAAAATTCCAAAAACTTTTTTGCGAATTGTGGATAGATGATCCAAGTAGTGGAATCTTTGTGGGTCGATGATCCAATCCTTCGAAATTCAAAAATTCAAAATTCAATTTTTGAAGGGCCGATGGCCCAATATTCTAAATGATGACAAATTCGAAATTCGGGTCGATGACCCAATCATTCAAAATTTTCAAATTCAAATTTCGGGTCGATGACCCAATCATTCAAAATTTTCAAATTCAATTTTCGGGTCGATGACCCAGTATTTCAAATGATTCAATTTCAAGATCGATGATCCAAATGTGATGATTATTGCTAGTACGTTTTTGTGTTTCAAATATAGCAGGATATGCTTCAACTGGGGGCTCTAAAGTCTTTGACTTTAGAGCCATTGCAAACTGGGGGCTCTGAAGCCGTTGGCTTCAGAGACCATTATCAGGATGTAAAGGATGACATCCACCAAGAATTCAATTCAATACAAGAGTATGAAATGGAAGAATTCCGTAGCTGAAAGCAAATGATGAAAGCGACGGCAACCTCCTCGGAAAGTCCCGTCCCATTCGGACAAGCGCCAGCAGATGATAAATTTTGGGCAAATGTCAACAGATGATGAATTTTGGACAAACGCCAGCAGATGATAAACTTTGGGCAAGTGTCAGCAGTTGCCGAACTACGACGCGGGTTTGATTCCGTCAGAAACGGATACGTAGGCGCCTAAGGATAAGGCTCAATCCATCATATATGCAACTTTATGGGTCGACGACCAACCATGATAATTCGACGCAACAGAAGCATGAGTTAATCCCCGACGAAGTTTCAGGTATGATCTCTTATTATGGCTGGCGAGCTTATATACGCAAGTCTAATGGACTATAAACGACCCGAAGAATCCTCAGGTCGAGAGGGACCTGGGGTATACTTTGACTTTCGCCTTGTCCAAGCCTCAGTCAAAGTGGGGGCTCTGTAGATACCCGTATCCGTCGATATTGGAATTTATAGAGAACCCGACAAACACCCGATGATGATAGGACACATGTATTCTTTAGTTGTCATTGTCATTATTTGGGTTCGTTTTACGATGTAGAATGAGCGTTGTCGACGGAGTATTTTATTAATTTAAATGATATTTAAATTAAAGTTTTTTTAAGGTGAATTCATTTTACTTTATTTTGAATTTATTTTCTCAAGTTTATTTTATTGAAAATAAAATAAATATTTGATTTGAAAAATCATTTTATGAGTATATTTGATTTGAAAAGTCATTTATTTTAATGTGTTAATCGATTTGAAAAATCGATTTAAAAATCGAAAAAAAACTCGTTTCAAACACGTGTTTTGGAGCTCGATTATAGCTCGGTTTATGAGCCCGTTTTCTTTACGAATTGGCACGAATCTCGAGTACACTAACCAACCTAAGCCTCTACCCATCCACCCCAGTTCGAACCGCCTTAAACACGGCCCAAATCCCATCCCAAATCACCCCCAAACAGCCCGCATACACAAAGCAGCCCCCTGTTTTGCAGCTCAAATCCCGAGCCCAAAACCCGCTCCAAACACTACCAAAACCCGTGCCCATTAACCCTAACTCATACCCTAGTATCCTACCCATATTACCTTAGCTTAACCACCAAGAAAACCCCTCACAAAGCCTCTCAAACCCTCACCAAAGCTGCTGGACAGCAGCTATGCACGAACAGGCCCGTCTGCCTCTCTCCCCCCTTTTACCCTATTTTAACTCCTTATAAATACCACCCCTTCACCATAAATTCATTCCTCTAAGTTCTCCATACATATTACCTTCACTTACAAGCTTTAAACTCCAGAAACAAACCTTAATTGCCTCTCAAAAACCCTCGACAAAACCGACTCACAAACTGAGAATCAGTTTGTGTGTCCTCTTTGAAACCCTTTGTTCTCCCTTCAAACCTCCATCAAAATTCGAGTTTCTTGTTCCAAATTAACCATACAACATCCATCTACACATTAGACAAAGATTTACGAGCCAAATTGCCCTTGAGAGTACACGAATTCCCTCGAAAAACAGAGTGTTATATACTCTGTTTTCGCGGCTTTTCCTGTCTGTCCTGTTCTGTTTGTGCTCGTTTTTCATGCCCAATAACTCAAAACGAGCAGGGATTGTTTTAAGATCTCTGTTCTCCTCTATTTCTAGTTTTCAAAACATCTTTTAAATCGAATTTTCATCGTGAAACGAGAGAGAAATCGCTGTTTGAAAGTTGCTGTCCAGATTCGATAAAAACGTGTTGTTTGCTTTGTTTCTTCGTCGACGACGGCCTCTTGAGATAAAATCTACCATCGATTACGACCCAAGACGGTGTCAACGATAAATGTAGGTTGAGGGTGCATCAAATCCTCCTCTTTCTCCCTTTTATTTCGTTTTTTTATGTTTGTTTTTTTATTGTTTCGTTTTATTTCGTTTATCGTTTTTATTTATCGTTTAAATTAACTATGAAACTAGTTTAGTCCGAGTATGAGTTAAAGTACCACCATGAACACCCGCGTTGACTTGAGATGGGAAAGAAACCGCTACATCAGTCGGTCGTACACCCCCGTCTCATTTACATATCCTCGTGTTCAAGGTAGGGCATTAATAAAACGAGTTCTAACTTCGCTCTTCGCTTTTGACCCCTCTTTTGTTTCGTGTGATTCGACTCACTTTAGGACCCGTCACATGTTAGTATGACCTCTGATTGTTAACATATAACTCATTTAGATGACATTAGATCAATTTGATAACCTAATTAGACACATTAGGGTACATCGACGTAGCTTTAAAAATCAACTAACAATTCTGTAACTTAATTGAATGCATCTCTCTCTTTCACCTAATTTCTCGCTAGTATAAGAGTGCGTGATTAGCACCTTCTTATTAACACTCGATGAGTTAAATTAATTAGCAAACTTGACCTAATTGAACCCCTTTAGGCCGTGTAGAATGCGCGTTTGCAAGGTATCTTTTCAAATCGATCAACGTCGTTTCTAACTTGTTTTCTAGCCCGCTTTCGAACTTGTTTCGCAATCAATCGATCTAACTAATGAACCTGACCTAGGACCTAGGGTTGGACGTGGCTTTAGGCCGTGAGGCTTGGCCGAGTCCTTTGGTTTTTCTTGTTTCGTTTATTTTACATCGTTCGTTCTTTATTTGTTTTGTCGTTTGTAATTTATCGTTTGTTATCGAGTTGTAATTTTCAAGTTAGCTTTCTTTTATCGAGTCAAAACCTCTTTCAAAACCTTAGTCTTGTTTGGTTAGATGGTTGTGCCCCAATGCATGTAAGAGCGTAGTAAATCGCATGTTGTTTAAAGCAACGTGGCCCGGTTTATGCTAATGCATGCTTTGGTGCGTAGCCCTATGTCTAATTCGATGAGATTAAGTGAAAGCACGCATCACGAGGAGTGACCCAAGGCCGTGAGTCATGTAAGCCGTGGGCCACCCTCCTTGTGCACGTTTCCCTAGGCCGAATGGCCGTGTAATGAGTCGTGTATGGTGTCGTATATAGCAATTGTATTTAGATCGAGTTGTATCTTTAATTTATCGTTGTGTCGGCATGAAATGCCTGGGTTGTAATAGGGTAGATCCCAACGGCTCCCCCATTCCCATCAAGCCTTGTTTGTTTTGTTTGTATGTTGTTAGATCAATCAACCCACATGCTAAATTACAACTTTGACAAAGTTAGTTTAGTTGCATCTAAAACGACATAGAAATTGTTGTCACATGTTAGGGTTTTGAAAATGATGTTTGCATATCATATATCGTAGTAGCTATGACCTTGTTTGAAATCCGACACTTGACTTAGTAGAGGCCGTTATCGACGGGCGGGGTTAGGTGTCCTTATGGGCTTCCTAACACGTACCCTCACCCCTTACTCAAGATCTATGGTTTGTGGATCCGTCTAAATACCATTGGATTACGAGAGTCATTCAAATCGAGTGATATAGGGTACAAGTCTTTATCTTTAATCACTCGTAGTCGATTGGCTTTATGCTTTTCGATGAAAGGTGTAAAGTTGACTTGAACGGTTCCAAGTTCCCAAAAAACTTGGTGGCGACTCTAATTTGTCTTAATTCGATTCGTAAGAACCTCGAGTCGATTATGCCTAGTGTGGATCCCGCGGACGCAGTTCCCGCGGGCCTTGTCCACAACTTGCGATCATCGTGTCCATGTTTGTATCCGTATCCGTATCCGTTTCAGTGCTACCTAGAGCAACACGTACTTATGTCATGGGTGCAAAGAATGATGTTTTCTTGGAACATGGAAAGACTGTTTTCACTAGAATATTGGAAGAGCGTTTTCACTAGAACATTGGATGAGCGTTTTTCGTGAAACTCTACCGTTATGAGACAATGAAGAGGTCTCAAATGTTTGATTTCTTTTATACTCCGTAATCAATGAGGGTTTTTCGTGAAACTCTGCCGTTTTTCGGGAGTAGGAATTTTAGTTAGGATGAATTTTAGTTTTGTTTTATGAGCCTAGCTTGAGCTTGTTGGCTCTCTAGCGACGTTGCTATAAAAGCCAAAGTAAACTTCCAGCATCAATTGTGATTTGAGTTTCTTCCATGGATTTTTGGATGTGCGGTTTTATAGAGTAGTTTTTTAAGACATTTTATTTTCATGCAATAAGATTATATGTGCATGAAATATGGTTCTATGTGCATGAAATAAGGTTCTATGTGCATGAAATAAGTGTTAAATGGGCATGAAATAAAGTTATATGTGCATGAAATAAGGTACTATGTGCATGAAATAAGGTTCTATGTGCATTAAAAAGTTTTTCAGTAGCGTCAGTTGTTTATATTGTGATACTAATTACTGTTGGTAAAGGACGTTAATTTTATATGTGCATGAAATAAGGTTCTATGTGCATGAAATAAGGTTCTATGTGCATTAAGAACTTCTTCAGTTGCATTAGTTGGTTATATTATGATACTAATTAGTGTTGGTTAAAGACAATAATTTTATATGGGCATGAAATAAGATTATATGTGCATGAAAAAAAGGTTCTATGTGCATTAAAAAGTTCTTCAGTTGCATCAGTTGGTTATAATATGATACTAATTACTGTTGGTTAAGGACGTTAATTTTCTATGGCATGAAAAGGTTCTATGTGCATGAAATAAGGTTCTATGTACATGAAATAAGGGAAATGATCATGGAGGATATTTAATGTGTTTCCCGGCCTTTTTTTGTAATTACAAGGCATTTTAGTGTATCTATTACATATCTTATGTCAGTTATTTTGTATTCATATTCGTATTTGTTTAGCGTATTTTAAAGGCTATTAGCTCAATGGTAGAGCAATGTGCAAATTTTTCACAAAGGTATGGGTTCGAGTCCCATATAGCCTATTAAATTGCAAATCCAATGAGAGGAATGTGTCATGATGCAAGCAATACAGTACAATTATTTAGGAGGATATAATCATATTCGGAGAATGGCGCGCGTTGACCTTGATTGGACTCAAGCGAGCAAAGAACAATGGCAATGATCGAGCTCGTGAAATAGCTTTTCAATTATCAGGAGTTCAATACAAGCATTTCAAAGACTAGCATATATACCAAAACTATTACCATACATGGCATACTTGAATTAAATGGGATTACCAGTTATACTATTTTTCATTCTTAAGAGTAAAAGAAAGATTTGGTATTTCATGGCCAATATGGGAGTCGAACCCACATCTTGTGCATTGCACAATGCTCTCCCATTTGAGCTAATTGGCCAGATTATCGCTTCCACATTGTTCGGACATTTCTGCTGGATTTGGCCTGCTGTAACTGTTATACATTTACTGCAGACTTGTGTCTTTTTGGTCAAATGTAAGCTTTTTGTATTAATAATAATCAAACATTACATATAGCATTGAGAAACCAATCTACTACTTAGGATATTCCATACAACCTGGCTTACATCATGAGGTCTTAACAAACAAGGTCCATATGCTTTAACCAGGTCCTATCTAACCTTCCTACAGGCCTAGGAATAAGCAAAGTCAGCCTAGCCCGTATCATCCCCTTGAGTTCTTTCACCATAACATCAGGTGTTCTAAGTTTCATCTCCAATCTGCAGCTATTTCTCTCCATCCAAATTGTATAGTAAACAGCAGCTTGACTCATTCTACCCACTCTATGTTGCAATTTAGTCCTCCTCTGATGTCCACCAGTCAGAGACATGCTCAACCATTCCTCCAACTGCACCACAATGCACTTTACATATTGACATTCAGTAAATAAGTGCTGATGAGCCTCAATTCCATTCTCACAAATGATGCACAGATTACTGTCACAGATCATCAACCTATGCAGCTTATCCCTTGTATTCAGAGCAGCATGTTGTATAATCGAGCTGATAATTGAGTGTTTAGGAATACACCAATTATCCCACACCTCTCTATGCCACTGTACAGGAGGGTGTTGGCCCTGCAAGTAAGCATAACCATATTTGACACTATAACCACGTCCATCCAAACTCCAATGATTCCCCACAAAACCCGAGGCTAGTACATTTCGACTTTACAGATGTTCCTCCGGTTCAATTGGAATCGGAGGAGGCTCATAATCATCCCACCGCAGACTTGTGTCGTGTAACCCCCGTTATTCTGAGAGGAAAATACCTTCAATTTTATTCCTTCCGCTACCAATAGAAGAGTTATAGAATTTTTTTCGTTTCTACCTTCCATTGAGTTGTGACAAGAGATCATTAAGGTTGGTTTGATAAGTATTTTCCTGATCATGACGTACTCTCTCGAACAATACTACCGAAGTAAGTAACTTGATCTTCCGAAACAAATGAGTTTGATGCAAACAATAGACAAAGCGAGAAGAAACACAATCTGAGTTTTATAAATCGACATTGCCATCAATTGGCTCGCCTCGCGCCTAAAGATTCGCAATTCAAAGAACAAAATATGCAATGTTTATTCAACTCGACCAAAAAAATAGAAAAAAATCGAATGTCGTGGTTAACATGATCTGCTTTTATTTTAATCATTTGCTCAGTTTTTTGAACTTTCCAAGACAGTTTAATAATACTGTATTTTTTTAAACAGATAAGAGGATGACAAGCAACAAAGTTGACTAACTCAACATATCAGTAATCAACAATTAGCAAATTTTGTGATGTGTATGAGTATGACAGCAGCAATTAGAAAATGAAATGAATAATTATTAAAATGAGATTAAGCCACATAGAAACTAAAGAGAGGTCTCAGAGCTTACTTGAACTATTGAACATGACCTGTAACCAAGTTACCAGAGGTCACACCAATACCATGCCCAAATAATGACAACCATTCACCATTGACGACAACAATCATTTATGATCAATCACTCATAATGCCAATATACCCTTAGTACATAAACCTAACTTTGACACCTACACAATCCAACCAAGTCAGCAGAGCTAACACCATTATCATACCTAGTAATTATCAACCATTCAACATTACTCCTTCGATCAGGGGGCTTAGTCAACCAACCTACTCAATGACCGTCACCAATGACCACGCCCACATGTCACAACCAAGTCATCAAATATAATCCATCGCAACCCAATTTCTCAATCTACAACAGTAATTTCAATTCAAAACTCCACTTATATGTGTTCAAACTCGAATAAACAATTCGTTAACCCTAATTTGTTGACGAATTAACAAATTCGAAACACAAAAAGTCGAAATTAAGGAGAATTAAGAGAAATTAAACAAACCTCATTGAATTTTGATATATGGTGAAGTATAGTTTGATTTGCGTCTCAATTGAAGAAGGAAGCAGCAGATTTTTGAAGTTTGTTCTTCAATTCTAGGAAGCAGTTTGATGATGGGCATATAGAGAGTAGTTGGAGAGAGAATGTAATTTTGTTAAATGACACAAATAGCGTGAGATTTTGTAAGATATTGATGATTTTAGTCGTTGGATCGTAATTAATCTAATAAGAGGTTACTGTTTCATTATCTTATTTGCTTCTCAGGATCTTGAATTCTATATATATATATATATATATATATATATATATATATATATATATATATATATAGGGGTGGGGTCAGGTGCGAACTAAAGTACGGTGCGAACTGTACGAACTAAGGCTCTGTCACGGTATCTCACGCAAAAAGTTAACAGCTACTCCAAATTAACCGTTTTCCTTTTCTATTCCGTATTCCACCTACCTCCCTCCACTCTCCTCTCTCATCACCTATCCTCACCTGCTGTCGCCGCCGCCGGCGAGATTCAACGATGCTGGCGCACCACTGGTGACCAGTGTCGGCCTCGGCGCATCCCCTTCTTTGGTACTTATTTTCGTTAACCATGAGTCATGACCTCTATATTTCCCTGCCTTTCCAACACCACCGGAGGACTCATTTCACAAGAATCGGCTGAAGAAAGTTGAACTTTCCAATCTTGATCATAAAGCTGCTTGTTCCTGGATCTCTCCTGGTCAAGCGATTTTGCATGAAACCTTTTCAAAGCCTATTGATTTTGATTTCAGCAGGCAAATTGTATTGAAGGCATCTGCTTCGATTGCCTCCTTTTTACCAGTTACTGTACATCAACCTGGGGATGGTAATAAGATTGGTGGTTATTGGTTTGACTTGGAGAAAGTTCCTGTTTATTTTCTCGCGATTCTTCATATCTCTTATCATTTTAAATCTCAGATTCTATTATAGTTTTCGTTTTGGTCACTTTTTTTAATATCATTCTTTCCATAAATTTGATATACAAAGATGATTATGGTGATAAGTTTTAGCTCATACGAAGGGGAAGGTGATGTGGTCGTTATGGTGGTCACAATGGTGAGAAGTAGCGGTGGAGTGGGGGAAGTGTGTTGACGACAAGGGGAAACGAGAATGTTGATGGGTCGATTTGGTGTGTCACTGGTGAGCATGAGTGCGTGACATTGGTGTTTGGCGTTGTGTCACCTGATTGTCGGCATTATAGGCGGTGGAGATGAGGTGGTTCTGGCAGTACTTGAGCATGAGTGCTGCTAGCTTTAATGACATATTCTTTTTGATGGATCTTGCCAGGTATTCTTATGTTTTGATCATTGCTTAATGTCGCAATTTATCTTGATCTACCTTTTACAAATTGTTGTTATGAGTCTGGGTTTTCCTGGTATTCATGTATAAGTCTAGATCCCAAATGCATCATCTTTATTCAGAATTAATTAAACAATCATTTAAATGACCCAGATGAAATCCCGATTTTAAATGATGATTCGTGTTGTCGATCGCAAATGATTTTGGGACTCATGACACTTTATTGTCATTGCTGTTAAATTTGTAGAATGAAAACCTTTTGTCGTTACTAAGCTCCATAATGGCTCACTAAACAGGCTTAGCTGGACACAATTAGAAACAATATGTTTGTGTTGCTAGCACAAGGGTACTCCGCAATTTGCGGGAGCCCTTCGTTCACTGGAGTAATGTTGTCAAAAATCATAACATAGGTACTCAACCGCATACCTATGCCCATTAGACTATCTAATGCCTTGGTTTGGTTTTGGAGGCTAACAGCCCTAAGTCAGTCAGATGGTAAGTGAAACCTTGGCTTTCACTTTCCCAGGGAAACAAACACTAACCCTTGCAGTAAAGACTGATCCTATGGCTTTGGAGGATTACTTGTTCTTATGAATGACTTCAGCGCATTTTTTTGTCTCTTTTGTGTCCATCTTCTTCTGTGAAATTATCATACCTCTCTTTACATTTTCACCTTTTCACCTTTTATCAGAAATTTCAAACGTTTGAAATTACTAGATATATAACTTTTAACTTGCAAGATACACTTTTTTAAGGTCTTTACATACCTTTAACTTGGTGGATACACTCATTTAAATTACTAGATATATATACCTTTAACTCGATAGATACATTTTTTTAAGCTATTAGATACATATATTTAGCTTGTTAGATACATTTCTTTAAATTACTAGATACATACCTTTTAACTTGCTAGATACACTTCTTTAATTTACTAGACTCTTAAAGGGGTGTATCTAGATCTAAATAAAGATGATGTATCTAACCACTTAAAGTGTATCTAAAGAAATTAAAGGTATGTATCTAGACTCTAAAGGGGTGTATCTAAATTAATGCTAAGTATGATCTACCAACTTAAACGAAACAGATCTAACATGCTAAAGGATTGCATCTAACAACTTAATAGAATCAAACAAAGGGGACATGTAACCTAAATTTAAGACGGGAAAGGGTTTAGGGTCGGCTACGAAAATTTTGGGCATTGCAGTCGAGTAGCAGTTATTTAGTGGGTCATTTTACTTCATATTCTAAATCAAGGAATAATGATACTTTGGCTGCTTTGATATTGGATAGTGAATTAAATTTTGGTTGTATTTGGTCATTATTCTGGTCTCTTCTTAACAGGGAGTCAAGAGGGAAGTTGAGATTCATGTAAAGACGCTGAACAAGTTGCTACTAGAATACCAAACAAAGTCGGTAATAGACGAAGGTAATGATATTTATTAATTCTATACCCGGAAAATAATCTTCAACAAACTCAGAGACTTCAGCTACTCTTGAAGAACCCAGCACATTTTGAAATGAACAGTCAACTTCAACTCGACTTGAATCTAAGATGCGGAAAAGTCATAATGTGAAAGACATGACAAGCTTCAAAAATGTGGGTATAAAATCGAAAAAAACAGCTCGGTTTCCAGTGCTGAAAGAATCAATTGGCCATACTAAGGTCGAAGTAATAGCAGGAGCTTTGTTAGGGCTCCTTGTAAGCTTGATCGTTAATGCTAGTATTTGATTTTTGCTATTGTTCCTAATTATTTTCCTAATATAAAGATTTGATGCGTCAAACTTTGATGTCCAATGAAGAGGACAATGGAAAGCAAGTGGGTGCTAAATCTTATCTTGTGGTGAAAAGTATCTATTTAGTAACTTAAATGAGTGTATCTATCAAGTTAAAAGGTTGTATCTAATAACTTAAAGGAATGTATTTAGCTAATTAAATGTATGTATCTAGTAACCTAAATAAGTGTATCTAGCAAATTAAAGGGATGTATCTAGTAATTTAAATGAGTATATCTAGCAAGCTAAAGAGATGTATCTAACAACTTAAAGAAGTGTATCTAGCTATTTAAAGAGGTGTATCTAGTAACTTAAATAAGTGTATCTAGCAAGCTAATGGCAAGTATCTAACAACTTAAAAAGAAGTGTGTCTGATTCAGTTAAAGGTATGTGATCAGATCCAAGAACTCAAATAAGTGATCCTGGTAGTTAAAGGGATGTATCTAGTAATTCAAATAAGTGTATTTAAATGTTTACAATTTGTTCTAAAAGTACCAGAGTACAAAATTCAAAAAAACTATTACAACTATCCTCACTATAATCTGAGATTACATCTTAGCAAGATAAATTACATCATAGCAAGAGTATTTGTAGGTCTACATTAAAATCCAAGATCAAGAATGGACAAGTATCGGCGTATCGCAATATCTAAACTTGTCAGCAACACATGTATCTATTACTACCAGATACACATGCTAATAACTATCGGATACACAAATCGATTTGTGTATCCGAGAGTAATACCATATGTATGCGGGGTGGTAATTTGTGTATCCAACTCTCACCATAAGCCCACCATCACCGCCAACAGCTGCATCCCCGATTAATCTCAGACGAATACTCTGGCAAGTACAGTCGCCTCTAGTGATGATCCTAACTTAACAGCGAGCACCAATAAACTGTTGACCCAATAGTTTGTTTTTGTCGAACCAAACACAAGCAGCACTCGACCCAAACACCGTCACCTCCGGCCACCAGATACGCCAATTTGACCCATTCTGTCAGCACTCGACCCAACCACCGCCGCTACCACTGTCACCACCACCCCTATTAGGTACACATGTATCCGGTAGTAAGACGAAGTGTATCCGCTGAGGTATTTTGTGTATCCACTGCCCCCACCTTCACCACCACTGCTGCCGCCACCACTATACCGCCGCCACCACCACCACAACCAAAAATTAATGACTAACATCACCACCGCCACACACTAATGACACAAATAACACATTCCCACCCCTAACTAACACCACTTATTGTCGCCCATCACCACCACAAACACCCACCATTATCAGCTATCGCCGACGACCACCAATACTCAGGCCAGCAGTACCACGACCATAGCAGGCGACATAAATGACATCACCAAAACGATAGACGACGCCGGTGAGATAATCAGAACCACGACACTGCCACCACCACCACTCACCCGTGACTACCACCAGACCGCGACAACATAACCTAACACCATCATAATCATCCTCCTCGACGAACACCACGTAAACAACCGTCTTTCTCCCATAACCACCACGCAATCAATAATATCGAATTCCTTTCTTCATCGTTTTTATATTAATAAGATCTGCAAATTTAAAGTTCAGATATGAAAACGACGTCGCCGGCAAAGTTTGGAATAATCGTCGAGATGAAAACGACGACCTTACACACTGTATTTTTTAATTGAATTTCGTTTATTAATGGTTAGATCTACAAAAAAGGACAAGAAATTTCCAAAAAACAATACTTCAGGTGCTCTTGAGTATACATTCCGAATCTAACCGTGTCAGAATCAGCCGGAAAATATGTCGCTGACAACGGCGACGGTGAATTTATGCCTGAAATAAACAAAGGCGGTGATGTTGTGCGGATGCAAGGGGAGGTTCAATAGTGCGAGAAGAAGGTGAGGGCGAGGAGGAGTTGGTGTTGTCTGTGGCTGCCGGAGCTCCGGTGCCGACATCAAAAGGTAAGAGAAGAAGTTGTGTGTGGGAGGTCAGTGAGACTGAGAGTAGTGGTGGGGTTATAAGGAAAAAGTACGGAGTTATTGGGGTTTTAATCTAGACCCTTCATTTGTTTAATCTAACAGTCCTTTATTAAGTTCGTAAGTTAAGCACCGAACTTTAAGTTATGACGAATCAAATTTATATATATATATATATATATATATATATATATATATATATATATATATATATACACTTAAAAGAGAACTTTTAGAATGATTTTATTGTTTATTCTTGAAATGATTTAATTTATTTATTATTTTTGTTGAATAAATTATATTTATAAATAAAAAGATAATTAAAATAGTAAACTACCATTGGAATTTTAAAATAGTAAATTAAAAATAGAGTTTAGTATCACATGGATTTTTAATTGCTAAATTTTAGTATGTATACGATACTATATTACTCCGTACTATGTAATAGTGCTATGAATATGCTCTACAAGTATCGTAGTAATGCAATTTTGGTAGCCGTGAAGGATGAAACCATATCGTTTAGTGAGTAATTGAGAACTGATCAAGGATGTTAATATGTAACTAAACAAACTGATCGTTTAGTTTGTTACAAAATGTTTTTTTTTTTTGTCTTACAAAGAAGAGGGCTAGAAGTTAGATTTTAGTTGCAGAGAAAGTCAGAAAACCACTTAGGGTTACGCACACATGGGGTATATGAGCCAAATAAAACGTACTAAATGATATGTAAAATCTGTTGGAAGTGATGACTTGAAAACAAGTGAAAAACCAATTTTTGGTTTTGCTTCTATCCCACATCGGTGGGGAAACTCCTCTTTGAGGGGTTTATATTTGTCCCTTCCATTGGTTGGTTAATTGTGTGGACCAAGGAGGCTTTTGTGTGTGTTTGTTGGGCCAGTGGGTTTGGGTCCAACACACGCTGCGCCACACACAGCCGGCCGGCTCGAGCTCGGGCTCGGTTTGGGTTTGGGTAGAGCCCCTGCAGGGCGTGAAGGCCCGATTTTACCTTCTTGGGCTTTTTGCGTTTTGAGAGTTTTGAAATGAGTTTGTTTGTCTTTGTTGAATGAGTCGATCAACACCGTTAGTGGGTGAGAAGTTTACTCCCCACTTTCGGTCCATTGATCTACTTTGCATTTTAGGGGACTCGTTTATGGCTCTCTTGACTATAAATACCGAGGTCCTCACATCGATTCAACACACAACAAAACTCTTTCTCTCTTCTGTTCTCCACATCTTCCTCTCTACTATATGATTTCTGGGTTCTGCTTAAATCCGTTCCAGGTCTTACAAACTCGAGTGGGCGTGTTTGTGAGGCAGCAGTAGTGTAATCCTTGGGGACTACCGGTCGTCGCTGATCGCCACCACGGTCGCACCGGAGAAATAGTTTTTAAGGCAACGGTTTCGTCATCGTGTCACTACCTTACTTAAATTCGGTATATCTAATCTCTGGCATTTATTTCGCTACTGCATTCTTTTCATTTCGTAATTCTTGCTGCTTGTGAATTTACGAACTTCAATTTAAAAACTATTTAATTAAGTGCAGTAGCCATGTCTGTGATTTCGAAAATTGTACCTGATATTTCGAAAATTGAGCAATTAGATGGTCAGAATTATAAGCGTTGGTCCCGAAACTGTTGATGTTTTTTGAGCGTTTGGAAATTGATTATGTTTTGTTTAATGACCCGCCAAAACCTATTGTTCCGTCGATCTTTGAGACTACCCCTCCTCCCTCTAAAGATGTTAAGTCCAATGAAGAGGTTATTGCTAAATTTGTTAAGGACAACAAAGCGCTAGGTGTCACATACTTAATAACATGGTTAACCCATTGTTCGATTTATTTGCCGATAATAAATCGGCTAAAGTCATTTGGGAGTCCTTACTTGAAAAAATATGGGGGCCGATGACGCTGGGAAAAAGAAATATGTTGTGGGTAAGTGGTCGCAATTTAAGTTGGTGGATGGGAAATCTATTATGGAACAGTCCATGTCTATGAAAATTTGTGTCTTGATATTGTTAGTGAGGGCATGAAATTAGACGACCTTTTGTTGCTAATGTCTTTGTTGGAAAAATTCCCTCCCTCCCGGTCCGAGTATAGAAATCAGCTAAAACACAAAAAGAAAGACATGTCCCTTATGGAACTTATCAGTCATATGAGGACCGAAGAGGCAAATCGCCTCAAAGACAACCTATTTGTTTACCGTCTGTGAATGCATCTTGTTGCTTCCAAAGCTAATTTGGTTGAGTCCGGTGGTCCGTCAAATCTTTTTGAAAAGTTCAAGGGTAAGGGTAAGGCCAAGGTTGGTCGGGGCAAGGGTAAAGGAAAGAAGATCGATCCGGGAAGTACACCAAGCCGGTTCAAAGATTCGAAGCCTAAGGGTCCTTTGGTTTGCTATGTTTGTGGGAAACCGGTCACAAAGCCTACCCGATGCACGATAAGAAGACTGGAAAAGCCAATCTTTGTGACCGATGATGTCATTCTTCTTGTGGTTGTTGAAGCTAATCGGTGGGTAATCTTCTTGAATGGGTCTTGGATCTTGGCGCTTCCAGACACCTGCGTGCCGATAAGGGTTATTTCTTGAGTTCGAGGAGATAGGCGATGGGGAATGCGTCTACATGGGTAATTCTTCACCGCAAAGATCACGAGCAAAGGCAAGATCTTTCTCAAACTCACCTCGGGGAAAACACTTGCCCTTAATAATGTTTTATTTGTACCTACATTGCGTCGAAACCTCGTGTCTGGTGCCTTGTTAAACAAAGCTGGCATGAAACTTGTTTTTGAGGCTGACAAGGTTGTAATGTCGCGCAATGGGGAATTTGTGGGCAAGGGTTATCTGTCTGGGGGTCTTTTTGTCTTTTGAACAACGATTCTGTTTTTAATAATATTGCATCTACTTACCTTATATCGTTTGAGTCTATTGATGTTTGGCATGGTAGATTAGGTCATGTGAATATCGACTACATTAAAAAACTTAAAACCATGAGTTTAATTCCAAGTTTGTCGAGTCAAGAATTCTCTAAATGTGGTAGGCATGTTGAGGCTAAATTCACAAAGAAACCTAGTAAACCAGTTACAACTAGGAATACGAGTCTTCTTGAGTTAATTCACACCGACCTAGCCGACTTCAAAAATGTTGCAAGTAGAGGTGGCAAGAATTATTATGTGACTTTTATAGACGACTGTTCGAGGTACACCCGAGTTTATTTGCTTAAGACTAAAGATGAAGCAGAACAATCGTTTATAAACTTTAAAAATGAGGTCGAAAATCAACTCGACAGGAAGATTAAAAGAGTAAGGTCGATAGAGGTGGTGAGTATAAATCCGATTATTTAGCGGACTTTTGTGTCACCAAACGGTTTAATACATGAGACTAGTCCACCTTACTTACCCCAATCCAATGGTGTAGGTTGAACGTAAAAATAGAACTTTAAAAGAGATGATGAATGCTATGCTTTTAAGTTACGGCCTGTCGACGATATGTGGGGGAAGCAATACTTTCTCGCTTGTCACATTCTTAACCGTGTACCTCATAAGAAAATTGACAAGACACCCTACGAGATTTGGAAGGGCTATCCTCCTAACCTAAGTTACCTTAGAGTGTGGGGGTGTTTGGCTAAAGTGGGTTTACCTGACTTTAGGAGACCTACCGTTGGACCTAAGACCTATGACTGTGTTTTTATAGGTTATGCTCAAAATAGCTGCGCTTATAGATTTATGTCTTTGAGTGACCGTTCTATATCTGAGGCTAGAGATGCCGAATTTTTTGAGCATGTTTTTCCTTTTCAGAAAAATGTTGTTTCATCTACTTCAATACCTGTTGCATCTATTGATATGTCTTCACATGCTAGTTGTAGTAGCACTCCTACTGATCATGCTGTTGAACCTAGGAGGAGTAAAAGACCTAGATGTCCAAAGGATTATAGTGATTATGTTACAACACATTTATCCTAATATGGATACTCTGTTTGTGCAAGTGATGAGTTTGTTTGACTTTTTTAATAGAGGATGACCCAAAAACCTATAGTGAGGCAATGAAATCCATTGATGCTAATTTTTGGAAAGATGCTATTAAAAGTGAACTTGATTCTATTGTTTCTAATCAGACTTGGGAGTTGACTGATTTACCTAAAGGTAGTAAACCCATTACGAGTAAATGGATCTTTAAAAAGAAAATGAGACCTGACGGTACAATAGAAAGGTTCAAAGCTAGACTTGTAGTTAGAGGCTTTACACAAAAGAAGGGCATTGATTACTTTGATACCTATTCTCCTGTGACCAAAATTTCGACTATAAGAACTCTTGTCGCTTTAGTTTGCTATTCATAACCTTATTATACATCAGATGGATGTTAAAACTGCTTTCTTGAATGGTGAGCTAAAGGAAGAGATCTATATGTCGCAACCTGAAGGGTTTGTGATTAAGGGTCAAGAGAATAAAGTGTGTAAACTGAACAAGTCACTTTATGGTCTGAAACAAGCACCTAAACAGTGGTATGAGAAATTCAACACTACTTTGATGAGTAATGGCTTTATGATTAACAATTCTGATTCATGTGTTTATTCCAAAGTGATAGAATCTGATTGTGTTATTATATGCCTATATGTGGATGACATGCTTATTTTTGGTAATAATTTAGATGTGATAATTAAAACCAAAGAATTTTTGTCATCACACTTTGAGATGAAGGACTTAGGAGAAGCTGATGTTATCCTAGGAGTTAAGGTTATCCGAAACTCCAATGGAATTTCTTTGAGTCAATCTCATTATGTTGAAAAAGTGTTGAAAAAATTTAACTGCTTTGATGTTGTGCCCGCTAGAACACCCTATGATTCTAGTATACATTTGAGTAAAAACTTGGGTGACAGTGTTTCCCAGGAAGAGTATGCTAAAATCCTAGGGAGTGTGATGTTTCTTATGAACTGTACTCGACCAGATATTGCATATGCGGTTAGTAGACTGAGTCGTTATACACATAACCCGGGTAACGAACATTGGAATGCTCTTCGTCGTTTGCTAAAATACCTAAGAGGAACAGTTGATCTGTGTTTGCATTATGGTAAATTTCCTGCTGTGTTAGAAGGATATTGTGATGCAAATTGGGTTGCAGGTAACGAT
Organism: Silene latifolia; assembly: GCF_048544455.1. Lineage (NCBI taxonomy): Eukaryota > Viridiplantae > Streptophyta > Magnoliopsida > Caryophyllales > Caryophyllaceae > Silene > Silene latifolia. The sequence continues at coordinate 28,318,098 of NC_133538.1, forward strand.
GAGATCTGTTCTACTAGTGGTTATGTCTTCACCATGGGTGGAGGTGCGATATCGTGGAAGTCTTCTAAACAGACTTGTATTGCACGCTCTACCATGGAGTCGGAGTTCATAGCTCTTGAGTTGGCAGGACAAGAAGCTGATTGGCTGAAAAACCTATTGGCTGATGTACCAGTATGGGGAGGACGGTGACACCGGTCTCCATCTCTGTGTGACTCGAAAGCTGCTATTGGCGTTGCAAAGAATAGTGTCTACAATTCGAAAAAGAGACATATGCGAATAAGGCACGCTGCAGTTAAACAACTCCTTGAGAATGGAGTGATTCTGTGGACTATGTGAAGTCCGAGAGTAATCTTGTCCCCTTTACTAAGGGATTGACTAAGAGATTAGTCGTTAATACGTCGAGGGGAATGGGGCTTAGGCCCTTAAGTCAAGGTTGAGATTGACTAGGTCCAAAGTTTCATTCCTATGGCGTAGTATGATTCATAGCCTTTATGGTGGTGCTTTTGAGACGCACTTGATGAATTATACACCAGGTTGGACTCATGTCCTTAATGGCTCGTGTGACAAGTGCTACTGAGAAGCACTTGAGCCACCTACGTAGGTGTGATGATTCTAAGACTATGAGAAGTCTTGAGGTCACCCTATTAGTACCAAGGTAACGCATGAAGCTCTAAAAGAGCGCGTTGCACTCTGAAATCGCGGGACGGTCTTAATTAGAAGGTATGATATGTGTTGTGGGGGGTATCGACCGAAGCTCAGCTAGGAATTCAAATCGCAAGATATTCTCTAGCTGTAAGTAAGTTGTTTCCTCATTTCACTAAAGTATCAATTCAAATCGAAAGATATTGATACCTAAGTATCCAACCCTTCCTTTACCTAGAAATCTTTTAGTTCTTTTCTTCGCCATCTGTGGGGGATTGTTGGAAGTGATGACTTGAAAACAAGTGAAAAACCAATTTTTGGTTTTGCTTCTATCCCACATCGGTGGGGAAACTCCTCTTTGAGGGGTTTATATTTGTCCCTTCCATTGGTTGGTTAATTGTGTGGACCAAGGAGGCTTTTGTGTGTGTTTGTTGGGCCAGTGGGTTTGGGTCCAACACACGCGCGCGCGCGCGCCGGCCCGGCCTGGCTCGAGCTCGGGCTCGGGTTTGGGTTTGGGTAGAGCCCCTGCGGGGCGGGCTGAAGGCCCGATTTTACCTTCTTGGGCTTTTTGCGTTTTGAGAGTTTTGGGCTGAGTTTGTTTGTCTTTGTTGAATGAGTCGATCAACACCGCATTAGTGGGTGAGAAGTTTACTCCCCACTTTCAGTCATTGACTGCTGCATTTTAGGGGACGGTTTATGGCTCTCTTCAGCTATAAATACCGAGGTCCTCACATCAGTTCAACACACAACAAAACTCTTTCTCTCTTCTGTTCTCCACATCTTCCTCTCTACTATATGATTTCTGGGTTCTGCTTAAATCCGTTCCAGGTCTTACAAACTCGAGTGGGCGTGTTTGTGAGGCAGCAGTAGTGTAATCCTTGGGGACTACCGGTCGTCGCTGATCGCCACCACGGTCGCACCGGAGAAATAGTTTTTAAGGCAACGGTTTCGTACCGTGTCACTACCTTACTTCTGTCGGTATATCTAATCTCTGGCATTTATTTCGCTACTGCATTCTTTTCATTTCGTAATTCTTGCTGCTTGTGAATTTACGAACTTCAAAATCCATTGTATTGAGAAACCACTGTATATTAGGTTGTTTAATTCAATTTGATTAGCGTCACTTTTTATTCATTGTTACGCATTAATTAATAATCCTGCAATTCCAATTAATTCTATATTTTTAATTAAAATATAACTCACAAATATTCAACAAATGTATAGAAATAATTGGAATGAAAGAATTCTAAGGTATATATTAGTATAACATGTTAAGGCTCTATGATACACAAGTTTTAAGTAATGTAGAAAAACACTATAACTGAATAATAAGACTACCAAAATATTTTATAAATAATCAATCTCATTAGATACTGCGTATGTTGACGATAATAGTTCAAATAAAAATAGTGTTGCTTGATGTAGGATAATAAGATAAGAAATTATTATATGGATAAACTTCCCCCTAACCCAAACTTTTTATTCGTGTAGTCAATTTATTTGATAAGAAGGTTGGATTCTAGAAATTGCATGCTCGCTAAAATTTCCGATCTATATTTTCGGCCAGGTCCTAACTTAGAATAATGATTTCAATGTGAGAGTAATTATATATACTTGGTATGCTACCTTTATGAGAGAAAAATTAATTTTGTGGTTGTAATAGCTCTGTTTTTTCTTGGATTTAAAGTTTTAAGAAAGTTTAATTCATTCATTTTAGTTTATGTTTTACATGTTAATAAGTTAGTAGTCATAACTAAAGTAAGGGAGGGTAATATTAGATGTCCACTAATTTTTCCTTACTAAATTCAAAAAATGAAACAAGTTGGGATAACCAAGAGGATAAATGGAATAAAGAGGAATGGATGGAGGAAATAACAAACTGAAATGGAGGGAATAATATTAATCAATGCACAGGGTAAATTACGCAAACCGTACACTAGACCAGATACAATGGCGATGCATGAGTAATATGGATATAATTATGTCATCATACCCAAGACGAGGCTCATTTGAAGATAATTTTACCCGTGAAAGAATAATATCTAAGATATTAGTCTTGGGATATATTGTATAATATGTAATTTAGTTAAGTGTATAATATAATTGCCTATCTTGTAGGATATAATATAGGAGGTAGAAGATTTGATTTAGTTGAGGATTGTATATAAGGTAGGGTTGTACGCTCCTTTGCTGAATAAGAAAACATAGCCTTCTTCATTCCACTGTCATTCAGTTTTCACATGGTATCGTGAGCATAAATCGATCCAAACATCTTTAAGTCGACTTCATCATGGTAGGAGAAGACGGCAAATCATCAAAGGGATCCGGTCCAAAGACCATTCCCATAACATCACCTTTATACCTTCACCCGTCTGACAACCCAAATCTTAATGTCACGCAAATAATTTTCGATGGAAATAATTATGATTTGTGGGCGGAAGCTGTTAAGAATGGACTCGATGCCAAAAACAAATTGGCATTCATTGAAGGAAAGGTCAAAAAACCAGTCAATTTAGACGATGAAGAAAGTATTGAAGCTGTAGCATGGAGATCGTGTAATGCTATGATAAGGGCGTGGCTTCGGAACGTAATTGACCCGAGGCTACATGCTAGCATATCGTTCTCTCAGCCAGTAAGTGATATTTGGAGAGAATTGGCGGATAGATATGCGGCAGGGAATGCACCCCGTGTTCATCAATTAAAAACCGAGTTGAATGAATGCAAGCAAGGAGGAGACTCCATTGTTGAATACTACACTCGTCTCAAAACAATTTGGGACGAATTGGCGAATTATAGCAAGGCTAAGGACTGTACCTGTGGAGCGGCTGCCTCGTTGCTAAAGGAACGAGAAGAGGAGAAAGTACATCATTTCCTAATGGGATTGGACTCTAAATTGTATGGAAACATACGATCCAATTTATTGATGGAAGACCCGATTACCACTCTTACGCGCGCATATGCTCTGATGCTTAGAGAGGAACGGCATGTCTCGTTGACCAAAGTTAAGGAGGAAAGAAATGATACTGCCATGGCAGTTCGACATCAAGGCAATGGAAGAGGAAGGAATACCAGTTATAAATCAGAAAGTGAAGAAGAAATTAAGCCACCAAAATGCAATTATTGTGGGAAGTTTTATCATAAGGAGGAAGATTGTTATGATAAACATGGTTATGAGGAAGTGAAAGCTCGAGAAAGAGGCCGAGGAAGAAGGGGTGGCAGCTCTGGACGTGGTTATGGCAGAGGCAGAGGTCGGGGACGCAACAATTACCAAGCATATGCAGTTAGTGGAAGCTCTGGAACGAAAGATTGCGGACCTTCGAAACAGAATGTGCCCTTCTCGGATGAAGAAATTGTTCGACTTCGAAGCTTGATCATGGCCAGTCCAGACGGTGTTGACATGTCGCAAGGTATGAAATTTACTTTTAATGTTGAGTGGTTGATAGACAGTGGAGCGTCACACCACATGACGGGACGTCGCGACATTCTGGAGAATGTTTGGGTTGAGGACGAGTCCACTGTTAACCTGCCAGACGGAAGAAAAGTTCCTGCTAATGTTCATGGACAAGTAAAATTAAATGAGCATTTCATTTTGAAGGACGTATTGTTTGTACCAACGTTGACTTGTGACCTTATCTCGGTAAAACAATTGATAAATGAAAACAATTGCGTAATAACATTTTATTCTGACTATTGTGAAATGCAGGACTTGACTTCGAAGATGAAGATTGGACGGGGTGAGCATCGCGAGGGAGTTTATTACTATCGATCAATAAAACAACAGTCGACGGCACAAGTGACGGTTTCCAAGGAAGCACGGTTGTGGCACAGACGATTGGGACACCCTTCCAAAAATATTTTTGCTCGTTTTTCTCCTTTAGTTGGCAGTGATTTGCATTGGACTACCGATGAGGTTTGCGATTCATGTTGTAGGGCTAAACAAACTCGTAATTCTTTTGCTATTAACAATAAGAAATGTGGTGAATTGTTTGGTTTGATACATTGTGATATTTGGGGTCCATATCGAGTTGCTAGTTTGACAAGAGCACATTATTTTCTGACCATAGTTGACGACCATAGTCGAGGGGTATGGATTTATCTCATGAAAAATAAAAGTGACGCAGGAGATTATCTTAAAATGTTTTGTCAAATGGTGAAAACACAATTTGAAACACATGTTAAAACCATTCAAAGCGATAATGGGACGGAATTGTTGTCTGGTGATATGCAATGTTACTATAAAGAAAATGGAATTTTGTTTCGAACTAGTAATGTAGATACACCACAACAAAATGGTCGAGTCGAAAGGAAGCATCGACATATCCTAGAAAAAGCACGAGCTCTACGGTTTCAAGGGGGGTTGCCACGACAATTTTGGGGAGAATGTGTTATGACAGCTGCGTATTTAATAAATAGAACTCCTACACCTTTATTAGACGGAAAAACACCCTATGAAATTTTGTATCGAAGGAAACCCAAACTTGATAATTTAAAATTTCTAGGATGTCTGTGTTATGCTCATAATAAGGATACAACCCGAGATAAATTTGGTGAACGTGGAAAAAGGTGTATTTTTATAGGATACCTTCATAGCAAAAAGGGATGGAAACTTTATGACTTACAAGATAAACGAGTTTTTGTGTCCCGTGACGTTATTTTTTATGAGCACGTTTACCCTTATTTATTTTCGGGCAATGAATCTTTATCACAACATGAGGATGAAAAGGCTTTAGGATCGAATAAAGGAACGAATCTTGTCTTCGATCAAAGCATAGTGGACGATATACCTCATGTTGTGAGGGGGAGTAGTGATGCGTCAGAAGGAGTAGAGACAAATGAGCATGATTTGGACAAAGCAGGAACAACTATTGGTCAGGAAATGCAAACTGATGGAGAAGCAGGAGCCAATACTGAAGAGAAAAATGATAATGGGAACAGTGAGGGGCAAACCGAAGGGCAGAATGCCGAAGTGTTAGGTCGAGGTGCGCGAGAAAAATTTGAGCCGGCATGGAAGAAGGATTATTATTGTAAGTCGACGAGAATAATTCCCAAGAAATGCGATGCTCACCACGAACAATCGACACCTTCACAGTCAGGTACGCGTTACCCATTAGTTAATTATGTTGTTACCAATTGTTTTTCGACATCTCACAGGGCTTTCTTAGCAAAGTTGGATGAAAATTGTGATCCTAGCTACTATCACCAGGCAGCGCAAGACTCGAGATGGCGGGAAGCGATGAGTAAAGAAATTGAAGCCTTAGAGAAAAATGGAACTTGGAAGGTAGTTCCTCTGCCAAAGGGTAAGAAACCCATTGGTTGTAAATGGGTATACAAGATCAAATATAGAGCAGACGGAACAGTGGAGCGATATAAGGCAAGGCTAGTAGCGCAAGGTTTTACTCAAGTGGAGGGAATAGATTTTCACGAAACTTATGCACCGGTCGCAAAAATGACTAGTGTACGATGCTTATTAGCTGTTGCCGTGATGAAAGGATGGTTAATCGAACAATTGGATGTAAACAATGCATTTTTACATGGAGACCTAGAAGAAGAAGTCTATATGCGAATTCCACAGGGCTTCGAAAAGAAAGGGGAGAACAAAGTGTGCAGGTTAATGAAGTCCATTTATGGTTTGAAGCAAGCATCACGTAACTGGTTTGCCAAGTTGACGGTCTCAATGAAGAAATACGGGTTTGTTCAATCTCTTGCAGACTACTCTTTGTTCACCTTGAATCGTGATGGTATTTTCATTGCAGTTTTGGTATATGTAGACGATATGATCGTCGTTAGCAATGACAGGAAGGAATGTGCAAAATTCAAACATTTTCTTGACGAAAAGTTTGGCATAAAGGACTTGGGAAAGCTCAAATATTTTTTGGGTATAGAAGTGGAGCATAGCAAGGAAGGTTTGTTTTTGAATCAACGCAAATATGCTGTGAGTATTGTTGAAGAAACAGGGATGAAGGGAGCCAAGACGGCTAGTACACCCATTCAGCAAAGACACGGCTTGGCATTGGCAGGAGGATACGTCCTTAAGGACGTCATGAAGTATCGACGTTTGGTTGGAAGGTTAGTATATTTGACAATCACAAGACCCGACCTTGTATATGCGGTACATATTCTTTCGCAATTTGTGAATGAACCTCGCAAGGAGCATTGGGAAGCAGCTTTGAGAGTTGTACGATACATTAAACGAAACCCAAGCAAGGGTATTTCCTTCAAGAAGAATTCGGAGTTCCAAATCAAAGGGTATTGTGATTCGGATTATGCTAGTTGTCCATTGACAAGACGATCATTGAGTGGTTATTTTGTTGCATTCGGTGGTATACCTAGCTCATGGAGGGTCAAAAAGCAAAACACAGTAGCACTTTCGACAGCTGAAGCGGAGTATCGGGCAATGGCAAAGCTGACGAGTGAGCTCGTGTGGATTAAGTCTTTCATGGCTTCGTTAGGCGTCTTTCATACACAGCCAATGAAAGTATTTTGTGATAATCAAGCAGCCATACATATTGCGAGAAATCCTGTTTTTCATGATCGTACGAAACATATAGAAATAGATTGCCATTTTGTACGTCAGTATTTGGTGTCCAAAGTCATTGAAACGTTTCACATTCGAAGTAAGGAGCAAATAGCAGATCTTTTCACCAAGGCGCTTGAAGGAGAATTGTTTGATCATTTGCAATACAAGTTGGGACTCGGATTACCGAGAGCTTCAACTTGAGGGGGAGTGAAAGAATAATATCTAAGATATTAGTCTTGGGATATATTGTATAATATGTAATTTAGTTAAGTGTATAATATAGTTGCCTATCTTGTAGGATATAATATAGGAGGTAGAAGATTTGATTTAGTTGAGGATTGTATATAAGGTAGGGTTGTACGCTCCTTTGCTGAATAAGAAAACATAGCCTTCTTCATTCCACTGTCATTCAGTTTTCACAACCCGACTAATTGTCTACTTCCTCCCATCCAAACCAAAGGTAACACTTCTCTAATATACGTGAGGAGTATTTATATTGAAGTGTTATCTTTGTATGGAAGGGAGTATATGTTAAAAACAATCAAATCAGGTCAATTTCGCGTCAAATTTAAGGAATACTCGATCATACCTGGGCAACGCCCGGGCATAAAATCTAGTATGTATATATATAATTATATATATATAGGCGGAATGTTTGGTTCTTACGGTGAGTTGTGCTCACAAATCTTAGCCATTAGATAAGGGGTAGATATATGGTTTAGATGAATCTTAAAACAAAATAAGAATATGGTCCTCTCAAAATACACACTTTCGGCAATGTGGGAATTCCTATTGCAGTAATCAATATCACCCTATTCAACCTTCTCTCTCCTCCTTCAGGGGTCGGTGTCAATGGACATAAAATTCGGTCTGCTTCAAACCGTCATCACCGCCGGACTTTTCTCCGCCGTTTCTTTCTGGTATTTTATGATTTACTCCAATCAGTTGAACTAATTACTTTGAATCAATTGAATTGAAGTTAAATTTCTAGTTGCAATTTTTTCGCTTCAAATCGAAGGTATGGATTTATGTTCGGAACAGAATAAGCTCGTAAAGAGCTTGGTGATATCATCAATGATCTCCGTCGATGTCGCTCTAATTGGGATTCTATGCCGCCTTCTCACGTCTTTTAATTTTGCAATTTTTCTCTCTACTTCAATTTTACTGAACTATAATATTTGATGGTTGAAATGGTATTGTTTCAATCTCTTGTAGGCCAGGTTTGAGCTATGTGAACGTTTAAGAGTATTATTATGCGGCATTGCTCTCTTAGTTAATCTCCGTCTTTAAAATCTGAATGCAATTTCTGTTGACATCGGTTAAATGAGTTTGATTACTTTGAATTGATCAAATTACCACTGGTGAAAATCTGAATGCAATTTCTGTTGACATCGGTTAAATGAGTTTGATTACTTTAAGAATTGATCAAATTACCACTGGTGTTAGTTGGTGGTTTATGTTAGCATATCCTACATCGTGCTTGGCGGTTTACGTATGCATATCCTAAATTAGGGTAGGATTTGTACTCTCTTTTTTATATCTACATGGTATAAAAGATGGTTTTTTAAAGGATTTCTATTGATTGTTGGTTTTTTTCTTTTTTTTTTTTTTTGATGTGGGTTCTCAATGATGTCTATAGAATTAATACTCTTACTACTACACTTCTTCTCTCTTCATATAGAACTAGTTGGAAAGCCCGTGCGATGCACGGGCTCCCATTAGAATTATCTATAAAAATATACTTTTAAGTTTGATTTAAAAAAAAAGAGTCCAACAATATTGAATCATTAATGAAAAAAAAAAGTGTACTTGGTGTACGTAGTTGTCTAGTTAATCACCGATAAATTATTAGTACTTTTAGCAGAAAATTTTTGTCCTTCATAGGTATAACATCAAGAGTACGTATTTAACTTTTTCATTGTTACATGCACATCCGATTTTAGTTAAATACAAAACACTATGTCTATAACACATGCTGCAGCACACCATAATGAACCCTTAATAACGAAGACATGCCTTATGAGTTTTACAAATTATTTTCACCAACAACAACTAAGCAATACATAATGATGTTACGTAAAACAACATGTATCATAATTATATAAATTTAGTGTATTCAGAGAAAATGCTAGATATCTAACAATATAATTCTACCTTGACTATCTACATAAAACTAAAAGTATTTAATCCTTATAAACTTCTCGCAAAATCAATCCAAACTAAATTCTAATATAATTAGTATTCTAAACAATAATCAGTCAAAAATATATGTGATTCTATTACATAAAATGCAAGGGGCACCTAGTAGTATCATATTTGACAATATCGTTTAATAGTTTATGGCATCAACAAAATCGTTGAGTTACCAAATTAGTATTTTAGGGCATCGTTGAAAACGGTGTACGTTACCATGGTATGGCATAACCGACATAGTCCTCTTACAGAGTTAATGTTCCTCAACAACATAACTGACATGCCATACCTGGTACTGTGATAGAGCTTACCATTATGAGTTATATTTAAAAATGTATTATGTATACTCCCTTCTCTTCTTAAACATCTTCCACCTTTCTTCTTAAGGGGCCAAACTTTTATAATTTTGACCACTAAAATGTCAAAAATTATGGTCAAACTACCGCATTTACAACTGTGTAAAAGCAATACAAAAGATAATTGAAAAGAGGATGAAGTACATTTAGTGTGAGAAATTCCTAAAAGATAATGAATTTCGTTCCTTAAGTCTAACCCTACTAAAGTATTCTGCCAAGTCTTGCATAACGAAAACTAAAATTACATGCTCCCTAGTTGTCATAATTTCTGTCGCGAGTAAAAAGTTTACAAACTATAACCGACTCGACTTGTGGAGATCTTTACTCATTTATTCTATAACTTTCTCAAATAATTCTCATAATATTTTTACCCATGTCTAACACTCATGGTTGTCATCATTTAAAATTCAGTTTGAGTCTAAAACTTTATTTATATTTGTTGCATCCAAGACAAATGCGACATAATTGGACACTTGCGATAGATTTTCCCTTTTTATCAAATTTGCTTCTTCTTATTGTAGAGCTAACAATTTTTATTCTCATGTAAAAAGCTAACGTTTATTTATTTTGAACCAATTGCTTATTATTTTGTCCTCGTGATTATTATAGAGTATATTTGTAATTTGTGTTATAATGTCTAATTGCTAATATTTATTCGAACCAATAGTTATTTATTTATCAATCAAGTTTATAAAATTAAAAGGAACTTGAGATCAACTCCTAACAATAGGCTAGAAAGCAAGTAAACATGGCCAGACATAAATAAGAAATTAATTTGACATGAGTAAGGTCGGGAGATTATGAGAAATCTCATATTTAGGCTCTGTTTCTAAGAAATAAGCTTACGCTTATTTGACCAAAATTTCATTTATCTTAATTTCTTATAAGTATTTGGTAGATAAATTAATTACCAAAATAAGAGTAGCTTGTGAGTAATAAGTTACTTGTTTCTTATTTTTAATCCTTCAATTTAAAATATTAAATATGAAGTACTTACTAAATCCTTTTATGTCATTTTACTAAAAATTAACTATCTTTTGGTTAGTTTTCCAAACACTTTTTATTTAATCAGTTAACTTATCAACTCCTACTTTTCAGTTACCTTTCAACCTATTTTTTTTAGCTTTCAGTTAACTTTTCAATTTTACGATGACTAATGAAATCTGAGATATAGTATATGAATAAGTACTTTGTATGTTATTAATATACCATATAATTAGTTACATTGTGTATTTGGAGTACCACCTACTATTATTCTTTTAATCTTTCCAAATTTCTATGAGTCCAACACTCAAACTCTAAATGGTTAAAAACTGTTTCGATTTTCTGCATTGTAATTAATTTTTTTGTTCTCCGTGTTTAACTTAAGAAGAATTGTGCATTAAGTAAAATTTTAACCTTGCAATATGAATCTAAGAAGAAATCAATATTATGTAATGGGTAGATTACAATTGATCATCAGTTCATCATATATGAATAATACTATGAGTTGCTGCAAGCTTTAAGTTGTGCAAACCACAAAATTTTACTTCGGTTATTCTCGGTTTTGTTCCTCTACGATCTAATGATCTACACATTCTTATTTAGTATAAATTAATGAAACAAAATAGTACTCCCTCTAACCCGATCAATAGTTTACACTTTCTTATTTAAGGTGAAATGGTGAATAAGTCAAATAGTTTACATTTTTCTTTTCTAGTAAATAAACAAACTCATGTGGCTGGGGACCATTTTATTTCCTTCTCATTTCGTATTTCTTTTGTTTTTTTAATAATTATAAACTCATTCCTCTCTCGTTACCTTAATAATCGTGTATAAAGTAATTATAAACTATTGACCGGGAGGGAGTAACGTATATAGATCAGTGAATTATTTTATATGTATTGATCACTTGAATGCATGTTTATCGAGGCATGTATGATTTATATACACACTCCAATAATTATTTTGTGATTATATTTTGATAAAGTAACCGTAGTTTATACTTCGTGTAACTACGAACTACATCATCTTACCATCTTACCATAACACTTTAATCAAATAAATTCATTATTTATCCATTAGCTTCTTGAATTTTGATGCGGGAATACAAACTACAAATGTATGAGACCATAAGTGTGAGAAAAATAAAAATGATAATTTGTTTTATTATAATTGTCTGTTATCTGCTTGATAATTGTAATCTACTTATATTAGGATAATTTTACTAAAGTATATTTGATCTACTTATATTAGGATAATTTTATTAAAATTTGTTTTAAATATTAAGAAATCTACTTGTATTAGGATAATTTTAGTAAATTTGTTTCGAAATCTACTATTGTTAGGATTTCTAAAAAAGTTGGACTCTTTAATATCGCTTGAAAAGTTTCTGCTTTATATATATGTATTGATTAAGACTCTTGCTACTACGTATGCATATCCTAAATTATGGTAGGATTTGTACTCTCTTTTTTATATCTACATAGTATAAAAGATGGGTTTTTTAAAAGATTTTTATTGGTTGTTGGTTTTTTTTATGTGGGGTCCTCAATGATGTCTATAGAATTAATTAAGACTCTTGCTACTACACTTCTCTCTTCATTATTATTCCTCTTTATATTATACTTACATTAAAACCATACATTATACATTAAATGATTTCCGAAAAAGAAAAAACGAAATAAAATTGTAAAAAAAAAAAAAAATTGATTCAAAGAAAAATTTCAAGGATCAGATGATATTATTAATCAATCATTCACTTTATGTACAAAGGTAAAAATCTAGAGAACATTAACAAAGTATAATCTTTGAAATACGTTGAATACAATTTAATTGGACTAACTATTGCAGAAAATGGGAAAAAAATATATCTCTTTAGAAAATTAACAAGCATGTTTGGTTCACTACTTAGGAATGGAATGGATTGGAATCAGAAACCATAGGAGTATGGGGTTCCAATTCCATACCTTCCAAAACATGTTTGGTTCATTAGAAAAATAAACATGAAGGAATGGATTTTGAATCCATGGGGAGGAGGTGGGTATGGGATTCCAAGGGGCTGGGGTGGAATGAGAATCCATCAGGATTCTAACTCTATTCCAAAATACCCCAACCAAATAGTAGAATAACTAGAATCCATTCTATTTCATTCCAAACCTCTCAACCAAACACCAAAGTAAATATTTTGAAAAAAAATATTAGAGGACTTTAATTAGCGAAAACAAATTGAAACAAAGAAGTCACAAACACATTAAAATTATCATTAATCCGAGAAAATCTTATAAATCGACATCAACAACATGCATGTATTTACTGAATTGATGAGTCGATCAAACTGAAGAAAACATTTAACATTATCACATCAAACACTTAATCAAATATGAAAATATTCAACTTCATATCAACGAATTTTCAGATTCACTTGATTGAATATTTTTTGGCTAACGATTTTGATAAATATTTTGAATATATAAGATGAATTAATTGACAGGCTGAAAATTTAAATCTGTGAAAGAAGGTAGAGAGATAGCATGAGAGTGATGGTGAGGTGAAATATAGAAGTAGCTAGGTTAATTAATTATGTTTACAAAAATATAGTAGTACTCCGTATTTGTCTCTTTCTAAGTACTAGGAGTATATGATTTGGTTATGAGCCCAATTGTATCTACTTCTATAATATGGAGTATCATCCTACTATTTTCTTGGATCGTATATGAGCTATTTTAGGATAACTTAATACAGAGTATTTTATTTACGTTAACAAAGTAGATATGTTCTCATATACATTTATCATAAATGGTGTATCGTATTTGAGCCATTTGAGGATAACTTAATACGGAGTATTTTATTTGCGTTAACAAAGTTGATATGTTTCCATATACATTTATCATAAACGATGTATCTTATTTGAGCAATTTAAGGATAACTTAATACGGAGTATTTTATTTGCGTTAACAAGTTGATATATTCTTATATATACATCTATCGTAAACGGTTGTAACATAGTTCTATCTATAATAGCAGTTTAATGATAATCCTAATTAAATTATTTCATACTGCTTTCGTTTTGGTCAATTATTTACCTTTAATTTTAACACAAAAGCCAACAAAAGTCGAAGGGAAGAGTAGTAATAGCGTCAAATGATAAATTACTTTACTAAATTACTAAAATTCGTATTTATGTAGTGTTTAATACTATTGAAAGGGTTTTATAACTAATAATGATCGATAAATTCAATAAACGAGATCACACTTAGGCTAATAATTAATATTTATAAAAAATTGGACCGACCCAATAGACACTTTAATAAACATAATTTAATGGAATTTAAATGTAAATAGTCAGTCATATATCGGTAATCTTGATAAATGAGTATTTTTTTTTCATTATATGTGAGCCTACGCCAATTACTTTCACCACAATAGGTTCATAAAAAGTCATGTATATCATAAATAAAATATTTAGCATAGTGAGTACACATTTTAAATTCTAAACTATTTAACTCCTGTATCCAATGGTAGCGCCTGCTACTACGACATTACGACCCGTGCATTTTTTGCACGGGTTTAAAACTAGTTGAATATATTTCCGACTTTTTATCTAATTTGGCAAAACATTTTTGGGGAAAGTTAAGTATATAAATTTCAAAGAATCAAAGTGTGTACAACTCATCATATATGATATTTACATCAATACTATTCTGAGAAAACGAAAACAAAACTTCTTCAGGAAATTTGTTGCAACCAGGCTCTCTCCCGTGGTTTGCAAATTGCGGCATTCGATTTACGGAATCTATGAAGCACATCATCTATAACCTTCTGTATGACAAAGCCTGGTCTTTTAACCAAACCATTTATCCTTGCATCATTTCTGACAAGCCAAATAGAGTATAACAGATCCACATAACAAGCCCCAACAAACCTCTTTTACATCTTAGTAATACCTTTACACTTTGAGAACCAGGTGACCATATCATTCAAGTCCATAGAGACTTACATTTTCTGTTGAAAAAGGGCCAAACACTGTCTTGTGTACCGACACTCAGAGAACAAGTGCTTATGATCTTCAGGAGCAACTGCACAAATCTCACACCCACCATCCACAATGATACCCATTCTCAGCAGACGATCCTTAGTAAGCAAACGTTGATGCATGATCCATCAGCATATAAAAGAGGATTTAGGGATATTTAAAGTATTCCAACAAAGAAATCTCCATCTTACCTTAGGCTGACTTCCACAAAGCCAAGAGTAGCCTGCTTTCACAGTGTACTCAATGGAAGTGTCAAGCCACTGATTATTGGTGTAAGCTTGCTTAAATTTTTTCATAATATGTGTGATCTTCTTCCAGGTCCAGCTACAATCAGAAGGAGGACTGTAACTAGACCACTCACAATCTTTCATATAAACATGGGAAACCCACCTAACCCAAAGTGAAGGAAAAGTAGATCTAAATACTCAACATATTCATATATGTTTTATTTTAATTTGTCATAAAATTAAATGGTGGATCTTATGCATGCAAACATCAATATTTAAGAGAAGAAATCGGTTCCTTACATTGCATGTTTCGGATATTTGGGCACTAGTAGGGTCACCTACCTTACTAGTTCTTGAGCTCTCCAAATGGAAGAATAAGGATTCAAATATAGAATCCCTCCCAAAAGCATATACGCAAGAAATCTCTTAATAACCAACATTATTTAGATCTAGTAATAATATTAGTTTTACTATAAAATTGACACAATATAAATTTTATTTTTACTCTTGAATATTTCGGTCAAGAGAGAGCTTTTGTGAGGTTATTATTTCTCTATAAATATCATAAGATGTAGAGAATAGTGATTTCTTACTCTAGAAATTTTTATTGTGTATCACAAAATGAATGAATGAAAACATAGAGAGGAAAAATGCTCTCTTTCTTTTGATATGGCCGAAAAAGAGAAGAGAGAAGGAGCCTTGGGTAGGTAGCCCAATCCCTTTTATTTTTGCTCTTCTCAAAAGCATAGGTGTGCAGGGCTACTCCTTAGGTATAATAATTGTGTTTTCCACTCAAGATAAAAACACAATGTATATCATATACTCCCTCCATTATTTCGGCATATTCAACATAAAATGGATAGTCCATTTATTTTGTCATTTGTCAATTGTAACATATGTAACATGTTACATGACATGTCACAATGTAATGTATTTTTAACTTATTAAAAATCAACATACTCATAAAATATGTCATTTACAAAATCGACTAGTAATTCGTAATTACTCGTACCAAAAATGTTTCCAAATTATAAATTACAACATTCTGTATTTATAATAATTTATTCATTCCGTTTCAATTGTTTCTGTAAACAATGATTTCATCTAAGTAATAAAACAATTCGATTACTTAGACCGTGTCTCATTTAATCATATTTACAATAAGATACGTAAATTATACTCACAAAATCATCCGTCAATTTTAAGCAATTTAATTAACTCGTATCGGTATACGATTAATTAAATAATCAATTAAAAGTATTTCCCTATAGGTATGACCTAAGGGGATCAACTGATCACCACCGTCGCACGACAGTAATGTCAAACTCTAGTCAGCCAATCATTACCGATATGTGTGGACCAGTTCACTGTAAAATATTACATCCCACATGTATTCTTAAAATGAGATTTAATAATGATATTTAAATAATGTGATCGCACTATTGTTGAGGACACATTTCCCAACAATCTCCCACTTGTCCTCGACAAGTGTGCGTCACTAATTCTCTTGTCCTATTACTATCTCCCACTAAGTGCAAGGTGTCTTTCAGGTCGTACTTGCAAGTGATCATATCGAGAGTGGTTTCCTCGATCTGGAGAATAACTGTTTGACCGGATTTATCCACTCTGGATACCTTCCGAGCGTGGCCACGCATTTCCAGTTCATTACTCCTCGAGTGGCCCTGAGATATTGTTTTAACCCTGACAAGGGGGTGGACAATTCCTATCGCACTTATTCCCTTCGACTAGCCACAGCCATTATAACCCAAAATATGCCCATTTGACCCCATTTACGAAGGTCGTAGTAACACAAATCAAAGTTAATCTGAAACTGTGCCATCTTAGGCGAACAGTCTTTAGTCAAAAGAATCGACTCATTAGAATACTATAGCAGCTCTCGCCACGACCAGGCTATATAAATTGCCAGAACTCTATAAGCGGTCATAAGGCCCGACAAAATGTTCCTAACAGTCTGCCTATGTGATCGACTAGTCATCCCACATGACTCTATGTCATTTGAACTTGCCATCAATCGCATCACACTCTAGTCACTTCGAGACGTCACCTCATATAAGTGACTATGGGCGAATACAATGCTAATCCGTGTTCACTTTAACGGGGTTCAATGTTGTCTCTACAACCCATTTGGATGTAACAAAGTATAATAAAAGAGTTTTAAAGGAAAAACTCGAACGACAAATGCGATTATCACATATGAATAGTCAATGCCTGATTACTATTTCATGTTCTATAATCTAATTTGATTTTGTATGTAGTTGTTCATTTCAATTCAATTGAAATGACATGACTCATCATGTTTAGCCTTTGAGAAGGCTTTGGTTAGTAGGTTTTATCAACTTCTTGTACCTTACTCAACCTTACTACATGCTCGTTTTCCTTTGTAATGTATACATTTGCATCACAAAACTTTCTGAGTACGTGTCGATATCCAATCCAGACATAGGTCCTCTAGCCTAAGAATAGCTCCCACTGTTTTCACAGTGTGCGGGACTCATCCTCTTGCACATCTCATGATTGCAAGTGTACTCAATTTCCGTTATAAATATCTCTCATTGTTCTTTATTGCCTAGAACGATTCTAGAAAATCTACTTCTTAATTAACATAGCCACAATGGTATCTTAACCATCCTAATGTGTTTTGATTATGGTTTTGTCAGAAACCATGTGCAATCTCAATTGTCAATTGTCATTTGTGTAACACCCTTACACAAAATTGCATCATAAACACTTTGCTTTACTTCCTTAATGCTTCTGCAAGCACTTAAGGGTAATCTTTATGACTTACTTGGTAAAGATTACTTAAATTCGATTTTGAAAATAATTCATCATACTCAAAGTATATGAAGTGTTATACATCATTACTTATTTAATTGATCCGGCAGCGGAAGCAAATGGAATCAATCAAATATGTTCAATTTTATTGAACTAGTCATGAATCTTATTAACATAAGACTTCTTATTGACGCTAATATCATGTGGATTTATCTTCATAAATCTGGATATTAAAGATGTATTATATTACTCCAAAAGTCTTAAATCATTCGCAATGATCAATATGTCATTCACATATAAGACTAATTAACATTTTCGTAACTCCCACTAAACTTCATGTATAAACACAACTTCTCGACTTATCGGGAAAATTTTTATACCATGATCAAATCATTGATTCCAACTCATTGATGTCCTACTTAAGATCCTCTCTTAAGTTTCACATTATCTTAGGATTGTAAGAATCTATAAAACTCATGACATGTATTGAATACATTCCTTCTTTTGAAGAAGTGGGTTTTAGATTCACTTGTTGTATGCTGTATGCATATCCTCATAATGAAACACAATCCCTAAGAAGATCCAAATAGACTTAAGCATTTCAATTAGTGCAAAACCCTTTGCAACCAATCTTGCTTTGAAATCTCTCTTTATTAGTACAAAACCCTTTGTCACTAATCAAGCCTTTTATTTCGGATTTTCATGGCTCTAAGCCTTGTATTGAGTTGTGACTTAAACACTCTTATGTAAGTCATTTGTTGATTACTTTCCTGAAATAATCAACTTGAATCAAACAATTTTTTTGTAAGTTATAAGCTCTTTACTTCTTTAAAAGTAGCATGAATTCATCATTTTCAACAAGTGACGAATTTAACCTCCTAGGTTTTAAAGAAACAATGTCTTACATAAAACGTCTCATGTAGCCAAGAAAGACCAGTTTCTTGCGACATAACATTCTTTGTGGCTCTTGAATAATTTCTCCCACTCTCTTCTAGAAATAAACTTGTATTTTAGAAAGACAGTTTCACGAGCCACAAACCCGGTGTACTCGTGACAATTGAAAGGGAAAAATGTGCATTTGTTTCTTGTGAAAACTTACAAACACGGTACCCTTACCATTTCATATCTCATATGATTCGATTTAGTGGAAAAATAATTTAGACAAACCATATCTCATATGATAAAATCCCCAAAAGGATCAAGTAACTCAAAGTAACTTGATTGAAGTTCAAACCATATCGAATAGCATTTGAATTCTTATCTGACCACACATTATCCCATAATGTGTGTTAAGAGAGATTAACTTGTGATACTATATCACATTTCTTTTGGCTTATATCAAAGTCTTTACTTTGATAATCCCATCACGACTAAATCGTGATTCTTTGAACACTTTGAACTTCTTCAAAGATTTCTCTATTTACCTTATTAAGTGAACATATTAGCGTCAACTTAAATCGTTGGTAAAAGAAAATGATCAACCTATTATGGATCAATGATTTACAACCTCGATCTCCTTTTCAACCAAAAGGCACGAGACATCTTGCTTTGAATACAAGATACGCATATACCATTATCAATCTAATGGTTTCAAGAGTACTCGATAACTCTTTGCGTTAATCATTCCAGAATCTAAGGTTTAATCTTGGATTACCAATTTGAGTCTTGCATCATCTTCATGATATATCATTCTAGTTTGGTTTAGAATATAATCACCTTGATAATGGGTCAGCCATACATCAAATCGTGGTGCATAGGGTCACAAAAGTGAAACCTCTTTTGTATCTTAACAAGTTTATATTCTTATTTAGAGTTTATGCACTTAATAGTCACAATTAAGTACAACTTTAAATCCAAAAAAAAAACTAGATTGAGTACACAATTACTCTATCTCTCGACATTATTGTTGTTAGTCGTCATATTCTAATCATCCTATGTATCAAGTACAATGATGAAAACCTCCATTGGTTTCTAATATCGACGAAATAGTTCTAGCAAAATTTATGTTTAATCAAATAAACATTTAAAGAAGAAGGTCCAATTAGATGTCCCACAACTAACTTGTTGATTCTTCAATAATTTGGGATAGTTTCCTTTCTCGTGTCCAACATTTAAGACAATGGAAACTTTATCGGTCGGGATTGATAGGTTTAGTATCGTCATTCTCAACAACTTTACCTTTAACATTACCTTGTATCAATTCCATTATAATCTTTACTTCTTGAACCTCATCCATTTCTTAACGGTTTAAGAGAATGCTCCCACTCATTTCAAAGAGTCTTTACTTAGAGAAGTGATACCCGTCGTTGTGAGTACCAAAAATAAGATTTATAATTTCCTATTAAGACTAACCTAGGCTAGTGGTAACAGGGTCTAACCACAAGGAGGCAGACGTAATTTCTAGCTGTCTAATTATAGTCTAAGGTAACGATTGTGGGGGTTGAGTTGAATTGGTCTATAGCTAAGAATAAATAAAGACAGTAAACTAAAAAGACGGCTTAAACAGAAAAAGAAGGGGTACTAGGATGGTCGGTTCATTAAAGCTTCGGCGGCAGCATACTAAGTCGGTCTGAATCAAACACAAGTGAGGCGGGAAACAAGAGGTCCTCTCGGTCCACTCTTAACAAATAGCATCTTTCGATCTCGCTATAGGTCCCTAATATCACTAATACTGACTCTCGTCCTGAAAAGTGACTAACGGTCTAAACTATACCTATCATTCGATCTCAGCACAGTTTAGTCATCTTAATTGGTGGTCAAACAACTATCCCTATCTTTCGATCTAATGGGTCAGTCATAAATTAAGCATCTAACTGGTCGCATGCATTCGATTCGTTAAATACAACATTAAAATCAATTAAAACGAAGGGTAACCTCACGAGGTTAGTCGATCGACCAAGTATGTCAGTCGATCGACTGACACGCGAATTCGGTCCAATTTAATACTATGCCGCCTACGCCATAATTCGCCTACATCCTAGCACAAACTATTTAGCTACTCATGCTGAAAGTGATAACAACAATAATACTAGGGCATAAAAGTATAGAATTCATAATTAAAGCGGTAGAACAAACAATTAACATGCAACAATAAGATGGTTTCGGGAATCTAACTATCAATTCTACGCTAATAACGAAATAAAACGAACTGAAAGTAGAACAGGAAGAATACCGAAAATCGCAGGAGAACAGTAACGGAATGATTAGAAGTATGAATAAAAATCCGATGCAATTAATATCCGAACCCTAACTATGATATTCTAAAATTCAATGTGAAACTTAGATAAAAAATTGATGTAAAAAAAACTGAATCCTAAACTGATGTTTCTAGGTTACGTTATATAGCAACTAACGTAGCTTTATTTCCTAAACCTAACATAACTTTGGGCTTCAAGATTCACGGTCTTTTAATTCTCGTCTGGAATAGCAATTGGGTCGATCGATTTGCTAGAACGGTCGATCGATCGTCTTCGATAAACGATAGCTTCGAACCCGATGGTTGGTCGATCGATCGATGGCGTGGTCGATCGATCGCTTGAGCTGCTATCGACTTCTATAAACTCGTGGACTTGTCTTTTGGGCCTTGAATTGCGCACCAAGCTCGTTCCTCGGGTGAATACTTCATGTCATATGAAATGCAGGATACTCGGGGACGGATTTAGCTCAATTTCCGCTGGATTCTTCATATTTCTGCAATAATGTACAAAAATACGGAAGTAGACGGAAATAGGGAGAAATGTAGCATAAACTACATGAATGAGCTCTGAAATGCGTGTAAAATGGGATGTAAAACATCATATAAAAGACACGCATCAAATGTCCCCAAACCGAACCCTTGCTTGTCCTCAAGAAAGAACTAGACTCGATCTAAAGACCTAATGGAACGAGTTCAATCTCAGAGCGAAATGCAACATGTAAAGCCTAAACCAATTTAATGCACAACCAACAATCAATTAGCAAATGAATCATGCAAACGAGTTATGGAGCCGTTAAAACTATTGAACCGCCAACTGTAGAGACTTATCAAATTAGACTCTCACGGGTCGCTCAAATCGCTCAATAAGTACAGGTGAATATATGTAAGATAGAAAAAAGTAAATGTAATGACGCTCACCTAACTACGACCTATAAGAACATGCCTGCAGTCTAATATGAAAGCAATCTCTACAACCGTACATACGCATTCCAACTAACAAAAGACCATGACACATGCCGAGGTATAAATGTGGATATGTGAGGTATGGGTAAGAAGAGGCAAAACATTTATGGAAAAGTGGAGGTACAGGTGATCAAGCTAGTACCGAAACGGAACCATATGGCAACATCCAACTTCTTAATCAAAATCAATCGAAACGGTGCTATAGCAAGCACAAATCTCACAATCTCAAGAGATAAAAGTAATCAACTAACTCCCCATAAAATACGAATAATACATGGGAGCAAAAATCGCCAAAAGATAAGGGTTTGAATTATGCGAATTCGATTCTTTCTCTCTCTCGAATCTCAGTCGATCGACCAAAAGGGGCAGTCGATCGACTTCACGAACAGTACAGAACTCTTTTTTTTTTCTTTTTTAGAATCATTTTTTTTTCATCTTTTCTTTTCTTTTCTTTTCTTCCTTCATTTCATCTTCCCAATAACGTCTCAACAGAGCATATGCCACCAAAAATGAGTAACAACCCCAAGAACACAGACTATTAGCTTGACAAACGACAGGCTAAATGTAGGATGTAGTAATTAGGACAAAAAGGATATTTTTGGCGGTGTGGAGCTTATGGGCAAAACGAATAAGGGGAAACCTCTACCACATGTGTCAACCAACCACAAACCGAATGCGTACAGGTATTAAGAAGATCAAGTTCATATTTATGCACATTTATGTGACATGCCTCATAAGGAGTACTACTCACATTCCTAAATAAACCGGTCTTAGATGTCACCAGTTATAGGCTCTAAACCTCAGAATATGATGTAGTTTGCCAATTTTCTAAGTCAAGTTTCAAGTTCAGCAAGGAAATTAAAGAAAACTCGTAGACTAAGCATATATGATTCTACTAATAACATGTCAATTTAGCAAGGCTTAGGCAAAACATGTGCAAAATGCAATATCATCCTTGAAATACTACCGTTCCGACTCGACCTATATGCTAAAATAAACGTGCATTTTATGGAAATTTTTGAAATTTTATCAATTTTTTTTTGAATTTTTTTGAATTTTTCGTAAATATGTAAAATGAAATGAACAATGCAAAACAGAATGTAAACGTGAATGCAAGCAAATGATATGCGACGCAAAACCCTTCCCCAAACCAAATCGCACAATGTCCCCATTGTGCAAAATCATGTAATGAAGAAAAGAGAAATGGGAATTTGCGGGAAAATGAAATAAATAAGACATGAAGTGAAGATCGGGAACTTACAAGACTTTAAGCGCAGCAAAGGAAACCTCCCCAAACCAAATAAGTGAGCTAGGAGGTTTCGATGGCAGCCGATGCTACTAATAAGGTACCTGAAAGACAAATAAAACCCACGCATAAAATCGAGAAGACAATTTGAAGCGGTAAATATGTGCACAAACGAGAAAATTATAAGAAATAACGAACTGGACGGAAAATAAAGTGGAGTAGAAAACTCCCTTAAGTCCGCATATCGACCAAACACAGCAGGGGAGACGTCGTAAATAGGTACAGCAGCGTCTTTGGTCGATCGACTAAGGACAGCAGTCGATCGACCAAAGTGTCAGGAACAGTAGCTCCTGGAAAGTGCAACTCAGTCGATCGACCAATGTAGCCAGTCGATCGACTGAAAGTACTGCTGTACTCCTTATTTCTTCGTATTTGCTCAATAGCTTGAGCTAATGAGGTCTAAAAACCTACAAGTGCACAATAATACGTGCCCAAAATTGCGGAAAACCCAAAATAAAGTCTCAAACGTATAAAATCTTAAGCAAGCAAAATAAAATGCGAAGTTTTCGCGCACAAAAAAAAAATAAAGGGTGTCTAACAAAAGCAAATAAAATGGAGTCTATAAAGAGCTCGATCAACTAATAGTTGATCAAGAATGACCATGGTATGGCCCACTTCGTCGGCTTCTGGCTACTAGAGGTAGCCTTAACGGTGCTTATTTGAGCAGCTGCACCCTTCTTAGCTTCCACGTCCGTATGGCTCAACGGATCAACACTCTCATCATCTCCCCAGTCAAGGATCTCTTCGGGCTTATCAGAATCCAAATCAGACTCTCTGGCTTTGACCGGCTCGTCATCAACAACCTCATCAATTCTATAGCTCAGGCAACCAAGACCTCCTCTTTGAATGATCGGCTTCTTTACAGCTGGAGCAACTTGCAGCACTTCCTTCCCCAAACCAGCTCCTACAACATCTAAAACAACAGATTCTTCCTCCTTTTTGCTCCAAGTTTGGGGCGGAGGGGTTAACACAGAAGTAGTAATAGTGACAGGCAATTCAAGAAGCACAAAGTACGGTTTCTTTTCAGAAACCGTATTACAAGTCACAGGCCACATGGGGTCCTTTTTCTTAGCAGGTTGGGCAAAGACAATAGAATGCTTTCCCACTTTGAAAGTCAAGGTTCCTAGACCGACATCTATGACTCGCACCGGCGGTGTGCGAAAATGGCCTACCCAAAATAATGGGTATATGAGCATCCTCGGGCATGTCAAGTACAACAAAGTCGACGGAAAGAAGAACTTCCCTATTTGAACAGGAATGTCCTGTAAGACTCCTATTGGCTGGACCGCAGATCGGTCAGCCATCTGAACCGTCATATCTGTCACTGCGAACCTTGTTAATTTGAGCTTCCTAGCTAGACTCAAAGGCATGACGCTTATACTAGCTCCTAAGTCACATAATGCCTTCTCAATAGAGAAGGTACCTATATTGCAAGGAACAGAAAAGCTACTCAGGCCCTCTAGCTTATGGGGTGCAGTGTGAGACAAGTAAGAGCATGACTCTTTGGTTAATACGACAGTATGAACATGTTCAAGCGACTTTTTCTTAGACAGGAGTTGTTTCATGAATTTAGTGTATGCTGGCACTTGATTGACTAACTCAAGGAAGGGTACCTGTACATTCAAGCTACAAATAACTTTATCAAACTTACTGAAAGATACCTGTTCCTTTGTTGGCACTAGTCTCTCCGGATATGGGTTGTAAGAAGTACCTTAGCCCTCTCCTCTAAGTTGCGCATGCCGGCATCCGTGGACTTAGGCTGGAAGTCCACTGCTTTCTCCTTGTTAAAGCTCGAATCCTCCTCAGACCGTCTCAAATGTGAGCCATTAACCATCATCGGATCGAACTTCGGAATTGGGATGGACCCATCAGCACTCGGGTCTAGCCCTAACACTTTCGGAGTTGTCGTGCCCCGAAACAAATGGTCCCTCAAGTTATCGGGCATCGGAGGACGAACAATCTCGCTATCAGCAGTAATCTTGGTTGATCGACCACTATCCTCAGTCGATCGACCAAGGTGCACAGTTCCAGAAGCTGCTGTAACCCGCATATCAGTCGATCGATCGGGTGTATCAGTCGATCGACTGATATACCTGGTAGACGCCTTTTTCTTTGAATTTTTCGTTTCAGCTTTATTTTGACTCGGATTTGCCTCATTCTTTTCAACAGCATTCTCGACCATGGCAGGCCCCTCCAGGGTGGACCCACTCCTCAATGTGTAGATACCTCATTTCTGCACCTCCCGCAAACCACCCGGTGATGATTGGGCCGCATGTTTGATTCGCGGAACGATTTGTGACAGTTCGTAAGATTATCGTCAAGTGATTGCTCAAATATTAAATGTCAACCTCTTAGTTGTCATCTACGTCCCGATACGGTCGTTTTGGCAGTAATTAGAGTACATTCGGAGTCCGGGTCAAAAACCGTCTCCATTTTCTGATAACTGTTAAATCCCGAGTCGGAATGTTCTTGAATGTTCCGGATATTTCTATTCCATATTTCATAAATTCTATCTTTTGGCAAATAATATCCCGTAATATTCATAAGATAATCGAATTATTTCCGTCCTACCATAACTCAAACGCGAAATCTTTCTTCACGGAGAGAAACCTCACTGGGAATAGACGCAACGGCAGTCTTTGCGCCTCTTCCAAGAGACGCGATGGGCTGCGCCTCTTCCCAGGCCCTTCTTTGCATGTCTTACGTATCTTTTTTTCATATGTTTCCGAGATTCACTTCCAAAGAGTCTCCGAAACCCTATTCCTCCGTGTGATTAGTATAAATAGGAGCCTTCGTTCCTCATATTTCTCACGCGAGTGTCCGCCCTTCTCTTCTCCCTCTGCATTCTAGACTTTGTTCTTACTAATTGGCGCCTACGTGCTTGGACTTCCGACCACGTAAGCTCGGATCCTTCCGGTACCACCTCTCCGTTGCATGACCAACCAATTTGACCAACTACACTCAATCAACTTAAATTAATCAATCGTTTTCCTCTTACGAGGGCACTCTCTTTGCATTCGCGTCGAGCATTCACTAGTCGATATCTTAGTTCATCTCGTTTCGTCAACATGTAAGTCTGAGGGTGTAAATCTCTCTTTTATTTATTGTATTTTACTTGTCGTATCATCAATTGTAAGGTTTACGTCGAAAATACCGTTAAAATCGATTTCTAAAACCCTTTGTTAAAACCTGTTTTTGCGGATTTCCGAGATAACGATCGAGAAAGGACGCAAGAATCGCTAACGCGCCTCTTCGAAGGAGCGCGATTCTGCTGCGCCTCTTCGTGAGGCCGCCAGATTCTGCTTCCTTTCTTCTTCGTTTGTCCTCTCGTAATTCGTATTCAAATCTTTCTTTTGCTTGTTAAGTCATTAATTCTTCATCGTAGTATCATAATAATTCCACATGTATTATAATCATCATCATGTTCATGTTTTAATTGTCATAAATCCGACTTAAATCCCTTATAGTCCAATATTTGCGGGTTTTCGTCATAAAGTTCAATCCGGGTTGTAGGGATTCAATTTGTTCATATTGAGTTCCTGGAATTCGTCTTTGATATAGTTTTCATCTGTTCATTCACATGTTCGTCATTAATTTGTCATTAATTCATCATGTTTAGTTTGTTTCATTCACCGATGTCACTAATTAATCATTCAACCTTGTAAATAATCCGTTTGCATCCGTCTCATCCATGTTTATCGCTTTCATGACCATCATTGACATGTAATAAAAGTATTAATCACTTTCATCCGAGTAAATAATTTAATCGATCCATAAAATTACCAATTAACATTAACGATTTGCAGTTCCGGCTTCACGGCCAGAACTCACCCTTGGAAAGACGCAAGAATCAGCTGCTGCCTCTTCCAGAGGCGCGATCTATCTTTGCTTTGTTCGAGATGATTTACGTCCCTGAACTCCGTTTCTGCCTTGACCTAGTTTAATTAGTCCACGTATTAACTAACTAATATCCGTAATATCACGCTAATTCTTGTTCGTAATTTCATTCTTTTATTCTTTTTCTCAATCTATCCGTTTTAAAGGTATTTTCGACATAAATCGCCTATTCCAATGTAATTAATGTAATTTTCATTATTGTAATTTATGATTATTGTATTTCTTTTATCATTTGTATGTTTCCACATGTAAATCAACATTAAATTCCAACTTCGACCCAATTGTATGCTAATTACGTGTCAACCGACTTAGTTAATTCTCACATGCTAGGATTAAAACTTGGATGTTGCATTGCATGCATATAACCGACGATATATCAAGTACGAATAACTTCCCTAATCATTAGTAGAGGCCGCTATCGAGGCGGGCGGGATTAGGTGTTCGATCAAAAGAGCTTCCTAATACGTACGTACCCTCACCCCTTACTCCAGATCTCCGTGAGCACCCGTGTTCATTGGCATCCACGAGAGTCATTCTAGACATAGAATGCTAAGGGTAACGATTGCTTAGTGTTCATGTCACTACTTTGTGTCTTGACATGACACGAGGTATTCGAACGGTTCCAATTTCCCATAAAAATTGGTGGCGACTCCTTACAAAATACAAACGCTTGTTTTTCGACCTTCACCAAGCGCCCCCGTGGGCGGCCCGCTGTCCACAGGTTTGGCGACTCATTGGGGGGATAATACACTTACGTGTAGCAAGGGTGAAACTTGAACAAGGTTAGGGAATAAGTTTGTACAAGACAATTGTTTGTTTTCATAACTCGGTCTTCCTAGATCGTTTATTCGGCCTTCCTAGGCCCAACCCAACCCATTCGACCAATCGTCCCGTCTAAACGGTCCTAATTCTTATTTGGGCCTAAGGATGGATAGCGATTGACGTCATCCATACCATGATGCTTACTCTTGTTTGTATCAAGGGCCTTCACTACTTGAGGAAATGGACTAGGAATCGGCCTTACTCTTGTTTGGCACGAGCCTCTCCACAGACTTCGGGTTTGATGGTTCGGTATGGCAACCTACCCTTTAAACCAAAACCCTTCTAAATGCACTCAGCATCCCGTTATAATGCCTGTATAAATGTGTAAACCCTACGTGATCACCACTTCTAAACAAAACCATGACGAATTTTCAAAAAAATCAAAATCCTTATTTTCAAACAAGAATTTCGAAATAGGGCCTTCAATTAGCGCAAAATCCGGTCAAAACTCCGTCCGATTGTCGTGTCAAAATTCGGGCCACAAGCCCATTTCAAACCTCACTTCGAGTCCACTCCTACAACTACACTACAGTTGACTAGGACACACATTTTCAAAGACCTTGTCTTTCTTCAAAATCCACTCAACACAAGTGGCACACACCCACTTCACGAGTCAAAACTTTTCCTCTTTTAGCAAGTGTGATAGAATGGTCGATCGTGTTTTGATTTGTCGCCGATCTCTTATCCAGTTTCCAAGATGCCCGGATCAAGCGATGAAACAAACCTCCAGCAAATTCAAGAGAGTAATGATCGAATCCTAGCCGCGCTAGCCCAAATACAAATCACTCAAGAACAAACCTATGACCGCCTTGAACTTATCGAAGGCCGTATCTTTGATGTAGAGGGAAGGTTGCCTCCCCTTAAAGGTGAAGTACTACGTTTTTCCGATGACGAGTCTAAAGATGAGAATCCTATCATAGGAACAAGCTGCAGTAGAGAAGAGACTCCAATACCTAGAGGAGCAATTGATGTACCTTAAGGGGGATGACATTTATAGGGAAAACAATCGCAAATATGAAGCCGTCAATTCCAAATTGCCAACTAACTTTAGCATGACGGATATCCCTAAGTTTAAAGGACATGAGAACCCTTTGAACCACATCCGCGCCTTCAAGGATTACATGTCTATCAAAGGCATCAAACCCGAGATGTTCTTAAGGATCTTTCCTTCATCTCTTGACACCATTCCGAAGCAATGGTTCTACACTTTAGATCACAAAAAGGTCGCTACTTGGGAAGACGCCACAATCGAGTTCTCGAAACAATACGCGGATAATGCCGAGATCCAAGTCAACATGCGTACTCTAGAGGTTCTTACCCAAAATGACAAATAAGGATTCACCGACTTCCTAAGTAGGTGGAGGAAGACTAGTACTCAACTAGTTGAACGCCCGGATGAGGCTACTCTTGTGGAAAAGTTTGTGGATAATCTCAAGCCCATATATGCCAACCATTTGAGATATCAAAACATCAAGACTTTCAAGGACTTAACTGTACAAGGGACGCGAATTGAAGATGACATCCGTAAAGGACTCTTATCCAAAACGGTAGGTAGAGGATATCAAGGGTCCACAAGTCGTTCATACGGCTCTACTAGCAAGACCGACGAAGTCAACCTTCTCGAGCCATCCAAGAAAACTACTCCACCAAGGAAATTCACAAACCTTGGGGATACGTACTCCAACGCTCTAAAAAGGCTAATGAAACAAGGTAAACTCCAACCCATTGGACCTACTCCCGAACCCGAAAGGAAGTCCAAATTCAGGATGAAAATTCCTCCGTGAATACCATAGGGGCAAAGGGCACGACACAGAAAAATGCTACAAGTTGAAACACGTGCTTCAAGATATGATTGAAGATGGTCGACTTCCAATTCCACCAGGAGGTAAGCCCAACAACACTCAGAATCCTCTTGGAGTTCTAGTGATTACAAGTGATGAATCTACCTTGGATTGCTCACACCTCATTTCTCCCACCGAAAATGAAATTCATGCAATTGAGAAAGAAAGGCGCTACTCCACTATCTCCCCTACCATTTCCGACTTCATCACATGGGCAAGGAATGTAGATAGACAAGTGTGGGAACTAGAAGACATGGTAACGACCTTGCGCAATCCCAACGCAATACCTAAAGAACGCGTACCATTGATCTTCTCTCAAAATGCCACTATGCAAGAAGTAGTCACCGTGGTTGATAAACTAGTCGATCAAATCATACGACTAGAAAGTGACATCATGAGAATGAAGGAACTAGCTGCAGTCAATTGGGTTTGGGCCGATGATGATGAAAACGAATACCTCATTGAAAACTCCTTAGTCAAGGAAATAGTCCAAAATGGTGAAGACCAAGATGTGGATCACCTAACTCGTTCGGGTCGCCCATATCAAAGCACTACTCAAAACGGTCCAACCAACGTCATCACACCAAATGACAACGAAGATGACCCCACTGATCATTTGCTCAAGCAATTACAGAAGACCAAGGCTGATCTTTCGGTCGGCAACTAGTGGCAAGCTCATTTCCGCATCGCCAAGCTTTACTGCAAGCTTTGGCCAAATTGAATGTAGCACATAACTCCACTCCTGAAGATGTAGTCAACTTGGTCTTCCAAGAATCACCTAAGCTAAGTAATCCAGTTACTTTCTCGGATGAAGACTTGCCACCTTTTGGCGCTAGTCACAACCTTGCTCTATACATCACTGTCATTTGTCTAAAGAAAAATGTGCCAATGACCTTGGTAGACGATGGCTCCGCGGTCAACGTCATACCCCTCAAAACGGCATTCAAGCTAGGCATGAAAGAGTCGGATTGGACTCCCACCAATCAAGGTGTACGTGCATATGACGGTACACGACGAAAAGTGGTTGGACTTGCTAGCCTAACCATAGCCACGGGACCGATTGAACGAAAGGTTAACTTCCAAATAGTGGACATCGAAGCTTCATTCAACATACTTCTGGGAAGGCCTTGGATTCATGCTTCCAAAGCGGTAACATCCACCCTTCATCAAAAGATCAAGATTCCACTAAATGGCAAAGTTGTGACGATCACTTCGTCACCCATCAAGGCAATAATCGAAAAGCAATCAAACAATCAAGTCCTTGCAGATCCCATATACGAACTTGGGGGCTTCCAAAGTGTAAATGTCATAGAAAGTGAGTTGGCACCCTTATACTATAATCCCTACTCCAACTTGGTGGTCAACCACATACTCAAATCTCAGGGATACTTCCCTGGAATGCCTTTGAACCCAACTCGGAAAAATACCTTTGCACCATACAAGGAAGGCAACTCGACAAGGATACCACTTGGACTAAGGTACAAACCCACAAAAGAGGAAGTTCTCGAAATGCTCGCTCAAGTCCAAAATCGCAAGCACGTGGGAGTCCAAATGAGACCATATCTCCCCACTCTAAATGGGTACTTCGTTCAAGAAGGAAGTTCAGAACTCTTTCACGGATTTCCCGAACCTTGGCATTATCTTGAGAGGAAGTTAGCCGGAATCGAGATCTTTCACGATTGCTACTTCATTCCTCCCGAAACAGTTCCTACCGTCAAAACCCGTCAAGCACCTTGCTTAGACGAACAAGCCGTTAGCCTATTGTTTGGAGAAGATCGATTCATTAGGGCGCGCGAGATGAGATCATTACTATGATACTTCAGACGATCGCTTCAACCCCACCGCGTTGATCACGAAATCGACACAAAGCGGCGAAAGGATGGAGGAAATCTATCAAATGGACCAACAACCAAGGAAGACTCTTCAAGCTCACTCTTTTGGAGAAGGAGAGATGTTCAAAGGAGAACCGAGAAGACGACGAGTTCGAGTCGAGTCGGAGTCAGAGTCGGAGTCTAGAGAAGTCATTAGAGAGTCTACTTCTGTTGTCATCCCCACTCCCTTCGTTTCTCCTAGCTTAGCCTCGAGTAGTCACGGTAGTTCAGAAATGCCCCAACTCATGTTCCTTTGCCACCACCGACCATGGATCGGTTGGCTTCTTTGTTTCAACTTTACTCAAATCTTAATATGAATAAATCGGGTTACGCTTACTCTCTGTGTTCTTTCGAGTGCAATTCTGTTTATGATGATACTGAGGATGACCAAGACCCAGACTTGACCGAAATACCTCCCTACGTAGCCAAAGAAATATTATAAGAAGGGGAAGGGGGACCAGTAATAGAAGATACCGAACCCATCAACGTAGGAACCGAACTAGAACCCAAAGAACTTAGGATAGGGACTACCTTGAGCTCCACCGAAAGGGCCGATTTCATAGACCTCCTAAATGAATTCAAAGACGTTTTCGCTTGGTCCTACAAGGACATGCCGGGATCGACAGGGGATATCGCCGAACATAGGATTCCGATTAAGCCGGGTTTCAAACACAGTGAAACGAAAGCTTCGACGAATGAGAACAGAATGGGCTCTAAAGATTAAGGAAGAAGTTGATAAACAATTCAAAGCCGGGTTCATCAAAGTTTCCGAGTATTCTGACTGGGTAGCTAACATAGTACCCGTACCAAAAAAGGATGGGAGAATCCGTGTTTGTGTTGACTTTAGGGACTTAAACAAAGCGAGTCCAAAAGATGACTTTCCTCTACCTCACATTGACATATTGGTGGACAATACTGCAGACCACGCATTACTATCCTTCATGGATGGATATGCGGGTTATAACCAAATCAAGATGGCCATGGAAGATATGCACAAGACCGCATTCGTCACCCAATGGGGAACATATTGCTATACAGTAATGCCATTCGGATTGATCAACGCCGGAGCTACATACCAACGCACCGCAACTACACTCCTACATGACATGATGCACAAAGAAGTTGAGGTATATGTAGATGACATAATCGTCAAGTCCAAGGAAAGAGAGGGACATATTGCAAACCTTCGCAAATTCTTCGCAAGGCTACGAAAGTAAAACATGAGACTCAACCCCCAGAAATGCACATTTGGGGTAACATCCGGGAAACTCCGGGATACGTCGTCGATCAAAAGAGGTATAGAAATAGATCCTTCTAAAATCAAAGCTCTGATCGAAATGCCACAACCTCAAACAGAAAAAGAAGTCAGAGGATTCCTGGGAAAAGTACAGTACATAAGTCGATTCATATCGAAACTTACAATGATTTGTGAGCCTATCTTCAAGAAACTCAAGAAAACAGACCACACCATGTGGGATGACGATTGTCAAATGGCGTTTGACCGAATCAAGGAGATATTGGCTAAACCACCAGTGCTCATGCCGCCACAACAAGATCAACCTCTTGGTTTATATCTCACAAGAACGAAACCGCCATGGGTGCCATGTTGGCTCAAACTGTAGGAAGCGAAGAAAGAGCTATTTACTATATAAGTAAGAAGTTCCTGGAATATGAGTGCAAATACTCGCAACTCGAAAAGACATGCCTCGCTCTTGTGTGGGCAACGAAGAAGCTACGTCACTACATGCTTAGCTACTCCGTCAAAATATATTCCAAAATGGATCCAGTCAAATACCTCTTCGAAAACCCGTCCTCAACGGACGTCTTGCAAGGTGGACTCGATGCTCTCGAATTCGACCTCAAATATGTGCCACTAAAAGTCATAAAAGGTCGCGCTGTCGCCGAATTCTTCGCAGAAAATCCCATCAACGACGCACAAACCATAGATACTTGGTCATTTCCCGACGAGGATATACTTCAAACAGATGTAGACTCCTGGGATCTATACTTTGATGGAGCATCAAATTTAAGAGGATTCGGAATAGGAGTGTTGCTCATTTCTCCGAAGGTGAGCATACACCGATTTCTCATCAAACTCGACTTCGAGGTGACAAACAACGCTGCAGAGTATAAAGCTTGTCTCATTGGGCTACAAGCGGCAGTAAGCTTAGGCATCAAAAACCTCCGAGTACATAGGGACTCATCACTAATCATCAACCAAGTTACAGGATCTTGGAAAATCCGAAGTGAAAGCCTCGCACCCTATCGGGCTAGGATAGACCAAGTGGCTCAATTCTTTGATCACGTAACCTACTTACACCTACCTCGGGAGGAAAATCAATTTGCGACGCTCTTGCGAAACTTGCATCCTTGATAAATATGCCGGATCACATGATAGACATGCCCTTGTGTATCGAACGACCAGTCGAAACATGTCCACCAAATCACCAATGAAGAGGAAATCGCACAGAACCCCGGTTCCAAGCAATCCCGAATTTCAAGCTTAATGGTACCTATCCACCGGATATGGACAAAAGGGGACAACGTGCTATACGCCTATTAGCTTCCCAATACATCCTGATGCAAGGAGAGTTATACAAAAGAACACCTCTTGGTGTAGTCCTACGTTGCCTTGATCATTCACAGGCACGAAAGGTGATGGAAGAAGTCCACGACGGAGAATGCGGTCCCCACATGAGTGGGCCTATGACGGCAAAGAAAATCACACGTTTAGGGTATTATTGGACCACAATGGAATCCGATTGCATCAAATACGTGAGACATTGCCACAATTGCCAAATCTTCGGGAATGTACAACATGTCCCTCCTTCGTTGCTATACACGATGACATCTCCTTGGCCATTTTCCGCATGGGGAATTGACATAATCGGAAAGATAACCCCAGCCGGAACAGGAGGTCACTGTTTCATTCTAGTAGCAATTGACTACTTCACCAAATGGGTAGAAGCAGCTTCCTACACTGGTCTTACGGCTAAAAATGTGGCAAAATTCATACAAAACAACATCATCTGTCGATATGGTTGCCCACATGAGATCATTAGTGATAATGGGTCACACTTCCAAGCTGAAACCGAGCAATTGCTAGCCAAATATAAGATTAAGCATCACCACTCTTCGCCCTATAGACCACAGACTAACGGCGCGGTAGAAGCGGCAAACAAGAATGTTGTCACAATTCTCAAGAAAATGACTGACAACTACAGAGATTGGCCAAGCAAGATACCTTTTGCCCTATGGGGGTACCGTACATCAGTTAGGACGCCCACTGGAGCTACTCCTTTCTATTTGACCTACGGCATGGAGGCCGTACAACCAGTCGAACTAGAAATACCATCCTTGCGTATTCTACTCGAAAGCCAAATCCCTGAAGCCGATTGGAAGAAGGATAGATATGAAGAACTCATCCTCCTGGATGAACGTAGGCTACGCGCCTTACATAATGTCCAAACATATCAAGCACGTATCAAACGAGCTTTCAACAAAAGGGTTAGGCCAAGAAACATCAAAGAAGGAGACTTAGTACTCAAATCGGTTAGAGCTCTTTTACCTGTCGACCCAAGGGGAAAATTCAAACCTAATTGGGCCGGACCATATCTAGTCAAATCCATACTCCCAGGGGGTGCGGTTAGAATCACAGACCTAGATGGGAATGAGTTTTCAAACCCCACAAACCTTGACCAACTGAAACGATACTATGCCTAGAATAGGACCACACACGCGCCTCGCGTAAACCCATGTGTCGCTCCTGTGGCACTAAATAAACGGCCCCCGCCCACCAAATAAGCTAAGTGTCACTATGCTCTTGCATTTTGACAAATTTGTCATCCTCATATCATCAAATAAACTAATTTCGCACCTTGAGAACAAGCAAAAGCTCATGCTTAGTTTCTATGTTCATTACAAGCTCTTGCTTCGAACAATTATTCTTTTACATTTACTCGAACTACGCGCAAGGGTTTGATTTCGCTTTTTTAAGTGAATACGTAGGCAATCCTTCACAGGATTCAACCCATTATACCTAAAATGTAAATAGAAGGACATTTGCGTTGCATTTGAAATTCGACAAGAATAATAAAATAAAATCACAACGGTTTCATAACCATTCAACCTTTTTTATTCCATTCAATTTCTAAATAATAATAGTACGTTACATAATAAAAATAGAATAGGCTAGGATTCTAAAAATCCCTCCTTTTTTATGACAACAATAATAATAATCAAATAATAAATAAGGACTCGGGCTATTCCTCCATCTTCCCCTTGCCCTTGTCACTCTTGTCATATTTCTTGTCACGACCTCGAGCCGGGCGCTCTTGCACCACTTCAGACCTAATCACCAACGGTCTTTCTCGAGGCCCGACTCTTCCGTTCTTGCCAACCACCATTTCCGCAACAGGAGTAGTCTTTGATTTCTTCGAAGGGTGAATGACAAAACCGCTTCTTCTTCTCCCTCTGTCAGATGCTTCTCCTTCTCTTTCTCTCCCTCGCGCACCTTGTAGTCAACAGGTTCGCGTTTCCTTAGTCTCTCGCGCTCTTCCGAAGTCGCAGCCTTTCTCCACCTCAGATAGGAATCC
The DNA here is from genome assembly GCF_048544455.1 of Silene latifolia. Lineage (NCBI taxonomy): Eukaryota > Viridiplantae > Streptophyta > Magnoliopsida > Caryophyllales > Caryophyllaceae > Silene > Silene latifolia. The sequence continues at coordinate 28,354,331 of NC_133538.1, forward strand.
GACACCCACAAAGCATTGGCGGAGAAACTCAAGAACCACATGTTTCTTTGGGCCCATTTGATAGCCCACTCTCTTCGGCTCTCTGTAGTAAGCGCCATAGCAGTCTGCGGGACGGTGTCAAGCGTCGGGATCGTCGCTTTCAGCCAACTTGCCTCATCAATCTTTCCGGAAAGATGCATACCATGAACTCCAGTCCCGGAATGCGCACGGACCTAGTGGGATCCAAAGAAGACACTCCAGTGACGGACTTGAGGTGCCACCACGGTACAACCCACCTAATCAACGGGCCATCATCATTCTTCAGCTTGTTCTTCCAATAGTCACAGACCCGGGTGAAGTCCACCATGTACAACCGCGTCCTCATCGCAATCATACGGGAATGATAGGAAAGTGCATGAACTGGGGGCTCGAGCAGTCGGAGCCGTTCCATAAGCCAAACCTACCAAAAGCAGGTATTAGACACCAAACAACAACAAAAAAAAAAAATGAAAAAAAAAAAAGGAAAAAAAGGAATGATGTCTTTTACCTGCAAAATGACGGGACTCCCCAAGAACGGCAGATCGCGGTTGGATTTCCTATTATCCAAACCCAAGATGATCTCCCTAAGCATAAACAAGCTGGGCTCTGCGCACTCCATTTGCTCAATAAGACCCAAAAGACGGGGATCACCTCTCAAATCTTCATCAACGTGTCCTTGGAAGACATACACGTGCAAAAAAAAAGCCAAATGCCCTCCTCCTGGCAACATGGGAAACAGAGGGTCGGCCCCGTTAATGAATCGGTCTACCAAATCCAACATTCTCACACCTTTCGGGGTAACTAGGCGATCCACCTCAAGTCTGGTCGGTCAAGCAAGTCTCGAATTTGCTCTTATACCCTTGTGAAGTGGAAGGAATGGCGAGTAAATGTTCGGATCCCATCCACCAATAGCGACTATTTCTTCGGAAATGGGCAAATGTCACCTCCTGGGAACGCGAAAACATGATAATTCGGGTCCCAATGGTCAAGGCAAGCATCCAAGAACGGTTTTACAATCTTAATGAGTTTCAAACTCAACAAAGACCCAAGGTTATAAGCACCCATGTCGTGCTTCTCCACATTCGAAAACTCGTTGGTCCATTCCTTCAGACGGATCTCCATAGTATTCATGATGACAATTTTCTCTTGAAGATTTATTTCGAGAGTTTTATGTGAATAGACGAGGAAGAGACGGAAGAATTGTGTGAATTAACGCCTCGTCGACGCTTCTATTTATACTAATTCTTTGTTTCCAAAAATCCGCCGAACGGACCAACTTGGGAACAGGCGCAGCGCTCGCGCGCCTCTTTTTCAAAGGGACGCAGCTCATGCTGCGCCTCTTCCCAAGCTCACTTCGTGATTTCCGCGTTTGGATCTTTCCTAATTCTATAACGAATAATTTCCTATTCTTACGGGATTTTATTTTGGTAAATACGAGCAGTTTACCATGTTTCAAGTTTCCTATTTTCGCGGGCACGCATTTCGAGGCGACATCGACACCTTCGCCATTTCATGACACTCAAACTTTTTATTCTTAGGAAATAAATTTCATTTTTTTTTAGGAAGTAAATTTCATTTTCTTTTTGGGAAACAATTTCCTTTTGTTTTCATTTCAACATTTCATTTCTACACTTACAGATTTCTCTTTTTTCTTTTTTTTTTTAGGGGGTAACCCTCCCTACCGTCCGGTCATTTCCGACAAAATTTTTGCATTTTTGCATTTTTTCGTGCTCTTTCGGGTCTCATTTTGCGCTGGTCAAAGGCCATATGTATAAAATGTATGTTTTGCGTGATTTCTATGTAAATTTCGGCAGCACGACGACGTAAACCGTTATCTACCAAACCTGTTCAAGAATTAACCTGCAGATACAAGCAACACAACCCAGCAGCAAAGGCACTCGGGCCATCGTATATAAAAATGTACAAGCAAACTGGGGGCTTGCGCCCCGAACAAAGTCCAAAAGTCCAAGCAAACTGGGGGCTTGCGCCCCAAACAAAGTCCAAAAAGTTCAAAATCAGATGTCCAAATGGACAAAACTACACAAAACTACTGCTGGGCACCCTCTAACTCAGCAACCCTCGCCGTAAGAGCAGCAATCTCGGCATCCCGAAACTCGAGCTCCCTCAACAAGCGAGCTGTCTCCTCCCGAGACTGGGTCAACTCTCGCTCCGACTCACGGCCAGCCTATAAATAGAAGTAAATTGGCTCATGTCAATCAATTCAAACAAAACTGAAAATCAAAAATCAAAAGAAATCAAATGAGGTTCATACCTGACGACCTCGACCACCGACGAGTGCCTCGATGGCGGTAGCTCGTAGCCGGTTGGCCACCCTCCATAGTGCCACAAACCGAGATGGCGCGACCTGCATTTCAAAAGAAATTCTCAGTAAATTGAACAAGTTCAATCAAATGTGTTCTTACACGAAAGGTATATAAGGCCGGAGGCTCACCCTCGAATCGAGATCTTGCCGCCGTCTAGGCCAAGATCCGTCAACGGCTACGTCAAAGTCACGCAACTCGGAGATCGTCGTCCTCCCAGTCGCGTCAGTGTACTCGAGGGTCTCGGGGTACTCTGGGGGCTCGATGCCCGCCGCCTCGACCTCCTGCAAGGACAAATAATTCTCATTAATCGATGATCTTTCGTCGTAATTCTCAAAATCAAATCAAGGAAAAGTAAAGATACTCACCACTACTTTGGCGCAAGACGCCAACCTCCCGTAAAGGAACGCCGAGTAGTCCCCGCCGGGAGAAGAAGGTCGTCGCCACGGCACCAGCCAGGTCCGCCTCCTCTCGGCCTCGGTGGGCTCCCGAACATCGTCCTCGGAGGATCGACGGGAACCGTCAACGCGTCCCGAGAGCACCGACGAGCCAAACGCTCGCCCGGATACCACACAGACCCATCGACGTCCACAACAAGACTCGACTCGGGCTCCTAGGTCGAAGGACCTCGGCGACAAGAGGAGGCGCGCCCGGCGTACTCCGCCCAAGGCCTGGGCACCCACTGCGACAAGATAAGGCAAAGATCATTCCTATGATCAAGTGAAGGCAAAGGATAAGAAATATAAATGAATACGAGTGGGATACTCACGCCGCTTAGTGAAGGGCGTTCACGTCCCGCCGGTAGACATTGTGAGAAGAGCGCTTGCTCTTCGTCCTGCACATCACCCAATCCCTCACCACGGGATAGGCCTTCTCCAGCGGCTCCGTCCTCTTGGGCGCGAGACTCGGGAAGTAAGAGTACACCCACGCACGTAGAACGGAATAATCAATGACGATCTTTCGTGATTTAATAAAGAAAGGAATTTACCTTGGTCTAAAGGAAGGTTCATACCTCAACAGTAGTCCAGTCCGACGGCGCCGGAGAAGTCCCCTTCTCCATCAACTCCGGACGAACCATGGCCCTCATGAAGCGGATGAGGACCGCAAAACCAGCAGTGACCCAGTCCCAGCGTCCTAGGGAACTCAGGTCAGAAAGAAAGGGAAGAAGCTTCGTCGATAGCCTCTCGCCCTTGTCTCCGAGGTAAATCGAAGACAAGAACCACCAAAGCCACAGACGAGCCCTCTGCTCAGCTGTACAAGGAGGAGGAGCAGTCTCCCTCCCATCGATCGTCACCAGCGCCGGGGTCTTCCCCGCAAAGTAGTCTCGGACGTAGGTACTGGGTAGCAAACCCGGCAAGATCGCAACAGCCTTCGGCGACAAGTTCCAGCCGATCAATCTCCTCGCCTCGGCCGAATCCGCCCTCATACCAGTCTCCGGCCACACCATCTCCTCGGTCCCACACGGCAGACCAGAAATCATGCCGTAATCCTCCAAAGTGACTCCCACATCACCAAAAGGCAGGTGAAACGTGGAAGTCGTATCCCAGAATCGGTCCAAGAAAGCGCGGACTAGGCTAAGGTTAGCCCGCAACTTCCTCTTCACGATATCCCTCCAGACCTGAACCAGAGGACCAAACGCTCTACGCTCGATCATGGCCCTCTCCTCCGCCGACAGCCGCTCGTAGTGCTCCATCGCTGTCGTGTAACCCGAGAACGACCTGATGTTCCCGGCCTCCTATAATGATTTGAAACAAAGCTATCTTTAGTTTTGGCTGAAATTTGCAAGAAATTTGAACTAAAAGAATGAAAGAGGACAGGTAGTGAGTAGTGAATTCCTATTTACCGGGCTCTTCACCGTCCCGTAGGGACGGGTGACCCTCTGCAGCCCACACGAGGTGCCTACTCTCCCGTGTCTCGGCCCACGCAGAGCTCCCCTCGGTGGCGACCTCCTCGCCCGACGTTGGCCCGTCTCGGGATCTCCTCCTCCTCGACACCTCCTCCTCGTGAAACTCGGCGGCCATCATCACCGCGGTGAAGGCCTCGCTCTAAAGCCTCCTCAACAAGATCGACGTCTATCTCCATGGGAGTCCTCCCGGAAGTAGAAGCCTCATCACCTGCAACGTTAAAGTAAATTCAGGCCCCGTCACATGACGACAAGCCTTTGTTAAGGAGTTTTCGAGCCTTGAGCCACAAAACGCCCTTTCCATGCCATCTTTGGCCATATTCCCGCCAACCCAATCACTCATGTGATAAATTGGGTCAAGTCAAGTCCAAGTCAAAGCCTAGTTCCAGGTTCAAGTCGAAAATTCGGCAGCATTCCGCCATAACGGCGATTATGCCCTAGAAAGGTGTCCTGAAAAAGTTGTCACAAACCAAAATTTCGAGATGGTAGAAAGTTTACCCATCATCCAAGGATCCCAAATACCAAATTTCATCGCCAATGGGCATTCCTAAGGCTATTTTCGAAGCAATTTACGGTTCAGCTGTAAAACCGTCTCAAAATTCACTCAAGAGCTCAAAACTCGATGAAAATTCGAAGCAAATATATGGTTATGTTCCTAACATTGCCTACTATCCGTTTCTAACATCAATTTGGCATAGCAAATCCATTTGGGGGAAAAGCCCCAAATTTTCGATCAAAAGGGTCGAAAACCCTAGTTTTCGCGGCTCAAAATTCGACAAATGTAGATGATTAATGCAAGATTGGAACACATACCTCGATTAGTCATGTTTAATGCAAGCTTTTGGATCAAACCTCGACGGAAATGGTGAAGATTTGAGAGAGAAATTGCAAGAATTGTGTTTCGAAATAATGAAATACAATCCTTCTGAGTTCGCGTTTTTACGCAGAAATAGCCAAATTGGGGAAAAGACGCAGCAGGCGCTGCGCCTCTTCCAAGAGACGCAGCTCTTGCTGCGCCTCTTCCTTGTGTTCCCTCCATACGGATTTTCAAAAATTCGTTATGAGTTCGTTATTTGTGGACCCATCTTTGGTGCGCCTCTTCTTCAACGCTATTATATTCTTTTGGTCCGTTTCGATGACTTTCTTTCGTTCCGGCCCGCATTTTATCCAGCGCAGCAGTATTTTGCAGTATTGCTCAAGATCATTATATCCAGCGCAGTAGTATTTTGCAGTACTGCTCACTCAAGATTTCTCCCACGACGATCTAGATGTTCCTAGTCGTCAAAATATTCCCCAACAAGAGTTTGTTTGAGACCGACGCAAGCAGATTCAACCTCAAGTTTTGCCAGAGTTCGCTTGAGACTAACGCAAGTGGATTCCCCAAAGCTTTCTGCGACGTCCTGCTTTGCTTTCAATATTTCTTGTTTCCCATGAGAGTTCGACCAAAGTTCCCTGTGACCCCTAATGCCTTCAGACACCAAGTTATCTTCAGACCAAAGAGTTTTGCCGAAGCGTCTTCAGTCCCGCTTCACCCAGGGGTATCTCAGGTATGGTTTCTTCTTATGGCTGGCGAGCTTCCTTACGTAGTCTAATGGACTTTAAACGACCCTCCCCGATAGTCGACAAACTCTAAAATGTTCCCGACGACAGTCCTTGGTTCGACCCCTTGAGCCGCCTCGCGTCGCCATAGTCGTCAGGTTGTAATCTTCGATTGACCTGATGGCTATACTTTGACTTTCGCCTTGTCCAAGCCTCAGTCAAAGTGGGGGCTCTGTAGATACCTCATTTCTGCACCTCCCGCAAACCACCCGGTGATGATTGGGCCGCATGTTTGATTCGCGGAACGATTTGTGACAGTTCGTAAGATTATCGTCAAGTGATTGCTCAAATATTAAATGTCAACCTCTTAGTTGTCATCTACGTCCCGATACGGTCGTTTTGGCAGTAATTAGAGTACATTCGGAGTCCGGGTCAAAAACCGTCTCCATTTTCTGATAACTGTTAAATCCCGAGTCGGAATGTTCTGGAATGTTCCGGATATTTCTATTCCATATTTCATAAATTCTATCTTTTGGCAAATAATATCCCGTAATATTCATAAGATAATCGAATTATTTCCGTCCTACCATAACTCAAACGCGGAAATCTTTCTTCAAAGAGGAAACCTCTTGGGAATAGACGCAGCAGGTCTTTGCGCCTCTTCCAAGAGACGCAGATGGGTCTGCTGCGCCTCTTCCCAGGCCCTTCTTTGCATGTCTTACGTATCTTTTTTTCATATCTTTCCGAGATTCACTTCCAAAGAGTCTCCGAAACCCTATTCCTCCGTGTGATTAGTATAAATAGGAGCCTTCGTTCCTCATATTTCTCACGCGAGTGTCCGCCCTTCTCTTCTCCCTTTGCATTCTAGACTTTGTGCTTACTAATTGGCGCCTACGTGCTTGGACTTCCGACCACGTAAGCTCGGATCCTTCCGGTACCACCTCTCCGTTGCATGACCGACCAATTTGACCAACTACACTCAATCAACTTAAATTAATCAATCGTTTTCCTCTTACGAGGGCACTCTCTTTGCATTCGCGTCGAGCATTCACTAGTCGATATCTTAGTTCATCTCGTTTCGTCAACATGTAAGTCTGAGGGTGTAAATCTCTCTTTTATTTATTGTATTTTACTTGTCGTATCATCAATTGTAAGGTTTACGTCGAAAATACCGTTAAAATCGATTTCTAAAACCCTTTGTTAAAACTGTTTTTTGCGGATTTCCGATGATAACGATCGAGAAAGGACGCAGCAACTGCTGCGCATCTTCGAAGGAGCGCAGTTCCTGCTGCGCCTCTTCGTGAGGCTGCCGCAGTTCCTGCTTCCTTTCTTCTTCGTTTGTCCTCTGTAATTCGTATTCAAATCTTTCTTTTGCTTGTTCGTCTGTTAATTCTTCATCGTAGTATCATAATAATTCCACATGTATTATAATCATCATCATGTTCATGTTTTAATTGTCATAAATCCGACTTAAATCCCTTATAGTCCAATATTTGCGGGTTTTCGTCATTAAGTTCAATCCGGGTTGTAGGGATTCAATTTGTTCATATTGAGTTCCTGGAATTCGTCTTTGATATAGTTTTCATCTGTTCATTCACATGTTCGTCATTAATTTGTCATTAATTCATCATGTTTAGTTTGTTTCATTCACCGATGTCACTAATTAATCATTGAACCTTGTAAATAATCCGTTTGCATCCGTCTCATCCATGTTTATCGCTTTCATGACCATCATTGACATGTAATAAAAGTATTAATCACTTTCATCCGAGTAAATAATTTAATCGATCCATAAAATTACCAATTAACATTAACGATTTGCGATTCCGCCACGGCCAGAACTCACCCTTGAACAGACGGACAAGAATCGCTGCGACTCTTCCAGGTCGCATCTATCTTTGCGCTGTTCGAGATGATTTACGTCCCGAACTCCGTTTGCGCTTGACCTAGTTTAATTAGTCCACGTATTAACTAACTAATATCCGTAATATCACGCTAATTCTTGTTCGTAATTTCATTCTTTTATTCTTTTTCTCAATCTATCCGTTTTAAAGGTATTTTCGACATAAATCGCCTATTCCAATGTAATTAATGTAATTTTCATTATTGTAATTTATGATTATTGTATTTCTTTTATCATTTGTATGTTTTCACATGTAAATCAACATTAAATTCCAACTTCGACCCAATTGTATGCTAATTACGTGTCAACCGACTTAGTTAATTCTCACATGCTAGGATTAAAACTTGGATGTTGCATTGCATGCATATAACCGACGATATATCAAGTACGAATAACTTCCCTAATCATTAGTAGAGGCCGCTATCGAGGCGGGCGGGATTAGGTGTTCGATCAAAAGAGCTTCCTAATACGTACCCTCACCCCTTACTCCAGATCTCCGTGAGCACCCGTGTTCATTGGCATCCACGAGAGTCATTCTAGACATAGAATGCTAAGGGTAACGATTGCTTAGTGTTCATGTCACTACTTTGTGTCTTGACATGACACGAGGTATTCGAACGGTTCCAATTTCCCATAAAAATTGGTGGCGACTCCTTACAAAATGCAAACGCTTGTTTTTCGACCTTCACCAAGCGCCCCCGTGGGCGGCCCGCTGTCCACACAATGTGATGGCGTTCAAGGTCTCCTTTTGGTCGGTTTGAGTCGGTAAGTGTCCCGGAGCTCGAGAGGTACTCTTACTAGCCAATTGAGCAATTTGGCTCTCTAGTAGCTTCATCCCGGCCTCTCTTGCTTGGGACTCCTTCATCAACAAGTTCTTAAACTCAGCAAAATCAGAACTATGGGATTGTTGTTGCTGCTGCGGCACATAAGGAGGTTTTTGATATTGTTGTTGCTTTTGATGAGGGGGCACATAGGGTTGCTGCTGCGGAGGTGGAGTTTGATTTAGGACATTCTGGCTACTCCACCTCAGGTGGGGATGAACATTAGGCTCATAGTAAGTGTTTGTCTGCCTATAATGTTGAAATGCAGCACAAGACTCAAAGGGACTAGGGCAATTCTTCGAAACGTGTCCCTCAGCTCCGCACCTTTCACAGACGAAAGGACCGTCTGACACAACATTTACTTGATACATACCCCCCTTTGAAGCTCCTCCTAATTCATATTTGTCAAATCTCGCAGTGAGAGCTTCAAGTGCAGCTACAGAGGAAGATTCAACAGCTCTCCTTTGGTTCCCTCTGGAATTCCCATACTCAGCCTTGTGGGTGGCTAGATCGTCGATGATCTTCCACCCCTTGGTCTCTCCCAAGTTCTCAGCAAATCGGCCATTGGCTGCAGCATCCAAAATAGCCCTCTGATCGTCATACAACCCATTATAAAAATGATTGCACAAGCTCCATTTTTCGAAACCATGGTGCAGTATGGTTCGCACCAGTTTCTTAAATCGGACCTATGCCTCGTGGAAATTCTCATCCGGCCCTTTTTTGAAACTCGTGATTTGGGCTCTAATAGCAATCGTCTTTGAAGCAGAAAAGTACTTCTTGTAGAATGCCAATGCCAAGGAATTCCAGTCGGTGATCCCATGAGCGGCTCGGTCCAGATCTCTATACCACTCCCTTGCAGCATCACGAAGGGAGAAGATAAACATGGTCTCCTTGATCTGGTCTTGGGTCACACCGGTTGGTGGGGGTATGGAACAGCAGTAGTCAATAAACGTCTCCATATGCTTAGCTGCATCTTCATTTGCAGCTTCCCCGAACTGGTTTCTCTCCACCATATTAATGTATGAAGGCTTTGGTTCGAACTTCCTGGCATCTCCTGGTAATTCGAACCCCTTATATAAGTTTGCAGCTGTCGGCTCAGAATGGCTAGCTATACTCGCTTCCTCAGCCATGACTGGAATTTCTGGAGAAGTGACTGTCTCGGCTGAAGAGGTGGAAACGGGTGAAGACTGTGGGTCTTCCTCGAACAGCTCGTTCTCGTGATAGCTTGACAGAGTACTCAGCTCTTCCTCTGTCGGTAATACCCTTTGTGATCGTCTCAACTCGCGCAAAGATTTCTCTATCTCAGGATCGAATGGTACTAGTTCACCACCCTGTGACCTGCGCATAAGAAGAAACTACAAAAAGAATATAAGAAAAGTAAGGAACGGAAGTCCCTTAAACTAAAGAAAGACTAAATAAAAAACAACTAAAAATTAGAACAATTGCCTCCCCGGCAACGGCGCCAAAATTTGATACCCGTCGTTGTGAGTTCCAAAAATAAGATTTATAATTTCCTATTAAGACTAACCTAGGCTAGTGGTAACAGGGTCGAACCACAAGGAGGCAGACTTAATTTCTAGCTGTCTAATTATAGTCTAAGGTAACGAATGTGGGGTTGAGTTGAATTGGTCTATAGCTAAGAATAAATAAAGACAGTAAACTAAAAAGACGGCTTAAACAGATAAAGAAGGGGTACTAGGATGGTCGGTTCATTAAAGCTTCGGCGGCAGCATACTAAGTCGGTCTGAATCAAACACAAGTGAGGCGGGAAACAAGAGGTCCTCTCGGTCCACTCTTAACAAATAGCATCTTTCGATCTCGCTATAGGTCCCTAATATCACTAATACTGACTCTCGTCCTGAAAAGTGACTAACGGTCTAAACTATACCTATCTTTCGATCTCAGCACAGTTTATTCATCTTAATTGGTGGTCCAACAACTGTCCCTATCTTTCGATCTAATGGGTCAGTCATAAATTAAGCAACTAACTGGTCGCATGCATTCGATTCGTTAAATACAACATTAAAATCAATTAAAACGAAGGGTAACCTCACGAGGTCGATCGATCGACCAAGTCAATGTCATCGATCGATCGACACGCGAATCAGTCAATTTAATACTATGTCGCCTACGCCATAATTCGCCTACATCCTAGCACAAACTATTTAGCTACTTATCTTTGAAAGTGATAACAACAATAATACTAGGGCATAAAAGTATAGAATTCATAATTAAAGCGGTAGAACAAACAATTAACATGCAACAATAAGATGGTTTCGGGGAATCTAACTATCAATTCTACGCTAATAACGAAATAAAACGAACTGAAAGTAGAACAGGAAGAATACCGAAAATCACAGGAGAACAGTAACGGAATGATTAGAAGTATGAATAAAAATCCGATGCAATCAATATCCAAACCCTAACTATGATATTCTAAAATTCAATGTGAAACTTAGATAAAAACTTGATGTAAAAAAAACTGAATCCTAAACTGATGTTTCTAGGTTACGTTATATAGCAACTAACGTAGCTTTATTTCCTAAACCTAACATAACTTTGGGCTTCAAGATTCACGGTCTTTTAATTCTCGTCTGGAATAGCAATTGGGTCGATCGACTGGTCTTCAGTAAACAGTAGCTTCTGGAACCCGATGGTTGGTCGATCGACTGATGGCAGTGGTCGATCGACTGCTTGAGCTGCTATCGACTTCTATAAACTCGTGGACTTGTCTTTTGGGCCTTGAATTGCGCACCAAGCTCGTTCCTCGGGTGAATACTTCACGTCATATGCAATGCAGGATACTCGGGGGCGGATTTAGCTCGATTTCCGCTGGATTCTTCACATTTCTGCAATAATGTACAAAAATACGGAAGTAGACGGAAATAGGAGAAATGTAGCATAAACTACATGAATGAGCTCTGAAATGCGTGTAAAATGGGATGTAAAACATCATATAAAAAACACGCATCAAACTTCAAGAAGCAAAGTTGAATCTTATGAAGATTACTCTTTAATTCAATTGTTTTAGTCTTAAAACTTTCATTGAAGTGGTTGCGTTATTTTGGTCAATTACGAATTCTGACAAAACTAATTACCAAAACAATTTATCGCTTCAAGGTACTTAATTTAATTAAGTATATGAAAAACAATCCATTGTAAGTAGATGTGTTGGTCAAGAATCAAAAACCTGTTTGATAATGAATAACTTTAATCTATACTCTTTATAAGAGATCCTTAGCAATGGTTCATTTGAGGTTTTAGAAGCAAATTCATATTTGTCTTAAGTTACGATGTTTTAATGGAGATTTGAATAAAAATCGAAATGATATCGTATATGAATTGTAGTAAAGAAATAGAACAATATGATAACGGAATAGTGGAAAACTTTACATTTATCGTTTTATTAATACTTGTAAATAACAAGTAAAGCATTTACATAGTGACCTCTACCCAACTATGGTAAATGATTCCAAGATCCAAATTCATATTAACTTGGGCACGGTAGGGCCGATTCATCCCATATTAATATAACTCGGTGGATTAACACTTTAATCGATTCTACTTTTAGAACTCTTGGTCGATAAAATTACATTAACATTTATCTTTAGCCCGGAACACATGCGACTACGGTCACGAATACTTCCGTTGAGCTCAATCAAAATTTCGAATAAATGTGTCCATGATCCAAATCCACATCAACTTGGGAACGGTAGGGCCGATTCAACCCTTATCAACATGAATTCGGTGGATAAACATTTATCACCCACTTCCCCTACGTAACAAGGTTTGTACCCCGGTAGGGCCGAGTGCACTCCCTCGCGAAATAGGTTTTCATGGTTTCTACTCTTTGGTAAGGCTATATCTCAATTGATTGTTTTAGCGAGAGGTCATGTCAATTTATTATCTATCACGTTTTAAGTGAACTAAAGCGGTGAACTACGATAATTGTAATTGACACGGTCGATAAACTCGATGAAAGATGATGCATGTTTTAGTTATGGCGATTTAGCGATGCATGCGACATATAAATAAAATGCCAAGCATAAAAATAAATCCTAGTATGGCCTTCCTAAAATAGATAATCTAATTATCTATTACATATTCGGAAACCAACTCCATTGGTCCCTTGAACTTCGGTTGAGGCACGCATCTCGAGGTAACACCGTCTTTATGAATCGTCTTCCTTGAGTGACTCCATCTTCAAGGAACTCCGAAATAAATAAATTACATAACAAATTACATAATTTCTTATTATACACTTGTAACTAAAATAAAATAAATCTATTAAATTACAAAACGGTGATACGAGATCACAATAAATTACAACCGAATCGATATTCTCATACATTTCGGGAAATACCAATTAAAAACTAAGGCCATACTAAGTAAAAATTACATAATTCAAAAATTACATAAATAAAATTATGACAATCATAAATAAAATGCAGCATTAAAATATGTATGAACATGCCCAATTTTATGCTAAATCGCCTTTAATTAGCCAATATCGTATATTACTCGGTTTTTACGGATTTGCGTGATTCAATATTTTATAATCACAAAAATTACATAAATTCATATTTATGCACAAGTTAATTACCCTAACTTCTTAGGACTCAAAATTAGTCTCCACTAACTATTTGACCATAATTAATTCATATTTCCTAATATTGTTCATAAAAGGACTCAAAATTACAATAAAATGCTATAAACTTCAAATAAATCACTAAAAATTTCAAATAAATTCAAAATTTGAAATTTAAACTCATGAACATTCTGGAAAATTACCATGACACTCATAATGTTCAAAAACTTAGGTTAAAAATTTCGAAACTTATCGGAAAAATAATGTTGCGGTTTATCAGATATATCAATAAAAATCATAAAAACATGAGAAAAAATATATTCATCAACTTTTCAATTTTAGATCTGAAAAAGATAATAAAATGCAACATGTGACGTTTTTCCTTAGTCATGAAGTATGTTTTAGCAATTTTTTCACTAATTAAGTCACTATTTATGCTATTTTTCATCAAAAATCCATAAATCATGCATGAAGACTTCATTATAGCCTATTATTTTACACACGTCTTGTAAAATTGCATGTGACAACATACTAAATTTCTATGACCAGATCCGAAATATTTCTCATATTAACCTATTTTTCATCTAAATCCGATTTTTATCATGAAAAATCCATTTTTCGAGCACAAGAACTCATAAAATTATGAAAATTTACAGATCATCTAAAAATAATATATATGAAAACATGTCCAAAAATGACATTTTTATCATAAAAATCACATTTTAATACCAATATTATATAAAATGAACAATAAAATCCATAAATTAACCAAAATATCCTAAATACATTTTAGGATCATAAACTTTAACATGCAAAAATTAATTTTGTGATATATCATAATAACACAAATTATACAAGTTTTATATGTTAATCTTTACAACTCGGAAAAACTTTTAACCGATTTGCATGCAAACAACCATGGCTCTGATACCAATTGAAGGAAAAGTAGATCTAAATACTCAACATATTCATATATGTTTTATTTTAATTTGTCATAAAATTAAATGGTGGATCTTATGCATGCAAACATCAATATTTAAGAGAAGAAATCGGTTCCTTACATTGCATGTTTCGGATATTTGGACACTAGTAGGGTCACCTACCTTACTAGTTCTTGAGCTCTCCAAATGGAAGAATAAGGATTCAAATATAGAATCCCTCCCAAAAGCATATACCCAAGGAATCTCTTAATAACCAACATTATTTAGATCTAGTAATAATATTAGTTTTACTATAAAATTGACACAATATAAATTGTATTTTTACTCTTGAATATTTCGGTCAAGAGAGAGCTTTTGTGAGGTTATTATTTCTCTATAAATATCATAAGATGTAGAGAATAGTGATTTCTTACTCTAGAAATTTTTATTGTGTATCACAAAATGAATGAATGAAAACATAGAGAGGAAAAATGCTCTCTTTCTTTTGATATGGCCGAAAAAGAGAAGAGAGAAGGAGCCTTGGATAGGTAGCCCAATCCCTTTTATTTTTGCTCTTCTCAAAAGCATAGGTGTGCATGGTTACTCCTTAGGTATAACAATTGTGTTTTCCACTCAAGATAAAAACACAATGTATATCATATACTCCCTCCATTATTTCGGCATATTCAACATAAAATGGATAGTCCATTTTATTTTGTCATTTGTCAATTGTAACATTTGTAACATGTTACATGACATGTCACAATGTAATGTATTTTTAACTTATTAAAAATCAACATACTCATAAAATATGTCATTTACAAAATCGACTAGTAATTCGTAATTACTCGTACCAAAAATGTTTCCAAATTATAAATTACAACATTCTGTATTTATAATAATTTATTCATTCCGTTTCAATTGTTTCTGTAAACAATGATTTCATCTAAGTAATAAAACAATTCGATTACTTAGACCGTGTCTCATTTAATCATATTTACAATAAGATACGTAAATTATACTCACAAAATCATCCGTCAATTTTAAGCAATTTAATTAACTCGTATCGGTATACGATTAATTAAATAATCAATTAAAATTATTTCCCTATAGGTATGACCTAAGGGAATCAACTGATCACCACCGTCGCACGACAGTAATGTCAAACTCTAGTCAGCCAATCATTACCGATATGTGTGGACCAGTTGACTGTAAAATATTACATCCCACATGTATTCTTAAAATGAGATTTAATAATGATATTTAAATCATGTGATTGCACTATTGTTGAGGACACATTTCTCAACACAAAGATGATCCTTTTTTTAGCAAGCCACCAAGTATACTTACCCAACAGAGCCATATTCCAATTATTAGCATGTTTTAGTCCTAAATCACCTTCCTCTTTGCTAAGGCAACAAGTATCCCAACTGATGTTTGGAGTCCTCTTATACTCATCCCCTCCACTCCATAAATAGTTCCTAAAAATGGAATTAATTTTATTGATAATACCATTTGGAATAAAAAAAAATAGTTACCCAGTAGGAGTGGAGAGTGGAAAGGACAGACTGAACCAAAACCAGCCTACCAGCATAAGATAAGTGTCTGGATCCCCACCCTCTTATTCTGGCAACAATTCTATCCACCAGTTTCATACCTTCTGCTTTAGACAATTTTTTAGCAGAAATAGGCACTCCCAAGTACTTGAAAGGCAATTGACCTTTACGAAATCCAGATACTTGCAAAATATTATCCATAACAGAAGAGGACATACCATTAAAAAATATTTCAGACTTTGCTTTGTTCAAGGTCAAGCCTGAAGCATTTGAAAAAGTAGAGAAGCTCCTCAACAACCACATGATGGATGTCTCAGTACCCTTACAAAAAAGAAGTAAATCATCTGCAAAAAGCAAATGATTCAATCTGATATGACCACAGAGAGGATGAAATCTGAAGCCATCTTGTTGAGCAACCACCCCTAAAATCCTGGAAAGATATTCCATGCACAAAGTGAAGAGGAGAGGGGAGAGTTGGTCTCCTTGCCTCAGACCCCTTTTTCCAGGAAAAAAGCCAAAGGGGCTACCATTAACAGCCAAAGATTAAGATGGAGATGTCACACAAGCCATGACTAGGTAAACAAATTTCTTTGAAAACTTTAAGGCCTGAAACATTTGCTCAAGGAAGGACCACTCAACAGAGTCATAAGCTTTCCTCAAGTCAATTTTGATCATACATCTAGGAGAAGAGGATTATAAAGCCTCACTAAATCTTGGCAAATCAGCGCATTCTCAACAATATTCCTTCCTTTCATAAAACCCCCTTGACTCTCACTAACAATATCAGGTAAAACTTTATTAAGTCTACTACACAAGACCTTAGCAATGCTCTTATAAATAATGTTGCAGCAAGCTATAGGACGAAATTTCAAAACAGACTTAGGATTAGTAACTTTAGGGATAAGAGTGAGAGTAGTAGTATTAATTTGCTTCAGTAGTTTACCAGTTTTGAAGAAGTCTTGTATTGCAGCAATAATATCAGCTCCAACTACCTCCCATGAGTCTTTGTAGAACTGACTAGTGAAACCATCAGGCCTAGGATATTTCATGGAAGGAATGGAGAAAATACAAGATTGAATCTCATCAGCAGAAACAGGAGCCAATAGAATAGCATTATGATCCTCAGTAACAACTGGCCCAGTTCTAACAGTGGGGAAATGTACAGGTGTGGTGCTATGAGAATTCCCAAGAAGCTCCTTGTAGTAGGTTAAAAAAGCAGCCTCAATATCTTGAGAATTAGTGTACACAATATCATCAGTACCCCTCATAGACATCACCCTATTATGAGTCTGCCTAGCTTTAATCTGACCATGGAAAAAACTTGTATTCTCATCTCCCATCTTTAGCCAGTCAATTTTTGCTTTCTGACTAAGAAAGGAATGAAAAACTTTACATAAATGTCTGTAAGAATTAGCAGCCTCAGTCTCAGCTGCCAAAATAGTATGATCAGTAGGGCAATTATGCATCTGAATTTGCAAGTCATCCAAAATAGCTTTGGCAACCCCCACAGCTTTCTCCATATCAGCAAACTTGTTCCTATTCAGTAATCTCAAAGGTTTCTTCAATGCTCTAAGTTTGGTGACCACTTGAAACATTAAGGTACCAATCATAGGTTGATTCCAGACATCTTGCACCACATTCTTAAAAGAAGAATCCAAACTCCACATGTTATAGTACCTGAATTGAGGCCTCCTTTGTTCCTTGGTATGTCTTCTATAGCATACACAAGGGTTGTGATCAAACAGACCCTCGGGAAGAAAGTGAGCATAAGAATTACGGTACATGCTCATCCAGTCATCATTAACAAGAAACCTGTCTATCCTAGAAAAGCCCCTGGAAGCAGGATTTTGCTTGTTGTTCCAAGTGAAAAAGGCACCTTGACCTTTAATATCAGTAAGACCACAATATTGGACACATTCCCTAAAGTCAGCAATGTCATTCCAAGTAACATCTCTCTCAATCCTTTCATTATAGTATAAAACATTATTGAAATCCCCACAAACTCTCCAAGGTCCAAGATACAAATAATAAGTATTCTTCAACTGAGTCCACAAAGCGGATCTATGACTGTCATCATTGAATCCATACACCACAGAGAATAAAAAATTATCACCAGAAGAATTCTCAGCTACTCTAACAGTAATAATTTGAGCATCACTATAAAGAGTTGTAATGGTAAACACACTAGGATTCCAGATATTCCATACTCTTCCCCCAGAATGAAAAGCATTATTATTAATACCTTGCCAATTAGGAGCAACATTATTCAAAACAGAAAGAAAATCATGCCCCTTAATCTTAGTTTCTACTAAACCATAGAGACCAATATTATTCTGAAAAATGAATTTTTTAACATCCATTTGTTTATTGATCCCATTTATTCCCCTAACGTTCCAACTGCCTATATTATCCATTAATTGTTATCCCAGGTGGTTCCTCCAGTCCCCCTACCATTGCAGTATTACATGTCTTATCAGCTAGTGCTTCAGCATAAGATTTTGATGGAGAAAGATGAGTCTTTTATAACTGACGTTCTTGCCTGGAAACTTGTTGCAGCACTGAGACAGAAGGTATGGTTGAGGAGTCATGATGAATTGGCCCCCCAAATGGCACCTCTGTTGGCACACCAGAAACCTTGCTACCATCAGACTGACTAGCAGTAGGTCCGGTTGGTTTTGGTCTCCACACCTTCTGGACTGGCTTAGGCTTAGGCACCTCCACTTTCTTTTTCTTACACATTTCCTTAGTGTGTCCTATCCATTTACATGCTCCACAAATAGTTGGTTTCCATTCAAATTCTACCAGACAAGTAACTTCCTTACCCTTCTCATCTAAGAAGGTCAACTTATCAGGAAATTCATGTCCAACTTCTACTTCCACCAGAATACGAGCATAACCAAGTCTTGTCTTATCCTCAGTTAGGGCTGAGCAAAAAATCAGATTATCCGAACCGATCCGTTATCCGATCCGCATCCGACACGAAAAACCGGATACCCGATCCCAAAAAGACATTCGGATCGGATATCCGATCCGAAAATTTCGGATACGGATCGGATATCGGATATTAATATTTGGAAAATCGGATATCCGTATCCGATCCGAAAATTACCAATATACTTTTTTTTTGGATTTCTGAACTTTGGGCTTCGTTGGCCCATACCATACTTCTCCATTATTTCATATATAAGGTGAAATTTCCACTCCAACCCTAGAATATTCCTTCATTACAGCCGTCTCTTATTTTTTTTTACCTCACTTTTCTGATTCTCTCTCTCTCACTCTCCCATCAAATTATGCCAAGAAGTCAAGAACTCATATCTTATTTTCATCTTCACCAATTCAAATAATTATCTTCATCGTTTTTCGATTTTAGTCTTTATTTTGCTAATTTTGTGTGTGCCAAATCTATGCACGTCAACGTCTGTATTGGCAATGGACGGATCTACTGTGTATAAGATTCCTTCTTCACTCGAGTTTAGTTAACGGTGCATCTGAAATACTCAGATTACTAAGATTTTATGTCTTAACATTTCATTGTTAGATTTGTCCGTATCAAATTTTTATTAAGGTTCTTCTATTTGCTATTTTGGTGTATTATTGAAAATGATAATTGAACATGAGATCTGGTTTTAACTTGTTGGAGACATGATTCACACCCTAAACATCTTGATTTTGGAGAACCAAGGTCGAAAAGTTAAGCAAGGATGTCAAAAAGTTACACTAACACGCAAGAGTAAAGTCTTCGTTAAACCAAGCTCAAATTTCTAGTAATTCGTATCGGATATCGGATGTTTGGATATCCGATCCGTTATTTTCGGATCTTAAAATCGGATATCCGAAGTGATTCGGATCGGATATCGGATACTGAAAATTTGATTTTTCGGATTCAGATCGGATATCCGATCCATGCTCTGCCCTATCCTCAGTGGCTCAACCATTCTAATGAATTTCCCAATTAGTCCTGTCAAGTTTTCAAGGCTAGCCTTTCCCCAGAATTTAAGTGGCAACCCACAAAGACGCATCCAAATAGGAACAAATTTGACACGCTCTTTCAATAGGCTACATGACTCAGTCCAGGGTTTGACAACAAGAGGCTTGTTATCAAACATAGGAAAACCTTGCTGTAACACTAGCTTCTGACACTCTTTCGTAGGAAACCTAACTAGAAAAACTCCATTGGGTAAGAAAGAAATTTTATCAAATTTATAGACTCCCCACAACTTAGTAATGAAACCAGAAAGCAATTCCCCGGGAGGATTACCCCTAAGGACATAACAGACCACAGCAGTATCCCAAAACTTAATCTCATCATCCCCATCTTCCTGAGTAAGCTGTAACAAGGACTTAGAAGGAGAAGATACAGAAGACGAGCACTTTTGAGGAGAAGACCGCTTACCTGTCACCTTCGTCCAACCAACGCCATCATCCACCTGCTCAGGGACATCTTCATCTTCAACAACAATTTCCGAGAGATTAATTTCAGGAATACCCACAACTTCACTCATACTTTTTGTCCTCTTCGCATCCTCAGATTGAGGACAAACGGTGCCTTGAGACGATTCCGCAGGATCCATATCTAAGTTCAAATTAGAGCAATGAGAAAACGAAAGTCTAAGTTTAGCCCTAGATCGTATTGTATGTTTTTTGTTACTTCCTCTCATCGAGACCAAAGGTTACAGTTGCTTTATCACACTTGTCGAGGCACATTTTGTAACGTGCATATCTTTAGTTACACGTTATTAAAAATTATAAAAATTTGATATTCTTGTAGCATTCATGACGATAAATCAAACAAGATCTCACATGACTATATTTTGTCTTATAGATTAAGAATACTATCAAAGATTCCCTACGACCATAAATAGTGCCAAAAAGCAACTGTAACCTTTGGTCTGGATGGGAGGGAGTATTATTTTGGGATTTTTTGGTGATTTTTCTTGCCATTGTGCAATCAAAATCTTAAAGAGAAGGCGGAGAAACCTCTCTCTAAAATCCCCATTTCTTTAATTTGGCAAAACATTGAATCTACAAAAGGTTGGTTGACAATTAAGCCATTCCTAAATGGAATTTTCAGGATTCGTATGATTGTTTTTTTTGTGCATTGGATCATTAATCTGATGCTTTGGTCTTTAAACTACAAACAGGTTTTTTAACACTAGCTCTGTTCTTGATCTTACAGTTGTGGGTTTAGATACGATTGAAGGAGATTCGCTTGCTCATGGTCAGCCAGCTTAGTACTTTGTCTTGTTCTAAACCAAACCTCGAGTTAGGCGACACTGTATATTTGCTAGGGCATGCCCAGAAAAAGGAGCTGACAATGGGTGAAGGTAAACTGGTTATAGCCACTGATAATCTCACTAAACTGTCTACAAAAGGCTTTATTTGGAGCCCGGGATCAGCAAGATTCGATTCCCATGGAAATCTTGAATTTATGATCTCCGATGAAAATTGCCACGTCACCAAACACTAAATCGCCCTCAATTTCTTCATCCTCGTCAATTTCAAAATGAAGTAGAAGGTGGATAATAGAAATATAGAATGCCAGTTTAGCTAAATGTCACTAAGTGTTCCTGGCAAATGTTCGATGTGCTATAAGTACTTGTAGCCTTTTTGAAGTTGATTTGAGTATCTTCCTGAAAATAAAGTGACTTGTATTTTGGAGTATTAGGAATCCTCTGAAAACTTAGAAGCATTATATTCGCGTTTTGTCTGGCCTAAATATATTTATGGCCATGCCTGATTTATCTCTTCAGTTGTTGAAGAAACGGTATGTCTTAATGTGTTTGGTATCCTCAAGCATGTATCTTACCACCTGGTTGAATTCAACTGTGTTATGTGTTATTCTATTGTTACTCTAATGTCACTATTATTCCATTGTTACTCTATTATTATTTCATTGTTAACATGTGTTATTACATTTACACTATTATTCTTTAGTCACTTTATTCTATTACATTTACATGAATGGAAAAACATTAAAATAGCATAGGAGTAACACGGAATAACAATGGGAAATATTAGAATCACAAGAGTAACACGGAATAATATTATAATAACATAACATTAACACGGAATAAAATTGAACGGGTAACATTAAAATAACATAAGAGTAACACGGAATAGCAACTGGGTAACCTTAGAATAACATAAGAATAACACCACAATAACACTACAATAACGGTACAATAATATCACAGTAACACTACAATAACACTATTATAACACTAGATATTTGTCAATATTGTCAAACCTATTAGCCCAATTGGAAGAGCGTGTTCGATGCACAAAATATGAGTTCAACTCCCATATACTCCATCCTATTCTAAATAAACTTCTCTATTTTCATTTTCGACTATTCACAATAATTTCCCTAATTTTATTTTTGGTAAATGTTTGTGTGGTCCAAATTTAATTGTATGGTGAGGTTGTGTGTTTGCGTAGTCCAAATTTAATTGTATGGTGGGGTAGTGTGTTTTCTTAAATTTTGTGTATAAGGGAAACGGGGAAGTTTATTTAGAATAGGAGGGAGTACGTTATAATATAATCTAGGTTTATTTGCCAAGTTTCTCACCTGTGTTACCCTAGTGTTATTGTAAGGTTACACGGGTGTTATTATAATGTTATTGTGGTGTTACTCTATTGTTAATGTAGTGTTATTGTGGTGTTACTATAGTGTTACTTAATTGCTAAATTTCTCACTTGTGTTATCCTAATGTTATTTTAGTGTTACTCTGGTGTTATTGTAGTGTTATTATTGTGTTACTTTATTGTTATCGTTACTCTATTGTTAATGTAGTGTTATTGTGGTGTTACTATAGTGTTACTCAATTGTTAAGTTCCCACCTATGTTAGCCTAGTGTTATTGTAGTGTTACTCTTGTGTTATTGTGGTATTACTCTATTGTTAATGTAACGTTATTGTGGTGTTACTATAGTGTTACTCAATTGCTAACTTTATCACCTATGTTAGCCTAGTGTTATTGTAGTGTTACTCGTGTTATTGTAACACTTTATCACATGCGTTAGCCTAGTGTTATTGCAGTATTATTCTTGTGTTATTGTAGTGTTACTCTGTTGTTATTGCTATTTTGTCACCTATGTTATCCCAATGTCATTCTAATGTTATTGTAGTGTTATTGTGGTGTTACTCTATTGTTGAAGGAGTGGTGTTACAATTCATGGAATATACAACCAGTTGTATATGTTGTACGGTGTAGAATCCGAGCTTTGTGATTAAGTATCCGACCTTTATGTTAAAGAATATGAGCTTTATTAGAAAGCATTGAGCTCATCCATTTACACATTAAAAACATGAACTTTGATTTAGCTCAAAAAAAAATATATAAGCTCGAATTCTTATACGTTAATTGTACAAAGCTTATGGTACAACTGGATGTATAATCCTATTTGTGGTGTTATTGTGGTGTTAGTCTTGTATTATTAGCTCTTTATTTTAATTATACAAAACACAAGTTAACCAACACACCCTCCTACATTCGGTTTTTCCCATTCACTTGAGATAGGAATCAAAACTCTCGACATGTTAATGGATGAACCCACCCTTAATCCTCTTTATATAAAAACAAAAATAACAGAACCTAGCATGTTCCAAATTTGACCGATTATTCAATTCAAATTTTCAAATCGTATAACTGATTATAAATATAGCATCCTTACACTTCTACAGTAACCCGTTTCATTAAGAAAATTTACCGGATTATTCCATTCAAATACTCACTTTGGTTGATACCTCTTTCATGGTTTAAATTGATATTCGTAATTACTCAACGAAGGTTAACAAAAGATGCCTTAATAGGCAACCCAACAATTTTAGAGTACATTAGGACATTGTCTTTTTCATGGGATTTACATAGGTTTGAAGCTCATCAAAATGACAGCCCAATTCAACACAGGCAGCAGTAAAATAATCCACCAAGAATGGCTGGATGTCGGACAATGCCGAACTATTATCCACCTCCACCTCCACCTGTTGCTGCCGCACCACCAAGGCAGTCACTGAGATAGCCACCCAGCCAGACCTTCAGTAAAACGGCCTCCAACACCTCTGCCACCTTACATAAACAAAAGTGCCAGAAACTGAAGAAGACAAGAATAGTCACCATTGCTGCGCCAATTATATAACCTAAGAATATATAACAAATGATTGAAATGGAGAGAGTATAAACGAGACAAATGCCCCAAACCGAATAAAAATAGACTCCCCACTTGAACTAGAAATCCGGTTAGAATCTAAAACTCGACGTAATTAAACGAAACCCCGTAAACTTGAAGGAACTTAGGAACATATATACAAAATAAAAATGGAAGGTGAGAGAGAGAGGGAGAGATACATTTTCACTAGCAAGCTTGATGCAATTACGAAACAAGTCGATAATCTGTTAATCATCAAGTGAAGGGGAAGTGGAAGCAGAAAGTCTTCGAAAGTTACATCGAGGACTTTACGACGGATAGTGATGGCCCGTACTTAGCTACATTGACACGCCTAAAATGTCGCACTAAAAGACGGCCAAATTAACAATTTATATACCACTAAACACACTAATTAGCATTAATTATAAACTAGTAAAATAGCAAGCAAGGGATCGAACCCAAGAGAAGATGGGTTTTGCGATAGTGAAATTAAAAGAGTAATTAGAACAATTGTAAAGAAGTAACAACAATTAAGTAAAAAGGGGGGTTTTTGGTTTGGTTTTAATTGTAACAAAAGCAAGGCAAATTCAAACAAGAGTGCAAAGCAAGTAAACAATCAAGAGTTTAAGACGGAAATTAATCAATATTAGAAAAGACTTAACCCGACTCAAAGTTTGGCACTTTAGTTGACAAAACCCCTCAATCAATCCTTCAATTATATATTATCACCCTATTGTGAAGATAAATCTTCTAAATCTCCTTAATAATGGCCAAATGACAAGGAAATCACACTTAATCAAATAACCCAACTTATCAATTCTACCAAGTAGAAATCACATACATTGGACAAATTAACAAGAAGACATGAGCACAAGAGATTCAATAGGGGTAATTAGACACAATGAAATCACAATTAATGCCTAATTACAAGTTAATCCTTTACTTGCTAGTTAAGCCAAGAAGAAATCACATTCATTAGCATAATAACAAGGTATTGCAAAGATGAGATTACAAGGAAATCACACTTAATAATCCCAACAACAATAAATTAAGGAACTTGATTAATTAAGCAATAAGGAAATCACACTTAATTACTCAATATAAACAAGGATTCCAAAATTCAAACAATAAACACAAAAGGATTAACAATGATAATTAAAATTAAGGAAGGATTAAAGGATCTTACAACCAAAGATTAAGCCTTGAGTCGGATTAAGATAGGAGATTAGTTCTCCATAATTAGATCTAATACCCAATTCAAAAGATGAAAATATTCCCAAATTACAACCTTGATTAATTAAAGTGAACAAAAGATGCTTAACCTAATTGCAAACTTCCTATTTATAACCCCCGAAACCTAGTAATCAATGGGCTTAATAAAGGGGAAGGCCCGTAATAAAAAATGGAAACAAAAGCTATCAAACCCAGATTTTTCGCACCGTGCGAGTTCTGGGTCTGGAAAACTCGCACGGTGCGAGTTTGCTCCTGGAGTCCGTCTTCCTTTCGTTCTTCCTTTGATCCTTTGGAAGGCTTTCTTGGTGCATTTCTTCAAGCTTGTTCTTGGCTCTTCCTTGGACATTTCTCTCGATCTTTCGACTTCCTAATCTTCACTTGAAATTAGGCTAAATGGTGAAACATATGGAATTGGCTAAATAACGTCAAAAACGTCACAAACCGCTACCAAATGCTACCAAATGAGCTCAAAATGATGCCAAAATGTTGTAGAAATAGGAGCTCATCAAACACCCCACACTTAGCCCTTTGCTCGTCCCGAGCAAACTAGAATAAAACTAATCACCACCTAGGCCAAGAAGTATGGGCACTCCTAATCCCCTCTCTTCACCTCACTTCTTCCTTCTTATGTCGTCCCTCAACTAAGCTCATGGTCACTTTCCTTCATAGCTCCAATAAGTGAGTGAGTGACCCAAATTCCACCAATTCGAACCTCTCTTCTCTCACTCCCCCTCCTTATGTCATCCCTCTTCTAAGATGATCCTAAGTCCACCAATTCATCCATTCATCCTTCCCAAAACTCAACACTACCTCCTTATTACTCCCCTTTATCACTCCACTTGGTAATACAAGGCTACCATGGTCACTAAAGCCCCTCCTATCTATCAATTTGGTAACCTCAAACACCTCCATTCTTCAACAATTCACAACAACTCAACAACTCATCAATCAAACACAACTTTCCAACAAAGTATAATACAAGTCAACACAATCCCATGCTTCAAGTATGCCAAGCACTAGTAACAAAGTAAGCTTCCAAATCCCCCTCCTAGTCTTGGCATATCACTATCCTACCCTTCCGGCCTTCTTTGACACCTCCACTTATGTCACCAACACCATGTAGGAAGTAGTAAAAATATGTGACAAGACTTGAGAGTTTCAATCATTTTTCATTTTGCCTAAATTTCTCATTTTGCCTAAACCGCCCGCCCTTGCGGGTTTTCGGTTTAGCATTTTCCTCACTTCTACTCTCGTGGCTCGCACTCATTTTTTCATTTTGCCCGGAGTGCCCTTTTGGGTTTTCAATCCGACCTCGGCCACTTTCCCATTTTTGCCTAGGATGCCCTTTCGGGTTTTCATCCTAGCCGTTTTTTTTTTTTTTTTTTTTTTTTTTTTTTTTTTTAAATGAAGTATAATGCATGGAATTGAATATATAACAATATATACATGATACCAATTCATGCCCACCCCACACTTAAATCTTCACTTTGTCCCCAAAGTGTGAGATGAACACCCTAAACTCACTCAAGAGTGTGAGCTTAAGGCACCTCCAAAGTCCGGAGGTCCTCCTCTTCTTCTTGTTTCTCTTCTTCTTCTCATCCTAGCCCTTTCGGCTTTTGTTTCCTCAACCCTAGCCTCATCATACCCTTGATATTGGGTGGGGAATTGTTGCATGAATTGAGTATTCATCGCGGCCACCATATCAAAAGTTGCGTTTGAAGTATAACACATCTCTTCCAAATCTTCTTGATAATGGTGGTAGTGGTTTTCGGTGATTCCCCACCGAGCATTCTCCGTTAGTTGCATTTGGGAGAGGGTAGATTCAATGTTTGAGACACGGTTGGTGATGTTGGTTTGCCATGATTGGAAGGCCGGGTAGTTGAATTGAGGGTCCGAAAAAGGATATTATGGTTGTTGTTGTGGCATTTGGGGAGGAGTGAAATGTGGCTCATCAAAGGGGGCATTAGGCATGGGTTCATCAAATGGTGCATCATTATGAGGCATGTCACCAAAAGTCAAAGCCCCCCCCACTTGCGGTTGCTCTCCTCCCTCATCCTCTTCCGGCTCAACTACTTGGGCTCTATCAACCCAAAGGTACACAAAGGCATCGTCGGGAGGCATGTAAAAATCTTGTGCACTCCCCCAACCCAAGGGTGGTGAGTCGGAGGGACGGGGTAGATACATGTAATGCTTGGAGTTTTGCCCACCCATGCACCAAATGACCAAGGGGGCGGTCTTGTCAACCACCTCAATCATTTTTGAGTACTTCAAGTAATGGAGGTCTATGCGACCACTACCCTCAAGTTCGAAAGCATCGGGTGGAATTGGTACACCCGTCTTTTGCACAATTAATTCGATCATGCCCCCAATAAAAATGGTTCCTTTGGGGTTCTTTTGTAGTTCAAGGCACCCACTCACAAATAAGTCCACCCAATCCGCACTTCCTCCTTCCGGTCATTGACCAAAGACATTGAATTTGTTGGTATTGCATTTTGGTTGGTTCGGTCATGACCAAGAAATTTGTATTTATATGACGGCTTAGGAGGCGTAAGACCGGGTTGGGGATGGTGGTATTCTTTGAGTTCCCATGACGCACATCTCCTGTAATATCGTTCCAAAAAGCACTCATTAACTTTTTATCAAGATTTTCCTTGACGGGGGCTTTGGTGATATGGAGGGCTTCTCGAACCTCATCATAAGTCATGGTATGGACAAGGCGACAAGCCCGGAATTTGATCCCTGGGACCTTGTCCCTACCCACTTTCACTTTTTCCAACGACGAAAAAAAATTCAAGAGTAACACCCCTCCGGGTGTATGCGGCCATGTGAGTGTAGGCCTCAAGGCCAACCTTTTCCAATAACATTCGGGTCAAGTCAAGCATTCCCAATTTAGAGAGGACATTTTGGTCCAAGAATTTGGTTTGCACAATGGTTGACACCGAAGCAAATTTCCTCCAATTCGTGAGGGCCTTGTCTCGGAGGCCCTCCTTACCCGAATACTCCTTTTCAACATAATCCGCGGCTCCCTTGGATCCTTTTGAGGAGGAAGCCGCAGTTTCTTTGCCTTTTCCCATTGAGAACAATTAGCTTATCAGAAAACACACTTTTTGAAGAAAGTTTTGGGTGAGGCAAATGATCAAACACCTAATATGCACTACAAAAATTGTTGTGCTAATTAGTTATTTGCTAGAGTAGAAACACCTCACTAGTTAAAGGGTTGTTTAAGAACGATTTCAACACAATAAAACAACTAAATCTCGAATTTGAGGCACTCAAATTCGAATTTTAGCAAGCAATGAATGACAAGGAGAAGAATAAAGTGTTATACCTCCCTTTGATCCTTGTTTGTGTCGTGTGGTGAAGAATGCTACCCACGAATGCTCAAATTCGTCCCTTTAATCCAACTTGCAACCCAAAACCTTCAATTTCTTCAATTTCTTCAATTCGTTCAAACCCTAGGTCGAGTTGGTGATGGTTTTTTCGGATTTGCTGCAATTCACCTTACCCAAATTGATGTTGGGGGATAAAAGTTGATTAAACTTGAAGGTGAATGCTTGATTTGGGTGATTTTAGAAAGATTTTGATGGTTGATTTTAGGGGTTTAGGGTTATGGATGAAGAGAGAGGTAGAATGTTTAAGAGAATTGGGGAAGAAAAATGCTAAGTGTCGATGAAATTGGGGCTGAAATTCGCAGATTCTCAGAAACTCGCACGGTGCGAGTTATGCCCTCAGAAAAGTCGCACCGTGCGACTTTGCTGCTGGATGTTGATTTTTTGTTGCTTAATTCTTCACTTTAGCTAATTCTTTTACCCATCATTCTTCCTTCCTTTCTTCACATATGCCCTTGAGTTGATATCCTATCACTAAAACACACATTAAAACATCCTAACATGCCAAAAACATTAATGAAAATGCAAATGATTAAATTTATTATGCAAGAAGTAAAGGATGCAATGAATTTAAACATGCAAAATGCAATATAAACAATGCAATGTGGAATTTAAATATGCAACGGAAAGAAATATTTACAAACTTTTGCCGTTTATTTAACGTCGATGGCTTGACAAAGTTGCACTTTCATCAATTTGAGTAGATTGGATCAACAAGATGGAGTGTTTCCACTTCACCCACTTCAATTCCTTCATGATAATGCTTTAGCCTTTGCCCATTCACTTTCAAAACTTTCCCGGTCTTCAAACACTTGATTTCTATTGCTCCATGTTGAAAAACTTTCACCACTTCATATGGTCCCATCCATCGAGACCGCAATTTCCCGGAGAAAAGTCTAAGCCTATTTTGAAAAAGCAAGACTTTCTCTCCCAATTGAAAAACTCTTCTTGAAATCATATTATCATGCCATGCCCTTGTCCTAGCCTTATAGATTGATGCATTCTCATAAGCCTCATTCCTAATCTCTTCCAATTCATGAAGTTGAAGCTTCCTATGGAGTCCCGCTTCATCCAATTGCAAATTGAAGGATTTAACCGCCCAATAGGCCCTATGTTCAATCTCCACGGGTAGATGACATGGCTTCCCAAAAAGTAGTCGGTATGGTGACATCCCAATCGGTGTCTTGTAAGCCGTGTGGTAGGCCCACAAGGCATCATCCAATCTCGAGCTCCAATCCTTGCGATCGGGATTTACCGTTTTCTCAAGGATGGCCTTAATCTACATATTGGAAACCTCGGCTTGGCCGTTGGTTTGAGGGTGATAGGCCATAGATACCTTGTGAATCACCCCATACTTTTTGAGAAGGGCACCAATAGCTTTGTTACAAAAATGCGTGCCGCGGTCACTAATCAATGCTTTGGGAAACCCAAACCGAGAGAAAATATTAGTCTTGAGGAACTCTCCAACCACCTTGGCATCGTCGGTCTTAGTGGCCTTGGCCTCCACCCATTTAGAGACATAATCCACCGCCAAGAGTATGTAGATGTTGCCATAAGATGCGGGAAATGGCCACATAAAGTCAATACCCCACACATCAAAGATTTCGCAATAGAATATCGGGGTTTGGGGCATTTCTCCTTTCCTTGAGATATTGCCAAGTCTTTGGCATCTATCACAAGTCTTGACTATGGCATGGGCATCACGGAAGAGTGTGGGCCAAAAGAAACCGCTTTCCAACACCTTTCTAGCCGTTTTCTTGGCTCCAAAATGACCCCCACAAGCATACTCGTGGCTAAACCGAAGAATTGACATGATTTCGGTGTCCGGCACACACCTCCTTATCACTTGATCGGCACAAAATTTCCACAAATAAGGATCATCCCACACATAGTACTTGGAATCACTCTTGATTTTGTCTCTTTGATTTCGAGTCAAACCCGGTGGAAATTTGCCCAAGACCAAGTAATTCACGATATGTGCATACCAAGGTTCGATAGACATCAAGGCAAGAAGGGCTTAATCCGGGAAGGTCTCCTTTATTGAACTTTGTGGTACTAAGGAGTCTTCTTGGATGATTCTACTAAGATGATCCGCCACCGTGTTGGTGGAGCCTTTCTTGTCCTTGAGTTCAACGTCAAACTCACTCAAGAGTAGTACCCATCTCATCAAACGGGGCTTGGATTCTTTCTTAGAGACAAGGTGCCTCAAGGCGGCATGATCCGTGAAGATGATGACTTTGGCTCCAAGGATATAAGATCGGAATTTCTCTAAGGCAAACACCATCGCAAGAAATTCTTTCTCGGTATTTGTATAGTTCCTTTGAGCCTCATTCATCATTGTCGATGCATATTGAATAACATGAGGTGCTCTTCTTACCCTTTGGCCAAGTACCGCGCCAAGGGCATAATTGCTTGCATCCGACATTATCTCAAACGGTTCATTCCAATTGGGAGGTTGAATTATAGGTGCCGAAATAAGCTTCTCCTTGAGCATATCAAAAGCTCCCTTGCATTCTTCACTCATGACAAATTCACAATCCTTTTGAAGTAGCTTGCATAGAGGAGCGGCAATCTTGGAGAAATCCTTAATGAAACGCCGGTAGAACCCGGCATGACCTAGGAAAGACCTCACTTCACGCACATTAGTAGGATAAGGCAAGGTGCGAATGGTATCGACCTTTGCCTTATCAACCTCAATCCCCCTAGAGGAGATCACATGTCCCAAAACTATTCCTTCATCAACCATGAAATGACATTTATCATGGTTGAGAACGAGGTTGGTATCAATACATCTCTTCAAGACCCAAGTAAGATGACTCAAACAATCCTCAAAAGATTGGCCATGGACGGTGAAATTGTCCATGAATACCTCAATAAAGTCCTCAACATGATCCGAAAAGATACTCATCATACACCTTTGGAACGTCCCCGGAGCATTGCAAAGACCAAAAGGCATCTTTCTATAGGCGAACGTTCCAAAGGGACATGTAAAAGTTGTTTTTGTTTGGTCCTCGGGTGCGATTGGGATTTGAAAATACCCCGAGTAGCCATCCAAAAAGCAATAAAAAGCCTTTCCCGCTAACCTCTCCAACATTTGATCCATGAAGGGAAGCGGGGAATGATCTTTTCGGGTCACGGCATTGAGCCTACGGTAGTCGATACATACCCTCCACCCATTTTGAACTCGAGTGGGGGTCAAAACACCTTCATGATTCTCGACTACCGTTAGCCCGGATTTCTTTGGGACAACTAGGGTTGGACTAACCCATTGACTATCGGAGATAGGATAAATCATACCTACATGAAGGAGTTTGAGTACCTCTTTCTTCACAACATCCATCATTGGAGGGTTCAAACGTCTTTGTGGTTGTCGGACGGGCTTTGCTTCATCTTCAAGAAGAATCTGGTGCATGCATAAAGTGGGACTAATGCCCTTGATGTCGGCCATTGTCCACCCAATTGCTTCCTTGTGTTGCTTAAGAACCCGGATGAGAGCCTCTTCTTCCTCCTTAGTAAGCTTGCTTGAAATAATCACCGGTAAAGTTTCTTCATTTCCTAGAAATACATACTTCAAGTGGCTTGGTAAGGGTTTCAATTCAACAGTAGGAGGCTTGACAATAGAGGGAACGGGTTTCTCCTTTGGTAGATCTTCTAACAATTTGGAAGAAAGGAAGAAAAGTTCCTGGACAGGAGGTAACTCGTACGGTGCGAGTTTTTGGGCTGAGAAACTCGCACGGTGCGAGTTTGCTGCTGCCTTCCGGATTTATTCCTTTTCTTCCCATTCTTCCATTGGGGGATTTTCCTCTAGGTCCTTGATTGTTTCCTGCAAATCACAAGACAAAGCATACCACGTATCCTCTCCAACCAATCCATTAGTCAAAACAACATTTAATGGATCAACTTTGCACAATTCATACACGGTTTGCACAATTGGCTCAAAAACTTCAAGAAAACACAAAGATGAAGTCTCGGAGGGGTATTTCATAGCCTCATGTATGCTATACTTAATCTTTTCCCCCTCAAATTCCATTGTGAGGCGTCCACTAGATACATCAATCTTGGTGTTAGAGTTCTCATGAAAGGCCTTCCTAACAAAATGGGAGTGGAGCCTTTCTCGGGTTCCATTTCAATCACATAGAAGTCGGCGGGGAAAAGCATTCCCCCCACCTTCACCAAGACATCCTCCACAACCCCTTTAGGATAGATATTGGACCTATCGGCCAAACAATTGACCGTACGAGTCGGTTTCAAAGGTCCTAACTTAAGTGACTCATAAAGGTAATTGGGCAAGACATTAATGGATGCACCTAAATCAAGCATAGCATGTTGACAATCCAAATCACCAATTTTACAAGGGATGGTGAACATGCCCGGGTCACTACATTTTTGTGGCAACCGTTTTTGAAACATTGCCGACACATGTTCACTAGCCCTTACCTTTTTCATGCTCTTTACCTTGTTGGTCCTCTTAGTAGTGCACAACTCTTTCAAAAATTTTGCATGCTTGGGTACACTACTAAGAAGATCAAGGAGAGGAATGTTTACCTCTACTTTACGAAAGATATCATAAAGGCTTGAAGTCTTCTTGTCAACTATCCTTGTATCATTCAAAGCACTTGGAAATGGAGCTTGTGGCTCATATTTCGGAAGCGGTTCATTCACCCTCACTTGTTGAGGTGTAGATGCTTCCCCTTGTTCCACTACCACTTCAATTCATCTTCAATCACATCCTCCACTTCATGAACAATAGGAAGTGGTCTTGTCTTCTTAGGAGCTTTGGGTGCCTCTTCCAACTCTCTACCATTCCTCAAAGAGACCGCTTTTGCTTGTTCCTTGTTGGGTGGAGGAATGGTGTGAGAAGGGAGACTCCCTCCTTGGGTGGGTTGAGAATTGAGTGTAGTGAGGATTTGACCAACTTGGGTCTCAAGGTTAATAAACCTAGAGTCGGTGAGTCCGTTTTGTTGGTACACGGCGATTTGAAATTCCTTGGTTTGTTGTTGCATTGCCATTTGATTCATGGTAAGAGTTTTCATCATTTCTTCCATGGAATTTTGTGATTGGTTTTGGTTTTGATTTGGCTTTTGAAATGAAGAGTTTGAAGCCCCTTTTTGATTTTGATTTTGGTTTTGATTTTGGTTTTGATTTCGGTTTCCACCCCATCTCATATTTGGATGAGATTTCCACCCTTCATTGTAAGTGTTAGAATAGGGGTCAAACTTCCTAAAACCAATAGCCTTCACCGCTTCAATTGCCTCCTCCGTTTGCAAAGATGGACACCCATCGGTGGGATGAGTTGGGTCATTACAAAGACCACAAAATTTCACATGAGAAGTACTCCCACCCCCTTTTGTAAGTTCCTTGACCAAATTGGTAAGAAAATCAACTTTCTCCTCCATATGATTGAAGCTTTGCCTTAAAGAGAATGTTCCACTTGACTTCTTAATTCTCCTCCCAAAATTCCTAGAGCTTCCTACCAACCTTTCAATCAACTCATTTGCTTCTTGGACCGACATGTATTCAATTCCACCTTGGGTGGCGGCTTTAATCATTCTAGCATCATCCTCAAGTAGACCACCACAAAAGTTCAAGAGAAGATCATGATCGGTATACCCATGGTATGGGAAACTAGCAAGAAGTTGTTTAAACCTCTCCCAATACTCATACAAGTTCTCCCTATCCATTTGTTCAACATTACTTATTTCTTTCTTCAATTGAGATGAGAGACTAGCGGGAAAATACTTTTCTAAGAAAGCCTTATTCATTTGATTCCAAGTGGTGATGCTCCCGGTAGGGAGATAATAAAGCCAATCATTGGCCGCGTCCTTGAGTGAGAAAGGGAAGGCCCTTAATTGAAGTTGCTCATCGGTAACCCCATTTGGCTTCATGCTTGAGCAAACCACATGAAATTTGTTGAGATGCTTGTTGGGATCTTCCGTGCTAAGTCCATGGAATTGGGGCAATTGGTGAATGAGCCCGGACTTCAACTCAAAGGTGGCATTTTCCGCCAAGGCCGGAAAGGAGATACACAAGGGCACGTGTGTGAGATCCGGGGCGGTAAGTTCCTTAATAGTTCTACCACGTCGTGGGTTCTCTCTTGCACCATGCCCAAGTGGTTGTTCTTCCTCACGATCACCCATGATGATTTGAATGGGTATGGGTTGTTCAAAAGGGATGTTGTTATCTTCTCTTTGGTCTTGTTGAAAACCGGGATCAATTTCTTCAATAACCAGGTTGTCTCTTCTAATACCTCCTCCTACTTTTGGCGCCGTTGCCGGGGAAGGTAACGGTTTTGCTAGTGTCACCTTGATTCGGTACACCCAAAAATAATCAAATATATTAATACATACTATCAAACCTATCACAAACTAGGGATTCACAACAAAACAGTTACTCTTCTAAGATTGACGGCATAATACCTGTTACAAACTTCTCTAGGCAAGTAGACTGGTCGAAACATATATGAGACCGTCTTACACGTGAGACCGTCTTATACAGGACTTAATATTCTTTGTTCAATTGAATGAGTAACAAGGGTGGGTGGCAAAAGAGACAAACTGATATTCAATTTTGTGGATAGTATAAATATTGCATGTGCCATCAATCTAGCATTCGCTGATCCGATAAGACATGCTCCAATCACACAAGCAGTTAGAATATATTGCCTAGTTTGTATACAATTCCCAACCCTACCCATTTCCAGTTATCTACGGCTATAACAGGGCATTAATCTCAAAATAACATGAATCAATAAACATTATCATCAACTCAATCACAGCGAATCAATAAAACAGGCCCCCAACAACTTTTTATACAATTCCGACAACCATTAGCAGCAATATTAATTGAATCTCAATTACCAAGCTCTCAGCATACAATCCAACATGACTACTTGTAAAATCACAGTAGATTATTCTCTATCAATCCGCACATTAAAATGACTGAATCAATCAAACTTCCATCAAATGAGATTTACACCAACCTTTGAAGACGGAATAAGGAAATAAGATTTATACCAATTCCATTCATAATTCCAGCGAGATTCTTCTTGAAGCCACCGCTATTATTCACAAGCCACCTTGCCTCGTCCGTAGTATCGTAATCGCCATCTTTCGCTTTGAATGAGACGACTTGATGTGAGATAAGGTAAGTTCTAAAACATGAGTAATCAAAAGAACATGGGAGTTTAGATCTAAAACAAGTTAAGAGAAAAGAAGATAAATAAGACGATAAAAAGGGACTGAAGGTAGACGGAAGACATGGAAAGGGAGGAGAGAGAAACTAGGTTGAATTTCACCACAAAATCTCATTTGTAACGGCACGTATCCGTCACTTTGAAGTGACGGATACCATTTTTCTCTCACAAATGACCCAAATAGAGGAGAGAGGGAAGCACGTGAGGGTGTCCCCACCTTGTCCCCCTTATCTGTTTTGTGAGTGACATTACCCGTCACTTGCTCCGACCCGTCTTCAGCAAGACTAATTGGAATTTCACATAGATAGCATTATTGAGGGAAAAACCGAACAGAAAGGGAGTAGTCGTATTAGAGCATCTACAATGGTAAGCTAGTTGTCACTAGCTTACCTTTGCCACATCATTTTAGTTACAACCATTTTAAGTTAGAATTTACTCCAATGATTTAGCCAACTTATTGTTAGCTTAATTGGACTCACTTAATATACTCCTCTATTTATTTATTCAATTTTCAAATTTCCAAAAAAAAATTAAAACTTTATTAATAGGATCACTATTTTCCTATTAGTTACATTACACTTGTGGGTCCATTTAAGCAAGTAGCTCCATGGAGCTACTAGCTTAAAATTTTTTGGGCAAAGCTAGTATATATGGCCAACTCCAATGGTTGAGCTACTAGCTTGCAATTTTATGAAATTGCAAGCAAGTCCCTAAGTTAAACCATTGGAGATGCTCTTATTGAGGAAAAACCGAAAAGAAAAAAAAAGCAATATATAGGCGTACGAAATCGCATCTATTTTGATCTGATCTTATGGCCGAGATTTGTGAGCACAGACTCATCATAAGACACTAGACTCATAAGAACCCATCCTATCTTTTTTAGTCCATGAGTCCAGCGAAAAAATATCACTGGTTGTACTAAACAATATCACACCACTGAACCTAATTACACCTTTCACTATCTTCAATGTCAAGTCACAGTACTTTCTTTATCGACGACCCCATGCCGACGATATCGGTGGCGTTCGCTACCCCTGTAGTGCACCTACCGATCCACGTCCTTAAATCTCTTCCTCCTTCTATTTCCCGTCTTTGTTTTTAAACTTTAAAATCAAACAAACATCGATTCAACCACTATATTCCCATCCATGGCGGCCTGCATCAACTCCGAAGACTCATCATCTTGCTACTGCTCCACACCCAACTCGAAATATGGGGTCTTTTGTAGGGATTGTGTGTGGCGAATTTGGGGTTGGATGGTGGGTGTGTTATGGAAGGGTGGTAGTCGTGGTCGTGAGACGGATTGGCGGGTAGTGGTGTGGTACTAAGTCAATGGTGGTGGTGCTGGCGGTGGTGAAGGTGTGGCGTTAGATTATGGGTGGTTTCCGTCGACGGAGAGTTGTGCACTTTCAATATTCTCAGCCTTTCTTTTTTACTGTTTATAATGCGTGTTTTTCGTGATATTGTTTAGTGTGAGTAGTGGTATTGTTTTGTCCATTCTGTGATATTGTTTCTGGACTCACAACTTACACTAAAAAAATCGTGATATTCTTGTGTATAGCGTGTGATACATAAGTGGACCAACGTAAGTTGACTTGGGATTAGAACGTTAAACCTCAGGTTTGGCTTCGTGCTTTGACCTTCGGGGGACCCATAGATTCATACTTATATCAACGACATTATGAATATACGAGAATTGATTATAGACTTGAATAGTAGAGAAACGCACTAGTAGAAAAAGTCCTATTGATATCGCCACAAAGACATCGATTTTAGTTGAAACGATGTAAATTTTTATAATTAACATCGGTTCTTACAAAAACCGATGTATAGTGTGCACAATTTTTTTTCCCTTCTATCGGTTATTTTCAAAAACGATGTACAAAAGTATTTATGCCATCGATTTTAACATAAATGATGTAAATGGGATATCAACATCGGTTTTAAATGACCGATGTAAAGAATGTTCTCATTAATTGCAATAGATTAATCGACAAATGCTGTAGCCTCTCCCCTTCACACGATCCTTCACTTACCCTTTACAGTCCACAGTCGCCAACTCGCCATTGCACAACCCATCACGCCGTCGCCCTCTGCCATCACGGAACCCATTCATCTCTCACAATCCCTCTAATTTTCTCTCTAATTGCCTCGCCAATTACAACCCTAAACCCTCACTGCCCCTTCTTAAATCCGATACCCTCACACAGTCATACTCAACACCCCAACTTCCCCATCTAAGGCTTGCCGGAACCCCTCAATGGTTTCTCTTCCTATTCTATTGCGTTTGAATGGCACAAGTTTTGTCATCATTCAAGTCGTCATTGGCCACACTGAAAGTCGATGAAGGTTTTTTTTCTTCCTTTTAATCGCTGATTTTGAGTTTCATCCTGAATGAGGTTTAAAATTACAATGTACTGATCTACAATATTTGTTGGTTCATCTTAATCAGAAACCCCTTTTTCATTCACACCAATCTAATTGTACTATTTTATGAGACTAGAAGTTAGGGTTCTTATTTACTGGGTTGTCAGTACAACTAATTGATGAATTTTTAGATAAGCTTTCGTCTTGATTAATGAATTTCGTATTTTGGATGTACCCCTTCGCTCCTGCAAGACGGTGCTAATAGTGATTGTCCTTCCGCCCCTACCGGAATCCATCGTCAGTTCCTGTCTCTTCATTTCTATTCAAATCGATTTGGGACTTCAGGTATATTTTACTTTTTCCTTCTTTTGATTGAATATTTTGTTTTATGTGTTACTCCGTATTATTTATGACAGTGTTACATTTAAGAGGATCATATAGCACAAATCTACCGAGCAGTCCTCAAGCGTACCTTATGTTATGACTTTGCTCAACAACCTTCTTTCTGCTTGGTAAATTTCACTCTAAATTCACGGTTTCTTATTACTCCGAACTTGTTTACGAAATTAGTCGTATTTTATGTAAGAACGATTTCCTAGTAAATCTTGTGACTATAGTTTTAGTTTGCTTGTTCATTACAAGTTTGTAAACGATGAACTTTGGACTTGCATTTGTATTGAAAAGTGTTACATGACATTTATGAATATGAATATATTGTTTAATTCATGAGCTATGAATGTTTACTTCCCACAATCTTATCCCTTAAAAACTGCCTTTGGTCGGAAAATGAAACGTTATTTCTCAAAAGTTAGTAGTCAAGGTTTACTGAATTAAGTGGTATCCCTTGCTAACACATTATCTTTAACTTTGGATATCTCTTTATCGTTTGTATCTTTGGTAGTAGATTAATATGCCATCTATCACGCAAACCGATGTTTGTTACTTATGTTTAGGGCTGTTGTTTTTAAATCTCTACAAATACTTTTCACAGTTTGTTATTTAGTTCATCGAATATGAGATATAAGCTGTGAAAGGCTACCTTGTGCATCAGGATTAAATTAAATGTTACTTGGTTACTTTATGTTGTTTGTTGCAGGATATTTTGCTAGTTGTGTTGTGCCTATTGTCATTCTGATAATGTTGCTAGTTACTGCAGACTTCTATTGTCCGCTAAACGCTGCTACCTACTGGTTTTGTGCTATTATTGGTGTTCTGATGTGCTGGCTGGCTGTTAGCTGTTGTGTGCTTCCGACAGGCGTTATGCTGCTAGTCACTGGTAGTTGTTACTGCACGTTGTTGCTAGATGATGCCGCCTGATGCTGCTAGTTCATGTTAGGTGCTGCTGCCTGTTGCTATTAGTTGTTGTCGCTGTTAACTATATTGTTGCTGTCTGATTAATGTCGCTGCATGCTAGCTGCTTGTTGGTGCTGCCTGTAGCCTAGGTAATAGATTCTTCTCATTTCTTCCTCTGTTTTTTTTTGCTCTCGTTTTGGATCTGTTAAGTACTTAGGCAATTTGCACCTCTTATTCGTGTATTTATTTCTTCCAAATTTGGGCATTAAGTGATTATTATAGGTTGGAGTTATTAGCTCCTTAGAATTTTAGAAGTAAAGCAAAATTTTATCTCACATAACATGCCTTCCCTTCCCTTTGTGAAAATCTATAATTAGCTACTTGGGTTCATTCAAGGGAGTTCATTCATAATCCAACTTAACGAGATATATTATTTCATTGTATTTTAGTTCATTCATAATGGGTTTCTTAGCAATGATTCCTTTGATGTTTTCATTCATAGTGAATATTCCGACGCTTCTTTGACATATTTGGGATATTACTAATTAACATAATTGTCTTCTAACAGATGCAGCCAGCAGAACTTAATAATGGAATCTTCACCTGCG
This sequence comes from Silene latifolia, assembly GCF_048544455.1. Classification (NCBI taxonomy): domain Eukaryota; kingdom Viridiplantae; phylum Streptophyta; class Magnoliopsida; order Caryophyllales; family Caryophyllaceae; genus Silene; species Silene latifolia. The sequence continues at coordinate 28,394,132 of NC_133538.1, forward strand.
TAATTTGATGAGGTGAATATTCCGACGCTTCTTTGACATATTTGGGATATTTTTGTTCCCTTGTTTTGTTGCATAAACAAACTAGACCCTGGTTTGTACATATTTAATTTTTTGAAAGAGGATTTAATAGTATTCTAGGTTAAGTTGGTGTGTGAATTTCTGAAATTATTTGTAAATTGGCTCATTTGATTGTACCAAATTGACTGATAACCAAACTCTTTAAAACAGTGACCCTGGTTTGTACAAATTTAATTTTTCCTTGGATATTTTTTTATATTCATACTTTGAAGTCATATACACTACTCGTACTATATTTGGAACATTAAGCCATTTTTATAAGAATTTTAATAATCATGTTCTAAAAGTCTATGGGATTATGTTTTGCCGCCACGTGCTCGTCGTTATTGTGGCCATTTTTATCACTTGCCTAGGAATGTTTATGGTTAGCCTCAATTCCGCGAATAAAAATCTGGTAACTAATGTTGCGGTTATAATTATTTCTTGTAGGGGATTGAACTTTCAAATCCACAAGCTCTTGCACATACATCAACTTGGAAGTGGAACTCATTATCTGAAATAGGCATATTTTCAAAAGTCAAGAGCAATTTAGGTAGAATTTTCCAATCCCACTTAGAGAAACAAGTTTGTCTATTGTTTGTTTAGGAATAGTTTAGGTTATTAATTCATTATGTATCGCTTGTGAAGCCATTAGTTGTTGGTGGAATTGGTTGTTAACAGATATTTATTCATGAAATGATACATGTATTTAGATTTCATAGCCAAATTTTTTCCTTATTCAAGACACGATTTCCTCGTGATATGGCCGGAGCTAATAATAAATTGGGCTTTAGAAAAAGAAAATAGTCTAGAAAATATAATTTTTTTTAATTAAAAAAATACCTATTTACATCGGTTTTAGTCAATAAATGATGTATGTAAGGTTGATATACATCGGTTCTGTACTAAAACCGATGTAAATAATGGTAATATTTACATTAGTTTTAGACCAAAAACGATGTAATTAAGACACTATTAAAATCGATTTTCACCTATAACCGATGTATATTGTATGCTATTTACATCGGTTTTAGAACCGATGTTATCGTTAAAATACTATATACGTCACCCCCAGAAACATCGTCACAAAACCGATGTAAATGGGGCAAAATAACTGATGTCAATTACACTTTTTCTACTAGTGACGGTTAGTAAACCCGAGAAGTGATGGCTTGCGGCATTAGATGATGAGTCCCTTGAGAGTACCTTATGAGTATTGAGCGTTGAACTTAGGGACGAAGTTCTCTTTTAAGGGGAGTGAATGTAACAATTGGGAATCTAAAGGAGGAAAATGAGGGTAGTATGTATATGAGTAGTGTATGAGTAAACATATGAGTATAGGAGAGGTGATACGTGCATTTTATATAGTCTTTTTAGGCCTTTTCATGCACGTATTTCCACGCTTTTATCGTAGTTTATGCTACGAAATGCCCCGAATATGCTACTTTGGTTTATTTTGTCTTAATTGCAGGTATGGACCAGGAAGTAGTGAAATCAAGCCTTTTACCATCCGTTTAGCATGCATTTGGAGGAAGAGTGAATTTGGAGCGGGAATGTAGCTATTTTGAGATGCGCAAAGAAGAAAGATAGCTAGGCGAGCAAAGGAAGAACTTCAAATTGCTAGTGCCTACTTTGGAGAGCCATATCTCGAGTTCTACAACTGATATTCAGGTTATTATAATTGGAGATGAAATTTTGTCCTCTTAGCTTTCCAATGCCACTGGAATCACCCTGTTTGACCAAGTACCAAAGAAATGGAAGCCGTTTGAAATTCAGTGCGCAAAGCAGCAGATTGTTGCTGGAAAGTACTCGATCGAGTAGAATTATGTTCGATCGAGTCCTTTTTCTACTCGATCGAGTAGTGGCATTTTAGGATTTACTCGATCGAGTAGATTTTCTACTCGATCGAGTGGTTTAAGCTTTAGTTTACTCGATCGAGTGGTTTTAAATCACTCGATCGAGTGGATTCTCCTACGGGCTTGGGCTTTTTAGTTTATTTCCGTCATTAGGTTGAATAATTACTATTTTCTTATAAATAGGAAGGTATTACGTCATTTTTAACTCTCTCTTCTCTCCGCCACACACATCATACGTTACTTTTACTGCTGCTACTTTATTCTTCTATTAATTCCGGATCTATTTCTACTGTAACTTCTTTCCCTTCTTTTCCCTCTTTATTTTATGTTAATGTTTATTATTCTTTTCCTTGTTCTTATTATTTATTCAATTATGTCTAGCTAAATTCCTCTGCTAGGACTAGGTGATTCATTAGACCAATGTTAGTTGCTAATTAGGTTATTAGATCTGTCGATGTAGTTGTAGTCTATGTTGTTAATCGCTGCTTTAACTGTATCCTGCTGGTTGAGTCGACACAATTAGCCTTTTAATATTGGTAAACCTTGACCTGGACCGAAAGGTTGGAAGGGGTGAGACCTGCAGTGAACAATAGGATGCTTTAGTGAGGGCGAAAGTTAAGCTAATAGCATTTTAGGGCGAATTGAGACCGAAAGGAGATATTCATTGCCCCTTAGACCGACACATCGACTGATCTGTGACCTTAGCTGTGACTGACTGACGTTTATTGTTGACCCGAAATCCTAGTTCCCTTCTCTTACTGTTAAGTCCTCGTTCCTTTTCTCTCTTACCTTAGTCTTATTAGTTTAGTCAAAACACTTCAAACCCCCAATTGTGACATTCTGACAGACTGAGTTAAACAGATAATTAACAACTTAGCCTCCATGTGGAGATCGACCCTACTTACCACTGACTTCTGTTAGTAGTACTTAGGTATTTTATTTTTGGTACATAACGACCGTATCAAATTTTGGCGCCGTTGTCGGGGAGGCGACGCTTTTTATCTGTTTTATTTTGGTTGTCTTTCGCCTCAAGGGAAGACTATGTACCTTGAGGCTGTTCTTATCTTTTTCTTTAATGTTGTTTTGATAGGCTTACAGGTTTATTAGACAGGCTAACGAGGGAGATTATCGAAGGGAAGGCTTGAGTACCTTCGATCCCTTTTGCCAAGATGACATCTTTCTCCCGACTAATCGCTCAGTTTGAAGCCCAATCTGAAAAACCTGCTAGTTGGGAAAGGAAGAAATCTTGGGGATATGGTAATTACTGCACTTCTCCTACGCCACATCCACCCTATCAATGGCCACCGCAACAAGATCCTCCTGATATACAAGAAGAAGAGATTGCGGAGCTGAAATCTTTGTCAGAGATACTTGCCTCCAAAAGGCAAGAGCATGATAGACGGTTTTTCGCGCACATTGATGAGCTCGAGTCTATAATAGCTCAGTTAGTAGCTGAGTCTGATAGTTGGCAAACAGAAGAGGTATACTTTACTGAGAGCGGTTTTTCCCATGAAGAACCCATGTTGCCCAATGCTGAGGATGATGTTTATGACTCGGATGACGAATTTCTATCATATTTCAATAGCATACACGAAGATTTCAGCGCTGTACAGGAAGAATCACTCGATCGAGTGAATTATATTAGTCGATCGAGTGAATTTCCAGAAGAAAGTTCTCGATCGAGTGATATTTCTACTCGATCGAGTGAAAATCAGGAAGGAAATGGTCGATCGAGCAACAATTCTACTCGATCGATCAATCGCAATGAGAGCATTGATTCGTCATGTGGATTTGTTTTGGATGACGATTTTGACGATGATAATGGATACGGTGAATCTCCTCTATTCAAAGCCGAGTCGGATGCACAAGAGGCTGCGATTTACGGGACGATATCCACTGAGGAGGGTGACGAAGAGGCAAATTGAGTCGTTGATTGCTCCTAGCGCGGAAGAGGTAATATCTTCCTTTGTTAATGATTCCGTCAATGAGAGCGACCAACCCGAGGTAGTAAACGATAATTTATTTATTGTTTGTTTAAATAGTAAATTGCCTCGTTTAACTTACGCTGCACATTCTAATGCTTTGCCCCTTCCCAGTAGGTCGAATAATTTAACGATTTTCCGCCGTCCTGATCATTTCAATATTGTTAATCTGAAAGGGGACCTTATTTTTATCGTCTATTGCTCCCGCGCTCCTATATTTTGTGGATAAATTTAGGAGCTCTCATAGGAAATTTGTTAGACTTAAACAGTTTAACATTTTTATTTCCTATATTTTTATTCCACTATGGTGCTACTTATGCTTTTTTGTAGCACATACGCAGATGTATGATTTAATGCTGCGCGCTTTGAGCTGTTTTGATTATGACTGTTTAGAGAGACTCGAAGAAAAGAAGGTCGAGCTGGGACCTGACAGAAGGTAGCGCTACTCGGGAGGCAACCCGGAGATTTATTTTTCATTTTATTTCATTTCAGTTGTAATAAATGGTTTTCATACCATGGACTATATCAGTATGCTTGTTTTGTTAGTTTTGCGGGCTGCATTTATTGCGTTTTGCAGGAATACACTGAGGATTACTCGATCGAGTACTTTTTGTACTCGATCGAGAGCTTTTGCTCCTGAAATCACTCGATCGAGTACTTATTTCACTCGATCGAGTACCTAAAAAAAAAAAAAAAAAAAAATTACTCGATCGACCACAATTTTACTCGATCGACCACTATTCCTCTCGATCGAGTTTTTTTGGACGCCCATTGCTTGGATAGCTTCTTGTGACGATGTTTCGGAGCTATTAGTGACCTCCCACGTTGCTGGCTGGTTTGGGGAGGTCCCTTATTCGCGCAATCTTGTAAGTTTTCCGCATTTACTCTCTTTCTCTTTTAGTTTGCATTTCCTTTCCATGTTTTGGTACAATGAGGGCATTGCACGGTTTGGTATGGGGAGGTTATGCATTCATATCTGTGTCTGCATCTTGTTTTTATTGCATTTCTGTTATCACGTTTAATTTCAGTATGCATTGTTGTTTATTTTTCATATAAAATTTAATAAAAATTAAAAATTTCAATAAATTAAAAAATTTCACGTTTATTTTAGCATATAGGTTGAGTCAGAACGGTCGATTTCAATGATGAAATTGCACTATTATTTGTCTTTTTGCTTAAGCCTTGCATGAACTATTATCTTTTTAGCTTTGTCTTTTGCATAATCTACGAGTTTATGTTAAATTTAGCTGAACGAATAGACTTGACCTGAAATTTTGGCAACCTACTTATATATTCTAAGGATTAGAGCCGTATAAACGGGTGTCATTTGTGACCAGTTTCATGTAGGATTGTGAGTAGTTACTCCTTGCATATCATGTATCATCAATTTGCACGTATATGAAATTCAATTGCTTTTTGCCTGCATACATTCGGGTTAGTGGTTGGTGTCACATGCAGGGAGGTGCTTACAATTTCCCTTTCTTTCATTTTTACCTGTTTAACTCCACATTAGCCAAATCTGCCTCTTGACCCTTAACTACATCCAAATTTAGCCTGCCCTGTCAAGCTACTTTAGATTGTTTTTGCGGTATATACTTCATTATGCCAAATTTGGTTCATATCATATCGATTTGGAGTTGGTGATTTATGAAGAAAAGGAGGTTGATGAAAAAAAGAAAAAAAAGAAAAAAAATGAAAAAAGAAAAAAAAAAGAAAAAAACGTGATGAAAAATGAAAAAAGAAGAAGAAGAAAGAGAAACCGAGAATAGAAAAAGAAAAAAAAGATGTTGTTTGGTTGACGGTTTCACTCCTATGCTTTATTTACATTTATTGAGGAGTATTTTTCAGTTCGGTTTGGTGAGTTTTATGCCAAATGAAGGGCATTGTGCTTAATATCATAATTGAGTTGGAAATGGATGTTATCATATGGTTCTGTTTAGGTACTAGCTTGATCACCTATATCTCCACATTCCCATAAATGTTTTGCCTTTTCTTACCCATTGCCTCACTTTACCAAATTTTTGTAAGCCCTCGTCTGTGACAGGACCTTGTTTGGTTGGAATGTGTGTACGGTAGCTATAATTGCCTATCATATTAGTTGCATGCATGTTGTGTAGGTCGTAGTTTAGGTGAGCGACTATTTCTCTTCCTCTCTTACATTCATATGCTTACCGTTTGCTTCATGAGAGAAGAGTGACCCGTGAGTGTCCATTATTAAAGGTCTTGCAAGGTCGACGGTTCATCTTTATTATAAACATATTACAACTCGTTTGCATTTGACTGTTTGCCATAAGTGTTAGTTTGTTGCATTAAATTGGTTTAAGTGGCCATTTGTAGCTAGCTCTGAGTTATCTTTACCGTTCCATTAGTTTGCATTTAGTTTACTCGAGGACGAGTAAAGGTTTGGTTTGGGGAGATTTGATACGTGCATTTTATATAGTCTTTTTAGGCCTTTTCATGCACGTATTTCCACGCTTTTATCGTAGTTTATGCTACGAAATGCCCCGAATATGCTACTTTGGTTTATTTTGTCTTAATTGCAGGAATGGACCAGGAAGTAGTGAAATCAAGCCTTTTACCTTCCGTTTAGCATGCATTTGGGGGAAGAGTGAATTTGGAGCGGGAATGTAGCTATTTTGAGATGCGCAAAGAAGAAAGATAGCTAGGCGAGCAAAGGAAGAACTTCAAATTGCTAATGCCTACTTGGGAGAGATATATCTCGAGTTCTACAACTAATATTCAGGTGATTCAAATTGGGGATGAAAGTTTGTCCTCTTAGCTTTCCAATGACACCGGAATCACCCTGTTTGACCAAGTAACGAAGAAATGGCAGCCGTTTGAAATTCAGTGCACAAAGCAAGAAATTGTTGCTGGAAAGTACTCGATCGAGTAGAATTATGTTCGATCGAGTCCTTTTTCTACTCGATCGAGTAGTGGCATTTTAGGATTTACTCGATCGAGTAGATTTTCTACTCGATCGAGTGGTTTAAGCATTAGTTTACTCGATCGAGTGGTTTTAAATCACTCGATCGAGTGGATTCTCCTACGGGCTTGGGTTTTTAGTTTATTTCCGTCATTAGGTTGAATCATTCCTATTTTCTTATAAATAGGAAGGAATTACGTCATTTGTAACTCTCTCTTCTCTCCGCCACACACATCATACGTTACTTTTACTGCTGCTACTTTATTCATCTATTAATTCCGGATCTATTTCTACTGTAACTTCTTTAACTTCTTTTCCCTCTTTATTTTATGTTAATGTTTATTATTCTTTTCCTTGTTCTTATTCTTTATTCAATTATGTCTAGCTAAATTCCTCTGCTAGGACTAGGTGATTCATTAGACCAATGTTAGTTGCTAATTAGGTTATTAGATATGTCGTTGTAGTTGTAGTCTATGTTGTTAATCGCTGCTTTAACTGTATCCTGCTGGTTGAGTCGACACAATTAGCCTTTTAATATTGGTAAACCTTGACCTAGACCGAAAGGTTGGAAGGGGTGAGACCTGCAGTGAACAATAGGATGCTTTAGTGAGGGCGAAAGTTAAGCTAATTGCATTTTAGGGCGAATTTAGACCGAAAGGAGATATTCGTTGCCCCTTAGACCGACACATCGACTGATCTATGACCTTAGCTGTGACTGACTGACATTTATTGTTGACCCGAAATCCTAGTTCCCTTCTCTTACTGTTAATTCCTCGTTCCTTTTCTCTCTTACCTTAGTCTTATTAGTTTAGTCAAAACACTTCAAACCCCCAATTGTGACATTCTGACAGACTGAGTTAAACAGATAATTAACAACTTAGCCTCCCTGTGGAGATCGACTCTACTTACCACTGACTTCTGTTAGTAGTACTTAGGTATTTTATTTTTGGTACATAACGACCGTATCAAGAGGATATACGATAAAGGAAAACGTGTGAGCATGGTGAGAGATATGAGAATCACATTGGCATAATGGGAGTGATGATGACAGTAAGAACCTCGCGAGAGTACTTGATAGTTGGTGATGAGGCTTCAGGGAGTAGCAGAAACGAGAGAGAGTGAGGTGAACTTCTGGGACGAAGTTCTTTTTAAGGGTGGAAGATTGTAATACCCCATAGTTTATAAGGCCTATACTCGATCGAGTAAACCTAGTACTTGACCGAGTGAGAGACCGAGTACGACATGTAGCTCTATGAAACATCCTGATGTTGAGTAACTCGACTGAGTGGCGGTTCACTCGACCGAGTGAACCGAGCACTCGACCGAGTACGCTGTCGTTGTCCATGTTTACGCGTGTAAGCTTGTGGTGGACCTTATCTCTTTTAAACCACTCTTTTCAGATTTCTCCTCCCTTATTTCACTCCTACCTTATCTTCAAGCACCCACAACTCTCTAGAAACTTCCCATGAACACTAACTAGAAGACAAAGCCAAGATTTAAAAGGATTATTCACCAAGCTTGATTCTTTCTCTTTCCCTTCAACTGGTAAGTTGATACTCATCCTTTCCTTTTCTTTTTATGTTGAACTAAACCCTAGAATTTGGGGGTTTTCATGGGTAATGTTAATTAGTGTTTTAATTAATATTATGAGTAATTAATGGGTAATAATAAGGGCTTTTGTATGGTATAATAGTGTAGGATGTATTATGATAGTATTATGTAATTTATGTAAGATAAGACGGTCTTTTGAGACGGATCCTTGGTGGTTTCGAGTAGCTTTTGGAGTATGCTAAAAGGTAAGTTAATCCTACTTGGTTTCAATAAGTGTAAATGGCTGCATGTGTAATTATTGTGTTGTTGTTGCATTATGACATGATTGTTGTGTATAATTGTTGTTAGTCTGATAGTATTATTTGTATTTCTTCATAACATGATGATGAGTTAATAGTGTTGGTTTCATTATGTCATTGGATTTGTATTATAACATGTGGTTGTTGGCATATATGGGTAGGTGGTATGATTGCCATTCATGATATATGAGAAAGAGGCGCAATTGGTAAGATTATGCATATTCATCGTGAAATGAGCATATTGGCATATTGTGTTCCATTTAGTAATATATGTGGTGGCTGGAAATTGTTGGTGGTGATACTTGTTGTTGAGGAGACGTAAGGCGGTTGGGAGATCGTCTTACGCTTGAGTCGCCTCTTAGAGCTTCCCACTCCAAGAGGAATGTTAACATTAATGACTTGAGTTACGGAGGGGACGTGTGGTTAAGGCACGATGTTTGGCAGGGGATCCGAATCGCTCTCGGGCCCGGTACCACGAACGTGTTCCGAGTAAAAATTTGTGAGGTGTGGTTTCGTGGGCGTGTCCCTGGCACCGGCGGTTGTGGGTACGTCTGGGCGTGTCCTGGTACCGGCGTGGTGATTGTATGGTAGTGTCTTACTTATATCTTTGGCATGTTGCATATTTATATACATTGTGTAGTGTCTTATATTTATTTATTTAAACTGACGTGTTATGTGTCTGTATAAATTGTTACTTATTTCCGGGGTGGCCTCTGTCGATCCATGTGATATTTCCGATCATATGGGGAGGAGGTTAAGTACAGGTTGGTTTGATGTAACGCGGGAGACAGGACGAGCACCAGACTTTGAGTCGAGTAGCATAAATAGATAACTTAGATGGTAGACAATAAGTTGTATCATGTCTAGTTCACATTTATCTTCATTTATTTAATCGCTTCTAAATCACTAAACTTTTTATTTATTTAAGTTGTTTCTTAATTGCAACTCCGATTCACCGCCTCAGGAAACCGAGATGGTAACACCCTCCCATTACCTTGGCCGGGTAAGAAGGGGGTGTTACACTTTCATAGCATACACACATACAATCTATACGTACATACAAACACAAATATATATTCACAACGTTGATACGTGCATTTTATATAGTCTTTTTGGTCTATTTATGCACGTATTTCCATGCCATTATTGTAGTTTTATGCTACGAAATGCCCCGAATATGATACTTTGGTTTATTTTGTCTTAATTGCAGGAATGGACTAGAAAGTAGTGAAATCAAGCCTTTTACCGTCCGATTTGCATGCATTTGGAGGAAGAGTAAATTTGGAGCGGAAATATAGCTGTCTTGGGATGCGTGAAGCCATTTCGAGAGCTAAAAGGACAAGGCAAAGCTTCAATAACGAGATTTTGTAGCTGCTGAAGTCAAGATCCACTCGATCGAGTACTTAACTGGTCGATCGAGTGGTTTTAGGTCAAGTAATAAGTCGATCGAGTACTTTAGTTGGTCGATCGACCAGTTTCATATTAGTGTTAAGTCGATCGAGCACTTCTTTTGGTCGATCGAGCGGTTTGAGCCTGAGTTTGCTCGATCGAGTAGTTTAAATCCACTCGATCGAGTTGATTCGTCTACGGGCTTGGGCTTTCTAGTTTATTTCCGTCATTAGGTTAAATAATTCCTATTTTCTTATAAATAGGAAGGGAGGATGTCTTTTGTAAACTCTCTCCTTATCATCTGACACTGTCAGACGTTACCTTTGCTCTATTACATTGTTCCTGCTACTTTGTTCTTCCTTAATTCCGGATTATTTCAGTAACATTTCACTCCCTTTTTCCTCTTTAATTTAATGTTGATTTCTCTTCCTCTCTTTATTATTTATGTTCTTTATTTAATTATGTCTAGCTAATTCCTTTAATATGTTAGGACTAGGGAAACCGTGGTAGCAATATGTTAGGATCGACATGATTAGATTAGTTTTGCGACAAGAATTGTATTAAGCAATATAATTGTGATTAGGTTGAATGAATGCATGCAGGAGACCAATTAATTAGTTACCCCCAACCTGGATCGAAAGATTGGAAGGGAAGGCTTGCTTAATTACAATAGGTGATACCTAATTAGGGCGGAAGCTAAGTTAAGGAGACCCTAGGGCGATTATAGACCGAAAGGGTATAATCGTAGGTTTAGGGACCGAAAGGTGACGACCTCGCTCTTCTTATCAATAATTTAATCGACTCAGTTGACCCGATAGTGTAGCTGCCACGGTAGACCGATTCCTAGCATATTTCTTTCTTTTATCTGATTTACCCCTGTATTTCTTCATTATTTCCTCTTGCCTTAATTCTATTAGTTTAGTCAAAACATTTCAAACCCCCAACTTGTGACATTTGACAGACCGAATAGACAAGTAGATAGTAAACCGCTTCCCTGTGGAGATCGACCCTACTTATCGCTAGCTTCTGTTAGTTATATTTAGGTATTTTATTTTTGGTACATAACGACAGTATCAAATTTTGGCGCCGTTGCCGGGGAGGCAACTATTTATTTATTTGTTTAATTACATGCATTTTTTTAGCCTCAGGGGATTTTTCCCTTGAGGCCGTTCTAATCTTTTTCTTTAGTGCTGTTTTGATAGGCCTTACAGGTACTACCTAGACAGTTCTAGATGAAAGATCGTCAAAGGGAAGGCTTGAGTACCTTTGACCAGTCACCTATGTTCCATTATATGGCGCATCGGGTGATTCATCATGTAGATGTGGTGTCTTGAGCACAATGCAGCCTTTTGCATGGCAGAAAATGACGAAGTTTACGCGTTCCAGCAGCGCAGTCGAGTTAGTCAAGCAGCTGTAGTTGTGCCGCCACATCCACTCTATCAATGGCCGCCGCAACAAGATCCTCCTGATATACGGAAAGAAGAGATTGCGGAGCTGAAATCTTTGTTGGAAATACTTGCCTCCAAAAGGCAAGAGAGTGATAGACGTATGGAAGCTCAATTCATTGAGCTGGAGTCACAAATAGCTCAGCTAGCTGTTGAGTCGGATAGTAAGCAACCAGAAGAGGTGTACTTTACTGAGAGCGGTTTTCCCCATGAAGAAACCGTGTTGCCCAATGCTGAGGATGATTTTTATGACTCGGATGACGAATTTCTATCATATTTCACTGCCTTACACGAGGATTTCAGCGCTGTACAGGAAGAATCACTCGATCGAGTGACTTATATTAGTCGATCGAGTGAATTTCCAGAAAAGCTGTTCGATCGAGTGGTTCAAAGCACTCGATCGAGTGAAAATCAGGAGGGAAGTCCTCGATCGAGTAATAATTCTGCTCGATCGAGTGAGTTGGCCAGCGATAGCAATGATTTGTTGCTTGGGTTCATTTTAGACGACAATTTTGATGATGATAATGGATTCGGTGAGTCGCCCCTATTCAAGGCCGAGTTGGATGCACTTAAGGCTGCGATTTACGGGACGAAATCCACTGAGAAGGGTGACGAAAGGACAGCTGAGTCGGTAATTGCTCCTAGCACGGAAGAGGTAATAAATTCCTTTATCTATGATTCCATCGTTGAGAGCAACCAACCCGAGGTAATAAACGATAATTCTATTATTGTTTGTTTGAATAGTATAATGCCTCATTTCACTCATGCTTCGTATTTCAATAATATACCCTCTCACATGTGGACGCGTAATTTAACGATTTTTCGCCGTCCTTATCGTTTCAATTTCGTTAATCTAAAACGGAGCCCTAATTGATTGTCAGTTGCTCCTGCGCTCCTTTATTATGTGGATAAATTTAGGAGCTCACATAGAAAATTTGTTAGGCTTAAACGGTTGTACAATTTTATTTCCTATTTCTTTATTCCACTGTGGTGCTACTTATATTTCTGTGTAGCACATGCGCAGATTTATGATTTAATGTTGCGCGTTTTGAGCTGTTTTGATTATGATTGTTTAGAGAAGCTCGAAGAAAAAGAAGGTCGAGCTGGGACCTGACTGAAGCTAGCGCTACCCGGGAGGCAACCCGGAGTTTTTATTTTGCATTTTTATTTCATTTCAGTTGTAATAAATGGTTTTCATACCATAAACCTATATCAGTATGCTTGTTTTGTTAGTTTGCGGGCTGTTTTTATTGCGTTTTGCAGGAACACACTGAGAATCACTCGATCGAGTACTTTTTGTACTAGATCGAGCACTTTTGCTGATAAATCCTCTCGATCGAGCAGTTGTTCTACTCGATCGAGCACCTGCAAAGAGAGAACTACTCGATCGACCTAATTTCCTTTCGATCGAGCAATTTTGGATGCCCAACCCACTCGATCGACCACTGTTCGAGTGCCATCGAGTGTTTTCAACTTGGATTAGCTTCTTGTGACGGTATTTCGGGCCTTTAGCAACCTCCCATGTTCATGGCTGGTTTGGGGAGGTCCCTCTTTCACGTATCTTGTAAGCTTTCCGTATTTATTCTCTTCTTCCTTTAGTTTGCATTTCCTATCCATGTTTTGGTACAATGAGGGCATTGTACGGTTTGGTTTGGGGAGGTTATGCATCCATATCTGTGTCTGCATGTTGTTTTATTGCATTTCTGTTGTCACGTTTAATTTTTGTATGCATTGTTGTTTATTTTCATATAAAATTCAAAAATCTCATAAAAATTGAAAAATTGTTAAAAATTCAAAAAAAAATTCACATTTATTTAGCATATAGGTTGAGTCGGAACGGTAGATTTCAATGATGACAGTGCACTATAATTTGTCTTTCTGCTTAAGCCTTGCAATAAACTATTATTCTTTTTGGCTTTGTCTTTTGCATATCTACGAGTTAATGTTTAAATTTATCTGAACGAATAGACTTGACCTGAAATTTTGGCAACCTACTTATATATTTCTAAGGATTTAGAGCCTTATAAACTGGCGTCATTTGTGACCGGTTTCATGTAGGATTGTGAGTAGTTACTCCTTACATAACATGTTCATCAATTTGCACGTATATGAAATTCAATTGCTTTTTGCCTACATACATTCAGGTTTGTGGTTGGTGTCACATGCAGGGAGGTGCTTACAATTTCCCTTTCTTTCATTCTTACCCATTTAACTCCACATTAGCCAAATTTGCCTGTTGACCCTTAACTACATTCCAAATTTAGTCTGCCTTATCAAGCTAGTTAGTGTATGTTTTTTGCGGTATATTTTTCATTGTGCCAAGTTTGGCTTGTATTTGATGATTCGGAGTTGGTAATCTATGAAGAAAGGGAGGATGATGAAAAAAAAAAACGTGAAAAAGAAAAAAAAGACATGAAAAATGAAAAAAAAAAGAATTTGAAAAAGAAATTCGGAAAAAGAAAAGAAAAGAAGAAACCGAAAAAAAATAGAAAGAAAAGATTTCGAAAAAAAGATGTTGTTTGATGAGACGGTTTCACTCCTATGGTTTATCTATATCATTTGAGGAGTATTTTCAGTTTGGTTTGGTGAGTTCTGTGCCAAATGAAGGGTACTATGCTTAATTCATAATTGAGTGAGAATGGATGCTGTCAATTGGTTTTATTTAGGTACTAGCTTGATAACCTATACCCACACATTCCCATAAATGTTTTGTCTTTTCTTACCCATTGCCTCACTTTACCATATTTTTGTAAGCCCTCGGCTGTGACAAGACCTTGTTTGGTTGGAATGTGTGTACGGTAGCTAGAATTGTCTATCATATTAGTTGCATGCATGTTTATGTGGGTCGTAGTCTAGGTGAGCGACTATTTTTCTTTCTCTCTTATATATATATTTTCACCCTTTGCTTCATGAGAGAAGAGTGACCCGTGAGAGTCCATTATTAAAGGTTGATACGTGCATTTTCTATACACTTTATCTGTGGTTTTGGCACGTATTTCTATGCATAATTGTTAGCTTAAGGCTACTATTTCTCCCGAAACGGTTTACTTTGCATTTTCTATGATTTGTTGTAGGAATGCGTGGAAGTAAGCTAAATCAAGCCAGATTCGTCCTCCGGAAGCAACTTCAAGGAAGCCCATAGGAAGGAGGTTCAGATTCACTCACCTTGGGATGCGTGCAAAGGAGTGAAGAGTTGATTGGAAGGAACTAGAGAGCCAATGCACAGTATTTTCGGTCGATCGACTAGAATGTGAGGTCGATCGACCACTGGAGCTCATTGGATGTTACTGTTCCGCATATTCAGTCGATCGACCGTGCTGACCGGTCGATCGACCAGTTTTCGAGCTGATACGTTTTTCTTCGTGTTAGACTTTTAAAAGCCCAACTTGTAATTAACTTTCAGTATCTTTTTATCAGTAGAACGCAACAACTTTTAGGTCATGCTTTTCATTCCGAAAACTCAGTTTTAGATCTAGCTTGGGGACGGAAACCTTCGATTTTGAATGCTTTGTTCTTAAATTCAATTAGTAAGCTTTTTATGCAATTCTTCCTCTTCCTTATTTCCTTGTTATTTTTATTCTTGTTTTCATCAATTGAATTCCGTAATTGAGTTCTTCTCATTTGTTTTAGTTCGATTCCATTATGTCAAATTTGTTCTTTATTATTAGGGAAATTCTATGGTGTAATCCTATGTTTTTCCAATTTCTATGGGGTACCCCTCTTTTTCTCAAATTATCCGATATACCCCTGAAGTCTTTAGTTGATTCTCAAGCGTGACCTTGGTGGTATTTTCCGTCTGTTTTCTGTTAATTACTTCTATTTATCTTCCTCACTCATGATCTTTATCTTTTTCACCCACCATCTTCATCTTTTTCACTTGCTCTACACCTTTAAATCATGTTCACCAATCTTTCTCAAGTTTTCATACAATATAACGTTAATGACCCCGCCATTCAACAACTCAAAAACCACCCCACTCGATCCCAATAGCCACCAACATTTTGACATGCCCCATTATATACTCATTTTGTATAACCTATGCTCTTACGTCTCACACCAACTTAGGAACTTCTCGACTTGTAATTAAGATTAAATATTTTATTGGAGTAGATGTCAGAGATTAGGGGTTGGTGTTAGGAAACTTGGGAAAGGAAATTGCCTTTTTTTGTGCTTTTGATCAGATTGATTACATATAAATGATATTGATGGTGGGGGGATAAAGATATCGGTGAAATTAATGACAATAATGGGTGAAAAGAAAAGAATAAAGAGGAAGGTAGGAAGTTAAAAAGATGAATATTGTAGATGAAGAAGATGAAGATTGCAAAAATTATACCATTTGACGGAAAACGTGAGCAACTAACGGAAAAATTAACGGAAGAAACAACTTTGGTTATATTGTGGAATAAGTAACAAAATTCAGGGGTATTTGTGATGATTTTGAAAAGGGAGGGGTATATGGTAGAATTTCAAAAACTACAGGGGTATATCGTAGAATTTCCCTTATTATTAATTTCGAAGTTAGAATAGTTATAATTATGCGTAGGTAATTTCTTTGATTGGGAACAAGGTGAGCCATGGTATTAAATTAGGATTGTTGTGTAGTATGAGTTCTTCCGTATTGGTTTAGTTATCTTTTGATAAATTTCTTTACTAGATTGAAAGATTGGTAATTTGAATTATCGTTAGATTTGGAATTTCTCTTGAGCGAAAGCATTGATAAATTCTAGGGAATTAATAGACCGTGAGGTTATTTGAGCTTTGATCGAAAGTCTAGCTTATTTTCCCTGAGACCGTATTATAAGACTTTTGCTACCTTACTGTCCTGATATTTGCCATGGTGAACCGAAGTTCCCGATCCCCTTTTTATCTTGTTGAGAATTTTCATTTTAGCAATTAGCCGCTTAATCAACCAATTTCAAAACCCCAATTAATTGTTACTTTTATAAACCGAAAAATAGAAAACAAAATCAACCTTGTCTCTCTGTGGTTCGACCCTTACTATCACTAGCTATAGTTTTAGTTTGGAATTATAAATTTAATTTTGGTACTAAACGACGGTATCAAATTTTGGCGCCGTTGCCGGGGAGACGGTGTAATTTTGTTTGCTTTATTTTAGTTTATTTTTCTTGTCTCAAGGAACTTTGATTCCTTGAGGCCGTTGCTTTATCTTGCTTCTAGTTTTGCTTTTGCACAGTTAGAAGACAGGTTTTTGAGAGGAAGACTTGAGTACTCTCACTTTGGAAATTATGGCTACAATATATGATAATTTTCAGCCAAAGGAGCACCACCTTCCAAAGGGGCGCCAGTTACCTAACCCTACTACCGGTAATTTCGAGTTTCGTTCCTCTTATATTGATTTAGTGGAGCGAAATCAATTCGCGGGTCTGCTAGATGAAGACCCCTTGAAGCATATGGAAACTTTCACAGACTAGTGCTGTTCCATACCTATACCGGCGGGGGTAACTCAAGATGAAGTAAAGGGGTTTATGTTCTTGTACTCCTTGAAGGATTCGGCGCGAGATTGGTACCGCTACCTCAATAGGGTAGCAGCTGGAGTCACGGATTGGACATCTTTAGCATTAGCCTTCTACAAGAAGTACTTCCCACTTTCAAAGACTGATGCCTTGAAGGGTAAAATCACGAGTTTTCAGCAAGGAGCCGACGAAGATTTTTGTGAAGCATGGGGACGTTTCAAAAGTTTGGTCCGAGCCGTCCCTCATCATGGTTTCGAGCAATGGTATCTTTGCAACCTATTTTACAATGCTTTATATGATGATTACAAGGTCATCTTGGATGCAGCTGCTAATGGCAGGTTTCAAAACAATACCGGTCAAAGTAAAGGTTGGAACACTATTGAGGAGATGGCACCCATAGAGCGAGTTTGGAAGTTCGCGTGGAAAGTCACGAAAGCAAAGTGAAGAAATGACTGTTGTTGTGACACTTATAACTTCCATTTCTACCCGTCTCGAGAAGCTCGAGATTTCTGAAGCTTCCAAGGAGAAAGTTGAAATACCCGTTCAAAACTCGTGAGGAAATCGAGAAGTTGAGAGAGATGGTCCAACTCCTTTTGGTTCAAGTGGCGAATATGGAAGCAAATGTATTGAGTCCTCAAGGAATTTTGTGAAACAATTGGAGAATATGGAGGCTAAGCAAGCCGCTAATTCTTCAAGCAAATGTGAAGGGCCGGTTGAGATGATCAATGCCATCAATCTCAAAAGTGGCCTTTCTTATGAAAGTCCCGACAAGCCAAAGGAAGACTCGAAATGATGAAGAAGCTCGTTTAAATTCTCACGCAAAACGAGCTTGAATGCCGCACTTCGTCGATCGACCACCATTCTCGGTCGATCGATCAAGTGTCGATAAAATAGTTTCGGTCGAACCTATTCACACCAAAGACATCCAATCCGATCGACCAACATTCTCGGTCGATCGACCGAGACACTGACGGTCAATTTGACAGAACTGTTTCACGCCCTTACTTGGTCGATCGACCACTCATACCGATCGATCGACAGAACTCCAGAGCAGGATGCAAATCCGTCAACTAGTCCGCATGATTCTTCACTCATTGATGATTTGACGGGGTTTTAAACCTACGGAAGCCGAAGGTTACCGATCCTACGGCCGTGTTGCGATCCCCGTATCCGGAGCGTCCAAGGCTACTAAGCTGGAGCGTAAGTTTGGTAAGTTTCTGGAGATGGTCCAGAATCTCGAGGTAACGGTTCCTTTCACTGATTTAATTACCCAGGCATTCTCTTACGCTAAATTTATGAAAGATATTTTGAATCGTAAGAGAAATTTTCGTGATGATGGTAATGTTGCGTTTGTGGAGGAATGTAATGCTCTTTCACAAGTTAATGTGCCACCTAAATTAAAGGACCCGGGTAGTTTTTCAATTCCTTGCACTATAGGTAACCACGTAATTGGAAAGGCCCTTTGTGACTTAGGGGCCAGTGTTAGTGTCATGTCGTATTCTGTTTACGAAAGGTTAAACATTGGTAGACTCAAGGTGACCGATATTACCATTCAAATGGCAAATAGATCGACTTAGAGACCTATAGGTGTTCTAGAGGATGTACCCGTTCGAGTGGGTAAGTTTTTTATTCCTGTCGATTTCGTTGTTTTGGACATTGCGAGAGACAATCGATACCTATTATTTTCGGCAGACCGTTCTTACATACAAAATTTGTGATAGATGTCAAACGGGGAACCATCACCTTAGAGGTAGGGGATGACACCATTGAGTTCGATCTTGCTCACAAGGCAACCGAACTCCGCCGCGATGATGATACGTGTTATTCCATTGATATTGTTGATAGGGTTGTTACTTATAATTGGAGGGAATCCTTAGCCAAGGATCCCTTAGCTGATCTAACCCGTTTAGATGAGTGTGCAGGTAATACAGTGGAGAATGCTGAGGAGCCAAATGCTTTGGTTGCCTCAATGGAGAGCTACGAGCTCAATGGAGAAGAAGATGAGATGCTTTTGAGCCTGGCCAACGATAACTTGGTCAACACTTGCTACACCATTGAAGCTGATTCTGTCTATGCTGTAGAGGTAAAGGTGCCAGAGCGTAAGCCACTTCCTCCTAATCTTAAGTATGTTTTTCTAGATGATACGGAGCGTGCCACTATTGTTAGCTCTAAGCTTAACGATGACCAGCTGTCTGCTTTGATGTGTGTACTTAAGAAAAACAGGAAGCTTTGGGTTATTCTTTGGATGACATTAAGGGCATCAGCCCTGATGTTTGTATGCACAGGATAGAGCTGGAAGAAGGCCACAAGCCTTACAGACAGGGTCAACGCAAGTTGAACCCGAAGATGCAGGAAGTTGTTATGGCTGAGGTGATGAAACTACTCGATGCAGGTATTATTTATACAGTTGGCAACTCCAAGTGGGTTAGCCCAGTTCAGGTAGTCCCGAAGAAAGGAGGGACTACCGTGGTTAAAAATGATAAAAATGAATTAATACCAACTCGAGTAGTGACAGGGTGGCGGATGTGCATTGATTATAGACAGTTGAATGCCGCCACCAAGAAAGACCACTTCCCCCTCCATTTCGTTGACCAAATGACTGAAAGACTTGCTTCTAACAAATTTTTCTGTTTTCTAGACGGATATTCAGGGTTCTTTCAGATCCCTATTCATCCAGACGATCAGAGTAAGACTACTTTTACCTGCCCACAGGGTGTTTTTGCATTTCGTAGAATGCCTTTCGGATTGTGTAACGCCCCTGCTACCTTTCAGAGGTGCATGATGGGGATTTTTTCTGATTATATAGAAAATATTATGGAAGTATTCATGGATGATTTCTCAGTTTATGCTAGTGACTTTGATCGTTGTTTAGCTAACCTTGATAAAGTCATGCAGCGTTGTATAGATGTTAATCTTGTTTTAAACTGAGAAAAGTGTCAGTTTATGGTCAATGAGGGAGTTGTGTTAGGGCATCTGATTTCTGATAAAGGTATACATGTTGATAAGGCAAAGGTGCAGGTGATTGAGCAATTACCTCCTCCCGTGAATGTTAAAGGAGTGAGGAGTTTCCTTGGTCACGCTGGTTTTTACCGGCGTTTCATTAAGGATTTTTCAAAAATTGCTAAACCACTTACACAATTGCTCCTTAAGGATGCTGTCTTTGAATTTACTGATGAGTGCCATGTCGCTTTTAACAGGTTAAAGGAGGCCCTAGTTTCTCGCGCCAATCATTCAAATTTGATTGGGACCTCCCATTTGAGATCATGTGTGATGCCGCGATTATGCGATCGGTGCGGTTCTGGGACAAATAAAGAATAAAGCTTTGAATGCCATATACTATGCGAGCCGAACTCTGGATGAGGCTCAAGTCAACTATTTTACCACTGAGAAAGAGTTTCTAGCTGTTGTTTTTGCCTTAGACAAATTTCGGTCTTATTTGTTAGGTTCTAAGGTTATTGTTTATACTGATTATGCAGCGTTGAAGACTCTCTTTATTAAGAAAGATGCGAAGCCGAGGCTTTTGAGGTGGATACTCCTTTTGCAGGAGTTTGATTTGGAGATCAAAGATAAGAAAGGGGCAGAGAATGTGGTAGCTGACCACTTATCTCGTCTACAGCTGACAGAAAGAGAGGATTCGTTGCCTATTAATGATTCTTTTCCTGATGAGAGATTGTTAGCTATTACTACTTCAGGGTCTTATCCACCTCCGTGGTTTACTGATTTTGCTAACTTTGCTGTGACAGGTAGGATACCACCCGAGCTTTCATGGCAGCAGAAGAAGCGGTTTGCCTATGATGCTCGACAATATTTTTGGGATGATCCTTATGTTTTCAAGGAATGCGCAGACGGTCTCATCCGGAGATGCGTACCTCAGTGGGAGGTGAAGGATATCCTAGAGGCTTGCCACTCTTCTGCTTATGGTGGTCATCACGGTCCGTCCAGGACCGTAGCTAAGGTACTCCAATCTGGTTTCTATTGGCCAACTTTGCATGCAGATTGTCGCAATTTTGTTGCTGAGTGCGATGCTTGTCAAAGATCGGGGAATATTTCCAAGAGACATGAGATGCCACAGGTAGGCATTCTTGAGTTTGAGATTTTCGATGTCTGGGGCATTGATTATCAAGGACCTTTTCCGAGCAGTCAAGGTAATAAATATATCCTCGTAGCTGTAGATTATGTATCCAAATGGGTGGAAGCCATTGCTACTCCCCATTGCGATGCAAAGGCCATGATTAAACTGTTTAAAAAGATCATTTTCTCTCGTTTTGGTGTCCCTCGGGTTGTCATTAGCGATGGGGGAATGCATTTTAAAGAGAAACAACTTAGTGCTTTATTGACTAAATTCGGTGTCCAACATCGTAGAGGTTTGGGGTATCATCCCCAAACTAGTAGTCAGGTTGAGGTTTCTAACAGAGAATTGAAAGAAGTCTTAGCTAAAGTTGTTTCTAAATCACGGAAAGATTGGAGTCTTAAGTTGGATGATGTCTTATGGGCTTATAGAACTGCGTTTAAAACGCCAATCGGGATGTCACCATACCGATTGATTTATGGTAAGACATGTCATTTACCTGTTGAGTTAGAGCGTAAGTCTTGGTGGGCTATTTGTGATTTGAATTTGGATCCTAACCTCTCTCGTGAGAAACGCATGACACAGCTGAATGAGCTAGTGGAATTTAGGCTGCTAGCCTATGACAATGCAAGGATCTACAAGGAGAAATCAAAGCGCTGGCACAACAAGAGAATCATCAAGCGCGAGTTCCATATTGGCGATAAGGTACTTCTTTTTAACGCTCGTATCCGTTTATTTCCTGGTAAGTCAAATCCAGTGGACTGCCCTTACACGATCCACAAAGTCACAAAGTTCGGATCAGTTGAATTGGAGACCTCTGCTGGAGAAAGGTTCAAGGTTAATGGCTAGTATGTGAAGCACTATCATGGATCAGATGCATATGTTGGGAAAGTCGAGGTTTTGTACTTCGACCCGCTATCAGATGATGAAAAGTGAGGTAAAAAGGTCGTGCAGGACCTCTTAAACCAGCGCTAACTGGGAGGCAACCCAGGTTGTAATTTTTTTGTAACTTAGGAATTTATTTTGTCATTTCAATTAATTTGCATTTTGAGTCTTTGTTTTTTGTTTGTTGTTTTCTTTAATGCCCTTTAATTGGCAATTTCTTGGTATGGGAATACGCGCACCTTTGATATTTTTTGCAGGTATCTATTTTATGCAAAGTGCGTAGGAGGAGTGCTTGATTTTTGTGAGAAAAGGACGGGAAATTATGATGGCAAATGAATTTTTGACGAATTAAAGCCTAAACGCCGCCGTTTGCGATGATCGACCAGGCCATTCATCGATCGATCGACGAGGAGAGTCCGAAGCTTACTCTTTGTGCAAGTATTTTGGTCGATCGACCGAGTAAAGTGGTCGATCGACCACTCTGCGGGATCAGATTACAACTGAAAAGGGGAGTTTTACTCATTCACTTATAATTTTCATAAACACAAACTTTTAAACAAACCCTAAAACTCCATCCCCCTTCTGCGATTTTCACCTACATCCCGTCTTGCACTTGATTTTTATTGCTTTAATCTTCAAAGTTCTTCAAGGTATGTCTCTAATCCTCTCTTTATGCTTTTTATTCGAGTTTTGCTGAATTTCCATGCGAAATTTTCGAGTAATGTGCCCTTGAGACGAAAAATCGATTTGGGGAAATCGATTTTTGGGACTGTTTTCTTGCCTCCTCTATACTTTAATTGCTTATTCTACACTTTCCCCTTTAATTTTCAAGCAAATGAGCAGCTAGGATGAATTTCAAGCCGTTTTCCCCAATTTTTTTCGAAACCCTAATTTGCATTCCAGTTTTGATTTTGATTCGGGTTTCCAGAAATTGACATTGTTTGGGGATTTCTTGTTGCTAATGTGTTAATTGCAGGTAACAAAAATGACAAAAGGAAAGGAGCCAATGCAGGAGGGACAATCGAGCCAAGGGCCTGCTAAGCGGCCACGCGGACCGCCCCTGATGATAGAAGCCACTACGGATAGTCTACCTGACTATCCGCAGGTTATCTTTGCTAAATCTATTCAAATAAGCGCTAAATTTTCCTTCTTTGTTTCGCGTACGAAGGTCACAGCTACCCGGTTTCTCCATAAAGACACTTTGGAGACACTAGGTCATTACATTAGTCGGTCGTGTCCCTGCTAAATGGGACGGGTATGATGGGTCTTGTGGACATGGCTGAGTTCACATATTATGTTTTGACCCTTGAATTCTTTTCGTCTTATGCTTTCGACACGAAAGCTTTCGAGGCTGATTCGACCAAACCTTGCATCTCTTTTCGTCTTTTCAATGTCAATTACTCTTTGACGCTGGCTGACTTTGCGGGTTTTCTGGGTCATTACTTCGACGGCAGAACCTCGGATACCTCTGATACTCATCGAGTCATGTGGTCTTGTATCAGTGATTTTTACGGGTCTAAAAGGACGGGCACTTCCGTCCACTTGCCCCCTCTTCGTTATTTTTTACGGCTAATGGGTAATACCATTTTTGGCCGTAAAGAGTCTAACAATGTGAATAATATTGAGCTTTTAATTTTGGCGGGCTATCTGAACGTTGAGCGTCGGACAGCCCGTATCTATAACATTGCCTACTTGACTGCCGCTCATTTTCAGACTGTAAGTGAGGGCACCTTGACCACCATTGCCTGTGGCGGATTGGTGACACGTATCGCCAACCGCCTTGTTCTACTTTTCCCTCGACAGGAGGACCCCATCGACCCTGACCTGCGTTTCATGGACCACTCTTACGCGAGGGGTGTCTATTGGGTCGATAGACAGATGCGGTGGAAGATTGATTCTTTCATCTGTGACCGCATCCCTGTCACTGGCTACCCTCCTGTCCTGCCCCTTACCACTGTTGAGGGGGCAGCCCGACCGCCCTTACCTAGTTACAGGCTCCCTCTGGTGGCGGCCACTCCTACTGCTAGCACTTCGAGGAGGGCTTGTGCCTCCTCTTCACAGGCACCCCCTACCTCCACTACCACCCCTACTGCTGGTACATCCACTTTTCTACTACCTACTCCTTTGGTTGTCCCTCCGGTCATGGACCAGAGGGTAATGTCACGTGTTTTGGGTGATTTGTGCAGGAGTTTCAACCAGCACAGGTTGGACACGGCCATAGCCCTGTACCCGGTCTACGAGGAGCTAGCTCGGGAGGGGATGCTCCCACAGGGTGACTGGGCTCACCCTTCTTACTTTGTCCCCTCTGCGGGCGGTTACCCTCAGCCTGCCAGGAGACCCCCTCCCACTACTACTGCTGGTGCCTCCAGTTCCAGGAGGGCCACTCCCGCTGCTGCTACTGAGAGGAGGAGGAGGAGGAGAGTGACTCGGGCTCCGACGAGGACGGAGACTCTGACTACGAGGGTGGAGATTAGATGCTGGTGACCTCCCCGTTTTTGGCTGGTTTGGGGAGGTCGTATTTTGTGAGTTATTTTCCTTTCTCTATTAGCTTCCTTTTATTTTCTTATGCTTTTATACTTCCCATTTTTTCTGCTGGTGATTTGCTGCTGAGCACAATGAGGGCATTGTGCGTTTTGGTTTGGAGAGGGTATTTGCATATGCCTTTTTGTCTTGCATCTGCATTTGTTTTTTATTGCATTTCAGTCACATGTTTAGTGCATTTCTGTTTGCATTTGTTGAAAAAAAAATTGAAAAAATTCATAAAAATCAAAAACATCACGTTTACTTTTGCATATAGTTGAGTCGGATTGGAGTTTTTAATGATGATTTTGCACTATTAGTCAAATATGCCATTCCATGCCCTTTTCACAACTGTTTAGCGAAAATTATAAGTGATTTCTCAAATTTTGTTATGGAATTCATTTCGGGTAATTAGACTTGACTCATTACTTTTGGCAAACTACTTATACTTTCTGAGATATAGAGCCTATAACTGGTGACATTTATGACCGGTTAATTTAGGATTGAGAGTAGTCACTCCCTTCATTTCATGTTTTGTACGTGTATGAGTTTTGATTGCTTATTGCCTATACGCATTGGTTTGTGGTCGGTATTGCATGTTTTGAGAACTATTGCATCCTCCCCTTTCTCATTTTACCCCATTAACTCCACTATAAGCCATAACTGCCAGTTGCCCTCAACTACATCCCATACTTAGCCTACCATTGTGCCAAGCTAGGAAGTAGTAGAGGAATTTGTCGATTTAAGTCGTTTTGGTTCGCTCTTGTAATGTTGGAGCGGTATTTTTGAGAAGTGAAGGAATTATTTCAAATTTCGAAAACAGAAGAAAGGAAAATTCAGAAAAATGAAAAAAAAAGAGTTGTTTTACCTGGGCAGAATGATCTAGAGTGTGCAGGGTGGTCGATCGACTGCCATCACTGGTCGATCGACCACCAGTTCAGAATTTGAAAAAAAAAATGCAATAAAGGAAAAGAAGAAAGAAACAGACAGAAAAAAAAAAGAAAAAAAAAAGAGTTTTGAGAATAATAAGGTTTTTGTTGAAATAAGGAGGCGTTTGTTTGGGATTTTGTGTTGCCTAGTCAATAAAGGCATAGTCTTTATGTTGAGTCGGAAGAACAAGATACGGGTTCTAAGGGTTCGTTAGGTACTAGCTTGGCTCTTACCTTCACTTTTCCATAATTGTTTTGCCCCTTCTTTCCCACTTAGCCTCACATATCCAAATCTTGCAATAGTTCGGCATGTGATAGTCCTTGACGGTGGTTATGCGTATGTACGGTAGCTAGAATCATTATTCATGCTAGTCAAGCATACATGTTTTGTCGGTCGCAGTCTAGGTGAGAGACTGTATCTTCCTTCCCTCTCTTTTTCATATAATCTTACCATTTGCTTTGCTGAGAGAAGAGTGGCCCGGGAGAGTCCGAATGTATGAGTCTTGCAAGGTCGAACGCCCGATTAAATTCCATGATATGCATAAATTTGTTCACTTAATTTAAGCTTTGCAGTAGTTGACTATGTGCATTAAACGGTTTGGCATTGACTTGTAGTTAGCTCTGAGATGTACTCCTTTCCATTTAGTTTTTTATACGGGTCATAGTGCTTGCTTGGGGACAAGCAAGGTTTGGTTTGGGGAGATTTGATACGTGCATTTTCTATACACTTTATCTGTGGTTTTGGCACGTATTTCTATGCATAATTGTTAGCTTAAGGCTACTATTTCTCCCGAAACGGTTTACTTTGCATTTTCTATGATTTGTTGTAGGAATGCGTGGAAGTAAGCTAAATCAAGCCAGATTCGTCCTCCGGAAGCAACTTCAAGGAAGCCCATAAGAAGGAGGTTCAGATTCACTCACCTTGGGATGCGTGCAAAGGAGTGAAGAGTTGATTGGAAGGAACAAGAGAGCCACTGCACAGCATTTTCGGTCGATCGACTAGAATGTGAGGTCGATCGACCACTGGAGCTCATTGGATGTTACTGTTCCGCATATTCAGTCGATCGACCGTGCCGACTTGGCCGATCGATCGACGATTTCGAAATGATCGTTTTTCTTCGTGTTAGACTTTTAAAAGCCCAACTTGTAATTAACTTTCAAGTATCTTTTTATCGCAGAGAACGCAACAACTTTTAGGTCATGCTTTTCATTCGAAAACTCGAGTTTTAGATCTAGCTTGGGGACTAAACCTTCGATTTTGAATGCTTTGTTTTTAAATTCAATTAGTAAGCTTTTTATGCAATTCTTCCTCTTCCTTATTTCCTTGTTATTTTGATTCTTGTTTTCATCAATTAAATTCAGTAATTGAGTTCTTCTCTTTTGTTTTAGTTCGATTCCATTATGTCAAATTTGTTCTTTATTATTAATTTCGAAGTTAGAATAGTTATAATTATGCGTAGGTAATTTCTTTGATTGGGAACAAGGTGAGCCATGGTATTAAATTAGGATTGTTGTGTAGTATGAATTCTTCCGTATTGGTTTAGTTATCTTTTGATAAATTTCTTTACTAGACTGAAAGATTGGTAATTTGAATTATCGTTATATTTGGAATTTCTCTTGAGCGAAAGCATTGATAAATTCTAGGGAATTAATAGACCGTGAGGTTATTTGAGCTTTGATCGAAAGGCTAGCTTATTTTCCCTGAGACCGTATTATAAGACTTTTGCTACCTTACTGTCCTGATATTTGCCATGGTGAACCGAAGTTCCCGATCCCCTTTTTATCTTGTTGAGAATTTTCATTTTAGCAATTAGCCAGTTAATCAACCAATTTCAAAACCCCCAATTAATTGTTACTTTTATAGACTGAAAAATAGCAAACAAAATCAACCTTGTCTCTCTGTGGTTCGACCCTTACTATCACTAGCTATAGTTTTAGTTTGGAATTATAAATTTAATTTTGGTACTAAACGACGGTATCAAAGGTCTTGCAAGGTCGACGGTTCAGCTTTATTATAAACATCTTACAACTCGTTTGCATTTGATTGTTTGCTATAAGTGTTAGTTTGCTTGCATTAAATTGGCTTAAGTGGGCATTTGTAGCTAGCTCTGAGTTATCTTTTCCGTTCCATTAGTTTGCATTTAGTTTACTCGAGGACGAGTAAAGGTTTGGTTTGGGGAGATTTGATACGTGCATTTTATATAGTCTTTTTGGTCTATTTATGCACGTATTTCCATGCCATTATCGTAGTTTTATGCTACGAAATGCCCCAAATATGGTACTTTGGTTTATTTTGTCTTAATTGCAGGAATGGACCAGAAAGTAGTGAAATCAAGCCTTTTACCGTCCGATTTGCATGCATTTGGAGGAAGAGTAAATTTGGAGCGGAAATATGGCTGTCTTGGGATGCGTGAAGCCATTTCGGGAGCTAAAAGGACAAGTCAAAGCTTCACTAACGAGATTTTGTAGCTGTTGAAGTCAAGATCCACTCGATCGAGTACTTAACTGGTCGATCGAGTGGTTTTAGGTCAAGTAATAAGTCGATCGAGTACTTTAGTTGGTCGATCGACCAGTTTCATATTACTGTTTAGTCGATCGAGCACTTCTTTTGGTCGATCGAGCGGTTTGAGCCTGAGTTTGCTCGATCGAGCAGTTTAAATCCACTCGATCGAGTGGATTCGTCTACGGGCTTGGGCTTTCTAGTTTATTTCAGTCATTAGGTTAAATAATTCCTATTTTCTTATAAATAGGAAGGGAGGACGTCTTTTGTAAACTGTCTCCTTATCATCTGACACTGTCAGACGTTACCTTTGCTCTAATACATTGTTCCTGCTACTTTGTTCTTCCTTAATTCCGGATTATTTCAGTAACATTTCTCTCCCTTTTTCCTCTTTAATTTAATGTTGATTTCTCTTCCTCTCTTTATTATTTATGTTCTTTATTTAATTATGTCTAGCTAATTCCTTTAATATGTTAGGACTAGGGAAACCGTGGTAGCAATATGTTAGGATCGACATGATTAGATTAGTTTTGCGACAAGAATTGTATTAAGCAATATAATTGTGATTAGGTTGAATGAATGCATGCAGGAGACCAATTAATTAGTTACCCCCGACCTGGATCGAAAGATTGGAAGGGAAGGCTTGCTTAATTACAATAGGCGATACCTAATTAGGACGGAAGCTAAGTTAGGGAGACCCTAGGGCGATTAGAGACCGAAAGGGTATAATCGTAGGTTTAGGGACCGAAAGGTGACGACCTCGCTCTTCTTATCAATAATTTAATCGACTCAGTTGACCCGATAGTGTAGCTGCCACGGTAGACCGATTCCTAGCATATTTCTTTCTTTTATCTGATTTACCCCTGTATTTCTTCATTATTTCCTCTTGCCTTAATTCTATTAGTTTAGTCAAAACATTTCAAACCCCCAACTTGTGACATTAGACAGACCGAATAGAAAAGTAGATAGTAAACCGCCTCCCTCTGGAGATCGACCCTACTTATCGCTAGCTTATGTTAGTTATATTTAGGTATTTTATTTTTGGTACATAACGACTGTATCAAACGTTCCCCTTGGCACACCCCGTAGTGACTGGCTCGAAATTGTAAGGGCCATAGTGCGTTCTTAGGACGTCTCCCAAACCTTTGCGGTAGATCCAAATAACTCCTACCCGGGTTTATTTTATTTAGACACCCTACGTTTAACACCCCCTTCTTACCCGACCAAGGTAATTAGGGAATGTGTTACCGTCTCGGTTTTCCCGAGACAGTGAAATCGGAATTACAATTAAGAAACTCTTTATATAAATAACAAGTTTAGTGATTACATAAACGTAAACAAATGATAAATGTGAACTATACAAATTACAAGTCGACTACCATCTATGCTATGCTACTCGACTCCGATTCCAAGGCGAGGCCCAAATCACGTCGATAAGCAAAACCTGTACTCAACCTGCTTCCCATATGATCGAAAATATCATATGGATCGATACAGGCCACCCCGAAAATAGGTGACAATTATACAGACACACAACACATTAGTTTCAATAAATAAAGTGAGACACGACACAAAGTGTGTGAGTATGAAATATGACTATGATATGAATGGGACGCTATCAAACAACCACCACCACGCCGATACCGGGACACGCCCAAACGTACCCACAACCACCGGTGGCAGGGACACGCCCACGACACCACATCACACAAACAAGTACCGGGACACGCCAAACGTACCGCGCCCGGAAGCCAACCGGGTCCCTAGCTAGACGTCTTGTCTCAACTATATAAGTCCCTCCGTACTCAAGTCATTAATGTGCACATCCCTCTTAGAGTGGGAGGTTCCAAGAGGCGACTCGAGCATGAGATGGTTTCCCAACCGCCTCACGTCTTCTCAATAACAAATAATCAACCATGTCCCCCGACATACAAACCAACACAAATATGCAAGATACCATATAACATGCTAATTACCGACTCATTCAATGCAATTAATGACAAATGACTTATTTAGCAAATATACACAATATTGAAACTGAGTAGGTGTAACACCGCTAATTTCCGTAATATAATTATTTAATTTTATTTTCCCATATTTTATATTTATTTTCCGGGAAAATATCCGTCTCTTGTCTTTTTAGCCGTTGGGTTCAAAAACAGTGAAGACCCGCTCTTTCCTTGGGTCTCACGTGATTTTTGGTGTAGACGGGTAAGTTTTGGGCCTAAGCTTGAAATAAACCCATGAGCTTCTTTATAAATAAGAAGGGAAACCAAACCCTTGCTTTTCTTTTCTCTTATTTCCAGGGGCGGAACCAGAAACTATATATACCTAAAGCTAAAATTTTATAAGCAATTTTTTTTTTTTTTGAGATTTGTATAACAACAAAAGTTGACAAGCTCAAAATTAATTTTTTTATATAAGTACTACACAACTTTTATTTATGTGTCATTTTAACAAAATCTCAGTGAAATTCATTTGTATTACCTATATACCGAGTTATGTAATTTTAACAAAATCTCACTTTTCCATCAAAACTCCACAATTCATCATCATCAAAACAAAATCTCACTTATTCGATGTAATTCGTGTAAAATGATGCGTATTAAATAGGGTGAAAAAGAGACCTAAAACTTTATAAAATTTAAAATTAAACTAAATTCCAAAGAGTGGGTCTCCCAAAACCAATTTGCAATGGGTGGAGTAGCTCCTTGGATTATAAAGTATAAAGGCATTAGCAATAGAGGTTCATCATGAGGTTTGTAGGATGACATGACAATTATTTTAGAAGTTTGTCTACAAACCTTTTATTGTTAGTGATTAGTGTTGAAGTTCATGGATGAGAGGGGTTACAAATTAGTATGAAGGTTTGTGGAGAGAGAATCTGAGAGGAGAAAAAATTTATTGGGCCATGATATGAACCTTGTAGAGGTTTATTTGTTGTTGGTAGGATATTTGTACGTAAATGAGTTTGTATAATAGCTTATGTGGCATGAGAACAAACCTCTTAGAAGTTCATCTATTACTAGTGCCCTAACACTCTTATCCTATTCATTAAACCAACAACCACAGAGCTGAGGTGTCAGCATGTGGTTGAAAGTCAAAATCTCAAAGCTACATTTGCTTTTGCAGAATTTAAGGAACCCACGTTCCATTGTACAATTAATTACAGTAAATGTTTGCTAATTACATGATTTCACTAAGGCTCACCAATAGTCTAATAAAATTAAAAATACAAAAAAAACAAATTAACTTTCAGTTAAATCAGAAAAATTTATTTACAACAATAAAATATCGCTAATATAGTTACAGTCCGTAAATTATGTACGTAGTACATTCTAAATATAAAATATGTGCATTAATGATTACAAAATTATATGGCAATACTTCAAATAAATAAATTACAATTGACAATTTCCGCTTAAAATTAGTTAGAATTATTTAGAAATTAGTTCTAGAAAACTCATATTATTATTGAGTGATAATTTGAGAACAGAAGTTATTGAAATAGTTCGAGAAATAATCGTGTATAAATTGCAGAAAACCAAAAAAAAAAACATAAGTGAAAAGTTATTGAAATAGGAAAAAATGGCGAAATAAAAGGACTCATCTTTGATAAAATGGTTTCAGAAAACAATTCCTCACTGTAAAAGCAAGAAAGATGATAACTATTTAGATAATCTTCTTTTCATACATGGACAACGAAGGAACACGCGCGTGAAGGTGGAAAGACAGACAGGTGAAATGGGGTAGTGAATTAAGACGATTATCTTGGGCATGAGAGAGAGCAACAATGGATAATGAGTGCAGATGTGATGAGCGGCGGAATTGAGGTATTAACAAGGATTGTGAGGGACTAATTTTTTTTTTACTTTTTTTTTACAACGATGTGAGGGCCTAATAAAGATAGTATATACGAATACGAGGCATTGAGGCATGATGCATGAGTAGGGTTTTTGTACTATTTACATGGTTCCATATCGCTTTTCCGTCATTAGCCTAAGGTGGGTCAAGTACTTAAAAAAAAGCATGTATAGCCGTATAGAAATAAGCAACATATCTGTCTTATATGTACACGTAAAATAATACCTGACCCGTTTTAATATTAAGACAGATATAGGACTTATGGGAGACTAATTGTTCATTTATATGAGCTATAAGTTAAGTCCAAATGTCCAATGTTCAAAAAAAAGTCCAAATGTCCAATGGAATATTATGGGCAAACCGTAATTGAAATACTATCGTGAGACGGTTTCATGTTGTGAGACCGTCTTATTTTATAATTTGCATGAGTAGGTTTTTTTTTTTTAAAAAAAATGGACCGTCTTATTTTATAATTTGTAAATTATTAAACGGTAATAGTATTTTGAGTCAAGTTTGCTAGAAGTATGATTTATGAGCTTTAAAAGAATTATTATCGACACATGTATTTCGTTGAAAAGGAATATGGTCTCATTAAAAATGTGTTAACTTTGACAATTAATTGTAGAAGTTTTTATGTTGTGTCGCTACACAAGGTGGAAAAAAATATCGTTTCATGTCAGAATTAATTTATATGGCCTTACGTTGTGCAACTATATGGGATTATTAGAGTAATTATATCAGATTATTTTATATGGCCGTACGTGGCGGTTTAAAGTTGGTTTCTTTTAAAGACCAATTTTTGTTTGTTAGCTAGAAATAACGTTATTGATAGTGTGTCTTATATTTTAATAAAATTATAAAGTATATAATATTATTGTTTACTTTTTAGTTACCCTATAATTACAGAATAATATTACGAGAAATGTGCACGAGTGACGATTTTAATTTTGTCCTATTTTATTAATTAACAAACTAAATGAAAAATGGGTTAAAATTATTTTAAACTTACACCGGTTCTACAAACGTGCACTAAATGAAAAGCAGGTTTAAAAATTTGCACGGGTATGTTACTATTCAGACCAATTTACCTTTACAAGTTTGTGGCTATTTTAAGAGTCACAAGCAAAAAAGGACGGAGGATTCTGATTTGCGATAATAATAAACACATGTCCACTAGAACAAATAACGTAGTTTATAAAGAAGTTTTCGAGAAATTATAGTACAATTTACTTATGATTTTACACCGTAACAGCTTATTGTTATGCTTTGGAATTTTCGTGGAGTTATTGACTTATTGTTGTATTAATATACTCCGTATATACTCTCGATACATACAACTTTATTATTGCTATATTTTAGATATTTTGGATACATACTTCATCTAAAGAGCAACCACTATTAACACGTTTTTCTACAACAACCTAAATAACAATCCCGTGCAATTTGCACGGGTATAAAACTAGTCTCTTTCTCCGATGTGAGAGACCTAACATGTGAAAATAGATTGATAAATGCCCTATCATATGAGAGGTCTTACGTAAACACTATTGTGAGACCGTCTTATAGAATAATTTGTAATCCATTTATTCATTTATATGAACTCTTCCCACTATTTATTTTATTTTCATACTCGTAATAAGAAATAATACTTCATAACACTTGGGGGATTTGGCCATAAATTGATCAGTAAGTCTTGCTTAAGACGAACAATATTCCTCTTAAGGATAAGACGGGTCAAATACTACCACTTGGTAGTAATAAAGACAAATCTTTTGGCATTTTTCTAGGCAACAGGTGGGGTGATTTGATATGTAGTTGGCATGCCGTAAGCTTAAGACGGATATTGATCGTCTTAAATGAGAATTTGGGTAAATAGATAAATAATGAATCCCAACTTCATAGTACATTAAGTACTATCAATCTATTATAGTAGTGACTTGCTGACTATGGAAAACAACAAAAAGTAGAGGACTGATAAGTTAACGTATGAAGTACAAAATGCCTTGCAAAGTTGCAATAGGGAAAAATACTGAAAGTAAAGGATTGAACCCGCATCTTTTCACTGAAACGTGAATGTCTCACCACCAGACTCACGCAATACAAATGATATTTATCTACACGCTTACATATATATTTTTTGTAAATCACAAAGTTACTCGGGCTATAGCCCGAGTAGCCTAGGCCCAGTTCCGCCCCTGCTTATTTCTCACAAAACCCTAAACCTAATCCTCCCCTCCTCCTTCCTCCCTTGGTGCCGTGAGATCCCTCCTCCCTAGGGTTTCGTGCCGCGCCTCCTTCCTCCTCCCTTCATCATCTTTCGTGCTTAGATCGATCATACTTCTTGGATTTATCTATCTTCATCGTAAGTTTTTATGTTTTCGCGTAGTTTTTATAGTTTTATAGTTTATATATATTAGTATATTTATTAGACTCGTTATCTTTGGCACGTGGATGATTCAATAAAGGCGTGGAGACTGCACCTGGAGAAGACATCTATATCGTGGAAGACGATCTCTAGGGTTTATTTCGCTAAAAAGGTAACTAGGTATTTTCCTTTAATTGTGTTTATGCCAATTGATGTAATTTACATGATTTAATAATTGATTTGTGTAATTGGTATGTGTTTGATTGTTTATTATCATGTTTAATTGTGTTTGTGTGTTTACGTATGCGTTTTTATTTTTTAAATTTCATAACATATCTTGCCTATGCTCTATTTGGGTGTTGGGGCGTGCGGTTAGGGTTCCCCATGGAAACCCTAGTGGCGGCTTGGTGGTGGTATGTGAGAAGACCTAGAGTTATAGCTAAACTAGTATAACCTTGAGATTATGGCTCAATGTTATAGTTGGGTTGGTAAAACTCTGAGGTTGTGATAAAGTTATGAGTGAAGCCGTATAACTTTAAGATTATAGCTCAATGTTATAGCTGGGCTACTATAACTTAAGTCACATGTCGATGTTATAGCTAATGCTAATGTAACATTGGGCTAATGAAGTCAATGTTATAGCTGAGCTAATATAACGTTGAGTTATGAGGTAAGCGTATTGTTAAAGTTATAGCTGGAGTACTATAACATTGAATGGTTAGTGTTAAAAGTTATAGCTGGAGTACTATAACATTGAATGGTTGATACTTGTTTCACATGTATGTGGTGTTCAGTTATATTGTATGACGATATATGTGCATATGTTGTCGTTTATGCTTGTTCGTATAGTAAGTAGGGCAGTCAGTTATACCGTTCTATGAGTATTGTCATGATGTTGTTCATGCATTATTAGTACAGTCAGTTAACTGTGCATTTGTTGGCTGGCTTGTGGATAGATGATGATAGTATCAGTTATATACTATCGGAATGAACTAAGGCTACCCTTCGGGGATTTGTTATGGTCTATGGTCGGGGGTTAGCAGAGGCAGTTCGTTAATCGCTCTGTTCCTCGAGTGTCGTTGTAACACCCCCTCATACCAAGGTACCTTACCAGGACTACCCCAGCATGAAAGGTTGTTACCATCTCGGTTGCCCGAGGTTAGTATATATCAAAAGCAACAGTCCAAACACATTATTAATGTACGGTAATTATAAAAGTTACACAGTCTCCAAAATCTAATAAACGAATTATCCAAATGGCAACAACTACCAAAATAATAACTAAGGCTCGTGGTGGTGTCATCTAATCCAGCACGGTGACTCTCTCATGACTGCCCCAAGCTCAATAAATGTATCACCTGTCACAATCACGCTCACCATCCCCGAATGGATCACCGCAGTTTTACAAAACAACAACACGGGTCACTTACTCAATCAATATAAGACAACAAACATTACCACCAAACATCATCGATCTCACGCACGATAATCGACTACACACCAAAGTGTGTAGCCCCGCTGATTACCCATCGCAACATGTAATCCTCGCCGCCGGTGACCGACAGCCCATCCCCACCTAGTCCAGCTCATCAACGAGCGACTAACAACCCCTGTCCCTTAATGTGCACATCCCCTCCCATGGCGGGTTCCACGGAGGGCGAACTAGGGTGTGAAGCCACTCCCGCAAGTGACTCCACCACAATCACACAAACCACAAAGATCACAAATGTCCACAACACCACAACCGTCACAACACAATCACCTCACCACCGTCACCACAACACCCATACTCCGATGATCGCAGAGATAACAACAATTACAATACAATAGTAATCTCAATCAATTAACAGTACTGAGTAGGGGGAAACCCTACCTTTTCGCAATCCGCTATGCTGCAATCAACCATACAAATGCATAACAAATATCACATCGTCACCTACAACAATAATCACATAATACAATTACACATTGCACAATCCCATTTTCCCCAATTCCATATATACAGTAACCCCCAAAAGAATACAAATGACAAGGGAATGAAACTTACCAATAGTAGAATAAGAGACTACACGCAAGGATCACGACGATTTGCACACACAACGAGATATGAGGATGATTAGGGAGTGATTAGGGAGAGATCGTAGAATGATTAGGGTTGGAAGTGATGTTTTAGAAACTGACGTCGAATATAAAATAACCCTAACATTCCCTAATCAAACCGATAAAATAACATTCGCCAGACCGGATACTCGGTCGAGTAAAGCTATACTCGGCCGAGTATCTTCTACTCGGTCGAGTATTCTCCATACTCGGCCGAGTATTACTCGGCAGAACCAAAACAGACTCCACAATTAACACTACTCGGCCGAGTAGGCTCTACTCGGTCGAGTATACAACTTAACAAAATCCGTAGTGTTACAATCTTCCCCCCTTAAAAAGAACTTCGTCCCCGAAGTTCCAACCCAACCTATAAAACATGGACCCATGAACTCTTAACACCAACTCCACCAACTATTCTTACCTCCACACATTGCTCACGATATCGTGTCAACTACATTATAACTCTCTCGACACTAACTCCATACACTACCAACACCAACGCTGCTAGCTCCGTAACATATCATCCACTAGAAAATCCAATATCAAGATACTCATAACATCAAACGGAATGTTACATTCTACCACCCTTAAAAAAGGAACTTCGTCCTCGAAGTTTACTCACACTCATAACATCATCATCCAACTGTCAGCACTATAGAACTCATAAACATCATCATCTAACTGTCAACACCATCGAAATATTCTCACACTCCTAAGCTTCACACTACTACAAGCACGGTCATGCCCTTTTAACAAAATCAATCACAACAAAGATCCATCCTTTATGCTACACCAACACTCTACTTCCAAATATACTACGACATGCACAACCCTCAAACGCTCTTTGCCGCATTCTACTCCTCTTAAAACATATGTTACGTCCTCGTAACTCACTAATACAAGATCCGCAGCTATATCCTCTCATTATCTTCATCACCACCACATATCAAAGATAACCTCCTATACCCTCACACCTATAACCATTCCTATTTCCAAGGCTCTCTTACTTAAACAGTTCTCATACCTCAACTCATTCTGCACTCCATCTAGCCAATACCACAAAATCCTGACCATAACAAACACTCTAACTCTTCCACATTACCGCAACACGACATGCCTCTCTATATAAACTATATAAAACTCTTATCACCAAAAGCATAACTCACGATCCACACTTGTTACGTACACTCACACTAGATCCTCAAGTTCCTTTCTTTCATTACCGCAAGACTCATACAAAACTTAACACGACACTAATTACCCAACACCCTACACTCACTGTCTCAACAAAGGATTATGAACCACCTGCATATATCAGATCATTACCACACATGTTCTACGAATCACTTGCCATTACCATGTCTACCAAAGCCTCATCTAGAACAAGATCAAAATTACTGTAACAACCTACCCCAACTACGCCCCATCAACAGAATATCACTATACCATGACAAAAACGAAAACATATACAACTCTCTTTCATACCATACTCTACCCTCATTACCAAACTGAAACTGGTAAGACACATCAACAAACAAAACAACAGTCTACATGTCTAACCAAAACTCACAAGAAACAACAAAGAATAAAACAACAATCAGGCATAATCGGTCTCGTACTTTCAAACTCAAATCGTAACCCCCCGTATACTCCACCACAACCGGTGACGGCATCGCAACACCGCAACCAACAAACCGCACCACAACAGCGAAAATGCCCGCATCACAATACGAAGTACCATGCCCGGATCACCACCCGAGGCACAACAACCACATCGATAAACATCACAACCACATATAATTCCCATAAACACTGACTCAGTATGACATTTCGAACAAGAAAACTCATTCAAAACCGTTTTACTAGATTATAACACATCATATTATAGGAAATAAACTGACAAGAATCTCATGAACATCATCCTTACCATTTCACGGGATAAACATGTATCATCAATACACATACAATTTTAACTATTCATGCCAGACCAATCAAATTATTACCTTTTGAACCTCATTTCATTAGTATACCGTACCCAACATACATTACAAAACATTCATATAACAACTTTATAATTATCACACCATACCACTTCTTGTGAGGTCAGAACCTCACACAAACATTTACACATATCATAGACCCGTAATCACATCCAACTAGTCAATCCTGATCACGTAAGTTACCACTTGCCAATGAATACCTCTCATCCGGACTTAACTCAGGTGCCTTTCATAACATATCCTCTCTTACACACAATTATCACCCTCCTAAGAAATGTAGCCATAACATCGCACTAACTTCCAAATAACACCTCGTATATCCACATCTTATACTTCCTCACAACCAAACATACCAACCACCTCCACAAAATCAACCTCATTAGAACAACTAACTTCTCTAAAGTAACATCATTCTCAGCCACTAGTGACACTACTATGACACCAACATCCTTCATGTGACTACTCTCTTACTATCACTTCTTAATATAATAATTTGTTTCCTCTCTTTGGTTATCATCCCAAATACGAACATCCAATCCATCAACAAAACATACCTCAACATTATTCCCAATTCTATCCTTTATCATATCGCTACCTAACTCTCCACCAAAATCTCAGATCTTGCAACACTCCACAAGCTTCTTATTCCCTTAATACCTCGAAACTCACGGCTAACACGTCGTCCTGCTCTCCTATATAACCATTAACTCACACCCTCTAGTGGGGATATCGTACATTTCATAATTTCCTACCTTCATGCTCCTTAACTCCGGTCAACGTTCTCTCAACTTACTTCCATCCCTCTTTCCCTCCTTTTACTCAATAATGCCAATTAATAAGTCATCTCCTTTCTCTTTCTACCTAACTCTTAGTCATTTGTTTCTTTTCCATAGCTCCACAACTCTAATTCCATTAATTCATATCAATATCTTATCATTCTTCTTATCATTTATCATTTCTCATCTTGCTTCACACTCACCCTTGTCACCATCAAGTCCACGCACTAACAGTTACTCTTCAATTAGTCGTATCTCCCTTTCGCATCTCTAGAAACCAAAATTCACTTCATACCGTTTGTCCAAAGAATTACACATTGGGCTCACCCCTTGATAATCCAACTTCCCAAACTTAGCCACTATCTACAAATCCACATCGCGACATAACTTCCTTTAAGTTCACTATATACCTCTCTTTCCTATCTTCTTACAACAACCTTCCATTACATATATCCTTAAGCAACTCTATCCTAGCTGTTTTCCTCCATAAATCCTTACACATCCAAATATGCCACTATTCGTATCCCTTATCTCAATCTTTCATTCTCATGCTTCTTTATACTTACATCACCCTTGCCCATATACACTTACTTTTATACTACTCAACACACGACTATATCACTCGTCATATCTCACAAAACATGCTATTTACCTCGATTAGCTCATCATTCTTCCCTTTTTTTTTTTTTTTTTTTTTCACTATCCTTCACAGCCACATTAACACATGTCTTCCTTACCCAACACATGTCCCTCATAAGCCGTCATTCTTCATGTCATAACTTCCGGTAACTTACGTATCAAGACCGTCTCACATATAAAAGAATGCGTTAAGACTCAAAACATTCATGTGTATATACCCTACGACTCAAAACAATGTAAAAACATAGCCACCGGCTCAAAACAAAAGTAAGAACATAGCCACCGACTCAAAGTGGCCGCCCAATGAGGTACTCAGTCGAGTACATAACATACTAGGTCGAGTACAAGGTACTCGGTCGAGTAACTATATTACTCGGTCGAGTTTTCGACTCAGAAGCAAACTCAATTGTCGCAGAAGGATTACTCGGTCGAGTATTGGGAATACTCGGCCGAGTAGACCTTACTCGGTCGAGTATGAGACTACTCGGCCGAGTTCACGACTCCAGACGCTAAACAATATTATCACAGAGAGATTACTCGGCCGAATATGGAACACTCGGTCGAGTATAAAAGATACTCGGCCGAGTAGGGACTACTCGGTCGAGTATCGGCAGCTTCTCAAGACCGTCCCAGTTTTCGTAAAACAGTCATATCTCACTCGTTACTTGGTCATTTTGGGCGTGTGACCTATCGTTAGAATCGTAAGAGGACAAGCTATCACATCAACTTGGAAGCACAACAATATCTTTTATAGAACTCGACTTATGACAGTTTTAAGACAACCCTTCCGTAATCGATCTTCATACCAATCAAATTTCCTAAACCAAAACAATTTGAACATGCGTAAAGCAACAACAACAACTCAAAACTCCAAGAAACCAGTACACAAGTGAACTCTTATCATACTCACATGAAAATTAAACACGACATTTACATATATTGATGCATGACCTTAATCACACGCTTCTACCAACAATCAAGCATTAAAATCATCATGTTCATATGCACATGTACCACTACCATACTTCATGTTCAACATTGTATTAAACAGGTAACATGATCACATTCTTCATGCTTAATATCAACCAGATACAATTTCACAATTCACTTTTCATATTTTACCATGTTCCAACACTTAACATGCCAACATATTTATGCTCAAAGTTTAACATCAACAATCCTCGATGCATCTTTCAACAACTATCACATTCCACTTCTTTCAACATTTCATCCAACCATGCACAAGATTCAAACTATAGATATCAAACTCACATGACTCAAACATACAACAGTTTCCCCCCCATGTGACCGGCTTGAGATCGTAAGGGCCTTAATGCGACTTCGGGACGTCTCCCTAGTCTTTGCGGCAGCTCCAAACAACTCTCCCCGGGTTCATTTTATTTAGACTCCCTAAGTTCATTGGGTTCATTTGTTTTAGGTGCCGGAATCGTCGGCTCTGATACCACTTTGTAACACCCCCTCATACCAAGGTACCTTACCAGGACTACCCCAGCATGAAAGGTTGTTACCATCTCGGTTGCCCGAGGTTAGTATATATCAAAAGCAACAGTCCAAACACATTATTAATGTACGGTAATTATAAAAGTTACACAGTCTCCAAAATCTAATAAACGAATTATCCAAATGGCAACAACTACCAAAATAATAACTAAGGCTCGTGGTGGTGTCATCTAATCCAGCACGGTGACTCTCTCATGACTGCCCCAAGCTCAATAAATGTATCACCTGTCACAATCTGCTCACCATCCCCGAATGGATCACCGCAGGTTTAACAAAACAACAACACGGGGTCGGTACTACTCAATCAATATAAGACAACAAACATTACCACCAAATGATCATCGATCTCACGCACAAGAATCGACTACACACCGAAGTGTGTAGCCCCGCCAGATTACCCATCGCAACAGTAATCCTCGCCGCCAAGTGACCGCAGACCATCCCCACCTAGTCCAGCTCATCAACGAGCGACTAACAATCCCTGTCCCTTAATGTGCATATGCCCTCCCATGGCGGGTTCCACGGAGGGCGAACTAGGGTGTGAAGCCACTCCCGCAAGTGACTCCACCACAATCACACAAACCACAAAGATCACAAATGTCACAACACCACAACCGTCACAACACAATCACCTCACCACCGTCACCACAACACCCATACTCCGATGATCAGCAGATAACAACAATTACAATACAATAGTAATCTCAATCAATTAACGATCGAGTAGGGGGAAACCCTACCTTTTCGCAATCCGCTATCTTTGCAATCAACCATACAAATGCATAACAAATATCACATCGTCACCTACAACAATAATCACATAATACAATTACACATTGCACAATCCCATTTTCCCCAATTCCATATATACAGTAACCCCCAAAAGAATACAAATGACAAGGGAATGAAACTTACCAATAGTAGAATAAGAGACTACACGCAAGGATCACGACGATTTGCACACACAACGAGATGTGAGGATGATTAGGGAGTGATTAGGGAGAGATCGTAGAATGATTAGGGTTGGAAGTGATGTTTTAGAAACTGACGTCGAATATAAAATAACCCTAACATTCCCTAATCAAACCGATAAAATAACATTCGCTACCACAGTTATGGGAGCGTCGTGGAGTTAGGCAGCCTAGAGTAGACCCGGTTGTGTCTGAGCCCTCTTACTCTGCCCCCGACTCTTACCCCTACCACCCCTACCAGTTCTCGCCGTACCCTACGGTGCATGACCCTAGGATGC
Source organism: Silene latifolia (assembly GCF_048544455.1). NCBI lineage: Eukaryota > Viridiplantae > Streptophyta > Magnoliopsida > Caryophyllales > Caryophyllaceae > Silene > Silene latifolia. The sequence continues at coordinate 28,436,528 of NC_133538.1, forward strand.
AGCCTCATGAGCTGGCTGAGCGGATCTCTTCTACTTTGGTGCTCCGCAACCTTCACGAGATGACCCTTAATCAGGGCATCGGGACTGATTTGGCACAGCCTGTATGGTGGAGAGGACCGGGAGTGGATACGGGAGTGTTTCACAGTTTTGGGGTGGACCCGAGTTTCTGGAGACCTCTAGAGGAGACCGAGTTCGGCTACCTCGCGGGACCGTGGGGAGCCAACTCCGGCAGTCAGCTGGGAGGGGACTACTCAGCAGCAGCAGGTTTTCCAGGTGCAGGGAGTTCAGGTGCAGGTACTTCTGGCGCTGGTGGTGGTGATGACATGGAGGAAGGTCCTCATTGCTGATCTTGGATGATGTTTAGTTGATTTCTTAGATGTTAGACTTATTTAGTGGTGATGGACTTGTTTTGTTGTGTCGGATTTATTGCCTCTTCTTTAGACGTTGCTTTCAGTATTTGGTGTCTTCTGTTGGATGATTGTATTAGGCCATAAGGCCGTTACTTGGTTAACGTATGGAGACAAGTTTCATGTCACTTCAGGTAGGAATTAGTCATGTGTTACACCATTGTGAAGTATTGTTGCAGAATTGTTGCAGGTTGTAGTGATAGCCAAGTGATATCGACAAAACGCTCTCTGGCGGCATCACTCGACCGAGTATAGATTACTACTCGACCGAGTATAGCTTACTCGGCCGAGTATTTCTATACTCGACCGAGTAGAGCATACTCGACCGAGTAGCCTTTCATACTCGGCCGATTATTGCGACTTCACAGGAACATTGACAGTTTGTTATGAAAATTTCATAATTACGTGATAATTGTGTGACAAAGCTTGTTAGATACTTGGTTACTATGTTTTAGTAGATAACGTCTTACAGATGGATCATTATGGTATCATGGATTTGCGAGTGTTGGTATCGGCTATAAATTTAGGAATGTTTTGTGGTATAAAACAGGTTAGTTATTCTAAGGGAGGGGGAGATATCCTAGACATTTAATTATATGACGGTAATACTTTACTCATATCACGTGCTCACTGTGAGAAATTTTATACGCATGTATATGTTTGGTTACAATGATAATTGTTTCAATGAGGTTAAGTATAGACCTGTTCTCTTTCAGTTATTCTAGATGTTAAATGTCGCTATAAGAGTATGTAGGTTGGTTGTTGAAGTATTTGGTTTTTATAAGTCATTAAAGTGTAATGTCGTAAAACAAGTTGAGCTACATGAGTTTATAAGTAATGTCACCGTCATGTGGTACGTTTTAGCGTTGGGTTTGGGAAAATGGTTACTGGTGAACTTCGGGGACGAAGTTCCTTTAAGAGGGGAAGAGTAATGTCGCGGAATTAAGTATTTAATTATGTAAAATATGTGTTTAGTTATACCTATGATTTTGATATGTGTTTAGTTATACCTATGATTTTGGAATTACATGTATGTAGTTAACATTCGGAATTTATGTTCATGTTTCTTGAAGCGATAGCTATGTTGTATTCGGGTAATATAAAGGTTATGCGATAGCTATGTTGTATTCGGGTAATATAAAGGTTATACTATGATGTCTCAACTAAATTTTATGACAAGTATTGTGTTTATGAAAAAAAAAAAAAATGTATCTTCTTCATGTGTAAGTATTTAATTTTATGAGATATTGGGAATCATATGTATGTTAGGTACGCTCACATTCGGGATTACTGAATTACAATTATGTTTCTTTATGCTACATCTATGTTGGATTCAAGTAATATGAAAATTTTAGGGCGCAAGGGTGTCAAGTAATATGAAGAGTCGATTCAATTGATGATAATTGGTATACGTGTTCTAATGTGGTGATTGTGTACTACATTTTGCAATGGTGTGTCGCTTGACAATTGTATATTTAATATAAACGTATGGAACGTAGTAGTTACAAGGGTGTATGGTTTTCTTACATTGTGTAAAGCGTTTCAATTGCATACTTGTGTAAGTATAGAGTTGAATGCCGTTTTGTATAATCTCCGTATGTATATGTGTAAGTTGTGAGTAGCATTGTTTGGGAAGGTAGCGGTGGTAAGCGATTGTTGTTGTGTAAGATGGCTTGTTGTTGAATAAGATGGCTGATGATAATTGATGGATAGTGTGAAGTTATATACCTTAGGGTAGGTGGGTAAGGCCATGGTACCTTGGTATCGTACGGGCTGAACTTCGGGGACGAAGTTCTTTTAAGGGGGGAAGATTGTAATACTGGGGAATTGTAGGAACGCTGTTGACCGATCGTGTTGACCAAACAGACCTTAGGGATGATTGGGTGAGCGATCAGACTGGTAATAGGGGGGCATATATGTCAGTCACTCGACCTAGCGGAGGCCACTCGACCGAGTATCACCAATACTCGACCGAGTGGAGTCTACTCGGCCGAGTATTCCTATACTCGACCGAGTATGACTGCTGTCGACGCGTTATTTTAAATACGTGTTCACGAGATTCATTTCTATTTTCTCATTTCCTCGACAGTTTCTCTTTCTCTAACCCTAGAACATCTCCCTACTCTATTACTCCCTAGCCTCATACCTCTAAAAGAGTTAGCTTAACCCCTACCATGGGAATGTCGGGACTCGCGGAGCAAGGAGGACGTGGAGGGTGGTTGTCTAGATCGTCACCGATGTGCAAGGTTAGGTAAGTTGCTACCTTGTGTCCTTTTGAATGATTATTTGAGTATAGTCGTGTAATAGGATTTGGTTGTCATTGTTAGGATGCTTAATGGAGTCGTGCGTGGCTATAAATGGAAGTCTTTCATGCTTTGTTATGAGGTAGGGTCTCCTACTCGCCTCATCACTAATTGAATTGAATTTATGATTGTATTGTGATTCATGGCTATCCGCTGATCATCGGAGTATAGTGGTTGTGGTAATGATGACGTTGTCATGTGACAGCTGCGAGGTTGTGATTGAGATTGTGGTGGAGTCACTTGCGGGAGTGGCTCCACACCCTAGTTCGCCCTCCGTGGAACCCGCCACGGGAGGGGATGTGCACATTAAGGGACAGGGATTGTTAGTCGCTCGTTGAGGAGCTGGACTAGGTGGGATGGGCTGCGGTCACCCATCGGCGGCGAGGATTACCCGTTGCGATGGGTAATGGGGGGCTACACACTTCGTGTGTAGTCGGTGTTGGTACGAGGTGATGAGTGTGGGATAGTGGATGATCAGCTATTTACTTTATTGTTTTATCTTATACTTCCTCCATTCAACTCCAAACTACCATAGTACACTTTTCACGTTTGCCAACGCATGTTTTGCGCGGTAAATATCATTAGCTACGTATATGCAAAAATTATAAAAGTTACATATTTTTAATGTACTCGTAAAGACGAATCAAATAAGATCCCACAAGAATATATTTTCACTTATATATTGAGAGAAAATTGCAATTGAAGATTCATTTGTGAATAGTATGCAAAAACCAATATGGTAGTTTGGAGTTGAATGGAGGAAGTATTTGATTAGTCAGTACTGACCCCGTGTTGTTTTGTGGTATCTGCGGTGATCCATTCGGGGATGGTGAGCAGTTGGTTTAGCAGGTATTGTTGATTACTGCTGCTGGGATTGGAGGGATCGAGTCATCACGCTACTAGTCTAGAGATGTAGAATCACAAGTGTTGTAATTGTATTGTAATTTTTGGGAACTTGAACAGAATGGTAATGTAATAGATGTTTTAATGATATAATATTGTTCTTATATTGTCTAATTTGATCTACCTCCTCGGGAAACCGAGATGGTGACACCGTCATATACTGGAATGGTCCTTGGTAAGGCGTTCTGGTGTACGGGGGTGTTACAAAGTGGTATCAGGCAGTGGTTATACGCTATACATAGTGTGGATGCAGTTCGTTAATTGGTCCACTGTGGGTGCAGCTCGTTAATCGGCCCATACCATTAAATGGAGGCAGTTCGTTAATCGCTCCAGTAGTTAGAGGCAGTTCGTTAATCGCTCTAACGGCGTTCATTCTATACATTGTGCTGTGTTGTTTGGTCTGTTCCTATATGTCGTGGTTATGATGGATCTATGATTCGCATGATGTCCTAATATGGTTTATGTCTTTATGCGTCATCCCATATTGTTTGACTTGGAGTTGTCATTTCATATGTTTGTCCTTGTCATTGTTCAATGGTAAGTTGGTGTCAAATTTTCATGAGTATAGATGGTCTCACATGTTTACTGGTTTTGCATTTCAATTGTTAATAATTGTTAGTTATATTCAATTGTTGTAAACATGACTGCGAGAGCATCTAGTTACTCCCGACTGATTGTCGACCCCCATTTCTCAGGTTATTCAGATTGTTGCTCTGGTTGATGCTTGCTTGGGGAATGTGCAAAGTGAGGTTAATAGTAAAATAGGAGTTTGCTTTATGTTTTAGGAACCTTTGAATAATGTATTAGTTTGGTTTGGATTTAGTATCGATCTGGATTTGGGCTTGGTGTTTCCGCCACCTTGACCCTTTTATCAGTATCGTACTCTGATATTTACTTTATATAAGTTTTTCCTTTGTTTTATAATCTGGGTTGTTATAGTTGGTATCAGAGCTAACACGCTCCAAACTCTCGCTTAGCTGATGACTAAAATAAATGACCTAGTTAATGAGTGAGAGGAAATTTGATACGGTCGTTATGTACCAAAAATAAAAATATTAGGTCAGAAATAATTCTCTACCTTTCTTTTTATATAGACCGAAATCCGAAATCAATTAGGAAAGAAATCACCTCCTAATTTTCGGCCAAACAGACCGAAAATAAGGAGTGTATTTTCCTTATTTTGGTCTTTCCAAAAAATATATAAAGTGTGTTAAATTGTCATCTAGTGAGGATCGAACCCATGACCTCTTGGCTTGTGTACCCTCACTATTACCACTATGACACATTCAACTTGTTGATATTAAATACAACTGATTATATTTAACTACGAATTAACAGATTAATTCGTCCAAACTAACCTTATATATATTTAATTAAATATAACTTATTATATTTAATTTACGAATTGACAGTTAATTCGTCTAAACTAAATATTATTTAATTTTCATTAAATAATTATCTCATCAACACATTGACTAACTTTTTAGTCATTTTGGGCATCAATGTAATTATATTTCTATAACCACATTTCTCAAATACATCCTATAGGTGTGACCTTTAGGGACCAGTTGATCACCGCCATCTGTATGATAATAACGTCAAACTTTCTAGCAAGCCAACCGTTATTAGATAAACGTTAATCAACTGATTAAATATACGAAGTATACCCTTGTGAACCTGTAAGAGATTTACAAATGTTATCACACTAATTTGTGGAGGACACCAGCTCCAACAAACTCCCACTTGTCCTCACAAGTGTATGTGCGATAACCGATTCTCATATCCTTTAAAATTTCTCCCACTCAATGTAAAACAATTTGCAAATCCGAATTCACAAAGGTCGTATTTTATAAGCGATCAATATCAAGAGTGGTTTTCCCGACTAGAGAGTAACTTAACTGATAAACGAATCAACATTCGAGCATGGCCATGCATTTCAGTTACAACTCCTCGAGTGGCCCTGAGAAATAACTATACCTGATAAGGGATGGATATTTTCCTCAACTCGAATCCTGCAGACGTAAGCACAGTATGAAATGACCCGAAAAAAATCTACTTAGCCCGATTCACGGTAGACCGTGAGAAAGAAACCAAAGTCACCCAAAGACTGCCTTAATCTCAAGAGACAGTTGATAGTCAAAAGAATCGACTCTAGGTACACAATGGATGTCCTATCCACGACCTGGCACCAAATGTTATAAAACATTTAGGACTCCATTACGTTGTCACAAATAAAAATTGTCCTACGAGGTATCGTCATAATCTCGTATCTGTGATCGATTAGTCAACCGTTTAACTTATGGCTCGTTGAACCCACCATCAATCGACTGCACAATATAATAGCCGGAGTTATCAGCTCACATTGGCGATTACGGACCAAAACAAATATAATGTAATTCAGTTCACTTTGTGGCGTTCAATGTTGTCAGTACAATCCACATGAAAAACAAAATATTATATATATAAAACGATGAAGTTATAAATAATATATGAAAAAGATAATGTATCAAATCCATAATCAAGTACTACAACTTAGGAACATGTTTAATTCCCATAGAATTAACATGCCCTACATGCTTATCATAATTCAACGGTTTGGTGAGAGGATCTGCGATGTTATCATCCGTCGCAATCTTGTCAATCACTATCTCTTCTTGCTCCACGTAATCACGGATCAGGTGAGCCTTCCGAAGTACATGCCTAGATTTGTTGCTAGACTTTGGCTCCTTAGCCTGGAAGATGGCACCTCTATTGTCACAATAGATGGTGATCGGGTCATTCGAACTAGTAACTACCGAAAGCCCTTGTAAGAATTAACGCATCCATATCGCTTCCTTTGCTGCCTCCGAAGCGGCATAGTACTCGGATTCAGTAGTAGAATCTGCTACAACACTCTGTTTGGAACTCTTCCAGCTGACCGCAGCACCATTAAGAGTGAAGACGAACCCGGACTGAGATTTTGAATCATCTCGATCCGTTTGGAAGCTAGCATCTCACAGAATCGGTTGCGCATAGCTTAGTATCGCCTCCATAAGTCAATACCCAATCCTTAGTCCTCTGTAGGTACTTGAGGATATTTTTGCTTGCTATCCAGCGTGTTTCACCTGGAGTCTTTTGGTACCGACTCGTCATACTCAATGCATATGCCACGTCTGGATGTGTGCATATCATGGCATACATGATCGATCCTATTGCAGAAGCATAAGGAACACGACTCATGCGCTCAATATCTTCAAAGGCGTCGTGGGTGATCGAGACTTGCTCAACCGCATCCCGCCGTCATATGAAGGTTCCCCTTCTTGGAGTTGGTCATGCTGAACCTCTCAAGAACCTTATCTAGATAAGACTCCTGACTAAGTGATAACGTCCGTCGTGATCTATCTCGGTAGATACGGATTCCCAAAATACGCTGTGCCTCACCCAGATCTTTCATCTGGAAATGGTTCTTCAACCATTCTTTAACCGAAGATAGGAGAGGAATGTCATTCCCAATCAAGAGTATGTCATCGACATATAATATTAAGAACACAATCTTGCTCCCACTCGACTTGATATATAAGCATGATTCTTCGACCGATCGAGTGAAACCATACTCTTTTATCACTTGGTCGAAACGATGATTCCAACTCCGAGAAGCTTGCTTAAGTCCATAAATGGAACGCTTAAGCTTCCATACCTTCTTAGGATGTTTAGGATCTATGAAACCTTCGGGTTGCACCATGTACAACTCTTCCTCCAAATAACTGTTTAAGAAGGCGGTTTTCACATCCATTTGCCAAATCTCATAATCATGAAATGCGGCAATCGCTAAGATTATCCGAATGGAACGTAGCATGACTACAGGTGCAGAAATCTCATCAAAATGCAATCCTTTCACTTGAGTGAAACCTTTTGCCACAAGTCGTGCCTTATAGATATCTGGTTGCGCGTCTACAGAACGCTTTATTTTGTAAAACCATTTGCACTGTAGAGGTTTTACCTTATTAGGTAAATCAACTAGATCCCATACGTTATTCTCATACATGGAGTCCATCTCGGATTGCATGGCTTCGAGCCATAGCTTTGAGTCGGAACAAGCCATAGCTCCTTTATAGGTTGTGGGTTCATTACTTTCTAGAAGTAAAACGTCATTTTCCTCGATCATACCAATGTATCTGTCCGGAGGATGAGAGTCTCTACCCGACCTCCTAGGTTCCTCGGGAATATTAATCAGATCATCGCTTGGAGGTACAGCCCTCCATCCTGCTCCTCGGTTGTTGGTTCCGAATCTCCGACAGCTCGAAGGTTCTATTACTCGACTTGTTCTCGAGAAATTCTTTCTCTAAGAACGTCGCACTAGCTGCAACAAAAACTCGATGTTTGGTTGGCGAATAGAAGTAATGACCAAATGTTCCTTTTGGATAACCTATAAAGTATGTCTTGACCGATCGCGGGCCGAGCTTATCCTCGTGTCTCCACTTGACATAAGCCTCGCAGCCCCAAACCCGAATAAAGGACAAGTTAGGTACCGTTCCCTTCCACATTTCATATGGAGTCTTGTCGACAGCTTTAGACGGACTTCGGTTAAGTATAAGAGCAGCTGACAAAAGAGCATAACCCCATAATGAATCAGGCACTACGGTGTGACTCATCATGGATCGAACCATATCAAGTAAGGTTCGATTTCTCCGTTTGGACACACCATTTAATTGAGGTGTTCCAGGTGGAGTTAACTGCAAAACGATTCCACAGTCTTTCAGGTGTTGATCAAACTCATTTGAAAGATATTCGCCACCCCGATCTGAACGGAGTGCTTTAATCTTTCTACCCAGTTGGTTCTGTACCCTGTTCTGGTATTCCTTGAATTTCTCAAAGGACTCACTTTTATGCTTCATTAAGTAGACATATCCGTATCTACTCAAATCGTTCGTGAAAGTGATAAAATATCTATAGCCATCTCTAGCGGTAATTGACATAGGTCCACATACGTCCGTATGTATGAGTCCTAATAGGTCACTAGCGCGCATTCCAACACCTTTGAAGGAAATTCGAGTCATCTTGCCAATGAGACATGATTCACACGTGCCATATGCAGAAAATCCGAATGAGGGAATAGTCCCATTATCGACGAGTTTCTTTACGCGTTTCTAATTTATGTGTCCCATTCGACAATGCCATAGATAGGTTTGATCTTTGTCACCAGCCTTTAATTTCTTATTATTCATGTGTAATACTTCCGTGGTTTGATCTAAGATATAAATTTCATTCATGGAAACTGCTTTGCCATAAATCATTTCATTAAAAGAGAAAATACAACTATTATCCTTTATTGAAAATGTAAAACCGTCTTTAGCAAGTACGGAAACAGAAATAATGTTCTTAGATAAACTGGGTACATAGTAACAGTTATTTAAAGATAACTCAAAACCACTAGGAGTTGGATTACATATGTTCCCTTCGAGGCAAGTGAGCTACTCGTGCTCCATTCCCGACTCGCAAGTCCACATCACCTTTTTCGAGAGGTATGATGTTCTTTAGGCCCTGCAAATGATTACACAGATGAGAACCACAACCAGTATCTAGTACCCAAGTTCCGAAACTTGCATGGTTAATCTCAATCATATGAATATAAGATGACATACCAACAGGAACGACGCGGCCTGCCTTGATGTCCTCACGGTAGACGGGACAGTTCCTCCTTCAATGTCCAGTCTTTTGACAATGGTGGCACTCTATGTCACCGCCCTTGCTCTTTGTCTTGCCCTGTGAGCCATTAGTCTCACCAGGCGCACTCTTACCGTTTCCTGGCTTTTTAAACTTTGGCTTACCTACAGCTAGGTTGCCATGAGCCTTGCCTTTACCTTTACCTTTGTTGTAAATTGTGAGAACATCCTGCTTCATGCTCCCACTCAGTTTCATATCCTTCTCGGTCTGTACGAGAAGGGAGTGTAGCTCATGAGGACTCTTTTTCAAGTCATTCATGTAGTAGTTCGCCCTGAAGAGGGCAAAACCATCGTGAAGAGAATGAAGCATTCGGTCAATGACAATGCTCTCACTGATTTTACAATTCAGTGCCTCCAGCTTCTCGACATTCTCAATCATGTGAAGAATGTGTGGGCTAACCGGTTGGACCTTCTGGAGTTTCGCATCAAAGAAGCGACAGGTATGCTCATATGTAACGATTCTCGGTGCCTTTGAGAACTCGTTAGTGAGCGTGGTGAAAATCTTATTTGCACCATGGGCAATGAAGCGTCTCTGCAAATTGGTTTCCATTGCAAAGATGAGTACGTTCTTTATCAGACCCGCTTCCATAACGAAATCACTATAAGCGAGTGACTCGTTGATTCCTGCATTTGGGCCTGGTTGACGGTATTGGCTCGATTAAATACCCGAGCTTACCGTCAGCGATGGCGACATTCCGTAGTGCCGCCTCCCGGTCCATCAAAAATTGGACCCATCATTCTTCAAAGAGTGGACTGATTCATTTGGTCCATGAACATTTTAAGCCAGGACGAACGATCTAGTGTGGCACTAGGCATTGGGATTGCGTTATTTCCAACCATTTGTTGTAACAGTATTATTGATAATAAGCGTGTTCTACATTGCGAAAGAAGAATAAAATAATAAGCATGTGCATCGTTTTTATTTTAAGTCTAATGAACTAATGTCATAATGCGAAGACTCAAAGACATTTATACAATTGACCTCCTCAAGAATTATATAAATGACCCCAAGACTCAATTATCTTCAAATTGATAAGCTAACCTTTTAGCTAATTCTACCGTTAGAATTCTTGGTCGATAAATTTCTGTAAATACTATCTTTAGTCCATCATAATCACGAGAAACTCTTAGGACTATGATGTTGAGGTAAACTAAGTCAACACAACTACTTACCCAACGTAGAAGGGGTCATATTAGGCCTACCGACGAAGAAGGGACTCATAGATGTTTGCCCTTATAAAGACTAATCTCAATTTCCGTTTTAGAGGAAGATCCCATCAACTATTTTTAATTCATTTTAAGTGAACTATAATCTAGCATGCGAGAATGATTTAAACTAAAGTGATGGCTTATAGACTGTGACATCTGCATGTCCATGAAAACTAACATACAACTATATGAGTCAATTTTCATGCATTTCAATAGTAGGTGGTTTGGTTTTAGGCGGAATATGATGCAATTACTAGCATGTGAATGAAAAGCAATAAAATGAAAAACGTAAAAAAAAAAAACAGTAAATGTCCTAGTGTGGCCTATCCTATCAAAATGAACAATAAATACAAGTTTGGAATCCATCCTTGGACCCGAGAAGCTTGTCTTGATGTTCCATCTTAATCCATGTAGCGGGAGTGAACTTGAATCTTCATCTTTAGTCTTCTTTGAAATTACAATAATTAAAATTACAATAATTAAAATTACATAATTGACCTATTAATTACATTTTAATTTCAAAACCCAAAACTAAAATAAAGGAGATTCGAGATCTCATAATTACATAAAAATTATGTTTCCTTCATTACGAAAACATAATTGACTAAGACCACACTAAGTATTACAAATTACAACCGATTGCAAAATTAAATACGTAAATAAAATTCATTCATTCGATTCATTCAACATAATTAAAAGCATCAACTAAAATAAATTAAACATACATAATACAATAAATTAATTATGTTGATTAATTTATCCAAATCACCTATTTAAATTAAATTAAGTGACAATTCCGTAATTTAATCACATTAATTCATACATAATCCATATTAAACTTGTAATATGAATTCTATCCGTCAAAATTTTAAACTGCTTTAAAATAAATCGGTATCATTAAATTGTGAACCGATTCACAATAACTAATTGGCCAAAATAAAAAATAAAAAACAAAATCCAATGCTTTAAATATGTCACGGCTGAAATAAAAACAACCCCTTTCCTATTTTAATTTGGTATATAGAAAAAAAAACAAGGAAAAACTTTCCATAAAAAATTTTCTCCATCTTTTTCGGCAAAAAGGCAATAAAAAAAACTTTCCTAATTTTTTTCTTTTCTTTTTCTCGGTTTACCAAAAACAAAAAAAAATAACAAATTTTTTTTTTTTTTCGGTAAACCATAAAAACGGCCTCTCCTTTTTTTTCTTTCCTTTTGCGGCAAAATGCCCTAAAACTAGATTTGATGACTAAATTGTTTACCTTTGCTATTAGAACATGATTAGCATATGAAATAATGAACATGATCAATTTATTTGCCAAAAATATATACCAAAAACAATCTTTTTATCATAAACATGATGATTCCATTCAATTTTAACTTAATCTGCATTAAATTAAAACAACCAATTCTTCATATGATAATTTTAACTGATTATAAACTATAATATGAAAAATAGAATGGAAAAAATATCATCAAACTAGAAAGAAAAAAAACGGCACAAAAACGGCACACACACAAAAAAATTCTGAATCATAAAATTCGAAACCCTAATTTTTCGAAAAACAGGTTAAAGTTTACATACAATTTCTATGAAAATCATCAAGATTAAAATCGTAGCCTAGTGCTCTGATACCACTTGTGGGAAATAAGTCTGTATACTTCCCTTAAACTAGAAGGATTATAACGATTTAATGCAGATGATCAATGGTCATAAAATAAAATACATAAACAAAAGTAAAGGATTCAGAAATAACCTTTGGTCCTAGCAAATATGGCCTAAGAACAATATCAAAACTGATATTTGCCTATTAGTTGCACCCAAGACGATCTGAGATATACCCTTTGATTATGCTAGAAATCAATCTAAAATTTTCTGTAAAATTTTATTGTCTTTGTGTTTTGTGATGAGAAAGAGGAGGCAAGGTCCAAAAAAAATATTAGGTCAGAAATAATTCTCTACCTTTCTTTTTATATAGACCGAAATCCGAAATCAATTAGGAAAGAAATCACCTCCTAATTTTCGGCCAAACAGACCGAAAATAAGGAGTGTATTTTCCTTATTTTGGTCTTTCCAAAAAATATATAAAGTGTGTTAAATTGTCATCTTGTGAGGATCGAACCCATGACCTCTTGGCTTGTGTACACTCACTATTACCACTATGACACATTCAACTTGTTGATATTAAATACAACTGATTATATTTAACTACGAATTAACAGATTAATTCGTCCAAACTAACCTTATATATATTTAATTAAATATAACTTATTATATTTAATTTACGAATTGACAGTTAATTCGTCTCAACTTAATATTATTTAATTTTCTTTAAATAATTATCTCATCAACACATTGACTAACTTTTTAGTCATTTTGGGCATCAATGTAATTATATTTCTATAACCACATTTCTCAAATACATCCTATAGGTGTGACCTTTAGGGACCAGTTGATCACCGCCATTTGTATGATAATAACGTCAAACTTTCTAGCAAGCCAACCGTTATTAGGTAAACGTTAATCAACTGATTAAATATACGAAGTATACCCTTGTGAACCTGTAAGAGATTTACAAATGTTATCACACTAATTTTTGGAGGACACCAGCTCCAACACTTATAACGAGATTTCATTCTTGCAGATGGTGCATCACGCAAATGGTGAGACCGATGCTGACCGCATCAGGAGACTAGAGGCCGCTTTGGCATCTATGGCCGAAGGTTTCACCAACCACCTCAATAACAACAACAACAACAACAACAACAACAACAACAACCATCCGCAACCGACTGTGTTTGATCGCTTTGCTCGTCACCATCCTCCTACCTATGATGGTGTGAATGATCCTACTGCTTTGGAGGCTTGGATTTGAGAGAACGAGAAGTTGTTCCTCACTACCGGATGTCTTGACGATTATAAGGTAGATATCGCCACCTATTATCTGAAGGATGAGGCCGACAACTGGTGGGCTCTTGCTAGAGCTGGTCTGGAAGTTCAGCCAGGTTATGGTTGGCCTATTTTCTTGGAGGCTCTGAAGAAGAGGTTTTATCCTGAGGAGATGCGCTGGCAGAAGGAGCAGGAGTTCCTTCGTCTACAGCAAGGTTCCATGACCGTTGAGGAGTACACCAATAAGTTCGTGAAGCTGTCGCGATTCGTTACGTTTGTGGCTATGGACGAGGTGTCGAGGACTCATCGTTATGAGAAGAATCTGGCTCCCAAGGTCCGGACTGCAATGTCTGGCATTCCTTCGACTTCTTTCCAGCAGGCTTACGATCGTGCTCTTAGTATCTATGATTCAGTACTTGCTACCGAGGATGAGGAGGGTGCGGAGATTAAGTTCGTGAAGAGGCCTTATGTTACTCCCACTGCTCCCCAGAAGAGGCATAAGTATCAGGCTCGTTCGTACAGTCCGCGTGACCAGGGTCAAGCTAAGAGGAATTTGTCTTGCTACAAGTGTGGAAAGGCGTACCACCCGGGTACGACATGTGTCACTGGTACTTCAATTACATGTTATACCTGAAAGGCTCTAGGACACAAGTCGATCGATTGCCCCCAGAAACCAAAGACGGAAGCGCCGAAGGTTGATGCTCCGAAGACTGGTCGTGTGTTTGTCATGAGTCGTGCTGAGGCAGATGCTAATCTAGACGTGGTTACGGGCACCTTTCTCGTTCACTCTTTTTATACTTTTGTCCTTTTTTATACGGGTGCGTCGATGTCTTTCGTATCCGACTCTTTTTCCGTCCGAGCTGGACTCACATCCTCATCATCCGTTCATACCTCTATATCCCTCCCTACGGGCGAGATTGTTTCTTGCGCCGTTCTGTTCAAAGATGTGCCTGTCAGTATTGCAGGGGCGATCCTTCCTGCGGACCTTGTCCAATTCAAACTAGGAGAGTTTGATGTGATTTTGGGCATGGACACGTTATCTCGCAATGACGCTAGGTTCCTGTGTCGTGATCAGAAGATCGTGCTTAAGAGTCCTACAGGTTCAAGGGTTTCTTATCAAGGTGTTAGGGTTACACCTACGGTTAAGTGGGTTTCTGCGTTGAAGATGGTTAACATGGGTAGAAAGGGTCATCAGATCTATCTGTGTAGTGTTCAGGATGTTTCAGCTGAACCGAAGTTAGAGGATATCCCTGTGGTTAAGGAGTTTCCCGATGTCTTTCATGAGGATCTACCTGGTATACCTCCTGAGCGAGACGTGGAGTTCTCGATTGAGCTAGTTCCCTGGAACTGGTCCCATTTCAAAATCCCCCTATCGTATGGCACCAGCTGAGTTACAGGAACTTAAGAAGCAACTTTAGGAGATGATCAATAAGGGTTTTATCCGACCGAGTGCTTCGCCGTGGGGTGCTCCTGTTTTGTTCGTTAAGAAGAAGGATGGTAGTATGCGGTTGTGCATTGACTATCGTGAGCTGAACAAGGTTACTATCAAGAATAAATATCCTTTGCCGAGGATCGAGGATTTGTTTAATCAGCTCCGTGGTGCGAGTATGTTCTCGAAGATCGATCTGAGGTCTGGTTACCATCATATTCCAGTTAGGAATGAGGATATTCCTAAGTCTGTGTTTCGTTCGAGGTATGGCCACTATGAGTTTGTGGTGATGCCGTTTGGGTTGAAGAATACACCTGCTGTTTTATGGATTAGATGAATCGCACTTTCAGCGAGTATTTGGATAAGTGTGTCGTGGTGTTCATAGACGACATACTGATTTACTCGAGAGATGAGGCTGAACACGAGAGTCATCTTCGTGTTATCTTGGAGACTCTGCGTAAGCAGAAGTGGTATGCTAAGTTCTCGAAGTGCGAGTTTTGGCTAAGGAAAGTTACCTTCATGGGTCATGTGATATCTGGCGATAGAGTTATGGTTGACCCATCGAAGATTCGAGCTGTGGTCGAGTGGGAGAGTCTAACGAATGTGAACGAGGTTCGGAGTTTCCTTGGTTTAGCTGGGTATTATCGTCGGTTTGTGCATGATTTCTCTAATATCGCGAGACCGATGACTCAGTTAATGAAGAAGGAATCCAAGTTCATTTGGACTGAGGCTTGTGAAGCGTCTTTCCAGGAGTTGAAGAAGAGGTTGACTACCACTCCTGTGTTGACTCTACCTGAAGAGGGCGTTGAGTTCGATGTTTTCTGCGATACGTCGAAGTTTGGGTGGGGTTGTGTCTTGATGCAGAAGGGTAAAGTTGTGGCTTATGCTTCCCGTCATTGAAAGTTCATGAGATGAACTACCCGACTCATGATCTTGAGTTAGCAGCAGTGGTGTTTGCACTTAAGCTTTGGCGACACTACTTGTATGGGGTCTCTTGCAACATTTATATGGATCATAAGAGCTTGAAGTATATCTTCACTCAGAGAGATCTTAACATGAGGCAGAGACGTTGGTTGGAGCTGCTTAACGAATAACTGGTTGAGCTGCAGTATCATGATGGTAAGGCAAACGTAGTTGCCGATGCTTTGAGTCGCAAGGTGTGTCATGCGTTGAGATCCGTGATAGTGTTACCTGATGACTTGAGTCGAGAGTTCCAGAAGATGAGCCTCGAGGTAATCCTTCCTGGTACTTTAGATTTGAGTGCGATGGTTGCTGAACCCCAGATCCTTCAAGAGATCCGAGTTAAGCAAAGAGAGGATGAATTCTTAGAAGGAGTTCGAGTCGCTATAAGCGAAGGACGTGCCAAAGACTTCGACGTTGGACCTAATGATGGTTTGCGATTCCAAGGTCGTTGGTGTGTACCTAGCTGTGAGGTCTTAAAATGTAAGATTCTCAAGGAGGCTTATAGTACTCCCTATTCGGTTCATCCTGGTGGTGATAAGATGTATAAGGATCTGAAGCTACAGTTTTGGTGGCCGGGTATGAAGAAAGAGATCGCTGAGTTTGTGGGTCGTTGCTTGGTTTTTCAGAAGGTCAAGTTCGAACATCAGAGACCAAGTGGTCTACTGCAACCTTTGGAGATTCCCACATGGAAATGGGATTCGATTTCGATGGAATTCGTCACGGGTTTGCCGAGAGGAATGAATGCGATTTGGGTCGTGGTTGATCGTTTGACTAAGGTTGCGCATTTCATTCCGATGAAGAAGACTTGGAGTTTCGAGGAACTAGAGAATGCTTATCAGCGTGAGATCATTCGTCTTCATGGGGTTCCTAAGGATATCATCTCTGACCGTGATCCGAGGATTTGTTCTCAGTTTTAGAAGAAACTTCAGTTGGCTTTGGGCAGTGAGCTTAAGATGAGTACGGCTTTTCACGCTGCAACTGATGGTCAGACTGAGCGTACGTTTCAGAAGCTCGAGGATATGTTGTGAGCTTGTGCTTTAGAGTTCCAAGTTAGTTGGGAGAAGAGTTTACCGCTTTTGGAGTTCTCCTACAACAACAGTTACCAAGCTAGTATTCAGATGGCTCCGTTTGAGGCACTTTAGGGAAGGAAGTGTCGTAGTCCTTTGTGTTGGGAGGATTCTAGTGAGTCTGTCGTTCTTGGTCCAGGGTTGGTTCAGGAATCGGTTGAGTAAGTAAGGTTGATCTGTGAGAAGCTTAAGGCAGTTAAGGATTGACAGAAGACGTATGCAGACTTGCGGCGTAAGCCGATTGGGTTTGAGGTTGGCGATAAGGTTTTTCTTAAGATTTCGCCGATGAAAGGTGTCAAGAGATTTGGGATTAAGGGCAAGCTTATTTCTAAGTACATTGGATCGTATGAGGTGCTAGAGAGAGTTGGCGAGGTAGCCTATAGGTTGGCTTTACCTCCGAACTTGTCAAAGGTTCACGATGTGTTCCATGTGTCGCAGTTGTGTTATTATCGCAGTGATCCTTCTCATGTTCTATAGGCTGATGTTATCGAGGTTGGGCCTAACCTGACTTATGAGGAATGACATGTTCATATTTTGGAACGTCAGGAGAAGAGGCTAAGAAATAAGATTGTACCTTTGGTTCGGGTTCTGTGGACGAGTCAAAAGTTTGAGCAAGAGACTTGGGAAACCGAAGCGTCTATGCAAGAGAAGCATCCGTATCTTTTTGAGCGAGGTAGTTCTCTTATCAAGTTTCGAGGACGAAACTTCTTTTTAGGGGGTTGGATTGTAACACCCCTAATTTCCGTAATACAATTCTTTAATTTTATTTTCCCATATTTCATATTTTATTTTCCGAGAAAATATTCGTCTCTTGTCTTTTTAGCCGTTGGGTTCGAAAACGGTGAAGACCCGCTCTTTCCTTGGGTCTCACGTGATTTTTGGTGTAGATGGGTAAGTTTGGGCCTAAGCTTGAAATAAACCCATGAGCTTCTCTATAAATAAGAAGGGAAACCAAACCCTTGCTTTTCTTTTCTCTTATTTCTCACAAAACCCTAAACCTAATCCTCGCCTCCTCCTCCTTCCTCCCATGGTGCCGTGAGATCCCCTCCTCCCTAGGGCTTCGTGCCGCGCCTCCTTCCTCCTCCCTTCATCATCTTTCGTGCTTAGATCGATCCTACTTCTTGGATCTATCTATCTTCTTCGTAAGTTTTTATGTTTTCGCGTAGTTTTTATAGTTTTTATATATATTAGTATATTTATTAGACTCGTTATCTTTGGCACATGGATGATTCAATAAAGCCGTTGAGACTACACCTGGAGAAGACATCTATATCGTGGAAGACGATCTCTAGGGTTTAATTCGCTAAAAAGGTAACTAGGTGTTTTTCTTTAATTGTGTTTATGCCAATTGATGTAATTTACATGATTTAATAATTGATTCGTTTCATTAGTACGTGTTTCATTGTTTATTATCATGTTTAATTTTGTTTGTATGTTTACGTATGCGTTTTTATTGTTTAAATTGCATAACGTATCTTGACTATGCTCCGTTTGGGTGTTTGGGGGTGCGGCTAGAGTTCCGTATGGAAACCCTAGTGGCGGCTTGGTGGTGGTATGTGAGAAGACCTAGAGTTATAGCTAAACTAGTATAACCTTGAGATTATAGCTCAATGTTATAGCTGGGTTGGTACAACTCTGAGGTTGTGATAAAGTTATGGGTGAAGCCGTATAACTTTGAGATTATAGCTCAATGTAATATCTGGGTTACTATAACTTAAGTCACATGTCGATGTTATAGCTAATGCTAATGTAAGATTGGGCTAATGAAGTCAATGTTATAGCTGAGCTATTATAACGTTGAGGTATGAGGTAAGGGTATTGTTAAAGTTATAGCCGGAGTACTATAACGTTGAATGGTTATTGTTAAAAGTTATAGCTGGAGTACTATAACATTGAATGGTTGATACTTGTTTCACATGTATGTGGTGTTCAGTTATATTGTATGACAATATGTGTGCATATGTTGTCGTTTATGCTTGTTCGTATGATAAGTAGGGCGGTCAGTTATACTGTTCTATGAGTTGTGTCATGATGTTGTTCATGCATTGTTGGTACAATCAGTTAACTGTGTATTTGTTGGTTGGCTGGTGTATAGATGTCGATAGAATCAGTTATATACTATCGGAATGAACTAAGGCTACCCTTCGGGGATTTGTTATGGTCTATGGTCGGGGGAGGGGGGGGGGGTTGGCAGAGGCAGTTCGTTAATCGCTCTATTCCGTGAGTGTCGTTCGGTGTAGCAGAGGCAGTTCGTTAGTCGCTCTGTGTTTCACCGAGAGGTCTGGCAAGGTCTTAGGCATATACACAGTGGTTATACGCTATACATAGTGTGGATGCAGTTCGTTAAACGGTCCACTGTGGGTGCAGTTCGTTAATCGGCCCATACCATTGAATGGAGGCAGTTCGTTAATCGCTCCATTAGTTAGAGGCAGTTCGTAAATCGCTCTAACGGCGTTCATTCTATACATTGTGCTGTGTTGTTTGATCTGTTCCTATATGTCGTGGTTATGATGGATCTATGATTCGCATGATGTCGTAATATGGTTTATGTCTTTATGCATCATCACATGTTGTTTGACTTGGAGTTATCATTTCATATGTTTGTCCTTGTCATTGTTCATCGGTAAGTTAGTGTCGAGTTTTCAGGAGTATAGATGGTCTCACATGTTTACTGGTTTTGCATTTCAATTGTTAATAATTGTTAGTTATATTCAATTGTTGTAAACATGACTGGGAGAGCATCTAGTTACTCCCGACTGATTGTCGACCCCCATTTCTCAGGTTGTTCAGATTGTTGCTGACTGGTTGATACTTGCTTGGGGAATGTGCGAAGCGAGCTTAATAATAAAATAGGAGTTTGCTTTATGTTTTAGGAACCTTCGAATAATGTATTAGTTCGGTTTGGATTTAGTATCGATCCGGATTTGGGCTTGGTGTTTCCGCCACCTTGAGCCTTTTATGAGTATCGTACTTTGATATTTACTTTATATAAGTTTTTCCTTTGTTTTATAATCCGGGTTGTTACAGTAGGATAAACTTACGTTTTAGCAATCCCGCTAAACAATAAAGCAACAGGATACAAATGTGCTTCTTCATAAATTCGGCACCTAGTTACGATAATTAAATATAATTACTAACTACTCTAATTATATTAAATATGTAATTAATAAATTAAATAAAACTCATCTTAAGCTACCCAAACCCATCTTAAACACTCGGTCAAAACCATACCTTTCACCACCGTGTACACCACCAATTCTAGCCACCATAACCACCCACTGCGTGTTCGAGTAGATGTCCTCCACAATAGTGCGTCTACATTATAAATCTCGTAAAAGGAATATTAGGGATTTATTTTATATTTGTCAGTTGATCAACGTTCATCGGTAACGCTCGGCTGATTAAAGTTTGACATTACTGTCGTGTGACGGCCGTGATCAACTAATACCTTTAGGTCACACCTATAGGATGATGCCCAAATGGAAAAACTAATTATTTGTATAAGATACAATTTAATTAATTCCTTTTGATAATTGACTTTTAATTAGTCAAGTGAATGTATTATTTGATGACGAGTTACGAACTCGGGCCAAGGGAATTATTATTTAATTATATGATAATTAATTAATAAATGTTAATTGGAATTTAGTCATTAATAGTTATTTGACTAAAATTTCTACGGAATGTGTGTATATTGTAAGGTAGAGGTAATTAGCTATTCTAACTTACAAGATGTTGTAATATTAGCTAAGGGGTTTTATGAGATATATTTTATATTGATAAAATAGTTTAATAATTGCTTAATAGTTAAGTGGTCATTACTTATTAATTTGTATTATTTAAGTGTTAAATAATTTAATTAATATTTAATTATATAAGATAATTAAATATAGGACTTATAAGCATTTGTGGGACAAATGTCGAAAGTCGAAATGAACCCAAAATGGCACATGAGTGCCGCCTAAAATTATGGTGATTATCAACATGTGGTTAGGTAAAACCCATTATGTTTTGTATGTGAATTGTTTACATTTCACATTCTATAAATACCCCATCACACGCACATTTGCATGTTGGAAATTTAAGACAAAAATTCACTTATAAAGCCTTACTTGGCCGGTTTTGGTGAACAAAATAAGGACCAAATTTCTTCATCTTTTTCACTTAAATAACTTGATCAAGTTGTTGATCAACCTACAACAAACCATTCATATAATAATAATATACATAAACTAATATTATTAGAGTAATAACATTACATAATATACAAGGTTTATCTTACAAATTATCTAGTTAGTAATTTATAGGATATTTGGGCTAGTCTTGGGTGCATCTTAAAGGAGATCATCTATTTCGGTAATTTGGGTTAGGAGGTTCATCCATTCCATTATAGCTCAAGAACAGCAAAAGGAAGGAGTCCTTTTTGTTGTCCCCATTTTATATCCATCTTACCAATGTGAGGGATTTTCTTCTAATTCTTTTTAATTTTTGCATGCATGTGTCTTAAGACCACTAGTATAAAATTAAATTGTAATTTTACTTACAATTAGAAAGGTCTAATTATAGTCTTAATCTAACATTGTTGCTACCGTGGACCACCACCACCAGCCACGGTGGCTCCCACAGCCAGCAGCAAGAACTGCCACAACAACACCATTACACAACCTCACCAACACAACAACACACACGCACAACCTACCCTTTATGCCACCACCGACCACCACGGCCGACTCCTGCCACCACCATGGCCTCCCCTTGACCACGGTCGACCTAACCACCATCCCAGAACACGGCAACAACCCCAATAACCGCGACACAATCAACAACAACACAAACACTCGGCTAAACCTAACCCGTGTACCCTCTTTTGCAGCCCATTTCCGACCACCTAACACCACCCAATCCACCACCCATGACCACCACCATGCTCTCCTCATAACCCCCAACAACCACCGCCCAAACCTTTCCCAAGTCAGGCCACAAATCGTGGGTTAAAAACCCGTCCAAAAGTCGGTACCAAAACAGCACAACAATAACAATTAGATCTCGGTCAAACCGAGCCATGATGGTCAACGGTGGTCAACGGCGAGTCCTAGGACGAGTCAAGGTCGAGGCGGGCCAACGGTATTAATTAAATAATATATAAACTAGTCTAAGACGGTCTTACCTTACGATTTCGAGGCGGAGGGACAAAATACGGTCTTCCATTTTCTCCCTTTTCTTTTCTTTTCCCTCTCTCTCTCTCTCTCTCTCTCTCTCTCTCTTTAAAATCTTGATGGTGGATTGCGTTATGATAGGATAAGGTTAATATGACTATAAGATGAGTGGATAAGGGATATGGTGGAGTATATAAGGGTAGGATGGTAGTGTACGAATATATATACATGTATCGTATAATAATAATAATAATAATAATAATAATAATAATAATAATAATAATAATAATAATAATAATAATAATAATAATAATAATAATAATAATAATAATAATAATAATAATAATAATAATAATAATAATAATAATAATAATAATAATAATAATAATAATAATAATAATAATAATAATAATAATAATAATAATAATAATAATAATAATAATAATAATAATAATAATAATAATAATAATAATAATAATAATATTATTATTATTATTATTATTATTATTATTATTATTATTATTATTATTATAAAAGGGATGCTTGTGTGACTTTTATTAAAATAAAAATAAAAGTTTACATGAAATTGGTGGGGAGCCGAGATACAACTGGCTCCCACGCCCTTAGCAATAGCAAAGCTAAGTCTAGTAAAAATGTAAGCGGCCACCCGAGCCCCCGCATCTCCGAGATACGAGAATTTTCGGATCCGCTGAGCAAGGCAACAAAGATCCGAACCCACTCCCCCAAGTGAAGAGAAAGGAAGGAAACCGTAACCCGCCACCGCGCACAAATCCCCATACTTATTATTATTATTATTATTATTATTATTATTATTATTATTATTATTATTATTATTATTATTATTATTATTATTATTATTTTATTATTGTTGTTATTATTATTATTATTATTATTATTATTATTATTATTATTATTATTATTATTATTATTATTATTATTATTTTAATATTTCGTCTCATACATAAATCGTATAATTACAATATAATATAATTTTATAAAATATATTTACCCATTTACCGTTGACTAGCCTTTGACCAGGGTAATAAAATACGGGGTATTACAGCCTTCCCCCCTTAAAATGAACTTCGTCTCCAAAGTTCGCCCTACTTTCTCCTTTCCTCAAGTTTCCTAAAGTCTCATCACCGATTCTCAAGTACCCCCTCGAGGTTCTTACTGTCATCATCACTTTCATTATGCCAATATGATTCTCACCTCTCTCACCAGGCTCACACAGGCTCACACGTTTTCCTTTATCGTATATCTTCTCTTTACCCATATGCTACTCAAGTGCGTATTACGCTCGTTTTCTTGCTTTAAATTCCCAATTGTTACATTCACTCCCCCTAAAAGAGAATTTCATCCCGAAGTTCAACTATCAAACCTTATAATGTGCTCTCATACATTCATTACCAAATTCCACAAATGACTATGTTCCAGATTCAACACTTTCTCTTACTCATTGCAAATCCGTAATCAAATCTCATATAGCTATAATTCCATCGATATAATCCCCCTCTACAAGCCTCCCAAAAGGTCAAGCGCCAGGTCAAACCCACGGTTCCAATCTATGATCCCATAAACCACTCCCAATTCATGTTGTTTATATGTATACGTATCTATCACGGGATATAACTCGACTATTATTACGTATCTATATCACGTGAAATCTCATACATTCACATTTATGCACATCAATCACGAATATGCGGACTCCATGAAATAATCAAATAATGCAAAATTTCTCGTTATGTGACTCAATCATGATTAACATTCCCATTTCTGGACATCATGCCACGCATATACCACATTAAATCCACCACATGATCACACATATTTTTTCCATATCTGTTCCCATCCATCATCAACACTTCCGCTCATACGAAAGGCCACAATACACAATCATGCAAAGGACCACTATGCGACACATAATTTGTATTTTTCATCTTACTTTTACGCAACAAAATAAAAACACGTCGATTAACGCACATCAACAAGATCATCACATTATATCTGTCATCAATCCACTCATGTTGAATCAACGATTTCCATTCAGTTGCAAATTGCCACACCATATAATCACACGTAAACAATTCACAAAATATCACCCATGAAAGGTCAACATACTCTTCCAAACACAAGTCAACTAATATAAACCGCGAATAAGGGTACACGCTCAATATTTGATCGAATATCAACAAAGCAAGGGTCAAGGCAGGCCACTCGGTCAAGTGTAGGAGGCCACTCGGCCGAGTAGGCGACCACTCAGCCGAGTGTCACCTGGGCAAAAGGTTTTCGTTCCCAACTTGGTTCCAAACTTTCTTATTTCATCACACAAATGTTAATAGACTCCGATGGTGACTAATACACCATCAAATAACAAAATTAAAACAAACTCACGGCCTTATGGCTGTTGGAATATGTGTCCTCCGACAATAATGCGATCACAACTGTCGCTCATGATGATCACATGTTTAAGTCTCATTTTAAGAATACATGTGGGAAGTAATATTTTACAGTCAACTGGTCCACACATATCGGTAATGATTGGCTGACTAGAGTTTGACATTACTGTCGTGCGACGGTGGTGATCAGTTGATCCCCTTAGGTCATACCTAAAGGGTAACACTCTTAATTGATTATTTAATTGATCGTATGACGATACGGGTTAATTAAATTACTTAAAATTGACGGACGATTTTGGAAGTAATATTTACGTGTCTCATTGTAATTTGATTAAATAAGATACGGTCTAAGTAATCGAATTGTTTTATTACTTGGATGAAATTATTGTTTACGGAAACAATTAAAACGGAATGAATAAATTATTATAAATACAGAATGTTGTAGTTTATAATTCGGAAACACTTTTTGGTACAAGTAATTATGAATTACTAGGTTAATTTTATAAGTGACATATTTTATTAATATGTTGATTTTTAATTGTTAAAAATACATTTTATACACATAATGTCATGGAACTTGTGACATGTGACAATTGGCAAATGACAAAATATAAAATGGACTTCCCATTATATATAAGTGCCGAAAATAAAATGGAGGGAGTGTAATGTTTAATTTGTGTTAATTATTTAAGTGGAAACAAAATGATTACTACACATTCTAGCCATGCACACCTAGTGGCTTTTGTGAAGAGCATCTTAGTCATGCATTGGCCATTACCACCCCCCAAGGGTTTTTCTCTATATTTTTCCTAATATACACTACAACAAATGTGTGTGGTTATTCATTCATTCATAACATCTCAAACTTAAAGATATTTTAGAGAGAAAAAATTACTCCTTCTTTCCTCCTCTCTTAACCGAAAAAGCAAGAGACCAAAATAATTTTGGGGTCAATTTTAGTAAGATTAATATTATTCTAGTTCAAATAATATTAGTCTTTAAGAGGTTATCTTGGGTATATATCTTTGGGAAGGATTCTACCTTTGAATCCTTGTTCTTCCATTTGAAAGGAAAGTTCAAGAACAAGTGAGTAGGAGAACTCATTTGTGCCCATATATCCGAAAACTCAAAGTAAGGAAAACGATTTCTTCGTTATTCTTATTCATGTTTGCATGCATAAGATCTAAATTTAGTTTTATGACTAAATTAATTGTCACATATATGAATATGTCGAAATACGAGATTAATAATTTATAACAAGCGGTATCATGAGCCTTAGGTTGTTTGCATGCAAATCGGTTATTGTTTTTCCGAGTTATACGATTAACAAATAAAACTTATAAATTTGTGTTTATTATGATATATCACGAAATTTATTATGCATGTTAAAGTTTCTGGTCCTAAAATGTTCTTAGGATATTTTGGTTTATTTATGGATTTTATTGTTCATTTTTATTGATAATGGCATTAAAAATGTGATTTTTATGATTAAAATGTCATTTTTGGACTAAAAATAGCTAAACTTCGATTTGTCCAGTGGTTTTTGGATATGTTTTAACATATATTATCTACTGATGACCTGCAAAGTTTCATAATAAAATGAGTTGTTATGCTCGAAATATGGATTTTTCAAGTTAAAATCGTATTTAAATGGTAAAATAGGTTGATATGAGTTATATTTCGAATCTGGTCATAAAAATTTAGTATGTTGTCACATGAAATTTTACAAGATGTGTTTAAAATAATTGGCTATAATGAAGTCTTTATGCATGATTTATGAATTTTTGATGAAAAATCACATAAATAGTGACTTTAATTAGTAAAAATTCTTAAAACATACTTCATGACTAAATAAAAATGTCACATGTTGCATTTTATCTTATATTTCAGATCTAAAAATGAAAAGTTAATAAAAATAATTTTTCTCATATTTTTATGGAAATAATTGATAAATCCGATAAACCGCAACATTGTTTTTCTCGATAAATTTTGAAATTTTTAACCTAAGTTTTTGAACATTATGAGTGTCATGGTATTTTTTATAGAATGTTCATGAGTTTAAATTTCAAATTTTGAAATTATTTGAAATTTTTATGATTTATTTGAAGTTTATGACATAATATTGTAATTTTGAGTCCATTTATGAACAATTTTAAGAAATATAAGTTAATTATTGTCAATATGTTAGTGGAGACTAATTTTGAGTCCTAAGTTGGTTAGGGTAATTAACTTGCACATAAATATAAATTTATGTAATTATTGTGATTATAAAAGGTTAAATCACGCAAATCCGTAAAAACTGATTAATATACGATATTGGCTCCTTAAAGGCGATTTAGCATAAAAATTGGACATGTTCATACATATTATAATGCTGCATTTTATTTATGATTGTCATAATTTTATTTTTATGTAATTTTGAATTATGTAATTTTACTTAGTATGGCCTTAGTTTTAGTTGATATTACCCGAAATGTATGGGAATATCGATTAATTTGGTTGTAATTTATTGTGATCTCGTATCACCATTTTGTAATTTAATAGATTTATTTTATTTTAATTACAAATGTATAATAGGAAATTATGTAATTTGTTATGTAATTTATTTATTCCGGAGTTCCTTGAAGACAGTGCCACTCGAGAAGGCGATCCATTAAAGAAATTTGTTGCCTTGAAATGCATGCCAAGACCGAAGTTCAAGGGACCAAAGGAGTTGGTTTTCGAATTTGTAATAGTTGATTAGATTTTCTATTCTAGGAAGGCCATTCTAGGATTTTATTTTTTATGCTTTGCATTTTATTTATATGTTGCATGCATCGCTAAATCGCCATAACTAAAACATGCATTATCTTTTAATCGAGTTTATAGACCGTGTCAGTTACAATTATCGTAGCTCACCGCTTTAGTTCACTTAAAACGTGATAGATAATAAATTGACATGACCTCTCGCTAAAAATAAACAATTGAGACTTAGCCTTACCCAAAAATTAGAAACCATGAAAACCTATTTCGTGAGGGAGTGCACTCGGCTTTACCGGGGTACAAACCTTGTTACATAGGGGAAGTGGGTGATAAATGTCTACCCACCGAATTTATAAAGATGAGGATTGTTTTTGGCTTTACCGATGCCCAAGTTGATGTAAATTTGGATCATGGACACATTTATTCGAAATTTGGGTTGAACTCAACGAAAGTATTCTCGACGGTGGCCGGATATGTTTCGGGCTAAAGATAAATTTTAATGTAAATTTATCGACCAAGAGTTCTAAAAGTAGAATCGATTAAAAAGTTAATCCACCGAGTTATATTGATAAGGGTTGTATTCGGCTTTACCGATGCCTAAGTTAATATGAATTTGGGTCTTGGAATCATTTATCAAAGTTGGGTAGAGGTCACTAGATAAATGCAATAAAACTTGTTTAAATTAAATTTACAAGTATTATTATTATTGAGAAAACGACAAATGTTTTATTCCTTCTATTTTCGTTTTGTAGACCACTTTTATTTCTCATAACAAATGGCCGCTCCAAACACGAACGCCACACCTCTCACTAATACTTCATGGCTCCGATCCTTCATGGATCGTTGCAAACTTAAAAAGAATGGGTGAAATTTCTCCGATTGAGATGCCCAACTCAAATTAGCCGCCCAAGGTGACGACAAGCTTCGTTACGTCACCGAGGCCTCTCCACCCGAACCTAATGCTAGGTCAATTGCCGCCACTAGGGAGGCATATGAGGCTGACCACAAAGAGTCCGCCGCAATGAAAAATGTGTTGATTTTTGCGATGGAGGCGGATCTCCAAAGGAGAGCTTTTAAAATGGGCACCGCTAATGAATTTATTCCAAACTTGTGACAACGTTTTCACAAACTCTGAGGATCATCCAATATGAGGTGGCCTCGGCATTCTTTGATCTCGATTTCAAGGAGGGTGATGCGTGTCCTAAATATGATGTTTTACACTTTATTATACACGCATTTCTGAGCTCAATTTAGTAGTTTTCTCTACTATTTTCCCTATTTCCGTCTACTTTTGTGTTTTCTTGTAATATTGCAGAAACGCGAAGAATCCAGCGGAAAATGAGCCGAATCCGTTCCCGAGTGTTTAGCATAGGATTTGACATGAAGTATTGACTCGAGGAATGATCTTGGTGCGCGTTTTAAGCCATAAAGATAGCAAAAGCATGGGCGCGTACGAGTTTAACAAGCAAAGAAGCACATCACGATATTGCAGCCTGCTTCAGATGGAAATATCTCGAGTTCTAGACCCGATAATCGAGTGATTCTAATTGGAGGTAAAAGCTTATCCTCTTAGCTTTCCAACGCCATATAGAACGCCTGATTTGACCAAGTAACGAAGAAATGGCAGCTGTTTTAAGATCGGTGCGCGCTGGATGAATCGTCAGAATGTATTACTGTACAGCGCCTGTGGTCGATCGACTGGTCTCATTGGTCGATTGACCACCCCATGATCTGATGCACAATTTAAAAGACGAGGAAGCCCATTGTAATTAGGTTTATTAATAAGGGTTTTACGTGACTTTCCTATATAACGTAACCCTTTCCTATTCATTAATCATCATTCATTAGCTTAGTTTGATTCAGTTCCTATTAGGTTATCATTAGCTTACAATTAATTATTCAATACTTTAGATTGTTCTTCATACTTTATTCCTCAATAAAGCTTTGATTCGGTTCTTCTTCTGCTTTGCTATTTCGGTACTATTCCCTTTTAATTTACAGTTCACTTTATTTAATTTGCTTTTTAGTTTAGAATTGCTAGTGTAGATATCCCGAAACCGACATTAACGTTTTATGCAATTTAATTGTTCTTCTAGTTTAATTATGAATTCTATTCCTTTAATCGCAAATTACATTGTTTTTATCGTTGTTAGTATGTGTAGCTAAATCATCCCTTGCTAGGATGTAGGCGAACTATTAGCGTAGATGGCATACGAATAGTTACCCTCGGATTAGGGCTTGGTCGACCGACTGGCTTATCTGGTCGGTCGACTGAGTCGGGTGGTCGGTCGACTGGGGTAGCTGGTCGATCGACCATCTTCGTGTCTGATTTGCATCGTTTGACTCGTTAAGTGCAATATCTATCAATGAGACCAAGCGGAGACTTGTTAGATGCTTAGTTTTGACCAAGCCGTAGATCGAAAGATAGGGAAGGACTTAGATTAACGAATTAAGACGGCTAAATTGCTAGACTGAAAGGTAAGTGATTTAGGCATTATGATTACTAATCAAGAACGAAAGTTAGTATTAGTGACACCTAGGGACTAATAGCATAGACCGAGAGGGGTTATTAGTTGACTTGGACCGAGAGGACTTGTCATACCCATCACCCACGACTGTGTTTCGAGACTTACCTAGACTTATGTGTCATCATAGCTGTAGTGACCCGACCATCCTAGCTCCTTTTTATTATTTGTTCACATCATTTATTTTCATTGCTTTTTATTGTCTTTTTTACTTTACTTGCATTTAGTTTAGCTATTAATCATATCAAAATCCCCCTCATAGTTACCCTTAGACTAAAATTGAAAGCAACTATTATCTCCTTACCTCCCTGCAGATCAACCCTTACTACCGCTTGCTAGTAGTAGTTTGGAATTATAAATATTAGTTTTGGTTCACACAACGACAGGTATCAGAGGGCCAAAAGGTTAGCCCTCACGTGCTCAAATTGTTGGAGCTAGTCGAGACTTTGAAGATTCAAAAAGTTGAAATCCCCAAAGAACTCATTGTAGATAGGATTCTACACTCCTTATCCAAAGTCAAAGCGTGTGTTCAATTCCGGGTGAATTTTAACATGCAAGACAAGGACGTGTCAATTGAAGAATTGCACAAGTTACTTATGCAAGCCGAAAGAGACATGGGGTTAAATGTTAACCCACCTAAGGATGTGCTTAACATAAGCACCAAGAGCAAGGGGAAGTTTAAGAAGAATGGGAAAAAGGGTAAGAGGCAAGCTCCCATGTCCACCAAGGCTAAGACTTTTGAAGCTAGCACTTCTAAGACTAAGAAGGGTCCTCTTG
This sequence comes from Silene latifolia, assembly GCF_048544455.1. Classification (NCBI taxonomy): domain Eukaryota; kingdom Viridiplantae; phylum Streptophyta; class Magnoliopsida; order Caryophyllales; family Caryophyllaceae; genus Silene; species Silene latifolia. Next base: position 28,467,021 of record NC_133538.1, read on the forward strand.
ATAAATGTCATTATTGTAATGGTGTTGGACATTGGAAGAGGAATTGTTCCAAGTACCTTGGTGACATCAAAGCTGGAAAGATCACTCCAGTAGGTAAATGACTATCCTTTCTTTTATGTTTCTAATTCAACTATGGTATTTTGATACAAAGTTGTGATAATGTATCCCCTTTTTATTGTAAATAGGGCCTCCTCCAAGCAAAGACAAGGGAAAAGAAAAGCAAGCTTGAGAAATCATGAAGGAGCTAGGAGTATCTACCGATGAAGCTTCGCTTTTATTATTGTCTTTATTTTAATGTTATGAATTTTAGAACTATTTTGATTTCCGTGTTCGACATGGAAATGGTTGATCCTTTCTAAATAATGGTTGTATTTTGGATTTTGGTGGCTTGGTTTGCAACCCAAGTCACCCCCTTTTATCGCATCTCCTTGTTCTAAAAGTTCGTCTTTATATGCTTGCACATAGAAACATATGATCATCCACTTAAAGTGATCCAATAGAGAACTATAATGATGGGATTCATTATATGTCCACAAGCTTAAGGCTTGTGTATGATCAATTATAAAGTGATGTTGAGTTGATGAACTCTCCTAAAGGAATGTAAATTACCAAGTACACTCATCAAATCTAAAACTATTAGTCAATCTATGAGATAGTCCTCCTTATACTTCAAAATCATTATTTGTGTCTCATAACCTATCTTTGAATCTCTAGTGTATTTATTCTAAAGATAGAGTGGGAGAAAAATGAACACAAAGAACACAAAGCAAATTTGTATACTTGAGTAAATGAGATCTACGAAAGATAGAATGATTTGAATACCTATATAGATAGTGTACACGAATAGATGAGATCTATGGTCTCGAATAGATGAAATCTACATGACAAAAGAGACCAAGTGAAGTAATCAAAAGAATATGTTCTTAAGATAACTACACGAGGAGACCAAAAGAAAGTTTGGAAGAAAATGACTAATGAAAAGTCTTAACAAGAGATTTGGCTAGTTTATGAACAACATTTGACCAAGAGTTTCAATATTGATATTTACTTAAGAGCCTAAACGAAACAAAGTTGCATCCTTGAAAATAAATGAGATTTATGACTAAAAGTTGCAGAGAAAGATATGTTGATATCTAAAAAGCTAAGTTAATTGTTAACCACGCTAGTGTCATTACTTAACCTCATTATGAAAATGAAATGGTTAAACCTCCTTCCGGAAAAGGGTATTTTGAGAAGGACGTGTATTAAATGAAATTCACATTTAAATAATGACATTGCTACGCATCATTATAAAATGAATGAGTTAAAGATCAAAATCTCTTTCCATAAGTTTAAGACTGAAACCTTTTCAAAATAGGTATTTTGAAAGGATATGCTAGGAACATATATAGGGATGTCATTGGGGCGGGGCGGTGGTGGATATAGGCTCCCCCGTACCCGTACCCACCAAGAAAAACTCGTACCCATCCCCTCCCCACCACCCGTGGCGGGTACAAGTTTCCAAAACCATCCCCGCCCTAACGGGTGGAAATTTAAAACCGTACCCGCCCCGCTTACCCATTAACCCGCTACACGATAATTTTATTCGATAAATTTTTTCGTAAAAGTTGGTTTAATTATTATTAATTTCCATTTTTTTTGAATTTATCGTTATAATTTTATTTTTTCACCAAGTAAGTTAGTAAAAAACTTTATAAAATAGTTATTATTAACATTATATCTTAATTATAACTAAATAAGATTTATATAATTATGGTAATCCTACTAGTTTTTTTAATGATTTGCGGGTAGGCGGGTATTAGGTGGGTAAAATGCAAAATCCATCCCCGCCCCATGACCCATGGCGGGTACAATTTTCGTACCCGCACCCGCCCCACCACCCGCCAAAACTCTACCCATCCCCGCTCCAACTGGGGCGGGTGCGGGGTGGTACCCACTTATACCCGCCCCGCTGACATCCCTAAACATATATGGTTTTAATCTTAATAACTTGGTAAAGCAAAATGTATTTCAATTCTTGAAATGTTTCGATTGAGTAGTCTATTGCGAAACATGTGGAATTGAGAGGGAGTTTGAAATTATCATGTGAAGACATGAAATTTAGTGGGAGCAATCATCTTGTAAAATTTATAACTCATTACTCATTGAGAATGACGAGCTAGTACTATCTTTCACAAAGATATGTTTGAGTTTTCAATTCTGGATGAAAATGGACTATGATGAATCCAATTACATCATAGGATGTTGGATAGGTATTGAGATATACACATCAAATCAACGAGAAACGTAGGTTATTCATATCGATGAAAATGGAATATCCATAAGCAGTCATGGTCATTCATTGAAACTAAAAAAACGGTTGATTACATGATTAAAATTACTAATGTTTCCGCCATTAGAATAATCATGCACATGTCCAATAATGAATCATATGCTTAAGAGCATGATGAGTCATTGGCAAGCTATAGAAGAATCGTCATGAACTCTCGAGGAGAACTAATAAGCTATTCTAGTGTTTGACAGAACACTCTGTTATGTGACAAGAAGTTGCACATATTGAAATTCGAGAAACACGTAAGGATTTATGAAAACCCTAAGCCATTCAAGCTAAAAAGAGAAATAAGAAGTTTGAAAAGATACTTTTTTTAGTAAGAAGTTACTCAAAACTAATATTTTCTAATATGCTAGGACTTATGAGAAGTGCTAGGCTAATCATCTTGATAATTGTTGCAAGACCCTACAAAACGTATACCTAGTGCATTGCGAGTTGGTAGAACACTTACCGGTGCAAGTTATATCATCCACCACAATTCGTTGATTATGTGATAAACAACAAGTAAGTTCTTTCAAGATAAAGAATCTATACCTAGGTTGGGAACCTAGATATGTACTTGGTAAGGTTCAAGCTATGAGAGATAACATGAATATAAAGGATAGTGCAATACAAGAAGTATGAGCACATGGACACATGATATGTTAAACTTCTATTGCAATCGACTAGTGTTTACACACTTACGATATACATAACAAGGTTGTAATATGGTATTGACAACCCGAATGTGATGTCGACATTCGTCGTTTGAGTTATTATTAACTCACCTTATATTTTGTTACATCCAAACGGGTTGTAGAGACATTGAACCCCGTTAAATTGAACACGGATTAGCATTGTATTCGCCCATAGTCACTTACATGAGGTGACGTCTCGAAGTGACTAGAGTGTGATGCAATTGATGGCAAGTTCAAGTGCCATGGAGTCATGTGAGATGACTAGTCGATCACATAGGCAGATTGTTAGGAACACTTTGTCGGGCTAATGAACGCTTATAGAGTTCTGGCACATTTATATAGCCTGGTCGTGGCGAGAGCTACTATAGTATTCTAATGAGTCGATTCTTTTGACTAAAGACTATTCGCCTAATATGATACAGTTACAGATTAACTTTGATTTATGTTACTGCGACCTTCGTAAATGGGGTCAAATGGGCATATTTTGGGTTATGATAGTTGTGGCTAGTCGAAGGGAATAAGTGCGATAGGAATTGTCCACCCCTTGTCAGGGTTATAACAATATCTCAGGGCCACTCGAGGAGTAATGAACTGGAAATGCGTGGCCACGCTCGGAATGTATCTATGGTAGATAATTCCGGTCAATCAGTTATTCTCCAGATCGAGGAAATCACTCTCGATATGATCACTTGCAAGTACGACCTGAAAGACACCTTGCATTGAGTGGGAGATAGTAATAGGACAAGAGAATTGGTGACGCACACTTGTCGAGGACAAGTGGGAGATTATTGGAATATGTGTCCTCCGACAATAATGCGATCACAACTGTCGATCATGATGATCACATGTTTAAGTCTCATTTTAAGAATACGTGTGGGAAGTAATATTTTACAGTTAACTGGTCCACACATATCGGTAATGATTGGCTGACTAGAGTTTGACATTACTGTCTTGCGACGGTGATGATCAGTTGATCCCCTTAGGTCATACCTAAAGGGTAACACTCTTAATTGATTATTTAATTGATCGTATGACGATACGGGTTAATTAAATTACTTAAAATTGACGGACGATTTTGGAAGTAATATTTACGTGTCTCATTGTAATTTGATTAGATAAGATACGGTCTAAGTAATCAAATTGTTTTATTACTTGGATGAAATTATTGTTTACGGAAACAATTAAAACGGAATAAATAAATTATTATAAATACAGAATGTTGTAGTTTATAATTCGGAAACACTTGGTACAAGTAATTATGAATTACTAGGTTAATTTTATAAGTGACATATTTTATTAATATGTTGATTTTTAATTGTTAAAAATATATTTTATACACATAATGTCATGGAACTTGTGACATGTGACAATTGACAAATGACAAAATATAAAATTGACTTCCCATTATATATAAGTGCCGAAAATAAAACGGAGGGAGTGTAATGTTTAATTTGTGTTAATTATTTAAGTGGAAACAAAATGATTACTACACATTTTAGCCATGCACACCTAGTTGCTTTTGTGAAGAGCATCTTGGTCATACATTGGCCATTACCACCCCCCCCCCCCCCCAATACCCGGTTTTCTTAGAGCAAGGCCAAGGGTTTTTGCTCTATATTTTTCCTAATATACACTACAACGAATGTGTGTGGTTATTCATTCATTCATAACATCTAAAACTTAAAGAACTTTTAGAGAGAAAAAATTACTCCTTCTTTCCTCCTCTCTTGACCGAAAAAGCAAGAGACCAAAATAATTTTGGGGTCAATTTTAGTAAGATTAATATTCTTCCAGTTCAAATAATATTAGTCTTTAAGAGGTTATCTTGGGTATATATCTTTGGGAGGGATTCTACCTTTGAATCCTTGTTCTTCCATTTGAAAGGAAAGCTCAGAACAAGTGAGTAGGATAACTCATTTATGCCCATATATCCGAAAACTCAAAGTAAGGAAAACGATTTCTTCTTTATTCTTATTCATGTTTGCATACATAAGATCTAAATTTAATTTTATGACTAAATTAATCGTCACATATATGAATATGTCGAAATGTGAGATTAATATATAACAATGGCCATTATTAAAACCCAACTAAAACAAAACATCATACAACGTGATATTTCAAAATTCGTTTCATAAGCATTGCATTCCCCCTATACCCAGTGAAGGTATCACCTTACCATCACCAACAATCGCAATAGTCACATCGGTATCCACAACATTTACACTACCTCATGGACACGGCCCTAACCACCCATTATTCTCAAGGAATAATAACAACATCATCACTCAAATGGACACTACCACAAGATCATGATGTATACCATGAACGCTTTACCTAATGATTGGGAGCCAAGTTTACAAACAACATCTATACTACCACTCATAGGGTTGGAGTCCCGCACAACCACTTTCACACTTCATGCATACACACTTAAATTAAACGATTACACTCTATAACACAAATGATCAAATACCTCAACAATATGATGGAATCTTCAAGCATTACACGCCACACTCTTACTCTCATGACCGTGAAAACCAAATTTGGTAATACCAAATCCACCATCATATATCTCAATTATTTATCAACCAAAGTTCCAAGGTCATGCTCAATAACAATATCCCTCAACATAAAACTCAAACCTCATTCACTATCCCTAAGTTCATATGTTCGACCTAGATCACACATCACTCATTATCCACAAATTACCTCATATAATCATTTTACTCAATTCAAGACACCTTACGCAAGCTAAAGTCACTTTTTTCTACTCCTAATTTCCAAACCTGAATCATACACCTACCTACTTACACGGTCCAAATCCACATCAAACAGACAACTTACATCAATCCCAATAAAACACATGTTTCACATTCATAACTCTCAAGTACAACACCACTCATCACACACTATTAGCACTTGCCTCTTTACCCTCATAGGTTCGTCGATTCATTCTCGTTTCACGTTCTCTCAACCATAACCAGGTGCGTCTACACGTCTTTACTCATCAAAATCATACAACACAAATGGTAAACAAGGCATTGAGACCCATATATAAGTCAAATAACACATTATTAACAAATATTGTAACATTACGAAACAAGGAAACTATGTTTTAACTACAAATTTTAAAATTCAATCATATACATTATGGTATATAAAAAACAATTTGGTAAAATTTTAAAGTAAGATTCTCAATTTAGGATAGTACATAGTATTATTAACAAAACTGTAAGCTTGCGGCACAATAAAACCAAGTATTAAGCACAAAAATCAAAATCTGAGCATCAACACTATAATTTTCTTCACATATCACCATTAACAAAGGTTGGAGCACCATCAGACAATTAAGCCATGTTTCAAATAAAAAAAATTCAAAATTTAGTGATGTACACATGAAATCTCAAAAAGAATTTGTTCCACTTTTAAAACGGAGAATTTCAATTTAAACCATGTTATTACAGTGATACTCATAAGGATTATTGCCTTAAAATAGCGTTAAGCTAAGTTTAAGATAAAAGAAGGACTCAAATTGTGGTCATGGTCATATTGGATTTCGAAAAGTTGAGTCAAATTTTCAAGACGAAATTTTCGTTTGAAGACGATGCATAACTTTACTAACAAAATTGAAGTCTTTTTTTTTGGGGAAAAGTAAGCTTTTTCATTAATCATAAAATGTCCCATATATCTATTACATCAGCCTTTCATATTAGGAAGGTAGAATCCTTCAAAGATCCATAATCCATTGCTTGACTGCACTACTTTTACATTTGATTTCTACTTGGTCTCTTCTCATCCTGACATCATTCTTAACTCGTTGCACAAGGTAGCTAGGTCTCAAAACGAGCCCATCTAAACAGCACACATTACGACTATTCCAAAGGTGATATATAAAGTAGAAATGATGACTCCTACTACCTTTTTCTTGCTAGCTGAATAAACTCTCCACTCTAACCACCAACTGATACAGTCCTGCTCAGGAAGCCTAACATTGCACCACTCCTGCACCAGGTACAGGCACTCTTTGCTATACGAATAGCCGAAGAACAGATGGCCATGAGTCTCCTCCTGCATCCCACAGACCTCACATCTATTAACATCTATAATCCCCATCCTAATCAAACGATCCTGGGTTAGTAGTCTCTGCTGAGCCACTAACCAGCATAGGAAAGCATGTTTAGGACAAATCCACTTATTAAACATCTAATAAAACCACTGGACAGTCTAATAAATTGGTGTAAGCCATTGATAGCCTAACTGCACAGTATATGGAGCTGTACCAGCAATGACCTGCTGCTTATAGAGATTTTTAACCTGGCATATCTTTCTCCAAGCCAAAATTGAAGTCTTATTACTTCATTAAATCAAGAAAAGTTTCAAAATTTTAAGGCCATGCCTAACATCATTGAACAACATGTGAATCTTTATGACGTAATTAGGTAAGAATGGGGTATAAAATCAAATTTTCGGTATAACTAACATACATGTCAAAACTCGAGGTGATTGTAAGGCAAAACTCCTAGGTTAGTGCGACACATTGCAACATCAGCAAGTACTAAGCACTAGGAAATAATTATATCGTGTTTTCAGTGCAAGAATCGAAATCATTCGTTTTAAAATAAAACTTTAAAAGATTTGGACAATATTTTAAGATGAAATTTTGATTCAAAGTAATACAAGTCGTTACTAACAAGGAATCAAAACTTAAGCGCGACAAGATTGTTGAGCCTCATTAGTCAACTAAATTAAGTTTTTTTTAAACACGAAAATCAAAACTTACACATGAACATTAAAGTTTCAAAATTTACGGGACAAGATTTTCAAGACCAAATTTCAAATGCATATTGAGAGTTAGCAATAACAACCAAACTTTAGTACTTGTCAAATAATTAACAATGCATCAAACACCAAATCAAATTATTGACTCGAGAATACATATTTTCGGGTTCATAAAAGTTTTGGGCAAAAATTCAATATAAAATTTTATACTTGACATCATAAATGTTATAAAAGGTGATTAATACAATGAATCAAACAAAACATGCAATTAATTGATAAAATTTGGAGGAATTAGCGTAGATTTAAACAAAATCAAATTGGAAAAGAAATAAGAGAAAAGAAAATATCACTTATATGATGAAATTAGCCAAGTTAAGGGAATAAATGAAGTAGAATACTTGAATCCCAACAATAAACATCAACAAGGAAATTTAGAAATAGTTTTAAATGATGAAGGAATGAAGAGATAAAGTAAAATAAGGTAATAATACAATTTTAGCGAAATTCACAGCCCAGAAATTGGCACTCGGCCGAGTGCTGAGTCCACTCGGTCGAGTGATCCACTTCCAGAAATTTTCTAGTTTCTAGAAAATGGTCCACTCGGTCGAGTGGTAGGGTTCACACGGTCGAGTGCTAGGGTTCACTCGGTTGAGTGACTGGTACTCGGCCAAGTACTAGCTCGCACTCGGTTGGTTACTTCTCTATGGTTCGCAATTTCCGACTAAGAATTATTATTCTTATACTAGCGACTACTTTACTAACAACTATTACTAATCACACCCTACTATGGCACTAGTGAAATCCAAACATATATGCGGTATTGAAATGCTAAAGGACGGGGCTAGTGCTCCTCACACACCAACACGTAGTAACCACTTCTAAAACATGTTACACATATTACTATTTTTCATCCAATTTTCACACATTAACATGTACAAGCAAATGAATAACTACATCATGTGAGAATCCTATCAACTTGTTATAGAATACATATAATTACACCATATTTCACATAGCCTTCACACAACGACACATAACAACCACTCCAAAACATGTTACGCTTATCGATTATTTCATCCAATTTCCATACATGGTCATATTTCATTTGAGTAAGTAAATCATGCAAGATGTGCAACAAAATCGTAACACACATATAATCATGCAACATTTCACTTCACATTCCCCCACTCTAACCACCCACGTAGTGACCAACCGAGACAATAGGATCTAGTTTTGAAATGAGGGATCCTACTCAACCAAAACCAACCTCCTATTGTACTCATGTCGGGTTCATTTTATTAGACACTTCTAGATTCATTTTGGTTCATTGGTTTAGGTTCCAAAATCGTCGCTCTGATACCACTTTGTAACACCCCCTTCTTACCCAGCCAAGGTAATTAGGGAATGTCACCGTCTCGGTTTTTCCGAGGTCGTGAAATCGGAATTAAAATTAAGAAACTCTTTATATAAATAACAAGTTTAGTGATTACATAAACGTAAACAAATGATAAATGTGAACTATACAAATTACAAGTCGACTACCATCTATGTCATCTATGCTACGTTACTCGACTCCGAGTCCAAGGCGCAGCCCAAATCTCGATCACCTCGACAAGCAAAACCTGTACTCAACCTGCTCCCCATATGATCGGAAATATCATATGGATCGACACAGGCCACCCCAAAAATAGGTGACAATTACACATACACATAATACGTCAGTTTAAAAAAATAAAGTGAGACACGACACAAAGTGTGTGAGTATGCAACATGGCTATGATATGAATGATACGCTATCAAACAACCACCACACCGGTACCGGGACACGGCCAGACATAACCACATCCACCGGTGCCAGGGACACGCCCAAGACACCACACCACACAAACAGGTACCAGGACACGCCCAGACGTACCAGGCCCGGAAGCCAACCGGGTCCCCTGCCAGATGTCGTGTCTCAACTACACGAGTCCCTCCGTACTCAAGTCATTAATATGCACATCCATCTCGGAGTGGAAGGCTCCAAGAGGCGACCAGAGCCTGAGAAGGATTCCCAACCGCCTCACGTCTCCTTAACAACAAATAACCAACCATGTCGTCCGACATACAAAACAACAAAAATATGCAAGATACCATATAACATGCCAATTACCAACTCATTCAATACAATTAATGACAAATGACTTATTTATCAAATATACATAATATCGAAACTGAGTAGGATAAACCTACCTTTTAGTAATCCCGCTAAACAATAAAGCAACCGGATACAAATGTGCTCCTCCATAAAGTCGGTACCTAATTACGATAATTAAATATAATTACTAACTAATCTAAATAAATTAAATACGTAATTAATTAATTAAATAAAACTCGTTTTAAGCTACCCAAACCCATCTTAAACAATCGGTCAAACCATACCTTACACCATCGTGTACACCACCAACTCTAGCCACCATAACCACCCACTGCTGCCACCGTAGACCACCACCACCAGCCACGGTGGCTCCCTCAGCTGGCAGCAACAACTGCCACAACAACACCACGGCACAACCTCACCAACACAATGACACACACGCACAACCTCCCCTCTTTTCCACCACCGACCAGCACAACCGACACCAGCCACCACCGTGGCCTCCCCTGACCACGGTGGACCCAGCCACCATCCCACAACACGGCAATAACCTCAATACCAGCCGACACAATCAACAACAACATAAACACTCGGCTAAACCTAACCCGTGTACCCTCTTTTGCAGCCCATTTCTGACCACCTAACACCATTCAATCCACCACCCATGACCACCATCATGCTCTCCTCGCAACCCCTAACAACCACCGCCTAAACCTTCCCTAAGTCAAGTCACGAATCGTGGGTTAAAAACCCGTCCAAAAGTCGGTACCAAAACAGCACAACAATAACAATTAGATCTCGATCAAACCGAGCCATGGTGGTCAACGGCGAGTCCTAGGGCGGGTCAAGGTCGAGCCGGATCAACGGTATTAATTAAATAATATATAAACTAGTGTAAGACGGTCTTACCTTATGATCTCGAGCGGAGGGACAAAAGACGGTCTTCTATTTTAATTTCTCCCTTTTCTTTTCTCTCTTTCTCTCTTCTTTCTCTTTTTAAAATCTTGATGGTAGATTGTCTTATGATAGGATAAGGTTAGGATGAGGATAAGATGAGTGGATAAGGTATAAGGTAGAGTATATAAGGGTAGGATGGTAGTATACGTATATATTTACATGTATCGTATATTATTATTATTATTATAATTACTAGCTTATTATTATTATTTTTTTTTTTTTGTAACGAGGGAACCCGCAGCCGCTACCTTCGGTGCGCACTGGGTAAACCCGCGGGTGTACGTGATAGCCTGCAAACCACGTATACCAGGTAAACCACTCGAGGGTGACAGGCTTCGAAGTCTATTAGGCATGAACTCAGGCCAAGAATGCTCCACAAGATTTTGCTCTTGGGGAGGCTTGAACCTGGGTCTCCTGGGAATTATTATTATTATTATTATTATTATTATTATTATTATTATTATTATTATTATTATTATTATTATTATTATTATTATTATTATTATTATTATTATTATTATTATTATTATTATTATTATTATTATTATTATGATTATTATTAGTAGTAGTAGTAGTAGTAGTATTTTATTCCGCCTCATACATAACCCGTATAACTACAATATAATATAATTTTATAAAAATATATTTACCCATTCACCGTTGACTAGTGTTTGACCAAAGTAATAAAATGCGGGGTATTACACTACGTTCATTGATTCATTGTTTCTAGGTTCCAAAATCGTCGCTCTAATACCACTTTGTAAAAACCCCATTTACCAAAGTGCCTTACCAAGGCCTACTTTATCGAATGGAGGTGCTACCATCTCGGTTGTCCGAGGTAGTAAGCAACACAATTACTATAATAAAACAGAAATGTAATAAATATGGTTTAAACAGAGTTACAAAATTCCAAATCTCCAATTGAAGTGTAAAATACAACTCAAACTGCTAAAGTGTAAAGCCTACTAAAAGAACAGCGGAAGCTAAAGGCAAGTGCTAGACTCAGTGGCGTCCCATACATTTCGAAAGTAAGCTCAACCATCCAAACCTGCTTCACACCCTGCTCACCATTCTCCAATGGATCACCGCAGTTTTGAAAACAAAGAAGGGGTCAGTCAACCATACAGTCAATCATAAGATAACCATTAAAATGTAACTAATCCAATAACTCTGTAACAATCAACCATTTCTAACTCCAAGAATTAGTGTCCGAACTTCAGCCCGGACACGACTACACCTTGCAGTGAGTAGTCCTGCCAGGTTACGCATCGCAATAGGTAACCCACTCCGCAGTAGTAGACCGCAGCCATACCACCTAAAGCCACGCTCGTCGCAACGAGTGATACGTGTCGTTAAGCGTATACAAATTAATAATTTATAAACCTATCTTAACCTCAAAAATAACAAACATAGTAAAGGATAAGTAGGGTCGATCCCACAGAGAGACTGGAAAAACTAATTAACTATATAGTACTATTTTCACTAACTTACATATATACCATTTATTTACATATTTACGGCTATTAACATTATGTACGATTAGGGGGAGTTTGTTTATAGTTTTGATCTAATAAAAACTAGTTGAACTAAAACTAAATACTAAGAAGCTAGTATGAAGCACGTGAAAGACAAGTTCCCAACATAATTCCAATTTAGTAAATCTAGTCCAATCTACTGACAGTTGGTACCGTAAAATCTTGAGACAATTAATAGGTTAACTGTGGAATTTAAGATAACTAAAATTCCCTATATCCTCTTAGATTACAATTGACCTGAACTAAGCCGAACCCGATTCTTAACTAACCAATCAATGTAAGTCTGTCGCACCTTACCAAAAACCGGATTAGACGCATTACGAGCGAAGAATAATTAACCCTACTAGTCCCTGGGTATCGTCACTACCTAGAAATTAATAGACTAAGTTTTTACCCTCAACTTAAATCAATCCCAATTCGCAGAGACCAATTCAAATGAGTTGCTACTGGTACTACGCAAATTGAACTAAGCCTAACTTACGTAATTAGCATACGATACAATCAAAAATCACAATAAGATAACAAATTATGAGAAAGATTGAATCTTGACATTAAAACAGTAAAACTTAAATACTAATTACTCAAAATCAATCGTATAACAAATATCAGTATAAAGTACTAAGATTATAGGACGGATTTCTAAACCATAAACTAGGTACAAGATTAGTAAAGAGAACTTATTCTATAGCCCGGAATCCGTCGCACAACCTTCGGATGTCGCACCTTCAATTGAACTAGAATTCGCCCTTACGCCGCCGTGTACTAAGACCACGCCGGAGTACCTTCTCCTTCTACTCTCGTCTCCTGGTTTAGGTAGAAGATCGTCTCACTTTATCGCTCAATTTCTGGGAAATATGTGGGTAATTGCTTCTTCCTCCTTCGCCTCCCGCTCTGACCAAGGAATCGGGTATTTATACTCGATTAGGGATCAAGTTTTGTGAGATATAAGATAGATTTTGTGATTAAAATATGGGAAGAGATCGAATTCGAGAATCCAAGACGGAGTTGAATTTTCATCTTCATTTGGTTGCTTTGCGTTGTTCCAGTAGCCTCCGTCTTATGTTCTTATTTACTGCTTCTTTACTTTTGCTTTTATTCATTTGGACTAAGACCCACGTGTACAAGTTGGGCTCAATGCTTCTCTGCTTTCTTCATGATTCGTTTATTTTATACTTCACCGGTCCATATGCTTGTGTTCTGTCCGTTTTATTTGATGGGCCGCGAATCTTGCGTTATTGGTTAAAGATTACGTATGTGCCTGCTTGCGTGCTTCTTTATTTGCTTTGTTTCGCTTTTTATTTTGTTCCTTGGTCCGTTTTACACATCCTCGTGTCATACTTTTGATCCATTAAGCGCGTCATTCAGCCCATTCTCTTCCGTCTTGTAATCTGCTATACCAAAACACACTAAATATGCCCATTTGCATTTAAAATAATAATAACAGTAATTAAATCTCGAATTATCGAATATATAATAATTTAGCTCAAATAATGCGAAAGACGACACTAACAATATACGGATATGGGATAAAAACATATATAATTATGGGCTCATCAACGAGCGAGCCCAAATCATTAATATGCACATCCCCCTTGTGATGAGAGCCACAAGGGGCGAACATGGGGGTGAAGACCATCTCCCGCCAATGGCTTCACAATCATCTTAGCAATACCAACAATTATACGATGCCAACAAAATAACCATGATACTATATCACTTTAAATCACATAATCACCACATTACTCATAATTAATCATATTGAAGAACTAAGTTGGGAAACCCTACCTGACTAGCGATTCCAAGCAAGGACAACAATCAAGGCTAGAACGGCTTGTCTACGAAGTCCTCACCTAAACAATGGTGATCAAGTAATACTACATCATAATCCATCACTAAACAACTAATTACCCCCCAAAACTTAACCCAAATTAGGGTTACAACGGATATAAACTAATTGCAAATGAAATGAGATTAATACATACAAATAGATTGACACAAGAATACGAAATCCAGCGACCGAAGGCTAGATCCTTGCTTGCTTAATGATTATAGTGATTAGGGAGGATTTAGAGAAATGTTTTTAAGTTTAATAAACTCATAAACGAAATGATTATAAAAATATAAAACTCCCTTATCACCCTAGTCAAACCATGGAAAAACGACTCGTCAAACCGGGTACTTGGCCGAGTACGCGACCGAGTACGCTCAACTCATCCGAGTGTCCCCTAAACTCGGATGAGTACACCCAAGGCAGTAGCCTGCTTAAAACGCACAAGACACTTACTCGATCGAGTATGGCCCACTCGATCGAGTACTCAAGGACCAGAAAAGGGTAGTATTACAATAGGCATGTGTAACACCTCCATCTACCAAGGAGCCTTAACAAGACCTTCCTCAGCAGATAAGGGCGTTACCATCTCGGTTGCCCGAGGAACAATAAATATCAAATGTCGATAAAAGAACAATTAGGTTTAGTTACAAGTTATCAACAAAATAAAAGATACAACTCATGACATCTATCAACTACGTGATACTATCTCTGCCATGACTCGTGGTAGACTCGTCCCTCCAAGCACCCAGCTAAGATCCATGTATCAACCTGCTAAGACCGACTGCTCACGATAATGGATCACGGTAGACACAACACAAGAAGAAAACACAAACAATACCACACAAGGTCAGTAATCGAAAGAACGCACAAATGAGATACAACAAACATACACCCCCACACCCTCTCTAATCACCCACACTCCTCTGACTGCCCGAAGGACCAGTCCCGCCAGATTACCAATCGCAACCAATAATCCTCGTTGCCAGTGGGGGACCGCAGCCGTACCCACCAAATCCCCACTCATCGACACCGAGCAAAAACCCAAGTTCCTTAATGTGCACATCCCATCCTGTGGCGGGTTCCACAGAGGGCGAATCAAGGGCGTGAAGACACTCCCGCAAGTGACTCCACTCAGCCGAGGAAGCGCCTCGCGAACCACAGACAAACACACAACTACCAACTACAACCAATCCACACTACCAACCACAATACTAATACAATCAGACACTACAAACAACATACTAATCAACCAACAGTACTGAGTAGGAAAACCTACCTTTAGCAATCCGCAACAATACTGCATATGACCATAAGACGACAAGCAACCACCATAACCACCTATACAAACAGTTTGGCAATCTATTACTACTACCACAACCATAAACAGAACTAAGGAAGACAATGATGATGATGACAACATACCTATACATAGCATTCCGGCGACAAGACGCTACCCGACTCATGCTTCCCGTGCCCATGGTGTCTCAACTCTTAAAGGCTCCAAAAGAATGAATATGGGTGAAGGAGAGAGATGTGACGGCAGTTAGGTTTAAGAGAAAATGAAACGAAATAATTTTGGTTTCACGATTCCGCGGTTTATATTTTACCGCTGAACTCCAGTTACTCGATCGAGTATGTAACTTACTCGATCGAGTGGCTGAGCTACTCGATCGAGTAGCCTCCACTAGATCGAGCATCCTAAACTCCAAGGGTTACTATGTCGCAAGACTAAACTCATAAGACTACCAAAGGTCTAGACATGTGTCTAAGGTCAGTCAACGACGGTCAACGGGTCCCTAAAAGGATGGGTATTACAGTCTTCCCCCCTTAAAAAGAACTTCGTCGCCGAAGTTCAACTCATCATCCCCCACGACTCAGGGTGTAACATGAACTAATGTAACTGACAACAACTCATCCCGACAGGAACCGACACAACCAATCCCATGTATCACCTATCTGTTTATGCCCACCACTCATCGTCATCATCTACCTCAGCAAGTATACTATCCAATACGACCAACTACCGAGTCATCAAGCATGCATTATACGTGGAAACACACTAACACCGCCTTTTACTTCTACCTTACTAATCGAATTTTAACACTGCATGATTTCATACATCATACACATCATACTCATTTGGCACAACTATTCCATTTACTCCTCCGACACCTAATCATCAACAACAATTAATTACTACTCACCAAAGTATAGTAAATGATCAGTCACCTATACAATAATAGATTAACATTCATTTAAATCCTTTATATTATGCAACAATGTAACAATTCACTTTACTTAACAATTTCACGTGACATCGCAGCTACGAGCATTTCCTTCACATAGTTTAAATTTTAAGCAAGCAAAATGGTTAAGCAACCCAAAGTGGAGTACAACAGTATGGTGAACTTTACCAACAATCTACTCAAAATATGATATTTTTGTCATAATTTGTTATTTTTCCTCATGGGACATTACTCTTCCCCTCTTAAAAAGAACTTCGTCCCCGAAGTTCACCTTCAAGACAAGTTACAAATATTACACGAAATGATAGTTTCACACAAATTGACATTACGAAACAATCTTAACATACGTTGAGACCGACAACTAACATAGTACCTCCTTGACATTACTTAGATAATATGTATACATGTGCATATACTTGGGAAAACAATCGGAAAACGAGTTCATGAAACGCAGCGGCATTAAACTAGATATTTGTAAAAATTGCTTACTTGTTTTTGTTAGGTTCATATATCTATTATTAGACATTTCTAATAGTGATTTTAATCAACATATTAAATTTGTCATAGTGGATCTAGTGCATGCATAACAAAAATAGAGATAAAATAAGAAAACAATGGTTCTTACATTGTTGTATGGCACGAAATGGGCACAAGTAAGGTCTCCTACCTTCACTTGTTCTTGAGCTATCATAAGTATCAGGATGATCCTCCAAGACTCTATATTAGGAGCCCTCCTTTTGATTGCACCCAAGATTTAACCCAAAATTACTACTAATGTTAACTAGATATTATGTGGTAATGCACCCTTAATATTTACTAATATTAATACACTAGAAATATATAACAAATATTAGTATTTGAGTGGTTTTTGAGGTTTTTGCATGTAAGGAAGATATGAGGATTTTGAGAGAATAAAATGAGAAATATTGAGAACAACGAATGTTCTTCTCACATCTTGAAAGTTCCGACCAAAGTGCTCTTTATAGAGCATTTTTGTCTTCTCAAAAATCACATGCAAATGCTTTATTGGTAGTGTCATATTAAGTAGAGGCAACATCACAAGTGGTGCTTGTGTCATAAGATTTTTAGGCAAAATAGAAGACTTAGGACAAGTGTCCTATCTACTCTAAAAACCGGTGGCCATGCTCTATTTTGGTCCATTTTTGTCTTATAATATATGTCCCACAAATGTTTATAAGTCTTATGTTTAATTATCTTACATAATTAAATATTAATTTGATCATAAACAATTATGGGACAAATTAATAAACATATATATTCACTCAACTTATTGAGTAATATTTTACCATTATATCAACATATAATGGGTCCCATAATAGCTAGTTAGTTAAATTTACAATCTCTTGTAAATGCAAATAACTAATTACCTCTACCTCAAAATATTTATAGAACCTCAACATAATTTAGTAAATTAATATATCAATCCACTAAATCGAATCTTATTTAATCACATTATAATAAGATGCAAAATCCAACTCATGTAAATAAGGGATTAATTAATCCGTATCGAATACAATTAATTAATTGTTTATTTGGGTCTCATCCTTTAGGTGTGACCTTAAGGGATCAACTGATCACCACCGTCAAACGACAGTAATGTCAAACTCTAGTTAGCCAATCATTACTGATTAATGTTGATCAGTTGACTATATAAATGAATCATCCCTTACGTATTCTTAATTTGAGATTTATACATGTGATCGCATTATTGTTGAGGACATATACTCCAATAGTTTTGTAACATGAATACGCAACACATATCAAGATCGAAACTATCGTTGACGACTATACAACTTAACCACCGTTTAGGAAGTCTAGCAAATAGCGAGAAACATGTCATCTCATGAAATTAACATAACTACCTTGACAACATATGGAATGTAATACGAAATATGGAGGAACATAATTATTAAACACGTCGCAACATATGATTATCCAACTTCTTTCATAAAGGTCGAAGGGACGGTATATAGGGTCAACAGGCCGGTACTCGATCGAGTTGAGGTCATTCGATCGAGTCCCTAGACTACTCGATCGAGTAAGGCATACTTGATCGAGTTCAGAGAGTTCAATACACTGCCAAGGCCACACCCAGCAGGTACTCGATCGAGTAGAGGGCACTCGATTGAGTATCCTCTGGTCAGGTCACCCTCCAACGCCGACCAAAACAAAGAAATTCTAGTCCAACTCCGGGATTTCATCCCGAAATCTTTCACCTGCACTACTGATCCAAACAATCCGACAAAATACAGCCTTATGACCAGTTATAAACCAAAAACAAATCCAATGTAAGAAGGAACAAAAGAAAACAAATGTCACAAGTTCACTAAACAACAACAACAAGAAGCCATCATTCGAGGCCTCCACCTCAATCCTCTACCATCTCCTCATCTACTCCTCCTCCACCGGACGTGCCGGCTCCAGCTGTGTCTCCTCTTGCGGTAGCTCCTGTACCCGGATCTCCCCCTGCTCGCCATGGCGCTAGACAACCGAAAGGATAACTCCTAGGCTCCCCCATGTAGCGGATCTACACTATAAGAGTGGAAGACTCCACAATCATCCCCGACACCTCTCCACCAAACTGGTTGGGCCAGGTTGGTCCCAATTCTCTGCACGTGTGTCATCTCATACAGGTTCCGGAGCACCAAGATGTTGGACACCCTCTCGGTGAGCTCACTCACCTGCATCGCGGGACTGAAGGAAGAAGGGTAACTGGGATACTGGTATTATGGAGGCGTGGGCTCCACAGGCTGAGTCTCACCAACTCTCTCTCTCTCTCACCCGCCTAGGACCTCTCCCCACCCTAGGTACTTGGTCCTCAGGTCTAGTCTGGTCTTTCTTGGTTAGCTCTGGCATCACCTCCAATAAACCATCATCTATCAGGTAGTACTGACGGGTAGTGGCGGCCTCCTCGTCATCTCAGTCCGATGCAACCACCTCCGCGGTCAAAGGCTCGGTCACAGGAAGATGCTCTGGGTCAGGTAGTCTCATCCAACTCATACCCAACACCTTCCAAGCCAACTCACCACCCTCCAAAGTCCTTAACCATTTCTGGTCGATGAAGTAAGCCTTATCTAACGTGGGCACAACAGGGACCATAGGTTTGAGAGCCAAAGAGGCCTCAAAGGTAGTTAACCGCTCAGCTAACCGGGTGGCTATGACACCACAACTCAAGTTGTAACACCCCCACATACCGAGGAGCCTTAACCAGACCTTCCTTAGCATATAAGGGCATTACCATCTCGGTTGCCCGAGGTAAGTAATCATCAAAAGTCGATAAAAGAATAGTTATAGTTAAATTTACAAGTGTTACAACCAACTAACAAAACAAAGATACAACTCGTCAGCTATACACTGTCTCTATCAGAACTCGTGACGACTCAGCCGCCAGACTCCGGCTATCAACCACATCAACACTGCTAAGACCGATCGCTCACCATAAGGGATCACGGCGACACATAAACAAACAAGACAACCACACCAAAGTCGATGAATCGAGGTAAGACACAACACAAACCAACAACACACGTCAACGCAAAACAAAACACAACCAAATCACACATAATCATACCCACTCCAATCAATCTCCCTCACCGATCGTCCACTGGACCCGCCACACGATGGGGGGGACCGCAGCCGTTCCCACCTAAGCCCCAGTCATCATACCGAGCGATAACCCTGTCCCATTAATGTGCACATCCCCTCCCGTGGCGGGTTCCACGGAGAGCGAAACTAGGGCGTGAAGCCACTCCCGCAAGTGACTCTACTCAGCCGAGGATGCACCTCGAGAACCAGAGACAATCAATCACAGACAGCTGCAATACAACAACGACCAATAAACTGTATACACCAACCGACTACCGCATATACTCTGCCACACAGACACAACAACAACACAACAACCACGACTCAACAACCGACACGCTAGACCATCCACAGAAACTGAGTAGGCGAACCTACCTTTAAGCGACTGCAACGATTCCATGCCCATACACGCAATACCCAGCAATCAAGCAACACCTATATACACAACACAACCATCTATCACTACCAAACTAACCCTAACTGAAAAGACAAAGATATGGATGATGATGACGACATACCTACAAGATGAAACCTGGCAAAGAACCGCTACCCGACTAAAGCTATGCACTCCTAAGGCACAAGGACCTTCAAAGGCTCCCATGGAAGGTATATGGTGAAGGGAAGGGAAGGAGGCGACCTAAGGATCTGAAGAAATGAGGCGGAAATGATTTGCGGTTTTAACAAAACACGATTATAAACCCTCGCCGAAAAGAAGCTACTCGATCGAGTGGCCCACCTACTCGATCGAGTGGCCCCTACTCGATCGAGTATCCAAGCTACTCGATCGAGTAGCCTCTACTCTATCGATTACCACCCACAACTCAAAACACAGGATAACTTTGGTACGCACTTCTAAGGACTATTACTGCTCCCAAGGTCGGTCAAAGTTGGTCAACGGGTCTCTAAAAGGGCGGGTATTACAGTCTTCCCCTCTTAAAAAGAAATTCGTCCCCAAAGTTCAACTCACCTATCCCAAAGCACAAGGTACGGAAACAAAACGACATCACTACTCTTCCGACATAGATCACTACTCCCCGGAAATGTTATCCTCCATGTCATCATCATCAACTGTCTAACGCTCCGTATAGATCGACCTCTACAACCTACTACTTGAAATACTAACCTCACCACATGGACCAACACAACCAACGACTACACTGCTGCTCACAACTCTTAGCCACGCACTACGAGATTAAACGTTCACTAATAACAACCATTAACACGAAACATGTCACATTAATACAACTATGTTATCCAACGATATGATTCTATTCCCAACACTTGACATCATAACTATCTTTCTATGACCGTCTCTTCAAAACACACTATTCAACCTTTACTTCAACATACAAATTACTCAACGAACACGTGAGAACAATTATAGTTTCGTACAAGAAATGTAACAGGAGTAATAGAAAACATCATAAACGAACAACAAAAGATTGCAATATCGGCCTCTTTATTTTGCGACATTACTCTTCCCCTCTAAAAAGGAACTTCGTCCCCGAAGTTCACCACCGAATTAATACACATATTACTTAAAACTTACCTCTTGACATGTACCCAACACATGTGATTCGTTATTGACATTACTCATTACTCATACAACTATTAATTTATAAAAGCATGTGCAACTTTATTCGAATAACTAGCCACAGTCACGAATGCATGTATATATCATTTTTATATGTATATAGAAGGACACAACTCCGGTGAAATATAATTAGTAGACATTACGGATGTAAAATGAATGCAATAAGAACCAACTACTACTTGCACTGTTCGTTACGAATACACATCCAAAAGACAAACACGACTCCCACATATGAAATTAACGGTTCAAACATGTTACTAATCATAAACAACCCTATTAAACCTCAAAACATGTAACGATATTAACATTAAAACGATTTTAAATAATGAAATGTTCCTGTAACAGTGCTACTCGATCGAGTATATAGGGTACTCGATCGAGTGCCCGCTACTCGATTGAGTGTCTTGGCTACTCGATCGAGTAGCCCGAGATCAGAATACTCCCTCCTCGTCACACCTGTAGCTACTCGACCGAGTGAGGGGCACTCTGTTGAGTGGCCACAGGTCAAAACCTTCGAGATATTCCCGTCATAACAATATATATATATATATATATATATATATATATATATATATATATATATATATATATATATATATATATATATATAGATGTCGATAAACGCGAGTCGGGATGACAACCCGACCCCTCAAAATCCTGCAACTAAGTTCAAGCTAAGCAAATTCGGCCTTATGGCCATCCATACACACCAAGCATAAAAGTACTAACTAAAAACGACTACTATCATCCAACCTAACCGAATCATAAACCAAGAGTAAGAAAAGGAGTATCACTCCTGCTGCTGCTGCTGCTCATCCATCATCTCATCTCCACCACCATCCCCTCCCGAGGTGCCTGCTCCTGATGACCCAAGACCCGCATCGACCCCTGCTCTAGCGCCTGGACTCTCATACCATAGGGTCAAACCACCAAAGGCAAAGGACTGAGGTGTCCCCCATGCCTCCATGTCCACTCCATAGAAGTGGAAAACCCCACTATAATCCCCAACCCCGCTCCACCACACCGGATGTGGTCCCTCGGTCCCAATACCCTGAGCATACGCCATCTCGTGCATGTTCTGGATTGTCAAAGTAGATGACACTCTCTCTGCCAAGTATCTCGAACGTGTCTCTGGGGTATCGAGGTAGGGGTAACAAGGAAAAGGGTGCTGCTGTGGTGCTGCTGGCTGTGGTCTGGTCTCTGCTCTCCTCTCCCTCACAGGACAAGGTCCTCTCCCCAACCTGGGCCTATCCTCCGCCGCTCTCACGTTCTCCCCCTTCTACGGCTCAGGCATCACACGAAGGATCGTGTCGTCAATGAGGTATGTCTGTATCTGTCGAGGTGCATCCTCATCCTCCTCATCAGAATCAGCCGCATCCAAAGGCTTAGTCGGTTGAAGGTGCTCAGGAGCCAGTATCCTCATCCATCTCATACCCCACACCCTCCATGCTAGGCTACCATCCTCCAAGTTTCTCAACCATTTCAGGTCGAGGTAGTAGTCTCTGTCCATGGTAGGCACCGGTGTGGCTAGGGGAACGTACTCAGGAGAAGCCTCAAAGGAGGCTAGCTTTTCATCTAACTGGGTAGCAAGAGCACCACAACTCAAGTACCGAGTGGTAGAAGTAGCCATCAAAGCAAGGTTAGCACAGACCATGGCAAGAGCGTTGAAGTCCACCCTCTCAGTCTGCTCCGGGTTAAGGTAAGATATCAAAAACAACAACTCGTGATTGTTCAGCTTACTCATATCCGGCCTCTCATAAAGAATATTCGATATAGAATGAAGGAAGACCCTCAAAGTGACATGTTGAACATCGTTAATCAACATGTTACTGGCGGTGGGAGCTGACTTCCCCAACAAACAAGGCATAAGGCGGAAAACCCCGCACTCAGATGGAATCTCGCTGATGGAATCCTTGGGAGGCTTAGCCAAACCAAGGTGAGAAGCAAAGAGGTCCATGGTCAACACAAAACTCGTGTTCATAAGACGGAACTCAACAGACTGTTGAGCTGGCTCGTATTTAAACGAGCTCATGAATTCCAAAGTCAGAAAAGGATAGGTATGCTTCCTCAAATGATACAACCCCGTGAACCCCAAGGTCTCAAAAATATGACGGACATCCGTCTCAACCCCCAGGTCATCAAGAAGGGTGGTATCCACACAACGGGTGGGTCTCATTTTGCGTTTCTGTAACGCTACAAACCTCTCCCACTATTTGAAGTCCACGAAGACTACCGAAGGATACTCGGGTACAGACGGTACGACCGGTCCACTACCCTTCCCAATTTCGGGCTGAGAAGCCCTCCCCCTCTTGCTTTGACGGGTCCCCATGTTTAGTCTCGGCATCTGTTTCAGCATACAATTTACACATACTTGCATAGGCACTTAAAACATGTAATTTAAACAAATTGAACATTGAATAATCATCTATGTACACAATTTCACCAACTAATTCCCAAATTATATATATAAATTCAGTTCATAGCATTTCAGACGATCTCTATAGCTGTGAAAATTTTAGCATGGATAACATGATTTACTCGACTACTTCAACTGTCAAGACATGGCTCAAATACTACTTCATATATACTTGAAAACAGGCGAAACATTCATGTATGCTCATAGAAAGGCAACTAAGTACACACCATCACCGACATTCAACATTATGAGCAAGCTGCTCAATTTAAATAGTCAGACGGTCTCTACAGCTATAACAATTGTGACATATTTAGCAAGAATTGACGTCACCACTACTATATTAAAGGTTTAACTCTTACATACATCTTCGTATTCAACACAAAATCCCAATTATAGTGAACAAATTCCAATTTGGGGCACTTTTAAGACGTAGTTTTAAGGCAAATTTTAAGGTGAGAATCACAAAAATCATCTTCCTACATGATATAAGCAATATATACTACTCAATTTCATCACTCAACCATGTATAAGACACCCAAAAATCAATTTGATTTCACTAACCCTAGAAAATTCGTCCCCAAATTTGCAATTTCTATTCTATTTTTAGCACAATAATCATCAACAATCATGGAAGGGAAGCATGTAGATCATATCACAGCAATTACAAGCAACTTTTCATCCATATATATCGAAATTTCAGATTATTCTAGCATTCCAATAGATTCTAAGTGATGAAAACAAGAAATTAGGAAGGAAATTCATACCTTTATCAAATAGGAGGTGAAAGAACGAGATCAAACAAAGAAATGTACCCAAATTAATCACCACAACCACAAAGATATAAGAGTTTTTGAGAGGTTTGAGAGGTTAGGGTTTCGAAATAGGAAGAAAGAATAAGAAGAATGAGAAGGAATAAGGGTTTTAAGAAACCCGTAAAAGCCATTGTACTGTAGCCTACTCGATCGAGTGCCCTCTACTCGATTGAGTAGGTGCTATTTCGTCGAGTATCCGCAGAAAATTCCTACATCTCGACGTCATAGCTTCCTAAATAGATCGAGTGAGGTCTACTCGGTCTAGTAAGTACTCGCACTCGTCAAGTAAGGTTGAGTACACGGTCAGAATTACAAAATTAGCTGAAGATTCCTGCAAAACAACATTACGTGTCGATTCCAAACCAAGTTCAGAAATCGTCACTGGTTATCGTACTCACTCATATATTATCATTACGACTAAAATATATCACACGGTCTTATCATATAAGATTCATATCATGTTACGCTACATCAAACTTCACACAACATGGTTGACCTGCTACTGAGTCATCCGTATACGCAATTATGTCTTTGTATCATGTCTAAACTCGTCTTACCACATTGCTAGCAAACTTATACTTACGTTAATCAAAACACATAATTAACGATAAATTTTCCATACGTCATCCAAGTGCATTACTATCATGTTCAAGTTTCAACATAAAAAAATTATTCTACACAAATTAATCACCACACAGCGGAAACTTTCAATCATTAAACATTGCATATACCCACTACTATCTTGATGTTTCTCATACTATATCTCAACACTTCTTTAGCTATCATTATTATAGCTACGGTAAGACTTATAAACTCGTATAGGACCACCATCACCAACGACCTGAAACAAACACCAAAATTACCACATTTCATACTACATCATACACTTCTACACTTTTCACACACTTCTATCACATAAAACCTTATACGTTCCTCATTATCGTCACATATGCTCCTCCACTCCATCACCAATTCACCATACACGATTCTAACGTAACTATTGTACCAATATAAATTTCAACAAAGACTCAACCACAAACAATTTCCAACATAATCAACATACACGTTAAGTACATACTTACTGACTCCATATTCCCATACCCAGTGACTGGCTTAAGCACAATGGGGCCAACATTTTGAAATGAGGGCGCCTACTCACCCAAAATTTCGCATCAGCTGGGGCTCCCATTACACATACACCAGGTTCATTTTATTAGACTCGTTACGTTCATTAGGCTCATTGGTTACAGGTTCCAAAATCGTCGCTCTGATACCACTTTGTAACACCCCCACATACCGAGGAGCCTTAACCAGACCTTCCTTAGCATATAAGGGCATTACCATCTCGGTTTCCCGAGGTAAGTAATCATCAAAAGTCAATAAAAGAACAGTTATAGTTAAATTTACAAGTGTTACAACCAACTAACAAAACAAAGATACAACTCGTCAGCTATACACTGTCTCTATCAGAACTCGTGACGACTCAGCCCTGCCAGGACTCCAGCTATCAACCATGATGTATCACTTTCATATATACTTTTATAGCTCCCTTTATACCATTTTACATACCGTTTCGTGCCTATTATACCTTTTATATGCTTTATTCCAATGAATTGTCGATACTGCCGCTATTTTGTGTTTTGATGCAGAAATGACTCGTTATGAGTATGATCAAGCTAAGATTAGCATGGCGGAGACGGCATAGAAGAATACACGAAGCATGGCACGGGAAACGAGGAATCACGAAGACTAGAAGTGAAAGAAGAAAAGAAATAACCGGTGAAGCAAGTTCCTCGATCGAGTCACTGGGCACGACTCGATCGAGCAAATTGTCCTCGATCGAGTCACCTCTGACTCGATCGAGGATCCTCTCTGGCGGGTTTATTTCCGGAATTTCCTAAAACGTTAATCTTTTGTTATAAATTAAAGACTTGTGTTTTATTGTTAGACTACGTTATATTTTGCTTGGATATTGCTGGAAAACTCTCTTAGAACCCTAATCTTTCCTTTGTATGGTACTAATCTTTCCTCATTAATTAAATCATTATTGTTTTATGTTCTTCAATTATTGTTTTATGCTTTCAATCATGTTTTCATCTTTAATCATATTTGTTGTTGTTATTATAATTATGAGTAGCTAATCCCCTCATCTAGGATGAAGGGGATCTAGGTTAATTAAAAGGGAAAATCAATTAGTTGTTATTGATATCATTAAAGTTGTTGTTTGATTATTGTAATTCTTCTAGTTAATCAACTTGAGGCCTGAGTTATTAATTAGTGTAGCGAATCGATCCTATCGCCGACCGGGTTAGAATTGATATAGGCTGCGATAATCAAATAGAGAGTATCTAATTATAGCGACCGCATGTTAGAATCGATCTAAAGGGCATAATGGAGTCGACCGATCTTATGACCTTAAACAACTTGATAGATTTAGTAATTGATTGATAATCCCCGACTGATTGACCTAGTGAACCTAATTCCTAGACTTTTAATAATATTGTTAAACCTTCATTTAATTACTTGCGCTTAGTTTAATAGAATCAAAACAAACAAACCCCCGTAAATCGGTTACTTCTAGACAGCTTAAATACTCTTAGACTTAGCTTTTACCGCCTCCCCGTGGATTCGATACTGCCTTATCACTAGCTATTCTTGTTAGTCCTGAGATAGTTTTACTTTGATTTGGTAATACGACTTTAGCCACATCAAATTTGGCGCCGTTGCCGGGGAGGCAACAATTGTTTAGTCTTTTTGTGTTTATTTTGTCTTTTTGTCTCAGGGAACCCAGTTCCTTGAGACCGTTCTCACACTTTCTTGTTAGTTCCGTTTATGCCCAGGTCTAATAGGTCCGAGATTATTCCTTTTGATCCTGAACCTGAGAAGACTTTTCGCTACAGACGGAAATTTAATCAAGAAGTGGGTCAAGTAGAAGACTTGAGTATACTTGATGTCGAAACGGCGAGCTCCACAGAGTCAGCCGGTCGGTCTTACGAAGAAGAGGAGGAAGAAATTCCTATTCTTGATATTCCTATTCCTGATATTCCCGAAACTATCATCATGCCTACTCTAGCCAGTCATTCTGAGCCAACCTTGGCTTCTATTCCACAAGGATTCAAGCTGCCCATTACTACCAATGGAACATTCGAGATTCGGCCATCTTACATCAATTTAGTGGAACGAAACATGTTTGGAGGGACAAATGCCGAGGACCACTGCGCGACGCATATGGAAAAGTTTGTCACTTATCATTTGTTCTATTCCATTATCACCTGGAGTGACACAAGATCAAGTTAAGCAGGTGCTCTTTCCTTTCTCTCTGAAAGATGGAGTTGCTGAGTGGTTAAGAGATATGGATATGGATACTGAAGGAGTTACAGACTGGAATTCCTTGGCCCTTGCTTTCTATAAGAGGTACTTCCCACCTCAGAAGACTAATGCTTTGAGGAATAAAATTACTAGTTTCAAGCAAGGAGCTACTGAAGATTTGAATGAAGCTTGGACTCGTTTCAAGCGTTTAGTTCGATCAGTTCCCCATCATGGTTTCCCAAAGTGGTTCCTTTGCAACCAGTTTTATAACGGGTTGTTTGACGATCATCGTGCCCTTTTGGATTCATCTGCGAATGGGAGGTTTCAAGACAACACCAATGATGGTGACGCGTGGAAGTTGATTGATCAGATTGCTACCCATACCGCAAGGTTTGGAAATCCTAGGGGAAGCACGCGCGGTACTGGATTTGATAGTGCTCTGGCGGCACAGCTGGAGACTATTTCAGCCCAAATTGCTGAGATAAAGACTACCCAATCATTGGGTAGCAAAAAGAGAGTTCATGCTATGAGTCAGAAAGTAGAGGAGTCTTGTGCTAGATGCGGTTTGGATGGTCATGGTGCAGCTGATTGTATGAGCACATTGGAGCAGGTTAATGCCTTTCAGGCTTACAGACAAGGTGCACAAGGTACACCTTTCTCTAATTTTTACAATGAAAGAACGAAGGAGCATCCGTTCCTTCAATGGTCTAGCCAGAATGTGCAAAACCCGCAGCAGTCACAACCGCAAAAGAATCCTTATATCCCTTCTAACAATCGCGGTAATCAACAACAAGGGGGATATCAAAGGTAAAATCAAGGAGGCCAGCAGTTCAACAATCAATATCAGCAGCCTCCTCAGCAAACTCCTCAACAAATTCCTCAACAAGCTCCGAATAATGATATGGCAGAGTTGCGCAATCTTTTGCAACAAACTTTGTCGATGCAGCAGAAGCAGACGGCTCAAATTTCTGAGCTGATTGCCCATAACAAGATGCTAGATAATCAAGTGGCTCAGATGGCACTTCAAAACCCATAAAAACAGGCCGTAGGTCTTCCTCCTCAAGGTAAGCAAGCTCATGAGCAAGCTAATGTTATTCAGCTGAGGAGCGGTACTTCTTATGTGAATCCCGACCTACAAAGCCTTTAGAGAGATGTGCCCATTATTGTTGATGAGGTCCCTTACATGCATCCCAAAGGATTGGGTAATTTGGAGCTTAGTGATGATGAGAAAGAGCCTGACGAAGTTGAAACACGAGTGACGATAAAAAGTAAAAAAGACGAAGCACTGAACTGTAAAGGTTCCTCGATCGAGTCGAGGCGACTCGATCGAGGATCCAGCCAGCTCGATCGAGTCACCCCTGACTCGATCGAGGATCCCAAATTGACAGCTGACGGTGTTTCAAAAGTTGTTTCTAAGGAGAAGTAAGCCGAGCCTATAACTATTACACTACCTTTTCCTCACCGACAACAAAAATCCAAGCTGGATAAGCAGTTCGTTAAGTTTATGGAGGTCGTGAAGAATCTACAGGTAAGTGTCCCTTTTACTGAATTAATTACTCAAGTGCCGGCTTATGCAAAATTCATGAAGGAGATTTTGACAAGGAAGAGATCCTTTGACGCGGTGGAAACTATTGCTTACACTCAGAAGTGCAGTGCCATGCTGCCAATCAACTCACCACCGAAATTAAAGGATCCATGAAGTTTTTCTATCCCTTGTCAAATTGGTCACCTTTCTATTAGTAAAGCTCTTTGTGATTTGGGAGCTAGTGTCAGTGTTATGCCGTATTCTATCTGTAAAAAGTTAAACATGGGTTCGTTGACAGTTACTAATATGACACTTCAGATGGCCGATAGATTCATTAAACACCCACCGGGGTGTTAGAGGATGTTCCCGTTCGAATAGGGAAGTTTTTCATCCCCGTTGATTTTGTTGTCATGGACATGGTCAAGACAACCAAATCCCTATCATCTTAGGCGACCGTTCTTACATCTCATGGGGCGGTCATAGATGTTAGGCAAGGGAGATTGACCTTAGCTGTGGGGGATGATATGATTATTTTTAACTTAGAAAAAGCATTGAAAAACCCCATGATAGAAGAGACTTGTCATAGTATAGATGTTGTTGATTTTACTATTGATGAGTGTCTTCCTATGTGTTTGGACAGGGATCCTCCGGAGATTGCCCTGGTTTCGATCCAAATGATCGACGGGTTCATGGAGTCCAAGTTCATCGAATTGAGCACTTCTAACTGGAGAGGAATGCCCACATCGAAAGGTATACAGTTGGGTGTCACACCTAAAGTAACGAGGTAAAGAAACCTCGAATTAAAACCTCTTCCTCTCATCTCAAATATGAATTTACGGATGACGTGAAAATGAACCCGGTGATCGTCAATGCTAGCCTAATCAAGGTCAACTATCTGCTTTGTTGACTATTTTGAGAACTCATAAAAAGGCAATTGGGTATAGCATTGATGATCTCAAAGGTATTAGTCCTGAATTCTATATGCATAGAATTCATTTGGAAGAGGGCCACAAGCCCTCTCCTTAAAGGTCGAGATTTACTAAATCCTCCAATGCAGGAGGTGGTAAGAAAAGAGGTACAGAAATTGCTTGATGCTTTGGTATTATTTTCTCTATTTCGATTCTAAATGGGTCAGTCCTGTCCAAGTTGTACCTAAGAAGGGAGGTACTACGGTAGTAAAGAATGATAAGAATGAATTAATTGCTACTAGACTTTTTACAGGGTGGAGGATGTGCATAGACTATAGGAAGTTGAACACGGCCACTAAAAAGACCATTTCCCACTTTCTTACATTGACCAAATGTTAGAGAGATTAGCATGTCATAGTTATTTCTGTTACCTAGATGGCTACTCCGGTTTCTTTCGATACCCATTCATCCCGAGGATCGAGAAAAGACCACTTTCACTTGTCCATATGGTGTATTTGCTTATAGGAGGATGCCCTTTGGTTTATGTAATGCTCCTGCTACCTTTCAGCGTTGTATGATGGCCATATTTTCCGATTACATAGAGTCTATCATGGAGGTCTTTATGGATGATTTCAGGTGTATATGGTACGATTTTGATATTTGCTTGAGAAACTTGACTAAAGTTTTGCAGTATTTGTGAGGAGAGCAACCTTATTCTCAATCGGGAGAAGTGCCACTTCATGGTTCTTGAAGGGGTGGTACTCGGTCATTTGGTGTCAAGTAAGGGCATTCAAGTGGATAGAGCTAAGGTTGAGGTAATTGAGCAACTCCGTGCATCTTAATGTTAAAAGTGTGCGTAGTTTTCTTGGTCATGCAGGGTTCTATCGCCGCTTTATTAAGGATTTTTCTAAAATTGCTCAACCTCTAACTCGGCTTCTTCATAAAGATGCTCCTTTTGTGTTTATTGACAAGTGTGTTCAAGCCTTTGACAGGATCAAACAAGCACTTATCTCACTCTCCTATTATCCGATCTCCGGATTGGAGCCTTCCTTTTGAGATTATGTGCGTGCCGGTGACTATGCGATTGGAGCTGTTTTAGGGCAGCGAAAGGACAAGGTGTTACATGCCATTTACTATGCAAGCAAGACTCCCGACGATGCACAAATCAACTATGCTACTACAGAGAAGGAGCTTCTTGCAGTTGTCTATTCTTTAGACAAATTTAGAGCTTATCTTGTTGGTTCTAAAGTTATTGTTCACACTGACCATGCAGCTTTAAAGTATCTTTTAACCAAACAAGAGGTTAAACCTAGACTTATTAGATGGATTTTATTATTGCAAGAATTTGATTTAGAAATCCGTGATAAGTCTGGTGCTGAAAATGTTGTTGCAGATCATTTGTCCAGATTGAGATTCTCAGGAAGAGAGATTTTGCCCATCGATGATTCTTTTCCAGACGACCATCTTCTAGCAGTAGTGCAAAATACCCCATGGTTTGCAGATTATGCCAATTATTTGGTAGGAGGAACACTTCCTCTTGACTTATCTTATCAGCAGAAGAAGAGATTTATGCATGATGTGAAGAGGTACTTCTGGGACGATCCCTATCTGTTCCGGGAGTGTGCCGATGGTATATACAGACGATGTATCCCAGAGGGTGAGGTACGTGCCATCCTTTCTCATTGTCACTCTTCTTCATATAGTGGTCATCATGGTTCTTCTCGGACACTTGCTAAGGTAATGCAATCGGGTTTTTATTGGCCTACTATCCTTAAGGATGCTACTAACTTTGTCCGTTCTTGTGATGCTTGTCAAAGAACTGGCAATATCTCGCAAAGGCATGAGATGCCTCAAACTGGAATCTCCGAAGTAGAGATCTTTGATGTTTGGGGCATTGATTACCAAGGGCTATTCCCTACATCTTTTGGGAACCAATACATATTAGTAGCTGTAGATTATGTTTCTAAATGGGTGGAGGCAATTGCCACCCCCAATTGTGATGCTAAATCTATTGTTAACCTGTTTCAGAAGACTATCTTTCCACGGTTTGGAGTGCCTCGCGCAGTGATCAGTGATGGAGGCAAGCATTTCAATGAGCGTCGTCTCAATTCTCTCGTGAAGAAGTATGGCGTTACACACCGAAGAGGACTGGCTTATCATCCTCAAACTAGTGGACAAGTAGAGGTTTCCAACAGAGAGCTGAAATAGATCTTGGAAAAGGTGGTAAGCAAGAACAGAAAGGATTGGAGTCGGAAGCTCGACGATACTTTGTGGCCTTACCGTACTGCTTTCAAAACGCCGATTGGAACCTCACCTTACCGACTTGTCTATGGCAAGTCTTGTCATTTACCTGTGGAGCTTGAGTATAGGGCTATGTGGGCCATTAAAGAGCTGAATATGGATCCCTCACTGGCGAGTGAGAAACGACTGATGCAGTTTGTAATACTACGGTTTTATGAGTCTCTGGGTACTCTATCGAGTAGGCCTTACTCTGTCGAGTAAGGGTGTGTTGCGTTTTAAATTAGTTTCTGGCCTGTTGGGTACTCGATCGAGTAACCTTGATACTCGATCGAGTAATGGGGCACTCGATCGAGTACCTCAGCTACTCGATCGAGTAGCTCGGTTATCGGGTGATAATTCGACGGGTTTTGTTAATAACACGGATTAATATATAAATCTTTCCGTCACTTTCATAATACACCTTTACAAACCTAATAACATTAAAAGGGAGATTCAAGTAACGTTCTTCGCATTCATCCGTGTTGTTGACAAATCCCGGAGCTCGAGAGGTCGGATTCCATCGTTCTTTATACCTTTGTAATCCTTGCGTCGAGGGTAAGATCTACATACCAATTTTATAGTATTTCGTTAAGTTTCGTTAAACCCTAATTTTGGGATTGGGGGTTTTTGTTATGTTTCTTGATTGGTAGCAATTGCATGATTATATGTTAGGAGGAGGATTCGTAGGAGAGGAATTTTAATACAGCTGTTGAGACCGTCTGATTGTGTTGCTGTTCCAGGTAGGCTTTCCCTACTCGGTATTACTTACATAATGTGTGGTGATTGTGTTGTAGTTAGTGTAATTGGTTGATTCAGACGGTTGTTGATATTGTGATTGTGATTGTTTGTCTGTGGTTCTCGAGATGCGTTCTCGGCTGAGTGGAGTCACTTGCGGGAGTGGCTTCACGCCCTGGTTTCACCCTTCGTGGAACCCGCCACGGAAGGGGATGTGCACATTAATGGGACAGGGTTATCGCTCGGTATGATGAGCGGGGCTTAGGTGGGAACGGCAGGCTGCGGTCCCCCACCGGCGGGCTAGTCCAGGTGGACGATCGGTGACGGAGATGGAGTGGAGTGCCTGATTGTGTATGATTGCTTGAGTTGTGTTGGTTGATGTACTGTTGATATATAACTTGTGTAAATAGTACTGACCCCGTTTAAATGTTTTAAAAACTGTGGTGATCCATTCGGGGGTGGTGAGCAGTTATTGAGCAGGTATGATATGATGCGTATGGGATAGCTGGGATGAGTCATCACGTTGCGATTAGAAGTCTTCCATTGTCGACGATGTCTAGTAGCTTGATAGTTTTATCAGTATACGAATTGAGTACTTTGTAATTCCTTTGACAGTTTTGGTTTGAGATATGTAATCACTTCAACTATATTTACTATTTAAATATGTTTCTTTATTGTCTTATGATTATCATTGCCTCGGGTAACCGAGATGGTAACATCCTTATACCTGGGTGGTCCTGGTAAGGCACTTGGAGTATAGGGGTGTTACAAAATGGTATCAGAGCGACGATCTTGAAACCTGTAACCAATGAACCCAATAAACATAGGGAGTCAAATAAAATGAACCCGGGGTAAAAGTTGTAGGAGCTAATGCAAAGACTTGGGAGACGTCCTAAAGTCGCAAACTCGCCCTACAATTTTGAACCGATCACTGTAGGATATGAGTCGGGATCGCTATGTGTTTACCTTGTGTAGTGTGTACCTGTGTAGTGAAGTGTGGTATGAATCAGTGGATGTATGTATGTTGAGAATGGGGAATGTGTAGAAAAGATGGTGATGATGTGATTTCGTAAGTTATTGATTGAAAGCATGGTAGTTGTTTTACGATATGGCATTATAGAAATACGGAAAGAAAATTTGTTTGATTGGAGTTATACATAGAGTTATGTATACATATATGTTGCTGGTAGTGTTGTACGAGTTTATATAGCTGAAAGTTTGAGTAAGAGCATGAATAATTGGTGGAAAAGATGATAATTGTTACATGATAATATGATATTTTTTTATATATAACGCATGTTGTATGATGGAAGAGATTTTATAAGGTTGTTATGCTAGTAACAGGTGAATATGATACTTGATGTCATATAGTTGTGATTTTGTTTACGTAAAGTTGTATAATAAAAACATGTGGGTAATATGTGATTGGAAAGTTGAATGATATATGTGCATCGAGTTATTTGTTGCTTGGCTTTTGAAGTTAGTAACATGTGGTTAGGGATACTGGTTTTATGAGCATCGAGTTATTTTGTTTACCATGTTG
Organism: Silene latifolia; assembly: GCF_048544455.1. Taxonomy (NCBI): domain Eukaryota; kingdom Viridiplantae; phylum Streptophyta; class Magnoliopsida; order Caryophyllales; family Caryophyllaceae; genus Silene; species Silene latifolia. The sequence continues at coordinate 28,502,246 of NC_133538.1, forward strand.
TCGTTTAAGTTGTTGGGAAGTAAAATCAAGTAGTTGTGTTTTCGATTATAGGGAGGTTGTCTTTAAACTGTTATAACTTGAGATGCATAAATGATTTTAATGTGATTCCAATTGGAGGTGATAGCTTGTCCTTTTACGATTATTAACGATAGGTCACACGCCCAAAACGACCAAGAAATGAGTGAGTAATGACTGTTTTACGAAAATTGGACAGTGCTGAGAAATGCATAGGTACTCGATCGAGTAGCCTTGGTACTCGATCGAGTATGGGGGGACTCGATCGAGTACGTCAGTTACTCGATCGAGTAGCCCTGGTAATTTGTTTTACGTGCTTCTGATCTTCACCTACTCGATCGAGTAAGTCACTTACTCGATCGAGTGGCCTGTACTCGATCTAGCGACCCCTGTTTTGGTTCATATGCTTATCTTTTGAATTCGTTGCATATTTTGTTTAATTCGAAGTTGTTATTTTGCTTCTTTATGCATTGTTTTACATGTATGTTGGTCTTGACGCGTAAGTTACCCAATCTTGTGGTGTAGTGAGTGGCACCTGTGGTGAGTATGAGTTTGGTGGGAGGACATGAGTTATACGTGGTTGTGATAGATAGTGGAAAAAGAAAAGGAAGATCGTTATGGCTTAATTGAGACATAGAGCATGTTTCCTAAGATGAAATGAGATGAGTGATATGGTTTTGTGTTGAGTAACGTAAAAGTAAGTGAATGTGGGCAAGGGATGATGTGAGTTTATGGAACGTGAGAATGAAAAGATTGAAATGAGGGACGCAAATGGTGGCATCTTGAGTTGTGTAAAGAATCATGGAGGGGGATGGTTAGGAGTCGTGTGGGTTAAGAATATACATAGTGAAAGTTCGTTTTAAAAGGGTGAGAAGAGTAGTATATAGTGAACTTTGTGGAGACATGTAGCGAGGTGGATTTGTAGACAGTGAATGAGTTAGGGAGATTTGGTTTATTAAGAGATGAAACTACTGTGTGATTTATTTCTTTGGACAATTAGCAGTATGAAAGGAATTTTGATTTTTAGAGATGTAATTGTTGAACATTAAACGTTGATTCTATGGATGGATTAGTGGCAAGGGTGATTGATGACATAATAAGAGAATATTTGTGATAAGAAAGAGTGAGATGATATCGATATGAAATAATTAGATGTGAGTTTTGGAGCAGTGAGAAAGTAACCGGAACACTAAAGAGTTAGGTAGAAGTGATAAGGAGTTGAATTGTTAATTGATTTTGTCGAGTGTACAAGAAAAGAATGAGGGGAGTAAAACTAAGAAAATGTTGACCGGAGTTATGTGACATAAAAGTAAGGAATCGTCGAGATGTATGATACTATCAAGAGTAAGTAAGTTAGTGATTATACAGAAATTTCAGGACAACATGATTAATCATGAGTTTCGAGGAATTAAGGGAGTAAGAAGTTGGTGGAGAATTTGCACGATAATAGATAATTGGTGGAGAGTTAGATGAAAATACGAGTAAGATAGTATTGGGAATGATGTTGATGTAATTTTGTTGGTGAATTTGATGATAGTTATTTGGAATGTTAACCGAAGATAGGAAAGAAATCGTGATGTTTAGAGATGAGTGAAAGAGGTTTGATGTCCGGACAGTGGTGGTGTTATGGTATGTGACTAACGGTTAAGAGTGATGGTATATTAGAAAGGTAGCAATTCAAAAGAGGTTGATTTGGTAGGGACCTGATTGTTGTGTATAATTGTGAGAAGGTATAAGATGTGGTTAGATGAGGCGGATGCTAATAGTTGAATAGTAATGGTATGGTTATACTTGGCAAGAAGTGATGGTTGTGCGAATAGGGGAAAATGTTGTGAGGGGCATATGAGTTAAGCTCGGCGCGGTAACCTATGTTGAGTGGTAACTTACGTGATCGGGATCCACCGCAGTTGGATGTGATTACGGGTCTATGATGTGTATAAATGTTTGTGTGAGGTTTTGACCTCACAAGAAGTGGTATAGTGTGATTATTATAAAGTCATATTTGAATGTTCTGTAATGCATGTTGGGTACGCTAATCTAATTGAATGATATTCAAAAAGGTAATAATTCGAGTGATCTGGCGTGACTGGTTATGCTTGTATGTATTCATGATACATGTTAATCTGTGATATGGTAAGGGGATGATATTCATGAGGTTATCTGTTTAATTCATACAATATGTTGCGATGTGATTTAGTAAAGTGGATTTCAATAAGTTTTTGTTGTCTGGGAAGTTATTTTGATTCAGTGTTTGTGGGAATTGTATGTAGTTGTGATGTCTATCGATGTGGTTGTGGTGCCTCGGGTGGTGATCCGGGCACGGTATTTAGTATTGTGATGCGGGTATTTTCGCACTGTGGTGTGGCTGTTGGTGGCGGTGTTGCGATGCCGTCACCGGTTGTGGTGGAGTAGGCGGGATGATTATGATTCGAGTTTCGAAAGTTCATACAAGTCATACATAGATTGTTGTTTTGTTTGATGTTGCTTCCTGTGAGTTTCAGTTTGTACAGATAGACAGTTGTTTTGTTTATTGATGTTTCTTACCAGTTAAGTTTTGGTATGAGGGTAGAGTATGATATGAAAGAGAGTTGTATATGTTTTCGTTGTTGTCATGGTATAGTGACATTCTGTTGATGGGACACAGTTGTCAGAAGTTGTTACAGTACTTTTGATCTTGTTTTAAGATGAGGCTTTAGACATAATCATGGTAAGTGATTGGTGTTACATGAGTTGTACTGATCTGGACGCTGCAGGTGGTTCATAATTAGATTTTGGGACAGTGAGTGTAGGGTGTGGGGAATTAGTGTCATGTTAAGTTTTGTATGAGTTTTGCGGTAATAAAGAAAAGAACTTGAGGATCTAGTGTGAGTGTACGTAACGAGTGTAGATCGTGAGTTATGCTTTTGGGAGATATGTGCCTTACATAGAGAGGTATATTGTTTTGCAGTAAGAATGGAGAGTTAGTATGGTGATTTTGCCACTAGTTTTATGGTATAGATTAGGTGGTGTGCCGTATGAGTTGAGGTATGAAAAATGTTTAAGTAAGAAAGCCTTGGATATGTGCATGGCGGGTGTTTAGGTTATAGGTGATTATCTTTGACATGCGGTGGTGATGAGAAAATGAAAAGATATATCTAGGATTTAGTATTAGTGAGTTACGAGGACGTAACATTTATCTTAAGAGGAGTAGGATGCGATAAAAGAGATTTTGATGGTTGTACATATAGTAGTATATTTGGAAGTAGAGTGTTGGTGTAGCATAAGGTATGGATTTGTATATGTTGTGGTTGATAGTGTTAAAAGGTCATGAACGTGCTTATAGTAGTTCGATGTTAGGAATGCGAGAATACTTGATAGTCTTGACGTTGGATGATGAGGTAATGAGTGTGAGTAAACTTCGAGGACGAAGTTCCTTTTAAGGGTGGTAGAATGTAACATTCCGTTTGATGTTTATGTAGTTGGTTAAGTATGGAGTTAGTGTCGGTAGAGTTTATGATGTAGTTGATACGACATCGTGAGCGAGGTGTGGAGGTAGAAATAGTTGGTAGAGTTGGTGTTAAGAGTTCATGGTTTCATATTTTGTAAGTTGGGGTTTTGTTTTGAGTTCTTAGTAGCTTTGTTGCGTCTTGACCGAGTTAGTATGTTTGTTTTTATGTATGGGTTGAACTTCGGGGACGAAGTTCTTTTTAAGGAGGGAAGACTGTAATACTACGGTTTTATGAGTCTCTGGGTACTCTATCGAGTAGGCCTTACTCTGTCGAGTAAGGGTGTGTTGCGTTTTAAATTAGTTTCTGACCTGTTGGGTACTCGATCGAGTAACCTTGATACTCGATCGAGTAATGGGGCACTCGATCGAGTAGCTCGGTTAGCGGGTGATTATTCGACGGGTTTTGTTAATAACACGGATTAATATATAAATCTTTCCGTCACTTTCATAATACACCTTTACAAACCTAATAACATTAAAAGGGAGATTCAAGTTACGTTCTTCGCATTCATCCGTGTTGTTGACAAATCCCGGAGCTCGAGAGGTCGGATTCCATCGTTCTTTATACCTTTGTAATCCTTGCGTCGAGGGTAAGATCTACATACCAATTTTATAGTATTTCGTTAAGTTTCGTTAAACCCTAATTTTGGGATTGGGGGTTTTTGTTATGTTTCTTGATTGGTAGCAATTGCATGATTATATGTTAGGAGGTGGATTCGTAGGAGAGGAATTTTGATACGTACCGTTGAGACCGTCGATTGTGTTCTTTGTTCCGGTAGGGTTTCCTACTCGGTATTACTTACATAATGTGTGGTGATTGTGCTGTAGTTAGTGTAATTGGTTGATTCAGACGGTTGTTGATATTGTGATTATGATTGTTTGTCTGTGGTTCTCGAGATGCGTTCTCGGCTGAGTGGAGTCACTTGCGGGAGTGGCTTCACGCCCTAGTTTCGCCCTTCGTGGAACCCGCCACGGACGAGGATGTGCACATTAATGGGACAGGGTTATCGCTCGATATGATGAGCGGGGCTTAGGTGGGAACAGGCTGCGGTCCCCCATCGCGGGGTTGGTCCGTGGACGATCGGTGACGGAGATGGAGTGGAGTGCCCGATTGTGTATGATTGCTTGAGCCGTGTTGTTCTTTGTCTTGTTGATATATAACTTGTGTAAATAGTACGACCCGTTTAAATGTTTTAAAAACCGTGGTGATCCATTCGGGGGTGGTGAGCGATTATTGAGCAGGTATGATATGATGCGTATGGGATAGCCGGGATGAGTCATCACGTTGCGGTTAGAAGCCTTCATTTGTGTCGGACGATGTCTAGTAGCTTGATAGTTTTATCGAGACGGATTGAGTACTTTGTAATTCCTTTGTGATTTTGGTTTGAGATATGTAATCACTTAAACTATATTTACTATTTAAATATGTTTCTTTATTGTCTTATGATTATCATTGCCTCGGGTAACCGAGATGGTAACATCCTTATACCTGGGTGGTCCTGGTAAGGCACTTGGAGTATGGGGGTGTTACACAGTTGAATGAGCTAGATGAATTTCGACTGCATGCCTATGATAGTGCTCAAGTTTACAAGGAGCGAACGAAGAAGTGGCATGACAAGCATATCTTGCAAAGAGAATTTCATGTTGGTGAGAAAGTTCTCTTGTTTAACTCTCGTTTGCGCTTGTTTCCAGGTAAATTGAAGAGTAGATGGTCCGGACCGTTCACCATTCGATGTGAACAAATTTGGGTCGGTCTTACATCGCATTCTAACACAGGAAAGACCTTCAAAGTGAATGGGCAACGCTTGAAGACATACTATGAAGGTGCTTTTGTGGGGATAATAGAGGCTCTTGACCTCTTCCCCATTGATTCTTCTTGCTGATGAAGAATTACGGTCGTGCGGGACCGCAAAAACCAGCGCTACCGAGAGGCAGCTCGGATTTTGTAAAGCATTAGTTTGTAATTAGGATTCTAAATTCAAGTTTTGTTTTTGTTTTCATGTTCCTTGAACTTTGAGAGATGAGGAGAGGGCGCTTGATATGCTTTCAAGTGTCTTTTGCAGGAATTTTGACGGGATTTGAAGCTAGGAGTAACAAATGACGAGAAACGGAGCTACAGCCTACTTCCTCGATCGAGCCAATGGCGACTCGATCGAGGAACCTATCAGCTCGATCGAGTCACCTGCGACTCGATCGAGGAACCAGTGAAGAATTTCAAAAAGTTTAAAACGAAAGTTGGGTAGTCACGAAATTGGTTCCTCGATCGAGCCAGTGCGACTCGATCGAGGATCCAAATTGGACCGGGTTCCGCGTTTTTCTTTCATCAGTTTTATTCTTTTATTACTCTAATTTCTTTCAATTCCCTTCTTCTTTGGTTACTACTTTCCTGCATTCTACCTCCTCTACTACTCATTCTCTCTATATTCATCATCAATCATCATCAAAACTCACTTAAAACTTGTGCTTACTTGCTTATTACTTGTTTGAATCATTCTCTTGTGCTTATTTTCTCAATTCCATTGTTTAAATTGCTCAGGTAAGTCACGATTTGGCCTCTATGTGTCTCAAAAATTCTGATTTTTCTTGCTTAATTATTGAGTTTATTGTATTAAATCTTCCATTGCTAGTATACAATTGCTATTTCCTTGCTTTCTAGCCCCTTTATTGTTGAAATTCATGCCTAATTTGCTAATTTGGGAATTAGGGTTCTTCAAAATCCGGGTAGAAATTTTGCATTAAATTGGTTAGAATTGTATTCTATTGCTTGGAATCTTCCATATTTGATACATACTCATGTTCCCCTAAGTTTTTGGATGCTTTCATTGTCATTTGGAGTCTTAAAAATTGATTTTTCGGACCCATTATTGCCAAAAACGGAACTGTTTTTATGCTGAGGTTGAACTTTAATTTTCTACTTGCTCTTATGTAGATAATGTCGACTTCTAGGCAAGGAAATAAGAGGGTTAGAGAAAGGAGAGCCCCGGTTCAGCAACCCGAGGTGATTCCTGAGGAGGTTGTGTCTTCGGAGGATGATTTGTCTCCTTTAGACGATTATCCATTTATCGAATTTCGTGACAAAGCACAGAAGGACAGGTTTGAGTATCTGTTAACTAAGTCTATGAGTGCCACTCGATGTGTTGATAGGAAAATTTTGCGCACTTTGAAGATAGACGACATTATGTTTGGCATGTTTAATGAAATCGGGTTACAGGGACTTTTCACGCTCCACGAGTTATCTTACCCTGCTCTAACTCTCGAATTTCTGAGCTCCTTTACTTATTTTCCCAGTGATCATCTAATCAAATTTCGTTTGCTTAATGTTGAACGGTCTTTAACCTTTGACCGTCTTTCTGAAATCCTGGGATTAGATAAGCATACTGACGGGGACTTGTATGATGTTGGTGGGTTGTCTGCTGTTCGCTATTTTCCATTATTTACTGGTTATATGGATGCGGACGTCAGTGCTATGGCTTTGTTAGATGTCCAACACGTTTGTCTTCGTATGTTTTTGAGGTATTTGAGCTATTTGTTGTATGGTCGGTCCGACAAGAGCAAGACCTCCACTATTGAGGTCTTAATACTTGCTAGTTACTTGAATCCTTATAGGGAGGAGACATTCCAATTCTCTCCCCCTGCTCTTGTCTGTTCGGCGTTTGATAGGATGATCGGGAGGTACGGGAACCTTGACTGTGGTGCTCTTGTCACCAAGATTGTTAGGGCCGTTTGTGATTTTGAGGGTGATGACCTATATGAGCCCATGGCTGACTTTGAGCCACTTGTTGATGATGACCACCTTCGTTATGGCATTTCTTATCTTGATATTAAGAATGGGAAGGACCATTACTGGAGGGTCCGAGGTGAGTCATACATGCTTCTTCCTTGCGCCCGTTTGCCTGCTGTCGACCCCCTCGAGGAGAGTACGGCTGTGGAGTGACCCCCATCCGTTACTTATCTGATTCCTGAGGAACTTTTGGTTACTTTTCCTGGGTCTAGTACTACTACCACCACCGGCGGGCACCGCAGACGTCGTGCACCCACTACCCATCTGCCAGGCTCCTTCCAGCCTGCTCCTCCTCCACCTCCTTCAGCCTATCCCACTTCAGGCTATGCTCCAGGTTACCATTTTGATCCCGTCATTGAACGGGAAGTGAGGATGCATACGGGCATCAACACTGCTTTGACAGAGAGGAGGATGTGGGAACAGATGAAGGCTATGTCTTTGGCTTCCGGGGGGCAGTATCGCGGTGTGTCACCTTCTTATTACACTACTCCTGGTGACGACAGCCGTGTGTTCCATCTTTACGGAGTGACTCCCACTGAGTTTGGACAGTTTAGCACCGACTTCGGTGCATTAGGCCGTCCCTTTTACACTCCAGTCCGCCCCCCTTAGCCTACTTCTGTTTTTGCGGAGGACACCGGTATCCCCTGCTCCCAGAGAGGCCCGTTTGGCCAGTTTGGTGCTTCTACTTCCACTGCTGCTGCTTCTGGAGGCACTCGTGGTCGAGGCCGTGTTCGGAGAGGCACTCGTGGTACAGGCCGTGGCCGCAGTGCCGTTCCTGATCCAGAGCTTATGTCCTTATATGCTGAGATCGATGATTTTGATGATAGTGATGGAGCCCAATAGTGACAGCTGGTCACTACATCCCTCTTTTTCCATCTGGTTTGGGGGAGGCTACTGCATTACAGCTGGTATTATCTTTCTTGTTTTATTTTATTGCATTTCTTTTTACCCTCTTTCCTTTATTAGTAGTGTCCTGTAGGTTGCTGGTTTTCTGTGTGATTGCTATGCTGTAGGCGTCACAATGAGGACACTGTGACATTTTGGGTTTGGGGGAGTGTGTTCATTTCTGTTGTGTGCTTTTACTTATTGTTGTGTGAAAAAATCAAAAATTCAAAAAAAATTGAAAAATTATAAAATACAAAAACATGTTTTTAGTTACTTTTCTTTATTTAGAGTCGAGTCGTGGTGAATTGTATAGCAATGATGATAACTTGCTTTGTCTTTGCATTTGAGTCTCATTTAGTTGTTCATGTACATTGTTTTGACCTGTTAGCTATGATAAACAAAGCTCTTCACTCAAGTCTTGACCGTCACAATATGCCTTATGCCGAGTAGACTTGACTTTATTTTGTTGGTAAACCACTTAAATTTCTGAGGTCTTTAGAGCTTCCTAGGCCGGGAACATTAATAAACCGGTCTCATTGTTATTTAGGCTAATGAGTGCGGTCTCCTTGTGGTATATGTAATATCAAACTGCATAAGTGTGACATTAGTTTCTTAGCTTTTGCGCGTTCATTTGATTAAGTACATGTGGATAGGCGATTCTTATTGTTCAAATAAGCCTTACATTACCCAGTTTTGTCAGCCCGTTTGAACCATGTAGCCACTTTATATCCTATTTCTTAGCTACATTCTAGAATTTTCCTACCTTTTTTCGGGACAGTCGCAGTTGTTTGAGCCTTATAATTATAGCTACTTTGGTTGGGTTGGGACTTTTATTGTCATGTGGGTTGTAGCTATCTTTTTGTAACAATTGTGTGACCTCTTATGTTGAGAAAAGAAGTACTATGAAGCAAAAAAAAAAAAAAAGAAAAAAGAAAAAAAAAGCTTCGAAAAAAGAGTTCAGAAGAAAAAAGAAGAGAAAGAAAAGATGAATAATGTTTGCTTCATTGAATTATGTTAGGAGGTCGTGTGTGGTAATTTCTGGAGTCTAATGCACATTTGGAGAGCTTCTTCATTTCTCTCATATGTTGTCAAAGTTGAGATTATTTCTCCAGTTGGATGATTGTTTATTTATTTATTAGATTTGGCTATTGGTTTAGCGCTGCGACTACCGTCTGAGCCTGACATTACCCATACGTGCTTTTGCACAAGCCACTTCTATACCCATGCCACTTTACCACCATTCTGTCCTTGATACATGTACTTGGTCTGTTTCGTGAATGCGTATTAGTTGGAGAATCTCCTGTCACATTAGATTGCATGCATATCTCATAAGTTGAGTGAGAGTCTTACTTCTTTCTATCTTACATTTATATCACCCATTATGAGTGCATGAGTGAAACCGCGAGAATCCAACAGAATTGTCTTGCAAGGTTGAAAAGTATTCGGCTGAGTCTCGGTATCATGTCACATCTTGAGTAAGAGCTGCGTTAGTCTATTACCCGTGCTTTTGAATTTGTTTTATTAGCACAATTTTGGTCATTACTTTGTTATAGATATGGACAGCTGAGTCTTGTATGTGCCTAGACATTTGCTCTGAGTTATTCATTCACCATATGTTTGTTGTTCTTTGTTTGGTCTGACTGCTTTGCTTGAGGACAAGCAAAGGTTTGGTTTGGGGGAGTTTGATGTATCACTTTCATATATACTTTTATAGCTCACTTTATACCATTTTACATACCTTTTCGTGCCTATTATACCTTTTATATGCTTTATTCCAATGAATTGTCGATACTGCCGCTATTTTGTGTTTTGATGCAGAAATGACTCGTTATGAGTATGATCAAGCTAAGATTAGCATGGCGGAGACGGCATAGAAGAATACACGAAGCATGGCACGGGAAACGAGGAATCACGAAGACTAGAAGTGAAAGAAGAGAAGAAATAACCTGTGAAGCAAGTTCCTCGATCGAGTCACTGCTGACTCGATCGAGCAGCTGTCCTCGATCGAGTCACCTCGACTCGATCGAGGATCCTCTCTCAAGTGGTTTATTTCCGGAATTTCCTAAAACGTTAATCTTTTGTTATAAATTAAAGACTCGTGTTTTATTGTTAGACTGCGTTATATTTTGCTTGGATATTGCTGGAAAACTCTCTTAGAACCCTAATCTTTCCTTTGTATGGTACTAATCTTTCCTCATTAATTAAATCATTATTGTTTTATGTTCTTCAATTATTGTTTTATGCTTTCAATCATGTTTTCATCTTTAATCATATTTGTTGTTGTTATTATAATTATGAGTAGCTAATCCCCTCATCTAGGATGAAGGGGATCTAGGTTAATTAAAAGGGAAAATCAATTAGTTGCTATTGATATCATTAAAGTTGTTGTTTGATTATTGTAATTCTTCTAGTTAATCAACTTGAGGCCTGAGTTATTAATTAGTGTAGCGAATCGATCCTATCGCCGACCGGGTTAGAATTGATATAGGCTGCGATAATCAAATAGAGAGTATCTAATTATAGCGACCGCATGTTAGAATCGATCTAAACGGCATAATGGAGTCGACCGATCTTATGACCTTAAACAACTTGATAGATTTAGTAATTGATTGATAATCTCCGACTGATTGACCTAGTGAACCTAATTCCTAGACTTTTAATAATATTGTTAAACCTTCATTTAATTACTTGCAGTTAGTTTAATAGAATCAAAACAAACAAATCCCCAGAAATCGGTTACTTCTAGACAGCTTAAATACTCTTAGACTTAGCTTTTACCGCCTCCCTGTGGATTCGATACCTGTCTTATCACTAGCTATTCTTGTTAGTCCTGAGATAGTTTTACTTTGATTTGGTAATACGACTTTAGCCACATCAAACCACATCAACACCTGCTAAGACTGACTGCTCACCATAAGGGATCACGGCAGACACATAAATAAACAAGACAACCACACCAGGCCAGCAACTGAGGTAAGACACAACACAAACCAACAACACACGTCAACGCAAAACAAAACACAACTAGTCACACACAATCATACCCACATCAATCAATCTCCGTCACCGACTGTCCACTGGACCAGCCCTGCCAGTGGGGGACCGCAGCCATTCCCACCTAAGCCCCGCTCATCATACCGAGCGATAACCCTGTCCCATTAATGTGCACATCCCCTCCCTTGGCGGGTTCCACGGAGGGCGAAACTAGGGCGTGAAGCCACTCCCGTAAGTGACTCTACTCAGCCGAGGACGCATCTCGAGAACCAGAGACAATGACTCACAGACAGTTGCTATACAACAACAATCAATAAACTGTATACACCAACCGACTACCGCATATACTCTGCCACACAGACACAACAACAACACAACAATCACGACTCAACAACCGACACGCTAGACCATCCACAGAAACTGAGTAGGCGAACCTACCTTTAAGCGAATGCAACGATTCCATGCCCATACACGCAATACCCAGCAATCAAGCAACACCTATATACACAACACAACCATCTATCACTACCAAACTAACCCTAACTGAAAAGACAAAGATACGGATGATGATGACGACATACCTACAAGATGAAACCTGGCAAAGAACCGTTACCCGACTCAAGCTATGCACTCCTAAGGCACAAGGACCTTCAAAGGCTCCCATGGAAGGTATATGGTGAAGGGAAGGGAAGGAGGCGACCTAAGGATCTGAAGAAATGAGGCGGAAATGATTTGTGGTTTTAACAAAACACGATTATAAACCCTCGCCGAAAAGACGCTACTCGATCGAGTGGCCCCTACTTGATCGAGTAACCAAGATACTCGATCGAGTAGCCTCTACTCTATCGAATACCACCCACAACTCAAAACACAGGATAACTTTGGTACGTACTTCTAAGGACTATTACTGCTCCCAAGGTCGGTCAAAGCTGGTCAACGGGTCTCTAAAGGGCGGGTATTACACAAGTACCAGGTCGAAGATGTGGCCATCAAAGCCAAACTAGCACAGACGATGGCCGGGTCACTAAAAGAGACTGGCTGCGCTCAGGTGGGGTTCTGGTAGGTGACCAACAACATAACCTCATGCGAGTTTAACTTACTCACATCCATTCTATCATAAAGCAGACAGGTCAAAGCTCGGAGGAAGATCTTTAGAGTGACATGTTGAACATCAATAATCAACATGTTACTCGAGGTCAGAGCAGGCTTACCAGTGAAACAGGGCATATAGCTGCTAGCCCCACACTCAATCGGGATATCTCTAAGAAATCCCTCCCCAGGTTGGTCAAGTCTAAGGTGAGAAGCAAACAGATCCATGTTCAGGAGAAAGCTGGTATTCATAAGATGGAACTCTACGCTCTTAGCTACCACATCATAAGCAAATGAGCTCATAAACTCTAGGGTCAAGAAAGGGTAAGAGTGCTTCCTAAGGTGATACAACCCCGTCAAACCCAAGCTCTCAAAAATATGTCTCACATCCGTCTATATTTTCAGGTCATCAAGGATGGTCGTGTCGATGCACCTAGTGGGTTTCATGCAGCGTTTCATCAACTCAACAAAGGCATCTCTTTGCTTAAAATCAGCAAAGACAATAGTAGGATACTCAGAAACTGGTGGGACGGTAGGTCCCTGACTCCCCTCTCCCACCTCCGTCTCAGAGGCTCTCGATCTCTTGCTCTGACGGGTCACAGCGGCGGCGGATTTTGGCATCTGTTTCAACATGTTTTAGTGACACAAAACGGATTATTCCTTGATCAAAAAGAACTTTTCAAAGTACTCATGGATAGGGAAAGAACAGCTTAAGGTAAACTTTTATAATACAACCAAAATTTCCAATTCATCTCGCCCTCACACTTCATAAAACACGGTTGCATAGTTTTTTTCTTTTTTGGGAAAAGTAAGCTTATCATTAAAATGATTAACCAAGTCCCTTTACAACATTTGTAATAAGGTAAGCACTATACTTACCCTAATTCTTACATATCATGTCTATCCAACTCAATGCCTTACTATTCTTGCTTCCAAATTTCACACTATTAAGTCTTAATCGAACTTCATTGTGGACCTGGCTTGCTAACAATTCATGTCTAAGGAGAGTCATGTCCACCCTGCATCTATTACTACACCACCAAATATTAGTCATCAAAGCTGCCATAATAACTGCTATCAGATTCTTCCTCGCCTGGTTTCATGATCTCCACTTAAGCCACCATTCACAGCAGTGAGTTGCAGGCAACTGAACAGGGCACCAACATTGAACCAGATCCCTGCATTTCCTACTGTACTCACACTTGAAAAAGAGATGCACATGATCCTCCTTTACCAGTCCACACAGGAAACAAAAATTATCCTGAGTGATCTGCATCTTCTGAAGTCTATCATGTGTTAATAGCCTCTCCTGAGCAATTAGCCACACACAGAATCTGTGTCTTGGTAACATCCATCTAATTGTCACCAAAGGCGCCTACCTGACTTTCTCTGTATCAGGCATAAGAAATTTATAGCCATGCTTAATGGTATACTTTCCACTTAGTCTGCCTATATTGCCATAGAAGAATTGATGAAGTATAGCCTTCACTTGGCAAATTTTCCGCCAAGCCCAGCTACTGGGTTCCATAGTTTGAAAAAACCATATTTTAACCATTACTATGAAAGTTGGAATCTTAATCCCTCAAAAATAGCTTCACAAAAATATCATTATCACAAAATTTGGGGCGAAATTCAGTTTGGGGCACTTTTAAGACGAAGTTTTAAGACGAAATTTTTGAGTGAAATTAGCCAAAATCAACACCAAATATGATAATAATGACATACTTTAGTCTATTTTCCTTCTTTGGTGTGCAAAAGATGAACAAAAATCAAATTTATAAGACAAACCCTAGAAATTTCGGCCCAAATATACTCATAAATCGGTTTGATTTTGCAATTTCTAGCATCAACAACAACAAATTAAAGCAATTTTTACCAAAATACAACAACTATAATCCAAAATACATGAGTACAAATCAAATTTTCAGAAAAATTAACACTTTTACATGCTACTAATTGACTAAAAATAAAGAAAGAGAGTAGCAATCTTACCTTGAACGAGTTGCAAAAGGGATTGAATGAATTAGCAAGAAGATTTCATGAGGATTGAACACAATTTACCCCAAGAACTTTGAGAGAAAAGGTTTTAAGAGATTTTAGGGTTTGAGTAAGAATAAGAAATAGAAAGGAATGAAAGAAATAAATGATATGAATCCCGTTATAATACGGGTACTGTAGAACTTACTCGATCAAGTGACTTGGTTACTCGATCGAGTGGCCTCTACTCGATCGAGTGACTTTGGGTTTTGATGCATTCACTTAAACTATCTATTTAAAGTATGTTTTATTATGGTCTATTTGATATTCTTTGCCTCGGGTAACCGAGATGGTAGCACTCTCATGTATTAGGTGGTCTTGGTAAGGCACCTTGGTGTATGAGGGTGTTACAAAGTGATATCAGAGCCACGATTTTGGAAACTGTAACTAATGAACCTAATGAACTTAGATAGTCAAACTAAAATGAACTCGGGCAGGAGTTGTCAGGAGCTAATGCAAAGACTTAGGAGACGTCCCAAAGTCGCGAACTCGCCTTACAACTTTGAACTGGTCACTATGGGGTATCATGGGATCGCTATATGTTTACTAATGTATTATGAATATGTTGGATGGATGAGGTGTGGTTGAATAGAGGATGTGGTGGGAAAAGGGTGAAGGTAATTGTTGATGATAATATGTTCGTGGTTATGCATGTTGCATGTTGATTGATTTATAATGTGGCAATAATAGTAACTTGTGAATAGGAATGATTGTGTTGTATACGTATATCTTTTTGTTCCAAAAAGTTATTAAGTTAAAGGCATGCGGGTAGTTAAAAACGTCATCATGACTCGATCGAGTGGGGGTAACTCGATCGAGTAGGTTGAGCTCGATCGAGTCGGTAAATGATAACGTTGGGCAGTAGCTGCTGTTTTGTGTGACTCGATCGAGTAAGGGGAGTACTCGATCTAGTGAGGGGTACTCGATCGAGTACGTATGGGGCTCGATCAAGTGCATTTTTGTGTCAGTTCTGGTCAGGTTCTGGAGTTGGGGAACTCGATCGAGGAAGTGGGCAACTCGATCAAGTGACCTCTACTCGATCGAGTGGGTGTGTTTACTCGATCGAGTAGGTGCTGTGCAGGTCGTATATGCTTTGAGTCGTAGGCTATGTGCTTACATTTATCTCTCCTCTTAATAGCTCAAAGATATGCCGCCAAAGAGATCTGCCAAGTATGCTAGGGCTCAGGAGAAGAGTGTTGATGAGATTGCCAAGATGCTTGAGCATCAAGATGCGCTTAGCGAGGCCCTTAAGAGGTTTGGGAAAGACAAAGATGTCGGGGTAGACATTGCCAAGATGAGCACTACCATATATCCCACTTCAACCCAAAGGAATATATGGGTACTAGTGCACCAATTTGCTGGACCATTGGCATAGAGAGGTGTAGAACATCTTGGGAGTGGTTCATTGTCCCGAGGATATTAAGGTGGAATAATCTACGTTCTAATTGAGAGATGCTGCGGGGAAATGGTGGGACAAGGTCAGAGAGAGTGCCCTATATCTTTATCTAAAGCAGGGTAAGTCAGCTATACCATGGGTTGAGTTCAAGAGAGCTCTGCGCAGGGAGTTCGTTCCGGAACACGTTCGTAGTAAGCTGAGGGAGGAGTTTGATTCTTTCAAGATGACTTCGGATATGATGGTGGCTGAGTATTACCACAAGTTTAATGAGAAATCGAGATATGATGAGGACACGGGGCTGAGTCAGGAGAATTTGGCACTTCGGTTTGAAAAGGGGTTGACCTATCAGATTATGGAGAAGTTACCGGTTGGGGTCCTTACTGATGTTAAGGAAGTTTATGAGAGATCAGCGAGAGCTGAGCGGTTGGTCCAAATGGCCAAAGAGAAAAATGAGAGAGGTCCAGAGAAGAGAAAAGCTGAGAGTGAGGGTGGTGGTCAGTCTAGCTACAAGAGAGGTAATCATAACCAAGCAAGGGCTTACTCATCGGGATCGTGTTTTAGTGGTGGAGCTTCTTATGGGCGTGGTCGTGGTAGTAGTAGTAGTTGGAGTATCTCGTGTTTCAACTGTGGCGGTATGGGCCACAAGAGACATGAGTGTACTAGTGCCGAGGGAAGAGGTTTCCAGAGGCCGTCACATGGGAGCTTTTCGCAGGGTCCGACACAGAGCTATGCTAGCAACCGGCCAGCTGGGTCATGTAATAATCAAGGAGGGCATGGTAACAACAATGGTGGGTCCAACCGCAATGGCGGTAATTCTTATCAGAAACCGGCGGCTAACAACAATCAGGGGTCAGCTGCCAAGCCATCTACTTCAGTTAGTACAGTTCAAGGAGGTGGACAAAAGACCAGTGGTAAGCTGTTCATGATGGACAAGAAAGCTGCTGAGGATGATGCACACGTGATCACTGGTACCTTTCTTATTAACGATGTTCCTACTTTTGTTTTGTTTGACTCGGGGGCGTCACACTCTTTTGTATCGACCGGTCATGCTAAGTCTATGGGTTTGAGAGAGTTTGAGTCTGCAAAAGATGAGGTTTTTATACCGTCGGGTGGGTCAATGTCTTGTGGGAGTTTGTATAAGGGTTTATCCATGATAGTTGGGTAGGTTGATCTTCCAATGGATTTGTTAGAATTTTCTATGGATGGTTTTGAGATGATAGTTGGTATGGATTGGTTGGGTATGTACAAGGCTATAATAGATTGTCACCAAAAGAAAGTCTCTTTGAGAGGTCCTAAGGGAATTAGTGTGTCTTATCGTGGGTTTGTTGTCAAACCCAAAGTGAAAGTGATTGCAGCGGTGACCTTGAAGTCTTACCTGAGGAAGGGGTGCCCTTTTATTCTATGCCTTGTGAAAGATCATAGTATGGTTGAACCGACAGCAGATGAGATACCAGTGGTGGGAGGGTTTTCATATGTTTTTCCGGAGGAGATACCGGGTTTGCCACCCAAGAGAGAGATAGATTTTAGTGTGGAGTTGAAACCAGGGACGGGACCAATCTCTAAGGCCCCGTACCGTATGGGCCCTAAGGAGTTGGGGAAGCTGAAGAAACAGTTGGATGATTTGATAGAGAAGGGATATATTAGACCTAGTGTATCGCCATGGAGAGCACTAGTTTTGTTTGTGAAAAAGAAAGATGGGGGCTTGAGGTTGCGTATTGACTACAGGGAACTAAACAGTGTTACAGTGAATAACAAGTATCCTTTACCAAGGATAGATGATCTGTTTGACCAGCTGAATGGGGCAGGAGTCTTTTCGAAGATTGATCTGAGATCAGGGTACCATCAGGTGAGGATTCGAGATGAAGACATACCAAAGACAGTTTTTTGATCGAGGTATGGTCACTATGAGTACGTGGCGATGCCGTTTGGGTTTTCTAATGCGCCGTCAGTGTTTATGGATTTGATGAACCGGGTTTTCAGTTAGTTCTTAGATCAATTCGTGGTGGTGTTCATAGATGATATCTTAGTCTATTCTAAGACTAAGGAGGAGCACGAGAAGCGTTTGAGGTTGGTGTTGCAAACTCTACGGGACAACCAGCTGTATGCAAAGTTGTCTAAGTGTGAGTTCTGGCTAGAGAAAGTGGCTTTTCTGGGGCATATGATTTATAAAGAGGGTGTATCTATGGATCCTAGCAAGATAGAGGCAGTAGCTAAGTGGAAAGCACCAAAGAGCGTGGCCGAGATCAGGAGTTTCTTGGGTTTGGCAGGGTACTATCGACGGTTCGTGAAAGACTTTTCGAAGATCGCCAGGCCTATGATTGCGTTGATGAGGAAAGAGAACAGGTTTCGATGGGATGAAAGTTTTGAGACGGCGTTCCAAACCTTAAAGGAGCGTTTGACCACAACTCCAGTCTTAGCTTTACCTGAAGGGTGTGAGAACTTTGAGGTGTATACAGATGCTTCAAAGAATGGGTTGGGTTTTGTGTTGATACAGAATGGGAAAGTCATTGCGTATGCTTATAGGCAATTGAGGCTTATGATGAGAACTATCCGACACATGATCTAGAGTTGGGTGCAGTTGTGTTTGCTCTCAAGATTTGGAGGCACTATCTTTATGGGGTGACCATTAAGGTGTTTTCTGATCATAAGAGTCTAATGTACATCTTTACTCAAAAGGAGCTGAACATGAGACAGAGAAGGGAGATGGAACTTATCGGGGATTATGACATGGATATCATATACCATGAAGGGAAGGCAAACGTGGTTGCTGATGTGTTGAGTAGGAAGAGTGTGCATTCTCTATGCATAACTATGTCTTTGATGAGGTTGAGAGATGAGGTGGGTAAGGTGGGGATACATATGATTCAAAAAGGAGATTCTCGAGGAGACTTGATAGTGGAGCCGAATCTTTATGATGACATTTGTAGGAAGCAGGCTCTTGATTCTAAGATTCA
The DNA here is from genome assembly GCF_048544455.1 of Silene latifolia. Taxonomy (NCBI): domain Eukaryota; kingdom Viridiplantae; phylum Streptophyta; class Magnoliopsida; order Caryophyllales; family Caryophyllaceae; genus Silene; species Silene latifolia. Next base: position 28,520,884 of record NC_133538.1, read on the forward strand.
GGAGTGGAGGGCTGGAGTAGAGAAAAGGATAGTGTCTCGGTTCTCTATTCATTCTGATGGGAGTGTTCGGTTTGATGGGAGAAGGTGTGTGCCTAAGCATGAGGAGTTGAAAAAGGTAATCATGACAGAGGCTCATTGCACATCGTATTCAGTGCATCCGGGTGGTGACAAGCTTTATAGAGATCTGAAGAAGACTTTCTGGTGGCCTGGGATGAAAAGGGAGACAACTGAGTTCGTGGCTAGATGTTTGACATGTCAGAAGGTTAAGGGGGAGCAGCGACAACCACAAGGTAAGATTCAGTCTCTTGAGGTACCTAAGTGAAAATGGGAGTCTATCTCCATGGATTTCATAGTGGGTTTACCGAGAAGCCAGCAAGGTAATAACATGATATGGGTGATAGTTGACCGTTTAACTAAGTCAACTCATTTTATTCCAATGAAAGATACATGGAGTAAGGTGTAGTTGGCTAATGGCTACAGGAAACATGTGGTGAGGTTACATGGGGTACCAAAGGATATTGTGTCAGATCGGGATACGGGGTTCATTTCTCGGTTTTGGCAAGAGTTGCAAAAGATGATGGGAACTACCTTTAAGATGAGTACTGCGTTTCATCCTGCAACAGATGGACAGACAGAGAGAACTATCAAGACTTTGGAAGATATGTTGAGAGCTTGTGTGATGGAGTTTGGTGGTAGTTGGGAAGATATGTTGGATTTGATCGAGTTTTCTTACAACAACAGCTACCATACAAGTATTGGGATGGCTCCGTTTGAGGCTTTGTATGGGAGGAGGTGTAGGAGTCCGATTTGATGGGATGATAGAGCTGAGGTAGTAGTTTTAGGATCACAGATGGTACAGGAGATGATAGAGCAAGTGAAAGTGATTCGGCAAAAGATGAAGGCGGCCCAGGATCGACAAAAGAGCTATGCGGACTTACATCGTCGGGACATCGAGTTTCAGGTTGGGGATAAGGTTCTTTTGAAAGTGTCACCTATGAGTGGAATTATGCGGTTGGGAAATAAAGGGAAGTTAAGCCAAAAGTTCATTGGACTGTATGAGATTTTGGATCGTGTGGGAGAGGTTGCTTATCGGTTAGCATTGCCACCAGCTTTGGGTCGTGTACATAATGTATTCCATGTGTCTCGGTTATGGAAGTATGTGAGCGATCCTTACCATGTGTTACAGGTGGAGAACATCGAGTTGGATGAATCCTTGTCTTATCTACAGGTGCCTAAACAGATTCTTGATCGCAAGGTTCGCAAAAAGAGATCTGGGGAAACAGTGTTACTCAAGGTTCTATGGTCTAATCAAGATGTTGAGGAAGCAACTTGGAGGCGGAAGAGGTTACGAAGGAGCGGTATCCGTCTCTTTTTGATCAGGTATGTGTGGTTATGGGGACGTAACCATGTTTCTTTTGGGGGGTAGGAGATGATCGCATAAGGTTTTGGTATGGTTTTATGTCGGTTTTGATACAATTAGTGGTTGTTTTGAGTTGGTATGAGTTGTGGTTGAGTTTTTTTTTGAGTTTTGTTGCGTGTTGTGTCGTAGTTGAGTTGGTAAGTTTGTTTTTGTGTATGGGTTTGAACTTCGGGGACGAAGTTCATTTTTTAAGGAGGGAAGACTGTAATAATACGGTTTTATGTGCTGTTGGGTACTCTATCGAGTAAGGCTTACTCTGCCGAGTAAGTGTGTGTTGGAGTTTTGGACAGCGTTTTGTCTGTTGGTTACTTGATCGAGTAGGGGCAACTCGATCGAGTAGGGGCCACTCGATCGAGTACCTCACTTACTCGATCGAGTGCCTCGGGTTTTACGGGTTTTTGGTGAGGTTTTGATAGCAACGTGAGAATGATATAAAAACACTTTTCATCAGTTTCTTTTTACTTTTTACCATATTCAAAATATTTCACACAAGAGAACAAAGTTACGTAGTTCTTCTCTCTTACATTGCTATCAAATCCAAAGGCTTGAGTCGTCGAAATCCAAAAATCTTTACGCTGTTGGCCGTCGCATTGGGGGTAAGATCTTAGTACAGTTTTTATTAGTTGGTGATTGTATGATTGTATGATTGATAGGAGGTGATTTCGTAGAGGAAAGTTTCTGATCTGTTGTAGTGACGATTGTGGTGATTTCATTTCCAGGTAAGGTTTCCTACTCAGTTATTGTTTACATGATCTTGAGATAGTGTTGGTTGTTGGTTGTTGGTTGTTGGTTGTTGGTTGTTGGTTGTTGGTTAATGGCAATTGTTTATATCGTAATTGAATTGGAATTGTTAATGTTGCAGTTGGTTGTTGTTGTTTGTCTGTGGTTCGCGAGGTACGCCCTCGGCTGAGTGCAGTCACTTGTAAGAGTGGCTTCACGCCCTTGATTCGCCCCTTGTGGAACCCACCATAATAGGGGATGTGCACATTAAGGAACATGGGGTTGCGCTCGGTATAGATGAGCGGGGCTTAGGTGGGAACGGTTGCGGTCCCCCACTGGCAGTGTGGATTACTGGTTGCGGCCGTAATCTGGTAGGACTAGACCTTCAGGCTAGTCAGGTGATTGGTGATGTGACGGTGTTGGAGGATTGTGTGTATTGTTGTTGTTGTTGTTGTATTATCTTATATCGTGCATGCTGTAACTGACCTCGTTTAATTGTTTTAAAAATTGTGGTGATCCATTCAGGGATAGTGAGCAGTTATTGAGCAGGTATGATATGGATGCGCGAGGGATAGCTAGGTTTGAGCCATCACGAGTCGTTTAGAAGTCTTCCGCTGTGTTGTCAAACATTTTAGTTACTTCAGTTGGTTTTTTTGGATTTGGAACAGTTGTATCTTACTTTACAGTTTTTGGGTTTTGATGTATTAACTTAAACTATCTATTTAAAGTACATTCTATTATGGTATATTTGATATTCATTGCCTCGGGTAACCGAGATGGTAGCACTCTCATGCATTAGGTGGTCTTGGTAAGGCACCTTGGTGTATGGGGGTGTTACAACCATAATCCGAACTTGGTAAATGGATGTTTAATTTTCGTTTTGCCATGCAAATAAATCTAAATCCAACTCGACATCAATTACTTGATATTTAGATAAACAAACCGACTTAGCAAACTTTCACATGTTAGGTTAAAGGATGCACATTCATGCATTACCGTTTTATCAACTTTTACAGTTAGCAACCACGATCGATCAGTAGAGGCCGCTAACGCAGGCAGGATTGGGTGTTCGATTAAAGAGCTTCCCCATACTCAAAACCTTTGCATAGTGGACGACCTTATCCATGTCAACGAGTGTCATTCTAGCGATAGGATGCTAAAGGAGGACGAGTCCTTATCTTTCGTACCTATGTCAAGCACCGCTTTTTACTTTGTTTGACTGAGGTATAAAGTGGATTTCGAACAGTTTCCAAGCATCCCATAATTTATTGACGGCGACTCCGAACATCTCTGCATCGTTTTGAGACCTTTATCGAGACAAAACAGACCGATCTAAAGTGATCCATCCGAAGCATTTCTACGCCTCTAAACGTGGCTTCAAGACCGCTATACGTCCACATATTGTCTTGGCGTGCAGGTGGCCCATGTCCATAGACTGGTGTGTAGGTAGCCCATGTCCACAGCTGGTTACCATAGTTGGCTCCCCACGGCCCTGCAAGGCAACCATACTCGTAGGTAGTCGGGTGCCTCCATGTACTTGGGTCCACCCCATAGATATGGAACACATCGCTATCATCTCCCACTCTCCTGCACCACACTGGCTGAGCAAGGTCCGTCCCCACGTTCTGAAAGTTCGCCATCTCGTGCATGTTCCTTAGCACCAAAGTGGTAGATATCCTCTCATTGAGCTCTCTAATATGCATCCTAGGGTCATGAACCGTAGGATAGGACGGATACTGGTGTGATTAGAAGCTCTGTGAATTGTAAGGGGCCTCGGTCGTCACCTCTCCAGTCACCCTCACTCCACGGGTCTTACGAGGTGTTGGAACAGCCTTTTGCCTACTAGAAGCTATGATCGGCTCAGGCAAGTCCTCAACGATCTCGGGATAGATAAGATAAAACTGTGGCTGAGGCTCGGGTTCCCCACTCTCCGGGTCATACTTCCCCAAGTGGTCAAGCACGGGCAGGTGCTCTAGAGCGGGCAACCTCATCCATCCAGTTCCCTTCACTCTCCAAGCTAAGGCTCCATCATCCAGCCTCCTCAACCACTTGGTGTGGCATAAGTAAGCCTTATTTATGGTAGAGGGGGTCTCAAACAAGGCAGAGGTGGACTCGGCAGGGCTAAAAAGTCGGTCAGTCTCTGGGCCAAACGGGTCACTATGGCCCCGCAACTAAGGTAACAGGTCTTGGAGCGGGCCATATATGCTAGACTAGCACACACTACACCGGGAGCGCTATAAGTAAAAACGCTCCCTCCGGACGGGGTTAAGGTAAGACATCAAGAGCATGACCTCAGGGTGTTAAGCTTGCTCACATCACTCCGGCCATACAGCAAGCAGGTCATCATCCTCAAGAAGATGCGCAGAGATACATGTTGAACATTGTTAATCAACATGGCACTAGAGGTAGGGGCAGGTCGGCCTATAATATAAGGAAGGTAGCTAGGAGCCTCGCTCTCCGTGGCCACATCACTCAAGTACCACTCCTTCTTGGGTTCCAACCCCAAATGCTCGGCAAGTTGGTTAAGGGTCAAGGAAATGTTGGTGTTCATAAGACGGAAACGAACGGTCTTTCCACCCACACAATACTTAAATGAACTTAAAAATTCTTAGGTAAGGAAAGGGTAAGACTTCTTGCGGAGGTGATACAACCACTCAAAACCCAAAATGTCGAATATATGAGTTATATCCGACTCAATGCCTAAATATTTCAAAATACCCGGATCCACACAACGAGTTGGTCTCATAGTACGCCCCATTAAAGTGACAAAAGCAGCCCGTTGTTCAAAATCGGCGAAGATTATCGAAGGGTATTAGTCAACCGGAGGAACACGCGGCTCCTCACTCGTTTGTCCTTGCTCCACCGCAGTATTGGCGCGGGGTACGCTTATTTGCGGGTGCTCTAGCTTTCGGCATGCTGCCAGAATACAAGTTCAACAAGAAATTCCCGGGATTCACACAATATCAAGATGAAAATTTCAGATTTGTTCTCTTTTAAGACGAAGTTTAAGACGGATTTTTCTATCAAAATACACAAGGTAACCATTTGGTAGAGCATTATTAACACCAATTGAACTTCTACAAGCATCCTACAAGGGATTAATGTGATGAAAATCAAAATTTTGGGGCAAACCCTAGAAAATTTTCGATACAAAATTGGGGATTTTAGGCTTAAAAATCATCTTGTTCGCATACAAACCGATTATTTGAAGCACGTACTACCAATTAACAACATTTAAAACATGATTCTTTGGATTTAAAGATCAAAACTTTGGGATTTGCGCAACCTTACATATTCAATTAATAGGAAATAAGAAGCTTAATAATGGATTACCTTAAATGGGAAAGAAGATTGAATGAGAGCAAGTTAAGAGGATGGATCCAAGAGTAAAATAGCAAAATCACCAAGGGTTTTTGTTGGAAGAGAAAACTTTGAGAGATTTTGAGTGAATTAGAGGAGTAGTAGTTGAAATAATGAGGGTTGTGTGTGTTTATATTGTTCCGGAATTTCTATCGCTGAACCGGCAAAAAATAGGCGTACTCGGTCGAGTACTGGATCTACTCGGTCGAGTATACCAGGCTACTCGGTCGAGTACTCAAGATTTGCAAAATACAGTAGCTATTGTTTTCTGAGCACTCGGCCGAGTGCAAACGTGCTCGGTCGAGTACCCTATGTACTCGGTCGAGTACCCCAAATTAGTAACAGAATTTGTTTATCATTAATGTCATCGTCCCTGCCACACGAAAAATATTGTTCGGAGCCTAAACTTGTTTAGAACTCGTCACATTAGGTCCTATTCCTATCACACACTATGTATCACACCATGTAACTTAATAACTACACACACCTATTTCAACTTAATCGCACACCTTGCATCGTATCTCCGTGTAATTCTTTTCACTAACTTACCATGTTACGCACAAACAATAAGATTCTAGCTTGATTAGATTATCTACGATGTCACATGCATACAAGTATTCACTCAATTACTTCATGAAACAATATCGCATGTCATCCACACAAAATATAAACACATTCATGTACCATACCGTTGTCATTATCCGTTCCTCTTTTTTTTTTTTTTTTTAATAGCCACACATGTAAGACTTCAAACTAACCATACAAGCTCGCAAAAGTGCATAATCACATACCATCTCTTGCATCATAACTGTTTCAACCTTTATACCAAATTACAGTATGAAACTCAATATGATCACACATCCCACAACCAGCACACACATATAATCCCACACTGTTACTCCACACGGAGTTGTTGGCTTAAGCATATTGGGGCCGGGATTCAGAGATGAGGGCGCCTTCTCACCCAAAACCGACAGAGGGCTCCCAACACACATACACCAGGTTCATTTTTAATTTGACACCCTACATTCATTTGGTTCAGGTTCCAAAATCGTCGCTCTGATACCACTTTATAACAACCCCACTTACCAAGGAGCCTTAACAAGATCTTCCCCAATAAGTAAGGGTGTTACCATCTCGGTTGCCTGAGGTACGTACATCAAATAGACCATAAAAGAACAATTAAATATCTCTTTACAAATTATAGTGGAAACAAAAGATAAAGAACTAACTATGACACTATAAGAAAGTACAACTGGTGAGCTACTATCGACTCCACCAACTCTATGTCATGCAATCACTCCAACCCCGCAGCTACATCAAGACAACAATCCAAAGCAACCTGAAAAGTCTCACGGCTCACCATTTGCCGGCAATAACAAATGGATCACCGCAGACACAAACAAGGAGAAGAAACACACGAACACACCACACCAGTCAGTAACAGGATATAAAGACAATAGAGTAAAGTAACTCAAAGTGCAATACGACTCAAACCAACGATTGCCCAACTCCACCATTCCAATCGCATAGTATCCAATGGTTCCAATCGCAACAGTGGGGGACCGCAGCCTTGCCCACCTAAGCCCCGCTCATAACAACGAGCGAACCCAGATCATTAATGTGCACATCCCTCTTGTGACGGGAGCTACAAGGGGCGAACATGGGGGTGAAGACCATCTCCCGACAATGACTTCAAAATCAATATCGATAACAACAACATCACTATCATCACCGTCTAAATACTGTAACTGAGTCAACACATCCAGACAACCACAACAATGATAACCACATAATACAATTAGAGAAACAACCATGAACTGAAACTGAGTAGGGAAACCTTACCTTTCGCTATTCCATAGAAACACACCAATCATCTACCACGCCAAGCACGAAACCACATCTTATGCTTGAAGAACAACCAGATGCCGACGACGGCGACGACCCGACTCGATGACTCCATGCATAAGCTATCTCTCTTCCCGGGTTAGTGTCCAAGGTTAACTCATGATTGGTAGAGAAGGATGAGAGAATTGGGAGAGAGAGGAAATTAGGTTTAGAAATGATAAAATGTATCGAGGAAATGAATCACGTCGCAACCTCCATGTTTTATATTAACACGTTGCCGGCACGCGTACTCGGTCGAGTATGGAACATACTTGGCCGAGTACCCTGCACTCGGTCGAGTACCGACATTACTCGGCCGAGTGACCCTTACTTGGTCGAGTATTCAACAAAGGACGTGATACAACTCTCTCTTCCACTTCTATTAAGGGTCTCTTTTTGTGAAAAGGTCAATTAAAGGATCCTTAACAGGGCGGGTATTACAAGGGGAAGACAAACAAACAATTAAAAACGATTAATTAACAACTAAGCTAATTTAAAAAAAAAAAAGAGAGAGAGAGAGAGAAAAGTGACTAACCTCTTAATGGTGGTGGTGGTGGCGGCAAGCCGGCGGCAGTGTTGGCAACAATAGTGGTCGTGGGGTGGCGGCTAGCTGGCGGCACTGGTGGTGGCATGGTGTGCGTGGCGGGAGGGGTGTTGGTGGTGGTGGGTTTATTTTTTGGTTTTTTGAATTAGAGAGGAAATTATGTTAGTTAGTGAGAGAGTAGGGTAGAGTCATCTTTTATTATGAAAACGTTACTAAAATGTGCCGTTGATGTTTATCAATTGGGGTATGACTTAGGGGTCGTTTGGTTCAAAATATCGGAATGGATTTGAATGGATTGGCATACCATAGAGGTATGGAGTTAGAACCCCATACTTGCTTAAGAGTGTTTGGTTCGATCTCGGAATGGATTGAGTATAGTAATAGGGTGGAATGGATTTAGAAACTTGAGTGTAAAAATAGGTATGAGATTCCAAGGGGTTGGAATGGAGTTAGAATTATTAGATTCATCGCATCTAACTCCATTCCAAAACCCTCCAACCAAACACTAGAATGGATTGAATCCATTCCAATCCATTCCAAAAGCTCCAACCAAACACCCCTAATTGAGAAAATAGTAGGTACTCGAACTCCGCACAATTCGCAAGTTCAACTGTTGGTCGTGTGAGATTAGTGAATCTGTTTTCTCTTCTTTTCACTGTAAAATCTTCAATTGCAAAGATTCTTCCTTTCTTACCAAGATTATCATCATTATTATCATCAATCTCAATACTCAGATCTGTTCTGTTCTTCTCTGTCTGTCTCCTTCCAATCTCCATCCTTCCTCAATTCCCGCTACACTGCTCAAACCCCCAAAATTCACCCAACTTTCTCATAAAGTTCCAAGTTTTTTCAAAAGTTTCAATGACCCAGATTATAATCTAACTAGATCATCAAAAAATTTATAAAATCCGATAATTTTACACTAATTTCCTCAAATGGGTTCGAATCAATCAGCCCAAATACTAGAAGACGAAGAAGAGGAAGAAAACGAAGACGACAAAGAACAAGATGATGAAAATGGTGAATTATCCAGACAATTGGTAGTAGATGTAAATGGGGTAAATAAGAAGCTTCTAGAACAAGAACCAGAGATGCTTCCATGTTATGCATCAGCACCATTATCTCCACAGTTATCTTCCTTAGGGACACCAAGAATGGGACCCTCAATTAAGGTGTGGGACCCATATAATGTATTGGCTCCGCCGCCTCCGCTTCCGCCCCCGCCTTCGAGCTTTGGGAGGAGTTACTCGTCGGATGGGATCGTGGTGGGGAGTGAAGAAAGAGGGAATGTGATGATGGAGGTTTATTTGATAAGTCATGGTGAAAGTGAGCTTAGTTTGAGACCTGATTTGATTAATGGAAGTTGTTCTGATGTTGGTTTGACTAATAATGGTAAAAGACAAGCTAGAGCTTTGGCTGTTTTTCTTAATTCTCAAGGTGTTAGGTTTAATGCTGTTTATTCTTCTCCTTTGGATCGTGCTAAATCTACCGCTCTTTCTGTTTGTCAGGTAATAATCCATCTCTTATAAGATGATTGTTTCTTTGTTTGTTTAATTCTCCGCACAATTTTCATCTTGGGTCATTTGGAAACAATTTAGGGTAAGACTGCGTACATCCAACCCCTACAATTTGTGGGAACCATTGAGGCATTGGAGTTATGTTGTTGTTGTTAAGTTGACTTGCTTTTTTCAATGAAGGTGTAATGAATTATGTGATTGAAGTTTGTATGTGGTATGTTTCACTGTGTTTCGATGTTGATGGTGAGATTTAAGCTGCATTAATTCTGGTAGTGAGTGTGGTACTTTTGGATTTTTAGTAGGGAAGTGGTGTTGTTAACTTGTTATGTGTTGGTTGTGGTGTGAAGATGATTATAGTTGCACTTGATTAGGGAGTACTGTTCAGTCCCGAGATTTGTAGTGGTGAAAATCCCGAGATTGGTAGTGGTGAAAATCACTTAGGATTCGAGCTGGCCCAAATAAAATAGAGGAAGAAGAAACAAGATGAATGGAGGGGTGTAGTGAATTATGTGATTGAAGTTGGTTTGTGGAATGTATCATTGGTTTGGATGTTGATCTCGAGATTCAGTCTGCTTTATTATTGTAGCGATTGTTGTACTTAGGTTGTTTTATCAGGGAAGTGTGTTGCTATGGTTGCACTGTTGCTTATGGTGTGGTGATGATTGTAATTGTGTCCTACTTGATTATGGAGTAGTGCATGAGGTTAGTCGTAAACATTGCAATGGTGATATGAGAGTGATTTTAAAGTTGTAAAAAGGAGGGTACTTGATGTGAATGTGTTACACACTTTTGGGTGGATGTGTTACGAACTTTGGTCATGAGTACCACTACTCAATTACTTTAATAGCTATAGACGTTTATTTATTTATTTTTTATTTTGGATCAAGAGGTCTGCCAAAGGATGCATCTTTGGATGTTGAAATTTGCCTTTGTGAAGTGTGTTTCTAAGCAGTTGGTCGTTGATCTGTTGTATTTGTTAGATTGTTAGGAGAAATAATTTTGCTTGAAGAGTGGGGGGCTTCCTTTAGTAGGATTTTTAATTGGTTAGCAATTGCAAGAAGCACAGTCACTTTAGTGAGCCAATTTGCTTTATTCCATCATATTCCGGAACCAAAGAGTAATGAATCTTTGGCTCCATAGAAAAATGGAAGTGTACAATTATGGTTATCATAAAAAAAATATGGTGGTTTTCTAGTATACAGCTTGTGCGAACATGTTCATTGCATGTTCCTTCATAGGATTGGTATTGGAAACAAAAAAATGAACGATAACTATAACTGTGACATCTCATTTGACGGGACAAATGATCCATACAACTTGATGACTAAGAAAATAACTGCAACTGCAAGAACTGAATATCTAGGTTTTTCTGTAATATTTATCACGTCTTTCATGCAAAATTTGATTTGATTTTCTTAGATATTTGTGTCTCTTTGGCTTACTTCAATATATTCTTGGGAGTCTAATCATTCTTTATATGTGATTTCCTGAGATACGTCTTGTGATTGGCAATCCCCTCAAGCTCAATGTGTTTCATGAAGGGGTTTTCTGTGTAGTACTTGGCCTTTTTTCAGGCTCTTCCCTATCTTTTTTCATGTAATATCAGAGCTAGTCAATCAAAATGCGATTCTATTAGTAGACTCTGACTGATATCCTTTTGAGTCTTCAGTAGGGAGTAGTGACGATGTATGAGACACGTGGAGTACAGCCATTGGCATAATTATTGGGAAATAACAGTTGTTTTCGTTGAGAGATGGGACTATCTGTCCATGTAACAAGTAGCTATTTCAAATTAGATGTTTACGCACAGATTGATGGCTCTCACCAGAGAGCACATAAATCTCTACCCCTGCCTTTATACCGTGAATAACAAGTCATTTAGGTTCTTTAACATCAATTTTAAAAAGTAGATATCTTCTAATTAGGCTATCCAGCATTGATGTTTGCAAGGGCGTTCCTTTCTAATGCATGTGGAATTGGGATGGTTGATTTAGAGACACGAGAGAGTGTTCGAGAAAATAATCGAGAAGAAGAATGCAGATGCACAATCTATTACGTCATTTTTATGTGCATCACTCAATGATACCTTTCCGTATATTGGTGTCGTCCTCATTGTGTCTTTTGTATATCGGCATCTTTTTGTTTATGGACATCATTGGTGTGTCCTTCAATAAATATCCTCCTGTTAAAAAAATATGTGAACATAAAAAATTAGGAATGAGTGAACTTTACTCGATATTTCTTCTACCCCCATCTTATTTGATAAAACTCAATATGTTCTACTAGTTTTCTCTCTTTTACTCACCACCAGTCCACCCAATTCCACTGCACCCCAACAGCCACCGTTCCTCCTCCGCCCCACACCACGAATACCTGGCTGCCAGCTTGCCTTTGACCCACCCTGACCAATCTCAAACCCTATTACTTGCATTCCACCCTACACTACTACCACACCCACAGTCACCTTGATCCACCCTTGAGAATCCTGATTCACCAAAGTCACATGGACCAAACCGCATATAAGTTTGTGCTTCCCCCTATCTAGTTGAGGAACTGAGAAGGCTGATGTGGCGGTCTCTAAAAACCTTGGAAGGCAAAAATTACAAAAATGTTGCTTAGCATGTCAAAGGCGTGGAAAAATATATTGGGGGTCAGTAGGGAAACCAAAAAAATGTAAATCAATACGATTTTTGGCTAAAGATTATACTGAGGCACTGACTGACAGACAGATGATATTCAATAGTATAATGTTTGATGATGTTTGTCATTTAATGAAAGACTGCTTGTATGCTTCTTTTATGTACGTCCAATGAGTCTTCTATGAGACTGTTTCACATCACATGCGAGATCAATTCAAATTCTTAGGTATTTCTAAATTAATTATGGGATTAGATTATTCTCGCGCGTAAGACCACCTCTTACAAGTTATATGTGTTTTTTTAGCGTAGTGTCTGTGTAGCTTAAAATTAATGAGCATCTAGAAGAATACAGACACTCTGCCTGCATTATTAGTAGTTTAGTAAAATGTTCCAACTTTTTTTTGATCCCCTCACTTCCCCCATATTAATGGTTTAATCAGGATAAAAACAAAACAAATACCTAACTTTTACTGCGAACATTAGTACCCTCCTTTTCCCCGTCTCTTCACAAGAACTCTAGTCTTTTTCTCTGAATTGAGGCTGACAAAGGCGAGAGAGTAGGAAGGCTAGAGTTTATGAAAAGGAAAAACTGAGAACGGGGTGATTCGGGGTGTTTTTCAAATATGTGGTTGTGAACTAAGGTTGTTCTCGCTCTAGGTATGGTTGTTTGGGAGTTAAGCTGAGATCTAACCTAAAACGAGAATAAGTTTAGTTCTGCTTCCTAGCTACTGCGACAGACTTACTTAGGCCCTGCTCTGTTAAATGCTGCGCTGCCAAATTCAGCGCCTGACGTAAGGTGAGGTGCTGCCAATTGAAAAAGGCAGGCGCTGGTCTGGGCGCCTATGTGGGGAGGGGTATATGATTTGCAATAGCAATATATTAGGCCAATAAATTATGCTTATTCCTGATGTTTCAAACCAGCATCCCGACCCTGATTAAAAATTTTAAACTGGCTAGTTCAGTTGTCATTTTCAAAATCTCAGTGCTACAGAGCTTGAAATAATTCACTGGATAATCCGTCATATATATGCTTAGAAACTATGTGATTGTTTGTGGAGCATGCTAATATGATTAAAGGGAAAGAGAAGTTCAATAATTTGTTTCATGAAAGACAGAAATGAGCCTAAGCCTTCATTTCAGAAATTAGTATGGAAATAGGCTAACAAATTTGTTTCGAAGGGAGTGTAGAAACCACTATAGCATATGACATGACTCATGAGCATATTGGGTATGGTGATATTGAAACTAGAGCAGTTCCAAAGGGGGTTGGTTTAGAGAAGGGCTGGGCTACACTAACAGGCCTCGTCTCTATGCCCATACAAAGTTCGATTGTCCAAGCGCGGTAATTATAAGGGGTTCAGGGTTATTGAATGGTGATCATGGTATGGCCCATGATTAGCTCCAGTGGGAACTAAAACTATCAGGACTTAAGCTGTCGTTGTCATGTGGCCATGGGCATCTGTTGCACAATTTGTCTCAACTATGCATCTTTACAGGAAATGGGGTTTCCAGAGGAACAAATACAAACAGTGGATGCAGTCAGAGAAATGAGCCAAGGCCACTGGGAAGGTTGCCCTCGTTCTGAGATGTATACCCCGGAAATTTTGGGTTTGATCGATAAGCTCCAGCCTGACTTCTCTGCTCCTTCTGGAGAGTCACTTCGCCAAGTTGAGTTCCGAATGGTTCAGTTCCTAAATGGGTCATTACTGGTTCTTCCGGAAAAGCTAAGATCCGATTACTGTTCTCCACGTCCAACTGATGGTGGGTTTTCACAACAAAACTCACATATTCATGATCGAGATGGACCATCTTACCCGGCCCCACATCTGGATCTACTTCAGAGACACCGACAACTGTCCAGGAAAAAATCCGGAAAAAGCAGGCTGCAAGTGGTAACTACTATGGGGGTCCACTACCATGAGGACGATATGTCCCCCAAGGAACCTCCTAGCTGCCGAAGCTCCATTAGTGAAGCGAATACCAGGCGTTTCTCCAGCCGGTCAACTTGTATCGGAGTATTTACCCATTCAGTCCCAACCAAGTGTCTTTTGACAGGCATCCTTGGTTGCAGCCCTGCGATTTCACATAAACTATGTGTAGATGATTCTTCTGTGACTGTGTTGCAGCATTCTTGGAAAAGTGGTTGGCAGATAAAACGACTGAATGATATCGCTCATCTGAGGCTTCTCTAGTATTCGCCGTGCTCACGAGGAGCTCATGTTGTGTCGCTGTATTTTGCGTGTAACTTATATCTTTTGATCTATATCGATATTTATTTTTTTAGTTACCGAAACCCCAGAAGTAGAGGATTGGGTTTACTGTCTTCACTATTCAGTAATTCTTTTGATTCAGAGTTAACAGAACTTTGTTACACTTGCAGTAAGACATGTTTTCCGTATTTAATGATGGAAAATGAGATCAACTGTGTGATTGACCACATTTTGTTCGTGTTGGCTGATCATTCAGCAATGATTTGACGGGTACAATTGTAGAAGTCCCAGAATGTCCACCCAACTGTATCACTCCAAACTAGATTCGACCAACAGACCCAGTCATAACGACTTGGCTTAATAACATGACTTGAGATATGAATTGGACTAAAACTGAACAATGTGAATATGCCTCGAAAATCAAATTGATTCGTAGTAGATTTGGATGTCCTTGGACCTAATTGAGCCTATTCGAATTAATCCAAAATGAGTAATTTGATTTTGTAACTTGATTTTTCAACATAACAAAATGAATACGAGTTTATCTTAACTTTTTCACCATAGGTTAGAAATAACCCAACGAAAATGACCCAGTAGAGATTGTTCGAAACTTCGAATTGATATGAATTTTTAACTTGATATGTCACATGACAAATGGCTAGAAGCTTATATGACACGACTCCATCGAATGTGCTAACTTGTCACCATCGGTTAAAAAATGACGTGGTCAAATTCAAAATACGGATTCATATAAATGACTAAATGAGTCCATAATAACACATCCAAACAAAAAATGGCTCTAACTAATCTGCCGCTAAGATTATTTACAATCCAAAATGATCCGACTTATATCCAACCCAAATGACACATTTACCCTGATTATCTTTGATTCTCTGGTACTCCAAAGCCGAAATTATAATTCTCCGTCGCTCCAAGCCTAAACACTCAAACTTTGTAACAAGATAGCCTAGGTCACCCTAACCACAACCCAATCAAGTGACCACCTTAAATATGCAGACAACCCGATTTAGGCACTGTTCTTGTTGGCTTATTTTCAGCCCACTTCAACTCAGCTCAGTTCTATTAAGTTCAGTTTAGTTCAACTCCATTCATTTCAGTTAAGTTCAGGTCAGCTTAACTTCATTCAGTTTAACTAAACTCCACTAAGTTCAACCCATTTCAGTTCTACTCATCTTAAACTTAATAATTTTTATTAATATAAATAATATAATAATAATAATAATAATAATAATAATAATAATAATAATAATAATTATTATTATTATTATTATTATTATTATTATTATTATTATTAGGGATATTCTACGGTGTACCCTCGTGTTTTTCAGTTTTCTACGTTGTACCCCTTCTTTTTTTATATTCTATGGTGTACCCCTAAACTCTATACATTAGTCTATACCATGACCTTATTTATTATCTTTGCTAACTTCATTTCTTAAATGACCTATTAAATCGTCTATTTATCATTCCAATTACTCGATAACCTACTCGTTTACTTATTTTTTCGCCGAATTACTCGTTCGCTCACGAAATAGTATACGAAACTATCTAAAAGTTCAAAAAATCCCCATTATCATGTTATGAATCATAACAGATTTTTTAATAGTAGTTGGTGCTTATTAAAAGTGATTTGTGTTGTTTCTCATATAGAATAGTGATACTACAACATTAACAAGTCAAGATAAAGGTCAAAGTACGGTCGTTTGATAGTGATAAAGTTAATGGAGAGTTAAACGGGGTTATGATGGAGAAATAAGTAAGAAGTTTAGGGGTACAATGTAGAATTAAAGAAAAGAAGGGGTACAACATAGAAAACCGAAAAACTCAGGGGTACACCGTAGAATATCCCTTATTCTTATTATTATTATTATTATTATTATTATTATTATTATTATTATTATTATTATTATTATTATTATTATTATTATTATTATTATTATTATTATTATTATTATTATTATTATTATTATTATTATTATTATTATTATTATTATTATTAGGGTAGAGTTCCGGTGAGAACGGGGCTTGTCGTGAGAACCGTGAGAACAGCTCTCAACCGTCCATCAAATTATCTGACGGCTGAGATTAGAGGCGCGCTTCTCTTAGAATTTCACGGAAAACAAAAAATAAGACTGTACATGTTAGCAATATCAAGCCTACGTAACAAAATCAAACCACACGAAACAAAATCAATCGATTTCATCATTAATCCTTCCTTAATCTGTAAATTTTTGTCTTTCCATATCAAATTTAGTGATCTAAAATCGGTTATTCATCATCAATTCTTTGTGTTCAAGCGCAAATCGAGTCAATTTGTTCAAACTTTTGCATTCATCAGCTATTCAGTTATTTCAAGATCAAAACTTTGTAAGGAAAGTCGGAATTGATTTCGTCATTCATCTGGAATTATTGTTTTCTACAGTCAATATTGAGGTATGTTCATTCAATGTTATTTAATTTCTTTCTGAATCGTTGTTGAATTGATTTTATGATGATGTTAAAGTTGAATTTAATCAAATTCAACTTAATTTCGGATTTGATTAAATTTAGTTAACTAGATTTAATGTACAAAATCACAAAAACATTAATTTTATAATGAAAAGTGTTAAATTAGGGTTTATAGTTTGTTTGTTTGATTTTAGGAGGATGATAAATGCAAATGTACTTTGTGTTGAGAAAAAATGTACTAAAAATAATGAGAAAGGAAAAGTGTGCAATTTGAAGTAACTGAAAAGTAATTTTGCATGTAAAAATAATGTGTTGTGTTGTGTTGTGCTGTACACGTTTCATAAGGAAATGTCCAATCAGTCTTAGTGAAATGTGCATTATATATAATAAGGATGTACAAGTAATTATTACCTTTTGCAAGTGGTCTTGCACCTGTTCACAATAAGTCACAATAAGTCAAATGACGGTTTGTAACTTGCTTATGTGGTGAAAAGACGCAATTATTCACATTAATTTGAATATTACTTCTAAATGTACATTATATTAATTATAAAAAACATGTTCCATAAAATAAATTGTCAACTATCTATATTCTTAATTTGCATTTTCTGATAATTAGGTACAACTAATATCATTAAGCACTGTTTGGAAAATATACATTATATTATATTTAAAGGTACATTAAATTATTTAAAAAAGAACATGGAACATTATTTGGAAAAAAATGTGAATTCAGTTTAATTCAAATGTCCATTACGTATTTTCATAATGTGCATATACTGTTTTATGCAATAGATTAAAGTAACATAGATAACTTCACCCAATTTATTAATTACCATGATTATGTTTGTGTCAGTTGAAAAGACACAACTGTTCACAGAATTTAATCTCTTATAATCAATTAATCCACTATATAAACCCAAGAGTACACAACCAGTTTTCCATCCTACCTTTTCCAATAAGCAAAACTTTTAATCTGTCCAGAAAACTAGTTAATTTTATTAAAAAAAAAACAATGTCTTACTCCAAATGCACAATAGTTCCCTACACTAATGCTGCTTACAAACAAAATTTCATGGACCATTATTGGGAATGGAAAGTAAGCCAGTTTTCTTCAAACTGATTTGATGGAGATGACATTCCTGTGGAGATGGATGTACCATCTCACAGTCGTCCTTTACATCCTTTCCTTACTAATCAGGCATTCCTCCAGATTTTTTTTAATCGACTTGGGAGGGAAGAAAAGAGAAACATGGCCATGGTGTACAAGGGCTGGTCAAAGTGGTTCCTTATAGGGAGAAAGCAAAAAGGTAATGGAGAGGGATTATTACCGAGGCGCGGTTCACGGAAATGAAAATGGTGTAATCTCTATCACAAAGAATAATCGGCTCCTTGACAGATTCTGCATGTGCACGACTATGTCTAGTCGTGCAGAAATAATTAGACATCACAAAAGACAAGAACGACAATTTTTAAAGCAAAGAGAAGAAGAATATGAAATTGAGGAACAGTCTGGGGATGAGGGTTATTGTGACTCCGACTGTTAGATTAGTTTAGAAATATGTTGTGTTATCTTGTATTTATTGTTATTAGGTATTATCTTGTGTTTTTTTTTTCCGTATAAGCCTTAGTAGGCTTTACCATTTTGAAAGCCTTAAATGGCTTTTGTAAATATTTTTCTAATATTAATGAAATAATATTATGACTATTTCTTTGTTTAATGTCATTAGCATTCAATACATTATATATATGCTATATCAAAATGGACAACAATATTTCCTATGAACATTAGCAGTAAAATAAATGTTCCTTTAAAGGCATGATAATGGACATTCACAGGAATACATTATATATGAACCTTTATTTGTACGAAATTGTGAGATCCCTGAAAAAATCTCCTTTTTGAAAATATATGTAAATAGGTGGAGTCGCCAGTAGGTTTTATAAAAAAAACATACAAAAATAAGTTAACGGAAAAAAGCCCCTTTTGATCCCTGGTATGGGGACTGATCCGTCACTCCGGTCTGAACCAAAGGTTGCGGATTCGGGAGTAAAGGTACGATCAGGGAAGGTGTTAGGCACCCGGATCGCCCATCAAACTGACGGCCTCTACTATTTATTTGTAATACTATATATTTGACGAAATTAAGACGAAAAGAAGGTTAATTATACAATTTAATACAAATTATTTACAAAAACAAATTAACTAGGTTAGTAATACAAATTATACGATAAATAAATAAAATAAATAAAACAACGAAATAGAAAAAGTAAAGAGAACTTATTTGATGTCGGTACCCTCAGGCCTATGTGGATGTTGACTATTAATGAATTTCGACTTTGTCGTAAATTAACGGCTCTTATGCGCTTATATGAAACTGGGATGGTTTATTTGAATGGTTTGATTTGAAACTGGGATAGTTTATTTGAGACGGTTGATAAGAATAGAATTCTTGATCTGGTTTCGATATTCTGTTTGTATTTGTGAATCACGTATGCTCCTCTCTCTGTGGAATTGTGTGTTCCCTCAGACGATTTATTTTTATGTCCGTCCTCTATTTCGTTCCAACGACTGACTATTTATAGCTTGTTTGTACTTGCCTTTACTCATAATGTCTCCCAAACTCTTCACGGTTGGAATTCTTATGCATCTCCAATTCTTTTCCCACACAAAGGACAAGGTTCTTGTCTCTACATGATAAAGTTTCCATATTGGATTTAATTTCCCATATTGAGTCATACTAACAACTCAATTTATTTGTGCTGGGCTCTTAACAAATGTAGGCCTTCAACCAAATTCCTTATCTAATAACCACGGACTATTTAACACGGTTATTACTCCATCGCTTTTATTGGTTTTGGGCCAATAATATATCATTATCAATTTTCATTTGAATGTGAATAATATGCAATGGATCAAAGTAGTTTGAATGGGAATAAGGGCTTTTTGGGTTGATTTGGGGCATTTTACGTGGTTTACTGGAAAATAAGCGTAAAGAGCCGAAAATTATAACATTGTCAATTTTCATTTAATCATTAAATTTGAGCCTCATCATCGGGTACCCGTAAGGCTAGGTAGACATTTTGAGGTGTCTACAGAAGCCCCCACTTTGACCGAGTCTGAGTAAGACGAAGGTCAAAGTAGTCCGGTCGGGACAGATAAAGGATAAGAAACGTACCTGGGCCTCTTATAATACCTGTCTGGAGCAGCTGGAAACTGGTACTAGCTTAGCAAAACTTTGTTTTACTAATCTGGAATGAAGCTGGAACTGGCATGGCAAAACCTTGTTTCGCCGATCCGGCGTGGCAAAACTTTGTTTCGCCGGTCTGGAATCTGTATCTGGTATAGCTAAACTTTGTTCAGCTGGTCTGGAACTGGTTAAGCAAAACTTTGTTTCGCTTAAGAGTGAACCTGCAAAATCTGATTTCACAAGCTCGAATGCGCGTTAGGGCCCGCCGACCAAGGGATGTTTCTTAGTTTTGCAGGTGAACAAAACGTGAAATTGTTTAGCCCATTTGGTGAACGAAGTTGACTGTTAGTTTCGCAGTGAACGAATCGGATTGCTTTGCAGTGAACAAAGTCGGATCTGGTTAGTTTCGCAGGTGAACGAAACCGGATTTGCTTAACTTCGCAGGTGAACGAAGCTGGATTAGAACACAAAATTTGATTTTATGAACTAGGACGCGTGTTAGAGCCCGCCGACCAAGGTATTTCAAAATTTTATTTTGAAAAAGGATTGCGTGTTAGAGCCCGCCGACCGAAGAATTCAAAATTTTATTTTGAAAAAGGATTACGTGTTAGAGCCCGCCGACCAAGGAATTCAAAATTTTATTTTGAAAAAGGATGGATAAGATCGTAAAATTTTATTTTACAAACTTAGATGCGTGTAGAGCCCGCCGACCGATAAGTTTGAAAATTGCAAAATTTTATTTCGCAAAAAGGGAAGTTCAAAAAAAATTTTATTTTAAGAACTTAGATGCGTGTTAGAGCCCGCCGACCGAAGGATTTCAAAATTTTATTTTGAAAAAGAAGCTGATTGGAGGATCGTAAAATTTTATTTCACGAAAAGAGCTGGAGAATTGATTGATTTTGAAACTGGCAAAATTTTATTACGAGAAAAATGAGACTTTATAAGAAGCCCCCACTTTGGACGAATCTGAAAGATGAGTGACAAAGTAATCGACTGGAGCAGTTAGTGACAAATATATGACCCCTAAAATGCAAATGCATGTCCTAGACACCTAGATATGATGCACTGATGAATGCAAAAATGGAGTACTTTCGAAAACAGTTAAAATGTTTTTTATTTTGTTATTTTTTTTTTTAAAAGATTTTTTGAAAAAGATGGAGTCTGACCCAAATGTGATCCAAGTAAAAAGACAGGACACTACTACTCTTTAAATAATCTCTGGTGTGGAGAATATTTATCATTTTTATTTGATATGTGAATTTGAGTTATTCTTTGACGAGTTCTGCCCTCTTTAAAGTAACAAGCTCTACTAATTAAACAAAACTAATACCATAGAAACAAAATACTTATATGACCGTATAAACTTAGTGTACATCCCCCGAAGTCTTAGATGCTGAACGAGGGTGATAAATGGAATGGAGTAGAAGATTCTATGGTGTTAGAAGACACTGGAGACCTGTGTGCCTCTCTCACTCACCTAAATGAATGAAAGGATCGTCCCAAGAGGAATGGAGACAAAGTAACTGTGGATTGATTCATCTGAAAAATGACTACTCTGCAATTTGATTGCAAATTTGACTAGAGTTGTTTTTTTGCCTTGTGAATTTTTGAGACTTTTGACATTGGATTTGATTGCAGCTTTGGCTGGAATTTTTTTTTGTCTTGTGAACTTTTAAGTCTTTTGACACTGGATTTGCATCTTTTTCAGATCATAATTTTTTCTTTGAATATTTGAGAGTCTTGAAACTGGATTTGAATCTATTTGAGATCATTTTGGTCTTTGACTTTTGAGACTTTTGTCACTAGAGTTGATTTCAACTTTGACTGAGTATTTTTGTTGACTTATAAGAGTCTTTACTGTGGGTATTTTGAGCTTGTATTGGAATTTGGACTCACATATTAAGTTCATTTTAAGGGACTAATGGTCACCAATAAAACAGCACGGAGTGCGCGCTCCCGTGTCTTATTTGGTATGTTTGAACACGGGTGTACTAGGAATCTGGTTTGAATATGTTTGAGCTAGTTTTCTAGCATGAATGGGAATGAATGATAATATTTGTTAAAATGGTCATATGAGTTTGGGCTCATCTGGTAGTCATTTGAGATATGGGAAATTGACAAATTTCGTAAATAGAGAGTTGTGCTCATTTAGATTAGTAGTCATATGAAATATGGAGAATTTGACAAATCGGGAAAAAGAAAGAGTCTCCAAACCTAGAGGTCACCTAGCTAGAGACACGGCGATCAAGGAATTATCACACCACAGAGATGGAAAAGATGGTCAAATGCACGCCCTCGTTCAGGCTAACTCTAAGAGGTCGATTGATCTACACTAAAGAGATACGCCCTAAAGTATTTCAAGTCTACTCTACTAGTTAAGGGTAAAAAGTAGAACAAGTGACTAATAAAAATGACATATGCTCGTATTTATTTATTTATTTATGTAACTCAAAAAGGACTAGGATGGTCCTAACTTAATATAAAATGTCAAATGTATTATATGACATAATTTATAAAGTGTGGTAAAATTGGTGATCGATCATGATACAAACGTCCGTCCGTAAGGAATTGCCAATCATGTGCTCCCTAATTCTATCGTGTATTGCTCTTTTTTTTTGGCAAGAGACCAAAGGGTTACATACGGTGGATAAAGTACTGAAGTCAAAGAATAAGATGCCATGGCCTCTTTAATAATGTTTCAATATACTTTCGGTCTGTCTCAAATAGTCCTTTTCTCTAACTCATTGATGTAGGTAATATGTATGCAAGGGAGTACATAATCATTGATAACTATAACTTGATTTGATTCTACCATTTTATGTGATAGAACCGTCTTTTGAGAGATTAATTTGGAAGTGGAGTTCTACCGTGGATCACAATTGAGTTTTTTTTTTTTTTTTTTTTTTTTTTTTTTATGTTTAAAAAAAAACAAAAATTATCATGGAGAATAAAAAAAGGAAAAAAGTAAAAACAAAAACAACAACTGTTTTTTTTTTTTAAATAAGACCCCTATTTTTTTAGAAGAAAGTAATAAATTGAGAAAAGAAGACACTGTTTTTTTTTTTTTTTTTTTTTAGACCAGGAAAGGAATTTTTTATTTTATTTTTGAAAATATAAAACCGCAAACTTGAATGCAAATGAGACTAATGATTTTATGCTTATGCATGCATGATTTTATGCTAATGGCCAGCCCAATGCCTAACTAAGTAACTATTTACATTGTTGATCTATTCTACACTACTCTAATGATGCAACGAGACACTAAGTAGTCATAAATTAGACACAACTAATTTTTATACTAAAATTCATATTATACCTTAATAGTTAGTTATTTGTATGTGACTAATTAATGCACAAGCTACTCTGTAAACCCAATTGCTCACCTTAATGACTCGGCTGAATGAAATATTTTGACGCAACTAACAATATTAGGCAAGTTAAAATTTTAACACGATCAGATGGCTCACGGAAAATGACAAATTTTTTGAGATTATAAACAAAAAACAATGTACATACATATTATCTTAGTCAAAGGTTCTACGGGATCTATGGTTTGGTTCATGGGTTGGAAAATTGGGTGCTCACAACATTAAAATACCCGAAGGTACCTCTCGCTTTTGTGCTCCCCGAAATATATGGACCGACGAGTTGCCAAAACGCGACGTCATGAGGTGGAAAATATGTGTAAGGCCTAGTCGGTCGAATGGACCTTCTAAGTATACAACATACTTACCGAGGGTGAATTAGGGTAGCTTAAGATGACATAATACTGGCTTACGGAGAGCCTATGCCTTTTTTGTCTTTTCCATTAAATATTCGAATAATAATACAATTGACAAAACATACAACTCAAGTATGAGATTTAACTTGTATGAAAGACAAAACGGAGTAGCAAATCAATTTAACCTACCTTTAAATAGAAATAATAAAATTTGTCATCAAAAAATTACGGATTGCATGCATAATAGGGGATGGGATCAAAATCAACTCATAATATGAAAATAGTCCCCACTAAAATATGTGCCAACCATAATTACAAACAAAGAAGTACTGATAAGCTGATTGCCATGACAGATGCATACAATTTTGGCGAATTACTATGAAAATCCAGAAAGAATTGATTCATACCTGATTTGCACTAGCTATAAGTCACACTGCTAAATTGTCAACACGTGCGCAAAAACAAAGTTAGTCAAATATATAATATCACAATTAAATTTCAAGTCTTACCCTCTTATAAGTCCCAGTGAAGTCGCCACTTTGTGAGATCCCCCGAAAAATCTCCTTTTTGAAAATATATGTA
Source organism: Silene latifolia (assembly GCF_048544455.1). NCBI lineage: Eukaryota > Viridiplantae > Streptophyta > Magnoliopsida > Caryophyllales > Caryophyllaceae > Silene > Silene latifolia. Next base: position 28,545,144 of record NC_133538.1, read on the forward strand.
AATAGGTGGAGTCGCCAGTAGGTTTTAAAAAAAACATACAAAAATAAGTTAACGGAAAAAAGCCCCTTTTGATCCCTGGTATGGGGACTGATCCGTCACTCCGGTCTGAACCAAAGGTTGCGGATTCGGGAGTAAAGGTACGATCAGGGAAGGTGTTAGGCACCCGGATCGCCCATCAAACTGACGGCCTCTACTATTTATTTGTAATACTATATATTTGACGAAATTAAGACGAAAAGAAGGTTAATTATACAATTTAATACAAATTATTTACAAAAACAAATTAACTAGGTTAGTAATACAAATTATACGATAAATAAATAAAATAAATAAAACAACGAAATAGAAAAAGTAAAGAGAACTTATTTGATGTCGGTACCCTCAGGCCTATGTGGATGTTGACTATTAATGAATTTCGACTTTGTCGTAAATTAACGGCTCTTATGCGCTTATATGAAATCGGGATGGTTTATTTGAATGGTTTGATTTGAAATCGGGATAGTTTATTTGAGACGGTTGATAAGAATAGAATTCTTGATCTGGTTTCGATATTCTGTTTGTATTTGTGAATCACGTATGCTCCTCTCTCTGTGGAATTGTGTGTTCCCTCAGACGATTTATTTTTATGTCCGTCCTCTATTTCGTTCCAACGATCGACTATTTATAGCTTGTTTGTACTTGCCTTTACTCATAATGTCTCCCAAACTCTTCCGGGTTGGAATTCTTATGCATCTCCAATTCTTTTCCCACACAAAGGACAAGGTTCTTGTCTCTACATGATAAAGTTTCCATATTGGATTTAATTTCCCATATTGAGTCATACTAACAACTCAATTTATTTGTGCTGGGCTCTTAACAAATGTAGGCCTTCAACCAAATTCCTTATCTAATAACCACGGACTATTTAACACGGTTATTACTCCATCGCTTTTATTGGTTTTGGGCCAATAATATATCATTATCAATTTTCATTTGAATGTGAATAATATGCAATGGATCAAAGTAGTTTGAATGGGAATAAGGGCTTTTTGGGTTGATTTGGGGCATTTTACGTGGTTTACTGGAAAATAAGCGTAAAGAGCCGAAAATTATAACATTGTCAATTTTCATTTAATCATTAAATTTGAGCCTCATCATCGGGTACCCGTAAGGCTAGGTAGACATTTTGAGGTGTCTACAGAAATAAATTGCCAATCTTTGTAGAGCATATTAGAATTGGATTACTGCATTATTGATGCAATAATATTCAATATACTTACTTACTTAACTACTGTTGAAGCAGACAATGAGTACAAGTGATGCAACTATGTCTTCTTCTACAAATAACAGCTTTAAAACACCAAGGATAAGAATTGAAACATTAAATGCACTCCAGTACATTCCATTCTGTCCAGAGGAAAAGAAACCTAAAGTAGGACAAGTATTCAAACGCTAGAATCAGCGAGTTATTCTACAAAGAATATTGTACAATCTGTGGGTTTACGCCAAGACTTGCAACAACAAAAAAGGATTAAAGGCAATGAGTTACCAAACAGTTTTGCATTAAGGAATGTTGTCTACAATAGGCAAGGTGTAAAGGAAAGTAGGAAAAGGAAGAGGATCGAAATCGATATCGATCTCGAGAATGGTGCGAGAATCTGATATGATGAGATATAAGCCGTGTGAGGCCGATTACAAGAATTGACAGTCGTGCATTAGTGCAGTTTAAATACCAAGAAAATGGAACTTATATTGTTACCAGATTCGATGAAGCGCATAACCATCCACTTGCTTTGCCTGAATCTACAATATTCTTGAAAGGAAACCGAAAAATGACAGAGGTACAGAAGCAATTTGTCACAAAGGTAAAGGTGCTAAAACTAGGTGGTGTGAAAGCCTATAGAGGTTGGAAGGAGCTGTGTGGAGGTTACCGTGACACCCCGCGATAAAGCGGAAAATATAACTAATAAATTAAAGCGGAAATTATGAGATTTTAAAAACTTTTAAATCATTAGTTAAAGATTAACACGCGGTTGCCAAAATCGAAAGCGAAACGAATACAATAATAGACAAACTTAGGTTATTACAACCCAAGTCTAGAAAAGCGGGGAAAAGATATCCCACGAATAAACAAATAAAGGGTTTCTAAACTAGAAACTAAGGTCCAAGGGTTAGTTCTCGCTAGCCCACACGTCTTCCCCACATAAGCATCTTCACCACCTGTCATTCATGTAAACATGAACGCCACAGTCAGTGGAGAGTAACTCAAGGTTCTCCCAGCCACAATATGTCGAAATGCAAGTAACAAACACTTAATTAATCATATTAATCATGCATCATATGTGAACAATAAAGAACAAGGAGATATAATGAATAATCAAGATGAGATAGGCATAATACTTCCTTAATGAAGTAGGCATGATACGATAGAATAAACATGCGATCAAGGGCATAGAACAATCAAGTCAACCAACTCATATTGACACGACTCAACAAGTGTAAGACATATACTTAGTATGAACTCACAAGACAACCATTTAGACTCCAACCTCTTGGTAGGACGACGATCATAATATGGTCCTAGTCTAAACCTGGATCCAGACTCTCGGGATGGACGTCACCCGATTCGACAAACGATATACCAATCGTATCCAAGACTCGAAACATGGCACACACTCGTAACCAAAGGTCGAGTAACCTCTAATCGAAAACATGGCACACATTCGTAACCAAAGGTCCGAAGAAATGCGGAAGGATATCCTAATTCGGAAACATGGCACACACCCGTAACCAAAGGTCCGAAAGAGGAAAGATAACCCAATCCGCAAACATGGCACACACTCGTAACCAAAGGTCCGAAAGGAGTAAACAAGGAATGTCAAGTAGTCACACAATGTAAAACGTCACACTTGAGTCACAATAAGAGTAAGAATGATCATGCGAATATAAATGCAATAGAATGTCATATATCATGGAATTGCTAATGTCACATTCATACTTATGGCTTGCATCTCACCATAAGTACAGATGGGAAAATTAATCCCGACGATCATATCGCAACTAGAGGGCTTATAGCTCACCCCTGGTATCCGATAGGACCAAGACTCTCACAACAAAACAATGCAAGGCATTATCAAGATTATGACCCTTCACAAATAATTATTTAACAATAAATGTCTCGTACTTGTCTTATGCAAATAAATATTTCATTTTATAATTTAACATGCCGGTTAAATAAAATATCATGAGTGACAATGAATAATTTACGTTATATGAAATTACGAAATAAAAAGTGGCCAACTCAAGTGACTCATTTGTAACTCCAATAAATAAGCTATGAGAGGCCCAAACACATAGTCACTTAAATTCCAACTATTAGACCATGTGAAGCCCATCAAACAAGACTAAAAGAGTCCAATGCATAAAGTCAATTGAGCTCAATGGAATAAATGTATAAAAGGGCGATATTAACGAATTATGTTATATAAAATACGAGACAGATATATATATATATATATATATATATATATAATTATATTTTAAATAAACCGATTTAGCGCCAAAACAATTTATAAACACGGCTCAAAAGTTATTATGACAACCTCAAACTCGGCCTAACAACCAACTACACATGGCCTCAAATTCGCGACTTAGCTAGGCCACAGCCTAGGCCACGGCCAGGCCACTGCCAAGCTGTTGCCAGGCCACAGCAGGCCCATTGCAGGCCACGGCCAGGCCAACAGTAGGCCACGGCCAGGCCACACAAGCTACGTCCACCACCTATCCCCTTTACCAGCTAGTTCAACCAAGCTCGACCCGACTCAAAATCAATCCCGGTCACTACTCATAACAGCCACAATCACGTACTCAAATGTAACAAAACATATAAATATCAAGACGGATTCCTGAGCATGCTTGAGACGGAAATTCAAATGTTTCAACTAAATTAATTAGTGCTTAACCACTCAACCCACGATTTGGGCAGCCCTTATCCGACCTCGAAACCCGGCCATACACGGCCTCACGACACCCCACAGACGGCCCATAAAACCGCCTGCTTAACCCCTTCCCCACTGCTACCACACAGCCTACGAACAGCCATCAACACCCGTGTCAACAACCTAAACAACCACCCCAAAACCCGTGTCAAGCAACCTCAATATTTCTGTCCGAACCGAGTCAACCACATCTCACCCGACCCTTATAAAAACCGGTCCAAAACAGAACCCAAAAGGTGCATAAACTCGAACCCAAAACCAGTCCTAAAGTGTATAGCAAAACCCGTCACAAAACAGTACAATCCCCTGTTCGAATCCCAAGCTAAAACAGAACCAATTACGAGCATAAAAGGGGCGGGAGTAAGAACAATAAGACTTCAACAACGGTTAAAGAATCGAACTTTACAGCAAAAGAGTATAAAAACCGAGTTAAAGGGACGGAATATCGACTCATTGTCGAGTAACCTATCACCGTTACCTTTGCTCTCGAATTCTTGGGTGGGAACGTCCAAGGTACGAGCTTTACTTCAGTATTCGAGGTCTTCAACTAGAAAGGGATGAAAAACGAGTAATATGAGCCACCATGACCGAGTTGTCCTAAGTTGCCCATTTCGAAAATTTAACAAAATTAAGACTTTCTTACCTAGAAATGAGGAGGAAGAAGAGAGGAAGCCAATGGTATAAAAATGGTGAAGTTTGGTTGAGAAATGGGGTTGGGATCTTGGTTTGAATGATCGGAAATGGTGATGGTACGGAGGAGCTCTGTTGCTGTTGCTGTGTATTGTTGTTGTTCGCTGTTAGAACGAAAAAGAAAGGAAATGAGGAGGGAGGTGGGGCGTATTATATGACAACAAAAGACCCTACACAAATATAATAATATATATATATATATATATATACATAATAATATATAAAATAATAATAATAATAGTAGTAATAATAATAATATATAAATATATAATAAGGAGATATTTTACAAGTAGAGTGTAGGATGTTAGGTGGGTGTGATGTGTTGTCGATAAATGGTTGGTCCGGATTAAAGTAGGTACAAGGTGAAATGTGACGGTCTATAGCTAGACGGATGTTGAGACGGGAATTATTATCACAGTCATTATTATTATCCGACCAAAAATACGTATACATATACTATTATATAAATCATGCCTTAAAGATATAATTCAATCGTACGTATTTTTATATAAACGAGCTTTTATATAATACGTTTATAAAAATCGTATTTGAAATAAAATTATTTAAATTGAATAATTCAAAAATGTAAAATAAAGTAATCGAACGGTTTAATATATTTAAAATGTCAAAATGGAAAATTCGCGGGTGTTACAATCACCCCATCTTTTAAAAAGTTTCGTCCTCGAAACTTGAAAATAGAAATGAAATGTCATATAAAAATAAAACTGGAATCTTGAAATCGGTAACCAAAACATTAAAAGGTTACTTATCGTAAGAGTCAAAATCCCTTCAAAAGTTTCAAATAAATTTTTTCGACAGGACCAGATTCTCATCAAAGGAACGAAAGTGCTCTCGTTGCGCATTCAAGAACATCACATTCCAAATCGAAGATATGGTCAAAAGCAAATCATTTGTATAAATCGAAAATCAAAGTACTTTCAAAAACATTAAAGAAGAGTTTTCAAAAGTATAAGTCTCATTCATGGAACGAAATTGCTCTTGTCGTGCACACAAGAACGCTAACCTTCCAAGTCAAAGACAAATTTAAAACAAAAATCATTCGCCGACAAGCGTAGAACAAGTTATCAAACGTCTCCAATAACGAGTTCTATCATCCGATCAACGTTAAAATCAAAAGGGAAAGGCAATCTACTCAAATTTTCTCTTGCAAAAGCCAAAATAGAAATGAAGATTTCACTTTTAAACTAAAAAAGGAGTCAAGTTCCTGAAAATATGATACTAAACTTCGTCAAAGAAATCATAAATAGATCAAAGTTAACAGAAATTGGATAAAATTTAAAGGAATCACAGGTTTAGCAATTGAAATCATGATAAGGAAGTCTATATTCAAAGAACAAGTATGGAATTAACTCAAATTTTCATTTTCAAATCTTTAAAATAGGTAAGGTTTTACAAAAGTAACATCAACTTTTTACAACGAATCAAAACTGGTAGTTTGAAAGTTTTAGAAGTTGGACAAAAAGGAAGGTAACTTAGATAGCATAAAAACAAAATTACGTTAAGAGAGTTCAAACTTAACTAATCAGAAGAGCTCTGATGAATTTCATAGGGCAAGAATTGAAGTCAAAACAATAAGAATGTCAAGGGTAGAGTTTTTATAGGTCACTAGCATCAAACTTAAGGGAGGAGCAAGACGAAGCGAGGAAGAGAGGTATGAACGGTAATGCTGACGATCACAGAAGAAGGGAACTAGACAACAAGGAAACACCAAGTACTCAAACCTCAAACAACAACATCATTCTAAGCGGTTCTGAAAACTTCCTAACAACAAAACTTATAATCACACGTTCCCAAGAATTTTCTCATGCCACTTATCTACAACATCATCCCATCATCTCAAGAACTAAATACAACCTCAAAGGCTCTAAAACCATAGGGTTAACAAGGACTTCTCAATACCAAGTCTCTCTCAATTACAAAAACTCTCAAGAGCCAACAAATAATCCCGCCATTAGATTTTCTCATAGTGGTTATACACATTATCAAACTTTCATGTCCAACGTGATTATGGAAGCCAATCAAAAACTCGACTTACTTAGTCAATTCTATATCCTCAAATCCACTATTCAATTTCATCCACCTTAGGTAAAGTACTAAGCACAAGTATCCCAAACATAAACAACAAAGCCAAGTTCTATAACCCTAGTAACAAATGCAACTCACACATAACACACAGAATCCACCAATCAAGAATACTCACTTTATCAAGGATCTAGGTATAAGAACCATCAAGTATGTCTCATCACGCTACCTAAGTCTTTCCAACATCAAATCCTCTCAGAACCAGGTTTAAGGGTCAAACACAATAATCTCCTCAAAAGTCAAATTTTCCAACCAAGGTCAACATTCCTCAAAACAAATAGTACTATCAAAAAGGCGTTAAGGAAGGATAAGCAAGGAACAAAGGACAAGTTAGGAAATACAAGAGTGACTTACAAGGAAAAAGAAAAGAGGATTTAGAAGAAGGAATAAGCATTAAGAAGTGAAAAACAGGGCAAGGTACACAAAGAATGAGAAACATCTTCGAGGAAGTAGGAGCATTCTTCAAAGGTTGAACAATTCTTCAATCCTCAGCAATAGGCACCAAATCTTGATCTTCATGTAGGTAAGCTCACGGTAAATGATCCAAGGGCATAACAATTATTAAATGACAATCAACAAACATGTTAGTACCTAACAAAGAGCAAACACACTACAGACTACCACCTTAGGTCCTTAAGTCTACCCATCTCTCATTCATTATTCACGGTCAAGTTCAAGTTTAAATTTGGAGTACACGTGCGTGCGTCGGGAGAAACATATGCTCTGATACCAACTGTGACACCCCGTGATAAAGCGGAAAATATAACTAATAAATTAAAGCGGAAATTATGAGATTTTAAAAACTTTTAAATCATTAGTTAAAGATTAACACGCGGGTGCCAAAATCGAAAGCGAAACCAATACAATAATAGACAAACTTAGGTTATTACAACCCAAGTCTAGAAAAGCGGGGAAAAGATATCCCACGAATAAACAAATAAAGGGTTTCTAAACTAGAAACTAAGGTCCAAGGGTTAGTTCTCGCTAGCCCACACGTCTTCCCCACGTAAGCATCTTCACCACCTGTCATTCATGTAAACATGAACGCCACAGTCAGTGGGGAGTAACTCAAGGTTCTCCCAGCCACAATATGTCGAAATGCAAGTAACAAACACTTAATTAAACATATTAATCATGCATCATATGTGAACAATAAAGAACAAGGAGATATAATGAATAATCAAGATGAGATAGGCATAATACTTCCTTAATGAAGTAGGCTTGATACGATAGAATAAACATGCGATCAAGGGCATAGAACAATCAAGTCAACCAACTCATATTGACACGACTCAACAAGTGTAAGACATATACTTAGTATGAACTCACAAGACAACCATTTAGACTCCAACCTCTTGGTAGGACGACGATCATAATACAGTCCTAGTATAAACCTGGATCCAGACTCTCGGGATGGACGTCACCCGATTCGACAAACGATATACCAATCGTATCCAAGACTCGAAACATGGCACACACTCGTAACCAAAGGTCGAGTAACCTCTAATCGGAAACATGGCACACACTCATAACCAAAGGTCCGAAGAAAGGCGGAAGGATATCCTAATTCGGAAACATGTCACACATCCGTAACCAAAGGTCCGAAAGAGGAAAGATAACCCAATACGGAAACATGGCACACACTCGTAACCAAAGGTCCGAAAGGGGTAACCAAGGAATGTCAAGTAGTCACACAATATAAAACATCACACTTAAGTCACAATAAGAGTAAGAATGATCATGCGAATATAAATGCAATAGAATGTCATATATCGTGGAATTGCTAATGTCACATTCATACTTATGGCTTGCATCTCACCATAAGTACAGATGAGAACATTAATCCCGACGATCATATCGCAACTAGAGGGCTTATAGCTCACCCCTGGTATCCGATAGGACCAAGACTCTCACAACAAAACAATGCAAGGCATTATCAAGATTATGACTCTTCACAAATAATTATTTAACAATAAATGTCTCGTACTTGTCTTATGCAAATAAATATTTCATTTTATAATTTAACATGCCGGTTAAATAAAATATCATGAGTGACAATGAATAATTTACGTTATATGAAATTACGAAATAAAAAGTGGCCAACTCAAGTGACTCATTTGTAACTCCAATAAATAAGCTATGAGAGGCCCAAACACATAGTCACTTAAAGTCCAACTATTAGACCATGTGAAGCCCATCAAACAAGACTAAAAGAGTCCAATGCATAAAGTCAATTGAGCCCAATGGAATAAATGTATAAAAGGGCGATATTAACGAATTACGTTATATAAAATAGGAGACGGATATATATATATATATATATATATATATATATATTTATTTAATTATATTTTAAATAAACCGATTTAGCGCCAAAACAATTTATAAACACGGCTCAAAAGTTATTATGACAACCTCAAACTCGGCCTAACAACCAACTACACATGGCCTCAAATTCGCGACTTAGCTAGGCCACAGCCTAGGCCACGGCCAGGCCACAGCAGGCCGCTGCCAAGCTGTTGCCAGGCCACAGCAGGCCCATAGCAGGCCACGGCCAGGCAAACAGTAGGCCACGACCAGGCCACATAAGCTACGTCCACCACCTATCCCCTTTACCAGCTAGTTCAACCAAGCTCGACCCGACTCAAAATCAATCCCGGTCACTACTCATAACAGCCACAATCACGTACTCAAATGTAGCAAAACATATAAATATCAAGACGGATTCTTGAGCATGCTTGAGACGGAAATTCAAATGTTTCAACTAAATTAATTAGTGCTTAACCACTCAACCCACGATTTGGGCAGCCCTTATCCGACCTCGAAACCCGGCCATACACGGCCTCACGACACCCCACAGACGGCCCATAAAACCGCCTGCTTAACCCCTTCCCCACTGCTACCACACAGTCTACGAACAGCCACCAACACCCGTGTCAACAACCTAAACAACCACCCTAAAACCCGTGATGCGTGTCTTTTATATGATGTTTTACATCCCTTTTTACACGCATTTCAGAGCTGATTCATGTAGTTTATGCTGTATTTCTCCCTATTTCCGTCTACTTCCATATTTTGTACATTATTGCAGAAATATGAAGAATCCAGCGGAAATCAAGCTAAATCCGTCCCCGAGTATCCTGCATTGCACTTGACGTGAAGTATTCACCCGAGGAACGAGCTTGTAGCGCATCTCAAGGCCCAAAAGACAAGTCCACGAGTTTTAAGAAGTCAAGTAGCAGCTCAAGTGGTCGATCGACCATCACCCTCTGTCGATCGACCAATGTTCGGGTTCCGAAGCTTACCGTTCATCGCCAAGCGATCGATCGACCATCATATCAGTCGATCGACCAGATTGCTATTTCAGACGTGAATTAAAAGACCGTGAATCTTGAAGCCCGTGAAGTTTAGGTTTTGGAATAATTGTTACGCTTATTTGCTATATAACGTAACACAAACCTTCAGTGGAGGGATATCAGTTTTTACCGAGTTCATATTCAGTTTTATATTAAGTTTATTAGGGTTTGGAATATTGTAAGCATTGGAATTTTGGCTCTTGTTCTTAATCATTCTTCTGCTATTCTTGGTATTTTTCTGCCCTAATTCAATTCATCTCTTTCGTTATTAGATTAGAATTGCTAAATAGATTCCCGAAACCATCTTTATTATTGCATGTTAATTATTTGTTTTACCGCTTTAATCATGAATTCAGTACTTTATTGCCCTAGTATTATTGTTGTTATCACTTTCATCATGAGTAGCTAAATAATTTGTGCTAGGATGTAGGCGAATTATAGCATAGGCGGCATTAGATTAGACACGGCCTGAACCCGCGTGTTGGTCGATCGACCACTTTACCGGTTCGATCGATCGACCTCGTGAGCTTATTTCGTTTTAATTGATTTTAATTGTTGTATTTAACGAATCGAATGCATGCGACCAGTTAGATACCCCTTTTATAACTGACCCAATAGATCGAAAGATAGGGTAAGTTGTTAGACCATCAATTGAATCGACTAAACTGTGCTAAGATCGAAAGATAGGTATAGTTTAGACCATTAGTCACTTTTTAGAACGAAAGTTAGTATTAGTGATATTAGGGACCTATAGCGAGATCGAAAGATGCTATTTGTTAAGAGTGGACCGAGAGGACCTCTTTATTTCCCGCCTCACCTGTGTTGACTCAGACCGACTTAGTTTGCTGCCGCCGAAGCTATAATGAACCGACCATCCTAGTACCCCTTCTTTATCTGTTTAATCCATCTTTTTAGTTATTGTCTTTATTTACTGTTAGCTGTAGACCAACTCAAATCAACCCCCACTTTTGTCACCTTAGACTAGATATAAATCAACTAGAATTTACAACTGCCTCCTTGTGGTTCGACCCTGTTACCACTAGCCTAGGTTAGTCTTAATAGGAAATTATAAATTTTATCTTTGGTACTCACAACGACGGGTATCAAATTTTGGCGCCGTTGCCGGGGAGGCAATAGTCCTAATTTTAGTTGTTTTTATTTTTAGTCTGTCTTAGTTTAAGGGACTTCTGTTCCTTAAACTTTTCTTATATTCTTTTTGTAGTTTCTTCTTTTGCGCAGGTCACAGGGTGGTGAACTAGTGCCATTTGACCCTGAGATAGAGAAATCTTTGCGCGAGTTGAGACGAACACAAAGAGTACTACCGACAGAGGAAGAGCTGAGTACTCTGTCAAGCTATTACGAGCACAATCTGTTCGAAGAAGACCCACAGTCTTCACCCGTTTCCACTTCTTCAGCCGAGACAGTTACTTCTCCTGAAATTCCAGTCATGGCCGAGGAAGCGAGTATAGCTAGTCATTCTGAGCCGACAGCTGAAAACTTATACAAGGGGTTCGAACTACCAGGAGATGCCAGGAAGTTCGAACCAAAGCCTTCTTACATCAACATGGTTGAGAGAAACCAGTTTGGGGGAGCTGCAAATGAAGATGCAGCTAAACACATGGAGACCTTTATTGATTACTGCTGCTCCATTCCCCCACCAGCCGGTGTGACCCAGGACCAGATCAAGGAGACCATGTTCATCTTCTCCCTTCGTGATGCTGCAAGGGAGTGGTATAGAGATCTGGACCGAGCCGTTCATGGAATTACTGACTGGAATTCATTGGCATTGGCGTTCTACAAGAAGTACTTCTCTGCTTCAAGGACGATCGCTATTAGAGCTCAAATCACGGGCTTTAAACAAGGGCCAGATGAGAACTTCCATGAAGCATGGGTCCGATTCAAGAAGTTGGTGCGAACCATACCGCACCATGGGTTCGAAAAGTGGAGCTTGTGCAATCATTTCTACAATGGGTTGTACGACGATCAGAGGGCCATTTTGGATGCTGCAGCCAATGGAAGATTCGCTGAAAATTTGGGAGCAACCAAGGGGTGGAAGATCATTAACGATCTAGCTACCCACAAGGCCGAGTATGGAAATTCCAGAGGGAACCAGAGGAGAGCTGCTGAATCCTCCTCTCTCACTGCGCTTGAGGTCATTCTCGCGAGATTTGACAAGTATGAGCTAGGAGGAGCTTCTAAAGGTGGGATGTACCAAGTCAATGCTGTGTCAGACGGTCCTTTCGTCTGTGAAAGGTGTGGAGGTGAGGGCCATGTCTCAAAAAACTGCCCTAGTCCCTTTGAATCTTGTGCTGCCTTTCAACACTATAGGCAGACCAACACCTACTATGAGCCGAATACCCATCCGAACTTGAGTTGGAGGAGCCAAAATGTCCTTTACCCAACTCAAGCTCCGCCAAAAAGAATGACCTTATATACCCCCTCATCAAAAGCAACAACAATATCGAAACCTCCTTATGTGCCGCAGCAAAGAACAATCACAGAAATTAAATTCTCCGAGCTGAAGAACTTGTTGCTAAAGGAGTCCCAAGCAAGAGAGGCCGGGATGAAGCTACTAGAGAGCCAAATTGCTCAATTGGCTAGCAAAAGCAACACTCGAGCTCCCGGACACTTGCCGACTCAAACCGACCAAAAGGAGACCTTAAATGCCATCACTTTGAGGAGTGGGTCCACTCTGGAGGGACCTTCCATGGTCGAGGACACTGTTGAAAAAGATGAGCCGGAGATGAGTCAAGAGAAAGCTTCAACGAACAAATCAAATAAAAAGGCGTCTACCAGGTATTTCAGTCGATCGACTGAAGTGCCTGGTCGATCGACTGAAACACGGGTTATAGGAGCTTCTGGAACTGTACATCTCGGTCGATCGACTGAGGACAGTGGTCGATCGGCCGAGATCGCTGCTGATGCTGAGGAGTTTCGTCCTTTAATGCCAAGTAATCTGCGAGACCACCTGTTTCGGGGTACCACAGTCCCGAAGGTGTTAGGACAAGACCCGAGTGCTGATGGGTCAGTCCCGGTCCCGAAGTTCGACCCAATGACGGTCAATGGTTCTCATTTGAGACGGTCTGAGGAGGGGTCTAGCTTCAACAAAGAGAAGGTGACGGACTTTCAGCCTCAGTCCAAGGATGCTTGGCGCGCGAGATTTGGAGGAGAGGGCCAAGGTACTTCTTCTGACCCCTTACCCGGAGAGGCTAGTGCCGACCAAGGAATAGGTATCTTTCAAAATTTGAAAAAGTTATCCGTAGTCCGAATGTACGGTTCCTTTTCTCGAGCTAGTTAACCAAGTACCCGCTTATACTAAATTTATGAAACAACTTTTGTCAAAAAAGCGGTCACTTGAAACAGTGCACACTGTCGCACTTACTAAGGAGTCTTGCTCTTATCTGTCTCACACTGCACCCCTTAAGTTAGAGGACCCGGGCAGTTTTTTTGTTCCTTGCAACATAGGTACCTTCTCAATTGAGAAGGCATTGTGTGACTTAGGGGCTAGCATAAGCGTCATGCCCTTGAGTTTAGCCGGAAGCTTAAGTTGACCGGTTTGCTATCACGGACATGACAGTTGGATGGGTGACCGATCTGCGGTCGAGCCTATAGGAGTCCTAGAGGACATACCCGTCCAAATAGGGAAGTTTTTCTTCCTGTTGACTTTGTTGTCCTTGACATGCCCGAGGATGCCCATATACCGATCATCCTAGGAAGGCCGTTTCTGCACACTGCTGGTGCAGTCATTGACGTTGGCTCTGGAACTTTGACCTTCAAAGTTGGGAACATTCTATCATTTTTGCCCAACCTGCTAAAAAGAAGGACCCCATGTGGCCTGTTACATGTAATACGGTTTCTGAAAAGAAATCGTACTTTGTGCTTCCTGAATTGTCTGTCTCTATTACTACTCCTGTGCTAACCCCTCCGCCCCATCATGGGAGCAAAAAGGAGGAAGAATCTGTTGTTTTAGACATTGGAGGAGCTGGTTTGGGGAAGGACGAGCTGTAGGTCACTCTAGCTACGACAAAGCCTATCATTCAAAGAGGAGGTCTTGGTTGCTTGAGCTATGGAACCGATGAGAAAGTGGAGAATGAGCCAGCCAAGGTGAGATGGGCTGATGTGGATTCTGACAATTCCAAGGAGATCCTTGATTGGGGAGATGACGAAGTTGATCCATTGGGCTCTCCGACTGTTGAAGATAAGAAGGGTGCAACTGAGAAGATGAGCACCATTGAGGCTACCTCTAGTAGCCAGAAGCCGACGAAGTGGGCCATACCTTAGCCTTTCTTGATCAACTACTAGTTGATCAAAAGCTTTACAAACATTTTATTGCTTTCGAACAATTTTCATTGCTTTTTGTGTGCGCGAAAACTTCGCATCTTATTTTGTTTGTTTCGAATTTTTAAAGACTTTAGACTTTATTCTGGGTTTTGCGCAATTTTGGGCGCGTATTATTGTGTACCTGCAGGTATTTAGAGCTTGTTAGCTCAAATCATTGAGCAAATACGAAGAAATAAGGAGTACAGCAGTACTTTCAGTCGATCGACTGGCCATCATGGTCGATCGACTGAGTTGCGCCTTCCAGGAGCTTCTGTTCCTGTTCATCTGGTCGATCGACTGCCCATATAGGTCGATCGACCGTAGACACTGTTGTACCTGATCACGACCTCTCCCCTGCTGTGTTTGGTCGATATGCGGACTTGAGGGAGTTTTCTACTCCACTTTATTTTCCGTCCAAATTATTTATTTCTTCTGATTTTCTCATTTGTACACAATTTTACCGCTTCATTATTGTCTTTCTCGGTTTTATGCGTGGTTTTTGTCTGTCTTTCAGGTACTTATTGGTAGCAATGCGCTCACCAAACCTCCTAGCCCACGTTGGTTTGGGGAGGTTTCCTTTGCTGCGCTTAAAGTCTTGTGAGTTCCTTGCGTTTACTTCATGTCATATTTATTTCCTTTCTCGCAAATTCCCATTTCTCTTTTCTTCATTACATGATTTTGCACAATGGGGACATTGTGCGATTTGGTTTGGGGAAGGGTTTTGCGTCGCATATCATCTGCTTGCATTCACGTTTAATTCTGTTTTGCATTGTTTCATTTCATTTCTCTTATATATACAAAATTCCAAAAAAATTGAAAATTTTCAAAAAATTCCCATAAAATGCACGTTTATTTTAGCATGTAGGTCGAGTCGGAACGACAGTATTTCCATGATGATTTTGCATTTGCATCTGTTTTGCCTGAGCCTTGCTAGATTAACATGCTATTAGTAGAATCACATATGCATATCTACGAGTTTTCGTTAAATTATTTTGCTGGACTTGAGACTTGACTTTAATAATTGGCAAGCTACATCATATTTCTGAGTTATTAGAGCCTATAACTGGTGACATCTATGACCGGTTTACTTAGGAATGTGAGTAGTACTCCTTATGAGACATGTTTCCTTAATTTGCATAAATATGAACTTGATCTACTTAATACCTATATGCATTCGGTTTGTGGTCTGTTGACACATGTAGTAGAGGTTTCCCCTTATTCATTTTGCCCATGAGCTCCACACTGCCAAAAATATCCCTTTTTGTCCCATTTACTACATCCTACATTTAGCCTGTCCTTTGTCAAGCTAGTAGTCTGTGTTCTTGGGGTTGTTACTCGTTTTTGGTGGCATATGCTTTATTTGAGATTATGTTGGAAAGTTGAAATGAAAAAGGAGAGAAAGAAACAAAAAGAAAGAAAAAAAAATGAAAAATGATTCGAAAAAGAAGAAAAAAAAAGAGGTTTTGTACTGTTCAAAGCAGTCGATCGACTGCCATATATAGTTGATCGACTGAAGTTCGAAAGAAAGAGAAAAAGAAAGAATCAATTCGCATAATTCAATCCTTACCTTTTGGCGATTTTTGCTCCCATGATTCATTTATATCTTATGGGGAGTTTATTGATTTAGTATTTTGGAGACTGTGAGATTTGTGCCTGTTATAGCACCGTTTCGTTTGATTATGAGCAAGAAGTTGGATGTTGCCACTTGGTTCCGTTTTGGTACTAGCTTGATCACCTGTACCTCCACTTTACCATAAAATGTTTTGCCTCTTCTTACCCATACCTCACATATCCCATATATACCTCGGCATGTGTCATTGGTCATCTGTTTGGTTGGAATGCATATGTACGGTCATAGAGATCATTTTCATATTTTATTGCAGGCATGTTCTTATAGGTCGCAGTTAGGTGAGAGTCTTTACAAAAATAAATTCTTTCTATCCTCTTATATATTCACCTGTGCTTATGTGTGATATGAGCGACCCGTGAGAGTCCGATTTGATAAGTCTCTACAGTCGACGGTTCAACAGTTCTTAACGACCTTATAACTCGTTTGCATGATTCACATTACTAATTGATTGTTGGTTGGCATTAAATTGGTTTAGGCTTAACAGTTTGCATCTCGCTCTGAGATTGAACTCGTTCCATTAGGTCATTAGATCGAGTCTAGTTCTTTCTTGAAGACAAGCAAGGGTTTGGTTTGGGGAAGTTTGATGCGTGTCTTTTATATGATGTTTTACATCCCTTTTTACACGCATTTCAGAGCTCATTCATGTAGTTTATGCTGCATTTCTCCCTATTTCCGTCTACTTCCATATTTTGTACATTATTGCGAAAATGTGAAGAATCCAAATGAAATCAAGCTAAATCCGTCCCCGAGTATCCTGCATTGCACTTGACGTGAAGTATTCACCCGAGGAACGAGCTTGGAGCGCATCTCAAGGCCCAAAAGACAAGTCCACGAGTTTTAAGAAGTCAAGTAGCAGCTCAAGTGGTCGATCGACCATCACCCTCAGTCGATCGACCAATGTTCGTTCCGAAGCTACATTCATTTGCGTTAGCGATCGATCGACCAGTCATATCAGTCGATCGACCAAATTGCTATTTCAGACGTGAATTAAAAGACCGTGAATCTTGAAGCCCGTGAAGTTTAGGTTTTGGAATAATTGTTACGCTTATTTGCTATATAACGTAACACAAACCTTCAGTGGAGGGATATCAGTTTTTACCCGAGTTCATATTCAGTTTTACATTAAGTTTATTAGGGTTTGGAATATTGTAAGCATTGGAATTTTGGCTCTTGTTCTTAATCATTCTTCTGCTATTCTTGGTATTCTTCTGCCCTAATTCAATTCATCTCTTTCGTTATTAGATTAGAATTGCTAGATAGATTCCCGAAACCATCTTTATTATTGCATGTTAATTATTTGTTTTACCGCTTTAATCATGAATTCAGTACTTTATTGCCCTAGTATTATTGTTGTTATCACTTTCATCATGAGTAGCTAAATAATTTGTGCTAGGATGTAGGCGAATTATAGCATAGGCGGCATTAGATTAGACACGGCCTGAACCCGCGTGTTGGTCGATTGACCACTTTACCCGGTCGATCGACTGACCTCGTGAGCTTATTTCGTTTTAATTGATTTTAATTGTTGTATTTAACGAATCGAATGCATGCGACCAGTTAGATACCCCTTTTATAACTGACCCAATAGATCGAAAGATAGGGTAAGTTGTTAGACCATCAATTGAATCGACTAAACTGTGCTAAGATCGAAAGATAGGTATAGTTTAGACCATTAGTCACTTTTCAAAACGAAAGTTAGTATTAGTGATATTAGGGACCTATAGCGAGATCGAAAGATGCTATTTGTTAAGAGTGGACCGAGAGGACCTCTTTATTTCCCGCCTCACCTATGTTGACTCAGACCGACTTAGTTTGCTGCCGCCGAAGCTATAATGAACCGACCATCCTAGTACCCCTTCTTTATCTGTTTAATCCATCTTTTTAGTTATTGTCTTTATTTACTGTTAGCTGTAGACCAACTCAAATCAACCCCCACTTTTGTCACCTTAGACTAGATATAAATCAACTAGAATTTACAACTGCCTCCTTGTGGTTCGACCCTGTTACCACTAGCCTAGGTTAGTCTTAATAGGAAATTATAAATTTTATCTTTGGTACTCACAACGACGGGTATCAACCCGTGTCAAGCAACCTCAATATTTCTGTCCGAACCGAGTCAACCACATCTCACCCGACCCTTATAAAAACCGGTCCAAAACAGAACCCAAAAGGTGCATAAACTCGAACCCAAAACCAGTCCTAAAGTGTATAGCAAAACCCGTCACAAAACAGTACAATCCTACACTCTACTTGTAAAGGGGCGGGAGTAAGAACAATAAGACTTCAACAACGGTTAAAGAATCGAACTTTACAGCAAAAGAGTATAAAACCGAGTTAAAGGGACGGAATATCGACTCATTGTCGAGTAACCTATCACCGTTACCTTTGCTCTCGAATTCTCGGGTGGGAACGTCCAAGGTACGAGCTTTACTTCAGTATTCGAGGTCTTCAACTAGAAAGGGATGAAAAACGAGTAATATGAGCCACCATGACCGAGTTGTCCTAAGTTGCCCATTTCGAAAATTTAACAAAATTAAGACTTTCTTACCTAGAAATGAGAAGGAAGAAGAGAGGAAGCCAATGGTATAAAAATGGTGAAGTTTGGTTGAGAAATGGGGTTGGGATCTTGGTTTGAATGATCGGAAATGGTGATGGTACGGAGGAGCTCTGTTGCTGTTGCTGTGTATTGTTGTTGTTCGCTGTTAGAACGAAAAAAAAGGAAACGAGGAGGGAGGTGGGGCGTATTATATGACAACAAAAGACCCTACACAAATATAATAATATTAATATATATATATATATATAATATATAAAATAATAATAATAATAGTAATAATAATAATATATAAATATATAATAAGGAGATATTTTACAAGTAGAGTGTAGGATGTTAGGTGGGTGTGATGTGTTGTCGATAAATGGTTGGTCCGGATTAAAGTAGGTACAAGGTGAAATGTGACGGTCTATAGCTAGACGGATGTTGAGCCGGGAATTATTATCACAGTCATTATTATTATCCGACCAAAAATACGTATACATATACTATTATATAAATCATGCCTTAAAGATATAATTCAATCGTACGTATTTTTATATAAACGAGCTTTTATATAATACGTTTATAAAAATCGTATTTGAAATAAAATTATTTAAATTGAATAATTCAAAAATGTAAAATAAAGTAATCGAACGGTTTAATATATTTAAAATGTCAAAATGGAAAATTCGCGGGTGTTACAGTTACGACAATATTGGGGCTACTGAGGTTGATTTCAAAAACTTTGTCAGGGACATAAAAACCTACATTGGTAATTTTGATGCACAAATGTTTGTTGAAAATCTTATTAGGAGAAAAGACACATGCAGTTCATTTTACTTTGATTTTACAAAGAGATGAAAACAAGTGCCTGGCCGAGTGTTTTGGGCGGATCCGATCTGCATAAAGAACTACATCTTTGTTCGGTGAGGTTTTATCGTGAGATGCTACATATGGAACAAACAAGTACGGTATGGTGTTTGTTCCTTTCACAGAGTTGATCACCACAAAAGGTGCATAACGTTTGGAGTCAAGGTTGATAGGTGATGAAAGTATTGAGTGTTATACATGGCTGTTCAAGACATTTTTGGAAGCAATGGGCGGGTGCCAGCCGAGAATTATAATTACTGATCAGGACAAATCAATGAAGTCGGTAGTCCCAGAAGTGTTTAAGGAGTCAACACACAGACTGTGCATGTGACACATAATGAAGAAACTAAGAGAAAAAGTCAGTTATCAACTGTTTCAAGATGAGGATTTTAAGACCAGGCTCAATAGTTGTGTTTGGAACAACCAACTTGAGCCTGATGAATTCGAAGAGCAATGGGGGAAGATAATGACTGATTATCAACTTGTAGAACACGAGTGGTTTTCAGATTTGTACGATCTTAGGGAACAGTGGATCCCTGCCTATTTTAAAGATGTTTCAATGTCTGGCTTGATGAGGGTTACTTCTAGGTCTGAGAGTGAAAACAGTTTCTTTGACAGGTTCCTCACACCTCATTTGACCCTTGTTGAGTTTTGGGTGTGCTATGAGAGTGCCTTGGAAGCACAAAGACACAAGCAGTCCAAATTGAATAGTGACAACAAACACTCTGAAATCCCATGGAAAACAAAGTCAAACCTTGAAGTCCATGCTTCTGAAATGTACTCGCACAACATTTTCAAAGACTTCCAAACAGAATTGGTTGCAGCTTTGTCTGATTGCCGTTTTAAAGATGTAGAGAAGATTGATGAGACAAAAATATATATTCTAACAGACTTGCAGATGCCAAATAAGTCATGGAACGTAGCATATTCACCAGATAACATGGAGATTACTTGTTCTGTTCTATGTTTCGAGAGAATGGGCTTGTTGTGCGGTACACGCCTTTGGATTCTACACAACCAAGATTTTCAGAAAATACCAGAACAGTACATAATGCAAAGATGGACAAAAGTCTGCAATGAGTAAGCCTATCTTTGATAAAGATGGCAAATGATAGATGTCTCTCAAAAGTTTTCGACCGGAAAAGTTTGAGTCTTGAGTCGTGGCAAGAGGTTTATTCTTGTGTCAGCGTAGCTGAGTGTGATGATAACGACATGAAGCTTTTGATTGAAAAACTGAGAGATATTAGATTGAATATGATTAGTAACAGAAGTGTACCAGCAAAGAAGAAAGACAAGATGAAAGAAATAGAAAAGTACGTGGGCTGCAAAATACCTCAGAAGTTGGTGATTCATGTTCCTAAAAAATCTAAAAACAAGGGTAGGACCAAGGGCAGGAGAATTGAATCACAAATGTTAAAAGTCCTAAAGAAGAGAGGAAAAGTGAAGAGGTACTACAAAACATGTGGCCGCCAAGGACACAACTCTAGGACTTACAAAGAAACAAACCATCTGACATGTATGTATAATTTGGTTTCTTGTTAAAGCATATTACATTAATGTTAAATAATTATTAAATTATACAAGCATAGCGCATAGTGTTTACCTTCCAAAATCATCACTTTTATATGGAGGGATATAAGCTCTTTGTGTAATGAACATTATGGTTGTTCTGAAGGCACAGATGAGAATTTCAGCAATGTATATTTGGTTAACATTAAATCTATTATCAATTTAGTTGTTCATTTTGGCCATTTTCTCCTTATAAAATCTGATATTTAATTTACATTTTGTTGCATATTCACCAAATACTACCATGAAGATGACGACGATGAAGGAGATGAATCTGATGATGTGGAGGACGACGATGAAGAAGATGAATCTGATAACGAAGTGGAAGGTGCAAACTTTTGATTCAAGGATAGACATCCATAATATACACTACGAGAACATTCTTAAAGGCTTGTATGCACAATTCGATTTTACTGCCAAAGTACATTACTCTTATAGGGAAAGTATATTACATTTGTATTAAAGGATCATTATTGTTGTTTTATAAGGAACATTCTTAAATGCTTGTATGTACATTACTCTTATAGCCAAAGTACATTACTCTTATAACCAAAGTATATTACATTTGTATTAAAGGATCATTATTGTTGTTCTGCAAGGAATATTCTTAAAGGCTTGTATGTACATTACTCTTATAGCCAAAGTACATTACTCTTATAGCCAAAGTATATTACATTTGTATTAAAGGATCATTATTGTTGTTCTGCAAGGAACATTCTTAAAGGCTTGTATGTACATTACTCTTATAGCCAAAGTACATTACTCTTATAGACAAAGTATATTACATTTGTATTAAAGGTTCATTATTGTTGTTCTGCAGGAACATCATCAACTTGATTGGAATTGTTTTCCAAGAGTACAATAATTTTAAGGCGTTTTGCACAATAAACATTATTGTTGTTCTGCAAGAACATAATAAACTTTATTGAAATTTGTTTCCGGAATATAACACTCTCTTGAATTAAAATTTTTTCAAACTTCAGGCTGTACGACTCGCAGCTTCCTCAATACTCCCTCCGATCCAGACAGATGGTAACACTTACCTAAAATGGATGAACCACACCAATGGTAACATATCATATTTGGCATAAAAAATGCCTAAATTACCCTTACATCCAGTCATCCACTACCTATTTACAACTTTACTATCCATTCACCCACTCACCAACTACTTATTTAATCCACCTAAACTCATGTGGCCCCAATCAAACTTTTCTACTTTACCCCTCACTTTTCCATCGTTTCTTAAATAACCACTTTTTCCCTATGTTACCATTTGTCTGGATCGGAGGGAGTATATGTTACATTACTCACACACATGTCACAAACGAAACTAAAAAAAGTTTTTACAGCTTCAATTCAGCATCTTCCTCGTCTTCATCGTCATATTCTTCCCATGGCAGTGGGTTTGAACGGAAATCCATTGCCTTCTTTAGTACAACATCAAAATATACACTGCCTTCTGTTGAAATCATATATGAAATGTATTTCTTCCGTAGAATCAGTAGGGGAGCATCCTAGCAAAATAAAGAAAACAAGGGGTTAGAACATGTACAAATGTGTACTGAATTATGTATTAAAAATAAGTGTATTACTTCTGAAACTCACATCGCCTTTTTTAAGCCCACAGGTCCAATTTAGATTACCCTTAAATGTCTCCATATGTCTCATAACGTAAACACCACAATCAGTCTTGTTAGTGTTGTTTCTCCACTTCATCTTTGCAAGAATAGGCTGCAGTTTTTAATGCGATCAACTTTTACCTTTGAAACACCGATGTCTTTCAAGTATTCTGCTAGAACATTACGCTGGCAGAGAAGGGGGGCAAGAAAACATTAAGACACTAATAATTATGAGGTACAATATCACAAAAATAAGAAAATTAAGACAGACACAAAATTTTTGGGGAAGGTACACTCTATGTAAAGTCATTGTACATTCACAATAATGAATAAGAACAGTATGTAGTGCTTTTAAGCAAAATAGAGCATAGAATCTTACAAAAGACAATGGTCTATCGTGGAAAAATTCTTCTGGTTTTCCGTCACGATGCACATTATCAATGATGATGAACTTATACATGTTGCTGTCAATGACTAGTAAATGGTAATGCCTTTTATATATAACTAGGAAGAAGAACTGTAGATTTTAAAAGATTTAATTAGGCAACAAGCAAATTAAATATAACATGCAGAAAGAGTGTATATTGTCAATGCTAACCAAATCAATTCTATCCGGGTTAACCGAGAATTGGGTAAACTCTTCTTTCATTATATCCTTAATCACGATAAAATTTTCAACAGTGTCCAGTTCTCCATGAAGCATCATCTGTATGCAAGACAAGTAAAGTTTTTGATGTTAATCAAGGGAAAAAATATTACAAAATTTACTTGTTGAAATAAGTTTATATAAATATTTGACTTACACACACAAATTTGTGGTGAAAAAAAAATCGATAAGGCTACAAGAGTTTCTTCTAGATTCCTTGGCATTCAAAAGTTTTGCCCAACAATCGATCACATCACTCGTTAAATACTTAGATTGTCGTAGCATTTCCATTTCAATACGCCGAAGAGAAATTTCACCCACATGCACAAGAAGTTCCCTGGTTCAGGACTACCAGTGTTAACTCAAAACAGGATACAGAACATTTTAAATTTAAATATTGTACATTAGTATATATATATATATATATATATATATATATATATATATATATATATATATATATATATATATATATATATATATATATATATATACTTGGCTAAATCGGTATGTTTTCCTCTACTATACGACACATAATCAGCAATGCAATTATGAAACTCAGTAAGAGGAGTAATAATGCATGTATCTGTGCTTAGTAAATTACGATTTGCAAGGATGCTCAGAGACTCTGGTTGACTTCTTTCATGTTCATGAACATTTTCATTGTTGATGACTTCGCCCTTGGTAGTGTCACCACCGCAAGCGATTATGCTCATTTGTACTCTTGTCGTTTGTATTACTCACATCTGTCATGCTCTCATTCTTCTCACAAGCATCATAGCCATCTGGTATAATATTCCCTTCTGTACAACCTACCTCCATTGTTCTCTTCTTAACCCTAACAGTCTCATTGTTGTCAGGAACACCAATATCATCGGTACTCTTCTCTTTCTTTCCAACTACCTCCTCTTCTATCTTCTCATCCCCAACAGTCTCATCACCCTCGTAGAATTCTTCATCAGACGAATCCAGTTTCTTTGGGAAGGGCTTCTCTTGATACTGCTTCACATTTGTTAAAACGTCATCACAAACAATGTTGCACTTGGATGAAACCAAAGTGCAAAGATATTTGATTCTCAATATTCGAAGTCCATCCATCTGCAAAAGTTAAAATATCTTGAGGATAGGTAACTTATAAACAAGAATGTGCTTTTAATACTTTAAGAAAAATCATTTAATTAAACCAAAAGTACATTCACAATTATTGGATATAAATTGTTTAGAAACTTACGTTATTTTTTGTCAACCCACAAGTCTAATACTAACACCCCTTGTACGTTTCCATGTGTTTCATTGTGTAAATACCACAGTCAACAACATTTTGATGGTTTCTCCAAGGCATTTTCAATACAACAGGCTCCATTGCTCTTACTCTTTCCTTCAAATCACCAATGTCATTGAAATATTCTGCCAAAGCATTATGCCACATGGAAAAATTAAGATCAAACTGTCTAGAGAGATTGTGCAAAAAATATGACATTGTAAAAGAAAAAATAACCAATGAAAGGCAACTGAACAATTACCATATTCCAAGGTTTGTTTCGATAACGAGTTTTTGGGGTTTCATTATGCTGTTGATTATCAAGAATGACAAACTTGTTCTTCTCCATATTGAATACGAACAGGTAAAAATGCTTGTCGGATATTATTGGGAAAAAAATGTTTTATATAAGAAAAGATTAGAAGATACAACAGACATAAAATTTGTTACGAGAGTAAATTAGCAGCAGAAAACACTTTGTATTGACTATATATATTGTTTGAGCTAACCATATCAACTTTTGTCACATCAATAATCCCAGCATGATTTAACTCATTTCTAAAATGCCTCTTGAATACTTCCAATTGTCTTTCAAATTTGAATTCTTTCCTTTGCCCTTGAAATGCTTGCTGCACACACAGAACATTATATTCTTCTATTAATATACACTTGTATAATATAAAATTATTGTAATATAGAATGAAATAAAATTTTACATACAAATACGCGGGTTGAAGCAAAGAATCGACGTGGTGCTGAAGATTTTCTTTCAAGTTCATTGAAATTCAAGTAAGCTGACCAACAATAAACCACAGCATCTGCTATATACCGAGGTGGTTTTAGAGATGCAAAAAGATATCGGGTACCCACGACATTCTTAAACTCAAAGAGCTTCTCACTGGTTCAGACGTTACACAAAACAAGTCAGTTAATTACACATATGTACATTATCTTTATTAATAATTGACATAATACCCAAACGAAATGTACAGAATGATTAAATAACAAAAACATAATGAGTAGAATAAAATATACCTAGCAAGAACAGTGCCTTTTCCCTTGGTGTGGTAGACGTAGTCAGCAATACAGTGCTGAAACTCAGATGGCTCTGTACATGGGTCAGTGTCTCCTCTTAGTAAATCAAGTTCAGTACTAATATCTAAGCTTGGATTGGGATTGATTGCCTTAGGTTCTTCACTATAATCTTCAGATAACATGCTACATACAAAGGGTATTTATAAGGTTATCCGTATTGGCTTCTTCCTCATTCTCCACGTCACTATCAACATAAAGATGGTTCGAATCATTTCGTACATTCTTGTCATCATCTTTCTTGTTGTCTTCATTCCCATTTTCACACTCCCCTTCTGACACCTCTTTCTTGTTGTCTTCATTCCCATTTTCAACCTTGTTATGTTCATTCACATTGTAAACTAATTCACCTTCTTTTCTCAATGCACAAGGCTTCTGGAGTAGTTGAAATGTATCAATTAAAGAACAATACACTTAAGCACCAAGTTAACATAATATAACAAAAAATATGATCAACATATTTACCTTTTTGTATGTAAAAAACATCGGCCTCTTCAATGACATGCTTTCAACCTGAATACTATTTTTTAAAGTTATGTTTACATTATTCAAAGCTTCAACAACCAAAGGATGATTACTAACATCATTCTCAGCAGCAGGAACAACATCGGAATATCAAAGAACATTAATACCAACAGAACTTTCACTATCAGCGGAGCTGTGCTCATTTGACAAATTGAGTAAACTAAATGCATGATCACAGAGCTTCTGAGCAGTCTTGTTCTCCTTAATTATTAATGCTCCTTTTTCTAACTTAGCCTTAACAGATGATATGTTCTGAGCTAAACTAGTTATACATTTAGCAAGATCAAGAATATACTCCTCCGTGTAGTCCTTTGTTTGATAGACAGATTCGACACCTGTATTGTCAACCACCTCCTCCATTGGTGCTTCCAACTTACTGTAATACCCGCCCTTTTAGGGACCCTTTGACCAGCGTTGACTGACCTTGGGAGCGGGAATAGTTCTTAGAAGTGCGTGCCAAAGCTATCTTGGGTGATGAGTTATATGTGGTACTCGATAGAGTAGAGGCTACTCGATCGAGTAGCGTGATTACTCGATCGAGTAGGGGGTCACTCGATCGAGTATGTGGGGTACTCGATCGAGTATCGGGTTTTCAGCGAGGGTTTTTAATCGCGTTTTGTTAAATCCGCAAATCATTTCCGCATCATTCCTTCAACCCTTTAGTCGCCTCTTTCCCTTCCCTTCACCATAAAACCTCCATGGAAGCCTTTTAAAGGTCCTTGTGCCTTAGGAGAGCATAGCTTGAGTCGGGTAGCGGTCTTTTGCCGGGTTTCTCCTTGTAGGTATGTCGTCGTCATCATCCATATCCTTGTCCTTGCAGTTAGGGTTTGCTTGGTAGTAATAGATATTTGTGGTATGGTTATAGGCTTTGCTTTATTGCTGGATATATCATATGTTGGCATGGATTGGTTGCAGTTGCTTAAAGGTAGGTTCGCCTACTCAGTTTCTGTAGATGGTCTAGTGTATCGGTTGTTGTGGTTGTATTGTGGTTGTTGTGTGTTGTCGTATTCGTATTGACGGTTGTTGATTGATTGTTGTTGATTGTTGTGATTGTTTGTCTCTGGTTCTCGAGATGCGTTCTCGGCTGAGTGGACTCACTTGCGGGAGTGGCCTCACGCCCTAATTTTGCCCTCCGTGGAACCCACCACGGGAGGGGATGTGCACATTAATGGGACAGGGTTATCGCTCGGTATGATGAGCGGGGATTTGGTGGGTACGGCTGCGGTCCCCCACTGGCAGGGCTGGTCCAGTGGACAGTCGGTGACGGAGATTGATTGGAGTGGGTGTGATTGTGTGTGTGCCTGATTGTGTTGTGTTGTATTGCTAAGTGTCATTGGTTTTGCCAGATCTTATCTCAGTATTGACCTTGTGTGGTTGTCTTGTTATTTTATGTGTCTGCCGTGATCCCTTATGGTGAGCAGTCTGTCTTAGCAGGTGTTGATATCGTTGATAGCTGGAGTCCGGGCAAGGATGAGTCTTCACGAGATTTGATAGTTATAGCGAGTAGCCTTTGAGTTGTATCTTTTATATCATCAGTTGGTTTTAAATCACTTTTAATATAACATAATAGTTCTTTTATCGACATTTGATTATTACTGTCCTCGGGTAACCGAGATGGTAACTCCCTTATATGCTAAGGAAGGCCTAGTCAAGGCTCCTTTGGATATGGGGGTGTTACAAAGTGGTATCAGAGCGACGATTTTGGAACCTGTAACAAATGAAAATAATGAATGTAGTGAGTCTAATAAAATGAACCTGGTGTCTGTATAATGGGAGCCCTAGCTGATGCTAGGTTTTGGGTGAGTAGGCGCCCTCATTTCAAAATCTTGGCCCCATGATACTTAAGCCAGTCACAGGGTATGGGAATGTGGAGTCCGTGTGTATATATGTGATGTATATGTTAGTTGTGTCGGAGTTATTTGTGGTTGAGTCTTTGCTAACGTGGAGATGGGGATAGTAGTTGCGATTGGGTGGTGTATAATGAGGAATTGACATGATTAGTGGGCTTATACGATGATTATGAGAAACGTGGCAAGGGTACATTTGATAGAGTGGTGAAAATGTGAAAGTGTATGCTGTGATATGAAGGTGATCATGTTAGTGTTTTCTTCAGGTTGTTAATAACGGTAATCATATATGAGTTATAATATGAGACATAGCAGATAGTAATGCGCAAATGCCTTGTTTATTAGTTGAAACTTTTCGCTGCGTGACGATCGATTTGTGTAGTAAAACTTTGTTTGTGTTGAGTTTGAACGTGATAAGCTTTAAATTGCTATGTAGAGTATACATTATATCTTTATGACATATGAAAGAATGAATTATCGTCAATTATATGTTTCATGTTGATGTGAACATGAGCTTAGTAGTGATGTGGTAAGATAAGTTTAAGCAAGGTATGATGACGTGATTATGCTTATGAATGACTCGGTAGCAGGTAAACCGAGTTGGGTAATTTGTTGTAGCATAGTATGACATAAGCGTTAATTGTTGAGACGATATGGTATGCTTGAGTAATAATGGTAATGCGTGAGTAAGTGTAATGACTAGTGGCGAATTCCGAACTCAGTTTGGAATCGACACGCGATATGGTTTTTGCAGGAATCTTCGATTTATCTCGTATTTCTGACCGAGTACTCAACCTTACTTGACCGAGTGCGAGTGCTTACTAGACCGAGTAGACCTCACTCGATCTCGTTAGGAAGCTATGGCGTCGGGATGTGGAAATTTTCCGCAGATACTCGACGAAATAGCGCCTACTCGATCGAGTTCCCTAGACACTCGATCGAGTAGGCTACAGTACAGAGCCACTTACGGGTTTCTTAAAACCCCTATTCTTTCTATTCTTCTCATTCTTTCTTCTATAATTCGAACCCTAAGCCTAAAATTCCTCTCAAAAGCTTTCCTCATCTTGTGTTGGTGGTGATTCTTGGGGTTGTTTTCCTTGTTTAATTTCGTTCTTTTACTTTTCTACTTAATCAAGGTATGATTTTCTTCCCAATTTACATGATTTATTAATTTGGATATGTTAGAGTAATGATGTAATCTGAAATTTTCGACTCATAGGGGCAAACTATTGCTTTTAATTGTTGTAATATGATTCACATGCTTCCTTTCATGAATGCTTGTGGTTAATTGCTGTAGAAATAGGCTAGAAATTGCCAAATTGGGGCCGAAATTTTCTAGGGTTACCAAAATCAAAATTTATTTTGGGTTGTTTTTACATGTTATATGATGAAATTGGACACTATATGTGGTACACATTATGTTGAAAGTTGAATTTTAGTAATTTTCACCTTAAAAGTTGCCTGAAAACTGTAACACCCCCATACTCCAAGTGCCTTACCAGGACCACTCAGTTATAAGGATGCTACCATCTCGGTTGCCCGAGGCAATGAATATCATAAGACAATAAAGAAACGTACTTTAAAAGTAATTATAGTTTAAGTGATTACATGTTCAAAACCAAAACTGATAAAAGGAAATACAAGTTCTCAAAACTATCTACTTTCAAAATATTATCAAGCGTCAGACACAGCGGAAGACTTCTAAACTGCAACGTGGTGACTCATCCCAGCTATCCCATACGCATCGTCTCATACCTGCTCAATAAGTGCTCACCACCCCCGAATGGATCACCACAGTGTTTAAAACATTTAAACGGGGTCAGTACTAATCACACAATTTATATGATCCAACAACACAACAAACAACATAGCTCAAACAGTCACACACACAATCACACCCACTCCAACCAATCTCCGTCACCGACTGTCCACTGGACCAGCCCTGCCAGTGGGGGACCGCAGCCGTTCCCACCTAAGCCGCGCTCATCATACCGAGTGATAACCCTGTCCCATTAATATGCACTTCCCCTTCCGTGGCGGGTTCCACGAAGGGCGAAACTAGGGCGTGAAGCCACTCCCGCAAGTGACTCCACTCAGCCGAGAACGCATCTTGAGAACCAGAGACAAACAATCAGCAATCACAATACAACATCAACAACCGTCTGAATCAATCAACAATATATAATCACAACCGTCTAAATCAATCAACAATCACTAATTACAGCACAATCACCACACATTATGTAATTAATACTTTGAGTAGGAAACCCTACCGGAATGCAACACAAACATCGACGATCTAGCAATTTGTCTCAAAACTTTTCCTCTACGAACCCTTCTCCTATACACATAATCATACAATTATCACCTAATCAACATAACCCTCCCAAAACCCCGAAATCTACCCAATTAGGGTTTTAAACAAACTCAAAGAAACAGTATAAAATTGGTATGTAGATCTTACCCTTGACGCAAGGAACACTATGATGCAAAGAACAAGATGATCCGACACTCCTAGCCTTGGGGATTTGCCAACAACGCGACGAGAGTGAACTACGTAACTCCTTTTTCTTTTGAAGGGTTTAGAAAGGTTAAAAGTGATTAAATAAACTGACGGAAACCTTTTATATCAAACTCACGTTATTAACAAAACCCGTCAAATCATTCCCCGTAAACCGGCTACTCGATCGAGTGCCCCCTTACTCGATCGAGTATCTACGTTACTCGATCGAGTACCCAACAGGTCAGAAACTATTTTAAAACGCAACACACCCTTACTCGATAGAGTAAGGCCTACTCGATAGAGTGCCCAGAGACTCATAAAACCGTAGTATTACAGTCTTCCCTCCTTAAAAAGAACTTCGTCCCCGAAGTTCAACCCATACATAAAAACAAACATACTAACTCGGTCAAGACGCAACAAAGCTACTAAGAACTCAAAACAAAACCCCAACTTACAAAACATGAAACCATGAACTCTTAACACCAACTCTACCAACTATTCCTACCTCCACACCTCGCTCACGATGTCGTATCAACTACATCATAAACTCTCCCGACACTAACTCCATACATAACCAACTACATAAATATCAAACGGAATGTTACAAAAACTCCGTCTTAAAAGTGCCCCAAATTGAAATTCGTCTTCTATATTTGAAATTTGGTGTTGAATATGAATGTTTAGGTAAGGGATAAACTTCAATATGATAGTAGTGATGTTAATTGATGGTGAATATGTCAAAATTGTTACAGCTGTAAAGACCGTCTGACAAAACTAATTGAATTGTTTGTGTCTAATATTGAAGGTTAAGGATGATATGTTTAAATTTTCTTTCCTATGAGTATATATGAAAGCCTAACATGATGTTAAGTAATTATATGAGATAGCATATTGAGTCAGTAAGTAATATTCGAACTAGTTGAGTTGATAGTGTTATCATGCTAAATTATTCAACTATGGAGATCGTCTGAATTACCATAAACTGAGGTTATATATATCAAATTGCGAACTTGTTGGTGAATTGTGTATCTAGATGAGTATGTAAAGTCCAATTGCATGAAGTATATGCTTTACATGTTTATGCAAGTTACTTAAGTTATATGCTGAAACAGATGCCGAGACTGAACATAGGGACCCGACAAAGCAAAAGGGGCAGGGCTTCACAACCTGAGACTGGGGAGGGGAGTGACCTGTGGTACCCGTGGTACCCGCGGTACTGGAGTACCCTTCGGTTGTGTTTGTAGATTTTAAACAGAAGGAGCGTTTTGTAGCTTTGCAAAAACGCAAAATGAGGCCAACGAGGTGTGTGGATACCACGCTTCTGACTGATTTGGGAATAGAGACGGATGTCCGTCACATAATTGAGACCTTGGGCTTTACGGGTTTGTATCGGCTGAGGAAACACTCCTACCCTTTTCTTACCTTGGAGTTTATGAGCTCCTTTAGTTACGACCCAACTGCCCAAACCGTTGAGTTTCGGTTAATGAACACTAGTTTCTTGCTTACTATGGACCTTTTCGCTTCTCACCTTGGGTTGGCCAAGCCTCCCAAGGATTCTATCACTGATATTCCTGCTGAGTGCGGTGTCTGCCGCCTAATGCCTTGTCTGACCGGAAAGCCAGCTCCCACCTCAAGCAACATGCTGATTAATAATGTTCAGCATGTTACATTGAGGATATTTCTTCGTTCTCTTTCGAACCTCCTTTATGATAGACCGGATATCAGTAAACTGAACAGCCATGAGGTGTTGCTTTTGATGTCTTACTTGAACCTGGAGCGAGCCAGGAAGGTGGTCTTCAATGCTCCTGCCATCGTCTGCGCTAGCCTTGCTTTGATGGGTACTGGCACTTCCCGGTACCTGA
This sequence comes from Silene latifolia, assembly GCF_048544455.1. NCBI lineage: Eukaryota > Viridiplantae > Streptophyta > Magnoliopsida > Caryophyllales > Caryophyllaceae > Silene > Silene latifolia. The sequence goes on from NC_133538.1 coordinate 28,577,553, forward strand.
GTTGTGGCGCCATCGCAACTCGGTTAGCTGAAAAGCTAACCTCCTTTGAGGCTTCTTCGGAGTACGTGCCTCTGGCTACACCGGTGCCTATGATGGACCGTGACTACTATCTCGAACTGAAATGGTTGAGAACTTTGGCCGACGGTAGCCTAGCCTGGAGAGTGTGGGGGATGAGTTGGATGGGGATCCCGGCTCCTGAGCACCTTCCACCGACCGAGCCGTTAGAGCCGGTGGTGACAGCTGTTGACTCCGACGAGGAGGAGGAGGAGGATGATGACGTGCCCCGCCAGTTGCAGACCTACCTCATTGATGACATGATTCTCGAGGTGATGCCCGAGCCGAGGAAGGGGGAGAACGCGACGGTAGCGGAGGAGAGGCCTAGGTTGGGGAGAGGACCCCGTTGAGTGAGAGAGAGGACCGCTGAGACTAGACCACGGCCGGTAGCACCACCACAGCAGCACCCTTTTCCGTGCTACCCCTACCTTGACACCCCGGAGATGCGATCGAGTTACTTGGCAGAGAGAGTTTCATCTACTTTGACACTCAGGAATATGCACGAGATGGCGTACAGTCAGGGGATTGGGACAGAGGGACCGCATCCGGTATGGTGGAGTGGAGTTGGGCACTATAGTGGGGTTTTCCACTCTTACGGGGTGGATCAGTCAGCTTGGGGGACGCCTCAGTCCTTTGCCTATGGTGGCTTGACCCCATGGTACGTAGGTCCGGGAGCTGGAGCGGGAGTTGATGCAGGCATCAGGTCATCGGGAGCGGGCACCTCGGGAGGCGATGGTGGTGGTGATGAGGTGATGGAGGAGGAGGAGCAGCAGCAGCAGCATGAGTGATATTCCTATTTCTTTATCCTTGTTGTGATCGGTTGATGGTAGTCGTCGTTAGTTATGGTAGTTGTTGGTTGTCAGAACTTTTATTTTCGGATTTGTATGCTTGGCCATAAGGCCGGATTTCCTAGTATGACTTTGTTGCAGGATTTTGGGGGTCGGGAAGTCATCCCGACTCATTTAATTCGACGATTATGTATATACATGTGGATTATGACAGGTTTTCCAAGGTGTTTGACCTGTAGGTACTCGACGGAGTACCTCACACTCGGTCGAGTAGCTACAGGTATGACATAATTGAGGCATTCTGATCTCAGGGCTACTCGATCGAGTAGCCAAGACACTCGATCAAGTAGTGTGGCACTCGATCGAGTACCTCTACATACTCGATCGAGTAGCACTGTTACAGGAACTTTTCGAAAATTAAAATTGTTTAATTGTTATATAATTGCATGTTTAATGTTTAACATGGTTATTAGTGGGTAGTAACATGTTAGAACCGTACATTTCAATTGTTGGAGGTCGTGCTTGGTTTTAAAGGCGTATTTGCAACGAATAGTGAAGTTGTAATTATTCTAATTGCATTCATTTTACATCCGTTTTGTCTACAAGTAGTATTTCACCGGATTCTATATACATACAAATACAAATGATATACTTATACATGCTTGGCGGTGACTAATTGTTTAAATACGGTTGTATACATCTTTATGATTGACTAGTTGTACGAGTAATATGACTAATGTCAACAATAAATAATATGGTTTTAATTTATGTTACGATGCAAGTAATAAGTAACATGTGTGGTATATTGGTGGTGAACTTCGGAAGACGAAGTTCCTTTTTAGAGGGGAAGAGTAATGTCGCAAAATAAAAAGGCTGATTTTGAGATTATGTTGTTGTTTGATTAAAATGTTTTGTTGTTTATTTACAAAGTTTTCTTTTACCTTGGTCACTTTGATTGTATGAAGTTGTAATTAATTACTTTAGTTCGCCGAGTAATTCATACGTTGAAGTGAAAATTGATAGTATGTTTAAAAGATGGTCATAGAGAGATAGTTGTGGTACAATGTGTCGTAGTAGAATTGCGTTGTTGAGGAACATGGTGGTATAGTCGTGCGGCATGAAGTTGATATGAGATATGTTTCGTGTTGATAGTTGTTACTAATGGGTGGGGTAATCTCATATATGATGGGTGATCGTTTTTGTGCTGGTTCGTATTGCGAGGTTGATGTTTTATATATGATAGTTTGTAAGAGTTGATATATACATATAGAGTGACAGTTGATGATGATGACATAAGGGAATGGTATTTCGGGGGAATGGTGACCTGTATCGAAGAGTAGCGATGTCGTGGTGTTCCCGTGTCTTGTGCTTTGAGTTAGGTGAGTAGAACTTCGGGGACGAAGTTCTTTTAAGGGGGGAAGACTGTAATACCCGCCCTTTTAGGGACCCTTTGACCAGCGTTGACTGACCTTGGGAGCGGGAATAGTTCTTAGAAGTGCGTGCCAAAGCTATCTTGGGTTACGAGTTATGTGTGGTACTCGATAGAGTAGAGGATACTCGATCGAGTAGCGTGGTTACTCGATCGAGTAGGGGGTCACTCGATCGAGTATGTGGGGTACTCGATCGAGTATCGGGTTTTCAGCGAGGGTTTTTAATCGCGTTTTGTTAAATCCGTAAATCATTTCCGCATTATTCCTTAAACCCATTAGTCGCCTTTTTCCCTTCCCTTCACCATAAAACCTCCATGGAAGCCTTTTGAAGGTCCTTGTGCCTTAGGAGAGCATAGCTTGAGTCGGGTAGCGGTCTTTTGCCGGGTTTCTCCTTGTAGGTATGTCGTCGTCATCATCCATATCCTTGTCCTTGCAGTTAGGGTTTGCTTGGTAGTAATAGATGTTTGTCTTGTGGTTATAGGCTATGCTTGATTGCTGGATATGTCATATGTTGGCATGGATTGGTTGCAGTTGCTTAAAGGTAGGTTCGTCTACTCAGTTTTTGAAGATGGTCTAGTGTGTCGGTTGTTGTGGTTGTATTGTGGTTGTTGTGTGTTGTCGTATTCGTATTGACGGTTGTTGATTGATTGTTGTTGATGGTTGTGATTGTTTGTCTCTGGTTCTCCAGATGCGTTCTCGGCTGAGTGGAGTCACTTGCGGGAGTGGCTTCACGCCCTAGTTTCGCCCTCCGTGGAACCCGCCACGGGAGGGGATGTGCACATTAATGGGACAGGATTATCGCTCGGTATGATGAGCGGAGATTTGGTGGGTACGGCTGCGGTCCCCCACTGGCAGGGCTGGTCCAGTGGACAGTCGGTGATGGAGATTGATTGGAGTGGGTGTGATTGTGTGTGTGCCTGATCGTGTTGTGTTGTATTGCTAAGTGTCATTGGTTTTGCCAGATCTTATCTCAGTACTGACCTTGTGTGGTTGTCTTGTTGTTTTATGTGTCTGGCGTGATCCCTTATGGTGAGCAGTCTGTCTTAGCAGGTGTTGATATCGTTGATAGCTGGAGTCCGGGCAGGGATGAGTCTTCACGAGATTTGATAGTTATAGCGAGTAGCCTTTGAGTTTTATCTTTTATATCATCAGTTGGTTTTAAATCACTTGTAATATAACATAATAGTTCTTTTATCGACATTTGATTATTACTTTCCTCGGGTAACCGAGATGGTAATGCCCTTATATGCTAAGGAAGGCCTAGTCAAGGCTCCTCTGGATATGGGGGTGTTAAACTTACCATTTCCAAACATACCGCTTTTCATCTCATCGTTCTCTGTCGATGATAACAAACTACTAGTCCAACCTACCAACGTATAATAATCTCTTTCAACTTTTCGTTCCACATGAACAACGCGATCAACATAGATGAGCTGCAAAAAAAAAAAAAAAAAAAAAAAAAAATTAATTACAAGAGAATGAAAACGTAGCTTGCAATGTTAAATTAATTTATGAACTTCAAATATATTTTTTGGGACTTTTTACCTCCAAAAACAACAGTGGGCCGCCGAAGTGAGTCTCCTTTTCCACCCACTGAATCTTGCTTTCTTGCAAACTCTTTAACAAAAGGAACACCAATTGTAATCTTTGATTTCATCAACATTCATCAACGATTTCAAAACATGATGATTAACCAAAGGCTTTTGGGTGTTTCTCATTACCAAAGAAACAGCAAACACAACAAAGTTAACCTTGAATTCATCACCACCATGATCATGATTTATCAACCAATTCTCAAGCGTTTTGAGTGGAACTTGTCCATCTTTTATACCAAATTGTTGTTTCCATTTGCCATAAAACTCTTGAAACTCTTCTGATTCAGTATGAGTTTTGGATAATTCAACTGTTTTAGGGCCTCTTGGAAATCCAAATGTTGATCTTACATCAGAAACCTTCAAGTACAACTTCTCACCATCAAGAAGATCGATACAGTTTTGGTATGGGTTATACTGCTTAATTAACCAGTACCCTAGCTTTAAAGGAATGGAACGAACTCTTAACCAAAACAGCCCATTAAATCCAATCTCTTCTAGCGCGGACCACTGTTCGTATGACAAACGTTCAACTACCTCAACTACTCCTGTAGGAGACATTCTCGTATATGCACTTTTAGACGAAGAGAAATCAAACTTCTGCTTACACTTGGAACCCAATACCATCTTATTACTTACTTTACCCTTTTGAGGACTTTCTTTCTTTGCAGTAACAATTTGTTTATTAACAGAAAACAATTTGTTTCTTAACTGCAAGATCATCGTCACTTTCTTCATTTATCTTCTTTTCGAAAGATTGTATAGACGTAGATTTACTGTTAATAGTAGCTGATTTACGCTTTCTTGTAAATGGAGCACACTCATTTTTACCATCAGTGGAACTTTCAGTTGGTTGAAAAATAAAGTAACTTTTCTCCGCTTTTCAGATTTTTTATCTTCCTGCTCCATAGTCTGTAATAATAAAATGAAATTACAAAACAAGTAGAGATAATCAGCAGTTATCTAATTTTAGGAAATGTACATTAATCACAAATATAATGTTCTTTTAGATGATTCAGAACAATTTCTATATTAATAACAAACGGCACATTAATTTAAGCTGAATGTACATTATATTATTACCTTCAATTAAAAACCCAAAATTTCACAAGTAGAGATAATCAGCAGTTACCTAATTTTAAGAAATGTACATTAATAACAAATATAATGTTCTTTACATATTTCAGAACAGTTCCTATATTAAAAACAAACGGCACATTATTTTAAGCTGAATGTATTATATTATTACGTTCGATTGAAAATACAAAATTGACAAGTAGAAATAATCACCAGTTACCTAATTTTAGTAAATGTACATTAGTCACAAAGATAATGTACTTTTAGATGATTCAGAACAATTTCTATATTAAAAACAATACGCACATTAATTTAAAGCTGTATGAACAATATATATTATTTCCTTCAATTAAAAATTCAAAATTAACAGAAACTAGAAAGTAAATGTTAAAAGAATACTTCAGAGATATAAAATTGGGGAAGAACAATGCGAATGTGTTTCTAAAGGTAGAAAAAATAATTCATACACATTACTCCGAATTAATATTTAGTAGTAAAGCAGTATAAATATCTGAAATCAAAACATCAAAATTATACTGCTATTGAACAATTAAGTGATCCAAATTAAACATTATATTAGCGTTATGATAGAGAAGAAATGAAATTGAAAAGAAAATACCTTAGTATAACGGAGGAAATTGGGCGTAACTTCAAAATTATACTGCTATTGAACAATTCTCCTATGACAACGTCTATACTGGTAATGTAAAACGACTGAGCTAAAAACTGGTTACTACTTTTATTTTTTTATTCCGTTTCTTTTTTCTTGTAGGTAGTTAATTACTATTGTAATGTAACTATTAAAAAATAAGGGAAATGATAAATACATTTAATACCCTAAAATAGTTAGTTAGTAACCTTGAAGCTTGGCCACTGCAGTCCCCGAAAGGGGTGGCTTACATGGTCCATGTGTTGGTGCGAGAATGCATGGACCAGGGGGAGATTCAACCCCCTTGTCAACATTAAAAAAAAAAAGACACCTGGCGACCGAGTAAACCCTTTTTTTTTTTTGTAGGAAGGGGGGGGGGGGGGGGTAATACTAAAATGGGACGGGATAGAGTTTAGAGTTGGATTAAGCGGATCCTTGCTTCTCATTTGAAGGCGGCAAGACAAAAAGACACCCTAGAGGGGCCGACTGAACCCTTTTTGGGGGGACCGGGTATCCTAAAACGGGACGGGAAAGGGTTTAGGGTTTGATTAGGCAGACCGCTACCGCGGATCTGCCTAATCAAACACTAAACCCTTTCCCTTGCTTCTCATTTGAAGGCGGCAAGGCAAAAAGACACCATAGAAGGGCCGAGTGAACCCTTTTTTTGGGGGCCGGGTATCCTAAAACGGGACGGGAAAGGGTTTTGGGTTTAATTAGGAGGACCGCTACCGCGGATCCCCCTAATCAAACCCTAAACCATTTCCCTTGCTTCTCATTCGAAGGCGGCAAGACAAAAAGACACCCTAGAGGGGCCGAGTGAACCCTTTTTGGGGGGACCGGGTATCCTAAAACGGGACGGGAAAGTGTTTAGGGTTTGATTAGGCGGACCGCTACCGCGGATCCCCCTAATCAATTCCTAAACCCTTTCCCTTGCTTCTCATTTGAAGGCGGAAAGACAAAAAGACACCCTACAGGGGCCGAGCGAACCCTTTTTTGGGGGGCCGGGTATCCTAAAACGGGACGGGAAAGGGTTTAGGGTTTGATTAGGCGGACCGCTACCGCGGATCCCCCTAATCAAACCCTAAACCCTTTCCCTTTCTTCTCATTCGAAGGCGGCAAGACAAAAAGACACCCTAGAGGGGTCGAGTGAACCCTTTTTGGGGGGACCGGGTATCCTAAAACGGGACGGGAAAGGGTTTAGGGTTTGATTAGGCGGACCGCTACCACGGATCCCCCTAATCAAACCCTAAACCCTTTCCCTTGCTTCTCATTTGAAGGCGGAAAGACAAAAAGACACCCTAGAAGGGCCGAGTGAACCCTTTTTTGGGGGGCCGGGTATCCTAAAACGGGACGGGAAAGGGTTTAGGGTTTGATTAGGTGGACCGCTACCGCGGATCCCCCTAATCAAACCCTAAACCCTTTCCCTTGCTTCTCATTCGAATTCGGCGAGACAAAAAGACTCCCTAGAGGGGCCGAGTGAACCCTTTTTGGGGGGACCGGGTATCCTAAAACGTGACGGGAAAGGGTTTAGGGTTTGATTAGGCGGACCGCCACCGCAGATCCCCCTAGTCAAACCCTAAACTCTTTCCCTTCCTTCTCATTCGAAGGCGGCAAAACAAAAAGACACCCTTGAGGGGCCGACTGAACCCTTTTTGGGGGGACCGAGTATCCTAAAATGGGACGGGAAAGGGTTTAAGGCTTGATTAGGCGGACCGCTACCGCGGATCCCCCTAATCAAACCCTAAACCCTTTGCCTTACTTCTCATTCGAAGGCGGCAAGACAACAAGACAACCTAGAGGGGCCGAGTGAACCCCTTTTTGGGGGACCGGGTATCCTAAAATGGGACGGGAAAGGGTTTAGGGTTTGATTAGGTGGACCGCTACCGCGGATCCCCCTAATCAGACCCTAAACCCTTTCCCTTGCATCTCATTCGAATTCGGCGAGACAAAAAGACTCCCTAGAGGGGCCGAGTGTGTGGGGTAATATCCGTATAAGACCCTCTAAATTTAGGACTATAACGTAAATTTAACATGCGAATATCGTCATAAAACATAAAAACAATAGAGAAACGATAAGGAATAAGAATCAACCTCGGGTCCTTTGATGCACGGCGTAAAGAACAGAAATCAACAGAGATTTCCTCCTAATTGTAGCACCCAAGACTTGTCCGAGATATGCCCTTGGCTAGATGGTGTTCTCCGATTGCCTTGCAATATTGGGAGAACTGATGTGAGGTTTTCTCGAGATGTGAGATCTAAGTTTCGGAGAAAATGTCTCCAAAACCCTAGTTTTTCTGTAAATGAAAATTGCTAGGTCAATAAGGAGAGGGAGCCTCTCCTTTTGTTGCCTCGGTCCGCGGGTCAAGAGAGGAGGGAGTGGGCTTTCCACTTTCTCCTCATTTAACTTGTGATCCGATGATCCGACCCGTCTCGCTAAAATGTATATGACGCGGTTTATATTATAAATCGTCATCGGTTATCGGCTATTAAAACATCAACTAATAACACGGGTTAGTTGAAGTATTAATACGTGTCCGACAAAGACGATATTGTATAATTTATTCAATATACATTAATTAAATATAAATCGCTTATATTTAATTTTACGAATTAACTGGTTAATTCGCCTTAGCCCATGATATTTAATCCGTATTAAATATAATATCTCAACATCACATATTTGACTAATTACTAGTCAAATAACTCGGACTAACGGTTAGTCGATTTGGCATCTACATGACCGTATTTTCATACCGTCACATCTCTCAAACGTATCCTATAGGTGTGACTTTTAGGGACCAGTTGATCACCGCCATCCGTATGACAATAACGTCAAACTTATCTAGCAAGCCAACCGTTATTGATAAACGTGGATCAACTGATAATAATACCAAAAGTATGCCCTTTGATCCTTTTAGAGGTTTATAAGTCCTTGCACTAACTGTTAAGAACACCAACCCCAACAGAGTGAACCCTTTTTGGGGGGACCGGGTATCCTAAAACGGGACGGGAAAGGGTTTAGGGTTTGATTAGGCGGACCGCTACCGCGGATCCCCCTAGTCAAACCCTAAACTCTTTCCCTTTCTTCTCATTCGAAGGCGGCAAAACAAAAAGACACCCTTGAGGGGCCGAGTGAACCCTTTTTGGGGGGCCGAGTATCCTAAAACGGGACGGGAAAGGGTTTAAGGTTTGATTAGGCGGACCGCTACCGCGGATCCCCCTAATCAAACCCTAAACCCTTTCCCTTACTTCTCATTCGAAGGCGGCAAGACAACAAGACAGCCTAGAGGGGCCGAGTGAACCCTTTTTTGGGGGACCGGGTATCCTAAAATGGGACGGGAAAGGGTTTAGGGTTTGATTAGGTGGACCGCTACCGCGGATCCCCCAAATCAAACCCTAAAACCTTTCCCTTGCTTCTCATTCGAAGGCGGCAAGACAAAAAGACATCCTAGAGGGGCCGAGTGAACCCTTTTTTTTTGGGGGGGGGGGACCGGGTATCCTAAAACGGGACGGGAAAGGGTTTAGGGTTTGATTAGGCGGACCGCCACCGCGGATCCCCTTAATCAAACCCTAAACCCTTTCTCTTGCTTCTCATTCGAAGGCGGCAAGACAAAAAGACACCCTAGAGGGGCCGAGTGAACCCTTTTTTGGGGGGCCGGGTATCCTAAAATGGGACGGGAAAGGGTTTAAGGCTTGATTAGGCGGACCGCTACCGCGGATCCCCCTAATCAAACCCTAAACCCTTTGCCTTACTTCTCATTCGAAGGCGGCAAGACAACAAGACAGCCTAGAGGGGCCGAGTGAACCCCTTTTTGGGGGACCGGGTATCCTAAAATGGGACGGGAAAGGGTTTAGGGTTTGATTAGGTGGACCGCTACCGCGGATCCCCCTAATCAGACCCTAAACCCTTTCCCTTGCATCTCATTCGAATTCGGCGAGACAAAAAGACTCCCTAGAGGGGCCGAGTGTGTGGGGTAATATCCGTATAAGACCCTCTAAATTTAGGACTATAACGTAAATTTAACATGCGAATATCGTCATAAAACATAAAAACAATAGAGAAACGATAAGGAATAAGAATCAACCTCGGGTCCTTTGATGCACGGCGTAAAGAACAGAAATCAACAGAGATTTCCTCCTAATTGTAGCACCCAAGACTTGTCCGAGATATGCCCTTGGCTAGATGGTGTTCTCCGATTGCCTTGCAATATTGGGAGAACTGATGTGAGGTTTTCTCGAGATGTGAGATCTAAGTTTCAGAGAGAAAATGTCTCCAAAACCCTAGTTTTTCTGTAAATGAAAATTGCTAGGTCAATAAGGAGAGGGAGCCTCTCCTTTTGTTGCCTCGGTCCGCGGGTCAAGAGAGGAGGGAGTGGGCTTTCCACTTTCTCCTCATTTAACTTGTGATCCGATGATCCGACCCGTCTCGCTAAAATGTATATGACGCGGTTTATATTATAAATCGTCATCGGTTATCGGCTATTAAAACATCAACTAATAACACGGGTTAGTTGAAGTATTAATACGTGTCCGACAAAGACGATATTGTATAATTTATTCAATATACATTAATTAAATATAAATCGCTTATATTTAATTTTACGAATTAACTGGTTAATTCGCCTTAGCCCATGATATTTAATCCGTATTAAATATAATATCTCAACATCACATATTTGACTAATTACTAGTCAAATAACTCGGACTAACTGGTTAGTCAGATTTGGCATCTACATGACTGTATTTTCATACCGTCACATCTCTCGAACGTATCCTATAGGTGTGACTTTTAGGGACCAGTTGATCACCGCCATCCGTATGACAATAACGTCAAACTTATCTAGCAAGCCAACCGTTATTGATAAACGTGGATCAACCGATAATAATACCAAAAGTATGCCCTTTGATCCTTTTAGAGGTTTATAAGTCCTTGCACTAATCATTAAGGACACCAACCCCAACAAGCTCCCACTTGTCCGTACAAGTGTATGTGCAATGACGTTATCCGCACTAACTGGAGGACACAAGCTCCAACAAACTCCCACTTGTCCGAACAAGTGTATGTGCGATAACCGGTTCTCATATTCATTTAAAATTTCTCCCACTCAATGTAAAACAATTTGCAGATCTGGATCCACAAAGGTCGTATTTTACAATCGATCTGTATCTAGAGTGGTTTCCCGACTAGAGAGTAACTTAACGATAAAACGAATCCGTATTATCCGAGCATGGCCATGCATTTCGATTCTGACTCCTCGAGTGGCCCTGAGAAATATCGAGTACCCGATAAAGGCTGAATATTTCCTTCAACTCGACTCCTTCCGATCTAAGCACAGCATGAAATGACCCAGAAAAAATCTACTTGGCCCCTTGTTACGGATGACCGTGAGAAAGAAACCAAAGTCACCCAAAATCTGCCGTAGTCTCAAGAGACAGTCGATAGTCAAAAGAATCGACTCTTAGGATCACCATGGAGGTCCTATCCACGACCGGGCACCGAATGTTATAAAACATTTAGGACTCCACGTCGATGTCACAAGTGTGTCCTACGAAATATCCGTATAAATCGCCTCTGTGATTGGTCAGTCAACCGGTTGACTTATGGCTCGTTGAACCCACCATCAACCAACGTCACAAAATAATTGCCGAGTTATCAGCTCATGTGGGCAATTAAGGACTGAAAAGATATAATGTTCGTTCGATTTCACTTTATGGTGTTCAAAATTTGTCGTACAAATCCACATGACAAACAAAATATATATATAAAATATCAAAACGATGATGTCGTATAGAGTACAAGAGAGAATGAATCCGATCCATAAAAGAGTACTACAACTTAGGAACACGTTTAATTCCCATGGAATTAACGTGCCCTTCATGCTTATCTTGTCGTAATGCTTTAGTGAGAGGATCTGCTATGTTATCATCTGTAGCAATCTTTTCTATCACTACTTCCTTTTGCTCCACGTAATTCCGGATTAGATGAGCTTTCCGTTGTACATGTCTAGACTTGTTGCTAGACTTTGGCTCCTTAGCTTGGAAGATGGCACCACTATTGTCGCAATAGATGGTGATCGGGTCATTCGAACCGGGCACTACGAGAGCCCATGTAAGAATTGACGCATCCATATCGCTTCCTTTGTAGCTTCGGACGCGGCATAGTACTCGGACTCGGTCGTAGAATCTGCTGTAACAGTTTGTTTGAACTCTTCCAAATGATCATTGCGCGCCATTAAGAGTAAAAACGAATCCAGACTGAGATTTCGAGTCATCTCGATCCGTTTGGAAGCTAGCATCTGCGTAACTGGTTGCGCATAGCTTTTGATCGCCTCCATAAGTCAATGCCCAATCTTTAGTCCTCCGTAGGTACTTAAGAATGTTCTTGACACCAGCCAATGTGGTTCACCGGATCTTTGTTGGAATCGACTTGTCATACTCAATGCATATGCCACGTCCGGACGTGTGCATATCATGGCATACATGATTGATCCTATAGCCGAAGCATAAGGAATCCGTGTCATGCGCTCTTTCTCTTCCGGTGTCTCTGTGCCGAGACTTGCTCAAATGCACCCCTGGAGCCATGGGAAGGAACCCCTTCTTGGAGTTAGTCATGCTTTGAATCTCTCTAGGACTTTGTCTATGTAAGACTCTGATCGAGAGATAGCATCCGTCGTGATCTATCTCGATAGATACGGATGCCTAGAATTCTTTGTGCCTCTCCCAGATCTTTCATCTGGAAATGGTTTTTCAACCATACTTTCACCGAAGTTAAGAGAGGTATGTCATTCCCAATCAGGAGTATGTCGTCAACATACAATATTAGGAAGACAATCTTGCTCCCACTCGACTTGATATATAGACATGGTTCCTCGACCGATCGAGTAAATCCATTGTCTTTTATCACTTGGTCGAAGCGATGATTCCAACTCCTTGATGCTTGCTTAAGTCCATAAATGGAACGCTTAAGCTTGCACACTTTCTTAGGATGTACTGGATCGATGAAACCTTCGGGTTGTACCATGTACAACTCTTCCTCCAAAAAGCCGTTTAAGAAGGCGGTTTTCACGTCCATTTGCCAAATTTCATAGTCATGAAAGGCGGCAATCGCTAAGATAATCCGAATGGAACGCAGCATGACTACGGGTGCAAAGATCTCATCGTAGTGCAAACCTGGCACTTGGGTGAAGCCTTTAGCAACTAGTCGTGCTTTGTAGATATCTTGTTGACCTTCCAACGAATGCTTTATCTTGTAAAGCCATTTGCATTGAAGGGGACGAACCTTAGCAGGTAAGTCAACGAGATCCCACACGTTGTTCTCATACATGGAGTCCATCTCGGATTGCATGGCCTCAAGCCATAGCTTTGAGTCAGAACTAGTCATGGCACCTTTATAGGTTGCGGGTTCACTACTTGTTAAGAGTAGAACGTCATCTATGTCATGTTCCTCGACCATACCAATGTATCATCGGAGGAATAGAGACTCTTCCCGACCTCCTAGGTTCCTCAGGAATATTCACCGCAGCCGGGATTGAAGGAACAGGTTCCTCCAATGGTTGCTCGGTGTTTGGTTCTGGAATCTCCGACAGGTCGAAGGTTCTATCACTCTTTGCATTCTCAAGAAATTCCTTCTCTAAGAATGTCGCACTAGCCGCAACAAAAACACGTTGTTCGGTTGGCGAATAGAAGTAATGACCAAGTGTTCCTTTAGGATAACCTATAAAGTATGTCTTGACCGATCGCGGGCCGAGCTTATCCTCGTGTCTCCACTTGACATAAGCCTCGCAGCCCCAAACCCGTATAAAGGACAAGTTAGGGACCGTTCCCTTCCATAGTTCATATGGTGTCTTGTCTACAGCTTTAGACGGACTTCGGTTAAGTATTAGAGCGGCTGACAAAAGAGCATAACCCCATAATGAATCAGGTAAAATCGTGTGACTCATCATGGATCGAACCATATCAAGTAGTGTTCGATTTCTCCGTTCGGACACACCATTCAACTGAGGTGTTCCAGGTGGAGTTAACTGTAGGGCAATCCCACAGTCTTTGAGGTGTTGATCAAACTCGTGAGAAAGATACTCGCCACCACGATCCGAACGCAGTGTTTTAATCTTTCTACCTAATAGGTTCTGTACCCTATTCTGGTATTCCTTGAATTTCTCAAAGGATTCACTTTTGTGCTTCATTAAGTAGACATAGCCATATCTACTTAAGTCGTCCGTGAAAGTGATGAAATACCTATAGCCTTCTCGTGCGGTGATTGACATAGGGCCACATACATCCGTGTGTATGAGTCCTAATAGGTTAGCAGCGCGCATTCCAACACCTTTGAAGGAAATACGAGTCATCTTACCGATGAGACATGATTCACACGTGCCAAATGATTGAAAATCAAAGGCCGAGATGGCTCCATGTTTGATGAGCTGTTTTACGCGTTTCTCATTAATGTGTCCCATACGGCAGTGCCATAGATACGTTTGATCTTTGTCACCAACCTTTAACTTTTTATTCGTTACGTGTAATATTTCGGTGGTCTGATCTAAAACATAAATTCCATTCATGGAGACTGCCTTGCCATAAATCATATTGTGTAAAGAGAAAATGCAAGTATTATTCTCAATTACAAATGAAAAACCAAGTTTGTCAAGTGCAGAAACTGAAATAATGTTTTTCGAAAGACTGGGTACATAATAGCAATCATATAATGATAACTCAAATCCGCTAGGAAGCTGGATCACATATGTTCCCCTCGAGACGGCAGCCACTCTTGCTCCATTCCCGACACGCAGGTCAACCTCACCCTTTACGAGAGGCTTGAGATTTCGGAGGCCCTGCACATGATTACACAGATGAGAACCACAACCAGTATCAAGTACCCAAGTTCCGTAACTTGCGTGGTTAATCTCAATCATATGAATAAAAGTAGAAGGAGAAGACATACCAACAGTTTAACGCGACCGCTTTTATGTCCTCATGATAAACAGGACATGTACGCCTCAATGCCCGTCTTGTGGCAATGATGGCATTCCATGTTTTCATTCTTGCTCTTTGTCGTGCCTGATGAGGTGCTCGACTCACCAGGCCCACTCTTACCTCGAACCCGACTTCTTGAACTTCGCCTTACCTCTTGCTAGGTTTGCCCGAGCTTTGCCCTTACCCTTTCCCTTGTTTGTCACAACGAGAACATCCTGTTTCATGCTCCCACTGAACTTCATGTCCTTCTCGGTGCATACGAGGAGGGAGTGCGGTTCATGGGGAGTTTTCTTCAAATCATTCATATAGTAATTCGCTCTAAATTGCGAATAACCATCGTGGAGTGAGTGAAGAATGCGGTCGATTACAATGTTCTCGCTGATCTTACAATCAAAGGTCTCCGACTTCTCGACATTCTCAATCATGCCGAGAATGTGTGGGCTAACCGGTTGGCCCTTCTGGAGTCTCGCATCAAAGAAGCGAGTGGTATGCTCATAAGTCACGATTCTCGGTGCTTTCGAGAATTCCTTAGTGAGCGTGGTGAAAATCTTGTTTGCACCATGGGCTATGAAGCGTTTCTGCAAATTGGGTTCCATTGCAAAAATGAGTACGTTTTTAATCGCACCCGCTTCCATACGAAAATCATTAAACTTGGTGATTTCAAAGAAATCTAGCCGTGGGACCTGGGTTTGCCGGGATGGGCTCCAAGAGATATTTGAGCTTCCCATCGCGGCGGCGGCATTCCGTAATGCCGCCTCCCAGTCCGCGAAGTTTGATCCATCATTCTTCGATCCGAGTGGACTGATTCATCCGATTCATGAAGATCCGGCCGGACTCACGGTCCAATGTGGCACTTGGCATTGGGTTATCGGAGAACCAGCCATTTGTTATTTGCAGTTTTAAAAAAAACGTGATCTACACTGAAAAAGGAAGAAAAACAAAACGAAATAAGCAACTCATCGAGGTGATTTAAGTCTATTTTAAAATTCATTTTAAACATGTAGACTCTCGCACTTGCATAATTGATCTCCCTCAAGAATGATACAAGTGATCCCAAGACTCAATTTCTGTAAATTGATAAGCCAACTGTTTAGCTAATTCTTCCGGAAGAACTCTTGGTCGATAGATTTCCGTAAATCCTATCTATAGTCCACCACAGTCACAGGATCGTACGAGTGACCATAGTGTTGAGATAAAATAGGTCAATCGGTTCCAACTTACCCGACGTAGAAGGGGTCATATTATGCCTACCGACGAAGAAGGGACTCATTGGAGTTTGACCTATAAAGACCGTTCTCAATTTTTGTTTATACGAGGAAGATCCCATCAACTAAATTATAATTCATATTAAGTGAACGAATAACTAGCGTCTGCGTGAATGAATTAATTTGGGTGATGGCTTATAAAAATCGTGTGACATACGAATGTCAAAGAAAACTAACTCGTGACCTCTATATGTGTCAGTTTTCATGCAATTATTAGGTGGTTTGGTTTTTAGGCGGAATATGATGCATATAATCGTTACGGAAAAATAAATAATTGAATGCAATACGTAAATAAAAATTCCTAGTGTGGCCTATCCTAGTAAAACAAAACATAAAACAACTTTGGAATCCACCGTTGGACCCGAGAAGCTTGTCTTGATGTTCCATCTTGATCCAAGTAGCGGGAGTGAGCATCCGGTCTCCATCTTTGGTCTTCTCAAAAATTACAATTAAAATTACAAAATATAAACCTATTTACATTCTAATTAAAACTGTAATTACAAGTGAAAAATCCAAAACGGAGATACGAGATCTCAAAATACAACCAAGACCGTGTTCCATCATTACGGTAACACGTTCTACTAAGGCCACACTAAGTTACAACCGTTTGCAAAAAAAAATAAATACGTAATATATAGCATTCACGGCATTCATAATTAACGATAAATAAAAATGCATCAACTAAAAACAAATTCATTCGTGACATAATTCCGTAATTATGTTAAATTTATCCAAACCACCTTTTAATGATTAAAATTCATGTGATAAAACCGCTTCTATCATTTAATTTTAATCCATTACAATCCGTTACTTTAAATACGCTTTAAAATAACTTAATGGTACGTGTGTGAACCGTTTCACAATCATAGCGAGTGTACAATATCCGTATAATGTACATTTTGTAGCCAAAAGAAAATTTAAAGCAAATGGAATAAATTTTCAAAGCTGTCAAAACGGAAATCCCTCGATCCAGGGACACAAGTGCTCGATCGAGGAACAAAGAGCTCGATCGATCAACGCAAGTCGATCGAGAAGGTTGCCAAACAGAAAGTGCTCGATCGACTAAACGGTGGTCGATCGAGTACCTTTATCAGACAAAAACTACTCGATCGAGTACGAGGACAACTCGATCGAGCGAGGGTTAAGAAAGGGGTCGATCGAGTACAACAGGGACTCGATCGAGTAAAAACTAGACATAAAACTACTCGATCGATTAAAAACGTGGTCGATCGAGTGCAAAAGTCTCTGAAAACTTAAAACCCTCGTGAAAACAGTTTTGATGAAATAAAGCATTCGCAAAATTGATCAAAAACACATCAAAACAATTTTATAATTTGCCAAGACATGACATATTGTTATAATTTCCGTATAAAACAACAATATGTAAAAACAAATCGAAAACAAAAGATTAGCCGTGTGAAAACATGACACGGTTTACAAAAAAAAACAGAAAACAACTGAAATAAAATTCCAGCCGCACGGTTTTCTAGACAAAACATGATCGTCTCAAAACGTTTTATGAAAAACACATAGAAAATTTACGTGGCCTCGCTCTGATACCACTTGTGGGGTAATATCCGTATAAGACCCTCTAAATTTAGGACATTAACGTAAATTTAACATGCGAATATCGTCATAAAACATAAAAACAATAGAGAAACGATAAGGAATAAGAATCAACCTCGGGTCCTTTGATGCACGGCGTAAAGAACAGAAATCAACAGAGATTTCCTCCTAATTGTAGCACCCAAGACTTGTCCGAGATATGCCCTTGGCTAGATGGTGTTCTCCGATTGCCTTGCAATATTGGGAGAACTGATGTGAGGTTTTCTCGAGATGTGAGATCTAAGTTTCAGAGAGAAAATGTCTCCAAAACCCTAGTTTTTCTGTAAATGAAAATCGCTAGGTCAATAAGGAGAGGGAGCCTCTCCTTTTGTTGCCTCGGTCCGCGGGTCAAGAGAGGAGGGAGTGGGCTTTCCACTTTCTCCTCATTTAACTTGTGATCCGATGATCCGACCCGTCTCGCTAAAATGTATATGACGCGGTTTATATTATAAATCGTCATCGGTTATCGGCTATTAAAACATCAACTAATAACACGGGTTAGTTGAAGTATTAATACGTGTCCGACAAAGACGATATTGTATAATTTATTCAATATACATTAATTAAATATAAATCGCTTATATTTAATTTTACGAATTAATCAATTAATTCGCCTTAGCCCATGATATTTAATCCGTATTAAATATAATATCTCAACATCACATATTTGACTAATTACTAGTCAAATAACTCGGACTAACTGGTTAGTCAGATTTGGCATCTACATGACTGTATTTTCATACCGTCACATCTCTCGAACGTATCCTATAGGTGTGACTTTTAGGGACCAGTTGATCACCGCCATCTGTATGACAATAACGTCAAACTTATCTAGCAAGCCAACCGTTATTGATAAACGTGGATCAACTGATAATAATACCAAAAGTATGCCCTTTGATCCTTTTAGAGGTTTATAAGTCCTTGCACTAACTGTTAAGGACACCAACCCCAACAGAGTGAACCCTTTTTGGGGGGACCGGGTATCCTAAAACGGGACGGGAAAGGGTTTAGGGTTTGATTAGGCGGACCGCTACCGCGGATCCCCCTAGTCAAACCCTAAACTCTTTCCCTTTCTTCTCATTCGAAGGCGGCAAAACAAAAAGACACCCTTGAGGGGCCGAGTGAACCCTTTTTGGGGGGACCGAGTATCCTAAAATGGGACGGGAAAGGGTTTAAGGCTTGATTAGGCGGACCGCTACCGCGGATCCCCCTAATCAAACCCTAAACCCTTTCCCTTACTTCTCATTCGAAGGCGGCAAGACAACAAGACAGCCTAGAGGGGCCGAGTGAACCCTTTTTTGGGGGACCGGGTATCCTAAAATGGGACGGGAAAGGGTTTAGGGTTTGATTAGGTGGACCGCTACCGCGGATCCCCCAAATCAAACCCTAAAACCTTTCCCTTGCTTCTCATTCGAAGGCGGCAAGACAAAAAGACATCCTAGAGGGGCCGAGTGAACCCTTTTTTTTTTGGGGGGGGGGGGGACCGGGTATCCTAAAACGGGACGGGAAAGGGTTTAGGGTTTGATTAGGCGGACCGCTACCATGGATCCCCTTAATCAAACCCTAAACCCTTTCTCTTGCTTCTCATTCGAAGGCGGCAAGACAAAAAGACACCCTAGAGGGGCCGAGTGAACCCTTTTTTGGGGGGCCGGGTATCCTAAAATGGGACGGGAAAGGGTTTAGGGTTTTATTAGGTGGACCGCTATCGCAGATCCCCCTTATCAAACCCTAAACCCTTTCCCTTGCTTCTCATTCGAAGGCGGAAAGACAAAAAGACACCCTAGAGGGGCCGAGTGAACCCTTTTTGGGGGGACCGGGTATCCTAAAACGGGACGGGAAAGGGTTTAGGGTTTGATTAGGCGGACCGCTACCGCGGATCCCCCTAATCAAACCCTAAACCCTTTCCATTGCTTCTCATTCGATGGCGTTAAGACAAAAAGACACCCTAGAGGGGCCGAGTGAACCTTTTTGGGGGACGGGACGGTGAAGGATTTATGGTTGGATTAGGCAGACAGTGGTCTGCCTAGTCCAACCTTAAACCCATTCCCTTATTTTAAGAGGACAATCTTTGAAAGAAATGCAGGTTTAAAGCTTTGGTACATCGTTACATAGTAATATGGACATTTGTAAAATGTTGAAGGTACATTATAGTTGATCAGTCTTGTAACTGGCTTTAAATTAGAAAGGGTCAATTCTAAACAGTTAAAGCTTAGGTAGATGATAATAATTTAGATTCAAATAAACATTCATAATAAACTGCTAATATGTTCTGACAATAATACTTAATTAAAACGCATATGTTTGTAAACTTAACCGCATATTATAATTATACATAAATTAACATCAAAGTTCTTAACCCTATCTGGGTTTACTGCAAACAGATGGATGAACACTGCTCTCACCCTCCAGCAAGTCCTCCTTTAGATGTTTCTTATAACCGTCTATTAATTCCATAGCCTTCACGACTGCTGGCCAAGGTATAGTATTTTCACCATCAAGAAGAGCATATGATTCTCGTACAGTTGTGACACCGATGAGAAACCGACGGTCCATGTCAGCCTCTGTGTACTGTTTTTGTCTATTAGCTTCAAGTTGTCGGGATATGCTGTCTCTTTCAGCCGTGATAAACTTCATCTGCGCTTGAAATGTCCGGCCTTCTCTGTTGTAGTTACTTTGCATTCACTTCACTATGTCCAGTTTCTCGTACCCTTCCGATGTTCTTCTAATACTTCGTTTTACCAAGCACCTTAATAAGATATTGATCCGGTGAATCTCTTTCACGTTTCATTTCAAATGAGATCATACTCAACGTTAGCGAGTTTTTGCTCGATATCCGACATTATTTCCACATTGGTAACAGAACTCATATTCTGTTCGGGCAAAAAATAAACGTATTTTAAAAAGAGTGACAATAAACTTAAGGCATTATGGGAAGTACCAACTTCAACCATATTTAAGGCCATACTGTAGGGTAAAACAAATTAACGTGGGCTTTCACATTGTATAATCATGCAAAGAGCAAACAATGTTATTGTGAAAACAGATTACAACAAAAGGTAAAATAATCTTCTCCTGCAAATATTAAGCACATTGCCAGATTGAAATATCTACTATACTTAATTTTGGCAAAACGTTCGAGCCACAAATGCGTTTGATTTTCGGACAAAACAACTTTTAATTCGTCTAGGGACTATAGTATATATTTCTTTTCACAAGATAAAAAAACATACTGATTAATCAAATAATACTTATAAATGAAATAATCTGAATGTTATATAGGCTACTATTTACATAAAGATATGCATTTCTTTTACAGGGATAAAATAATAAGAACAAAAAAAAAACCACAAACCAGAGCACCTTTTCAAGGGAGTGAAGACGTTTTCTATATGATTATTCCATAGATTTTGTAATTAGCACACTAGTTTAGACAAGTATTTATAGTGAGTTTTATATTTAAACTGATTTTGAAACAGCCTTGAATGGCTTTTGTAAGTATTTCTAATATTAATTAAATAGTATTGTGTCGTTTACTATCATTAACATTCAATACATTTTTTATATATGCTATATCAAAGTGCACAGGAATATTTCCTATGAACATTATCAATAAAATAAATGTTCCTTTAAAGGCATGACAATGGACATTGGCAGGAATACATTATATAGGAACATTTATTTGTATGAAATAAATTACCAGAGCATATTACAATTCCATTACTGCATTATTCTTACAATAATATTCAATATACTTATTTACATGAAGATATGCATTTCTTTTGCAGGGAAAAGATAATAAGAACAAAAAAAAAACATAAATTAGAGTACCTTTTTAAGGCAGTGAAGACGGTTTGTATGATTATTCCTTAGATTTTTTAATTAGCACACTAGTTTAGGTAAGTATTTATAGTGAGTTTTATATATAAACTGCTTTGGATAAGAATAGGAGAAGTTACAATTTATGAGTGTAGTATTATTTGTCTTTTCACATGCCTTAGTTTACAACTGCCATTTGACACATGTCTCATTTAATCAAATAATCATGAATAGTGGTGTCTTTTCACCTGAATTATTTTACAACTTGCATCTGAGAGTGTAAGTATTAGATGCATTAATTTATATTATTTAATTTAAATGGTACATTGTTAATGCACATAATGGACATTGTAAATACAGTGATGGGACAATTATTTTCATGATGTATCGAAAATTCAAAAATTACAAAAGGTACTACATCAATATATTGAAATATCATTAACAAATAAGAGAATGTACTTATATTCTTATATTCTGAATGAACATTGAAAATCAACAGTAGGTACAAGGGGTATGAGGTAAATATAAAACTTATACTCAACTGTACCTCAGCTGTTTATATATAGTATTACTCGGTTTGATTTAAAAGAATAAAAGCAAGTTCGACCGCTGTTCGGGAAATTGATGTTGGGATAGAGTCAAAATCTTCTTCTTCACTGTCTACAACAACAAGATTTTCTAACTCGGGTGCCAAATGATATTGAAACAGGTGCAATGTCCTCCTTGTTAAGAGATTGTCTGTCAAGTAACAAAGACACCTTCGGAAAACCACTACATTATCCCTGGTAGTCGTTCTAACCCCAAATGAAATGCTTGTCTGTAATCTGCTTTCATATTCCTCTCTTAAACGGGCTTCCTCATTGTGTAAGATAAACATCTTAGCCCAACACTTGCATACTGCTTCCATGTTATGTTTGTCAGCTTGATTAACTTTTTGAAAGATTTCTAGCATGTAAGTTTCATCTTGTAGTACTGTGTTTTTTGCATAGTTGTCCTCCACCCCTGCAATTATGGCATCCTTCCCATTGAATAGCCATCCTAGCATTGTCTTATGTGCATCAAGATGATGTGGAATGAATTGTTTTCTGTCTTCCTCTTCAGAATTTGTTACCAATCCCAAGCAAAATAATGACATGATTTCCTCTGTAGACAGATTTAAAATGGTTATTCCAAAATGTTCATTGGACGATAGCATTTAGATCATCATTATGTAAACTTTAAAAACACTATTAATTAAACGATGAACACTGTGAGCAATATTAGAAATTGAGTAAATTGTACAATTAGTATTTTAATTTACCTATTACTCCTATTTCATATGTTGTACACAATTTTCCTACTTGCCCCAATTATCCCAACACACGTAAAATCTCACACAATTGTAATCAATAAATAACATCCCATTAAACTT
Source organism: Silene latifolia (assembly GCF_048544455.1). NCBI lineage: Eukaryota > Viridiplantae > Streptophyta > Magnoliopsida > Caryophyllales > Caryophyllaceae > Silene > Silene latifolia. Next base: position 28,600,210 of record NC_133538.1, read on the forward strand.
GACATGAACATCCAATTAAACTGAAAACGATGAAAATGTAACCAACAAAAGAGGCGTGATTTTCAGGTGATTTTGTCAATGATTTAAATCAACCAAGTATAATTACCTAAGAAATACACCAAAAGAATGGACGAAATTCAGGACAATTTAGTAAATGAACGTGATTACCTGGCAATGAAGAAGTATTGAAAACGAAGGTGGAGTATAACCAAAATTTATGGAGAAGTTACCTAATACTCCGTAGTTGAAAGCAGTATTTTCTTTGGAAAGATTGTTTGAAAGAAGTATTCCTTTTATCTATTTTAGATTTACACCTAATTGTGTGTTTTATAATTGAACATAAATTGGCTATACTTCTATAATAGGTATTATTAGGTCCACCCTAGATTTACGTGTGTTGGGGTTATTTGGGCAAGTAGGAAAATTGTGTGCAACATATGATATAGAAGTAATAGTTAAATGAAAATATTACGTACTAATTGTACATATTTACTCAATTTCGAATATTGCTATTAGTGTATACGGAGTATATTTTTTTTGTTTTCCTTAAAATGAACATTCTCATATTAAAATGACCACGCACGATATAAATTAATTGTATCAATTGTGGGATCCTAAAGCAAGAAAGTTACACAGGATGTAAATTTATTTTCCTTAAAATGAACATTCTCGTATTAAAGCAAGAACATCATTGATTTTGGTGAACATTTGTTTTCCTTAAAATGGACAACTGATCACTATAGAATGTACATTATAACAAGTATCTTGGGTGAATGCACATCCAGTACAACTTCGATGTACATACGCCAAAGATCAAAAGTACATTATCAATACAGCAAACCCAATAGACATTAACTAACGCCAGATATGTCGACAGTTGAAAAGAAAACTAATAAATCATATTCAGGAACTATTTGTGAATGTCGTTACATGCTAATGCATGTCTAATAATGCTGTTACGATGTTTGTTGTGCTCAAATGTTAGTAGCGTGCATAGGTACTTGAATCTCAGCATTGTCAACGATCTCATCTGCAAAAAAAAAACATGAAATTAGAATTTAATAACCAACAAAATAACATTGATTTGTCCTAAATAAGTTACAATTAAAATGTAAAACTCACATCAATTTTGGATAGTCCACAGTCCCAAGTGGCTATTCTGATAAATGTTTCCATGTGCCTCATGGTGTAAATACCACAGTCAAAAATATTTATGTTATTTCTCCCATGGAAGCATTGCTATTGTAGGATCCATGCCCATTACTATATTACTTTTCTCCATAGTTGATTGATTTTCACACAAAAACCGTGCAAAAGCATCACCCTGTAACACAATAATAGAAATTAGACGAGATGAACCATAATATACATGAATTTACCAATGCAAGTGAACGATAATAATTCATAGTTGAGGAGAATGTAAATTTACCAGTTCAAGTACACTATCACCATACTCTTCTAAGACACTCCCCCTTCTAATGCGATTGTCAAGAATAATGAGACATTTCCTTGGCAGGTCAAAAACGTACAACACAAAATGATTCTCAAGTGCAATAGGGAAGAAGAACTAGCATCAGGGAAAGAAACAATTGTAAGGTCACTGACAAATAAAGGTTAATTTCATGTTAAGTAATAGCACATTTTGAAAACTTTGACAGTACATTCACCGACTTCTATTCAAATAGACTACTACGGAATATCTGAATTTAATTTCAATTACTAAATGAAGTGAGGGACTCACTAGTTCAATGGGTGGAAGATCAATCCACTCAAACTCATTTAATTCTACTTCGATGCGACGCTTGAAAGGTTTGTAACGATGATCATCAATAGAAGCACCTGTGTTCTTCATTAATAACAACTGCACAATGAAGATAAAATTTTATTAATGTGAAAATGTTGGAAATAGTAAACTGAAATACATGAAAACAATGACCAAACTTACATATGTAAGTGTACTAAAAAAGAATCGTGTGGGATTGGTTGGATTCCCATCCTTTTCTTTGTAGTTTAGATATGCCGACCAAGAATCTATGACAAAGCTTGAGATATAGTGATACGGTTTTAATGACAACAGTTGATCCCAACCAAGGACATTATTTTTGAACTCAAATAACGTATTACTGCACAAAAAAAGTAATAGCATTATGATTAGCAAAAGAGATATGTAAAGATGAACTATGTAAATGAATATAAAATATTAAATCTTCTGTATGTAATTACCAACTGTTATCCACAGAGCCCTGGCCAGTGAACACATAATTTGAAATCTGATATTGCATTGATGTCAAAGGTATGAATGGATTCGTGTCGTCAATAGCATCAAGGAGAGGTTCACAGGAAGGACTCTTACTAAAATGATATTGATTCCCTGTTTTCGGATATATAGGTGGACGATCAGTAGACAATTTCTTTCTTTTTTTACCCCGCTCTGGTGCTGCATAAACAGAAGAGTCCTCATCTTCTGGGAACACACCTAAACTGAATGACACAACAGCGTTTGTAGGCGCATCCTTATTCCTCTCAGCAATTAATTTTCTCACTTTACGAATAGTCGCTATGTGTTTGCTAGCAGAAGTGGGTTGTTTGTTGAAAACCTAGTCTGTTTGATATGACGTTTGAATTGGTGTTTCAGTTAAATGAGCAAGAATTTCTATCGGTGGCACTTCTGCACAGCTTGTTCCTAAGGTAGCCCTAACAATGTCATGTTTGTCCCTAACAGTCTGTTTAATGCGTGGCTAGTTACAAGATGGATCAACAATCCCATCTTCAATCCGGCTGTCAGGAACATCAATCAACAAAGGATAAGAGGAGTTTTTTTAAGATGCTACACGAAGTGCGGCGAACTCTAGGACGATTAACAATCTCTTCTATTATAGGGCTGTCGGGAACATCAATTATCGCAACAGAAGAATATTTTTTGTCAACTGTTTGTAAAGTATGACAAATGCTAGGATGATGTACTACTCCTATTGTAGGACTGTCAGAAACTTCAATTATCTTAGCAGAAGAGGAGTCTGTGGTGAATCTTGATGGAGGTTGACAAACAGTAGGTGAATAAGGATTGATTTGCACAACCATAGTGACATCTGTGTTCTTCAGTTTTAAATGTTGTTTTTTTTTAAAATAAAAAGAAAAAAAACATATAAGACAGAAACATAAAGCCATTAAAAATACAGATATCCAGAAAGAACATGCTAAACATTAAGAAAGTACATGAAGAAAATACATCCTAAATATTAAGCCATAGCAAAGAACATCAAAATTATTAGGAAATAATGCGTACAAATTCCGACATATTAATATGAAGCACAGGTATCCAGAAAGTAAATACTAAACATTAGTAACAAACTACATCAAAATCATTAGCAAACAATTCGTATAAATTCCGACATATTGATATGAAGGACACGTATCCAGAAAGTAAATGCTAAACATTAAAAAAGTACATGAAGAAAATACATCCTAAACATTTAAAAATATTAAGCCATAGCAAAGTACATCAAAATCATTAGGAAACAATGCGTATAAATTCCGACATATTGATGGACCTGAGAAATAATATTCGGACTGATTTATAATGAACATATTCGAACATTAACAGCTAAGGAAACTATGTAAAATTCGAAGCAGATGAAAAGTAAACACAGTTGTTTTTAGCAAATAATTAAAGGCAAAGAGTATAACCTTCATTCCGATAGAGAGCGATAAGAGTAAGTGAACGATCTGAGAATGAGAAAACGTGCATGTACAATTTAATTGACAGGTTTATCAAAAAGTAGTAAGATATTAAAGAGAAGAAGTTTAAAGTGGCGGTTTTTTTTAATAAATTGGGTCATACTATAATTCCATAAGTCCATTCTTTTTTTTTTCTTTTTTTGTTTATTCCAACTGCTAGAACCATTTGAACCTCTACTTTTATATACCCATTTTATACTTAAAAACTTCAGATTAGGTCAAATTAGGATATATGGCCATTTAACACAATGGTAATGTTATAATTTGTCAATGTATTTTCTAAAAGTTCTAAATGTACTTTTTCGACATTCATAATGTACAAATTAGCTCAAGTTGTTGGATTACGAACAACCACAAGATCGAAAGACACCCTAGAGGGGCCGAGTGAACGCTTGTTGGGGCGGGATTAAAACTAGGGGGCCAAGTATCCTAAAACGGCATGGGAAAGGGTTTACGGTTGGATTATGAACGGCCGCAAGACCAAAAGACACCCTAGAGGCGGCGACTGAACTCTTTTTAGGGACGGGATTAAATCTAGGGGGTCAGGTATCCTAAAATGGGACGGGAAAGCGTTTAGGGTTGCATTAGGCAGACCGCTACCGTGAATCCACCTAATCCAACTCTAAACCCTTTCCCTTATGTGTGGTTTGTATAGCCGCAAGACCAAAAGACACCCAACAAGGGGCGAGTGAATCCATTTTTTGGGAAGGGATTAAAAATAGATCTTTGACAGTTTATTAAACAGATTTTCCTGTTTACACTGTATATATTATGTAATTTATGTAAACAGTTTAATTAAAATGTCCATTATCTATATTCATAATGTGCATGTTTTCATAATTAGGTGCAACTAAAATATCATTAAGCACTGTTTGGAAAATTTACATTATATTATATTTAAAGGTATATTAAATTATTTTAAAAAGAACATGAAACATTAATTAAATTGTAATGCATGTGATCGTTTAATAAGATAGAAAACTTCAAAAGTTCATTCATATACTTAGATTATGATGTCGCTATAGATAGATCTTTGACGTGATTTTAGACCTATTTTCCTGTTTTCAATGTATAATAGAAATAAATGTGCTTTCAATTTAATTCAAATGTCCATTATGTATGTTCATAATGTGCATGTACTGTTTTACAAAAGAGATTTAAAAGCAGATATGAAATGTACATTATATTATTTTGCTAATTCAGTACATCATAAGTCGCTATTCAAGTAGATAATAACGTTCAAGTAAATAGCACGCCAAAAATAGACAAAAAAGTACTTTAATTAAATGCAACAAAACATTGGTTCACAAATTCAACATTTTGCTTATGCAATTACAAATCATTACACATACTAACGTACACTAGAATTTAAAACATCATACTACATGAACAGGGATGTCATCAGACAAATTCTAACGTACTGCGTAGATAATATTTGAACATTAAATGTAATCACTAGCTTTAGAGAAATGACCCTTCTTCGCATGATCATCGACAGTTTCATGGCAATCGTTGTGGTCGTACATAAGTAACGTGCATAGATATTTGTATCGTAACACTTTAAGCACGCTCCGCTGCAAAACAGAAGCCAACAATTAACAAGATAGGCAAAACACAATGAACATGAATTTCTTTAAAATAAGAACCTACACTCACATCATTTTTCATCAGGCCACATTTCCATGAGATTAATCTCATAAATGTTTCCATGTGTCTCATTGTGTATATACCACAGTCATTAACATTGCAGTTATTTCTCCAACTAAGCTTTGCAACAATGGGATCCATAGCCAACACAACGTTGCTAGAGTCAGAAGTTTTTGGGTTCTCACGCAAAAACCTTCCAAGAGCATCAATCTATGACAAAACATTTTAAACCAGTGTTAAGCGTGACTAATAGTTAAAATTCAATAGAACAACAAAAATGTGTCAAATTCAAACATACATTAATGAGAGAGATACACCATATTTCTTGATGGCGTCTTCATCTGAGAGTGAGTTGTCAAGAATGACGAAACGCTTCTTCACCAGGTCAACCACGTATAAGAAAAAGTGTTTCTCGTGTACAATTGGGAAAAAAGCTGAAATTATAAAACAAATGACGTACAACCATAAGTACAGTCAAACTCTTCGAAGGGTACATTTTAACTAATCATGAGGCACATATAAAAAATGAGAACAATACATTGCAATATAAAGTGACCTTATTTAATACAAACGCAAAGAAAATTCCCTTTGACTCAAGCAGTTGAAATAAAACAAAAGCAGAATGTAGACATGGAATGATAGTATGACTCATGGTCTATGTTCCCAACGTGTGCATATAGTTGCAACTGCTCATGCATATTAGATATTCCCCTCATTGAGAAATTACAACATTAACATTGTAAATGTTTAAAAAGTACATTTAGTACGTTTAGAAAGTACATTGAGAAATTATAGCATTAACATTGTGGTAAATGGCCATTTATCCTAATTTGGCCTAATCTGAACTTTTTTAATATAAAATGGGTATATACAAGTTGAGGTTCAAATGAGCTTAGTAGTTGGAATTAATCAAAAAAAGAAAGGACTTATGCGATAATAGTATGTCTCAATTTTTTAAAAATGCAATACAACAATGGCAAAGAAAATTGTAAAGTATGTCAAGCAAACAATAACAACTTACGAGTGCGATTGAAGCTATGTCTATTCCCGGGAAAATCTGTAACTCCATTTTTACACGAGCCTCAAATAATTCATAAATTTTTTCATCACTTAAACCTGGGATGGGTTTCGCTAATACAGACTTCATGGGAAAGTAACGAAAGAGGGAAGTACAATATTTCAAAATACATATTACACACTGTATTTAAGAGTGTATGTAAATGTACTTACATGCAAAAGCGTGGTAAAAAAGAACCACTTCGGAGTACCAAGATTATTTTCTTCCTCTTTACAATTCAAATATGATGACCAGCAATCAATTAAAACACTCGAAACATGTTCAGACGGCTTTAATGACCACAAATGCATTCGCGTTGCAAAATAAGTCTTGTACGAATATAAGTGCTCACTAGAGCAAAAAATATAACAAATTACTTGTCAGGTGTGAAACACTGAAAATGACATACACAAAATGGTAATTTAGCAAGTACACATTTTAGATTACCTGCAACGACGATTGTTAGTGCCCCGGTCACTGAAAACATAATCAGCCATTTGAAGGTGCACCGCAGTAAGAGGTGTTAACACATTGGTGACATCTTGGATAGTAGAAAACAACGGATCAAAACGAGATGACTGTTGCTTTGCAATGGTCGAAACTAAAATACTTCTCTAGTTTTTTAATCCTTAGTCAATAAGACATCCTAGGATTTTGACAAATCCTTTTCGGTTTGGAAACTAAAGGTTGTGCAACCCTTCAACACGTAACTTAGTTTATCATCCAAACATATGAACGAATCCTTAATTTTTCTCAAGAATCTCAAAGATGTTCTTTAAGGCTTTCGCAAGCCTTATGATGGGAATTAACTTGTTATTGACTTATTATGCTCTTAGCATATGGTTCATCACGGCGTGTGCATCTGTTGGCATACATGATCGTTCTAATGGTAGAATCATTAGCAAACGATTTCATGTGATCAACAACTTATTAGGTTCAGTGAACGACTGTGACTCCATCATAGTAATTCCACTTCCATCAACATGAATAACCTACTCAACCTTGTTGATGTTAAACAGATATGAAAGAACTTATCATCATAAGACTCTCAACTCTATGCCCATATCCTCCCACATAGATTCGGAAATCTAAAATATATCGCACTTTTTCCTAGTCTCCCAATCACTCTTTTACAGAAGAGAGCATTGGTACATTACTCTCAATAAGTAATATGTTTTCAACATATGAGACATGGGAAAAATAATTCTAGCTCCCACTTAACTTCATGTATAATCATGATTCTTCAATCATGTGAATGAAATTATTCTCAATTATTACATGAACGAAAAGTATAATCCTTTAATGCTTGCTTACGACCTTTCTGGGATCACTTAATAAAGCTACGTATAATATGTTATGATTCTTAGATCTTTATCTAAGGTTTTGTGTTCCAAACACATTGATACGTCTGTCGTATACCTATGAAAAATAAACTAACTAAACTAACTATATAGCTAGGAAAGTCAGGTCGATCTCCTCAGGGAGGCAAGATATCTGTAGAAGTCCAGTGACTCAACTGTAAACAACTTAGATAAACTAATGCAAAAGGGATATGGAAAGGTCCTTTCGGTCCACTTTCTATCCTAAAATACCACTAACTTAACTTTCATCCTCCTCAGGGTAGTCTACTGTGAAGGAAATGTAGATCTATATACATACTAACATACTCATATATGTTTAAACTAATTTGTCATAAAATTAAACATGGATTTTATGCATGCAAACATTAATAAAAGAAGATAAGAAAACATTTTCTCACCATAATGATTTCGGTCATATAGGGCACTAACAAGATCTCCTTCTTGTTAGTTCTTGAGCTTTCCATTAATGGATGAACATTCTTGACTTCAAATTAGAAGCCCTCCAATTAGTTGCACCCAAGACAGTCCCTTAAACCCACAAATAAACATGTACTAGATGTTTGCAATGTAGTTTACCTTAAAATCTATTACTAATACTCATATACTACTTCTAGTAATCTTAGTAATTTATATGAACGATTTAGATTAAAATCTCATCCTTTTTGATGAAGATGGAAGAGAGAGAAGAGAGGAAATTCTACATGAACATTTTTGCATGTAATGTGAATGGATATTCATTAAAGAATTAGAAGAGTAAAAACTACTCTAATGTTAGAGGGAGCACGGTTTTTGGGGGAGGTAATGGACCAATATATTGTCCTTCCCTTTATGCTTTTTACCTTATCTAAACCTTAGGCATGTAAGGCTAGGCAAGTAGAGTCATAATGATGTTATTTTAGCTTATTAAAATAAATCACCCACCATCCTCTAAACCCTCTTAATTTCGGTCCATTATGTATAAAATGGACTACCATTTTATTTTTGTCAATTTGTCATTTGTCACACAATATGTCATATGTAGTATGATACATGTTACTAATTAATTAAATGCATATTTATCACATAAATATCATTTTATAAATTAATTAAATTACATTCAACAAATTGACTAGTGATACTTGATCACATAAATAAAATGGGTCATATAGTTATAATTCACAACTTCTTGTAATTATAATTAACCATTCATTCTTATCTTTATTGTTTCTCAAACAATAAATAATTTTAGCAACAAAGCATTTTATTACTAAAATAAATCTTATTTAATCCCATTACAATAAGATATCAATATTCTCTTTCTCTCAAATCGAATTGTTCAATTTTAAGGAATTAATTAATCTGTATCGGTATACAACTAATTAACCTTTTCAATTAAGGGAATCGTCCTTTAGGTGTGACCTCAAGGGATCAACTGATCACCACCGTCGCACGACAGTAATGTCAAACTCTAGCCAGCCAATCATTACCGATATGTGTGGACCAGTTGACTATATATGTAATGTATCATCCCTTCCGTATTCTTGAAATGAGATTTAATAATGATATTTAAATCATGTGATCGCACTATTGTTGAGGACACATTTCCCAACAATCTCCCACTTGTCCTCGACAAGTGTGCGTCACTAATTCTCTTGTCCTATTACTATCTCCCACTCAATGCAAGGTGTCTTTCAGGTCGTACTTGCAAGTGATCATATCGAGAGTGGTTTCCTCGATCTGGAGAATAACTGTTTGACCGGATTTATCTATCATAGATACCTTCCGAGCGTGGTCACGCATTTCCAGTTCATTACTCCTCGAGTGGCCCTGAGATATTGTTTTAACCCTGACAAGGGGATGGACAATTCCTATCGCACTCATTCCCTTTGACTAGCCACAGCCATCATAACCCAAAATATGCCCATTTGACCCCATTTACGAAGGTCGTAGTAACACAAATCAAAGTTAATCTGAAACTGTGCCATCTTTGGCGAATAGTCTTTAGTCAAAGAATCGACTCATTAGAATACTATAGTAGCTCTCGCCACGACCAGGCTTTATAAATTTGCCAGAACTCTATAAGCGGTCACTGCCCGACAAAATGTTTTTAACAGTCTGCCTATGTGATCGACTAGTCATCTCATATGACTGTATGGCACTTGAACTTGCCATCAATCGCATCACACTCTAGTCACTTCGAGACGTCACCTCATACAAGTAACTATGGGCAAATACAATGTTAATCCGTGTTCACTTTAACGGGGTTCAATTGTCTCCACAACCCGTTTGGATGTAACAAAGTATAATAAAAGAGTTTTAAAATAAAACTCGAACGACAAATGCGATTATCACACATGAATAGTCAATGCCTGATTACTATTTCATGTTCTATAATCTAATTTGATCTTGTACGTAGTTGTTCATTTCAATTCAATTGAAATATCATGACTCATCATGTTTAGCCTTTGAGAAGGCTTTGGTTAGTAGGTTTTATCAATTTCTTGTACCTTACTCAACCTTACTACATACTCGTTTTCCTTTGTAATGTATACATTTGCATCACAAAACTTTCTGAGTACGTGTCGAGATCCAATCAAGACATAGGCCTTCTATCCTTAGAATAGCTCCCACTGTTTTTTGCAAAAGGTGTGCGGGACTCTTCCTTCTTGCACATCCCATGATTGCAAGTGTACTCAATTTCCGTTATAAATATCTCTCATTGTTCTTTATTGCCTAGAACGATTCTAGAAAATCTACTTCTTAATAAACATAGCCACAATGGTATCTTAACCATCTTAATGTGTTTTGATTATGGTTTTGTCGGAAACCATGCGCAATCTCAATTGTCAATTGTCACTTGTGTAACACCCTTACACAAAATTGCATCATAAACACTTTGCATCATAGCCTTAATGCTTCTGCAAGCACTTAAGGGTAATCTTTATAGCTTACTTGGTAAAGATTACTTAAATTCGATTTTGAAAACAGTTCATCATACTCAAAGCATATGAAGTGTTATACATCATTTCTTTTTAATTGATTCGGCAAAATGCGAAGCAAATGAAATCAATCAAATATATTCAATTTAATTGAACTAGTCATGAATCTTATCAACATAAGACTTCTTACTGACGCTAATATCATGTGGATTTATCTTCATAAATCCGGATATTCAAGATGTATTATAATACTCCAAAAGTCTTAAATCATTCTCAATGATCAATATGTCATCCACATATCGGACTAATTAAAAATTCCGTAACTCCCACTAAACTCCATGTATAAACACAACTTCTCGACTTATCGAGAAATGTTTTATCACATGATCAAAATGTTGATTCTAACATTATCTTAGGATTGCAAGAATCTATAAAACTTATGACATGTATTGAATACATTGCTTCTATTGAAGAAGTGGGTTTTAGATTCACTTGCTGTGTATTTCATAACCTTATAATGAAACACAATCCCTAAGAAGATCCAAATAGACTTAAGCATTTCAATTAGTGCAAAACCCTTTGCAACTAATCTTGCTATGAAATATCACTTTATTAGTGCAAAACCCTTTGTCACTAATCAAGCCTTTTATTTCGGATTTTCATGGCTCTAAGCCTTGTATTGAGTTGTGACTTAAACACTCTTATGTAAGTCCTTTGTTGATTACTTTCCAGAAGTAATCAACTTGAATCAAACAATTTCTTTTGTAAGTTATAAGCTCTTTACTTTCTTAAAAGTAGCATAAATTCATCATTTTTAACAAGTGACGAATTTAACCTCTTAGGTTTTGAAGAAACAACGCCAAGAAAGACCAGTTTCTTGCGACATAACATTATTTTTTTTTTTTGTGGCATTCCTTGTGGCTCTGAATAATTTCTCCCACTTTGTCTTCTAAAAATAAACTTGTATTTTAGAAAGACAGCTTCACGAGCCGCAAACCCGTCGTACTCGTGATAATTGAAGAGGGAAAAATGAGCATTCGTTTCTTGTGAAAACTTACAAACATGGTACCCTTACCATTTCATATCTCATATGATTCGATTTAGTGGAAAAATAATTTAGACAAAATGATAAAATCCCCAAAAGGATCAAGTAACTCAAAATAACTTGATCGAAGTCCAAACCTTATCGAATAGCGTTTGAATTCTTATCCAATCATACATTATCCCATAATGCGTGTTAAGAGAGATTAATTTGTGATACTATATCACAATTCATTTGGCTTATATCAAAGTCTTCACTTTGATAATCCCATCACGACTAAATCGTGATTCCTTGAACTCTTTGAAATTCTTCAAAGATTTCTCTATTTACCTTATTAAGTGAACATATTAGTGTCAACTTAAATCGTTGGTAAAAGATAATGATCAACCTATTTTGGATAGATGATTTATAACCTCGATCTCCTTTTCAACCAAAAGGCATGAGACATCTTGCATTGAATACAAGATACGCATATACCATTAACAATCTAATGGTTTCAAGAGTACTTGATAACTCTTTGCGTTCATCATTCCAAAATTTAAGGTTTAATCTTGGGTTACCAATTTGAGTCTTGCATCATCTTCATGATATATCGTTCTAGTTTGGTTTAGAATATTATCACCTTGATAATGGGTTAGCCATATATCAAATCGTGGTGTAAAGGGTCACAAAAGTGAAACCTCTTTTGTATCTTAACAAGTATGTATTCTTATTTAGAGTTTATGTACTTAATAGTCACAATTAAGTACAACTCCAAACCCGAAAACTAGATTGAGTACACAATGACTCTATCTCTCGACATCATTGATGCTAGTCGTCATATTCTAATCATTCTATGTATCAAGTACAACGATGTAAACCACCACGGGTTTCTAATATTGACGAAGTGGTACTAGCAAAATTTATGCCAATCATATAAACATTTAAAGAAGAAGATCCTATTAGATGTCCCACAACTAATTTGTTGATTCTTCAATAATTTGGGGTAGTTTCCTTTCTTGTGTCCAACATTTAAGACAATGGAAACTTTATCAGTCGGGATTGATAGGTTTAGTATCGTCATTCTCAACAACTTTACCTTTAACATTACCTTGTATCAATTCCATTATAATATTTACTTCTGGAACCTTGTCCTCATCTTAACGGTTTAAGAGAATGCACCCACTCATTTCAATGAGTCTTTGCTTTGTGAAGCAAAATTGAATTCATGAAGATTACTCTTCATTTGTTCATTTTAGTCTTAAAACTTTCATTGAAGTGGTTGCGTTATTTTGGTCAATTACGAATTCTGAAAATCTAATCACCAAAACAATTTATCGCTTCAAGGTACTTAATTCAATTAAGTATATGAAACATAATCCATTGTAAGTAGAAGTGTTAGTCAAGAATCAAAAACCTGTTTGATAATGAATAACTTTAATCTATACTCTTTACAAGAGATCCTTAGCAATGGTTCATTTGAGGTTTTAGAAGCAAATTCAAATTTTTGTCTTTAGTTACGATGTTTTAATGGAGATTCGTATTAAAATCGAAATGATATCGTATATGAATTGTGGTAAAGAAATAGAACAATATAAAAACGGAATAGTGGAAAACTTAACATTTATCGTTTTATTAATACTTGAAAAACAAGTATAGCATTTACATAGTGACCTCTACCCAACTATGATAAATGATTCCAAGACCCAAATTCATATCAACTTAGGCACGGGGTAGCCGATGCAACCTTCATCAATATAACTCGGTAGATTAACTTTTTAATCGATTCTACTTTTAGAACTCTTGGTTGATAAAATTACTCTAATGTTTATCTATAGCCCAAAACACATCAACAAGGGCACGGGGTAGCCGATGCAACCCTTATCAATAACTTTTGTTGAGTTCAATCCAAATTTCGAATAAATGTGTCCATTATCCAAACCCACATTAACTTAGGCACGGGGTAGCCGATGCAACCTTTATCAACATGAATTCGGTGGATAGACATTTATCACCCACTTCCCCTACGTAACAAGGTTTGTACCCCGGGGTAGCCGAGCGCACTCCCTCGCGAAATAGGTTTTCATGGTTTCTACTATTTGGTAAGGCTATGTCTCAATTAATTGTTTTAGCGAGAGGTCATGTCAATTTATTATCTATCACGTTTTAAGTGAACTAAAGCGGTGAACTACGATAATTCGAATTGACACGGTCGATAAACTCGATAAAATGACAATGCATGTTTAGTTATGGCGATTTAGCGATGCATGTGACATAAGATAAAATGCAAGCATAAAAATAAATAAATCCTAGTATGGCCTTTCCTAAAATAGAAAAAATATTTAACTATTACAAATTCGGAAACCAACTCCATTGGTCCCTTGAACTTCAGTTGTGGCACGCATCTCGAGGTAACACCGTATTTATGTATCGCCATTCTTGAAGAAATCCGTCTTTGGGAACTCCGGAATGAATAAAATTACATAATAAATTACATAATTTCCTATTATACATTTGTAACTTAAAATAAAATAAATCTATTAAATTACAAAACGGTGATACGAGATCACAATAAAAAAATTACAACCGAATCGATATTCCCATACATTTCGGGAAATACCAATTAAAATCTAAGGCCATACTAAGTAAAATTACATAATTCAAAATTACATAAATTAAAATTATGACAATCATAAAGAAAATGCAGCATTATAATATGTATGAACATGCTCAATTTTATGCTAAATCGCCTTTAATTAGCCAATATCGTATATTACTCGGTTTTTACGGATTTGCGTGATTTCAACATTTTATAATCACAAAAATACAAAAACTCATATTTATGCATAAGTTAATTACCCTAACCTCTTAGGACTCAAATTTTAGTCTTCACTAATAATTTGACCATAATTAACCCATATTTACAAAATTGTTCATAAATGGACCAAAAATTACAAAAATAAGCTATTAAACTTCAAATAAATCACGAAATTTCAAATAAATTCAAAATTTGAAATTTAAACTCATGAAAATTCTGGAAAATTACCATGACACTCATAATGTTCAAAATCTTAGGTTAAAAATTTCGAAATTTTCCCGGAAAAACAATGTTGCGGTTTATCGATTTTTAATAAAATAATCATAAAAACATGGAAAAATTATTTTCATTAACTTTTCAATTTTTAGATCTGAAAAATATAATAAAATGCAACATTAGACGTTTTTCATAAGTCATAGATTATGTTTTATTAATTTTTCACTAATAATGTCACTATTTATGCTATTTTTCTTCAAAAATCCATAAATCATGCAAAAAGACTTCTTTATAGCCAATTATTTTACACACATCTTGTAAAATTTCATGTGACAACATATTAATTTTCTATGACCAGATTCGAAATGTAACTCATATTAACCTATTTTTCACCTAAATCCGAATTTAATAATGAAAAATTCATTTTTCGAGCATAACAAGTCCAAATATTATGAAACTTTACAGGTTATCTCAAAATAATATATGTGACAACATATCCAAAAATCAATAAAACATTCGAAGTATAGCTAATTTTAGACCGAAAATGACATTTTTACTCACAAAATCATATTTAAATGCCATTAATGTATAATATGAACAATAAAAATCCGTAAAATTAACCAAAATATCCTAAAACATTTTAGGACCAGAAATATTAACATGCATGGATTAATTTCGTGATATCTCATAATAACACAAATTTTACAAGTTTTATTTCTTATTCTTATAACTCGGAAAAACTTTTAACCGATTTGCATGCAAACAACCGTGGCTCATGACACCGATTGAAGGAAATGTAGATCTATATACATACTAACATACTCATATATGTTTAAACTAATTTGTCATAAAATTAAACATGGATTTTATGCATGCAAACATTAATAAAAGAAGATAAGAAAACATTTTCTCACCATAATGATTTCGGTCATATAGGGCACTAACAAGATCTCCTTCTTGTTAGTTCTTGAGCTTTCCATTAATGTATGAACATTCTTGACTTCAAATTAGAAGCCCTCCAATTAGTTGCACCCAAGACAATCCCTTAAACCCACAAATAAACATGTACTAGATGTTTGCAATGTAGTTTACCTTAAAATCTATTACTAATACTCATATACTACTTCTAGTAATCTTAGTAATTTATATGAACGATTTAGATTAAAATCTCATCCTTTTTTATGAAGATGGAAGAGAGAGAAGAGAGGAAATTCTACATGAACATTTTTGCATGTAATGTGAATGGATATTCATTAAAGAATTAGAAGAGTAAAAACTACTCTAATGTTAGAGGGAGCATAGTTTTTGGGGGAGGTAATGGACCAATATATTGTCCTTCCCTTTATGCTTTTTACCTTATCTAAACCTTAGGCATGTAAGGCTAGGCAAGTAGAGTCATAATGATGTTATTTTAGCTTATTAAAATAAATCACCCACCATCCTCTAAACCCTCTTAATTTCGGTCCATTATGTATAAAATGGACTACCATTTTATTTTTGTCAATTTGTCATTTGTCACACAATATGTCATATGTAGTATGATACATGTTACTAATTAATTAAATGCATATTTATCACATAAATATCATTTTATAAATTAATTAAATTACATTCAACAAATTGACTAGTGATACTTGATCACATAAATAAAATGGGTCATATAGTTATAATTCACAACTTCTTGTAATTATAATTAACCATTCATTCTTATCTTTATTGTTTCTCAAACAATAAATAATTTTAGCAACAAAGCATTTTATTACTAAAATAAATCTTATTTAATCCCATTACAATAAGATATCAATATTCTCTTTCTCACAAATCGAATTGTTCAATTTTAAGAAATTAATTAATCTGTATCGGTATACAACTAATTAACCTTTTAAATTAAGGGAATCGTCCTTTAGGTGTGACCTCAAGGGATCAACTGATCACCACCGTCGCACGACAGTAATGTCAAACTCTAGCCAGCCAATCATTACCGATATGTGTGGACCAGTTGACTATATATGTAATGTATCATCCCTTCCGTATTCTTGAAATGAGATTTAATAATGATATTTAAATCATGTGATCGCACTATTGTTGAGGACACATTTCCCAACATACTGTTCATAGCAGGCCTATTTAGTCCAATCTTTCGATCCAGGATTAATTTTACCAAGATTAAAAGGGTGACTCAGAAACGTGCACTCAACTAAGTCGGTAAAATACAATTAAATTACTATGATGACAGAATCTCACAATTAATTCGTCTAACCTATTTACTACATCGTCACTTTCCTACCGAAGATCCCCTAATCCGAACATGAATTAGATTTAGCTACTCATATGGCTATTAATACTATCAAAACTAACAGCAGATAAATAACCAGCATTCAACATATTAAAACGATGATTAAATTGAATAAAAAGTAAATTAGGGCAAAAAGTAAATAAAGCAAGACGAAGAATTAAAGCAAATGAAATGAAGTTTATTATTAAGAAAGGAGAAAGAGATTACAATCGTGCGAATTCGGCGTAAAGAACAATCAAATCCGAGCGAAATAAATCCCAAAATAAAGTTACAGTGAAGGAGAAAATAATACGCAGTCTTGAATGATAGATAAACTTTTATACTAGGAAAATTCGATGCTAATAACCTAGTAACGTAATGCTTAAATAGAAAAACAACTAAGTCCATAAGATAAAATAAATTCACGGGCTAATTAAAGCCCACGCCAGCAGAAACGACTCGATCGAGTGGAATAAAACCACTCGATCGAGCAAAACTCCATAAAATCTACTCGATCGAGTAGAATAGTTACTCGATCGAGTAACCCCTCTTTACAGCACTTATGGATCGAGTAGAAAAGCATTCGATCGACCAACCAAGGATGTAGAAAACACTCGATCGAGTAACAAAAGTACTCGATCGAGTCTTCTGTCTTCAATTCAGCTCAAATCCATGCCCGACTGCCTCGTAAACCGTGCCTTCACGCTTCCCAATGCAGTATCTCACTTTGGAAAATCCCGTCTCCTCTAAATGCATGCAAAAAGGACGAAAAAATGGTACGATTCCACTACTTTCGCGTTCATTTCTACAAAACGGACAAAACGAACCAAAGTACCCAATTTGGGGCATAATGCAATATAAATAGTACAAAAGTACACATAAATACGTGCTAAAATAGGCTAAAAAGACTATATAAAATGCACGTATCAATTCTCCCCAAACCGAACCTTTACTCGTCCTCGAGTAAACTAAAATGCAACTAATGGAACGGAAATGAAAACTCAGAGCTAGCTGAACTTGTCTACTTGAACCAATTTAATGCAACAAAAAACTAACAGTTATAGCTAAGCAGTCAATACGCAAACGAGTTATAAGCTGTTCAGAAATATAGCCAACCTATCGACCTTGCAAGACCAACAAAATCGGACTCTCTCGTGGTCACTCTTCTCTCATGAAGCAAAGGGTGCATGTTATATGTAAAAGAGAGAAGGAAAGACAGTCACTCACCTAACTGCGACCTACATAGCATGCATGCAACAAAAATGAAAGACAATTCAAGTACTAACGCACACATTCCAACCAATAATGTCCGTCACAGCCGAGGGCTTACAAATAATATGGGAATAGTGAGGTTCAGGTGAGAAAAGGAAAAACAAGTTATGGTAATGTGGAGGTAAAAGCGTCAAATTAGTTCCTAAACAAGACCATATAAGACCGTCCGAATCTCAACTGACTGAAAAATAGAATACAAGTGCCCTTCATTTGGCACACAGCTCACTAAACTCAAACACAATCTCCTCAAAAATATGGAATAAGAATGGAGGAGTTAGACGGTCACAAACTTTCCTTTTTTAAACACCGTCTAAATGAATTAAAACAAACAAATGAAACTTTTTTCTTTTTCTTTTTTCACGTGAATCAGCTTCCCTTTTTATTCATTCTTCATTTTTTTTCTCTTTTTTCTTTCACGTTTCCCACTCCTTTTTTCCTCTTTTTTTTTTCAATTCTCCTTTTTTTTCTTTTTCTCCCTCCTCTATTTACACCAACTCCATAAAAAAAGATACGGGCCAAACTGCAGACGGAAAACATACCACAAAAGACATACTAAACTAGCTTGACTAGGTAGGCTCAGTTTGGGATGTAGATAATGGGTCAAAAAGGCAAGTTTTGGCTTATGTGGAGCTAAATGGGTGAAAAATATAAGAAAAGGGGGAAAATTTGCAAGCACCTCCCTGCATGTGACACCAACCACAAACCCGAATGTGTGTATTTGACAAGAAATTGAATGTCATGAAAGTGCAAAAATGATGAACATGCTATGCAAGGAGTACTACCCTCAATTCCTAATGATCCGGTCATGAATGTCACCAGTTATGGGCTCTAAACTCAGAATTTATGGAGTAGTTTGCCAATTTATCAGGTCAAGTATAAACAGTCAGCTATATTTGAACAGAAACTCGTAGACTATGCGTATGACAAAGCTAATAACTATCAACAGAAGTGCAAGGCTCAAGTGAAAATGACAAGTTATAGTGCAGTTTTATCACGGAAATCTACCGTTCTGACTCAACCTATATGCAAAATTAAACGTGAGTATTTATGAATTTTTGAAATTTTCTAATTTTTTTTTTTGTTTTTTGAATTTTTTTAATGAAATAAATAAACAATGCAAGCTGAAATAAATAAATGTGAATGCAAAATAAATGGAAATGCAGACTCAAAAGGATGCAATACCCTCCCCAAACCAAAACGGACAACGCCCTCGTTGTCCTCCAGCATACACCAGCAGATATATACATGGGAACGGGAATATACAACAAATAAAGAATAAAAACAATAAAATAAAAAGGAGACAAAAATAAAAGAGTAAGATGTACATAAAAAAACGAACTTCCCCAAACCAGCCAGAAAACTGGGGAAGTGAGTAGACCAGTAGCTACTCATCAGCCTCCTCATCACGGATGTCCTCCACCGTGAACTCCGGATCCTCCTCCTCCTCTCTCCTCCTCCTATGCTGAGCTCGAGCTCTCTCCACTGCCACCTTAGGGTCCTCGTCCTCGTCCTCCTCAGCAGACACCGGGTACCCCTCAGCTGGGTACCGGTAAAAGGAAGGGTGTGGCCAACCCTCTAGGATCGGACGGTGTCGCCTCAAGTGGTACTCGTACAGAGGGTGCAAGGTAAGAGCTAAGTCCCTCTCCATACGAGCCTGTCTCTCTGCAATCTCAAGCAACAAACCGTCACGGCGCCCTTGGTCCATGACCGCGGACGCCACAAAGGGTGGAGGTGGTACGAAAGTAGCCGGTAGGACCGGCTGTGCCTGTGTCTGATCGGTGGGTGCAGGAGTAGGAGTATGGGTAGGGGTCGGGATGGGAGTAGCCGTGGAAGGCTGGGCACTCCCAGAAGGTGTGCACCCCTCTCCAGTCTCAAGTCTACGCCGCTTCTTGGTGGCGGGTAAAGTGGGAGGTGGTCGGAGTGGAAGGTGGTAGTCTGGTGGAGGTGGCACTCGGTCGCCCCTAGCGAGAGTAGGCGAAGGGGCTAGACGGGGGAGAGTGTCACAAGGTAGGTCTACAGACAAGGAACCGTCTATCTTCCATGTCTGGTAGTCTGTGGTCAGCCAATGCTGAGAAAGCATGGCATCCAGACTCAGATACCTCTGTCCCTCGAGGTACTGCAAGTCACGAGGTCAGACGGGGAAAAGGAAACGGGCAAGAATGGTGGCTATGCCACCGCAGGCAATATATCCCGTCTCCTTCAGCCCCTGGGCCTGAAAGTACTGGGCGGTCAGATAGGCAATGTTGAGGGTAAAAGGACCCTCACAGTCAATGTTCAGATAAACGCCCAAGATGGAGAGCTCGGTGTTGGTGATTTTGTTCGGCTCCTTCCGGCCAAAAATGGTGCTCCCCATCAATCAAAGAAAATAACGGGCAGGGGGAAGGTGGACCTGTGCAAGCTTTCGCTCGGGAAAGGTGGTTTGGGTCAGGGTCCACCAAAGCTGATGAATGACCCTCCTAGGGGCGGTAACGTCGCCCGTAGAGGAATGGCCAAGTCTGCGACCAAACTCCTCCAAGGTCATCGAAAAAGTCCGGTTGAACAACCAGAAAGACACAGAAGAACTAGTAGGGACAGCATCGTGTGCCCCGGAGGAGAAGGTGAAGGAGCTGAGGAACTCAAGACTCAGCTCCAGAAAGGTACGGTCACTCATAGTGATGAGTTCGGCCATCCCCGTGCCCCGTAGAAGCTCACAAACTGACTCGTAGATGCCGAGTCTCTCAAGTGTCGGTTTATCTAAAAACCGGGAAGGTACAAACTCACAGCCTATGAGGTGATAAAACCTCTTACGATGTACACCGTTAATAAAAATTACCTGCAGGTAGTCTGGGTGAGAGTCGAGGGAGTTATCCCCTCGAACAGTGACCGTGCCAGAAGAAGAAACAGATGAAGTGGAGGGAGCGGCAGAAGTAGAGGTAGCAGGAGCTGGTGTAGAACGGGAACGTCCACGACCTCGGCCCCGGCCTCTAGAACCCGAAGTAGAAGCCCGTCCAGTGACGGTGCGAGGAACTAGGGCCGCTCTAAAGGTAGCTGCAACTGCAGGTGAGTCTGCCACATGTGTGCTCACCGTGGCTGGAGTAGAGGTTGTGGCTGATGTGACCACCACTGACGAAGAAAGACTAGCAGCAGTGCTACCAGTGGTTGTGGTTGTAACTGAAGTGGCAGCCGAAACGGAGCTAGCAACAGTGCTAGCTGGCGTAAAAACTGTACCTGAAGCAAAGGCTAAGAACACAGGGGCTGCGGTACTAACAGAAGTGGAGGCGGTGGTAACAGCAGGGACCACCGTCTCAGTCAGGGATGGACTAAAAGTCGAGCTAGTGGAGGGCAGAGAGCTATAATCCATCCTGTATATAAAGGGCAGGGGATTTGATAAGAAAAACAGCTAAACAGCATGAAAATCAGCTTGGTAACAACATGACAAATCCCAAATAGTCGAAAGAATTCGACTTCAGCCCGAAAATTCCCGATATTTCCTCAAAAATTCGAATGACAGCGGGTAAACAGCGATAGGGGCGGGGACAGGCATCAATGGCAGCAATTAAGCAACAACTAAGGTAAATTATGCATGTGACAGCATGTAAACCCAGTTGACAGTCGAAAAATTCGACTGAAAATCAGCCCTAATCGCGAATTTCGCGCAAATTTTGAATTAATCATGCAACAAACAGTGAGGAGACGGGAATGACCATCAAGCAAGACAGATAAGGGCAAGCAATGATAGTTAAAGTCGAAAAACTCGACTAAACAAGGAATTTCGAAACCCTAACCTAATTTACCTCATAAAAATGCGAAATTAGTGAAATTAAAATGCAAAGAGGTGTAGGAGAAACTTACTTGATGAGAAAGAACCTACAAATTGCAATTAATCTTCAAACAACAAGGAAAAATGGCGATTTTTTTGATCGAAAACCGCAAACCCTAATCCCACTATTAAACCGTGTAAAATAGCACAAATCAAGAGGAAAACAGAGGGCTTTGAATGATTAATTAACAAAGGGCAAAATGTAGGTGAGGGATTTGTCAAAAGGGCAAGAAATATGAGGGATTTGGGGATGTTTTAATCGCAAATAAGGGAAGGGTGTCGAAAATTAAGGGTTAAATGAAATAGAAATGAAAATGAGGGAAGTTAAAGGAAAACTCTCTGCGTCTCTTGCAATTTCACTCGATCGAGTGGTTTAGAACTGCTCGATCGAGGACTTTGATAATTCATCCACTCGATCGAGTAGAAATTTACTCGATCGAGAACTCCCCATTTCTGCTTTACTCGATCGACTGATATGGCATTACTCGATCGAACAAAATCCACTCGATCGAGTACAAAAAGTACTCGATCAAGTTCTTTTCCTCGTGTAAGTTCCTGAATTCGTCATTCTTCCTTTAAATTTGCGTAAAAATTCCCCAAACCGGCATAAAAACACTTTAAAAAATATCCCAAAATACCAAATAAGCTAGGTAACAGTCTATAGTCTTTATCTACGCTAAAAAAAATGTCTAAATTCTAATTGTCCTAATTAAAAGCAATAAAAGAAATTCAACGGAAAATTAAAAATTGTTTATACAAGATGGTACACGGGGCATTTCCCCGCTCACTTCTCAAAGCAATTCAGTAGCCCCTCGAAGGGCTCCTGACTGGAAGACGTCACCTCAGCAACATTGATCGTCCTCTTCAGCTTCCATGAGCTTGAACTTGAATCATTCGGAGGAGAATAGTTCACATCCACATATGCTCGAACTTTTCTCACCCTTGCTCCTTTCTCACCGGCTTTAACTCTGTCACTCCCAACTTGACTGATATTAATTTCACAATGCCCTTTGACGGCTCCTTCATTGTTTTCATCTGTACCTGCATCAAGGAAAACAGACGAACTTTCCTCCTTTTTGCTCTCAATCTGAGGCGGAGGGGTAAAAATAGCAGCACAATGCTCCAAATTTTCATTTGGAGTGTCAATAATAAGGTCAATAGAAGAGAGGGCATTGCAACGCTGAGCTTGCATGGGAGCCCTCCGTACTTAGACTGATGGAATATCAGCTCCTCGTCCCCAACCTGAAAAGTTAATGTCTTGCCACCGACGTCTATTACTGCACGGGCAGTAGATAAAAATGGTCTCCCTAAAATAATAGGGGTATGTGCATCTTCGGGGATGTCAAGTACAACAAAATCAACGGGAATAAAGAACCTCATGATCTTAACAGGTACGTCTTCTATTACACCTAGTGGTCGTGATATGCTACGGTCGGCCATCTGAACAGTCATGTTGGTGCAATTAAACTTTGTCAAACCAAGTCTCTTAGCCAAAGACAGCGGTAAGACACTCACGCTAGCGCCAAGATCGCATAACGCGTTATCAATCAAATGGGTACCAATATGACACGGAATCGAAAAACTACCCGGGTCTGACTGTTTGGGAGGTAACTTATTCTGAACTAGGGTCGTCCCTACCTTAGTCAAGGCTACCGTCTCATTATCACTAATATGCCTCTTACGCGATAAAATTTCTTTCATAAATTTAAGGTAAGAGGGTACCTGTGTCAGTAGTTCGGCGAATGGTACAGTGACCTGCAAGCTTCTCAGGATTTCGGCAAATTTGCCGAATTGTTGATTAGCTTTAGTATTCTGCAGACGCCTCGAGAAGGGAACCGTGATGGGTATCTCGAGTCCCTTGTTTCTCTCTTCCAACAAGTCAGCCGGATCAAGCTCCGTATCCTTTGGACGCTTTTTTCCTCTCGAACGAGGTCTTTCAAGTGATTTCTCACTTAATCGAGCACTAGCGGGCTCTCGATCAAGCTGTCTGTTGTCCATACTACTCAATCAACCAAAATTCCCATTCGATCGAGTAGTTTCTTCAATAGCATCACTCGATCGAGTAGAAAATTCACTCGATCGAGCAGTTGGCTTTTCCTGTTCACTCGATCAAGTAGAAATTCCACTCGATCGAGTACTTTCTTCAGGAAATCCACTCGATCGACCTCCAGAAACTAGTCGATCTGGTAATTTATTAGCCGTCAGCTCATTTCCTTTGACAGAACACTGTTCATCAGCTATTACTTCCTTCCTCAGGTCCGATTTCAACACTTCCGGTCCCTCATATGAGCGACCGCTTCTCAAATTGATTAAATTTACCGTCTCATGTGGATTTTTGTCAGTTTGTGACGGTTAATAACCCGGTTTCCTTGCAGATTGGTTCGCGGCTAATTGGGCAACTTGAGTTTCAAGTGCCTTGATGGATGCATCTTTACGTGATCACTCAACCGCCAACGCTTTTGTAAAAGATTGCAACATGGTCTTTAGCTCACCAATCTCACTCACCCCTCCAGAAGATGATGCTCCGTGATTGGGAGGAGGGAAGGAAGGAGGCTTCTGAAAGCCTTGTTGATTCTTATGTGGAGGAACATACGGCTGCTACTGGTGCGGAGGAGGGGTAGGATTGAGCACATTTTGACTAGTCCATCTCAAATTGGGATGGACTGCCCCTTGGTTGTTGTAATAGGAACCCCCTCCTTGCCTATATTTTTGAAAGGCAAGGACTTGTTCCTTCTCCATAAGACAGCCAACAGCAGTGTGACCATCATTGCTCTTACACCTCTCACATGCGACGGTCTCCCCTCTAGTAAGCATATGGACCGTCTGAGGCTCCCCAGCAGAATGTAACTCCAACTTGTCAAATCTAGCATTCATGGCTTCCAGCTGAGCCACAACCTGCTTATCGACTGCATGAACTGTTCTAATACCATCCCTCGGGTTTCCATACTCAGCACTGTGGTTCGCCATCTCTTCAATAAGGGCCCATCCCTTATCATCGTCGGTGTTTTCCTGGAATCTCCCACTAGATGACTCATCAAGTATGGCTCTGTGGTTATCGTATAGCCCATTGTAGAACTGGTTAGATATAAACCATGGGTCAAAACCATGGTGAGGAATAGACCTCACCAATTTCTTGAATCGGGACCATGCCTCATATAAAGTCTCATCGGGAGCCTGCTTGAAACTGGTAATCTTGGCCCTCAGCTGATTGGTGCGCTGTGGAGGGAAATATCTCTTGTAAAAGGCAAGAACAAGAGACTCCCAATCTGTAACTCCTGCAGCTGTGCGGTCCAAATCAGTCAGCCACTCCCTGGCTGAGTCAGTCAAAGAGAAAGGAAACAAAACCTCCTTAATCTTGTCTTGAGTTACCCCATTTGTGGTGGGGATAGTAGAACAGTAGTCTGTAAAGACCTCCATGTGCTTCCTCGGGTCTTCACCTGCCACACCTCTATAGAGATTTCTTTCCACCAGATTGATGTAGGAAGGACGGATGTCGAATGTATTCCCATCCTCAGTCTGGAGATTGAAACCCTTTGGAATTGAGAATGCTTTAGGCACCGAGTGACCGGAAAGTTTTGGCATCTTTACTTGTTGATCGGCAGAAATAGGAATGTCTTCTACTAAAGACTGGTCTTCTGCGAAAAGAGAATGATGTAGCTCTGGCTCGAAAGTACACAAGTCTTCCTTTCATGATTTTCTCTGCAGACGGAGTCTATGCCTGAATATTTTCTCTGGCTCTGAATCAGCTGAAAATAACTCAACGGGGCATAAACAACACTGAAAGAAAATAAATAAGAACTACCTCAAGGAATAAAAATTCTCTGAGACGGATAAAATAAACGAAACAAAGACAGATAGGGCAATTGCCTCCCCGGCAACGGCGCCAGAATTTGATACGTCTATCGTATACCTATCAAAAATAAACTAAACTAACTATATAGCTAGGGAAGTCAGGTCGATCTCCTCAAGGAGTTAAGATATCTATAGAAGTCCGTCTATTTGGTCACAAATGGGGGGTTGTTTGAATTGGTTTTCTAAACTAGAAGGTTTAAAGGAAAGAGAAGTAAAGACAAGAGCAGTAGAGGCAGGAAAATAGATTTAAACTATCAAATAGAGAAAGGTCATGTCAGGATTTCGGTTCACTACGGTAGTCCAGTGACTCAACTGTAAACAACTTAGACAAACTAATGCAAGAGGGATATGGAAAGGTCCTTTCGGTCCACTTTCTATCCTATAATACCAATAACTTAACTTTCATCCTCGTCAGGGTAGTCTACTGTTCATAGCAGGCCTATTTAGTCCAATCTTTCGATCCAGGATTAATTTTACCAAGATTAAAAGGGTGACTCAGAAACGTGCACTCAACTAAGTCGGTAAAATACAATTAAATTGCAATGGTGACAGAATCTCACAATTAATTCGTCTAACCTATTTACTACATCGTCACTTTCCTACCGTAGATCCCCTAATCCGAACATGAATTAGATTTAGCTACTCATATGGCTATAATACTATCAAAACTAACAACAGATAAATAACCAGCATTCAACATATTAAAACGATGATTAAATTGCATAAAAAGTAAATTAGGGCAAAAAGTAAATAAAGCAAGACGAAGAATTAAAGCAAATGAAATGATGTTTTTTATTAAGAAACGAGAAAGAGATTACAATCATGCGAATCCGGCGTAAAGAACAATAAAATCCGAGCGAAATAAATCCCAAAATAAAGTTACAGTGAAGGAGAAAATAATACGCAGTCTTGAATGATAGATAAACTTTGATAGTAGGAAAATTCGATGCTATTAACCTAGTAACGTAATTCTTAAATAGAAAAACAACTAAGTCCATAAGCTAAAATAAATTCACGGGCTAATTAAAGCCCACACCAGCAGAAACCACTCGATCGAGTGGAATAAAACAACTCGATCGAGCAAAACTCCATAAAATCTACTCGATCGAGTAACCCCTCTTTACAGCACTTCTGGATCGAGTAGAAAAGCACTCGATCGACCAACCAAGGATGTAGAAACCACTCGATCGAATCTTCTGTCTTCATTTCAGCTCAAATCCATGCCCGACTGCCTCGTTAACCGTGCCTTCACGCTTCCCAATGCAGTATCTCACTCTGGAAAATCCCGTCTCCTCTAAATGCATGCAAAAAGGACGAAAAAATGGTACGATTCCACTACTTTTGCATTCATTTCTACAAAACGGACAAAACGAACCAAAGTAGCCAATTTGGGGCATAATGCATTATAAATATTACAAAAGTACACATAAATACGTGCCAAAATAGGCTAAAAAGACTATATAAAATGCACATATCAAATTCTTCTCAAAATTCCCATTTTAGAAAAGCGAATTTTTAATATCATTTGCCATTCTTCATTAAAATGAAATGCGGCAATTCCTAACATAATTTATCTTGATTAACATCTTCATGTCAATCTATGCACTTAAGTACTCTAAAGCTCTATTTACTTTTGAGGAGACCCTCACCTTAAGGTAAATCTACTCTTGAGTTACAATTTTTGGATTGTAATGCTATGGCTCATTTGTAACAAGGTCTATTTGGGACAAGGTCATAATACCATTACTTTTGCAAAGCAACATTTTAACAACAAGACATGTGTGCTATACTCCCACTAAACTATACTCCCGTTCTATTTTTATACATTATAGTTCCATTACTTTCACAAAGTAACACAACAACTATAACACATGTTTGTTAGTTATAATCTACTCCCACTCTATCTCTTTTAGAAATTCTTCAATTTATCAAATTCTTCACTTGTATATTAGATTAAGTAAACATACCCATATCTACTTAAATCATCGGTAAAAGTGACTAAGTAGTCATAATTTCTCCTTTGCAATGATGATCATTAGGAACACATACATCGGCATGTATTAGTCCTAACAAATCACTTGCTTGTGTCCCTTTACCACTAAAAGGAGTACGAATCATATTGCAAAGGAGACAAGATTCGCATATTCCATATGATTGAAAATCAAATGGTTCAATAAATCTAGTCGACACTAGCATTTAATGCGTTTCTTATTTATGTGACCTAATCGAAAAAGCCAAATGTACAAATCATTTGGATCACTAGTTATGAGTCTTTTGGAACGTATTATGAAGATATCTTTGCTTGAGTTGGAAGTGTCTAAAACATGAATACCATTAATAGAAGTGGCTTGGCTCACAGCCAAGTGATATTCAACAAAATACAACAATTGTTTTGATCGCAAAAGAAAGGAAAAATCCTTCTATATCTAACATAGAAGTGGTAATAATGCTTTTAGACAAAATGGGTACATAATCACCATTATGTAAATTACAACTCAAAGCTATTAGCTAAAACAAGTACATAAGTCTCTTTTGAAGTGGCGGCTATCCTAGCTCCATTTCCTTGTCGGAGATTTATATCACTCTTGTTTAGCTTTTCCACATTTCCAAGCCCCTGTATGCAATTACAAAGGTGAAAACCACAACTGGTATCCCATACCCACGTTCAGGAGGATGTATAATTTATATCAATAACAACGATTTCGGAAGAAATATTACCAAGTGGAGTGACAAGTCCAGCTTTGATATCTCCCAAATATTTTGGGCAATTTCTTTTCCAATGGCCCATGACATTACAATAATGACATTCCTCATAGGATTGGGCACCCTTCTTGGTCTTGGTTGTGGTAGTCTCACTATCCATTTCCAATTCATTATCAGGTTTGGGTTTCTCACCCATGTTTGCCTTTCCTTTATTAATACCATTACTCCTTTCAGTTGCAAGGACACTCTTGCTAGAACTCCCACTCAATTTGATGTTTCTCCTTACTTCATCAAACAAGGATTCCTTGGAATCTGTGAGAATATCCTCATATGATTCTCTTAACAAGGATGTGGTGGGCATGCGTATGGGAGTGGGAGGTGTAGAAGTAGTAAAAGGACAAAGATTTTCATTCTGACCAATGCCACAGCGTAATTCTCTAATCGTATCATTTTAATACTCGGAGAACTTTTCATCGAATGATTGGAGCCATGAATTAATGGTGATTGGTGTAAGAGGATTAGATGAATCCATTGCGAATAAATAACTACAAAAATGGAAATGAAACAAATAATTAACATCTATCATTTTAATAATACTTGTAAACATTTTAAACAAGTTTTAAGCATTTATATAGTGACCTCTACCCAACTATTATAAATGATTCCGAGATCCAAATTCATATTAACTCGGGCACGGTGAGCTGATTCATCCCTTATCAATATAACTCGGTTGATTAACTCTTAATCGATTATACTTCTAGAACTCTCGGTCGATAAAAATTACTTTAATAATTATCTTTAGCCCGGAACACATGCGAATACGGTCACGAATACTTCCGTTGAGCTCAATCCAAATTTCGATGTAATAACATTTTACTACCCACTTACCCAACATAACAAGTTTAGTACCCTGGTGAGCCGAGCCTACTTCCTCATGAAATTGGGACTCATGGTTTTGTACTATTTGGTAAGGCTAATTCTCAATTTTTATTTAGTGAGAGGTCTTGTCAATTTATTATCTATCACATTTTAAGTGAACTAAAGCAGTGAACTACGATAATTTTAATTGACATGGTCGATAACTCGATATGATATGCACGTGTTGTTATGGCGATTTGCCAATGCATGCAACATATTAAAAGAAATGCAAAGCAATAATAAAATTCCTAGTATGGCCTTCCTAAAATAGCAAATCAAATAATCTATTACATATTTGTAAACTAACTCCTTTTTTCCCTTGAATCTTCAAATGGCACGCCTTCCAAGAACACTGTCTTCGTCGGTACACCTTTCCGAATGGCACTGTCTTGAAGAAACTTCATGATTACAAATAATAATAAAAATACAAAGCTATTGCTATTATACATTTCCAAAATGGAAAAACTAGTAAAAATAAAAGTGATACGAAATCACATTAAATTACAACCGAATCAATATTCCCTTTCATTACGGGTAATATCGATTAAAACTAAGGTCATACTAAGATAAAATTACATAATTCAAAATTATATAAATAAAAATATTCAACAATTGAAATATGCAGCATTATAATATGTGTCTATCATGCCAAAATATGTGCCAAATTGCCCTATTTAACTTATATCATATATATAATCCGATTTTATGGAAATGTGTGATGATAACTTCTTAAAATCACAAATTAACACTTAAATCACATTTAAGCTCAAGTTAATTATCCTAACACTCTTAGGACTCAAAAATTAGTCATCACTCAATTTTTGACAATAATTCAACTTGATTTAATTATATGCTCATTTTTTACCTTAAAATCATAACATTTATGAAATAAATTCAAATTAAATTATAATACTTTCAAAATTTAAATTTTAAATTTTTGAACATTCTGGAATAATTTCATGACACTCATAATGTCAAAAATCATGGTTAAAATTTTTGAATTAATTTCGAGAAAATTTAGTTGCAATTTATCGGTTTTATCTCATAAAACATCTAAAGTATCCAAAAAATAATCCAATCAATTTTACAACTTTAGATATGATAAGTGGGATATTTACGCAACCAAAAACAATTTTCTCATGCCATGTAATTCGTTTTAGCTATTTATGCTAAAATAGTCACTATTTATGCCATTTTTACACTAAAAATTCATAAATCATGCAAAATAAAATCAATTTATCTCAAAATTTACATACACTGTGCAAATCATGCATGTGACAACATATTAAATTTTCATGGCCTGGTTCGAAGTTTAACTAGTTTTAACCATTTTATCTCTGTTAATCCATTTTTATCTCATAAAAATCATAAAACATGCAATATTAATCAAATTAATACGAGATTTTACACAAAACTTGTAAAATATGCATGTGAGGTCATATAAAATTTTCAATGTCATAGAGTAAGTTTACAATTTTTAGTCATTTAACCTTCGTTTATGCCATTTTTATCACATAAATATCATAAATCATGAAATATTAATCACATTAATATAAAATTTTATTACAATACATAAAATATCCATGTGAGGTCATACTAAAAAACCATGGCTAGTAGTGAAGGTTAACTTATTTTAGTGAATAAAAGTTCATTTTACTCATAAAAATGTAATTATTTCACTAAAAATCAAAAAAATGAGCGATAAATTACCATAAATCATAAAAATGACCTAAATATATTTTAGGACCAGAATATATAACATGCATCATGATTTCTTGACTTACTCTTATAAATCACAAATTTTTAGTTTTATATGTTAACATTTTAAATCGGAAAAACAATAACCGATTATGCATGTAACATCCTATGCTCTGATACCACTTGTTAGGTTCATATACCTATTATTAGACTCTTCTAATAGTGAACAAATTAACATTTTAATTATTAGTTCTTTAGATTTAGTGCATGCATAAGAAAATAAGAAATTAATAAGAAAAACAATGTCCCTTACATTGTAATTTTCGGATTTATGGGCACAAGTAAGGTCTCCTACTTTCACTTGTTCTTGAGCTATGATGAGTATTAGGATGATCCTCCAAAACTCTATATTAATAGCTCTTCTTTTGACTGCACCCAAGATTAGCCCTTATCTCTACTAAATAATATTAACTAGTGTAGATACCCGTATCCGTCGATATTGGAATTTATAGAGAACCCGACAAACACCCGATGATGATAGGACACATGTATTCTTTAGTTGTCATTGTCATTATTTGGGCTCGTTTTACGATGTAGAATGAGCGCTGTCGACGAAGTATTTTATTAATTTAAATGATATTTAAATTAAATGTTTTTTTTAAAGTGAATTCATTTTATTGTTTTAATTTGAATTTATTTTCTTAAATTTATTTTATTGAAAATATAATATATTTTTGATTTGAAAAATCATTCTTTAGTTAGTTGATTTGAAAAATCAATTTATATCGTTTAAAAACCGTATTTGAAGAACTCGATTTTTACAACGATTTTATACGCAATTTTGAGCTCGTTTTCTACTTGATTTGGGCTCGATTTTCGACGCACTTTCGGCCCAACCTTCTCTCCCATGACCCGTGTTCGATTCTTAGCTGAAGCCTACCCCAAACCCTTTGTTTAACCCATCCAATTCCCGTCCCAAACACTCCATAAACGGCCCGCAAATAACACGGCCTCATCCCCTGTTTTGCGTGCTCAAAACCGCTCCAAACGCCACTTAAACCCGTGCCCATTAACCCTAAACTATACCCTAGTATCCTACCCATATTACCTTAGCTTAACCACCAAGCAAACCCCCCATACAAACCCTAAAAACCCCACGAAATAGCTGATGGACAGCAGCTATGCAAACCGAGCCCGACTGCTTGTTGCTCTCTTAAACCCTACTTTAACTCCCTATAAATACCTCCTCTCCACCATACATTCATTCCTCTAAGTTCTCCATATATACTACCGTCACTCACCAGCAATCTCCAAAAACAAACCCTAATTGCCTCTCAAAACTCTCGACAAAACCGATACATCCAAACTGAGAAACAGTTTGTGTCTCTCTCGAAATACCATTCGTTCTCCCTTCAAATCTCCATTAAAATTCGAGTTTCTTATTCCTAATTAACCTTATAACATCCATATACATCTTAGACAAAGATTCACGAGCCAAATTGACCTTGAGAGTACACGAATCCCCTCGAAAAACAGAGTGTCATACACTCTGTTTTCGCGGCTTTTCCTGTCTGTCCAATTCTGTTTGTGCTCGTTTTTCGTACCCAATAACTCAGAACGAGCGTGGTTTGTTTTAAGATATTTCTTCTCCTCTCTTTATAGTTTTCAAAACATCTTTTAAATCTAATTTTCACCGTGAAACGAGTGAGAAATTGCAGTTTGAAAGTTGCTGTCCAGATTTACAAAAAAACGTGTTGTTGCTTTGTTCCTTCGTCGACGACGGCCTCTCGAGATAAAATCTACGATCGATTACGACCCAAGACGGTGTCAATGATACATGTAGGTTGAGGGTACATTAAATCCTCGTCTTCTCCTTTTTATTTCGTTCTTTTATGTTTGTTTTTTATTGTTCGTTTTACGTTGTTTATCGTTTTGTTTGTCGTTTGATATTGTTAACTATGAAACTAGTTTAGTCCGAGTATGATTTAAAGTACCACCACGAACACCCATGTTGACTTGATATGGGAAAGAAATCCGCCACATCGGTCGGTCGTATCCCCCATCTCATTTACATATCCTCGTGTTCAAGGTAGGGCATTAATAAAACGAATCCTAATTTCGTTCCTCGCTTTTGACCCCTTGCTTGTTTCGTTCAATTCGACCTACCCTAGGACCCGTTGCATGTTAGTTCGACCCCTGTTTGTTAACATATGATTCATTTAGACGACTTTAGATCGATTAAATAACCTGATTAGACATGTTAGGGTGCTTCGACACAAGCATTAAAATCGACCAACAATTCTATAACCTAATTGAATGCATCTCTCTTTTCACCTAATTTCTCGCTAGTATAAGAGTGAGTGATTAGCACCTTCTTATTAACATTCGATGAGTTAACTTAATTAGCGAACTTGACCTAATTCGACCCTTTTAGGCCGTGTAGAACACTCGGTTTTAGGCGAAGCCTTCTGACCTCTTTTATCATCAATTTCTAATGTATATCCTATATCGCTTTGCAAATCTATCTAACCTAATGAACCTAACCTAGGAACTAGGGTGGCCGTGTCTGGGGCCGTGTACTTGGCCGTGCCTTTTGTCATTCTTGCTTCATCTTTATATCGTTTATTCATCGTTGTTTTGTATTTTTTACTTACCTTTTGCTTATCGAGTCGTCTCTTGTAATTCACTTGTAATTAGTTTTCTTTTGGGTCGAGTCAATCGATTTATAAAAACCTTAGTCTTATTTGGTTAGATAGTTGTGCTCCAATTCATGTAAGAGCGTAGTAAATCGCATGTCGTTTAAAGCAACATGGCCCGATTTATGCTAATGCATGCTTTGGTGTGTGACCCAATGTCTAATTCGATAAGATTAAGCGAAAGCACGCATTACTAGGAGTGACCCAAGGCCGTGAGTTATGTGAACCGTGGGCCACCCCTTTGTGCACGTTTTCCTAGGCCGAATGGCCATGTGTCGTGTTTGGTGTCGTATATAGCAATTGTATTTAGATCGAGTTGTATCTCTAAATTCTCGTTGTGTCGGCATGAAATGCCTGGGTTGTAATAGGGTAGATCCCAACGGCTCCCCCATTCCCCTTAAGCCTTGTTTGCTTTGTATGTTGTTAGATCAATCAACCCAGATGCTAAATTACAACTTTGACAAAGTTAGTTTAGTTGCATCTAAATCGACATAGAAACTTCACATGTTAGGGTTTTAAAACGATGTTTGCATATCATATATCGCAGTAGCTACGACCTTGTTTGAAATCCGATACTTGACATAGTAGTGGCCGTTATCGACGGGCGGGGTTAGGTGTCCTTATGGGCTTCCTATTACGTACCCTCACCCCTTACTCAAGATCTATGGTTTGTGGATCCGTCTAAATACCATTGGATTACGAGGGTCATTCAAATCGAGTGATATAGGGTAAAAGTCTTTATCTTTAATCACTCGTACTCGTTTGGCTTTATGCTTTTCGACGAAAGGTGTAAAGTTGACTTGAACGGTTCCAAGTTTCCAAAAAACTTGGTGGCGACTCTAATTTGTCTTAATTCGATTCGAAAGAACCTCGAGTCGATTATGCCTAGTGTGGATTCCGCGGACGCAGTTCCCGCGGGCGTTGTCCACAGTTTGGCGACTCCGCTGGGGAAAAGAGGACTAGTTACACTTTGTTTCTAGGGTCTTTTCCTCCGAGGTGAAACTTGAAAAGAAAGTATTCGAAAGTAAAACATTACTCATAGTGCTACGATTCATGCATAAACCCTTAAGGACTTTCCCGGGCCATCCCATCGCTTCTTTGTGACGTGTGGGGGGCGACGTCCCACTATGCCCGGAACTGGCACA
This sequence comes from Silene latifolia, assembly GCF_048544455.1. NCBI lineage: Eukaryota > Viridiplantae > Streptophyta > Magnoliopsida > Caryophyllales > Caryophyllaceae > Silene > Silene latifolia. Next base: position 28,635,344 of record NC_133538.1, read on the forward strand.
TTGCTTGCTTCAGCTCCGCCTCGTCGTGGTTCTTGATGGTGGGGATGCTCTTCTAGGTACTCTACCTAAAGACCCTTGCTCTATAAGGCCCAAAAAGGATGGAGGGCATAGACCTTCTTGTAGAAGACTTGCCAAGACTTAGAGATGTCTAGGAGCATACATCCTTATAACATGAGAATGACAATGTGCGAAATGAATTTCCCGAGTCTTTTCAAATTTTCCGTATCGATTTCAAAACCGAACTTTTGAACAACTTACTTTCAAAATAGCATGGTTTTAAAAACGCGGAATGCTACCCAAATAGGACTAGATTTTTCGGCCCAAAATAAACTTTTATAGCCGGCATGCTGCCCATTTTAAATCTCATTTTCAAATCGATTATTCGTTTTTTTTTTCAAATTCAATCCAAAATATTTCTCGAACCTTAACCAAGCATGAAATGCGTCGAGTCGTGTCCGGGTCCTGGCCGTGTTAGGCTAGGCGTGTTTTGCCCCGAGAGTCTAGAACACGACCTTGTTGGGTCACCCAAGCTCACCTCTTGGGCTTCGAGTCATGTGGGTCGACCAATTGGTCTAGGATAGTTCACAGAAACGTCCAAGCTAAGCCATTTAGGGCGTTTCACTTAAACCTATGAGCTATGTTAGTCCAATCACGGGTTTAGTCACACCGAGTCCAGTTTAGAATCGAGCTATGACAGCTTGAGTCATGTCGTCTACGGTTCTAAGGGAAGGAATTGACCCTCCTATTCCGACCGGGGAGAACAGGCCATCCGACAGGGAGATTCTGAAATTGCAGAGGCTTGGTTTGATCAAGCCGCCGAGTATTGGAAACAAGCAATAACACTTACTCCTGGGAATTATATTGAAGCGCATAATTGGTTGAAGATTACGGGACATTTCGAATAACATTTTTATTGGTCCATTAATAAAAAAAATTACATTTTTATTAGAAAGCTCGAGAAATAGTCTACGCCTCGCATAAGAATTTAAAGTGGGGAGAGGAAAGAGAATAATGTGATCAATGGCTCTCGTTGTCGAGTCTAAAATGAATCGAGGTCTAAATCCAACCGTGAGTCGAACCTTTTGGTTAATCAGTCTTAAGTCGAGTCTTTGTTTGAGTCAAGTTGGTGTCGTGTCCTTAAGTGTGCAGGGGCTCTTACATTTGAATATTGACTCGGTTCGGGGTTTTCTTGTAGAAAGGCCGCCAAAAACCCGACGTCAAGCAATGGAAGATACTTTTAACAAACTCACTAAGTCCATGAACCTCATGATGACCAGAATGGATGCGATCGAATCTAAGCTGGGTGAAGACTCCTCTTGATCTACCCCACCTCTGACTGATTTGGAGAAACGGTTCAAATTCATTGAAGACCGTCTGAAGCTCTCCTAGGGGAAGAACATCCACTACGAAAATGCTAGGGCCTATTCCCCAGTTCAGGATAAGTTGCCCACAAACATGGTACTCACTGATATCCCAAAGTTTAAGGGCACCGAAGATCCAGTCCACCATGTTAAGGCCTATAAGGGGTACTTAGCACTGAAGGGAGTACCTGCTGACATGCTCTCTGAAATTTTCGCCCAATCTCTGGATGAACACCCGAAGGCGTGGTTCTACAATCTGGACCTTAAGAACTTCCCCACTTTCGAAGATATTACGGTGGAGTTCTGTAAGCACTATGCTGACAATGTCGAGATTCAAACCAACATAAGAACATTGGAGGTGATGACACAGAAAGAAAAAGAAGGCTTTACTGAATTCCTTGCAAGATGGCGCGCTGAAAGCGTGAAACTAGCCAAGAAGCCTGATGAAGTTGAAATGGTAGATAAGTTCGTAAAGAATCTACGACCTGTTTACCGTAATGCTCTGAAATACCAGAATTTTGGTTCTTTCAAAGAATTGATAAGAATCGGGATAAAGGTAGAAGATGACGTCCAAATGGCAGAAGCTGAGAAGCCAAAAGGATACCGAGGGGCCTCGTCATCTAAAGCAAAAGCACCAGCAACGTCCCACTTTGTTGAAAATGTCAATCTCTTAGATGGACAGTAAAAAAGGCCTCCGCGCCAAGCTCCGAGGGTATTCACCGATATCGGGTGCACTTACGCATACGCTCTCCAAAGGCTCATGGCCCAGGGAAAGCTGAAGCCCATCGGTCCAACTCCGGATCCACCTGCTGAACAACAAGGCAAATGGTACAAACCGAATGCCTACTGTGCCTTTCATCAAGGGAAGGGACACGATACTAAAAGGTGCTTTAGACTAAAGCACGAAATCCAAGACATGATTGATAACGGAATGCTCCCAATCCCGGCCATAAAACCCAATAACGTCACCAACCCCTTTGGGGACCACACTAACTTTGTCTCTACCAAAGATAGTGTTGATTACTCTCATTTGATTCGCCCGTGTCATCTAAGAGGGGTTTTCATTGGAAGAATATTCGTGGATTGCTCCAAGTTCCTACCAAGCTCGAGAAATGAGATTACGTTCGGGGATTTTATTGTCGATTGTACTCCTTACATACTCCGAAGCGGCAATAAAGTTAATGGCGTTTGGGCTGATGACGAAGATGATGTTTACCTCGTCAAAGGTGCGACAATTCCTCACACCCAAGAAGAAATCTTAAAGGTGAGGCAAGATGCCCTAGAGTCAAACCATCTGACTAGATCGGGGCGCCCGTATCGTGTGGAGAAAGCTAAGGATATCCCGAGCAAGACACCTCTTAAAGAGCCGGCAGTGGTCGAAGTTCTTGGTGAAGGGTCGACCTCCGAGGCTTCTCTCATCAAGCAACTCCAAAAGACTAAGGCCGAGGTGTCTATCTGGTAACTTATCTTGATCTCTTTCGAACATCGTCAAGCTTTGTTGCAAGCTTTGATGAATATGTCCGTGTCGTCAAATACTACTCCTGCTGACATGGTCACTCACATAGCCCAGAATCGGCCACAGATTACCAACGCCGTGACATTTTCCGACAAAGATCTACCACCGTTCGGGCCCCGACATAACCTGGCCCTCTATGTTTCTACCATGTGTCTCAACAAGCATATCCCTATGACCTTGGTTGACGAGGGATCGGCTGTCAACGTACTCCCTTTGAAAACAGCGCATATTCTGGGCCTGGAGAAGAGTGACTTCGTTCCCACTACACAGACAGTTCGGGCATTCGATGGCACTGTGTGTCGAGTAAGTGGACTCGTTGATGTGGTAGTACAGACCGGGCAAGTGGAAAAGAAAATAAGTTACCAAGTAATTGACATATGCTCATCCTTCAACTTATTGTTGGGAAGGCCTTGGATCCATGCTACGAGGGCCGTAACATCAACACTGCATCGAAAAATCAAAGTCCGACTCAATGGCAAAACCGTCACCATTGACGCTACGCCAATTACGGTAGCAGGAGGGGACATTACTTCTGAAGTAAGGGTCGAAGCTGCCAATGACGCATGGGGTTTCGAGATCGTCAACATGATCGAGATGAACCCCGAAGCAGAGAATATGGATCTATACACGGGAAGTCATGCCTGCGAAGTGATTCTCAAGACTGGGAAGTACTTCGGTTTCTCTTTATATCCTAGAAAGGAGGGTACATTCAAGTTGAAACCACCAGTAGCCAAAGGAGTAACTTTCGGGCTTGGATATGGGCCCACTGGGAAAGATCTGTTAGAAAAAAGGGGAAGATCGATCGAAGATCGAGATATTAAAATGGGACCGTATCACCTAACCCTAAACGGTCACTTCGTGAGAGCTGGGGAAGAACTTCCCTGCATGGACTTCCCCGAACCTATCTTTGACCCAAAGAAAAACCTTATGGTCCCGGGAATCGGAGTATTCCAAGATTGCTACTACATCCCTGAAGATATTCTAACCGTGATGCCAGTAGGGACTAAACCAGCTCCAATAAGCGACGAGAAAGACATGGGTCTTCTTTTCGGTGAAGAGAAGAAATCACCGATACCAAACGAAGATTTGGTAAATATGATCCTGAGAAGCGAACGGTTCGACCCATCTACCCTCATCACCGATGTAGATCCTCTTAGGACTGGCACGGGATGGCAGAAAACGATCAAGTGAACTGATAACAAGGGACTCCTTTTCAAGTTGACAACGGGAGAAGGAGAGATGTTCAAGCCAGATGACGCTTCCGATACTGAGTCTGAGTCTGAGTCTGAGTCTAAGTCTGATTCTGAGATAGGTCCTAAGATTGAGTTTAAGGAGTCAGGTGTTGAAAATACCCCTCCCCTAGCTTTCCCTTCCTATGCACCCTTTCCTAGCAGTGGTATTCCGGGGCCTGTCCCGAATACCCCTATCTCGCCACTGAGCTCCGACCAGTTGGCTCAAATCTTAGCGCATTTCGCGCAATTTCAAATCAATAATAATATGAACCAGTTTGCTTACGACTTGTCTCACTTACATTATAATTCGAACTTTGAAAATGATTGTTTTAATAATGACATTGAGACTGAGGTCGAGGACGAACAGTTGGTCGAAGAAGAAGAAGAAATAGAACCACCTCTACAGTTGATAAAAGGGTTGGAGAAGTACGAACAGAAAACTTCGGTCATCGAAGATACCAAAACTATCAATGTAGGTACAACTTTAGAACCGCAGGAGCTTAAAATAGGAACTACTTTAAGTCCCACCGAGAGACAAGGGTTCATTGGTTTGTTGCATGAGTTCAAAGATGTTTTTGCGTGGTCCTACAAAGACATGTCAGGCATTGACAGAGAAATTGCGGAGCACAGGATCCCAATCAAGCCGGGATATAAGCCAGTCAAGCAGAAGCTACGCAAAATGCACACAGATTGGTCTTTGAAAGTCAAGGAAGAAATCGACAAGCAACTCAAAGCTGGGTTTATCAAGGTGTCAGAATACTCAGACTGGGTGGCTAACGTCGTACCAGTGCCAAAGAAAGATGGTAAAGTTCGGGTTTGTGTCGACTTCCGAGATTTAAACAAGGCAAGTCCGAAGGACGATTTCCCATTACCTCACATCGACATCTTGGTTCACAACACGGCAAATCACGCGTTACTATCCTTTATGGATGGATACGCCGGTTATAATCAGATCAAGATGGCGAAAGAAGACATGCATAAGACTGCGTTCAGAACGCAATGGGGAACCTACTGCTACACAGTAATGCCTTTTGGTTTGATAAACGCAGGGGCTATATACCAGAGGACCGCGACAACGTTGTTACATGATATGATGCATAAGGAAGTCGAGGTTTATGTCGACGACATGATTGTCAAGTCAAAAGAGCGTGATGGCCACCTTGGTACACTACACAAATTCTTTGAACGATTGCGCAAGTATAACATGAGGTTGAATCCATAAAAGTGCGCATTCGGAGTCACATCCGGCAAACTGTTGGGTCACATCGTTAGCTACCGTGGCATCGAGGTGGACCCATCAAAAATCAAGGCCATAATGGAAATGCCTCACCCGAGAACCGAAAAGGAAATTCGGAGTTTCCTTGGAAGAATCCAGTACATAAGCCGGTTCGTGGCAAGGCTAACTATGATATGCGAACCAATTTTTAAGAAGTTGAAAGTCGGGGAACACGTCATATGGGATGATCACTGTCAAGCTGCGTTCAACAAAATCAAAGAAATACTATCTTCCCCTTCCGTGCTCAGCCCGCCAACAGCTGGATCACCGCTTTTGTTGTATCTTACAGTTACAGATACTGCAATGGGGGCGATGCTTGCACAGATAGTCGATAAAGAGGAAAGGGCAATTTACTACATTAGTAAAAAGTTCTTGGAGTATGAAATCAAGTATACTCAGCTCGAGAAGACATGCTTGGCTTTAGTGTGGGCGACAAAGAAGTTACGACACTACATGCTTAGTCATAATGTCTGCATCCACTCGAAGATGGACCCAATCAAATACTTGTTTGAAAAACCAGTTCTAAACGGCAGGGTGTCGAGATGGACTTTAATGCTTTCCGAGTTTGATCTAAAATACGTACCGCTAAAAGTGATAAAGGGAAGGGCGGTTGCAGACTTCCTGGCGGATAACCCGATAGAAGAAACTAAGGTTATAGATACGTGGTCATTTACCGACGAAGATATCGTTCATATAGACAAAGATACGTGGGACCTCTATTTAGATGGAGCATCGAACCGCAGGGGATACGGGATAGGAGTTCTACTCATTTCACCAGAAGGTGAGCATGTTCCCATTTCGATCAAGTTGGACTTTAATGTTACTAATAACGCGGCCGAATACAAAGCGTGCCTACTCGGTCTGCACAGTGCTCTCGAGTTAGGCATCAAAAAGCTTATAGTACATGGGGACTCGTCACTAGTGATCAATCAAGTTGTCGGGACGTGGAAAACCCGAAGCGATAGCCTGGCTCCGTACCAAGCGAAAATAGAAGAACTAGAAAAGTTGTTCGCCGATGTCAAATACGTGCACCTCCCCAGAGATGAAAACCAGTTTGCTGATGCACTATCAAAGCTAGCTGCTCTTATCAACATACCTGATCATATGGATACTATGCCAATGTGTGTCGAACGAAGATCATCACCTGCTTACGTTAATATAATCGGAGACACAGAAGAAACCGAGGCTAAACCTTGGTATCAATCTATTCTGAAATTTAAAGAATCGGGAGAGTATCCACCCGACATGGATAACCGCGAAAAGCGCGCTATTCGAATGCTAGCCGCTCAGTTCATTAGAACCAATGATGGACAGTTGTACAAGAAGACCTCGCAAAATATCCTTCTGCGATGCATAGACTCATCAACTGCAAAAAGAGTCATGGAGGAAGTCCATGACGGGGAGTGTGGCCCACACATGAATGCCCATATGCTAGTTCGTAAAATCATGAGATTAGGGTATTATTGGACCACGATGGAGACAGATTGTCGCAAATATGTCAGACATTGCCATAATTTCCAAATCTTTGCGAATATACAACACGTGCCGCCATCACTGTTATATACTTTGACATCACCGTGGCCTTTCTCAACATGGGGAATCGACATTATCGGAAAGGTCAACCCGTCTGGAACAGGTGGGCATTGTTTCATGTTAGTCGCCATCGATTACTTCACGAAGTGGGTAGAAGTGAAATCATATCAAGTGCTACAGGCGAAGCAGGTAATAAAGTTCATTCAGAATGAAATCATTTGCAGATATGGGGTGCCGCATGAGTTCATTAGCGACCATGGCACTCACTTCCAGGCTGAAACTGCTGTAATACTTGAAAAGTATAAAATCAAACACCACAAGTCGTCACCTTATCGACCTCAAACAAATGGCGCGGTGGAAGCCGCTAACAAGACAATCACTGTGATTCTCAGAAAAATGACCGACAATTATCGCGAATGGCCAGAAAAGATACCGTTCGCACTATGGGGATACAGGACGTCTGTTCGCACAGCCACTGGAGCAACTCCGTTCTATTTGACATATGGGATGGAAGCAGTTCAGCCTATCGAATTAGAGGTACCTTCTTTGAGAATTCTGTTAGAAAGTCAGGTTCCCGAAGCTGACTAGCTGCAGGCTAGGTATGATTCCTTGGTCATGCTCGACGAGCGACGGTTAAATGCGCTACACCATGTTCAACTCTATCAGAAAATGATAGAAAGAGCATTTAACAGGAAGGTGAAGCCTCGAGGAATAAAGGATGGGGATTTGGTCCTAAAGTCTGTCCGCGCTTTACTACCAATCGACCCGAGGGGAAAATTCAAGCCGAACTGGGCCGGTCCTTACCTGGTAAAGAAAATATTATCGGGAGGCGCAGTCAGACTAACGGATCTAGATGGAAACGACTTCGCGAATCCGACGAATTTGGATCAACTGAAGAAATATTATCCTTAGAACTCATTCTCAATGTCGTAAAATAAAATTTTGAATTGCAGTGCTTGCGAGCGAGTCTAAGCCGCGGCACTTTTGCTTCGCTGCCTTTTGTGCGTTATAAACTGATAGTTGTAGCACATTTGTCTTGTGGAACTACGAGCTCGGTTTGATTCTGTTGACAACAGATACGTAGGCAGCTCTTTATAAGAGTACAACCGACCCTTCCTTTAATAAAATGAAATTTTATGCAGAAACTGGAAATTTTAATAAATAGTAAGTCTTTTTGAAATCGGGCGATGCCCATTACAACCTTCAAAAAAAAAACCAGCAACAAATAATAAGTAGTAGTATTAAATAATAGATTGGAGTCAAAGGCTCCTACATCTTCCTTTTCCCTTTGCCTTTTGAGTCACGTGACCGAGGCTCCTGCGGAGGAGGGTTAGTCGCGTCCTGTCTAGCACGCTTCTTAGGAGGTATCATCATTTCCTCCTGAGGGCCCAGCCTATCTTTTACACTCAAGCGAGGGCCTAGTCTTCCTTCCAGGGCTGAGCCCGAATGTGCTCTTGAACCCAACCGTTTCCACACACCTGTCACCTGTGAGTCAGTCTTAGAAGATTTCTCGGTTTTAGCTTCAGGTCCAGATGCAGACGAAAGATCGTTAGCGAAGAAGTCGCGACTGCTTCTGCCTTTGTCATAATATTTGATGTCGACAAGCTCATCCTTCCGCCACAAATCCTTGCCTGAGTCAGTTTTCTCATTAAGCCACTTAGTGTAGGACGAGGATACCCAGGTAGTCTGAGAGCGCAGACACGTACCAAAGACGCCTTTGGTGCCACCTTTCGAGCCAATCATCACACATTGGGGAGTTTAGTTCTCTTGCTTGCCCCAGAACAGCCTCACACTTGGGAATTACTTGTCTACGGCCCATCTGACACACAACGCGGTCGGGGTAAATGTGAATAGAGCGTTCCAAGCCCAGTAGTTGCAAACGCCTGGTCTTATCATCCTCCGAAAGGATAGTAAAAGATTTGAGGCGAAGCCAAGACATAAACCAGCAAAGGGGGCGACCTCCTTCTTCTGTCATCTTGTTTCGCCAATAAGCAAGGTCATTTGGATGCTCGTCTTCATACCGCTTAGCACGCATAGTCAGCATACGGGCGAGGTACGAGTTTGGCTCACGCGGTGGGGCAAAGAGCCAAAATCTCTCAGAAAGCCACACCTGCGACAAGGAAAAGACATCGTGGAAAAAAAAAAGAAAAAAAAAAGAAAAAAGAAAAAAAACGAAAAAAAGAAATCGTGAAGAAAAAGAAAAAGAAAAAAAAACGAAGGAAAAAAAAAGGGAAAAAAGAAAAAAAACGAAAAAGAGACAACAGGAGCAAAATCGTGGCAGAATACAACAAAATCGTGGCAGAATACAACAAAATCGTGGCAGAATACAACAAAATCATGGCAGAATATAGGAAAATCGGGGCAGATACACAGAATTGTGGCAGAAATCGTGGCAAAATATAGGTAAGTCGTGGCGATAACACGAGAATTCGTGGTAAAAATAAAAAAAACAAAGGAAAGCGAAATCAAGAGGGTAGATTTTATTACCTGCAACAGACGGGAGCATCCCGACCATTCAACATCAGGGTTCGTTTTCTTAGCATCTAAACCCCTAATAGTTTCAGCGAGAATAATCCAGGAAGGATTATGTCCCGTCTCCATCTGAGACACAATAGACACAAGCTTCCCTTGTCCTACGCAAGTTATCTTGTTCATCCTATCTTCGAAGACATAAAGATGTAACATGATCAATCCAAATGCTCTGCGGCAGTACGCTGGTAGTGAAGTACTGTTTCGCAAGATGCAAAATTTCCGATAAATAGCAAGAAGGTTGACTTCGTCACCAGTGACTATATCCTCAGACTCCGTCCTGGAGAGGCCAAGACCGTCTAGATATATTTCGCGCCATTCCGAATGAAATTTCGGTATAGCCGGTACGGCCTCAGCATCCCACCCTCCCAGGGCAGAAAACTCTTCCGGCAAAGGGCAGATCTCCCCCTCAGGAAAAGCAAAGACATGGTTACGAGGATCCCAATAGCTAAGGCAGTGTTCCAACAAAGCAGGTTGAAGGCGGATCTGGCGTAAGGGAAGTAATTGCGCCAGTTAAGCAGTCTTTAATTCTTGTCTCTCTGCGACAGTGAATTCTGCCTCCCATGCTCGCATAGCACTCACTAGATTATTCATAATAATTTATTTTGTTTGCACCAGTTTGGGAAAGTAGAATAAATTTTATTTCTTGCAACGCAACTCTTCCTTATATATAGAAAGCATAAGAGAAAGGCAGCACCTAAGGTGACACCCCTAGGGTACCGTTTTTTTTAGCCGTGTGGGCCCTAGGCTGCGTACATCTTAGGCCCGACCCCAGTTCGCGCCAGTCTTTAGCACGATACGTCGGGTTTTCGCTCAGTCATCGCATTGTGGGTGCGACGGATTGGACAATTTACCTTTCTATCCCCAGCAAGTCAATATTTGAATTAAAACCCGTGCACACTTACGGTTTTATTTTCTTTTTTTTGTTTTACGGTAGCGAGCTACGCCCACGTTGTTTACAAGTCATACAGAGTGTCTGAGTCATATTTCATGCTCACCCATCAATGTTCGATTTCAAAAAATTTCAAAATTCCAGAAAAAAAACTTTTTGCGAATTGTGGATAGATGATCCAAGTAGCGGAATCTTTGTGGGTCGATGATCCAATCCTTCGAAATTCAAAATTCAAGGTTCCTATTTTTGAAGGGCCGATGGCCCAACATTCCAAGTGATGTCAAATTCAAACTTCGGGTCAATGGCCCAGTTATTCAAAATTTTCAAATTCAATTTTCGGGTCGATGACCCAATCTTTCAAATGATCCAATTTCAAGATCGATGATCCAAATGTGCTTAAGTGATGATTATTGCTCGTACATTTTCTATGTTTCAAATATAGCAGGATATGCTTCAACTGGGGGCTCTAAAGTCTTCGACTTTAGAGCCATCACAAACTGGGGGCTCTGAAGCCGTTGGCTTCAGAGACCATTATCAAGATGTAAAGGATGACATCCACCAAGAATTCAATTCAATTACAAGAGTAAGAAATGGAAGAATTCCGTAGCTGAAAGCAAATGATGAAAGCGGCGGCAACCTCCTCGGAAAGTCCCGTCCCATTTAGGCACCTGCCAGCAGATGATAAGATTTAGGCAAGTGTCGACAGATGATGAATTTCGGACAAGCGCCAGCAGATGATAAATTTTGGGCAAAGGTCAGCAGATGATGAATTTTTGACAAACGCCAGCAGATGATAAACTTTGGGCACGCGTCAGCATTTGCCGAACTACGACGCGGGTTTGATTCCGTCAGAAACGGATACGTAGGCGCCTAAGGATATGGCTTAATCCATCATATATGCAACTTTATGGGTCGACGACCAACGACGATAATTTGACACAACAGAAGCAAGAGTCAATCCCCTGCAAAGTTTCAGGTATGATCTCTTATTATGGTTGGCGAGCTTATATACGCAAGTCTAATGGACTATAAAAGACCCGCAGAATCCTCAGGTCGAGAGGGACCTGGGGTATACTTTGACTTTCGCCTTGTCCAAGCCTCAGTCAAAGTGGGGGCTCTGTAGATACCCGTATCCGTCGATATTGGAATTTATAGAGAACCCGACAAACACCCGATGATGATAGGACACATGTATTATTGTGATTATAAAAGGATTAAATCACGCAAATCCGTAAAAACCGATTAATATACGATATTGGCTCCTTAAAGACGATTTAGAATAAAATTGGGCATATTCATACATATTATAATGCTGCATTTTATTTATGATTGTCATATTTTAATTTTATGTAATTTTTGAATTATGTAATTTTACTTAGTATGGCCTTAGTTTTAATTGATATTACCCAAAATGTATGGGAATATCGATTCGGTTGTAATTTATTGTGATCTCGTATCACCGTTTTGTAATTTAATAGATTTATTTTTATTTTAATTACAAATGTATAATAGGAAATTATGTAATTTATTATGTAATTTTATTATTCCGCAGTGCCTTGAAGACGGTGCCACTCGAGAAGGCAATCCATTAAAGAAAGTGTGCCAAGACCGAAGTTCAAGGGACCAATGGAGTTGGTTTCCGAATTTGTAATAGTTTATTAGATTTACTATTTTAGGAAGGCCATGCTAGGATTTTATTTATGCTTTGCATTTTATTTATATGTTGCATGCATCGCAAAATCGTCATAACTAAACATGCATTTTAAATCGAGTTTATCGACCGTGTCAATTATAATTATCGTAGTTCACCGCTTTAGTTCACTTAAAACGTGATAGATAATAAATTGACATGACATCTCGCTAAAAAAAATAAACAATTGAGACTTAGCCTTACCAAAAAGTAGAAACCATGAAAACCTATTTCGTGAGGGAGTGCACTCGGCTTTACCGGGGTACAAACCTTGTTACGTAGGGGAAGTGGGTGATAAATTTCTACCCACCGAATTTATAAAGATAAGGGTTGTTTTCGGCTTTACCGATACCCAAGTTGATGTAAATTTGGATCATGGACACATTTATTCGAAATTTGGGTTGAACTCAACAAAAGTATTCTCGACGGTTGCCGGATGTGTTTCGGGCTAAAGATAAATAATAATGTAATTTTATCGACCAAGAGTTCTAAAAGTAATCCACCGAGTTATATTGATAAGGATTGTATTCGGCTTTACCGATGCCTAAGTTAATATGAATTTGGGTCTTGGAATCATTTATAATAGTTGGGTAGAGGTCACTATATAAATGTTCATATCTTGTTAAATTTCATTTACAAGTATGATTTAAAAAGACAAATGTTAATTTTTCCTTTTGCTCCATACTTGTAGTTCATTACAATGAATCCATCAAACGCTACCACACCGATAACTATTGAGTCTTGCCATAATGTTTTTGACGACGTTTGCTTCAACAATGATTTCGACACTACTAGAGAAATTTCTTTTGGGATAGGTTCAGATGGAAACATAAACTTCGTCACTTCTTCTAAACCTCCTACTACTACAAGATCTCTTATGAGCCGGTCTCAGGAAGACCACCTCATAAAATCTATAGGATCTTTGTCTTTGGAAGAGAAAGATGCCAAAACTAGTGGGAGCTCAAGCAATCAAGTTCTTGCTTCCAAGGGCAAAAAGTTTAAGAAGAAGGGAAATAAAGGGAAAAACTTCAAGCAAGTTGAAGATGAGTGCCATTATTGCTATGGCATGGGACATAGGCTTAGGAATTGTCCCGTATATTTGCGAAATATAAGGGAAGGAATCATCGTTCCAAAAGGTAAAATTCCTAAGGAAATTTATGTTATTGATGTAAATTATACTTCCACTACGACATGGGTACTGGATACCAGTTGTGGTTCTCACCTTTGTAATCATTTACAGGGGTTAAGAGACATGAAGAGGCTTAGCAAAGGAGATGTGGATCTACGCCTTGGAAATGGAGCTCGAGTAGCGGCCGAATCCAAGGGAACTTATGTATTAGCTTTGTCTAATGGGGTTGAGTTGTATTTACATAATTGTTTTTATGTGCCTACATTTTCTAAAAACATTATTTCAATCGCTATGTTAGACATGGACGGTTTTTGTTTTGTCATTAAGAACAATCGTTGTACTATTTCAAGGAATGACTTGGTTATAGGCCAAGCTCCTTCCATTAATGGCATTTACATTTTAGAAACCTCGAATCCAACTAATGACATCTACAACATTCAATCAAAGAAACTCAAATCAAGTGATCCAGATGAATCGTTCATTTGGCATTGTCGATTAGGTCACATAAACGAGAATCGCATCAAAAGATTAATTTCAACTAATGTGATTACACCATTTGATTATCAATTATATGGAAGATGCGAATATTGCCTTCTTGGCAAGATGACTCGAAATCCTTATAGTGGTAAAGGGACACGAGCAAGTGAGCTATTGGGACTCATACATACCGATGTGTGTGGACCAATGAGTATCACCGCTCGTGGAAATTATGACTACTTCATAACCTTCACCGATGACTTGAGTAGATATAGGTATATCTATTTAATGAAGCATAAAAGTGAAGCTTTTGAGAAATTCAAGGAATTTCAAAACGAAGTAGAGAACCAATTAAACAAAAAGATAAAAGCACTACGATCCGATCGTGGTGGATAATATCTTAGCCTTGAATTTGATTCACACTTGAAAGGTTGTGGTATTATATCACAAATTTCTCCACCCGGAACACCACAACTCAATGGTGTTGCCGAAAGGAGAAATCGAACCCTACTTGATATGGTTCGATCCATGATGAGTCAAACCGAGTTACCGAACTCATTTTGGGGATTTGCGATTCAAACCGCAATAAGATCTTTGAACAATTGTCCCACCAAAGCCACCGAGAAAACTCCATTTGAGATATGGAAAGGAAGAGTTCCTAATCTATCCTACATGAAAATTTGGGGTTTTAATGCTTATGTCAAAACAAAAAATGACAATAAGCTAGCTCCACGATCTGAAAAATGCACCTTTGTAGGCTATTCCAACACCCGAGGTTATTACTTCTATAAACCTCAAGAAAACAAAGTGTTTGTGTCTTGTGAGGTTGTCTTCTTAGAAAGAGACTTTATTTCTAAGAGACCGAGTGGGAGAAATTTTGAACTTGATGAAATTCAATAGCCACAAACCGAGGTAGAGACGCAAGAAGATGTTCCTTCGTCGTCTAGCACGGTTGTCCCTCCTCCTCTTAGAAGAACGGGCCGAGTTATTCGCCATACCGATCGATATGTGGGACTTATCGAAGAAGATGGAACACTCGATGTGTTGCTTTTAGAAAGTGACGAGCCCGCCACCTACAAAACCGCAATCTATCGTCCAAATTCCTCCTTATGGCTTGAAGCCATGAAGTCCGAGATGGATTCTATGCATGAAAACCAAGTTTGGAACTTGGTGGGTTTGCCTAAAGGGGAAAGACCTCTTCAATGCAAATGGATTTTCAAGGTAAAAAATGGCATAGAAGGACATGATGATGTCTACAAAGCTAGGCTAGTGGCAAAAGGATTTACCCAAGTCCAAGGTCTTCATTATGATGAAACCTTCGCCCCCGTAGCCATGCTAAGATCCATACGGATTTTGTTAGCGATTGCCGCATTTCATGATTATGAAATATGGCAAATGGATCTCAAAACCGCTTTTCTAAATGGGCATTTAGAAGAGGAGGTGTACATGATACAACCCGAAGGTTTTGTCGATTCTAAAAATCCTAACAAAGTGTGCAAACTTAAGAGATCCATTTATAGACTTAAGCAAGCATCTAGAAGTTGGAATCATCGATTCGATCATATGATAAAAGAGAATGGTTTCGCTCGAAGTGTTGAGGCACCATTTTTATACATGAAATTTAGTGGGAGCAATGTTGTGTTCCTAATCTTGTATGTCGATGACATACTACTCATTGGAAATGATATTCCGATGTTGTCTTCCGTTAAGAAGTGGTTAGGTATCCACTTCCAAATGAAGGACTTAGGAGAGGCACAACGCATATTAGGTATCCGGATCTATAGCGATAGATCCAAGAGGATATTGGCACTAAGTCAAGAATCTTATGTTGATAAGATTCTTCGACGTTTCAGCATGAACAAATCAAAAAGGAGATTGGTACCTATGGTAACTGGGACTATATTGAGCAAGTCTCAATCTCCCTCCGAACCCCATGATGTTGAACTCATGAAGATGATCCCTTATGCTTCCGCTGTTGGATCAATCATGTACGCCATGATATGCACACGTCCTTATGTCTAGTATGCCTTGAGCATGACGAGTAGATATCAAGGAAATATAGGTGAGAGTCACTGGATAGCCGTCAAGAACATCCTTAAGTACTTGAGAAGAACTAAGGATTATATCTTAGTATTTGGAGGTGACATCGAGCTCCGTGTTAATGGATACACGGACTCAAGTTTTCAAACAGACAGAGATGATATGAAATCACAAGCTGGTTTTGTTTTCATGCTCAATGGTGGTGTCATAGGCGGAGAAGCTTCAAGGAAGTCAGAATCGCTGATTCAACCACGGAGGTTGGGTACATTGCAGCATCAGAAGCTGCCAAGGAAGCTGTATGGATTAGGCAATTCACGGAAGGTCTAAGAGTAGTACCTACCACCAATGATCCCATCACTCTCTATTGTGATAATACTGGGACGATCTTCCAAGCTAAAGAGCCAAAGTCTAGTAATAGATCTAGAAATGTTCTTAGAAAATATCTTGTCATTAGAGATTTCATTGAAAGAAAGGAAATTGCGATTTGAAAGGTTGGGACGGATGACAATATAGCCGATCCGCTCACCAAGCCTTTATTGCAGGCTAAGCATGATGGACATGTTGCATCCATAGGACTTAAACTTGTACCAAGTTTGTATTAGATTTTGAAATGAATTAAAAGTGTTGTTTTTGTTCATGTTCATAATCACATTTGTCTTTTATCTTTTCCTTATACATTGTTACATCCAAACGGGTTGTAGTGACAATTGAACCCCGTTAAAGTGAACACGGATTAACATTGTATTCGCCCATAGCCACTTGGATGAGGTGACGTCTCGAAGTGACTAGAGTGTGATGCAATTGATGGCAAGTTCAAGTGCCATGAAGTCATGTGAGATGACTAGTCGATCACAAAGACAGACTGTTAGGAACACTTTGTCGGGCTAATGACCGCTTATAGAGTTCTGGTAAATTTATATAGCCTGGTCGTGGCGAGAGCTACTATAGTATTCTAATGAGTCGATTCTTTTGACTAAAGACCATTCGCCTAAGGTTGTACAGTTACAAATTAACTTTGATTTATGTTACTACGACCTTCGTAAATGGGGTCAAATGAGCATATTTTGGGTTATGATAGCTGTGGCTAGTCGAAGGGAATAAGTGCGATAGGAATTGTCCACCCCTTGTCAGGGTTATAACAATATCTCAGGGCCACTCGAGGAGTAATGAACTAGAAATGCGTGGCCACGCTCGGAAGGTATCTATGGTAGATAATTCCGGTCAATCAGTTATTCTCCAGATCGAGGAAACCACTCACGATATGATCACTTGCAAGTATGACCTGAAAGACACCTTGCGTTGAGTGGGAGATAGTAATAGGACCAGAGAATTGGTGACGCACACTTGTCGAGGACAAGTGGGAGATTGTTGGAATATGTGTCCTCCGGTAATAATGCGATCACAGCTGTCGATCATGATGATCACATGTTCAAGCAATCTCGTTTTTAAGAATACACTAGGTAGTATCCCGCGCTTCGCGCGGCCTGCTTTAAAATTTTATTGTTATAATTCAAGAAAAAATAACATAATTTATATATGACATTTAATATTTTTAATTATAAATTTTTTCTCAAATTTTTTTTTTTAGGTTTAAATTCAATATTTTAAAATATAACACATACCATTTTAATTAAAACTAATAAGTGATAATTAATTATTCATGATCAACATTTATAAATTATTTTGTGACTGATCAAATAACATACTCCCTCATATTCACCATTTTCTTCCCTATTTCCTTAAACGGATTATTCAAGTTTTCTTCCCCTTTCCTTTTTTTGGAAAACTTTTACTCTTATTTTATTCTTTTCTCTCTCATATCACCAAACCCCACTCAACTCACAATTCCTTATTTAATTCTTATTTATTCATTCCTATCTCCTATCACCAAACCCCACCCAACTCACAATTTTTTATTTAATTCCTATTTATTCATTCATCTCTCTTATCACTAAACCCCACCCAACTCACACAATTCATACTTTATTCTCCTCCTAAAATCTCGTGCCCATAACAAAGGGGAACAAAATGGAGAATAGGAGGGAGTATTAATTAAAATAAAATTTATTCGAATAATGCAATAATCAACATTAAGTTCTCAGATTATATCATTTCACTATACGTTATGTTCCAAGTTAATTAATATTTGTTCAAAATGATGTGAATATTATGTAATTTTTAATTTTTTTTTTTATGTATAACGTGTGATATTTATGTATCAAACATATAGATTTGAAACTCAACTTATTCAAATGTTTTGATTGTGTTATGTGTCAAACATATCTATAAGAATTGCACCGTTTGTATTTTTAAACAACTATATATAAATTATGTTTAAGAGTTTACCTGTAAATAAAATAGGTTAAACTTTCTTAAATAATATTTTTTGAGGTTTTAACTTCAAAATATTTAAAAGATAACCTATCAAATATTTAACTAAAAGTAATATTTAGTTAGTCATATCAATATTTATACTTGACATATACATATTTTAATTGAAGATGTTAAAGAAAAATGTAACGTTTTTTCTAATTTTTCATGTCGTTTATAATACTATATTATTTAATAAGCATTACTTTTGTTTTGATTATTCAAATGCACTCTCGATCACTGTGTACATACATACTTGTTATTACACTATTTAAACCTATGAAAATCTCACATGTATTCAATTATTCGCAATATATTTTTTTTCATTCCCTTATAAAAACTTATCTTTTAGTAATTTTCTTTAAGTTATGTTTTTAAGAAATACAGTGACTCTTCCAAATATATTTTTCTTAGGATTTAATGGTTTAAGTTTTATAACTTTCTCAAAATGTCTTTTTACGTAAATATAAAACATTATGAGACACTTTAATCATCTCTACAAATAAAAATATTTCAATAAATATAATGAAAATTATACTCAATTTGAAGCATTTTTCTCATTGAACGTAATTATTTTCATTTTAGAATTTTTATCAAAATAATTTTTTAATAAAATTAGTTTCAAATCAACGTAATCATTTAATGTAATTTTATAATAAAATTTATTAAATTATAATTAATATTTTGCTGAGATTTATACAACATTTATGATGTTTATATTTAATGTTAAGCTGTAATTAATACTTGTATTTATGGTCAAGTTGACACGTGGCGCATCCACAACGCTTCAACCCGATTATATATATATATATATATATATATATATATATATATATATATATATATATATATATATATATATATATGTGATGTAATATTTTGACGATCCAACCGGTCCACACATATCGGTAATGATTGGTGACTAGAGTTTGACATTACCGTCGTGCGACGGTCTTTGATCATTGATCCCCTTAGGTCATACCTAAAGGGTAACACTCTTAATTGAATATTTAATTGATCGTATGACGATACGAGTTAATTAAATTACTTAAAATTGACGGACGATTTTGGAAGTAATATTTACGTGTCTCATTGTAATTTGATTAAATAAGATACGGTCTAAGTAATCGAATTGTTTTATTACTTAGATGAAATTATTGTTTACGGAAACAATTGCAACTGAATGAATAATTTATTATAAATACAAGATGTTGTGATTTATAAATTATTAAACCATTTTGGTACAAGTAATTGTGAATTACTATGTTAATTTTTATAAGTGACATATTTTATTAATATGTTGATTTTTAATTGTTAAAAATACATTTCATATATAAGATGTCATGTAATGTGTCACATGTGACATATTGACAAAATCACAAATAAAATGGACTCATCCATTTTATGTGTGTGTACCGAAATGGAGGGTGTATTAGGATAAAAATTGTGTTTATTATTTATAAGTGGAAAACATAATTATAAAACCTACACCTAGCCTTGCATGCCTATATTCTTGGTTAGAGAATCAAGCCCATGCATAGGGCACCCTTCCACACCCACCGGTTTTTCCCTCTAAAGAGCATCAAATGGGCTCTTTCATTATTCATTCACACATTTTCTTATTTCTAGTGTAAGAAATAGAACTCTCTTAATATCTTATAAAAATTAGATAGATAAAACTCCAAAATTCTTTCCTCTATATTTCGAAATAATAGAGAACAAAATAAATATTTTGAGTCAATTTTTAGTAAGATTATTATTATTCTAGATCAAGTAATATTAATCTATTAAGGGGTTATATTGGGTATTCATCTTTGGGAGGGATTCTATCTTTGAATCTTTGTTCATCCATATAAGGAAAGTTCAAGAACAAGTAAGAAGGAGATCTTACGAGTGCCCTTTGATCCGAAATTTTATAGTAAGAAAAACGATTTCTTCTCTATTCTTATTCATGTTTGCATGCATAAGATCAATATTTAATTTTATGACTAAATTAATTGTAACATATATGAATATGTTGTATAATGAGATTATTTATTTCTAACAATGTCAGGACGAGAGCACATCATAGCATACATGATTGATCCAAAAGCGGAAGCATAGGGAATCAATTTCATGCGTTCAATATCCTGAGGCTCTGTAGGACACTGCGACTTACTCAAAGTAATCCCACTCCCTATAGGTAGAAAACCTCGCTTGGAGTTTTTTATATTGAATCGATCAAGAATCTTGTCGATATAAGCTTCTTGACTCAAAGCTAATATCCTTTTAGATCTATCTATGTAGATCCGGATACACAAGATGCGCTGAGCTTCTCCCAAATCTTTCACTTAAAAGTGATTTCCTAACCACTGCTTGACAGAAATATGCATATCTACATCATTCCCAATGAGTAATATGTCGTCCACATATAAAAGTAAGAAAACAACTTTACTCCCACTAAACTTCATGTATAAACATTGTTCCTCAACACTTTGAGAAAAATCATTCTATTTAATAACATGATCAAAACGATGATTCCAACTCCTTGACGCTTGGTTAAGACCATAAATGGATCTCTTAAGTTTGTATACTTTGTTATGATTTTTAAGATCCACAAAACCTGCAGGTTGTGTCATATACACTTCCTCTTCCAGAAACCCGTTCAAGAATGCGATCTTGACATCCCTTTGCCATATCTCCTAATTATGAAATGCAGCAATCGCTAACATGATTCGAACATATCTAAGCATAGCTACTGGTGCAAAAGTTTCGTCATAGTGTAAACCATGAACCTGGGTGAAACCTTTTGCGACCAATCTAGCTTTGTAGACATCTCTATGTCCATCCATGACGATTTTAATCTTAAAGATCCACTTACACTGAAGAGGTCGAGCATCTCTAGGTAATTCAACCACGTCCCATACATAATTATCGTACATGGAATCCATTTCGGATTGCATGGCCTCGAGCCATAACTTAGAGTTAGAACTAGTAATAGCCGCTATGGATATTTTAGGTTCGTCACTTTCTAAAAGTAATACCTCATAGTCACCATCTTCCTCGATAATACCAAGGTATCTATCAGCCTGGCGAGTAACCCTACCTGACCTCCTAAGTTTAGAAGGAATAATAACTGAGTCAGACGTAGAAGGAACATCTTCCTGTACCGTCACATTAGTTTGTGGCTCTTGAACTTCATCAAGTTCAAATTTTCTCCCACTCTGTCTTCTAGAAATAAACTCTTTTTCGAGAAAGACAGCCTCACGAGCCAGAAACACTTTCTTCTCGTTGCTATTGTAGAAGTAATATCCAGAAGTTTCCTTAGGGTAGCCTACAAATATACATTTGTCAGAACGAGGTGCAAGCTTATCGTCAGACTTGTTCTTGACATAAGCATCACAACCTCATACTTTCATGTATTGTAAATTCGGGACCTTCCCTTTCCATATCTCATATGGAGTTTTCCCAGTTGCTTTAGTGGGACTTTGATTAAGTTAGAGTATAGCATATAAAATGGCACATCCCCAAAATGACATAGGTAACTCAGTTTGACTCATCATTAATCGAACCATATCTAATAAAGTTTGATTCCTGCTTTCAGCCACACCATTCAGTTGTGGAGTTCCAGGAGGAGTTAACTCAGATACAATACCACAGTCTTTAAGGTGATCTTTAAAGTCATTGGCTAAATATTCCCCACCATGATCTGATCGTAATGTTTTAATCTTCTTATTTAATTGGTTTTCTACTTCATTCTGAAACTCTTTGAACTTGTCAATAGCTTCACTTTTATACCTCATTAAGTAGATAAACCCATATCTACTCATGTCATCGGTGAAAGTAATGAAATAGTCATAATTGTCTCTAGCAGTGATAGTCATTGGACCACATACATCGGTATGTACTAAACTCACAAACTCACTAGCTCGAGATCCCTTTCCTAGAAAAGGTGCACTAGTCATCTTGCCAAGAAGACAAGATTCACATAAGCCAAATGATTCGAAATCAAAAGGTTTAATTATACGAGTCGACACTAGCCTTTTAATACGTTTCTCGTTGATATGTCCTAATCGACAATGCCATAAATAAGATTGATCGGGATCACCTGTTTTGAGTCTTTTATTATCTAAATGATAAATATCGTTGCAAGTGTCTAGAATATAAATACCATTAATTGAAATAGCATGGCTATATACAATCCCATTAAGGGAAAAAGTACAACATTTGTTTTTAATTACAAAACTAAAACCTTCTGTGTCTAACACATATACTGATATTATATTCCGTGACAACGTTGGTACAAAATAGCAGTTATTTAAAAAAAATTGCAACCCCAAAGCTAAATTAAGTACATAGGTTCCTACTGAAACGGCTGCTACTTTAGACCCGTTACCCATCCGGATATCAAGATCACGCTTGTTTAGCTTCCTTACGCTTTTTAGGCCCTGCAAGTGATTACATAAGTGAGAACCACAACAAGTATCTAATACCCAACTTGTATTTCAAGCGTAATTTATGTCTATCATAAAAGATTCGGTTGAGAAATTACATGTTGGCTTCACAATGCCAGCTTTGATGTCATCCAAGTATTTGGGGCAATTACGCCTCCAATGTCCCTTGTTATTACAATAATTACAAGTATCTTTAAGAGGATTACCCTTCTTAGGTTTAGGCTTGTTAGAGCTATTCGCAATAGCCTTACCTTTTCCCTCTACATGTACGGGCTTCTTACCACCATTTCTTTTAAACTTCTTCTTCCCTTTCACATTTATCGTAAGGACGTCCTTCCTTGTACTCCCACTCAATCCCATGTCCTTCTCTGCTTGCACAAGCAAAGAAGGGAGCTCATGAAGGCTTTTATTCATGTTTGTCATATTAGAATTTACCCTAAATTGGGTAAATTCTTTGACATGTGAGAGAGAGTGGAGTACTCGGTCCACCACAAGCTCATCTAGGATTTTGCATCCCAGCCCTTCTAGAGTTTCCACGTACTCAATCATTTTAAGTACGTGTGAACTCACAGGCTGTCTATCTTTGAGGTTAGCCTAAAAGAAACGGACCGCGGTGTCATACTGAATTATCCTTGGGGCTTGAGAAAACATGGTAGAAAGCCTCGAGAACACCTCATGAGCATTGTGGAATTTGACGCATTGCCTTTGTAAGGCAGGATCCATTACAAAAATTAAAACGTTTTTAATAGCAGTAGATTCTCTTCGATATTCATTAGGACTCCCTTACATCACCGGTGGCCCTAGAACTAGGTGAAGGGGGGAGGGATCGAATAGGTAGCGTAATTTACCATCACCTGCGGCAGCTAATCGTAGTTGTTCTTCCCAATCTTTAAAATTACTACCGTCAGCTTTGACAACATATTTGTCCATAAAAGAACGGAGGCATGAATCTTTAGATATTGTGGCGGTTTGACTAGAAGTAGCCATCGTGATTACAATAAAAGGAAATAAAAGGAAAATTAACATTCATCGTTCATTTAAAATACTTGTAAAAGAATTTTAACAAGTTCCCATTTATATAATGATCTCCCACTAAATTATATAAACGATTCCAAAACCCATCTTTATATAAACACGGGCACGGTGGACCGATTCAACCAACATTTATATAAATTTGGTGAGCCAACAGTTTTAACTGATTTTACCATTAGAACTTTTGGTCAACGAATTTTCTTAAAATCCATCTTTTAGCCCCATATTTAAATATGGGTACGGTGGACCGATTCAACCCATATTAATCCCGTCGAGTCCAACCAAATTTCACGCGTAATAATTTTTATTACCCTACTTACCCAACGTAAAAAGAGTGTATCTTGGTGATCCAAACCTACCGCTAATGAAGAAGGAATTCAAAGGTGCTAATGTTTGGTAAGGCTAATCTCAATTTTAAAAGTGAGAGATCTTATAAATTTAAATGTCTCACTTTTAAGTGAACAAAATTAGTGAATGGTAGACAATTTAATTGATAATAAAAATTGTGACGATTTGGCATGAAAGCAATTAATGTAAAACAATAAATCCTAATATGGTCACCTAGTTAATCCCATTAACTTAAATAAAAATACACTTCGGAAACCAACTCCTTGGTCCCTTGAGTCTTCATAAAAATTGGCCTTCGTCTTTAGGATTTCGGAACGCCTTTCCGAAATTCACCGTTTTTATGAAACTCTGTCTTTAGATGCTTCATTTAACTACTAATAATTAAATTACATAGCAAAATCCTATTATACAATTTGTAATAAAAATAAAAACTATTAATTAATTACAAATTGGGCGATGCGAAATAGCAATTAATTACAAAACAAGTCGATATTCCCTTACATTACGGTAAATACCAACTTCTACCTATGGTCATATTAGGTAAAATTACACAATTGAAATACCTAAAAACATTCATCCATATGAATAATAAAATTGCATTACGTAAAATGTCATGCCAAATCATCTAACTTACCAACAACGATCAATTGAGCATGTAAGGCGGAATTTTTACCATTGAAAATTCATGATTAATTCTTAAAAGAATTTTTAAGATAAAAACATCATACTAATCTGGTCTAGTATCAAAATAAATATTTCCACTAATTATCTTGAACTTATATGGGTTTAAAACGTATATTATAACAAAAAGTGATAATTATTCATAATTATTATAGAAAAACTCCATTTAATTAAAATATTTATGAAAAAATAAATTTTAAAGTTTTGTACATTCTGGTATTTCACCAAAATGACATGCATGTTAAAATTTTTGGTTTTAGAATTTATGTAAAACAATTTTACAATTTTCTCTGTAAAACGGCAATTTTTACGATTTAATTCTAAATTAAATCACAAAAACTAAAACGATTTCAAAATAAAATTTTCTACATTTTGTAACAATTTCCAGGAGCTAAAAAAAAAAAAAAAAATTCAAGCCCAAAAATTAAATAAATATTTATTTGTAAAATAACCATTATTTACCAATTTTTATCAAATAAAAATCAATAAACTACCTAAATTAATCACATTAATTTAAAAATTTTATTTCTTGTAAATAGAACATGCATGTGGTTATTTCTAAATAAATATGCATAAAATTAACATGCAACATAATTTAATTAACTCTTAACTAATTTTACAGCATTTTTGTAATACTCCGTATTTATGAGTCTTTGGGTACTCTATCGAGTAGGCCTTACTCTGTCGAGTAAGGGTGAGTTGCGTTTTAAAATATTTTCTGACCTGTTGGGTACTCGATCACTCGATCGAGTAACTAGGATACTCGATCGAGTAAGGGGGTACTCGATCGAGTACCTTGGGTACTCGATCGAGTAGCCGGTTTACGGGGAGTTTTCTCGGGTTTTGTTAATTATGCGATTAAGATATATAACCTTCTTCGTCATTATACTAAACACTTTTGCAAAACCTAATTTACTGTTAAAGAGAGAAAGCAAGTACGTTCATCATCTTAATCGCATTGTTAGCAAATCCCGGAATTTGAAAGGTCGGTTTTCATCGTTTGTTATACCGTTGAGATCCTTGCGTCAAGGGTAAGATCTATGTACCCTTTTTGTTGTCTTTCCTTTAAGTTGGTTAAACCCTAATCTAGGGATTTGGGGGTTTTTGAGTAGTTTGTGATTTGGTAGCATTTGTATGTTGTATGATAGGAGGAGGGTTCGTAAAAGAAGCTTTTTGATTCAGCTGTAGAGACCGTCTGATAGTTGTGCTTTCCAGGTAGGATTTCCTACTCAGTATTAGTCCCATAATGGGATGATTGTTGATGTGTTGTGGTTGATTGAATAATATAGTAATTGTATTGTGACGGTTGTTGATTGTGATTGTTTGTCTCTGGTTCTCGAGGCGTGTCCTCGGTTGAGTGGGGTCACTTGCGGGAGTGGCTTCACGCCCTAGTTTCGCCCTTCGTGGAACCCGCCACGGAAGGGGATGTGCACATTAATGGACAGGGTTATCGCTCGTTATGAGGAGCGGGGATTTGGTGGGTACGGCTGCGATCCCCCACTGGCAGGACTGGTCCCATGGACAGTCGGTGATTGAGATTGTTGGAATTGGTGTGGTTATGTGTGTGACGGTTAAGCTGTCTGTTTATCTTATTGATGATATATATTGAGTTGTGTGATTAGTACGACCGGTTGTTGTTTTGTAAACTGCGGTGATCCATTCGGGGATGGTGAGCAAAAGAATTGAGCGGAGTTTGAGTTGAGTGCTGGGATAACAGGAGGTGCCACCGTCCCGACGATAGAAGTCTTCCGCTGTAGTCTTTTAGTTTCATGACATTTCAAAGTATTTCAAAGAGATGCAGTTGGTTTTAAGAACTTGTACCCGTATTGTGGGATTTGGTTTCAGTTGTACTTTTCACTAAAAGTTATATCATTTAAGTTGTTTCGTTATTGTCTTATGAATATCATGCCTCGGGTAACCGAGATGGTAATATCTTCATACCTGAGTGGTCCTGGTAAGGCACTTGGAGTATGGGGGTGTTACAAATGGTATCAGAGCGACGATCCTGAAACCTGTAACCAATGAACCTAATGAACATAGGGAGTCAATTAAAATGAACCTGGGGTAAAGGTTGTAGGAGCTAATGCAAAGGCTTGGGAGACTTCCTGAAGTCGCGAACTCGCCCTACAATTTTGAACCGGTCACATGGGTGGTGTATGTCAAGGTCGAATGCGTTGTTTGGTTAGCTGGTGTGTGAATGTGATGAAGTGTGTGTAACTGTTGGGTGTTTGCGGTAGGAAGTTGGGAATGTGAAAGAAAGGTTGATGATATATGTAGAATTGTAGTTGGAACGAAAACATGTTGGGTGTTTACAATGTGGCGTTTAATAACATGATATAATGATTTCGTAGATCGTATGAAAAGATGCGTAGCATTATATGCTTAGTTATGATATAATGTTGGTTTTATAAAGTTTTTAGCATGTTAGCATATGATATAGCATGCGGGTAGCGTTTCTGAGTTAGCATGACTCGATCGAGTGGGACTGACTTGATCGGGTGGGTTTTTGACGATTTTGAGTCCAGAATCGTGTTTTTGGGCACTCGATCGAGTAGGGGGTCACTCTAGCTACTCAGTCGAGTTTGTTAAAGATCAGAAGGTCTGTTTGGGGTCTGAGATTGGGGCACTCGATCGAGTATAGTGGGCACTCGATCGAGTGGCCTGTTACTCGATCGAGTATGTTTGGGAACTCGATCGAGTAGGGTCTGGACAGCTTGTTTTCGTGTTTTGAGGTTTTGGCGGGTATGTTTATATCCACCCCTTTTTCTGTTATAGTTTTAAGATGCCGCCCAAGAAGAATGCGTTGTATGCGAGAGCTGAGCTTATGAACATAGATGACATCGTTAAGATGTTGGAGCATCAGGATGCTCTTACTGAGGCTTTAAAGATTGTGGGGAAAGATAAGGATAAGGATAAGGAGAAAGAGGTTGATCACTCTAAAATCAGCCTCTATATAGCGAGGTTTAACCCGAAAGAGTACAAGGGAGTTGGGGAGCCGAACCTTCTTGATAGCTGGCTTAGAGAGATGGAGAACATATTAGATTTGGTTCACTGTCCTGATGAGATGATAGTGGAACAGGCTGCATTCTATCTGAGGGAGGCAGCTGGTAAGTGGTGGGATACGGTGAAAGTGAGTGCTAAGAGTTGTATGTGAACCAAGGTTTACCTGCTATACCTTGGGAAGAGTTTCGTAGGGCTATGAGAAAAGAGTTTGTACCGGAGCATGTGAGGAGTAAGTTGAGGGAAGAGTTTGACAGTTTTAAGATGACCGCCGAGATGTCTGTGGCCGAGTACTACAGGCAGTTCAATGACAAGTCTAGGTATGCTGAGGATATGGGTTTGAGTGAGGAGAATCTGGCGCTGAGGTTTGAGAGGGGGTTGACCCCTAAGATTATGGATAAGTTACCCGTGGGAGTCCTTACTGATGTTAAGGAAGCTTATGAGAGGGCTGGGAGAGCTGAGAGGTTGGTGGAGATGGCTCATGAGAGGTCAGGTGGTGAGAAAAGGAAGTCTGAGAGCGAGGGTGGTGGCCAATCTAATCACAAGAAAGGCAACCACAATCAGTCTAAAGGGTTTTCTTCCTGGTCGGGGTTCGATCTTTGGGGCTTCCTTTGGGCGTGGTCGTGGAAGTGTTAGTGGTAGTTGGGGAGTGACCTGCTATAGTTGTGGTGGTGTAGGCCACAAGAGACATGAGTGCACAACTGCACCGGGAACTTTCCAGAGACATGCGCAGAGCTATGCGAGCAATAGACGGGCTGGGTCATGGCCAAACCGGGGAAGTCAGAGCTACCAGAGTGGAGGCAACCGCAACGGCGGTAATTCTTATCAGAAACCACCAACGAACAACAACAACAATCAAGGGTCGGGTGCTAGGCCGACCACATCAGCCAAGATCTTGTCCAGGGGAGTGGACGGAAGACCAATGGAAAGTTATTCATGATGGAGAAGAAAGCGATTGAGAAGGATGCACACGTTATCACCGGTACTTTTCTTGTTAATGGTATTCATACCTTTGTTTTGTTTGATTCGGGGGCTTCTCAGTCGTTTATATCTTCGAGTCATGTTAAACGGTTGGGTTTGAAGGTATATGAGTCTGTAAGTGAGCAAGTTTTTATACCTTCGGGTGAGTCTGTATCTTGTGGGAGGTTATATAGGGATGTACCTATGATAGTTGGGCAAGTTGATTTCCCTGTAGACTTGCTAGAGTTTCCTTTTGACGGTTTTCAGATGATAGTTGGGATGGATTGGCTGGGAAAGTATAAAGCTAAGATAGACTGTCATCAAAAGAAAGTGTCTTTAAGAGGTCCTAAGGGTTTTAGTGTGTCTTATCGTGGGTTTCTAGTCAAACCCAAAGTTAAGTTGATTGCAGCTGTCACTTTGAAGTCTTACCTGAGCAAGGGATGTCCTTTGATCTTGTGCCATGTGAGAGATGACCGGATAGAGAGTCTGACAGTTGATTAGATACCGGTGGTGGGAGAGTTTGAGGATGTGTTTCCAGAGGAGATTCCGGAGTTGCCGCCGAGAAGAGACATAGATTTCACAGTAGAGTTGAAACCAGGGACGGCGCCAATCTCTAAGGCACCGTACCGTATGGGTCCTAAGGAGATGGAGGAGCTTAGGAAACCGTTGGATCATCTGATAGAGAAGGGATACATTAGACCTAGTGTATCGCCGTGGGGAGCACCAGTTCTTTTCGTGAAGAAGAAAGATGGGAGTTTGAGGTTGTGCATAGATTACAGGGAGCTGAACCGAGTGACGGTGAATAACAAGTATCCTTTGCCAAGGATAGATGACCTGTTTGATCAGTTGAGTGGTGCATCGGTCTTTTCCAAGATCGATCTGAGGTCGGGGTACCATCAGGTGAAGATTAGAGAGGTGGACATACCAAAGACAGCTTTCACGTCGAGGTATGGCCATTATGAGTATGTGGTGATGCCGTTTGGGTTGTCTAATGTACCGGCAGTATTAATGGATTTGATGAATAGGATCTTTAGACAGTTTTTGGACAACTTTGTAGTGGTGTTTATCGATGACATCTTAGTCTACTCTAAGACTAAGGAGGAGCACGAGGAGCATCTGAGGATCGTGTTGCAAACTTTGAGGGAGCATGAGCTATATGCTAAGCTATCCAAGTGTGAGTTCTGGTTAGAGAAAGTTGCTTTTCTGGGGCATGTTATCTCTAAGGAGGGAGTAGCTGTGGATACGGCGAAGATTGAGGCAGTGAATAAGTGGGAAGCACCAAAGAATGTTGCTGAGATCAGGAGTTTTCTGGGTTTAGCTGGGTACTACAGACGGTTCGTGAAAGATTTCTCCAAGATAGCTAGACCTATAACAGCGTTGATGAGGAAAGAGAACAGGTTTCGTTGGGATGAGAGTTGTGAGACGGCGTTCCAAACGTTAAAGGAGCGTTTGACCACATCTTCTGTCTTAGCATTGCCTGAAGGGATCGAGAACTTTGAGGTTTATACAAATGCCTCAAAGAACGGGTTGGGATGTGTGTTGATGCAGAACGGTAAAGTGATTGCCTATGCTTCTAGGTAATTGAAGCCTTATGAGGAGAACTACCCTACTCATGATCTCGAGTTGGGTGCAGTGGTGTTTGCTCTCAAGATATGGAGACTGTTGGAATATGTGTCCTCCGACAATAATGCGATCACGACTGTTGATCATGATGATCACATGTTTAAATCTCATTATAAAGAATACAATTGGGAAGTAATATTTTACTGTCAACTGATCAACATATATCGGTAATGATTGGCTGACTAGAGTTTGACATTACTGTCGTGCGACGGTGGTGATCAGTTGATCCCCTAGGTCATACCTATAGGGCAACACTCTTAATTGATCATTTCATTAATCGTATAACGTTACGAGTTAATTAAATTACTTGAAAATTGACGAACGATTTTGGAAGTAAAATTTACGTATCACATTGAAATTTGATTAAATGAGATACGGTCTGAGTAATCGAATTGTATCATTACTCAGATGAAATTATTGTTTAAGGAAACAATTAAATTTGAATGAATTATTATAAATACAATTTATTGTGATTTATAATTGGAGAAATATTTTGGTACAAGTAATTATGAATTACTAAAGTCGATTTTTGTATGTGACGTATTTTTATTAATATGTTGATTTTTAATGTGTTAAAAATACATAACAAATTTATGTAACATATGACATGTGACATAAGACAAAATTGACAAAAATAAATGGATTCCATTTTATGTATGTACCGAAATTAAGGGGAGGTTTAGGCTAATATTGTGTTGTTTAAATTAGTGGAAAACATAATCATTCACTAATAGCCTAGCCATGCAACCCTAGTTTGCATTGTGAAGAACAATTCTAGCATGCATTGGCTCCCTCCTATCCACCCCTCCACCCGGTTTTTGAGATGACAAAACCACTTTGGTTTTCCATCTTATTTTCACCTAATATACACTAAAATGTAGTTAGTGTATTATTCATTCATTATTCATAAAAACTTTGAGTTTTAGAGAGATAAAAACTTCCTTCTTCCTCCTCCCATAAAACCGAAAATATTAAGTGTCTATAATATTTTTGGGTCATTTTTCTACAAAATTAATATTATCTAGTATTCATAGTATTAATTTTATTAAGAGTAAGCTTTGGGTATAAATCCTTGGGAGAGATCCTACACTTGGGTCTTTGTTCATCCAAAAGGGAAAGCTCAAGAACAAGAGAGAAAGGTGATCTCTCTTGTGCCCATTTGAACCAAAAATCCAATGTAAGAATGGATGTTTCTTCCTTATTTTGTTTATTTGTTTGCATGCATAAGATCATTTGTTAATTTTATGACAAATTAAATTAAAAACATATATGACTATTTCAAGTATATAGATCTACTTTTCCTTCAATCGGTATCAGAGCCATGGTTGTTTGCATGCAAATCGGTTAAAAGTTTTTCCGAGTTATAAAGATTAACATATAAAACTTGTATAATTTGTGTTATTATGATATATCACGAAATTAATTCATGCATGTTAAAATTTCTGGTCCTAAAATGTTTTAGGATATTTTGGTTAAATTTACGGATTTTTATTGTTCATATTATACAATAATGGCATTTAAATATGATTTTATGAGTAAAAATGTCATTTTCGGTCTAAAATTAGCTATACTTCGAATTTTCAAGTGATTTTTGGATATGTTGTCACATATAATATTTTGAGATAACCTGTAAATTTTCATAATTTTTGGACTTTTTATGCTCGAAAAATGGATTTTTCATTATTAAATTCGGATTTAAGTGAATAATAGGTTAATATGAGATAAATTTCGAATATAGTCATAGAAATTTAGTATGTTGTCACATGAAATTTTACAAGATGTGTGTAAAATAATAGGCTATAGTGAAGGTTTTTTGCATGATTTATGGATTTTTGAAGAAAAATTGCATGAATATTGACATTATTAGTGAAAAATTAATAAAACATAATATATGATTAAGGAAAAACGTCAAATGTTGCATTTTCTTATCTTTTTCAGATCTAAAATTGAAAATTTAATGAATATAATTTTTCTCATGTTTTTATGATTATTTAGTTAAAACCGATAAATCGCAACATTGTTTTTTCGGATAAAATTCAAAATTTTTAACCTAAGTTTTGAATATTATGAGTGTCATGGTATTTTTTCCAGAATGTTCATGTTTTTAAATTTCAAATTTTGAATTTATTTGAAATTTTGTGAATTTATTTGAAGTTTATAGCTTATTTTTGTAATTTTTTGGTCCATTAATGAACAATTTTATAAATATGAGTTAATTATAGTCAAATAATTAGTGAAGACTACATTTTGAGTCCTAAGAGGTTAGGGTAATTATCTTATGCATAAATATGAATTTATGTAATTTTTGTGATTGTAAAATGTTGAAATCACGCAAATCCGTAAAAACCGAGTAATATACGATATTGGCTAATTAAAGGCGATTTAGCATAAAATTGGGCATGTTCATACATATTATAATGCTGCATTTTCTTTATGATTGTCATAATTTTAATTTATGTAATTTTTGAATTATGTAATTTTTACTTTGTATGGCCTTAGTTTTAATTGGTATTTCCCGAAATGTATGGGAATATCGATTCGGTTGTAATTTTATTGTGATCTCGTATCACCGTTTTGTAATTTAATAGATTTATTTTATTTTAGTTACAAATGTATAATAGGAAATTATGTAATTTGTTATGTAATTTAATTTATCTCGGAGTTCCCAAAGACGGATTTCTTCAAGATGGCGATACATAAAGACGGTGTTACCTCGAGATGCGTGCCACAACCGAAGTTCAAGGGACCAATGGAGTTGGTTTCCGAATATGTAATAGTTAAATAGTTTTTCTATTTTAGGAAAGGCCATACTAGGATTTAATTTTTATGTTTTGCATTTTATTTATATGTCACATGCATCGCTAAATCGCCATAACTAAAACATGCATCTTCATCTTCATCGAGTTTATCGACCGTGTCAATTAGAATTATCGTAGTTCACCGCTTTAGTTCACTTAAAACATGATACATAATAAATTGACATGACCTCTCGCTAAAACAATTAATTGAGACATAGCCTTACCAAATAGTAGAAACCATGAAAACCTATTTCGCGAGGGAGTGCACTCGGCCCTACCGGGGTACAAACCTTGTTACGTAGGGGAAATGGGTGATGAATGTTAATCCACCGAGTTCATATTAATGAAGGTTTCATAGGCCATACCGTGCCTAAATTGATGTGGATTTGGATCATGGACACATTTATTCGAAATTTGGATTAAACTCAACAAAAGTTTTTCGATAAGGGTTTCATCGGCCATACCGTGCCCTTGTCGGATGTGTTTTGGGCTATAGATAATTATTAGAGTAATTTTATCGACCAAGAGTTCTAAAAGTAGAATCGATTAAAACGTTAATCCACCGAGTTATATTGATAAAGGTTTCATCGGCCATACCATGCCTAAGTCGATATGAATTTGGGTCTTGGAATCATTTATCTAGTTGGGTAGAGGTCACTAGAAAAATGCATAAAAACTTGTTTAAATCATACATTTTTACGAGTATTATTATTAAAACGACATTTGTTTTACTCCTTCTATTTTGTTTTGTAGACCACTTCTTTTTCTCATAACAAATGGCAACACCAACCCCTAACGCCACGCTTCTCGCTAATACATAATGGCTCCGATCCTTCATGGATCGATGTAAACTTGAAAAGAATGGGTCAAATTTCTCTGATTGGGATGCCCAACTCAAATTGGCCGCCCAAGGTGACGACAAGCTTCGTTACCTTACCGAGGCCTCTCCTCCCGAACCTACTACTAGGTCGACCGCCGCCACTAGGGAAGCATATGAGGCTTACCAAAAGGAGTCCGCCGCAATGAAAAATGTCTTGATATTTTCGATGGAGGCGGACCTCCAAAGGAGAGCCTTTAAAATGGGCAATGCTAATGAGATTTACTCCAAGCTTGTGACAATGTTTTCACAAACTCCGCGGATCGTCCAATATGAGGCAGCCGCGGCATTCTTTGATCTCGACTTCAAAGAGGGCCAAAAGGTTAGCCCTCATGTGCTCAAACTTATGGAGCTTGTCGAGACCTTGAAGATTCAAAAGGTTTAAATCCCCAAAGAACTTGTTGTAGATAGGATTCTACACTCCTTGTCCAAAGTCAAAGCATATGTTCAATTCCGGGACATGGGGTTAAATGTGACAATTTCAACATGCAAGACAAGGATGTGTCTCTTGAAGAATTGCACAAGTTACTTGTGCAAGCCGAAAGGGACATGGGGTTAAATGTGAACCCACCCAAGGATGTGCTTAACATAAGCACTAAGAGTAAGGGGAAGTTCAAAAAGAATGGGAGGAAGGGTAAGAAACAAGCTCCCACATTCACCAAAGCTAGGACTTGTGAAGCTAGCACTTCAAAAATCAAGAAGGGTCCTCCTGATAAATGCCACTATTATAATGGTATGGGACATTGGAAAAGAAATTGTTCCAAATACCTTGGTGATATTAAGGCTGGAAAGATTACTCCAATAGGTAAATGACAATCCTTCTTTTATGTTTCTAATTCAACTATGGTATTATGATGCAAAGTTGTGATAATGTATCTCCCTTTTTATTGTAAATAGGGCCTCCACCAAGCAAAGACAAGGGAAAGGAAAAGCAAGCATGAGAAACCATCAAGAAGCTAGGGATAGCTTTCATGGAGCTTTGCTTTTCATTGTCTTATTTTAAATTATGTTTTGGATTTTAGAACCTTAAATTTCCGTGTTCGACATGGAAAGGTATTTTGGATAATGAGTTGTATTTGGATAATGGTGACTTGGTTTGCAACCCAAGTCACCCGTTTTATCATTTTATCCTTTTGTTCTAAAATTCATGTTTAAATGCTTACTCTTAGAAACATATAACTTAAAGTGATCTAATAGACAAATATAATTACGGGTTTCATTATATGTCCACATGCTTAAGGCTTGTGTATGATCATTTACAAAGTAACCTTGAGTCTACGAAGTCTCTTAAAGGTATGTCAATCACCAAGTACACATATGAAATCTAAAACTATTAGTCAATCTATGAGATAGTTTTCCTTAAAATTTCAACATCATTATTTGTGTCTCATATGCTATCTTTGAATCTCTAGTGTATTTATTCTAAAGATAGAGTGGGAGAAAAATGAGGACACAACACACGAGACTAGATAAATTTGTGTACTTGTGTAAATAAAGATCTACGCAAGAAAGAATGATTTGAATAAAGGTATATCTATTTATATAGTATATCGAATAGATGAGATCTATGGTCTCAAGTAAGGTCTATATGACTAAAGAGACCAAGTGAAGTAATCATAAGAGTATATTCTTATGATAACTACACGAGGAGACCAAAAGAAAGTTTTGGAACAAAATGACTAATGTAAAGTCTTAACAAGAGTTTTTGACTAAGTTTATGATAAATTTTGACCAATAGTTTCAACCTTGAGATTTACTTAAGAGCCTAAATGAATCAATGTAGCATCCTAGTAATAAGCGATATTTATGACTAGTGACTAGAGGTTACAAGGATTGATATACCGATATCTTCAATAGCCAAAGTTTTAAACCACGCAGATGTCATTACTTAACCTCATTATGAAAATGAATTGGTTAAACCTCCTTCTAAAAGGGATATTTTGAAGGATGTGTATTAGATATTACTTATATTTAATAAATGACATTGCCACACATCATTATGACATGAATGTGTTAGAGATTTAAAATCTCTTTCCATAAGGTTAAAATGAGACCTCTTCGAAATAGGAATTTTGAAAGGATATGATGGGAACATATATGGTTTCATCTTAATAACTTTGCAAAGCAACATACATTCCAAATTTTGAAATGTGTTCAATTGAGTAATCAATTTCGAAACATGTGGAATTAAGTGGGAGCATTAGAAATTATCATGTGAAGACATGGAATTTAGTGGGAGCTATCATCCTTTGAATGTTTACAACTCACCACTCATTGAAGAATGACGAGCTAATACCTTCCTTCATAGAGGAAGATTTGAGTTTTCAATTCTGGATGAAAATTGACTATGATGAATCCAATTACATCAAGGGATGTTGGATTAGTATTAAGAGATACACATCGTATCAACATTCACATAGGTTATTCATGTAGATGAAAATGGAATTGCCATTATCAGTCATGGTCGTTCATTGAACCTATGAACGGTTGATCTCATGATTATTAGTAACTAATGTTTCCGCCATTAGAATAATCATGTACATGTCCAATTATGAATCATGTGCATAAGAGCATGATGATTGATTGGTAAGCCATAATAGAAACGTCATGAATTCTCAAGTAGAATCCGATGAGCGATTTCGGTGTTTGACAGAATACTCTATTATGTGTTAAGAGGTTGCACATATTATAGAAAGTTCGAACACACGTAAAGATTTATGAAAATCCTAAACTTTTTAAATCAAAAGGAGAAATAAGAGGTTATTGGAAAGATACTTAGTTGAATAAGAAGTTACTCAAAACTAATCTTTCCTAACTAAGCTAGGACTTGTAAGAAGTGCTAGGCTAATAATCTTGACAAATTGTTGCAAGACTCTACAAAACATGTACCTAGTGCATGGTGTGTGGATGGAGTACTTGATCAGTACAAGTTATATCATTCAACACAAATTCGTTCGTTATGTGATAATCGATAAGGAAGTTCTTTCAAGATAAAGAACCAAAATCGAGGTCGGGAACCTTGATGTGTACTTGGTAAGATTCATGCTATGAAAGATAACCTGAACATAAAGGAAAATGCGATTATAAGAAGTTTGAACACATGGACACATGGCATGTTAAACTTCTATTGCAATCAACAAATGTTTATACACTTACGATTTGCATCACAAGGTTGTAATATGGTATTGACTACCCGAGTGTGATGTCGACATTTGTCGTTTGAGTTATTATTAACTCACCTTGTGCATTGTTATATCCAAACGGGTTGTGGAGACAATTGAACCCCGTCAAAGTGAACATGGATTAACATTGTATTTGCCCATAGTTACTTGTATGAGGTGACGTCTCGAAGTGACTAGAGTGTGATGCGATTGATGGCAAGTTCAAGTGCCATAGAGTCATGTGAGATGACTAGTCGATCACATAGGCAGACTGTTAGGAACATTTTGTCGGGCCTAATGACCGCTTATAGAGTTCTGGCAAATTTATATAGCCTGGTCATGGCAAGAGCTGCTATAGTATTCAAATGAGTCGATTCTTTTGACTAAAGACTATTCGCCTAAGATGGCACAATTTCAGATTAACTTTGATTTGTGTTACTACGACCTTCGTAAATGGGGTCAAATGGGCATATTTTTGGTTATGATGGCTGTGGCTAGTCAAAGGGAATGAGTGCGATAGGAATTGTCCACCCCTAGTCAGGGTTATAACAATATCTCAGGGCCACTCGAGGAGTAATGAACTGGAAATGCGTGGCCACGCTCGGAATGTATCCATGGTGGATAAATCCGGTCAATCAGTTATTCTCCAGTTCGAGGAAACCACTCTCGATAAGATCACTTGCAAGTACGACCTGAAAGACACCTTGCATTGAGTGGGAGATAGTAATAGGTGTAATACTCCGTATTTATAGTCTTGGGGGTACTCTATCGAGTAGGCCTTACTCTGTCGAGTAAGGGTAAGTGGCGAAGCAAAATAGTTTCGACTGTTGGGCACTTCGATCGAGTAGTCAGGGGCACTCGATCGAGTAGGGTACTCGATCGAGTACCTTGGGTACTCGATCGAGTGTCCTAGGTTTACTGGGAGTTTTTCGCGGGTTTTGTTAATTATGCGATTAGGGTATTTAAACATAATCGTCGTTGTTTTAATTCACTTTTACCAAAACCTAAAACCTGTTTAAGAGAAAAGCGATCGATCATCTTCCTAATCGCATCCTTAACAATTCCCGGAGTTCGGATGGTCGGTTCGTGTCGTAGTTCGTGTCGTTGGATTCCTTGCGTCGAAGGTAAGCTTTTAATATAATTTATATAATGTTTTGCTAGGTTTGGTCAAACCCTAATTTAGGATTTGGGGGTTTTATGAATAGTAAGTAATTGGTAGTCTTTATGTGTTATATGTTAGGAGGAGAATTCGTAGAAGAGGCGTTTTGAGACAGTTGTAGATACCGTCTGCGTGTTGTGCTTTCCGTGTAGGATTTCCTACTCGGTATTAGTCCCATAATGGGATATTGGTGATGTCTTTGTAGTTAGTTGTTGGATATGATGATTGTGTTGTGTTTGTGGTTGTGATTGCCGTTGATGGTTCTCGAGATGCGTTCTCGGCTGAGTGGGGGTCACTTGCGGGAGTGACTTCACGCCCTAGTTTCGCCCTTCGTGGAACCCGCCACGGAAGGGGATGTGCACATTAATGGACAAGGTTATCGCTCGTACGATGAGCGGGGCTTAGGTGGGAACAGCCGCGTCCCCCATTTGGCGTAATGTCCAAAGGACGATCGATGGAGATGATGGGAGTTGGTGGTGTATGTGTGTGTGTGTGATTCAAATTTATTGCTGTTTGTCTTATTATTGTTATCTATATTGATTGTGTGATTAGTACTCGACCCGATGTTGTTTTGTAAAACTGCGGTGATCCATTCGGGGATGGTGAGCGAGATATTGAACAGTATAGAGATGATAATCTTTGGGATAGGCGGGATGGCCACGACATGACGATAGAGTCTTCCTATTTGTAGTTTAGTATTTATTTACATTTCAGTTGAGAACAGATAGTTTGGAATAATGTATTGTACTTTCAGTTTGGTTTCGAGGATTGTACTTATTCATTAAATTACTTATAATAAATGTTGTTTCCGTTTTGTCTATTTGATTATCATACCTCGGGCAACCGAGATGGTGATGTCTTCATACCTGAGTGGTCCTGGTAAGGCACTCGGAGTATGGGGGTGTTACAAATGGTATCAGAGCGACGATCCTGAAACCTGTAACCAATGAACTTAATGAACATAGGGAGTCAATTAAAATGAACCCGGGGTAAAAGTTGTAGGAGCTAGTGCAAAGGCTTGGGAGACGTCCTAAAGTCGCGGGGATCGCCCTACAACTTTGAACCGGTCACACAGGGGAAATGTGTTGAGTCATGTGTGTGCTTAGTAACTTGCGTAACAATGTGATGGAATGTGGATGGTTGGATGTTCGAATTGGAAGTTGATGAGATAAAAGAAAAGTAATGTTATATATATAGACATTGTTGATGAAATGATAGCATGATGGAATGTTTTACAAC
The DNA here is from genome assembly GCF_048544455.1 of Silene latifolia. Classification (NCBI taxonomy): domain Eukaryota; kingdom Viridiplantae; phylum Streptophyta; class Magnoliopsida; order Caryophyllales; family Caryophyllaceae; genus Silene; species Silene latifolia. The sequence continues at coordinate 28,674,700 of NC_133538.1, forward strand.
GTGGCAATTAATAGCATGATTGTTATGATATAATGTGATTTATAAAGTTAGCATGTTAGTATACGACGTAATATGCGGGTAGCTCTTACGTATTGGTGGTACTTGATCGAGTGAGGCTGACTCGATCGGGTAGGTTTTTGGTGATTTTGAGTCCAGAATCGAGTTTTGGGGCACTCGATCGAGTAATTAGGGGTACTCGATCGAGTAAGGGGTCACTCGATCGAGTAGCCTAGATACTCGATCGAGTGGGTTAGAGATCAGAAGGTCTGTTTGGTTCTGAAGTTTGGGTACTCGATCGAGTACATGGGGGCACTCGATCGAGTAGCCCGTTACTTGATCGAGTGGGTTTGGATACTCGATCGAGTAGGTTACGTGCGCGCGTTTTCGTGTTTTGAGGTTAGTACGCGTGTTTATGTTTATCCCTTTCTTATATAGCTTCAAGATGCCGCCCAAGAGAAATGCCTTGTACGCGAGAGCCGAGCTTATGACTACGGATGACATCGTTAAGATGTTGGAACACCAGACGCTCTTCGAGACCCGAAGAGAGTGAATGAGGACAAGGATAAGAGTAAGGAGAAGGAGGTTGACCATGCTAAAGTCAGCCTCTATATTGCGAGGTTTAACCCAAAGGAGTACAAGGGGGTTGAGGAGCCTAACCATCTTGATAGTTGGGTGAGGGAGATGGAGAACATACTAGATTTAGTTCGCTGTCTGATGAGATGAGAGTGGATCAGCTGCATTCTATCCGAGGGAGGCAAAACTGGCAAATGGTGGGATTCGGTGAAAGTGAGTGCCAAGGAGATATATACCAACCAGGGGTTACCCGCTATACCTTGGGAGGAGTTTCGTAGGGTTGTGAGGAAGGAGTTCGTACCAGAACATGTGAGAAGTAAGTTGAGAGAGGAGTTCGACAAGTTTAAGATGACGGCCGAGATGTCTGTGTGAGTACTACAGGCGGTTCAATGAGAAATCCAGATATCTTTGAGGATATGGGTTTGAGTGAGGATAATCTGGCTTTGAGGTTTGAGAGAGGGCTAACCACGAAAATTATGGATAAGTTACCCGTGGGAGTCCTTACGATGTGAAGGAAGCGTATGAGAGGGTCGGGAGAGCCGAGAGACTAGTGGAGATGGCTCGGAGAGGTCGGTGGAGAGAAGAGGAAGTCCGAGAGCGAGGGTGGTGGCCAATCTAATTTCAAGAAAGGCAACCACAATCAATCTAAGGGATTTTCTTCCGGGTCCGGGTTTAGTCTTTGGAACTTCCTTTGGGCGAGGTCGTGGGAGTGTGAGCAATAGGCGGGGAGTGACTGCTTTGGTTGTGGTGGCGTAGGCCACAAGAGACATGAGTGCACAAGTGCACCAGATCCTTTCGAGAGACTGCGCAGAGCTTTGCGAGCAACGGACATGGATCATGGCCAAACCGGGAGGTCGAGCTACCAGTGGGGAGGCAACCGCAACGGCGGTAATTCTTATCAGAAGACACCGATGAACAACAACAACAATCAAGGGTCGGTGCTAAGCCGACCGCATCGCTAATCTCTTGTCTAGGAGGTGGGCAGAAGACCAGTGGCAAGTTGTTCATGATGGACAAGAAGGCAGCTGAGGAGGATGCGCACGTTATCACCGGTACATTCCTTGTTAATGGTATTCCTACGTTTGTTTTGTTTGATTCGGGGGCTTCTCAGTCGTTTGTGTCTTCGAGTCATGTAAAACAGTTGGGTTTGAGAGTATATGAGTCTGTTAGGGAGCAAGTTTTCATACCTTCAGGTGAGTCTGTATCGTGTGGGAGGTTGTTTAGAGATGTATCTTTGATAGTTGGGCAAGTCGATTTCCCTGTAGACTTGCTAGAGTTTCCTTTTAATGGTTTTGAGATGATAGTTGGGATGGATTGGTTAGGAAAGTATAAGGCTAATATAGACTGTCATGAAAAGAGAGTGTCCCTTAGAGGTCCTAAGGGCGTAAGTGTGTCTTATCGTGGGTTTCTAGTCAAACCCAAAGTTAAGTTGATTCATTGTCACTTTGAAGTCGTATCTGAGGAAGGGATGTCCTTTGATCCTGTGCCATGTGAGAGATGACTGGATAGAGAGCCCGGCAGTTGATGAGATACCAATGGTGGGAGAGTTTGCAGATGTTTTTCCAGAGGAGATTCCGGGGTTGCCACCGAAGAGGGAGATAGATTTCACCGTTGAGTTGAAGCCAGGGACGGGGCCAATCTCTAAGGCACCGTACCGTATGGGTCCTAAGGAGATGGAGGAACTTAGGAGACAGTTGGATGATTTGATAGAGAAGGGGTACATTAGACCAAGTGTATCGCCTTGGGGAGCACCGATTCTTTTCGTGAAGAAGAAAGATGGGAGTTTGAGGTCAGTGCATAGATTACCGGAGCCGAACCGTGTGACGATAAAGAACAAGTATCCTTTGCCAAGGATAGATGACTGTTTGATCGGTTGAGTGGTGCAACAATCTTTTCTAAGATTGATTTGAGGTCGGGGTACCATCAGGTGAAGATTAGAGATGTGGACATACCGAAGACAACTTTCACGTCGAGGTATGGCCATTATGAGTATGTGGTGATGCCGTTTGGGTTGTCTAATGCGCCGGTAGTGTTTATGGATTTGATGAATAGGATCTTGACGTTCTTGGATCGGTTTGTAGTAGTGTTTATCGATGACATCTTAGTCTACTCTAAGACTAAGGAGGAGCATGAGGAGCATCTGAGGATCGTGTTGCGGACTTTGAGGGATCATGAGTTGTATGCTAAGCTGTCCAAGTGTGAGTTACGGTTGGAGAAAGTTGCCTTTACTCGGGGCATGTAATCTCTAAAGATGGGGTAGCTGTGGATCCGGCGAAGATTGAGGCGGTGACAAAGTGGGAGGCACCAAAGAATGTTCTTTGAGGTGAGGAGTTTCTTGGGTTTAGTGGATACTACGACGGTTCGTGAAAGATTTCTCCAAGATAGCTAGACCGATGACGGCGTTGATGAGGAAAGAGAACAAGTTTCGTTGGGATGAGAGTTGTGAGACGGCGTTCCAAACCTTAAAGGAGCGTTTGACCACGCTCTGTCTTGGCATTACTGAAGGGAGCGAGAATTTCGAGGTTTATACGGATGCCTCGAAGAATGGGTTGGGGTGTGTGTTGATGCGAGAATGGTAAAGTGATTGCCTATGCTTCTAGGCAGTTGAAGCCTTATGAGGAGAACTACCCTACTCATGATCTGGAGTTGGGTGCGGTGGTGTTTGCTCTCAAGATATGGAGACATTACCTTTATGGAGCAATCTTTAAGGTATTTTTGGATCACAAGAGTCTCAAGTACATCTTCACGCAGAAAGAGTTGAACATGAGACAGAGGAGGTGGATGGAGCTGATTGGTGATTACGACATGGAAATCATCTACCATGAAGGGAAGGCCAATGTTGTTGCTGATGCTTTGAGTAGAAAGAGTGTACATTCCTTGTGTACAACTCTATCTTTGATGAGGCCGAGGGATGAGGTAGCGAGCTTTGGGATTCATATGATGCGAAAAGGAGATGCTATGGGTGATATGATGAAGACACATGGAGTTTTATGATGATATTCGAGATAAGCAGGCTTTGGATCCTAAGATAGTGGAGTGGAGAGCTGGAGTAGAGAAAGGGACAGTGTCCCGGTTTTCCATTCATACAGATGGTAGCTTGTGGTTTGATGGTAGGTGGTGTGTTCCTAATGACGAGGAGTTGAAAAAGACAATCATGACAGGCGCATTGCACACCATATTCGGTGCATCCGGTGGAGACAAGCTTTACAAAGATTTGAAGAAAACGTTTTGGTGGCACAGGGATGAAGAAAGAGACAGTGAGTTTGTGTCCGTTGTTTGACATGCCAGAGAGTTAAAGGGGAACAGAGAAGACCACAAGGTAAGGTTCGGTCTTTGGAGGTGCCGGAGTGGAAGTGGGAATCCATTTCCATGGATTTCATTGTGGGTTTGCCCAAGAGTCAACAAGGTAACAACATGATTTGGGTGATAGTGGATCGTCTGACCAAGTCGGCTCACTTTGTTCCAATGAAAGATACATGGACTAAGGCACAATCGGCTATGGCCTATCGAAAGAACGTGCTTAAGTTACATGGAGTCCCTAAGGACATAGTGTCCGACAGAGATGCGAGGTTTATATCAAGGTTTTGGAAGGAGTTGCGGAATCGTTGGGAACGACTTTGAAGATGAGTACGACATTTCATCCTGCAACATGACGGCAGACGAGAGAACAATCAAGACTCTTGAGGATATGTTGCGAGCTTGTGTGATGGATTTTGGTGGTAGGCGGGAGCGAGAGGTTGGACTTGATAGAGTTTTCTTACAACAACAATGCTATCACACCAAGTATTGGTATGGCACCGTTTGAGGCTTTGTATGGGAGGAGATGTAGGAGTCCGATCTGTTGGGACGATAGTCTTTGAGGCAAAGTGGTTTTAGGACCAGAGATGGTACATGAGATGGTGGAACAGTTAAGATGATCGAGAACGGATGAGAGCAGCCCAGGATCGACAGAAGAGTTATGCAGATCTACATCGTCGGGACATAGAGTTTCAGGTTGGGGACAAGGTTCTTCTGAAAGTGTCTCCTATGCGTGGGGTTATGAGGTTTGGGAAGAAAGGAAAGCTAAGTCAGAAGTTTATAGGGCCTTATGAGATCTTAGAGCGAGTTGGGGAAGTGGCTTATCGTTTGGCTTTACCGGCTGCGTTGGAGAGAGTGCATAATGTGTTTCATGTATCGCAGCTGCGGGAGTATGTGAGTGACCCGTCACATGTGTTGGAGGTAGAGAGCTTAGAGCTGGATGAGTCTTTATCATATCTGGAGGTGCCTAAGCAGATCCTAGACCGAAAGGTTAGAAAGACCGGAGTGGTGAGACAGTTACGCTTAAGATCCTTTGGTCTAACCACGAGACCGAGGAAGCTACATGGGAGGCAGAGGATATCATGAAAGAGCGTTACCCTTTCCTTTTTGATCAGGTATGTATGGTTACGGGGACGTAACCTTGTTTCTTTTAGGGGGGTAGGAGATGATCGCGAGAGTTTTTAAGAGTTCTATATACACCTTTTATATGTTGTGTCGGTATGATTGTCGGGATAGGTTGGGGTTAGTATCATGTTTTACGTTGAATTTTGTTTGACCTTCGAGTCGGGAAGCTTATGGGAGTACCTTTGTTTAGTGGTGGTTTGAACTTCGGGGACGAAGTTCCTTTTAAGGAGGGAAGACTGTAATACTCCGTATTTATAGTCTTGGGGTACTCTATCGAGTAGGCCTTACTCGTCGAGTAAGGGTAAGTGGCGAAGCAAAATAGTTTCGACTGTTGGGCACTCGATCGAGTAGTTGGGGCACTCGATCGAGTAGGGGGTACTCGATCGAGTACCTTGGGTACTCGATCGAGTGTCCTATTCTGAGGGAGTTTTTCGCGGGTTTTGTTAATTATGCGATTAGGGTATTTAAACATAATCGTCGTTGTTTTAATTCACTTTTACCAAAACCTAAAACCTGTTTAAGAGAGAAAGCGATCGATCATCTTCCTAATCGCATCCTTAACAATTCCCGGAGTTCGACGGTCGATTCGTGTCGTAGTTCGTGTCGTTGGATTCCTTGCGTCGAGGGTAAGCTTTTAATATAATTTATATAATGTTTTGCTAGGTTTGGTCAAACCCTAATTTAGGATTTGGGGGTTTTATGAATAGTAAGTAATTGGTAGTCTTTATGTGTTATATGTTAGGAGGAGAATTCGTAGAAGAGGCGTTTTGAGACAGCTGTAGATACCGTCTGCGTGTTGTGCTTTCCAGGTAGGATTTCCTACTCAGTATTAGTCCCATAATGGGATATTGGTGATGTGCTGTAGTTAGTTGTTTGATATGATGATTGTATTGTGTTTGTGGTTGTGATTGCTGTTGATGGTTCTCGAGATGCGTTCTCGGCTGAGTGGGGTCACTTGCGGGAGTGACTTCACGCCCTAGTTTCGCCCTTCGTGGAACCCGCCACGGAAGGGGATGTGCACATTAATGGACAGGGTTATCGCTCGTACGATGAGCGGGGCTTAGGTGGGAACGGCTGCGGTCCCCCACTGGCAGGGCTGGTCCAGTGGACAGTCAGTATGGAGATGATGGGAGTTGGTGGTGTATGTGTGTGTGTGACAGTTCAGCTGTCTGTTTGTCTTATTATTGTTATCTATATTGATTGTGTGATTAGTACTGACCCCGGTGTTGTTTTGTAAAACCTGCGGTGATCCATTCGGGGATGGTGAGCAGATATTGAACAGGTATAGAGATGATACTGGGATAGCTGGGATGGCCACGACATGACGATAGAGTCTTCCGCTGTAGTTTAGTATTTATTTACATTTCAGTTGAGAACAGATAGTTTGGAATAATGTATTGTACTTTCAGTTTGGTTTCGAGGATTGTACTTATTCATTAAATTACTTATAATAAATGTTGTTTCCGTTTTGTCTATTTGATTATCATACCTCGGGCAACCGAGATGGTGATGTCTTCATACCTGAGTGGTCCTGGTAAGGCACTCGGAGTATGGGGGTGTTACAATAGGACAAGAGAATTTGTGACGCACACTTGTCGAGGACAAGTGGGAGATTGTTGGAATATGTGTCCTCCGACAATAATGCGATCACGACTGTTGATCATGATGATCACAGGTTTAAATCTCATTATAAAGAATACAATTGGGAAGTAATATTTTACTGTCAACTGATCAACATATATCGGTAATGATTGGCTGACTAGAGTTTGACATTACTGTCGTGCGACGGTGGTGATCAGTTGATCCCCTAGGTCATACCTATAGGGCAACACTCTTAATTTATCATTTAATTAATCGTATAACGTTACGAGTTAATTAAATTACTTGAAAATTGACGGACGATTTTGGAAGTAAAATTTACGTATCACATTGAAATTTGATTAAATGAGATACGGTCTGAGTAATCGAATTGTATCATTACTCAGATGAAATTATTGTTTAAGGAAACAATTAAATTTGAATGAATTATTATAAATACAATTTATTGTGATTTATAATTGGAGAAATATTTTGGTACAAGTAATTATGAATTACTAAAGTCGATTTTTGTATGTGACGTATTTTTATTAATACGTTGATTTTTAATGTGTTAAAAATACATAACAAATTTATGTAACATATGACATGTGACATAAGACAAAATTGACAAAAATACGTCATTGCTTGTCATTCGAACGGGAGCAAAACCAAAAGACACCCTAGAGGGGAAGAGTGAACCTTTTTAGGATGCACGTGATTTAAACTAGAGGGCCGGGTATCCTAAAACGGGATAGGAAAGGGTTTAGGGTTGGATTAGGTTGATTCGTGGTAACGGGAGCAATAAGAAAAGACACCCTAGAGGGGAAGAGTGAACACTTTTTTGGGGGACGGGAATTAAACTAGAGGGCCCAGTATCCTAAAATGGGACGGGAAAAGGTTTAGCGTTGGATTAAACGGACCGCTATCCCGGATCCGTCTAATCCAACCCTAAACCCTTTCCCTTTCTTGTCATTCGAATGGGAGTAAAATCAAAAGACACCCTAGAGGAGAAGAGTGAACCCTTTTTTGGGGGACGAAAGTTAAACTAGGGGGTCGGGTATCCTAAAACGACACTGGAAAGGGTTTAGGGATGGATTAGCCGTACCGATACCGCGGATCAGCCTGATCCAACTCTAAACCCTTTCCCTTGCTTGTGATTCGAACGGAAGCAAAACCAAAAGACACCCTAGAGGGGAAGAGTGAACCTTTTTAGGAGGCACGGCATTTAAAGTAGGGGGCTGGGTATCCTAAAACGGGATAGGAAAGGGTTTAGGGTTGGATTAGGTTGATTCGTGGTAACGGTAGCAATACCAAAATACACCCTAGAGGGGCAGAGTGAACACTTTTTTGGGGGACGGGAATTAAACTAGAGGGCCCAGTATCCTAAAATGGGACGGGAAAGGGTTTAGGGTTGGATTAGGCGGATTGCTACCGCGGATTCGCCTAATACAATTCAAAACCCTTTCCATTGCTTGTCATTCGAACGGGAGCAAAACCAAAAGACATATTAGAGGGGAAGAGTGAACCCTTATTTAGGGGACGGGATTTAAACTAGGGGTCGGGTATCCTAAAACGGGATGGGGAAGGGTTTAGAGTTGAATTAAACGGAGCGCTGCCGCGGATCTGCCTAATTCAACTCTAAACCCTTTCCCTTACTTGTGATTCGAATGGGAGAAAAACCAAAAGACAACCTAGAGGGGAAGAGTGAACCCTTTTTTGGGGGACGGGAGTTAAACTAGGGGGTAGGGTATCCTAAAACGAGTCTGGAAAGGGTTTAGGGATGGATAAGCCATACCGCTACCGCGGACCCGCCTGATCCAACTCTAAACCCTTTCCCTTGCTTGTCATTCGAACGGGAGCAAAACCAAAAGACACCCTAGAAGGGAAGAGGGAACCCTTTTTTGGGGCACGAGATTTAAACTAGGGGGTCGGGTATCTTAAAAGGGGACGGGAAAGTATTTAGGGTTGGATTAGGCGGATCCGTGGTAACGGAAGAAAAACCAAAAGATACCCTAGAGGGGAAGAGTAAACCCTTTTTAAGGAGACGGGATTTATAGTATTGGCAGGGTATACTAAAATGGAATGGGAAAGGATTTAGGGTTGGATTAAACGGACCGCTACCCCGGATCCGTCTAATCCAACCCTAAACCCTTTCCCTTGCTTGTCATTCGAATGGGATTAAAATCAAAAGACACCCTAGAGGAGAAGAGTGAACCGTTTTTTGGAGGACGGAAGTTAACATAGGGGGTTGGGTATCCTAAAACAAGACTGGAAAGGGTTTAGGGATGGATTAGCCGTACCGATACCGCGGATCAGCCTGATCAAACTCTAAACCCTTTCTCTTGCCTGTCATTCGAACGGAAACAAAACCAAAAGACACACTAGAATGGAAGAGGGAACCCTTTTTTGGGGCACGGGAGTTAAACTAGGGGGTAGGGTATCCTAAAACGAGACTGGAAAGGGTTTAAGGATGGATTAGCCGTTCCACTACCGCGGACCCGCCTGATCCAACTCTAAACCCTTTCCCTTGCTTGTCATTCGAATGGGAGCAAAACCAAAAGACACCCTAGAAGGGAAGAGGGAACCCTTTTTTAGGGCACGGGATTTAAACTAGGGGGTCGGGTATCTTCAAACGGGATGGGAAAGTATTTAGGGTTGGATTAGGCGGATCCGTGGTAACGGAAGAAAAACCAAAAGATACCCTAGAGGGGAAGAGTAAACCCTTTTTTAGAAGACGGGATTTATAGTACTGGCGGGGTATCCTAAAATGGAATGGGAAAGGATTTAGGGTTTGATTAAACGGACTGCTACCCCAAATCCGTTTAATCCAACCCTAAACCCTTTCCCTTGCCTGTCATTCGAATGGGAGTAAAATCAAAAGACACCCTAGAGAGGAAGAGTAAACCCTTTTTTAGGGGACGGGATTTAAAGTAGGGGAGGGGTATCCTAAAACGGGACGGGAAAGGGTTTAGGGTTGGATTACGCGGACCGCAACCACATATCCAACTAATTTAATCTAATCCCTTTCCATTGCTTGTCATTCGAACGGGAGCAAAACCAAAAGACACCCTAGAAGGGAAGAGTGAACCCTTTTTTGGAGGACGAGAGTTAAACTAGGGGGTTGAGTATCCTAAAATGGGACGGGAAAGGGTTTAGGGTTGGATTAGCTGTACTGCTGCCCCGGATCCGTCTAATCCTACCCTAAACCCTTTCCCTTGCTTGTCATTCGAATGGGAGTAAAATCAAAAGACACCCTGGAGGAGAAGAGTGAACCGTTTTTTGGGGGACGGAAGTTAACATAGGGGGTCGGGTATCCTAAAACAAGATTGGAAAGGGTTTAGGTATGGATTAGCCGTACCGATACCGCGGATCAGCCTGATAAAACTCTAAACCCTATCCCTTGCTTGTCATTCGAACGGAAGCAAAACCAAAAGACATACTAGAAGGGAAGAGGGAACCCTTTTTTGGGCCACGGGAGTTAAACTAGGGGGTAGGGTATCCTAAAACGAGATTGGAAAGGGTTTAGGGATGGATTAGCCGTACCGCTACCGCGGACCCGCCTGATCCAACTCTAAACCCTTTCCCTTGCTTGTCATTCGAACGGGAGCAAAACCAAAAGACACACTAGAAGAGAAGAGGGAACCCTTTTTTGGGGCACGGGATTTAAACTAGGGGGTCGGGGATCTTAAAACGGGACGGGAAAGTATTTAGGGTTGGATTAGGCGGATCCGTGGTAACGGAAGAAAAACCAAAAGATACCCTAGAGGGGAAGAGTAAACCCTTTTTTAGGAGACGGGATTTATAGTACTGGCGGGGTATCCTAAAATGGAATGGGAAAGGATTTAGGGTTTGATTAAACGGACCGCTACCCCGAATCCGTTTAATCCAACCCTAAACCCTTTCCCTTGCCTGTCATTCGAATGGGAGTAAAATCAAAAGACACCCTAGAGAGGAAGAGTAAACCCTTTTTTAGGGGACGGGATTTAAAGTAGGGGAGGGGTATCCTAAAACGGGACGGGAAAGGGTTTAGGGTTGGATTACGCGGACCGCAACCACATATCCAACTAATTTAATCTAATCCCTTTCCATTGCTTGTCATTCGAACGGGAGCAAAACCAAAAGACACCCTAGAAGGGAAGAGTGAACCATTTTTTGGAGGACGAGAGTTAAACTAGGGGGTTGAGTATCCTAAAATGGGACGGGAAAGGGTTTAGGGTTGGATTAGTTGTACTTCTTTGCACGGATCCGCCCAATCCGAATCTAAACCCTTTCCCTTGCTTGTCATTCGAGCGGGAGCAAAACAAAAAGACACCCTAGAAGGGATGAGTAAACCCTTTTTTAAGGCACGAGATTTAAATAAGGGGGTCGGGTATCTTAAAACGGGACGGGAAAGTATTTAGGGTTGGATTAGGCAGATCCGTGGTAACGGAAGCAAAACAAAAAAACACCCTAGAGGGGAAGAGTGAACCTTTTTAGGAGACACGGGATTTAAACTAGGGGGTCGGGTATCCTAAAACGGGATAGGAAAGGGTTTAGGGTTGGATTAGGTGTATTCGTGGTAACGGGAGCAAAACCAAAAGACACCCAAGAGGGGAAGAGTGAACACTTTTTTGGGGGACTGGATTTAAACTAGAGGGCCCTTTATCCTAAAACGGGATGGGAAATGGTTTAGGGTTGGATTAGGCGGATCCGTAGTAATGGGAGCAAAACAAAATGACACCTTAGAGGGGAAGAGTGAACACTTTTTTGGGGGACGGGATTTAAACTAGGGGTCGGATATCCTAAAACGGGATGGGGAAGGGTTAGAGTTGAATTAAACGGAGCGCTACCGCGGATCTGTCTAATTCAACTCTAAACCCTTTTCCTTGCTTGTGATTCGAATGGGAGCAAAACCAAAAGACAACCTAGAGGGGAAGAGTGAAACCTTTTCTGGGGGACGGGAGTTAGACTAAGGAGTCGGGTATCCTAAAACCAGACTGGAAAGGGTTTAGGGATGGATTAGCCGTACCGCTACCGCGGACCCGCCTGATCTAACTTTAAACCCTTTCCCTTGCTTGTCATTCGAACGGGAGCAAAACCAAAAGACACCCTAGAAGGGAAGAAGGAACCCTTTTTTAGGGCACGGGATTTAAACTAGGGGGTCGGGTATCTTAAAATGGGACGGGAAAGTATTTAGGGTTGGATTAGGCGGATCCGTGGTAACGGAAGCAAAACCAAAAGACACCCTAAAGGGGAAGAGTAAACCCTTTTTAAGGAGACGGGATTTATAGTATTGGCAGGGTATACTAAAATGGAATGGGAAAGGATTTAGGGTTGGATTAAACGGAGCGCTACCCCGGATCCGTCTAATCCAACCCTAAACCCTTTCCCTTGCTTGTCATTCGAATAGTAGTAAAATCAAAAGACACCCTAGAGGAGAAGAGTGAACCGTTTTTTGGGGGACGGAAGTTAACATAGGGGGTCGGGTATCCTAAAACAAGACTGGAAAGGGTTTAGGGATGGATTAGCCGTACCGATACCGCAGATCAGCCTGATCAAACACTAAACCCTTTCCCTTACTTGTCATTCGAACAGAAGCAAAACCAAAAGACACACTAGAAGGGAAGAGGGAACCCTTTTTTGGGGCACGGGAGTTAAACTAGGGGGTAGGGTATCCTAAAACGAGATTGGAAAGGGTTTAGGGATGGATTAGCCGTACCGCTACCGCGGACCCGCCTGATCCAACTCTAAACCCTTTCCCTTGCTTGTCATTCGAACGGGAGCAAAACCAAAACACACACTAGAAGGGAAGAGGGAACCCTTTTTTGGGGCGCGGGATTTAAACTAGGGGGTCGGGTATCTTAAAACGGGACGAGAAAGTATTTAGGGTTGGATTAGGCGGGTCCGTGGTAACAGAAGCAAAACCAAAATACACCCTAAAGAGGAAGAGTAAACTCTTTTTAAGGAGACGGGATTTATAGTATTGGCAGGGTATACTAAAATGGAATGGGAAAGGATTTAGGGTTGGATTAAACGGAGCGCTACCCCGGATCCGTCTAATCCAACCCTAAACCCTTTACCTTGCTTGTCATTCGAATGGGAGTAAAATCAAAAGACATCCTGGAGGAGAAGAGTGAACCGTTTTTTGGGGGACGGAAGTTAACATAGGGGGTCGGGTATCCTAAAACAAGATTGGAAAGGGTTTAGGGATGGATTAGCCGTACCGATACCGCGGATCAGCATGGTCAAACTCTAAACCCTTTCCCTTGCTTGTCATTCGAACAGAAGCAAAACCAAAAGACACACTAGAAGGAAAGAGGGAACCCTTTTTTGGGGCACGGGAGTTAAACTAGGGGGTAGGGTATCCTAAAATGAGACTGGAAAGGGTTTAGGGATGGATTAGCCGTACCACTACCGCAAACCCGCCTGATCCAACTCTAAACCCTTTCCCTTACTTGTCATTCGAACGGGAGCAAAACCAAAAGACACACTAGAAGGGAAGAGGGAACCCTTTTTTGGGGCGCGGGATATAAATTAGGGGGTCGAGTATCTTAAAACGGGACGGGAAAGTATTTAGGGTTGGATTAGGCGGATCCGTGGTAACAGAAGCAAAACCAAAAGACACCCTAAAGGGGAAGAGTAAACCCTTTTTAAGGAGACGGGATTTATAGTATTGGCAGGGTATACTAAAATGGAATGGGAAAGGATTTTGGGTTGGATTAAACGGAGCGCTACCCCGGATCCGTCTAATCCAACCCTAAACCCTTTCCCTTGCTTGTCATTCGAATGGGAGTAAAATCATAAGACACCCTAGAGGAGAAGAGTGAACCGTTTTTTGGGGGACGGAAGTTAACATAGGGGGTCGGGTATCCTAAAACAAGACTGGAAAGGGTTTAGGGATGGATTAGCCGTACCGATACCGCGGATCAGCCTGATCAAACTCTAAACCCTTTCCCTTGCTTGTCATTCGAATGTAAAAAACCAAAAGACACACTAGAAGGGAAGAGGGAACCCTTTTTTGGGGCACGGGAGTTAAACTAGGGGGTAGGGTATCCTAAAACGAGACTGGAAAGGGTTTAGGGATGGATTAGCCGTACCGCTACCGCGGACCCGCCTGATCCAACTCTAAACCCTTTCCCTTGCTTGTCATTCGATCGGGAGCAAAAACAAAAGACACACTAGAAGGGAAGAGGGAACCCTTTTTTGGGGCGCGGGATTTAAACTAGGGGGTCGGGTATCTTAAAACGGGACGGGAAAGTATTGAGGGTTGGATTAGGCGGATCCGTGGTAACAGAAGCAAAACCAAAAGACACCCTAAAGGGGAAGAGTAAACCCTTTTTAAGGAGACGGGATTTATAGTATTGGAAGGGTAAACTAAAATGGAATGGGAAAGGATTTAGGGTTGGATTAAATGGAGCGCTACCCCGGATCCGTCTAATCCAACCCTAAACCCTTTCCCTTGCTTGTCATTCGAATGGGAGTAAAATCAAAAGACACCCTGGAGGAGAAGAGTGAACCGTTTTTTGGGGGACGGAAGTTAACATAGGGGATCGGGTATCCTAAAACAAGATTGGAAAGGGTTTAGGGATGGATTAGCCGTACCGATACCGCGGATCAGCATGGTCAAACTCTAAACCCTTTCCCTTGCTTGTCATTCGAACAGAAGCAAAACCAAAAGACACACTAGAAGGGAAGAGGGAGCCCTTTTTTGGGGCACGGGAGTTAAACTAGGGGGTAGGGTATCCTAAAATGAGACTGGAAAGGGTTTAGGGATGGATTAGCCGTACCACTACCGTGGACCCGCCTGATCCAACTCTAAACCCTTTCCCTTACTTGTCATTCGAACGGGAGCAAAACCAAAAGACACACTAGAAGGGAAGAGGGAACCCTTTTTTGGGGCGCGGGATATAAATTAGGGGGTCGAGTATCTTAAAACGGGACGGGAAAGTATTTAGGGTTGGATTAGGCGGATCCGTGGTAACAGAAGCAAAACCAAAATACACCCTAAAGGGGAAGAGTAAACCCTTTTTAAGGAGACGGGATTTATAGTATTGGCAGGGTATACTAAAATTGAATGGGAAAGGATTTTGGGTTGGATTAAACGGAGCGCTACCCCGGATCCGTCTAATCCAACCCTAAACCCTTTCCCTTGCTTGTCATTCGAATGGGAATAAAATCAAAAGACACCCTAGAGGAGAAGAGTGAACCGTTTTTTGGGGGACGGAAGTTAACATAGGGGGTCGGGTATCCTAAAACAACACTGGAAAGGGTTTAGGGATGGATTAGCCGTACCGATACCGCGGATCAGCCTGATCAAACTCTAAACCCTTTCCCTTGCTTGTCATTCGAACGGAAGCAAAACCAAAAGACACACTAGAAGGGAAGAGGGAACCCTTTTTTGGGGCACGGGAGTTAAACTAGGGGGTAGGGTATCCTAAAACGAGACTGGAAAGGGTTTAGGGATGGATTAGCCGTACCGCTACCGCGGACCCGCCTGATCCAACTCTAAACCCTTTCCCTTGCTTGTCATTCGAACGGGAGCAAAAACAAAAGACACACTAGAAGGGAAGAGGGAACCCTTTTTTGGGGCGCGGGATTTAAATTAGGGGGTCGGGTATCTTAAAACGGGACGGGAAAGTATTTAGGGTTGGATTAGGCGGATCCGTGGTAAATGAAAGCAAAACCAAAAGACCCCCTAAAGGGGAAGAGTAAACCCTTTTTAAGGAGACGGGATTTATAGTATTGGCAGGGTATACTAAAATGGAATGGGAAAGGATTTAGGGTTGGATTAAACGGGGCGCTACCCTGGATCCGTCTAATCCAACCATAAACCTTTCCCTTGCTTGTCATTCGAATGGGAGTAAAATCAAAAGATACCCTGGAGGAGAAAAGTGAACCGTTTTTTGGGGGACGGAAGTTAACATAGGGGGTCGGGTATCCTAAAACAAGATTGGAAAGGGTTTAGGGATGGATTAGCCGTACCGATACCGTGGATCAGCCTGATCAAACTCTAAACCCTTTCCCTTGCTTGTCATTCGAACGAAAGCAAAAGCAAAAGACACACTAGAAGGGAAGAGGGAACCCTTTTTTGGGGCACGGGAGTTAAACTAGGGGGTAGGGTATCCTAAAACGAGACTGGAAAGGGTTTAGGGATGGATTAGCCGTACCGCTACCGCGGACCCGCCTGATCCAACTCTAAACCCTTTCCCTTGCTTGTCATTCGAACGGGAGCAAAAACAAAAGACACACTAGAAGGGAAGAGGGAACCCTTTTTTGGGGCGCGGGATTTAAACTAGGGGGTCGGGTATCTTAAAACGGGACGGGAAAGTATTTAGGGTTAGATTAGGCGGATCCGTGGTAACAGAAGCAAAACCAAAAGACACCCTAAAGGGGAAGAGTAAACCCTTTTTACGGAGACGGGATTTATAGTATTGGCAGGGTATACTAAAATGGAATGGGAAAGGATTTAGGGTCTGATTAAACGGAGCGCTACCCCGGATCCGTCTAATCCAACCCTAAACCCTTTCCCTTGCTTGTCATTCGAATGGGAGTAAAATCAAAAGACACCCTGGAGGAGAAGAGTGAACCGTTTTTTGGGGGACGGAAGTTAACATAGGGGGTCGGGTATCCTAAAACAAGATTGGAAACGGTTTAGGGATGGATTAGCCGTACCGATACCGCGGATCAGCCTGATCAAACTCTAAACCCTTTCCCTTGCTTGTCATTCGAACGGCAGCCAAACCAAAAGACACACTAGAAGGGAAGAGGGAACCCTTTTTTGGGGCACGGGATTTAAACTAGGGGGTCGGGTATTTTAAAACGGGACGGGAAAGTATTTAGGGTTGGATTAGGCGGATCCGTGGTAATGGAAGAACAACCAAAAGATACCCTAGAGGGGAAGAGTAAACCCTTTTTTAGGAGACGGGATTTATAGTATTGGCGGGGTATCCTAAAATGGAATAGGAAAGGATTTAGGGTTTGATTAAACGGACCGCTACCCCGAATCCGTTTAATCCAACCCTAAACCCTTTCCCTTGCCTGTCATTCGAATGGGAGTAAAATAAAAAGACACCCTAGAGAGGAAGAGTAAACCCTTTTTTAGGGGACGGGATTTAAAGTAGGGGAGGGGTATCCTAAAACGGGACGGAAAAAGGGTTTAGGGTTGGATTACGCGGACCGCAACCACATATCCAACTAATTTAATCTAATCCCTTTCCATTGCTTGTCATTCGAACGGGAGTAAAACCAAAAGACACCCTAGAAGGGAAGAGTGAACCTTTTTTGGAGGACGAGAGTTAAACTAGGGGTTGAGTATCCTAAAATGGGACGGAAAGGGTTTAGGGTTGGATTAGTTGTCTCTTTGCCGCGGATCCGCCCAATCCGAATCTAAACCCTTTCCCTTGCTTGTCATTCGAGCGGGAGCAAAACAAAAAGACACCCTAGAAGGGAAGAGTAAACCCTTTTTTAGGGCACGAGATTTAAATTAGGGGGTCGGGTATCTTAAAACGGGACGGGAAAGTATTTAGGGTTGGATTAGGCAGATCCGTGGTAACGGAAGCAAAACCAAAAGACACCCTAGAGGGGAAGAGTGAACCTTTTTAGGAGGCACGGGATTTAAACTAGGGGGTCGGGTATCCTAAAACGGGATAGGAAAGGGTTTAGGGTTGGATTAGGTGTATTCGTGGTAACGGGAGCAAAACCAAAAGACACCCAAGAGGGGAAGAGTGAACACTTTTTTGGGGGACGGGATTTAAACTAGAGGGCCGTTTATCCTAAAACGGGACGGGAAATGGTTTAGGGTTGGATTAGGCGGATCCGTAGTAATGGGAGCAAAACAAAATGACACCTTAGAGGAGAAGAGTGAACACTTTTTTGGGGGACGGGATTTAAACTAGGGGTCGGATATCCTAAAACGGGATGGGGAAGGGTTTAGAGTTGAATTAAACGGAGCGCTATCGCGGATCTGCCTAATTCAACTCTAAACCCTTTCCCTTGCTTGTGATTCGAATGGGAGCAAAACCAAAAGACAACCTAGGGGGGAAGACTGAACCCTTTTCTGGGGGACGGGAGTTAGACTAAGGATTCGGGTATCCTAAAACCAGATTGGAAAGGGTTTAGGGATGGATTAGCTGTACCGCTACCGCGGACCCGCCTGATCCAATTTAAACCCTTTCCCTTGCTTGTCATTCGAACGGGAGCAAAACCAAAAGACACCCTAGAAGGGAAGAAGGAACCCTTTTTTAGGGCACGGGATTTAAACTAGGGGGTCGGGTATCTTAAAATGGGACGGGAAAGTATTTAGGGTTGGATTAGGCGGATCCGTGGTAACGGAAGCAAAACCAAAAGACACCCTAAAGGGGAAGAGTAAACCCTTTTTAAGGAGACGGGATTTATAGTATTGGCAGGGTATACTAAAATGGAATGGGAAAGGATTTAGGGTTGGATTAAACGGAGCGCTACCCCGGATCCGTCTAATCCAACCCTAAACCCTTTCCCTTGCTTGTCATTCGAATAGTAGTAAAATCAAAAGACACCCTAGAGGAGAAGAGTGAACCGTTTTTTGGGGGACGGAAGTTAACATAGGGGGTCGGGTATCCTAAAACAAGACTGGAAAGGGTTTAGGGATGGATTAGCCGTACCGATACCGCGGATCAGCCTGATCAAACTCTAAACCCTTTCCCTTGCTTGTCATTCGAACAGAAGCAAAACCAAAAGACACACTAGAAGGGAAGAGGGAACCCTTTTTTGGGGCACGGGAGTTAAACTAGGGGGTAGGGTATCCTAAAACGAGACTGGAAAGGGTTTAGGGATGGATTAGCCGTACCGCTACCGCGGACCCGCCTGATCCAACTCTAAACCCTTTCCCTTGCTTGTCATTCGATCGGGAGCAAAAACAAAAGACACACTAGAAGGGAAGAGGGAACCCTTTTTTGGGGCGCGGGATTTAAACTAGGGGGTCGGGTATCTTAAAACGGGACGAGAAAGTATTTAGGGTTGGATTAGGCGGGTCCGTGGTAACAGAAGCAAAACCAAAATACACCCTAAAGAGGAAGAGTAAACTCTTTTTAAGGAGACGGGATTTATAGTATTGGCAGGGTATACTAAAATGGAATGGGAAAGGATTTTGGGTTGGATTAAACGGAGCGCTACCCCGGATCCGTCTAATCCAACCCTAAACCCTTTCCCTTGCTTGTCATTCGAATGGGAGTAAAATCAAAAGACACCCTGGAGGAGAAGAGTGAACCGTTTTTTGGGGGACGGAAGTTAACATAGGGGGTCGGGTATCCTAAAACAAGACTGGAAAGGGTTTAGGGATGGATTAGCCGTACCGATACCGCGGATCAGCCTGATCAAACTCTAAACCCTTTCCCTTGCTTGTCATTCGAATGAAAAAAAACCAAAAGACACACTAGAAGGAAGAGGGAACCCTTTTTTGGGGCACGGAGTTAAACTAGGGGTAGGGTATCCTAAAACGAGACTGGAAAGGGTTTAGGGATGGATTAGCCGTACCGCTACCGCGGACCCGCCTGATCCAACTCTAAACCCTTTCCCTTGCTTGTCATTCGATCGGGAGCAAAAACAAAAGACACACTAGAAGGGAAGAGGGAACCCTTTTTTGGGGCGCGGGATTTAAACTAGGGGGTCGGGTATCTTAAAACGGGACGGGAAAGTATTGAGGGTTGGATTAGGCGGATCCGTGGTAATGAAAGCAAAACCAAAAGACACCCTAAAGGGGAAGAGTAAACCCTTTTTAAGGAGACGGGATTTATAGTATTGGAAGGGTAAACTAAAATGGAATGGGAAAGGATTTAGGGTTGGATTAAATGGAGCGCTACCCCGGATCCGTCTAATCCAACCCTAAACCCTTTCCCTTGCTTGTCATTCGAATGGGAGTAAAATCAAAAGACACCCTGGAGGAGAAGAGTGAACCGTTTTTTGGGGGACGGAAGTTAACATAGGGGATCGGGTATCCTAAAACAAGATTGGAAAGGGTTTAGGGATGGATTAGCCGTACCGATACCGCGGATCAGCATGGTCAAACTCTAAACCCTTTCCCTTGCTTGTCATTCGAACAGAAGCAAAACCAAAAGACACACTAGAAGGGAAGAGGGAGCCCTTTTTTGGGGCACGGGAGTTAAACTAGGGGGTAGGGTATCCTAAAATGAGACTGGAAAGGGTTTAGGGATGGATTAGCCGTACCACTACCGTGGACCCGCCTGATCCAACTCTAAACCCTTTCCCTTACTTGTCATTCGAACGGGAGCAAAACCAAAAGACACACTAGAAGGGAAGAGGGAACCCTTTTTTGGGGCGCGGGATATAAATTAGGGGGTCGAGTATCTTAAAACGGGACGGGAAAGTATTTAGGGTTGGATTAGGCGGATCCGTGGTAACAGAAGCAAAACCAAAATACACCCTAAAGGGGAAGAGTAAACCCTTTTTAAGGAGACGGGATTTATAGTATTGGCAGGGTATACTAAAATTGAATGGGAAAGGATTTTGGGTTGGATTAAACGGAGCGCTACCCCGGATCCGTCTAATCCAACCCTAAACCCTTTCCCTTGCTTGTCATTCGAATGGGAATAAAATCAAAAGACACCCTAGAGGAGAAGAGTGAACCGTTTTTTGGGGGACGGAAGTTAACATAGGGGGTCGGGTATCCTAAAACAACACTGGAAAGGGTTTAGGGATGGATTAGCCGTACCGATACCGCGGATCAGCCTGATCAAACTCTAAACCCTTTCCCTTGCTTGTCATTCGAACGGAAGCAAAACCAAAAGACACACTAGAAGGGAAGAGGGAACCCTTTTTTGGGGCACGGGAGTTAAACTAGGGGGTAGGGTATCCTAAAACGAGACTGGAAAGGGTTTAGGGATGGATTAGCCGTCATCAGCTACCGCGGACCCGCCTGATCCAACTCTAAACCCTTTCCCTTGCTTGTCATTCGAACGGGAGCAAAAACAAAAGACACACTAGAAGGGAAGAGGGAACCCTTTTTTGGGGCGCGGGATTTAAATTAGGGGGTCGGGTATCTTAAAACGGGACGGGAAAGTATTTAGGGTTGGATTAGGCGGATCCGTGGTAACAGAAGCAAAACCAAAAGACCCCCTAAAGGGGAAGAGTAAACCCTTTTTAAGGAGACGGGATTTATAGTATTGGCAGGGTATACTAAAATGGAATGGGAAAGGATTTAGGGTTGGATTAAACGGGGCGCTACCCTGGATCCGTCTAATCCAACCATAAACCTTTCCCTTGCTTGTCATTCGAATGGGAGTAAAATCAAAAGATACCCTGGAGGAGAAAAGTGAACCGTTTTTTGGGGGACGGAAGTTAACATAGGGGGTCGGGTATCCTAAAACAAGATTGGAAAGGGTTTAGGGATGGATTAGCCGTACCGATACCGTGGATCAGCCTGATCAAACTCTAAACCCTTTCCCTTGCTTGTCATTCGAACGAAAGCAAAACCAAAAGACACACTAGAAGGGAAGAGGGAACCCTTTTTTGGGGCACGGGAGTTAAACTAGGGGTAGGGTATCCTAAAACGAGACTGAAAGGGTTTAGGGATGGATTAGCCGTACACACTACGCGGACCCGCCTGATCCAACTCTAAACCCTTTCCCTTGCTTGTCATTCGAACGGGAGCAAAAACAAAAGACACACTAGAAGGGAAGAGGGAACCCTTTTTTGGGGCGCGGGATTTAAACTAGGGGGTCGGGTATCTTAAAACGGGACGGGAAAGTATTTAGGGTTAGATTAGGCGGATCCGTGGTAACAGAAGCAAAACCAAAAGACACCCTAAAGGGGAAGAGTAAACCCTTTTTACGGAGACGGGATTTATAGTATTGGCAGGGTATACTAAAATGGAATGGGAAAGGATTTAGGGTTGGATTAAACGGAGCGCTACCCCGGATCCGTCTAATCCAACCCTAAACCCTTTCCCTTGCTTGTCATTCGAATGGGAGTAAAATCAAAAGACACCCTGGAGGAGAAGAGTGAACCGTTTTTTGGGGGACGGAAGTTAACATAGGGGGTCGGGTATCCTAAAACAAGATTGGAAACGGTTTAGGGATGGATTAGCCGTACCGATACCGCGGATCAGCCTGATCAAACTCTAAACCCTTTCCCTTGCTTGTCATTCGAACGGCAGCCAAACCAAAAGACACACTAGAAGGGAAGAGGGAACCCTTTTTTGGGGCACGGGATTTAAACTAGGGGTCGGGTATTTTAAAACGGGACGGGAAAGTATTTAGGGT
The DNA here is from genome assembly GCF_048544455.1 of Silene latifolia. Lineage (NCBI taxonomy): Eukaryota > Viridiplantae > Streptophyta > Magnoliopsida > Caryophyllales > Caryophyllaceae > Silene > Silene latifolia. The sequence goes on from NC_133538.1 coordinate 28,696,506, forward strand.
TGGATTAGGCGGATCCGTGGTAACGGAAGAACAACCAAAAGATACCCTAGAGGGGAAGAGTAAACCCTTTTTTAGGAGACGGGATTTATAGTATTGGCGGGGTATCCTAAAATGGAATAGGAAAGGATTTAGGGTTTGATTAAACGGACCGCTACCCCGAATCCGTTTAATCCAACCCTAAACCCTTTCCCTTGCCTGTCATTCGAATGGGAGTAAAATAAAAAGACACCCTAGAGAGGAAGAGTAAACCCTTTTTTAGGGGACGGGATTTAAAGTAGGGGAGGGGTATCCTAAAACGGGACGGAAAAAGGGTTTAGGGTTGGATTACGCGGACCGCAACCACATATCCAACTAATTTAATCTAATCCCTTTCCATTGCTTGTCATTCGAACGGGAGTAAAACCAAAAGACACCCTAGAAGGGAAGAGTGAACCTTTTTTTGGAGGACGAGAGTTAAACTAGGGGGTTGAGTATCCTAAAATGGGACGGGAAAGGGTTTAGGGTTGGATTAGTTGTACTGCTGCCGCGGATCCGCCCAATCCGAATCTAAACCCTTTCCCTTGCTTGTCATTCGAGCGGGAGCAAAACAAAAAGACACCCTAGAAGGGAAGAGTAAACCCTTTTTTAGGGCACGAGATTTAAATTAGGGGGTCGGGTATCTTAAAACGGGACGGGAAAGTATTTAGGGTTGGATTAGGCAGATCCGTGGTAACGGAAGCAAAACCAAAAGACACCCTAGAGGGGAAGAGTGAACCTTTTTAGGAGGCACGGGATTTAAACTAGGGGGTCGGGTATCCTAAAACGGGATAGGAAAGGGTTTAGGGTTGGATTAGGTGTATTCGTGGTAACGGGAGCAAAACCAAAAGACACCCAAGAGGGGAAGAGTGAACACTTTTTTGGGGGACGGGATTTAAACTAGAGGGCCGTTTATCCTAAAACGGGACGGGAAATGGTTTAGGGTTGGATTAGGCGGATCCGTAGTAATGGGAGCAAAACAAAATGACACCTTAGAGGAGAAGAGTGAACACTTTTTTGGGGGACGGGATTTAAACTAGGGGTCGGATATCCTAAAACGGATGGGAAGGGTTTAGAGTTGAATTAAACGGAGCGCTATCGCGGATCCGCCTAATTCAACTCTAAACCCTTTCCTCGCTTGTGATTCGAATGGGAGCAAAACCAAAAGACAACCTAGGGGAAGACGAACCCTTTTCCGGGGACGGAGTTAGACTAAGGATTCGGGTATCCTAAAACCCAGATTGGAAAGGGTTTAGGGATGGATTAGTCATGCACTACCATGGACCCGCCTGATCCAATTTAAACCCTTTCCCTTGCTTGTCATTCGAACGGGAGCAAAACCAAAAGACACCCTAGAAGGGAAGAAGGAACCCTTTTTTAGGGCACGGGATTTAAACTAGGGGGTCGGGTATCTTAAAACGGGATGGGAAAGTATTTAGGGTTGGATTAGGCGGATCCGTGGTAACGGAAGCAAAACCAAAAGACACCCTAAAGGGGAAGAGTAAACCCTTTTTAAGGAGACGGGATTTATAGTATTGGCAGGGTATACTAAAATGGAATGGGAAAGGATTTAGGGTTGGATTAAACGGAGCGCTACCCTGGATCCGTCTAATCCAACCCTAAACCCTTTCCCTTGCTTGTCATTCGAATGGGAGTAAAATCAAAAGACACCCTAGAGGAGAAGAGTGAACCGTTTTTTGGGGGACGGAAGTTAACATAGGGGGTCGGGTATCCTAAAACAAGACTGGAAAGGGTTTAGGGATGGATTAGCCGTACCGATACCGCGGATCAGCCTGATCAAACTCTAAACCCTTTCCCTTGCTTGTCATTCGAACGGAAGCAAAACCAAAACACACTAGAAGGGAAGAGGGAACCCTTTTTTGGGGCACGGGAGTTAAACTAGGGGGTAGGGTATCCTAAAACGAGACTGGAAAGGGTTTAGGGATGGATTAGCCGTACCGCTACCGCGGACCCGCCTGATCCAACTCTAAACCCTTTCCCTTGCTTGTCATTCGAACGGGAGCAAAACCAAAAGACACACTAGAAGGGAATAGGGAACCCTTTTTTGGGGCACGGGATTTAAACTAGGGGGTCGGCTATCTTAAAACGGGATGGGAAAGTTTTTAGGGTTGGATTAGGCGGATCCGTGGTAACGGAAGAAAAACCAAAAGATACCCTAGAGAGGAAGAGTAAACCCTTTTTTAGGAGACGGGATTTATAGTATTGGCGGAGTATCCTAAAATGGAATGGGAAAGGATTTAGGGTTTGATTAAACGGACCGCTACCCCGAATCCGTTTAATCCAACCCTAAACCCTTTCCCTTGCTTGTCATTCGAATGGGAGTAAAATCAAAAGACACCCTAGAAAGGAAGAGTAAACCCTTTTTTAGGGGACGGGATTTAAAGTAGGGGGAGGGGTATCCTAAAACGGGACGGGAAAGGGTTTAGGGTTGGATTACGCGGACCGCAACCACATATCCTACTAATTTAATCTAATCCCTTTCCATTACTTATCATTCGAACGGGAGAAAAACCAAAAGACACCCTAGAAGGGAAGAGAGAACCCTTTTTTGGAGGACGAGAGTTAAACTAGGGGGTTGAGTATCCTAAAATGGGACGGGAAAGGGTTTAGGGTTGGATTAGTTGTACTGCTGCCGCGGATCCGCCAATCCGACTCTAAACCCTTTCCCTTGCTTGTCATTCGAGCGGGAGCAAAACAAAAAGACACCCTAGAAGGGAAGAGTAAACCCTTTTTTAGGGCACGAGATTTAAATTAGGGGGTCGGGTATCTTAAAACGGGACGGGAAGGTATTTAGGGTTGGATTAGGCGGATCCGTGGTAACGGAAGCAAAACCAAAAGACACCCTAGAGGGGAAGAGTGAACCTTTTTAGGAGGCACAGGATTTAAACTAGGGGGTCGGGTATCCTAAAACGGGATAGGAAAGGGTTTAGGGTTGGATTAGGTGTATTCATGGTAACGGGAGCAAAACCAAAAGACACCCAAGAGGGAAAGAGTGAAAACTTTTTTGGGGGACGGTATTTAAACTAGAGGGCCCTTTATCCTAAAACGGGACGGGAAATGGTTTAGGGTTGGATTAGGCGGATCCGTAGTAACGGGAGCAAAACAAAATGACACCTTAGAGGGGAAGAGTGAACACTTTTTTGGGGGACGGGATTTAAACTAGGTTTCGGATATCCTAAAACGGGATGGGGAAGGGTTTAGAGTTGAATTAAACGGAGCGCTACCGCGGTTCTGCCTAATTCAACTCTAAACCCTTTCCCTTGCTTGTGATTCGAATGGGAGCAAAACCAAAAGACAACCTAGAGGGGAAGAGTGAACCCTTTTCTGGGGGACGGGATTTAGACTAAGGAGTCGGGTATCCTAAACCAGACTGGAAAGGGTTTAGGGATGGATTAGCCGTACCGCTACCGCGGACCCGCCTGATCCAACTTTAAACCCTTTCCCTTGCTTGTCATTCGAACTGGAGCAAAACCAAAAGACACCCTAGAAGGGAAGAGGGAACCCTTTTTTAGGGCACGGGATTTAAACTAGGGGGTCGGGTATCTTAAAACGGGACGGGAAAGTATTTAGGGTTATATTAGGCGGATCCGTGGTAACGGAAGCAAAACCAAAAGACACCCTGAAGGGGAAGAGTAAACCCTTTTTAAGGAGACGGGATTTATAGTATTGGCAGAGTATACTAAAATGGAATGGGAAAGGATTTAGGGTTGGATTAAACGGAGCGCTCCCCGGATCCGTCTAATCCAACCCTAAACCCTTTCCCTTGCTTGTCATTCGAATGAGAGTAAAATCAAAAGACACCCTAGAGGAGAAGAGTGAACCGTTTTTTGGGGGACGGAAGTTAACATAGGGGGTCGGGTATCCTAAAACAAGACTGGAAAGGGTTTAGGGATGGATTAGCCGTACCGATACCGCGGATCAGCCTGATCAAACTCTAAACCCTTTCCCTTGCTTGTCATTCGAACGGAAGCAAAACCAAAAGACACACTAGAAGGGAAGAGAGAACCCTTTTTTGGGGCACGGGAGTTAAACTAGGGGGTAGGGTATCCTAAAACGAGACTGGAAAGGGTTTAGGGATGGATTAGTCAGTCTGCTACATGGGACCCGCCGATCAACTCTAAACCCTTTCCCTTGCTTGTCATTCGAACGGGAGCAAAACCAAAAGACACACTAGAAGGGAAGAGGGAACCCTTTTTTGGGGCACGGGATTTAAACTAGGGGGTCGGGTATCTTAAAACGGGACGGGAAAGTATTTAGGGTTGGATTAGGCGGATCCGTGGTAACGGAAGAAAAACCAAAAGATACCCTAGAGGGGAAGAGTAAACCCTTTTTTAGGAGACGGGATTTATAGTATTGGCGGGGTATCCTAAAATGGAATGGGAAAGGATTTAGGGTTTGATTAAACGGACCGCTACCCCGAATCCGTTTAATCCAACCCTAAACCCTTTCCCTTGCTTGTCATTCGAATGGGAGTAAAATCAAAAGACACCCTAGAAAGGAAGAGTAAACCCTTTTTTAGGGGACGGGATTTAAAGTAGGGGAGGGGTATCCTAAAACGGGACGGGAAAGGGTTTAGGGTTGGATTACGCGGACCGCAACCACATATCCTACTAATTTAATCTAATCCCTTTCCATTGCTTATCATTCGAACGGAAGAAAAACCAAAAGACACCCTAGAAGTGAAGAGAGAACCCTTTTTTGGAGGACGAGAGTTAAACTAGGGGGTTGAGTATCCTAAAATGGGACGGGAAAGGGTTTAGGGTTGGATTAGTTGTACTGCTGCTGCGGATCCGCCAATCCGACTCTAAACCCTTTCCCTTGCTTGTCGTTCGAGCGGGAGCAAAACAAAAAGACACCCTAGAAGGGAAGAGTAAACCCTTTTTTAGGGCACGAGATTTAAATTAGGGGGTCGGGTATCTTAAAACGGGACGGGAAAGTATTTAGGGTTGGATTAGGCGGATCCGTGGTAACGGAAGCAAAACCAAAAGACACCCTAGAGGGGAAGAGTGAACCTTTTTAGGAGGCACAGGATTTAAACTAGGGGGTCGGGTATCCTAAAACGGGATAGGAAAGGGTTTAGGGTTGGATTAGGTGTATTCATGGTAACGGGAGCAAAACCATAAGGCACCCAAGAGGGAAAGAGTGAAAACTTTTTTGGGGGACGGTATTTAAACTAGAGGGCCCTTTATCCTAAAACGGGACGGGAAATGGTTTAGGGTTGGATTAGGCGGATCCGTAGTAACGGGAGCAAAACAAAATGACACCTTAGAGGGGAAGAGTGAACACTTTTTTTTTGGGGGACGGGATTTAAACTAGGGTCGGATATCCTAAAACGGATGGGAAGGGTTTAGAGTTGAATTAAACGGAGCGCTACCGCGGATCTGCCTAATTCAACTCTAAACCCTTTCCCTTGCTTGTGATTCGAATGGGAGCAAAACCAAAAGACAACCTAGAGGGGAAGAGTGAACCCTTTTCTGGGGACGGAGTTAGACTAAGGAGTCGGGTATCCTAAACCAGATCGGAAAGGGTTTAGGGATCGATTAGCCGTACCGCTCACCGGACCCGCTTTGATCCAACTTTAAACCCTTTCCCTTGCTTGTCATTCGAATGGGAGCAAAACCAAAAGACACCCTAGAAGGGAAGAGGGAACCCTTTTTTAGGGAACGGGATTTAAACTAGGGGTGGGTATCTTAAAACGGGACGGGAAAGTATTTAGGGTTATATTAGGCGGATCCGTGGTAACGGAAGCAAAACCAAAAGACACCCTAGAGGGGAAGAGTAAACCCTTTTTAAGGAGACGGGATTTATAGTATTGCGAGTATACTAAAATGGAATGGGAAAGGATTTAGGGTTGGATTAAACGGAGCGCTCCCCGGATCCGTCTAATCCAACCCTAAACCCTTTCCCTTGCTTGTCATTCGAATGAGAGTAAAATCAAAAGACACCCTAGAGGAGAAGAGTGAACCGTTTTTTGGGGGACGGAAGTTAACATAGGGGTCGGGTATCCTAAAACAAGACTGAAAGGGTTTAGGGATGGATTAGCCGCATCGATCCGCGGATCACCCGATCAAACTCTAAACCCTTTCCCTTGCTTGTCATTCGAACGGAAGCAAAACAAAAAGACACACTAGAAGAGAAGAGAGAACCCTTTTTGGGGCACGGAGTTAAACTAGGTGGTAGGGTATCCTAAAACGAGACCGGAAAGGGTTTAGGGATGGATTAGTTTGACAGCTACCATGACCCGCCGATCCAACTCTAAACCCTTTCCCTTGCTTGTCATTCGAACGGGAGCAAAACCAAAAGACACACTAGAAGGGAAGAGGGAACCCTTTTTTGGGGCACGGGATTTAAACTAGGGGGTCGGGTATCTTAAAACGGGACGGGAAAGTATTTAGGGTTGGATTAGGCGGATCCGTGGTAACGGAAGAAAAACCAAAAGATACCCTAGAGGGGAAGAGTAAACCCTTTTTTAAGAGACGGGATTTATAGTATTGGCGGGGTATCCTAAAATGGAATGGGAAAGGATTTAGGGTTTGATTAAACGGACCGCTACCCCGAATCCGTTTAATCCAACCCTAAACCCTTTCCCTTGCTTGTCATTCGAATGGGAGTAAAATAAAAGGACACCCTAGAGAGGAAGTGTAAACCCTTTTTTAGGGGACGGGATTTAAAGTACGGGGAGGGGTATCCTAAAACGGGACGGGAAAGGGTTTAGGGTTGGATTACGCGGACCGCAACCACATATCCTACTAATTTAATCTAATCCCTTTCCATTGCTTGTCATTCGAACGGGAGCAAAACCAAAAGACACCCTAGAAGGGAAGAGTGAACCCTTTTTTGGAGGACGAGAGTTAAACTAGGGGGTTGAGTATCCTAAAATGGGACGGGAAAGGGTTTAGGGTTGGATTAGCTGTACTGCTGCCGCGGATCTGCCTAATCCGACTCTAAACCCTTTCCCTTTCTTGTAATTCTAGCGGGAGCAAAACAAAAAGACACCCTAGAACGGAAGAGTAAACCCTTTTTTAGGGCACGAGATTTAAATAAGGGGATCGGGTATCTTAAAACGGGACGGGAAAGTATTTAGGGTTGGATTAGGCGGATCCGTGGTAACGGAAGCAAAACCAAAAGACACCCTAGAGGGGAAGAGTGAACCTCTTTAGGAGGCACGGGATTTAAACTAGGGGGTCGGGTATCCTAAAACGGGATAGGAAAGGGTTTAGGGTTGGATTAGGTGGATTCGTGGTAACGGGACCAAAACCAAAAGACACCCAAGAGAGGAAGAGTGAACACTTTTTTAGGGGATGGGATTTAAACTAGAGGGCCCTTTATCCTAAAACGGGACGGGAAATGGTTTAGGGTTGGATAAGGCGGATCCGTAGTAATGGGAGCAAAACAAAATGACACCTTAGAGGGGAATAGTGAACACTTTTTTGGGGGACGTGATTTAAACTAGGGGTCGGGTGTCCTAAAACGGGATGGGGAAGGGTTTAGAGTTTAATTAAACGGAGCGCTACCGCCGAACCGCCTAATTCAACTCTAAACCCTTTCCCTTGCTTGTGATTCGAACGGCAGCAAAACCAAAAGACACCCTAGAAGGGAAGAGAGAACCCTTTTTTGGGGTACGGGATTTAAACTAGGGGGTCAGGTATCATAAAATGGGACGGGAAAGTATTTAGGGTTGGATTAGGCGGATCCGTGGTAACGGAAGCAAAACCAAAAGACAACCTAGAGGGGAAGAGTGAACATTTTTTTGGGGGACGGGAATTAAACTAGAGGGCCCAGTAACCTAAAATGGGACGGGAAAGGGTTTAGGGTTAGATTAGGCGGACTGTTACCGCGGATTCGCCTAATACAATCCAAAACCCTTTCCATTGCTTGTCATTCGAACGGGAGCAAAACCAAAAGACATACTAGAGGGGACGGGATTTAAACTAGGGGTCGGGTATCCTAAAACGGGATGGGGAAGGGTTTAGAGTTGAATTAAACGGAGCGCTACCGCGGATCCGCATAATTCAACTCTAAACCCTTTCCCTTGCTTGGGATTCGAATGGGAGCAAAACCAAAAGACAACCTAGAGGGGAAGAGTGAACTTTTTTTTAGGGACGGGAGTTAAACTAGGGGGTAGGGTATCCTAGAACGAGACTGGAAAGGGTTTAGGGATGGTATAGCCGTACCGATACCGCGGATCAGCCTGATCCAACTCTAAACCCTTTCCCTTGCTTGTCATTCGAACAGAAGCAAAACCAAAAGACACCCTAGAGGGAAGAGGGAACCCTTTTTTAAGGCACGCGATTTAAACTAGGGGGTCGGGTATCTTAAAACGGGACGGGAAAGTATTTAGGGTTGGATTAGGCGGATCTGTGGTAACGGAAGCAAAACCAAAAGACACCCTAGAGGGGAAGAGTAAATCTTTTTTTAGGAGACGGGGTTAATAGTATTGGCGGGGTATCCTAAAATGGAATGGGAAAGGATTTAAGGTTGGATTAAATGGACCGCTACCCCGGATCCGTCTAATCCAACCCTAAACCCTTTCCCTTGCTTGTCATTCGAATGGGAGTAAAATCAAAAGACACCCTAGAGGGGAAGAGTAAACCCTTTTTTAGGGGACGGGATTTAAAGTAGGGAGAGGGGTATCCAAAAACGGGACGGGAAAGGGTTTAGGGTTGGATTATGCGGAACGCAACCACAAATCCTCCTAATTTAACTCTAATCCTTTTCCCTTGCTTGTCATTCGAGCGGGAGCAAAACAAAAAGACACCCTAGAAGGGAAGAGTAAACCCTTTTTGGGGCACGATATTTAAATCAGGGGGTCGAGTATCTTAAAATGGGACGGAAAAGTATTTAGGGTTGGATTAGGCGGATCCGTGGTAACGGAAGCAAAACAAAAAGACACCCTAGAGGGGAAGAGTGGACCTTTTTAGGAGGCACGGGATTTAAACTAGGGGGTCGGGTATCCTAAAACGGGATAGGAAAGGGTTTAGGGTTGGATTAGGTGGATTCGTGGTAACGGGAGCAAAACCAAAAGACACCCAAGAGGGGAAGAGTGAACACTTTTTTGGGGGACGGGATTTAAACTAGATGGCTCTTTATCCTAAAACGGGACGGGAAATGGTTTAGGGTTGGATTAGGCGGATCCGTAGTAACGGGAGCAAAACAAAATGACACCTTAGAGGGGAAGAGTGCACACTTTTTTGGGGGACGGGATTTAAACTAGAGGGCCCGGTATCCCAAAACGGGACCGGAAAGGGTTTAGGATTGGATTAGGCGGACCGCTACCGCGGATCCGCCTAATCCAACCCTAAACCCTTTCCCTTGATTGTCATTCGAACGAGAGCAAAACCAAAAGACATCCTAGAGGGGAAGAGTGAACCTGTTTTTAGGAGACGGGATTTAAACTAGGGGGACGGTTATCCTAAAACAGGACGGGAAAGGGTTTTGGGTTGGATTAGGCGTACCGCTACCACGAATCAGCCTAATCCAACCCTAAACCCTCTCTCCTTGCTTGTTATTCGAACGGGAGCAAAACTAAAACACGCCCTAGAGGGGAAGAGTAAACCCTTTAGGAGACGGGATTTAAAGTATTGGCGGAGTATCCTAAAATGGAATGGGAAAGGATTTAGGGTTTGATTAAACGGACCGCTACCCCGGATCCATCTAATCCAACCCTAAACCCTTTCCCTTGCTTGTAATTCGAATGGGAGTAAAATCAAAAGACACCCTAGAGGGGAAGAGTAAACCCTTTTTAGGAGACGGGATTTAAAGTAGGGGGAAGGGTATCCTAAAACGGGACGAGAAAGGGTTTAGGGTTGGAATATGCGGACCGCTACCACAGATCCTCCTAATTTAACTCTAATCCCTTTCCCTTGCTTGTCATTCGAACGAGAGCAAAACCAAAAGACACCCTAGAAGGGAAGAGTGAACCCTTTTTTGGGGGACGGGAGTTAAACTAGGGGGTTGAGTATCCTAAAATGGGACGGGAAAGGGTTTAGGGATGGATTAGCCGTACCGATACCGCGGATCCGCCTAATCTGATTCTAAACCCTTTCCCTTGCTTGTCATTTGAGCGGGAGCAAAACCAAAAGACACCCTAAAAGGGAAGAGTGAACCCTTTTTTGGGGCACGGGATTTAAATTAGAGGGGTCGGGTATCTGAAAACGGGATAGGAAAGGTTTTAGGGTTGGATTAGGTTGATTCGTGGTAACAGGAGCAATACCAAAAGGCAACGTAGAGGGGAAGAGTGAACACTTTTTTGGGGGACGGAAATTAAACTAGAGGGCCCAGTATCCTAAAATGTGACGGGAAAGGGTTTAGGGTTGGATTAGGCGGACTGCTACCGCGGATTCGCCTAATACAATCCAAAACCCTTTCCATTGCTTGTCATTCGAACGGGACCTAAACCAAAAGACATACTAGAGGGGACGAGTGAACCCTTTTTTAGGGGACGGGATTTAAACTAGGGGTCGGGTATCCTAAAACGGGATTGGGAAGGGTTTAGAGTTGAACTAAACGGAGCGCTACCGCGGATCCGCCTAATTCAACTCTAAACCCTTTCCCTTGCTTGGGATTCGAATGGGAGCAAAACCAAAAGACAACCTAGAGGGGAAAAGTGAACCCTTTTTTGAGGGACGGGAGTTAAACTAGGGGGTAGGATATTTTAAAACGAGACTGGAAAGGGTTTAGGGATGGATTAGCCGTACCGCTAACGCGGACCCGCCTGATCCAACTCTAAACCCTTTCCCTTGCTTGTCATTCGAACGGGAGCAAAACCAAAAGACACCCTAGAAGGGAAGAGGGAACCCTTTTTTGGGGCACGCGATTTAAATTAGGGGGTCGGGTATCTTAAAACAGGACGGGAAAGTATTTAGAGTTGGATTAGACGGATCCGTGGTAACCGAAGCAAAACCAAAAGACACTCTAGAGGGGAAGAGTAAACCCTTTTTTAGGAGAGAGGATTTATAGTATTGGCGGGGTATCCTAAAATGAAATGGGAAAGGATTTAGGGTTGGATTAAACGGACCGCTACCCTGGATCCGTCTAATCCAACCCTAAACCCTTTCCCTTGCTTGTCATTCGAATGGGAGTAAAATCAAAAGACACCCTAGAGGGGAAGAACAAAATCCTTTTTTAGGGGACGGGATTTAAAGTAGGGAGAGGGGTATCCTAAAACGGGACGGAAAAGGGTTTACGGTTTGATTATGCAGAACGCAACCACAAATCCTCCTAATTTAACTCTAATCCCTTTCCCTTGCTTGTCATTCGAGCGGGAGCAAAACAAAAAGACACCCTAGAAGGGAAGAGTATACCCTTTTTTGGGGCACGATATTTAAATTAGGGGGTCGGGTATCTTTAAACGGGACGGGAAAGTATTTAGGGTTGGATTAGGCGGATCCGTGGTAACGGAAGCATAACCAAAAGACACCCTAGAGGGGAAGAGTGAACCTTTTTAGGAGGCACGGGATTTAAACTAGGGGGCCGGGTATCCTAAAACGGGATAGGAAAGGGTCTAGGGTTGGATTAGGTGGATTAATGGTAACGGGAGCAAAACCAAAAGACACCCAAGAGGGGAAGAGTGAACACTTTTTTGGGGGACGGGATTTAAACTAGAGGGCCCTTTATCCTAAAACGGGACGGGAAATGGTTTAGGGTTGGATTAGGCGGATCTGTAGTAACGGGAGCAAAACAAAATGACACCTTAGAGGGGAAGAGTGCACACTTTTTTGGGGGACGGGATTTAAGCTAGAGGGCCCGGTATCCCAAAACGGGACCGGAAAGGGTTTAGGATTGGATTAGGCGGATCCGCCCAACCCTAAAACCTTTCCCTTTATTGTCATTGGAACGAGAGCAAAACCAAAAGACATCCTAGAGGGGAAGATTGAACCCCTTTTTAGGAGACGGGATTTAAACTAGGGTGACGGTTATCCTAAAACAGGACGGGAAAGGGTTTTGGGTTGGATCAGGCATACCGCTACCACGGATCAACCTAATCCAACCCTAAACCCTCTCCCTTGCTTGTCATTCCAACGGGAGCAAAACTAAAAGACACCCTAGAGGGGAAGAGTAAACCCTTTAGGAGACGGGATTTAAAGTATTGGCGGGGTATCCTAAAATGGAATGGGAAAGGATTTAGGGTTTCATTAAATGGACCGCTACCCCGGATCCATCTAATCCAACCCTAAACCCTTTCCCTTTCTCGTAATTCGAATGGGAGTAAAATCAAAAGACACCCTAGAGGGTAAGAGTAAACCCTTTTTTAGGAGACGGGATTTAATGTAGGGGGAAGGGTATCGTGAAACGGGACGGGAAAGGGTTTAGGGTTGGATTATGCGGACCGCTACCACAGATCCTCCTAATTTAACTCTAATCCCTTTCCCTTGCTTGTCATTCGAACGAGAGCAAAACCAAAAGACACCGTAGAAGGGAAGAGTGAACCCTTTTTTCGGGGACGGGAGTTAAACTAGGGGGTTGAGTATCCTAAAACGGGACGGGAAAGGGTTTAGGGTTGGATTAGCCGTACTGCTACTGCGGATCCGCCTAATCCGACTCTAAACCCTTTCCCTTGCTTGTCATTCGAGCGGGAGCAAAACCAAAAGACACCCTAGAGGGGAAGATTGAACCTTTTTGGAGGCACGGGATTTAAACTAGGGGGTCGGGTATCCTAAAACGGGATAGGAATGGCTTTAGGGTTGGATTAGGTGGATTCGTGGTAGCGGGAGCAAAACCAAAAGACACCCAAGAGGGGAAGAGTGAACACTTTTTTGGGGGACGGGATTTAAACTAGGGGCCGGGTATCCTAAAACGGGATAGGAAAGGCTTTAGGGTTGGATTAGGTGGATTCGTGGGCTCGATATCCTAAATGGGGACGGGAAAGGGTTTAGGGTTGGATTAGGCGGATCCCTGGTAGCGGGAGCAAAACAAAAAGACACCCTAGAGGGGAAGAGTGAACACTTTTTTGGGGGACAGGATTTAAACTAGAAGGCCCTTTATCCTAAAACGGGGCGGGAAATGGTTTAGGGTTGGATTAGGCGGATCCGTAGTAACGGGAGCAAAACAAAATGACACCCTTGAGGGGAAGAGTGAACACTTTTTTGGGGGACGAGATTTAAACTAGAGGGTCCGGTATCCCAAAACGGGACCGGAAAGGGTTTAGGATTGAATTAGGCGGACCGCTACTGCGGATCCGCCTAATCCAACCCTAAACCCTTTCCCTTTATTATCATTCGAACGAGAGCAAAACCAAAAGACACCCTAGAGGGGAAGAGTGAACCCTTTTTTAGGAGACGGGATTTAAACTAGGGGGCCGGTTATCCTAAAACGGGACGGGAAAGGGTTTTGGGTTGGATTACGCGTACCGCTACCACGGATCAGCCTAATCCAACCCTAAACCCTCTCCCTTGCTTGTCATTCGAACGGGAGCAAAACTAAAAGACACCCTAGAGGGGAAGAGTAAACCCTTTTTTAGGAGACGGATTTAAAGAATTGGCGGGGTATCCTTAAATGGAATGGGAAAGGATTTAGGGTTTGATTAAACGGACCGCTACCCCGGATCCATCTAATCCAACCATAAACCCTTTCCCTTGCTTGTAATTCGAATGGGAGTAAAATCAAAAGACACCCTAGAGGGGAAGAGTAAACTCTTTTTTAGGAGATGGGATTTAAAGTAGGGGGAAGGGTATCCTAAAATGGGACGGGAAAGGGTTTAGGAATGGATTATGCGGACCGCTACCACAGATCCTCCTAATTTAACTCTAATCCCTTTCCCTTGCTTGTCATTTGAATAGGAGCAAAACCAAAAGACACCCTAGAAGGGAAGAGTGAACCCTTTTTTGGGGGACGGGAGTTAAACTAGGGGGTTGAGTATCCTAAAATGGAACGGGAAAGGGTTTAGGGTTGGATTAGCCGTACTGCTACAGCGGATCCGCCTAATCCGACTCTAAACCCTTTCCCTTGCTTGTCATTCGAGCGGGAGCAAAACCAAAAGACACCCTAGAAGGGAAGAGTGAACACTTTTTTGGGGCACGGGATTTGAACTAGAGGGCCCGATATCTTAAATGGGGACGGGAAAGGGTTTAGGGTTGGATTAGGCGGATCTGTGGTAGCGGGAGCAAAACAAAAAGACACCCTAGAGGGAAAGAGTGAACACTTTTTCGGGGGACGGGATTTAAACTAGAGAGCACGGTATCCCAAAACGGCACCGGAAAGGGTTTAGGATTGAATTAGTCGGACCGCTACCGCAGATCCGCCAAATCCAACCCTAAACCCTTTCCCTTTATTATCATTCGAACGAGAGCAAAACCAAAAGACACCCTAGAGGGGAAGAGTAAACCCTTTTTAGGGGACGGGATTTAAAGTAGGGGGAGGGGTATCCGCAAACGGGACGGGAAAGGGTTTAGGGTTGGATTATGCGGACCGCTACCACAGATCCTCCTAATCCAACTCAAATCCCTTTCGCTTGCTTGTCATTCGAACGGGAGCAAAACCAAAAGACAACCTAGAAGGGAAGAGTGAACCCTTTTTTTGGGGGACGTGAGTTAAACTAGGGGTTGAGTATCCTAAAACGGGACGGGAAAGGGTTTAGGGTTGGATTAGCCGTACCGTTACCGCGGATCTGCCTAATCCAACTCTAAACACTTTCCCTTGCTTGTCATTCGAACGGGAGCAAAACCAAAAGACACCCTAGAAGGGAATAGTTAACCCTTTTTTGGGGCACCTGATTTAAACTAGAGGGCCGGGTATCTTAAAACGGGACTGGAAAGTATTTAGGGTTGGATTAGGCGGATCCATGGTAACGGAAGCAAACCTAAAAGACACCCTAGAAGGGAAGAGTGAACCTTTTTAGGAGGCACGAGATTTAAACAAGGGGGTCGGGTATCCTAAAACGGGTTATGAAAGGGTTTAGGGTTGTATTATGTGGATCCGTGGTATAGGGAGCAAACTAAAAGACACCCTAGAGGGGAAAAGTGAACACTTTTTTGGGGGATGGGATTTAAACTTGAGGGCCTCGTATCCTAAAACGGTACGGAAAAGGGTTTAGATTGGATTCGACGGATCTGTGGTAAAGGGAGCAAAACTAAAGACACCCTAGAGGGAAGAGTGAACACTTTTTTGGGGGACGGGATTTAAACTAGAGGGCCCGGTAACCTAAAACGGGACTGGAAAGGGTTTAGGATTGAATTAGGCGGACCACTATCACGAATCCGCCTAATCCAACCTAAACATTTTCCCTTGATTGTCATTCGAACGGGAGAAAAACCAAAAAACACCCTAGAGGGGAAGAGTAAACCCTTTTTTGGGGGACGAGATTTAAAGTAGGGGAGGGGTATCCAAAAACGGGACGGGAAAGGGTGTAGGGTTGGATTAGGCAGACCGCTACCACAGATCCTCCTAATCTTACTCTAATTCCTTTCCCTTGCTTGTCATTCGAACTGGAGCAAAACCAAAAGACACCCTAGAAGGGAAGAGTGAACCCTTTTTTGGGGCACGGGATTTAAACTAGGGGGCCGGATATCCTAAAACGGGACGGTAGAGGATTTAGGATTGGATTAGGCGGATCTGTAGTAACGGAATCAAAACCAAAAAAACACCCTAGAGGGGAAGAGTGAACCCATTTTTTGAGGCACGGGATTTAAACTAGGGGCCGGGTATCCTGAAACGGGAAGGGAAAGGGTTTAGGGTTGGATTAGACGGATCCGTGGTAACGGGAGCAAAACCAAAAGACACTCTATAGGAGAAGAGTGAACACTTTTTTGGGGGACGGGAATTAAACTAGAGTTCAATGTATCCTAAAATGGGACGGGAGAGGGTTTAGGGTTGGATTAGACGAACCGCTACGGCGTATTCCCCTAATACAATTAAAAACCCTTTCCATTGCTTGTCATTCGAACGGGAGCAAAAACAAAAGATATACTAGAGGGGAAGAGTGAACCCTTTTTTAGGGGACGGGATTTAAACTAGGGCTCGGGTATACTAAAACGGGATGGGGAAGGGTTTAGATTTGGATTAAACGGACCGCTACCGCGGATCCGCCTAATTCAACTCTAAACCCTTTCCCTTGCTTGTCATTCGAATGGGAGCAAAACCAAAAGACACCCTAGAAAGGAAGAGTGAACCCTTTTTTGGGGGACAGGATTTAAACTAAAGGGCCTGTTATCCTAAAACGGGACGGGAAATGGTTTAGGGTTGGATTAGGCGGATCCGTAGTAACGGAAGCAAAACAAAATGACACCCTAGAGAGAAAGAGTGAACACTTTTTTGGGGGACAAAATTTAAACTAGAGGGTCCGATATCCTTAAACGGGACTGGAAAGGGCTTAGGATTGGATTAGGAGGACCGCTACCGCAGATCCGCCTAATCCAACCCTAAACCCTTTCCCTTGATTGTCATTCGAACTGGAGTAAAACAAAAAGACACTCTATAAGGGAAGAGTGAACCCTTTTTTGGGAGACGTGATTTAAACTATGGGACGGTTATCCTTAAACGGGACAGGAAAGGGTTTTGGGTTGGATTAGGTGGACCGCTACCACGGATCTGCCTAATCCAACCCAAACCCTTTCCCTTGCTTGTCATTCGAACGGGAGCAAAACCAAAAGACACCTTATAGGGGAAGAGTAAACCCTTTTTTAGGAGACGGGATTTAAAGTAAGGGCAGGGTATCCTAAAATGGGATGAGAAAGGGTTTAGAGTTGGATTAGGCGGACCGCTACCCCGGATCCGTCTAATCCAACCCTAAACCCTTTCCCTTGATTGTCATTCGAACGGGAGTAAAACCAAAAGACACACTAGAGGGGAAGAATAAACCCTTTTTTAGGGGACGGGATTTAAAGTAGGGGGAGGGGTATCATAAAACGAGACGGGAAAGGGTTTAGGGTTGGATGATACGGACCGCTACCACAGATCCTCCTAATCTAACTCTAATCCCTTTCCCTTACTTGTCGTTCTAACGGGAGCAAAACCAAAAGACACCCTAGAAGGGAACAGTGAACCCTTTTTTGGGGGACGGGAGTTAAACTAGGGGGTCGAATATCCTAAAACGAGACGAAAAAGGGTTTAGGGTTGGATTAGCCGTACCGCTACCGCGGATCCGCCTAATCCAACTCTAAACCCTTTGCCTTGCTTGTCATTCGAACGGGAGCAAAACCAAAAGACACCCTAAAAGGGAAGAGTGAACCCTTTTTTGGGGCACGGGATTTAAACTAGGGGGCCGGATACCCTAAAACGGGACTGGAAAGGATTTAGGATTGGATTAGGCGGATCCGTAGTAACGGAAGCAAAACCAAAAGACACCCTAGAGGGGAAGAGTGAACCCATTTTTGAGGCACGGGATTTAAACTAGGGGCCGGGTATCCTAAAACGGGACGGGAAAGGGTTTAGGGTTGGATTAGGCGGATCCGTGGTAAAGGGAGCAAAACCAAAAGACACTCTAGAGGGGAAGAGTGAACATTTTTTTGGGGACGGGAATTAAATTAGAGGGCACAGTATCCTAAAATGGGACGGGAGAGGGTTTAGGGTTGGATTAGACGGACCGCTACCACGAATTCGCCTAATACAATAAAAAACCATTTCCATTGCTTATTATTCGAACGGGAGCAAAACCAAAATACATACTAGATGGGAAGAGTGAACCCTTTTTTAGGGGACGAGATTTAAACTAGGGGTCAGGTATCCTAAAACGGGATGGGGAAGGGTTTAGAGTTGGATTAAACGGAGCGTTACCTCGGATCCGCCTAATTTAACTATAAACCCTTTCCCTTGCTTGTGATTTGAATGGGAGAAAAACCAAAAGACAACCTAGAGGGGAAGAGTGAAACCTTTTTTGGGGGACGGGAGTTAAACTAGGGGGTCGGGTATCCTAAAACGAGACTGGAAAGGTTTTAAGGATGGATTAGCCGTACCGCTACCACGGACCCGCCTGATCCAACTCTAAACCCTTTCCCTTGCTTGTCATTCGAACGGGAGCAAAACCAAAAGAAACCCTATAAGGGAAGAGTGAACCCTTTTTTGGGGCATGGATTTAAACTAGGTTGTCGGGTATCTTAAAACGGGACGGGAAAGGGTTTAGGGTTGGATGATCCGTGGTAACGGAAGCAACACCAAAAGACACCCTAGAGGGGAAGAGTAAACCCTTTTTTAGTAGACGGGATTTAAAGTATTGCTGGGGTATCCTAAAATGGAATGGGAAAGGATTTAGGGTTGGATTAAACGGACCTCTACCCCGGACCCATCTAATCCAACCCTAAACCCTTTCCCTTCGTTGTCATTCGAATGGGAGTAAAATCTAAAGACACCCTAGAGGGGAAGAGTAAACCCTTTTTTAGGGGACGGGATTTAAAGTAGAGGGAGGGGTATCCGAAAATGGGACGGGAAAGGGTTTAGGGTTGGAATATCCGGACCGCTACCACAGATCCTCCTAATCTAACTATAATGCCCTTCCCTTGCTTGTCATTCGAACGGGAGCAAAACCAAAAGACACCCTAAAAGGGAAGAGTGAACCCTTTTTAGGGGGACGGGAGTTGAACTAGGGGGTTGAGTATCCTAAAACGGGACGAGAAAGGGTTTAGGGTTGGATTAGCCGTACTGCTACCGCGGATCCGCCTAATCCAACTCTAAACCCTTTCCCTTGCTTGTCATTCGAATGGGAGCAAAACCAAAACACCCTAGAAGGGAAAAGTGAACCCTTTTTTGGGGCACGGGATTTAAATTAGGGGGTCGGGTATCGTAAAACGGGACGGGAAAGTATTTAGGGTTGGATTAGGCGGAACCGTGGTAACGGAAGCAAAACAAAAAGACACCCTAGAGGGGAAGAGTGAACCTTTTTAGGAGGCACGGGATTTAAACTAGGGGGCCGGGTATCTTAAAACGGGATAGAAAAGGGTTTAGTGTTGGATTAGGTGGATTCGTGGTAACGGGAGCAAAACCAAAAGACACCCAAGAGGGGAAGAGTGAACATTTTTTTGGGGGACGGGATTTAAACTTGAGGGCCCGGTATCCTAAATGGGGATGGGAAAGGGTTTAGGGTTGGATTAGGCGTATCCGTGGTAGCGCGAGCAAAACAAAAAGACACCCTAGAGGGAAAGAGTGAACACTTTTTTGGGGGACGGGATTTAAACTAGAGGGCCCTTTATCCTAAAACGGGATAGGAAATGGTTTAGAGTTAGACTAGGCGGATCCGTAGTAACGGCAGCAAAACAAAATGACACCCTAAAGGGGAAGAGTGAACGCTTTTTTGGGGGACGGGATTTAAACTAGAGGGCCCGGCATCCCAAAACGGGACCGGAAAGGGTTTAGGATTGGATAAGGCGGACCGCTACCGCGGATCTGCCTAATCCGAACCTAAACCCTTTCCCTTGATTGTCATTCGAACGGGAGCAAAATAAAAAGACACCCTCGAGGGGAAGAGTGAACCATTTTTTAAGAAACCAGTTTTAAACTAGGGGGCCGGGTATCCTAAAACGGGATAGGAAAGGGTTTAGGGTTGGATTAGGCGGATCCGTGGTAGCGGGAGCAAAACAAAAAGACACCCTAGAGGGAAAGAGTGAACACTTTTTTGGGTGACGGGATTTAAACTAGAGTGCCCTTTATCCTAAAACGGGATGGGGAATGGTTTAGGGTTGGATTAGGCGGATCCGTAGTAACGGCAGCAAAACAAAATGACACCCTAGAGGGGAAGAGTGAACACTTTTTTGGGGGACGAAATTTAAACTAGCGGGCCCGATATCCTAAAACGGGACCGGAAAGGGTTTAGGATTGGATTAGGCGGACAGCTACCATAGATCCGCCTAATCCAACCCTAAACCCTTTCCCTTGATTGTCATTCGAACGGGAATAAAAAAAAAAGACACACTAGAGGGGAAGAGTAAACCCTTTTTTAGGGGTCGGGATTTAAAGTAGAGGGAGGAGTATCCTAAAACGGGACGGGAAAGAGTTTAGGGTTGGATTATACGGACTGCTACCACAGATCCTCCTAATCTAACTCTAATCCCTTTCCCTTGCTTTTCGTTTCTAACGGATGCAAAACCAAAAGACACCCTAGAAAGGAAGAGCGAACCCTTTTTTGGGGGACGGGAGTTAAACTAGGGGGTCGAGTATCCTAAAACGAGACGGGAAAGGGTTTAGGGTTGGATTAGCCGTACCGCTACCGCGGATCCGCCTAATCCAACTCTAAACCCTTTGCCTTGCTTGTCATTCGAACGGGAGCAAAACCAAAAGACACCCTAGAAGGGAAGAGTGAACCCTTTTTTGGGGCACGGGATTTAAACTAGGGGGCCGGATATCCTAAAACGGGACCGGAAAGGATTTAGGATTGGATTATGCGGATGCATGGAAACGGAAGCAAAACCAAAAGACACCCTAGAGGGGAAGAGTAAACCCATTTTTGAGGCACGGGATTGAAACTAGGGGCCGGGTTGTTAGAAAACTAGATCTATATACTCAACATATTCATATATGTTATATTTTAATTTAGTCATAAAATTAAATGGTGATCTTATGCATGCAAACTACATAATAAATAAAGAAGAAATCATCATCTCACATTGATATTTCGGTTTATATGGGCACAAGAGAGTTCTCCTACTCTCTTGTTCTTGAGCTTTCCTTAGTGGATGAACAAGGATTCAAGAAGAGGATCCCTCCCAAAATAATTATACCCGAGATAACAACTTAATAAAATTAATATTATTATTACTAGAATAATACTAATTTTGTATTAAAATTGACCCAAAAATATTATTGGACTCTCTAATATTTCGGTTTAGAGAGAAGGAAGAGAAGGAAGAATTTTTATCTTTCTAAAACTCTAATTTTAGATGATGAATGAATGAATATTCAGTAATGTATTTTGTAGTGTATATTAGGTAAAATAAGAAGAAAAACCAAGGTGTTTTTCTTCTCAAAAACCGGGTGGAAGAGGGGAGAAGAGGGAGCCAATGCATGCACAAGTTGTTCTTCACAATGATCACTAGGTTTGCATGGCTAGTATATTAGGGAAATCATTATGCTTACCACTCACACAATAAACATAATATTTCCTTAATCCTCCCATTATTTTCGGTTAACATGGATAAAATGGACTCCATTTTATCTTTGTCAATTTGTCAATTTGTCATATGTCACATGTCATATGTCATATGTCACATTAAATTGTTATGTATTTTTAACATATTAAAAATCAACGTATTAACAAAAATACTTCATATACAAAAATCGACTTAGTAATTCATAATTACTTGTACCAAAATATTTTACCAATTATAAATCACAACATCTTGTATTTATAATAATTTATTCATTCAAATGCAATTGTTTCCTTAAACAATAATTTCATCTAAGTAATGAAACAATTCGATTACTTAGACCGTATCTTATTTAATCAAATTTCAATAAGACACGTAAATATTACTTCCAAAATCGTCCGTCAATTTTAAGTAATTTAATTGACCCGTATCGTCATACGATCATTTAAATGATCAATTAACTGTGTTACCCTTTAGGTATGACCTAAGGGGATCAACTGGTCACCACCGTCTCACGACAGTAATGTCAAACTCTAGTCAGCCAATCATTACCGATATGTGTGGACCTGTTGACAGTAAAATATAACTTCCCAATTGTATTCTTTATAATGAGACTTAAACATGTGATCATTATGATCAACAGTTGTGATCGCATTATTGTCGGAGGACGCATATTCCAACAATCTCCCACTTGTCCTCGACAAGTGTGCGTCACCAATTCTCTTGTCCTATTACTATCTCCCACTCAATGCAAGGTGTCTTTCAGGTCGTACTTGCAAGTGATCATATCGAGAGTGGTTTCCTCGATCTGGAGAATAACTGATTGACCGGATTTATCCACCATGGATACATTCCGAGCGTGGCCACGCATTTCCAGTTCATTACTCCTCGAGTGGCCCTGAGATATTGTTATAACCCTGACTAGGGGTGGACAATTCCTATTGCACTCATTCTCATTGACTAGCCACAGCCATCATAACCCAAAATATGCCCATTTGACCCCATTTACGAAGGTCGTAGTAACACAAATCAAAGTTAATCTGAAACTGTGTCATCTTAGGCGAATAGTCTTTAGTCAAAAGAATCGACTCATTAGAATACTATAGTAGCTCTCGCCACGACCAGGCTATATAAATTTGCCAGAACTCTATAAGCGGTCATAAGGCCCGACAAAGTGTTCCTAACAGTCTGCCTATGTGATCGACTAGTCATCTCACATGACTCTATGGCATTTGAACTTGCCATCAATCGTATCACACTCTAGTCACTTCGAGACGTCACCTCATGTAAGTAACTATGGGCAAATACAATGCTAATCTGTGTTCACTTTAACGGGGTTCAATTGTCTCTACAACCCGTTTGGATATAAGAAAGTATAAGGTGAGTTAATAATAACTCAAACGACAAATGTCGACATCACACTCGGGTAGTCAATACCATATTACAACCTTGTGATGCATATCGTAAGTGTGTAAACACTTGTTTGATTGCAATAGAAGTTTAACATACCATGTGTCCATGTGTTCAAACTTCTTATAATCGCAGTTTCCTTTACGTTCATGTTATCTTCTCATAGCATGAACCTTACCAAGTAGACATCTAGGTTCCCAACCTCGGTTTCGGTTCTTTATCTTGAAAGAACTTCCTTGTCGATTATCACATAACAAACGAATTTGTGGTGAATGATATAACTTGTACTGTTCAAGTACTCCACCCACACACAATGCACTAGGTATATGTTTTTGTAGAATCTTGCAACAGTTGTCAAGATGATTAGCCTAGCACTTCTCACAAGTCCTAGCATTATAGGAAAAATTAGTTTTGAGTAACTTCTTATTCAACTAAGTATTATTCCAAAAATTTTATTTCTCCTTTTAGCTGAAAAGCTTAGGATTTTCATAAATCCTTACGTGTTGTTTGAATTTTAATATGTGCAATCTCTTGACACATAACAGAGTATTCTGTCAAACACCGAAATCGCTCATCGGATTCTCCTCGAGAATTCATGACGTTTCTTCTATGGCTTCCCAATGATCCATCATGCTCTTATGCATATGATTTATTTTGGACATGTGCATGATTATTCTAATGGCGGAAACATTAGTAACTTTTAATCATGTCATCAACTATTCTTAGGTTCAAGGAACGACCATGACTGCTAATGGCAATTCCATTTTTATTTACATGAATAACCTATGTTTCTCGTTGATTCGATGTGTATGTCTCAATACCTATCCAACATCTCATGATGTAGTTGGATTCATCATAGTCCATTTTCATCCAGAATTGAAAACTCAAATCTTCCTTTGTGAAGGAAGGTATTCGCTCGTCATTCTTTAATGAGTGATAAGTTACAAATTTTTATAAGATGATTGCTCCCACTAAATTCCATGTCTTCACATGATAATTTCCAACTCCCACTTAATTCCACATGATTCGCAATTGACTACTTAATTGAGATGTTTCAAAAATTGAAATTTATTGCTTTGTTAAGTTATTGAAATAAAACCATATATGTTCCCATCATATCCTTTTAAAATACCTATTTTGAAAAGGTCTCATCTTAACCTTTCAAATTCATTCATATCATAATGATGCGTAGCAATGTCATTATTTAAATATAAATAATATCTAATACACGTCCTTTCAAAATACCCTTTTCAGAAGGAGGTTTAACCAATTCGCTTTCATAATGTGGTTAAGTAATGACTTTTGCGTGGTTAATATAACTTTTCTACTCTCTTGTTTTTTTACATGAAACAATAAAGGGAAGTCATTTGACGATGAATTGATTTATCGCAATTCGCAACATCAACAATAAAATTATGCCATGGAGTATATTGTACTATAGTAACAATGATTTTGATGGTAATTCGGTAATTACACTCTTACTATGGATATTTTTTAAATTATATGGACTTATGATATTCTTTTGTACGGAGTAGATATAGAGTGTATAAAATAGTTATTACGGTGGCTTTATAGTTTATTTTCTTTTAAGCATAATTAAATAAATGTTATTGAGATGGGGAGATGATAACTAATACTGAAAATCGATTATTTTAACCCTCAAAATTATGCATATTATGATATAGATGTTGCGTTACGACATGGTCCAAATAAGAGAACTAACAAATTTATAAATAAATATATGAAGTATGAGTTATGGTTTTCATTATCAGTTGGTTTTACGATGAAAATAATTTTTATTTTATGAAGTGAATCTCTCCGATTTCTTTATGGATTTTTATTAATGTGGCCCTAACCCTTTTATAATGAATTTAGAACCCTACAATGTCCTACATAAAATCAACATTGATATGGATGTTTGGAATGTATTGAAGTCTAGAATTTTTTATTTATATGGATGTTGGATCTTACATTGCAAAGTAAGAAGGGTGTAGAAAGACGTGACTATACAAAAATTACGTTTTACTTTCTATGATTTTGTATCACTATACAATCTATAACTACTGTCGCAACATAATGATTCCATTAGTAATGTTACAATATTTTTTGTCTGACAAATATACACCACAAATAGGATTATACATCTAGTTGTACCATAAGCATTGTACAACCAAGGTATAAGAATCCGGGCTTATATGTATTCTTCTTGAGCTAATTGTTTTTAATGCGTAAATGGATAAATTCAATACTTTCTAATAAAGCTCATATTCTTTAACATAAAACTCAGATACTTAATCACAAATCGCAGATTCTACACAATACAACATATACAACTAGTTGTATAATCGATGAATTAAATATACACCAATTAAATTACTTTTAAAAAAATATTAATAAATCAATAAGACCTTCATAAATATAATAGGTAAATTAAATAAGTAGATAAAATTATTAAACAAATAACTGGGACGGAGGGAGTACAATATTAGGAAGTAGCAGTTAATAGATCCTACAACCAGTTGTATCCAGTTGTATGCTCTAGAACCCGAGTTATATAATAAAGTTTTCGAGTTTTGTTTTAAAGTAGTCGAGCTATACCATAAAATTTCTGAACTCACTTACTTAAACATAAAAAAAATTAACTTTTAGAATGCTCAAAAAATTTACACATAAGCTCGATAAGATATAACTTGGTTGTATGATGCTCTTGTACCACTGGAGGTATAATGTTATTTGTGAGGAAGTAGCCTTCCCAAACTACATAAATTTTATATGAAAATATTTTAATTAAAATAATTTAAAATGAATTTTTATATTAAAGTAGAAAATACAAAGGTACATACATACGATTTTGGTTAGAAGACTGATTTGTGAAAGAAATGAATTTTCAGGTAGCAAATTTAATTTTGGTGTACAGCTTGAGTTCTTGAGCAAGTTAGTTTGTAGTTCTCTCACACTCCGTATTAATGAGCTCCAAGGAAAGAGCTTTTATCAAATTCAGAGAAATGTGTACCTGTAGCTATGACATACTCCGTATTAACGTGATGATAAAATATTTCTATTATTTTTCAATATATATATATTAAATTATTATTTCTAGATATAATTTTATGAATGATTAGTTTGGGCAGTTTCGAAAAGTTGAAGTCCCTAAAGCGCTCGAAAAAAGCAGTGTTTAATTTGAGGGTCGGCCCTGTTTTTTTGGATTTAATTTCAACTCATTTCAGTTTATTTCCATTAAATTCAGTTCAGCTTCATTAAGTTAAATCCAGTTCAGTTCAGACATGAAAAGTTAAGAACGATTAACACTTAAAAGGGGAAGGGGGTGAATTAGGTGTGCCTTTTAAAATTCTCTCCTTTACTTGGTTAGAGACTAACACAAGTAAGAGCTATTAAGTACAAACTTGAGAAACTTAATGAATTATAAGTTCACAAGAGGTACAGCAGATATATGCAATGACTGTAGCACAACACTGGCAGCGAGATTGATGAATAAAAGTAGAATGATAAGAGAACGTAAAAGTAAATAAACAAACAAGACGATGTTTAAAAAAATTGGTTCAGCTCCTACTCCGGAGCCTACGTCCAACCGTTATTTTATTGCTTGTTTAGAAATTTACTCAAACTTAACTAAATCATTACAATGAAAATAAATCGCCAACCTACTCCGTTTGCTTGCTTGAAGCTACTTCGCTTCAAGACATTCCCTTACTCAAAGCTACTCCGCTTCAAGACTTAAGTTCTATCTCAACGGTTTTCAGAGTCAGAATCTCAGTGGTTCACTTAAGAACATGGAGATTACAATTAAGACCTAAACACGAGAATCATGGAACATACTCTTTATGCAACAGTGCAGCGGACTGATACATGAAAACATTTCAGCAATTTTGAAAACAATTGAAGATTTTAAGACTTAAAAACGTTTTTGCAAATACTTAAAGAAAAACAGAAGTTTTTGACTCTGAAATTCTTTGCAAAAATTACTCAATAAAATGCTCTTAAGTCTTAGTTTTGAATGAGGTAGAGAACTCCTTATATAGGCAAGAAACAAGCACCCTAAGAGTAAAAAAATTATTATAAAACTCTAAGCTTTAGAAATGATGAAAACTTTTCATTAGTTTAAATGATTTTAAAGTATTGTAACTGATTTGCATTTACACAAGACTCAATGAAAAGATTTGAACAACTATGAAAAAATTTGATGATAAAGCAAATGACATGGTTCCTTAAGTTAAGGAGGACAAAGTTTCCCGTTTTAAGGTAAAGTATATGTACTTCTTTGAATCCAAAAGCTTAAATATTTTTAATATGATAAAGCATGTTACTCTTATAATTTTGCTTAAAAGATTTCTGAAATGGAAATTGTAAACATTTGTAAGCTTGAAATTTTTCTTTGAAAAATTATCTCCATCGTTGTATCAGATTTAATGGTTTGCTTCTTAGTTATTGTTAATAGCATTTGATGATAATGCACTGTTGCATGGTTCTACAGTCGCTTGACAAGTTGAGTATGTTACACGACCACGTTTACAACATTTGATTTAGGCTAGGGATATTCTTCGTCTTGATCATTCTTGCACCATCTTGATGAGTGATTGTAAACTTCAAATGCTATTAACAATAACTACGAAGCAAACCATTAAATGACAATGAAACTTGGCATCATCAACCAAGTGTGGTCTAACAAATTCCCCCTTTGATGATGGCAAGTTTTAAAATGTGTGATATTCCCCTTTAGCCCATGATTAAGAGGTCTTCAAACATTCAACATAAAACATATAAAACATGATCAATGAACGAAAGGGTCAAATTACTTAGCCTAAGTAATACATATAATCATTGTAGCAAAACATATTACGGTGAACACAAGCCTAAGAGTTAAAGGGTCACACATAAAACATAATTATACTACTTCCCCCCTCTTGACATCATCAAGGAAGGACAAACATAGTGACGGACACAATTTGACATTACTTTAACAACAACAAGGCTAGGTTTAACAAATAAAATAAGTACGGTTTGCGAAGAGTTTAAAGAACATTAAGCCAAAAAGGGTTAAGATTATGGATAATGGGTTACGGTAATGGATAAGTGGGCTAGAAATGGGATTAATCAGGCATCATCAATATCCTCGTGACTTTCCCCCTCAGATGTTTGCCTATTCTCCAAGAATTCTCCATTGAAAGTGCGAAATTTCCCAAGTTCATCATGAGACTTTATGGTATCACTAGCCAATCGGTTTTGAAGGCTCTAAATCTCAGAAATTTTAGTAGTTTGCCAACATTTTAGTCAAGTCTATTCGTTCAGTAGTATCCGTCACACACTCGTAGATATGCAAATGAGTATACAAAAGATTAGTGTTGGTAATGCAAGGCTAAGGCGAGAATACGAAAGCATAAAAGCAATTTTATCATCGTTGTACAACCATTCCCACTCCCTTATCCTAGTTAGTCTTATAAGCATGAGGTTGTTAGTTTTACTTGTTAAACACTTCTGACAAAATTTTGATAGCACCCCTCCTATAAAAAATGGTCAAATCCAGCAATTTAGCAATTTAACAACCTGAAAATGCAACAACAATACATGTCAACCCGCCAGACTCTAATCTCATCATGCGACACAGTATAAGTTTACCAACAGCAGCATTTTTTCGACCAGAATTCACACAAACATCACCTATTCGCAGCACTTTTGAACCCATTTTTCATGAATTTAGGTTGCCTCTCCCCCACACTTAAATTCGACATCACCCTCGATATTAAAAAGTCAGCATGTAATATAATAAAAATAAGAGGGAAGAAAGAACTTAGCGGTTTCATAGGAACCATTCACAGCAAGATGCTCCAGTTTTTGGTAATGTTCTGTCCTGGTCAGCCAAGTAAGCTCTCAGTAGCAGCAGATTGATAAGGAAGGTGCCCATCAGTGATTATTTCAGCCTTCAAGTAGGACAGATCGACGTCTGTCCACAACGTCTAGCAAGGCAGCAGTGCCTTTTTTATTTAAGTTGAGACCCAATCAGCTATATGTATCCCGATTCCTGCAAAATGAAACACTCGACCAAGACAAGTGAAACAGAAAAAAAGCAAATTACACAGAAAATCACCAGTAGTAATAATATCTCTGTTTCTATTTTTATATTTTTTTTATATTTTTTTTTTTTTGCGTTACCGACCCTATTAACATCCCCTTACAAAGGTAGCGAAACTCGGGGAGGCACTTAAGTCGACTCAACTAAGTAACTAAGAAAGCATATAAAATAAACACATGAAAGTAAAAAATTAAGCTTGGGTTGCCTCCCAAGAAGCGCCTTGGTTTATGTCATGGCTCGACATTGCTCCCCAACTTATCTATGGTTCCTTGAGTAAGACTTCTTCCAGCATCATTACCTCACTCCTTTTGTAAAAGAGTTTCAACCTGTGACCATTCACTTTAAAAGTCTGGTTAGTATCAATACTCGGTATTCCAACAGCTCCATGGGGGAAAATATTAGTAATAACATAGTGCCCAACCATTGTGATCTAAGCTTTCAAGAAAACAACTTGAAACTAGAATTAAATAATAGCACCTTTTGTCCGACTCTAAAGGACCTTCTGACAATGTTCTAATCATGAAAAACTTTAGCCCTCTCCTTATAATTCTTAGCATTCTCATACGACTCTAATCTAAGTTCCTCTTAAAGGTACTAGACCCCTAATTAGACACTTCTAATTAATTACTAAATTACTTGTTAATTTAGTCTTAATGATCTAGTTACATGCGAACTTATAAAATGACTTGAGAGATAAAAAATTGGGCACAACAAAGGTCTCTTACCTTTTGTTGTTCTTGAGCTAAGATGTGTTGTATGAACCCCCAATCTTCAATCACCAAATTAGGTGATATCCTCTTGATGGCACCCAATACTAGCTCAAAGATCCTTCAAATTACTAACTAGATAATAAATAGGATGTTCTTATATAATATGTAAAATATTATTACACTAATAATATTAGTTGATGTATATTATTATTTTGTGATTTTATTTGATGAAGATTGATCAACTTTTGATCAAAACTTGGTGAAGAAGATGAAGAAAATCTTCTCTTTTCTCCTTATTTTGGACCGTCCAGAATGAAACACCAAGAGAGATTTTTTTTCTTAAAAAATCAACCATCTATATGTGAGTATCATAAGGTATTTATAGGCAACAATATGTAAACAAATCACCAACCATAGCTAGTGGGGTGATGTCACAAACATTGAGTGTAAATCACTCTAGTTTTAGGCGGCACACATGTGGACTTTCGGGTCCATTTCGACTATTGACATTTGTCCCACAAATGCTTATAAGTCGTATATTTAATTATCTTATATAATTAAATATTAATTTAATTATTTAACACTTAAATAATATAAATTAACAAATAATTTCACCCAACTTTTAAGTATTATTAGACCATTTTATCAATATAAAATGTGTCCCATAAAACTCTTTTAGCTAATTTTACAACCTCTTGTAAGTTTAATTAGCTAATTTCCTCCACCGCAAAACTTACACGCATATCGTAATATTTTAGCTAATTAACTATTAATTACTAAAATACTAGAAATTGTGCCCGTACGTTGTACGGGTTATAATATTAACTCGCCTCTAATTGTATTTTTGTTGCAAAAGACTTGAATTAAATTTTAATATTGCACAAATTCTCATTTGTGACGGCCGATATCCGTCACAAACTTGTGACGGGTCAAGTAAAACCCACATGGCTTAATAAGACAAATCATTTGTGATTCTTTATGCACTTTAATTGTTGTCTTTTCTACCCATGTGGCTACTACTTGACCCGTCACAATCTTGTGATGGATATATCCGTCACAAGGAAGAGCTTTATCTCTCTCTTATTACAATCTTTCATTGTTTTGGTGCAACAGAAACACTACATTAACCATTTCCGCACCAACTAATGAGTATACATATATCTCTTCCCTCAAATACACTATTCATTCATGTATAAGATATTTGTATTTTTTTGTTAATTTAAATAATAAGTGTAACAATTGCTAAGATTGTGTAATATTTTTTAGGAGACTTTAGGTATAATTCACTTTGGTTAAAATTATCGATGAACATTGAAGCTTACTTGAAGAATAATTAGGCAAGCAAATTGTGTATCATTATAATATTCCATACTTGCAATTTTACATCAACCCAAAAACTTGGTACATCTTTAAATATACTACCTTTAAATATACTACTTTCCTCCAACAACAAAATCAAAAGATATCAGGCTATAGTGTTTGTACACCGGGTATTATGTACTTCTTTTGAGTTTCCTTTCTTATAAACTCATTGATATGCTCATAATCATTACTCATATTTTAATATATTATATTTTAATATCATCATTTTTCATAATTTTTTATATCAACACAATTTTTTGGAGAAACGGTCTCTCACTATGTTATTGAGAGACCAATTTTATTGTACCTTTTAAGGTATTCTTATTAATTGTAACCTATTGAGAATGATAAATTGAGGTAAGGACTAAGGACCATGCTTTTCCAACGGGAGGATATTATCGCGACTATGTGCATGAAACTTGTAGCGAGATTATATATAATATGTACATTGATTTTGATAAGGTAAAGGCATAAATAATTACATCTCTAGAATCATAACATAAACAATAAAACAAATGTACGTAGTAGTCATTAGCAATGTCGAATTGTCGATAGCCATAGAATGAAGAAAAAAAAACAATTTTAAATGTAAGTTACATTCTTTGATCGGTCATGGTACACGTACTACATGATGAATGAAAAGTCCGATGGAGATAAGAATCTCTATTTCTCAAAATCTTGCTTAGATACACCCGTGTAAATCATACTTCCTTTTAAATTTCTCTACAATTGTATTAAGAATAAGTTTTGTGTAAGATGGGTTTTTATTAATACAATTGTAAAATGGATCCGTATGTAGTCCTATCTATGGGTAAAAGTGATTAATAAAGGATCCCGTTTTACGATAAATTTGTGTAAAATCGTCTTATATTTAATTAAAGACAAGATATTATTATTTCAAAAATCGATGTTGAAGAACAATTATATACCAAAATAATCTTATACGAATAATAAACAAAGGGGAAACTAATATATACCATGAGTTTTTTGCTGCGTAAGATGTAACGTTGGGCGTGTACATTACTACGTATAATCCTGCCAAAATTAAACACATTCATTAATATGTGCATCAAAGAAACCGAACTTAAAAGAACTCCATCAATCATAAATAAAGAAAAAATATAAATAATAAAATTAATAATAAAATTCCTTAATGATCAAACAATGTGACATCAAATGTGAAAATTCTAGGTGTAGAATAAAACGTATGATGGTATGAAGTTTATATATAGATGAAGTGGTTTGTGTCCTAATCAAATACCTTGCCTATTTTATTATCTTTATCTAATAATTTGCCAAGAAGAATTATCTTTAAATGAATTAATTAATAAAAATTTAAAACAAAGAATTATCTTGTAAGTGAATTAATTAATAAAAATAAAAAACGTGTTTAGAGATAGTTGGAGTCTCTCAGAGTGCCTGAAAAAAGCCTCTTTTATATATATACATTGATTGCTTATCATTTACTAATTAATTATCGTATAATTAAATAATAAATACTCTTAGCCCGAGTTCATAACTCGTCATCAAATAACAAAATCACCTGACTAATCATAAGTCAGTATTATACAAGAAATAATTAATTAAATTGTATCCATATACAAATAATTAATTATTTCATTTTGAGCATCATCCATTCATCCTATTATCCTATAGGTGTGTGACCGAGAGGGATCAACTGATCACCGCCGTCATACGACAGTAACGCCAAACTCTAGTCAGCCGAGCGTTACCGATTTACGTTAATCAGTTGACAAATAAAAAATTATTTCCCTGATATTCCTTTTACGAGATTTTTTATGTAGACGCACTATTGTGGAGGACACTACTCCAACACCTCTAACTCTTGTAATTGCAATTTCCGCTCTTGGCCAGCCAGGTCGTAGTCTAAGTTTACATTGTTTCACTGCCCATTCAGACTTATGTTCCAATTCTACTGGTAAATGACATGCTTTCCCAAAAACTAGTCTATAGGGTGACATTCCAATAGGGGTTTTATAAGCAGTCCTATATATGCCTAGGCTGCATCATCAACTCGTAAGCTCCGGTCTTTCTTAGTTGGGTAAACCATCTTCTCTAAAATTGACTTAATTTACCTGTTAGACACTTCAACCTGCCCATTGGTTTGCGGATGGTATGCAGTAGCAATTCTATAGAGCGGATGGTATGCAGTAGCAATTCTATAGAAAATATGGTATTTACGAAGCAATGATGCCATCATATGATTACAGAAATGGGTACCATGGTCACTTATTAATGGTTTAGGAATTTCGAATATGTTTAAAATGCGACTCTTTATAAACTTCACCATAGTCTTGGCATCATCACACTTAGTAGCCTTCACTTCGACCCACTCAGAAAGGTAGTCAACAGCAAGCAAAATATAAAGATAGCCATGCGACACAGAAAAGGGACCCATAAAGTCTATACCCCAAATATCAAATATTTCACACACAATAATTCCATGTTGAGGCATCTCAGTTCTCCTAGTTAAATTACCAGTTTTCTGACAGCGTTCACAAGATTTACAAAATGTAAAAGCATCTCGATGTAGTGTGGGCCAATAGAATCCACACTCTAGAACCTTGTGAGCTGTTCTTTTAGGACCAAAGTGACCTTATGTTTCCAAACTATGACAGAAAGTTAAAATGGAGTGCACTTCAGACTCGTCAACACATCTCCAAATAATTTGGTCACTACATCTTTTCCACAAATATGGGTCATCCCAATAATAATGCTTTGATTCAATTTTTATTTTTTCTCTCTGTACCCTAGACAATGTCGATGGGTAAGAAGTAGTAACCAAGTAATTTACCATATCAGCATACCACGGAATTGGAATACAATTGTTCATCAGGGAAGAACTCAGTCACCATAGGCCAGTCCTCTTGAGGGACTATTCTACTCAAATGATCAGCAACTAGGTTTTCAGCCCCCTTTTTATCTCTAATTTCTAGATCAAATTCTTGTAATAAAAGCATCCATCGCAACAATCGTGGTTTAGAGTCTTTCTTTTTTAAGAGAAATTTTAAGGCCGAATGGTCAGAGTAAACTATCACACGAGTACCTAGCAAATATGGTCTGAACTTTTCAAGCGCAAAGATTACCGCATACATCTCTTTCCCAGTTACCGTATAGTTACATTGAGCAGGATCTAGTGATTTTGAAGCATATTGAATAACATAAGACTCTTTATCAGCTTTTTGACCAAGGATTTCACCTACTGCTTTATCGATAGTGTCACACATAATTTCAAAAGGTAAATTCCAGTCAGGAGGACGCATAACAAGGGAGGACGCATAACAAGGGCTGAGGTCATTTTGTCTTTTAAAGTGTCAAAGGCCTCTTTACATGCATCATCAAACACAAACTTAACATCCTTAGCAAGCAAAGAACATAACAAGGATGAAATTTTTGAAAAATCTTTAATGAAACGTCTATAAAACCCCGCGAGATCTAAGAAAGATCTAATCTCTCGCACACAAGTCGGGTGTGGCAGAGAACTTATGATATCTATTTTTATTTTGTCTACTTCTAAACCTTTAGAACTCACAATATGACCCACGATAACTCCTTGTTTGACCATAAAATGACACTTTTCAAAGTTTAAAACAAGGTTCGTTTCAATGCAACTTTTGAGCACAAGTGATAAATTATGTAGACAAAAATCAAAAGAGTCACCAAAAACAGTAAAGTCATCCATAAATACTTCCAAATAATTATCAATTAAGTCATAAACAATACTCATCATACACCTTTGAAAGGTTCCAGGTGCATTGTATAAGCCAAAGGGCATTCTTTCAAAGGCGTAAGTACCAAAGGGGCCAGTGAAAGTGGTTTTTTCTTGGTCTTCGGGTGCTATGGGTACTTGGGTATAACCTGAATAACCATCTAGAAAACAAAAATAAGATCTTCCAGCCAATTTTTCTAGCATTTGATCAATGAATTGTAATGGAAAGTGGCTTTTTCAAGTGGCTTTATTAATTTTCCTATAATCTATACAAACCCTCCACCTATTAGACACTCTAGTAGGTACGAGTTCACCCTTATCATTTTCAACTACAGTTATACCTGACTTCTTCGGGACGACATGAATAGGACTGACCCACTCAGAATCAGAAATAGGATATATAATTCCATCATCTCTTCATTTTACCATTTCTTTTTTAACGACCTCTATCATTGCAAGATTTAATCTACGTTGTGGTTCCCTAGAAGGTTTAGCATCCTTCTCTAAGAATATTCTATGCATACAAAGAGTGGGACTAATGCCTTTTATGTCAGCTAAAGTCCATCCTATAGCTTCTTTATATTCTCTAAGCACATTTAAAAATTTTGCTTTCTGCTTCTCTGAAAGTGAACTAGAAATAATTAGAGGCAATGTTTCATTTCCACCAAGAAAAGCATCTTTTATATTAGTAGGAAGAGGTTTAAGTTCAAGTTCAGGTGCTTTAATAATAGATGGAACAAGTTTTTGACTCGCTGGAGGTAAGGAAAGTTTTGTAAAGTCCCTACCAGAATCAAGGAAATTAAGGTGCACAATATCAGACGTGGGTATAAGAGTTCCTGTCATATCAGACACACTAGTAGCATGGTAATCGTCAGAGTTGTTGTGATGTAATCAACAGCACACACGCTGCCAATTGTGTCAGAATACTTCATAGCATCAAAGATATTAAATGTGATAACCTCACCATCAAATTCCATTGTTAAAATACCATTATTCACATCAGTTTGAGCTCGTGAAGTTTTAAGAAACGGCCTTCCTAGCAGCAATGGCACATTAGTCACATCACGAGTTTCACCCATATCAAGAATACAAAAATCAGCAGGAAAAATTAAGTCACCCACTTGAACAAGAACATCTTCTAGAACACCTAATGGGTATGCAAATGATCTATCAGCTAATTGGATCATGACATCAGTTTTGACCAATTTCCCACCATGCAAAGACTCATACACAGATTTAGGCATGACATTAATGGAAGTCCCTAATTCTAGCATGCATCTTTCAAATTTAGACGAGCCAATAGTACAGGGAATAGAGAACATCCCTGGATCATTACATTTTGGAGGAACTTTACACATTTTCCCCCATACTTACTTTTTCAGCATTTTTATTTTTAATATTCCTCTTGTTAGTACAAAGCTCCTTTAAAAATTTTGCATACTTAGGAATTTATTTAATAGCGTCAGGCAAGGGTATATTCAATTCAACTTTGTTAAAAGTTTCCGGGATTTCATTTTCAAGTTCAATTTTCTTCGTTTTATCAAATCTTGTCGGGAAAGGAGGAGGATCTTTAAAGTTAGGAACATTCAAATCAGATTTTTGACTCTTATCTTTATGAGTTCCTTGACCTTTTTCTACCTCTGGTTTTTCTAACGGTTGAACCTCAAATTCTTTCTCAATTTCATTCTTATTTATTCCAGATTCTTGTAAGACTTTACCACTCCTAAGTGTTACAGCTTGACCACTCTCTTTAGGATTAGGAGTTGGTTGAGCTGGTAGTTTGCCTCCCAAGGTGGCATGGATATTACTTAGAGTAGTGCAGATTTGACCTATTTGTGTGTCTAATTGCTGTAAGTGAGCATCAGTTTTCTGTTGGTAAGACGCACTCTGATTATGAACTTGACTCACAGTAGTAGTTAACTGTCTTATTATCTCTTCTAGTGACGGTAGTTGGGGTGCCTGTTGCCTAAAATTATTTTGAAAATTTTGCTGAGGTCTAGATCCCGAACCATACCTAAAATTAGGGTGGTCTTTCCAACCTTCATAGCAAGTATTTGAGAAAGGGTTATATTTTTTTTGTTGGTTATTATTAAACCCACTCAAAGCATTAACAATCTCAAATTTAGCAGACATAAAAGGCTGACCAGCTGTGTCAACGTACAAAACATCAGAATTCACAACACAAACAGTTGGTTTAGACTGATCAGATACCAGTTTTGACACTAATGTAGTTAGAGTAGCGATTTGCTAAGCATTTTCTTGCATCTGGTCCTTTAGAGACGCAATGTCAATATTATTTATTCCACTAGCTTCTCCTACATCTCTCCTAATGCCAAACTGTTGGGTGTTTAATGCCATATTATTTATCAAATTTCTAGCTTCTGTAGGTGTTTTTTCAGCTAAAGACTCACCACTAGCAGCATCAATGTAACAGTGGTATTTAGTCAAAAGACCTTCATAGAAATAAAACAGAAGATGTTTTTCACTAATTTGGTGTTGGGGACAAGACGCACACAAACTATTAAATCGTTCCCAATATTCGCATAAGGACTCATCCCGACCCTGTTTTATTCCACTTATTTCTTTTCTAATTGACGCGACTCTACTAGCTGGTTAGAATTTCTCTAAGAATGCAATTTTATGTTTATCCCAGCTAGTAGTTGAACCAGGTGGCAAGTAAAACAACCATTCTTTAGCAGACTCCTCTAGTGAGAATGGAAAAGCACGTAATTTAATATCCTCAGGTTTTACCCCCTCACTCTCCATAGATGAACATGCCAGGTCAAACGCAATTAAATGTATGTTAGGTAACTCATTTGACTGACCATAAAACTTAGAGAGTAAATTAAGAAAACTGGAATATAATTTTAAAGGACTTTGAAGAGTAGGAAATACGATACTCAGTGGAGCTGTGGTCACATCAGGCGTTTGCAGCTGCTTCAATGTCTTCTCAGCCATTTGATTTTCTTCTTCGCAAAAGAACTTGTCCAGGTGTAAGGCTTCTTCCGCTTTCCTTTCCAAGAACTCTTTCCTTAGCCTCCTTGCTGTCCTCTCTATCTCTAGATCAAAAGTCACTGGTCCCTTCGAGCGTCGAGTGTTGTGCATACACCTATAAGAGTGAACATGAAATAAAGTCAGCAATTGGTTCATCAGTGACAGGCCACAACAAGCTAAGTGTATGCAGATTAGACAAGTACAGATATGCTCTATTTTCACATGTTCTGATATATTTTTTGAGGTACTCCCATATAAATTAAGTAATCAGTATAAGTGCATTTAAATTCAGGCTTTAAGCAAAAATAAGTGACTAGTAGTACTTAATGTCGAACATAGAAGCAGCATATTTGTAACCAAGTCAAAACAATATATAGCTAGATAAATGAGCACAACTTGAGAGCATAAATGTGCACACATGGGAATAGGGAAAACGAAGCATATCAGTAGCATTCTAATAAATAGGCCTCATTATAAAGTTAGCTATAAAGAACTTCAACATATACACTAAAAATACAAAGTATAAAAAAAAGTTACAGTTCGCAGAAGTTTATCATACACCAATCATAGTTGATAGTATCGAACATAAATTATACAATCTCCCCGGCAAAGGCGCCAAAATTTGATACGAGTCGTTTAGCGTATACAAATTAATAATTTATAAACCTTACTCTTTTCCAAGTTTCATATTTAAATTGGGTAGTATAGTACAAGTAAGGCTCGATCCCACAGAGAGATTATTTATTCAATGTTAAAGACAACTACTTAGCATACAATAAGTGAGTGTATTATTCACAAGTATGAGTTAACTATCCACAATATTCACAATATGTACGATTGGTTGGGGGGGGGGGGGGGGGGGGGGGTTCATTTTAATGTTTCGATTAAGAGAACAATAAACTAATATTGTAGTCCTACTATCTACAAGTGAAACAAGTATGTCCTTTAAGCACGTATTCTCGGATTCAGGTAATAGTTCAGTTAATCGTCAATTCCTTTAGCGAGTATTTAAATTAGTAATAGGTTAACTGTGGAGAACTTAGCCGCTAAATTCTCCCTATCAAACCTTAGTTTTAACTAGTAGCGACTAGCGAGCTGCTCGACTACCAATATTAGCTAACCAATTAAGCGAAAGTGGCAAGGTTCCGCAAATCGACTGACCGCATTAAGTATTATAAAGACATCATTAACCCTGACCAATTTAATTAGTTAGACCAAATTATAATCCTAATTCAATCTAGCGACAATTTTTACAGTCCTAAATTAAATTAGTTGCTACCATGTTGTACGATTTAACGCCGCGCCAAATAATACAACTAACGGTTCAAACTACTAGCAAATTAAGCAAACAATTGCAGCCAACAGAATGAAACGGAAACAATTTGAACGAGTATAAGACGGATACTACTAACTCAATAATGCTAGAATGGAAATCAAACTTATTATAACTGAAAGATTAAATCGTCCAATGTTCAAAATAAATACTAGGAAACTGAAATTAACAAGTGAAAGGAGTGGAGAACTTAATAATTAAGGTCAGAAAACGCCTCCTTGGTCGGTTTGCAGCGCCGCCTCAGGTGGGTTTCCCTTCTTCCTCGAATTGAAGCCGCTTCAATCGATGGACTGCTCCTATCTCCGATCGCCGTCAATCTCGCTCACTAGTAATTTGGGTATTTCGTATACACTTGCTTGTCCCAATTAGGGAAACGGAATCGGGTATTTAAACATAAATCCAGGTCGCTGTTTGTGTGAGATTGGGGATAATTTTTTGCAGGAATAGGATAGATTTTGTTATTAAGATATGAGATGAGATCGAATTTGGAAATCCGAGACGGAATTGAATTTGAGACGGAGTTTCCTTTGTTGTGCTTCACGAAGCTTCTGTTCTTCTCCAATATTCAGTTTCTAAATTTCCCAATAGTTGTTGCCTTATTGATTACGTGCACAAGTTGGGCTCAAATGCATTCATGATTCGTTTATTTTATATTCCACCGGTCCATATGCTTGTGATCTGTCCGTGTTTTTTCATGGGCTGCAAACCTTGCGTGATTAATTAAATATTACATACGAGCCTGCTTGCGTGCTTTTTTATTTCCTATGCTTCGCTTCTTATTTTGTTCTTTGGTCCATTTTACACATACTCACTCCACGGCCCTGTAAATATATATTACGAGCTCAGTCGTAAATTGAATACTAAAATGTGAGTAACTATTAAATAATCCAAATACATAGAAAAAGTCTCATTTAGCACAAAAATAATATAAGACAACTTAAAAACATCAAAACGGTATGATATTTAGCTTAAAAATAGAAAAGACACGTTAAAAATATAATGTTAAAGGGGTAAAAATACATATATTTATCAGCTTATCATCGATCGACACCCTCAAGCTGTCGATCGACCAACACATTGTAAGTCGAACGACCTCAGACCAACACGACAGACCTAACCCAACACACACCTGCAATAACCACACCAACTAACACCCAATACCCCCATGTAAAACACGGTCTTAAGACGAGGTATAAGACGGTATAAAAATTAAGCACAACTAACCCTAGCATACACGGTTCCAGCAATATATCCTAAGCTAATAGCCACCCATCCCTGGTTAGTCCCAACATATAAATCCGTCTCAACAGTTTATAATCAAAACCACCAATTTCCCAATTCTAGGGTTACACAATTCAAAGCATAAACTAAATTAATTAAGCTACTAACTAAACTGACAAATTAAAGGGTGTTAGGATGAGTTTACTTACGATTTAGGATGAAAACAAGTTAGTAAAGTCTGTCTTACAACTCGAATTGAACCCCCCTTCCAGCCTTCCTTCGTTGCTCGCGTCGTCGCCTCACGCCGCTCTCTCTTTTTCCTTTTTTTTTTTGTAATATTAGGTAATATATGATGTAAATTTTGTGTATTTATTATAGGATAGCGATACGGCGCCACCCGGTGGTACTGAAACTCGGCGCCACCCTAATTAAAAAAACTAAAAAAATATATTATAGTTTCGATTTGCGCCAACCCTTTAGGGGTAGAAATGTAAAACTAAAGTAAGATCTTCACCCTAACTAAATCACCAATCACCTAATACATAATCAAGACAATTTTGCAGGAAAAAGCATAAAATTTGGATATTTTCCATGATAGAAACTACTGCAAAATGTATTAGATTGAAGGATGTAAATTACGATTTGCACGACATTATGATGAATTGATGACATCCCAAGTTTATTTATCTATCATCAACGTTATATTCTAAAGATTTTCATCGTTTGCTATATCAACAAATTTCTAGCTCCGTACGAGTTACGACGTTAATATCGAATTTTACAAAAGTAATTGGTTTTAGAACTAATGTGCAAAAAACTACGAATTCGTTGGAGTCGATTTGAGTTTGTGATTAGCTTCAGATTATTATATTTACAACTCAGATTCCAATTCAGGATTTCAACTCGAGTTATTTTGCTACGCACCTAATTCCAAGTCAAATTATAGCTAGAACACTCGTCGGCTTAGTTTAAATAGTTTCATTCTCGTCGTGCTATTTTTTTTCTACTAATCACAATGGTGAGCACTAGCAACTATTGAGCATCATTTTACTGGTGTTTCGGTGGAACAAGGCACCTACACATCACACAGCTATTCATAATATTGTTTGAGAAAATCAAGGAAATTAGAATATTGGAATAACAAGACTAAAAGAGAACACCACATTCCTAAATTGCCCTTTCAGTCTCAAATTCAAAATTTGGCCGAGGGAAACAAAAATGCTTACTAATATACCATTATACCCCCGGTGGTACCGAAATTCAGTGTCACCGGGTGGCGCCATCTCATTATTCTTTATTATATGAATGGGTATTTGGAGTCTTCAAGCCACGGCCCACCCGAGATTTCCAGTCCTTTGTTTTGTTTTTTCTTTTTTCTTTTCTACAACCATCCCTAATAACCCGTCTCAATTTATATAAAATTACGAGTATTACAGTAAGTGAGGTAGTGGGTCTGTACTCGTTTGAGTATGGGTGACTCGGTTGAGTATGAGTTATACTCGACCGAATAATGGGTACTCGGCCGAGTATAGACCATACTCGAACGAGTGGAGGGCACTTGGCTGAGTATGCGGCATACTCGACCGAGTGGATTGATTCAGCGGGCGTTGTATACGAGAGTCGGGATTAGAATACACCAAACACAATTCATTTCTACTTCTCTCTCTAAACCCTAAAATCTCTCTCAAACCTCTCTAAGCCCCTCCTAGCCATATTCCATGGAGATTAGGCAGGGATTGAAGACCTTGCACCTTTCCTCACCACTCTTTGCCGATCTTGCCTTGTGAGTTAAATTTTATACGTTTCTCTTTTACTCTTAACTAAACCCCAAAATTTGGGGGGCTCAGGGTTTTTGTTAATTGAATTTTTATAATTAGGGTTTGGATAATTAAAGGGTAATATTAGAAGATTTCACGTATTAAGTTGCCGTAGGAACTTGTTGTGATAGTATTTGTTATATTAATATAGGAAGTGATGTTATAGAAGATGGATTCTAGCGTTTCTCGTGTCGCTTGCGGAGTTGCTTTGAGGTAGGCTTTTTCTACTCGGTTCTTGATACTATGTGTAACACCCCCATTTAGGCAGGAGCCTTTAGCAAGACATTCCTAACAAAATGAGACTGTTACCATCTTGGTAACCCGAGGCAGTGCATAACAAACTAAAAACAACCAAGGTACTTGAAGAGTTTATGGATTCAAGTACCTAAGAGGGGGAGGGGGTGAATTAGGTACTATTTTAAAATTTCAACTTAAACTTTATTGGATTAAAGTAAGTTGTTTGATAATGTGGAGAAGTTGTGAATACATCGATTAATATTGATGACTGAAACGAGTATTGAAAAGTAACTACTTGCTGAACTGTGAGGGTAACAATGGTTCTGACTGTTGCTATTCGTCTCTTAGCATATGAAGTACAAGCTACTGAACGAATGACAATATGTAGAACTGTTACTTCAAAGTAAAGCAAACAAAGAAGCTTGATAAGAATAAATGCAGCGGAATAAAAGTAAGCAAAGATAGAACACAAGATTTTTGAATTGGTTCGGCTAATACTCAAAAGCCTACGTCCAATCTACTTTTTATTGAATATTTTAGTGATCTACTCCGACTACTAAAAATCCGTACAGTAAAAAGACCAACAACCTACTCCGGTTGCGACACCAACAACCTACTCCGGTTGCGACACAAGTTCAAGAACTACTCCGTCCTAGAACTATACACTCTTAGAATGTTTTACAAGGATCAAGTTTCCACGGACTGATTCTTAACAAGAATTGATATGGACAACTTACAAGATCAAACGGTTCATTAGTGAAGAGTTCAATATTTAAAGTAACAGTTGTTGTGACTGTAACACTTGAAGACTTTGAAAACTGTTGCAAAATGTTAAAAATGATTTTAAACTTGAAACCAATTTTGCAAACTCAAAAAAATTCTCAGGAGAGTCTTGCCTTCAAAGTGATGAGTGGTGCTCCTTTTATAGAGAAGGGACGAGAGGATGTAAGCTAGGGTTTGTGGTCAAGTTATTTAGTCACGAGACAAGAGAAGTTGACCTTCCCAAACTAGCACCAAAAGGGCTTACTTCTAAGGAGCAAAAGAAAGAAAAGAGAGTTTGTATTTAGCCTCAAAATATCCGTGACTTTTCAGAAACAAAGAGGAGATGTCATTAGCAAGAAGACAATTCATT
Organism: Silene latifolia; assembly: GCF_048544455.1. Taxonomy (NCBI): domain Eukaryota; kingdom Viridiplantae; phylum Streptophyta; class Magnoliopsida; order Caryophyllales; family Caryophyllaceae; genus Silene; species Silene latifolia. Next base: position 28,739,584 of record NC_133538.1, read on the forward strand.
GATAAACAAGGAAAGAGCCAAACAAGGTTCATGAAAAGTTAAGAAAAAGTTGTTTCATGAAAAGGGAAATTTTTTAAACTAGTCTTTACAAACTATTTTTAACAGACCACCTTTTCAAATATTTTAGAATGCCAAAACTGATTTGAGAGAGCCTATTCGTAAAATATTTGAAATAAAAAGTTTGTTTCAAGTGTGACGGGTCAAACTAGATAGTCAAGAACACCATTACCCGTTACGTATGGTATGTCGACTCGATCATCCTTTATTATAAGTATTCTACTCTTCCAACTTGTACATAATATGACCGGTACAAGACCAAATGACTCTATGTCTTGGGTAGCAATTACTTGACGATCCTTGAATGATTAGAATAAGCAAATTGATCGATTAAGCCTGAAATAATAAACTAAGAAAACACAAGTTAAAATGGGTATGTCATCATCAATTAAGAGAACCCAACAAATTCCCCCTTTGATGATGACAAGCCCAAATAAAACGAATGCAAATCAAAAGTTTAAAATTTCCCCCTTTCATGTATAGTCAAGTATCACCAAGAGCATGTAGATTAGAGAGATTTAACCATATGAAAGAAAAAACCTAAAGCAAGATAGACTAGATATAAGAACACAAACTGTAACACCCCCATACTCCAAGTGCCTTACCAGGACCACTCAGGTATAAGGATACTACCATCTCGGTTGCCCGAGGTACTGAATATCATAAGACAATAAAGAAATGTACTTTTAAAGTAATTATAGATTAAGTGATTACAGGTTCCAAAACCAAAACTAATAAAAGGAATTACAAGGTTCTCATACGGTCTACAGCTAAAACTATCAAGCTACTAGACTTCGTCTGACACAGCGGAAGACTTCTAACTGCCACGTGATGACTCATCCCAGCTATCCCATACGCGTCATATCACACACCGCTCAATAATCGCCACCACCCCGAATGGATCACCACAGTTTTTAAAACATTTAAACGGGGTCAGTACTAATCACACAATCCAATACATATATCAACAATAAGATAAACAGACAAAATCACACACACACACACACATACACCACCAACTCCCATCGTCTCAATCTTGACCGTCCACCGGACCCACCACGCCGATGGGGGACCGCACCGTTCCCACCTAAGCCCCGCTCATCGTACGAGCGATAACCCTGTCCCATTAATGTGCACATCCCCTTCCGTGGCGGGTTCCACGAAGGGCGAAACTAGGGCGTGAAGTCACTCCCGCAAGTGACCCCACTCGGTAGAGAAACGCATCTCGAGAGCCATAGACAACCGATCACAAATCACAATCACAATCATCATATCAAACAACTAACTACAAAGACATCACCAATATCCCATTATGGGACTAATATTGAGTAGGAAATCCTACCGGAAAGCACAACACGCAGACGGTATCTACAACAGTATCAAAACGGCTCCTCTACGAATTCTCCTCCTATCATACATAACACATAAAGACTACACATCACAAACTACACACCAAAACCCCCAATTCCTAAATTAGGGTTTAACCAATCTTAACAAAACATTATAAAAACTATATTAAAAGCTTACCCTCGACGCAAGGAATCCAACGACACGAAAAACGACAAGAACCGACCGTCGAACTCCGGAATTGCTTGAGAATGCGATTAGGAAGATGAACTGGTCGCTTTCTCTCTTAAACAGGGTTTTAGGTTTTGTAAAAGTGAATTAAAACAATGACGACTATGTTTAAATACCTTAATCGCATAATTAACAAAACCCGAGAAAACTCCCCCGTAAACCGGACACTCGATCGAGTACCCAAGGTACTCGATCGAGTACCCCTTACTCGATCGAGTACCCCGGCTACTCGATCGAGTACCCAACAGTCGAAACTATTTTATCTCGCAACTTACCCTTACTCGACAGAGTAAGGGCTACTCGATAGAGTACCCCAAGACTTATAAATACGGAGTATTACGGTCTTCCCTCCTTAAAAGGAACTTCGTCCCCAAAGTTCAACCCATACATAAAAACAACCATACGGACTCGACCAAGACACAACAACTTAGCTAAGGACTCAAGAACTCGACCGAACATAGAACATGAACTCTTAACACCCACTCCACCAACTATGTTTACTTCCACAACATGACTCACTATATCGTATCTACCACATATATATCTCTCACGATACCAACTCCATACATAACCAACTACCATCCTCTAATGCTGCTAGCTCCATAATATCATCAACTATCAAATCCAATACCAAGACACTCATAGACATCAAACGGGATGTTACATTCTACCACCCTTAAAAGGAACTTCGTCCTCGAAGTTTACTCACACTCGTAACCTCATCATCCAACTGTCAACACTAGCGAAATATTCTCACACTCCTAAACATCACGCTACTACAAGCACGGTCATGACCTTTAATAAAATCACCCACAACACGAATCGATCTTTTATTCTACATCAAGACTCAACTTCCGAATATATTACCATATGTACAACCATCAAAATCTGTTTTATCGCATCCTACTCCTCTTAAGACAAATGTTACGTCCTCGTAACTCACTAATACCAAACCATATCTATATCTCATTACCCTCTGTACCACCACATGTCAAAGATAACCGTCTATAAACCAAACACTCACCATTCTTATATCCAAGGCTCCCATACATAAACATTTCCCATTCCTCAACTCATTCGTTCGACCTAACCTATACCATAAACTCGTAGCAAATCACCATACCCACTCTTCATTATTACTTCCAAACAACATACCTCTCTACGTAAGGCACTTATCTCCCAGAAGCATAACTCACGGTCCACACTCGTTACGTACACGCACACTAGATCCTCAAGTTCTTTCTTTCATTACCGTAAAATTCATACACAACTTAACATGACACTAATTTCCCCAACACCCTACACTCACTGTCTCAACAAAAGATTATGAACTACCTGCCGCTTTCAGCTCATTACAACACATGTTCCACGAATCATTTTCCATTACCATGTCTACCGATGTCTCATCCGAAAACAAGATCAAAATTCTTCAGAACAACCTCTCACAACCGTGTCCCATCAACAGATTATCACTATCCCATGACAACAACGAAACATATACAACTCTATTTCACATCATACTCTACCTCATTCCCAACTTAACCTGGTAAAGAAAACATGAATAAGCAAGACAATTGTCTATCAGCACAAACTGAAACTCGCAGAGAGCAACATCAAACAAAACAACAATATATGTATAACTGGTATGTACTTTCGAAACTCGAATCATAATCATCCCGCCTACTCCACCACAACCGGTGACGGCATCACAACACCGCCACCAACAGCCACACCGTAGTGCGAAAATACCCGCATCACAAAGACTATGTACCGTGTGCCCGATCACCACCCGAGGCACCACAACCACACCGATAGACATCACAACTGCATACAATTCCCATAAATACTGACTTAGCATAACTTCTCAGACAAGAAAAACTTACTCAAATCCACTTTATTAAATCATCACGCAACATATTATATGGATAAACAGATAAGCATCTCATGAACATCCTCTCGCCATTTCCTAAATACACATGTGTTATCAATACACATAAAATTATAACTAGCCATGTCAAATCAATCAAATTATTACCTTTTTGGATATCATTAAATTAAATTACCGTGTCCAACATATATATTACCGAACATTCATAAAACAATTTTATAATTATCATACCATACCACTTCTTGTGAGGTCAGAACCTCACACAAACATTTACACAAATCACAGACCCGTAATCACAACCAACTAGTCAATCCTGACCACGTAAGTCACCACTCGAAAAAGGTTACCTGCCGCCCGAGTTTAACTCATATGCCCCTCATAACATATTCCCCCATTCGCACAACCATCACTTCCTGCCAAATATAATCACACCTTCACTATTCAACTAATAGCGTCCGCCTCATCTAACCACATCTTATACCCTCTCACAATCATACACAACAATCAGGTCCCTACCAAATCAACCTCTTTAGAATTGCTACCTTTCTAATATTCCATCACTCTTAGCCATTAGTGATAACACCACAATGCCACCGCTGCTCGTATATCAAATCTCTTACACTCATATCAAAATAACACTACTACAAAAAACCTCAAAGGCACCACTAATAAGAAACCTGTTGGATTTTCTAACTGGTTTCTCAACATAAGAAACCGTTGATTTCCCAAAACTGGTTCCTCAACTTTAGATAAGAAATGTGTTGAGCCTAAAACCGGTTTCTTAAATATTTATATAATAACTCGGCAAAAAAAAACCTAACTCCTTCCTTAGATCTTCGGCCAACACATTCATATCGATTTCTCCCCATCTCCTTCTTTATTTGTAAGTTTTCCTTTCTTTCTCCATGCCTCCATCACCTGCTATTGCTTTTTGAGATCCTAATAGAAATTAACAACTTTTTAATTCAATTATTTAACCTAAATATAATTTCTTCTCATTATCGTCATTAATCCAAATTTCCGGTGAAGGAGGAGACAATTTGAGAGACGATTTGGGGCCGGAAGAACCCTAATTTGGATAATTAGTATCAAAGGTAATGAATGCATTTTCAACTTGTTTTGATTAGTATATTATGTGTTTACTAATAGGAAATTGTGTGTACGGTTTCTCCCTATTGTTGTTGATTTTTGATCTTATTAGTCTTGGTGATTGTCGTTAAATTGCTGGTGGTTTAATGGGATTTGATTCACTGATATCATGCTAAATTGATGGTTATATTATTGTGGATTATAGTCTTGAATTATGCCTAATTGTTATAGGTAAACCGCTGTTTTTTGTTTGGGCGATTTTAGGGATGATTTGGTCTAATTGTTTGGTGCTTTACTATTGTCATTTGGCTTTCGATTGGTTGTTGGAGGATATTTGTTTGTAGTTACTACTGTACATATTGGTTGTGTTGGGGCTGTAGTCATGCTCATAACCGCTGCTAGTTACTGCAGGCTTCTATTGTTCGCTAGACGCCGTAACCTCGGTTTTATGTTCTTTGTTGGTCTTTGTCTTTGTCTTTGGTATTATCGATTATTGTTGTGCGCTTTCGGTTGCTAGTCACTGCTAGCTGTTACCGCCTGTTGCTACTAGCTGCCACCGCCTGATGCTGCTAGCTAATGTCGCCTGTTGCTGCTAGCTATTGTGTCCTGTCTGTCGCTCCCTGTTGGTTGCATGCTAGTTGCTGGTGTTGCCTGTCGGCTAGGTAACTAATTCTTCTCATTTCTTCTTTTTTGTATTTTGCTTTCTTTTTAGAACTGTTAAGTGCTTGGGCAATATGCACCTATTACTCGTATATTTATTTCTTTCAAATTTGGGCATTAGGTGAATATTAGAGGTTAGACTTATTAGGTCCTTAGCATTTCATAAGTAAAGGCAAAATTTTATCTCACTTGACTTGTCTTCCCTTCTATTTGTGAAAATCTGTAATCAGCTACTTGAGTTCATTCAAGGGATTTCATTCGTAATCCAACTTAACGAGACAGTATATTCTATTCATTGTATCTTAGTTAAGGACTATGATCTTTGGTAACTATTGTAAATATTATGCTGGTGAGCTTAAGTCTATGCAAGGACTATGATGATAATAACTAGTTTCATCTCATCGTAAATATTATGCTGATGATAATAACTAGTTTCATTCAAGGGATTTCATTCGTAATCCAACTTAACGAGACAGTATATTCTCTATTCATTGTATCTTAGTTATGGACTATGATCTTTGGTAACTATTGTAAATATTATACTGGTGAGCTTAAGTCTATGCAAGGACTATGATGATAATAACTAGTTTCATCAGCATTTTACATCGTACAATTTTTTCATCTCAGCGAATTTATGTGTATCAATTGGTTAATATGTGCAGTGTGCGGATATATGAATATATGGTGGATTAGAAGGCGGGAATAGGAAAAAGGAGCCGAAAACCTCACCAGGAGTAAATTTGAATACCATCGCCACATTTTGTCATGATGACCTTGCTACTTTTTGTTTTTCTATACTTATGTAATGTTTCATTTTTGTTTCAAATTTGTTTTGTAATATCAATATATTTATTGATCCAGATCATGCTTCGAAAAAAAATAAGATTGATTTTGTATGTTACAACGATAATGTATTTTTTTCTTAAAAATGTGTGTTTAATAACTGTAATAAATAAAATTATACGTATCTTGGTTTTCTTGATTGTTATTTTTTTTTATTTATTGAAAAAACTAAGAGACCGGTTTTGGTCAATAACCGATTACAAAGATGGGATCAAAGAGACCGGTTTTGGTCAATAACCGATTACAAAGATGGGATCAAAGAGACTGGTTTTGGCTAATAACCAATCTCTTAAACATATTTCAAAGAGACCAGTTATTAATGATAACGGGTTTCTTAATTATGACAAAAGAAACCACTAAAATAACCGGTTTCTTAGGCTAAGACACCTATGAGATATAGACCGGTTATAAACTGGTTTCTTAGGCCATTTTCAACCGGTCTCCTAGATCTTTTTTGTAGTAGTGTAACATGGTTTTTCTACCATTTTTGGTTAACATTGCAAATAACGAACATCAAACCCATCCACAAAATTACCTCAACATTATTCCCAATGCTATCTTATTTGTATTGTCATCCAACTCTCCACCAAATATCTCGTATCGTGCCAATACTCCACCAACTTCTTACTCCCTTAATTCCTCGAAACTCATTACCAATCATGTTGCCCTGAAACTCCTATATAACCTTTAGCTAACATCCTCGTGATACCATCACATATTTCGATGATTCCTTATCTTTATATCACATAGCTCCGGTGAACATTTTCCTCAGCTTACTTTTATCCTTCTTTTCTCTTTACACTCAATAATACCAATTAATAGTTCAACTCCTTATTCCTTCTAGCTAACTCTTTAGAAATCTGGTTACCCCTTCGTTGCTCCAAAACTCAATTCCATTATTTTCTACCGACATCATCTCACTCTTTCTTACCATGGATCTTCTCTTATTATGCTATCACTCATACTTGCCACTAATCTATCCATAGAACCAACGTTTAATGTTCAAACAATTGCATCCCCCTTTTTACATCTCTAGAAATCAGAATTCATTTAATACCGTTAATTACCCAAGGAAATCACACAGTAGTTTCATCTTTTAATAAACCAAACCTCCTAAACTCACTCACTGTCTACAAATACACCTCGCGACATGTCTCCACAAAGTTCACTATATATTACTCTTCTCAACCCCTTTAAACGAACTTTCACTACATAAATCCATAACCCACACGACTCCTAACCATTTCCTTCCATAACTCTTTACACATCTCAAGCTGCCACTATCCACATTCTTACTTTCAACCTTTTCATTCTCACGTTCATTATACTCACATCATCCCTTGTCTATATTCACTTATTTTTACATTACTCAACACACAATCATATCACTCATCCCGTCTCGCAAAACGTGCGCCATGCCTCAATAAACTATACCAATCTTCCTTTTCTTTTTCCACCATCTATCATAATCACATATAACTCATGTCCTCCCCACCGAACTCATACTCATCATAGTGCCACTCTTTACATCATAAGATTGGGTAACTTACGCTCCAGGACCAACACATACGTAAAACAATGCATAAAGAAGTAATACAACACCTTTGAATTAAACATAATATGCAACGAATGTCAAAAGACAAACATATGACCCGAAATACGCATATGACCTGCACAGACCCCACTCGATCGAGTACCAGGACCTACTCGATCGAGTTGAGGCTACTCGATCGAGTGCCCAACATGCTCGATCGAGTGCCCCGACTCCAGAACCCAAACAGACCTTCTGATCTCTGACTTACTCGACCGAGTAGCCCGGCTACTCGATCGAGTGACCCCATACTCGATCGAGTGCCCGAGGTACTCGATCGAGTGCCCAAAAACACGATTCTGGTCAAAATAACGACAAGTACCCACTCGATCGAATCAAACCCACTCGATCGAGTCATGCAGACTCGTGAATACTACCCGCATGTTATCTCACATACCCCAACGTACTATGCATTCATTATTATTTCAACATTATGATTACAACTACGCATTCAAATCTGCGCGACTCCTCATACAATTAACAAAATAATCTACTTCGTGTTATCAAGTGCCACGTTATAAACAACCATCATGCTTTTCATCCAATTCGTTATATAAAACACATATCATTGAACCTCTATTCTTCATGTTACTACTCACCAAAAGCCAAACATTACCATCTATCATGCTCATATAACATTCAACTTTCTATTACCCGCATGTTTTAAATTTTCATAACTTTTCATAACACAAACCACACCCCTACACTACAAATCCTATTCCCATGTTGCTAATACAACAACATTACAAATCCACTTCATCACACATCATCATATACGAACTACTTTCTTTTTCTACCATATCATTCATCATTCTCATATACTTTTCCAACGATTCCAACCAACATGTAAGCCAACTATCATGCAACATGCTTTCAACAAACCATATACAGCACAATTAACATTCACGTCGCACATATACACACGGACTCCACGTTCCCATACCATGTGACTGGCTTAAGTATCATGGGGCCAAGATTTTGAAGTGAGGGCGCCTACTCACCCAAAACCTAGCATCAGCCGGGGCTCCCATTACACATACACCAGGTTCATTTTATTAGACTCCCTATGTTCATTATGTTCATTTGTTACAGGTTCCAAAATCGTCGCTCTGATACCATTTGTAACACCCCCATACTCCAAGTGCCTTACCAGGACCACTCAGGTATAAGGATACTACCATCTCGGTTGCCCGAGGTACTGAATATCATAAGACAATAAAGAAACGTACTTTTAAAGTAATTATAGATTAAGTGATTACAGGTTCCAAAACCAAAACTAATAAAAGGAATTACAAGGTTCTCATACGGTCTACAACTAAAACTATCAAGCTACTAGACTTCGTCGACACGGCGGAAGACTTCTAACGCCACGTGATGACTCATCCCCTATCCCATACGCGTCATATCACACTCGCTCAATAACTCGCCTCACCACCCCGAATGGATCACCACGTTTTAAAACATTTAAACGGGTCGGTACTAATCACACAATCCAATACATATATCAACAATAAGATAAACAGACAAATTGTCACACACACACACACACACACACCACCAACTCCCATCGTCTCAATCTTGACCGTCCCACCGGACCCGCCACGCGATGGGGGACCGCAACCGTTCCCACCTAAGCCCCGCTCATCGTACGAGCGATAACCCTGTCCCATTAATGTGCACATCCCCTTCCGTGGCGGGTTCCACGAAGGGCGAAACTAGGGCGTGAAGTCACTCCCGCAAGTGACCCCACTCAGCCGAGAACGCATCTCGAGAGCCATAGATAACCAGTCACAATCACAATCACAATCACAATCATCATATCAAACAACTAACTACAGCACATCACCAATATCCCATTATGGGACTAATACTGAGTACGAAATCCTACCTGGAAAGCACAACACGCAGACGGTATCTACAGCTGTATCAAAACGGCTCCTCTACGAATTCTCCTCCTATCATACAACACATAAAGACTACACATCACAAACTACACACCAAAACCCCCAATTCCTAAATTAGGGTTTAACCAATCTTAACAAAACATTATAAAAACTATATTAAAAGCTTACCCTCGACGCAAGGAATCCAACGACATGAAAAACGACAAGAACCGACCGTCGAACTCCGGAATTGCTTGAGAATGCGATTAGGAAGATGAACTGGTCGCTTTCTCTCTTAAACAGGGTTTTAGGTTTTGTAAAAGTGAATTAAAACAATGACGACTATGTTTAAATACCTTAATCGCATAATTAACAAAACCCGAGAAAACTCCCCGTAAAACCGGACACTCGATCGAGTACCCAAGGTACTCGATCGAGTACCCCTTACTCGATCGAGTACCCCACTACTCGATCGAGTACCCAACAGTCGAAACTATTTTATCTCGCAACTTACCCTTACTCGACAGAGTAAGGGCTACTCGATAGAGTACCCCAAGACTTATAAATACGGAGTATTACAGTCTTCCCTCCTTAAAAGGAACTTCGTCCCCGAAATTCAACCCATACATAAAAACAACCATACAGACTCGACCAAGACACAACAACTTAGCTAAGGACTCAAGAACTCGACCGAACATAGAACATGAACTCTTAACACCCACTCCACCAACTATGTTTACTTCCACAACATGACTCACTATATCGTATCTACCACATATATATCTCTCACGATACCAACTCCATACATAACCAACTACCATCCTCTAATGCTGCTAGCTCCATAATATCATCAACTATCAAATCCAATACCAAGACACTCATAGACATCAAACGGGATGTTACACAAACCATATATCAAGGATTAATCGAGAAATTTAGAGCAAGGCACGGGTTAATCAATTAGTTCTAAAAGGCATGGCATGAGTTTTACCTTTTCCCTCTCTTGACATCATCAAAAGGGCAATGATGCTACCGTTCAAGGGAAAACACATGTTAGAAAACACATAAAGATAAACGCAATCGTGAAAGGATAACAAAGTCAACACAAAGCAAAGTTTAAACATAGTTCAAACGTTGTTCACCATGGCAAGATCAAGTTTAAAGGGTACACCACCAATGTAATACTACGTATTTATGAGTCTCTGGGTACTCTATCGAGTAGGCCTTACTCTGTCGAGTAAGGGTGAGTTGCAGTTTAAAATAGTTCCCGACCTGTTGGGTACTCGATCGATTAACGTGGATACTCGATCGAGTAAGGGGGCACTCGATCGAGTACCTTAGATACTCGATCGAGTAGCCGGTTTACGGGGGATGATTTCTCGGGTTTTGTTAATAATGCGATTTGAGTATATATTACTTCCGTCATTGTTCTTTAAACACTTTTTAAAACCTAATTACTGTGAAAAGAGAAATCAAACTACGTCATTCGCTTTAATCGCATTGTTGGCAAATCCCGGAGCTTGGAAGGTCGGATTTTATCTTTCTTGATACCTTTGTGATCCTTGCGTCGAGGGTAAGACCTACGTACCGTTTTTATAATGTTTCCTTAAAGTTGGTTAAACCCTAATATGGGGATTTGGGGGTTTTATTGTTTTGTATGATTGGTAGTGATTATATGTTTGTATGTTAGGAGGAGGATTCATAGAGGAAGCGTTTTGATATCAGCTGTGAGATCGTCTGATTGTGTTGTGCTTTCCAGGTAGGGTTTCCCTACTCAGTATTAGTCCCATAATGCATTGTTGGTGTTGTGTAATTGCTGATTATTATCGTATTGGTTTTATGACGGTTGTTGATTGATTATTGTTGATGGTTGTGATTGTTTGTCTCTGGTTCTCGAGATGCGTTCTCGGCTGAGTGGGGTCACTTGCGGGAGTGGCTTCACGCCCTAGTTTCGCCCTTCGTGGAACCCGCCACGGAAGGGGATGTGCACATTAATGGGACAGGGTTATCGCTCGGTATGATGAGCGGGGATTTGGTGGGTACGGCTGCGGTCCCCCAATGGCAGGGCTGGTCCAGTGGACAGTCGGAGACGGAGATTGATTGGTGTGGGTGATTGTGTGTGACTGTTTGAGCTGTGTTGTTTACCGTACTGTTGGTTATATAAATTGTGTGATTAGTACTGACCCCGTTTAATGTTTTAAAAACTGTGGTGATCCATTTTGGGGTGGTGAGCAGTTATTGAGCAGGTATGATATGACGCGTATGGGATTGCTGGGATGAGTCATCACGTGGCAGTTAGAAGTCTTCCGCTGTGTCAGACGGTGTTTTGTAGCTTTGATAGTTTTAGCAGTAGACCGTCTGAGAACCTTGTATTTCAGTTTATCAGTTTTAGTTTTGATCATGTAATCACTTAAACTATGTTTACTTTTAAAGTACGTTTCTTTATTGTCTTATTATTATCATTGCCTCGGGTAACCGAGATGGTAGCACTTCCATGCCTTAAGTGGTCCTAGTAAGGCACTTGGAGTATGGGGGTGTTACAAAATGGTATCAGAGCGACGATCCTGAAACCTGTAACCAATGAATCCAATGAACATAGGGAGTCAATTAAAATGAACCCGGGGTAGAAGTTGTAGGAGCTAATGCAAAGACTTGGGAGACGTCCTAAAGTCGCGAACTCGCCCTACAATTTTGAACAGGTCACCATGGGATATGAGTCGGGATCGCTATGTGTTTATCTTGTGAATTGTATATCTATATAGTGATGTGTGACATGAATCAGTGGGTTTACGTATGTGGATAATGGGGAATGTGTAGAAAAGATGGTGATGATGTGATTTCGTATGTTGTTGATTGAAAGCATGTTGCATGATAGTTGGTTTACAATGTTGGTTGGAATTATTAGAAAAGTGTATGAGAATGATGAGTAATGTGGTGGAAAAAGGAAGTAGTTCATATGTGATATGATTATATATAATTTTGTTTGTGTAATTTTATATAATGATTTCTTATACATGTCTACTATTGTTCATATGTATATGTTGTATGAAGAATGTGGTGGAAATGGATGAATTGATTGGAAAAGATGGAGTGGCAATTGCACGAGAATATGAATTTTGTGATTATGAATATGTTTAGGTGACGAAGTGTATTTGTAATATTGTTGTATTAGTAACATGGAAATAGGATTTGTAATGTATGAGTATGTTTTGTTTACGAAAAGTGATAGAATAAAAGCATGTGGGTAAGTCATGATTGACAAGTTAAATAAATTATTTGCATGATGAATGTTGTTGCTTTGCTTTCGAAAATAGTAACACGTGATTAGGACTACTGGTTTTATGAGTATTGGGTTGTTTTTGTTTACCATGTTGTCGTTTAAGTTGTTTGGAGGTAAAATTAAGTAGTTATGTTTTTCGATTATAAAGAGGTTGTCTTTAAACTGTTATAACTTGAGATGTATAAATGATTTTAATGTGATTCCAATTGGAGGTGATAGCTTGTTCTTTTACGATTCTAACGATAGGTCACACGCCCGAATCAACCAAGAAATGAGTGAGTTATGGTTGTTTTACGAAAACTGGACAGTGCTGAGAAATGCGTAGGTACTCGATCGAGTATGCGGCACTCGATCGAGTACGTTAGTTACTCGATCGAGTAGCCCTGGTGATTTGTTTTACGTGCTTCTGATCTTCACCTACTCGATCGAGTAAGTCCCTTACTCGATCGAGTGGCCTGTAATCGATCTAGTGACCCCTGTTTTGGGTCATATGCCTATCTTTTGACTTCGTTGCATATTATGTTTAATTCAAAGGTGTTATTTTGCTTCTTTGTGCATTGTTTTACATGTATGTTGGTCTTGACGCGTAAGTTACCCAATCTTGTGGTGTAGTGAGTGGCACCTGTGGTGAGTATGAATTCGGTGGGAGGACATGAGTTATATGTGGTTGCGATAAATAGTGGAAAAAGAAAAAGAAGATCGTTATGGCTTAATTGAGACATAGAGCATGTTTTCTGAGATGAGATGAGATGAGTGGTATGATTGTGTATTGAGTAACGTAAAAGTAAGTGAATATGGTCAAGGGATGATGTGAGTCTAAGGAACGTGAGAATGAAAGGATTGAGAGTAAGGATGTGGATAGTGGCAACTTGAGATGTGTAAAGAATTATGGAGGGAGATGGTTAGGAGTCGTGTGGGTTAAGAATATACATAGTGAAAGTTCGTTTTAAAGGGGTTGAGAAGAGTGGTATATAGTGAACTTTGTGGAGACATGTCGCGAGGTGGATTTGTAGACAGTGAGTGAGTTTGGGAGATTTGGTGTATTAAGAGGTGAAACTATTGTGGGATTTCCTTGGACAATTAGCGGTATGAAAGGAATTTTGATTTCTAGAGATGTAACAAGGGAGATGCAATTGTTGAACATTAAACGTTGATTTTATGGATAGATTAGTGGCAAGTGTGAGTGATAGCATTATAAGAGAAGATCCATGGTAAGAAAGAGTGAGATGATATCGATATAAAATAATGAGATGTGAGTCTTGGAGCAATGGGAAAGTAACCGGAACACTAAAGAGTTAGGTAGAAGTGATAAGGAGTTGAATAGTTAATTGATTTTGTCAAGTGTAAAAGAAAAGAATGAGGGGAGTAAAACTAGGAAAAGGTTGACCGGAGTTATGTGACATAAAAGTAAGGAATCGTCGAGATGTATGATACTATCATGAGTAAGTAAATTAATGGTTATACAGAAGTTTCAGGACAACATGATTAATCATGAGTTTCGAGGAATTAAGGGAGTAAGAAGTTGGTAGAATATCCGCATGATATGAGATTTTGGTGGTGAGTCGGGTGACTATACAATTAAGGATAGTATTGGGAATAATGTTGAGGTAATGTTGTTGATGGATTTGATGTTCGTTATTTGGGATGTTAACTACAGATAGGAAAGAAATCGTGATGTTTAGAGATGAGTGTAAGAGGTTTGATGCCCGGACAGTGGTAGTGTTATGGTTTGCGACTAGTAGTTAAGGGTGATGGTATATTAGAAAGGTAGCAATTCTAATGAGGTTGATTTTGTAGAGGCCGGATTGATATGTATGGTTGTAAGGATGTATAAGATGTGGTCAGATGAGGCGGGTGCTAATAGTTGAATAATAATGGTATGGTTATACTTGGCATGAGGTGATGGTTATGCGAATGGGGGAATATGTTATGAGGGGCATATGAGTTAAGCTCGGGCGACAGGTAACCTTTATCGAGTGGTAACTTACGTGATCAGGACTGACTAGGTGGATGTGTTTACGGGTCTATGATGTGTATAAATGTTTGTGCGAGGTTCTGACCTCACGGGAAGTGGTATGGTGTGATAGTTATAAAGTCATTATCCGAATGTTCTGATATATGTTGGACATCGTAATTTAATTGAATGATATTCAAAAGGGTAATAATTTGATTGATCTGGCATGACTGGTTATACTTGTATGTATTCATGATATATGTTATTCCGTGATGTGGTAAGGGGATGATGTTCATGAGGTTATTATCTGTTTAATTCATATAATATGTTGCTTTGTGATTTAGTAAAGTGGATTTGAGTAAGTTTTTTCTTGTCCGAGAAGTCATGTTGAGTCAGTGCTTATGGGATAGTGTAAGTTGTGATGACTATCGATGTGGTTGTGGTGCCTCGGGTGGTGATCCGGGCACGGTATTTAGTGTTGTGATGCGGGTATTTTCGCACTGCGATGTGGATGTTGGTGGCGGTGTTACGATGCCGTCACCGGTTGTGGTGGAGTAGGCAGGATGTTTATGATTCGAGTTTCGAATGTACATACTAGTTACACATAAATTGTTGTTTTGTCTGATGTGGCTTCCTGTGAGTTTCAGTTTATACAGATAGACAGTTGTTTTGTTTATTGATGTTTCTTACCAGTTAAGTTTTGGAATGAGGGTAGAGTATGATATGAAAGAGAGTTGTATATGTTTTCGTTGTTGTCATGTTATAGTGACATTCTGTTGATGGGACATAGTTGTGAGAAGTTGTTACATTAATTTTGATCTTGTTTTAAGATGAGGCATCGGTAGTCATAGACATGGCAAGTGATTCGTGGAACATGTGTTGTAATGATCTGAAAGCGGCAGGTGGTTCATAATCTTTAGTTAAGATAGTGAGTGCAGGGTATTGGGATTTGGTGTCATGTTAAGTTATGTATGAGTTTTGTGGTAATGAAAGAAAAGAACTTGAGGAGGTAGTGTGAGTGTACGTAACAAGTGTGGATCGTGAGTTATGCTTTTGACGATGGGAGTTTTATATAGTTTATATAGAGAGGTATGTCGTATTGAGGTAATGTGGAAAAGTTGAAGTTTTGGGTTAAGCTAAAGATTTTGAGGTACAGGTTAGGGGTGTGACGAGTGAATTGAAGTATGAGAATTGTTTAAGTAAGAGAGCCTTGGATATATGCATGGCGAGTGCTTAGAGTATAAGTGGTTATCTATGACATGTGATGGTGATGAGAATAATGAGAAGATATAACTAAGGATATAGTATTAGTGAGTTACGAGGACGTAACATTTATCTTAAGAGGAGTAGGATGCGATAAAAGAGATTTTGATAGTTGTGCATATGGTAGTATATTCACAGTAGAGTGTTGGTATAGCATAAATAATGAAGTTGTATATTTTGTGGTTGATGTTGTTAAAAGGCCATGGCCGTGCTTGTAGTAGTGTGATGTTTAGGAGTGTGAGAATATTTCACTAGTGTTGTGATTGGATGATGAGGTTATGAGTGTGAGTAAACTTCGAGGACGAAGTTCCTTTTAAGGGTGGTAGAATGTAACATTCCGTTTGATGTCTATGAGTGTCTTGATTTTGGATTTGGTAGTGGATGATATATTATGGAGCTAGCAGCGTTAGAGGATGGTAGTTGTTAGTGTATGGAGTTAGTGTCAGGAGAGTTTATGATGTAGTTGATACGACATCGTGAGCGATGTGGGGAGGTAGGAATAGTTGGTGGAGTTGGTGTTAAGGGTTCATGGTTTCATGTTTTATAAGTTGGGGTTTTGTTTTGAGTTCTTAGTAGCTTTGTTGTGTCTTGACCAAGTTAGTATGTTTGTTTTTATGTATGGGTTGAACTTCGGGGATGAAGTTCTTTTTAAGGAGGGAAGACTGTAATACTACGTATTTATGAGTCTCTGGGTACTCTATCGAGTAGGCCTTACTCTGTCGAGTAAGGGTGAGTTGCAGTTTAAAATAGTTTCTGACCTGTTGGGTACTCGATCGAGTAACGTGGATACTCGATCGAGTAACGTGGATACTCGATCGAGTAAGGGGGCACTCGATCGAGTACCTTAGCTACTCGATCGAGTAGCCGGTTTACGGGGGATAATTTCTCGGGTATTGTTAATAATGTGATTTGAGTATATATTACACTTTTTAAAACCTAATTACTGTGAAAAGAGAAATCAAACTACGTCATTCGCTTTAATCTCATTGTTGGCAAATCCCGGAGCTTGGAAGGTCGGATTTTACCTTTCTTGATACCTTTGTGATCCTTGCGTCGAGGGTAAGACCTACGTACCGTTTTTATAATGTTTCCTTAAAGTTGTTTAAACCCTAATATGAGGATTTGGGGGTTTTGTTGTTTTGTATGATTGGTAGTGATTATATGTTTGTATGTTAGGAGGAGAATTCGTAGAGGAAGCGTTTTGATATCAGCTGTGAGATCGTCTGATTGTGTTGTGCTTTTCAGGTAGGGTTTCCCTACTCAGTATTAGTCCCATAATGCATTGTTGGTGTTGTGTAATTGCTGATTATTATCGTATTGGTTTTATGACGGTTGTTGATTGATTGTTGTTGATGGTTGTGATTGTTTGTCTCTGGTTCTCGAGATGCGTTCTCGGCTGAGTGTGGTCACTTGCGGGAGTGGCTTCACGCCCTAGTTTCGCCCTTCGTGGAACCCACCACGGAAGGGGATGTGCACATTAATGGGACAGGGTTATCGCTTAGTATGATGAGCGGGGATTTGGTGGGTACGGCTGCGGTCCCCCACTGGCAGGGCTGGTCCAGTGGACAGTCGGAGATGGATATTGATTGGTGTGGGTGATTGTGTGTGACTGTTTGAGCTGTGTTGTTTATTGTACTGTTGGTTATATAAATTGTGTGATTAGTACTGACCCCGTTTAATGTTTTAAAAATCGTGGTGATCCATTCTGGGGTGGTGAGCAGTTATTGAGCAGGTATGATATGACGCGTATGGGATAGCTCGGATGAGTCATCAGGTGGCAGTTAGAAGTCTTCCGCTGTGTCAGACGGTGTTTTGTAGCTTTGATAGTTTTAGGAGTAGACCGTCTGAGAACCTTGTATTTCAGTTTATCAGTTTTGGTTTTGATCATGTAATCACTTAAACTATGTTTACTTTTAAAGTACGTTTCTTTATTGTCTTATGATTATCATTGCCTCAGGTAACCGAGATGGTAGCACTTCCATGCCTTAAGTGGTCCTAGTAAGGCACTTGGAGTATGGGGGTGTTACAACCAAAACCAATAATACGAAGAAGGGAAGGGGTGTGACAAAAGAGGCAAAATAGGTTAAGAGGATAAGGGTTTGGTCTAGGATGAGGACTCATCATCAGAATTTCCCTCGAAGGGACCATCTTCCTTTGCTTGGAGGAGAGTAGAGATAATATCAACTTCACCTTTCAACCCATCTACAATCTTCTCAAGACGACCAATTCCAGCCAAGGCATCCTCCACACGAGCCATAATAACATCCTTCTTTTCTGAATCCGCCCTAACCCATGCACCAAGTTCTTGGACTGCTTTGAGAATCGTTCCCAAAGATGGACCCGAACCTTTGCTAGATGAAGCAGATTCACGACCCTTGCCTCAAGACTTAATTGGGTGCAACCCATCATCACCAATTCGAATCAACATCTTGCCAAACTGTCCATCACTCATCACATCATAACAGTTTACACAACCCACACTTGTCGAGAGTAGCACACCCTTAGCTTTCAAAACTTTGGAAACCCACATACAATAAGGTAGACGGATAACACTAGAATCTTTGGGGTCATAAAGTTTTGTGGTCATGGCCGAGAAACGGCGAAATATTAGACCAGGGAGGTTTATTTTGCGGTGAGTGGCAATGTGGTAAATGATGTATTGTTGGGCAATTGAAAGTTTGGTGCGGTCTCCTGAAGGTTAAAGGGTACGACAAAGCATATTGAAAATTAAGCGGAGAGGGGGAGGGACTTGAGTGTTCCCGACGCCACCACAAGTAATGGCCTTAGGAAAAACAGTTTTGGCAATGGTCATGGGTGAGGCATAATCAAGGGCATGCCAGGTTTCAGAGGGTAGGTTGTCATAGCCTTCGTTGGGTATGTTAAGGATTTCAGAAAAATCAGATTGAGAAAGTTCTATGGGCTTACCATTAACTTTGGCAGTGAGGGTTTTTCCGGTTTCATCAACTCGTAAGGAAGCATAGAATTGAACAACCTCACAAGCATACACTGGTTCCTTAAGCTCGATTAAGATTTCCCACTGTTGAGCAGCTATCATTTCTCGGACCTTAGTGAAAGCGGGTTGAGCAAGCCAAGTTTTCTCATAGACACGGGTTGAGTGGATAACATCCTTAGAAATTAATCTCTTGTAATGACGATAGATTGAGGGAGGAAGATCCAAAGCTTCGATTTGAGCCCATAAAGTGTCCTCGTCCCATTTTGAAGTCAAAGGGACGAAATCATTTGGATCAATGAAGAAAGGTTTCCTCGGTTCTTTCACTGTCATGGGTTTTCCTTGTTTCTTTGGAACCCCTTTTTGAAGTCTTCCTCTCTTTTTCTTAGGCTCCACACCCTTGTCTCCCTCATCAAGATCCGACTCCTTACCTTTCCCCTTATCAGATTTTGTTGGTGACCCGGTTTTATCCGGATTTTCTTTATCCAAAACAGTATCCTCCTTTTCAACATTCACATCATCACCCTCAACTTCTTCATTAATGTCGGGGAGATCAAGTTGTCTCTTTCTTTTACCCCCTCGTTGAGACTTAGCCGGAACATCTTTTTTTTCCCTTTGATCCACTTCCTCCTCGGATTGTTCATCATTTTCCTCATCCAAAATAGTGACAGTAGCAGATGATGATCCCACTGAGGTAGAGTTTTTGCGTTGTGAGCCTCGGGTTCTTATGCCAATCATAGAGGAGATCGGCGGTTCAGGTGGTAAAGGCTGGTCAGGAGGGAGGGTGGCAATAGGTGGTGGTTCAAGGAGAGTTTGGGGTTCAGTGGTGTTAGTGGGATCAGGAGTGATTGGGAATGCATGTGATCCCTTTCGTTTAGCCATGTCGGATTGAGAGATTGAAGGGTCGTTGGTAGGGTTGGATGTTTGATTTGACATATGGGTAGGCTTTAGTTTAGTGTTGAATGAGGTTTTTACCATAGTAAGATGGTAAGGGTAAGTAGGGATATGGATAGTTGGTAGGTGAGATTCGGCAGATTTTGGGAAGTTGGAAGGAGATGGACGGATGTTTTGAGGATATGGGTTTGAGTCATTGAAGGTGGACGAAAATGACGAGGTGAAATGGCCCAATAAATATTGGATGGTGAGGGTAGGTTGGGCCAATTTAATGAAATGTAAACAATTCATATTAAGATTTCAAAGTGGTGTATATGTAAACATGGACCTTGATGTGAGGTTGAGTGATTACCAATTCACAAAGACGATATCAATTTATGATTAACGAACAATATGCAAAACACGAGAAAGAACAATAACATATTAACATGTCCCTAATTAGTCAATCATTTAGGAGAAAAAGTATAGTCATAGTCATGAATTTAGTAATAATTAATTAAGCCTATGTCAAGTCTAAGTTTCACAAATTGTTTCCGTTCAAGCGGCTTGGTAAATATATCGGCTATTTGGTCTTCGGTTTTGCAAAATATAAGTTTAACGTTCCCTTTTTCTACATGGTCTCGGATGAAATGATGACGAATCTCAATATGCTTAGTCTTAGAATGTTGAATAGGATTTTTAGAAATATTTATTACACTCGTATTATCACACATTATGGGAACGGAGTCATAAATAATTCCAAAGTCAAGAAGTTGTTGTTTTACCAAAGAAGTTGAGAGCAACAATGAGCGGCGCTAACGTACTCACTCTCGGCCGTTGAAAGAGCAACCGTGTTTTGTTTTCTTGAGCCCCGCGAAATCAAGCAAGGCCCCAAGAACATGGCAATTCTGGAAGTGCTTTTTCTATCAACACTACACCCCACATAGTCCGCATCGGAATAAAGTTCTTGTGTTCCAATCAAATATCGAAGAATACGTTTAACCGCTTTGAAATGGGATTCTTTCGGATTTGATTGGAATATAGCACATAAACAAACACTAAAAAGAATGTCGGGACGACTTGCGGTCAAATAGAGAAGTGATCCAATCATACCTCTATACACCTTATCACTAATACTCTTACCATTCTCATTGTCCAATTTGGACTTAGATATCATAGGTGTAGGAAGTGAGCTCCCATTAATCATCCCAAATTTCTTAAGCATTTCCTTAATATACTTTTGTTGATGGATCATAATTCCTTCTTTGGATTGTTTAATTTGGAGTCCAAGGAAAAATCCTAGCTCACCCATCATGCTCATTTCAAATTCCGATTTCACTAGTTCCGAAAAATAAGCATAGAGTACATCATTTGTTGCACCAAAAATAATATCGTCCACATAAACTTGGACAACCAACAGTTCATCTGACTGTTGCTTCAAAAACAATGTTTTGTCAATTGAACCTCTTTTAAAACCATTTTCAATTAGAAATTTAGACAATCTATCATACCAACACCTAGGTGGTTGTTTTATACCATAAAGAGCTTTGTCTAGTTTGAAAACATGTTTTGGAAAATCATTGTTTAGGAAGCTCGGAGGTTTCTCTACAAAGACATCTTCTTCCAAATATCCATTTAGAAAAGCGGTTTTGACATCCATTTGGAAGAGCTTGATGCCCTTATGAGCCGCAAAAGCAATAAGTAATCGTATGGCCTCAAGTCTAGCTACCGGTGCATAGGTTTCGTCATAATCAATACCCTCTTATTGGTTATAACCTTGCACCACTAGTCTAGCCTTGTTCCTCACGATTTCTCTGGAATCCTCAAGCTTATTGCGAAAGACCCACCTAGTACCAATGATGGTACGGTTAGGCGGTCTAGGGACTAAGTGCCATACCTTGTTCCTTTTGAATTGATTGAGTTCTTCTTGCATGGCAATTAACCAGTCTGCATCAGTCAGAGCGACTGTCACATTGGCAGGTTCAATTTGAGAAAGAAAGGCATTGTGGGCACAATACTCATCAAGATGAGCAAGATTGTTGAGAGATGATCTTGTTCGAATTCCAGAGTTAATATCACTTGTGAGGTTTGAGAGAGGATGAGAGCTTTGATATTTCCACTTCTTTGGAACGATGGTTTCTTGTTCCCCCTCAGCAGTGTCAGTCTCAGTTAATGATTCCTTTTGTGTGGAATGGTCATCATCAATACTGCCATGAGTTGCTTTATTTCTGGAAGTGGAGGCAACAGTCGTTAAGTCTGTTGCGTTCTGAGAGGAAGCAGTGGCAGAGATACCACGTGTTCCCCATGAAATGTTGCTTTCTTTTGGAGGTGACAGTGCCTGAGACTGTTGTTGATCAGCGTCATTGTTCATTGCTTCATCCTCCTCAAACACAAAGTCCTTTCGAACAAGACCTATTTCGAACTCATCATCATCATCATCGTCTTCTTCCACATTTTGTACCTGTCCAAGCATACTAGATTCATCAAAAATGACATGGACACTTTCTTCAATTAACATGGTTCATTTATTGTAGACTTTATAAGCCTTGCTATGGTCGGAGTAACCAATAAACACCCCTTCATCACTACGCGGATCAAACTTACCCAAGTTGTTTTTACCATTGTTGTGAACAAAGCATTTGCTCCCAAAGCATCTAAAATATGAAATGTTGGGCTTTCTTCCACGTAGTAATTCGTAGGGAGTTTTATTGATTATACTCCTTATCATGACACGATTATGAATATAGCAAGCGATGTTTACCGCTTCGGCCCTAAAGTTCTTAGGCAACTTACTACACAATAACATGATTCTAGCCATACTTTCAATGGTTCTATTCATCCTTTCAACCACTCCATTTTGTTGTGGGGTTCTAGGAGCCGAGAGATTATGGTCTACACCATTGTCATCACAATAAGCACCAAATGATGAGTTTTCAAATTCGGTTCCATGATCGGTTTTTATGGAAACAAGTTTTAAATTGAGTTTGTTTTGAATCTTTCTTAACCAAATTAGAAACTCATCAAATACCTCATTCTTAGAGCCTATGAAGAGTGCCCAAACGAACCTAGAATAATCATCAACAATGACACACACATAACGACTACCACCTCTACTCCTAGTCCTCATTGGTCCACATAAGTCGATATGTAGAAGTTGCAATGGTTGAAGTGTGCTCACAATTCTTTTAGGTTTAAAGGAACTTCTAACATGTTTACCTCTAGCACATTCATCACATACTTTGTCAAAGTCAAATTTTATGTTAGGAAAACCTTCAACAAAGTCAAGTTTTCTAAGGGTGTTAAGAGTTTTAGCACTAACATGTCCAAACCTTTTATGCCACAACCAAGGATCACTATTCATTACACTCATGCAATACATGGTATGGTCGGATGAAGTGTTCAAGTTGGTTAAGTACACATCTTTGACACGTCTACCTTCGAGAATTAATTCATGAGTAGTGACATCAAATATTCGACACAAATTAGCACTAAATTCGACAATATTACCCTTATCACATAGTTGAGAAATGCTAATGAGATTATGCTTCAAACCTTTGACAAGCCGCACGTTGTCGACACAAAGAGATGGTGACTTACCGACCTTTCAAATGCCAATTACTTCACCCTTTTTGTTGTCACCAAACCTTACCGTGCCACCATTATACGCTTTTAGTGAGAGGAATTGGCCTCTATCACCTGTCATGTGACGAGAGCATACACTATCCAATTACCAATTGCGGCCGCCTCTCACCAAGCCCTACACAAGATTAGACTTTGAGTTTAAGAACCCAAACAAACTTGGGTACCCTTTTGTGATCAACATATCTTACGGTGTCCTTCCTAATCCACATTTGTTTTACAACTTTAATTTTCTTGTTAATGTCATTGAATCATTTCTTGCAAGCATTAAGGATATGACCATTCTTACCACAATAGTTACAAATAATATTTTCGGGAAGACCAACGTATTTTTTTCTCCTAAAGTCGGTCTTAGGCTTCTGGATGTGACGGTCTGTCTGACTGTTCCATTTAAAGCCCAAACCGGCAACCTTGTCACATCTCTTGGATTGACTAGTGAGGAAGTTTAACACGGTTTGACTTCCTTCCCATTTTTCAGTGACATTTTTGGCATTCACAAGTTCTTTAGTCAATTCATTGAATTTGGTGAGAAGATGCATGTTCTTTTCCTTTTCTCTTTTAAGTTCATCATTCTTCTCAACTTCTATTGACGACCTTTTTTCAACTATGAAGTCATGAGTGTGAGCATTGAGTTTCGATACAAGATATCCAATTCTTTCCTTAGACTCCTCATACTTAGATGTCATTTCATCAAGACGTTTGTTTAGATCAACGAATTCTTCAGATCTTTGGTGAAGTATGGATCTAGAAGTACTACATTCGAGCATAACCTTTTGAAGGAAGGTAAAATTCGTGAAGGACTCCTATTTCTTTCTTAAGATTAGCTACTTCACCCTTTAGACGCTCGTTTTCACTGACCAAACATTTGACGTTTTCATTTGACTTGTCTAGGTCTTTGTTGGATGCAACAGTTTCAGACACTGTTTCTCTCAAGTCTACTATTTCAACCACAAGGTCATATACTTCATTTTCGAGAGCATCTTTGTCCTTTAAAAGATCATCACGCTCCTTGGTTAGCGAGCAGAGTTGCATCACCAAGGTGGTGTTGATATTTTCAAGGTCAGAGACGTCCGTGGTGGTCATCTTAAGGCGCTCTAGCTCCTTAGTCAATTGTTTGTTTAGTTTGTTGACTCGTTTTACTTCCTCGTAAGCCTATGAGGTGACAGTGATGCTGTCTGTTGCTTTTAGTTCGTTCTTAAGGTTAAAGTTCTCTTGAGCAATTTCCTCAATCTCACTTTGCATGTCATCAAGTTTATCATTTTGAAACCGACACTTATCAAAAATTTGGTCAAGAAGTTTACATACTTTCTCTTTGGAGTAAGTTCTAGCCTTGGCCTTTAGATGATTTACCTCATTGTCGGAATCGGATTTGGAGTCATCGGGATTAGCCATGAGGCATCTAAGGTGTTCGATTTTTGAAGTTTTTGAGAGTTTGTCCTTGAGATGACTTGTAAGACACATTTTAGCCTCTAGTTCCTCCTCGATGAGTTCCTCATCTTCCTCGGAGTCGGACATTCCCCAAATAGCACTCATGACTCTATGTTTGTAGTCCTTTTTAACTTTGTCTCGTTTTTTCTTAGATTTGATTTCATCCCACTTGGGACATTCTTTAATTTGGTGAGTTTTATCACCACACTTAAAGCATCTCACGGTGGAACTAGGTCGTTTCTTAGGAAAGTGTTTTTTTGATTGATTATTATTGAACCTTTTACTACCTTGACCATTGACTAACCCGGCTAAATTCCATGAGAATATAGCAAACTCGTCTTCCTCCTCGTCTTCTCCATCACTTGGAGAGGACGTGAGGGCGAGACTCTTTCCCTTTGAAGACTCACTAGAATGCTTGTCGAGATTGAACTCGTGAGCCATTAGTGATCCCATTAGTTCATTAAGAGATAGGGTTGACAAATCTTTGGCTTCCTCTTTGGCGGTAACTTTGGGTTGCCATTTAGAGGTTAGTCTACGAAGGATTTTTCGAATGATGTCCTCGGACTCGAAATTCCTTCCTAGACTCTTTAGCTCATTAATAATACAAGAAAAGCGAGAATAAAAGCTATTTATGGACTCGTCCTTTGACATTCTAAACATCTCATATTGTTGCATGAGAAGGTCAATACGGTGTTTTCTAACTTGGGAGGTCCCCTCATAAGCAAGTACGAGAGAATCCCAAATAGATTTTGCCGTAGGACATCCGGAGATTCGAATAACTTCCCCCTCACCAACACAACGTTGAAGAATCGACATTGCTTTGGAGTTCTTTTCGGCAAGTTTGAAGTCAATTTCATTGTAATCTTTTTCCTCTTTGGTTTTGGTGAAACCGTTTAGTATGTCGGTTTCCTCAATAACGAGAGGTCCATTTTGGATGATGTTCCAACATTGATAATCGATACTTTTGATGTAATATTCCATTTTGATTTTCCACCATCAAAAATTCGCACCGGTAAAGACCGGGATCTTGGAGTGTTTCTCGGAATCCATTACCCACGAATCAAACTCTAAGGCGATTAGCCTCGATCAAGAGCACGAGGCTCTAATACCAATTGTTGTGTTGTGGATTTTGTTACGTGTGTATGTTGGTGGAGTTGTGGTGGTTTGGAGTTGGTGGTATTAGTGATACGGTGCGGGAGACCATCCTTAAGCTCGGATTGCTTCTTGGAGTTTCCCACTTCATGGAGGACGTGCACGTTAATGGTATGAGGTTAATAGGATTTGTGTTGCGATATGAATCTGGCAGAGGTCCAGGTCGCGATCCGGGCTCGGTACCCCGTGTTGCGATACAAATGCCTTACGGGCTGCGGTCCAGCTGTTGGCGGTGGTATTGTGATGCCATCACCGAGTTGAGGTGGAGTTGGAGTCGGGATTGTAGGATGAGGTGTGATGTGTGTATGTTTCATTCATTTACATTAGATTTATATCGTATCGTGAGCATTTGTATTATTGAGACTGACTTGTGTTTGTTCTGTGTCAAATTGTCACCTCCTTTAATTGTGGTGGCCTGTGATGATCCATATGATATTTCGGTCATATATGAGTAGTTATATTGCAGATTTTATATTTGGTGATGATCGGGATATGGCCGAGCCATTGACATTCGGAGTCTAGTTGAGCAGTCACACTATAGTGGATATAGACTTTATTCGAGTTATTGTTGTAGTTTGAGACATTGTAAATTGTATAATTCATTTAGTATTAATCACTAAATCTTGGACTTTAATAAATGTTTTTTGATTGGAGTTTTGATGCACTACCTCAGGAAACCGATATGGTAGCATCCCTAATTACCTTGGCCGGGTAATTGGGGGTGTTACAGCCTTAGAAGCCATGGTTCTCTTTTTAGGTGCCATCAAAATGTTTTCTTGGAAATTTCAGGAAAAATTTAGGTTAAATTGAAGAAGCAGCTCAAATTTTTTGAGAAGATTTATCTGATTTTTGGTAAAGGTACAAAGTAACGTGTATTTATAAGGCTGTGAAATTAGGGTTTTTACTGCGCAAGTGGCAGACGTCAATAGTGACTCAATATTCGATTCATACGCGTGGAATTCAATGATCCAACGGTTCAACACTTGGAATTTGAAAGGGCACATAAACACAAGCAAGTGGCTAAACGTTCGAAATTAATTATCTCCTCATTAGAGGCATGACCCAGAAATAATGAGGAGATATAGGGTAATTATTGGGCCTAATATTCTACAACCACCAGGGTAGAATCCAATATAGAGATATTCTCAGAAATGATTTGCAAAGGAAGAATCCTAAAAGCACTTCTTCACTCTATTATCAAAGAGTTATCAGAAATAATCTCATTTAAATATGTTTATAGAGAACATTTAGTTTGTAGGCTCAAGAAAAATTCATTTTCAATGCAAGAGTATTCTTATTCTATATAATCTTCTATGGGAACTCACATTATTGCTAAAAAAAGAAAAGCAAAAGACCCATTTTTAGAATTAAAATCAACTTGCAAAAACAAGATTGATATCTTTTGAATCAACTAGCAAGCATATTGTTTTTGTGCTTCAGATTTATAAGATGGTATCTTTTGAAAACAAGAAGTCTTATGAAAGTTAAACTTGTCATTTTTCGAAATTTATTTCCTTTGTGAAAATTCTCCATTCGTTGTATCAGAAACCAAAGTGCATCGCACTGTTGCATGGATTTGCTATCACTTGACAAAATGAGAATGTTACACTACTACGCTTACAACATTTGACTTAGGCTAAGGAGATTCTTTGTCTTGATCATTCTTGCACCATCTTTGAGAAGTGATTTGTAGGCTTCAAATGCTATTAAAAATAACTAAGAAGCAAACTATTAAATAACAAAGAAACTTGACATCAACAACCAAGTGTGGTCTAAAAAATTCCCCTTTGATGTGTTGGAGTAGGTGTTCTCCTCAATAGTGCGTCTACATAATAAATCTCATAAAAGGAATATTAGGGATGTGATATTTATTTTATACTCATCAGTTGATCAACGTATATCAGTAACGCTGAGCTGACTGGAGTTAGACGTTACTGTCGTTTGACGGTGGTGTTCAACTGATCCCTTTCGGTCAGACAAATAGGATGACGCACAAATGGATAACTAATTAATTGTATTTGATACAGTTTAATTAGCCCCTTGCATATAATTAGTTTGGAACTTAAGATAATTACATTATTATTCAATTATATGATAATTGACTAATAAATTTAGCGTCTTAATTTAATATGATTAAATAAGATTTATTTTAGTAATTAAATGCTAATTTTCTAAATTAGTTGAGATTTTGTATATATTTTGAGATGGAGGTAATAAGTTAATTATATTTACAAGGAGTTGTAAATTAATTTAATTGGGCATTGTATGACCCATTATATATTTTTATAATGATAAAATATCACTTAAAAATTAAGTGTATATTTGTAGATACCCGGTATCTCTTAAATCCCCAACAAACACCCGATGATTATCAGAATACAACGTGCTTAGGAATCGCTACATTTGATTGACAGTTTATATAAATACGCGTCGGAAAACTCAAAAACGATTTCGAAAACGAAAACATTTTCAAAACATTTCAAAAGTAACTGGAGTGTTTTATGCATGACGATGGGGTCGCAATGACACTAACTAGAGTCAAAACCGGCACCGGACCAAAAACCGACTCAAAATTCAAATCCCAACTCCAACAACGAGTCAAACCGAGTAAAACACAAAAAATAAACCTCACACAATACTTCCATGCTAAGTATACCTGGATACATGATGGTCAAGTACAATCATATTCTACAAAACCTAGGATAGAACAAACCACAAATTCAAATGCGTGATAGTGACAAGACAACTCGAAGACCCGTGGACATGCTCGCGCATCGTTAAGCAGCTTTTACAGCCATGTCTCCCAAAGCGCACTACACCACACAAATCCTCTATAATTACCCCTCAAATGCAACCATTTGAAAGCACACGAGAGTCAGCCCCTTCTTTTCTCCCTTAAAATTCTAGACTTCAACTTCTCGAGTCAACAACCGACGCGTATTTTTGATCTACCGATTGAAAATATGAGCCTTACACATTGTTTGGTACCGTCATCGTGTATTAAATCTCTTGACTTACCACTTCGACCAACTACACCATCACTAAAGCAAAGCAACACTCCATATTTTACAAAAACGGTTTTAAATCAAGTTTTTCGACTCACGAGTTTTTACACTTTGTCGATTTCTCGTCAAGCAACCTAGCATGTAAGTATGAGGGTGTATTTAATCCTCTTTTTTCATGTTCTTTTTATCCGTTTTCATGACTTTAGCATGATAAAACATGCATAACATGATCCAAAATACGGATTGATCAAGCCAAAACCGAGTTTTGACTTGAGACAGAGGCTGGTAGTCACCACTACCAACTTCGAGCCTCTTTAGGCATCCCGAGTCAGAACTCAAACGTGTTTTAAGTTCGTCCTTCCTCCTTTTCATTTCTTATTTGAAATCGGTTTTTACCATTTCAAATATTTTAAATCATTTTTATGAGGAGCATTTTTAACCATGAATTATATTCACCCTCGCTCTTCATGTCATGACGGTCTAACCCGTGACTCGCTGATAATATTTGGTTAATTACATTTTTAAAGGGTATTTTAAAGTCCTCTTATTTATTTGTTTACATTTGCAAAAACCATATTAGTCATACATGGATAATCATCCTTGGTTCTACATACCATGTCGGTTTAACACGAGTACGATGATAAACTTTGACTAATTACAAAGCAATGAACTTGATATGATTAGTTCATATAGAGTATTTTTTGCACCTTTTTTACAAAACTATTCATGTCAAGCTTGCAAATCCGAACCCGACATCGCGTATTATCAAGACAATGATAATTATTCCGAGTCACGTTCTTCATATTAGCACAAAAACAATCATAACGACCTTTCCAACAAAAGCGGGTTTTAAAACCCTTTTACAAATGATTTCACCAACATTTTCAACAACCAGGAGACACCTCTTTGGGTCGTCACCTAGCTCGCGCCAAAATAGGCTCTTTGAATTCCAGTTTTCAAACCTGGGCAGACCCCCTTGCATCCCCAACAGGCTCGCGCCTCAATGGCTGCCTGGCACTACTCCTGTCCCATTTCCAACACTCGTCCAAGACGATCCCGACTTCGGTTAACCCGAATAAAGGACGGATCAGATTGATGAGTTTGCATTTTACACTTTGCATTCTAAAACACCCTTTTTTAAGATAAATGGATCATGTTAAGCACCATAAACCTAACTTGGTAAATGGATATTTAATTTCCGTCTTGCATACAAATCAACATTAAATCAAACTCAAAATCAATTACTTGATACTTGGATAAACAACCGACATAACAAATCTCACATGTTTGGTTTGAACTTGTGGATGTGCACTTAACCAACCAAGATCGACCCGTTTTATCAACTTTTGCACTTAACCAACCAAGATCGACCAGTAGAGCCCGCTTCGACGGGCGGGATTTGGTGTTCGATTAAAGAGCCTACTAATACGTACCCTCACCTCTTACTTAGAAACTTTGGATAGTGGACGACCTTATCCCGGGCGAACAAGAGTAATTCTAGCGTTAGGATGCTAAAGAGGGACGATTCCTTATCTTTAGTACCTATGTCAAGCACCACTTTTTGCTTCGTTTGACCGAGGTACAAAGTCTATTCGAATGGTTTTCAGGCATCCTTTAATTGCTTGGTGGCAACACTGAACATCTCAAGCAATCGTTTTTAGACCTTCACCGAGACGAAACAGACCGGTCTAAAGCGATCCAGTCAAAAGCATTTCTATGCCACCAAGCGTGGCTTTTCGACCGCAGGTGGCCCACATGCACAGATTGGCGACTCCGCAGGGGAAAACTAGGACACTTGTGTCTTTGCGATCCATAGATGGTGAAACTCGAACGAGGTCTCGGTTGAAGTGCATCAATTGATATTACGGTCATAAGTCGGGTTCCTTTATCGACCAATTGGCTCTTCTCGTCGGCGTGAGTTTTCTAATCCCCACGTTTTGAATCCCGATTGCGTCAAGCATACCATTGGCGTTACACCATTTTGTTTTGCCAAAGAGTATTCACTTCCGACGTGCATGAGGCTAGGGCACCAACCTTACACATTTTGTTTGGATTGACATCACTCTCGAAATCGGGGATTGATTGCATGGTGTGTAACCACCCTTATTAAGCCAAAACCCGTGTCAGTATTATGCATAATATAATGAACTGTGAGTGCTTATGCTCTATGTGATTATAAGTCCTTCTGTGTCATTTCCAAACCTTCAAAACATCTTTATGCGCCGTCATAATTGCGATTTCATACCCGGTTTTTACTGTTAGGTTCATATACCTATTATTAGACTCCTCTAATAATAAACTAATTAACTTGTTAATTATTTGTTCTTTAGATCTAGTACATGCATAACAAAATAAAAGATTTATAAGAAAACAATGTCCCTTACATTGTAAATTTGGGCACAAGTAAGGTCTCCTACCTTCACTTGTTCTTGAGCTATGATGAGTATTAGGATGATCCTCCAAAGACTTCAAGTATAGAAGCCACTCCTCTTGATTGCACCCAAGATTATCCCTTATCCCCACTAAATAATATTTGCTAGATATTTGTTTAGTAGTTTACCTTAAAATTGATTACTAATACTCATATATTACACTAATAATATTAGTAATACCTTAGAACAATTTGAATCAAAACTAATTGAGTTTTTGGTGAAGAAGAATATGAATAAGAGAGAGGTTTTCCCTTTTGCATGTGAGATTTATAAGAGAAAATGAGAAGAACATAAATGTCCTCATCAAATGCATCACACGTCCAACATGCATCTTGTAGAGCATTTTATGGTCTTGTCTTATCTCACATGCAATACTCTAATTATATGTAGGTAGTAGGCTTTTAGAAAAGTATTGTCATAAGTTGTTGGAGTATCTTTCCAACAATTAAATGACAAAACCAAAAAATCCACCATCTTCACATGTTGGAGGGTACTCATGTACCTATATGGGTCCATTTTTGTCTTATAATATTTGTCCCACAAATGCTTATAAGTCTTATGATTAATTATCTTACATAATTAAATATTAATTTGATCATACAACAATTATGTGACAAATTAATAAACATATATCCACTCAACTTATTGAGTAATATTTTATCATTATATCAACATATAATGGGTCCCATAATAGTTAGTTAGTTAAATTTACAACCTCTTGTAAATGTAAATAACTAATTACCTCTACCTCAAAATATTTATAAAACCTCAACATAATTTAGTAAATTAACATATTAATTCACTAAATTGAATCTTATTTAATCACATTACAATAAGATACATATTTCCTCTCATAAATATAAATTGTTCATATTTAAGGAATTAATCAACTTGTATCGACATACAATTAATTAACTTTATAGATAAGGGCATCATCCTTTAGGTGTGACCTTAAGGGATCAACTGACCACCACCGTCCCACGACAGTAACGTCAAACTCTAGCAAGCCAATAGTTACCGATTAATGTTGATCAGTTGACTATATAATTGAATCATCCCTTACGTATTCTTTATATGAGATTTAATTATGATATTAAATCATGTGATCGCACTATTGTCGAAGACACATTTCCCAACAATCTCCCACTTGTCCGAGACAAGTGTGCATCACCAATTCTCTTGTCCTATTACAATCTCCCACTCAATGCAAGGTGTCTTGCAGGTCGTACTTACACTTGATCATATCTTGAATGGTTTTCTCGATCTGGAGATTAACTGTCTGACCGGAATTATCTATCATAGATACCTTCCGAGCGTGGCCACGCATTTCCAGTTAACTACTCCTCGAGTGGCCTTGAGATTTCAAACAACCCTGACAAGGGGTGGATAATTCCTATCGCCCTATTCCCTTCGTTCATCCATAGTCCATCACAACCCAAAATATACCTAGTTTGACATCATTTACGAAATCGTAGAGTATAAATCAAAGCTAATCAGAAGTTGTGCCAACTTGGGCGAATAATCTCTAGTCAAAAGAATTGACTCATAAGAATACTATAGTAGCTCCTGCCACGACCAGGCTTTATGAATTACTAGAACTCTATAAGCGGTCACTGCCAGTCAGAGTGTCCCATACAGTCTGCCTATGTGATCGACTAGTCATCCCATATGACTCTATGGCACTTGAACTTGCCATCAATCGCATCACACTCTAGTGACTTCGAGACGTTACCTCATATAAGTAACTAGGGGCGAATACCATGTCAATCCAGTTCACTTTAATGGGGTTCAATTTGTCTCTACAACCCATTCGGATACGACAAGGTAACGGGTGAGTTTAATGAAACTCAAACGATAAATGCGATTATCACATATGAATAGTCAATACACTATTACTACTTCATATATTATAATATTTAGTGTATTATTAACATTAGTTTAGATGCAATAAGAGCTTGGAAAGTAGATATACCCGATATCCGTATATTCCAACTTTATTAATTGCTATTTCCTTCAATTCAATGTTATCTGATGCAGGAGCATGCTCGGAACAAGCAAATGAGATCCTTATTAGTCGAAATGTGACTCAACTAGTAAAAGGATTTGAGCTTGGATCGAGTAATGTGTTGATGCTAAAATGGGAAGGTGTTGGAGCTGCATAAACACGGCTCTGGGGCTGCATATCACGGCTCCTAGGATGATTAGGATACACGGTTTCCTAAATCGTGTAGGAATAATAAATTAGTTTAATTACTATTTCTAATAAAGTTAGGAAAGCTAGATTTTCCTAATCCTAGTTTGATTAGAATACCCTAAAATCTGATTGTATTCTAATATTAGTATTTTAATAACTTTCCTAGTTAGTTTAGGGAAAGGGAATAACTTTCCTAGTTAGTTTAGGGAAAGGAAAGATAGCTTGATTTGCAAGCTAGGGTTTGGGTCGAATTATGACCTCGTTTAGGAGTATATTAGGACAGTGTGTAATCAGAAACACACATCGAATTTTCCAGCAATAAAATTGTTTACGTTTGTGAGCATTATTCTGATTAGGTTTGCGAGCTTAATCTTTAGATCTTCCTTGCGAGGTTGATTGCGTGAATCTGCGTTTGATACCTTGCGAGGTTAGGACTAGGAATTCACCATACTATCCGATTACCTCCATAATCACGAAATAATCAGCCCAAACAAATCAATTTCCGCTGCAAATTTACTAGTTATAACGACATACACAAGCACAGATTTAACAACCTCAAACGAACAGTTCCACGATCCGTTCATTCTCGTTTTCCGTGTAGTTTTACATCAAATTGGTTACGAGCTAAGTTGATTTATTCCTTAATAGATCTGTCTTGGGACGTTGCTAATCATGGTTAAAGACGGTGATGAGGGTCCGAAAACATGGGAAGATGGTCATAACGAGCTGAAGTTAGAGATGGCTCAGATGGCTTATGTGTTAAAAAACATAGCAAGCATGTTGAAGGTTAAAGAGAAGAAAAAAGAATCGGACACTCCATCCGAATCTGAAGAAGAGGACGAGCAGCCAAAGAGGAAGTCAAAAAATAAGAACGATGATGATCGGGGTTTAAAACTCGATATTCCTGACTTTGATGGCGAGATGGATCCGGAAAAATTTCTGGATTGGGTAAGACAAGCAGAGAGGGTTTTCGAGTATAAAGAGTATGATGACAAGAAACAATTTAAGGTTGCAATCTTGAAGCTTACAAAGTATGCATCTTTATGGTACGAAAATCTGAAAAAACAGAGGAAAAAGGAAGGCAAAGACAAGATCGAATCTTGGATCAAATTAAAGAAGCACCCGATGAGACGATTCCTGCCAAGGGATTATGAACAAGATAACTACTTAAAGCTCCAATCTTTAGATCAAGGAAGCATGTCGGTGACTGAATATATCAAAGAATTCGAGAAGATGTCAATTGTGTGTGATCTTGAGGAGAAAGAAGAGCTAAGGGTGGCGAGATTCATCAAGGGCCTAACACCCGCTATTTCAACGAAGGTAGAAATCCAGAATTACGATGGATTTAGCGATGTTTGCAGATTGGCGTTGAAATTTGAGAAGCATGATAAGGCACGAAAACCTTATACTTATTCCAAGGGACAAAGTTCGGGAACAAACTCGTATTCCAGGCCAGCTCCTAGCAAGGCTAAAGAAACCCCGAAAGAAGAACCCAAGGACAAAGGAAAGGGTGTTGCCGAGCCAAAAGGGAGTTCTTTGAGGCGTTGTTTCAAGTGTCAAGGCTATGGTCATATAGCAAACGAATGTCCTCAGAAACGAGCCCTAACAGCTCAAGAATTATATGATATGATCCCTGTATTTGTCACGCCAGAAGAGGAAACAGTTCAAGAGAATGTTGAAACTGATGGTGAAGGAAAAGTCTATGATTTGGATCCGTTGAGTGAAGAGGAGTGTTTAGTGCTGCGTAATTTGCATATGGAAACGGGTTCAGCTGAGAATGAACAAAGAGAACAAATCTTCCACACTTGGTGCAAGGTAAACCGTAAAATTTGCAATCTTATTATTGATAGTGGTTCATGTGATAATGTAGTAGCGAGGGACCTTGTTGATGAACTGAAATTGCAAACTAAAGACCGAGTTAAACCATATAAATTACATTGGCTGAATGGGGAGAATGGGATTCAAGTTAAGAAACAGGCCTTAGTTTCATTGAGTTTAGGACCCTATACTGATGAGGTGTGGTGCGATATAATTCCTATGAATGCATGCCACATTCTGTTGGGTAGGCCTTGGCAATTCGATAGAAAGGTTGAACGTGACGGGAGATCCAATGTGTATAGCGTGATGAAGGGTAATGTGAGATATAATCTGAAACCTATGTCACCTAATAAGATTAAAGAGTCTAAAACAAAGAAGGGGAGTATGTTTATGGAAGCTCGGGAGGTTGAGGAGGCTTTAGCTCGTGGAGAACGAACTTATGTGCTGCTGGTTCGTGAATTGGGGTCCGTTGGTGTGTGTGATGACCGTGGGGTACAGGGGCTGTTAGAAGAGTTCCGGGATGTGTTTTCGGATGAATTGCCGAATGGGTTGCCTCCCTTACGTGGTATTGAACACCAAATAGATCTGATTCCAGGGGCGGCATTGCCTAATAAGCCGGCCTATCATTGTAATCCAGAGGAAGCAAAGGAGTTACAGAGACAAGTCCAAGAATTGATAGATAGGGGATATGTTCAAGAGAGCTTAAGTCCGTGTGCGGTGCCTGCGTTATTAGTACCAAAAAAGGAAGGGACTTGGCGAATGTGCATTGATAGTAGAGCGGTAAATAACATTACAATCAAATATCGCTTTCCTATGCCAAGACTTGATGATATGCTTGACGAACTTTCTGGTTCAAGTGTCTTTTCTAAACTGGATTTGAGGAGTGGTTACCATCAAATGAGGATTCGAGAAGGGGATGAATGGAAGACCGCGTTTAAAACGGCGGGGGTTATATGAATGGCTTGTGATGCCGTTTGACCGTGCAATGCTCCTAGTTCGTTTATGAGGTTGATGAATGAAGTGTTAAGGCCGTTCCTTAACAAATTTGTGGTGGTCTATCTTGACGACATCCTAATTTATAGCAAAGATGAAGAGTCACACAGACAACATTTGCGAGCTGTGTTTGAAGTTTTGCGAGATCAGAAGCTCTATGGCAAGTTAGAAAAATGTACTTTCATGGTCTCAAGTGTTGTCTTTCTTGGTTATATTGTGGGTAAAGACGGAGTAAGTATGGACCCATCCAAGGTCGATGCTATTCAAGCCTGGCCGTTCCAAAATCAACTACGAGTGCGAAGCTTTCATGGTTTAGCATCATTTTATAGACGGTTCATCCAGGGTTTTAGCTCGATTATGGCTCCAATTACAGAGCTAACCAAGAAAGGAGAGTTCGTATGGACTAACAGCGCCCAAAAGGCGTTTGAAGATGTGAAACGCAAGCTATGTTCCGGACCTGTTTTAGCACTACCCGATTTTAATAAATTGTTTGAAGTCGAGTGTGATGCAAGTGGTGTTGGGATTGGTGCCGTGTTAATACAAGAAAAGAGGCCTATTGCATATTTCAGCGAGAAATTAAACGGTGCAAGGTTGAACTATTCAACCTATGACAAGGAGTTTTATGCAATCGTGAGAGCATTGGACCATTGGAGTCATTATCTGCGTCCGAAGCCGTTGATTTTACATTCTGATCACGAGGCTCTTAAACACATCCATGGGCAGCAAAAGTTAAATCAAAGACATGCTAAATGGGTAGAATTCTTGCAATCATTTACGTTTTCTTCAAAGTACAAGACGGGAAGTTCTAATATCGTGGCTGATGCATTATCACGAAGGCATTCATTGTTGATTGAGTTGGATGCAAGGATTCTTGGTTTCGAACATATCAAGGGACTGTACAAATCTGATCCAGAATTCTCAAAGGAAATTATTGATCCAACAGGTTTGTATACTGTTCAAGATGGCTATCTCTTCAAAGGTAATCGGCTATGCATTCCAAATGGGTCGATTAGGGAGTTGTTGGTACAAGAAGCTCATGGCGGGGCTATTGCTGGACACTTTGGAGTTAACAAGACAAGTGATATCTTAAGTGAACACTTCTACTGGCCGAGAATGAATAAGGACGTGCAAGAAATCGTGGCAAAGTGCGTGGTATGTCAAAAGGCTAAGAGCACGTTCAACAAAGGTTTGTATACACCGCCTGCACTGTGCAACCGTGGAACGAGGTAAGCATGGATTTTATCCTTGGTTTGCCGAGAACTCGGGGGTAAGGATTCAATTATGGTGGTAGTTGATCGATTCTCGAAGATGGCGCATTTTATTCCGTGTCACAAGACTGATGATGCAACTAAAGTGGCTGATTTGTACTATAGAGAGATCGTTCGATTACATGGAATACCTCTTACTATTGTTTCAGATCGAGATGTGAAGTTTCTTAGTTACTTCTGGAAAACGTTATGGCGTTTGATGGGAACTAAGCTTCTTTTCAGTACATCACACCATCCACAAACAGATGGTCAGACCGAGGTAACCAACCGTACTCTAGGGAGTCTATTGCGAGGATTGGTTAGTAAAAGCACAAAGGATTGGGATATCAAATTGGCGCATGCTGAATTCGCTTATAATCGTACACCATCAATGACGACAGGACGAGCTCCATTCGAGATTGTCTATGGCGTGAATCCATATCTGCCAATCGATTTAGTGCCCATTCCAAAGAAAGATGTGTTAAGTTTTGAAGCCAAAGAAAGGCAAGCAGCATTTCTCCGAGTATGTGAGCAAGTTCGAGCTCAAATTGAGAAGGCAAATGCTAAATACAAAGAGAAGGCTAATAAACATCGTAAGCAGCCTGTTTTCAAGGAAGGTGATCTTGTGTGGTTACATTTAAGGAAGGAACGATTTCCGTCCAAAAGGAAGAACAAGTTGATGCCACGAGCAGATGGTCCATTCAATATCCTCGAATGTTATGGCTCTAATGCATACAAGCTGGAGTTGCCGAGTGAATATGGTGGGGTGAGCGCGACATTTAATGTAGGCGACCTGTCACCGTATCTAGAAGACGAGGATTTGAGGGCAAATTCTCAAAAAGAAGGAGAGAATGATGCAGGAGCATGCTCGGAACAAGCAAATGAGATCCTTATTAGTCGAAATATGACTCAACTAGTAAAAGGATTTGAGCTTGGATCGAGTAATGTGTTGATGCTAAAATGGGAAGGTGTTGGAGCTGCATAAACACGGCTCTGGGGCTGCATATCACGGCTCCTAGGATGATTAGGATACACGGTTTCCTAAATCGTGTAGGAATAATAAATTAGTTTAATTACTATTTCTAATAAAGTTAGGAAAGCTAGATTTTCCTAATCCTAGTTTGATTAGAATACCCTAAAATATGATTGTATTCTAATATTAGTATTTTAATAACTTTCCTAGTTAGTTTAGGGAAAGGGAATAACTTTCCTAGTTAGTTTAGGGAAAGGAAAGATAGCTTGATTTGCATGCTAGAGTTTGGGTCGAATTATGACCTCGTTTAGGAGTATATTAGGGCCGTGTGTAATCATAAACACACATCGAATTTTCCAGCAATAAAATTGTTTACGTTTGTGAGCATTATTCTGATTAGGTTTGCGAGCTTAATCTTTAGATCTTCCTTGCGAGGTTGATTGCGTGAATCTGCGTTTGATACCTTGCGAGGTTAGGACTAGGAATTCACCATACTATCCGGTTACCTCCATAATCATGAAATAATCAGTCCAAACAAATCAATTTCCGCTGCAAATTTACTAGTTATAACCACATACACAAGCACAGATTTAACAACCTCAAACGAACAGTTCCACGATCTGTTCATTCTCGTTTTTCCGTGTAGTTTTACATCATTATCTCTAATAACTTGAATTCATTTATAAGTATTTGCCGAGTCTTCTTGCTAGACTTGGGCTCTTTAACTTGAAAGATGCTCCCATTGTTATCACATAACTTGTGATAAAGTCATTTGTAGAGGGATTCACCCTTAATCCCTATGTTGACCATTTTATCACAATTTACTTATATTCCTTTTGTAGATATTGCAATGCACGAAACTAAAACACTTTTCTTAGTCTCTTACTCCTATGTCAATAAGACATCCTAGGATTTCAACAAATCCCTTTTGGTTTGGAAACTAAAGTTTGTGCAACCCTTCAACACATTACTTAGTTTATCATCCAAACATTTGAACGAGTCCTTAATTCTTCTTAAGAATCTCTTTAAGGCTTTCACAAGCCAAATCATGGGAATTATCCCTTTTATTGACCTATTATGCTCTCAGCATATGTCACACCATGGCATGTGCGTCTGTTGACATACATGATCATTCTAATGGCGGAAACATTAGCAATCGATTTCATGTAATCAATAACTTAATAGGTTCAATGAACAACTATGACTCTATCATAGTAATTTCACTTTCATCAACATGAATAACCCATTCATCCTTGTTGATGTTAAACAGATATGAAAGATCTTATCCTCATAAGACTCTCAACTCTATGCCAATATACTCTCACATAGATTTGGTAATCTAAAGTATATTGCACCTTTTCCTAGTCTCCCAATCACTCTTGCCAGAAGAGAGAATTGGTACATTATTCTCAATAAGTAATATGTTATCATCATATAAGACATGGAGAGACAATTCTAGCTCTTACTTAACTTCATGTATAATCTTGATTCTTCAATCATGTGAATGAAACAATTAACTATTATCACATGAATGAAAAGTATAATCATTTACTGCTTGCTTAAGACCATTCCAGGGTCACTTAAGAAAGCTACGCATAAGATGTTAGGACTCTTAAATCTTTATCTAAGATTTTGTGTTCGAAACACTTCCTTCTCTAAATTCCCATTTTAGAAAAGCGATTTTTTTATTTATTTATTTGCCATTTTTCATTAGAATGAAATGCGGTAATTCCCAACACAATTTATCTTGATCAACATCTTCATGTAAATCTTATGCATTTATGTACTCTGAAGCTCTATTTACTTTTGAGGAGACCCTCGCCTTAAAGTAAATCTACTCTTGAGTAACAATTTTTGGATTGTAATGCTTCGGCTCGTATGTAACAAGGTCATTCTACTATCACTTTCACAAAGTAATATTTTTAAACAATAAGACATGTGCGATAAACTCCCACTGAACTATGCTCCCAATCTATCTTCATAGACTATAGTTCAACTACACTCCCACTCTATAATTCCATTACTTTCTTTTTTTTTTGGGAAAATGTTAGCTTTCATTAAAATGATAATCACCCATACATCAGTTTTGTCTAAGATTGCCTTAGCACAACATACACTAGCTTACACATAGTTGTTCTACCCACCTACATGCACTCTTGCTTTTTGAAGACACCCTATTACATCTGATACGAAGTTTCATCTCATCCTTTACTCGTCTCATAGCTACTGTAGGAGATACGACATACTGCTCCAGTCTGCTCTGATTTCTGCATACCCAGATCTGGTAAACCACAACAGTCATTATTGCAGCAAAAACCTTCTTCACCATTAAAGATTTATGCCGCCACTTTATCCACCAGAGAATGAAATTAGACTCAGGCACTCCAATTTGTATCCAAGAATTGAGAATGTGTATACACCTCTTGCTGAAGTCACACTTAAAGAATAGGTGCTCCAAGCTCTCTTCACTGTTACCACATAAGAAGCAGACATTATCATGAGCAATTCCCATTCTCCTCAACCTGTCTTGAGTTAGCATTCGTTGATGAGCTACCAACCAAAGAATGAAGCTATGTCTGGGAACCATGATGCTATTTGGAAACCACTGATGCCACTCCTTATCAGGGCCCTCCTCAACCAACCAAGAGTAGCCTAGCTTTATGGAATAATCATCAACACTGAACAGATGCTGTTTAACCAACTCTTTAGTCCAGCAGATCCTCCTCCAAGACCAACTGGTCCCCTGCCCAGGTAAATAGTCCTCCCAAGCTTTATCTTTCATATAAACAGCGTGGACCCATCTAACCCACAGTGATCGGTTTTCTTAGCTATCCACTGGCATATTTTGCCACCTGCAAAGCAATATTCCACCAGTACAAACTTCTCAAACCAAGGCCTCCTTTCCTTTTACTTTTGCAGATGCTATCCCATGCCACCAAAGCAGGACCTTCCTTCATATCAGTACCATGCCATAAGAACTGCCTACACACACAATCAATCCTGTGAAGGACAGTCTTTGGTAAAATAAAGACACGAGCCCAATAGTTGTGTAAATTATGCAGAACTGACTTAATCAACACCACTCTTCCTGCATAGGACAGTTTTCGTGCACCCAAACTTTTAATTCTGCCAATTACTTTCTCAATCAAATGCTGGCAGTCATTAACACCCAATATTTTTGGTGTAATAGTGACACCCAAATAACGGAAAGGAACAGTCCCTCTTTGCATCCCAGAGAGCCTGATTATCCTAGCCATAGTAGAGTTATCAACTCCATTGCTGTAAATATTGGACTTCCCTTGATTCATACTCAGACCTGAAGCCTTAGAGAAGGTTTTGAAGGCCCTCAACAGTAAGACAACAGAAGGTAGGTCCCCTCTGCAGAACATAATGAGATCATCTGCAAAGCACAGATGACTCAATTGGACTCTCTTGCAGAGGGGATGAAATCTGAACTCCTTTTGCTGTTGCACCCAAGCCAAGATCCTACTCAAATATTCAAGGCAAATGGTAAAGAGTAAGGGGGAGAGGGGGTCCCCTTGTCTCAAACCTCTTCTCCCTTTGAAATACCCAAAGATATTCCCATTAAGAGCAATAGAATAGGTAGGGGTGGATACACATTGCATCAGGATGTCAATAGTACTTGGAGGGAAATTTAGAGCTTCCAACATTTCATGTAAGAAAGCCCACTCAACTGAGTCATATGCTTTTTGCAAGTCTATCTTCATCATGACTCTAGGAGAGCAAGCCGTCCTATTATACAATTTAATTAGATCTTGGCAAATGAGAATGTTGCCCACTATGTCCCTTCCTTTAGTGAATGCACTTTGAGAAGGACTGATTATTTCAGTAAAAAATATTACTCGCCTAGTACACAATAACTTGGCAACACATTTATATATGGTGTTACAACAAGCTATTGGTCTAAACTGGTGAACAGCTTCAGGCACCTCAACTTTGGGAATCAAGGTTAAAATAGTAGCATTACACTCCTTTAAAAGTTTTCCAGAAGTGAAAACACTCCTAACAGCCTTGATAACATCCTTCCCTACAATTGTCCACGTGTCTTTGAAGAACTGACTGCTGTATCCATCTGGGCCAGGGGCTTTGGTCCCAGGGATAGAGAACATGGCAGCTCTGACCTCCTCATCAATCACAGGTAAAAGCAGCAGTTTCTGATGCTCATTGGTAAGGCAGGCTCCTTTCCTCACAATCCCATGATTAATAGAGGTAACTGGTTTAGAAGACTCTAAAAGATTGACATAAAAATCTTGGAATGCATCCTGTATGTGTTGCTGAGTCTGACACAGAATCCCATTTTGAGTCTTCACCTGATAAACCCTATTTTTCAGTCTTCTATGTTTGATACTGTTATGATAGAATGCTGTATTCTCATCCCCTTCCTCCATCCATTGTTCTTTAGACTTTTGTATAAGGTATTGAGCTCTTGCTTTCTTGAGAAAGAATAACTCCTTTACACAAGCAGCCTCAGAGGCACATAGTCCCTCATTCAAAGGATCAGTCCTAAGCTTCTTTTGGAATTCCTGTAAAGACAGTTCAGTGACCTGAGTAATATTCTCAATGTCACTGAAATTCTCCTTATTCAACATCTTTAGCTTAGGCTTTAACAGTTTCAATTTCCTGATCATTTGGAACATAGGAGTCCCCTGAATGGCCATATCCAAGTGATCACTCACCATCTGCTTAATTCCATTACTTTCACAAAGTAACATTTCAACTATAAGAGATGTTTGTGACGATTCAATCTACTCCCACTCTATCTCTCAGAAATACATCTATCTTCTTGAGAGATAGTTTTGTGAGTCACAAACATATATATTTAACGGAGTACTAGGAGTTTACCTAGACTATGTATTAGCTTTCAAAAGGCCATCCTAACATGACAGCTTGATAATATACGAGTCTTATCCATGTCATCTGTTTAATAGACTCTCTATTCTAGGTATCTCATGGTTGACCATCCGTTTAGAATTACTTGTCCGTATTGGATTGCAAATTCCCAAAATTGAGTTCAACAACTCAAACCAACTCATATTAGTTTGATCTTATGGGTAGTGACACTAGGTCATAATCCATCTTTAATAAATCAAATTTATTACTTAGATCTTTGCTACTACGATCAGATCGTAATGCTTTCATCTTTTCTTCAATTGGTTCTCTTTATATTTGATTAAGTAAATATATACCCATACTACTTAAATCATTGGTAAAAGTGACGAAGTAGTCATAAATCCCCTCGCGGTGATTCATATTTAGTACACATACATCAGCATGTATTAGTCCCAACAAATCACTTGCTCGTGTTCCCTTACCACTAAAAGAAGTGCAAATCATTTTGCGAAGAAGACAAGATTCGCATATTCCATATGATTTGAAAATCAAATGGTTCAATAAACCTATTCGACACTAGCCTTTAATGCGTTTCTCTTTTACATAACCAAATTGAAAAATCAAATGTACAAATCATTTGGATTACTAGTTATGAGTCTTTTTGATCGTATTATGTAGATATCATTGCTTGATTTGGAGGTGTCTAAAACTTGTATATCATAAAGATAAGTGACATGGCTCACATCCATGTCAAAATTTAATAAAATACAACAATTGTCTTTGATGACAAAATATAAATCCTTTCATGTCTCACATAGAAATGGAAATAATGTTTTAAACTAAGTGGGTACATAATAACAATTATGTAAATTATAACTCAAAGCTATTAGCAAAAACAAGTACATAAGTCCCTCTTGAAGTGGCGGCTACCCTAGCTTCATTTCCTTGTCGGAGATTCATATCACTCTTGTTTAGCTTTTCCACATTTCCAAGTCCACTTAGAGTAACAATCCCAGCTTTGATATCTTCCAAATACTTGGGGCAATTTCGCCTCCAATGGCCCATGACATTACAATAATGACATTCCTCATAGTATTTGGCACCCTTCTTGGTCTTGGTAGTCCCACTATCCATTTCCAATTTATAATCAGGTTTGGGTTTCTCGCCCATTATTGCCTTCCCTTTATTAATACCAACACTCCTTTCATTTGCAAGGACACTCTTGCTAGAACTCCCACTCAATTTAATATTTCTCATTGTT
The DNA here is from genome assembly GCF_048544455.1 of Silene latifolia. Classification (NCBI taxonomy): domain Eukaryota; kingdom Viridiplantae; phylum Streptophyta; class Magnoliopsida; order Caryophyllales; family Caryophyllaceae; genus Silene; species Silene latifolia. The sequence continues at coordinate 28,784,486 of NC_133538.1, forward strand.
TCTTCAAACAATGATGCCTTGGGTTTTGTAAGATTTTCTTCACAAGATTTTCTTTCCAAGGTGGTGGGCAATAATATTGGAGTGGGTGGAGTGGAGGTGGTAAAGAAGCAAAAATTTCCATCCTGACCAATGCCAATGCGTAATTCTCTAATCGTATCATTGTCATACTCGGAGCATTTTTTCATCAAATGATTGGAGCCATGTATCAACGGTGATTGGTGTAGGAGTATTAGATGAATTCATTGCGAATTATTTAACTACAAAAACGGAAAATGAAGGAAATAATTAACATCTATCGTTTTATAGAACTCGTATGTTTTAATACAAGTATTTAAGCATATATGTAGTGACCTCCACCCAACTAACATAAATGATTCCGAGATCCAAATTCATAATAATACGGGCACGGTGAGCCGATTCATCCCTTATTAATATAACTCGGTGGATTAACTCTTTAATCGATTCTACTTTTAGAACTCTCGGTCGATAAAAATTACTCTAATTTTCATCTTTAGCCCGGAACACATGCGACTACGGTCACGAATACTTCCTTTGAGCACAATCCAAATTTCGATGTAATAACATTGTACTACCCCACTTCGCCAACGTAACAAGGTTTGTATTACGGTAAAGCCGGCTCAACTCCCTTATGAAATTGGTACTTCATGGGTTTCTACTATTTGGTAAGGCTATTTCTCAATTTTTTTTTTATGTGAGAGGTCTTGTCAATTTATTATCTATCACGTTTTAAGTGAACTAAAGCGGTGAACTACGATAATTATAATTGACACGGTCGATGACTAGATATGATATGCATGCGTTGTTATGGCGATTTGGCAATGCATGCAACATATTAAAAGAAATGCAAAGTAATAAATAAAATTCCTAGTATGGCCTTCCTAAAATAGAAAATCAGATAATCTATTACATATTCGGAAACCAACTCCTTTGGTCCCTTGAATCTTCAAGTGGCACGCCTCCCAAGACACCGTCTTCGTCGGATCACCTTTCCGAATGGCACCGTCTTTGAAGATGCTCCATAATTACAAATAATAATAAAAATACAAAGCTATTCCTATTATACATTTGTAAAACGGAAAAACTAATAAAAATAAAAGTGATACGAGATCACATTAAATTACAACAGAATCAATATTCCCTTTCATTACGGGTAATATCGATTAAAACTAAGGCCATACTAAGATAAAATTACATAATTCAAAATTATATAATAAAAGACATTCAACAATTGAAATAGTCAGCATTATAATATGTACCTATCATGCCAAATGATATGCCAAATCGCCCTATTTAACTTATGTCGTATATATAACCCGATTTTATGGAAATGCATGATAATAACCTTTTAAAATCACTAATTAACACTTAAATCACATCTAAGCTCAAGTTAATTATCCTAACACTTTTTAGGACTCAAAAATTAGTCATCACTCAATTTTTGACGATAATTCAACTTGATTTAATTTTGTGCTCATTTTTGAACTTAAAATCATAATATTTATGAAATAAATCCAAATTAATTTGTAAAAATTTCAAAATTTGAATTTTAAATTTTTGAACATTCTGGAATAATTCCATGACACTCATAATGTCAAAAATTATGGTTAAAATTTTCGAATTAATTTTGAGAAAATATAGTTGCATTTTATCGGTTTTATATCATAAAATATTTAAAGCATCCAAAAATTACTCCAATAATTTTTACAACCTTAGATATGATTATTGGGGTATTAATTCAACTTAAAATAATTTTCTCAAGCCATGCAATATGTTTTAGCTAATTTTGATAAAATAGTCACTATTTATGCCATTTTTACTCTAAAAATCCATAAATCATGCTAAAAGAGATATTTTAATCTCAAAATTTACATAAACTCTGTAAATTATGCATGTGACATCATATTTAAAAATCATGGCTTAATTCTAAATTTAACTATTTTTAACCATTTTACCTCTTTTAATCCATTTTTATCTCATAAAAATCATAAATCATGCAATATTAATCAAATTAATACGAGTTTTTACACACTACTTGTAAAATATGCATGTGAGGTCATATAAAATTTCCAAGGTCAGAAACTTAGTTTAACTATTTTTAGCATTTTAATCACCATTTTAGTCATAAAAATGTAATAAAATGACCAAAAATCATTAAAATGAGCAATAAATTTCCATAAATCATAAAAATGACATAAAAAAATTTTAGGATCAGAATATATAACATGCATGGTGATTTCGTGGCTTATAGTTATAAATCACAAATTTTTAGTTTTATATGTTAACCTTTTAACTCGGAAAAACAATAACCGATTATGCATACAACATCCTTACGCTCTGATACCACTTGTTAGGTTCATATACCTATTATTAGACTCCTATAATAATAAAATAATTAACTTTTTAATTATTTGTTCTTTAGATCTAGTGCATGCATAACAAAATAAAAGATTTATAAGAAAACAATGTCCCTTACATTGTAAATTTTGGATTTATGGGCACAAGTAAGGTCTCCTACCTTTACTTGTTCTTGAGCTATGATGAGTATTAGGATGATCCTCCAAAGACTTCAAGTATAGAAGCCACTCCTCTTGATTGCACCCAAGATTATCTCTTATCCCCACTAAATAATATTTGCTAGATATTTGTTTAGTAGTTTACCTTAAAATTGATTACTAATACTCATATATTACACTAATAATATTAGTAATACCTTAGAACAATTTGAATCAAAACTACTTGAGTTTTTGGTGAAGAAGAATATGAATAAGAGAGAGGTTTTCCCTTTTGCATGTGAGATTTATAAGAGAAAATGAGAAGAACATAAATGTCCTCATCAAATGCATCACACGTCCAACATGCATCTTGTAGAGCATTTTATGGTCTTGTCTTATCTCACATGCAATACTCTAATTATATGTAGGTAGTAGGCTTTTAGAAAAGTATTGTCATAAGTTATTGGAGTATCTTTCCAACAACTAAATGACAAAACCAAAAAATCCACCATCTTCACATGTTGGACGGTACTCATGTACCTATATGGGTCCATTTTTGTCTTATAATATTTGTCCCACAAATGCCTATAAGTCTTATGATTAATTATCTTACATAATTAAATATTAATTTGATCATACAACAGTTACGTGACAAATTAATAAACATATATCCACTCAACTTATTGAGTAATATTTTATCATTATATCAACATATAACGGGTCCCATAATAGTTAGTTAAATTTACAACCTCTTGTAAATGTAAATAACTAATTACCTCTACCTCGAAATATTTATAAAATCTCAACATAATTTAGTAAATTAACATATTAATTCACTAAATTGAATCTTATTTAATCACATTACAATAAGATACATATTTCCTCTCATAAATATAAATTGTTCATATTTAAGGAATTAATCAACTTGTATCGACATACAATTAATTAACTTTACAGATAAGGGCATCATCCTTTAGGTGTGACCTTAAGGGATCAACTGACCACCACCGTCCCACGACAGTAACGTCAAACTCTAGCAAGCCAATCGTTACCGATTAATGTTGATCAGTTGACTATATAATTGAATCATCCCTTACGTATTCTTTATATGAGATTTAATTATGATATTAAATCATGTGATCGCACTATTGTCGAGGACACATTTCCCAAAATTTACAACCGTTTCGAAAACACCTTTTCATGACATCGTAATGGCGATTTCAAAATACACGGATTTTAAACCGTTTTGCGCTGACATAATGGACTTTTGCACCAACATAATGGCCCTTTTGAAACCTGAAAATGACACGTCATTTTCGAAAACTTTTTAAATCCCGATGACAACACACCGTTCTCGAGACCACTACAATTTCAACCCTTTTTAAATCTCGATTTTCAAAACACACGATTTTGAATTTCAAAAAACCCGTCTTCGGAAACAACGCATCGTTTTCAAATCCGCCGCAACTTTAACTCAAATCGTCTTTTCAAAACAAACCTAAGACAACCCTTTTCACCTAGCCGACTCTTTGAAGATCCCTAGTCCTCGAAAGTCGTCCATAAAGCAACAAATGTATCTTTTTGAAAATTTCTATATTCGAGAATTTCAGTTCATCACTCCAATTCCGCCTCGTGTCTACCGAGTCAAAGAAAACGTACTTATGGGTCTTTATTTATGAGTCGTCTCACCTCAAGACTTGTTCAACGGCGTCATGCCATCACGTTGAACGTGAGTCAAAGTCTAGTCAACACCGCCGCACCATCAAGCGAGTTAGCACCAAGGCACCACACACGGTTGCCCTCGTCTCGTTGAGTGAAAAGTGTCTTTCCGTCCTTTGTGATGTCTACGTTTAGACGTTAAACTGTGTCGGATTGGGATGTAACATGATCCGTTTTCTGCCTCAGAACCATAGCCCATCTTCAGCTTCGTCCACAACAACAACGATAACAACAGAGATCTCACAACTGCTCGGCTAGCCAGCCTGCTTACAGCCCTTAAGCTCACTCTGGATCGTGTCGAGACCCGCATCGACACCCTGGAAAACAAGAAAACCGTAGAGCATAACACTCTGCCATTAACCGAAACTGAGAAAAGGCTTAAACTCTTGGAAGAGAAACTCTTGGCCCGTGGGAACAACATTCACCTTGAAAACAATCGAAGGTTCGAGCCCGTCGGGGATCAACTACCTGTCAACTTCACTTTAACTGATGTGACTAAGTACAAAGAAGTGGAGGACCCACTAAATCACATCCGGGCCTTCAAGGATTACATGTCCATCAAAGGGTTCAAACATGAGCTCTTTACCCAGATCTTTCCATCGTCCTTGTAACCGATTCCCCGTCAATGGTACTATTCCCTCGACCCAAAGAGCATTACCACTTGGGACGAAGTCTCCGATGAATTCGCAAAGAAGTATGCCGACAATGTCGAAATTCAGGTCAACACCCGCACCCTTGAGGTTCTAACCCAAAATGACAAAGAGGGCTTCACCGAATTCCTAACCCGCTGGAGAAGGGTGAGCACTCAATTGGTCAGCAAACCAAGCGAATCAACCTTGGTAGAGAAATTCATCAACAATCTCCATCCGGTTTATGCCAAACAGCTAAGGTACCAAAACATCAAAACCTTCCAGGATCTGCTGATCCTCGGGACCCTTATCGAGGATGACCTACGCAAGGGCGTCTTGGTCAAAACCACAGGTAGAGGCTATCAGGGGTCTACATCAATTGGATCTCGTCCCTACGGACAAGCAAACAATATTGACGAGGTCAACCTCGTCGAGCCAACTGCAAAGAAAGACGAACGTCCCCAAAGGACATTCACCAATTAGGATCGACCTACGCTAGTGCCCTGAAGGGCTCATGGAACAAGGGAAACTGCAACCAATTGGGCCTACTCCGGACCCACCCGAAGAAAAGAAAACCCGCTTTTGGAACCCTAATGCCTATTGCCAATATCACCAAGGCAAGGGTCATGATACAGAAACTTGCTTCAAGCTGAAGCACGCTATCCAAGAAATGATTGAGAAAGGAGAACTGCCCCTGCCTCTACCAGCAAAACCAAACAACAAAATAAACCCTATGGGAATTCACGCCATTTCAGATGATGAACCAATTCCGGATTGCTTGCATCTCATCTTGTCTATTGAGGACGAGAGCCATGCCTTGGGAAAGGACGCCTCAGACGTGATGTTCATGTTCAGCGCCGGGTCCATGCTTGCCATGTTTCAGCAAATCGAGAAAACCACAGCTAGTCTCTCGGAGAGGATCACCCGACTCGAGGATGCTTATCCTCGACTAATATTCAACCCACCAATACATGGACCACGTCCTAGGGAGGGTCCCCTAAACACCCAAAACTCCCAATTCCAGAATGGACTACTTCCGCGACCATTGTGGCATGCACCTCACAATATAAACCACAATAATCAACCTCACAATAATCACCTTCACAAAAACTACCCGCACAAAAAACTTCCCTCACAAAAATAATCTTCCGAGGAATACCCTTTAAAGGTACACTCGTGACCCTGAGATCAATGACATTTGGAGAGATGACGTAGATGACGTCTACATTGTCTCGGGAAAGGGCAAGCAAACCAAAGAGATTGATCACCTTACTCGATCTGGAGGCCCTTACCAGAATCCAAACAACACAACAAACAATCCACCAGTAATCAATGACCAAAGCGTCCTAGTCGTTGATATTCAACCTAGGGTTCCGGAGATCTCAATTCTCAAGCAACTCTAAAAGGGCAAGGCTGAGATATCCATCTGGCAATTAATCGCCACATCCTTTCAGCATCGACATGAATTGCTTCAAGCCTTGGGGAAGCTGACAGTGCCTTCCACCTCCTCACCCGAAGAAGTGGTAGCCCATATGACCGGAGACGTTCCTGACCTGAACAACCCAATCATCTTCTCTGAAGAGGATATCCCTCCCTTTGGAGCCAACTACAACTTGACCCTATACATCATCGTGCAATGCATAAAATAGAGTATACCCATGGTCTTGGTGGATGACGGATCTGGAGTTAACGTCATTCCTCTCAAAAAAGCTCATAAACTAGGGATCAAGGAGGCTGGCCTAGTCCCAACCAATGAAGGAGTTCGCGCCTACGACGACACTCATCGTAAGGTCATAGGTCTCATCACCCTAACCATCGCAACATGACCCTTGGAGAGACAAGCCAGTTAACAACTAGTCGACATCGATGCATCATTCAACATGCTTCTAGGGCGCCCTTGGATCCATGCTGCCAAAGCCGTCACATCTACCCTTCACCAGAAAGTTAGGGTCCCCTTCAACAGTAAAACAGTCACAATGCCTGCATCCCCAATCAAAGCTGTCATGAAAAAGGGGGTAGCCTCGTAAGTCGCGGAGGAGATCGACTAAGAAATGTGGTGATTCCAAGCCTTGAAATCCCTAACCAACGAACCAACAACTTTTGATTGTGATACATTTTCAAACCTCACGATCAACCGCATCTTGATGCGCCAGGGGTATTTCCCGAGCATGCCTCCTAACCCCCTGAAAAGCACCTTGCCTCCCCTGAAAAAGGCCAAGGTCCCCGACATCCCCTTCCGACTAGGCTACGAGCCGACTGATGAAGACACCCGGAAGACAGGTCTCTTCATGAAGAAGCGCAAAAAGCAAGGAGTCATCTTCCGCCCATATCACTTGACCCTCAACGGATATTTCAACCTCGAAGAAGAGTCCGACCATTAAAAGGTTTTCCTGAGCCAATCTACGACCCCATAAAAAAGGTCAAGCATCAGGGAATAGAAGTCTTTCAAGATTGCTACTTCATCCCTGACAACAACACAAATGCTACATCAATCAAGTCTGAATCGACCCCTTGCCTAGTTGGGCAAGCTGTGAGCCTTCTTTTCGGAGTAGACAACATCAAGCACCTCAACTAAGATGACATCATAAGCATTGCTCTCAAAGTGGTGGGACTCCTATTTATGCACATTTAGTCCTATAACTAGCCTAGTTCCTATGCTTTTTAGTATGTATGAGGGTCGTTTCTTGTCTTTAGCTTCCTTCTATACATATTCTATGAGGTTTGGTGTCCTTTGTAGGAGAAGAGCACTAACTTGGCTAGATGGAGTGAAGCGGAGCTAAATTGATAACATATAACGACCAAGCACCAAAGAGGAGACTAACACTAAAGGCCTAAGTCAATAAAACAAGGAAATGGGCAATGACAAAGGACCCCCACGGCTCCTCAATAATCCCCACGGATCATGAGGAAGCCAAGCAAGAGGAAGAAGAAAAGCCCTTGAGGATGGGTGACCCAAAGTCGGTCCGGCTGACCCAAAGTAGGTCCGAGCGTTCCCAAGCTCTGGACGGGCATCCCCCATGCTAGGTCGGGCGTCTCCCCATACAGCATGATTATCTTCGAGCAAGAGGTCGAGCGTCCCTTCCCAGGACTTGCAAGGCTTTGGACGTAAATTAAAGGGGTCTAATCGTCATTTAAGCCCTTAGTTAACCTAATCATTGTATCACTATATATACTCTCTTTGTAATAAACATGATTGCACTTTAATCTTTCCTTAATTATTGTTCAAGGATTCTTAGATCTAATTGGGTAATTGAAGATTATATGAGTTTGTATTGGAGAATTGACAACTCTTCATCATCAATCAAAGTTCTCTTCTATTATTCTTTACTTTCCATTTGCTCATCTTAAGATTGGTATGATTTTTTACTCTTTACTTAATTATTGCTTATTGCTTTACTCTTCCATCATGTTTATATTTATTAAGATAATTGACACCATTGTTAACATGTTTTCCATGATAATGAGTGAGTAGTCTCCTAACTAGGGTTAGTGGGGGATTAGGGGGGTTAATCATGGGGTACATCTTCCGTTGCCGGGGACGGTGTTTTGTGATTAAGTTCTTGTTTGTTTGTCTATTTTAATTGTGCTTTAACCCTGAGGAACTTGTTCCTCAAGTTCGTTCTTATCGTTTTGTGTAGTTTCCTTGGTTGTAGTTGTTTCCTTGTCTTAGCTATGATGATGGTTCAAGACTTGACATATGGCGTATGTAGTGGATCTTTTGAGTATGACTACAATAGGTATAGGGAGTTTGAGGAGCAAGTCAACACAAACCTATCTTATAACTCATACAATGAAAGTTCTAACTACTACCCCAACTTTTCCTACCAAAATCCCCACATCCAATATCCACAACAACCCCTCTCCCAATACCCACTTTTACACCCATACACAACAAGAAGATGAGCCAAACTTTGACATTCAAAATGTGGTTCTCCAAATGATGGGGGATCAAAAAAATTTCTTTAACCAAGTGCTAGAGGAGAGCCAAAATAGGGACAATGTTCTTCAAAGCATTTCTACTTATGGTGAGGAGTTGATAATTCGAATTGCCCAAATGAAGGCAACCCAAGGCAACCACTCCTCACCAATTCTCTGAATGTGAATTTGAGGTAATGAACTTTGATGAAGAAGATGTAAAGTGGGAAGAGCCAATCTCCTTGAGCTCTTGTGAGTATAAAAGTGTGGTATTTGATGAAGAAGATATAAGCACTACTACAGATACAGGCTATAACAACGGTTAAAAACTGTTGTTATATAAAAAAGCGGACGTTGTTAAAGCATCCGTTGTTAAAGGTTTTAACAACGGTTGGTTTTCCTAAGAAACCCGTTGTTAAAACTATTAACAACGGTTTTAAGTATAAAAAACCGTTGTGGAAAGGGTGACTAAATTTTGGTGGGAAAGTTATAACAACTGTTACAATATAAAAAACCGTTGTTATAACTAAAGACAACGTTTTTTTTTTAAATAACCGTTGTTGTTTATTTTTTTTTAAAAAAAAATTAAATTATATATTACTAGATGCATGCATTATTATCCCCTTAATTATAATTCCGATGCAACATGCATTATTACTGCCAAATCCCTGTATGAAAGGACAATAATATATGGAATGAGAAGGGTTATAAGATTTGAAGCAGATATTATGGCACCACTTCCTAAACATATATTAATTAAAAAACAACTCAAACGACACATTACTTAGTATAAATTCATGCATTATCTCAATAATTAACCATCCATTCCATTATCTCACTATCTCCAAACCCTAAACTGCTAAAACAAACTCCAAACCCTAAATCTTTCAAACAAACTCCAAACTTCCTCAACAATGAATGATACCATCCGTAAGACTGTTACAATGAGCGAGTACAACAGGAGTTTCATCCTCCGATTGCTGGACATCGAGGACAGGTTCAGGAGCTACTTAGATGAAGCTCAATCCGCACTCAAGGACGCCAAAAAAATGGCTTGACAGAGCAGCATTTGTTGCAGCTATATGACGATATAGCAACTGCTGAACGAAACCTCCGAATAGTAAAGGAGGGGAGGATGGATATCATAGAAGAGAATAAGACTCTCTATGCATATCTAAGAATTGCATTTTTATCAATGTAATTCGTTTTTTAGTTTATGTATATATATATATATATATATATATATATATATATATATATATATATATATATATATATATATATATATATATATATATATATATATATTAATTAACTAATTAATTAATTAAGTTTATCATGCATTCATCTCTATTATCTTGCTTCTTCTTTGTTTTATTTTATTTAATTTGTTTTACAAGCTAATAAACGCAGAAAAACAACAGTGACAAAACTAATTAAGCGAATAATACTTAGAGAAAGGACATAATGATCGATAAAAATACATGCAAATGAAATAGTTAGAGAAAAAAAAATAATGACTGAGATGACAAAAGTGACGGCGAGAAAGTAAGAGACGATGAAACCAACAGTGACGGCGAGATGATAAAGCGACGATGAGAAAGAGAGAAAGAGATGATGAGAAAGTGTGTGTTTGTGTTTGTGTTTGTATTTGTGTTTGTGTATGTTTGTGTTTGTGTTAGGTTTGTGTTTTGTGGCTGTAGCTGATCTGTGTTTGTGTGGTTTATAGTATGGAAAGTATTGACAATGGTTGTTAATCAAAAACCCATTGTCATTACAGAATATATTAACAACGGGTCCATAGTAAACCGTTGTTAAAAAGTATTAACAACGGGTTTATAAATAACCGTTGTAATTACTTTTCACTAACTTTGCGCCAAATTATTAACAACGGTTGTGCATGTTTGACCCGTTGTTAAAGCCTATAACAACGGTTATCGAACCATAACCGTTGTAATTAATGTTAGTAAAATTCGCGCCATCCGTTCTACAACGTCTTATGGTGATTTTCATGAATAAGCGTTGTTAAAGGGGCGTTATAGTTGCCTGGATTTGTAGTAGTGGAGGTTGAGTAAACCACATACTCTTAGCCTTTGTGAGTATCAGGGTGTGTCTTTTGAAGTGGACGTTGAGGTGATAGAAAAAGAGTTAACGAGGAGGAATGAAGCCCCTTGTTATTATTCGTATGAAGATAGCGATGATGACAAGCCTATGGAAGAGGATTATGCAGAATATGTGTCTTGCAATGACTTATGGAATGAAGAAGAGGAATGGAGTTGTGATATTGCCTCATTTGAGGAGCCCATCCTTAAAAAGTTTGAGGTATGCTTACATGGAGAAGATGAATGTCTCCTTCCTATTGACTATGAAGACGTTTTCGCACCCACCATGGAACCTATGATTGTTGGAGATGATATGGTAAAACTTCTCCAAGTGGTCAAATTGTTATATAAAAGGTACTTGGTAGAGAAGCTCAAGAACAAAGTTATAAATGAGCTTACTCGTGGGGACTTGGCACCCACAATCTCAATTCCTAAGCTATCCCGTCGTCAATGCTATGAGAATTCTCCTTCTATTCTTGAAGGATTGATAAATTCGAATGCTATCACCATCACCATACTTTAGGGAGACGGGAGAGAACGGAAGCCTCCCGATAAAAAGAATTCTAAGCTTGCTAGTTTGGAGAGACAAATAGGCTATGGTGAAAAGGCCAAAGTGAAGGGGAGAAATTTAAATAAGAAGCCCCTTGTGGAGGATTGGCTCTATTCTATTTTGAAGTGGCTAAGGTCCTACTTTTGCTTATTTGAGGCCTATTCAAAAGTCTTTGCTCGCCTTCTAAGAGCATTAAGCTCCATGGATAATGAAATTTGTCATTTGACTTAGTTTGGTGGAGTTCTATCTCAAACCACCATTTGTAATATACTTGCATTTAGTGTAATCTTGAATGCTTTCATCGCATGAGAGATAAAAAGGATGGATCTCATATTTTGATTGAGAATCTTGAAGGAAATTGATGAAAATGAGAAGATAGGAAATGCAAAGAAATGAATAAAATGAAGGATTCAAGCTTGGGGCCAAAATCATGCATAACCCATGGGGATTGAGGTGAATCCGTGCGAGTTAAGACATGAAGAAAGAAAGAAAAAGATCCTTGCACGAGAACACGGGCGAATTCCTGTGAAAATGGGCGTGCGGAGCCTTAAATCGAGTGGGTCAGAATCGACTCGAGCGGGTTGGTATGGACTCGAGTGGGTTCAAGGTGAAATATCAGAGCTGATGCAGAATCAGGGTGAGCTAAGTCCAGCCCACCCGAGTTGACCCTGAAACTCACTCTTTCTCACATTTGGTTCGTGGCATTGCTATGTATGCATCCTATCTACCATCTTCATCTTCTACAATATACAAACCCTTGAGATCATGATTGTAAGAACCCTTCCTTTTCTATCTCTCATGTATAGTTGCATTTATGTAGTTACCTCATGATTAAACCTCTTTCTTCCTACGTTAGCAATAGTGTTTAAATTCGGTTTGGGGAGGTTCAACCATGAAGTAACACACATCATAGTCAATCATATATTTTATCTTGCATTGTAATATATCTCACATGTCTCATATAGTTAGTTGCATATAGTCAAATTTGCATTCATGCATAGTCACTAATGACCAAACCTCATTTTTCCTACACTAGAAATAGTGCTTAAATCGGTTTGGGGAGGTTTGATCATAGGTAACCTAAGCTAATTTAAATTAGCTTCCAACCTAATAGAAAGCATGCATCATCTAGGATAGTTAAGATTGCATTCATTTATTATATATGTCATATAGAATTGCATTTACTTAGAGCATGCATTCATTCACATCATAACATTGCATTTGTACCTCATTTCCATAAATTCAAAAAAAATCCAAAGACATGTATTTCCTTTTTATTCCTACCCCTACATGTACATTGAGGAAAATGTCCAAAATAAAGTGGGGGATGTGAATTTATATTCCAAAATACATTAAAATTGAAAAATTTCGAAAAAAATCCCAAAAATATGTTTTTTTTCATAAAAAATAAATAAAATCCATAAAAATTTGAATTTTTCAAAAACCAAAAACATGTTCTTTCTTTTGTAGTGTAGAATTGTATATATTGTATATATTTGTTTGTTTGTCACTCTTATCACATTGGGCCGACTACGCCACATTCGAGGCATGAAGGAAATAGAAGACCGCATGGTATGATCTTTCAAAAACTCTTTCCTCGTTTTTATATGTGTTAATGACAATGTGGCTATATTTTGATTGATGCAGTATGAACCAATGTGTTGCTAAGAGTTTGCATTTAGTTTACATGGCATAGTAGTTGATAGAAGCATTTGCTTTAGAGTTGTATATATGTTAGTTGCATATTAGGAAAATTTTGTGAAAATACCTAATTGGGAAGCTTGACAAATGTATATAAGGCCCTTGTAGATAATTTTTCTCCTTGAGACTTTGTTTGTTAGAATATTCTCAAGACACCCTAGGATTTGTCATACTAGTATTCTTTGTCCCATTGACTAAGGCCTAGTCAAGAGTACCTTGTGGTGTGATAACTCCTTGGCTACCGTTTTTTCCAAGGTGACCCTCAATGCCATGCAACCGTTCTTTCATTTTTACCATCTATCATTTTGTTAACCAAACGGGAACGGGCACAACATCATCAAATTGAGTTCAAGTTCCAAAATCAAAGTCAATTGTTTACAAATTGCATCAAATGAAATGAGGAGAAAAAATAGACTCCTATGCTTTAATAGAAATACCCTTGCTACAAATGGGGCTACTTTGAAAAATGTTCAAAAATGCAAAATTGAAATTGCCAAGTATCAAAATGCCAAACATAAAAAATGCCAAGAAATATTCTTGAACGTCAAATGTTACAAAAATGAGGTAAAAATAAACCCAAAATCAAACTACCATCATGAAACTCATACACTTTGAATCCCTTTTATCCATTGATGACTATATCTTTGTTGCATGGTGGAGAGGGGACGACCCTTCTTCTTGTCTAGGCAAGAGGGGGAATTCCGCGATCCTACTGTGTTTTCTAACACCATAGAGATTTTGCTCTTGACAAAAGCATTTAGCAATTGTGGACGAAAGTAGCCTAGTTTAACACAACTTGGAGGTGACTTGTTTGTATCCTCTTGGACTTAGTAACTAGGAGAACTAATATCTATGGCAGAGTGTGTACCCTTAAATTTCTTCCCTCTTAGATGATTTCCGCCACTTAGATGAGGAAAGTGGCTATTCTTTTGTAGATGCATCCATTATTTGTTTTGTGTGCTTAATGCTTGGATGTGTCGCCATTTTGGCAAGCCCCACCTTGCCATGTAAGAAGGCATCTTACCTCATAGATGTCTTGTTGTGAGTTGAAAGGGCGGAGTGAGACCCGCTAATTGTCTCACATCGATTATTCTATTATTAGGATAGTTTAAATAAAGGTCTAGTTTTAGTCACCTCTTTACTCGGGACGAGCAAAGGTTCGGTTTGGGGATATTTGATGTGACTCCTATTAACGCACATTTAGTCCCCTAACTAGCCTAGTTCCTATGCTTTTTTGTATGTATTAGGGTCGTTTATTGTCTTTAGCTTCCTTCTATTCATATTCTATGAGGTTTGGTGTCCTTTGTAGGAGAAGAGCACTAACTTAGCTAGATGGAGTGAAGCGAAGCTAAATTGATAACTGATGTGGGTGATGTCGTCGGGTCACATCCAATCAAACACATTTATATTCTCAACAAACAACTAGTTAGTGGTAAGTCGAGGTCGATCCATGAGACGGTGTGCTTTGGGTTCTAAGTCTATCTATCTCAATTTATGCTAGTGTCACAATTTGTTTGGGTTTGTAGTTGTGTCTAGACTAATGCAAACAATAAGGTAAAACAAGCAAGAAAAGGAAGGATGTAAACAATTGATTAAAAGTGCTAGGATGTCATGGGTTCATAGGGGATTCATGGGAGTTGATCATAAAAACATGTTAACAAAGTTGCAAGCAATTTATGTTGTAAAGGAACCGAGTTGGTTTATGTCTTACGATTCATAGGAAGAGTTGGGTCCCGGAGCCGAAACGATTAGATTGTACAACACCTACAAGTCGACTTACTTTCCCCCTATTCAACTTCTATGCATGGTCTAACAAGACTCGAGTTGGTTTATATCTTACAAGTCAAGTTGAGTAGATAAGAGATGGCTGTAAATGCAAGGATTCATAGGCTTAGCATTTAATCAAACATAACATGTGCATAGGTTGACAATAGACCAAACAAGCAATTTAAATATGGAAACATATTAGATTAAGCATGAATCATTCCCCATGTTTGTTTCCCTTGATTATCCACTAATCCTAGCTAAAGCAACTACTCACTTATTATCATGGTAAACATGTCATTAATGGTGTCAATCATCACAACAAGTGTAAACATGATAAGAGAATGAGGAAATAAACAATAAAGAGTAAAGGGTAAAAGAATTATACCAAACTTGAGATGATTCCAAATAAGAAAGCAAAGAATAAAAGAAGAGAACTTGATTGATTGATGAAGAGTTGTCAATTCTCCAATAATAACCCAATAATCTTCAATTACCCAATAATAAACTTGAATAATAAACTTGAACAATAATTAAGGAAAGATTAATGTGTAATTTGTGGAAAGATTAAAGAGTAATCTATTCTAATCTACTCCTAATCTAATCTAAGAGGATTTGTTTCTAGCTAAGAGAGCTTGGTTTTGATTATTACAAATTGGGTATTTATAGTATGGATTCATTAGGTTAAGCAAGGGTAAAATAGTAATTAACAATGCTAATTGTTGAGTAGGGAAATGCTCCTCTCAAAGAAAGATGCTAGTCTCCTTTTGGCTAGTCTTTCAAAAATATGCGCATCTTTTATGGAGAAAGAAGAAAACGAAAGTTGCTGTAAGGGAATCCGAGCGGCCAAAGGGTCGGGACACTCGGATTGTTGGAGCAGAGGACGAGCGGATTTAAGCACGGGATGCTCGGATAAAAATAAGGGAAGACGAGCGGATTTGGAGGGTGGACGAGCGGATTTGGAGGGTAGATGAGCGGATTCCTGTAGCATACGAGCGGATTGGGTCTCGGGACGAGCGGATTGGCGGATAGCTTCTTTGTTTGACCTCGGATTGTAAAACGGACGTCTTTTTCTCATCCGGACTCCTATTGGAGTGATTCAAAAGCCTAAATCACTTGTTTTTTCGACGCTGTTCCATCTATCATATTTTCAGAAACAAAGGAGAAACTCTTGGTTTGCGTTTCGAGCAATTTCTTCTTGTAATGCCTTCCTTCTCGTCATTCTTACTTTTAACCCTATGATTCTTCTATATACTCTTTATTCCTACATCCTTGGTCATCATTCTTGCCTCTTCTTCATACTAGTCCATCTAATATTATCAAAAAGCTTCTAAATATGCATAAGAGACGGGAATTTCCGCCTAATTGTCTTCTTTCCTACAAAACATACGAAATGCACTAGGAAAGCAAAATAGAAAGCATTTGACGGATAAAATGGCTATGGAATGTTATAAAAGTATGCAAAATGGGTTCAACTAAGGGACTAAATGTGCTCAAATAATGTTCACATCAAATATCCCCAAACCGAACCTTTACTCGTCCCAAGTAAAGAGGTGACAAAAACTAGACCTTTATTTAAACTATCCTAATAACATAGCCGATGTGAGACAATTAGCGGGTATCACTCCGCCCCTTTAACTCACAACAAGACAACCATGAGGTAGGATGCCTTCTTGCAAGGCAAGGTGGGTCTTCCCAAAATGGCGACACATCCAATCATTAAAGCACACAAAATCAAGTAATGGATGCATCTACAAAAGAATAGCCACTTTCCTCATCTAAGTGGCGGAAATTATCTACAAGGGAAGCAATTCAAGGGTACACACTTTTTCATAGATGCAATTTCTTCAAACTACTAAGCCTAGAAGGATACCAATAAACCACCTCCAATTTGGGTCAAGTTAGGGTACCTTTTCCTCAATCGTTAAATGCTTTTGTCAAGAGTGGACTCTCTATGGTGTTAGAAATACTGGAGGATCGCGAAATTCCCCTTCTTGCCTAGACAAGAAGAAGGGTCGTCCCCTCTCTACCATGCACAAAAATGGATACGATGGATAAAGGGATCGATAGTATTTGAGTTTCATTTGGGAGTTTGCTTTTGTTGTTGATTTTCCCCCCAATTTCTTGTGGTATTTGAAATTTGAGAACACTTTCTTTTGCCATTTGTTTTGATTCTTGGCATTTCAATACTTGACAATTTTCAACTTTTGCATTTTTCTTTTGAACATTTTCAAAGTCACCCCAATTAGTAACGAGGGTGCCTTATATTTGAAGCATATGAGTTTTCATTTTTGTTACTTCTCTTTTCTTTTGATGCATTTTGCAAACTTTTTCTTTTCTTTTCATTTCTTAAACTCAAATTTTTGAACAATTTCCTTTTTCTGCCCATTCCCTTTGATGACAAAATATAGTAGAACATGGATGAATGATGGTTGCATTGTTAGTTATTTAGACCATGTTAATACTCATATCATGATATTAAAATTACAAATTAATTTAAAGTGGTCTAAATCTACATGCATGCAAAAGAATGTATAAAAGAGATGGTATAAAACCATCTCAAGACAAAAATTCCTTACATTGTTATAAGGCAAAATGGGCACAACTCAAGGACTCCTTCCTTGATGTTGTTCTTGTGCTAATGCAATAAGGATGATCCTCCAACACCTTAATTACCAAAGTTGGTAATCTCCTAAGGTGGCACCCAAGATTAACCCAAAATACTACTAAAAATACTAACTAGGTAAATGTAGTAGTAACCTTGTTTTTGTATATTTGATGTAATAGATAATATTATTACTTTGATAATATTATTATTTGATAAATATATGTGTTTTTTTGGATGTTTTAAGATGGAAAAATAAGAAAGAAAATTGGTCCCTTACAAGAAATGCCAACCGGTTTTTATAAGCTAAAGATGGACCAATTTTTTTCTCAATTTTTCAACTACTCAAAATGAGGTGAATAGTAGGGTATATATAGCAAAATATGGGGAACAAATCTTAGTGGAAAATCCACTTAAATGGACACATGTATGCCATCAAAAAACCGGAACAATTGGACTGTATTTGGTCCATTTCGGTTTTCGACATTTGCCCCACAAATGCGTATAAGTCTTATATTTAATTATCTTACATAATTAAATATTAATTTAATTATTTAACACTTAAATAATATAAATTAACTACCAATAACTACTTAACCATTAAGTAATCATAAGACCATTTTATCAACATACAATGTGTCAAGATTAACCCATTTAGCTAATTTTACAACCTCTTGTAAAATTTAATAGCTAATTGATTCTACCTCAAAACATATACACATATCGTATAAAATTAATAATTAACAATTAATTAATAAATTCTAATCATTTATTATTTAACTATCTCATAATTAAATAATAAATCTCTTTGTCCCGAGTTCGTAACCCGTCATCAAATAATACATTTATGTGACTAACTAAGAGTCAAATAATACAAGGAATTAATTATCTCGTATATCATACAAATAATTAATTTATTCTATTTGGGCGTCATCCTATAGGTGTGACCTAAAGGATTCAGCTGATCACCGCCGTCACACGACAGTAATGTCAAACTCTAGTCAGCCAATCATTACCGATTACCGATGACCAGCTGACAAATAAATAAATAAATCCCTGATATTCCTTTTACGAGATTTATTATGTAAACGCACTTATTGTGGAGGACACTACTCCAACAATCTCCCACTTGTTCGACACAAGTGTGCGTTACCAATTCTCTTGTCCAATAATATCTCTCACTCAATGCAAGATGTCTTTCAGGTCGTTCTTGCACGTGATCATATCATAAAGTGGTTTCCTCGATCAGGAGAATGACTGTCTGACCGGATAATCTACTATAGATCGCATGCGAGAGTGGCCACGCATTCACAGTCATCTCTCCTCGAGTGGCCTTGAGATAAAATATGACTTAAAAGGACAATCCTGTTGACCTATTTTCTTCATTCGATACAGATCACAATGACCCAGTAAATGCTCATCGGCCTCCTTTTACGGTGCGACCTAGAACAAAAACCAAAGCCACCGGAAAACCATACCAACTCAGACAAATAGTCACCAGTCTAAAGAATTGACTCGAAGGAATAAATAGAAATCCTCGCCACGACCTAGCAACAAAACGACTCAATAAACGGTCACTGTCCGACAAATTGTCTCACAATATGCCTATGTAATCGACCAGTCATCACTATGACCATATGACAGTCGAACCTGTCATCTATCGCCTCACAATCTAGTCACTCCGAGACGTCACCTCATTAAGTAACTAGGGACAAAATACAATGTAAATCCAGTTCACTTAATAGGGTTGGACATTGTCTTTACAACCTATTTGGAGAAAACAAAGTATATAAATTCAGACATAGAACTGAATATAACGATAAATGCAACTTATCATATATGAAATAATAAATACAATATTTTGATTATTACATATCATATAATTTACAACAGTTCTGGCATTCGTCTCAACCCCATTGAAACTACATGACTATCATGTTTAGCTTGAGACAAAGGTTTGGTTAAAGGATCAGCGATGTTGTCAGCTGTCCCAACCTTACAAACTGTAATTTCTTTCCTTTCGATTAAATCTCTAATTACATGAAATTTCCTAAGTACATGTCTAGACTTGTTACTAGACTTGAGCTCTTTTGCTTGAAAAATAGCCCCACTGTTATCACAATACAAAGCGATAGGATCCTCGGCGGTCGGAACTACTTTCAGTCCCTCTAAAAATAACCCTAATCCAAACAGCTTCCTTTGCAGCTTCAGAGGCTGCAATGTACTCAGCTTCCGTTGTAGAATCAGCAGTCACATACTCTTTGAAACTAGCCTGGGATTTCAAATCATCCCTATCGGTTTGGAAACTGGCATCCGTATAACCTCTTATACGTAATTCAGATTCTCCTCCAAACACTAAGAATGAATCTTTAGTCCTTCTCAAGTACTTCAGAATATTCTTGACGGCTATCCAGTGACTCTCACCTGGAGTTTTCTGAAAACGACTCGTCATACTCAAAGCATACGAGACGTCAGGACGAGAACACATCATAGCATACATGATCGATCCAACAGCGGAAGCATAGGGAATCGATTTCATGCGTTCAATATCCTTAGGCTCAGTAGGACACTGTGACTTACTCAAAGTGATCCCACTGCCCATAGGTAGAAAACCTCTCTTGGAGTTTTTCATATTGAATCGGTCAAGAATATTATCGATATATGCTTCTTGACTCAATGCTAATATCCTTTTGGATCTATCCCTATAGATCCGGATACCCAAGATGCGGTGAGCTTCTCCCAAATCTTTCATTTGGAAGTGATTTCCCAACCACTTCTTAACAGAAGCAAGCATATCAACATCATTCCCAATGAGTAATATGTCGTCCACATAAAGAAGTAAGAAAAAAACTTTACTCCCACTAAACTTCATGTATAAACATGGTTCCTCAACACTTCGAGAAAAACCATTCTGTTTAATAACATGATCAAAACGATGATTCCAACTCCTTGACGCTTGCTTAAGACCATAAATGGATCTCTTAAGTTTGCATACTTTGTTAGGATTTTTAGGATCCACAAAACCCTAAGGTTGTGTCATGAACACTTCCTCTTCCAGAAACCCGTTCATGAAAGTGGTTTTGACATCCATTTGCCAAATCTCATAATCATGAAATGCAGCAATCGCTAACATTATCCGAACAGATATAAGCATAGCAACTGGTGCAAAAGTTTCATCATAGTGTAAACCATGAACCTGAGTGAAACCTTTTGCAACCAATCTAGCTTTGTAGACATCTTTATGTCCATCCATGCCGATTTTAATCTTGAATATCCACTTACACTGAAGAGGTCGAACATTTTTAGGTAAGTCAACCAGGTCCCATACCTGATTATCGTACATGGAATCCATATCGAATTGCATGGCCTCGAGCCATAGCTTAGAGTCAGAACTCATAATAGCTGCTTTATAGGTCTTGGGTTCATCACTTTCGAAAAGTAAAACCTCATAGTCACCATCTTCCTCGATAATACCAAGGTATCTATCAGGCTGGTGACTAACCCTTTCTGACCTCCTAGGTTCAGAGGGAACACTAACTGATTCAGACGTAGAAGGAACATCTTCTTGTATTGTCATATCAGTTTGTGGCTCTTGAACTTCGTCAAGTTCAAATTTTCTCCCACTCTGTCTTCTAGAAATAAACTGTTTTTTCTAGAAAGACAGCTCCATGAGCCACAAACACTTTGTTCTCGTTACTATTGTAGAAGTAATATGCACAAGTTTCCTTATGGTAGCCTACAAAAATACACTTTTCAGAACGAGGTGCAAGCTTATCGTCAGACTTGCTCTTAACATAAGCATCACAACCCCATACTTTCATGTATCGCAGATTCGGGACTTTCCCTTTCCATATCTCATATGGAGTTTTGTCAGTTGCTTTAGTGGGACTTTTATTAAGTGATTGTACAGCAGATAAAATGGCAAAACCCCAGAATGACTTAGGTAACTCTGTTTGACTCATCATCGATCGAACCATATCTAATAAAGTTCGATTCCTCCTTTCAGCCACACCATTTAATTGTGGTGTGCCAGGAGGAGTTAACTGTGATACAATACCGCAGTTTATAAGGTGATCTTTAAAGTCATTGCTTAAATATTCCCCACCACGATCTGATCGTAATGCTTAATCTTCTTATTTAATTGGCTTTCTACTTCATTCTGAAACTCTTTGAACTTATCAAAAGCTTCACTTTTATACCTCATTAAGTAGATATACCCATATCTACTCATGTCATCGGTAAAAGTAATGAAATAGTCATAATTACCTCTAGCGGTGACTGTCATTGGGCCACAAACATCAGTATGTATTAAACCCAATAACTCACTAGCTCGAGATCCTTTTCATAGAAAAGGTGAACGAGTCATCTTGCCAAGAATACAAGATTCGCATGTACCAAATGATTCGAAATCAAAAGGTTTAATTACACCAGTCGACACTAGTCTTTTAATGCGCTTCTCGTTGATGTGTCCTAATCGACAATGCCATAAATAAGATAGATCAGGATCACCTGTTTTGAGTCTTTTATTATCTAAATGATAAACATCGTTGCAAGTATCTAGAATATAAATACCATTGATTGAAATAGCTTGACTATATACAATCCCATTAAGGGAAAAAGTACAACACTTGTCTTTAATTACAAAGGAAAACCCTTCTGTGTCTAACACAGATACGGATATTATATTTCTAGATAGCGTTGGTACAAAATAACAATTATTAAGATGTAACTCCAACCCCGAAGCTAAACTAAGTACATAAGTTCCTACAGAGACGACAACTACTTTAGACCCGTTTCCCATTCGGAGATCGACATCACCCTTGTTTAGCTTTCTTATGCTTTTTAGGCCCTGCAAATGATTACACAAGTGAGAACCACAACCAGTATCTAATACCCAAGTTGTATTTGAAGCATAATTTATGTCTATCATAAAAGATTCAGGTTGAGAAATTACATGTCGGCTTCACAATGCCACTTTTATATCATCCGGTACTTTGTACAATTTCGTCTCCAATGTCCCTTGTTATTACAATAATTACAAGTATCTTTAAGAGGATTACCCTTTATAGGTTTTTGCTTGGTAGAGCAATTCGCAATTGTTTTACCTTTGCCCTCCACCTGAACGGGTTTCTTACCTGCATTCCTCTTAAACTGCTTCTTCCCCTTCACGTTAATCGCAAGCACATCTTTCCTCGTACTCCCACTCAATCCCATGTCCTTCTCTGCTTGCACAAGCAGAGAATGGAGCTCATGTAAACTCTTTCTCATGTTTGTCATATTGTAATTTACCCTAAATTGGGTAAATCCCTTGACGTGCGAGAGAGAGTGGAGCACTCGGTCCACCACAAGTTCGTCGGGGATCTTGCATCCCAACCTCTCTAAAGTTTCCATGTACTCAATCATTTTAAGTACGTGTGAACTTACAGGTTGACCATCTTTGAGGTTAGCCTCAAAGAAACGAACAGCGGTGTCATTCTGAATTATTCTCGGGGCTTGAGAAAACATAGTGGAAAGCCTCGAGAATACTTCATGTGCATCACGAAACTTGACACATTGCCTTTGTAAAGCAGGATCCATTGAAAAAATCAACACATTTTTTATTGCAGCGGATTCTTTTTGTTAATTTGAAAAAGCCTCCCTTACATCGACAGTGGCCCTAGTACTAGGCGAAGGGGGAGAGGGATCGACAAGGTAGCGTAATTTGCCATCACCTGCGACAGCTAATCGAAGTTATTCCTCCCAACCTTTAAAATTACTACCGTCGGCTTTTAATACATATTTGTCCATAAAAGAACGTAGCCATGAATCTCTAGCTATGGTGGCGGTTTCACTAGTAGAAGTCATCGTGATTACTACAAAGGAAATAAAGGAAAGATTAACATTTATCGTCTAGAAATATTTAACTTCTGAAACTATTTAACAAGTTCCCATTTATATAATGATCTCCCACTGAATTATATAAATGATTCCAAGATCCAATTTTATATAAACACGGGCACGGTGGACCGATTTAACCTATATTTATATAAATTTGGTGAGTCAACAACTTTGACTGATTCTACTACTAGAACTCTTGGTTGACGGATTTTCTTAAAATCTATCTTTTAGCCCCAGAATAAATATGGGCACGGTGGACCGATTCGACCCATATTTATCCCGTTGAGTCCAACCAATTTTCACGTGTAATAACTTTTATTACCCTACTTACCCAACGTAAAAAGAGTGTACCTCGGTGATCCGAACCTACCTCTAATGAAGAAGGGATTCATAGGTGCTATTATTTGGTAAGGCTTAATCTCAATTTTAAACAAATGTGAGAGATCTTATCAATTTAATTGTCTATCACTTTTAAGTGAACAAAATTAGTGAATGCTAGACGATTAAATTGATAACAAAAAATAAAAAATAAAACATGTAGTGACGATTTGGCATGAATGCATAAAAGAATTAAAACAAACAAGTCCTAATATGGCCACCTAGTTAATCTAATTAACTAAAATTATTACACTTCGGAAACCAACTCCTTGGTCCCTTGAGTCTTCATAAACTGGCCTCTTTCTTTAGGATTTCGGAACGCCTTTCTGAAAACACCGTCTTCATGAAAACTCCGTCTTTAGATGCTTCATCTAATTACTAATAATTAAATTACATAACAATACCCTATTATACAATTTTTAATAAAATTAAAATAAAACTATTAATTAATTACAAATTAGGCGATGCGAAATCGCAATTAATTACAAAACAAGTCGATATTCCCTTACATTTCGGGAAATACCAACTTCTACCTATGGCCATATTAGGAAAAGTTACATAATTATAATTCTAAAAACCATTCATCTAAATGAATAATAAAATGCATTATGGAAAATGACATGCCAAATCGTCTAACTTACCAACAACGATCATTTGAGCTTGCTTTGACGGAATTTTTTACCAATAAAAAATTCATAATCAATTCTTAAAACACTTTTAAGACTTATTCATCATACTAATCTGGTCTAATATCAAAATAATTATTCTCAACAATTATCTTGAATTTATATGGGAATTAAAACACAATTGTGACAAAAATGATATAATAATTCACAATTATCATACAAAAATTCCATTTAATTTAAAAATTTATGGAAAAATAAATTTCAAAGCCATGAACATTCTGGTCTTACACCAAAAATGCCATGCAAGTGAAAATTTTTGTTTTTAAAATTTATTTAAAAAAATTTCACAATTTAATCGGTAAAGCGATAATTTTTACGATTTAATTCAAAATCAAACCATAAAAATTGAAATGACTTAAAATAAAAATTTGTACATTTTGGAACAATTACCAGGAGCTAAAAATTCAGAAATTTCGAGACCCATAATTAAATCAATATTTATTTACAAAATAACCATTATTTACCCATTTTTATCAAATAAAAATCAATAAACTACCTAAATTAATCACATTAACCTAAAGTATCTACTTATCTCATAAATAGAACTTGCATGTGGTTATTTATAAATAAATATGCATAAAATTAACATGCAACTCAATTTAATTAACTCTTAATTAATTTTAATGCATTTTTACTCAATTTTATGCCATTTTAAGTTATAAAAAGTGGATAAATTTAACAAAAATCAAATTTTCGTCCCATATCATCCTAAGACCAGATTATTTACATGCAAGACCATATTATGTGATAAAACTAATTTTAGTAACATAATATCAATTTTATAAATTTATCTCATAAATTACTAAAATCGTCTTAAGACAACATGCATGTATTTAACAATGCTCTGATACCACTTGTTAGTTATTTAGACCATGTTAATACTCATCTCATGATATTAAAATTACAAATTAATTTAAAGTGGTCTAAATCTACATGCATGCAAAAGAATGTATAAAAGAGATGGTATAAAACCATCTTAAGACAAAAATTCCTTACATTGTTATAAGGCAAAATGGACACAACTCAAGGACTCCTTCCTTAATGTTGTTCTTGTGCTAATGCAATAAGGATGATCCTCCAACACCTTAATTACCAAAGTTGGTAATCTCCTAAGGTGGCACCCAAGATTAACCCAAAATACTACTAAAAATACTAACTAGGTAAATGTAGTAGTAACCTTGTTTTTGTATATTTGATGTAATATATAATATTATTACTTTGATAATATTATTATTTGATAAATATATGTGTTTTTTTGGATGTTTTAAGATGGAAAAATAAGAAAGAAAATTGGTCCCTTACAAGAAATGCCAACCGGTTTTTATAAGCTAAAGATGGACCAATTTTTTTCTTAATTTTTCAACTACTCAAAATGAGGTGAATTGTAGGGTATATATATCAAAATATGGGGAACAACTCTTAGTGGAAAATCCACTTAAATGGACACATGTATGCCCTCAAAAAACCGGAACAATTGGACTGTATTTGGTCCATTTCGGTTTTCGACATTTGCCCCACAAATGCTTATAAGTCTTATATTTAATTTTCTTACATAATTAAATATTAATTTAATTATTTAACACTTAAATAATATAAATTAACTACCAATAACTACTTAACCATTAAGTAATCATAAGACCATTTTATCAACATACAATGTGTCAATATTAACCCATTTAGCTAATTTTACAACCTCTTGTAAAATTTAATAGCTAATTGATTCTACCTCAAAAAATATACACATATCGTATAAAATTAATTAATTAACAATTAATTAATAAATTCTAATCATTTATTTTTTAAATATCTCATAATTAAATAATAAATCTCTTTGTCCCGAGTACGTAACCCGTCATCAAATAATACATTTATGTGACTAACTAAGAGTCAAATAATACAAGGAATTAATTATCTCGTATCTCATACAAACAATTAATTTAATCTATTTGGGCGTCATCCTATAGGTGTGACCTAAAGAGATCAGCTGATCACCGCCGTCACACGACAGTAATGTCAAACTCTAGTCAGCCAATCATTACCGATTAACGATGACCAGCTGATAAATAAATAAATAAATCCCTGATATTCCTTTTACGAGATTTATTATGTAAACGCACTTATTGTGGAGGACACTAGTCCAACATGCATGGTTTCAAGGGTCACCTTGGAATAAACGGTAGCCAAGAAGTTATCACACCACAAGGTACTCTTGACTAGGCCTTAATCCATGGGTCAAAGGATACTAGCATGACACATCCTAGGGTATTTTACAAGTATTCTAACAAGCAAAGTCTTAAGAATAAAAAACATCTACTAGGGCCTATATACACTTGTCAAGCTTCCCAAATAGACGGTTTCACAAAATTTTTCTAACATGCAACTATATGCCATGATGCAACTAACATATATATATATATCCTAATGCATATGATTCTACCAACTAATATGCCAAATAACCTAAATGCAATCCTAAATCACATTGTTTATACCGCATCAATCAAAAATAAAGCCACATAGTCATTAACATATTGTGTTTGTTCATCCTATCTCACATTGATTGACTACGCCACATCCGAGACATGAGGATATTAAGGCTAAGAGTATTTGGCTCTTCATCATCAAATACCACACTTTCATATTCACAAGAGCTTAAGGAGATTGGCTCTTTCCACTTCACATCTTCTTCATCAAAGGTCATTGCTTCAAATTCACATTCATGTTCAATGCTCAAGGATTGGTGGGGAGTGTTTGTTTGGGTTGCTTTCATTTGAGCAATTCGAATTGCCAACTCCTCACCATGGGTAACAATGCTTTGGAGAACATTGTTCCTATTTTGGTTCTCCTCTAGAATTTGTGTGAAGAAATTTTGTTGGTCTCCCATCATTTGGAGAACCATATCTTGAATGTCAAAGTTGGGCTCATCTTTTTGTTGTGGGTGGGTGTGAAAGTGCTCATATTGTGGCATTTGGAATTGGTTGCAAAGTGAGTATTGGGTGGGTGGTTGTTGAGGATAATGGATGTGGTGATTTTGGTGGGAAAAATTGGGTAGTGGTTAGGATTTTCATTGCACAAATAGTAAGGTAGGTTTGTGTTGACTTGCTTTTCAAACTCCCCATACCCATAGTCATACTCAAAAGATCAACCACAAACTCCATGTGTCAAGTCTTGAGCCATCATAGCTAAGACAAGGAAACAACTACAAGCATGGAAACTACACAAAAACGGTAAGAACAATCCTTGAGGAACAAGTTACTCAAGGTGAAATCAAAATCAAAATAGACAAACAAGTAAGAACTTAATCACATAGCACCATCCCCGGCGACGGTGCCATTTTGATGTGGGTGATGTCGTCGGGTCACATCCAATCAAACACATTTATATTCTCAACAAACAACTAGTTAGTGGTAAGTCGAGGTCGATCCATGAGACGGTGTGCTTTGAGTTCTAAGTCTATTTATCTCAATTTATGCTAGTGTCACAATTTGTTTGGGTTTGTAGTTATGTCTAGACTAATGCAAACAATAAGGTAAAACAAGAAATAAAAGGAAGGATGTAAACAATTGATTAAAAGTACTAGGATGTCATGGGTTCATAGGGGATTCATGGGAGTTGATCATACAAAAATGTTAACAAAGTTGTAAGCAATTTATGTTGTAAAGGAACTGAGTTGGTTTATGTCTTACGATTCATAGGAAGAGTTGGGTACCGGAGCCGAATCGATTAGATTGTACAACACCTACAAGTCGACTTACTTCCCCCCTATTCAACTTCTATGCATGGTCTAACAAGACTCGAGTTGGTTTATATCTTACAAGTCAAGTTGAGTAGATAAGAGATGGTTGTAAATGCAAGGATTCATAGGCTTAGCATTTTATCAAACATAACATGTGCATAGGTTGACAATACAACAAACAAGCAATTTAAATATGGAAACATATTAGATTAAGCATGAATCATTCCCCATGTTTGTTTTCCTTGATTACCCACTAATCCTAGCAAAAGAAACTACTCACTTATTATCATGGTAAACATGTCATTAATGGTGTCAATCATCACAACAAGTATAAACATGATAAGAGAATGAGGAAATAAACAATAAAGAGTAAAGGGTAAAAGAATTATGCCAAACTTGAGATGATTCCAAATAATAAAGCAAAGAATAAAAGAAGAGAACTTGATTGATTGATGAAGAGTTGTCAATTCTCCAATAATAACCCAATAATCTTCAATTACCCAATAATAAACTTGAATAATAAACTTGAAAAATAATTAAGGAAATATTAATGTGTAATTTGTGGAAAGATTAAAGAGTAATCTATTCTAATCTACTCCTAATCTAATCTAAGAGGATTTGTTTCTAGCTAAGAGAGCTTGCTTTTGATTATTACAAATGGGGTATTTATAGTAGGGATTCATTAGGTTAAGCAAGGGTAAAATAGTAATTAACAATGCTAATTGTTGAGTAGGGAAATGCTCCTCTCAAAGAACGATGCTAGTCTCCTTTTTGCTAGTCTTTCAAAAATATGCGCATCTTTCATGGAGAAAGAAGAAAACGAAAGTTGCTGTAAGGGAATCCGAGCGGCCAAGGGGTCGGGACGCTCGGATTGTTGGAGCAGAGGACGAGCGGATTCAAGCACGGGACGCTCGAATAAAAATAAGGGAAGACGAGCGGATTTGGAGGGTGGACGAGCGGATTCCTGTAGCAGACGAGCGGATTGGGTCTCGGGACGAGCGGATTGGCGGACAGCTTCTTTGTTTGACCTCGGATTGTAAAACGAACGTCATTTTCTCATCCGGACTCCTATTGGAGTGATTCAAAAGCCTAGATCACTTGTTTTTTTGACGCCGTTCCATCTAGTATATTTTCAGAGCCAAAAGAGCAACTCTTGGTTTGGGTTTCGAGCAATTTCTTCTTGTAATGCCTTCCCTCTCGTCATTCTTACTTTTAACCCTATGATCCTTCTATATACTCTTTATTCCTACATCCTTGGTCATCATTCTTGCCTCCTATTCATACTAGTCCATCTAATATCGTCAAAAAGCTTCTAAATATGCATGAGAGACGGGAATTTCCGCCTAATTGTCTTCTTTCCTACAAAACATACGAAATGCACTAGGAAAGCAAAATAGAAAGCATTTGAAGGATAAAATGGCTATGAAATGTTATAATAGTATGCAAAATGGGTTCAATTAAGGGACTAAATGTGCACAATAATGTTCACTTCAATAACATATAATGACCAAGCACCAAAGAGGAGACTAACACTAAAGGCCTAAGTCAATAAAACAAGGAAATGGGCTATGACAAAGGACCCCAAAGTCTCCTCAATAATCCCCACGAATCACGAGGCAGCCAGGCAAGAAGAAGAATAAAAGCCCTTGAGGACGGGAGACCCAAAGTCGGTCCAGGCGACCCAAAGTCGGTCCGGGCGTCCCCAAACTCTGGACGGGCATCCCCTATGCTAGGTCGGGCGTCTCCCCATAAAGCATGATTATCTTCGAGCAAGAAGTCGAGCGTCCCTTCCCAGGACTTGCAAGGCTTTGGACGTAAATTAAAGGGGTCTAATCGTCATTTAAACCCTTAGTTAACCTAATCCTTGTATCACTATATATACTCTCTTTCTAATAAATTGAGGAAGCCCTCTTAGTGTAGACAAAGTTCTCTTAGATTAGATTAAGCCCTCTTAGGAGTACATTAGAGTAGAATTAGCCTTTAATCTTTCAATAATTGCACATTTCTCAAACAATCTTAGATCTAGCTTTGTACTTGAAGAATTCTTGGGTTTGTATTGGGGAATTGACAACTCTCCACCATTAATCAAAGGCTTCTTCTATTGTTCTTCCATTTCCTTTGTTCATCTCAAGTTATTTACATTTGGATCTCTTGGGTATGTATTTGAAAACTAAGTGACAAGTCTCCACTTTTATTCAAGGATTCTCCTTTATTTATGTTCATCTTTACTTTTCAAATTGGTAACTTTCTTAATCTCTCTTTATTTACTCCTTAATCCTTTGCTTATTATCTTGCTTAATCATCATGTTCACTTGTGTTGTGATGTTTGACACCATTGCTAGCATAATAATCATGATGTGTAGTGAGTAGTCCTCTTGCTAGGGTTAGTGGTGGGATTAGGGGAGTAATTATGGGATATATCTATGCTTAATGAGTTCATATGAATGTCTGCTTATTGTACTTTCAACTTATGCACATGTTATGTTTGATGAAATGCTTGATTGACAACCTATCATGATTCTCTTATCCTTTTAACAAGACTTGTAAGACATAAACTAACTCAAGGCTTGTTAGACCATGGCATATAGTTGAATAGGGAGAACCAAGTCTATGTAGGTTGTAAAGTTGTGACCAACTCGGCTCCGAGACCTAAGTCTCCCTAGGAATTATAAGACATAAACTAACTCGATTCCAACAATAATAATTGCTTGAATCTATGTGACTCATTTATGTTATCTTACCATGATTCCTCTATGATCCCATGACACCCTAGTGTATTTTACCATTTGTTTACATCTCTATTTACTTGCCTTGTTATCCATTTGTTTACATTTCCATTATAGTAGTGTAGTTTACAACTCAAACCAAATCGTGACACTTGCATAAATTGAGATAGATAGGCAAAGAACCCAAAGCACACCGTCCCGTGGATCGACCTCGACTTAACCACTTACTAGTTGTTTGTTGAGAATATAAATGTGTTTTTTTGAGTGAACAACGACTCGCTCACATCACAAAGACAACCAGTTCGACCCTACTGCCTTGATCTCTGATGCTAACCCAGAGAAAGTTATCCAAGGCTGGAAGAAGACTTTCAAGTGGATCGATCGTCAAGACCGCATTCTCAAGATCACAACTGAAGAAGGCCCCATGTTCAAGGAGGGGAGTGAAGACGGGACTGAGACTGAGTCTGAGTCTTATGATAAGTTTGA
Source organism: Silene latifolia (assembly GCF_048544455.1). Lineage (NCBI taxonomy): Eukaryota > Viridiplantae > Streptophyta > Magnoliopsida > Caryophyllales > Caryophyllaceae > Silene > Silene latifolia. Next base: position 28,815,870 of record NC_133538.1, read on the forward strand.
GTCATAATCTATCTTAGGCCTTAACACTTGCGACACCCCTGTCAAAGTGCCTTTTCCACTTTTTTATCACAAGCTTGTGGCTGTCTCAAAGACTGAGTTAACTAAAGTCACCCCTACTCCCACAGAAGGAAGCAAACTTGAGCTTGTCCCAGGGGCCACCTCCTCTACTGCGTCGCTTCTGACTCCCCATGAGATGTCTGTCATATCCGAGCTTTTCGCTTAGATCGAATTAATGAATGCTAAGTTTGTTTACGACTCGTCTCAATTTAACTGCAATGCAATTCAGAACGAATATGAGGAATTTGTGTTGAGTGACTACCCACCTCACCTAGCCAAAGAATTCGACAAACGTGAACATAGAACATCCATCATTGAGGAGACCGAACCCATCAACGTAGGGACCGATAATAGCACCACAAGAACTTAGGATAGGGACCGCCCTTGACCCCTCGAAAAGACAACAATTTATCAACCTCTTGCACAAATACAAGGACGTATTCACATGGTCCTACAATGACATGCCTGGGATCGACAGAGAGATTGCAAAGCACAGGATACCCATTAAGGCCGGAGCTAAACCCGTGAAGCAAAAGTTCCGCCGCATGCACCCTGAAAATCAAGGAAGAGGTAGACAAGGAATTCAAAGCCGGATTCATCAAAGTTTCCGAATATTCTGACTGGGTGGCTAACATAGTCCCCGTACCCAAGAAAGATAGGAGAATTCGGGTTTTCGTCGACTTCAAAGACCTAAACAAGGCAAGTCCAAAAGACGAATTCCCTCTGCCGCACGTTGACATATTGGTAGACAACACCGCCGAGCACGCCCTATTATCATTCATGGTTGGGTATGCTGGGTACAACCAAATCAAAATGGCTGATGAAGATATGCACAAAAGTGCATTCACTACACAGTGGGGCACATATTACTACACTGTCATGCCCTTAAGCCTAATCAACGCCAGAGCAACCTGTCAAATAACCCCCACCACTCTCCTACACGACATGAAGCACAAGGAAGTAGAGGTATACATTGATGACATGATCGTCAAATCAAAATAGCGAGACGACCACATCAGCGCCCTTCGAAAATTCTTCGCTCGTCTTAGAAAATACAACATGAGACTAAATCCTCAGAAATGTGCATTCGGGGTCACCTCCGTAAAAGTCTTGGGACACGTCGTCAGCAAAAGAGGCATCGAAATCGATCCCACCAAAATCAAAGCTCTCCAACAAATGCCTCGGCCTAAGAACAAGACGGAGATTCGGGGATTTCTCAGTCAAGTCCAACACATCAGCCGCTTTATAGCCAACCTCACTATGATTTGGAACCTATCTTCAAGAAGCTCCGCACCACCGATCACACCGATTGGGATGACAATTGCCAAAAAGCCTTCGACAGGATAAAGGAAATCCTATCCAAACCTCCTGTCCTTATGCCACCTCAGCACAGAATTCCCTTATCCCTATACCTGACCATCACCGACATGACCATGGGAGCAATGCTAGCACAAACAATCGACGGCGAAGAACGATTCATCTACTACATCAGCAAAAATTTCATCGAATAAGAAACCAAGTACACCCAACTGGAGAAGACATGTCTCGCCCTGGTTTGGTCAACAAAGAAGCTACGACATTATATGCTCAGCTACACGGTTCACATCTACTACAAGATGGATCCCGTCAAATACATCTTCAAAAAGCCCGTGCTAAACGAAAGGTTGTCCATGTGGACACTCATTCTATCCGAATTTGACCTCAAATCCGTACCCCTCAAGGTCATCAAGGGAAGGGAAGTCGCCGATTTCCTAGCAGAAAATCCCGTCAACGAGGATCCAACGACTGACACATAGTCACTCCCTGACGAAGACAACCTTTGTGCCGACATCAACGCATTGGACCTATACTTCGACGGTGCATCAAACCTGAGAGACTTCGGGGTAGGATTCCTTCTAATATCACAAGAAGGGGGACATGTTCCAATCTCAGTCAAACTAGACTTTGCCGTCACCAACAATGCCGCTGAATACGAAGTATGCATCATTAGCCTACAAGCAGCCATAACACTCGGCATCAAGAGGTTGAGAGTCCACGGCGATTCCTCACTCATCATCAATCAAGTGTCTGAATCATGGAAACTCTGAAGCGACAGCCTACCACCATACCAAGTAAAAATCAACCAGGAAACCGAATTCTTCAACCAAATCGACTACTTCCACTTGCCACGAGAAGAAAACCAGTTCGCCGATGCCTTAGAAAAACTTGCCGCACTCGTCAACATACCTGCCGACATGACATCCATGCCTTTGTGTGTAAGAAGAAGGAGCAAGCCAGCTCACAACTGCGCCATCGACAAGAGAACACCCCAGGGGATCCTTCTCCTTTGCATTGACCACAACAAAAGCAAGAAAGACATGGAAGAGGTCCACGACGGAGAATGTGGTCCTAACATAAGCGCAATGATGGTAGCCCAAAAAATCATGCGGTTCGGCTACTACTGCGCCACCATGGATGCTGATTGCAGAAACTACGTCAAACATTGCCACAATTGCCAAATTTTCACCAACATACAATACATACCACTATCCTTTTTATACACCATGACATCACCCTGGCTTTTCTCGACATTGGGCGTTGACATCATCAGTAAAGTCAATGCGATAGGCACCAAAGGACATTGCTTTATCCTCATCGCAATCGACTAATTCACCAAATGAGTAGAAGCACAATCCTATGAAGTCTTGACCGCCAAGCAAGTGGCCAAGTTCATCCAAAACAACTTCATCTATAGATATGGGGTACCCCATGAAATCATTAGCGATCAAGCCTCCCACTTCCGGGCCGAAACGCAAGCATTGTTTGACAAATACAAAATCAAACAACACCGTTCACCCCCTATCGTCCCCAAACCAACGGAGCGGTAGAGGCAGCAAACAAAACACTCGTCACCATCATCAAAAAGATGCAGGATAATTACCGCGATTGGCTGAGCAAACTCCCATTCTCACTCTGGGGTTACCGAATGTCCATTCGAACACCAACAGGAGAAACACCCTTCTACCTAGCATACGGTATGAAGGCAGTACAACCAGTGTAGTTGGAAGTCCCATCTCTACGCATCATACAAGAAAGTCAAATCCTTGAGACCGAATGGATCCGTCGAAGGTTCGAGCAACTCACCCTCCTAGATGAACGACGACTCAACGCCTTGCACAACGTCCAGCTATACCAACGACATATACAACGGCCCTTCAACAAAAAAGTCAAACCCAAAAACATCAAAGAAGGCGACTTGGTCCTCAAGTCGGTTCGAGCAACGTTACCCGACGATCCGAGGGGAAATTCAAACCCAATTGGACTGGGTCATACTTGGTCAAGAAAATCCTTTCGGGGGGGCGCAGTGAGATTGTGTGACCTAGACAGGAAAGACTTCACAAACCCAACCAACTTAGATAAACTCCAGAAATACTACCCTTGAACCTTAGCACCAGCAATCAACGACCTTTCCCTAGTTTCACAACTAGTGAGTGCAATCCCCTTTTCAAGTCAATTCCTCAAAAGTTCTGATTTGAAATTGCATTTTTAATCGAGTTTAATTTATGACACCTTGCCATGTTTCCAGTAGCCTTAATTCTGTCAAAGGCACCATCAATTTGCACAAGCAATCAAAACACTTGAACTACGAGCATGGTTTGATTTCACATCTTCAGGTGAATACGTAGGCAATCCTTTCTTACGTAAGAAGGATACAACAACAACACCCAAACAAATAATGCACACCCCAACTCAAACAAAACACTTGAACTACGAGCATGGTTTGATTTCACCTCTTCAGGTGAATACGTAGGCAATCCTTTCTTACACAGGAAGGATACAACCATCCCCACACACAAAGATAACAACCTATACGAACTTCGAACTGAAGGAAATGTAGATTCATATACATACTAACATACTCATATATGTCTAAAATAATTTGTCATGAAATTAAAACGGATTTTAGGCATGCAAACAATAATAAAATAGAGGAGAAATCATGTCCTTACAATGATGATTTTCGGCTATTAGGGCACAAAAGAGATCACCTTTCTCTTTTGATCTTGAGCTTTCCCTTATGGATGAACAAAATCTAAGTATAAGATCTCTCCCTAAGCTTTATACCCAAGGCTTTCTTCTTAATTAAATTAATATTACAAATACTAGTATAATATTAATCAAGTAGAAAATTGAACCAAAATATTTTTAACACTTTGAATATTTCGGTTTTTAGAGAGAAAGAGAGGAGGATTTTTATTCTCTCTAAAATTGTATTTTTGGATGATAGATGGAATGAATGAATAATACACTACACTTGGTATATTATTAGGTAAAAATTATAGAAAAACAATGATGGTTTTTCTTCCCCAAAACCGTGTAAGAGGAGAGCTTTAGGGGAGCCAATGCATGGAAAAATTGTTCTTCACAATGAACAATAGGCTTGCATGGTTAGTGACTAGTGCAATCATCATGCCTTCCACTAATTACAATCAACATATAATTAGCTCAACAACCCTCTAATTTTCGGCCCACTTAATAATATGGATTCCATATTATTTTTGTCAATTGTCAATATGTCACATGTCATATGTGATATAAATTTGTTATGTATTTTTAACATATTAAAAATCAACGTATTAATAAAAATACGTCACATACAAAAATCGACTTAGTAATTTTATAATTACTTGTGCCAAAATATTTTACCATTTATAAATTACAACTGATTGTATTTATAACAATTCATTCATTTTAATTGTTACATTAAACAATTATTTCATCCGAGTAATGATACAATTCAATTACTCAGACCGTATCTTATTTAATCACATTTCAATATGATACGTAAATTTTACTTCCAAAATCATCCGTCAATTTTCAAGTAATTTAATTAACTCGCAACATTATACGATTAATTAAATAATCAATTAAGAGTATTGCCCTTTAGGTATGACCTAGGGGGTCAACTGATCACCACCGTCACACGACAGTAATGTCAAACTCTAGTCACCAATCATTACCGATATATGTTGACCGGTTGACAAGAATAATATTACTTCCCAATTGTATTCATTTTAATGAGACTTAAACATGTGATCATCATGATCAACGGTCGTGATCGCATTATTGTCGGAGGACATATATTCCAACAATCTCCCACTTGTCCTCGACAAGTGTGCTCCACCAATTCTCTTGTCCTATTACTATCTCCCACTCAATGCAAGGTGTCTTTCAGGTCGTACTTGCAAGTGATCATATCAAGAGTGGTTTCCTCGATCTGGAGAATAACTGATTGACCGGATTTATCCACTCTGGATACCATCCGAGCGTGGCCACGCATTTCCAGTTCATTACTCCTCGAGTGGCCCTGAGATATTGTTATAACCCTGACTAGGGGTGGACAATTCCTATCGCACTCATTCCCTTCGACTAGCCACACCATCATAACCCAAAATATGCCCATTTGACCCCATTTACGAAGGTCGTAGTAACACAAATCAAAGTTAATCAAATCGTGCCATCTTAGGAGAATAGTCTTTAGTCAAAAGAATCGACTCATTTGAATACTATAGTAGCTCTCGCCACGACCAGGCTATATAAATTTGCAGAACTCTATAAGCGGTCATAAGGCCCGACAAAATGTTCCTAACATTCCGCCTATGTGATCGACTAGTCATCTCACATGACTCTATGGCACTTGAACTTGCCATCAATCGCATCACACTCTAGTCACTTCGAGACGTCACCTCATATAAGTAACTATGGGCAAAAACAATGTTAATCCATGTTCACTTTAACGGGGTTCAATTGTCTCTACAACCCGTTTGGATATAACAATGTACAAAGTGAGTTAATAATAACTCAAACGACAAATGTCGACATCACACTCGGGTAGTCAATATCATATTACAACCTTGTGATGTATATCATAAGTGTAAACACTCATTGACTGCAATAGAAGTTTAACATCCCATGTGTCCATGTGTTCAAACTTCTTACACTTGCAATTTCCTTTGCATTCATGTTCTCTCTTATAGCATGAATCCTACCAAGTACACATCAAGGTTCCCGACCTTGGTTTCGGTTCTTTAACTTGAAAGAACTTTCTAATCGACTATCACATAACGAAAGAATTTGTGATGAATGACATAACTTGTACCGATCAAGTATTCTATCCACACATAATGCACTGGGTATACGTTTTGTAGAATCTTGTAACAATTGACAAGATTATTAGCTTAGTACTTCTCACAAGTCCTAGCTTTACTAGGAAAGATTATTTTTGAATAACCTCTTATTCAACCAAGCATCTTTCAAAACTTCTCATTTCTCTTTCAAGGCTTGAAAGAATTGGGATTCTCATAAATCCTCATATGTGCTCGGATTTTCTACAATATGTGCAACCTCTTATCACATAATGGAGTATTCCGTCAAACACCGAAATCGCTCATCGGATTCTTCTTGAGAATACATGACGTTTCCATTATGGCTCACAAATCAATCATCATCCTCTTATGCATATGATTCATAATTGGACATGTACATGATTATTCTAATGGCGGAAACATTAGTTACTAATAATCATGAGATCAACCGTTTTTAGGTTTAATGAACTACCATGACTGCTAATGGCAATCCCATTTTCATTCATATGAATAACCTATGTATATGTTGATATGATGTGTATCTCTTAATACTAATCCAACATCTCTTGATGTAATTGGATTCATCATTGTCCATTTTCATCCAGAATTGAAAACTCAAAAGCTTCTTTATGAAAGAAGGTATTTGCTCGTCATTCTTTAATGAGTGATGAGTTTTAAACATTCAAGGATGATAGCTCCCACTAAATTCCATGTCTTCACATGAGATTTTCCTAACTCCCACTCAATTTAACACATTTCGAAATCGACTTCTCAATCGGAACTTATAGAGAATTGCTTTTGCCAAGTTACTTAGATAGAACCATATATGTTCCCATCATATCCCTTCAAAATACCTATTTTGAAGTGGTCTCATCTTAACCTTACGGAAAGAGTTTTTAAATCTCCAACACACTCATGTCATAATGATGTGTAGCAATGTCATTATTCAAGTATAAACAATATCTAGAATACGTCCTTCGCAAATACCCTTTTGGAAGGAGATTTAACCATTTCATAGGGAGGTTAAGCAATGACATTTGTATGGTTTAACTTTTAGCAATTGAGGATATCGGTATATCAAATCTTGTAACCTCTAGTCATAAATGTCGCTTATTACTAGGATGTTACTTTAATTCATTTAGGCTCTTAAGTAAATCTCAAGGTTGAAACTATTGGTCAAATGTTTCATAAACTTAGTCAAAACTTGTTGAGACTTTACATTAGTCATTTTCTTCCAAAACCTTCTTTTGGTCTCCTCGTGTAGTAATCATGAGAGTATACTCTTATGATTACTTTACTTGGTCTCTTTAGTCATATAGAGCTTACTTGAGACCATAGATCTCATCTATTCGGCATACTTTGTAAATAGATATACCTTCATTCAAATCATTCTCTCTTGCGTAGATCTTCATTTACACAAGTACACAATTTTAATTTTGCCATCTTGCCTTGTGTGTTGTGTCCTCATTTTTCTCCCACTCTATCTTTAGAATAAATACACTGTATATTCAAAGATAGCATATGAGACACAAATTAATGATGTTGAAGTATAAGGAGAACTATCTCATAGATAGACTAATAGTTATTGATTTCATATGTGTACTTGGTGATTGACATACCTTTAAGAGAGTTCATAGACTCAAAATCGCTTCATAAATGATCATACACAAGCCTTAAGCATGTGGACATATAATGAAGCCCGTCATTATATTTGTCTATTAGATCACTTTAAGTGAATAATCTTATGTTTCAAAACGCAAGCATTTAAAGATGAATTTTAGAACATTAAAAAAAAAGGATAAATGATAAAACGGGTGACTTGGGTTGCAAACCAAGTCACCATCATCCAAAATACAACTCATTATCCAAAATACTTTTCCATGTCGAACACGGAAACTTAAAGTTCTAAAATCCAAAACATTACTTAAAATAAGACAATGAAAAACAAAGCTCCATAAAAGCTATCCTTAGCTTCTCCATGGTTTCTTATGCTTGCTTTTCTTTTCCTTTGTCTTTGCTTGGTGGAGGCCCTATTTACAATAAAAAGGGAGATACATTATCACAACTTTGCATCATAATACCATAGTTGAATTTAGAAACATAAAAGAAGGTTAGTCATTTACCTACTGGAGTGATCTTTCCAGCTTTGATATCACCAAGGTATTTGGAACAATTTCTTTTCCAATGACCCATGCCATTACAATAATGGCACTTATCAAGAGGACCCTTCTTGACTTTGGAGGTGCTAGCTTCACAAGACTTAGCTTTGGTGAATGAGGGAGCTTGCTTTTTACCCTTCCTTCCACTCTTCTTGAACTTCCCCTTACTCTTAGTGCTTATGTTAAGCACATCTTTGGGAGGGTTCACATTTAACCCCATGTCCCTCTCGGCTTGCACAAGTAACTTGTGCAACTCCTCAAGAGACACATCCTTGTCTTGCATGTTGAAATTCACCCGGAATTGCACATATGCCTTGACTTTGGACAAGGAGTGTAGAATCCTATCTACGATGAGTTCTTTTTGATTTCAACCTTTTGAATTTTCAGGGTCTCGACAAGCTCCATGAGTTTGAGCACATGAGGGCTAACCTTTTGGCCCTCTTTGAAGTCGAGATCAAAGAATGCCGCGGCCGCCTCATATTGGACGATCCGCGGAGTTTGTGAAAACATGGTCACAAGTTTGGAGTAAATCTCATTAGCATTGCCCATTTTGAAGGCTCTCCTTTGGAGGTCCGCCTCCATCGCAAATATCAAGACATTTTTCATTGCGGCGGACTCCTTTTGGTAAGTCTCATAGGCTTCCCTAGTGGCCGCGGTGGACCTAGTGGAGGGTTCGGGTGGAGAGGCCTCGGTAAGGTAACGAAGCTTGTCGTCACCTTCGGCGGCTAATTTGAGTTGGGCATCCCATTCGTTGAAATTTGACCCATTCTTTTCAAGTTTACATCGATCCATAAAGGATCGGAGCCAAGACGAACTAGCGAGTGGTGTAGCATTAGGAGTTGGTGTTGATGTTGCCATTTGTTATGAAAAAGAAGTGGTCTACAAAACAAAATATAAGGAATAAAACAATTGTCGTTTTAATAATACTCGTAAAAATGTATGATTTAAACAAGTTTTATGCATTTTTCTAGTGACCTCTACCCAACTAGATAAATGATTCCAAGACCCAAATTCATATCGACTTAGGCACGGGGTAGCCGATGAAACCTTTATCAATATAACTTGGTGGTTTAACTTTTAATCGATTCTACTTTTAGAACTCTTGGTCGATAAAATTACTCTAATATTTATCTATAGCCCAAAACACATCAACAAGGGCACGGGGTAGCCGATGAAACCCTCATCGATTACTTTTGTTGAGTTCAATCCAAATTTCGAATAAATGTGTCCATTATCCAAACCCACATTAACTTAGGCACGGGGTAGCCGATGAAACCCTCATCAACATGAATTCGGTGGATTAGACATTTATCACCCACTTCCCCTACGTAACAAGGTTTGTACCCCGGGGTAGCCGAGTGCACTCCCTCGCGAAATAGGTTTTCATGGTTTCTACTATTCGGTAAGGTTATGTCTCAATTAATTGTTTTAGCGAGAGGTCATGTCAATTTATTATCTATCACGTTTTAAGTGAACTAAAGCGGTGAACTACGATAATTCGAATTGACACGGTCGATAAACTCGATAAAATAAGGATGCATGTTTAGTTATGGCGATTTAGCGATGCATGTGACATAAAATAAAATGCAAGCACAAAAGTAAATAAATCCTAGTATGGCCTTTCCTAAAATAGAAAAACTATTTATCTATTACATATTCGGAAACCAACTCCATTGGTCCCTTGAACTTCGGTTGTGGCACGCATCTCGAGGTAACACCGTCTTTATGTATCGCCATTCTTGAAGAAATCCGTCTTTGGGAACTCCGGAATGAATAAAATTACATAATAAATTACATAATTTCCTATTATACATTTGTAACTAAAATAAAATAAATCTATTAAATTACAAAACGGTGATACGAGATCAAAATAAAAAATTACAACCGAATCGATATTCCCATACATTTCGGGAAATACCAATTAAAATCTAAGGCCATACTAAGTAAAATTACATAATTCAAAAATTACATAAATTAAAATTATGACAATCATAAAGAAAATGCAGAATTATAATATGTAAGAACATGCTCAATTTTATGCTAAATCGCCTTTAATTTGCCAATATCGTATATTTTTCGGTTTTTACGGATTTGCGTGATTTCAACATTTTTATAATCACAAAAATACATAAACTCATATTTATGCATAAGTTAATTACCCTAACCTCTTAGGACTCAAAATATAGTCTTCACTAATAATTTGACCATAATTAACCAATATTTTATAAAATTGTTCATAAATGGACTAAAAATTACAAAATAAGCTATTAAACTTCAAATAAATCACAAAATTTCAAATAAATTCAAAATTTGAAATTTAAACTCATGAACATTCTGGAAAAAATTCCATGACACTCATAATGTTCAAAATCTTAGGTTAAAAATTTCGAAAATTTACCGGAAAAACAATGTTGCGGTTTATCGATTTTTAATAAAATAATCATAAAAACATGGAAAAATTATTTTCACTAACTTTTCAATTTTAGATCTGAAAAAGATAATAAAATGCAACATTAGACGTTTTTCCTAAGTCATAGATTATGTTTTATTAATTTTCACTAATAATGTCACTATTTATGCTATTTTTCTTCAAAAATTCATAAATCATGCAAAAAGACTTCTTTATAGCCAATTATTTTACACACATCTTGTAAAATTGCATGTGACAACATATTAATTTTCTATGACCAGATTCGAAATTTAACTCATATTAACTTATTTTTCACTTAAATCCGAATTTAATAATGAGAAATTCATTTTTCGAGCATAACAAGTCCAAAAATTATGAAAATTTACAGGTTATCTCAAAATAATATATGTGACAACATATCCAAAAACCAAGTGAAAATTCGAAGTATAGCTAATTTTAGACCAAAAATGACATTTTTACTCGTAAAATCATATTTAAATGCCATTATTGTAAATTATGAACAATAAAAATCCGAAAAATTAACCAAAATATCCTAAAACATTTTAGGACCAGAAATATTAATATGTATGTAATAATTTCGTGATATATCATAATAACACAAATTTTACAAGTTTTATTTGTTATTCTTATAACTCGGAAAAACTTTTAACCAATTTGCATGCAAACAACCGTGGCTCATGATACCGATTGAAGGAAATGTAGATTCATATACATACTAACATACTCATATATGTCTAAAATAATTTGTCATAAAATTAAAACGGATTTTATGCATGCAAACAATAATAAAATAGAGGAGAAATCATGTCCTTACAATGATGATTTTCGGCTATTAGGGCACAAAAGAGATCACCTTTCTCTTTGATCTTGAGCTTTCCCTTATGGATGAACAAGATCTAAGTATAAGATCTCTCCCTAAGCTTTATACCCAAGGCTTTCTTCTTAATTAAATTAATATTACAAATACTAGTATAATATTAATCAAGTAGAAAATTGAACCAAAATTTTTTTAACACTTTGAATATTTCGGTTTTTAGAGAGAAAGAGAGGAGGATTTTTATTCTCTCTAAAATTGTATTTTTGGATGATAGATGGAATGAATGAATAATACACTACACTTGGTATATTATTAGGTAAAAATTATAGAAAAACAATGATGGTTTTTCTTCCCCAAAACCGTGTAAGAGGAGAGCTTTAGGGGAGCCAATGCATGGAAAAATTGTTCTTCACAATGAACAATAGGCTTGCATGGTTAGTGACTAGTGCAATCATCATGCCTTCCACTAATTACAATCAACATATAATTAGCTCAACAACCCTCTAATTTTCGGCCCACTTAATAATATGGATTCCATATTATTTTTGTCAATTGTCAATATGTCACATGTCATATGTGATATAAATTTGTTATGTATTTTTAACATATTAAAAATCAACGTATTAATAAAAATACGTCACATACAAAAATCGACTTAGTAATTTTATAATTACTTGTGCCAAAATATTTTACCATTTATAAATTACAACCGATTGTATTTATAACAATTCATTCAATTTAATTGTTACATTAAACAATTATTTCATCCGAGTAATGATACAATTCAATTACTCAGACCGTATCTTATTTAATCACATTTCAATATGATACGTAAATTTTACTTCCAAAATCATCCGTCAATTTTCAAGTAATTTAATTAACTCGCAACATTATACGATTAATTAAATAATCAATTAAGAGTATTGCCCTTTAGGTATGACCTAGGGGTCAACTGATCACCACCGTCACACGACAATAATGTCAAACTCTAGTCACCAATCATTACCGATATATGTTGACCATTGACAAAATAATATTACTTCCCAATTGTATTCATTTTAATGAGACTTAAACATGTGATCATCATGATCAACAGTCGTGATCGCATTATTGTCGGAGGACACATATTCCAACAATCTCCCACTTGTCCTCGACAAGTGTGCGTCACCAATTCTCTTGTCCTATTACTATCTCCCACTCAATGCAAGGTGTCTTTCAGTCGTCACTTGCAAGTGATCATATCAAGAGTGGTTTCCTCGATCCGGAGAATAACCGATTGACCGGATTTATCCACTCGGATACCATCCGAGCGTGGCCACGCATTTCCAGTTCATTACTCCTCGAGTGGCCCTGAGATATTGTTATAACCCTGACTAGGGGTGGACAATTCCTATTGCACTCATTCCCTTCGACTAGCCACAGCCATCATAACCCAAAATATGCCCATTTGACCCCATTTACGAAGGTCGTAGTAACACAAATCAAAGTTAATCCAAACTCGTGCCATCTTAGGAGAATAGTCTTTAGTCAAAAGAATCGACTCATTTGAATACTATAGTAGCTCTCGCCACGACCAGGCTATATAAATTTCCAGAACTCTATAAGCGGTCATTAGGCCCGACAAAATGTTCCTAACAGTCTGCCTATGTGATCGACTAGTCATCTCACATGACTCTATGGCACTTGAACTTGCCATCAATCGCATCACACTCTAGTCACTTCGAGACGTCACCTCATATAAGTAACTATGGGCAAAAACAATGTTAATCCATGTTCACTTTAACGGGGTTCAATTGTCTCTACAACCCGTTTGGATATAACAATGTACAAAGTGAGTTAATAATAACTCAAACGACAAATGTCGACATCACACTCGGGTAGTCAATATCATATTACAACCTTGTGATGTATATCATAAGTGTAAACACTCATTGACTGCAATAGAAGTTTAACATCCCATGTGTCCATGTGTTCAAACTTCTTACACTTGCAATTTCCTTTGCATTCATGTTCTCTCTTATAGCATGAATCCTACCAAGTACACATCAAGGTTCCCGACCTTGGTTTCGGTTCTTTAACTTGAAAGAACTTTCTAATCGACTATCACATAACGAAAGAATTTGTGATGAATGACATAACTTGTACCGATCAAGTATTCTATCCACACATAATGCACTGGGTATACGTTTTGTAGAATCTTGTAACAATTGACAAGATTATTAGCTTAGTACTTCTCACAAGTCCTAGCTTTACTAGGAAAGATTATTTTTGAATAACCTCTTATTCAACCAAGCATCTTTCAAAACTTCTCATTTCTCTTTCAAGGCTTGAAAGAATTGGGATTCTCATAAATCCTCATATGTGCTCGGATTTTCTACAATATGTGCAACCTCTTATCACATAATGGAGTATTCCGTCAAACACCGAAATCGCTCATCGGATTCTTCTTGAGAATACATGACGTTTCCATTATGGCTCACAAATCAATCATCATCCTCTTATGCATATGATTCATAATTGGACATGTACATGATTATTCTAATGGCGGAAACATTAGTTACTAATAATCATGAGATCAACCGTTTTTAGGTTTAATGAACTACCATGACTGCTAATGGCAATCCCATTTTCATTCATATGAATAACCTATGTATATGTTGATATGATGTGTATCTCTTAATACTAATCCAACATCTCTTGATGTAATTGGATTCATCATTGTCCATTTTCATCCAGAATTGAAAACTCAAAAGCTTCTTTATGAAAGAAGGTATTTGCTCGTCATTCTTTAATGAGTGATGAGTTTTAAACATTCAAGGATGATAGCTCCCACTAAATTCCATGTCTTCACATGAGATTTTCCTAACTCCCACTCAATTTAACACATTTCGAAATCGACTTCTCAATCGGAACTTATAGAGAATTGCTTTTGCCAAGTTACTTAGATAGAACCATATATGTTCCCATCATAGATGAAGGAAGCAACCTTCAAGCCCACTACCATCAAAGAGCGAGAAGAAGCGACCGGAGTGGGCAACCCCGTAAAGGACCTCAAAAACCACCATGGCACCACCCAACGAATGTGAGGACCGCCCTCCTCCACCAATTTTGAGGTCCAATAGGCCTCGGTGCATGCAAAGCTATCCGCATAAAACTTCTTCCTCATGGTAAGATGACGAAAGGAGTAAGAAGAAGCATTAACTGGAGGCTCAACATACCTTAGCCTCTCCATAAGCCATACTCAGAGGATCCTAGGGGATCCAAACGAAGGGACTTCTCCACAAGAACCCTTCTTGTCCAAAGCTTGGACAATCTCACCAAGCACTAGCCAAGATGGAACCCACCCATGCTCCATTTTCTCGACAACATGAATGAGGGTCATGCTACTATACCACCTTGGCCCCTCCTTCTTCAAAACATCAACAAGGAGGTAAGCATGCACTAGGGAAAAGGCAAGAGCCCTTCTCTTAGCCACCTCCAAGATATTGGCATCCAAGCAATTTGAAATGATGTTGATAAGAAACAACATATAAACACCATGAGGAGCAAGAAGGAAGTTCGCTTGGCTCGTCGACAAGCCTAGCATAGAAAAAAACTTCTCCTTATAGCACAACCGAGTAGGAGGACGCACCGGAGTACAACTCGGCCACCCTCCAATACCAACCACCTCTTCGGCAAGAGGGCAAATTTCACCTTTCGAGAAGACGAAAACATGATGTTTCGCATCCCAAAAACGAGAGCATGCATTAAGGAACGAGGATTGCACCTTGACTTGATGAAGCACCAACATTTGACCAACTCCCATTACAATGAGTTGATACTTTTCGGGAGGCGTTAAATCCCGACACCAATGTCGCAACCTATCTTTGAAAGTATCCATGAATTATTTTGTGGAAGAAGACGAGAAGGTTTTCGTAGAGATGTTTTTGTGTTTCGGATAATGAAACAATGAAGCACAAACCTCCCTAATTATATAAAACAATCAGCGCCTTTTTCGCAAAAAAGGAGAAGGCCCTTGCATCGCAGGCCTGTTCGCGCCTCTTTGGGCTGCTTATAAGAATCAACACATCGCCTTGTCCTTGTCTAGTTATGTTTCTTCCTGACACCTCTTTTTTCTCGCCTTAGAGCTCGCGCCTCTTTTGGCTTACCCAGAATTTTTGGTGTTTTATCACATTCACATTTCCATGGATTCACGTCTTACGAAATCCGACACGGTTTTCATGACTCAACTTTAAACATACGGGCTTTTATCATCTTTTTTTAAGGGGGGAAGGGCTAGTCGCCCCGATCCGCGATGGATCGTTTCCATGTCAGTCGAAAATTCTGAAAAATAATTGGCATTTCCGCAAACTTTATAGATGACGTCAATTTTCTCAAATCGCTCTTACATATTCGAGTCTTGATCTCGCAAAATTCATAATCAACAGTCTCACAAAAATCCTTTTGAAATTCATTCATGGCAGTTTGAATTATAATTCTTTTGTGTCAAATTAATTTTGCAAAATTCGATGTGAGTTAATTTAATTCAAATTCGAATTGTTTTTTTCTCTCGAATAATTTCAAAACAATTCCATTTGAAAAAATCCAAGCGTGACGTCTTGTCGCGGAATTTTCAAAATTCATTTTCAAACAAGCAATTTCAATCTTAACTTTGAGTCATCATGGTTATTTTGTCTTCAACAAATACTTTGCATGTTTACGTGTACGCCTATGTACTACATGTTACCTGTTTCCTACACTAACGATACAGGTGCAAATGCCAAAGCAAATGAATAATCAACCGTTGACCGCGCTTCTTCAAATCACAAAAAACCCAAGCACAAAACAAACTACAAACCAAAAACATATATATACAAACCGCCTCAAGCGAAATATATCCACATACATACAAACCAAAGTCCAAAACAAGGGCTAGCAAGCTCCGCCGGATCCGCAGTACTCTGCAAAACATAACATAGGTCGCTAAGATCTAGCCATGAAATGCAACACAAAAAGACACAAAAATAACCAACAAAAGGCACCTGCACAAGCCGAGCCTCCCTCGCCGCCAGGTCACCAGCAAGCGCTCTCAACCGGTTAGCCATTTGCCACAGAGCCTAATGACTTAACGGTCGACACCTAAACAACAAAGAAAAACCTTTAAAAAAAGTAACACGCATAGCAAAGCAAAATACAAACAAGAACCTCAGGCTGTGGCAGGCGCAACTACAACTCCTCACCACTTGGCCCCAGGAAGGTAGTCCGTGCCGTGAAAGCTGGGGGCTGTGCCCTCATGAGGTAGTCAACACCCTACACAAGAAAACCATGTCAAAGGTAACAAACCCCTCTACCAAAATCAAAAAGCAATGAGCACGAGCTGATGAAAACTTACCTTAATCGGGTACCAAGCAAGCCTCGACAAACGGAAGGTGTCGTAGTCTGCCCCCCGCAACAGCAAGTCCTCACCTCCATGACCATGAAGGTGCTCTGAAACCTCATTCGGTGTTAACTCATGGGACAACAACTTAGGCGGATCGACGGGCTCCACAAAAGCCTCGCCAAAGCACTGACGAGCCAAGCGCTCGCCAAGGTACCAAACTGAGTCGATCGCCGTCTCTAGGTACAAACGCTGACAACTACAGGGCCGCAAGCGCTCTCTGACAAAGGTACGCACACCTGTGTAGTGCTCCTAGGGCCACCCAACAAACTGGATCCACGACAAGGCTGGTCAACTAACTCGGGGCTTTCTAGCTACCTAGTCATCCTATCTCTACTTTTTTTCACAAAACGAAAGAGATAAGGAACAAAAACTTACATCGCAAAGCCGAAGGGCGTTCACCTTACACCTGCAATCCAAGTAAGATGACTTGGTGGACTTCTTCCGACTCACCGTCTAGCCCTTCACAGCCGGGTAAACTATAGGCGCCTCGCCTATCGTCCCTGGGCGCAAAATAGGCAGGTAGGAGTACAACCAAGCCTGCAACATGAGCAATAATAAAATAGCCAACGTTAAAAAAACACCGAAACATAACACAAAAAAAAAATCAACAAAAAAAAATGCTCGTACCTCCAAGATGAGGCCGAGACCAACCAACACAGGGGAACTCCCCTCCTCCATCGTCTCTAGACGAACAACAACTGGCAAGTAATTGTAAACCGGGCCAGAGCAGGCGTCACCCAGTCGTACTGACCTAGAGCGTCCAAGTCAGCAAGCAAAGGAAGCACTTTGGTTGATAAGCGCTCGCCCTTGTCACCAAAGTACGTGGTACACAAGAAGTACCACAACCACAACCGCGTCTGCTCGTCAGTCTCAACCTTTGCCTCAGGGCTCCCCAATGGCTCCGGAACAAAGCCAGTCACCTTCACCTTGAAGTGGTCCCTCTCGTAAGAGTTCGCTATCAATAAAGGGGTAATGTCGGTTGGTGCAGGCAAAACATTGCCGATCAAACCCGTGATCATGGCAGAATACACTCTCTCCGGTGTCTCCGGAAACGACGTTATTTGGACGGATCAAGCCTAGGTTCGACCTAATCGAAGCCCCGTGAATCTCGCACCAAACGGCAGCCAACGAACCCATGGCCGATCTGTCTATCAACGCCCTCGAGCCCGCTCACCAGACGTCGTAGAAGCCCATGCAAGTCGAGAACCCTAAGAACTTCCTCATTGTATAGGTCTCCTAAAATTTCAAACCAAACAGGGTCAGAATGCAAATTCAGGATCGAAAAAGCAAAAATAAGAAAAGCTCAACAAAATCGCAAACTCACCAGGCCCTTGTGTGCACAGTAGGAGATATGAGTGTCAAGCCGCAGCAACATCTGGCTACCGTCAAAGCCCTTGGCCCACACTGAGTCCGACCACAGGTTCAGCCCTCGGCGGGCCTGAACTCGTCTAGCGTCAAACTTTGCGACGAAGGCTACATCATCCTCAGTCTCTACCATTCGCCTCTTCGCATCGCGGAACCTCACGGTGCATCGAGGGTCTCTATTGGTAATCCTAACAGTCCCCTGCAACTCGGAACGGGAAACCCGAGGCGCCCGCCTCCGAGTACTAACTCTCCTCCCGGACGAATCAGTTGCGGACTCCGCCCGAGTCCCCCCAACACCGACAGCAACCCTAGGCTCCTCCCGAGCCTTTACACTAGCTGCCTCAATAACAGGCTCCTCCTCAGCAACGTCCTCCTCAACAACGTCCTCCACCACTACCTCCGGCACACTCCCCGAGGTACCGACCGGTCCGGACCCAGCTAAAGACTCCAAGGTCCTCAAGACCTCCTCCCCCGATGGCACAAAACAGACAAATTCCAAAAACAAAAATCACCCGCAAACATAAAACAAAATCAAACAACAGCAAGGACAAGTCCGCCCATTCCTATCCAGCAAAACATTTCACAAAAAACTCACAAAAAACTCACAAAAGACGACTCGCCTTTCTTTTCAAGCGAAATACGATTCAAAACAATAGCAAAAAAACACACAAAAACAACAAAACACCCTCAGACTAACACAAGGCCTGCATAAAGAACAACAAAAAAATATCTCCCCGTCCCGACTGGGCATCTTACAAAGCTCAAAAGACAATTTTACGCCAAATTGAGCGCAAAAGGTCAAAAGTTCAAATTACGGCCACAACAATGCAACTTGACTCGATCACGCCACAGGATGATCTAAACTACCGTTAAGGTCTATTCTAAGCAATATGGCTCAGTTCTAGCCCTAACAGGCGCTTATTTCGTTAGCATAAGACCGCCTTATAAAGGCAAAATACGAAATTTCGCCACTAGCACACAACGAAGGTTTAACATAGCAAAGACGGCCTTCCCCGAATATAATGCAACCAAGTGGGGCACACGATTCAAGCAAATAAGCACAACATTGTGAAATAAGAAGGTTTCTACAACTTATTCGCGTTTTCGCACCTAGGGAGCGGAAACGGGGACCAAAACGCAAACTAAAAGCACCTCTATACTCCTAAATAGGTTTATAACCTAATGCAAGCGTCCATTCCACTCGAAAATGGGCAAATCAAAAACGCCGAAATCGATTTCAAACGAATTATGGTTTCGTCCCGATTCAATCAACAAAAAGGCAAACAAATTCATGTAGATCAAGAGGATTCACATACCTGGAGATTACAGGAGTGATATAGCACAAATCCAAGCAAGAAAACAAGATCAACAATGGTGATTTTGAGAGCTTTTGTGATTGTGTCGAAGACGACGAAAGCGAATGAGGTGTTGCCTCACTTCGCGTCTGTTTAAGGAAAAAAGGGAAGCCTCCTTATGTCGCAGGATGGCTTGCGCCTCTTTGAGGTTACCCTATCATTTTTAGCTAAATTTTGGCCTTTGGCCCAATCACACGTACAATTAACCAATCCCACAAATTTCAAATGACGGAATTAAAAACCATTATTCTCAAACACAAATAGCAAATAGCGAAAGTAAAATTCACTATTATCACAACAAAAATTTTCAACACAAAATAGCAAATAGCGAAATTCAAACTTGCTATTCTCAGCACAAATTTCGAATGATGGAATTAAAAAAACCGTTATTTCAAACAAAAATAGCAAATAGCGAAATTTCAAACTCACTATTTCTTACAAAATTTCAGGATGATGGAATTAAAAACCGTTATGCCCTCCCAAATAGCAAATAGCAAAATTCAAACTCGCTATTCTCAGCACAAATTTCAAATGACGGAATTAAAAACCGTTATTTCAAACAAAAATAGCAAATAGCGAAATTTCAAACTTGTTATTTCTTAAAAATTCCAGAATGACGGAATTAAAAAAAAAAAACCGTTATTTCAAACAAACATAGCAATATAGCGAAAATAAAACTCGCTATTCTCAGCAGAACTTTTAAATGACGGAACTAAAAACCGTTATTTCATCACAAATAGAAAATAGCGAAATTTAAACCCACTAGCATCAAATTTTCCAAGTTGCAAATGGCGAAAATTTAAATTCGCTATCGTCACAAATTTCAAACAACCGAATTCTCACCACAAAATTCAAAGCTACAAGAGTCGGACCTGAGTTATGAAAGGCCTGTCTCTTCCAAGCACTATAAACATCTCCTATAAGTGCCCAAAATTCCCCAGCAGAATGTCTAAGACCTCCCCACAGAGTCCACTAACAATAAGCAACCTTTTGAAATAAGTCTGATAAATCAGGCTATTTCCTGCAGTCGATTACTCGACCTTCGACGACTTGCGAGCCTCTACGCAATATTAACTAGGTTGGCGAGCCTACATGCGCCCGCAACCCGGCTGGCGAGCCTCTACGCGCCCTCGACAGCTACCGAGCCTTTTCGTAATATTAACCCGGCTGGCGAGCCTCCACACACCCGCAACCCGGTTGGCGAGCCTCCACGCACCCGCAACCCGGCTGGCGAGCCTCTACGCGCCTTACTACATCAACATGGCTGGCGAGCCTCTACGCGCGAACAAGAAGCAATTCAACG
This sequence comes from Silene latifolia, assembly GCF_048544455.1. Classification (NCBI taxonomy): domain Eukaryota; kingdom Viridiplantae; phylum Streptophyta; class Magnoliopsida; order Caryophyllales; family Caryophyllaceae; genus Silene; species Silene latifolia. Next base: position 28,836,901 of record NC_133538.1, read on the forward strand.
ACATATCCCGAAGATGCCTCAGGTATGACTCCTTCATATGGCTGGCCAACCTTTATACGTAGTCTAACAGACATTAAACGACTCACACTGGCAGTTCCCGACGGTAGGTCCTTGACTCAAATCTCCTAGTGGCCCCAAGGTCGCCCTTCCCGACAGCAGGTCCTTGGCCCAAATCCTTTCGAGCCGCGTCGACGTCGCTTCGGTCTCCAGGTTATATTGTTCGATTGAACTGGGGGCCATACTTTGATTTTCGCCTTGTCCAAGCCTCAGTCAAAGTGGGGGCTCTGTAGATACCTGGTATCTGTTGAATCCTCAATAAACACCCGATGGGTATCAGACAAAAACATGCTTAGGAATCGCTACTTTTGATCGACAGTTTATATAACTACGCGTCGAAAAACTAGAAAACGATTTCGAAAACGAAAACATTTTCAAAACATTTCAAAAATACCTGGAGTATTTTATGGACGACGACGGGGTCGTATTGTCACTAACTAGAGTCAAAACCGACACCGGACCAAAAACCGACACAAAATTCAAATCCCGACTCCAACAACGAGTCAAGCCGTGTCAAAAACAAAAAACAAACCTCACACAATGCTTCCATGCTAAGTATACCCTGTATACTTGATGGTCAAGTACAATCATATCCTACAAAACCTAGGATAGAACAAACCACAAATTCAAATGCGTGACACTGACAAGACGACTCGAAGACCCGTGGACATGCTCGCGCCTATTCAAGCAGCTTTTACAGCCACGTTGCCCAAAACGTACAAAACCACACAAATCCTCTATAAATACCCCTCAAATGCCACCATTTAAAGGTACGCAAGAGTCCGCCCCTTGTTTTCTCCCTTAACATTATAGATCTCGACTTCTCGAGTCAACAACCGACGCGTAGTTTTGACCTACCAATTGAAAATACGTGCCATACACATTGTTTGGTACCGTCATTGTGCATTAAATCACTTGAATTACCACTTCGACCAACTACACCATCAATAAAGCAAAACAACACTCCATATTTTACAAAAGCGGTTTTAAATTGAGTTTTCCGACTCACGAGGTTTTACACACTGTCGATTTCTCGTCAAGCAAACTAGCATGTAAGTAGGAGGGTGTAATTTATCCTCTTATTTCATGTTCTTTTTATCTATTTTCATGACTTTAGCATGATAAAACATGTATAACATGATCCAAAATACAGATTGATCGAGCCAAAACCGAATTTTGATTGGAGACGGAGGCTAGTAGTCACCACTACCAACCTCGCGCCTCTTTAGGCATCCCCAGTCAGAACTCAAATGTGTTTGAGTTTGTCCTTCCTCCATTTCATTTCTTATTTGCAATCGGTTTTTACCATTTCAAATATTTCAAATCATTTTTATGAGCATTTTTAACCATGAATTATATTCACCCTTGGCTCTTCATGTCAAGACAGTCTAACCCTTGACTCGGTGATGATATTTGGTTAATTACATTTTTAAAGGGTATTTTAAAGCCCTCTTATTCATTTGTTTACATTTGCAAAAACTATATTAGTCATACATGGATAATCATCCTTGGTTCTACATACCATGTCGGTTTAACCCAAGTACGATGATAAACTTTGACTAATTAAAAAGCAATGAACCTAATATAATTAGTTCATATCAAGAATTTTTTACACCTTTTTTTTAAAATATTATTCATGTCAAGCTTGCTAATCCGAACGACATCGAATATTATCTTGACAATGATAATTATTCTGAGTCACGTTCTTTATATTAGCACAAAAACGGACTTAACGTCCTTTTCAACAAAAGCAGGTTTTAACACCCTTTTACAAACGATTTCACAAAAGATTTCACAAATATTTTCAACAACCATAAGACACCCCGTTGGGTCGTCACCTAGCTCGCGCCTAAACAGGCCCTCTGAATTCCAGTTTTCAAACTTGGGCAGAATCCCTTGCATCGCCAATAGGCTCGCGCCTCAATGGTTGCCTGGTAATACTCCTGTCCCATTTCCAGCACTCGTCCAAGACGATCCCGATTTGGGTTAACCCGAATATAGGACAGAACAGATTGAAGAGTTTGCATTTTACACTTTGTATTCTAAAACACCCTTTTTTAAGACAAAAGGATTATGTTAAGAACCATAAACCTAACTTGGTAAATGGATGTTTAATTTCCGTCTTGCATGCAAATCAACATTGAATCCAACTCGACATCAATTACTTGATACTTGGATAAACATCCGACATACCAAATCTCACATGATAGGTTTAAACTTGTTGATGCGCATTCATGCATTTAACCCATTTTATCGACTTTTGAACTTAACCACCCAAGATCGATCAGTAGAGGCCGCTACCACGGGCGGGATTGGGTGTTCGATTAAAGAGCTTCCCAATACATACCCTCACCTCTTACTCAGAAACTTTGGATAGTGGACGACCTTATCCAGGGCGACCGAGAGTCATTTTAGCGATAGGATGCTAAAGAGGGACGATCCCTTATCTTTATTACCTATGTCAAGCACCGCTTTTTTCTTCATTTGACCAAGGTACAAAGTGGATTCGAACGGTTTATAGGCATCCCATAATTGCTTGGTGGCGACTCCGAACATCTTTTGCAATCGTTTTAAGACCTTCACCAAGACGACACCGACCGATCTAAAGCGATCTGGTCGAAAGCATTTCTACGCCGCCGAGCGTGGCTTTTTGACTGCTGCGCGTCTGCGGATCGGCGCGCAGGTGGCTTTCATCCACCATATTATTCATTAATTTCTATCATATAATTGTTACAAGATCAAATTATTACTTAATTATATAAGGTAAATAATCATATGATTTATAAGTATTTGTGGGACAAATATCAAAAATCAAAATGGACCATAATATGCATGATGCGTGCATTTTATATGGTCTTTTTAAGCCTTATTTGCAAGCATTTCTAAGCGATTCCCATAGTTTTAGGCTACGAAGTGCCCCGAATAGTCTAATTTGGTTCGTTTCGCTTTAATCGCACGAATGGACCTGAAAGAAGCAACATTGAGCCTTTTACTGTCCCTTTAGCTTGCATTTAGGAGATGGAAGGAATCCAAGCGAGAATACTACTGTCTTGGGATGCGTGAAGTCGTCTTGGAATCTAAATCAAACGTCCTATGGTTGATTCAGTAGCAGTTAACTCGATCGAGAGCTTTTGCTGGCTTAGTTGCTCGATTGAGACCTTTTTGATGGTGAACACCACACGATCGAACTCATGCTATGTTCGATCGAGAAGTGGCTTTTTGGTGTTCCTCGAACGAGTAGTTTTTTTTACTCGATCGAGAGGTTTTGGCTGGAGATTAATCGATCGAGAAGTTTATAAGTGCTCGATCGAACACTTTGTTTTCTGACGCAATATTTTATTGCGTAAACCATATTTACTTAATATCTTAAGTTACGTATTTAGGTTAATAAATATTTGTCTTATAAATAGGAGAGATTTAATTAGGTTTAAGGATTCAGTTTCTACACATTAACTCCAGATTTAAGCATTCATTATTGGTTACTCTTGTTCGACGTTGGCTTTAAATTTCCGGATCTCAACTTGTGTAATTCTTTACTCTCTTCTCATTTAATTTAATTCTCTTTTGCAGCACTTAATTTCTTGTCCCTTAATTGCTGTTAGTTATTAGAATTTATATTTAGTTTATGCAATTTCCCTTTGATCATCTTTATACCATGTTTAATATAGTTTAATTTATCGTTATTAGTTTTATTATCATTATGAGTAGCTAAATTCCTTAATGCTGGGATTAGGGGAGCCATGATAGTAAAACAATGATGCTTTAATTAGTTTAGGAGGTTTTTAATGTGAGAATTATTTTATAACAATATAACAGTAATTATTTGGTTGAGTGCATGCAACTAATCTAATTAATCTGGTTAAATTCAGACCTTGATCAGAAGAATGGAATGAACAGGCCTGTTATGAACAATAGACTACCCTAATCAGAGGGGAAGCTATTTAGGAATAATCTAGGGTGGATAGCGGACCGGAAGGATCTTTCAACTACCCTTCCCACATCAGATCGACTGACCTTACCTTTAGCTGATTTGCGTAAGATCATGGTGTACCGACATACTAGCATCTTTTTCTCTCTATTTGATCACACTCCTTTTCAATCTTGCTAATTTTGATTGTTGTTTCTTTTATTGCTTTTAATTCAGGTCATTAGTTTAGTCAAAACAACTCAATCAAACACCCCCAATTTGTGACCGTAGACAGACTAGATAACAAGTAGATAGTGACCGCCTCCCTGTGGAATATGATACCCGACTTACCTCTGCTATATTAGTTAGAGCCGGTTAGGTTTATTTTTGATAGGGTTGCGACAACCGTGTCAAATTTTGGCGCCGTTACCGGGGAGGCAACTATTTTATTTACTTGTCTTATTTTAGTTTGTTTTAGTCTCAAGGGATTTTTAATTCCCTGAGACAGTTCTTATTATTTTCCTTAGTTTTGTTTATGCCCAGGTCCAACAGGTCAGAGTTAGTACCAGCTGATCCTCAACCAGAGAGGACATTTCACCGTAGACAAAACTTATTGAGGGAGATTCGTCGAGAGGAAGTCTTGAGTACTCTTAACCCAGTTCTAGAAAATTTCACTTTTGCAGAAGCTCAGTCTTTAGAGGAAGACAATTCTATTTCTGCAACCGTTACTAAATCTGCGAAGATGCCTAACATTGCTAGTCATTCTCAGCCGACAGCTGATTCTATTCCTAAGGGTTTCAAGCTTTCAACTAATGAGGGGAGTACGTTTGATATTCGCCCCTCCTATATTAATCTAGTGGAGATAAACCTGTTTAGAGAAGTAGCTGGTGAGGATCCGAGGAGGCATATGGAGATCTTCACATATTATTGTTCTACTATCCCTGCTACTAAGGGAGTGACCCAAGAGAAGATTAAGGAAGTCTTATTTCCTTTTGCACTTACTGATGGAGCCCGAGAATGGTTGATTGACTTGGACAAGACTGCAGCAGAGATTACTGATTGGAATAGCCAAGCTCTTGCCTTCTACAAGAGATACTACCCTCCATAGAGAACTAATGCATTGTGAGGGCAGATTACAAGTTTTAAACATAATCTGACTAAGAACTTGTATGAAGCATGGAATAGGTTTAAGAAGCTGGTTAGGTCTGTCCCAGTTCTACAATGGGTTGTATGATGACCACCGTGCTATTTTAGATGCTGCAGCTAATGAAAGATTTCAGAAGAATATTTATTATGATAAGGGTTGACATATTATAGAGGAGATGGCTACCCATTGTGCTGAATATGGGAATCCAAGGAGTGGTACTAGGACAGTTGTTGGAGGCAATAGTGCACTTGTGGCTCAAATAGAAGCCATGAATGCAAGATTTGATAAGTTAGAATTGCAGGCTGTGGGAAATCAACAGACGGTTCACTTGTTGTCTAGACAAGTGACCATCTCATGTGAGAGATGTAGTATTGATGGCCACAATGTAGTGGAGTGTTTAGCTGAGAAGGAGCAAGTCAATGACTTTCAACAATTTTGGCAAGGAGGCTCCTATTTTAACAATCAAGCTGGAGTTCATCCCAATTTGAGGTGGTCTAGCCAGAATGTGTTGAATCCTACACCTCCACCGCAGTAACAACAAACCTATGTTCCACCCCATCGGAATCAACAACAAGGCTTTCAAAAGCCTCATTCTTTCCCACCGCCGCATTAGCAAGGTGCCTCTTATAGTGGTAATAATGACATAGCTGAGTTGAAGTCACTGGTGCAAACACTTGCACTTCAAATGCAGAAAAATGACCAAGCAAGGGATGCTTCTATTAAATTACTTGAGTCCCAGTTAGCTCAATTGGCTACTAAGCAATCTTCAAGACAACCGGGCCAATTACCGTCACAACCTGACAAGAAACCACATAAGATGGTAAATCTGATCAGTTTAAGGAGTGGTCTTTCCTATGAGGAACCCAAAATGCCAAAGGAGAATGCTGAATTTTCGGACTCGGGGTTTTAAGCTACTGTTCATGAGAAGGCGTCTTTTGATGAAAAAGTAACGGATTCACCTGGTGTACTCGATCGACCAGTTTCTGATGGGTGATCGAGCAAGTTTATTGAAGAAGTGCTCGGTCAAGGGGATAAAAGTGCTCGATCAAGTAGTGAGGAAAACAGGTTTCTCGATGGAGTAACCCAAACTGCTTGATCGAGCAAATTGTCTGAGAAAACCTCTCGATCGAGTGTTGAACTTGCTCGATTGAGCAATATTAATGCCGAGGTTGATAAATTGTCGTCTAAATCTAATCTGGACGATAATTCTGCAAATAAGGATAATTCCTATAAGCTACAAGTTCCATTTCCAGGGAGACTACGGAGGACGAAGGCGGAACAACAATTTGGCAGATTTGTCGATCTTTTGCGAAGTCTTAATGTTAACATACCATTTGCCGAATTACTCACCCAGGTACCCTCTTACTCCAAATTTATGAAAGAAATTCTTTTACGTAAGAGGAATGTAGATGAAACTGAAACGGTGGCTTTGACTGAGAAGTGCTCCACACTTCTTCAGAATAAGACTCCACCAAAATTAGCTGACCCGGGTAGTTTCTCAATTCCGTGTCATATTGGAACTTATTTGATTGATAATGCGCTTTGTGACTTAGGAGCTAGCGTAAGCGTCTTACCTCTGTCTCTTGCAAAGAGACTCGGTTTGACAAAATTTCAATGCACGAACATGACTGTACAGATGGCTAATCGCTCATTATCACGGCCATTAGGAGTCATAGAGGACATCCCTGTTAGGATCGGGAAATTTTTTATTCCCGTTGATTTCGTAGTCTTAGACATACCCGAGGACTCATACACTCCCATTATTTTCGGACCACTTTATGTGCTCGATCGAGCAAATGCTCAAGCAAAAGTCCTCGATCGAGTTGTTCAAACCTCTCGATCGAGCAAGCAAATTTCAGGGGTTCTCGATCGAGTAGTCAAACCACTCGATCGATCAAATTGAGGAAGGAAGTTCTCGATCAAGCAGTTTCAAACCACTCGATCGAGCAGTTCAAGCGCTTAAACAGATGAGGGAGTTTTCTTTTCTCTCGCCTTATGTTCATTTGCTTGTTTTATGTTTTTCCCTAATTCCTTTGACACCCTTAATTCCCTTGACCTAATCCCCAACTTCTTCCCTTAATTTACCAATAAAATTACCCAAATTCGTTTCAAGCATCAAGTAAACCATCTCACCCTTTTTTGCATCATCAAATTCTTGATTAGTTTGGGTAATTTTCGAAATTAGGATTTCGATTAAAATCGATTTAATTCGATTAATTTGATTTTCCTTTGTTTTAATTGATTTTATTATTAGGTGATCATTCAACTATGGATAGGAGTAAAGAAACCAGAGTCGAAAAGCCAATGTCATCGGCTGCTGCTGCTTCTTCGACCCCTTCTCTGGCCGTGGTCCCTGCTGCCACCACAATCGTTGTTACCACTACGGTATCGACCCCTGCTATGTCGACACCCGTCGTTACTACTGCTGCTGCTATTGTTGCTGCTACAGCTGCTACTCCGGTGGTGTCGACCCCTGCTGTGTCGACACCCGTCACTGCTGTTACTACTGTTGCCACGGTTACCACTGTTACAGCTGCTGCTGGTTCACGGTTTGGGACAGGCACAGGTTCCCGTGCTGCTGCTTTACGGGCCCCTGCAAGGAAAATTGCTAACACTTCTACGGAATCTCTACCTGTGTTTCTGGAGGTACGATTTTTGTCCCCGTCCCACCGTACTCGTTTCTTAAATTTGATGGAATGTCATATGACTTCGACCCGTTTTCTGTGTCGACCTTCCCTAGAGACCCTAGGAATTTTAGCACCTGTTGTTGACCTGCTTAACGGGACAGGAATGTCGGGATTGGCTAATTTGAAAGAGCTCACCTATCGGGGACTAACCTTAGAGTTTTTCAGCTCTTTTGAGTTTCACCTTGCGGCCTATGCGACTGACCATGGGAGCACGTGCATCACTTTCCGACTGTTTAACACTACCTTTTTCTGGACATTAACCGAGTTTGGGGAATGTTTAGGTCTAGTTAGTGATGGCTGCCTTGAGCGTCCTAGGAAGCTTACGCGTCAGCTTTAGGCTACACTTTCACATATCCCCTACGGTCAGCGTCGTGGTTCCCACGTCCATCTACCCCCTGCCCGTTACATTCTCCGTCTGCTATTTTTGGTCGTCATGAGCCTAAAAATGTTAATAATACTGAGCTATCCATTTTAGCCTGGTACCTAAACATTGACTGTGGTACCCCTTTTGTTTTCAACAATGCCTACTTGACAGCTCAGCATTTTAACACTGTCGGGTTAAAAGTATCGGGTACGATAGCGTCTGGTGGGCTAGTGACTCGCATTGCCCGCCGTCTTTTCCGTGACTTTCCCCGTGGTCTTAAATATCTTGATAAGGATAATGTCATTGACATTTCAGTTATGTTTTCAATGAACTAGCTTGCTTCTGACCATAGGACGTGGAAGATAGGCACTTCCCCGTCCGTGACTTTACCTTCACCCTCTCGACCCCGTCTTTCACCTTTAACGGGTAGATTACCACCACCTCCACCTTCTTACCTCCTTGACTTCTCTCCTACCATTTCTAGGAAGCGGAAGAGGGCTTCCCCTACTGTTAGGGAAGTTGGAGAGGGGTCTAGACCTTTACAGGTTGGGCTCACACCCGCGTCCGCGCCCATGCCCACGCCTACACCTACACCCTCTGCCTCTCAGCCGGCTTTACCGTCTAATTTTATGCCACCTCCTGTTTTTGAGGCGCCTGAGGTCATTATTGGAGTGTCCCCGACAATAATGCGATCACATTGTTGATCATATTGAGATCACATGTTTAAATCTCTTAATAAGAATACATGAGGGAAAGTGATACTTCATAGTCAACTGGTCCACACATATCGGTAATGATTGGCTGACTAGAGTTTGACATTACTGTCGTACGACGGTGGTAATCAGTTGATCCCCTAAGGTCATACCTATAGGGTAATGCTCTTAATCTATTATTTAATTAATCGTATGCCGATACGAGTTTATTAAATTGCTTAAAATTGACGGATGATTTTGTGAGTAAAATTACGTATCTTATTGTATCAGAGCACAAGGTTGTTGCATGCAAAATCGGGCTTGTTTTTCCGTGTTAATTAGTTAACAAATAAAACATGTTATTTAGGATTTATGAAGATAAATCACGAAATAATTTTGCTTGTTAAAAGTTTCTGGTCCTAAAGGGATTTTAGGTCATATGGGATGATTTATGGATTTTATTGTTCATCATATATATTATTGGCATTAAAATGTGATTTTTATGAGAAAAATGGCATTTTTGGACGAAAAATAGCTAAACTTCGAATTTTTCAGTGATTTTTGGACATGATTTCACATATATTATCAACTGGTTTCATGTTAAATTTCGTGAAAAACTAAGTTATTTTGCATAAAGTATGAATTTTATAAGTCAAAATCGAATTTAAAGGGTTTATTAGGTTAATATGAGTTATATTTTGAATCTGGTCATGAAATTTTAATATGTTGTCACATGAATATTTACTCAATGTGTGTAAAATGTTTGGCTGTTTTGAACCAATTTTGCATGATTTATGAATTTTTGAGTAAAATTCGATAAATAGTGGCTTTAATTTAGTATATAATGCTAAAACATATTTCATGACTAAAGAAAACGTCATATGTTTCATTTTATCCCAAATTTCAGATCTAAAAGTGAAAAAGTGATTAAAATTAATTTTCTCATATTTTAATGGTCATATTTGATAAAACCGATAAACCGCAACGATGTTTTTCTCGAAAAATTTTCAAAATTTTTAACCTAAGTTTTGAGTATTATGAGTGTCATGGTATTTTTCCAGAATGTTCATGAGTTTGAATTTCAAATTTTAAAATTATTTAAAATTATTATAATTTAATTTGGAGTTTATAATATAAAATTGTATTTTTGGGTCCATTATGAACAATATTAAGAAATGAAGTTGAATCATTGTCAAAATGTTAGTGAAGACTAAGTTTTGAGTCGTAAGATGGTTAGGGTAATTAACTTGAACATAATTATGAATTTATGTAATATATTGTGATTTTAATAAGTTAAATCACGTAAATCCATAAAAACCGATATAATATACGATATTGGCTCTTAAAAGGCGATTTAGCATAAAATTAAGCATGTTCAACCATAGACCGGGTCCTAGAGAAACTCTCGTCCATGACTAGGTCGTCCTACTACACATGCTTAGTCTAATTCAAATCCATGCCTCTCGACTTTTAGAACGAATGAACAAACTTAATCAATGAATAAGGCCTTTAAACATAGATTAACATTATGGTGCAAACATGTGATAGAAACACTTATACAATATTAACTTATCCTTATTTTGACATTTATATATTATTTAATCATGCATGGCTTCCCTTGCTCCTTAGACAAATGAAACTACTCTAACATGGTGGAAATGCAAATTAAACTAATGATAAATGAAATGGCAAACATAATGAAAATATGAATAAGAAATTACCTTGCAATGGAAATGGAAATGGAAATGGAAGAACAATACTTGTAATAATAAATAACTTGTAAATGTGAATTATTTTATAACTTGAAATGTAAATGGGAAATGTTTATAGCATAAAGTAAATCTAAACTAAGCTAAACTAATAACTAAACTAATCTAACTACTAAACTTAGAGAGAATTATGAGAAATTGTGTATGTGAATTGGTGTTGTGTAAAGGTGTGATTAGCACCCCTTATATAGGAGATAAGAGAGCAAAATTTGTAGAGGAATCCAAAATGGCATCCTAAGCACACTCTTAATTTTCTCTTCAATTCTTGGTTTAATGCTCAAGGTATCCAAAGTTAGTGCTTTAATGCCTTGTTTATGAGTGTGATTAAGAGCATTAAGGAGGGCATCTTAAGTATTTTGGCATCCTAAGCTCTTCTTTAGCATCCAAATTTTCCACCACATTTTGGACTTGAATTATTGGGCTTTGACTTGCACATTGACTTTGCTTACATTTTCATTTTGATCCAACACTTTCTTCATGCAAAATCCATGCACTTTCAACACTTAGTCCAATCTTGCTCTCATACTTAGCCTTGCTTCTAGTGTTGGCACATTTTATAGTACTTTAGCTCATTTAACTCATTTTCCTACAAAATACACTTGAACACACAATTGCACTAGAAACACAATATTAGCTTAAAAACACTTTGATAAGTGCTAAATGATATGTAAAATCAAACTAATATAAGGGGCTAAAATATATAAAATATGCACTTATCAAACTCCCCCAACCTAAGTCCTTGCTTGTCCTCAAGCAAGATCATCCCAACATTGCAAATCCCAAGTAGCTAACAAGCAATTGATTCAAATCCCGTAACAACATGGGCATAAGGATAAGCAAAATCATGGATGAGATTTACATGGCGGCGTAGCATGGATGACTTCTAAGGAACTTTTCGGCTCTTGCATGATCTTTTGACTTTCGGACTCTCACGATCCACTCATAACTCAATTTTGTGTAAAGGACATTTTTGTGAATAATCACTCAAACTATCCTCGACTCATGAGAATGTACCCACAATCTAATATGGTAATCAATCAAATCATAAGCCAAAACAATCAAATGCAAGCAAAATGTGAAGCCAAAGGGTAAGAAGAAGGCTTTTTGTGACATGGAAAATAAGGGGGAACAAAAGAATTATGGTATGTGGAGCTAAGGTTAAGCTAGCAACAACCATAAAAGGATGCTTAATAATCCAACCCAAATAACCCAAATAGAAATCAAATTGACAAATGACTTCTTACATTACTAATCATGAGAAATTCTCCATAAGATATTGATAAACACATGAGAACTCTTAATAACACAACCTCTTCTCCCTTTCTTCCAAATTAGATCACTTTATTCCTTTTCATTTTTTTCTTTCTTTTTTCATCATTTTTTTTTCTTTTTTTTCGGACTCTTTTTTTTCTTCTTCTTTTCTTTTCTTGCTCCAATTCTTTCTTTCATAACTCCGGAAAACAATGACAAATCCGGCAAATCAATTTCACAATAATATAGATTTTAAAGATCATCCCTATTTTGAGCATCCCATCACCGAAAGAACTTAGCTACTAGCCTAACAAGGGTAGGCTATTTTTAATGTAGTTAGGGAATAAGAACATGTGAAGGGGCTAGAAAATGGGCAAATTTATCAATGCGAATTTGGCTTCAAAAATGCATAGCAAAATGAAAGTAATGCTTAAAAGAGATGAAAAGAAGACCATATTTGTGCGTTTTGATGTAACACACACCATAAGGAGATCTACCACTCACCTAAGTGAAACCAAATAAAGATGAAATGGCCTTTAAGGAGGCTCTACCTTACCAATTTTGTAGCTTGCCAAAAGTCAAGATCAAGCCTACTTGGTTTAATTTCCATCTTCCACCTACTATGTCAAGACATCCCCATGCATGCTATATCCCGTCAAAAGTAGCGAATCAAGAGCTATCAAGCCAAAAATGGGACAAACAAGAGGGCATAAGTAGAACAAGCAAAGAATTAGAAGCAAAAATTTACACAAATTTTTCAAAAATTCTCACTAAATATATACTAACTAAATGCAAACTAACTAATATGCAAATGCAATCTCCCCCCAAGCTAAACACAACATTGTCCTCAATGTGCCAACAATCAAATTACCCAATTAAACCATAAAAATGGCGCAAAGCACATAAACAAGAAGGACAAGAGGTCATATTTAATGGGTTGCGAGAAATAAACTAAAGTGCAAAGGAAAGAAAACTTACTAGACTAACGAGCCTCCCTCAATCTAGCAGAAACATTGGAGGATTCCTCCACTTAGCAAATCATCAAGAAAGGGGTCAAAATTCCGGTGGGTACTTTGTCCTTGATGCTAATAGAGGTTTTCGGAGGTGATTTGATTGAGAAATGAAGAAAAATAGAGAGGAGTACCGACCTTTTCTTTTGAAGCATATGGAAAAGATTAGCATATCCCGTATTTTATTAAAACGCGCAATAAGGAAGAAAGTCACGACCCCGATCGGGGTGGTGACTTTCTTCCTTATTAGCATCAAGGACAAAGTACCCACCGGAATTTTGACCCCTTTCTTGATGATTTGCTAAGTGGAGGAATCCTCCAATGTTTCTACTAGATTGAGGGAGGCTCGTTAGTCTAGTAAGTTTTCTTTCCTTTGCACTTTAGTTTATTTCTCGCAACCCATTAAATATGACCTCTTGTCCTTCTTGTTTATGTGCTTTGCGCCATTTTTATGGTTTAGTGGGATAATTTGATTGTTGCCACATTGAGGACAATGTTGTGATTAGCTTGGGGGGAGATTGCATTTGCATATTAGTTAGTTTACATTTAGTTAGTATAGATTTAGTGAGAATTTTTGAAAAATTTGTGTGAATTTTTGATTCTAATTCTTTGCTTGTCCTACTTATGCCCTCTTGTTTGTCCCATTTTTGGCTTGATAGCTCTTGATTCGCTACTTTTGACGGGATATAGCATGCATGGGGATGTCTTGACATAGTAGATGGAAGATGAAAATTAAACCAAGTTGGCTTGATCTTGACTTTTGGAAAGCTACAAAATTGGTAAGGTAGAGCCTCCTTAAAGGCCATTTCATCGTTATTTGGTTTCACTTAGGTGAGTGGTAGATCTCCTTATGGTGTGTGTTACATCAAAACGCACAAATATGGTCTTCTTTTCATCTCTTTTAAGCATTACTTTCATTTTGCTATGCATTTTTGAAGCCAAATTCGCATTGATAAATTTGCCCATTTTCTAGCCCCTTCACATGTTCTTATTCCTTAGCTACATTAAAAATAGCCTACCCTTGTTAGGCTAGTAGCTAAGTTCTTTCGGTGATGGGATTCTCAAAATTGGGATGATCTTTAAAATTTATATCATTGTCAAATTGATTTGCCGGATTTGTCATTGTTTTCCGGAGTTATGAAAGAAAGAATTGGAGCAAGAAAAGAAAAGAAGAAGAAAAAAAGAGTCCCAAAAAAAAGAAAAAAAAAATGATGAAAAAAGAAAGAAAAAAATGAAAAGGAATAAAGTGATCTAATTTGGAAGAAAGGAAGAAGAGGTTGTGTTATTAAGAGTTCTCATGTGTTTATCAATATCTTATGGAGAATTTCTCATGATTAGTAATGTAAGAAGTCATTTGTCAATTTGATTTCTATTTGGGTTATTTGGGTTGGATTATTAAACATCCTTTTATGGTTGTTGCTAGCTTAACCTTAGCTCCACATACCATAATTCTTTTGTTCCCCCTTATTTTCCATGTCACAAAAAGCCTTCTTCTTACCGTTTGGCTTCACATTTTGCTTGCATTTGATTGTTTTGGCTTATAATTTGATTGATTACCATATTAGATTGCGGGTACATTCTCATGAGTCGAGGATAGTTTGAGTGATTATTCACAAAAATGTCCTTTACACAAATTGAGTTATGAGTGGATCGTGAGAGTCCGAAAGTCAAAAGATCATGCAAGAGCCGAAAAGTTCCTTAGAAGTCATCCATGCTACGCCGCCATGTAAATCTCATCCATGATTTTGCTTATCCTTATGCCCATGTTGTTACGGGATTTGAATAAATTGCTTGTTAGCTACTTGAGATTTGCAATGTTGGGATGATCTTGCTTGAGGACAAGCAAGGACTTAGCTTGGGGGAGTTTGATAAGTGCATATTTTATATATTTTAACCCCTTATATTAGTTTGATTTTACATATCATTTAGCACTTATCAAAGTGTTTTTAAGCTAATATTGTGTTTCTAGTGCAATTGTGTGTTCAAGTGTATTTTGTAGGAAAATGAGCTAAAGTACTATAAAATGTGCCAACACTAGAAGCAAGGCTAAGTATGAGAGCAAGATTGGACTAAGTGTTGGAAGTGCATGGATTTTGCATGAAGAAAGTGTTGGATCAAAATGAAAATGCAAGCAAAGTCAATGTGCAAGTCAAAGCCCAATAATTCAAGTCCAAAATGTGGTGGAAAATTTGGATGCTAAAGAATAGCTTAGGATGCCAAAATACTTAAGATGCCCTCCTTAATGCTCTTAATCACACTCATAAACAAGGCATTAAAGCACCAACTTTGGATACCTTGAGCATTAAACCAAGAATTGAAGAGAAAATTAAGAGTGTGCTTAGGATGCCATTTTGGATTCCTCTACAAATTTTGCTCTCTTATCTCCTATATAAGGGGTGCTAATCACACCTTTACACAACACCAATTCACATACACAATTTCTCATAATTCTCTCTAAGTTTAGTAGTTAGATTAGTTTAGTTATTAGTTTAGCTTAGTTTAGATTTACTTTATGCTATAAACATTTCCCATTTACATTTCAAGTTATAAAATAATTCACATTTACAAGTTATTTATTATTACAAGTATTGTTCTTCCATTTCCATTTCCATTTCCATTGCAAGGTAATTTCTTATTCATATTTTCATTATGTTTGCCATTTCATTTATCATTAGTTTAATTTACATTTCCACCATGTTAGAGTAGTTTCATTTGTCTAAGGAGCAAGGGAAGCCATGCATGATTAAGTAATAAATAAATGTCAAAATAAGGATAAGTTAATATTGTATAAGTGTTTCTATCACATGTTTGCACCATAATGTTTAATCTATGTTTAAAGGCCTTATTCATTGATTAAGTTTGTTCATTCGTTCTAAAAGTCGAGAGGCATGGATTTGAATTAGACTAATCATGTGTAGTAGGACGACCTAGTCATGGACGAGAGTTTCTCTAGGACCCGGTCTATGGTTGACACTAATATCGTAAGGTGGGTGTCTTTAAGCCTAAACATATATCGTAAAATCAACTTCCTAACTTGACATGAGCATTTACATAATTAGCATGTGTGACCCGACCTCCCTAGGCATTTTGTTTATTATTGTTTTATCATCATATCAAACCAAACCAATCAATCAACCGTTAACCTATCGAGATAAAAGTTCAATCCATATCAACTAATTAACAACTCCCGTCTCTCTGTGGTTCGACCCCTACGTACTACATTCATTTGTTTTGTTAGGGTATAAATACTATCTTTGTATAGGTGTGAGATAGCCTATCAAATTTTGGCGCCGTTGCCGGGGAGACGGTTTTATTTGTTAATTAGTTGTTGAATTTTATCTTATTTTATTTTGTCTTGAGGAACGATTGTTCCTTGAGATTTATCTCACAATTTTCTTGTAGTTTTAGTGCCTATTTTTGTAGGTAATAAAGCTATTGGCCTTTCAAAATGAATTACGAATTTGTCCCACAACTCAAAGACGAGCCTTTTCATGACTATCTTGCCCGATTCAACCATTTTTGCGATATTTTCCTCTCTCTTGGACATGTCCTTGATGGGGATTACATGGTTCAATTCGCGCTTAATGGCATGAATTTTGAGACCCGAGAAATAGCTCTAAAATTGAGTAATGGGAGTGTCTACTATATGATGGGGCTAGAACTTTGGGATTTCTTTGATTTCATGGCTAGCCAAAGTCAATTGCGGGAGGTATCACGTCAATTCCATTATTGGCGCATCGAAGAGGAGCTTAAAGTGTTACAGGCTCGTTTGGAAAAAAAATCTCAAGAGAAACTGAGACCACGTGAGCATATCTTTTCTCATTTTGCATTTTTACCTCCCCAATGTGAGTCTTTTAAATCTAATGATTTTGAATTCTTAGATGACGATGATGATAGTCCGACTTTTTCTTCTAAAAGTCCCCCTAATGTCATTCCAATTGATAATTTACAGACTCATGTTGATGACATTGTCCTTGTAGTAGATAACACACTCACCATGGACGATGCCGGACCCGAATATAATGAAAAGGATGAGGTTTTACACGAGACCTTAGACTCCTTTGAAAATCCTTTCGTGGAGGATGTGGTTGACCTTTTTAAGGTTGATGAAGGACTTAATGATGCTAAAATAGAGGTTAAGTGGGATGAACCCCCCATTTTCGACGAGTCCTACCACTTAGAGTTTTCATACCACCAATTTGAGACCTATTATAATTATAATTTGTGCACTAACGATTATTTTTATGGTCTTAAGCATGATGCTCCTTTTCTTGCTGACGAGTGGAGTACGGTGGTTCTATTTGAAATCTCTCATGAGCAATTTGTTAAGATTAATCCTTTCTTGCCTTTGATCTTTCATATTTATATTTTGTCAATTGCTTACATATGCTTGTGTATTGCTCATGCACAGGTATATGATTTACTTCTAAGGGCATTGACGTGCTTTTTAGAGGACGATGGAGGGTCCATTAGAAAAAAAATAGTTTGTTTTTATTTCACTTTTTACGTAATTTCATGTTTTATTAGAATTAGGAATAAATTTTAGACTAATTAGCTATTTTGAGTTGTGACTTGTAGGTGTTTGAAGAGGAGAAGAGGCGTTTTGAAGGATAGCATACTACCCCATGTTGTAGCCCCGTTCGGGGTCGTAACATTTCCGTTTCTTCAAAAAAAAAAAAAAAAAAATTTTTAAAAAATTTTCTTTTTTTTTTTAAAAAAAAGTCAACGGTCAACCCCGATCGGGGTCGTGACTTTCTTCCTTATTGCGCGTTTTAATAAAATACGGGATATGCTAATCTTTTCCATATGCTTCAAAAGCAAAGGTCGGTACTCCTCTCTATTTTTCTTCATTTCTCAATCAAATCACCTCCGAAAACCTCTATTAGCATCAAGGAAAAAGTACCCACCGGAATTTTGACCCCTTTCTTGATGATTTGCTAAGTGGAGGAATCCTCCAATGTTTCTGCTAGATTGAGGGAGGCTCGTTAGTCTAGTAAGTTTTCTTTCCTTTGCACTTTAGTTTATTTCTCGCAACCCATTAAATATGACCTCTTGTCCTTCTTGTTTATGTGCTTTGCGCCATTTTTATGGTTTAGTTGGGTAATTTGATTGTTGGCACATTGAGGACAATGTTGTGTTTAGCTTGGGGGGAGATTGCATTTGCATATTAGTTAGTTTGCATTTAGTTAGTATAGATTTAGTGAGAATTTTTGAAAAATTTGTGTAAATTTTTGCTTCTAATTCTTTGCTTGTTCTACTTATGCCCTCTTGTTTGTCCCATTTTTGGCTTGATAGCTCTTGATTCGCTACTTTTGACGGGATATAGCATGCATGGGGATGTCTTGACATAGTAGGTGGAAGATGGAAATTAAACCAAGTAGGCTTGATCTTGACTTTTGGCAAGCTACAAAATTGGTAAGGTAGAGCCTCCTTAAAGGCCATTTCATCTTTATTTGGTTTCACTTAGGTGAGTGGTAGATCTCCTTATGGTGTGTGTTACATCAAAACGCACAAATATGGTCTTCTTTTCATCTCTTTTAAGCATTACTTTCATTTTGCTATGCATTTTTGAAGCCAAATTCGCATTGATAAATTTGCCCATTTTCTAGCCCCTTCACATGTTCTTATTCCCTAACTACATTAAAAATAGCCTACCCTTGTTAGGCTAGTAGCTAAGTTCTTTCGGTGATGGGATGCTTAAAATTGGGATGATCTTTAAAATCTATATTATTGTGAAATTGATTTGCCGGATTTGTCATTGTTTTCCGGAGTTATGAAAGAAAGAATTGGAGCAAGAAAAGAAAAGAAGAAGAAAAAAAAGAGTCCGAAAAAAAAGAAAAAAAAATGATGAGAAAAGAAAGAAAAAAATGAAAAGGAATAAAGTGATCTAATTTGGAAGAAAGGGAGAAGAGGTTGTGTTATTAAGAGTTCTCATGTGTTTATCAATATCTTATGGAGAATTTCTCATGATTAGTAATGTAAGAAGTCATTTGTCAATTTGATTTCTATTTGGGTTATTTGGGTTGGATTATTAAGCATCCTTTTATGGTTGTTGCTAGCTTAACCTTAGCTCCACATACCATAATTCTTTTGTTCCCCCTTATTTTCCATGTCACAAAAAGCCTTCTTCTTACCGTTTGGCTTCACATTTTGCTTGCATTTGATTGTTTTGGCTTATGATTTGATTGATTACCATATTAGATTGTGGGTACATTCTCATGAGTCGAGGATAGTTTGAGTGATTATTCACAAAAATGTCCTTTACACAAAATTTAGTTATGAGTGGATCGTGAGAGTCCGAAAGTCAAAAGATCATGCAAGAGCCGAAAAGTTCCTTAGAAGTCATCCATGCTACGCCGCCATGTAAATCTCATCCATGATTTTGCTTATCCTTATGCCCATGTTGTTACGGGATTTGAATAAATTGCTTGTTAGCTACTTGGGATTTGCAATGTTGGGATGATCTTGCTTGAGGACAAGCAAGGACTTAGCTTGGGGGAGTTTGATAAGTGCATATTTTATATATTTTAACCCCTTATATTAGTTTGATTTTACATATCATTTAGCACTTATCAAAGTGTTTTTAAGCTAATATTGTGTTTCTAGTGCAATTGTGTGTTCAAGTGTATTTTGTAGGAAAATGAGCTAAATGAGCTAAAGTACTATAAAATGTGCCAACACTAGAAGCAAGGCTAAGTATGAGAGCAAGATTGGACTAAGTGTTGAAAGTGTATGGATTTTTCATGAAGAAAGTGTTGGATCAAAATGAAAATGTAAGCAAAGTCAATGTGCAAGTCAAAGCCCAATAATTCAAGTCCAAAATGTGGTGGAAAATTTGGATGCTAAAGAAGAGCTTAGGATGCCAAAATACTTAAGATGCCCTCCTTAATGCTCTTAATCACACTCATAAACAAGGCATTAAAGCACTAACTTTGGATACCTTGAGCATTAAACCAAGAATTGAAGAGAAAATTAAGAGTGTGCTTAGGATGCCATTTTGGATTCCTCTACAAATTTTGCTCTCTTATCTCCTATATAAGGGGTGCTAATCACACCTTTACACAACACCAATTCACATACACAATTTCTCATAATTCTCTCTAAGTTTAGTAGTTAGATTAGTTTAGTTATTAGTTTAGCTTAGTTTAGATTTACTTTATGCTATAAACATTTCCCATTTACATTTCAAGTTATAAAATAATTCACATTTACAAGTTATTTATTATTACAAGTATTGTTCTTCCATTTCCATTTCCATTTCCATTGCAAGGTAATTTCTTATTCATATTTTCATTATGTTTGCCATTTCATTTATCATTAGTTTAATTTACATTTCCACCATGTTAGAGTAGTTTCATTTGTCTAAGGAGCAAGGGAAGCCATGCATGATTAAATAATATATAAATGTCAAAATAAGGATAAGTTAATATTGTATAAGTGTTTCTATCACATGTTTGCACCATAATGTTTAATCTATGTTTAAAGGCCTTATTCATTGATTAATTTTGTTCATTCCTTCTAAAAGTCGAGAGGCATGGATTTGAATTAGACTAAGCATGTGTAGTAGGACGACCTAGTCATGGACGAGAGTTTCTCTAGGACCCGGTCTATGGTTGACACTAATATCGTAAGATGGGTGTCTTTAAGCCTAAACATTTATCGTAAAATCAACTTCTTAACTTGTCATGAGCAATTACATAATTAGCATGTGTGATCCGATCTCCCTAGACATTTTATTTATTATTGTTTTATCACTTCAACCCAAACCAATTCAAACGTAATCGATCAAGGTAAAATTCAATCCATAACAATTAATTAATAACTCCCGTCTCCTTTGGGTTCGACCCCTAAGTACTACATTAATTTGTTGCCTAGGGTATAAATATTATCTTTGCATAGGTGTGCGATAGCCTATCAGAAACATTGGTGAGAGTGTTTGAGTTAGCGGTTGCGTTTGAATTTGGAGTTGCCATTGCAATAGAGAAAACAAATTTAACTACAAAATAAAAGTGAAGGAATTAATAAACATCTATTGTTTTGATAATACTTGTAAATATTTTAAACAAGTTTTAAGCATTTATATAGTGACCTCTACCCAACTATTATAAATGATCCCGAGATCCAAATTCATATTAAATCGGGCATGGTGAGCCGATTCATCCCTTATCAATATAACTCGGTGGATTAAATCTTTAGTCGATTCTACTTCTAGAACTCTCGGTCGATAAAATTACTCTAATATTTATCTTTAGCCCGGAACACATGCGACTACGGTCACGAATACTTCCGTTGAGCTCAATCCAAATTTCGATGTAATAACATTTTACTACCCACTTACCCAATGTAACAAGTTTAGGACCCCGGTGAGCTGAGCCTACTTCCTTATAAAATTGGGATTCATGGTTTCTACTATTTGGTAAGGCTAATTCTCAATTATTAATTTAGTGAGAGATCTTGTCAATTTATTATCTATCACGTTTAAGTGAACTAAAGCGGTGAACTACGATAATTATAATTGACACGGTCGATGACTCGATAAAATAAAATGCATGTTTAGTTATGGCGATTTAGCGATGAATGCAAACATATAAATAAATGCAAAACAAAAAATATAAAATCCTAGTATGGTCTTCCTCAAAAGAAAATTTAATTACCTATTACAAATTCGGAAACCAACTCCATTAGTCCCTTGAACTTTACTTGGCATGCATTCCAAGGCAACACCGTCTTGTCAGAACGCCTTTCCTAATGGCATTGTCTTCAAGGATCTCCGGAATTACAAGTAATAATTAAAAATTACATAATTTCCTATTATACATTTTTAATAAAAATTAAATCTATTAAATTACAAAACGGTGATACGAGATTACAAAAAATTACAACCGAATCGATATTCCCATACATTCCGGGTAATACCAATTAAATACTAAGGCCATACTAAGTAAAATTACATAATTAAAAAATTATATAAAAAAAAAAATGACAATCAAAAATAAAATGCAGCATTATAATATGTATGAACATGCTTAATTTTATGCTAAATCGCCTTTTAAGAGCCAATATCGTATATTATATCGGTTTTTATGGATTTACGTGATTTAACTTATTAAAATCACAATATGTTACATAAATTCATAATTATGTTCAAGTTAATTACCCTAACCATCTTACGACTCAAAACTTAGTCTTCACTAACATTTTGACAATGATTCAACTTCATTTCTTAATATTGTTCATAATGGACCCAAAAATACAATTTTATATTATAAACTCCAAATTAAATTATAATAATTTTAAAATTTGAAATTCAAACTCATGAACATTCTGGAAAAATACCATGACACTCATAATATTCAAAACTTAGGTTAAAAATTTCGAAAATTTTTCGAGAAAAACATCGTTGCGGTTTATCGGTTTTATCAAATATGACCATTAAAATATGAGAAAATTAATTTTAATCAACTTTTCACTTTTAGATCTGAAATTTGGGATAAAATGAAACATATGACGTTTTCTTTAGTCATGAAATATGTTTTAGCATTATATACTAAATTAAAGCCACTATTTATCGAATTTTACTCAAAAATTCATAAATCATGCAAAATTGGTTCAAAACAGCCAAACATTTTACACACATTGAGTAAATATTCATGTGACAACATATTAAAATTTCATGATCAGATTCAAAATATAACTCATATTAACCTAATAAAGCCTTTAAATTCGATTTTGACTTATAAAATTCATACTTTACGCAAAATAACTTAGTTTTTCACGAAATTTAACATGAAACCAGTAGATAATATATGTGAAATCATGTCCAAAAATCACTGAAAAATTCGAAGTTTAGCTATTTTTCGTCCAAAAATGCCATTTTTCTCATAAAAATCACATTTTAATGCCAATCATATATATGATGAACAATAAAATCCATAAATCATCTCATATGACCTAAAATCCCTTTAGGACTAGAAACTTTTAACAAGCAAAATTATTTCGTGATTTATCTTCATAAATCCTAAATAACATGTTTTATTTGTTAACTAATTAACACGGAAAAACGAACCCGATTTTGCATGCAACAACCTTGTGCTCTGATACAATAAGATACATAATTTTACTCACAAAATCATCCGTCAATTTTAAGCAATTTAATAAACTCGTATCGGCATACGATTAATTAAAAAATCAATTAAGAGCATTACCCTATAGGTATGACCTTAGGGGATCAACTGATTACCACCGTCGTACGACAGTAATGTCAAACTCTAGGCAGCCAATCACTACCGATATGTGTGGACCAGTTGACTATGAAGTATCACTTTCCCTCATGTATTCTTAATATGAGATTTAAACATGTGATCTCAATATGATCAACAATGTGATCGCATTATTGTCGGGGACACTGCAATAATGACCTCAGGGGCCTCAAAAACAGGAGGTGGCATTAAATTAGCCGGTAAAGCCGGCTGAGAGGCAGAGGGTGTAGGTGTAGGCGTGGGCATGGGCGCGGACGCGGGTGTGAGCCCAACCTGTGTAGGTCTAGACCCCTCTCCAAATTCCCTAACAGTAGGGGAAGCCCTCTTCCGCTTCCTAGAAATGGTAGGAGAGAAGTCAAGGAGGTAAGAAGGTGGAGGTGGTGGTAATCTACCCGTTAAAGGTGAAAGACGGGGTAGAGAGGGTGAAGGTAAAATCACGGATGGGGAAGTGCCTATCTTCCACGTCCTATGGTCAGAAGCAAGATAGTTCATTGAAAACATAACTGAAATGTCAATGACATTATCCTTATCAAGATATTTAAGACCACGGGGAAAGTCACGGAAAAGACGGCGGGCAATGCGAGTCACTAGCCCACCAGACGCTATCGTACCCGATACTTTTAACCCGACAGTGTTAAAATGCTGAGCTGTCAAGTAGGCATTGTTGAAAACAAAAGGGGTACCACAGTCAATGTTTAGGTACCAGGCTAAAATGGACAGCTCAGTATTATTAACATTTTTAGGCTCATGACGACCAAAAATAGCAGACGGAGAATGTAACGGGCAGGGGGTAGATGGACGTGGGAACCACGACGCTGACCGTAGGGGATATGTGAAAGTGTAGCCTAAAGCTGACGCGTAATCTTCCTAGGAGGCTCAAGGCAGCCATCACTAACTAGACCTAAACGTTCCCCAAACTTGGCTAATGTCCAGAAAAAGGTAGTGTTAAACAGTCGGAAAGTGATGCACGTGCTCCCATGGTCAGTCGCATAGGCCGCAAGGTGAAACTCAAAAGAGCTGAAAAACTCTAAGGTTAGTCCCCGATAGGTGAGCTCTTTCACATTAGCCAATCCCGACATTCCTATCCCGTTAAGCAGGTCAACAACGGGTGCTAAAATTCCTAGGGTCTCTAGGGAAGGTCGACACAGAAAACGGGTCGAAGTCATATGACATTCCATCAAATTTAAGAAACGAGTACGGTGGGACGGGGACAAAAATCGTACCTCCAGAAACACAGGTAGAGATTCCGTAGAAGTGTTAGCAATTTTCCTTGTAGGGGCCCGTAAAGCAGCAGCACGGGAACCAGTGCCTGTCCCAGACCGTGAACCAGCAGCAGCTGTAACAGTGGTAACCGTGGCAACAGTAGTAACAGCAGTGACGGGTGTCGACACAGCAGGGGTCGGCACCACCGGAGTAGCAGCTGTAGCAGCAACAATAGGAGAAGCAGTAGTAACGACGGGTGTCGACATAGCAGGGGTCGATACCGTAGTGGTAACAACGATTGTGGTGGCAGCAGGGACCACGGCCAGAGAAGGGGTCGAAGAAGCAGCAGCAGCCGATGACATTGGCTTTTCGACTCTGGTTTCTTTACTCCTATCCATAGTTGAATGATCACCTAATAATAAAATCAATTAAAACAAAGGAAAATCAAATTAATCGAATTAAATCGATTTTAATCGAAATCCTAATTTCGAAAATTACCCAAACTAATCAAGAATTTGATGATGCAAAAAAGGGTGAGATGGTTTACTTGATGCTTGAAACGAATTTGGGTAATTTTATTGGTAAATTAAGGGAAGAAGTTGGGGATTAGGTCAAGGGAATTAAGGGTGTCAAAGGAATTAGGGAAAAACATAAAACAAGCAAATGAACATAAGGCGGGAGAAAAGAAAACTCCTTCATCTGTTTAAGCGCTTGAACTGCTCGATCGAGTGGTTTGAAACTGCTTGATCGAGAACTTCCTTCCTCAATTTGATCGATCGAGTGGTTTGACTACTCGATCGAGAACCCCTGAAATTTGCTTGCTCGATCGAGAGGTTTGAACAACTCGATTGAGGACTTTTGCTTGAGCATTTGCTCGATCGAGCACATAAAGTGGTCCGAAAATAATGGGAGTGTATGAGTCCTCGGGTATGTCTAAGACTACGAAATCAACGGGAATAAAAAATTTCCCGATCCTAACAGGGATGTCCTCTATGACTCCTAATGGCCGTGATAATGAGCGATTGGCCATCTGTACAGTCATGTTCGTGCATTGAAATTTTGTCAAACCGAGTCTCTTTGCAAGAGACAGAGGTAAGACGCTTACGCTAGCTCCTAAGTCACAAAGCGCATTATCAATCAAATAAGTTCCAATATGACACGGAATTGAGAAACTACCCGGGTCAGCTAATTTTGGTGGAGTCTTATTCTGAAGAAGTGTGGAGCACTTCTCAGTCAAAGCCACCGTTTCAGTTTCATCTACATTCCTCTTACGTAAAAGAATTTCTTTCATAAATTTGGAGTAAGAGGGTACCTGGGTGAGTAATTCGGCAAATGGTATGTTAACTTTAAGACTTCGCAAAAGATCGACAAATCTGCCAAATTGTTGTTCCGCCTTCGTCCTCCGTAGTCTCCCTGGAAATGGAACTTGTAGCTTATAGGAATTATCCTTATTTGCAGAATTATCGTCCAGATTAGATTTAGACGACAATTTATCAACCTCGGCATTAATATTGCTCGATCGAGCAAGTTCAACACTCGATCGAGAGGTTTTCTCAGACAATTTGCTCGATCAAGCAGTTTGGGTTACTCCATCGAGAAACCTGTTTTCCTCACTACTTGATCGAACACTTTTATCCCCTTGACCGAGCACTTCTTCAATAAACTTGCTCGATCACCCATCATAAACTGGTCGATCAAGTACACCAGGTGAATCCGTTACTTTTTCATCAAAAGACGCCTTCTCATGAACAGTAGCTTAAAACCCCGAGTCCGAAAATTCAGCATTCTCCTTTGGCATTTTGGGTTCCTCATAGGAAAGACCACTCCTTAAACTGATCAGATTTACCATCTTATGTGGTTTCTTGTCAGGTTGTGACGGTAATTGGCCCGGTTGTCTTGAAGCTTGCTTAGTAGCTAATTGAGCTAACTGGGACTCAAGTAATTTAATAGAAGCATCTCTTGCTTGGTCATTTTTCTGCATTTGAAGTGCAAGTGTTTGCACCAGTGACTTCCACTCAGCTATGTCATTATTACCACTATAAGAGGCACCTTGCTAATGCGGCGGTGGGAAAGAATGAGGCTTTTGAAAGCCTTGTTGTTGATTCCGATGGGGTGGAACATAGGTTTGTTGTTACTGCGGTGGAGGTGTAGGATTCAACACATTCTGGCTAGACCACCTCAAATTGGGATGAACTCCAGCTTGATTGTTAAAATAGGAGCCTCCTTGCCAAAATTGTTGAAAGTCATTGACTTGCTCCTTCTCAGCTAAACACTCCACTACATTGTGGCCATCAATACTACATCTCTCACATGAGATGGTCACTTGTCTAGACAACAAGTGAACCGTCTGTTGATTTCCCACAGCCTGCAATTCTAACTTATCAAATTTTGCATTCATGGCTTCCATTTGAGCCACAAGTGCACTATTGCCTCCAACAACTGTCCTAGTACCACTCCTTGGATTCCCATATTCAGCACAATGGGTAGCCATCTCCTCTATAATATGCCAACCCTTATCATAATAAATATTCTTCTGAAATCTTTCATTAGCTGCAGCATCTAAAATAGCACGGTGGTCATCATACAACCCATTGTAGAACTGGGACAGACCTATCCAGCTTCTTAAACCTATTCCATGCTTCATACAAGTTCTTAGTCAGATTATGTTTAAAACTTGTAATCTGCCCTCACAATGCATTAGTTCTCTATGGAGGGTAGTATCTCTTGTAGAAGGCAAGAGCTTGGCTATTCCAATCAGTAATCTCTGCTGCAGTCTTGTCCAAGTCAGTCAACCATTCTCGGGCTCCATCAGTAAGTGAAAAAGGAAATAAGACTTCCTTAATCTTCTCTTGGGTCACTCCCTTAGTAGCAGGGATAGTAGAACAATAATCTGTGAAGATCTCCATATGCCTCCTCGGATCCTCACCAGCTACTTCTCTAAACAGGTTTCTCTCCACTAGATTAATATAGGAGGGGCGAATATCAAACGTACTCCCCTCATCAGTTGAAAGCTTGAAACCCTTAGGAATAGAATCAGTTGTCGGCTGAGAATGACTAGCAATGTTATGCATCTTCGCAGATTTAGTAACGGTTGCAGAAATAGAATTGTCTTCCTTTAAAGACTGAGCTTCTGCAAAAGTGAGATTTTCTAGAACTGGGTTAAGAGTACTCAAGACTTCCTCTCGACGAATCTCCCTCAATAAGTTTTGTCTACGGTGAAATGTCCTCTCTGGTTGAGGATCAGCTGGTACTAACTCTGACCTGTTGGACCTGGGCATAAACAAACTAAGGAAAATAATAAGAACTGTCTCAGGGAATTGAAAATCCCTTGAGACTAAAACAAACTAAAATAAGACAAGTAAATAAAATAGTTGCCTCCCCGTTAACGGCGCCAAAATTTGACACGGTTGTCGCAACCCTATCAAAAATAAACCTAACCGGCTCTAACTAATGTAGCAGAGGTAAGTCGGGTATCTTATTCCACAGGGAGGCGGTCACTATCTACTTGTTATCTAGTCTGTCTACGGTCACAAATTGGGGGTGTTTGATTGAGTTGTTTTGACTAAACTAATGACCTGAATTAAAAGCAATAAAAGAAACAACAATCAAAATTAGCAAGATTGAAAAGGAGTGTGATCAAATAGAGAGAAAAAGATGCTAGTATGTCGGTACACCATGATCTTACGCAAATCAGCTAAAGGTAAGGTCAGTCGATCTGATGTGGGAAGGGTAGTTGAAAGATCCTTCCGGTCCGCTATCCACCCTAGATTGTTCCTAAATAGCTTCCACTCTGATTCGGGTAGTCTATTGTTCATAACAGGCCTGTTCATTCCAATCTTCTGATCAAGGTCTGAATTTAACCAGATTAATTAGATTAGTTGCATGCACTCAACCAAATAATTACTGTTATATTGTTATAAAACAATTCTCACATTAAAAACCTCCTAAACTAATTAAAGCATCATTGTTTTACTATCATGGCTCCCCTAATCCCAGCATTAAGGAATTTAGCTACTCATAATGATAATAAAACTAATAACGATAAATTAAACTATATTAAACATGGTATAAAGATGATCAAACGGAAATTGCATAAACTAAATATAAATTCTAATAACTAACAGCAATTAAGGGACAAGAAATTAAGTGCTGCAAAAGAGAATTAAATTAAATGAGAAGAGAGTAAAGAATTACACAAGTTGAGATCCGGAAATTTAAAGCCAACGTCGAACAAGAGTAACCAATAATGAATGCTTAAATCTGGAGTTAATGTGTAGAAACTGAATCCTTAAACCTAATTAAATCTCTCCTATTTATAAGACAAATATTTATTAACCTAAATACGTAACTTAAGATATTAAGTAAATAAGGTTTCCGCAATAGAATATTGCGTCAGAAAACAAAGTGTTCGATCGAGCACTTATAAACTTCTCGATCGATTAATCTCCAGCCAAAACCTCTCGATCGAGTAAAAAAAACTACTCGTTCGAGGAACACCAAAAAGCCACTTCTCGATCGAACATAGCAGGAGTTCGATCGAGTGGTGTTCACCATCAAAAAGGTCTCAATCGAGCAACTAAGCCAGCAAAAGCTCTCGATCGAGTTAACTGCTACTGAATCAACCATAGGACGTTTGATTTAGATTCCAAGACGACTTCACGCATCCCAAGACAGTAGTATTCTCGCTTGGATTCCTTCCATCTCCTAAATGCAAGCTAAAGGGACAGAAAGGCTCAATGTTGCTTCTTTCGAGTCCATTCGTGCGATTAAAGCGAAACGAACCAAATTAGACTATTCGGGGCACTTCGTAGCCTAAAACTATGGGAATCGCTTAGAAATGCTTGCAAATAAGGCTTAAAAAGACCATATAAAATGCACGCATCATGCATATTATGGTCCATTTTGATTTTTGATATTTGTCCCACAAATACTTATAAATCATATGATTATTTACCTTATATAATTAAGTAATAATTTGATCTTGTAACAATTATATGATAGAAATTAATGAATAATATGGCGGATGTAAGCCACCTGCGCGCCGATCCGCAGACGCGCAGCAGTCGAAAAGCCACGCTCGGCGGCGTAGAAATGCTTTCGACCAGATCGCTTTAGATCGGTCGGTGTCGTCTTGGTGAAGGTCTTAAAACGATTGCAAAAGATGTTCGGAGTCGCCACCAAGCAATTATGGGATGCCTATAAACCGTTCGAATCCACTTTGTACCTTGGTCAAATGAAGAAAAAAGCGGTGCTTGACATAGGTAATAAAGATAAGGGATCGTCCCTCTTTAGCATCATATCGCTAAAATGACTCTCGGTCGCCCTGGATAAGGTCGTCCACTATCCAAAGTTTCTGAGTAAGAGGTGAGGGTATGTATTGGGAAGCTCTTTAATCGAACACCCGGGTTGCGGGTGTGTGGAGGCTCGCCAGCCGGGTTAATATTATGAAAAGGCTCGGTAGCTGTCGAGGGCGCGTAGAGGCTCGCCAGCCGGGTTGCGGGCGCATGTAGGCTCGCCAACCTGGTTAATATTGCGTAGAGGCTCGCAAGTCGTCGAAGGTCGAGTAATCGACTGCGGGAAATAGCCTGATTTATCAGGCTTATTTCAAAAGGTTGCTTATTGTTAGTGGACTCTGTGGGGAGGTCTTAGACATTCTGCTGGGGAATTTTGGGCACTTATAGGAGATGTTTATAGTGCTTGGAAGAGACAGGCCTTTCATAACTCAGGTCCGACTCTTGTAGCTTTGAATTTTGTGGTGAGAATTCGGTTGTTTGAAATTTGTGACGATAGCGAATTTAAATTTTCGCCATTTGCAACTTGGAAAATTTGATGCTAGTGGGTTTAAATTTCGCTATTTTCTATTTGTGATGAAATAACGGTTTTTAGTTCCGTCATTTAAAAGTTCTGCTGAGAATAGCGAGTTTTATTTTCGCTATATTGCTATGTTTGTTTGAAATAACGGTTTTTTTTAATTCCGTCATTCTGGAATTTTTAAGAAATAACGAGTTTGAAATTTCGCTATTTGCTATTTTTGTTTGAAATAACGGTTTTTAATTCCGTCATTTGAAATTTGTGCTGAGAATAGCGAGTTTGAATTTTGCTATTTGCTATTTGGGAGGGCATAACGGTTTTTAATTCCATCATCCTGGAATTTTGTAAGAAATAGTGAGTTTGAAATTTCGCTATTTGTTATTTTTGTTTGAATTAACGGTTTTTTTAATTCCATCATTCGAAATTTGTGTTGAGAATAGCGAGTTTGAATTTCGCTATTTGCTATTTTGTGTTGAAAATTTTTGTTGTGATAATAGTGAATTTTACTTTCGCTATTTGCTATTTGTGTTTGAGAATAATGGTTTTTAATTCCGTCATTTGAAATTTGTGGGATTGGTTAATTGTACGTGTGATTGGGCCAAAGGCCAAAATTTAGCTAAAAATGATAGGGTAACCTCAAAGAGGCGCAAGCCATCCTGCGACATAAGGAGGCTTCCCTTTTTTTCCTTAAACAGACGCGAAGTGAGGCAACACCTCATTCGCTTTCGTCGTCTTCGACACAATCACAAAAGCTCTCAAAATCACCATTGTTGATCTTGTTTTCTTGCTTAGATTTGTGCTATATCACTCCTGTAATCTCCAGGTATGTGAATCCTCTTGATCTACTTGAATTTGTTTGCCTTTTTGTTGATTGAATCGGGACGAAACCATAATCCGTTTGAAATCGATTTCGGCGTTTTTGATTTGTCCATTTTCGAGTGGAATGGACGCTTGCATTAGGTTATAAACCTATTTAGGAGTATAGAGGTGCTTTTAGTTTGCGTTTTGGTCCCCGTTTCCGCTCCCTAGGTGCGAAAACGCGAATAAGGTGTAGAAACCTTCTTATTTCACAATGCAGTGCTTATTTGCTTGAATCGTGTGCCCCACTTGGTTGCATTATATTCGGGGAAGGCCGTCTTTGCTATGTTAAACCTTCGTTGTGTGCTAGTGGCGAAATTTCGTATTTTGCCTTTATAAGGCGGTCTTATGCTAACGAAATAAGCGCCTGTTAGGGCTAGAACTGAGCCATATTGCTTAGAATAGACCTTAACGGTAGTTTAGATCATCCTGTGGCGTGATCGAGTCAAGTTGCATTGTTGTGGCCGTAATTTGAACTTTTGACCTTTTGCGCTCAATTTGGCGTAAAATTGCCTTTTGAGCTTTGTAAGATGCCCGGTCGGGACGGGGAGATATTTTTTTGTTGTTTTTTATGCAGGCCTTGTGTTAGTCTGAGGGTGTTTTGTTGTTTTTGTGTGTTTTTTTGCTATTGTTTTGAATCGTATTTCGCTTGAAAAGAAAGGCGAGTCGTCTTTTGTGAGTTTTTTGTGAGTTTTTTTGTGAAATGTTTTGCTGGATGGCAATGGGCGGACTTGTCCTTGCTGTTGTTTGCTTTTGTTTTATGTTTGCGGGTGATTTTTGTTTTTGGAATTTGTCTGTTTTGTGCCATCGGGGGAGGAGGTCTTGAGGACCTTGGAGTCTTTAGCTGGGTCCGGACCGGTCGGTACCTCGGGGAGTGTGCCGGAGGTAGTGGTGGAGGACGTTGTTGAGGAGGACGTTGCTGAGGAGGAGCCTGTTATTGAGGCAGCTAGTGTAAAGGCTAGGGTTGCTGTCGATGTTGGGGGGACTCGGGCGGAGTCCGCAACTGATTCGTCCGGGAGGAGAGTTAGTACTCGGAGGCGGGCGCCTCGGGTTTCCCGTTCCGAGTTGCTGGGGGCTGTTAAGATTACCAATAGAGACCCTCGATGCACCGTGAGGTTCCGCGATGCGAAGAGGCGAATGATAGAGACTCAGGATGATGTAGCCTTCGTCGCAAAGTTTGACGCTAGACGAGTTCAGGCCCGCCGAGGGCTGAACCTGTGGCCGAACTCAGTGTGGGCCAAGGGCTTTGACGGTAGCCAGATGTTGCTGTGGCTTGACACTCATATCTTCTACTGTGCACACAAGGGCCTGGTGAGTTTGCGATTTTGTTGAGCTTTTCTTATTTTTGCTTTTTCGATCCTGAATTTGTGTTCTGGCCCTGTTTGGTTTGAAATTTTAGGAGACCTATACCATGAGGAAGTTCTTAGGGTTCTCGACTTGCATGGGCTTCTACGACGTCTGGTGAGCGGGCTCGAGGGCGTTGATAGACAGATCGGCCATGGGTTCGTTGGCTGCCGTTTGGCGCGAGATTCACGGGGCTTCGATTAGGTTGAACCTAGGCTTGATCCGTCCAAATAACGTCGTTTCCGGAGACACCGGAGAGAGTGTATTCTGCCATGATCACGGGTTTGATCGGCAATGTTTTGCCTGCACCAACCGACATTACCCCTTTATTGATAGCGAACTCTTACGAGAGGGACCACTTCAAGGTGAAGGTGACTGGCTTTGTTCCGGAGCCATTGGGGAGCCTTGAGGCAAAGGCTGAGGCTGACGCGTAGACGCGGTTGTGGTTGTGGTACTTCTTGTGTACCACGTACTTTGGTGACAAGGGCGAGCGCTTATCAACCAAAGTGCTTCCATTGCTTGCTGACTTGGACGCTCTAGGTCAGTACGACTGGGTGACGCCTGCTCTGGCCCGGTTTACAATTACTTGCCAGCTGTCGTTCGTCTAGAGACGATGGAGGAGGGGAGTTCCCCTGCGTTGGTTGGTCTCGGCCTCATCTTGGAGGTACGAGCGTTTTTTTTTTGTTGATTTTTTTTTTTTTTTGTGTTAGGTTTCGGTGTTTATTTAACGTTGGCTATTTTATTATTGCTCATGTTGCAGGCTTGGCTGTACTCCTACCTGCCTATTTTGCGCCCAGGGACGATAGGCGAGGCGCCTATAGTTTACTCGGCTGTGAAGGGCTAGACGGTGAGTCGGAAGAAGTCCACCAAGTCATCTTACTTGGATTGCAGGTGTAAGGTGAACGCCCTTCGGCTTTGCGATGTAAGTTTTTGTTCCTTATCTCTTTCGTTTTGTGAAAAAAAGTAGAGATAGGATGACTAGGTAGCTAGAAAGCTCCGAGTTAGTTGACCAGCCTTGTCGTGGATCCAGTTTGTTGGGTGGCCCTAGGAGCACTACACAGGTGTGCGTACCTTTGTCAGAGAGCGCTTGCGGCCCTGTAGTTGTCAGCGTTTGTACCTAGAGACGGCGATCGACTCAGTTTGGTACCTTGGCGAGCGCTTGGTTCGTCAGTGCTTTGGCGAGGCTTTTGTGGAGCCCGTCGATCCGCCTAAGTTGTTGTCCCATGAGTTAATGCTAAACGAGGTTTCAGAGCACCTTCATGGTCATGGAGGTGAGGACTTGCTGTTGCGGGGGGCAGACTACGACACCTTCCGTTTGTCGAGGCTTGCTTGGTACCCGATTAAGGTAAGTTTTCATCAGCTCGTGCTCATTGCTTTTTGATTTTGGTAGAGGGGTTTGTTACCTTTGACATGGTTTTCTTGTGTAGGGTGTTGACTACCTCATAAGGGCACAGCCCCCAGCTTTCACGGCACGGACTACCTTCCCGGGGCCAAGTGGTGAGGAGTTGTAGTTGCGCCTGCCACAGCCTGAGGTTCTTGTTTGTATTTTGCTTTGCTATGCGTGTTACTTTTTTTAAAGGTTTTTCTTTGTTGTTTAGGTGTCGACCGTTAAGTCATTAGGCGCTGTGGTAAATGGCTAACCGGTTGAGAGCGCTTGCTGGTGACCTGGCGGCGAGGGAGGCTCGGCTTGTGCAGGTGCCTTTTGTTGGTTATTTTTGTGTCTTTTTGTGTTGCATTTCATGGCTATATCTTAGTGACCTATGTTATGTTTTGCAGAGTACTGCGGATCTGGCGGAGCTTGCTTGCCCTTGTTTTGGACTTTGGTTTGTAAGTATGTGGATATATTTCGCTTGAGGCGGTTTGTATATATATGTTTTTGGTTTGTAGTTTGTTTTGTGCTTGGGTTTTTTGTGATTTGAAGAAGCGCGGTCAACGGTTGATTATTCATTTGCTTTGGCATTTGCACCTGTATCGTTAGTGTAGGAAACAGGTAACATGTAGTACATAGGCGTACACGTAAACATGCAAAGTATTTGTTGAAGACAAAATAACCATGATGACTCAAAGTTAAGATTGAAATTGCTTGTTTGAAAATGAATTTTGAAAATTCCGCGACAAGACGTCACGCTTGGATTTTTTCAAATGGAATTGTTTTGAAATTATTCGAGAGAAAAAAACAATTCGAATTTGAATTAAATTAACTCACATCGAATTTTGCCAAAATTAATTTGACACAAAAGAATTGAAATTCAAACTGCCATGAATGAATTTCAAAAGGATTTTTGTGAGACTGTTGATTATGAATTTTGCGAGATCAAGACTCGAATATGTAAGAGCGATTTGAGAAAATTGACGTCATCTATAAAGTTTGCGGAAATGCCAATTATTTTTCAGAATTTTCGACTGACATGGAAACGATCCATCGCGGATCGGGGCGACTAGCCCTTCCCCCCTTAAAAAAAGATGATAAAAGCCCGTATGTTTAAAGTTGAGTCATGAAAACCGTGTCGGATTTCGTAAGACATGAATCCAAGGAAATGTGAATGTGATAAACCACAAAAAATTCTGGGTAAGCCAAAAGAGGCGCGAGCTCTAAGGCGAGAAAAAAGAG
This sequence comes from Silene latifolia, assembly GCF_048544455.1. NCBI lineage: Eukaryota > Viridiplantae > Streptophyta > Magnoliopsida > Caryophyllales > Caryophyllaceae > Silene > Silene latifolia. The sequence goes on from NC_133538.1 coordinate 28,871,871, forward strand.
GTGTCAGGAAGAAACACAACTAGACAAGGACAAGGCGATGTGTTGATTCTTAGAAGCAGCCCAAAGAGGCGCGAACAGGCCTGCGATGCAAGGGCCTTCTCCTTTTTTTGCGAAAAAGGCGCTGATTGTTTTATATAATTAGGGAGGTTTGTGCTTCATTGTTTCATTATCCGAAACACAAAAAGATCTCTACGAAAACCTTCTCGTCTTCTTCCACAAAATAATTCATGGATACTTTCGAAGATAGGTTGCGACATTGGTGTCGGGATTTAACGCCTCCCGAAAAGTATCAACTCATTGTAATGGGAGTTGGTCAAATGTTGGTGCTTCATCAAGTCAAGGTGCAATCCTCGTTCCTTAATGCATGCTCTCGTTTTTGGGATGCGAAACATCATGTTTTCGTCTTCTCGAAAGGTGAAATTTGCCCTCTTGCCGAAGAAGTGGTTGCTATTGGAGGGTGGCCGAGTTGTACTCCGGTGCGTCCTCCTACTCGGTTGTGCTATAAGGAGAAGTTTCGTTCTATGCTAGTCTTGTCGACGAGCCAAGCGAACTTCCTTCTTGCTCCTCATGGTGTTTATATGTTGTTTCTTATCAACATCATTTCAAATTGCTTGGATGCCAATATCTTGGAGGTGGCTAAGAGAAGGGCTCTTGCCTTTTCCCTAGTGCATGCTTACCTCCTTGTTGATGTTTTGAAGAAGGAGGGGCCAAGGTGGTATAGTAGCATGACCCTCATTCATGTTGTCGAGAAAATGGAGCATGGGTGGGTTCCATCTTGGCTAGTGCTTGGTGAGATTGTCCAAGCTTTGGACAAGAAGGGTTCTTGTGGAGAAGTCCCTTCGTTTGGATCCCCTAGGATCCTCTGAGTATGGCTTATGGAGAGGCTAAGGTATGTTGAGCCTCCAGTTAATGCTTCTTCTTACTCCTTTCGTCATCTTACCATGAGGAAGAAGTTTTATGCGGATAGCTTTGCATGCACCGAGGCCTATTGGACCTCAAAATTGGTGGAGGAGGGCGGTCCTCACATTCGTTGGGTGGTGCCATGGTGGTTTTTGAGGTCCTTTACGGGGTTGCCCACTCCGGTCGCTTCTTCTCGCTCTTTGATGGTAGTGGGCTTGAAGGTTGCTTCCTTCATCTATCCGAAAAGGCTCATGAGGCAAATGGGCCATCAACAAAAGGTCCCCGCTCAAGATACTCTTAGCCAAGAGAGTGTATTCCGAAACTCCGAGCTTGTGGATGCTTTCGAGAGGTGGTGGGCCACTCGGTCAATTTGGGAGGTACCAAACCCCGCTTTAACGACATGGCTGACTCCCGCTTATGTCAAATGGTCAAGAGCCTGAACCTTGGATGAAAGGTCAAAGTTCCGCAAGGGTGAAGTCATCGACTTAAAGTATGGGGAGGCGGACAAGGCAAATAGCGGCTACTTTGATTACTTTCGCGATAATGTGAGCCCGGATGTGATGAGGCCACCAAAGAAGAGGAGATTGGGTCCCCATGAAGCATTGGGTCGCATGTAGGCTCGGCTTGGGTCGAGCATAGGGTCGTGTAAGAGCCCGGGTGCCGTTGCCGTTGTGTGTCCGTTGAAGATCCATCCTGAGGAGGAAGCTCATGCTAGGCAGGCTAGCAAGAAGAGCAAGGGAAAGATGCATCCCGAAGGCAAAGACAAGGTTAGAATGGAAGAGTGAAGACCTCCATTACCCGCTTTATTATTATGTTGTATTACCATTTGTGTGCATTTTTATTATGTTGTATTAGTTATGTATTATGTGTTTGTGTGTGTTAGTTTTATTATGTATAATGTCTTAGTCGACACCCTAGCTTGGCAAGTCGTGGACTTATTTAGCGTTATTGTTGTCAAGTTTGTAATCCTTCCTATTATTAATTAAATAAGAGGATTGCTTCTGTTAAAAAAATGTTGTGAAATTTTGTTGTTTCTCCATCCATCTTGTAAAGGTAACTCGGTTTGAATTGTCCTAAACATTGCACCTGTGAAGGGGATTTTTGTGGTAAGGGAGAAAGGCCTTTTTTGTTTTTGTTTTTTCCGTCGTGGGGAAAGAGGATGCTTTTTTTTTTTTTAAGTTCGAAGTTCGTATAGGTTGTTATCTTTGTGTGTGGGGATGGTTGTATCCTTCCTGTGTAAGAAAGGATTGCCTACGTATTCACCTGAAGAGGTGAAATCAAACCATGCTCGTAGTTCAAGTGTTTTGTTTGAGTTGGGGTGTGCATTATTTGTTTGGGTGTTGTTGTTGTATCCTTCTTACGTAAGAAAGGATTGCCTACGTATTCACCTGAAGATGTGAAATCAAACCATGCTCGTAGTTCAAGTGTTTTGATTGCTTGTGCAATTGGATGGTGCCTTTGACAGAATTAAGGCTACTGGAAACATGGCAAGGTGTCGTAAATTAAACTCGATTAAAAATGCAATTTCAAATCAGAACTTTTGAGGAATTGACTTGAAAAGGGGATTGCACTCACTAGTTGTGAAACTAGGGAAAGGTCGTTGATTGCTGGTGCTAAGGTTCAAGGGTAGTATTTCTGGAGTTTATCTAAGTTGGTTGGGTTTGTGAAGTCTTTCCTGTCTAGGTCACTCAATCTCACTGCGCCCCCCCCCGAAAGGATTTTCTTGACCAAGTATGACCCAGTCCAATTGGGTTTGAATTTCCCCTCGGATCGTCGGGTAACGTTGCTCGAACCGACTTGAGGACCAAGTCGCCTTCTTTGATGTTTTTGGGTTTGACTTTTTTGTTGAAGGGCCGTTGTATATGTCGTTGGTATAGCTGGACGTCGTGCAAGGCGTTGAGTCGTCGTTCATCTAGGAGGGTGAGTTGCTCGAACCTTCGACAGATCCATTCGGTCTCAGGGATTTGACTTTCTTGTAGGATGCGTAGAGATGGGACTTCCAACTACACTGGTTGTACTTCCTTCATACCGTATGCTAGGTAGAAGGGTGTTTCTCCTGTTGGTGTTCGAATGGACATTCGGTAACCCCAGAGTGAGAATGGGAGTTTGCTCAGCCAATCGCGGTAATTATCCTGCATCTTTTTGATGATGGTGACGAGTGTTTTGTTTGCTGCCTCTACCGCTCCGTTGGTTTGGGGACGATAGGGGGTGAACGGTGTTGTTTGATTTTGTATTTGTCAAACAATGCTTGCGTTTCGGCCCGGAAGTGGGAGGCTTGATCGCTAATGATTTCATGGGGTACCCCATATCTGTAGATGAAGTTGTTTTGGATGAACTTGGCCACTTGCTTGGCGGTCAAGACTGCATAGGATTGTGCTTCTACTCATTTGGTGAAGTAGTCGATTGCGATGAGGATAAAGCAATGTCCTTTGGTGCCTACCGGATTGAGTTTACTGATGATGTCAACGCCCAAGGTCGAGAAAAGTCAGGGTGATGTCATGGTGTATAAAAAGGATAGTGGTATGTATTGTATGTTGGTGAAGATTTGGCAATTGTGGCAATGTTTGACGTAGTTTCTGCAATCAGCATCCATGGTGGCGCAGTAGTAGCCGAACCGCATGATTTTTCGGGCTACCATCATTGCGCTTATGTTAGGGCCACATTCTCCGTCGTGGACCTCTTCCATGTCTTTCTTGCTTTTGTTGTGGTCAATGCAAAGGAGAAGGATCCCCTGGGGTTCGATGGCGCAGATGTTAGGAGGGAATTTGTTCTTGGTTTTGTAGTTGAGGATGGCTTGGTACCAAGGTTCGACATGGTTTTCCTTGTCGTTGTCGATGGCGCAGTTGTGAGCTGGCTTGCTCCTTCTTCTTACACACAAAGGCATGGATGTCATGTCGGCAGGTATGTTGACGAGTGCGGCAAGTTTTTCTAAGGCATCGGCGAACTGGTTTTCTTCTCGTGGCAAGTGGAAGTAGTCGATTTGGTTGAAGAATTCGGTTTCCTGGTTGATTTTTACTTGGTATGGTGGTAGGCTGTCGCTTAAGAGTTTCCATGATTCGGACACTTGATTGATGATGAGTGAGGAATCGCCGTGGACTCTCAACCTCTTGATGCCGAGTGTTATGGCTGCTTGTAGGCTAATGATGCATACTTCGTATTCAGCGGCATTGTTGGTGACGGCAAAGTCTAGTTTGACTGAGATTGGAACATGTCCCCCTTCTTGTGATATTAGAAGGAATCCTACCCCGAAGTCTCTCAGGTTTGATGCACCGTCGAAGTATAGGTCCAATGCGTTGATGTCGGCACAAAGGTTGTCTTCGTCAGGGAGTGACTATGTGTCAGTCGTTGGATCCTCGTTGATGGGATTTTCTGCTAGGAAATCGACGACTTCCCTTCCCTTGATGACCTTGAGGGGTACGGATTTGAGGTCAAATTCGGATAGAATGAGTGTCCACATGGACAACCTTTCGTTTAGCACGGGCTTTTTGACAATGTATTTGACGGGATCCTTGTAGTAGATGTGAACCGTGTAGCTGAGCATATAATGTCGTAGCTTCTTTGTTGACCAAACCAGGGCGAGACATGTCTTCTCCAGTTGGGTGTACTTGGTTTCTTATTCGATGGAATTTTTGCTGATGTAGTAGATGAATCGTTCTTCGCCGTCGATTGTTTGTGCTAGCATTGCTCCCATGGTCATATCGGTGATGGTCAGGTATAGGGATAAGGGAATTCTGTGCTGAGGTGGCATAAGGACAGGAGGTTTGGATAGGATTTGCTTTATCCTGTCGAAGGCTTTTTGGCAATTGTCATCCCAATCGGTGTGATCGGTGGTGCGGAGCTTCTTGAAGATAGGTTCCAAATCATAGTGAGGTTGGCTATAAAGCGGCTGATGTGTTGGACTTGACTGAGAAATCCCCGAATCTCCGTCTTGTTCTTAGGCCGAGGCATTTGTTGGAGAGCTTTGATTTTGGTGGGATCGATTTCGATGCCTCTTTTGCTGACGACGTGTCCCAAGACTTTTCCGGAGGTGACCCCGAATGCACATTTCTGAGGATTTAGTCTCATGTTATATTTTCTAAGACGAGCGAAGAATTTTCGAAGGTCGCTGATGTGGTCGTCTCGCTATTTTGATTTGACGATCATGTCATCAATGTATACCTCTACTTCCTTGTGCTTCATGTCGTGTAGGAGAGTGGTGGGGGTTCTTTGATAGGTTGCTCTGGCGTTGATTAGGCTGAAGGGCATGACAGTGTAGTAATATGTGCCCCACTGTGTAGTGAATGCACTTTTGTGCATATCTTCATCAGCCATTTTGATTTGGTTGTACCCAGCATACCCAACCATGAATGATAATAGGGCGTGCTCGGCGGTGTTGTCTACCAAGATGTCAACGTGCGGCAGAGGGAATTCGTCTTTTGGACTTGCCTTGTTTAGGTCTTTGAAGTCGACGAAAACCCGAATTCTCCTATCTTTCTTGGGTACGGGGACTATGTTAGCCACCCAGTCAGAATATTCGGAAACTTTGATGAATCCGGCTTTGAATTCCTTGTCTACCTCTTCCTTGATTTTCAGGGTGCATGCGGCGGAACTTTTGCTTCACGGGTTTAGCTCCGGCCTTAATGGGTATCCTGTGCTCTGCAATCTCTCTGTCGATCCCAGGCATGTCATTGTAGGACCATGTGAATACATCCTTGTATTTGTGCAAGAGGTTGATAAATTGTTGTCTTTTCGAGGGGTCAAGGGTGGTCCCTATCCTACGTTCTTGAGGTGCTATTATCGGTCCCTACGTTGATGGGTTCAGTCTCCTCAATGATGGATGTTCTATGTTCACGTTTGTCGAATTCTTTGGCTAGGTGAGGTGGGTAGTCACTCAACACAAATTCCTCATATTCGTTCTGAATTGCATTGCAGTTAAATTGAGACGAGTCGTAAGCAAACTTAGCATTCATTAATTCGATCTAAGCGAAAAGCTCGGATATGACAGACATCTCATGGGGAGTCAGAAGTGACGCAGTAGAGGAGGTGGCCCCTGGGACAAGCTCAAGGTTGCTTCCTTCTGCGTGAGTACGGGTGACTTTAGTTAACTCAGTCTTTGAGACAGCCACAAGCTTGTGATAAAAAAGTGGAAAAGGCACTTTGACAGGGGTGTCGCAAGTGTTAAGGCCTAAGATAGATTATGACTCAAACTTATCATAAGACTCAGACTCAGTCTCAGTTCCGTCTTCACTCCCCTCCTTGAACATGGGGCCTTCTTCAGTTGTGATCTTGAGAATGCGGTCTTGACGATCAATCCACTTAAAAGTCTTCTTCCAGCCTTGGATAACTTTCTCTGGGTTAGCATCAGAGATCAAGGCAGTAGGGTCGAACTGGTTGTCTTTGTGATGTGAGCGAGTCGTTGTTCACTCAAAAAAACACATTTATATTCTCAACAAACAACTAGTAAGTGGTTAAGTCGAGGTCGATCCACGGGACGGTGTGCTTTGGGTTCTTTGCCTATCTATCTCAATTTATGCAAGTGTCACGATTTGGTTTGAGTTGTAAACTACACTACTATAATGGAAATGTAAACAAATGGATAACAAGGCAAGTAAATAGAGATGTAAACAAATGGTAAAATACACTAGGGTGTCATGGGATCATAGGGGAATCATGGTAAGATAACATAAATGAGTCACATAGATTCAAGCAATTATTATTGTTGGAATCGAGTTAGTTTATGTCTTACAATTCCTAGGGAGACTTAGGTCTCGGAGCCGAGTTGGTCACAACTTTACAACCTACATAGACTTGGTTCTCCCTATTCAACTATATGCCATGGTCTAACAAGCCTTGAGTTAGTTTATGTCTTACAAGTCTTGTTAAAAGGATAAGAGAATCATGATAGGTTGTCAATCAAGCATTTCATCAAACATAACATGTGCATAAGTTGAAAGTACAATAAGCAGACATTCATATGAACTCATTAAGCATAGATCTATCCCATAATTACTCCCCTAATCCCCCCACTAACCCTAGCAAGAGGACTACTCACTACACATCATGATTATTATGCTAGAAATGGTGTCAAAAATCACAACACAAGTGAACATGATGATTAAGCAAGATAATAAGCAAAGGATTAAGGAGTAAATAAAGAGAGATTAAGAAAGTTACCAACTTGAAAAGTAAAGATGAACATAAATAAAGGAGAATCCTTGAATAAAAGTGGAGACTTGTCACTTAGTTTTCAAATACATACCCAAGAGATCCAAATGTAAATAACTTGAGATGAACAAAGGAAATGGAAGAACAATAGAAGAAGCCTTTGATTAATGGTGGAGAGTTGTCAATTCCCCAATACAAACCCAAGAATTCTTCAAGTACAAAGCTAGATCTAAGATTGTTTGAAAAATGTGCAATTATTGAAAGATTAAAGGCTAATTCTACTCTAATGTACTCCTAAGAGGGCTTAATCTAATCTAAGAGAACTTTGTCTACACTAAGAGGGCTTCCTCAATTTATTAGAAAGAGAGTATATATAGTGATACAAGGATTAGGTTAACTAAGGGCTTAAATGACGATTAGACCCCTTTAATTTACGTCCAAAGCCTTGCAAGTCCTGGGAAGGGACGCTCGACTTCTTGCTCGAAGATAATCATGCTTTATGGGGAGACGCCCGACCTAGCATAGGGGATGCCCGTCCAGAGTTTGGGGACGCCCGGACCGACTTTGGGTCGCCTGGACCGACTTTGGGTCTCCCGTCCTCAAGGGCTTTTATTCTTCTTCTTGCCTGGCTGCCTCGTGATTCGTGGGGATTATTGAGGAGACTTTGGGGTCCTTTGTCATAGCCCATTTCCTTGTTTTATTGACTTAGGCCTTTAGTGTTAGTCTCCTCTTTGGTGCTTGGTCATTATATGTTATTGAAGTGAACATTATTGTGCATATTTAGTCCCTTAATTGAACCCATTTTGCATACTATTATAACATTTCATAGCCATTTTATCCTTCAAATGCTTTCTATTTTGCTTTCCTAGTGCATTTCGTATGTTTTGTAGGAAAGAAGACAATTAGGCGGAAATTCCCGTCTCTCATGCATATTTAGAAGCTTTTTGACGATATTAGATGGACTAGTATGAATAGGAGGCAAGAATGATGACCAAGGATGTAGGAATAAAGAGTATATAGAAGGATCATAGGGGTAAAAGTAAGAATGACGAGAGGGAAGGCATTACAAGAAGAAATTGCTCGAAACCCAAACCAAGAGTTGCTCCTTTGGCTCTGAAAATATGCTAGATGGAACGGCGTCAAAAAAACAAGTGATCTAGGCATTTGAATCACTCCAATAGGAGTCCGGATGAGAAAATGACGTTCGTTTTATAATCCGAGGTCAAACAAAGAAGCTGTCCGCCAATCCGCTCGTCCCGAGACCCAATCCGCTCGTCTGCTACAGGAATCCGCTCGTCCACCCACCAAATCCGTTCGTCTTCCCTTATTTTTATCTGAGCATCCCGTGCTTGAATCCGCTCGTCCTCTGCTCCAACAATCCGAGCGTCCCGACCCCTTGGCCGCTCGGATTCCCTTACAGCAACTTTCGTTTTCTTCTTTCTCCATGAAAGATGCGCATATTTTTGAAAGACTAGCAAAAAGGAGAGTAGCATCGTTCTTTGAGAGGAGCATTTCCCTACTCAACAATTAGCATTGTTAATTACTATTTTACCCTTGCTTAACCTAATGAATCCCTACTATAAATACCCCATTTGTAATAATCAAAACCAAGCTCTCTTAGCTAGAAACAAATCCTCTTAGATTAGATTAGGAGTAGATTAGAATAGATTACTCTTTAATCTTTCCACAAATTACACATTAATCTTTCCTTAATTATTTTTCAAGTTTATTATTCAAGTTTATTATTGGGTAATTGAAGATTATTGGGTTATTATTGGAGAATTGACAACTCTTCATCAATCAATCAAGTTCTCTTCTTTTATTCTTTGCTTTATTATTTGGAATCATCTCAAGTTTGGTATAATTCTTTTACCCTTTACTCTTTATTGTTTATTTCCTCATTCTCTTATCATGTTTACACTTGTTGTGATGATTGACACCATTAATGACATGTTTACCATGATAATAAGTGAGTAGTTTCTTTAGCTAGGATTAGTGGGTAATCAAGGAAAACAAACATGGGGAATGATTCATGCTTAATCTAATATGTTTCCATATTTAAATTGCTTGTTTGTTGTATTGTCAACCTATGCACATGTTATGTTTGATAAAATGCTAAGCCTATGAATCCTTGCATTTACAACCATCTCTTATCTACTAAACTTGACTTGTAAGATATAAACCAACTCGAGTCTTGTTAGACCATGCATAGAAGTTGAATAGGGGGGAAGTAAGTCGACTTGTAGGTGTTGTACAATCTAATCGATTCGGCTCCGGGTACCCAACTCTTCCTATGAATCGTAAGACGTAAACCAACTCGGTTCCTTTACAACATAAATTGCTTACAACTTTGTTAACATTTTTGTATGATCAACTCCCATGAATCCCCTATGAACCCATGACATCCTAGTACTTTTAATCAATTGTTTACATCCTTCCTTTTATTTCTTGTTTTACCTTATTGTTTGCATTAGTCTAGACATAACTACAAACCCAAACAAATTGTGACACTAGCATAAATTGAGATAGATAGACTTAGAACCCAAAGCACACCGTCTCATGGATCGACCTCGACTTACCACTAACTAGTTGTTTGTTGAGAATATAAATGTGTTTGATTGGATGTGACCCGACGACATCACCCACATCAAAATGGCGCCGTTGCCGGGGATGGTGCTATGTGATTAAGTTCTTACTTGTTTGTCTATTTTGATTTTGATTTCACCTTGAGTAACTTGTTCCTCAAGGATTGTTCTTATCGTTTTTGTGTAGTTTCCATGCTTGTAGTTGTTTCCTTGTCTTAGCTATGATGGCTCAAGACTTGACACATGGAGTTTGTGGTTGATCTTTTGAGTATGACTATGGGTATGGGGAGTTTGAAAAGCAAGTCAACACAAGCCTACCTTACTATTTGTGCAATGAAAATCCTAACCACTACCCAATTTTTCCCACCAAAATCACCACATCCATTATCCACAACAACCACCCACCCAATACTCACTTTGCAACCAATTCCAAATGCCACAATATGAGCACTTTCACACCCACCCACAACAAAAAGATGAGCCCAACTTTGACATTCAAGATATGGTTCTCCAAATGATGGGAGACCAACAAAATTTCTTCACACAAATTCTAGAGAAGAACCAAAATAGGAACAATGTTCTCCAAAGCATTGTTACCCATGGTGAGGAGTTGGAAATTCGAATTGCTCAAATGAAAGCAACCCAAACAAACACTCCCCACCAATCCTTGAGCATTGAACATGAATGTGAATTTGAGGCAATGACCTTTGATGAAGAAGATGTGAAGTGGAAAGAGCCAATCTCCTTAAGCTCTTGTGAATATGAAAGTGTGGTATTTGATGATGAAGAGCCAAATACTCTTAGCCTTAATATCCACATGTCTCGGATGTGGCGTAGTCAATCAATGTGAGATAGGATGAACAAACACAATATGTTAATGACTATGTGGCTTTATTTTTGATTGATGCGGTATAAACAATGTGATTTAGGATTGCATTTAGGTTATTTGGCATATTAGTTGGTAGAATCATATGCATTAGGATATATATATATGTTAGTTGCATCATGGCATATAGTTGCATGTTAGAAAAATTTTGTGAAACCGTCTACTTGGGAATCTTGACAAGTGTATATAGGCCCTAGTAGATGTTTTTTATTCTTAAGACTTTGCTTGTTAGAATACTTGTAAAATACCCTAGGATGTGTCATGCTAGTATCCTTTGACCCATGGATTAAGGCCTAGTCAAGAGTACCTTGTGGAGTGATAACTCCTTGGCTACCGTTTATTCCAAGGTGACCCTTGAAACGATGCATGTTGGACTAGTGTCCTCCACAATAAGTGCGTTTACATAATAAATCTCGTAAAAGGAATATCAGGGATTTATTTATTTATTTATCACCGGTCATCGTTAATCGGTAATGATTGGTGACTAGAGTTTGACATTATCGTCGTGTGACGTGACGGTGATCACCGATCCCTTTAGGTCACACCTATAGGATGACGCCCAAATAGAATAAATTAATTGTTTGTATGAGATACGAGATAATTAATTCCTTGTATTATTTGACTCTTAGTTAGTCACATAAATGTATTATTTGATGACGGGTTACGTACTCGGGACAAAGAGATTTATTATTTAATTATGAGATATTTAAAAAATAAATGATTAGAATTTATTAATTAATTGTTAATTAATTAATTTTATACGATATGTGTATATTTTTTGAGGTAGAATCAATTAGCTATTAAATTTTACAAGAGGTTGTAAAATTAGCTAAATGGGTTAATATTGACACATTGTATGTTGATAAAATGGTCTTATGATTACTTAATGGTTAAGTAGTTATTGGTAGTTAATTTATATTATTTAAGTGTTAAATAATTAAATTAATATTTAATTATGTAAGAAAATTAAATATAAGAATTATAAGCATTTGTGGGGCAAATGTCGAAAACCGAAATGGACCAAATACAGTCCAATTGTTCCGGTTTTTTGAGGGCATACATGTGTCCATTTAAGTGGATTTTCCACTAAAATTTGTTCCCCATATTTTGCTATATATACCCTACAATTCACCTCATTTTGAGTAGTTGAAAAATTAAGAAAAAAATTGGTCCATCTTTAGCTTATAAAAACCGGTTGGCATTTCTTGTAAGGGACCAATTTTCTTTCTTATTTTTCCATCTTAAAACATCCAAAAAAACACATATATTTATCAAATAATAATGTTATCAAAGTAATAATATTATATATTACATCAAATATACAAAAACAAGGTTACTACTACATTTACCTAGTTAGTATTTTTAGTAGTATTTTGGGTTAATCTTGGGTGCCACCTTAGGAGATTACCAACTTTGGTAATTAAGGTGTTGGAGGATCATCCTTATTGCATTAGCACAAGAACAACATCAAGGAAGGAGTCCTTGAGTTGTGCCCATTTTGCCTTATAACAATGTAAGGAATTTTTGTCTTAAGATGGTTTTATACCATCTCTTTTATACATTCTTTTGCATGCATGTAGATTTAGACCACTTTAAATTAATTTGTAATTTTAATATCATGAGATGAGTATTAACATGGTCTAAATAACTAACAAGTGGTATCAGAGCATTGTTAAATACATGCATGTTGTCTTAAGACGATTTTAGTAATTTATGAGATAAATTTATAAAATTGATATTATGTTACTAAAATTAGTTTTATCACATAATATGGTCTTGCATATAAATAATCTGGTCTTAGGATGATATGGGAGAAAAATTTGATTTTTGTTAAATTTTTCCACTTTTTATAACTTAAAATGGCATAAAATTGAGTAAAAATGCATTAAAATTAATTAAGAGTTAATTAAATTGGGTTGCATGTTAATTTTATGCATATTTATTTATAAATAACCACATGCAAGTTCTATTTAGGAGATAAGTAGATACTTTAGGTTAATGTGATTAATTTAGGTAGTTTATTGATTTTTATTTGATAAAAATGGGTAAATAATTGTTATTTTGTAAATAAATAGTGATTTAATTATGGGTCTCGAAATTTCTGAATTTTTAGCTCCTGGTAATTGTTCCAAAATGTACAAATTTTTATTTTAAGTCATTTCAATTTTTATGGTTTGATTTTGAATTAAATCGTAAAAATTATCGCTTTACCGATTAAATTGTGAAATTTTTTTAAATAAATTTTAAAAACAAAAATTTTCACTTGCATGGCATTTTTGGTGTAAGACCAGAATGTTCATGGCTTTGAAATTTATTTTTCCATAAATTTTTAAATTAAATGGAATTTTTGTATGATAATTGTGAATTATTATATCATTTTTGTCACAATTGTGTTTTAATTCCCATATAAATTCAAGATAATTGTTGAGAATAATTATTTTGATATTAGACCAGATTAGTATGATGAATAAGTCTTAAAAGTGTTTTAAGAATTGATTATGAATTTTTTATTGGTAAAAAATTCCGTCAAAGCAAGCTCAAATGATCGTTGTTGGTAAGTTAGACGATTTGGCATGTCATTTTCCATAATGCATTTTATTATTCATTTAGATGAATGGTTTTTAGAATTATAATTATGTAATTTTTCCTAATATGGCCATAGGTAGAAGTTGGTATTTCCCGAAATGTAAGGGAATATCGACTTGTTTTGTAATTAATTGCGATTTCGCATCGCCTAATTTGTAATTAATTAAAAGTTTTATTTTAATTTTATTAAAAATTGTATAATAGGGTATTGTTATGTAATTTAATTATTAGTAATTAGATGAAGCATCTAAAGACGGAGTTTTCATGAAGACGGTGTTTTCAGAAAGGCGTTCCGAAATCCTAAAGAAGGAGGCCAGTTTATGAAGACTCAAGGGACCAAGGAGTTGGTTTCCGAAGTGTAATAATTTTAGTTAATTAGATTAACTAGGTGGCCATATTAGGACTTGTTTGTTTTAATTCTTTTATGCATTCATGCCAAATAGTCACTACATGTTTTATTTTTTATTTTTTGTTATCAATTTAATCGTCTAGCATTCACTAATTTTGTTCACTTAAAAGTGATAGACAATTAAATTGTTAAGATCTCTCACATTTGTTTAAAATTGAGATTAAGCCTTGCCAAATAATAGCACCTATGAATCCCTTCTTCATTAGAGGTAGGTTCTGATCACCGAGGTACACTCTTTTTACGTTGGGTAAGTAGGGTAATAAAAGTTATTACACGTGAAAATTGGTTGGACTCAACGGGATAAATATGGGCCGAATCGGGCCCATATTTATTCTGGGGCTAAAAGATAGATTTTAAGACAATCCGTCAACCAAGAGTTCTAGTAGTAGAATCAGTCAAAGTTGTTGACTCACCAAATTTATATAAATATAGGTTAAATCGGTCCACCGTGCCCGTGTTTATATAAAATTGGATCTTGGAATCATTTATATAATTTAGTGGGAGATCATTATATAAATGGGAACTTGTTAAATAGTTTCACAAGTTAAATATTTCTAGACGATAAATGTTAATCTTTCCTTTATTTCCTTTGTAGTAATCACGATGACTTCTACTAGTGAAACCGCCACCATAGCTAGAGATTCATGGCTACGTTCTTTTATGGACAAATATGTATTAAAAGCCGACGGTAGTAATTTTAAAGATTGGGAGGAACAACTTCGATTAGCTGCCGCAGGTGATGGCAAATTACGCTACCTTGTCGATCCCTCTCCCCCTTAGCCTAGTACTAGGGCCACTGCCGATGTAAGGGAGGCTTTTTCAAATTAACAAAAAGAATCCGCTGCAATAAAAAATGTGATGATTTTTTCAATGGATCCTGCTTTACAAAGGCAATGTGTCAAGTTTCTTGATGCACATGAAGTATTCTCGAGGCTTTCCACTATGTTTTCTCAAGCCCCGAGAATAATTCAGAATGACACCGCTGTTCGTTTCTTTGAGGCTAACCTCAAAGATGGTCAACCTGTAAGTTCACACGTACTTAAAATGATTGAGTACATGGAAACTTTAGAAGGGTTGGGATGCAAGATCCCAGACGAACTTGTGGTGGACCGAGTGCTCCACTCTCTCTCGCACGTCAAGGGATTTACCCAATTTAGGGTAAATTACAATATGACAAACATGAGAAAGAGTTTACATGAGCTCCATTCTCTGCTTGTGCAAGCAAAGAAGGACATGGGATTGAGTGGGAGTACGAGGAAAGATGTGCTTGCGATTAACGTGAAGGGGAAGAAGCAGTTTAAGAGGAATGCAGGTAAGAAACCCGTTCAGGTGGAGGGCAAAGGTAAAACAATTGCGAATTTCTCTACCAAGCAAAAACCTATAAAGGGTAATCCTCTTAAAGATACTTGTAATTATTGTAATAACAAGGGACATTGGAGACGTAATTGTACAAAGTACCTGGATGATATAAAAGCTGGCATTGTGAAGACGACATGTAATTTCTCAACTGAATCTTTTATGATAGACATAAATTATGCTTAAAATACAACTTGGGTATTAGATACTGGTTGTGGTTCTCACTTGTGTAATCATTTGCAGGGCCTAAAAAGCATAAGAAAGCTGAACAAGGGTGATGTCGATCTCCGAATGGGAACGGGTCTAAAGTAGCTGTCGTCTCTGTAGGAACTTATGTACTTAGTTTAGCTTCGGGGTTGGAGTTACATCTTAATAATTGTTATTTTGTACCAACGCTATCCAGAAATATAATATCCGTATCTGTGTTAGACACAGAAGGGTTTTCCTTTGTAATTAAAGACAAGTGTTGTACTTTTTCCCTTAATGGGATTGTATATAGTCAAGCTATTTCAATCAATGGTATTTATATTCTAGATACTTGCAACGATGTTTATCATTTAGATAATAAAAGACTCAAAACAGGTGATCCTGATCTATCTTATTTATGGCATTGTCGATTAGGACACATCAACGAGAAGCGCATTAAAAGACTACACTACTACAAATGAGCACTTGGGCCACGGCTAAATTCGTGGCGCAAGTGCTAAATTTCCGTGGCTAAGTCATTTCGCCACGGGAATACCTTTCGTGACGCAAGTGGCCGTGGTAAAGAGATAGCCACGGGAAAAGCAAGAACGTGGCTATTTTTAAATTTTTGGCCACAGATTCTATCGTGGCTAATAAATCTCGTGGCCAAAAAAAATTCCCGTGGCGAAAAAATAATTCCCGTGGCAAACAATATATATGAAAATTAAATAAACAAAACGTAAAATAATTTTTTTTTTTTTCACAATGAATATTTTATCATATATGGAACCACGACAATCTAGATACTTGTTTCGCTAGTTAAGTCGATTCATTTGAACGTTATTTGGTTTCACCAGTCATGCATCCGTGCGCATCAGAGAGGCTTCCCAGGAGGTCACCCATCCCAACACTACTCTACCCGAGCACGCTTAACAAAGAGAGAGTTCTTTTGATGTGCTACCGAAATTGAAAGTTAACTTTGTTGATGTAATTATCACTTTGAATCCTTTTAAGTTTATTTTTTTCTTTCAAAACTTACCTTTAGCACTTTTTAATTATAAAAATGTAACATGATTTACAAATTCTTGTGAGAAAAACATTATTTTGGCCAAAACAATCAAATTTCGATGTTAACCTCCCGACTAATGATTTTGACGTAATTTTTTTGCTGAAGTCAGCAAAACCATTTTCTCCAAAAAGTAAATTTAATCTTGTTTTCCTAACATTTTTTATTTCTTTAGTTTATCGACATTTTTATTTTATTTCTCTTGTACTCGATTTTTTGTTTATTTTTCTATGCAAATTCTATAGTATGACCGTCGTACCTGCGATATGAAAAATGTGACCATATTTTTGTAAAATAACGACCACTTTTTATAATTAAAGTTTTTTTCCTCAAAATGGTCACTATTAACCAAAAGTAGTTCCTTTTTTCCCCAAAAACACGAAAAAGGCCTGTCGTGCAACAGAATAGCTTATTTTTCTAAACTGATTTCCCTTTGTTATGATTTATTGTTTCTTTTCTCAAAATTTTCACATTATTGGCACATGTGACTTTAAATTATCATTATTTCTATATTTTCCCCCCGTGATGCGCTCATTTTCAATGAAAAACATTTCCATATTGAATTTTTATATTGATAATTTTTCCAATATGTTCTTTTCTTAATTGATTTGTGTGAGATCATTTTTTTTACTTTTATTTCTTAACGCATTTATTTTATTTAATCAATTTTGTAATCTAATTGTTGTTTTTTTTTTTACTCCTAAAAAAATTTTCCTGATTTTTTTCCTCAACAAGTTGAATTTTATATCAAATTCAAATTTTTATATAAATATCTTACAAATAAAGTTGTAAATATAATTTTGAATGAAACGGTTTGACAATATATTAATTTTAGATTTCTCTTAGATAGATGGTAAATAACTTATTTATTTAATTGATATGGTATGTCTTTAAATGTAATACGATCATTTAAGATTTTTATTCAAAATTATAAAGATTTAATTAAAAAAAGTAAAAGAAATTACTAGAAATTCATGACTTTAATAAACAAAATTATACTCCCTCCGATCCACACCAAATGTAACATTTAAAATGAATGATCCACACCAAAGGTAACATATCTTATTTGGCCTACAACATTACCAAGTTGTCCTTATATCCATTTCATATTTACACAAAATGTCATTACATATCCACATACTATCCAACAATTAAACCCACAATTATGTGGCCCACCTATTTTTTTTCCCTCTTTACCGTCACTTTTTCCACCTTTTTCTTAAATACTCAATTTTCCTCTATGTTACCTTTGGAACGGATCAAATAGAGTATATTAATACAAAATTCTTAAATTATCAATGTTTTGAAAAACATATAAAGCATAATTGTGATTTGTAAAAAATGAAAAAATTTAGACGATAAACTTTTCTTTGCTTACACATAAGTTTATAAAATTTTAAAATTGCTTATTAAAGTAAATAAAATAATAAAAAATATTAATTAAGTTAAAAAAAGTGTTTCCAAAATTTTATAGTTAAATGTGTTTTCATATTATTTATATTTGATTAAATTTCATTCAAATTTTGTATATTTTTAAAGCAAGTAATTTTTTTGGTTTGCCTTAACATGAAAATATCTTAATTTAAGTCGGAAAAGATACTCGCCACGGGTGTTGTTAGTTCGTGGCTAAAACAATTTTTGCCACGGAACATTTTGTGGCTAAATAAAAT
This sequence comes from Silene latifolia, assembly GCF_048544455.1. Taxonomy (NCBI): domain Eukaryota; kingdom Viridiplantae; phylum Streptophyta; class Magnoliopsida; order Caryophyllales; family Caryophyllaceae; genus Silene; species Silene latifolia. The sequence goes on from NC_133538.1 coordinate 28,889,659, forward strand.
TTCGCCACGGGTGTGACATAGCTCATGGCTAAAATGATTATTTGCCACGGGTGTAGCCTAATTCGTGGCGCAAATGACTTTTTGCCACGGGAAAAGTTAACCCGTGGTATAAATTTTTTTTCCAAAATAATGAATAAGTTTTTCCCGTGGCTAAGCAGAATTTAGCCACGAGTTATAAATTCCCGTGGCATAATTCGTGGCGCAAGTGACAATTTGTTGTAGTGCTAGTGTCGACTGGTGTAATTAAACCTTTTGATTTCGAATCATTTGGTACATGCGAATCTTGTATTCTTGGCAAGATGACTCGTTCACCTTTTCTATGAAAAGGATCTCGAGCTAGTGAGTTATTGGGTTTAATACATACTGATGTTTGTGGCTCAATGACAGTCACCGCTAGAGGTAATTATGACTATTTCATTACTTTTACCGATGACATGAGTAGATATGGGTATATCTACTTAATGAGGTATAAAAGTGAAGCTTTTGATAAGTTCAAAGAGTTTCAGAATGAAGTAGAAAGCCAATTAGATAAGAAGATTAAAGCATTACGATCAGATCGTGGTGGGGAATATTTAAGCAATGACTTTAATGATCACCTTATAAACTGCGGTATTGTATCACAGTTAACTCCTCCTGGCACACCACAATTAAATGGTGTGGCTGAAAGGAGGAATCGAACTTTATTAGATATGGTTCGATCGATGATGAGTCAAACAGAGTTACCTAAGTCATTCTGGGGTTTTGCCATTTTATCTGCTGTACGATCACTTAATAAAAGTCCCACTAAAGCAACTGACAAAACTCCATATGAGATATGGAAAGGGAAAGTCCCGAATCTGCGATACATGAAAGTATGGGGTTGTGATGCTTATGTTAAGAGCAAGTCTGACGATAAGCTTGCCCCTCGTTCTGAAAAGTGTATTTTTGTAGGCTACCATAAGGAAACTTGTACATATTACTTCTACAATAGTAACGAGAACAAAGTGTTTGTGGCTCGTGGAGCTGTCTTTCTAGAAAAAAACAGTTTATTTCTAGAAGACAGAGTGGGAGAAAATTTGAACTTGACGAAGTTCAAGAGCCACAAACTGATATGACAATACAAGAAGATGTTCCTTCTACGTCTGAATCAGTTAGTGTTCCCTCTGAACCTAGGAGGTCAGAAAGGGTTAGTCACCAGCCTGATAGATACCTTGGTATTATCGAGGAAGATGGTGACTATGAGGTTTTACTTTTCGAAAGTGATGAACCCAAGATCTATAAAGCAGCTATTATGAGTTCTGACTCTAAGCTATGGCTCGAGGCCATGCAATTCGATATGGATTCCATGTACGATAATCAGGTATGGGACCCGGTTGACTTACCTAAAGATGTTCGACCTCTTTAGTGTAAGTGGATATTCAAGATTAAAATCGGCATGGATGGACATAAAGATGTCTACAAAGCTAGATTGGTTGCAAAAGGTTTCACTCAGGTTCATGGTTTACACTATGATGAAACTTTTGCACCAGTTGCTATGCTTATATCTGTTCGGATAATGTTAGCGATTGCTGCATTTCATGATTATGAGATTTGGCAAATGGATGTCAAAACCGCTTTCATGAACGAGTTTCTGGAAGAGGAAGTGTTCATGACACAACCTTAGGGTTTTGTGGATCCTAAAAATCCTAACAAAGTATGCAAACTTAAGAGATCCATTTATGGTCTTAAGCAAGCGTCAAGGAGTTGGAATCATCGTTTTGATCATGTTATTAAACAGAATGGTTTTTCTCGATGTGTTGAGGAACCATGTTTATACATGAAGTTTAGCGGGAGTAAAGTTTTTTTCTTACTTCTTTATGTGGACGACATATTACTCATTGGGAATGATGTTGATATGCTTGCTTCTGTTAAGAAGTGGTTGGGAAATCATTTCCAAATGAAAGATTTGGGAGAAGCTCACCGCATCTTGGGTATCCGAATCTATAGGGATAGATCCAAAAGGGTATTAGCATTGAGTCAAGAAGCATATATCGATAATATTCTTGACCGATTCAATATGAAAAACTCCAAGAGAGGTTTTCTACCTATGGGCAGTGGGATCACTTTGAGTAAGTCACGGTGTCCTCACGAGCCTAAGGATATTGAACGCATGAAATCGATTCCCTATGCTTCCGCTGTTGGATCGATCATGTATGCTATGATGTGTTCTCGTCCTGACGTCTCGTATGCTTTGAGTATGACGAGTCGTTTTCAGAAAACTCCAGGTGAAAGTCACTGGATAACCGTCAAGAATATTTTGAAGTACTTGAGAAGGACTAAAGATTCATTCTTAGTGTTTGGAGGAGAATCTGAATTACGTATAAGAGGTTATACGGATGCCAGTTTCCAAACCGATAGGGATGATTTGAAATCCCAGGCTAGTTTTGTCTTTTTGTTGAACGGAGGGGCGGTTTGCTGGAGAAGTTTCAAAGAGTATGTGACTGCTGATTCTACAACGGAAGCTGAGTACATTGCAGCCTCTGAAGCTGCAAAGGAAGCTGTTTGGATTAGGGTTATTTTTAGAGGGACTGAAAGTAGTTCCGACCGCCGAGGATCCTATCGCTTTGTATTGTGATAACAGTGGGACTATTTTTCAAGTAAAAGAGCCCAAGTCTAGTAACAAGTCTAGACATGTACTTAGGAAATTTCATGTAATTAGAGATTTAATCGAAAGGAAAGAAATTACAGTTTGTAAGGTTGGGACAGCTGACAACATCGTTGATCCTTTAACCAAACCTTTGTCTCAAGCTAAACATGATAGTCATGTAGTTTCAATGGGGTTGAGACGAATGCCAGAACTGTTGTAAATTATATGATATGTAATAATCAAAATATTGTATTTATTATTTCATATATGATAAGTTGCATTTATTGTTATATTCAGTTCTATGTCTGAATTTATATACTTTGTTTTCTCCAAATAGGCTGTAAAGACAATGTCCAACCCTATTAAGTGAACTGGATTAACATTGTATTTTGTCCCTAGTTACTTAATGAGGTGACGTCTCGGAGTGACTAGATTGTGAGGCGATAGATGACAGGTTCGACTGTCATATGGTCATAGTGATGACTGGTCGATTACATAGGCATATTGTGAGACAATTTGTCGGACAATGACCGTTTATTGAGTCGTTTTGTTGCTAGGTCGTGGCGAGGATTTCTATTTATTCCTTCGAGTCAATTCTTTAGACTGGTGACTATTTGTCTGAGTTGGTATGGTTTTCCGGTGGCTTTGGTTTTTGTTCTAGGTCGCACCGTAAAAGGAGGCCGATGAACATTTACTGGGTCATTGTGATCTGTATCGAATGAAGAAAATAGGTCAACAGGATTGTCCTTTTAAGTCATATTTTATCTCAAGGCCACTCGAGGAGAGATGACTGTGAATGCGTGGCCACTCTCCGATGCGATCTATAGTAGATTATCCGGTCAGACAGTCATTCTCCTGATCGAGGAAACCACTTTATGAAATGATCACGTGAAAGAACGACCTGAAAGACATCTTGCATTGAGTGAGAGATATTATTAGACAAGAGAATTGGTAACGCACACTTGTGTCGAACAAGTGGGAGATTGTTGGAGTAGTGTCCTCCACAATAAGTTCGTTTACATAATAAATCTCGTAAAAGGAATATCAGGGATTTATTTATTTATTTGTCAGCTGGTCATCGTTAATCGGTAATGATTGGCTGACTAGAGTTTGACATTACTGTAGTGTGACGGCGGTGATCAGCTGATTCCTTTAGGTCACACCTATAGGATGACGCCCAAATAGAATAAATTAATTATTTGTATGATATACGAGATAATTAATTCCTTGTATTATTTGACTCTTAGTTAGTCACATAAATGTATTATTTGATGACGGGTTACGAACTCGGGACAAAGAGATTTATTATTTAATTATGAGATAGTTAAATAATAAATGATTAGAATTTATTAATTAATTGTTAATTATTAATTTTATACGATATGTGTATATGTTTTGAGGTAGAATCAATTAGCTATTAAATTTTACAAGAGGTTGTAAAATTAGCTAAATGGGTTAATCTTGACACATTGTATGTTGATAAAATGGTCTTATGATTACTTAATGGTTAAGTAGTTATTGGTAGTTAATTTATATTATTTAAGTGTTAAATAATTAAATTAATATTTAATTATGTAAGATTGTAATGGTGTTGGGCATTGGAAGAGGAATTGTCCTAAGTACCTAGGCGACATCAAATCTGGATAGATCACTCCAGTAGGTAAATGACTATCCCTTCATTTATGTTTCTAATTCAACTTTGGTATTTTGATACAAGTTTTGATAAAGTATCCCCTTTTTATTGTAATTAGGGCCTCCTCCAAGCAACAACAAGGGCAAGGAAAAGAAAGCTTAAGAGATTGTGAGGGAGCTAGGAGTAGCCACCCATGAAGCTTGGCTTTATTTATTGTCTTTAATTTCATGTTGTGTTTTGAATTCTAGAACTATTTTAATTTCCTTGTTTGACATGGAAATTTGTTTTAATCCTTTGAACAATTATTGTAATTTTGGATTAATAGTGACTTGGTTTGCAACCCAAGTCACTACGTTTGTCTTATTTTAATTGTTCTAAAATTCATCTTTATATGCTTGACGTAGAAACATCTGAATATCTACTTAAATTGATCCAAAAGACAATTATTATGATAGAGTCATTATATATCCATAAGCTATGAATTAAATTCTTCTTATGCCTTTGTGACCAAAAGTCACAACTTAATTTTATGAGATCAATTATGAAGTTATGATTAAGTTGTTGAACTCACACAAGGGAACGTTGCCAACCTTATTTGATACACCTATCAAAATTTAAATCGTCTAGTTTATGATATGCTTTCAATATGTCTCGATTAAATCATCATTATGTTGATATGTGCTACGTTTTTCCTCCTTCTCCATCACTATTCAATTATTTTGTGGCTCAAAAGCTATCTTTGAAGAAAAAGGGCATTTTTCCTAAAGATAGAGTGGGAGTGAATTTAGCCACAAACGCTTCGCATAGAGGCATAGAGGAGACCAAAAGCAGATGTTCTTGAGGGAACTACGTGAGGAGACCACAAGAAGATGTTCTTGAGGAAACTACGTAAGGAGACCAGAAGAAGATGTTCTTGGATTGTAAGATTTTGATTGATGGAGGGATATAACTAGAGATTTTAATATACGACATTTTACTTAAGAGCCTTATGAAACTAAAATGATAACTATGCAAGTAAATGGATTTATTTGGGATTTTTGAGACCAATCCAAGGTAAATAGATATTTATAATAAAAGGTTGCATAGAGTGGGATGAAGGATGATTGCTCCCACTAAACTTCATGTCTAAACATGACTGTCACTGACTCCCATTGAATTCTACATGTTTCGTTTTTGACAACTCCTTCGAAAATTGCATAACATATTAATCATTGGGAATGACGAGCATATATTGTCTTTTATAAAGAAGTATTTAGGTTTTCAATTCTGGATGATATCGGACATCATGTGGATCTATTAAAACATGAGATGTTGGATTGGCACTTAGACAGGTATCTTATGTTGACAATGATCCTTAATCTTAAGAGATTAACCAGTTAAGTAGGTTATTTATGTCGATGAATATAGAATTACCATGATAGAGTCATTGTGAGTCATGGTTATTTACCGAACCTAAGAACTGTTGTTTAACATGACTTGATAACCAATGTTTCCGCCATTGGTATAGTCATGTAATGCCATTATGCACATGTCCTAGATGAATTAAATGCTTGGAGCATGATAAGTCAATAACAAGTTAACCCATATGAGAGTCATTGGTAAGCCTCAAGGAACCATCATGAATTCTCAAGGAGAACTACTTTTGGAATGATACTTAGTTGTGTGTTAAGAGGTTACACAAAACTCAAGTTTCCGAACTCATTTGGATTTGTGAAAATCCTTGGCAATTATTGACATAAGGAGTAAGAGACTAGAAAAGTGTATTTTATTGTCATCCATTGCAAGATCCTACGAAATGAACCTAAGTACGTTGTGATTGGGTGGTGAACTTTAAAACTACAGTAGTGTTGTCCATCGAAACCCACATCACAAGTTATGTGATAACTGTAAGAGCTTCTTTTAAGTTAAAGAACCTAAGTCTAGTATGAATTCTAGACATCTACTTAGTAAAGTTGATGCTATAAGCGATAACATGAAATTGAAGGAAATCGCAATTCACAAAGTTTGAACTTATGGACACATGGTATGTTCACTAGCTAAACTTTTATTGCGTTAAGCAAGTACTTGAGTACACTTATGATTAAAAGACATAGAGTAGTAATATGGTATTGACTACTTATGTGTGATAATCACATTCATTTTTTGAGTTATCGTTAACTCATCTTGTACTTTGTTATATCCAAATGGGATTGTTGAGACAATATTGAACCTCATTAAAGTGAACTGGATTAACATAGTATTCGTCCCTAGTTACTTATATGAGTGACATCTCGAAGTAACTAGAGTGTGATGCGATTGATGGCAATTTCAAGTGCCATAGTCATAAGAGATGACTAGTCGATCACATAGGCAGACGGTTTGAAACACTCTGTCGGGCCTAATGACCGCTTATGGAGTTCTGGCAAATTATATGGCCTGGTCGTGGCAAGAGCTACTCTAGTATTCTAATGAGTCGATTCTTTTGACTAAAGGCTGTTCGCTCAAGGTGGCACAGTTTCAGAGTAACTTTGATTTATGTTCCTACGACCTTCGTAAATAGGGTTAAAAGGGCTTATTTTGGGTTATGATGAGCTGTGGCTAGTCGAAGGGAATAGTGCGATAGGAATTGTCCACCCCCTTGTCAGGGTTAAAACAATATCGGCCACTCGAGGAGTAATGAACTGGAAATGCGTGGCCACGCTTGGAAGGTATCTAAGGTTAATAATTCTGGTCAATCAGTTGTTCTCCAGATCGAGGAAACCACTCTCGATATGATCGCTTGCAAGTACTACCTGAAAGACACCTTGCATTGAGTGGGAGATAGAAATAGGACAAGAGAATTGGTGACGCACACTTGTCGAAGACAAGTGGGAGATTGTTGGAGTGTCCCCGACAATAATGTGATCACATTGTTAATCATATTGAGATCACATGTTTAAATCTCATATTAAGAATACATGATGGAAAGTAATACTTCTTAGTCAACAGGTCCACACATATCGTTAAAGATTGGCTGACTAGAGTTTGACATTACTGTTGTACGACGGTGGTGTTCAGTTGATCCCCTAAGGTCATACCTATAGGGTAATGCTCTTAATTGCTTATTTAATTAATCCTATGCCGATACGAGTTAATTAAATTGCTTAAAATTGACGGATGATTTTGTGAGTAAAATTACGTATCTTATTGTATTTCGATTAAATAAGATACGGTCTAAGTAATCGAATCGTTTTATTATTTAGATTAAATTATTATTTACGAAACAATTGAAACAGATTGAATAATTTACTATAAATACAAGTTGTGTAATTTATAATTCGTTAAAACATTTTGGTACAAGTAATTAAGAATTACTAGTTAATTTTGTATGTGACATATTTTATTAATATGTTGATTTTTAATATGTTAAAAATACACTATAGTGTAACATGTCATGTAACATGTGACATATGACAAAATTGACAATTGACAAATATAAACTGGACCTTCCATTTTATGTTGGGTGTACCGAAAATGGGGAGGGTTAGGGTTTTAAATTGTGTTGATTATTATAAATAGTAAACACAATGATCACTCTAGTTTATAGCCATGAAACCCTATACCTTTTAAGAAGAGCAACTTTTGCATGCATTGGCTCCCAAAAGTCCCACCCCCACCCGGTTTTTCTACCTAGAGGAAGCCAAGGGTTCTTCAATAATTATTCACCTCTACACTACATAGTTTTTTAGTGTTAGAAAATATAGACAACTCTCTACATTTGTGAAATATTTTAGAGAAACAAACACTCATAAAATCCTCTCCTCTTAACCGAAAAGCAGAGAACAAAATCCAATTTTTGTGTCAAGTTTAAGTTAGATTTTAATTAATACTAGATCATATTAACTAAAATTATTAAGGTTGTTACTTTGGGTATAATTCCTTGGAAGAGATTCTCCACTTGAATCTTGTTCTTCCACCTTTGGAAAGCTCAAGAACTAGTAAGAAGGTGAACTTGCTAGTGCCCTTTGATCCGAAATACTCAATGTAAGAATTGATTTTCTCCTTACTCTTGTTTTTGTTTTGAATGCATAAGATCTTGAATTAGTTTTATGACTAAATTAATTATTCACATATTCAATATATAATCAAATGAGATTAATGAATCCCAACAGTCATGGACCAAAGGCACCGTGATGCTCTTCTTTTGGATATGTGCAGGAGGGTAGCTTGGATGGAGTAGGACTAGGCTCTAGCCTTATTCCCTCTTTACGAGTATCACATGGGTCGAGGCCATCCGGTGCCAGAGGGGTGGCCACATCCTTCTTTCTACTGGTACCCGGAGGAGGGATACCCTCAGCCTGAGAGAGAGAGAGAGAGAGAGGAGGATACGGCCGAGAGAGAGAGGAGAGAATCAGAGCTGATTTGGATGCTAGAGGTCGTTTTAGGAGGAGGGCAGAGGAGGAGGAGGACCCCACCTTTCAGGTGGTTGATGAGGAGGGTGCGGACGAGTAGCTGCTGGCTACTCACTTCCCCAGTTTGCTGGCTGGTATGGGGAAATTCTATTTTGCAAGAATTTTTGCTTTTCATTTTCATCCCCTTTCGTTTTATTTCATTTCTTTTGCATTTGTGTTGTATTTTCCCTTTCCCTATTACTCTGCTGGTGTATGCTGGAGGACAATGAGGGCATTGTCTATTTTAGGTTGGGGAGGGTAATGCACACTTTGAGTCTGCATTTGCATTTGTTTTGCATTCACGTTTATTGCATTTTTGTTTGCATTGTCTTTTATTAGAAAAAAAATTGAAAAATCAAAAAAATTAGAAAATTTCGAAACAAAAAATCAAAAAATTTCACGTTTATTTTTGCATATAGGTTGAGTCGGAACGGTATATTTTAATGATGAAATTTCATTGCATTTATTCCTTTTACTTGAGCCTTGCAAAAACTAAATATCATTTACCATAGTCAATTTGCTTAATCTACGAGTTTATGTTAAAATTTAGCTGAACAAATATACTTGACCTGAAATTTTGGCAACCTACTCATATTTTCTAAGATTTTAGAGCCTTAAAACTGGTGTCATCCATGACTAGTGTTCATGTAGGATTGTGAGTAGTTATTCCTTGCATAACATGTAACATTAATTTGCACAAGTATGAAATTCAATTGCTTATTGCCTACATACATTCGGGTTAGTGGTTGGTGTCACATGCAGGGAGGTGCTTACATTTCCTTTTCTTCCATTTTTACCCATTAGCTCCACATCTAGCCAAATTTGCCTTTTGACCCCTTAACTACAACCAAACATAGCCTGCCCTGCCAAGCTAGTTTAGTTTGTTTTTGCGGGTATATTGTTTATTGTGCCAAATTTGGTTTATATTGAAAGACGGGAGTTTGTAGTATGGAGAAGGAGAATTGAAGAAATGGGAATGAGAAAAATGAAAAAAAAAGAAGAAGAAAAAAATAGAAAAACTGAAAGAAAGGAAAGAAAAAAATGAAAAAGAATTTGAATGATATCGGTTTTGCTCCTATGCCATCATTTTATCTTAGGAGGAGTTGTTGATATTTGGTTTAGTGAGTTGTTATGCCAAATTGAAGGCATTGTGTTTAGTTTTGGAGTTGGAATAGAAGTGGATGTTGTCATTTGGCTTTATTTAGGTAGCTAGCTTGGCTATTACCCTCACATATCCAAAAAAGTTTTGCCTCTTCTTACCCATTACCTCTCTTTTTCAATTTTTTGTAAGCACTCGGCTGTGACATGACCTTGTTCGGTTGGAATGTATGTGTACGGTAGCTAGAATTGTCTATCATACTAGATGCATCCATGTTTATGTGGGTCGTAGTTAGGTGAGCGACTTCTTATTCTTTCTCTCTTACATATACTTGCTTACCCGTTGCTTCATGAGAGAAGCTAGAGTGGCTTATGAGAGTCCATTTTTTAAAGGTCTGGCAAGGTCGACGGCTCAGCTTTATTATAAACATCTCATAACTCGTTTGCATTTGATTTTTTTTTTTTTTTTTTTTTTTTTTTTTTTTGCTATAAGTGTTAGTTTGCTTGCATTAAATTGGCTTAAGTGAAATATTTGTAGCTAGCTCTGAGTTTTATTCCGTTCCATTAGTTAGTTGCATATAGTTTGCTTAGGAACAAGCAAAGCTTTGGTTTGCGGAAGTTTGATGCGTGCATTTTATATAGTCTTTTTAAGCTTTATTTGCACGCATTTCTATGCGATTCCCGTAGTTTTAGGCTATGAAGTGCCACGAATAGTCTACTTTGGTTCGTTTCGCTTTAATCGCAGGAATGGACCTGAAAGAAGCAAAATTGAGCCTTTTACTGTCCCTTTAGCTTGCATTTAGGAGATGGAAGGAATCGGAGCGAGAATACTACTGTCTTGGGATGCGTGAAGTCATCTTCGAAGCCAAATCAAACGTCATATGGCTGATTTAGTAGCAGTTAACTCGATCCAGAGCTTTTGATGGCTTAGTTGCTCGATCGAGACCTTTTTGTTGGAGAAGACCACTTGATCGAACTCCTGCTATGTTCGATCGAGAAGTGGCTTTTTGGTGTTCCTCGATCGAGTAGTTTTTTTACTCGATCGAGAGGTTTTGGTTGGAGATAAATCGATCGAGAAGTTTATAAGTTCTCGATCAAAAACTTTGTTATCTGACGCAAGATTTTATTGCATAAACCTTATTTACTTAATATCTTAAGTTGCGTATTGAGGTTAATAAATATCTCTCCTATAAATAGGAGAGATTTAATTAGGTTTAAGGATTCAGTTTTTACTCATTAACTCCAGATTTAAGGATTCATTATTGGTTACTCTTGTTCGATGTTGCCTTTCAACTTCCGAATTTCAACTTTTGTAATTCTTTACTCTCTTCTCATTTAATTTAATTCTCTTTTGCAGCACTTAATTTCTTGTCCCTTAATTGTCGTTAGTTATTAGAATTTATATTTAGTTTATACAATTTCCCTTTAATCATCTTTATACCATGTTTAATATAGTTTTATTTATCGTTATTAGTTTTATTATCATTATGAGTAGCTAAATTCCGTAATGCTGGGATTAGGGGAGCCATGATAGTAAAACCATGATGCTTTAATTAGTTTAGGAGGTTTTTAATGTGAGAATTGATTTATAGCAATATAACAGTAATTACTTGGTTGAGTGCACGCAACTAATCTAATTAATCCGGTTAAATTCAGACCTAGATCTGAAGATTGGAATGAACAGACCTATTATGAACAATAGACTACCTTAATCAGAGCGGAAGCTATTTAGGAAGAATCTAGGGCGGATAGCGGACCGGAAGGACCTTTCCACTACCCTTCTCACATCAGACCGTCTGACCTTATCTTTAGCTGATTTGCGTAATATCATGGTGAACCGACATCCTTGCATCTATTCTCTCTATTTGATCACACTCCTTTTCACTCTTGCTAATTTTGATTGTTGTTTCTTTTATTGCTTTTAATTCAGTTCATTAGTTTAGTCAAAATAACTCAATCAAACACCCCCAATTTGTGACCGTAGACAGACTAGATAACAAGTAGATAGTGACCGCCTCCCTGTGGAATACGATACCCGACTTACCTCTTCTACATTAGTTAGAGCCGGTTAGGTTTATTTTTGATAGGGTTGTGACAGTCGTGTCAATGCACATGGTAGACGGTATAAGTAGTAGTGAAGACTAATGATGATTATTGTCTTCTTATTCTACACTCCACCTAGTGATAGTGATATATCCTACAACCTTTAATCATTATTATCATACCTATACACTACCTTTTGCATGTGAATTATTTTAAGCAAAAATTCACCCACTTGGGTGATGTTGGACCGTGTGGTGGTGTTAAAAAGAGGATAAGAGTTGTTCTCATTTTTTACACAACTTAGTTGACCATAATTCACAATATGCAAACTCTCTCAACAACTCAAAAAATGCTAATATTAATCTACTATTACTAGAGTGGTAATAGAAATAATATTAAGGGTTACTTTGTAGTAAAAGTAGTCTAATTTATACTAAGTATTTCTGCTAGTCTTGGGTTTGCATCTTAAGAAGGTTTTCTATTTTGGAAACTTGGGTCCAGAAGGATCATCCATTATTTTTTTAAGATCAACAACAACAAAAGAAGGTGTCTTTTGTTGTGCGCATATTTCGGCCTACATCATCAATGTGAGGAAAATTATTTTCTTCACTACTTTTATCTAGCACCATTTGCATGCATGTAATAAGATCACCATAAACAAAGTCAAGTAGTAACTTGAAATGAACTTAGAGGAGACTAACTAGGGTCCTATTTCTAACAAGTGGTATCAAAGCATTGTTAAATACATGCATGTCATTTTAAGGCCGTTTTATCGCTTTATGAGATAAATTGATAAAATTGGAATTTTGATGTTAAAATTAGTTTTTTCTCAAAATTAATCAAAATTTTTGGTCAAAATTTTTCTCATTTCAAAATGTTCAAAATTTCGTTTTGAAGTTTTTATAATTTTTATGGTTTAATTTAGAATTAAATCGTAAAAATTGTACAATTATTGATTAAATTGCGAAAATGATAGAAATCAATTTTATGGGCAAATTTTTTGACATGCATATCATTTTTGGTAGGGTACCATAATGTAAAAAAATTATTAGATTCAATTGTTCTATAAGGGTTATGATTAAATTGATTTTATTTCATTAAAGTTATGATTTACAAGGTATTTTTTGGTATAATGATCAATTTAACCTAATAAATCATCAAATATTAGTGGGGACTAATATTTATTTGGGTTAGACAAGACTTGAATGATAGGTTAATCCTTAAAAAAATTTAAGAGTTGATTAGAAATTTTTAATGGTTAAAAATGTCCAATTCCGCAAAAGCGAGCTCAAGTGATCGTTGTTGGTAAGCTAGGATGAATTGGCATGTTTTTATTATTGCATGCATATTTATTATTCATGTTGATGAATGGATTTTATTTATTAATAATGTAATTTTCCTAGTATGGCCATAGTTAGAAATTGGTATTACTCGCAGTGTATGAGAATATCGGTTGGTTTGTAATTTAAATACGATCTCCTATCGTCGATTCGTAATTAATTAATAGATTTATTTTAATTAATGCATAATAGAAATAGCTATGTAATTTGATTATAGTAGTTGTTTATTTATTCAGGCGTTTTTTCAAAATAATGGGGTTTCCATGAGACAGTGTTATTTCGGAAAGGAGTTCCGAAATTCTAAAGTCAGAGGTTCCTTGGAAGGTGTTGCAATGAAGACTCAAGGAACCAAGGAGGTTGTTTCCGAAGTGTAATAGTCTAGTTAATTAGATTTGATAGAATTATTAGGTGTTCATACTAGGACTTTATTGTTTTATTACATGTTTACATGCATTCATGCCAAATCGCCACAACATGCATTTTATCATTACATATGAATGTTGTCAATTTATGGTCTTCTAGAATTGACCTATTTAGTTCACTTAAAAGTGATAGATGATTAATTGACAAGATCTCTCACATTAATTAAAATTGAGATTAGCCCTACCAATTAGTAGCACCTATGAATTCCTTCTTCATTAGGAGCGCGCTCGCCTCAGCGCGGTGTATCCTTTTTACGTTGGATAAGTAGGGTAATAATGGTTATTACTCGTCAAAGTTAGTTGGACTCAACGGGATGCAGAGACGAGTCTTAATTCCGGGGCTAGAGATAAATTTAAGAAATTTTTCGACCAAGAGTTCTAGGTGTAGAATCAGTTAAAAGTTAACTCACTGAATTTAATTAAGATTGAGATGCATCGGCTCACCGTGCCCGAAATTAATTACAGACGAGGGTTGGAATCGTTTATATAATTTAGTGTGATATCATTATATAAATGCAACTTAACTTGTTAAATTAAAACATTTTACAAGTATAATTTTACGGTAAATGTTAATTTTCCTTCTTGTTTCATTTGTAGTTGATAATATCTCGCAACAATGACAACAACATCACCATCGGCTCCACTATCCAAAGATTCATGGTTGAGGTCCTTTATGGAAAAAGTTTCCTTAAAGGTGGATGGTAGTAATTTTACCGATTGGGAAGCACAACTTCGGATTGCGATCATCGCCGATGGCAAATTGCGGTATCTTCTTGACCCTTCTCCACCCACAGCGGGGGTTAGGGCTAATCCCGATGTGAGGGCCTCTTATGAAGAGTACCAACGCGAGTCGGGGGAGATCAAAAATATTTTAATTTTTGATATATCTCAATCATTTCTACAAAAGTGCATACACCTTAATGCTCACGAAATATTCACGAGGCTTACGACTATGTTCTTGCAAGCTCCTCGTATACTCCAGTACGATGCTACAGTCTGTTTCTTTGAAGCAAGTTTAAAGAAAGGACAATCTGTGAGTTCCTACGTGCTCAAAATGATTGAGTACATGGAAACACTCGAGAATCATGGTTGTCAGATTTCTCAAGAAATTGTGATTGACTGTAATACCCGCCCTTTTAGAGACCCTTTGACCAGCGTTGACTGACCTTGGGAGCGGGAGTAGTCTTAGAATTGCGTGCCAAAACCATCTTGGGTTGCGTGTTATGAGTGGTACTCGATAGAGTAGAGGCTAATCGATCGAGTAGCTAGGTTACTCGATCGAGTACGGGGCCACTCGATCGAGTATGTTGGGTACTCGATCGAGTACCGAGTTTTCAGCTGATGTTGTTGATAGCTGGAGTCTAGGCAGGGATGAGTCTTCACGAGATTCGGTAGTCTTAGCGAGTAGTCTTTGAGTTGTATCTTTCATATCGCTTGTTGGTTTAAATTGCTTGTAATATAATATAATAGTTCTTTTATCGACATTTGATTATTACTACCCTCGGGCAACCGAGATGGTAACGCCCTTATATGCTAAGGAAGGCCTAGTTAAGGCTCCTCTGAATATGGGGGTGTTACAAAGTGGTATCAGAGCGACGATTTTGGAACCTGTAACAAATGAACATAATGAACGTAGGGAGTCTAGTAAAATGAACCTGGTGTATGTGTAATGGGAGTCCGTGTGTATATGTGTGACCTGTATGCTAATTGTGTCGGAGCTACTTGTAGTTGAGCCTTAGTTAGCGTTAATAAGGATGTGATAGCTGTATTTGGGCCGTGTTTAGTGAAGAGTTGGCATGATTAGTGAGCTTGTATGATGATTTTGAGATACGTGACAAAAGTCTATTCGATAGAAATGCTTGGGAATGTGAACGGGTGTGCTATAATAGAAGGATGAACATGTTGGTGTTTGCTTAAGTTGATGGTGACGGTAGTCATGTACGAGCCTATAAACCCTGCCGTGTGTACGATGATGATGGTTATAGAATTGTTGAGTTATAATTTGAATCATAGCATATGGTAATGTATATATGCTTTGGTAGTTAGTTGAAACTTTTCCGCTGCGTGACAATCGATTTGTGTAAAATGAATTGCTTATAATTGTATTGGAGAACATGGACAGATTGATTTGTTATGAAGAGTATACAATTATATGTTATATGAAAGAATGAATTAATGTTACTTACATGTTTCATGTTATTGTGAACGCGAGTGTGGTAGCGATATGTTAAGACAAGTTTAAGTGTTATATAATGACGTACTTATGTTTATGAGGGACTCGGTAGCAGGTAAACCGAGTTGGGTAATTGTGTAGCGTAATGTGACGTACACCTTATTTGTCGAGACGATGCTTAATGCTTGAGTAATGATTGTAAAACGTGATCGAATGTGATAATTAGTGCCGAATTCCGAACTTAGTTTGGAATCGACACGCTTGTTGTTTTGCGGTATCTTCAATTTTCTTCGTATTTCGACCGAGTACTTAACTATACTTGACCGAGTGCGAGTGCTTACTAGACCGAGTAGACCTCACTCGATCTAGTTAGGAAGCTATGACGTCGGGATGTGGAAAGATTCCCTGCAGATACTCGACGGAATGGCTCCTACTCGATCGAGTAGGGTGGTACTCGATCGAGTACCCTAGGCACTCGATCGAGTAGGTTCTTTGTCAGACAAGAGACTTACGGGTTTCTTAAAACCCTTATTCTTTCTATTCCTCCCATTCATCTCCTATATTTCGAAAACCTAAGTCTACAATCCTCTCAAAATCTCTCATACTCTTGGGTTAGTGGTGATTCTTGGGGTTGATTTCCATGTTTAATTTCGTTTCTTTACTTTGCTACTCAATCAAGGTATGCTTTACTTCCTTATTTACATGATTTATTGATTTGGATGTGTTACAATAAGGATAAAATCTGAAATTTTCGATTCATATGGATAGATTGTTGCTTTTAATAGTTGCAATATGATTCACATGCCTTCATTTCATGTTTGTTGATGACTAATTGATGTAAATTAGACTTGAAATTGCAAAAATTGAACCCGAAATTTCTAGGGTTTCCAAAATTGAAATTGATTTTTGGTTGTTTTACAATGGTTAGATGGTAGAATTGAGTCCTATGTATTGTTTATATCATGTTGAAAGATGGATTTTGATGATTTTTACCTTAGAAAGTTGCCTTAAAACTCCGTCTTAAAAGTGCCTCAAGTGGAAATTCGTGATCTATAATTGGAATTTGGTGTGGTATATGACTATTTAAGTGAAGATTGAACTTCAATATGATAATAGAGACGATAATTGATGAAAAATATGCCAAAATTGTTACAGCTGTAAAGACCGTCTGAAAAATTTAATTAAGTTGTTGTTCATAATATTGAAGGGTGATGATGATATGTTCTAAGTTACTCTTTTCCATGAACTAGTAACAATGCCTCACATGTGATTAGAAGTGTGTTTGGAACAACCTTTAGAATCACACTAGGATATTCAAATTTGTTGAGCATGTGTATTCACCATGATAAATCGTTCACAACTGTGGCTTATGAATAGCTGTAAACTGAGTTTATATATATCAAATTTGGGAGACTGCTGGTGAATGTGTGTACCTAGATGAATATTCAAAGTTAATGGCATGAATTATGTGCTTCACATGTCGAATTTGTTGGTGAATTTGAGTGCCTAACTGAGTATGTAAAGTCCAAATTACATGAAGTATATGCTTTACGTGTTTATGCAAGTTGCTTAAGTCACATGTTTGAAACAGATGCCGAGACCGAACATAGGAACTCGTCAAAGTAAACGGGGAGGGTAATCCACCAGAGATGGGGAAGGGAGTGGACTGTGGTACCCGCATTCGGAGTACCCTTCTATGGTTTTTGTTGATTTCAAACAGCGAGAGCGTTTTGTAGTTTTACAAAAACGCAAGATGAGACCAACGAGGTGTATAGATACTACTTTGTTGGAGTAATTGGAGATAGAGACGGATGTCCGTCACATATTTGAGACCTTGGGCCTTATGGGTTTGTATAGGCTGAGGAAACACTCTTATCCTTTTCTTACCTTGGAGTTTATGAGCTCCTTTATCTATGACCCGCGCGGCCGACCGTTGAGTTTCGGTTGATGAACACTAGTTTCTTGCTTTCTATGGACCAATTTGCTTCTCACCTTGGGTTGGCCAAGCCTCCCAAGGACTCCATCACCGATATCCCTACTGAGTGCGGTGTATGCCGCCTAATGCCTTGTCTGACCGGGAAACCAGCCTCCACCTCGAGTAACATGCTGATTAATGATGTTCAGCATGTCACATAGAGGATCTTTCTTCGTTCTCTCTCGAACCTCCTTTATGATCGACCGGATATCAGTAAGCTGAACAACCATGAGGTGTTACTTCTGATGTCTTACTTGAACCCGGAGCGGGCCAGGAAAGTGGTATTTAATGCTCCTTCGATGGTTTGTGCTGCCCTTGCCTTGATGGCCACTGCCTCTTCCCGGTACTTGAGTTGTGGCGCCATCGCCACTCGGTTAGCTGAAAAGCTAACCTCTTTCGAGGCTTCTTCAGAGTACGTGCCTCTAGCTACCCCAGTGCCCACTATGGATCGTGACTACTATCTCGACCTGAAATGGTTGAGGACTTTGGCTACCGGTAGCTTAGCTTGGAGGGTGTGGGGCGTGAGTTGGATGAAGATTCGAGCTCCTGAGCACCTCCCACCGACGGAGCCCTTAGAGCCGGTGGTAGTGACGGTGGACTCCGATCATGAGAAGGAGGAGGAGGAGGATGTTGATAGACCCCGCCATCTGCAGACCTACCTCATCAACGACACGATTCTCGAGGTGATGCTAGAGCCGAAGAAGGGCCAGAATGCGTCGGTCGTGGCGGTGGAGAGACCTAGGTTGGGAAGAGGACCCCGTCGAGTGAGGGAGAGGACCTCGGAGACTAGGCCACGGCCGGTAGCACCACAGCAGCAGCAGCATCCTTTTCCGTGCTACCCTTACCTCGACACCCCGGAGACGCGATCCTGCTACTTAACGGAGAGAGTGTCATCTACCTTGACACTCCGCAACATGCACGAGATGGCGTACGCTCAAGGGATAGGGACCAAGGGACCGCATCCGGTTTGGTGGAGTGGAGTTGGGGACTAAACAGGGGTTTTCCATTCCTACGGGGTGGATCAGTCGACGTGGGGGACACCTTAGTCATTTGCCTACGGTGGCTTGACCCCATGGTACGTGAGCCCGGGAGTTGGAGCAGGAGTGGATGCGGGGATTGGGTCATCGGGAGCAGGTACTTCTGGCGGTGGTGGTGATGATGAGGTGATGGTTGAAAGCGAAGGCGAAAGAGGAGGAGGAGGAGTGATACTCCTTGTTCTTATCTTTGTTGATGGTAGTTGGTTTAGATGTTGGTAGTGTTGTTAGACTTTAGTAGTTCTTTTCGTTGAGACTTAGTTATGGACTTGTATTGTTGGCCATAAGGCCGGATTGGATATTTTGAGCTTATTGCAGGATGTTGGGAGTCGGGGAGTCATCCCGACTCGGATTATATGACAACTATGTTTATGTATGATGGCTTACGACAAGTCTTATAAGGCACTGTGACCTGTAGGTACTCGACAGAGTACCCCGTACTCTATCGAGTAGCTGCAGGAAAGTGGGATAAAAATAATTCTAATCTGTGGGCTACTCGATCGAGTAGCCAAGACACTCGATCGAGTAGCATGGCACTCGATCGATTACCGCTACCTACTCGATCGAGTAGCACTATTACAGGAGGTTTTCGAAAATTAGAAATGTTCAATTGTTTTATAATTGCAAGTTTGATGTTTAATGTGGTTATTAGTGCGTAGTAACACCTTTGAACCGTTAATTTCATATGTTGGAAGTCAAGTTTCGGTTTTATATGCGTGTTTGTAACAATTAGTGAAGTGGCGACGATTTCTTGATTGTTTTAATATTACATATGCCATATTACCATTCATTCATTGAAGTTACATTTCCTCGTACGTTTGTGCATACGATACTAACGTGCTTTATCGACGGCGGCAAGTTATCCCGGTGGTTTGTATACGATTGGTGATTTAACGAGTTTATGCTTAGCGAGTAATGTCCATAATAAATAATATGTTTCTAATACATGTTATGAATCAAGTAATAAGTAAAATGTGTTGTAATTTTGGTGGTGAACTTCGGAGAAGAAGTTCCTTTTCGAGGGGAAGAGTAATGTCGCAAAATAAAATGGCTGAATTTGAAGTTATATGGTTATACGTTTACAATGTTTTGTTGTGTTATGTTGTTACTCGTTACAATGTTTTGTTGTCGTTGTAGTACTTTGGTCACATTGCTTATATGAAGTGTAAGTGGTTACTTTAGTTCATTGAAATGAATATGATAGTATGTTGTAAAGGACCGTTATAAAGAGCCAGTTGTGGCGCGATGTGTCGTAATAGAATGAATTAGTGAGTAACACAGTGGCGTTAGTTGTGCAGTATGAGGTTGACATGAGATACGTTTCGGGTTGATAGCCGTTATCATATGATGAGTGATGGTCGTTTGTGTTGGCTCGTATGGCAAGGTCGATGTTTGATATATAATAATTTGTAAGAATTGATGCATACATATAGAGTGACATTTAACGGTGATACTGTTTGCATGATAGTTGTAAGAGTCGATAGGTACAAAGCGTAGACGGTGATGATGATGACATGGGGGGGGGGGGACGATATTTCCAGGGAGTAGTGATTTGAGCAGGAAGATTAGTGATGTCGTGTTTTTCCGTGTCTTGTGCGTGAGATAGGTGAGTTGAACTTCGGGGACGAAGTTCTTTTAAGGGAGGAAGACTGTAATACCCGCCCTTTTAGAGACCCTTTGACCAGCGTTGACTGACCTTGGGAGCGGGAGTAGTCTTAGAATTGCGTGCCAAAACCATCTTGGGCTGCGTGTTATGAGTGGTACTCGATAGAGTAGAGGCTACTCGATCGAGTAGCTAGGTTACTCGATCGAGTAGGGGGCCACTCGATCGAGTATGTTGGGTACTCGATCGAGTACCGAGTTTTCAGCGAGGGTTTTATATCGCGTTTTGTTAAATCCGCATATCACTTTCGCCACTTTCCTCCTATCCTTCAATCGCCTCTTTCCCTTCCCTTCACCTCAAAACCTCCATGGAAGCCTTTTGAAGATCCTTGTGCCTTAGGAGAGCGTCACTTGAGTCGGGTAGCGGTCTTTTGCTGAGTTTCTCCCTATAGGTATGTCATAATCATCATCCGTGTCCTTGTTCTTTTCAGTTAGGGTTTGCTTGTTAGTAATAGATAATTGTATTGTGGTTATAGGCTTTGCTTGGTCGCTGGATATGTTGTTTGTCGACATGGATTGGTTGCTGTTGCTTAAAGGTAGGTTCGCCTACTCAGTTTCTGTAGATGGTCTAGTGTGTCGGTCGTTGTGGTTGTATTGTGGTTGTTTAATATCGTAATTGTATTGTGACGGCTGTGATTGTGATTGTGGTTGTGGTCTCTAGTTCTCGAGATGCGTTCTCGGCTGAGTGGGGTCACTTGCGGGAGTGGCTTCACGCCCTAGTTTCGTCCTTCATGGAACCCGCCACGGAAGGGATGTGCACATTAATGGAAAGGTTTATCGCTCGATATGATGAGCGGGGCTTAGGTGGGAACGGCTGCGGTCCCCCACTGGCAGGGCTGGTCTGGTGGACAGTCAGTGACGGAGGTTGGTTGGGTTACCGTGATTGTGTATGAGGATGGCAGCGTGTATTGTGTTGTTAATTATAGTTGCGATTGTTGTATTTTATCTCGATCGACCTTGTGTGGTTGTTTTGTTTGTTATGTGTCCGCCGTGATCCCTTATGGTGAGCATCCGTCTTAAGCAGTCTTGATGTTGTTGATAGTCAAGCGTCGGGCGAGGATGAGTCTTCACGAGATTCGGTAGTCTTAGCGAGTAGTCTTTGAGTTGTATCTTTCATATCGTTTGTTGGTTTAAATCGCTTGTAATATAATATAATAGTTCTTTTAACGACATTTGATTATTACTACCCTCGGGCAACCGAGATGGTAACGCCCTTATATGCTAAGGAAGGCCTAGTTAATCCTCTAAATATGGGGGTGTTACATTGACCGCGTACTACACTCTTTGCATGATGGATTTGCCCAATTTAGGGTGAATTATAACATGAATAAAAGTATTCATGAGGTTCATGGACTTCTCGTCCAGGCCGAGAGGGACATGCGATCGAGTGCGTGTTAAGAAGGATGTTCTTGCTGTGAGTGTTAAGGGGAGGAAAAAGTTCAAGAAGGGAGCCGGTGATGCGTACATTTTATATAGACTTTTTGTACCGTATTTGCACGCATTTCTATGCATATTTAGTAGTGTTTAGCTACAAATGCCCCCGAATTGTCTACTTTGGTTTCTCTTGTCTTATTTACAAGAATGAACCAAAGAGAAGCGTAATCAAGCCTAAAACATGTCCCTATGCATGTATTCAGGAGTTGAGTTGAGTCGCAGCTTGAAGACTACTATTTGGAGATGCGCAAAGAAGTAAGATAGCTAGGCGAGCAAAGGAAGAGTTTCATATTGCTAGTGCCTACTTTGTAGAGCCATATCTCGAGTTCTACAACTGATTTTCAAGTGATTCCAATTGGAGATGAAAGCTTCTCCTCTTAGCTTTCCAACGCCACCAGAATTTTACTTAAGAAGTCGAAAGGTCTAGAATTTTAAGAGAGAAGGAGGGGGCGGACTCTCGCGTAACCTAAAGAGGTGCATATGAGGGGGTATTTATAGAGAAATGGGGATGGTAGTAAGTCAGTTGAGTTTACTTGGTGGCTAAGGATAGCCACTTGAGGCGCGAGCACGCCAGCGGTGGAAAGCGACGTCTTGTCCTTTTCAATTTGGACGTGGCCTTTGCTCTATCTATTTGTTTGGTTGGTTTGATTTGTGATATTAAAATAGGATGTCATGTAATAATATATGTTCATCTAATAAGATGGTATTTGGGTGTTATTTGGGGTGGGCATTTTGTGCTTGACTCGGGTTTGATTCGTGTTGAGTCGGGATTTGAATTTTGAGTCGGTTTTTAGCCCGGTATCGGTTTTGACTCTAATTAGTGTCATTTAAATGCAAACGGTATGATAAAACCATTTATAGCATTATTTTCGATGTTCGAGACTCGGGTTGACTCAGGTTGACTCGACTTGCGAGTTTTTGAGTCGGTTTGGGTCCGAAGTCAGTTTTAACTATAAATAGTGTTGTTTTAATGCAAATGAAGTTAGAAAAAAATTTTAAAATTATTTTTCACATCCGAGTAATGCATTAAACCGTCTCATGTATAGCCAATTCATGCACGCATGTCAAGAACATGTTGTAGTCCGATCATTATCGGGTGTTTTTTGGAAGGTGCAGATAGTAGGTATCTACAGAGTCCCCAATTTGACTGAGGCTTGGACGGGGCGAAAGCCAAAGTATAGCCTCCAGGTCAATCGAAGATTATAACCTAATGACCATTGCGACGTCGAGGCGACTCAAAGGACCTTGAGCCAAGGACCTGCCGTCGGGAAGGGCGACGTCGAGGCGACTTAGGGATTCGAGTCAAGGACCTGTCGTCGGGAAAAGTTTAGAGTCTGTCGACTATCGATTCTGGTCGTTTAAAGTCCATTAGACTACATCTAATGGCTCACCAGTGATAAGAAGGAGTCATAGCTGAGGCATCTGCGGGATATGTCCTCGAATTGCTTTTTTGTTTTCTTGCCTGGAGACTCGCCAGTCATTGAGAAGGAGTCATACCCGAGGCATCTTTCGGACTTGTCCTTTAATTGCTTCTTGTTCGTGCGTAGAGACTCTCTAGTCATTAAGAAGGAGTCATACCCGAGGCATCTTCACGACTTGCCCTTTAATTTCTTCTTGTTCGTATGTAGAGACTCGCCTGTCATTGAGAAGGAGTCATACCCGAGGCATCTTAGGGACTTGTACTTGAATTGCTTCTTGTTCCTACGTAGAGACTTGCCAGTCATTGTAAAAGAGTCATACCCGAGGCATCTTCGGGACTTGTCCTTAAATTGCTTCTTGTTCGTACGTAGAGACTCACCAATCATTGAGAAGGAGTCATACCCGAGGCATCTTTGGGACTTGTCGTTTAATTGATTCTTGTTCTTGCGTAGAGACTCAACAATCATTGAGAGTCGAATAATTGACTATGGGAAATAGCCTGATTTCTCGGGATCATTTTAAGAGCTTTGATGTGTCAATTGACTTGTTAGGGAGAACTCAACACTGTGTTTTGCTTATCGTTAACGTCAGCATGGTTAGTGACCACAAATGAAGTATAATAAACAAGCAGGTAGGCATGCAAGCATATAAGCACGTAAGCACCTAAGCATATGAGCAATTAGCATATAAGCAACTAGCATGTAATACTGTTAGTGATGGATATGAGATGGTGAGGTCCAAATTCCAGAGTGTGCTGTGGTCAAGCCATATCTGGAATAACTGGTGCATTCCCAAGCACCAATTTGTAGGTTGGTTGATACAAAGGAATGCTCTACAACTGAAAGAAAAACTGTTTGCCTTGGGCATTGTTACTGATGATCTGTGCTTGTTGTGTTGTAATGAGTAAGAAACATCTGATCACCTATTTCAACACTGTAAGTACAACATGAAACTCCTGGAAAAGTTTGCTCACATGTGTAGGTTTGTTCTGCCAAATGACAATCTAGTCATGTGGATTGGGCATAGTGAAGTTTCAAAGGTAAGGAAGGGTGTTATGTTGTGTTCTCTGCAGGCCATTTACTACCATGTATGGATGCAGAGGAACAAGGCAAGAGTTGATGGGTGCATTATTAGGCCTGAAATTTTGTTCAAGAAGATGCTCAGTGATGTTCAGTTATGGTTGAAGGCTAGAACTGGTCCTCATATGGATAGTGATGATAGTGTATGGTTTAATTGCCTTCAAATGTGTATGTAATACCTTAGTTTGGTTATTGTAATTGGTTGTATGAAAATGTAGCTTGTAATAGCTGTTTGTGCTTAATGAAAGTTTTTACATTTCACTAAAAAAAAAAAACTAGCATGTAATATCTCACGTGAGGGGGGATAGGAGTTTCGAAAGTTGTGAAGCTTAATATTGAGTTTTGTTGCTCGTAGATCCGTGATTTTATAGATTGGAGACACGTGATTATTGCGACATTGACTCACACAGACACATACTGACAGACTGACAAACAGACGGTCGTGAACGTGATACAAACTCAGTATCGACACGACACGAGGGTGACTCTGACAGACTTTGCTTATGTGTGTACAACTCTAAGGCAAGAAAGGGTGACAAAACGCATCAGATCCTTGGTGTATAAGGTTTTCTTGGCTGGGGAACATGAATTTATTATCGTCTCCAGATATTTATCCCTCCGTTTGCTTGTTTGAGATCCCTTTTTGAGTTTTGATGATTCAGAGAGAGGAACCAACATCTTGCCATCGTCCAAAACAGGCACTAGGCTTAAGGTGGTCTATTTTGAACTTTAGTTAGTCTCAAGGGATGAAGGCGAGTAGCATCTTAGAAGAGAAGCCCCCAGAGTGAGAAGGTGAGAATTTGGCAAAAAGAAGCATTGGGTGACGCATCCAAGAAAGAGCCCCAAGTAAAGAGTTATAGCATTGAGCGTGTGGCTGAGTAAGTTGGGAGTGATAGATAAAGAGGTATGTGCGATTGTGTAATGTGTGTGCGGTTGTGTCCTTGTAATAGGACTGCCTACGTATTCGCGTGTTGCGAAATCAAACCAGATCATAGTTCTTGCTGTATGCGATAATTGACTTTGAGGTGTATGGTTGTGTCCTTAAAGGACTGCCTACATATTCACGAGAAGTGAAATCAAACCATGCTCGTAGTTCTAGAGTTGTGTTTTTGTAATTGAAATTGAGGTGTATAAAAATTGAATGTGTGTCGGGGTGTGGTTGTGTCCTTGTAATAGGACTGCTTACGTATTCGCGTGTTGCGAAACTAAACCAGATCGTAGTTCTAAAGTGTGTGCCCAAGCTACCTGTTAGGACCTTAAAGTGTGAGGGTCACGACGGTAAATTCCATTTAGTCACTCGAAAAATTGATTTGAGAGAATTCCTCTCGATTATGAGTCAAAGAGATATAGTTTGTGAAAATGTTTCTTCTCATGTGGGCACACTTAAAAGTTGACCCTAAGGATAGACTAGGTATGTCTCATTCTGGGTAGCAAAGTTTGGAAGACTCCGTATCTGGGTCAGGGTGGAAATGTATTCGGCATTTTCGAATATGAAGCTTGGTAGTAAGAGGTTTGTTTGACAGATAGAAATCTGGAGCTTTAATTTTGTGGTATTAAGGCTTATGGGTTATGGCTTACAATGTGGTGCGGAATGGGGTCCCGAGCTTGATGTGGCCCAAGCACAAAAGGATTAGTAAATAATGCGGGATCAGATTTCCATGTTTGGATCCTAAGGGTTATAGTGTGATGTTTCGAGTCTGAGGGGAATCCTCAGAAGCCTAGATAGTTCTCCCTATAACAGTCTATAGAAGGACTTAGGGGTAAAGCGATGTTGGTAATGATCTAGAGGGGAATCCCCAGGATCCTAGATAGGTCTCCTTGTAACAGTCTCTAGAAAGACTAAAGGGTGAAGCGATGTTAGTTATGATCTTGAGTGGAATCCCCCGGATCCTAGATAGGTCTCCCTGTAACAGTCTCCAGAAGGACTTAAGGGTGAAGAAAGGTTGGGTTTGTTGTTATTTGACGAGTCTTGAGCTCTTATGTTAGCTCTTTGACATCGAATTTGGTGCCTTGGACTTATTGGTCCAGGACTTGGTGGGAAGAGAGGTTGAGGTTTTAGTTTTTGGTGTCTTGGACTCAATGGTCCGGGATTTTGGTGCCGTGGACTCATTGGTCCAGGATTTCGGTGTTTGGACTCATTGGTCCGGGATTTCGGTGTGTTGCACTCATTGGTCCGGGAGTTTGGTGATGCATGTCTATTATATGATGTTTTACACCTCATTCTACACGCGTTTTAGAGCTCAATTAGTAGTTTATTCTACTATTTTTCCTATTTCCGTCTACTTTTGTGTTTTTGTGTGATATTGCAGAAATATAACGATTTCAGCGGAAAATGAGCCGAATCCGTCCCTAAGTGTTTAGCATAGCATTTGACATGAAGGGAAAGCTTGAGGAGTGAACTTGGCGCACGTTTCAAGGCCTAAAGATAGCAAAAGCATGGGTGCGTACGAGTTTAACAAGTAAAGAAGCACTTCGCGATATTGCAGCCTGTTTCAGATGGCAATATCTCGAGTTCTAGGGCTGATAATTAAGTGATTCCAATTTTAGGTGAAAGCTTATCTTCTTAGCTTTCCAACGCCGCATAGAACGCCTGATTTGATCAAGTAACGAAGAAATGGCAGCTGTTTTAAAATCGGTCTTGCGCTACGCAGAATTCGTCGAATACATTCTTGTCTGACAAAGCACCCTTGGTCGATCGACTGATGACCTTGGTCGATCGACCATAGCGCGATTATCAGAAGCTACTGTACAACGGAGGTTGGTCTATCGACTGGCCTATGTGGTCTATCGACCGCTATTTTAATCTGACGCGCAAATTTAGAATTAGAATTCCGAAGCCCATTGTGATTAGGTTTTAGGAATAAAGTTACGTAAGAACTTCTATATAACGTAACCCTATGTTTCAGAATAGGCATCAAGTCATTAGGGGATTCATTCATTAGTTTTAGAGTATTTTTCTGTCAATAAAGTTTTCTTTTGCATCGGGTTTGATCTTTTCTTTTCAGTTCTTCTTTACGGTATTCTCTATTCCTTTGTTCAATTTCATTGCTTTGATTCTTCCGTAGTTTAGAATTGCTAGTTTGGATTTCCCAAAGCCGAATTCTTGTTTTATGTTTGTTAATTATTTGGTTAGTTTAATTATGAATTCAATTGCTTCAGTTGTTAATTTTATTGTTGATATTATCCTCAATATGAGCAGCTAAACACCCTTTGCTAAGATGTGAGGGGAGCTATGGCGTAGATGGCACTAGAATAGGTGACCCTCGGATTAGGGCTTGGTCGACCGACTGGCTTATCTGGTCGGTCGATTGAGTCGGTTGGTCGATCGACTGGGGTAGCTGGTCGATCGACCACCTTCGTGTCTGATTTGCTTCGTTTGACTCGTTAAGTGCAATATCTATCAATGAGACCTAGCAGAGACTTGTTAGATGCTTAGTTTTGACCAACCCGTAGATCGAAAGATAGGGAAGGACTTAAATTAACGAATTAAGACGGCTAAGTTGCTGAGATCGTAAGATAAAGTAATTTAGTCATTAGGATCACTAGTCAAGAACGAAAGTTAGTATTAGTGACACCTAGGGACTAATAGCATAGACCGAGAGGGGCTATTAGTTGACTTCAACCGAAAGGACTTGTCGTACCCATCACCCACGACTGTATTTGGAGACTTTCCTAGACTTATGTGCCATCGTAGCTATAGTGACCTGATCATCCTAGCTCCTTTCTATTATTTGTTTACATCATCTTATTTATTTCATTTGCATTTAGACTTAGACAAAATCGAAACCCCCTCAAATTGTTACCTTTAGACTAAAAATGAAAGCAACTATAATCTCCCTACCTCCTTGCGGATCGACCCTTACTACCGCTTGCTAGTTGTAGTTCGGAATTTATAAATATTATTTTTGGTGCACACAACGAGAGGCATCAAATTTTGGTGCCGTTGCCGGGGAGGCAATTGTTTAAAATTTTTAGTTGTTTCTATTTTTAGTCTTTCTATTAGTTTAAGGGACATCTGTTCCTTATACTATTCTCATATTCTACTTGTAGTTTCTTCTTATGCGCAGGTCACAGGGTGGTGAATTACTACCGTTCAATCTTGAGATTGGGAAGACTTTGCGTGAGTTGAGACGATCATCTAGAGTATTGCCGACAGAGGAAGAGCTGAGTACTCTGTCTAGTTACTACGAGAACGAGCTTTTTGAGGAGGATCCACCTTCGTCACCTATTTCTACTTCTTCAGCTGAGACCATCACATCTCCAGACATGGCTGAAAAAGCGAGTATAGCCAGTCACTCTGAGCCGACAGCTGAGAATCTCTATAAGGGATTCGCATTACCAGGGACGGACAAAAAATTCCAGCCGAAACCGTCCTATATCAACTTGGTTGAGAGAAACCAATTTGGGGGAGCTGCAAATGAAGATGCAGCTAAGCATATGAAGACATTCATTGATTATTGCGGTTCCATACCCCCACCAACCGGTGTGACCCAGGACCAGGTGAAGGAGACCATGTTCATATTCTCTCTTCGTGATGCTGCAAGGGAGTGGTACAGAGACCTGGATCGAGCTGCTAACGGGATCACTGATTGGAAGTCGCTGGCCCTGGCATTCTACAAGAAATATTTCTCTGCCTCGAAGACAAATGCCATTAGAGCTCAGATCACGAGCTTTAAACAGGGTCCTGATGAGAATTTTCATGAGGCATGGGCCCGTTTCAAGAAGCTAGTGCGAACTATTCCGCACCATGGGTTTGAGAAGTGAAGCCTATGCAATCAATTTTATAATGGGCTTTATGACGATCAGAGGGCTATCCTGGATGCGGCAGCTAATGGCAGATTCCAGGAAAATGTTGGAGAGACTAAGGGGTGGAAAATTATTGATGATTTGGCCACCCATAAAGCTGAGTATGGAAATTCCAGGGGTAATCAAAGGAGAAGTGCTGAATCCCCTTCTGTAACTGCATTAGAGGCTCTTACGACGAGATTTGATAAGTATGAGTTGGGAGGAGCTTCAAAAAGAGGGATCTATCATATGAATGCTGTTTCAGACGGTCCTTTCGTCTGCAAGAGATGTGGAAGAGAAGGACATGTTTCAGACAACTGTAGCATTTCCTATGAGTCTTGTGCTGCTTATCAACATTATAGGCAGACAAACACTTATTTTGAGCCGAATGTCCTGTGGGATTTATCTGTATGCATCCCTTTATATTTAAGGATTAAAACGAATTATAAAGTGATGATAACTAGTCATAAAATAAATTGCATAAACAAAATCGTAAAGGATTAAGAAATAACCTTCGGTCCTAGCTTTTATGGCCTATGAACAATATCGCAATGATATTCTCCTATCAGTTGCACCCAAGATGCTCCGAGAAATGCCCCTCAAATTGCTAGAATGAGATCCCCAATTTTCTGTAAATATTAGGGTTTTTTTTTGTGTGATTTTCTGATGAGAGGGAGAGATTAGGTTAAAAGAGAATTAGGGTTAGAAAATGATCTCCCTTTCTCCTCTTATGGAAACCGAAAATGGGAGTTGAATAAGGGAGATATTCTCTACCCTAATTTGGCCCATGTAACCGGAATAAGGAGTATAATCTCCTTATTTTTGGTTATTCCAAAAATGTATAAAATGTGTTAAATTGTCATCTAGTGAGGATCGAACCCATGACCTCTTGGTTTGTGTACCCTCACTATTACCACTATGACACATTCAACTTGTTGATATTAAATATAACCGATTACATTTAATTACGAATTAACAGATTAATTCGTCCAAGCTAACATTACATACATTTAGTTAAATATAACTTATTATATTCAATTTACGAATTGACAGTTAATTTGTCTCAACTAATATTATTTAATCTTCATTAAATAATTGTCTCATCAACACATTGACTAACTGTTTAGTCATATTAGGCATCAATGTTATCATATTTCTATAACCAAATCTCTCAAACACATCCTATAGGTGTGACTTTTAGGGACCAGTTGATCACCGCCATCTGTATGATAATAACGTCAAACTTTCTAGCAAGCCAACCGTTATTAGGTAAACGTTAATCAACTGATTAAATATACGAAGTATACCCTTGTGAACCTGTACGAGATTTACAAATATTATCACACTAATTTGTGGAGGACACAAGCTCCAACAAACTCCCACTTGTCCTCACAAGTGTATGTGCGATAACCGATTCTCATATCCTAAAATTTCTCCCACTCAATGTAAAACAATTTGCAAATCCGTATTCACAAAGGTCGTATTTTACAAGCAATCAATATCAAGAGTGGTTTCCCCGACTAGAGAGTAACTTAACTGATAAACGAATCAACATTCGAGCATGGCCATGCATTTCAGTTACAACTCCTCGAGTGGCCCTGAGAAATAACTATACCTGATAAAGGTTGGATATTTTCCTCAACTCGAGTCCTGCAGATGTAAGCACAGTATGAAATGACCCAGAAAAAATCTACTTAGCCTCCATTTACGACAGACCGTGAGAAAGAAACCAAAGTCACCCAAAAACTGCCTTAATCTCAAGAGACAGTCGATAGTCAAAAGAATCGACTCTAGGAACACAATGGATGTCCTATCCACGACCTGGCACCGAATGTTTTTAAACATTTAGGACTCCATTACGTTGTCACAAAAAGTTGTCCTACGAGGTATCGTTATAATCCCGCATCTGTGATCGATCAGTCAATCGTTTGACTTATGGCTCGTTTAACCCACCATCAATCGACTGCACAATTGAATAGCCGGAGTTATCAGCTCACATTGGGGATTACGGACCAAAACAAATATAATGTAATTCAGTTCACTTTGTGGCGTTCAATGTTGTCAGTACAATCCACATGAAAAACAAAATATTATAAAAACGATGAAGTTATAAATAGTTTATGAAAAAGATAACGTATCGAATTCATAATCAACTACTATAACTCAGGTACACATTTAATTCTCATGGAAATAACGTGCCCTCCATGCTTATCATATTTCAATGGCTCGAGTAGAATCGCTACAACTTCCCGTTTGGAACTATTCCAAATGACCGACACCATTAAGAGTAAGAACGAATCTAGACTGAGATTTCTAATCATCTCGATCCGTTTGGAAGCTAGCATCTGCGTAACCGATTGCGCATAGCTTAGTATCTCCTCCATAAGTCAATACCCAATCCTTAGTCCTCCGTAGGTACTTGAAGATGTTTTTAACAGCTATCCAGTGTGTTTCACCTGGAGTCTTTTGGTACCAACTCGTCATACTCAATGCATATGCCACGTCTGGATGTGTGCATATCATGACATACATGATCGATCCTATTGCAGATGCATAAGGAACACTACTCATGCGCTCAATCCCTTCAGGCGTCGTGGGTGACTGAGACTTGCTCAACTGCATCCCAGTCGTCATTGGAAGGTTCCCCTTCTTGGAGTTGGACATGCTGAACTTTTCAAGAATCTTATCCAAATAAGACTCCTGACAAAGTGATAACGTCCGTCGTGATCTATCTCGGTAGATACGGATTCCCAAAATGCGCTATGCCTCACCCAGATCTTTCATCTGGAAATGGTTCTTCAACCATTCTTTAACCGAAGATAGGAGAGGAATGTCATTCCCAATCAAGAGTATGTCATCGACATACAATATCAAGAAAACAATATTGCTCCCACTCGACTTGATATATAAGCATGGTTCTTCGATCGATCGAGTGAAACCATACTCTTTTATCACGTGGTCGAAACGATGATTCCAACTCCGAGAAGCTTGCTTAAGTCCATAAATGGAACGCTTAAGCTTGCATACTTTCTTAGGATGTTCAGGATCTATGAAACCTTCGGGTTGCACCATGTACAACTCTTCCTCCAAATAACCGTTTAAGAAGGCGGTTTTCACATCCATTTGCCAAATTTCATAATCATGAAATGCGGCTATCGCTAAGATTATCCGAATGGAACGTAGCATGACTACAGGTGCAAAAATCTCATCATAATGCAGTCCGTGCACTTGAGCGAAACCTTTTGCCACAAGTCGTGTCTTATAGGTATCTGGTTGCGCGTCTACAGAACGCTTTTTCTTGTAAAGCCATTTTCACTGTAGAGGTTTTACCTTATTAGGTAAATCAACTAGATCCCATACGTTATTCTCATACATGGAGTCCATCTCGGATTGCATTGCTTCGAGCCATAGCTTTGAGTCGGAACAGGTCATAGCACCTTTATAAGTGACGAGTTCATTACTCTCTAGGAGTAAAATGTCATTCTCCTCGACCATACCAATGTATCTGTCCGGAGGATGAGAGACTCTACCCGACCTCCTAGGTTCCTCAGGAATATTAACCGTATCATCAGTTGGAGGAACAACTTCCTCCATCCGTTCCTCGGTTGTTGGTTCTGGAATCTCCGACAGCTCGAAGGTTCTATTACTTGTCTTGTTCTCGAGAAATTCTTTCTCTAAGAACGTCGCTAGCCACAACAAAAACTCGATGTTCGGTAGGCGAATAGAAGTAATGACCAAATGTTCCTTTTGGATAACCTATAAAGTATGTCTTGACCGATCGCGGGCCGAGCTTATCCTCGTGTCTCCACTTGACATAAGCCTCGCAGCCCCAAACCCGAATAAAGGAAAAGTTAGGGACCGTTCCCTTCCACATTTCATATGGAGTCTTGTCGACAGCTTTAGACGGACTTCGGTTAAGTATAAGAGCAGCTGCCAAAAGAGCATAACCCCATAATGAATCAGGCACTACCATGTGACTCATTATGGATCGAACCATATCAAGTAAGGTTCGATTTCTCCGTTCGGACACACCATTTAATTGAGGTGTTCCAGGTGGAGTTAACTGTAGAACGATTCCAAAGTCTTGAAGGTGTTGATCAAACTCATTTGAAAGATATTCGCCACCCCGATCTGAACGAAGTGCTTTAACCTTTCTACCCAGTTGGTTACGTACCCTGTTCTGGTATTCCTTGAATTTCTCAAAGGACTCACTTTTATGCTTCATTAAGTAGACATATCCGTATCTACTTATATCGTCCGTGAAAGTGATAAAATATCTATAGCCATCTCTAGCGGTAATTGACATAGGTCCACAAACATCAGTATGTATGAGTCCTAATAGGTCACTAGCGCGCATTCCAACACCTTTGAAGGAAATTCGAGTCATTTTGCCAATGAGACATGATTCACACGTGCCATATGTAGAAAATTCGAATGCGGGAATAGTCCCATTATCGACGAGTTTCTTCACGCGTTTCTCATTTATGTGTCCCATTCGACAATGCCATAGATAGGTTTGATCTTTGTCACCAACCTTTAATTTCTTATTATTCATGTGTAATTCTTCTGTGGTTTGATCTAAGATGTAAATTCCATTCATGGAAACTGCTTTGCCATAAATCATTTCATAAAAAGAAAATACAGCTATTACCCTTTATTGAAAATGCAAAACCGTCTTTAGCAAGTACGGAAACTGAAATAATGTTCTTAGACAAACTGGGTACATAGTAACAGTTATATAAAAATAACTCAAAACCACTAGGGAGTTGGATTACGTATGTTCCCTTCGAGACAGCAGCAACTCGTGCTCCATTCCCGACTCGCAGGTCCACATCACCCTTTTCGAGAGGCATGATGTTCTTTAGGTCCTGCAAATAATTACACAGATGAGAACCACAACCAGTATCAAGTACCCAAGTTTCGAAACTTGCATGGTTTATCTCAATCATATGAATATAAGATGACATACCAACAGGAACGACGCGACCTGCTTTTATGTCCTCACGGTACACGGGACAGTTCCTCCTCCAATGTCCAGTCTTGTGACAATGGTGGCACTCAATGTCACCGCCCTTGCTCTTTGTCTTGCCCTGTGAGCCACTAGTCTCACCAGGCCCACTCTTACCGTTTCCTGACTTCTTGAATTTTGGCTTACCTACAGCTAGGTCGCCATGAGCCTTGCCCTTACCTTTACCCTTGCTATAAATCGTGAGAACATTCTGCTTCATGCTCCCACTCAATTTCATATCCTTCTCGGTCTGTACGAGAAGGGAGTGTAGCTCATGAGGACTCTTTTTCAAGTCATTCATGTAATAGTTCGCCCTGAAAAGGGCTAAACCATCGTGAAGAGAATGAAGCATTCGGTCAATGACAATGCTCTCACTGATTTTACAATTCAGTGCCTCCAGCTTCTCGACATTCTCAATCATGTGAAGAATGTGTGGGCTAACCGGTTGGCCCTTCTAGAGTTTCGCATCAAAGAAGCGACATGTATGCTCATATGTAACGATTCTCGGTGCTTTTGAGAACTCGTTAGTGAGCGTAGTGAAAATCTTGTTTGCATTTTGGGCAATGAAGCGTCTCTGCAAATTGGTTTCCATTGCAAAGATGAGTACGTTCTTTATCGCACCCGCTTCCATAACGAAATCACTGTAAGCGAGTGACTCGTTGACTCCTGCATTGGGGCCTGGGTTGACCGGTATTGGCTCAGTTAAGTACCTGAGCTTACCGTCAGCAATGGCAGCATTCCGTAGCGCTACCTCCCAGTCCGCAAAGTTGGACCCGTCATTTTTCAGACGTGAAACTGATTTATGTTGTCCATAAAAACTTTCAGCCAGGACACGCGATCAAGTGTGGCACTTGGCATTGGGATTTCGTTATTTCCAGCCATTTGTTGTAACAGTAAAATTAACGTGTTCTACACTGTGAAAAGAAAACTGAATAATAAGCCTATGCATCGATTTGATTTTTAAGTCTAATGCAATACTATTATAACGCGAAGAATCATGCATTTATACAATTGACCTTCCTCAAGAATTATATAAATGATCCCAAGACTCAATTTCTCTGTAAATTGATAAGCTAACCTTTTAGCTAATTCTACCGTTAGAATTCTTGGTCGATAAATTTCTGTAAATACTATCTTTAGTCCATCATAATCACGAGAAACTCTTCGGACTATGAAGTTGAGGTAAACTAAGTCAACACAACTACTTACCCAACGTAGAAGGGGTCATATTATGCCTACCGACGAAGAAGGGATTCATAGTTGTTTGCCCTTATAAAGACTAGTTCTCAATTTCGTTTTAGAGGAAGATCCCATCAACTTTATTTTAATTCATTTTAAGTGAACTAATATCTAGCATACGAGAATGAATAAACTAAGGTGATGGCTTAATAAGTGTGTGACATGTGTATGTCCATGAAAACTAACATACTACCTATATGAGTCAATTTTCATGCATTTTAGTAGTAGGTGGTTTGGTTTAGGTGGAATATGATGCATAAACTATCATGTGAATGAAAAGCAATAGGAATGAAAACGTAAAAACAATAATAAAGTCCTAGTGTTGCCTATCCTATCAAAATGAACATTAAATACAAGTTTGGAATCCATCCTTGGACCCGAGAAGCTTGTCTCGATGTTCTATCTTGATCCATGTAGCGGGAGTGAGCTCCAATCTCCATCTTTAGTCTTCTTTGAAATTACAATAAATAAAATTACATAATAAACCTATTTATTACATTCTAATTTCAAAAACCCAAAACTAAAGAAATAAAAAAAAGGAGATTCGAGATCTCATAATTACATAAAAAATTATGTTTCCTTCATTACGAAAACATAAGTTGACTAAGGCCACACTAAGTATTACAAATTACAACCGATTGCAAAAATACGTAAATTAAACCATCCAAACGATTCATTCAACTAAATAAAATGCATCAACTAAAAAAAATTAAATATGCAAGACATAATTCTTTAATTATGTAGATTAATTTTATCCAAACCACCCATTTAAATTATCAAATTAAGTGACAATTCCTCAATTAATCACATTAATTTCAATCTTAATTCATATTATACTTATAATATGAATTTAATCCAATCATTATTTTAAACTTCTTTAAAATAATTAGGTATCTATTAATTATGAACCGCTTCACAATAATTAATTTGCCAAAACAAACAAAAAAAATTTCTTTTCAAAATTATCTCGGTAAAAAACCGAAACAACCCATTAAAAAGAGTTTTCCTCGGTTTTTCAGCAAAAACCGAAAGGGAAAAAAAACAGAATTTTTTTTTTTTTATAATGCTGCTGGACGTGAACAGTAACCTAGACGTGAACAGTAACAGAAAATTTTTTTTTCTTTTCTCGGCAAAACAGTTAAAAACAACCCGATACTTTTCTTTAAACACGGTTTTTCTGTAAAAACCGAAACAAAACAATCAAATTTTTTTTATAATCTGCCCTGTGAACAGTAACAGTGACAAAAAAAAATTTCGGATGCTTTTCAAATCGGCATAAACAAAAACATCCGCAAAAAAAAACTTTAATCGGTTTTTCAGGAAAAACCGAAAGGAAAAAAAATACAGAAATTTTTTTTTTTAAAATTACTGTTCAAACGTGAACAGTACAGAAACAGAAAGAAAAAAAAAAATTCCACGGCTAAAAAAAAACAGCCGATTATATTTTTTTTCTTCGCAAACCCTAATAATTGTTTACAAACAATTTTATGAAAATCATCAAAATAAAATTCGTGGCCTTGGCTCTGATACCACTTGTGGGATTTATCTGTATGCATCCTATTATATTTAAGGATTATAACGAATTATAAAGTGATGATAACTAGTCATAAAATAAATTGCATAAACAAAATCATAAAGGATTAAGAAATAACCTTCGGTCCTAGTTTTTGTGGCCTATGAACAATATCGCAATGATATTCTCCTATCAGTTGCACCCAAGATGCTCCGAGAAATGCCCCTCAAATTGCTAGAATGAGATCCCCAATTTTCTGTAAATATTAGGGTTTCTTTTTTGTGTGATTTTCTGATGAGAGGGAGAGATTAGGTTAAAAGAGAATTAGGGTTAGAAAATGATCTCCCTTTCTCCTCTTATGGAAACCGAAAATGGGAGTTGAATAAGGGAGATATTCTCTACCATAATTCGGCCCATGTAACCGAAATAAGGAGTATAATCTCCTTATTTTTGGTTATTCCAAAAATGTATAAAATGTGTTAAATTGTTATCTAGTGAGGATCGAACCCATGACCTCTTGGTTTGTGTACCCTCACTATTACCACTATGACACATTCAACTTGTTGATATTTAATATAACCGATTACATTTAATTACGAATTAACAGATTAATTCGTCCAAGCTAACATTACATACATTTAATTATATATAACTTATTATATTCAATTTACGAATTGACAGTTAATTCGTCTCAACTAATATTATTTAATCTTCATTAAATAATTATCTCATCAACACATTGACTAACTGTTTAGTTGATACCCGTCGTTGTGAGCACCAAAAATAAAATTTGAAATCTCCTATTAAAACTAACCTAGGCTAGTGGTAACAGGGTCGAACCACAAGGAGGCGAATGTAATTTCTAATTGTCTAATTTAGTCTAAGGTAACGAAAGTGGGGGTTGATTTGATTTGGTCTATACTAATAGCAAATAAAGACAATAAACTAAATAAACAATTAAAACAGATAAAAGAAGGGGTACTAGGATGGTCGGTTCGTTATAGTTTCGGCGGCAGCAAACTAAACAGGTCTAAATCAAACACATGAGGCGGGAAATAAAGAGGTCCTCTCGGTCCACTCTTAACAAATAGCATCTTTCGATCTCGCTATAAGTCCCTATTATCACTAATACTAACTTTCGTCCTGAAAAGTGACTAACGGTCTAAACTTTACCTATCTTTCGATCTCAGCATAGTTTAGTCATTTTAATTGGTGATCTAACAACTGTCCCTATCTTTCGATCTAGTGGGTCAGTCAAATATTAAGCATTCAACTAGTCGCATGCATTCGATTCGTCAAACACAACATTTAAATCAATTAAAACGTGGGTAAACCTCACGTGGTCAGCCGATCGACCAGGTATGGCAGTCGATCGACTGACACGCGATTCAGGCTGTATTCATTCTATTGCCGCCTACACTATAATTCCCCTACATCCTAGCACAAACTATTTAGCTACTCATACTAAGGGTGATAACAACAATAAAACCAATAAAATAGACAGAAGAATTCATGCTTGAAATAATAGAACAAACAATTAACATAAAACGATGAATCGGTTTAGGGAAACTAACTAGCAATTCTATCCTACAAAACGATAATAAAGCAAACTGAATTATTAGCAGAAGAATACCGATTGGAATTGCAGCGAGAGATCCAGAAATCGAATGCGAGAGTAATTGTACGAAATAGTATTAAAAAACCCTAATTATTGAATGTTGGAAACAAACTAAAGAACTAGTAAAACTGAATGAATAATCTGGTGTTCTAGGTTACGTTATATAGAAAATATATGTAACACTTATTATCAAAACCTAAAAACAATGGGCTTGCGTTTCCTCGATCTTTTAATTCTCGTCTGGCATAGCGGCTTGGTCGATCGACTAAGAGTGGCGGTCGATCGACTGAGTAGCAGTGTACAGTAGCTTCTGGAACCCGCAAGTTGGTCGATCGACTGACATACCCGGTCGATCGACTGAAGTAGCTGACACTTGACTTCCAATTTCTCGTGTATTTGTCTTTTGGGCCTTGAATTGCGCACCAAGGTCGTTCCTTAAGTGAATGCTTCACGTCAAATGCAATGCAAGACACTCGGGGACGGATTTAGCTCAATTTTCGTTGAATTCTTCACATTTCTGCAATAATGTACAAAAACACGAAAGTAGACAGAAATAGGGGAAATGGTAGCTTAAACTACACAAATGAGCTCTGAAATGCGTGGAAAATTGGATGTAAAACATCATATGAAAGACACGCATCAAACTTCCCCAAACCAAACCCTTGCTTGTCCCCAAGCATGAACTAGACTCGATCTAATGACCTAATGGAACGAGTTCAATCTCAGAGCGAATTACAATATGTAAAGCCTAAACTAATTTAATGCAATAACTAACAATCAATTAGTAATGCGAATCATGCAAACGAGTTATAAGGTCGTTAAAAACTGCTGAACCGTCAACTATAGAGACTTATCAAATCGGATTCTCACGGGTCGCTCAAATCACTCATAAGCAGAGGTGCATATATGTAAGATAGAAAGAATTCATTTTCTAGTGACTCTCACCTAACTACGACCTATGAGAACATGCCTGCAGTATAATATGAAAGTAATCTCTATGACCGTACATATGCATTCCAACCAACAAATGACCATGACACATGCCGAGGTATATATGGGATATGTGAGGTATGGGTAAGAAGAGGCAAAACATATATGGAAAAGTGGAGGTACAGGTGATCAAGCTAGTACCCAAACGGAACCATATGGCAACATCCAACTTCTTGCTCAAAATCAAATGAAACGGTGCTATAGCAAGCACAAATCTCACAGTCTCCAGTATGAAAGTAATCAACTAAATCCCCATAAGATATGAATAATACATGGGAGCAAAAATCGCCATAAGATAAAGGTTTGAATTATGCGAATCGATTCTTTCTTTTTCTTTCGAACTCCAGTCGATCGACCGAATGGCGTCGATCGATCGCTTTGAACAAAGATGAAACCTCTTTTTCTCTTTCTCGAATCATTTTTCTTTTCTCTTTTTTTTTCAACTTTTTCAGTTCTTTTTTTTTTCTTTCTTTTCTTTTCCTCCTTCATTCTTTTTATCCAACTAAATCTCAATAAGAGCATATGCCACCAAAAACGAAGTAACAATCCCAACAACTAAGACTACTAGCTTGATAAAGGATAGGCTAAATGTAGGATGTAGTAATGGGACAAAAAGGCTATTTCTGGCAGTGTGAAGCTTATGGGCAAAACGAATAAAGGGAAACCTCTACCACATGTGTCAACAAACCACAAACCGAATGCATACAGGTATTAAGTAGATTAAGTTCATATTTATGCACAATTATGTAACATATCTCATAAGGAGTACTACTCACATCCCTAAATAAACCGGTCATAGATGTCACCAGTTATAGGCTCTAATAACTCAGAATATATAAGTAGTTTGCCAAAAATCTAAGTCAAGTCTCAAGTCCAGCAAGTAAATTAACGAAAACTCGTAGACTATGCATATATGATTCTACTAATAACATGTTAATCAAGCAAGGCTTAGGCAAAAACAGGTGCAAATGCAATGTCATCATTGAAATACTACCGTTCCGACTCGACCTATATGCTAAAATAAACGTGCAATTTATTGAAATTTTTCGAATTTTTTAATTGAAATTTTTCAATTTTTTTTTGAATTTTTGGTATACATATATAAAATGAAATAAACAATGCAAAATAGAATGTAAACGTGAATGCAAGCAAATGATATGCGACGCAAAACCCTTCCCCAAACCAAATCGCATAATGTCCCCATTGTGCAAAATCATGTAATGAAAAAAAAGAGCAACGGGAAATTGCGAGAAGATTAAATAAATAAGACATGAAGTAAAGACTTAGAAACTCACAAGACTTTAAGCGCAGCAAGGGAAACCTCCCCAAACCAGCGTGAGCTAGGAGGTTTCAGTAGCCAGCAGTGCTACCAATAAATACCTGAAAAGACAAACAAAGAACCACGCATAAAACCGGGAAAGCAATGAAGGAGCGGTAATTATGTGCAAAGCTATGAAAATGGAAGAAATCAGAAATGAGTCGGGAAAGAAAATATAGTAGAAAACTCCCTTAATCCCGCAAAACGACCCAACACAGCAGGGGAAAGGTCGTGAACAGGTACAGCAGCGGCAGTGGTCGATCGACCATAGATGGCAGTCGATCGACCAAAGTGAATAGGAACAGAAACTCATGAGATGCGCAACTCAGTCGATCGACCATGTAAGGCAGTCAATCGACTGGGAAAGCTGCTGTAACTTTCTGATTTCTTCGTATTTGCTCAATTACTTGAGCTAATGAGGTCTAAAAACCTGCAAATGCACAATAATACGCGCCCAAAATTGCGCAAAACCCAAAGTAAAGTCTAAAGCGTATAAAAATCCTAAGCAACAAAAATAAATGCGAAGTCTCGCGCACACAATATACGGTAAATAGTCGTAAAAGGAATAAAGTAAATGTTTGATAAAGCATTTGATCAACTAATAGTTGATCAAGAATGGCCATGGTATGGCCCACTTCGTTGGCTTCTGGCTACTAGAGGTAGCCTCAACGATGCTCATCTTCTTATCAGCTGGACCCTTCGTAGCTTCCACGTTCGTATGACTCAACGGATCAACACTTTCATCATCTCCCCAGTCAATGATCTCTTCGGACTCGTCAGAATCCAAATCGGACTTTCTCACTTTGACCAGCTCATCATCAACTTCCTCATCAGTTCCATAGCTAAGGAAACCAATACCTCCTCTTTGAATGATCGGCTCCTTCACAGTTGGAGAAACTTGCAGCACTTCCTTCCCCAAACCAGCTCCTGCAGTATCAGAAATAGACAACTATTCCTCCAATTTGCTCCCAATCTGGGGCGGAGGGGTTACAACAGGAATGGGAGTAGAGATAGGCATGTCAGGAACCACAAAGTAAGATTTCTTTTCAGAAACCGTATTGCAAGTCACAGGCCACATGGGGTCCTTCTTCTTAGCAGGTTGGGCAAAGACAATAAAGTGCTTCCCTACTTTAAAAGTCAAGGTACCCGAACCAACATCTATAATCGCACCCGGCGAAGTGTGCGCGATGGCCTACCCAAAATAATGGGAATATGGGCATCCTCAGGCATGTCAAGTACGACGAAGTCAACAGGGAAGAAAAACTTCCCTATTTGCACGGGGATGTCCTCTAAGACTCCTATTGGCTGGACCGCAGATCGGGCAGCCATTTGTACTGTCATGTCTGTCACTGCGAACCTAGTCAATTTTAGCTTCCTAGCAAGACTCAAGGGCATTACACTTATACTAGCTCCTAAGTCACATAATGCCTTCTCAATAGAGAAGGTACCTATATTGCAAGGAACAGAAAAACTACCCGGGTCTTCTAGTTTGTGAGGTGCAGTGTGAGACAAATAAGAGCATGACTCTTTGGTTAATGCGACAGTATGCACATTTTCAAGTGACTTTTTCTTAGACAAGAGTTGTTTCATGAATTTAGTGTAAGCAAGCACTTGATTAACTAACTCAAGGAAAGGCACTTGTACATTCAAGATACGAATAACTTTTTCAAATTTATTGAAAGATACATGTTCCTTCGTCGGCACTAGTCTTTCCGGATATGGGGCTGTAAGAAGTAGCTTAGCCCTCTCCTCTAAATCGCGCATGCCGGTATCCGTGGACTTAGGCTGAAAGTCCACTACTTTCTCCTTGTTGAAGCTTGAACCCTCTTCAGACCGTCTCAAATGTGAACCATTGATCGACATCGGGTCGTACTTGAGCCGGATCACCCATCAAAGACTCGGGTCTTTCCCCAATATTTTCGAGACTGTCGTACCCTGAAACAAATGATCCCTCAAGTTGTCAGGCATCGGAGGACGAAAAATCTCACTATCAGTAGCGATGTCAGTCGATCGACCAGTGATGTCAATCGATCGACTGAGTGGAACAGGACCAGAAGCTTCTGTAACTCGCACTTCAGTCGATCGACCGGGTATGTTAGTCGATCGACTGATATACCTGGTAGACGCCTTTTTCTTTCCTTTGCTCGTTCCAGCTTTGTTTTTACTCGGTTTTGCCTCATCTTTTGCATCATCATCCTCGACCATAGCAGGCCCCTCCAGGGTGGACCTACTCCTTAACGTGATGGCATTAAGGGTCTCATTTTAGTCGGTTTGAGTCGGTAAGTGTCCCGGAGCTCGAGTGGTATTCTTGCTAGCCAATTGAGCAATTTGGCTCTCTAGCATCTTCATCCCGGCCTCTCTAGCTTGGGACTCCTTCAGCAATAAGTTCTTCAACTCGGTGAACTCGGAATTTTGGGATTGTTCTTTCTTTCGAGGAACATACGGAGGCTTTTGATATGGCTGCTTATGTGGAGGCACATAGGCTTGCTGCTGCTGCTGTTGTGGAGGTTGAGTCGGATTCAGGACATTCTGGCTACTCCACCTCAAGTTGGGGTGGACATTCGGCTTATAGTACGTGTTTGTCTGCCTATAATGTTGAAAGGCAGCACAAGACTCAAAGGGGACATAACAATTTTCTGAGACATGCCCCTCAGCTCCACTTCTTCTACAGACGAAAGGACCGTCTGAAACATCATTAACATGGTACATCCCTCCTTTAGAAGCTCCTCCCAACTCATATTTGTCAAACCTTGCAGTGAGAGCTTCTAGTGCGGCAACCGAGGAAGATTCAGCAGCTCTCCTTTGATTGCCTCTGGAATTCCCATATTCAGCTTTATGGGTGGCTAAGTCATCAATGATCTTCCACCCCTTAGTCTCTCCCATATTCTCAGCAAATCGGCCATTGGCTGCAGCATCCAAAATAGCCCTCTGATCGTCATATAGCCCATTATAGAACTGATTGCAAAGACTCCATTTTTCGAACCCATGGTGCGGTATGGTTCGCACCAATTTCTTGAAACGGACCCATGCTTCATGAAAGTTCTCATCAGGCCCCTATTTAAAGCTCGTGATCTGAGCTCTAATGGCATTTGTCTTCGAGGCAGAGAAGTATTTCTTGTAGAATGCCAAGGCCAATGAATTCCAGTAGGTGATCCCATGAGTGGCTCGATCCAGATCTCTATACCACTCCCTTGCAGCATCACGAAGGGAGAAAATGAACATGGTCTCCTTGATCTGGTCTTGGGTCACACCGGTCGGCGGGGGTATAGAGCAGCAATAATCAATAAAAATCACCATATGCTTGGCTGCATCTTCATTTGCAGATCCCCCGAACTGGTTTCTCTCAACCAGGTTAATATAGGAAGGCTTCGGCTCGAATTTTCTCACCTTCCCAGGTAGTTCGAATCCTTTGTAGAGATTCGCAGCTGTCGGCTCTAAGTGACTAGCAATAGTTGCTTCTTC
This sequence comes from Silene latifolia, assembly GCF_048544455.1. Lineage (NCBI taxonomy): Eukaryota > Viridiplantae > Streptophyta > Magnoliopsida > Caryophyllales > Caryophyllaceae > Silene > Silene latifolia. The sequence continues at coordinate 28,933,918 of NC_133538.1, forward strand.
AGCCATGACTGGAATTTCTGGAGAAGTGACTGTCTCAGCTGAAGAAGTAGAGGCAGGAGATGTAGGTGGATCTTCTTCGAACAGAGCGTTCTCGTAGTAACTTGACAGAGTACTCAGCTCTTCCTCTGTCGGTAATACCCTTTGTGATCGTCTCAACTTGCGCAAGGATTTCTCAATCTCAGGATTGAATGGTACTAGTTCACCACCCTGTGACCTGCGCATAAGAAGAAACTACAAAAAGAATATAAGAAAAGTTTAAGAAACGAAAGTCCCTTAAACTAAAGAAAGACTGAATAAAAACAACTAAAAATTAGAACAATTGCCTCCCCGACAACGGCGCCAAAATTTGATACCCGTCGTTGTGAGCACCAAAAATAAAATTTATAATCTCCTATTAAAACTAACCTAGGCTAGTGGTAACAGGGTCGAACCACAAGGAGGCGAATGTAATTTCTAATTGTCTAATTTAGTCTAAGGTAACGAAAGTGGGGGTTGATTTGATTTGGTTTATACTAATAGCAAATAAAAACAATAAACTCAATAAACAGTTAATACAGATAAAAGAACGGGTACTAGGATGGTCGGTTCGTTATAGTTTCGACGGCAGCATACTAAACAGGTCTAAATCAAACACATGAGGCGGGAAATAAAGAGGTCCTCTCGGTCCACTCTTAACAAATAGCATCTTTCGATCTCGCTATAAGTCCCTAATATCACTAATACTAACTTTCGTCCTGAAAAGTGACTAACGGTCTAAACTTTACCTATCTTTCGATCTCAGCATAGTTTAGTCATTTTAATTGGTGATCTAACAACTGTCCCTATCTTTCGATCTAGTGGGTCAGTCAAATATTAAGCATTCAACTAGTCGCATGCATTCGGTTCATCAAACACAACATTTAAATCAATTAAAACGAGGGTAAACCTCACGTGGTCAGTCGATCGACCAGGTATGGCAGTCGATCGACAGACACGCGATTCAGGCCGTACTCATTCTATTGCCGCCTACACTATAATTCCCCTACATCCTAGCACAAACTATTTAGCTACTCATACTAAGGGAGATAACAATAATAAAACCAATAAAATAGACAGAAGAATTCATGCTTGAAATAATAGAACAAACAATTAACATAAAACGATGAATCGGTTTTGGGAAACTAACTAGCAATTCTATCCTACATAACGATAATAAAGCAAACTGAATTATTAGCAGAAGAATACCGATTGCAATTGCAGCGAGAGATCCAGAAACCGAATGCGAGAGTAATTGTACGAAATAGTATTAAAAAACCCTAATTATTGAATGTTGGAAACAAACTAAAGAACTAGTAAAACTGAATGAATAATCTGGTGTTCTAGGTTACGTTATATAGAAAATATACGTAACACTTATTATCAAAACCTAAAAACAATGGGCTTGCGTTTCCTCAATATTTTAATTCTCGTCTAGGATAGCGGCTTGGTCGATCAACTAAAAGTGGCGGTCGATCGACTGAGTAGCAGTGTACAGTAGCTTCTGGAACCCGCAAGTTGGTCGATCGACTGACATACCCGGTCGATCGACTGAAGTAGCTGACACTTGACTTCCAATTTCTCGTGTATTTGTCTTTTGGGCCTTGAATTGCGCACCAAGGTCGTTCCTTAAGTGAATGCTTCACGTCAAATGCAATGCAAGACACTCGGGGACGGATTTAGCTCAATTTCCGTTGAATTTTTCACATTTCTGCAATAATGTACAAAAACACGAAAGTAGACAGAAATAGGGGAAATGGTAGCTTAAACTACACAAATGAGCTCTGAAATGCGTGGAAAATAGGATGTAAAACATCATATGAAAGACACGCATCATTAGTCATATTAGGCATCAATGTGATCATATTTCTATAACCACATCTCTCAAACACATCCTATAGGTGTGACCTTTAGGGACCAGTTGATCACCGCCATCTGTATGATAATAACGTCAAACTTTTTAGCAAGCCAACCGTTATTAGGTAAACGTTAATCAACTGATTAAATATACGAAGTATACCCTTGTGAACCTGTAAGAGATTTACAAATGTTATCACACTAATTTGTGGAGGACACAAGCTCCAACATGTCCATCCGAATTTGAGGTGGAGTAGCCAAAATGTCCTAAATCCGACTCCACCTCCACAGTAGCAGCAGCAGCAGAATTATGTGCCCCCTCATAAGCAGCAGTAGCCATATCAAAAGCCTCCGTATGTTCCACAGCAGCAGTAGCAGTCCCAAGGCTCCGAATTCGCCGAATTGAAAAATTTGTTGCTGAAGGAGTCTCAAGCTAGAGAGGCCGGGATGAAGATGTTGGAGAGCCAAATCGCTCAATTGGCTAGCAAGAGTGCAACTCGAGCTCAGGGACATTTACCGTCGCAGACGGATCAAAAGAAGACCCTTAATGCTGTTACTTTGAGGAGTGGGTCTACCCTTGATGGGCCTGCTATGGTCGAGGAAGCTACTGGAAAAGATAAGGCGGAACCAAGTAAGAAGAAGGCAGTGACGAACAATGGCAAGAAAAAGACATCTACCAGGTATGTCAGTCGATCGGCTGACATACCCAGGCGATCGACCAGTCTACGAAGTGAAACAGCTTCTGGTCCTGTAGAAGTCAATCGATTGACTGACCAACATGGCCGATCGACTGACAACGCTGCTGATGGTGAGTCTTTTCGCCCTCCAGTGCCAAATAACTTGAGGGACCACTTGTTTCGGGGTACGACTACTCCAAAAATATTGAGGCAAGACCCAAATGGTGATGGGTCAGTTCCGGTTCCGAAATATGACTTGATGACGATTAATAGTTCATTTTTGAGATGGTCTGAAGAGGGTTCGAGCTTCAACAAGGAGAAGGTAGTAGATTTTCAGCCTAAATCCACCGATGCCGGCATGAGAGACTTAGAGGAGAGGGCTAAGTTACTTCTTTCAGCTCCCTATCCAGAAAGATTGGTGCCGACGAAGGAACAGGTATCGTTTAAAAAATTTGAAAATGTTATTCGTAGCTTAAACGTACAAGTTCCTTTTCTTGAGTTAGTTAATCAAGTGCCTGCTTACATGAAATTTATGAAGCAACTTTTGTCTAAAAAGAAGTCACTTGAAACTGTGCAATCTGTCGCACTAACTGAGGAGTCATGTTCTTATCTAACCCACACTGCACCTCATAAGCTAGAAGACCTAGGTAGCTTTTCAGTCCCATGTAGTATTGGCACCTTTTATATTGAGAAGGCCTTGTGTGACCTAGGAGCCAGTATTAGTGTAATGCCCTTGAGTCTTACTAGGAAGTTTAAATTGACTAGGTTTGCAGTTACCAACATGACAGTACAGATGGCTGATCGATCTGCGGTCCAGCCTATAGGAGTCTTAGAGGACATTCCTGTGCAAATAGGAAAGTTCTTTATCCCTGTTGACTTCGTTGTACTAGATATGCCCGAGGATGCTCACATTCCTATCATATTGGGTAGACCATTCCTGCACACTGCTGGTGCAGTTATAGATGTTGGTTCAGGGACGTTGACCTTCAAAGTAGGGAAACACTCTATTGTCTCTGCCCATACAGCTAAGAAGAAAGACCTCATGTGGCCAGTCACTTGTCATACGGTTTCTGAAAAGAAATCCTATTTTATGCTTCCTGATATACCTACCTCTATGCCTATTCCTGTTATAACACCTCCGCCCCAGATTGGGAGCAAATTGGAGGAAGGTTCTTCTGTTTTGGATATTGCAGGAACTGGTTTGGGGAAGGAAGTGCCGCATGTTGCTCCAGTTGTGAAGGAGCCAATCGTTCAAAGAGGCGGTTTAGGATGTCTTAGCTATGGCATTGATGAGGAGCCTGATGATGAGCCAGTCAAAGTGAGGTAGTCCGATTTGGATTCTGATGAGCCAGAAGAGGTTATTGATTGGGGAGGTGCTGAAACTGTTGATCCGTTGAGTTCTGCGGATGTTGGAGTTGAGAAGAGTGTAGCTGAAGAGATGAGCACTGTAGAGGCTACCTCTTGTAGCCAGAAGCCGAGCAAGTGGGCCATTCCGTGGCCGTTCTTGATCAAGTATGAGTTGATCAAATGCGTTACAAACATTTTATTTGCTTTCGTTAAACTTTTTCTTTTATTGCTTTTGTGTGCGCGAGACTTCACATTTTAATAAGTTTCCTTAGGATTTTATATACTTTAGACTGTTACTTTGGGTTTTGCGCAATTTTGGGCGCGTTATTGTGTGTATTTTCAGGTTCATAGACCTTGATAGCTCAATTTATTGAGATAATTAGAAGAAATTAGAAATTACAGCAGGCTTTCCAGTCGATCAACTGGCCTGTGTGGTCGATCGACTGAGCTGCGACTTCCAGGAGCTTCTGTTCTGTTCACCCTGGTCGATCGACTGCGTGATGTGGTCGATCGACCATGTTCGCTGTTGTACCTGTTTTCGATCATTCCCCTGTCGTGTTTGGTCGATTTGCGGAGTTGAGGGAGTCTTTTCTCCATTTTATTCTCCGACTCATTTCTTTTTTCTTCCGTTTCTTTATTTTACACATAATTTTGCGTACTCGGATTTATGCGTGGTACTTTTGCCTCTTTTCAGGTACTCTATGGTAGCACTGCTAGCTACTGAAACCTCCTAGCTCACGCTGGTTTGGGGAGGTTACCTTTTGCTGCGCTTAAAGTCTTGTGAGTTTCCGAGTTCTTACTTCATGTCTTGTTTAGTTAATTTATCGTAAATTCCCATTTTCCTTTTATTTCATTACATGATTTTGCACAATGGGGACATTGCCCCATTGTGTGATTTGGTTTGGAGAAGGGTTTTGCGTTGCATTTCATTTGCTTGCATTCACGTTTACATTTTGTCTTGCATTGTTGTTTATTTTCTCTTTTATATATACAGAAAATTCAAAAAAATTGAAAAATTTCAAAAATTCAAAAAAATGCACGTTTATTTTAGCATATAGATTGAGTCGGAACGGTAGTATTTCAATGATGACATTGCATTTTCATTTGTTTACGCCTAAGCCGTGCTTAATTGACATGTTATTAGTAGAATCATATGCATAGTCTACGAGTTTTTGTTATTTCTTGCTGAACTTGAGACTTGACTTAGATTTATGGCAAACTACTTATATTTCTGAGGTTTAGAGCCTTTTAACTGGTGTCATTCATGACCAGTTTATCTAGGATTGTGAGTAGTACTTCTTGTGAGACATGTTACATCAATATGCATAAATATGAACTTAATCTGCTTAATACCTGTGTGCATTCGGGTTCGTGGTTTGTTGACACATATGGTAGAGGTTTCCCTTTATTAATTTTACCCATAAACCCCTCATAGCCAAATTTAGCCTTTTGTCCCTTAACTACATCCTATATTTAGCCTGCCTTTGTCAAGCTAGTAGTCTTAGTTTTTGGGAATGTGTTTATTGCGGTTTGATTATTTTACTCTTTATTGAGATGTTGGTGAAATGGTGAAAGGGAAGGAAAGAAAAAGGTTTGAAAAGAAAGAGAAAAGAAAGAAAAAAAAACAGAATACGAAAAAAAATGATTCGAAAAAAAAACCAGTCTATCGACCGGTTCCATTGGTCGATCGACCGTTGACTGCAGCAGAAAAAGAAAATTCGAAAAAAATCACATGTTACAATTGTTATGAGTTGGTGATTTTGTACTCCCATGTATTATTTCTAATTGTTGGGGAATTACAATTATATCGGAGATTGTGAGATTTGTGCTTGCTATTAGCACCGTTTCGATTGAAATCTTGAGCAAGAAGTTGGATGTTGTTATAATTTGGTTCCCTTAGTTACTAGCTTGGCTTTTAACTCTATTTTTATCCAAATTTATTTTAGCCCTTCTTACCCATACCTCACATATCCATATTTACCTCGGCATGTGTCATGGTCATTTGTTTGGTTGGAATGCATATGTACGGTTGTAGAGATTATATTCATATTAGATTGCAGGCATGTTCTTATAGGTCGTAGTTAGGTGCGTGTCATTACAAAGTGAATTCTTTCTATCTTTACAATTTTTCACATGTGCTTATGTGTGATATGAGCGACCCGTGAGAGTCCGATTTGATAAGTCTCTATAGTTGACAGTTCAGCAGTTTTTAACGACTACATAACTCGTTTGCATGATTCATATTGCTAGTTGATTGTTAGTTGTTGCATTAAATTGGTTTAGGCTTAATAGTTGCATTTCGCTCTGAGATTGAAATCGTTCCACTAGGTTTTAAGATCGAGTCTAGTTCTTGCTTGGGGACAAGCAAGGGTTTGGTTTGGGGAAGTTTGATGCGTGTCTATTATATGATGTTTTACACCTCATTCTACATGCGTTTCAGAGCTCAATTAGTAGTTTATTCTACTATTTTTCCTATTTCCGTCTACTTTTGTGTTTTTGGCGCACTTGACGATTTTCAGCCTGCTTCAGATGGCAATACCTCGAGTTCTAGAGTTGATAATCAAGTTATTCCTATTGCAGTTAAAAGCTTATCCTCTTAGCTTTCCAACGCCGCGTAGAACACCTGATTTGATCAAGTAACGAAGAAATGGCAGCTGTTTTAAGATCGGTCTTGTGTTGTAGAATTCGTCGAGAATGCATTCTTGTCAAACACCCTTGGTCGATCGATGATGATGACCTTGGTCGATCGACCATAGCGCGATTATCGAAGCTCTTAGATGGAGGTTGGTCTATCGACTGGCCTATGTGGTCTATCGACCGCTATTTTAATTTGATGCGCAAATTTAGAATTAGAAGTCCGAAGCCCATTGTGATTAGGTTTTAGGAATAAAGTTACGTAAGAACTTCTATATAACGTAACCCTATGTTTCAAAATAGGCATCAAGTCATTAGGGGATTCATTCATTAGTTTTAGAGTATTTTTCCGTCAATAAAGTTTTCTTTTGCATCGGGTTTGATCTTTTCCTTTCAGTTCTTCTTTACGGTATTCTCTATTCCTTTGTTCAATTTCATTGCTTTGATTCTTCCGTAGTTTAGAATTTCTAGTTTGGATTTCCCAAAGCCGAATTCTTGTTTTATGTTTGTTAATTATTTAGTTAGTTTAATTATGAATTGAATTGCTTTAGTTGTTAATTTTATTGTTGGTATTATCCTCAATATGAGCAGCTAAACACCCTTTGCTAAGATGTGAGGGGAGCTATGGCGTAGATGGCACTAGAATAGGTGACCCTCGGATTAGGGCTTGGTCGACCGACTGGCTTATCTGGTCGGTCGACTGAGTCGGTTGGTCGATCGACTGGGGTAGCTGGTCGATCGACCACCTTCGTGTCTGATTTGCTTCGTTTGACTCGTTAAGTGCTATATCTATCAATGAGACCTAGCGGAGACTTGTTAGATGCTTAGTTTTGACCAACCCGTAGATCGAAAGATAGGGAAGGACTTAAAATAACGAATTAAGACGGCTAAATTGATGAGATCGTAAGATAATGTAATTTAGGCATTTAGGATCACTAGTCAAGAACGAAAGTTAGTATTAGTGACACCTAGGGACTAATAGCATAGACCGAGAGGACTTGTCGTACCCATCATCCACGACGATATTTCGAGACTTACCTAGACTTATGTGCCATCGTAGCTATAGTGACCCGATCATCCTAGCTCCTTTCTATTATTTGTTTACATCATCTTATTTATTTGTTTATTTATTTCATTTGCATTTAGACTTAGACAAAATCCAAACCCCCTTAAATTGTTACCTTTAGACTAAAATTGAAAGCAACTATAATCTCCCTACCTCCCTGCGGATCGACCCTTACTACCGCTTGCTAGTTGTAGTTCGGAATTTATAAATATTATTTTTGGTGCACACAACGACAGGCATCATTTGGCGTGTTGGACTCATTGGTCCGGGGTTTTGGTGTGTTGGACTCATTGGTCCGGGATTTTTGTGTTTTGGGTTCTTTAGTCCGGGATTTTGGTGTGTTGGACTCATTAGTCCGGGGTCTTAGTGTTCTGGAGTCATTGGTCTGCGGCTTTGATGTCTTGGACTCCTTGGTCCGGGGTTTGGTGTTTTGGACTCATTGGTCTGCGGCTTTGATGTCTTGGACTCATTGGTCCGAGGTTTCGGTGTGTTGAACTCCTTGGTCTAGGGTTTTGGTGTTCTGGACTCATTGGTCCACGGCTTTGATGTCTTGGACTTATTGGTCCGGGGTTTTGGTGGGTTGGACTCACTAGTCCGGGGTCTTGGTGTTCTGGACTCATTGGTCCGCGACTTTGATGTCTTGGACTCCTTGGTCCGGGTTTTGGTGTTTTGGACTCATTGGCTCGCAGCTTTGATGTCTTGGACTGATTGGTCCGGGGTTTTGGTGTTTTGGACTCAATAGTCCGCGACTTTGGTGTTTTGGACTCATTGGTCCCGGGTTTTGGTGTTCTAGACTCATTGGTCCACGGCTTTGATGTCTTCGACTCATTGGTCCACGTTTTTGGTGTTTTGGACTCATTGGTCCGCCGCTTTGGCTTTTTGCTTTTGTTTTGGCTTTGGGTTTATAGCTTTTTCTTTGGCTGAATGAGTTTTGCATTGGCTTTGGGTAAATGGTGTTCGGTCTTGGTTTTTTCTTTGGCTTTAACCTTGGCTTTTGCTTTTGCTTTTGCTTAGGTTTTGCTTTGGCTTTGACTTTGGGTGGATAGCTTATGGCTTCGGTTTTGTTTTTTACTTCTTGCTTTATGTTTGGAGTTCGACAGGCTTGGATCTATTCGTATTTTCCCGTCCTTTGTTGGAGGATGGTGAAGGTGCAGACAAGAACGGACCTGGCGGTAAGAGGTTGGTGCTTTGTGATGAGATGATTTGGTGATGAGATGTTTTTTTATGAGAAATAGGCTTGCCTCACGTCATTGATCATAAATAAGGAGATGTTCCGGGTTTGTTATATGGGTTCGTCATAAAATTCTTTTTTTTTTTCAAAGCTCGTTCTAAATTGGGTGCTAATGAAAGGTTTCTATTGCCAGACCTGGAATAGGTAAAGAAAATGGACAAGCAGTTTCGAGTCCTCTGCTTACTCGGTACAGAACTTCACTCAAGTGTACTCACATTGAGTCGGAATGTGTTTGTTTTAAATCAATCTTTAACAAATTCTCGTGGTCAAAAGGAAACGGTAAAGGAAAAGACAAAGATATATTAAAGTTGTGCCTTTATTTAGATAAATAAAAGGTTAACACAGACTCGACGAATATGCGTGACTCATGGGGAAAGCCCCCCAGTTTGTCACTTAGGAATATAAGAACAGACACTAGGATAGATCTGAGAAATCCTAAGACCCGGACTCGGACTTGGACTCGATCTCAGACTCTGACTCCTAATCATCACTTTCCCTTCAAGGATTTCTGCTTCAGCATCCAGCGGCTTGATTGTTTGGTCTTGAGCGTTGACCCATTTGAGCACTTCACTCTCATTGTTGGGGATGATATGAGGACAATAGTCAATGTGACTTCCATGTCCGTGCATAACGATATGTCCATTAGGATTGTCTTCATCACTTGGTTTGCCTAGGGACGAAGCTATCAATTCATGGTTGTCGATCATGTCTTGAATATCATGTTTCAGTTTGAAGCATGTTTCAATATCGTGACCTTTTCCACGATGATATTGGCAATAGGCACTGCCATCCCAGAAATGGGTTTTCTTCCGTTCATGTGTGTCTGGAGTGGGCTCGATTGGTTGTAGCTTCCCTTCAGTCATAAGCCTTTGAAGAGCTGCGGCATAAGTTGTGTTGAGAGTAGTGAATGTCCTTTGAGAACGTTCGACTTTTTTATTTGGTTTCAGACTTTTAGGAGGATTGTCTTCACTAAGAGGTGCGATTATTATTTTGCCAGCTTCGATCATATCTTGAATGGCATTCTTCAGCTTGTAGCAAGTTGCTGTATCATGACCTTTGCCCTGGTGGTATATGCAGTACGCATTACCATCCCAGAATCAGGTCTTCTTGTCTTCTGATGAGTCGTGAGTCAGACCGATGGGTTGCAGTAATCCTTCTGAAGAAAGTATCCCCAGAGCGGTGCCATATGTTATTCCCATATTTGTGAATTCCCTTTGATGTTTTCCCATGGTTCCCGCATTGTTGTCTTTGGGGATGTTTTTGTGAGTTTTGTGTTTGTTTTTGTCAATCCTGGGCAGAAACAGGATTTGGTCACAATCATTGTAATGTTTTGGGGAAGTTGCTTGGTATTTTGAAAGGGGAATTGGCAAGGCAATTTCGCGTTCTTTGTTGGTAGGTTGATGGTTGTGTGAATCATTAGTTAGTTCTTCATTTTCAGTATTTGCTCGTCGGTGAATTGGGTGTTAGTCTTTTCCTTGGTGGTCAGGTTCATTTTTGGTATTACCAAACCTTTTCTCCAAATTAGCTACCCGAGTGTTCAAGTCATCGATAGCAACTTGTAGTTTGAGAATATGTTGTTGATGGAGACAGAGAGCATGAGTATACCGCTTTGTATGCCATCCTTATCAATTGCATGAATTTTCTCATCATTAGGAAAGATGAGATGAGAGCAGTCTAGGAAAGGTTCTAGATTGTGTTCAATAGGGTCCTTGGAATGGCTGTTCTTGTTGTTTGCTGAGGGAGGTTGTGGTAATTTGCCCTTTTCAATCATGTAATGGATAATGCCACCTTTCAGGGGAGACACATCTCAGTATCATGTCCGCGACCTTGGTAATATTGAGAGGTTTCCCTTCCATCTTCGACCTCGCTTGTGTGGTAGAGGGTCCGGAGTTTGACCAATCGATTTGAGCTTTCCTTTGGAGATTAGCCTTTCTAAGGCTGTGGCTTAAGGTATACCCAGATCAGGGAAGGACCTATGAGGTCGTCTGGTTTTGTTTGGTGGAGTTTCTAGGGGATTGTCTTCAGTGGTTTTAGTTGATTTCCAATGAGGTTTGGTTTTGCCATTGGCTAGCAGTCGATTTTCAAGGCGCTTAACCCTTTTCTCAATATTAGAGGAGGGAAAATTCCCAATTCCCAGTTTGCCTTCAATATGGGAGAGACAAGTGCTCAAGTTTGCCACCGTAGCTAGGAGTCGAAGGACCACGCTGCTGATTTCGGCAGAAGTCATGGCGGATGCAGGTTGATCGACTTCTTGAGTTTCTTGTTGACGATCGATGGCACCCAAGGGATTCCTATTTGACATAATGATCGACGTTATAACTTGTCTTGTCAAGGGATTGCAAGAACAACGACAAGTACGACACATATGTATAAAAGGTAGTTATGTCGAGAAGACGCGACGGTGTGACTAGGTTATGAGTTCATTAAAGATCGTGAATGACCTCTTGTGTTTGAACTCTTGTTGCATGACTTTGAACTTAGACTCGAGTGTCGACTTTGGCATAGTGATGCCTAGACAGGCGACTTCTAACGGGATTTGAAGGTTTGTCGATTGAGTGACGCCATTGGACAAGACGCTTATACAGGCTTGACCTTTAACCCGTAATATAAAGAAAATGCGGGTTTAAAACCCGACAGGTTTTGTCTCTACTAACGCGGTTGGATATGTCTTTGACAATTGGGCGACCTGACCTAGGCCATAAGGTAGGACTAAATTTGGCGGATACTCTCGTCATTTAGACAACTTGACTCGACTCGAGGTTGAATCGCAATGGTGGACTGATATGTAAGTGGTGCTATTATTTATGAAGGATTTTCGAAAATAGAAATTTTCAAAAAGCCGGAGTTTGCTTAGGGCTTTATTTCGAAAAAGGTTGAGTTCATTTTTCGAAGACGGGTTTAAAATAAACGGGGGATTGCAACGGCTTAGAAAAGAGTATGTGGTTTTCAAAGACGGGTTTCGAAATTCAGAATCACGGATTTGAAAATCGAGAATTGAAGAATTTGGAATCGGCATCACAATGGCCATGAAAAAGGTTAAATTTGTTTTCAAAGAATTTAAAATTGGGTTGGAAATTTGGAAACGGTTAAATTTGTTTTAAACGATTTGAAAATGGGTTGAAAATTTGAAAACAGTTAAATTTGTTTTCAAAAAAACGCGATTTGAAACTTTGAAAATTCCAATGGTTGAAATCGTCATTATGACGGCTTGAAAACGGTCAAATTCGTTCTCAAAAACGCGATTTGAAATTTGGAAAATTGCAATGGTTTAAATCGTCATTATGACGGCTTAGAAAACGGTTAAATTCGTTCTCGAAAGCGGTTTAAAACTTGGGGATTTTGAAAATCGAAATTGCCATTATAACGGCGTGGAAAATGGCATTTCGGTTTTGAAACGGATTTTGAATTTTGGAAGTTCGTCATTACGACGGTTTGGAAAGTGGCGCTTCGGTTTTCGATACCGGTTTTTGGGATTTTGAAAATTGAATTTTAAAAATTTGAAGAGTTCAAATTTTTGAACCCTAGAAAACATTGTGTTGTTCCGAGGGTGGTTTTGAAAAAGGCATATTATTTTCGAGGTTTGAAACGGTCTTGAAAATTGTGTATTGTTTTCGAGGACGGTTTTCGAAATCAAAAAGGTGCATGTTTTGAAAATCGAGATTTGCAAACTTTGAAATTGTTGTGGTTCTAACAAACAGTACGCCACATCCGAAGACAGTTTTGAAATGGTCTCGAAAACGGCATGTCGTTCTCGAGATTTGAAACATCCTCGAAAACGATGCGTTGTTCTCGGGCTTTGAAATGTCCATTATGTCGGTGCAAAATTGTTTTGAAACGGTTGTGAAAAACCGGGTTTTTAAATGTCCATTATGTCGGCGCGAAAGGTGTATTTTTGAAATGGTTATAAAAAACCTCGTTTTGAAATTGTTATTACGATGGCATAAAAGGTGAATTATGCAACGGTCGGCAAAAGACCGAGGTTTGAAATGGTCATTATAACGGCCTAAGCATGTGCTTTTGGGTTTAAAATGGTTATAAAAAAACCGGGTTTTAAAATCATCATTACGACGGCATAAAAAAAGTGATTTTGAAATGATTGTAGAAACTGAGTTTTGAAATTACGATGACGTAAAACGTTGTTTTGAAACGGTCGACGAAAAACCGAGGTTTGTAACGGCCATTATAATGGCGTGTAAAAGGCGTTTATGAGAGTTTTGAAATGACACGGAAGGATTTATGATCACATAGCACATAAGCACTCGTAATTAATTATATTATGCATAATGCCTGCACGGGTTTTGGCTTAATAAAGGTGGTTACACACCAAGCGATCAAACCCCAATCTTCGAGAGGGATACCTATCCAAACAAAATGTGTAAGGTTGGTGCCGGGTTCACATAGGAAATTAAAGCCATTTGACAAAACAAAAATGTGTAGCGCCAACGGTATGCTTGACACAATCGGTAGTCGAGACGCGGGGATAAGAAATCTCAGGCCGACAAAACGAGCCAATTCATAGATAAAGGTTAGGTTGTAGGCCCGGACAAGGAACACGACTTATGACCGTAATATTAATTAATGCACTTTAACCAAGACCTCGTTCGAGTTTCACCACTAAGGATCACAAAGACATAAGTGTCCTAGTTTTCCCTGGCGGAGTCGCCAATCTGTGGACATGAGCCACCCGCACGCCATTCCAAATCTGTGGACGTATAGCGGTCTTGAAGCCATGTTTGGATGCATAGAAATGCTTTCGACCAGATCACTTTAGATCGGTCGGTTTCGCCTTGGTGAAGGTCTCGAAACGATGCAGAGATGTTAGAAGTCACCACCGAGCAATTATGGGAAGCTTGGAAACCGTTAGAATCCACTTTATACCTCGGTCAATCAAGGCATAAAGCGGTGCTTGACATAGGTGTTAGGTTTGTTTACCTATTATTAGACTCCTCTAATAGTGAACTAATTAACTTCTTAATTATTTGTTCTTTAGATCTAGTGCATGCATAACAAAATAAGAGATTTATAAGAAAACAATGTCCCTTACATTGTTAATTTCGGTTTTGTGGGCACAAGTAAGGTCTCCTACCTTCACTTGTTCTTGAGCTATGATGAGTATTAGGATGATCTTACAAAGACTCCAAGTATAAAAGCCACTCCTCTTGATTGCACCCAATAATTAACCCTTATCACCACTAAATAATATGTGCTAGATATTTGTTTAGTAGTTTACCTTAAAATTGATTACTAATACTCATATATTACACTAATAATATTAGTAATGTGATTGAACAATTTAGATTATCATTTCTCTAGTTTTTAAGAAAGATAAAACAAAGTATGAGAGAGTTTGCATGTGAACAACAATGAATGAATAGTGTATTGAAAATAAGAGAACAATTCTCTTATATTAAGAGGAGGCCACAGTGGGAGCATGCAAATAGGCCAAGGAATGGCATCTTTCTTTTTGCTTTTGGTCTTCACAAGAAATAGGTTGTGTAAGACAAATAAGAGTAGGTGTGTTAGACATGTAGTGTAGGCATGATTACATGCATTTTATCCCATAAAATAATCAATCACAATCTACCATAACTCCCTCCATTTCGGTCCACTTCATAAAATGGACTACCATTTTATTTTGTCAATTTGTCATTTGTCACATAATATGTCACATGTAGTATGTTACATGTTATTAATTAATTTAATGCATATTTATCACAAAATATCATTTTATGAATTAATTAAATTACATACAACAAATTGACTTGTGATACTTGATCACATAAATAAAATGAGTCATATAATTATAATTCACAACATCTTGTAATTATAATCAACCATTCATTTTTATCTCAATTGTTTATCAAACAATAAACAATTTTAGTAATAAAGCATTTTTATTACTAAAATAAATCTTATTTAATCCCATTAAAATAAGATATGAATATTCTCTATCACAAATGAATTGTTCAATTTTAAGGAATTGATTAACTTGTATCGTCATACAATTAATCAACTTTACTGATAAGGGCATCATCCTTTAGGTGTGACCTTAAGGGATCAACTGACCACCACCGTCCTACGACAGTAACGTCAAACTCTAGCAAGCCAATCGTTACCGATTAATGTTGATCAGTTGACTATATAATTGAATCATCCCTTACGCATTCTTTATATGAGATTTAATTATGATATTAAATCATGTGATCTCACTATTGTTGAGGACACATTTTCAACAATCTCCCACTTGTCCGAGACAAGTGTGCGTCACCAATTCTCTTGTCCTATTACAATCTCCCACTCAATGCAAGGTGTCTCTCAGGTCGTACTTGCATTTGATCATATCTTGAGTGGTTTCCTCGATCTGGAGTATAACTGTTTGACAAGAATTATCTACCATAGATACCTTCCGAGCGTGGCCACACATTTCCAGTTAACTACTCCTCGAGTGGCTTTGAGATTTCAAAAAACCCTGACAAGGGGGTGGACAATTCCTATCGCACTATTCCCTTCGTCTAGCCACAGTTCATCATAACACAAAATATACCCAGTTTGACTTCATTTACGATAGTCCTAGAGCATAAATCAAAGCTAATCAGAAATTTGTGCCAACTTGGGCGAATAGTCTCTAGTCAAAAGAATTGACTTATAAGAATACTATAGTAGCTCTTGCCACGACCAAGCTTTATGAATTACCAGAACTCTATAAGCGGTCACTGCCCGACAGAGTGTCCCATACAGTCTGCCTATGTGATCGACTAGTCATCCCATATGACTCTATGGCACTTCAACTTGCCATCAATCGCATCACACTCTAGTCACTTTGAGACGTCACCTCATATAAGTAACTAGGGGTGAATACCATGTCAATCTAGTTCACTTTAAT
The DNA here is from genome assembly GCF_048544455.1 of Silene latifolia. Classification (NCBI taxonomy): domain Eukaryota; kingdom Viridiplantae; phylum Streptophyta; class Magnoliopsida; order Caryophyllales; family Caryophyllaceae; genus Silene; species Silene latifolia. The sequence goes on from NC_133538.1 coordinate 28,949,628, forward strand.
GGGGTTCAATTTGTCTCTACAACCCATTTGGATATAACAAGGTAACGGGTTAGTTTAATAAAACTCAAACGATAAATGCGATTATCATATATGAATAGTCAATACACTATTACTGCTTCATATGTCATAATCTATAGTAAACCATTAACACTAGTTAAAATGCAATAAAAGCTTGGCAAGTGGATATACCCTATATCCATATATTCCAACTTTATCAATTGCTATTTTCTTTTATCCAATGTCATTTCTAATGACAAGAATTTATCCAAGTATATGTCCAGTCTTCTTACCAGACTCTTTAACTTGAAAGATGCTCCCACTGTTATCGCATAACTTGTGATAAAGTCATTTGTACAGGGATTCACCCTTAATTCCTACGTTGACCATTTTATCACAATTTACTTAGATCCCTTTTGTAAAATTTGCAATGCGCGAAACTAAAACACTTTTCTAGTCTCTTACTCCTTAGTCAATAAGACATCCTAGGATTTCAACAAATCCTTTTCGGTTTGGAAACTAAAGTTTGTGCAACTCTTCAACACATAACTTAGTTCATCATCCAAACATATGAATGAATCCTTAATTCTTCTCAAAAATCTCAAGGATGTTCTTTAAGGCTTTCATAAGCCATATCATGGGAATTATCTTGTTATTGACTTATCATGCTCTAGGCATATGATACATCACGGCATGTGTTTATGTTGACATACATGATCATTCCAATGGCGGAAACATTAGAAATCGATTTCATGTAATCAACAACTTAATAGCTTCAGTGAACGACTATGACTCCATCATAGTAATTCCACTTTCATCAACATGAACAGCCTATTCAACCTTGTTGATGTACAACAGATACGAAAGATCTTATCCAAATAAGATTCTCAACTTTATGCCAATATCCTCTCTCATATATTCAAAAATATAGAATACTTTGCACCCTTTTCCAAGTCTCCAATCACTCTTTCACATAAGAGAGCATTGGTACATTATTCTCAATAAGTAATATGTCATCAACATATAAGACATGGAGAAATGATTCTGGCTCCCACTTAACTTCATATATAATCACAATTCTTCAATCATGTAAATGAAACCATTCACTATTATCACATAAACGAAAAGTATAATCCTTTAATGCTTGCTTAAGACCATTCTAAGATCACTTAAGAAAGCTATGCATAAGATGTTAGGTTTCTTAGATCTTTATCTAAGGTTTTGTGTTCCAAACACATCCTTCTCTAAATTCCCATTTTAGAAAAGCGAATTTTAATTATCATTTGTAATTCTACATTAAAATGAAATGCGGCCATTTCTAACATAATTTATCTTGATTAACATCTTCATGTCAATCTATGCACTTAAGTACTCTAAAGCTCTATTTACATTTGAGGAGACCCTCGCCTTCAAGTAAATCTACTCTTGAGTAACAATTTTTGGATTGTAATGCTATGGCTCGTATGTAACAAGGTCTATTTGGGACAAGGTCATAATACAATTACTTTCGCAAAGCAATATATTAACAACAAGACATGTGTGCTAAACTCCCACTGAGCTATACTCCTACTCTTTCTTTATAGATTATAGTTCCATTACTTTCACAAAGTAACTCATTAAATATAAGACATGTTTGTGACGATCTAATCTACTCCCACTCTATCTCTTAGAAATAATTCTATCTTCTTAAGAGATAGCTTTGTGAGTTACAAACATATATGGTGGAGTAATTGGAAGTTCGTCTAGACTGACGAATTTGCACATAAAAGACCAGATCTATCATGGCAGCTTGATTCATGTCATATGCTAGTCTGATCCATGTAATTTGTTAAATAGACTCCTTATTGTAGGTATTTCCTGGTTGACCATTCGCTTAGAATTACTTGTCCATTTTGAATTGCAAATTCCCGAAATTGAGTTTGACTACTCAAACTGACTCATATTAGTTTGATCTTATGGGTAGTGACACTAGGTCAAAATCCATATTTTAATAAATCAAATTCATTACTTAGATCTTTGCCACTACAATCGAATCGTAATGCTTTAGTACCTTGTTCAATTGGTTCTCTACGTCATTTAGAAATTTCTCAAATTTCTCAAATGTTTCACTTTATATTTGATTAAGTAAATATACCCATATCTACTTAAATCATAGGTAAAAGTGACGAAGTAGTCATAAATTTTCTTTGTGGTGATACTAATTAGAACACATACATCTGCATGTATTAGTCCCAATAAATCACTTACCCATGTCCCTTTACCACTAAAGGGAGTACAAATCATTTTGCAAAGGTGACAAGATTCGCATATTCCATATGATTGAGAATCAAATGGTTCATAAAATCTAGTCGACACTAGCCTTTAATGCGTTTCTCATTTATGAGACCTAATTGACAATTGCCAAATGTATAAATCATTTGGATTAATTTGTTTGAGTCTTTTGGATCGTATTATGAAGATATCTTTGCTTCAGTTGGAAGTGTCTAAAACTTGTATATCATAAAGATAAGTGACATGGCTCACAGCCATGTCTGTTTTCAACAAAATACAAATCATTTCATGTCTAACATAGAAATGGAAATAATGTTTTAGACAAAATGGGTACATGATCACCATTATGTTGATAACAACTCAAAGTTATTAGCTAAAACAAGTACACAAGTCCCTCTTGAAGTGGCGGCTACCCTAGCTCCATTTCCTTGTTGGAGATTTATATCACTCTTGTTTAGCTTTTCCATATTTCCAAGTCCCACTTGGAGTAACAAGTCCAACTTTTATATCTCCCAAATACTTGGGGCAATTTCGCTTCCAATGGCCCATGACATTACAATAATGACATTCCTCATATGATTGGGCACCCTTCCTGGTCTTGGTTTTGGTAGTCCCATTATCCATTTCCAATTCATTATCAGGTTTGGGTTTCTCACCCATCTTTGCCTTCCCTTTAACAATGCTAATACTCCTTTTATTTGTAAAGACACTCTTGCTAGAACTCCCACTCAATTTAATATTTCTCATTGTTTCTTCAAACAAGGATGCCCTTGGTTTACAGAGATTTTCTTCACAAGATTTTCTTACCAAGGTGGTGGGCATTAATATTGGAGTGGGTGGTGTGAAGGTGGTAAAGAAGCAAAAATTTCCATCCTGACAAATGCCAATGCGTAATTCTCTAATCGTATCATTGTCATATTCGGAGTATTTTTCATCGAATGATTGGAGCCATGAATCAATGGTGATTGGTGTAGGAGTATTAGATGAATTCATTGCGTATAATTAACTACAAAAACGAAAATGAAGGAAATGATTAACATCTATCGTTTTAAAATTACTTGTAAACATGTATTGCATTTATATAGTGACCTCTACCCAACTATTATAAATGATTCAGAGATCCAAATTCCTATTAATATGGGTACGGTGAGCCGAGTCATCCCTTATTAATATAACTCAGAGGATTAACCTCTTAATCGATTCTACTTCTAGAACTCTGGTCAATAAAAATTACACTAATTTTCATCTTTAGCCCGGAACACATGCGACTACGGTCACGAATACTTCCGTTGAGCTCAATCCAAATTTTGATGTAATAACATTTTATTACCCACTTCCCAACGTAACAAGTTTAGTACCCCGGTGAGCCGAATCTACTTCCTTATGAAATTGGGATTCATGGTTTCTTCTATTTGGTAAGGCTAATTCTCAGTTATTAAAAGTGAGAGGTCTTGTCAATTTATTATCTATCACGTTTTAAGTGAACTAAAGCGGTGAACTACGATAATTGTACTTGACACGGTCGATGACTCGATATGATATGCATGTTGTTGTTTATGGCGATTTGGCAATGCATGTAACATATTAAAAGAAATGCAAAGCGATAATAAAAATTCCTAGTTGGCCTTCCTAAAAATAGAAAATCAAATAATCTATTACATATTCGGAAACCAACTCATTTGGTCCCTTGAATCTTCAAATGGCACGCCTCCCAAGAACACCGTCTTTGTCGGATCACCTTTCCGAATGGCACCGTCTTTGAAGATACTCCATAATTACAAATAATAATAAAAATACAAAGCTATTCCTATTATATATTTGTAAAGTGGAAAAACTAGTAAAAATAAAAGTGATACGAGATCACATTAAATTACAACCGAATCAATATTCCCTTTCATTACGGGTAATATCGATTAAACTAAGGCCATACTAAGATAAAATTACATAATTCAAAATTAGATAAATAAAAGACATTCAACAATTGAAATATGCAGCATTATAATATGTATCTATCATGCCAAATTATGTGCCAAATCTCCCTATTTAACTTATATCGTATATATAACCCGGTTTTATGGAAATGCGTGATAATAACCTTTTAAAATCACAAATTAGCACTTAAATCACATCTAAGCTCAAGTTAATTATCCTAACATTCTTAGGACTCAAATTTTGACAATAATTCAACTTGATTTAATTTTATGCTCATATTTGACCTTTAAAATCATCATTTATATGAAATAAATCCAAATTAAATTACAATAATTTCAAAATTTGAATTTTAAATTTTTGAACATTCTGGAATATATCCATAACAGTCATAATGTCAAAAATCATAGTTAAAATTTTCGAATAATTTTGAGAAAAATAGTTGCATTTTATCGGTTTTATCTCATAAAACATCTAAAGTATCCAAAAATTAATTCAATCAATTTTATAACTTTAGATCTGATTATTAGGATATTTATGCAACCTAATATAAATTTCTCTTTCCATGCAATTCGTTTTAGCTATTTATGCTAAAATAGTCACTATTTATGCCATTTTTACACTAAAAATTCATAAATCATGCTAAATGAGTTCATTTCATATCAAAATTTACATACATTCTGTAAATCATGCATGTGACGACATTTAAAGTTTCATGGCCCAATTCGAAATTTAACTATTTTTAACCATTTTACCTCTTTTAATCCATTTTTATCTCATTAAAATCATAAATCATGCAATATTAATCCAATTAATACGAGATTTTACACACAACTTGTAAAATATGCATGTGAGGTCATATAAAAGTTTCAAGGTCAGAGTGTAAGTTTAACCATTTTTAGTCATTTAACCTCCATTTATGCCATTTTTACACTAAAAATTCATAAATCATGAAATATTAATCACATTAATATGATATTTTTTACATGCATTATATAAAATATCCATGTGAGGTCATACTAAATTACCAAGGCCAGTAGTGATGGTTACCATATTTTAGTTAATAAAAGTTTATTTTAGTCATAAAAATGTAATAAAATAACTAAAAATCATTAAAATGAGCAATAAATTTCCATAAATCATAAAAATGATCTAAAAACATTTTAGAACCAGAATATATAACATGCATAATTATTTCATGGCTTACTCATGTAAATCACAAATTTTTAGTTTTATATGTTAACATTTTAACTCGGAAAAACAATAACCGATTATACATGCAACATCCTATACTCTGATACCACTTGTTAGGTTTGTTTACCTATTATTAGACTCCTCTAATAGTGAACTAATTAACTTCTTAATTATTTGTTCTTTAGATCTAGTGCATGCATAACAAAATAAGAGATTTATAAGAAAACAATGTTTCTTACATTGTTAATTTCGGTTTTTGGGCACAAGTAAGGTCTCCTACCTTCACTTGTTCTTGAGCTATGATGAGTATTAGGATGATCCTCTAAATATTCCAAGTATAGAAGTCACTGCTCTTGATTGCACCCAAGATTTAACCCTTATCACCACTAAATAATATGTGCTAGATATTTGTTTAGTATTTTACCTTAAAATTGATTACTAATACTCATATATTACACTAATAATATTAGTAATGTGATTGAACAATTTAGATTATCATTTCTCTAGTTTTTGAGAAAGATAAAACAAAGTATGAGAGAGTTTGCTTGTGAACAACAATGAATAATAGTGTAACGAAAATAAGAGAACAATTCTCTTATATTAAGATGAGGCCACGGTGGGAGCATGCGAATAGGCCAAAGAGTGGCATCTTTCTTTTTGCTTTTGGTCTTCACAATAAATAGGTTGTGTAAGAAAAATAAGAGTAGGTGTGTAAGAAATGTAGTGTAGGCATGATTACATGCATTTTATCCCATAAAATAATCAACCACAATCTACCATAACTCCCTCCATTTCGGTCCACTTCATAAAATGGACTACGATTTTATTTTGTCAATTTGTCATTTTCACACAATATGTCACATGTAGTATGTTATATGTTATTAATTAATTTAATGCATATTTATCACAAAATATCATTTTATGAATTAATTAAATTACATATAATAAATTGACTAGTGATACTTGATCACATAAATAAAATGAGTCATATAATTATAATTCACAACATCTTGTAACTATAATCAACCATTCATTCTTATCTCAATTGTTTCTCAAACAATAAACAATTTTAGTAATAAAGCATTTTTATTACTAAAGTAAATCTTATTTAATCCCATTAAAATAAGATATGAATATTTTCTCTCACAATGAATTGTTCAATTTTAAGGAATTGATTAACTTGTATCGTCATACAATTAATCAACTTTACTGATAAGGGCATCATCCTTTAGGTGTGACCTTAAGGGATCAACTGACCACCACCGTCCTACGACAGTAACGTCAAACTCTTGCAAGCCAATCGTTACCGATTAATGTTGATCAGTTGATTATATAATTGAATCATCCCTTACATATTCTTTATATGAGATTTAATTATGATATTAAATCATGTGATCACACTATTGTTGAGGACAAATTTTCCAACAATAGGTATTAAAGATAAGGACTCGTCCCCCTTGAGCACCCTATCGCTAGAATTACTCTCGTTGCCATGGATATGGTCGTCTACTATCCAAAGGTTCTGAGTAAGGGGTGAGAGTACGTATTGGGAAGCTCTTTAATCGAACATCCAAGCCCGCCCGCGTTAGCGGCCTCTATAGGTTGATCGTGGTTGCTAAGTGCAAAAGTTGATAAAAGGGTAAATGCATTAATGCGCATCCAAAAGTTTAACCTAACATGTGAATGTTGTCTAAGTCGGTTTGTTTATGCAAATATCAAGTAATTGATGTCGAGTTGGATTTAGATTAATTTGCATGCCAAAATGGAAATTAAACATCCATTTACCAAGTTCGGATTATGTTGCTTAACACGATCCATTTATTTGGAAAAGAAGTGTTGCAACACCCCCTTCTTACCCGGCCAAGGTAATTGGGAGATGTTACCATCTCGGTTTCTCGAGGTGGTAAATCGTAGATACAATCAAGAAACATTTATTATAAATAAATAAGTTTAGTAATTACAAACCATAAATGTAAACAAATGATAAATGAAATACAACTCGTCTACGACTATATCATCCACGTAGTGGCTAAGTACTCGACCCCAAAGTCCGCAGCGTGGCCCGAATCCTGATCACGTCAACAAGCACAACCTGTACTCAACCTGCTCCTCATATGATCGTAAATATCATATGGATCGACATAGGCCACCCCGGAAATAGGTGACAATTACACAGACACACAAACGTCAGTTTCAATAAATAAAGTGTGACACGACTCGATTGTGTGAATATGCACATGACTATGATATGGATGACATACTATCAAATAACCACTACCACGGTACCGGGACAAGCCCCGACATACTGACAACCACACTGGTACCGGGACACGCCCAGACATACCAACAACCACAAACAGGTACCGGGACAAGCCCAGACGTACCGGGTCCGGAAGCAAACCGGCTCCCCTGCCTGACGTCGTGGCTCAACCACACGAGTCCCTCCGTAACTCAAGCCATTAATGTGCACATCCCTCTTGGAGTGGGAAGCTCCAAGAGGCGACTCAAGCGTAAGATGGTCTCCCAACCGCCTTACGTCTCCATAACAACAAGTAAACCACCATGTCCTCCGACATACAAGACAATACAATAAATGCAAGATACCGTATAACATATCAATTACCGACGCATCCAATGAAAATGAATGACAAATGACTCATTTAACGATTAGACATAATATTGAAACTGAGTAGGATAAATCTACCTTTTAGCAAATCTCCATAAGCAATCCGAATAATAATAATCTTCCACAAAAACCGTCACCTAAATATAATAATTAAATATAATTAATTACTAACTAATCTAATCTAATTAAATACGAATTCAATTAATTAAATAAAACCCGTCTTAAAACTACCCAAAACACCCGACATATATCCCCCAACCACCACCAAAACAGCCACCACCGGCTCCTGCCACCGTGGACCACAAACACCAGCCATGGTGGTCCACAGCAGCACCTCCCACGGCCGGCAACAACAGCTGCAACAATACAACATCAACAACGAACAACCACACCGACACAATTCACCATACGCAACAACCAACACCCAATCACTACCACCACCGGCCGACGCCAGCCGCCCTACGGGCCCCTGACCGTTCTCGTCACCATCTACCACTCACATGACCAACATAATAGTAGCCATCACGACAACAACCAACAATAACCAAAAACAAGTTAACCCGTATACCCTCCAAAATAGCCCGATTTACACCCCTTACTGCCACTTATACCACCACCCATGACCACCACCGTGTCCCCCCAACACCCCACGACATCAACCATCTAAGGTCAGCCCAAGTTGGTCACGAAAAGTGAGTCAAAAATCCGTCTTAAGACGGTCACACAACAACAAAAAATAACCCTAAAATAACTCGGTCAAACTAATTATTGGTGGTCAACTGTGGTCAAAGGGGTGGTCAATGACGGTCCTAGGACGGGTCAAGGTCGAGGCGGGTTAATGGTATTCATTAAATAATATATAAATATGTTTAAGACGGTTTTACCTTACGATCTCAAGACGGAGGGACAAAATCTCCATTTTCCTTTTTCTTCTCTTTCTCTCTAGAATTTCGTGAGTAAGGATTGTGTTTGAGATTTCATGTGGACAAGGTAGTGGATAAGGGGCAGGATAGATTATATAAGGGTAGTTAGTAGTATACGTATATATACGTGTATCATATTACGTATTATTATTATTATTATCATTACAACTTATTATTATTATTATTATTTTCATTATTTTATTATTTCTTCTCACACATAACTCGTATAACCAATATAATATTATTTTATAAATTACGGAGTATTACAGTTGTGGGAAATAAATCTGTATACTTCCCTTAAACTAGAAGGATTATAACGATTTAATAAAGATGATCTAAGGTCATAAAATAAAATACATAAACATAAGTAAAAAGATTTAGAATTAACCTTCGATCCTAGCAAATATGGCCTAAGAACAATATCAAAATTGATATTCGCCTATTAGTTGCACCCAAGACGATCTGAGATATGCCCTTTGATTATGCTAGAAATCAATCTAAAATTTTCTGTAAAATTTAATTGTCTTTGTGTTCTTGTGATGAGAAAGAGGAGGCTAGGTCAAGAAAAAGCATTAGGGTAGAAATAATTCTCTACCTTTCTTGTTATACAGACCGAAACTTGGAGTCAATTAGGAAAAGAAAAACTTTCCCTAATTTCGGCCAAGTGAACAGAAATAAGGAGTATTTTTCTCCTTATTTTGATCTTTCCATAAATATATAAAGTGTGTTAAATTGTCATCTAGTGAGGATCGAACCCATGACCTCTTGGCTTGTGTACCCTCACTATTACCACTATGACACATTCAACTTGTTGATATTAAATACAACTGATTATATTTAACTACGAATTAACAGATTAATTCGTCCAAACTAACCTTATATATATTTAATTTAAATATAACTTATTATATTTAATTTACGAATTGACAATTAATTCGTCTCAACTTAATATTATTTAATTTTCATTAAATAATTATCTCATCAACACATTGAATAACTTTTTAGTCATTTTGGGCATCAATGTAATTATATTTCTATAACCACATTTTTCAAACACGTCCTATAGGTGTGACCTTTAGGGACCAGTTGATCACCGCCATCTGTATGATAATAACGTCAAACTTTCTAGCAAGGCAACCGTTATTAGGTAAACGTTAATCAACTGATTAAATATACGAAGTATACCCTTGTGAACCTATAAGAGATTTACAAATGTTATCACACTAATTTGTGGAGGACACCAGCTCCAACAAACTCCCACTTGTACACACAAGTGTATGTGCGATAACCGATTCTCATATCCTATAAAATTTCTCCCACTCAATGTAAAACAATTTGCAAATCCGAATTCACAAAGGTCGTATTTTACAAGCGATCAGTATCAAGAGTGGTTTTCCCGACTAGAGAGTAACTTAACTAATAAGCGAATCAACATTCGAGCATGGCCATGCATTTTAGTTACGACTCCTCTAGTGGCCCTGAGAAATAACTATACCTGATAAGGGTTGGATATTTTCTTCAACTCGAATCCTGCAGATGTAAGCACAGTATGAAATGACCCAGAAAAAATCTACTTAGCCCCGATTCGGTGAGACCGTGAGAAAAGAAACCAAAGTCACCCAAAAAACTGCCTTAATCTCAAGAGACAGTTGATAGTCAAAAGAATCGACTCTAGAAACACAATGGATGTCCTATCCACGACCTGGCACCGAATGTTTTTAAACATTTAGGACTCCATTACGTTGTCAAAAAAGTTGTCCTACGAGGTATCGTCATAATCTCGTATCTGTGATCGATTAGTCAACCGTTTAACTTATGGCTCGTTGAACCCACCATCAATCGACTGCACAATATAATAGCCAGAGTTATCAGCTCACATTGGCGATTACGGACCAAAACAAATATAATGTAATTCAGTTCACTTTGTGGCGTTCAATGTTGTCAGTACAATCCACATGAAAAACAAAATATTATATATATAAAACGATGAAGTTATAAATAATATATGAAAAAGATAATGTATCAAATCCATAATCAAGTACTACAACTCTGGAACATGTTTAATTCCCTTGGAACTAACATGCCCTACATGCTTATCATAATTCAACGGTTTGGTGAGAGGATCCGCGATGTTATCATCCGTCGCAATCTTGTCAATCACTATCTCTTCTTGCTCTACGTAATCACGGATCAGGTGAGCCTTCCGAAGTACATGTGTAGATTTGTTGCTAGACTTTGGCTCCTTAGCCTGTAAGATGGCACCTCTATTGTCACAATAGATGGTGATCGGGTCATTCGAACTAGGTACTACCGAAAGCCCTTGTAAGAATTGACGCATCCATATCGCTTCCTTTGCTGCCTCCGAAGCGGCATAGTACTCGGATTCAGTAGTAGAATCTACTACAACACTCTGTTTGGAACTAGCATCTGCGTAACCGGTTGCGCATAGCTTAGTATCGCCTCCATAAGTCAATACCCAATCCTTTGTCCTCCGTAGGTACTTGAGGATATTTTTGACTGCTATCCAGTGTGTTTCACCTGGATTTTTTTTTTTGGTACCGACTCGTCATACTCAATGCATATGCCACGTCTGGACGTGTGCATATCATGGCATACATGATCGATCCTATTGCAGATGCATAAGGAACACGACTCATGCGCTCAATCCCTTTAGGCGTCGTGGGTGACTGAGACTTGCTCAACTGCATCCCAATCGTCATAGGAAGGTTCCCCTTCTTGGAGTTGGTCATGCTGAACCTCTCAAGAACCTTATCCAAATAAGACTCCTGACTTGATAACGTCCGTCGTGATCTATCTCGGTAGATACGGATTCCCAAAATGCGTTGTGTCTCACCCAGATCTTTCATCTGGAAATGATTCTTCAACCATTCTTTAACCGAAGATAGGAGAGGAATGTCATTCCCAATCAAGAGTATGTCATCGACATACAATATCAAGAATACAATCTTGCTCCCACTCGACTTGATATATAAGCATGGTTCCTCGACCGATCGAGTGAAGCCATACTCTTTTATCACTTGGTCGAAACGATGATTCCAACTCCGAGAAGCTTGCTTAAGTCCATAAATGGAACGCTTAAGCTTGCATACTTTATTAGGATGTTTAGGATCTATGAAACCTTCGGGTTGCACCATGTATAACTCTTCCTCCAAATAACCGTTTAAGAAGGCGGTATTTACATCCATTTGCCAAATCTCATAATCATGAAATGCGGCAATCGCTAAGATTATCCGAATGGAACGTAGCATGACTACAGGTGCAAAAATCTCATCATAATGCAATCCTTGCACTTGAGTGAAACCTTTTGCCACAAGTCGTGCCTTATAGATATCTGGTTGTGCGTCTACAGAACGCTTTATTTTGTAAAGCCATTTATACTGTAGAGGTTTTACCTTATTAGGTAAATCAACTAGATCCCATACATTATTCTCATACATGGAGTCCATCTCGGATTGCATGGCTTCAAGCCATAGATTTGAGTCGGATCAGGTCATAGCACCTTTATAGGTTGCGGGTTCATTACTTTCTAGAAGTAAAACATCATTCTCCTCGACCATACCAATGTATCTGTCCGGAGGATGAGAGTCTCTACCCGACCTCCTAGGTTCCTCAGGAATATTAACCGTATCATCAGTTGGAGGTACAACTTCCTCCATTTGTTCCTCGGTTGTTGGTTCTGGAATCTCCGACAGCTCGAAGGTTCTATTACTCGACTTATTCTCGAGAAATTCTTTCTCTAAGAACGTCGCACTAGCCGCAACAAAAACTCGATGTTCGGTTTGCGAAATGAATTAATGAATTAATGACCAAATGTTCTTTTTGGATAACCTATAAAGTATATCTTGACCGATCGCGGGCCGAGCTTATCCTCGTGTCTCCACTTGACATAAGCCTCGCAGCCCCAAACCCGAATAAAGGACAAGTTAGGTACCGTTCCCTTCCATATTTCATATGGAGTCTTGTCGACAGCTTTAGACGGACTTAAGAGCGGCTGACAAAAGAGCATAACCCCATAATGATTCACGCACTACTGTGTGACTCATCATGGATCGAACCATATCAAGTAAGGTTCGATTTCTCCGTTCGGACACACCATTTAATTGAGGTGTTCCAGGTGGAGTTAACTGTAGAGCGATTCCACAGTCTTTCAGGTGTTGATCAAACTCATATGAAAGATATTCGCCACCCCGATCTGAACGGAGTACCTTAATCTTCTTACCCAGTTGGTTTTGTACCCTATTCTGGTATTCCTTTAATTTCTCAAAGGACTCACTTTTATGCTTCATTAAGTAGACATATCCGTATCTACTCAAATCGTCCGTGAAAGTGATAAAATATCTATAGCCATCTCTAGCGGTAATTGACATAGGTCCACATACGTCCGTATGTATGAGTCCTAATACGTCACTAGCGCGCATTCCAACACCTTTGAAGGAAATTCGAGTCATCTTGCCAATGAGACATGATTCACACGTGCCATATGCAGAAAATCCGAATGAGGGAATAGTCCCATTATCGACGAGTTTCTTTACGCGTTTCTCATTTATGTGTCCCATTCGACAATGCCATAGATAGGTTTGATCTTTGTCACCAACCTTTAATTTCTTATTATTCATGTGTAATACTTCCGTGTTTTGATCTAAGATATGAATTCCGTTCATGGAAACTGCTTTGCCATAAATCATTTCATTAAAAGAGAAAATACAACTTTTATCCTTTATTGAAAATGTAAAACCGTCTTTAGCAAGTACGGAAACAGAAATAATGTTCTTAGATAAACTGGGTACATAGTAACTGTTATTTAAAGATAACTCAAAACCACTAGGGAGTTGGATTACATATGTTCCCTTCGAGGCAGCAGCTACTCGTGCTCCATTCCCGACTCGCAGGTCCACATCACCTTTTTCGAGAGGTATGATGTTCTTTAGGCCCTGCAAATGATTACACAGATGAGAACCACAACCAGTATCTAGTACCCAAGTTCCGAAACTTACATGGTTAATCTTAATCATATGAATATAAGACGACATACCAACAGGAACGATGCGGCCTGCCTTGATGTCCTCACGGTAGACGGGACAGTTCCTCCTCCAATGTCCAGTCTTGTGACAATGGTGGCACTCTATGTTACCGCCCTTGCTCTTTGTCTTGCCCTGTGAGCCACTAGTCTCACCAGGCGCACTCTTACCGTTTCCTGGCTTCTTAAACTTTGGCTTACCTACAGCTGTGTCGCCATGAGCCTTGCCCTTACCTTTACTCTTGTTGTGAATCGTGAGAACATCCTGCTTCATGCTCCCACTCAATTTCATATCCTTCTCGGTCTGTACGAGAAGGGAGTGTAGCTCATGAGGACTCTTTTTCAAGTCATTCATGTAGTAGTTCGCCCGAAAAGGGCAAAACCATCGTGAAGAGAATGAAGCATTCGGTCAATGACAATGCTCTCACCGATTCTACGATTCGATGACTCCGTTTCTCGACATTCTTAATCATGTGAAGAATGTGTGGGCTAACCGGTTGGCCCTTACGAGTTTCGCATCAAAGAAGCGACAGGTATGCTCATATGTAACGATTCTCGGTGCCTTTGAGAACTCGTTAGTGAGCGTGGTGAAAATCTTGTTTGCAACTTGGGCAATGAAGCGTCTCTGCAAATTGGTTTCCATTGCAAAGATGAGTACGTTCTTTATCGCACCCGTTTCCATAACGAAATCACTATAAGCGAGTGACTCGTTGATTCCTGCATTTGGGCCTGGCTTGACCGGTATTGGCTCAGTTAAATACCTGAGCTTACCGTCAGCAGTGGTAGCATTCCGTAGTGCCGCCTCCCAGTCCGCAAAATTGGACCCATCATTCTTCAGTCGAGTGGACTGATTCATTTGGTCCATGAACATTTTAAGCCAGGACGAACGATCTAGTGTGGCACTAGGCATTGGGATTACGTTATTTCCAGCCATTTGTTGTAACAGTATTATTGATAATAAGCGTGTTCTACACTGCGAAAGAAGAATAAAATAATAAGGATGCATCGTTTTTATTTTAAGTCTGATGAACTAATGTCATAACGCGAAGACTCAAAAACATTTATACAATTGACCTCCCTCAAGAATTATATAAATGACCCCAAGACTCAATTCTCTGTAAATTGATAAGCTAACCTGTTAGCTAATTCTACCGTTAGAGTTCTTGGTTGATAAATTTCTGTAAATACTATCTTTAGTCCATCATAATCACGAAAAACTCTTCGGACTACAATGTTGAGGTAAACTAAGTCAACACAACTACTTACCCAACGTAGAAGGGGTCATATTAGGCCTACCGACAAAGAAGGAATTCATAGATGTTTGTCCTTATAAAGACTAATCTCAATTTCCGTTTTAGAGGAAGATCCCATCAACTTTTTAATTCATTTTAAGCGAACTATAATCTAGCATGCGAGAATGATTTAAACTAAGGTGATGGCTTAAAGACTGTGACATCTGCATGTCCATGAAAACTAACATACAACCTATATGAGTCAATTTTCATGCATTTTAGTAGTAGGTGGTTTGGTTTTAGGCGGAATATGATGCAATTACTAGCATGTGAATGAAAAGCAATAAAATGAAAAACGTAAAAAAGTCCTAGTGTGGCCTATCCTATCAAAATGAACAATAAATACAAGTTTGGAATCCATCCTTGGACCCGAGAAGCTTGTCTTGATGTTCCATCTTGATCCATGTAGCGGAGTGAGCTTGAATCTTCATCTTTAGTCTTCTTTGAAATTACAATAAATAAAATTACATAATTGACCTATTAATTACATTCTAATTTCAAAACCCAAAACTAAAATAAAGGAGATTTGAGATCTCATAATTACATAAAAATCATGTTTCCTTCATTACGAAAACATAATTTGACTAAGGCCACACTAAGTATTACATAATACAACCGATTGCAAAAATAAAATACGTAAATAAAATTCATTCATTCGATTCATTCAACAAAAATAAAAGCATCAACTAAAATAAATTAAACATACTTAATACAATACATTAATTATGTTGATTAATTTATCCAAACCACCTATTTAAATTAAATTAAGTGACACTTCCGTAATTTAATCACATTAATTTCATTTCAATCCATATTAAACTTGTAATATGAATTCTATCCGTCAAAATTTTAAACCGCTTTAAAATAGCTCGGTATCTTTAATTTGTGAACCGATTCACAATAACTAATTGGCCAAAAATTAAAAAAACAAAAACCAATTAAAATTGGTTCGGCTGAAAAAAAAAACAAAATTTTTTTATTTTTTTTATTTTTAACAGCTACTTCACGGCTGATCATAAAAAAAACAGCCCCTTCCCCTTTTTTTTATTCGGCAATTAAGAAAAAAAAAACACTTTCCATAAATTTTTTTTTTTTTTTCGAAAAAAAAACTTTCCTTCCTTTCCTATTTTTTTGATTCGGTAAAAGGAAAAAAAATAGGGTTATTTAACAAGGATACTCCAAACTATTCGGGTGCTTCTCAAATTACTCCGAACTTTGATTTAACTAGCAATATACCGAACTATTACACCTCTTCACTATTAATAGAATAGCCCCTTTTGTAACTTAGAGTAGCAGGTAACCAAACACGGAACTTACACTTTCATCTTCTCCCATCCAAACTTCCCCCATTAATGTTCCTCATGCCCAGCTTCATCCCTGTTCAATTTTTTTTATACCCAAATCTCCTTCAATACACCTAAATAGTTAAATTAAAATTCATATCTACATCATTCTAATTAATAACTGATTTTTTTATACCCCACTCTCCACAAAATATGTTGTCCCTATAATGTAAAACCCAAACTCACCTTCTTTATTATACTCAAATTTCCTCCTGCATTTTTTTTTTTCAATTTGAATCCCGTTTCTCTCCCACTACCCCTCATACATCACCCTCTCAACCACTACCCACAATACCATCCTCAACCGCCCATTATTTACAGCATTCTTAATCACCATTCACTACAGCCGCCACCCATATTTCGCCGCCATCTTCAGCTATCGACCACCATTCTTCACCTTCGCATCCTCTTCTCCACCGTTTCGTCTATAAAATATAGGTCACTTTGACGGCCGTGCCTCGCTTTCCTACCAGCGACCACCGCGGCTGTGACTTCGTGCATCCTCAAATTGTTCTGCCTCTTTGTCGTCGGGTACCCCTCCACCAACAGTTGATTTAAATTTCGAAAACCGTAGATCCCCAAATCAATTTGGGGAAATATTAATTTCGGGCTTGGTTGGACGTGGGTGGTGTCATTATGACAGTCGAGAGTCGGGCTAAGGCGGTCCGTGATTTGCGCGTAAGTGTTTATAGGTGGACGGTGGCGGTTGTGACTTGTGGTGTTGGTGATTTGCCGATGATAATGGTAGGATGTGGCATGGATGGGTTATGTAGGGATAATAAGTGGAGTGACCTGCTGAATAGGTAGACGGTTACTCGAGTATAATCTGAGAAGAGGAGGACAATAGTATGGTTTATTGTTAGTTAAAACAAAGTTCGGAGTATTTTGAGAAGGGGGGCGATAGTTTGGAGTATTCATATTAAATAACCCAAAAAAATAACCTAAAAACGTTTTTTTTTTTCAACGGCATACCTAAAAAAAATTTAGCCGTCAAAATTATTTTCCTTTTGCGGCAAAAAGCTCTAATACAAAAATTGATGAAGAACAAAGTTTATAGTTGCTAATAGAACATGGTTTAGCAAATGAGTTAACAATCATGATTAATCTTATATGCTAAAACTATATAGCAAAAACAAGTTCTTGTATCAATGACATGATGATACTATATCTATTCTAACTTAATCTGCATTAAATCAAAATTTCCCAATACTTCATATGATAATTTTAACCGATTAAAACAATGATATGATCAAAAGAAATTGAATATAAATCATCAAACAAAAGGAAAAACGAAATAGAAAAACAGGCCGAAAGGAAAAAAGGTCTCGGCTAAAAAAAATTTTCAACCGAAAAAAACGAAACCCTAATTTATTTTCTCGAAAATTAGGTTATAGTTTACATACAAATTTTATGAAAATCATCAAAATTAAAATCGTGGCCTAGTGCTCTGATACCACTTGTGGGAAATAAATCTGTATACTTCCCTTAACCTAGAAGGATTATAACGATTTAATAAAGATGATCTTAGGTCATAAAATAAAATACATAAACATAAGTAAAAAGATTTAGAACTAACCTTCAGTCCTAGCAAATATGGCCTAAGAACAATATCAAAATTGATATTCGCCTATTAGTTGCACCCAAGACGATCTGAGATATGCCCTTTGATTACGCTAGAAATCAATCTAAAATTTTCTGTAAAATTTAATTGTCTTTGTGTTCTTGTGATGAGAAAGAGGAGGCTAGGTCAAGAAAAAGCATTAGGGTAGAAATAATTCTCTACCTTTCTTTTTATACAGACCGAAACTTGGAGTCATTAGGAAAAGAAAAACTTTCCCTAATTTCGGCCAAGTGAACCGAAATAAGGAGTATTTTTCTCCTTATTTTGGTCTTTCCAAAAATATATAAAGTGTGTTAAATTGTCATCTAGTGAGGATCGAACCCATGACCTCTTGGCTTGTGTACCCTCACTATTACCACTATGACACATTCAACTTGTTGATATTAAATACAACTGATTATATTTAACTACGAATTAACAGATTAATTCGTCCAAAATAAGCTATATATATTTAATTTAAATATAACTTATTATATTTAATTTACGAATTGACAGTTAATTCGTCTCAACTTAATATTATTTAATTTTCATTAAATAATTATCTCATCAACACATTGACTAACTTTTTAGTCATTTTGGGCATCAATGTAATTATATTTCTATAACCACATTTCTCAAACACGTCCTATAGGTGTGACCTTTAGGGACCAGTTGATCACCGCCATCTGTATGATAATAACGTCAAACTTTTTAGCAAGCCAACTGTTATTAGGTAAACGTTAATCAACTGATTAAATATACGAAGTATACCCTTGTGAACCTGTAAGAGATTTACAAATGTTATCACACTAATTTGTGGAGGACACCAGCTCCAACAACAGTCTTCTCCCCTTAAAATGAACTTCATCCCCGAAGTTCGCCCCACTCTCCCTTTTCCCAATTATTCCTCAAGTCTCATCTCCGTTCCCATTCACTCTCTCTCGCCTCACATGTGTGTCAACCGTTCTTTCTAAATACCACACTCATCCCAAAGTTCTTTTCTCAACTCTCATTACTTGCTCATATTTCATACTTCCTCTTTCTTTGATTTCCGAATTGTTACATTCACTCCCCCTAAAAGAGAACTTCGTCCCGAAGTTCAACTGTTAAACCTCATAATGTGCTCTCACACGTCCATTACTAAATTCCACAAATGACTATGTTCCGGGTTCAAAACTATCTCTTACTCATTGCAAATCCATAATCAAACCTCATGTAGTTATAATTCCATTGAAACAATCCCCCATCCACAAGCCTTCCAAAGGTCAAGGTCAGGTCAAAACCCACGGTTCCAATCTATAATCCTACAAACGACTCCCAATTCATGTTGGATATATATATATATATGTATCTATCATGGGGTATAACTCGATTATTACTACATATCTATGTCACGTCAAATCTCATATCTTAACATGTATGCACATCAATCACGAATATGTGGACTCCAGGAAATAAAATTCAAGTAATGCAAAATTACTCGCAATGCGACTCAAGCATGATCAACATTCCCACTTCCGGACATCATGTCACGCATATACCGCGTAAAATCCACCACATGATCACACATTTGTATCCATATCCATTCCCATCTATTATCAACACTTCCGCTCAAACGGAAAACCACAATCACAATCATGCAAACGACCATTATGCAACACATGATTTGCATTATTCGTCTTACTTTTAAAAAACGAAATAAACTCATGTTGATTAACACACATCAAACAAGATTATCATATCCTTTCTATCATCAATACACTCATGTCGAATCAACGATTTTCATTACTTGCAAAATGCCATACCACATAATAATCATACGTAAATAATTCACAAAATATCACCCATGTAAGGTTAACATGCTATTCTAAACATAAATCAACTAATGTAAACCGCGAAATAAGGGTGCATGTTAAATATTCGTTCAAATATCAACAAAACAAAGGTCAAGGCATGCCACTCGGTCGAGTATAGGAGGCCACTTGGTCGAGTGCAGGGTGCACTCGGTCGATTGTCACCTGGGCAAATCGTTTCCATTCTCAACTTGGTTCCAACTTTCCTATTTACTCACACAAATACTAATAGACTCCGATGGTGATTTATACACCGTAAAACAACCAAATTATAACAACTCACGGCCTTATGGCCATTTTTACAACTCAACTAAAACAAATTATGATACAACATAACATTTAAAATCCGTTTCACAAGCAGTGCATCCCCCATACCTGGTGACGGTATCACGTTACCGTTACCAACAAACACACAGTAATGCGAAACACAATAATCATATTAACACTATTAGCATCTATGAAATCTTATGGACAACGACAATAACAACATTTCAACTCAACGGAATCCTACAATAAGCTCATGATGTATACCATGGACGCTTTACCTGACCATTGGGAAGCAACTATACAACATCAATACCACCACTCATAGGGTCGGATTCCCACATAACCACTTTCACACTTCATTCGTATACACTTAAATAAAATGATTACACTCTATAACATGAATGATCAACTACCTCTACAATATGATTGAGTCCTCAAGTATTACACGCCACACTCTTACTCTCATGACCGCGAAAATCAAACTTGGTAATACTAAATATACCATCATATATCTCAATTATTCATCAACCCAAATTTCAAGTGACGCTCAACAATAATATTCCTTAATATACAACTCAAATTTCATTCACTATCCATAAATTGGCTCATATAATCAACTTTCTCAACTAAAGACACCTTACGTAAGCTAAAGTCACTTTGTCATACTCCTAATTTTAAAGGTAAATTATAAACATGGTCACCAATATTACCACTTAACATGAAAGATTCCTTCTTCAAAAGTCAATAACCATGCTACGTCCTCATATCTCTAAAGTTTCATACTCTATGTTGCCAACACGTACTCTTACATCACTTATTACACACTATTAGCGCTTGCCCATCTATCCTCATAAGCTCACCGACTCACTTTTGTTTCACATCCTCTCAATCATAACCATATATACCTACGCGTCTTTACTCATCACGACTATATAACCCAAGAGGCAAACTAAGCATTAACACATATATAACGAAAACAACACATGTCTTTATTAACAAAGATTGCAATACCACGAAACAAGGAAACCATGTTTTAAATACAAAGATTTAAAATTTAATCATACACACTATGCTATATATATAAAAAAAACTTGGAAAAATTGTAAGATTAAATTCTCAAATTAAGGCAATGCATAACATTATCAACAAAATTGAAGTCTTATTATTCAATTAAATCAAGAAAACTTTAAAATAAAATTTTCAAATTTTACGACCGTACCTAACATTGTCAGACAACATTTGAATCAACACAATACTACATCAACAAGGACTAAGTACCGAGAAATAATTAAATCATATTTGAGAGCAAAATCAAAATTATTCATTTTGAGATGAAATTTCAAAAGATTTAGGGAACATCTTAAAAATGAAATCTTGATTCAAGATGATACATGTCTTACCCTAGACAGCCCCTTCTTACCAGACCAAGGTAATCGGGAGATGTTACCATCTCGGTTTCCCGAGGCGGTAAATCAGAGATACAATCAAGAAAATTTATTATAAATGAATAAGTTTAATGATTACAAACCATAAACGTAAACAAATGATAAATGAAATACAACTCGTCTACGACTATATCATCCACCTAGTGGCTAAGTACTCGACCCCAAAGTCCGCAGGGCGGCCCGAATTCTGATCACGTCAATAAGCACAACCGGTACTCAACATGCTCCCCATATGATCTGAAATAGACTATGGATCGACACAGGCCACCCCCAAAATACGTGACAATTACACACACACACACACACAAACGTCAGTTTCAATAAATAAAGTGTGACACGACTCGAGTGTGTGAATATGCATATGACTATGATATGGATGACATACTATCAAATGACCCCCACCACGGTACCGGAACACGCCAAGACATACCGACAACGACACGGGTACCTGGACACGCCCAAACATACCAACAACCACAAAAAGGTACCAGGACATGCCCATACGTACCGGGTCCAGAAGCCAGCCGGATCCCCTACCAGACGTCGTGCCTCAACCACACGAGTCCCTACGTAACTCAAGCCATTAATGTGTACATCCCTCTTGGAGTGGGATGCTCCAATAGGCGACTCAAGCATAAGATGGTCTCCCAACCGCCTTACGTCTCCATAACAACAAGTAAACCACCATGTCCTCCGACATACAAGACAATACAATAAATGCAAGATACCTTATAACTTATCAATTACCGACGCATCCAATGAAAATGAATGACAAATGAATCATTTAACAATTAGACATAATATTGAAACTGAGTAGGATAAACCTACCTTTTAGCAAATCTCCATAAGCAATCCGAATAATAAGAATCTTCCACAAAAACCGTCACCTAAATATAATAATTAAATATAATTAATTACTAACTAATCTAATCTAATTAAATACGAATTCAATTAACTAAATAAAACCCGTCTTAAAACTACCCAAAACACCCAACATATATCCCCCAACCACCACCAAAACAGTCATCACCGGCTGCTGCCACCGTGGGCCACCACCACCAGGGATGGTGGTCCACGCAGCACCTCCCACGGCTGGAACAACAGCCGCAACAATACAACATCAACATCAACAACGAACAACCACACCGACACAATTCACCATACGCAACATCCAACACCCAATCACTACCACCATTGGCCGACGCCAGCCGCCCTACGGGCCCCTGACCGTTCTTGACACCAGCTACCACTGGCATGACCACCATAATAGCAGCCATCACGACAAAAACAAACAACAACAACCAAAAACAACCCAACCCGTATACCCTCAAAAATAGCCCGATTTACACCCTTTACCGCCACTTAAACCACCACCCACGACCACCACCGTGTCCCCCCAACATCCCACGACAACAACCACCTAAGGTCAGCCCAATTTGGTCACGAATAGTGGGTCAAAACTCTATCTTAAGTCGGTCACACAACAACAACAAATAACCCTAAAATAACTCGGTCAAACTCGTTATGGGTGGTCAACGGTGGTCAAAGGGGTGGTTAATGATGGTCCTAGGACGGGTCAAGGTCGAGGCGAGTCAATGGTATTAATTAAATAATATATAAACAAGTTTAAGACGGTTTTACCTTACGATCTCTAGGCGGAGGGACAAAATCTACATTTTCCTTTTACCTCTCTTTCTGTCTAGAATTTCTCTCTAAAATTTGGTGGGTAAGGATTGTGTTTGAGATTCCATGTGGACAAGGTAGTGGATAAGGTGTAGGATAGATTATATAAGGGTAATTAGTAGTATACGTATATATATACGTGTATCGTATTACGTATTATTATTATCATTTCAACTTATTATTATTATTATTACTATTATTATTATTATTAAAATTATTAAAATTATTATTATTATTATTATTATTATTATTTTATTATTTCTTCTCACACATAACTCGTATAACCAATATAATATTATTTTATAAAATACGGAGTATCACAGTCTTCCCCCCTTAAACTGAACTTCCTCCCCGAAGTTCGCCCCACTCTCTCTTTTCCCAATTATTCCTCAAGTCTCATCACCGTTCCCATTCACTCTCTCGCCTCACATGTGTATCAACCGTTCTTTCTAAATACCACACTCATCCCAAAGTTCTTTTCTCGACTCTCATTACTTGCTTACATTCCGTACTTCCTCTTTCTTTAATTTCCAAATTGTTACATTCTCTCCCCCTAAAGAGAACTTCGTCCCGAAGTTCAACTGTCAAACCTCATAATGTGCTCTCACACGTCCATTACTTAATTCCACAAATGACTATGTTCCGGGTTCAAAACTCTCTCTTACTCATTGCAAATCCATAATCAAACCTCATGTAGTTATAATTCCATTCAAATAATCCCCCATCTAGAAGCCTCCCAAAGGTCAAGTGTCAGATCAAACCCACGGTTCCAATCTATAATCCTACAAACGACTCCCAATTCATGTTGGATATATGTATATGTATCTATCACGGGGTATAACTCGATTATTACTACGTATCTATGTCATGCCAAACCTCATATCTTAACATGTATGCACATCAATCACGAATATGTGGACTCCAGGAAATAAAATTCAAGTAATGCAAAATTACTCACAATGTGACTCAAGCATGATCAACATTCCAACTTCCGGACATCATGCCACACATATACCGCGTAAAATCCACCACATGATCACACATTTATATCCATATCCATTCCCATCTATTATCAACACTCGCGCTCAAACGGAAAACCACAATCACAATCATGCAAACGACCATTATGCAACACAGGATTTGCATTATTCATCATACTTTTACAAAACGAAATAAACTCATGTTGATTAACACACATCAAACACGATTATTACATAATTTCTATCATCAATCCACTCATGTCGAATCAATGAATTTCATTACTTGCAAAATTCCACACCACATAATCACACGTAAACAATTCACAAAATATCACCCATGTAAGGTTAACATGCTATTCCAAACATAAATCAACTAATGTAAACCGCGAAATAAGGGTGCATGTTAAATATTCGGTCAAATATCAACAAAACAAAGGTCAAGGCATGCCACTTGGTCGAGTATAGGAGGCCACTTGGTCGAGTAGGCGACCACTCGGTAGAGTGCAGGGTGCACTCGGTCGATTATCACTTGGGGAGATCGTTTCCATTCTCAACTTGGTTCTAACTTTCCTATTTACTCACACAAATACTAATTAACTCCGATGGTGAGTTATACATAGTCAAACAACCAAATTAGAAAACCTCACGGCAGTATGCCATTATTACAACTCAACTAAAATAAAATATGATACAACATAACATTTAAGACCCGTTTTACAAGCATTGCATCCCCTATACCCGGTGACGGTATCACGTTACTGTTACCAACAGACGCACAGTAATGTGAAACACAATAATCACATTAACACTATTAGCATCTATGCAATCTTATGGACATGGTACTAGTATCACCTACGACAATAACAACATATCAACTCAACGGAATCCTACAATAAGCTCACGATGTATACAATGGACGCTTTACCTGACCATTGGGAAGCAACTATACAACATCTATACCACCACTCATAGGGTTAGATACCCACATAACCACTTTCACATTTCATGCGTATACACTTAAATAAAACGATTACACTCTATAACATGAATGATCAACTACCTCTAAAATATGATTGATTCCTCAAGTATTACACGCCACACTCTTACTCTCATGACCGCGAAAATAAAACTTGGTAATACTAAATGTACCATCATATATCTCAATTATTCATCAACCTAAGTTTCAAGTCACGCTCAACAGTATTATTCCTTAATATACAACTCAAACTTCATTTACCATCCATAAATTGGCTCATATAATCAACTTTCTCAACTAAAGACACATTACGTAAGCTATATTCACTTTGTCATACTCCTAATTTTCAAGGTAAATTATAAACAACGTCACCAATATCACCACTTAACATAAAAGATTCCTTCTTCAGAAGTCAATAACCATGCTACGTCCTCATATCTCTAAAGTTTCATACTCTATGTTGCCAACACGTACTCTTACATCACTTATTACACACTATTAGCGCTTGCCCATCTATCCTAATAAGCTCACCGACTCACTTTTGTTTCACATCCTCTCAATCAGAACCATATATACCTACGCGTCTTTACTCATCACGACTATATAACCCACAAGGCAAACTAAGCATTAGCACATATATAAGCAAAACAACACATGTCTTTATTAACAAAGATTGCAATACTACAAAACAAGGAAACCATATTTTAAATTCGAGGATTTAAAATTTAATCATACACACTATATTATGTATATAAAAAAAACTTGGCAAAATCGTAATATAAATTCTCAAATTAAGGCAATGCATAACATTATCAACAAAATGGAAGTCTTATTATTCAATTAAATCAAGAAAACTTTAAAACGAAATTTTCAAATTTTAAGACCATACCTAACATTGTCAGACAAAATTTGAATCAACACAATACTACATCATCAAGGACTAAGTACCGAGAAATAATTAAGTCATATTCGAGAGCAAAATCAAAATTATTCATTTTGAGATGAAATTTCAAATGATTTTGGGC
Source organism: Silene latifolia (assembly GCF_048544455.1). Classification (NCBI taxonomy): domain Eukaryota; kingdom Viridiplantae; phylum Streptophyta; class Magnoliopsida; order Caryophyllales; family Caryophyllaceae; genus Silene; species Silene latifolia. The sequence continues at coordinate 28,976,070 of NC_133538.1, forward strand.
AACATCTTAAAAATAAAATCTTGATTCAAGATGATACATGTCTTACCCTAGACAGCCCCTTCTTATCCGACCAAGGTAATTGGGAGATGTTACCATCTCGGTTTCCCGAGGCGGTAAATCGGAGATACAGTTAAGAAACATTTATTATAAATAAATGAGTTTAGTGATTACAAACCATAAACGTAAACAAATGATAAATGAAATACAACTCGTCTACAGCTATATCTTCCACCTAATGGCTAAGTACTTGACCCCAAAGTCCGCAGCGCAGCCCAAATCCTGATCACGTCAACTAGCACAACCTGTACTCAACCTGCTCCCCATATGATCGGAAATATCATATTGATCGACACAGGCCACCCCGGAAATAGGTGACAATTACACGGACAGACAAACGTCAGTTTCAATAAATAAAGTGTGATACGACTCGAGTGCGTGAATATGCACATGACTATGATATGGAAGACATACTATCAAATGACCACCACCACGGTACCGGAACACGACCAGACATACCGACAACCACACGGGTACCGGGACACGTCCACACATACCAACAACAACAAACAAGTACCAGGACATGCCCAGACGTACTGGGTCCGGAAGCCAACCGGATCCTCTGCCAGACGTCGTGCCTCAACTACACAAGTCTCCAAGAGGCAACTCAAGCGCAAGACGGTCTCCCAGCCGCCTTACGTCTCCATAACAACGAGTAAACCACCATGTCCCCCGACATACAAGACAATACAATAAATGCAAGATACCATATAACATATCAATTACCGACGCATCCAATGTAAATGAATGGCAAATGACTCGTTTAACAATTAGACATAATATTGAAATTTAGTAAGATAAACTTACCTTTTAGCAGATCTTTATAAGCAATCCGAATAATAATAATCTTCCACAAAAACCGTCACCTAAATATAATAATTAAATATAATTAATTACTATCTAATATAATCTAATTAAATACAAATTCAATTAATTAAATAAAACCTGTCTTAAAAGTACCCAAAACACCCAACATATATCCCCCAACCACTACCAAAACCGCCACCACCGGCTGGTGTCACTGTGGGTCACCACCACCAGCCATGGTGGTCCATGACATCACCTCCCACGGCCAGAAACAACAACCACAACAATACAACATCAACAATGAACAACCAAACCGACACAATTCACCATACACAACAACTAACACCCAACCACTACCACCACCGGCCGACGCCAGTCACCCTACGGGCCCCTGACCCTTCTCGCCACCAGTAACCACCTACACGATCACCATAATAGCAGCCATCACGATAACAATCAAAAACAACCAAAAATAACCCAACCCATATACCCTCCAAAACAGCCCGATTTACACTCCTGTAGATACCCAGTATCTGCACCTCCCAAAAATCACCCGATGATGATCGGACTGTAACGTGTTTTTGATATGCGTGCGTGGATTGGCTATACATGAGATGGTTTAATGCACTACTCGAATATGAAAAATGATTTCAAAAGTTTTCTAAGTCCATTTGCATTAAAATAACACTATTTAGAGTTAAAACCGTCTTCGGACAAAAAACCGACTCAGAAACCCGCAACTCGAGTCAACCTGAGTCAACCCAAATCTCGAATGTCAAAAATAATGCCATGAATGTCTTTATCATGTCGTTTCCATTAAAATAACTCTATTTAGAGTTAAAACCGCCTTCGGACCCAAAACCGACTCAGAATCCCGCAACTCGAGTCAACCCAAATCTCGAATGTTAAAAATAATGCCATGAATGTCTTCATCATGTCATTTCCGTTAAAATGACCCTAATTAGAGTAAAAACTGACACCGAGCCAAAAACCGACTCGAAATTCAAATCCCGACTCATACGGGTCAAACCCGAGTCAAAGACACAAAATACCTACCCCAAATATCACCTAAGATTAAGCTTACACGGCTAAGCACACCTCAAAGACCTCAAATCACAACCAAAAAAACATTGGTTAGAACAAATGCAAAATCCAAATTTGCGAAAGGGACAGTACACTCCATTGAGTCACGGGGTGGCTCGCGCCTAAAGCACGTGTCTGCTTAGCCTCCAAGCAAACTCAACCGACCTACCATCCCACATTTCTCTATAAATACCACCCTCACACACAATAATCCCTACGCGAGCGTCCGCCCCTTCACCTCTCTCTTAAACTTCTAGACTCGACTTCCTAAGTCACAAAATCGACACGTGTTTACGACCTACCGATCGTATACACAAACCTTACACATATTGTTTGGTACCGTCGCCGTGCATTCGACCGACCCATTTGACCAACTCAATTCATCAATCAACATGTTTTAATTAACATATTTTCAACTCATTTTCAAAACAAAATCCTTTTTTAAGGCAGTCTTTTAAACTTCTTGATCGTGAGTAGTCGCTACGAGCAAACCGTCTCTAAAGTCGTCTACATCGCAAAATATCAATACACGTAAGTTTAAGGGTGTAAACAACTCACCTATTTCATGTCTTTACTGTTTTTATGTGTTTACATGCATGAACAATGCATAACACGATTCAAACATAGGTTAGACGAGCCAAAACCGAGTTTTGGCCTGAGACAGAAGCTCCTTGCTATGCAGGGAGGCTCGAGCCTCATGTAGATGTCCAGGTCAGACTCATCCGTGTTTGTTCTCGTCTTTCCTTTTTATTTCGTTTCTTATTTGTAATCGGTTTTTACCGTTTCAAATGTTTCAAATCATTTCTATGACAAACTTTTTAACCATAAATCATAATCACCCTTAGTTCCATATGCCATGACGGTTAAATCCGTGACTCGGTGATATTAATTGGTTAATTACATTTTAAAAGAAATCCTTTTCTTTTATTTACCATTTTAATTCATTTTTATGATAAACATATTTTGGCCATTATAAAAATCATCCTTGGTTCTTTATACCATGACGGTTTATTCCGTGACTCGATGACTTTATGGTTAATTACATTTTAATGGGTATTTTGACCCCTTTTATTTTATTTACCATTTTTCCCATTTATTTACATTTGTAAATATATTAGTCATAATTCATAAAAATCCTTGGTTCTTTATACCATGTCGGTTTAATCCGAGTACGGTGATTAACTTGACTAATTACAAAGAAATGAGCTTAACATGATTAGTTCAAATCAAGTATTTTACATTTTTACTTGTAAACTATACTTTTCAAATATGCAAATCCGACAACGAATGTTACTAACACAATAATAATTATTCCGAGTCATGCAAACAATACTTGCAAATTATTTAATCATAAATACGGTTTTAAACAACCTTTTCAAAAACCAGGAGACGCCCCCTTGGGTTGGCTCATGGCTCACGCCCCAAGAGGCCGCCTGTTTGCATCTTTCAAAACCTGGGCAGAGCCCTTTTCCTAGCTAATAGGCTCGCGCCCCAAAGGAGTTGCCTGGCACTGTTCTGCCTCATTTTTAGCACTTTTCTAGGACGATCCCGGTTACGGTTAATCTGAATACATGACGGATCAGATTGACAAGCTTAAGTTTTTTACACTTTGTCATTTGATACCCTTATCAATAAATGGATCGTGTTAAGCATCATAACCCGAACTTGGTAAATGGATGTTTAATTTCTGTTCTCACATGAAAATCAATCTAAATCCAACTTGACATCTTATGCTTGATATTTGGATTAGAAAACCGACTTAGAAAGCTCACATGTTAGGTTAAGACTTTTGGATATGCATTCATGCATTTACACCGTTTTATCAACTTTTGCACTTAAACAACCACGATCGATCAGTAGAGGCCGCTAACGCGGGCGGGATTGGGTGTCCGATTAAAGGGCTTCCCAATACGTACCCTCACCCCTTACTCAGAACCTTTGGATAATGGATGGCCTTATCCAGGGCGCACGAGAGTCATTTTAGGCATAGAATGCTAAAAGGGGGACGATTCCTTATCTTTAGTAGCTATTTCAAACACCGCTTTTTGCCTTGGTTGACCTAGGTATAAAATGGATTCGAACGGGTTCCAAGCATCCCACAAATGCTTGGTGGCGACTCTTAACATCTCTAATCGTTTTGAGATCTTTACCGAGATGAAACCGACCGATCTAAAGCGATCCGGTCGAAAGCATTTCAACGCCACCGAGCGTGGCTTTCAAAAGACCACGTCATGTCCAAAATTTGGTTTGGCGTGCAGGTGGCCCGTGACTACGGACCGGTAGGTGGCCTATATCCGCAGACCGAGACGTGGCCCATGTCCACAGTTTGGCGACTCCGCTGGGGAAAACTAGGACACTTGTGTCTTTGTGATCCTTAGAGGTGAAACTCGAACGAGGTCGTGGCTAAAAGTGAATTAATTGATATTACGGTCATAAGTCGGGTACCTTGTCTGGGCCCACAACCTAATCTTTATCGACCAATTGGCTCGTTCCGTCGGTGTGAGTTTTCTCATCCCCGCGTTTCGAATCCCGATTGAGTCAAGCATGCCATTGACGTTACACATTTCTGTTTCGTCAAAGAGCTTCATCACTTTCGAGCACGAGGCTAGGGCTGTTGGGGTTGGTGTCCTTAACAGTTAGTGCAAGGACTTATAAACCTCTAAAAGGATCAAAGGGCATACTTTGGTATTATTATCAGTTGATCCACGTTTATCAATAACGGTTGGCTTGCTAGATAAGTTTGACGTTATTGTCATACAGATGGCGGTGATCAACTGGTCCCTAAAAGTCACACCTATAGGATACGTTCGAGAGATGTGACGGTATGAAAATACTGTCATGTAGATGCCAAAATTGACTAACCAGTTAGTCCGAGTTATTTGACTAGTAATTAGTCAAATATGTGATGTTGAGATATTATATTTAATACGGATTAAATATCATGGGCTAAGGCGAATTAACCAGTTAATTCGTAAAATTAAATATACGTGATTTATATTTAATTAAATGTATATTAAAAATAATTATACAATACTTTTTTTTGTCGGACACGTATTAATAATTCACTAACCCGTATTATTAGGCGATGCCTAAATTTCCGATAACCGATAACAGTTTATAATATAAACCCGTCATATACATTTTAGCATTTGGCGAACTGGACCTCGAGCTAAAATTAAGAGGAAGTGGAAGCCCACTTCCCCATGCATGCACTCGGTCCGGCCGAACCAAACAAAAGGAGAGACTCCCTCTCCTTTTTGACCTAGACAATTTCATTTGCAGAAAAACTAGGGTTTTGAAGAGCATTCTCCTCTGAAAAACCTGAGATCTCTCATCTCGACAAAACTCACATCAGTTCTCCCTATATTGCAAGGCAATCGGAGAACACCGTTCTAGCACAAGGGCATATCTCGGACAAAGTCTTGGGTGTAACGATTAGGAGGAAATCTGCTTTGATTTACATTCTTTACGCCGCAATTTAAAGGACCCGAGGTTATTTCTATACATTAATCATTTCATTGTGTTTATCGTTTTATGACTATAAATTGCATGTAAATTTTACGTTATAGTCCTGCAATTAAAGGGTAGTATACGGATATTAACCTACAAGTGGTATCAGAGCGAGGCCACGTAAAATTTTATATGTGTTTTTCATCAAACGATTGTTGAAACGATGAATTATGGTTAAAAAATGTCACGGCTCACATTTTTTTCACTCGGCAGCCATATTTTTTTTACTCGGCAGAAATTTTTTTAATTTGCTGCGTTTTTTTTTGGTTGCATTGGGGACCGTGTCTTGTTTACACGATTGCTCTTGTTGTTGTTTTGTCTCGAAAACCAAACCGTGCCATGTTTTACACTTTGTTTTGTTTCAAATTTCATGTTGTTTTTACATGTTGTTATTTTATACTGAGATTATAGCAACATGTCAAGTTTTTGTCAATTGTCAAATTTGTTTTAATGCGTTTTTGATCGAATTTGCAATTGATTTTGTCTCGCCAAAACTGTTTCACGAGGGTTTTGAAGTTTCAGCCAATTTTGCATTCGATCGAGCGTATTTCTACTCGATCGAGTGCCATTCATGTCTTGTTTTGATCGATCGAGTCCCTGTTGTGCTCGATCGACCCCTTTTCGAACCCTCTTTGCTCGATCGAGTTGTCCTCGTACTCGATCGAAGCAGATTAGTGATAAAAGTACTCGATCGACCACCAGTTCGATCGATCGAGCACTCTCTGTTTGGCAACCTTCTCGATCGACTTGCGTTCATCGATCGAGCCCTTTGTCCTCGATCGAACACTTGTGTCAACTGGATCGAGGTTTTTTGCTTTGACAACTTTGAAAATTTGTTTCTTTTGATTTAAATTTTCTTTTGGCTTCAATATGTACTTTATACGGATATAGTACACTCGCTTAATAGTGAATCGGTTCACTCTCGTACCATATAGTTGTTTTAAAGCGTCTTTAAAATGACGGATTATAATGGATTAAAATTAAATGATAGAAGCGGTTTTATCACATGAATTTTAATCATTAAAAGGTGGTTTGGATAATTTTAACATAATTACGGAATTATGTCACGAATGAATTTGTTTTTAGTTGATGCATTTTATTTATCGTTAATTATGAATGCCGTGAATGCCTTTTTATTACGTATTTAATTTTTACAATTGATTGTAACTTAGTGTGGCCTTAGTAGAACGTGTTACCGTAATGATGGAACACGGTCTTGGTTGTATTTTGAGATCTCGCATCTCGGTTTTGGATTTTTCACTTGTAATTACAGTTTTAATTAGAATGTAAATAGGTTTATATTTGTAATTTTAAATTGTAATTTTTGAGAAGACCAAAGATGGAGACCGATGCTCACTCCCGCTACTTGGATCAAGATGGAACATCAAGACAAGCTTTTCGGGTCCAACGGTGGATTCCAAAGTTGTATTATGTTCTTTTACTAGGATAGGCCACACTAGGAAATTTTTATTTACGTATTGCATTACTTTATTTATTTTTTGTTACGATAATTTGCATCATTTTCCGCCTAAAAACCAAACCACCTAATTATTGCATGAAAACTGACACATATAGAGGTCACGAGTTAGTTTTCATTGACATTCTCATGTCACACGTTTTAAGCCATCATCCAAATAAATTCATTCACGACAGACGCTAGTTATTCGTTCACTTAAAATGAATTATAATTTTGTTGATGGGATCTTCCTCGTATAAACCAAAAAAATTGAGAACGGTCTTTATAGGTCAAACTCCAATGAGTCCCTTCTTCGTCGGTAGGCATACTATGACCCCTTCTACGTCGGGTAAGTTGGAACCGATTGACCTATTTTATCTCAACACTATGGTCACTCGTGCGATCCTGTGATCATGGTGGACTATAGATAGGATTTACAAATCTATCGACCAAGAGTTCTTCCTAAGAATTAGCTAAGCAGTTGGCTTATCAATTTACTGAAATTGAGTCTTGGGATCACTTGTATCATTCTTGAGGGAGATCAATTATACAAAGTGCAAGAGTCTACATGTTTAAAATGAATTTTAAAATAGACTTAAATCACCTCGATGAGTTGCTTATTTCGTTTTGTTTTTCTTCTTTTTCGAGTGTAGATCACGTATTAAAAACGCTAAACAACAAATGGCTGGTTCAAGTGATAACCCAATGCCAAGTGCCACATTGGACCGTGAGTCCTGGCTTAGGATCTTCATGAGTCGGATGAATCGGTCTACTCGATCAAGAATGACGGATCCAACTTCGCGGATCGGGAGGCGGCATTACGGAATCTTTGCCGCTGGCGCCGACGGAAGCTCGGATATCTGCTGAGCCCATGCCGTTAAACCCAGGCCCCACGGATGGAATTAACGAAATCAACGAGTATAACGATTTCGCTTTAGAAGCTGGTGCGGTAAAGAACGTACTTATTTTTGCAATGGAACCCAATTTGCCGAAACGCTTCATAGCCCAAGGTGCAAACAAGATTTTCACCACGCTCACTAAGGAATTCTCGAAAGCACCGAGAATCGTGACCTATGAGCATACCACTCGCTTCTTTGATGCGAGACTCCGAAAGGGCCAACCGGTTAGCCCACACATTCTCAGCATGATTGAGAATGTCGAGAAACTTGAGACCTTTAACTGTAACATCAGCGAGAATATTGTTATCGACCGTATTCTTCACTCACTCCACGATGGTTATTCGCAATTCAGAGCGAATTACTATATGAATGATTTGAAGAAAACTCCCCATGAATTGCACTCCCTCCTCGTACGGGGCCGAGAAGGACATGAAGTGCGGTGGGAGCTCGAAACAGGATGTTCTCGTTGTGTCAAACAAAGGGAAAGGTAAGGGCAAAGCTCCGGCAAACCTAACGATGAGGTAAGGCGAAGTTCAAGAAGTCGGGTTCGGGAAGAGTGGTCCTGGTGAGGCGAGCAACTCATCGAGGCATGACAAAGAGCAAGAGTGAAAACATGGAATGCCATCATTGCCACAAGACTGGGCATTGGAGACGCACATGTCCTGTTTATCATGAGGACTTAAAGGCAGGTCGTGTTAAACCCGTTGGTATGTCTTCTCTCTCTTCTACTTTTATTCATATGATTGAGATTAACCACGCAAGTTACGGAACTTGGGTACTTGATCCTGGTTGTGGTTCTCATCTGTGTAATCATGTGCGGGGGCTCCGAAACATCGAACCCCTCGTAAAGGGTGAGGTGGACTGCATGTTGGGAATGGAGCAAGAGTAGCCGCCATCTCCAAGGGGACATATGTGATCCGACTTCCAAGCGGATTTGAGTTATCATTATATGATTGCTATTATGTACCTAGTCTTTCCAAAAACATTATTTCAGTTTCTGCGCTTGATAAACTTGGTTTTTCATTTGTAATAGAAAACAATGCTTGCATTTTCTCATTACACGATATGATTCTGGCAAGGCGGTTTCCATGAACGGAATTTATGTTTTAGATCAGACCTCGGAAATATTACACGTAATGAATAAAAAGTTAAAGGTTGGTGACAAAGATCAAACGTATCTATGGCAATCGCCGTATATGGGACACATTAATGAGAAACGCGTAAAACAACTCATCAAACATGGAGCTATCTCGGCCTTTGATTTTCAATCATTTGGCACGTGTGAATCATGTCTCATCGGTAAGATGACTCGGATTTCCTTCAAAGGTGTTGGAATGCGCGGCGACCTATTAGGGCTCATACACACGGATGTATGTGGTCCTATGTCAATCACCGCACGAGAAGGCTATAGGTATTTCATCACTTTCACGGACGATTTGAGTAGATATGGCTATGTCTACTTAATGAAGCACAAAAGTGAATCCTTTGAGAAATTCAAAGAATACCAGAATAGGGTACAGAACCTATTAGGTAGAAAGATTAAAACACTGCGTTCAGATCGTGGTGGCGAGTATCTTTCTCACGAGTTTGATCAACACCTAAAGGACTGTGGGATTGCCCTACGTTAACTCCACTGGAACACCTCAAATTTGAATGGTGTGTCGAACGGAGAAATCGAACACTACTTGATATGGTTCGATCCATGATGAGTCACACGGTTTTACCTGATTCGTTATGGGGTTATGCTCTTTTGTCGGCCGCTCTAATACTTAACCGAAGTCCGTCTAAAGTCATGTGACAAGACTCCATATGAACTATGGAAGGGAACGGTCCCTAACTTGTCCTTTATACGGGTTTGGGGCTGCGAGGCTTATGTCAAGTGGAGACCTGAAGATAAGCTCGGCCCGCGATCGGTCAAGACATACTTTATAGGTTATCCTAAAGGATCACGTGGTCATTACTTCTATTCGCCAACCGAACAACGTGTTTTTGTTGCGGCTAGTGCGACATTCTTAGAGAAGGAATTTCTCGAGAATGCAAAGAGTGATAGAACCTTCGACCTGTCGGAGATTCCAGAACCAAATACCGAGCAACTATTGGAGGAACCTATTCCTTCAATCCCGGCTGCGGTGAACATTCCTGAGGAACCTAGGAGGTCGGGAAGAGTCTCTATTCCTCCGGACAGATACATTGGTATGGTCGAGGAACATGACATAGATGACGTTCTACTCTTAACGAGTAGTGAACCCGCAACCTATAAAGGTGCCATGACCAGTTCTGACTCGAAACTATGGCTTGAGGCCATGAAATCCGAGATGGACTCCATGTATGAGAACAACGTGTGGGATCTTGTTGACTTACCTGCTAAGGTTCGTCCCCTTCAATGCAAATGGCTTTACAAAATAAAGCATTCTGTGGAAGGTCAACAAGATATCTACAAAGCACGACTGGTTGCTAAAGGTTTCACCCAAGTGCCAGGTTTGCACTACGATGAGATTTTTGCACCCGTAGTCATGTTGCGTTCCATCCGGATTATCTTAGCGATTGCTGCTTTTCATGACTATGAAATTTGGCAAATGGATGTGAAAACCGCCTTCTTAAACGGCTTTTTGGAGGAAGAGTTGTACATGGTACAACCCGAAGGGTTCATCGATCCAGCACATCCTAAGAAAGTGTGCAAGCTTAAGCGTTCCATTTATGGACTTAAGCAAGCATCAAGGAGTTGGAATCATCGCTTCGACCAAGTGATAAAAGAAAATGGATTCACTCGATCAGTCGAGGAACCATGTCTATATATCAAGTCGAGTGGGAGCAAGATTGTCTTCCTAATATTGTATGTTGACGACATACTCCTGATTGGGAATGACATACCTCTCTTAACTTCGGTGAAAGTATGGTTGAAAAACCATTTCCAGATGAAAGATCTGGGAGAGGCACAAAGAATTCTAGGCTTCCGCATCTATCGAGATAGATCACGACGGATGTTATCTCTCAGTCAGAGTCTTACATAGACAAAGTCCTAGAGAGATTCAAAGATGACTAACTCCAAGAAGGGGTTCCTTCCTATGGCTCCAGGGGTGCATTTGAGCAAGTCTCAGGCACCAGAGACACCGGAAGAGAAAGAGCGCATGACACGGATTCCTTATGCTTCGGCTATAGGATCAATCATGTATGCCATGATATGCACATGTCCGGACGTGGCATATGCATTGAGTATGACAAGTCGATTCCAACAAAGAACCAGGTGAACCACATTGGTTGGCTGTCAAGAACATTCTTAAGTACCTCCGGAGGACTAAAGATTGGGCATTGACTTATGGAGGCTCTCAAAAGCTATGCGCAACCGGTTACGCAGATGCTAGCTTCCAAACGGATCGAGATGACTCGAAATCTCAGTCTGGATTCGTTTTTACTCTTAATGGCGCTGCAACATCGGTGGAAGAGTTCGAAACAAACGATTCTGAGATTCTACGACCGAGTCCGAGTACTATGCCGCGTCTGAAGCTACAAAGGAAGCGATATGGATGCGTCAATTCTTACATGGGCTATCTGTAGTGCCTAGTTCGAATGACCCGATCACCATCTATTGCGACAATAGTGGTGCCATCTTCCAAGCTAAGGAGCCTAAGTCTAGCAACAAGTCTAGACATGTACAACGGAAAGCTCATCTAATCCGGGATTACGTGGAGCAAAAGACGAGAGTGATAGAAAAGATTGCTACGATGACAACATAGCGAGATCCTCTCACTAAAGCATTACGACAAGATAAGCATGAAGGGCACGTTAATTCCATGGGAATTAAACGTGTTCCTAAGTTGTAGTACTCTTTTATGGATCAGATTCATTCTCCTTTGTACTCTATACGACATCATCGTTTTGATATTTTATATATATATTTTGTTTTTCATGTGGAATTGTACGACGATTTTGAACACCACAAAGTGAACTGAACAAACATCATATATTGTTAGTCCTTAATTGCCCACATGAGCTGATAACTCTGGCAATTATTTTGTGACGTTGGTTGATGGTGGGTTCAACGAGCCATAAGTCAACCGGTTGACCGACCAATCACGGGCGATTTATACGGATATTTCGTAGGACACCATTGTGACAACGACGTGGAGTCCTAAATGTTTTATAACATTCGTTGCCTGGTCGTGGATAGGACTTCCATGGTGATCCTTAGAGTCGAATCTCTTGACTATCGACTGTCTCTTGAGACTACGGCAGATTTTGGGTGACTTTGGTTTCTTTCTCACGGTCATCCGTAACAGGGGGCCAAGTAGATTTTTTCTGGGTCATTTCATGCTGTGCTTAGATCGGAAGGAGTCGAGTTGAAGGAAATATTCAGCCTTTATCAGGTACTCGATATTTCTCAGGGCCACTCGAGGAGTCAGAATCGAAATGCATGGCCATGCTCGGATACGGATTCGTTTTATCGGTTAAGTTACTCTCTAGTCGGGGAAACCACTCTAGATACGGATCGATTGTAAAATACGACCTTTGCGGATCCAGATCTGCAAATTGTTTTACATTGAGTGGGAGAAATTTTTAAATGAATATGAGAATCGGTTATCGCGCATACACTTGTACGGACAAGTGGGAGTTTGTTGGAGCTTGTGTCCTCCAGTTAGTGCGGATAACGTCATTGCACATGCACTTGTACGGACAAGTGGGAGCTTGTTGGGGTTGGTGTCCTTAACAATTAGTGCAAGGACTTATAAACCTCTAAAAGGATCAAAGGGCATATTTTGGTATTATTATCACTTGATCCACGTTTATCAATAACGGTTGGCTTGCTAGATAAGTTTGACGTTATTGTCATACAGATGGCGGTGATCAAATGGTCCCTAAAAGTCACACCTATAGGATACGTTCGAGAGATGTGACGGTATGAAAATACTGTCATGTAGATGCCAAAATTGACTAACCCGTTAGTCCGAGTTATTTGACTAGTAATTAGTCAAATATGTGATGTTGAGATATTATATTTAATACGGATTAAATATCATGGGCTAAGGCGAATTAACCCGTTAATTCGTAAAATTAAATATACGTGATTTATATTTAATTAAATGTATATTAAAAATAATTATACAATACTTTTTTTTGTCGGACACGTATTAATAATTCACTAACCCGTATTATTAGGCGATGCCTAAATTTCCGATAACCGATAATGATTTATAATATAAACCCGTCATATACATTTTAGCATTTGGCGAACTGGACCTCGAGCTAAAATTAAGAGGAAGTGGAAGCCCACTTCCCCATGCATGCACTCGGTCCGGCCGAACCAAACAAAAGGAGAGACTCCCTCTCCTTTTTGACCTAGACAATTTCATTTGCAGAAAAACTAGGGTTTTGAAGAGCATTCTCCTCTGAAAAACCTGAGATCTCTCATCTCGACAAAACTCACATCAGTTCTCCCTATATTGCAAGGCAATCGGAGAACACCGTTCTAGCACAAGGGCATATCTCGGACAAAGTCTTGGGTGTAACGATTAGGAGGAAATCTGCTTTGATTTCTGTTCTTTACGCCGCAATTTAAAGGACCCGAGGTTATTTCTATACATTAATCATTTCATTGTGTTTATCGTTTTATGACTATAAATTGCATGTAAATTTTACGTTATAGTCCTGCAATTAAAGGGTAGTATACGGATATTAACCTACAAGGGCACCCTCCTTACACATTTTGTTTGGATTGGTATCCCTCTCGCAAATCGGGGGTTTGATTGCTTGGTGTGTAACCCACCCTTTTAAGCCAAAACCCGTGTCAGCATAATGCATAATATAATGAACTGTGAGTGCTTATGTGCTACTTGATCATAAGTCCCTCCGTGTCATTTTCAAACTTTCAAAAACACCTTTTTGCGCCGTTATAATGGCCGTTTCAAACCTCGGTCTTTCGCCGCCGTTGCACGCCTTTCTAGGCCGTCGTAATGACGATTTTCAAAAACCCGTTTTTTATAACCATTTCAACACGCCTTTCTAGGCCGTCGTAATGACGATTTTCAAAAACCCGGTTTTTATAACCATTTCAACACGCCTTTTTAGGCCGTCATAATGACGATTTTCAAACCCGGTTTTTTTATAACCTTTTCAACACGCCTTTCTAGGCCGTCATAATGACGATTTTCAAACCCGGTTTTTTATAACCATTTCAACACGCCTGCCTAGGCCGTCATAATGACGATTTTCAAATCCGGTTTTTATAACCATTTCAACACGCCTTTCTAGGCCGTCATAGTGACGATTTTCAAATCTGGTTTTTATAACCATTTCAACACGCCTTTCTAGGTCGTCGTAATGACGATTTTCAAATCCGATTTTTACAACCATTTTAACACACCTTTCTAGGCCGTCGTAATGGCCATTTTAAAACCCGGTTTTTATAACCATTTCAGACACACCTTTTCATGCCGTCGTAATGACGACTTCGAACCTTGGTTTTTACAAACCATTTCAAAATACACTTTTACGTCGTCATAATGACCATTTTAAACCTCAGTCATTCGTCGACCGTTGCATTCTCAAAGCGCCCCTTTACGCCGTCGTAATGACGAATTCTACCCTCGAATTTTCAAAATTCGAAATAAATTTTTAAACAAATACGGTTTTCAAACCGTCGTAATGATGATTTCAACCCGTGCAACTTTCCAAATTTCAAATCTCGTCTTTGAAATCAAATTTGGCTTTTCTAACCCGTCGTAATGACGAATTCAATCCTCACGATTTCCAATTTCAAATCTTGAAAAGGAATTTAACCATTTTCAAATTCCATTCAAAATCAAATCATTTGAAAACGAATTTAGCCGTTTTCAAATTCCAATTCAAAACCAAGTCATTTGAAAGCCAATTTAACCGCTTTCAAATTCCAATCAAAAATCAAATCATTTGAAAACGAATTTAACCGTTTTTAAATTCGATTCAAAATCAAATCATTTGAAAACGAATTTAACCGTTTTCAAATTACAATTCAAATCAAATCATTTGAAGGCCAATTTAACCGCTTTCAAATTCAAATCAAAAATCAAATCATTTGAAAATAAATTTAACCGTTTTCAAATTCCAATTCAAAAATCTAATCATTTGATGGCCAATTTAACTGCTTTCAAATTCCAGATCCAATTTCAAATCATTTGAAAACGAATTTAACCGTTTTCAAATTTCAAATTCAATTTCAAGTCTTTGAAAACAAATTAACCGTTTTCAAATTTCAAATTCAAAATCAAATATTTGAAAACAAATATAACCGTTTTCAAATTCCAAATCCAATTTGACGTCATTTGAAAACAAATTTAACTATTTTCAAGTCCAAATCAAAATTCAAATATTTGAAAACAAATCTAACCGTTTTCAAATTTCAAATTCAAAATCAAATCTTTGAAAACAAATTTAACCGTTTTCAAATTTCAATCCGATTCCAAATTATTTGAAAACAAATCTAACCGTTTTCAAATTTTCAACCCACTTTTAAATCCTTTGAAAACAAACTTAACCGTTTTCATGGCCATTGTGATGGCGATTCAAATTCTTCAGTTCTCGATTTTCGAATCTGTGATTCGGAATTTCAAAAACCGTCTCTGGGAACAGTACATCGTTTTTCGAGCCGACTTAAACTCAAACCGTCTTTTGAAAATAAACTTAAGACAACTCTTCATTTGATCGACTTTCGGAGATCCCTACTCTTCGGAAACCGTCCATAAAACGACAAATGAACCTTTTTGAAAATTTCTATTTTTGAAAATTTTAGTCCACCTTTCCAATTCAGCCTCGAGTCGGTTAGAGTCCAGTCCATTTCAAGTTAAGTCGTCTAGATAACGTCGAATCTCCGCCGAAGTTAGTACCTACCTTTTGGACTAGTTCGTGTCGCCTAATTGTCGAGACATCTCCAATTATGGCGTTAGGAGAGTCAAAACCTCTCGGGTATTAAACCCGTCTTTCCCCTACATTACGGGTCAAAGGTCAAGTTGAGTACATGTCGTGTCCAACGACATCATGCCAGTAACACACATCCAAACTGAGTCAGAAGTCGTCTGTCTAGGCATCACTATGCCAAAGTGGACACTCGAGTCAAGTTCAACGTCTTGCACTCTGAGTTCATAAACAAGAGGTCATTCACGATCTTTAACGAACTCATAACCTTGTCACACTGTCGTGTCTTCATGACAAAACTGCCTTTTGTACATATGTGTCGCGCTTGCCTTTGTTTGTGCAATACTTTTCTAAGACAAGTTATAACGCCTATCGTTATGTCAATAGGAATCCCTTGGGTGCCATCGATTGCCACCCAGGAACTCAAGAAGATGATCAATCTGCATCCGCCATGACTTCTGCTGAAACCAACTGTAATACCCAGGATATTTAAGAACGCTGTTGACCGATCTTGTTGACCAAACAGACCTTAGGGATGAATGGGTGAGGGATCAGGCTTGTAACATGAGTTTTATAGGATTATTTACTCGACCTAGTTGAGGCTACTTGGCCGAGTATCACCTATACTCGATCGAGTAGAGCCTACTCGGCCGAGTACTCCCGTACTCGACCGAGTATGGCTGCTGTCGACACGTTAATATAAACGCAAGTTCGCGCGATTCATTTCATTTCTCATTTCCTCGACAGTTTCTCTTTCTCTAACCCTAGCCTACCTCCCTCCCCTATCACCCCATAGCTTTACACTCTAATGTATTTAGCCTAAACCTCCACCATGGGCATGACGGGATTCGCTGAGGAAGGATGACGTGGATGGTGGTCGTCTATGTCACCGTCGATGCGTAATGCTAGGTAAGTTTCTGCCTTGTGTTCATTTGAGTGATTCTTTGAGTATGGTTGTGTAATAGGAGATGGTTATCAATATTAGGATGCTTATTGGAGTCGTGCGTGGCTGTGTATGGAGGTCTTACATGCTTAGCGACGAGGTAGGGTTTCCCTACTCAGTTTACTGTAATTGATTTAAGATTGTGATTGTATTGTATTGTAATTGTTGTAATCTGCTGATCATCGGGGTATGGGTGCTGTGGTGACGGTAGTGATGTGGTTGTGTTGTGACGGTTGTGGTGTGGTGATGATTGTGTTGATTGTGGTGGAGTCACTTGCGGGAGTGGCTTCACACCCTAGTTCGCCCTCCGTGGAACCCATCACGGGAGGGGATGTGCACCTTAAGGGATAGGGATTGTTAGTCGCTCGTTGATGAGCTGGACTAGGTGGGATGGGCTGCGGTCACCCCCTGGCGGCGAGGATTACCTGTTGCGGTGGGTAATCTAGCAGGGCTACACTCTTCGGGGTGTAGTCGGTTACTGTGCGAGGTCGTGAGACTGGGATAGAGTATGATCAGCTGGTTACATTGTTATTCTATCTTACATTTGATTAGTCAGTACTGACCCCGCTGTTGTTGTTTTGTAAAACCTGCGGTGATCCATTCGGGGATGGTGAGCAGTTGGCTTAGCAGGTATTGTTGATTGTGGCTGCTAGGATTGGAGGGATCGAGTCATCACGCTACCGGTTTAGAGAGGCAGTGTCATGAGTGTTATGGTTATACCTTTATTATAAAGACGTTGTATTGAGTTATATTGTATAAGATATATTATTATTTTCAATTGTTCTTTTATTGTCTAATTTGATCTACCTCCTCGGGAAACCGAGATGGTGACACCGTCATGCACTAGGATGGTCCTTGGTAAGGCATTCTGGTATACGAGGGGTGTGGTGATGATTGTGTTGATTGTGGTGGAGTCACTTGCGGGAGTGGCTTCACACCCTAGTTCGCCCTCCGTGAAACCCGTCACGGGAGGGGATGTGCACATTAAGGGACATGGATTGTTAGTCGCTCGTTGATGAGCTGGACTAGGTGGGATGGGCTGCGGTCACCCTTTGGCGGCGAGGATTACCTGTTGCGGTGGGTAATCTAGCAGGGCTACACTCTTCGGGGCGTAGTCGGTTACTGTGCGAGGTCGTGAGACTGGGATACAGGATGATCAGCTGGTTACATTATTATTCTGTCTTACATTTGATTAGTCAGTACTGACCCCGTTGTTGTTGTTTTGTAAAACCTGCGGTGATCCATTCGGGGATGATGAGCAGTTGGTTTAGCAGGTATTGTTGATTGTGGCTGCTAGGATAGGAGGGATCGAGTCATCACGCTACCGGTTTAGAGAGGCAGTGTCATGAGTGTTATGGTTGTACCATTATTATAAAGACGTTGTATTGAGTGATATTGTATAAGATATATTATTATTTACAATTGTTCTTTTATTGTCTAATTTGATCTACCTCCTCGGGAAACCAAGATGGTGACACCGTCATACACTGGGATGGTCCTTGGTAAGGCATTCTGGCGTACGGTGGGTGTAGTGATGATTGTGTTGATTGTGGTGGAGTCACTTACGGGAGTGGCTTCACACCCTAGTTCGCCCTCCGTGGAACCTGTCACGGGAGGGGATGTGCACATTAAGGGACAGGGATTGTTAGTCGCTCGTTGATGAGCTGGACTAGGTGGGATGGGCTGCGGTCACCCACTAGTGGCGAGGATTACCTGTTGCGGTGGGTAATCTGGCAGGGCTACACTCTTCGGGGTGTAGTCGGTTACTGTGCGAGGTCGTGAGACTGGGATAGAGGATGATCAGCTGGTTACATTGTTATTCTGTCTTACATTTGATTAGTCAAGATCTTGACCCGTTGTTGTTGTTTTGTAAAACCTGCGGTGATCCATTCGGGGATGGTGAGCAGTTGGCTTAGCAGGTATTGTTGATTGTGGCTGCTAGGATTGTAGGGATCGAGTCATCACGCTACCGGTCTAGAGAGGCAGTGTCATGAGTGTTATGGTTGTACCTTTATTATAAAGACGTTGTATTGAGTTATATTGTATAAGATATATTATTATTTACAATTGTTCTTTTATTGTCTAATTTGATCTAACTCCTCGGGAAACCGAGATGGTGACACCGTCATACACTGGGATGGTCCTTGGTAAGGCATTCTGGCATACGGGGGTGTTACAAAGTGGTATCAGAGCCGACGATTTTGGAACCTGAACCAATGAATCTAATGAATATAGGGTGTCAATTAAAATGAACCTGGTGTATGTACGTTGGGAGCCCCAGCCGATGTTAGATTTTGGGTGAGTAGGCGCCCTCATTTCAAAATCATGGCCCCATCGGACTTAAGCCAGACACGGGAAAAAGGGTAGCTAGTGAGAGTCGTTGACTGCTTAGTGATGATTGTTGTGTGTATCTATTATTAGGGTGATATGTGTTTTGATGTATGTGTGGAAGAGTTGGAGTGAGTGATGGAATTATTGCGATATGCGACCAGTGGTAAGTTAACCAATTTGTTTCACGATGAATGTGTTGTGTGTTGAATTGCTACCTTGCAAATGTGATTAAGGTGTATGGCTGGTGATTAGTAGCATTAGAGATGATGTGACATAAGAGCTAAACCTTACAAGTACCGTAATTAGATTGTTGTAGTATGCTATAAAGGTAGGGGATAATAGTTTCATGGCATAGTGAGGAATGAAGGTAGGAGTGATGATTGTTCTGATGATGGATGTACATATATACGTGTTGTTATGTGTTTATGTGGTAGAAATCAGCTTTAATAGTGACGAGCCGGTTGCACGGAACTCCGAACGATATTATTTAATTTTGCAGGAACAATGAAAACTTATGACTTTCTCTTCACTTTCGGAAAACTCGACCGAGTAGGTGACTGTACTCGACCGAGTAGACCATACTCGGCCGAGTATCAAGCTACACAACTGAGTATTCGTTTTGTGAAAATAAATATCGCTTCTGTTCTTCAATATTCGACCGAGTAAGAAGGGTACTCGACCGAGTAGTCGATACTCGACCGAGTATTCCTAAGCACTCGACCGAGTAGTCGATACTCGACCGAGTATTCCCAATACTCGGCCGAGTATTACTGTAGCAGGACTTATACGGGTTATACAAAAACCCTATTTTCGTTCCTTTCTTTCTTATTTCCGCCTCCCATCTTCACATTCCCTTCTCTCTAAAAACTCCATATCTTTTATTTCTCAAGCTTTTGGGTAAAATATTGGTGTTCCTCTTGCTCTTGCTTGCCCCAAATCAGTTTAAGGTAAGATGTAAACCTAATTTTCTTATCTGTTTTCAAAGTTATGGTATAATTTCATGTTATAATTCGGATTTTCTTTGTAAAATAACTGAAATTTGGTTTTCAAATTTACTGATTCGTGGATTCAATCTTATGTAGACCTTGTGTATACCTTGTTTAAGCGATTTCATGGTTGAAAATTCATTTTCTGAATTCTAGGGTTATAAAAACAAAACTTTCTATGTTGTCGGTTGTTCTTTAATTGAAACAAATTAAAGCTTATAACCATATGAGTTGTATAGTAATTGGTGATTTGCCGATAATTCGTCTTGAAAAGATCGCTCCCAAAATCGATACACAATTGAAAAACAGCCCATCTTTTGCGCTAAGAAATTTTCTGTCAATTTCTTGTTAAAGATTGTTCTCTTGCAGTATGGTGAAAACCAGAGGCTTACCCAACAAAATAACTCGTGCTAATGTCCAGCTTGAGACTGGTCAGTCAAGCAGTGAACCCGTAGTTCCGCCGGTGGAGGCACATCCATCGGTAATATTCTCTGATTTTAATCATCGTAAAGCTTTTGTGACTCTTATGCGTCGTCCTTTTCGCCCCACCCGCTGTGTTAACCCTGGTATCCTTGAGACTTTAGGGATCAAAGAGGACATATTTCATATCTTTCAGATTTTGGGTATGGAGGGGTTGTATCATCTGAGAAATAAATCCTACCCCCACTTGACCTTAGAGTTTTTGAGCTCTTTTGTTTATGATAAGAAGGGAAAGACTGTTTCTTTTCGTCTCATGAATGAAGATCATGAGCTTACCCTAGACGAGTTGGCTGAACATTTGGGTTTAGAGGCCGAGGGGGATGATTACCTTAGTGATGTGGCCAAGAACAGTGGTGTACCTCTTTACCTTCCATATTTGACTGGCAGACCTGCCCCTAGTGCCAGTGCCATGCATATTAATGATGTTCAACACATTTCCCTTCGTATGTTTCTGAGGATGATGACCTGTTTGTTGTACTTGAGAGATGATGTGAGCAAGCTTAATTCTCACGAGGTCATGTTACTTATGTCTTACCTCAACCTACACTGTCAGAAACCATTCTACTACAGTGCCCCTGGTGTAGTGTGCTCTAGTCTTAAGCGCATGGCCCAGTCAGATACCCGACACATTGCTTGCGGGGCCATAGTGACCCGCCTAGCTCAGCGCCTGACAGATTTTGAGGCCCCACCTCCTGAGGGGAATGAGTATGTAGAGATTGTGCCTACCATGGATGCTCAGTACTGGCGTCAGAACAGATGGTTGAGGAAGATGGATGACGGGTCTTATGCCTGGAGAGTGAGAGGAACTATGTGGATGGTGCTTCCGGACCCAGCTCATCTCCCTTTTGTTGATCAGTTGGCTGAGTGGGAGACTTGTGCCATTCCTAGACCTGAGCCCCAGTCCTACCTGATTGACCCGCGGATTCTCTTGGACCTACCTCAGCCTGTCACCGTGCCTGAGGGACAGCAGCAGGCACCTCCTCCACCTCGGGAGCGTCGCGGAGTGAGGCAGTCTAGGGCAGACCCGATTGTGCCTGAGCCCTCTTACTCTGCCCCTGACTCCTACCCTTACGACACTTATCAGTACTCGCCCTACCCCACAGTGCATGACCCCAGGATGCAGCCGCATGACCTGGCTGAGTGGATCTCCTTCCTTTGGTGCTCCGCAACCTACATGAGATGACCCTTAACCAGAGCATAGGGACACAGCTTGCACAACCTGTCTGGTGGAGGGGACCGGGAGTGGATACGGGAGTATTCCACAGCTATGGTGTCGACACGAGCTCCTGGAGACCTCCGGAGGAGACTGAGTTTGGCTACCTTGCGGGACCATGGGGAGCCAACTGCGCGATCGGCTAGGAGGGGACTACTCGGCGGCAGCGGAGCTTTCCGGGAGCGGGAGTTCATGTGCGGTACTTAAGCGCGGTGGTGATGATGACATGGAGGAGGGTCCCCGTTATTGATCTTGTGTTATTAGACTGTTTGGTTTGATTTTTTTTGATGTTGGATTTATTTGGTTGTGATGGATTTGTTTTGTTGTGTTGGATTTATTACTTATACTTTGGAGGTTGTTTTTGGAATTTGGTATCTTCAGTTGGATGACTGTACTTGGCCATAAGGCCGTTATTTACTTTATTTAACATGAGGAGACGAATGTATTTGGTTATGTTAGGCATTCGCTGTGGTTGATGTGGTGGTGAAAAGTTGAGTACAGGTTATTTAGTGAATGCTTTACGTGTGTCATCAAAAAGCCCTATGACTGTCTTAACTCGACCGAGTATAGCCACTACTCGACCGAGTAGAGCTTACTCGGCCGAATGCAGCTGAAACAGAGACCCTGATGTATAATAACGATGTGAATTGCACGAGTTATGTGAATAATTGTATGAGGAGTTGGTTAGTCCTTATTTCGCCAGTTTATACAATAAGATTGATTATGATTATGTCACAGGTACATGATTGTTGAGATAACCTATTAATTTAGGAATGTTTCGTTATATAACATTGGTCGGTAGACAGAAATTTAATTGTCAAGGGGAGGAATACCTGAGTCTTTAAATGATGTAGAAAGATAATACAATACCATACAGTGCTGTAACTGTTACCAGACTTATGCGTGGATGTGTTTGGTGACGGTTATAATCGCCCTGGCTGTTCACGAATTTAGTTGCTATCTTGTGTTAACCCCATAATTCTTTTTATATGCTATTTAGTTGCGGAAATATTCGGTTTGTACAAGTTGCAAGCGTAAAATGTCATAAAGTAAGTTGTGCTACGAGAGTTTATGAGTAATGTCATGTGTGTAGTAGCTTTGGGCACGGGAAGTGGCTAGTGGTGAACTTCGGGGACGAAGTTCCTTTAAGAGGGGAAGAGTAATGTCGCGGAAATAAGTATTTATTTATGCATTTATGCCTGAAATACGTATTTAATTATACATATAATATTTGGAATCACATGTATGTTATGCATGTTAGTATTGGAATTTCATTCATGTTTCCTTGAAGTTGTATCCATGTTGTACTCAAGTAGTATGAAGATTATACTTTGCACGGGTGTCTTAATTCAATTTATGTGATACTTTGTATAGGTGTACGGAATGTGGTGGTTGAGTACTGTCTTTGAGTATTGTTTTGCAATGGTGTATGGTTGCTAGTCGTTGTATCGCTTTTCACAAGAGAGTGCATATGAATTCATTAATTTCTGTAAGTATATGTGAAAATTGGTGATTAGTATTGTTTGGAAGAGTAGCCATGATGGGTGTTTGTTGTTTGAGTAATGTGGTGTGACGGTAATGTCAGGATGGTTTGAGTTTGTGCGGAACGCCTTCGTGTAGGTGGTTAGTTTCACAGTGTGTAACCCTGAGGGGAGTGCGGGCTGAACTTCGGGGACGAAGTTCTTTTGAAGGGGGGAAGACTGTAATACCCAGGATATTTAAGAACGATGTTGACCGTTCTTGTTGACCAAACAGACCTTAGGGATGAATGGGTGAGGGATCAGGCTTGTAACATGAGTTTTATAGGATTATTTACTCGACCTAGCTGAGGCTACTCGGCCGAGTATCACCTATACTCGACCGAGTAGAGCTCACTCGACCGAGTAAGCACTCCTACTCGGCCGAATGCAGCTGAAACAGAGACCCTGATGTATAATAACGATGTGAATTGCACGAGTTATGTGAATAATTGTATGAGGAGTTGGTTAGTCCTTATTTTGCCAGTTTATACAATAAGATTAATTATGATTATGTCACAGGTACATGATTGTTGAGATAACCTATTAATTTAGGAATGTTTCGTTATATAACATTGGTCGGTAAACAGAAATTTAATTGTCAAGGGGAGGAATACCTGAGTCTTTAAATGATGTAGAAAGATAATACAATAACATACAGTGCTGTAACTGTTACCAGACTTATGCGTGGATGTGTTTGGTGACGGTTATAATCGCCCTGGCTGTTCACGAATTTAGTTGCTATCTTGTGTTAACCCCATAATTCTTTTTATATGCTATTTAGTTGCGGAAATATTCGGTTTGTACAAGTTGCAAGCGTAAAATGTCATAAAGTAAGTTGTGCTACGAGAGTTTATGAGTAATGTCATGTGTGTAGTAGCTTTGGGCACGGGAAGTGGCTAGTGGTGAACTTCGGGGACGAAGTTCCTTTAAGAGGGGAAGAGTAATGTCGCGGAAATAAGTATTTATTTATGCATTTATGCCTGAAATACGTATTTAATTATACATATAATATTTGGAATCACATGTATGTTATGCATGTTAGTATTGGAATTTCATTCATGTTTCCTTGAAGTTGTATCCATGTTGTACTCAAGTAGTATGAAGATTATACTTTGCACGGGTGTCTTAATTCAATTTATGTGATACTTTGTATAGGTGTACGGAATGTGGTGGTTGAGTACTATCTTTGAGTATTGTTTTGCAATGGTGTATGGTTGCTAGTCGTTGTATCGCTTTTCACAAGAGAGTGCATATGAATTCATTAATTTCTGTAAGTATATGTGAAAATTGGTGATTAGTATTGTTTGGAAGAGTAGCCATGATGGGTGTTTGTTGTTTGAGTAATGTGGTGTGACGGTAATGTCAGGATGGTTTAAGTTTGTGCGGAACGCCTTCGTGTAGGTGGTTAGTGTCATAGTGTGTAACCCTGAGGGGAGTGCGGGCTGAACTTCGGGGACGAAGTTCTTTTGAAGGGGGGAAGACTGTAATACCCAGGATATTTAAGAACGATGTTGACCGTTCTTGTTGACCAAATAGACCTTAGGGATGAATGGGTGAGGGATCAGGCTTGTAACATGAGTTTTATAGGATTATTTACTCGACCTAGCTGAGGCTACTCGACCGAGTAGAGCCTACTCGGCCGAGTACTCCCGTACTCGACCGAGTATGGCTGCTATCGACACGTTAATATAAACGCAAGTTCGTGAGATTCATTTCATTTCTCATTTCCTCGACAGTTTCTCTTTCTCTAACCCTAGCCTACCTCCCTCCCCTATCACCCCATAGCTTCACACTCTAATGTATTTAGCCTAAACCTCCACCATGGGCATGACGGGATTCGCTGAGGAAGGATGACGTGGATGGTGGTCGTCTATGTCACCGTCGATGCGTAATGCTAGGTAAGTTTCTGCCTTGTGTTCATTTGAGTGATTCTTTGAGTATGGTTGTGTAATAGGAGATGGTTATCATGATTAGGATGCTTATTGGAGTCGTGCGTGGCTGTGTATGGAGGTCTTACATGCTTAGCGACGAGGTAGGGTTTCCCTACTCAGTTTACTGTAATTGATTTAAGATTGTGATTGTATTGTATTGTAATTGTTGTTATCTGCTGATCATCGAGGTATGGGGGCTGTGTTGACGGTAGTGATGTGGTTATGTTGTGACGATTGTGGTGTTGTGTGCCAAATGAAGGGTACTTGTACTTATTTTTTCAGTCATTTGAGATTCGGATGGTTTATTATGGTCCTGTTAGGAACTAGCTTGACGCTTTTACCTCCACATTTCCATAACATGTTTTGCCTCTTCTCACCTGAACCTCACTATTCCCATATTATTTGTAAGCCCTCGGCTGTGACGGACATTATTGGTTGGAGTGTGTGCATTAGTACTTGAATTGTCTTTCATTTTTGTTGCATGCATGTTCTGTTGGTCGCAGGTAGGTGAGTGACTGTCGTTTCTTCTCTCTTTTACATATAGCATTCACCCTTTGCTTCATGAGAGAAGAGTGACCACGAGAGAGTCCGATTTTGTTGGTCTTGCAAGGTCGATAGGTTGGCTATATTTCTAAATAGCTTATAACTCGTTTGCGTATTGACTGCTTAGCTTTAACTGTTAGTTTTTGTTGCATTAAATTGGTTCAAGTAGACAAGTTAAGCTAGCTCTTAGTTATCATTCCCATTCCATTAGTTGCATTTTAGTTTACTCGAGGACGAGTAAAGGTTCGGTTTGGTGAGATTTGATACGTGCATAATATATAGTCTTTTTAGCCTATTTCAGCACGTATTTCTATTCATTTTTATACTGTTTTTATAGTATTTTGTCCCGAATTGGCTACTTTGGTTCGTTTTGTCCATTTTGTAGAAATGAACACGAAAGTAGTGGAATCGTACCCTTTTTCGTCCTTTTTGCATGCATTTAGAGGAGACGGGATTTTCCAGAGTGAGATACTGCATTGGGAAGCGTCAAGGCACGGATTACGAGGCAGTCGGGCATGGACTTGAGCTAATTTGGAGACAAAGGACTCGATCGAGCAGTTTTACCACTCGATCGAGTGGTTTTTACGTCTCCTATTGGTCGATCGAGTAGTTTTCTACTCGAACCAAAGTTGCTGAAAGTTGAGTTACTCGATCGAGTAACTATCTTCTCGATCGAGTAGATTGCGCTGGGGTTTGCTCGATCGAGTGGTTTTATTCCACTCGATCGAGTGGTTATTGCTGTTATGGGCTTTAAATTAGCCCGTGAGTGTTTTATTTCATAAAAACTTATTTACTTTTCTATTTAAGCACGCTTTACTAGGTCATTAGGACCATCTAGCTTTTATCTTAATCAGTTTTACAGAGAACTTTACTACATTGCTTTTTCCCTTTCACTGTAACCTTGTTCTTGGATTTACTTTGCTCGGATTTTGTGTTCTTTACGCCGGATTCGCACGATTGTAATTCCTTTCTCTTCTCTTAATAATATTAATCGTTTGGTTACTTTAATTTCTCGTTTACTTCATTTATTTCCTTTGCCCTAATTTACTCTTTATGCGATTTAATTATAGTTTTAATAAGTTGAATGCTGGAAATTTATCTGCTGTTAGTTTTGATAGTTTAATTAGCAATATGAGTAGCTAAACCCTTTTCATGTTGGGATTAGGGGATCTGCGGTAAGAATGTGACAATGTAGTAAATGAATTAGATGAATTAATTGTGAGATCCTGTCACCATAGCAATTTAATTGTATTTATCGACTTAGTTGAGTGCACGCTTCTGAGTCATCTCTTTAATCTGGCTAAAATTAATCCTAGATCGAAAGATTGGACTAAATAGGCCTGCTATGAACAGTAGACTACCCTGACGAGAATGAAAGTTAAGTTAGTGGTATTTTAGGATAGAAAGTGGACCGAAAGGACCTTTCCACATCCGTCTTACGTTAATTCGTATGAGTCATTACAGCTGAGTCACTGGACTACCGTAGTGAACCGAATTCCCGATATGTCCCTCTCTATCTGATAGTTTAAACTTATTTCTTGCCTTTACTGCTCTTGCCTTTATTTCTCTTTCTTTAAACTTGCCTTTATTTCTCTTTCTTTAAATTTCGTACTTTTACAGATATCTTGCCTCCCTGAGGAGATCGACCTGACTTCCCTAGCTATATAGTTAGTTTAGTTAATTTATTTTTGACAGGTACACGACAGACGTGTCACTTGTCAAACATTTTAAAACACGATTTCCAAAACATACAATTTTGAATTTAAAAAAAAACCGTCTTTGGAAATAGTACATTGTTTTCAAAGCCGTCTTAACTCAAACTCGAACCGTCTTTCGAAATAAAACTTAAGATAACCTTTTCAACTAACTGACTTCTAAAGATCCCTATCCTTCGGGAGCCGTCCATAAAGCGACAAACGAATCTTTTGAAAATCACTATTTTTGAAAGCTTCAGTCCACCATTCCAATTCCGCCTCGTGTCTATCGAGTCGAAGCAAGCGTAATTATTGGTCTTTAATTATGAGTCGTCTCAGCTCGGGACTCATTCAATGGCGTCACGCCATTACGTTGGACGCGAGTCAAAGTCCAGTCAACACCGTCACATTATAAATCGAGTCAGCACCGAGGCACCACACACGGTCGCCCTCGTCTTGTTGAGTCTGATCTATTTTTCCGTCCTTTGTGTTGTCTGTGTTTAGTTGTTAAACCGTGTCAGATTGAGATGTAATGTGAGTCGTTTTTCTGCCTCTTAGTCATGTCCACGTCTTCAGCTTCATCCAAAAACAACGATGACAACAGAGATCTTACAACTGCTCAACTAGCCAGCCTGCTCACCGCTCTTAAGGTCACCCTGGACAGTGTCGAGACCCGTATCGACACCCCGGAAAACAAGGAAACCGGAGAACACAACACTCCGTCTTTGAGTGAAACTGAGATAAGGCTCAAGCTTTTGGAGGAACAACTCCTAGCCCGTGGTAACAACATCCACCTTGATAACAATCGAAGATTCGAACCCGTTGGGGATCGACTACCCGACAACTTTACCTTGACTGATGTACCCAAGTTCAAGGGAGTGGAGGACCCACTCAATCACATTTGGGCCTTCATGGATTACATGGCCATCAAGGGGGTCAAACAGGAACTCTTCACCCAGATCTTCCCATCATCCCTGGAACCGATTCCCCGCCAGTGGTTCCCTTGACCTCAAGAACCTTACTACTTGGGATGAATTCACCATTAAATTTGCTAAAAAATACGCCGACAATGTCGAATTCCAAGCCAATACCCGCACTCTTGAGGTCCTGACTCAGAACGATAAGGAAGGGTTCATGGAATTCCTAACCCGTTGGAGGAGGGTAAGCACTCAATTGGTCAGTAAGCCGAGTGCATCAACTTTGGTGGAGAAATTTGTCAACAACTTCCGCCCGGTTTATGCCAACCTGCTAAGATATCAAAACATCAAAACAATCTAGAACCTACAGATCCTCGGGACCTGCATTGAAGACGACCACCGCAAGGGTGTCCTAGCCAAAACCACTGGTCGAGTCTATCAAGGATCTACATTAATCGGATCTCGCCCCTATGGTTAAACGAACAAAATTGATGAGGTCAATCTCCTCGAACCAACCACAAAGAAAACTAAGCGTCCTCCAAGGGTATTCACAAACTCGGAGTCAACCTATGCTAGTGCCTTAAAAAGACTCATGGACCAAGGGAAATTACAACCAATTCGGCCCGCTCTGGACCCATCCGAGGCTAAGAAAACCAGTTTCTGGAATCCCGATGCCTATTGCCAGTATCACCAGGGAAAGGGTCATGACACAGAAGCCTGCTTTAAACTAAAGCACATCATCCAAGATATGATCTAGAAATGAGAGCTACCTTTACCTCCGCCCACGAAGCCAAACAAAAAAACAAACCCCTTGGGAATCCATGCCATCTCTGATGACGAACCGACCTTGGATTGCTCACACCTCATCTTACCAATTCATGATGAGGTGAATCCCTTGGAGAAGGATACCCCGGACGGTATATTCATATTCAATGCCGCGACCATGCTCACCATGTTCCAATAAGTTGAGGATTATCCGACTTGAGGGAGGGTCCTCCAAACGCCCAAAACTACCTGACTTGAGGACGCCTACCACAGGTTGATTTTCAACCCACCAACACCAACACCGCATCCGAGGGAGGGTCCTCCAAACGCCCAAAACTACCCTCAAAAGAAATGATTGTTCCCACAACCATTCTGGCATGCACCCCACAATTATCAACCCCACAAAAATTACCCTCCCAAAAACTTCCCCTACAAAAACTATCCACCAAGGAATACCCCTCCAAGGTACCCCTGAGATCCCGAAATCAACGGTATCTGGAGAGACGACGCAAAGGATGTCTATATGGTTCCAGAAAAGGGCAAACAAACAAAAGAGATCGGTCATCTTACCCGGTCCGGACGCCCCTACTAAAACTCGAACAACGCAACGGTCATTCTAACAACGAATGACCAGGGTGTCCCGGACACGGACACCCAACCCAAGGCTCCCGAAAACTCAATCCTTAAACAATTGTAAAAAGCAAAGGCCGAGATTTCAATTTGGCAATTGATCGCTACATCCTTCGAACATCGGCAAGCTTTGCTACAAGCCTTGAGAAAGTTGACAGTTCCCCCTACCTCCTCTCCAGAAGAAGTGGTAGCACACAGGACAAGGGATGTTCCCGACCTGAGCAACCCGGTCATCTTCTCGGACGAAGATATCCCTCTATTCGGAGCCAACCATAACTTGGCCCTATATATCACCGTACAATGCCTCAAAAAGAATGTGCCTATGGTTCTAGTAGATGACGGATCTGCGGTTAATGTCACTCCCCTCAAGACGGCTCACAAACTGGGTATCAAAGAAGCTGATTTGGTCCCAACTAACCAAGGGGTACGCGCCTATGACGACACTCGTCACAAGGTTGCGGGGCTTATCACCTTGACCATTGCAACTGGACCCTTCAAGACAAGCCAGTTTTCAGGTGGTCGACATCGACGCCTCTTTCAACATGCTTCTGGGACGCCTCTGGATTCACGCCATCAAGGCCGTCACCTCAACCCTTCATCAGAAAATCAGGGTCCCTTTCGACGGGAAAACAATCATGATTCCCGCCTCCCCGATCAAGGCTACCATGAAGAAGGGAATAGCCTCTCGGGTCATTGAAGAAGATAACAACGAGATGTAGGGATTCTAAGTTGTGAATGTAGGGTAATATCCGTATAAAACCCTTAAAATATAGGACTATAACACAAATTTTACATGTGATAAAATGTCATAAACGAAAAACAATAGAGAAAATGATAAGGCACAAGAATTAACCTCGGGTCCTTGAGAATTCGGCCTAAGATAGAAATCAACGTAGATTTCCTCCTAATCGTTGCACCCAAGACCGTCTGAGACTATGCCCTTGTGCTAGAATGTACTCTCTAATTGCCTTGCAATATTGAGAGAGTTTTGTGTGAGTTTTGCTAGATGTGAGATCTAGGTTATTAAGAGAAAAATGTTCTCAAAAACCCTAATTTTTCTTTCAAAATGAATTAGGTTACAAAAGGAGAGAAAGCTCTCCTTTTGTTCTCTTAATTTCCCAAACCGAGTGCACCATGGGGAAGTGGGCTTTCACTTCCTCTTTATTTTAACTCGTGGTCCGACTCGAAAATGCTAAATGTATATGACGCGATTTATTATAAATCGTCATCGGTTATCGGTTATTAAAATATCGTCTAGTAACATGAATTAGTCGATATAATAATACATGTCCGATAATGACAATATTTATAATTAATTTATTCAATATACATTAATCAAATATAATCGTTTATATTTAATTTACGAATTAACTGCTTAATTCGCCTTAGCCATTATTATTCAATCCGTATTAAATAAAATATCTCAACATCGCGTTTGACTAATTATTAGTCAATAACTCCGACTAACTGCTTAGTCATATTAGGCATCAACATGACTGTATTTTCATACCGTCACATCTCTCAAACGTATCCTATAGGTGTGACTTTTAGGGACCAGTTGATCACCGCCATCTGTATGACAATAACGTCAAACTTATCTAGCAAGCCAACCGTTATTGATAAACGTGGACCAACTGATAATAATACAAAAGTATACCCTTTGATCCTTTTAGAGATTTAAATGTTATTGCACTAACTGTAGAGGACACCAGCCCCAACAAGTTCCCACTTGTCCGCACAAGTGTATGTGTAATAACGTTATCCGCACTAACTGGAGGACACAGCTCCAACAAACTCCCACTTGTCCGTACAAGTGTATGTGCGATAACCGATTCTCATATTTATTTAAAATTTCTCCCACTCAATGTAAAACAATTTGCAGATCCGGATCCGCAAAGGTCGTATTTTACAATCGATCTGTATCAAGAGTGGTTTCCACGACTAGAGAGTAACTTAACTGATAAAACGAATTCGTATTCGAGCATAGCCATGCATTTCAGTTACAGCTCCTCGAGTGGCCCTGAGAAATATCGAGTACCTGATAAAGGCTGAATATTTCCTTCAACTCGACTCCTTCCGACCTAAGCACAGCATGAAATGACCCAGAAAAAATCTACTTGGGCCCCTGTTATGGATGACCGTGAGAAAGAAACCAAAGTCACCCAAAATCTGCCTTAGTTTCAAGAGACAGACGATAGTCAAAAGAATCGACTCTTAGGATCACCATGGAGGTCCTATCCACGACCTGGCACCGAATGTTATAAAACATTCAGGACTCCACGTCGATGTCACAATTGTGTCCTACGAGATATCCGTATAAATCGCCTCTGTGATTGGTCAGTCAACCTTTTGACTTATGGCTCGTTGAACCCACCATCAACCAACGTCACAAAATAATTGCCAGCGTTATCAGCTCACGTGGGCAATTAAGGACCAAAAATATAATGTTTGTTTAGTTCACTTTGTGGTGTTCAAAATTGCCGTACAAATCCACATGAAAAACAGAATATATAAATATCAACACGATGATGTCGTATAGAGTACAAAATAGAATGAATCTAATCCATAAAAGAGTACTACAACTCAGGAACACGTTTAATTCCCATGGAATTAACATGCCCTTCATGCTTATCTTGTCGTAATGGTTTAGTGAGAGGATCTGCTATGTTATTTTCTGTAGCAATCTTTTCTATCACTACCTCCTTTTGCTCCACGTAATCTCGGATTAGATGAGCTTTCCGTTGTACATGTCTAGACTTGTTGCTAGACTTAGGCTCCTTAGCTTGGAAGATGGCACCTCTATTGTCGCAATAGATGGTGATCGGGTCATTCGAACTAGGCACTACAGATAGTCCTTGTAAGAATTGACGCATCCATATCGCTTCCTTTGCGCCTTCGGACGCGGCATAGTACTCGGACTCGGTCGTAGAATCTGTTTGTAACACTTTGTTTGGAACTCTTCCAGCTGACTGCAGCGCCATTAAGAGTAAAAACGAATCCAGACTGATATTTTGAGTCATCTCGATCCGTTTGGAAGCTAGCATCTGCGTAACCGGTTGCGCATAGCTTTTTTTCGCCTCCATAAGTCAATGCCCAAGCTTTAGTCCTCCGTAGGTACTTAAGAATGTTCTTGACAGCCATCCAATGTGATTCACCTGGATGCTATTGGAATTGACTTATCATACTCAATGCATATGCCACGTCCGGACGTGTGCATATCATGGCATACATGATTGATCCTATAGCCGAGGCATAAGGAATCCGTGTCATGCGCTCTTTCTCTTCCGGTGTCTCTGGTGCCTGAGACATGCTCAAATGCACCCCTGGAGCCATAGGAAGAAACCCCTTTTTGGAGTTAGTCATGCTGAATCTCTCTAGTATCTTGTGTATGTAAGACTCCTGACTGAGAGATAACATCCGACGTGATCTATCTCGATAGATACGGATGCCCAAAATTCTTTGTGCCTCACCCAGATCTTTCATCTGGAAATGGTTCTTCAACCATACTTTTACCGAAGTTAAGAGAGGTATGTCATTCCCAATCAGGAGTATGTCATCAACATACAATATTAGGAAGACAATCTTGCTCCCACTCGACTTGATATAGAGACATGGTTCCTCGACGGATCGAGTAAATCCATTTTATTTTATCACTTGGTCGAAACGATGATTCCAACTCCTAGAAGCTTGCTTAAGTCCATAGATGGAACGCTTAAGCTTGCATACTTTCTTAGGATGTTCAGGATCGATGAAACCTTCGGGTTGTACCATGTACAACTCTTCCTCCAAAAAACCGTTTAAGAAGGCGGTTTTCACATCCATCTGCCAAATTTCATAGTCATGAAAAGCGGCAATCGCTAAGATAATCCGAATGGAACGCAGCATGACTACGGGTGCAAAAATTTCATCGTAGTGCAGACCTGGCACTTGGGTGAAACCTTTAGCAACTAGTCGTGCTTTATAGATATCTTGTTGACCTTCCACATAATGCTTTATCTTGTAAAGCCATTTGCATTGTAGGGGACGAACCTTAGCAGGTAAGTCAACAAGATCCCATACGTTGTTCTCATACATGGAGTTCATCTCGGATTGCATGGCCTCAAGCCATAGCTTTGAGTCGGAACTAGTCATGGCACCTTTATAGGTTGCGGGTTCACTACTCGTTAAGAGTAGAATGTCATCTATGTCATGTTCCTCGACCATACCAATGTATCTGTCCGTAGGAATAGAGACTCTTCCCGACCTCCTAGGTTCCTCAGGAATGTTAACCGCAGCCGGGATTGAAGGAACTGGTTCCTCCAATGGTTGCTCGGTATTTGGTTCTGGAATCTCCGACAGTTCAAAGGTTCTATCACTCTTTGCATTCTCGAGAAATTCCTTCTCTAATAATGTCGCACTAGCCGCAAAAAATACACGTTGTTCGGTTGGCGAATAAAAGTAATGACCAAGCGTTCCTTTAGGATAACCTATAAAGTATGTCTTGACCGATCGCGGGCCGAGCTTATCCTCGTGTCTCCACTTGACATAAGCCTCGCAGCTCCAAACCCGTATAAAGGACAAGTTAGGGACCGTTCCCTTCCATAGTTCATATGGAGTCTTGTCAACAGCTTTAGACGGACTTCGGTTAAGTATTAGAGCAAATGACAGAAGAGCATAACCCCACAATGAGTCGAAAACACGGCGTGACTCATCATGGATCGAACCATATCAAGTAGTGTTCGATTTCTCCGTTCGACACACCATTCAACCGAGGTGTTCCAGGTGGAGTTAAACTGCAAGGCAATCCCACAGTCCTTAAGGTGTTGATCAAACTCGTGAGAAAGATACTCGCCACCACGGTCGATCGCAGTGTTTTAATCTTTCTACCCAGAGGGTTACACCCGATTCTCGTATTCTTTGAATTTCTCAAAGGATTCACTTTTGTGCTTCATTAAGTAGACATAGCCATACCTACTTAAATCGTCCGTGAAAGTGATGAAATACCTATAGCCTTCTCGTGCGGTGATTGACATAGGTCAACACACATCCGTATGTATGAGTCCTAATAGGTCAGCAGTGCGCATTCCAACACCTTTGAAGGAAATCCGAGTCATCTTGCCAATGAGACATGATTCACACGTGCCAAATGATTGAAAATCAAAGGCCGAGATAGCTCCATTCTTTATGAGCTGTTTTACGCGTTTCTCATTAATGTGTCCCATACGGCAGTGCCATAGATACGTTTGATCTTTGTCACCAACCTTTAACTTTTTATTCATTACGTGCAATATTTCGGTGGTCTGATCTAAAACATAAATTCCGTTCATGGAGACTGCCTTGCCATAAATCATATCGTGTAATGAGAAAATACAACTATTATTCTCTATTAAAAATGAAAAACCAAGTTTGTCAAGTGCAGAAACTGAAATAATGTTTTTAGAAAGACTGGGTACATAATAGCAGTTATATAAAAATAACTCAAATCCGCTAGGAAGCTGGATCACGTATGTTCCCCTCGAGACGGCAGCCACTCGTGCTCCATTCCCGACACGCAGGTCCACCTCACCCTTTACGAGGGGTTCGATGTTTCGGAGCCCCTGCACATGATTACACAGATGAGAACCACAACCCGTATCTAGTACCCAAGTTCCGTAACTTGCGTGGTTAATCTCAATCATATGAATAAAAGTAGAAGAGGAAGAAGACATACCAACAGGTTTAACGCCACCTGCTTTTATGTCCTCATGGTAAACAGGACATGTACGCCTCCAATGCCCAGTCTTGTGGCAGTGATGGCATTCCATGTTTTCGGTCTTGCTCTTTGTCGCGCCTGATGAGTTGCTTGCCTCACCAGGCCCACTCTTACCTGATCCCGACTTCTTAAACTTCGGTTTACCTACCGCTAGGTCTGCCTGAGCTTTGCCCTTACCCTTGCCCTTGTTTGACACAACGAGAACATCCTGTTTCAAGCTCCCACTGAACTTCATGTCCTTCTCGGTCTGTACGATAAGGGAGTGTAGTTCATGAGGACTTTTCTTCAAATCATTCATATAGTAATTCGCTCTAAAGAGCGCAAAACCATCGTGGAGTGAATGAAGCATGCGGTCAATCACGATGTTCTCGCTGATTTTACAATCAAGCGCCTCCAG
The DNA here is from genome assembly GCF_048544455.1 of Silene latifolia. Classification (NCBI taxonomy): domain Eukaryota; kingdom Viridiplantae; phylum Streptophyta; class Magnoliopsida; order Caryophyllales; family Caryophyllaceae; genus Silene; species Silene latifolia. Next base: position 29,011,847 of record NC_133538.1, read on the forward strand.
TCTCTCGACATTCTCAATCATGCTGAGAATGTGTGGGCTAACCGGTTGGCCCTTCTGGAGTCTCGCATCAAAGAAGCGAGTGGTATGCTCATAATTCACGATTCTCGGTGCTTTCGAGAATTACTTGGTGAGCGTGGTGAAAATCTTGTTTGCACCTTGGGCTATGAAGCGTTTCTGCAAATTGGATTCCATTGCAAAAATGAGTACGTTTTTAATCGCACCCGCTTCCATGACGAAATCGTTATACTTAGCGATCTCGTTAGCTCCAGCCGTGGGACCTGGGTTTGACGGGATGGGCTCTGTCGAAAATTTGAGCTTCCCGTCAAGCGGCGGCATTCCGTAATGTCGCCTCCCGGTCCGCGAAGTTTGATCCATCATTCTTCGATCGAGTTGATGATTCATCCGATTCATGAAGATCCGAAGCCGGGGATTCACGGTCCAATGTGGCACTTGGCATTGGGTCGTCGAGACGGCCACCATTTTGTTATTTGCGGTTTAAGTGATCGTGATCTACACCAAAAAGAAAGGAAAAACAAAACGAAATAAGCAACTCATCGAGGTGATTTAAGTCTATTAAAAATTCATTTTAATCGTGTAGACTCATTGCACTTGCATAATTGATCTCCCTCAAGAATAATACAACTGATCCCAAGACTCAATTTCCGTAAATTGATAAGCCAACTGTTTAGCTAGTTCTATCGTTAGAACTCTTGGTCGATAGATTTCCGTAAATCCTATCTATAGTCCACCATAATCACAGGATCGTACGAGTGACCATAGTGTTGAGATAAAATAGGTCAATCAGTTCCAACTTACCCGACGTAGAAGGGGTCATATTATGCCTACCGACGAAGAAGGGATTCATTGGAGTTTGACCTATAAAGACTATTCTCAATTTTTGGTTATACGAGGAAGATCCCATCAACTTAGTTTTAATTCATTTTAAGTGAACAAAAAACTAGCATTACGTGAATGAATTGACTTAGGTGATGGCTTAATTAAAAACATGTGATATCTGTATATCAAAGAAAACTAACGCGTGACCTCTATATGAGTCAGTTTTCATGCAATTATTAGGTGGTTTGATTTTAGGCGGAAAATGATGCAATCTATCGTTACTATAAAATAAATAAAAGAATTCAAAACGTAAATAAAAATTCCTAGTGTGGCCTATCCTAGTAAAAAAAACATGAAACAACTTTGGAATCCACCGTTGGACCCGAGAAGCTTGTCTTGATGTTCCATCTTTGTCCATGCAGCGGGAGTGAGCATCCGATCTCCATCTTTGGTCTTCTCAAAATTACAATTAAAATTTACAAAATATAAACCTATTTACATTCTAAATAAAAAAACTGTAATTACAAGGAAAAAACCAAAACGGAGATTCAAGATCTCAAAATACAACCAAGATCGTGTTCCATCATTAGGGTAACACGTTCTACTAAGGCCACACTAAGTTACAACCGTTTGTAAAATTAAATACGTAATAAAAACATTCATGGCATTAAAAAGTAGCGATAAATAAAAAGAATGCATCAACTAAAACAAAATTTATTCGTGGCATAATTCCGTAATTATGTTAAATTTATCCAAACCACCTTTTAACAATTAAAATTATGCGACAAAACTGCTTCTATCAACTTAATTTTAATTCATGATAATCCGTTACTTTAAATTTCTTTAAAATAACTAAATGGTACGTGAGTGAACCGTTTCACTATCAAGCGAATGCACAAAATCCGTATTGTGCATTTGTTATGGCCGAAAAAAAAAACACGAAATTTTTTTTTTTCTTTCTTTCACGGCCTGACCCTGAACAGTACATAAATTTTTTATTTTTTTTTTTTTTTCAGCTAATTGCCGAGAGCAAGAAAAGGGGGAAAAAAAAATTCCCAAACATCAAAAACCCTCGCAAAATCGATTTGACAAAAATTACCAATTGCAAATTAACCTAATCCGTATAGAATTGAAACTACAATTGATAATACTTCAACATATTTCTATGATTATCGTTTAAAATAACAAATATGCAAAGAACAAATCGAAAACAAAACAAAAGATCGTCACATGGCACGTTTTCCAATGCAAAAAAAAAAAAGCAGTAGTGTTAAAAAAACAAACCAAACTTCCGTGACAAAAAAATGATGCCTCACGTTTTTTTATGCAAAAAAATATCGATTCAATTTCGTTTGATGAAAATCACAAAGAAAAATTTACGTGGCCTCGCTCTGATACCACTTGTAGGGTAATATCCGTATAAAACCCTTAAAATATAGGACTATAACGCAAATTTTACATGTGATAAAATGTCATAAACGAAAAACAATAGAGAAAATGATAAGGCACAAGAATTAACCTCGGGTCCTTGAGAATTCGGCCTAAGATAGAAATCAACGTAGATTTCCTCCTAATCGTTGCACCCAAGACCGTCGGAGACTATGCCCTTGTGCTAGAATGTACTCTCTAATTGCCTTGCAATATTGAGAGAGTTTTGTGTGAGTTTTGCTAGATGTTAGATCTAGGTTATTGAGAGAAAAATGTTCTCAAAAACCCTAATTTTTCTTTCAAAATGAATTAGGTTACAAAAGGAGAGAAAGCTCTCCTTTTGTTCTCTTGGTTCGGCCAAACCGAGTGCACCATGGGGAAGTGGGCTTTCACTTCCTCTTTATTTTAACTCGTGGTCCGACTCGAAAATGCTAAATGTATATGACGCAATTTTATTATAAATCGTCATCGGTTATCGGTTATTAAAATATCGTCTAGTAACATGAATTAGTCGATATAATAATACATGTCCGATAATGACAATATTGTATAATTAATTTATTCAATATACATTAATCAAATATAATCGTTTATATTTAATTTACGAATTAACTGCTTAATTCGCCTTAGCCATTATTATTCAATCCGTATTAAATAAAATATCTCAACATCGCGTTTGACTAATTATTAGTCAATAACTCCGACTAACTGCTTAGTCATATTAGGCATCAACATGACTGTATTTTCATACCGTCACATCTCTCAAACGTATCCTATAGGTGTGACTTTTAGGGACCAGTTGATCACCGCCATCTGTATGACAATAACGTCAAACTTATCTAGCAAGCCAACCGTTATTGATAAACGTGGACCAACTGATAATAATACAAAAGTATACCCTTTGATCCTTTTAGAGATTTAAATTTTATTACACTAACTGTAGAGGACACCAGCCCCAACAAGCTCCCACTTGTCCGTACAAGTGTATGTGTAATAACGTTATCCGCACTAACTGGAGGACACAGCTCCAACAGTGAATGCCTTAACTTATTAATCAGCATTCGTTGATTGTTACCCGTTCTCCAACCTCATGGTCAACCGCATTTTGATGCGCCAGGGTTATTTCCCAGGTCAACCTCTCAATCCGCTGAAAAGCACCTTACCTCCCTTGAAACAGGCTAAGGTCCCTAAAAACCCCTTCGGGCTAGGCTATGAGACTACCGGCGAAGACATCCAGGGGATGAACCTCCTAATACGGAAGCGCAAAAAGCACGGCGTCATCCTCCACCCCTACCATTTGACTCTCAATGGATACTTCGTCTCCGAGGGAGAATCCAAGCTCTATAACGGCTTTCCTGAGCCAATCTACGACTCCCTAGCTATGTTCAAACACCCGGGCGTAGAGGTCTTTCAATACTGCTACTTCATCCCCGACAACGCCAAAGCTGCGTCGACCAAATCTGAGTCGACCCCATGCCTTAATGGACAAGCCGTTAGTCTCCTTTTCAGAGAAGACAACATCAAGCACCTCGACTATAAGGACATCATCAACATTGTGCTAAAGGATAACCAGTTCGACCCCACCGTCTTAATCTCTGATACTGACCTAGAGAAAGCCACACAAGGCTGGAGGAAAACTATCGAGTGGACCGATCGTCAAGGCCGCATTCTCAAGATTACAACTAGAGAAGGCCCTATGTTCAAAGAGGGAGTTGAAGATGAGAAGGAGTCAGATCTGAGTTTGAGTCAGAGTCTATCTTAGCTCCTAGCACTCGTGATGTCCCAGACAAAGTCCCATTTCCACTATTTTATCACAAACTTGTGGCTGCTTCAGAGGCTGAGTCAACTAGGGTCATCCCCACTCCTGGAGAAGGCAGCAACCTGGAGCTTTTTCCAGGGGCCACCTCCTCCATAGTGTCGCCTCTGACTGCCCATGAGATGTCTGTCCTATCCGAGCTTTTCGCTCAAGTCGACTTAATGAACGCTGAGTTTGCTTATAACTCGTCTCATTTTAACTGCAATGCAATTCTAAATGAACATGAGGAATTCGACTTGAGTGACTACCCACCTCACCTAGCCAAAGAACTTGACAAACGAGAATATAAGACCCCCATCATTTAGGAGACCAAATCTTTTAACGTAGGAACCGACAATACAACTCAAGAACTTAGGATAGGGACCACCCTCCACTCCTTGGAAAGACAACAGTTCATCAACCTCCTACACGAATACAAGGACGTATTCGCCTGGTCCTACAAAGACATGCCCGGCATCGATAGAGAGATTGCAGAGCACAGGATACCTATTAAACCCGGATTCATCAAAGTTCATCAACCTCCTACACGAAAATCAAGGAAGAGGTAGACAAGCAGTTCAAAGTCGGATTCATCAAAGTTTTCGAATACTCTGACTCGGTGGCCAACATTGTCCCTGTACCCAAGAAAGATGGGAGAATTCGGGTTTGCGTCGACTTCAGGGATCTAAACAAAGTAAGTCCAAAAGACGACTTCCCTCTGCCACATGTTGACATCTTGGTGGACAACACCGCCGAGCATGCCATGTTATCATTCATGGACGGGTATGCTAGGTACAACCAGATCAAAATGGCCGAGAAAAACATGCACAAGATTGCATTCACTACACAGTGGGGTACATACTGCTACACTGCCATACCCTTTGGTCTAATCAACGTCGGAGAAACTTATCAAAGAACCGCCACCACACTCCTACATGACATGATGCACAAGGAGGTGGAAGTAAATATCGATGGCATGATCATCAAATCAAAAGAGCGGGATGATCACATCAGCGCCCTTCGGAAGTTCATCGCTCACCTCCGGAAATATTACGTGAGACTAAATCCTCAGAAGTGTGCATTCGGAGTCACCTCCGGAAAACTCCTAGGACACGTCGTTAGTAAAAGAGGAATCGAGATTGATCCTACCAAAATCAAGGCTCTTCAACAAATGCCTCGGCCTAAAAACGAGAAGGAGATTCGGGGATTTCTCAGTCAAGTCCAATACATCAGCCGCTTCATAGCCAAACTCACTATGATTTGTGAACCAATCTTCAAGAAGCTTCGCGCCTCCGATCACTCCAATTGGGACGACAACTGTCAAAAGACCTTCGACAGGATAAAGGAAATCCTATCAAAACCTCCTGTCCTCATGCCAGCTCAACAAGGAATTCCCTTATCCATATACCTGACTGTCACCGATGAGGGCAATGCTAGCACAAACAGTCGACGGCAAAGAACGAGCCATTTACTACATCAGCAAAAAGTTCATCGAGTATGAGACAAGGTACACTCAACTGGAAAAGAAATGCCTTGCATTGGTCTGGTCAACAAAGAAGTTGCGATAACACATGCTCAGCTACACGGTTCACATCTATTCCAAGATGAACCCGGTCAAATACATCTTCGAAAAACCCGTACTAAACAGAAGGCTGTCTAGAAGGACACTCATGCTATCTGAATTTGATCTAAAATTCGTACCCCTCAAGGTTATCAAGGGTAGGGTAGTCGCCGATTTCCTAGCAGAAAAACCTGTCAATGAGGATCGAACGACCAACACATGGTCACTTCCTGACGAAGACATCCTTTGTACCGGCTCTGACGCATGGGACCAATACTTCGATGGTGCATCAAAACTAAAAGACTTCGGGGTAGGAATCTTTTTAATATCACCAGAGGGAGAACATGTTCCAATCTCTGTCAAGCTAGACTTCACCGTCACCAACAATGCCGTCGAATACGAAGTATGCCTCATCGACCTACAGGCAGCCATATCACTTGGCATCAAGACACTGAGGGTCCACGGCGATTCCTCACTCATCATCAATCAGGTGTCCGGATCATGGTAAATCTGAAGCGACAGCTTAGCACCCTACCGAGCAAAAATCAATCAGGAGGCCAAATTCTTCGACCAAGTCGACTACTTCCACTTGCCACGAGAGGAATATCAATTTGATGATGCGTGGCAAAACTTGCCGTGCTCATCAACATACTTCACGACATGACATTGATGCCCTTATGTGTTGAAAGAAGGAGCGAGCCAGCTCACATCTACGCCATCAACAACAACGAGGAAAACCATGTCGAACCTTGGTACCAAGCCATCCTCAACTACAAAACCAAAAACGAATTCCCTCCCAACTCTGATACAAGAGGACAAAGAGCCATCCGTTTACTTGCATCACAATTCATGATAAACCAAGAACAACTATACAAAAGAACACCCCAAGGGATCCTCCTCCTTTGCATTAACCACCACAAAGCCAAAAAAGTCATGGGAGAGGTCCACGACGGAGAATGGGACCCTCAGATGAGCGCAATGATGCTGACCCAAAAAATCATGCGGTTAGGCTACTACTGGACTACCATGGAAGCCGATTGCAGGAACTACGTCAAACATTGCCACAATTGCAAATCTTCGCCAACATACAATATATACCACCATCCATTTTATACACCATGACATCACCCTGGTCTTTCTCGACCTGAGGCATCGACATTATCGGGAAAGTCAACCCGATAGGCACCAAAGGACACTGCTTCGTCCTCGTCGCCATCGACTACTTCACCAGATGGGTGGAAGCACATTCCTATGCAGTCTTGACTGCCAAACAAGTGGCCTGAGGGGGCGTAATCGAGCCTAAACTTATCCCAATCGCATGCATTTTTGGAAAGGAAGAATCAGAGCCTGAAATCTGTCACTTAGAGACGCCTGAAGTGGCATTGGAAGGCGTTCAAGAGTTCGTCCATGCTAATATAGCTTGATCGACCAAGTTGGCTGCTGTTACTGGTCGATCGAATGTTTTATGTTGTTGAAGATCCTCGATCGAGTTGTTACTGTACTCGATCGAGATGGGATGTTTTCTGGTTCCTCGATCGACCACATAATGTTATCGATCGAGATGTTTGGTCTGGATTTTCCTCGATCGAGTGGTTATATTCTGCTCGATCGAGTAGGTTCTGTCGTAGGGGGTATTTTATGCAAAGATATTTTATTTCCTATCTTGAGAATAAATAGGATACCGGCAGTAGAACAAAGCACCACTTCTTTTACCTTTAATTTTTGGGATCTGAGAAACTTTTGCTTCCTTTTTCTCTCATTCCTCTTTTACTCTATAGACCTAATTACTCCATTGCTAATCTCTTGTATTCGGTATTTCTACTCCTTATTTCAGTTAATTGTTATTGCCATTTCATTCTTATTTTCATCTTTTCTATTGGTTTCTCTTCCTCTTTTCTTGGTTGGCAATTTATTCATTATGTCTAGCTTTATTGTTATGGTTATTGTTCTTATTCCCTCCACTTTAATAATTATACATAGCTAATCCCTCCATGCTAGGACATAGGGGAGCCATGTTAATTAGGGAATCATGAATAGGTGATTAGGGTTTGGTGTATTTTTAGTCTGTGTTGCTAATCAATGTAATTAACTCTAATTAGCTGCTTGAGTCGATGCATTTAGCTAGTTAATTTTGTTATGCCCTGACCTAGATCGAGAGATTGGAAGGGGTAAGACATGCAATGAATTTTAGGGCATGCTAGTGAGGGTGAAAGCTAAGCTAGTAATGTATTAGAGCGAATAGCGGACCGAGAGGACCTTTTCATTACCCTGCAGACAGAATTTACGGTGACCTGTGACCCTAGATTAGATCCCTAGAAAACTATGGTGAACCGACTGTCCTAGCTATCTCTCTTTATTTGCCATCTTTTCTATATTTTAATCTTTGTCTCTTCTCTATTCTCTTTCCTTAAAACTTGGTAGTTTAGAACTCAAACAATCAGAACCCTAAGAAACGGTTACTTAGACAGACTTAGTTTGGCATATATTTTCCCATCTCCCTGTGGATTCGATACCCGACTGCCTCTACTACATTTTATAGGGACCAGTTGGTTTTAGTTTGATAGGGTTGCGACAGCCGTGTCAAATTTTGGCGCCGTTGCCGGGGAGATGGTGTAATTTTGTTGCTATATTTGAAGTTTGTCTCTCATCTCAAGGAATTTATTCCTTGAGACTGATCTCATATTTTTCTCTAGTGCTTTAACTGTGTTGTAGGAAATCTGTCCTAGAAGAGGACATTATCATACCTGCTGTTCTTTCAACTTTATTGCTAAAATGCTGAACATCGCCAACCACTCAGAACCTACGGTAGATTCTCTACCTAAAGGTTTCCTGCTTCCTAATACAGACACGGGCACCTTTGGAATTCATCTATCCTACATACAATTGGTTGAGAGGAATCTCTTCAACGGGGTAGCCGACGAGGATCGATGTAAGCATATAGAGTGGTTTACGAAGTATTGATCTACTATTCCTTTAGCTGCTGGGGTGACACGGGATAGGGTCAAAGGAGTCCTATTTTCCTTTTTCTTTGACTGATGATGCCAGGGAATGGTTGAGAGACTTGGATAGGGAAGGTGTCGGTGTTACCAACTGGAGTTCCTTAGCCTTAGCTTTCTACAGAAGGTATTTTCCACCACAGTGCACCAACGCGCTGAGAGGCCAAATAACCACTTTTAAACAATTGGCCACTGAAGATTTGAATGAAGCTTGGACTAGGTTCAAGAAGTTTGTTCGCTCCATACCTCATCATGGCTTCCAACGATGGTTCTTATGCACCCAAATTTACAATGTGTTGTATGCTGATCAAAGGCCGTGTTGTATAATACAGCCAAAAGGAGATTTTAGAAAAATGTTGAAGATGACAAGGGATGGCGTCTTATTGAAGAAATGGCCATTCATGTAGCTGAGTATGAGACTCCCAGAGGGGGTAGACGAGTGAATGAAAGAGCTTGTGAATCTCTAGTGGCTGAAGTGGAAAGTCTTAATGCAAGGTTTGATAATTCAGAGATTCTACAAACTTCAGGTGAACATGAGCAAGTCTATGCCATGATTGAACAAGAGGTTATATGTGTTATATGTGGTACCGAAGGACACGATCCTATTACTTGTATGACGGATATAGAACGAGTTCATGCTTACCAACAATATAAGCAAGGAGTTACGTTCTATAAACTTTATGAAAATTTAACCATGATAAGTACCTCTAGTCCTCCTAATCCGATGCCACAACAAGTCGATTCACCTTCTACAAATGTAGAAATTGCGGAGTTAAAATCTTTGGTGCAATCCCTAGCACTTCAACTCGAGAGAAACTCAGACAGAGCTGAAAATTCTATAGAAAAGTTGTAAGATCAAGTTGCGTAACTTACATCTGAGCAAACAAATCAAGTGAATCGCTCACCTCCTTGAGACTTGCTTAATGCAATCAATCTCCAAAGTGGTCTTACTTATGATGGACCAAAAATGCCGGAAAATGCTAATATACTTGTTGATGAAACTCCGGAAACTGTTTTGGAAGAGCACATTGACGACGTCCCTGCTGAACATCGTCCAAATGCTCGATCGAGTGAATATGGTACTCGATTGAGCAGTTTCTCCTCTGAAAGTCCTCGATCGAGTGATGTAAGGTCTCGATCGAGGAGGGCTCAAATCGGAGAAATCGATCGAGAGGTCTGTGCTCCTCGATCGAGTAAATACCCTGAAGAAAGTTCTCGATCGAGTGGAAATTGTACTCGATCGAGTAAAAGTAACCGTTCAGATACTATTTTGAGGTCTAAACACGCTGTTGTGTCGCCTTCCCCTAATGCGGAGATGCCACGTTTAGACAAAGGTAAAGAGAAAGTCGCAGACCCGCTTATTGTTACCAGAATTCCTTATCCGGGACGTCTGAAAGATGCCAAGGTCGAGCGACCAGTACGCTAAATTTGTGGATGTGATCAAGAATCTTCAGGTGACCGTCCCGTTTACTGAACTGATTACCCAGGTACCTTCTTATGCCAAATTTATAAGACATTTTAACGCGTAAGAGAGAGTTGAGTGAGTTTGAGACTGTTGCATTTATGGAAGAGTCTAGTAATTTAATTCTCAATAAAGCTCCACCAAAATGAAAGACCCGGGTTGTTTCTCTATTACCTGTATCATAGGAAATGAAGTGATAGATAAGGTTCTCTATGATTTAGGAGCCAGTGTCAGTGTCATGCCTTACTCTGTCTGCAAGAAGCATAATATGGGTCACCTTAAAATAACTAATATCACCATCCAGATGGCTGATATATCAGTTAGACGACCCCTAGGTATCCTAGAAGACCGCCTGTCAAAGTAGGAAAGTTTTTTATACTAGTAAATTTCATTGTCTTAGACATAGTTGAGGATACCTAGACCCCGATTATATTAAGGAGACCATTCTTAAGTACAGCTGGGGCCATTATTGATGTCCAATAAGGTCGTTTGACTCTTGCAGTGGGGGATGACGCTATCACTTTCAGTTTGCCTGGTACACTAGCTAGACCAATGATAGAGGATACTTGTTATTCAGTTTTGATGTTGTTAGATGAGTGTGCAGATAACCAGAAAAATAATGACGCTGTGTTGGACTTGATTGAAGTTGCAATAGAGGAGCGTGAACTTACCGACGCTGAAGGAGAGAGAGTATAAAACCTGGTAAATACTCTCTGCGCTATGGAGTTAATGGTGCCCGAGCGTAAGCCACTCCCTTCTCACCTCAAATATGCATTCTTAGATTATACAGAGCAATATCCAGTCATTGTTGGTGCTAAATTGGATGATAAACAGCTGACCCCTTTGTTAGTTGTTCTTAAGAAAAACAGGAAAGCGATGGGTTATTCTTTGGATGATATTACGGGCATCAGCCCTGATATATATATGCATAGGATTGAGCTAGAGGAGGATCACAAACCATGCAGACAGGGTCAGCGCAGCTTGAATCAGAAGATGCAGGATGTTGTGATGGCTGAGGTAATGAAGCTACTCGACGCAGGTATTATCTACTCTGTTGGTCATTCTAAATGGGTGAGTCCAGTACAGGTGGTTCCTAAGAAATGAGGAACTATTGTGGTGAAGAATGATCAAAATTAATTGATACCTACTAGAGTAGTAACTGGTTGTCGGATGTGCATAGACCGCAGATAGCTGAATGCCGCCACAAAGAAAGATAATTTTCCCCTTCCTTTCATTGATCAGATGGTAGAAAGGTTAGCCTCTCATAAGTTTTTCTATTATTTAAATGGATATTCAGGGTTCTTTCATATCCCTATTCATCCGGATGATCAGGAAAAGACTACGTTTACTTGCCCTCAAGGTGTTTTCGCTTATCGTAGAATGCCTTTAGGTTTATGTAATGCCCCTGCCACCTTTCAAAGGTACATGATGGGGGATATTTTTTGAGTATATAGAGTCTATTATGGAGGTCTTTATGGACGATTTTAGCGTCTATGGAAGTGATATTAATAATTGTCTGTCTAACCTTGATAAAGTGTTGCAGTGCTGCATTAAGGTTAATCTTGTGCTTAACTGGGAGAAATGCCACTTTATGGTCAACGAGGGAGTTGTCTTAGGGCACTTGGTTTCTATTAGGGGCATCGAGGTGGATAAGGCAAAGGTGCAAGTGATTCAGCAATTACCTCCTCCTGTTAATGTTAAAGGAGTGAGGAGTTTCCTTGGTTATGCAGGCTTTTATCGCCGGTTCATCAAGGATTTTTCAATAATTGTTAAACCACTTACACAACTGTTGCTTAAGGATGCCCCCTTTGTTTTTACTGATGAGTGTCTTTCTGGTTTTAAGAGGTTGAAGTAGGCCTTAATTGCAGCACCGATTATACAGCCTCCTAATTAGGATCTTCCATTTGAGATCATGAGCGATGCTAGTGATTATGCACTAGAAGTGGTGTTAGGCCAACGGAAAGACAAGGCTTTAAATGCGATCTACTATGAGAGCTGAACTCTGGATGAGGCTCAAGTGAAGTACACCGCCACTGAGAAGGAGTTATTAGCTGTGGTTTATTCGCTGGAGAAATTTTGTTCTTATTTGATAGGGTCAGAAGTCACTGTTTTTACTGAACATGCAGCGCTGAGACACCTTCTTGCTAAGAAGGAAGCTAAGCCATGACTGTTGAGATGGATACTCCTTCTCTAAGAATTTGATCTGCAAATCAAAGATAAGACGGGTGCCGAGAATGTAGTAGCTGATCATCTGTCCCGATTGCCGCGGCAGGAGGGAAAGGATCCTCTACCTATTGATGATTCTTTTCTCGATGATTCCTTAGTTGCTGTTTTTACTAACACTAACCATAATCCATGGTATGCAGATTTGGCTAACTATGTTGTCAGTGGCGAGCTACCACCTGACTTGTCTTACCAGCAGAGGAAGTGACTTCTTTATAATGCTAAGCAATACTTCTGGGATGATCCTTATTTATTTAAGGAGTGTGCAGACGGTTTATTCCGCAGTGGGATACCAAGGCAATCCTAGAAGGGTGTCATTCATCCTCTTACGGTGCTCACCACGGTCAATCGCAAACCGTGGGTAAGGTACTTCAATCTTGTTTTTACTGGCCTACTTTATTTGCCGACGCTAAAGTGTTTGTTCAGCTTGTGATGCTTACTAACGCTGTGGGAATATATCTAAGAGACATGAGATGCCACAGAATGGCATTCTAGAGGTCTAGGTTTTTGATGTCTGGGGCATTGATTTCTAAGGACCGTTCCCATCTAGTAAAGGTAACAGGTGTATATTGGTAGCGGTAGATTATGTGTCTAAATGGGTCGAAGCAATTGCTTCATCTTACTGTGGTGCCAAGACTGTGATTAAAATGTTTAAAAAGATTATTTTTCCCCAATTTGGTGTCCCTAGGGTCGTCATTAGTGATGGGGGAATGCACTTTAAAGAAAAGAAACTTACTTCTATACTGTCTAAAGTCGGTGTCCAACATCGTCGTGGTTTGGGGTATCATCCCCAAACTAGTGGGCAGGTTGAGGTCTCTAATAGGGAACTAAAAGAGATTTTAGCAAAGGTAGTTTCTAAATCACTGAAGGATTGGAGTCTAAAATTGGATGACACATTATGGGCATATGGGACTGCCTTTAAAACACCGTTTGGTGCATCAACATATCGGTTGGTTTATGGGAAATCCTGCCATTTACCTGTTGATTTAGAGTGTAAGGCTTGGTGGGCCAATCGTGAACTAAGCTATGATCCTAAGTTGTGTGGTCAGAATCGTTTATTGTAGCTAGTTGAACTGGAGGAGTTTAGGCTAAATGCCTACGATAGCTCGCGCATCTACAAAGAGAAAACGAAGAGATGGCACGATAAAAGGATCATACCTCGATAATTCCATGTCGCGTAGAAGGTGTTACTGTTTAATGCCCGACTGTGCTTATTCCCTGGTAAGCTAAAGTCTAGGTGGATTGGCCCTTATACGGTGTCTGATGTCACTAAGTTTGGGTCCGTTGAGTTATAGAATTCCAAGGGAGAGAGATTTAAAGTGAATGGCCAATACATGAAGCATTACTATGAAGAAAAAGATTTGGTTGGCAAAGTTGAAGTTCTCTATTTCGACAATCAAGATAAGCCAGATAAATGAAGTCGAAAAAGGATGTGCGGGACCTCTTAAACCTGCGCTATCCGGGAGGCAACCCGGCCTATAATTTGTTGTACTTTTGATAAAACTTTTAGCTATTCTCCTGTGTTTTAGTGTAGGTTTTATAAATGATAGACTGAACGTTGGAGGTTGTTTTGGTTGGTTCCGTAGCTTATGTTGCGTTTTTGGCAGGAACCTTATGTGAATGATTCGATCGAGTAATTTATATACTCGATCGAACACTTTTTCTTCTCACTTTACTCGATCGAACAACTGTCCTCCTGGATCGAGTATCTATAAATGAGGCCTTCTCGATCGAGAGCTCTACTTCTTCGATCAAGCAATTTTGGTGCCCATTTCACTCGATCGGACACCTTGTCCTTTTGATCGAGTCCCTCTGCTTTGATTCGCGTGATGTGATGTTCATGGGCTATTTGTGATATCCCATGTTGCTGGTCGTTTTTGGGAGGTCCCCACTTCACGATTATCTTGTATGTTTTCCGAGCTTACACTCTTCGTTTCTCTTCGATTTGCATTTCCTTTACCTGTTTTTGGTACAATGAGGGCATTGTACGATTTGGTATGGGGAGGGTATGCATCCATATTTGTGTCTGCATGTTGCTTTTATTGCATTTCAGTTTGCACGTTTATTTATTTTCGCATGCATTGTTGTTTTAAATTCAAAAAAAAAAAAAAGAAATAAAAAAAAAATCATAAAATTCAAAAATTTCACGTTTACTTTTGCATTTAGGTTGAGTCGGAACTTTGAGCTTTTATGCTACTTTGAGTCTTTTACCCTTGCCTTCCACGTTTTTAACATTTTTGCTGACATTGTAATGTGCATAATCTACGAGTTTTTGGTATAAACCTATCTGAACGAATAGACTTGACTCTCTTATTGGCAAGCTACATATACATTCTAAGATTTAGAGCTTAATAAACTGGTGACATTCATGACCAGTTTCATATAGGATGTTAGTAGTATTCTCTATAAGGCATGTACAATCAATTTGCACGTGCATGACGCTCTTTTCTCGGTGCCTGTATGCATTCGATTTGCAGTGGTGACACACGTGGCGAGTGACTTACGACCTTTATTTCATTACTACACATAAACTTCACAATAGCCAAATTTGCCTTCTGACCCCCTAACTACATCCAAATTTAGCCTGCCTTGTCAAGCTAGTTTCGTGGTTACCGTAGGTGTGCTGTTATCCATGTCAGATTTGGTTCGCTTAGAAAGACCTGAAGTTGGTAGTGAATGAAAAAGAAGAAAAGTGAAGTGAAAAGAAATGAAAAAAATAAAGAAATTTGAAAGAATAAAAAATAAAGAAAATGAAGAATCATATGAAGGGAAAAAAAAAAGATCGTTGTATAATACTCCCATGCTTATCATTACTTTTTATGGGGAGTATTTTGTTAGTGTGAGTGATGTTCTGCCACAATGGCACGGTTTTACGTTTTGTGTTGAGTGATGAAGCGGAATGCGTTGATTATTTGGTTATGGTTGTACTAGGTTGGCTTTACCTCCATTTATCCAAATTTATTTTGCCCCTTCTTACCCAATAACCTCACCTCACACTATATGTAACTCCTCGGTGTGTGTCTTGGTCCTGATTGGTGGGAATGCGTATGTACGTTCGGTAGGAATCGGTTTCATGTTGGCTGCATGCATGTTCTTATAGGTCGAGTTAGGTGAGTGTCTTTACTTCTTTCCATCTCCTACAATTATAGTCACCATGTGCTTGATTTGTGTGGTGAGCGACCCGTGAGAGTCTGATATATATATGAGTCTTATAAGGTCGACGATTCAGTAATTTAAAGCATTGATTTAACTCGTTTACACTTACCTTTCGCCACTATGTTGGTTGTTGCATTAAATTGGCTTGGGTGGACGATTTGTAGCTGATAAGTTGGTCCTGTTCCATTAGTTGTCTTTAGTTAGATTTATAGTTTGCTTGGGGAGAAGCAATGGTTTGGTTTGGGGAGATTTGATGCGTGTATTTTGTATATGGTTTT
Organism: Silene latifolia; assembly: GCF_048544455.1. Classification (NCBI taxonomy): domain Eukaryota; kingdom Viridiplantae; phylum Streptophyta; class Magnoliopsida; order Caryophyllales; family Caryophyllaceae; genus Silene; species Silene latifolia. The sequence goes on from NC_133538.1 coordinate 29,027,583, forward strand.
TACCCTATATTTACACGCATTTATGTGTTATTTATGTAGTAATTAACTACAAATGTCCCCCGAATAGTCTACTTTGGTTCGCTTTGTATTTATTGCAGGAATCGGCCGGAGGGGGCGTAATCGAGCCTAAACTTATCCCAATCGCAGGCATTTTTGGAAAAGAAGAATCGGAGCCTGAAATCTGTCACTTAGAGACGCGTGAAGTGGCATTGGAAGGTGTTCAAGAGTTCGTCCATGCTAATACATCTCGATCGACCAAGTTGGCTGCTGTTACTGGTCGATCGAATGCTTTATGATGTTGAAGATCCTCGATCGAGTTGTTACTGTACTCGATCGAGATGGGGTGTTTTCTTGTTGCTCGATCGAGCACTTAATGTTCTCGATCGAGATGTTTTCTCTGGATTTTCCTCGATCGAGTGGTTTTGTTCTACTCGATCGAGTAGGTTATGACGTAGGGGGTATTTTACGCAAAGATATTTTATTTCCTATCTTAAGAATAAATAGGATGACGGCAGTAGAACAAAGCACCACTTCTTTTACCTTTAATTTTTGGGATCTGAGAAACTTTTACTTCTTCCTTTTTCTCCCATTCCTTCTTTACTCTATAAACCTAATTACTCCATTGCTAATCTCTTGTATTCGGTATTTCTACTCCTTATTTCGGTTAATTGTTGTTGCAATTTAATTCCTGTTTTCATCTTTTCTATTGGTTTCTCTTCCTCTTTTCTTGGTTGGCAATTTATTCATTATGTCTAGTTTTATTGTTATGGTTATTGTTCTTATTCCCTCAACTTTAATAATTATGCATAGCTAATCCCTCCATGCCAGGACATAGGGGATCCATGGTAATTAGGGAATCATGAATAGGTGATTAGGGTTTGGTGTATTTTTAGTCTGTGTCGTTAATCATTGCAATTAACTGTAATTAGCTACTTGAGTCGACGCATTTAGCTAGTTTTTTTTCGTTATGCCCTGACCTAGATCGAGAGATTGGAAGGGGTAAGACCTGCAATGAACATTAGGGCATGCTAGTGAGGGTGAAAGCTAAGTTAGTAATGTTTTAGGGCGAATAACGGACCGAGAGGACCTTTTCGTTACCCTGCAGACCGAATTTACACTGACCTGTGACCCTAGATTAGAACCCTAGAAAACCATGGTGAACCGACTATCCTAGCTATCTCTCTTTATTTGCTATCTTCTCTACATTTTAATCTTTGTCTCTTCTCTATTCTCTTTCCTTATAACTTCGTAGTATAGAACTCAAACAATCAGAACCCCAAGAAACGGTTACTTAGACAGACTTAGCTTGGCATACATTTTCCCATCTGCCTGTGGATTCGATACCCGACTGCCTCTACTATATTTTATAGGGACCAGTTGGTTTTATTTTTGACAGGGTTGCGACAGCCGTGTCACTGGATAAGTACAAAATCAAGCGAAATCGATTATCCCCCTATCGTCCCCAAACCAGCGGAGCGGTGGAGGCAGCGAACTAAACTCTTGTCTCCATCATCGAAAAGATGCAAGATAATTACCGCGATTGGCCTATAAAACTCCCATTCGCGCTCTGGGGATACCGAACCTCCATTCGAACACCCACAAGAGCCACACCCTTCTACCTAGCATACGATATGGAGGCGGTTTAACCAATAGAGTTGGCTGTCCCATCTCTACGTATCCTGCTGATGAGTCAAGTTCCTGAGGCGGAATGGACCCGTCGAAGGTTCGAACAACTCATGCTTCTAGACGAACGGTGACTCAATGCCTTACACAACGTCCAGCTATACCAACGACGTATACAACGGGCATTCAACAAAGAGGTCAAACCCATAATTATCAAAGAAGGCGACCTGGTCCTCAATCGGTTTGAGCACCACTACCCGTCGATCCGAGGGGAAAATTCAAACCCAATTGGGCCGGGCCATACGTGGTGAAGAAAATACTTTTGGGGGGCACAGTGAGACTGAGTGACCTAGACATGGAGGATTTCACAAACCCGACCAACCTAGACCAACTCAAGAAATACTACCCTTGAACTCTGATAGCCAACAAACCTTGCCCTAGTTTTACAACTAGTAACCACAATATCCCTTTCAAGTAAAATTCCAACGCGTTCTGATAAGAAAAATGCATGTTTTATCGAGTCTAAGTGGCGACACCTTGCCACGTTTCAAACGTCCTTTGATCTGTCAAAGGCAACATCCATTTGCACTCAAACCAAACACCTGAACTACGAGCATGGTTTGATTTCACCTTTTCAGGTGGATACGTAGGCAGTCCTTTCTTACATAAGAAGGATACAACCACAAAACCCAAATAAAAATTAAAAAAACAATTCGAACTACGAGCATGGTTTGATTTCACCTTTTTCGGGTGGATACGTAGGCAATCCTTTCTTACACAAGAAGGATACAACCATCCCCACATACAAAAAAATCACCCACATAAACTTCAAAAAAAAAGGAAAAACGTTTCCCTTTCCACAAAAATACAAAAAAAGAAGTCTTTCTACTTCTCAGAAAAATCCCATTTCCCAAATGCAATGTTGAAAATAATTCAAACCGAATTACCTTTATAAAATGGATGGAAGAAACAAGCGTTGACAACTCTTTTAACACAAGCAATCCTCTTTTTTAATTAATAATGAGAAGGATTACAAATTTGACAACAAATGAAGCTAATCAAGTCTACAACTTGTCAAAGCTAGAAGGTCGACTAAAACATCTGACATAGTAAAACTAGCACAAAATACACGATACTTAACTAATACAACATAATAAAAAACTCACAACACTAATACAACATAATAATAACGCGGGTAATGGAGGTCTTCATTCTTCCATTCTACCCTTGCCTTTTTCCTCGGGGTAAATCTTCCCCTTGTTCTTCTTGTTGGCCCGCCTAGCATGAACTTCCTCTTTGGAACGGATCCTCAACGGATCTACAACGGCGACGGCCTCCGGTCTCTTGCAAGACCCCATACTCAGTCCAAGTCGAGCCCATACACGGCACACTAACACTTTGGGACCCGAGCTTCTCCTCTTTCGTGGCCTCATTACATCTGGGCTAGCTTCATCAACAAAATCGTCAAAGAAGTCATGGTTGGCCTTGCTAACCTCTCTATACTTCAAGTCGACGACCTCGTCCTTACGAGATTTGGACCTCTCCTCCAAGGTTTGAGCTCTTGATCACTTGACATAAGTGAGAGTCACCCATGTCGTGGCAACAGGGTTTGGTACCTCCCAAATTGGCCAAGTGGCCCACCACCTTTCGAAGACCTCAACGTGCTTGTAGTTTCGAAAAACACCCTCTTGGACGAGAGTATCTTAAGCGGGCACCTTTTGTTGTCGCCCCATTGCCCCATAAGCCTTTCGGGATAGATGAAGGAAGCAACCTTCAAACCCACCCCCATCAAAGAATAAGAACTAACGGCCGAAGCGGGCAACCCCGTGAAGGACCTCAAGTGCCACTATGGCACCACCCAACGGATATGAGGACCACCCTCCTCCACCAATCTCGAGGTCCAATAGGCCTCGGTGGACGCAAAACTATCCGAGTACAACTTCTTACTCATAGTAAGGTAACGGAAGGAGTAAGAAGAAGAATCGGCTGGAGGCTCTACATACCTTAGCCTCTCCAATAGCCACACTTGGAGGATCCTTGGAGATCCGAACGAGGGAGCTTCTCCACAAGAGCCCTTCTTGTCCAAAGCTTGGATGATCTCGCCAAGCACCAACCATGATGGATCCCTACCATGCTCCATTTGCTCTACTATGCATAAGGGTCATACTACCATAAAACTTTGACCCCTCCTTCTTCAAGGCATCGACAAGGAGGTATGCATGCAGTAGGCAAAAGGCAAGAGCCCTTCTCCTAGCCACCTCCGAGACATTGACATCCAACCGGTTTGAGAAAATGTTGATAAGAGCCAACAAATCCACACCATGGGGAGCAAGGAGAAAGTTCACTTGATTTGTTGACAACCCCAACATTGAACGAATGTTCTCTTTGTAACACAACTGAGTCAGAGGAAGCACCGGAGTACAACCCGGCCATCCACCAATGGCGCCTACTTCTTCAGAAAGAGGACAAATTTCACCCTTCGCAAAAAGGAAAACATGATGTTTCGAATCCCAAAACCGAGAGCATGCTTCAAGGAACGAGGATTGCACCTTGACTTGACGAAGCACCAACAGTTGACCAACTCCCATTACAATGAGTTGATACTTCTCGGGAGGTGACAAATCCCAACACCAATGTCGTAACCTATTTTCGAAAGCATCCATGAATTAGTTTGTGGAAGAAGAAGAAGAATGGTTTTCGTAGAAATGTTTTTCATGTTTTGGATGATGAAACAATAAAGCACAAACGTCCCTATTTATACAAAACAACCAGCGCTTTTTTCCAAAAAAGGGGAAGCTCCGTTCCATCACCCATGGTCTCGCGCCTCTTTGGGCTGGTCCTCAGGATCCGCACCTTGATTTATCCCTATTAAGTTGTGTTTATCCTGACACCTAAATCCTCCCGCCACTGGGCTCGCGCCTCTTCGGGCGTAGCCAGAAATTTTTCTGTTTTCTCACACTCACATTTCCTTGTTTTCGCGTTTTACGAGATCCGACACGGTTTCCATGGCACAGCTTTAAACATACGGGTTTTTCTCTTCTTCTTTTAGGGGGAAAGGGGTAGTCGCCCCGATCCGCGACGGATCGTTTCCATATCGGTCGAAAATTATTCGCTTTTTCCCATTTTCCCACAAAATTCGAAAATTGACAACACGACGTTAATTTTCTTTCAAAAATTCAAGCTCTTCAAATCCAAGTCTTGATCGAACAAAAATCAAATCAAATACACTCACAAAAAAAAAATCAATTTTGAAATTCATCCGTGACGGTTTGAGTTTTAGTTTTTCGAGTCACAAATCAATTTTCGGCAAAATTCGATGCAACTCAATTCAAACACGAATTAATTTCTCAAAATTTCAAAACAATTTCGTTTGAAAAATCCAAACTTGACGACCTGTCGCGGAATTTTCAAAATTTCAAAATTCAAATTTTAACTTCGAGTCATCGTGGTTATTTTTTTTGTTTTCATCAAATGCTTTTGCGTGTTTACGTTTATGCGTATGTGCTACCTGTTGCTTGTTTTCTTCGAGCAGCCCATGCGGCCACGTCGCTCAAAACGCACACAACCAGCCATTTCTTTGTAAATACCCACCAACACACACCATAATACCTTACGTGAGTGTCTTCCCCCTCATTTCTCCCTTAAAATTCTAGACTCGACTTCTCAAGTCATAAACCGACACGTGTTTTCGACCTACCGATCGAAAATACAAGCCTTACACATTGTTTGGTACCGTCATCGTGCATTAAATCACTTGACCGACCATCTCAACCAACTACACCACCACTAAACTTAAAACACTCTTTTACATTGCTAACACGGTTTCAAACCGAGTTTTCTGACCAAACAAGTTGATACACTTTCGTCGATTTCTCATCTCAAGCCTAGCATGTAAGTATGAGGGTGTAAAAATCCTCTTCTATCATGTTTTTCATCTGTTTTATGACTATAACATGCTAAAATATGCATAATATGATCCAAATATAGGTTATATGAGCCAAAACCGGATTTTGGCCGGAGACAGGGGCTGCTTGTATAGCAGGGTGGCTCGCGCCTAAACCCCCTCTCAGGCCTTAATCCAGCCGTGTTTGGTTTGATCTTCCCCTTTAATTCATTTCTTATTTGTAATCAGTTTTTACCATTTCAAATATTTCAAATCATTTTTTATGATAAACTTTTAACCATAAAATATTCGTCACCCTTGGTTCCTAATACCATGATGGTTTAATCAGTGTTTCGGTGATAATATTTAGTTAAATACATTTTAAAAGGTATTTTAAAACCTTTTATTTCATTTCTTTACATTTTCAAAACAAATGCATTAGTCATAAATACAAAATCATCCTTGGTTCTACTTACCATGTCGGATTTTAACCCGAGTACGATGATAAACATTGACTAATCAAAAACAAATGAACTTAAAACAATTAGTTCATAATTATTTTCAAAACTATTAAAGTCAAGCTTGCAAAACCGAACCCGACATTTAATATTGTCAATACAATGATAATTATTCAAGTCTCGTTCTTCACATCAACACAAAAGCGGTGTAAACGACCTTTTCAAACCAAGACGGGTTCAACCACCCGCTTTTCAAACCATTTTACAAACATTTTAATGGTCTGAAGACGTCCCTTCAACCGTCTGTTGACCCGTGCCTAAACAGGCTAATCATTTTCCAATTTTCAAACCAGGATAGGCTTGTTTGCATCGCCTGATGGCTCGCGCCTATATAGGCTGCGTGATGTAGACCCTTTTTCCTTCCAGCACTTGTCTAGGATGATCCCGAATTCGGTTAACCCGAATACAGGACGGATCAGATGACGAATCTGCCCATTTTACATTGTATTTGCAAAACACCTTACTAAGACAAATGGATTACGTTATGCACTATAAACCTTACTCAGTAAATGAATGTTTAATTTCCGTCTTGCATGCAACTCAATATTAAATCCAACTCGACATCAAATACTTGATACTTGGATTAAACAACCGATGTAGAAAGCTCACATGTTAGGTTCAAACTTGTGGATGCGCATTCATGCATTTACCCGTTTTATCAACTTTTGCTTTGAAACAACCAAGATCGATCAGTAAAGGCCGCTACCGCGGGCGGGATTTGGTGTCCGATTAAAGGGCTTCCCAACTTGTACCTTCACCTCTTACTCAGAAACTTTGGATAGTGGACGACCTTATCCAGGGCATACGAGAGTTATTCTAGAGATAGGATACTAAAGAGGGACGATTCCTTATCTTTAGTACCTATGTCAAACACCGATTTTTGCCTTGGTTGACCTAGGCATAAAGTGGATTCGAACGGGTTCCAAGCATCCCACAAATGCTTGGTGGCGACTCCGAACATCTCTTGCATCGTTTTGAGACCCTTGCCGAGACGAAAGCGACCGATCTAAAAAGATCCGGTCAAAAGCATTTTTTACGCCGCCGAGCGTGGCTTTCAAAAGACCGCTACACGTCCACCGATCGGCTGGGCGCGTAGGTGGCTATGTCCACAGTAGTATACGTATATATATATATGTGTATCATTTTACGTATTATTATCATCATTACAACTTATTATTATTATTATCATTATTTTATTATTTCGTCTCATACATAACTCGTATAACCAATATAATATTATTTTATAAAATACGGAGTATTACAAGTGTGTTTAAATGATAAAAGTGAAAAATGTGAAATATAAACTCGTCAATCTGATCCATCATGTATTCGGTTTAACCGGAATCAAGATCGTCCTAGACAAGTGCTAAAAACGAAACAGAACAGTGCGAGGCAACGCCTTTGGGGCGCGAGCTATACGGTGAGGCAGCAAGGCCTGTCCAGATTTGAAATGTAGAAAACAATAGTTGCCTTGGGGCGCGAGCCATCAGGCGACCTATAGAGCCTCTCCTGGTTGTTTAAAAGGTCGTAAAAATAGCTTTTGTGATTAATTATTTGCAAGTATTATTTGCATGACTCGGAATAATTACTATTATGTTATTAATATTCGTTGTCGGATTTGCAAGTTTGAAAAGTATAGTAAAATGTGTAAAAAGTGTATGCTTAACCACTTCGTCATTGTACTCAAATTAATCCGACGTGGCACATATGTTAGCCAAGGATGACATCTGATATGGTCAAGATAAGGATAAAAATAAAATGATATAAAAGTAAAAGGAAAATGTTTGATATGAACTACTATGTTAAGTTCATTTCTTTGTAATTAGTCAAGTTTGTCATCATACTCGGATTAAACCGACATGGTATAAGGAACCAAGCATGATTATGAATTATGACTAATATGTTTGCAAGTGTAAATAAATAAGAAAAATGGTAAATAAAATAAAAGAGTGTTAGAATACCCTTTAAAATGTAATGAACCAAATAATATCACCGAGTTACGGATTAAACAATCATGGTATAAGGAGCCAAGGGTGATTACAATTTATGGTTAAAATGTTTGTCATAAAAAATGGTGTTTTGAAAATGTTTGAAATGATGAAAACCGTTAGAATAAGAGATGAAACAAAGAGGAAAGACGGGCACAAACACGATTGGGTTCTGACCAGAGACCCCATAAGAGGCGTGAGGCTGGTTGTTGTGACTATCAGCCTCTGTCTTTAATTAAAATTCGGTTTTGGCTCAATCGATCCATATTTTGGATCATGTTATGTATTGTTAGTGTTTATAAAGTCAGGAAAATAGTAAATATATGAAATAAGTGGAATATTTACACCCTTAAACTTACATGTTATAATGTTTGCGAGGTAGATGACTATTGAGACGGTTTTCTCGTTACGCGAGTACTCGAGATCAATGAAGTTTAAAAGAGTGCCTTAAAAAGGATTTTGTTTTGAAAAGATGTTGAAAAGATGTTGTTTGAAAACATGTTGATTAATTTTGAGTTGGCCGAATGGGTCGGTCGAATGCACGGCGACGGTACCAAACAAAATGTTTAAGGCTTGTGTTTTCGATTGGTAGGTCGAAAACACGTGTCGATTTTTTAACTTAAGAAGTCTAAAGGTCTAGAATTTTAAGGGATAAGGAGGGGGCGGACCCTCGCGTAACCTAAAGAGGTGCATATGAGGGGGTATTTATAGAGAAATGGGAATGGTAGTATGTCGGTTGAGTTTGCTTGCTAGTTATGGATAGCCACTTGAGGCGCGAGCACGCCAGCAACGGAAAGTGACGTCTCGTCCTTTTCAATTTGGACGTCGCCTTTGCTCTATCTATTATTTGGTTAATTTATTTATGGTATTCAAATAGGATGTCGTGTAATAATATAGTCATCTAATAAGATGGTATTTGGGTGTTATTTGGGGTGGGCATTTTATGCTTGACTCAGGTTTGATTCGTGTTGAGTCGGGATTTGAATTTTGAGTTGATTTTGGCCCGGTGTCGGTATTGACTCTAAATAGTGTCATTTTAATGCAAATGGCGTTATTTTAGATGTTCGAGACTCGGGTTGATTCAGGTTGACTCGAGTTGCGAGATTCTAAGTCGGTTTGGGTCCGAAGTCGGTTTTAACTCTAAATTGTGTTCTTTTACTGCAAATGAAGTTAGAAAACCATTTTTGAAATTATTTTTCATATCCGAGTAATGCATTAAACCGTCTCATGTATAGCCAATTCACGCACGCATGTCAAAAACATGTTGTAGTCAGATCATCATCGGGTGTTTTTTGGAAGGTGCAGATAGTGAGTATTTACTGCCACTCGAGGAGTAGTGACTGGAAATGCGTGGCCACACTCGGAAGTGATCTATGTTAGATTTTCCGGTCAGACAGTTACTCTCATGTTCGAGGAAACCACTCACGATATGTTCATGTGCAAGTATGACCTGTAAAACACCTTGCATTGAGAAGGAGATATAACGGACAAGAGAATCGGTAGCGCACATTTGTGTCAGACAAGTGGGAGATTGTTGGAATAGGTGTCCTCCTGAATAGTGCTTCTAAATAATAAATCTCATAAAAGGAATATTAGGGATATAATATTTATTTTATACTCGTCAGTTGATCAACGTATATCGGTAACACTCAGCTGACTAGAGTTAGACGTTACTGTCGTTTGACGGCAGTGTTCAACTGATCCCTTGCGGTCACACCTATAGGATGACGCACAAATGCATAACTAATTAATTGTTTTTGATACAGTTTAGTTAGTCTGTAGATACCCGTATCCGTCGATATTGGAATTTATAGAGAACTCGACAAACACCCGATGATGATAGGACACATGTATTCTTTAGTTGTCACCGTCATTATTTGGAGCTCGTTTTACGATGTAGAATGGGCGTCGTCGATGAAGTATTTTATTAATTTAAATGATATTTAAATTAATGTTTTTTTTAGTGAGTTCATTTTATTATTTCAAATGATATTTAAATTATGGTTTTTTAGGTGAATTCAATTTATTTTGTTTTATTTTGAATTTATTTTCTTAAGTTTATTTTATTGAAAATAAAATAAATAATTGATTTGATAAATCATTTTATGAGTATATTTGATTTGAAAAGTCATTTATTTTAATGGGTTGATTGATTTGAAAAATCGATTTTAAAAAGCGAAGAAAACTCGTTTTTAAACATGTTTTTTGAGCTCGATTTTAGCTCGGTTTTTGAGCCCGTTTTCTTTACGAATTGGCACGAATCTCGAGTACATTAACCAACCTAGACCAATACCCATCCACCCTAGTTCGAACCCCCTATCCATGGCCCAAATTCCATCCCCAAATCGTCCCCAACAGCCCGCACTAAACCGAGCAGCCCCCCTGTTTTGGCAGCTCAATCCCGAGCCCAAAACCCGCTCCAAACACTACCAAGACCCGTACCCATTAACCCTAACCCATACCCTAGTATCCTACCCATATTATCCTAGCTTAATCACCAAGAAAACCCCTCTCAAACCCTCACAAAAGCTGCTGGACAGCAGCCATGCGTGATGAAGGCCGACTGCCTCTCCCTCTCTTTTAACCTACTTTAACTCCTTATAAATACCACCCCTTCACCATACATTCATTCCTCTAAGTTCTCCATACATCCTACCATCACCCACAAGCTTTAAACCTCAGAAACAAACCCTAATTGCCTCCCAAAAACCCTAAACAAAACCGACACACAAACTGAACTGTTTGTGTGTCCTCCTCGAAAAGCAGTTCGTTCCTCCTTCAAACCTCCATCAAAACTCAAGTTTCTTGTTCCTAATTAACCACATAACATCCATCTACACATTAGACAAAGATTTACGAGCCAAATTGCCCTTGAGAGTACACGAAATCCCTCGAAAAACAGTGTTATACACTCTGTTTTTGTGATTTATTCTTGTCTGTCCAGTTCTGTTTGTGCTCGTTTTTCGTGCCCAATAACCCAAAACGAGCAGGGGTTGCTTTAAGATCCCTGTTCTCCTCTCTTTCTAGTTTTCAAAACATCTTTTAAATCGAATTTTCGTCGTGAAACGAGGGAGATATCATCGTTTGAAAGTTGCTGTCCGGATTTGTCAAAAAACGCGTGTTGCTTTATTTCTTCGTCGACGATGGCCTCTCGAGATAAAATCTACCATCGATTACGACCCAAGACGGTGTCAACGATACATGTAGGTTGAGGGTGCATCAAATCCTCCTCTTTTCCCTTTTATTTCGTTTGTTTTATGTTTGTTTTTTATTGTCTCGTTTTATTTCGTTTATCGTTTTGTTTATCGTTTAATTAACTATGAAACTAGTTTAGTCCGAGTATGAGTTAAAGTACCGCCATGAACACCCGCGTTGACTTGAGATGGGAAAATAAACCGCTACTTCAGTCGGTCGTACACCCCCCGTCTCATTTACATATCCTCGTGTTCAAGGTAGGGCATAAATAAAACGAATTTCTAACTTCGCTCTTCGCTTTTGACCCCTTTGTTATTTCGGCCAATTCGACATACCCTAGGACCCGTTGTATGTTAGTTTAACCTCTGATTGTTAACATATGACGTATTTAGATGACATTAGATTAATTTAATAACCTAATTAGACATGTTAGGTGGCATCGACGTAGCTTTAAAAATCGATTAACAATTCTATAACCTAATTGAATACATCTTTCTTATCACTTGATTTCTCGCTAGCATAGGAGTGCGTGATTAGCACCTTCCTATTAACACTCGACGAGTAAGCATTAATCTTATGATATCTGACCTAATTGGACCCTTTAGGCCGTGTAGAATAACACACTCGCGCGTTTCTTCTCAATCGATCAACCTGTTTTATAACTTATTTTCTAACTCGTTTTCTAATCCGTTTCGCAATCATTCGATCTAACCAATGAACCTAACTTAGGAACTAGGTTGGCCTTGTCTTGGCCGTGAGGGTGGCCGTTGGTTTGGGCCGTGAGTGGGTCGTGTCTCCCGTCTTTCTCATTTCGTTTTTCTTTCCTTGTTTATCATTTGTTCTTTGTTGTTTTGTAGCTTGTAATTTATAGTTTGTTTATCGAGTTGTAATTTTCGAGTTAGTTTTCTTTTATCGAGTCAAAACCTCTTTTAAAAACCTTAGTCTTGTTTGGTTAGACGGTTGTTCCCCAATGCTTGTAGGAGCGCAGTAAACCGCATGTTGTTTAAAGCAACATGGCCCGGTTTATGCTAATGCATGCTTTGGTGCGTAGCCCTATGTCTAATCCGATGAGATTAAGTGGAAGCACACATCACGAGGAGTGACCCAAGGCCGTGGGTCATGTGAACCGTGGGCCACCCCTCTTGTGCACGGTTTTCTAGGCCAAATGGCCGTGTGTGTTGTCGTGTATTGCGTTGTATGTAGCAATTGTATTTAGATCGAGTTGTATCTTTAATTTGTTGTTGTGTCGGCATGAAATGCCTGGTTTGTAATAGGTAGATCCCAACGGCTCCCCCATTCCCCATCAAGCCTTGTTTGTTTCGTTTGAATGTTGCTAGATTAATCAACCCACATGTTAAATTACAACTTTGACAAAGTTAGTTTAGTTGCATCTAAAACGACATAGAAATTGTTGTCACATGATAGGGTTAAAACAACGTTTGCATATCATACATCGTAGTAGCTATGACCTTGTTTGAAATCCATGCTTGACTTAGTAGGGGCCGTTATTGACGGGCGGGGTTGGGTGTCCTTATGGGCTTCCCAACACGTACCCTCACCCCTTACTCAAGATCTATGGTTTGTGGATCCGTCTAAATACCATTGGATTAGGAGAGTCATTCAAATCGAGTGATATAGGGTACAAGTCTTTATCTTTAATCACTCGTAGTCGATTGGCTTTATGCTTTTCGATGAAAGGTGTAAAGTTGACTTGAACGGTTCCAAGTTCCCAAAAAACTTGGTGGCGACTCTAATTTGTCTTAATTCGATTCGAAAGAACCTCGAGTCGATTATGCCTAGTGTGGATCCCGCGGACGCAGTTCCCGAGGGCATTGTCCACAGTTTGGCGACTCCGCTGGGGAAAAGAGGACTAGTTACACTTTGTTTCTAGGGTCTTTTCCGCCGAGGTGAAACTTGAAAAGAAAGTGTTGGAAAGTAAAACATTACTCATAGTGCTACGATTCATGCATAAACCCTTAAGGACTTACCCGGGCCGTCCCAGCGTTTCTTCGTGATGCGTGGGGGGCGACGTCCCGCTATGCTAGGAAGCTGCACATTGCTCACTTCCACTTCGCCTCGCGTGGTTCTTGATGGTGGGGACAATCTTCTAGGTACTTTACCTTAAGACACCTTGCTCTATAAGACCGCAAAAGGATGGAGGGCATAGACCTTCTTGTAGAAGACTTGCCGAGACTTAGAGATGTCTAGGAGCATACATCCTTACAACATGAGAATGACAATGTGCAATTTGTTTTCCCGAGTCTTTTTCGAAATTTCCCATGTCGTTTTCGAAACCGAACTTTTGAACAACTTACTTTCAAATAGCATGATTTTCAAAACGCGGAATGCTGCCCAAATAGGACTAGAATTTTCGGCCAAAATGAGCTTTTATAGCCGGCATGCTGCCCATTTCAAATCTCATTTTCAAATCAATCCTTCGTTTTTTCCAAATTCAATCCAAAATGTTTCTCGAACCTCAACCAAGCATGAAATGCGTCAAGTCGTGTCCGGGTCATGGCCGTGTTAGGCCGGGTGTGTTTCGTTCTAAGAGTCTAGAACACGACCTTGTTGGGTCACCCAAGCTCACCTCTTGGGCCTTGAGTCATGTTGGTCGACCTTTTGGTCTAGGATAGTCCACAAAAACGCCCAAGCTAGGCCATTTAGGGCGTTTCACCCGAACCTATGGGCTATGTTAGTCCAATCACGGGTTTGGCCACACCGAGTCCGGTTTATAACCGATTTATGACAGTTTGAGTCATGTCGTTTTGTCGAGTCTAAAATGAACCAAGGTCTAGATCCAACCGTGAGTCGAACCTTTGGTTAATCAATCTCAAGTCGAGTCTTTGTTTGAGTCAAGTTGGGGTCGTGTCCTTAAGTGTGCAGGGGCTCTTACTTTAAATATTGACTCAGTACGAGGTTTTCTTGTAGAAAGGCCGCCAAAAACCCGACGTCAAGCAATGGAAGATGCTGTTAACAAGCTTTAGGGCCGTGAACCTCATGATGACCCGAATGGATGCAATCGAATCTAAGGCTGGGTGAAGATTCCCTCCACCACCGACGATCCGGAAAAACGGTTCAAGTTAATCGAAGACCGTTTGAAGCTCTCCCAGGGGAAGAACATTCACTATGAGAATGCTAGGGCCTATGCCCCAGTTCAGGATAAGTTGCCCACGAACATGGTACTCACTGACATCCCAAAGTTCAAGGGCACCGAAGATCCAGTCCACCATGTTAAGGCCTATAAAGGGTACTTAGCACCGAAGGGAGTACTGCGATATGCTCTCTGAAATTTTCGCCCAATCTCTGGGTGAACACCCAAAGGCGTGGTTCTATAATCTTGACCTCAAGAACTTCCCCACTTTCGAAGATATTACGGTGGAGTTCTATAAGCACTATGCTGACAATGTTGAGATTCAAACCAACTTAAGGACTTTGGAAGTGATGACACAGAAGGAAAAAGAGGGCTTTACTGAATTCCTCGCAAGATGGCGCGCTGAAAGCGTAAAACTAGCTAAGAAGCCTGATGAAGTCGAAATGGTAGATAAGTTCGTGAAGAATTTACGACTTGTTTACCGTAATGCTCTGAAATACCAAAATTTTGGTTCTTTCAAAGAATTGATAAGGATCGGGATAAAGGTAGAGGACGATGTCCGAATTGCTGAAGCTGATAAGCCAAGGGGATACCAAGGGGCTTCGTCATCTAAAGCAAAAGCGCCCGCAACGGCCCACTTTGTTGAAACTGTCAATCTCTTAGATGGACAGTCAAAAAGGCCTCCGCGCCAAGCTCCGAGGGTATTCACCGATTTCGGGTGCACTCACGCCTATGCTCTCCAAAGGCTCATGGCCCAAGGAAAGTTGTAGCCCATTGGTCCGACTCCGGATCCACCTGCTGAACAACAAGGCAAATGGTACAAACCGAATGCCTACTATGCCTTTCATCAAGGGAAAGGACACGATACCGAAAGGTGCTTTAGACTAAAGCACGAAATTCAAGATATGATTGAGAACGGAACGCTCCCAATCCCGGCCATAAAGCCCAACAACGTCACCAATCCGTTTGGCGACCACACTAACTTTGTCTCTACCGAAGATAGTGTCGATTACTCTCACTTGATCCGCCCATGTCGTCTAAAAGGGGTTTTCGTCGGAAGAATATTCGTAGATTGCTCCGAATTCCTACCAAGCTCGAGAAACGAGATTACATTCGGGGATTTTGTTGTCGATTGTACTCCCTACATACTCCGAAGCGGCAATGAAATCAATGGCGTTTGGGCCGATGACGAGGATGATGTTTACCTCGTCAAAGGTGCGACAATCCCTCACACCCAAGAAGAAATCTTAAAGGTGAGGCAAGATGCCCTAGAGTCAAACCATTTGACTAGATCCGGACGCCCGTATCGTGTGGAGAAAGCTAAAGATACCCCGAACAAGACACCTCTCAAAGAGCCGGTAGTGGTCGAAGTTCTTGGTGAAGGGTCGACCTCCGAGGCTTCCCTCATCAAGCAAATCCAAAAGATTAAGGCCGACGTGTCTATCTGGCAACTTATCCTAAGCTCTTTTGAACATCGTCAAGCTTTGTTACAAGCTTTGATGAACATGACCGTGTCGTCGAATACTACTCCTGCGGACATGGTCACTCACATCGCCCAGAACCGGCCTCAGATCACCAATGCTGTAACATTCTCCGACGAAGATCTGCCACCGTTCGGGCCTCGACATAACCTGGCCCTCTATATTGCTACCGTATGTCTCAACAAGCATATCCCTATGACTTTGGTTGACGACGGATCGGTATCCAACGTACTCCCTCTGACGAAACGGCGCATATTCTCGGCTTGAGAAGAATGACTTCATCCCCACTACAGACAGTCCCGGGCATTCGATGGCACGGTGCGTCGAGTGAGTGGACTTGTCGATCTAGTAGTACAGACTGGGCAAGTGGAAAAGAAAGTGAGTTGCCAAGTAATTGACATTTGCTCATCCTTCAACTTATTGTTGGGGAGACCTTGGATCCACGCTACAAGGGCCGTAACATCAACGTTGCATCGAAAAATCAAGGTCCCACTCAATGGCAAAACCGTCACCATTGACGCCACGCCAATGCGTAGCGGAGGAGACATTACTTCCGAAGTAAGGGTCGAAACTGCCAATGACGCATGTGGTTTCGAGATTGTCAACATGATCGAGCTGAACTCCGGCGAAAAATATGGATCTATATACGGAAGTCATGTCTGCGGGTGATTCTCAAAATCGGGAAGTACTTCGGTTTCTCTTTATATCCTAGAAAAGAGGAGGCTTTCAAGTTGAAACCACCCGTAGCCAAAGGAGTAACTTTCGGGCTTGGATATGAGCCCACTGAGAAAGATCTACGGGAAAAGAGGGAAAGAACGATCGAAGATCGAGATATTAAAATGGGACCGTATCACCTAACTCTAAACGGTCACTTCGTGAAAGCTGGGGAAGAACTCCCTTGCATGGACTTCCCCGAACTTATCTTTGACCCAAAGAAGAACCTTATGGTCCCAGGAATCGAAGTATTCCAAGATTGCTACTACATCCCTGAAGATATTCTGACCGTGATGCCAGCAGAAACCAAACCGGATCCAATAAATGACGAGAAAGCTATGGGTCTTCTTTTCGGTGAAGAGAAGAAATCACCAATACCAAACGAAGATTTGGTAAGCATGATCCTGAGAAGCGAGCGGTTCGACCCATCTACCCTCATCACCGATGTGGATCCTCTTAGGACCAACATGGGATGGCGGAAAACAATCAAGTGGACTGACAACAAAGGACTTCTTTTCAAGTTGACAACGGGAGAAGGAGAGATGTTTAAGCCGGATGATGTTACCGATTCTGAGTCTGAGTCGGAGTCTGAGTCTGAGTCTGAGTTAGGTCCTAAGATTGAGTCTAAGGAGTCAGGTGTTGAAAATACCCCTCCCCTAGCTTTCCCTTCCTATGCACCTTTTCCTAATGGTGGTATTCCGGGGCCTGTCCCGAATACCCTATCTATGCCACCGAGCTCGATCGGTTGGCTCAAATGTTAGCGCATTTCGCGCAATTTCAAATCAATAATAATATGAACCAGTTTGCTTACGACTTGTCTTACTTACATTGCAATTCAAACTTTGAAAATGATTGTTTTAATAATGACATTGAGACTGAGGTCGAGGATGAACAGTTGGTCGAAGAAGAAGAAGAAGAAGAAATGGAACCACCTCTACAGTTGATAAAAGGGTTGGAAGAGTACGAACAGAAAACTTCGATCATCGAAGATACCGAAACTATCAATGTAGGTACAACCTTAGAACCACAGGAGCTTAAAATAGGAACTACTTTGAGTCCCACCGAAAGACAAGGGTTCATTGATTTGTTGCATGAGTTCAAAGATGTTTTCGCATGGTCCTACAAAGACATGCCAGGCATTGATAGGGAAATTATGCGAGCACAGGATCCCAATCAAGCCGGGATATAAGCCGGTCAAGCAGAAACTACGCAAAATGCATACAGATTGGTCTCTGAAAGTCAAAGAAGAAATCGACAAACAACTCAAAGCTGGGTTCATCAAGGTGTCAGAATACTCGGACTGGGTGGCTAACGTCGTACCAGTGCCCAAGAAAGATGGTAAAGTTCGGGTTTGTGTCGACTTCCGGGATTTAAACAAGGCAAGTCCGAAGGACGATTTCCCATTACCTCACATCGACATCCTGGTTGACAACACGGCAAAACACGCGTTACTATCCTTTATGGATGGATACGCCGGTTATAATCAGATCAAGATGGCGAAAGAAGATATGCATAAGACTGCGTTCAGAACGCAATGGGGAACCTATTGTTACATAGTAATGCCTTTTGGGTTGATAAACGCAGGGGCTACATACCAGAGGACCGCGACAACATTGTTACATGATTTGATGCACAAGGAGGTCGAGGTTTATGTCGACGACATGATTGTCAAGTCAAAGGAGCGTGATGGCCACCTTGGTACACTACGCAAATTCTTCGAACGATTGCGCAAGTATAACATGAGGTTGAATCCACAAAAATACGCATTCGGAGTCACATCCGTCAAACTGTTGGGTCATATCGTTAGCCACCATGGCATCGAGGTGGACCCATCGAAAATAAAGGCCATAATGGAAATGCCTCACCCGAAAACCGAGAAGGAAATTCGAGGTTTCCTGGGAAGAATCCAATATATAAGTCGGTTCGTGGCAAGGCTAACGATGATATGCGAGCCAATTTTCAAGAAATTGAAGGTCGGGGAACACGTCGTATGGGATGATCACTGTCAAGCTGCGTTCGATAAAATCAAAGAAATATTATCTTCCCCTCCCGTTCTCAGCCCACCAACGGCTGGGTTACCACTTTTGTTGTATCTTAAAGTTACGGATACTGCAATGGGGGCAATGCTGGCGCAGATAGTCGATAAAGAGGAAAGAGCAATTTACTACATTAGTAAAAAGTTCTTGGAGTATGGAATCAAGTATACTCAGCTCGAAAAGACATGTTTGGCTTTAGTATGGGCGACAAAGAAGTTACGGCACTACATGCTGAGTCATAGTGTCTTCATCCACTCGAAGATGGACCCTATCAAATACTTGTTTGAAAAACCAGTTCTAAACGGCAGGGTGTCAAGATGGACTTTAATGCTTTCCGAGTTCGACCTGAAATATGTACCGCTAAAAGTGATAAAGGGAAGGGCGGTTGCAGACTTCCTGGCGGATAACCCGATAGAAGAAACTGAGGTTGTGGATACATGGTTGTTCCCCGACGAAGATATCGTTCACATAGACAATGATACGTGGGACCTCTATTTCGATGGAGCATCGAACTATAGGGGATACGGGATAGGAGTTCTACTCATTTCACCAGAAGGTGAACATGTTCCCATCTCGATCAAATTGGACTTTAACGTCACTAATAACGCGGCCGAATATGAAGCATGCCTACTCGGTTTGCACAGTGCTCTCGAGTTAGGCATCAAAAAGCTTGTAGTACATGGGGACTCGTCATTAGTGATCAATCAAGTGGCCGGGACGTGGAAAACCCGAAGTGATAGCTTGGCTCCGTACCAAGCAAAAATCGAAGAACTAGAAAAGTTGTTCGCCGAGGTCAAGTCGTGCACCTCCCGGAGACGAAAACCAGTTCGATGATGCACTA
Organism: Silene latifolia; assembly: GCF_048544455.1. NCBI lineage: Eukaryota > Viridiplantae > Streptophyta > Magnoliopsida > Caryophyllales > Caryophyllaceae > Silene > Silene latifolia. The sequence continues at coordinate 29,046,953 of NC_133538.1, forward strand.
TCAAAACTAGTTTGCTCCGATCAACATACCGATCATATGGATACTATGCCGATATGTGTCGAACGAAGATCATCACCTGCTTATGTTAATGTAATCGGAGACACAGAAGAAACCGAGGCCGAACCTTGGTATCATGCTATTCTGAAATTTAAAGAATCAGGAGAGTATCCACCCGACATGGATAACCGCGGAAAGCGCGCTATTCGAATGCTAGCCGCTCAGTTCAATAGAACCAATGACGGACAATTGTACAAAAAGACCGCGCAAAATATCCTTTTGCGATGCATAGACTCACCAACTGCGAAAAGAGTCATGGAAGAAGTCCATGACGGAGAGTGTGGCCCACACATGAATGCCCATATGCTGGTTCGTAAAATCATGAGATTAGGGTATTATTGGACCACGATGGAGACAGATTGTCGCCAATATGTCAAACACTGCCATAATTGCCAAATCTTCGCAAACATACAGCACGTGCCGCCATCACTGTTATATACTTTGACATCACCATGGCCTTTCTCAACATGGGGAATCGACATTATTGGAAAGGTCAACCCATCTGGAACAGGTGGGCATTGTTTCATGCTAGTCGCCATCGATTACTTCACGAAGTGGGTAGAAGTGAAATCATACAAGGTTCTACAGGCGAAGCAGGTAGCAAAGTTCATTCAGAATGAAATCATTTGCAGATATGGTGTGCCGCATGAGCTCATTAGCGACCATGGCACTCACTTCCAGGCTGAAACTGCCGTAATACTTGAAAAGTATAAAATCAAACACCACAATTCGTCACCTTATCGAACTCAAACAAATGGGGCGATGGAAGCCGCTAACAAGACAATCACTGTGATTCTCAGAAAGATGACCGACAATTATCGCGAATGGCCAGAGAAGATACCGTTCGCACTATGGGGATACAGAACGTCTATTCGCACAACCACTGGAGCAACTCCGTTCTATTTAACATATGGGATGGAAGCAGTTCAGCCTATCGAATTAGAGGTACCTTCTTTAAGGATCCTGTTAGAAAGTCAGGTCCCTGAAGCTGACTGGCTGCAAGCCAGGTATGATTCCTTGGTCATGCTCGACGAGCGACGGTTAAATGCACTACACCATGTTTAAATCTATCAGAAAAGGATACAAAGGGCATTTAACAAGAAGGTGAAACCCCGAGGAATAAAAGATGGGGATTTAGTCCTAAAGTCCGTTCGCGCTTTACTACCAATTGACCCGAGGGAAAATTCAAGCCGAATCGGGCCGGTCCTTACAGTAAAGAAGATATTATCGGGAGGCGCGGTCAGACCGATGATCTAGATGGAAATGATTTTGTGAATCCGACGAATTTGGACCAACTGAAGAAATACTATCCGTAGAACTCATTCTCAATGTCGTAAAATAAAATTTTGAATTGCAGTTCTCGTGAGCGAGTCTAGGCCGCGGCACTTTTGCTCCGCTGCTTTTTGTGCGTTATAAATCGATGATTGTAGCGCGTTTGTTTTGTGGAACTACGAGCTCGGTTTGATTCTCGTTGATAACGAATACGTAGGCGACTCTTTAAAAGAGTACAACCGACCCTTCCTCGAATAAAATGAAATTTTATGCAGAAACTGGGAATTTTTAATAGATAGTAAGTCTTATTAAAGATCGGGCGATGCCCGTTACATCCTTCAAAAAAAAAAAAAAAAAAAAAAAAAAAAAAAAAAAAAAAAACAACAAATAATAAGTAGTAGTATTAAATAATAGATTGGAGTCGAAGGCTCCTACATCTTCTTTTTCCCTTTGCCTTTTGGGTCACGAGACCGAGGCTCCTGCAGAGGAGGGGTAGTTGCGTTCTCTCTAGCGCGCTTCTTAGGAGGAATCGTCATTTCCTCCCGAGGGCCCAACCTATCTTTTACACTCAAGCGAGGACCAAGCCTCCCTTTTAAGGCTGAGCCCGAGTGTGCCTTTGAACCCAACCGTTCCCACACACCTGTCGCCTGTGAGTCAGTCTTAGGAGTCTTCTCAGTCTTAGTTTCAGGTCCAGATGCAGACGAAAGATTGTTAACAAAAAAGTCACGACTACTTCTGCTTTTGTCATAATATTTGATGTCGACAAGCTCATCCTTCCGACACAAGTCCTTACCTGATTCGGTCTTCTCTTTAAGCCATTTAGTATAAGACGGGGATACCCAGGTAGTCTGAGGGCACGCAGATACGTACCAAATACGCCTTTGGTGCCACCTCTTGAGCCAATCGTCACATATAGAGGAATTCAGCTCTCTTGCTCGTCCCAGAACAGCCTCACACTTGGGAATTCTTTGTCTACGGCCCATCTGACGCAGGACGCGGTCAGGGTAAATGTGAATAGACCTCTCTAAACCCAGTAGTTGCAAACGTCTGGTCTTGTCATCTTCCGGAAGGATAGTAAAAGATTTGAGGCGAAGCCAAGGCATGAACCAGCAAAGAGGGCGACCTTCCCCTTCTGTCAGTTTGTTTCGCCAATAGGCAAGGTCATTTTGATGCTCGTCTTCATACCGCTTGGCACGCATAGTCAGCATACGAGCGAGATACGAGCCGGGCTCACGCGGCGGGGCGAAGAGCCAAAATCTCTCGCAAAGCCACACCTGAAGAAAAGAAAGAAAAAAAAAGAAAAAACATGAAAAAGACGAAAAAAAAAAAGAAGAAGAAAAAAGACGAAAAAAAAAGAGGAGAAAAAAAAGGAAAAAGAAAAAAAAAAAAAACGTGACAAAAAAAAACGAAAGGAAAAAAGAAAAAGAAGGAAAAAACGGAATTGTGGCAGGAATCGTGGCAGAATACAGCAAAATCGTGGCAGAATACAGCAAAATCGTGGCAGAATGCAGCAAAATCGTGACAAAATCGTGGCAGAATGCAACAAAAACGTGGCAACAACACAAGAATTGTGGTAAAAGGAAAATTGATCAAGGATGCAAAATCAGGAGAATAGACTTTGTCACCTGCAATAGACGGGAGCATCCCGACCAGTCGGCACCAGGGTTCATTTTCTTAGCATCTAAAACCCGGAGGGTTTCGGCAAGAATAATCCATGAAGGGTTATGTCCCGTCTCCATCTGAGACACAATAGACAAAAGCTTCGCTTGTCCTACACAAGTTGTCTTGTTCATCCTACCTTCGAAGACATAAAGGTGTAGCATGATCAACCCAAAGGCCCTGCGGCAGTACGCTGGCAGTAAAGTACTGTTTCGCAAGATACAAAATTTCCGATGAATAGCAAGAAGATTGACTTCGTCACCAGTAACTATCCCCTCAGACTCCGTCCTGGAAAGGCCAAGGCAGTCTAGATATGTTCCGCGCCACCCCGAATGAAATTTTGGTATAGCCGGTATGGCCTCAGCATCCCACCCTCGCAGGGCAGAAAACTCTTCGGGTAGAGGGCAGATCTCCCCCTCAGGAAAAGCAAAGACATGGTTATAAGGATCCCAATAGCTAAGGCAGTGTTCCAACAAATAAGTTGAAGGGGGATATGGCGTAAGGGAAGTAATTGCGCCGATTGAGCGGTCTTTAATTCTTGTCTCTCTGCGCCCGATGAAGTCTGTCTCCCACGCTCGCATAGCACTCACTAGATTATTCATAATGATTTATGTTATTCGCATTCGGGGAAAGCGAGAATAAATTTGGCAATACAGCTCTTCCTTATATATAGAAAGTATAAGGGAAGGAAGCATCTAGGATGACACCCCTAGGGTGCCGTTTCTTTCTGAGCCGTGTGGGCCTTGGGTCGCGCGCCTCTTAGGCCCGCCCCAGCTCACACCAGTCTTTGGCACGATGCATCGGGTTTTCGCACATCTATCGCGTTTTGGGGAGTGCCGGAACGGCCGATTTACATTTCTACCCTCGACGAGCCCATATTGAATTAAAGCTCGTGCACACTTACGGTTTTATTTTCTTTTTTTGTTTACGGTAGCGGGCTACGCCCACGTTGTTTACGAGTCATATAGAATGTCTGAGTCGCACTTCATGCTCACCTATCAAGGTCCGATTTCAAAACTTCAAAATCTCAAAAACTTTTTGCGATTTGTGGATAGATGATCCAAGTAGTAAAATATTTTCGGGTCGACGGCCCAATTATCCAAAATTTCAAATTCAAACTTCGGGTCGATGGCCCAATCACACAAAAGTTTCAAATTCAATTTTCGGGTCGATGGCCCAATCATTCAAAATTTTCAAATTCAATTTTCGGGTCGATGACCCAATCTTTCAAAATAATCCAATTTCAAGATCGATGATCCAAATGTGCTTATGTGATGATTATTGCTAGTACGTTTTTGTGTTCCAATTTTAGCAGGATATGCTTCAACTGGGGGCTCTAAAGTCTTCGACTTTAGAGCCATTGCAAACTGGGGGCTCTGAAGCCGTTGGCTCCAGAGACCATTATCAAGATGTAAAGGATGACATCCACCAAGAATTCAATTCGATTACAAGAGTAAGAAATAGAAGAATTCCGTAGCTGAAAGCAAATGATGAAAGCGGCGGCAACCTCCTTGGAAAGTCCCGTCCCATTCGGACAAGTGCCAGCAGATGATGAATTTTGGGCAAATGTCAGCAGATGATGAATTTTGGATATACGCCAGCAGATGATAAACTTTGGGCATGTGTCAGCAGTTGCCGAACTACGACGCGGGTTTGATTCCGTCAGAAACGGATACGTAGGCGCCTAAGGATAAGGCTCAATCCACCATATACGCAATTTATGGGTCGACGACCAACGATGATAATTCGACGCAACAGAAGCAAGAGTTAATCCCCGACGAAGTTTCAGGTATGATCTCTTCTTATGGCTGGCGAGCTTATATACGCAAGTCTAATGGACTATAAACGACCCGAAGAATCCTCAGGTCGAGAGGGACCTGGGGTATACTTTGACTTTCGCCTTGTCCAAGCCTCAGTCAAAGTGGGGGCTCTGTAGATACCCGTATCCGTCGATATTGGAATTTATAGAGAACTCGACAAACACCCGATGATGATAGGACACATGTATTCTTTAGTTGTCACCGTCATTATTTGGAGCTCGTTTTACGATGTAGAATGGGCGTCGTCGATGAAGTATTTTATTAATTTAAATGATATTTAAATTAATGTTTTTTTTAGTGAGTTCATTTTATTATTTCAAATGATATTTAAATTATGGTTTTTTAGGTGAATTCAATTTATTTTGTTTTATTTTGAATTTATTTTCTTAAGTTTATTTTATTGAAAATAAAATAAATAATTGATTTGATAAATCATTTTATGAGTATATTTGATTTGAAAAGTCATTTATTTTAATGGGTTAATTGATTTGAAAAATCGATTTTAAAAAGCGAAGAAAACTCGTTTTTAAACATGTTTTTTGAGCTCGATTTTAGCTCGGTTTTTGAGCCCGATTTCTTTACGAATTGGCACGAATCTCGAGTACATTAACCAACCTAGACCAATACCCATCCACCCTAGTTCGAACCCCCTATCCATGGCCCAAATTCCATCCCCAAATCGTCCCCAACAGCCCGCACTAAACCGAGCAGCCCCCCTGTTTTGGCAGCTCAATCCCGAGCCCAAAACCCGCTCCATACACTACCAAGACCCGTACCCATTAACCCTAACCCATACCCTAGTATCCTACCCATATTATCCTAGCTTAATCACCAAGAAAACCCCTCTCAAACCCTCACAAAAGCTGCTGGACAGCAGCCATGCGTGATGAAGCCCGACTGCCTCTCCCTCTCTTTTAACCTACTTTAACTCCTTATAAATACCACCCCTTCACCATACATTCATTCCTCTAAGTTCTCCATACATCCTACCATCACCCACAAGCTTTAAACCTCAGAAACAAACCCTAATTGCCTCCCAAAAACCCTAAACAAAACCGACACACAAACTGAACTGTTTGTGTGTCCTCCTCGAAAAGCAGTTCGTTCCTCCTTCAAACCTCCATCAAAACTCAAGTTTCTTGTTCCTAATTAACCACATAACATCCATCTACACATTAGACAAAGATTTACGAGCCAAATTGCCCTTGAGAGTACACGAAATCCCTCGAAAAACAGAGTGTTATACACTCTTTTTGCGATTTATTCTTGTCTGTCCAATTCTGTTTGTGCTCGTTTTTCGTGCCCAATAACCCAAAACGAGCAGGGGTTGCTTTAAGATCCCTGTTCTCCTCTCTTTCTAGTTTTAAAAACATCTTTTAAATCGAATTTTCGTCGTGAAACGAGGGAGATATCATCGTTTGAAAGTTCTTTGTCGATTTGTCAAAAAACGCGTGTTGCTTTATTTCTTCGTCGACGACGGCCTCTCGAGATAAAATCTACCATCGATTACGACCCAAGACGGTGTCAACGATACATGTAGGTTGAGGGTGCATCAAATCCTCCTCTTTTCCCTTTTATTTCGTTTGTTTTATGTTTGTTTTTTATTGTCTCGTTTTATTTCGTTTATCGTTTTGTTTATCGTTTAATTAACTATGAAACTAGTTTAGTCCGAGTATGAGTTAAAGTACCGCCATGAACACCCGCGTTGACTTGAGATGGGAAAATAAACCGCTACTTCAGTTGGTCGTACACCCCCGTCTCATTTACATATCCTCGTGTTCAAGGTAGGGCATAAATAAAACGAATTTCTAACTTTGCTCTTCGCTTTTGACCCCTTTGTTATTTCGGCCAATTCGACATACCCTAGGACCCGTTGTATGTTAGTTTAACCTCTGATTGTTAACATATGACGTATTTAGATGACATTAGATTAATTTAATAACCTAATTAGACATGTTAGGTGGCATCGACGTAGCTTTAAAAATCGATTAACAATTCTATAACCTAATTGAATACATCTTTCTTATCACTTGATTTCTCGCTAGCATAGGAGTGCGTGATTAGCACCTTCCTATTAACACTCGACGAGTAAGCATTAATCTTATGATATCTGACCTAATTGGACCCTTTAGGCCGTGTAGAATAACACACTCGCGCGTTTCTTCTCAATCGATCAACCTGATTTATAACTTGTTTTCTAACTCATTTTCTAATCCGTTTCGCAATCATTCGATCTAACCAATGAACCTAACTTAGGAACTAGGTTGGCCTTGTCTTGGCCGTGAGGGTGGCCGTTGGTTTGGGCCGTGAGTGGGTCGTGTCTCCCGTCTTTCTCATTTCGTTTTTCTTTCCTTGTTTATCATTTGTTCTTTGTTGTTTTGTAGCTTGTAATTTATAGTTTGTTTATCGAGTTGTAATTTTCGAGTTAGTTTTCTTTTATCGAGTCAAAACCTCTTTTAAAAACCTTAGTCTTGGTTGGTTAGACGGTTGTTCCCCAATGTTTTTAGGAGCGTAGTAAACCGCATGTTGTTTAAAGCAACATGGCCCGGTTTATGCTAATGCATGCTTTGGTGCGTAGCCCTATGTCTAATCCGATGAGATTAAGTGGAAGAACACATCACGAGGAGTGACCCAAGGCCGTGGGTCATGTGAACCGTGGGCCACCCCTCTTGTGCACGGTTTTCTAGGCCAAATGGCCGTGTGTGTTGTCGTGTATTGCGTTGTGTGTAGCAATTGTATTTAGATCGAGTTGTATCTTTAATTTGTTGTTGTGTCGGCATGAAATGCCTGGTTTGTAATAGGTAGATCCCAACGGCTCCCCCATTCCCCATCAAGCCTTGTTTGTTTCGTTTGAATGTTGCTAGATCAATTAACCCACATGTTAAATTACAACTTTGACAAAGTTAGTTTAGTTGCATCTAAAACGACATAGAAATTGTTGTCACATGATAGGGTTAAAACAACGTTTGCATATCATACATCGTAGTAGCTAGGACCTTGTTTGAAATCCATACTTGACTTAGTAGAGGCCGTTATTGACGGGCGGGGTTGGGTGTCCTTATGGGCTTCCCAACACGTACCCTCACCCCTTACTCAAGATCTATGGTTTGTGGATCCGTCAAAATACCATTGGATTACGAGAGTCATTCAAATCGAGTGATATAGGGTACAAGTCTTTATCTTTAATCACTCGTAGTCGATTGGCTTTATGCTTTTCGATGAAAGGTGTAAAGTTTACTTGAACGGTTCCAAGTTCCCAAAAAACTTGGTGGCGACTCTAATTTGTCTTAATTCGATTCGAAAGAACCTCGAGTCGATTATGCCTAGTGTGGATCCCGCTGACGCAGTTCCCGAGGGCCTTGTCCACATAGTCCCTTATATATAATTAGTTATGTGAGTTAAATTATTTTATATGAGTTTGGAACTCAAGATAATTACATTTATTATTCAATTATATGATAACCGACTAATAAATTAGCGTTCTAATTTAATATAATTAAATAAGATTTAATTTAGTAATTAAATATTAATTCGCTAAATTAGTTGAGATTTTATATATTTTGAGGTAGAGGTAATAATTTAATTATATTTACAAGGAGTTATAAATTAATTTAATTGGGCATTGTAGGACCAATTATATATTGACATAACGGTAAAATATCATTTAAAAGTTAAGTGTGTATTATTCATTAATTTGTAATACATGATTGTTAAATGACCAAATTAATATTGAATTATATAAGATAAATAAGCATATGATTTATAAGTATTTGTGGGACAAATATCAAAAATCAAAATGAACCATAATAAGCACATGGTGGACGGTATAGGTAGTAGTTAAGAATAATGATGATTATTCTCTTCTTAATCTACACTCCACCTAGTGATAGTGACACATCCTACAAAATTTAATCATTATTACCATACCTATACACTACCTATTTGCATGTGAATTATTTTAAGCAAAATTTCACCCACTTGGGTGATGTTGGACCGTGTGGTGGTGTTAAAAAGAGGACAAGAGTTGTTCTCATTTTTGAGACAACTTACTTGATCATAATTCACAACATGCAAACTATCTCAACAACTCACAAAATGCTAATATTAATCTAGTATTACTAGAGTAGTAATAGAAATAACATTATGGGTTACTTAGTAGTAAAACTAGTCTAATTTATACTAAGTATTTGTGCTAGTTTTGGGTTTGCATCTTAAGGAGGTTTTCTATTTTGAAAACTTGGGTCAAGGAGGATCATCCATTATTTGTTTAAGCACAAGAACAACTAAGGAAGGTGTCCTTTGTTGTGCCCTTATTTCGGCCTTCATCATCAATGTGAGGAAAAATATTTTCTTCACTACAATTACCTAGCTTACCATTTGCATGCATGTAATAAGATCACCATAAACAAACTTAAGTAGTAACTTAGAATGAACCTAGAGGAGTCTAACTAGGGTCTTATTTCTAACATGATGATGGCAAGTTTTAATAATATGTTTTGTTCCCCCATTGCCCATGGTTAGTCGGTCTTTAGTTATTCAACATAAAGCATATAAAACATGATCAAGGCATAAAGGGTGCAAGATACTTAGCCTAAGTAGATCGTCTTATCATGATAGCCAACATAGTTAAGGTGAACGTAAGCTTAAGAGTTAAAGGTTCATAAACACAATTTAAACTACTCCCCCCTCTTGACATCATCAAGAGAGGACACAACTCATAACAGACATAGTTCGAGAATATTACACCACATGCGAAATATTGTTCAAGCAAATAAAACAGTTCAAATGCAAAAGAGTTTTAAGGCAAAAGGATAGTGGTGAGTATTGAGAACCAAGGAAAAGGTTTAATCTTCATCATCAGCCAAACTACCACCAAGGTTTTGAATGGCTTCCCTGAGATCGGCATTCATGGACGTGAGTTCATCATTCTCTTCCCTAACCTTAACAACATCAGTGGCCAAGTCGTTCATGATGGAGGTGAGCTTAATAATGTCAGCAGCCAAGTTATCCAATTTAGCATGGATAGGACCTAGATTCACATTGCGTCTCATCGTGACACCCTCCTTACATTTCTTCTTGTCCCAACGAACCAACCTATCATTGCAAATTTCCATATTCATCTTTGAGAGAAGACCAGTTGCCATTTCATCACTTTGACTGTCAAAGGAGGGGCTATCCTTAGCAACCCGCTTCATTTCAGCAAATATGAAGGACAACCACGGAGCATAAGGGACAACAACATTGCGATCAAATTTCCCTTTCTAAAATTCCAATTTATTTATGCGATAAAGCATAAGGTAGGGTAGGTTGATAGGCTTATGTGTTATCAGGTGGAAAGAAGAAGCATCTTAAGAAGAGAGCAATGGCCACGGTTGTTGTTGCTAGGAAGGATAACCCTAATAATCAGGTTGAAGAAAAAGCGATATGGGGCTTTGAGTTCATGCGCATAGATATTTGATGGCCCAGCCATATCCTTAGGACGAATGGTTCTTACAACTTAAGTGGAGGTTTCTTCATCAATTCCACCCCAATTTCCCTTCGGGTAGGTGGTAAGCCCAACTGGAGAGACCCCAAGGTAGTTAGCAAGTTGGTCAATGGTGAGGACCAAAGGCTGCTGGTTTATGAATGCAGAGAGGGTACCAAATGCAACATCTACTTGAATTGTTGCATAGAACCGGATTACCTCAGAGAAATACACAGGACAATATTTGTCAAGGAGGGTCATCCATCCTTGTGTCGAGATACCTTCCTTAAAGAATTTAAAGGCGGGTGAAGTGTCATACCAGGATATCTTGTACCTTCTCCCATTGTGAAAGCCACAGTTGAGCATGCCAATACATGCCTTGAGAATATCCTCACGAAGATCAATTGAGTTGAGATATGCAAGAGCTTGATTCTTGTAAGCATCTTAATAGGAGGTCAGAATAAGATCCATGCAAGCACTTAGAGCAACTTTTGTTTCAACATCTCCTTCAACCTTATCATCTTCCATAGTGAAGGGCTTATCCACCACCACATTTCTTTTCTTCCTCGGGTACTTGGTCCGAGAGGGACTTTGGAATTCGTTGCTCCCTTTCTTTTCCTTGTTGCGATTTTGGAAATGGTGGAATCATCACAAAAGAGTTCGGTGATGTTTGCTTTATTTTAGGCTTTGGAGAACAGTGGGTCAAGACCATCATTAAGCATCTCATCTTCATTGTTAACGACCTCATCATTCGAGCCAAGATCTACATTTTGGATTTCCTTGTTTTCCTCCATAATCGTTTTCAACGTTTTTCTCCTTTTCGGACACTTTATTTCTTCCTCCTTCTATTTTTCCTTTCTTTTCTCTTTGTTCACTTTCTTTTTTTGTCTTCCTTCTATCCCTCATTTTGTTTTTCCTCACTTTCGTTTTCACCTTTTTCATTTTCTTTTCCTTCTTCCTTGTCTCCCTCATTATTTTTTTCCTCACTTTCTTTTTCATCTTTCTCCTTTTCTTTTTTCATTCACATCAATATTTTCCTTTTCATTTACATCAACATTCCCCCTCTCTTCTTCAACTTCTTCTTCATTTCCCTTTTCTCTTTCTAATTCAGCATCCTCGCTCCGTTTTTCAGCGGTTTCATCTTCTTCGGAGTCGAGATCAACACCCGGATATAACATCATGGACATAGGAGTTCTCTTTAACAGACCACCACGACTACCCCTTTCTCTGCCTCGTCCTCGAAGTGGGGCAGATCTTTTTGTAATACCCTGTATTTTAAGGCATGGTTAATGGTTAGTCACACGGTGTAAATAGTAAATATGCATTCAAAATGTTTTTTAATAAATTATACTTCCTCTCATCCAAACCAAAGGTAAAAGTTACTTTTTGGCACTATTCATGGTCGTAGAGGATCTTTGATGTTATTCTTAATCTATAAGACAAAATATAGCCATGTGAGATCTTGTTTGATTTATCGTCATGAATATTATAAAAATATCAAATATTTATAATTTTTAATAATGTATAACCAAAGATATTCACGTTGCAAAACATGCCTCGGCAGTGTGATAAAGCAACTGCTACCTTTGGTTTGGATGTGAGGGAGTATTAATTAGATAATTATATTTGGAGACAGAAAATAAAATAAATAATAATAATAGTGAGTCGGGATTTCGTGTATAGCGTGGAGCATAGCCGTGTATGGCTCGTGTTAGACTAATAATAATAATAATAATAATAATAATAATAATAATAATAATAATAATAATAATAATAATAATAATAATAATAATAATAATAATAATAATAAAAAGTATTACATATTATAATATTAGGAAACATCATGGAAGCTTCCTTCCCCCTACCCATACTAGTATATAAGGAGGGCTTGTGATACCATACGACTTTATTTAGATAAACCTCGCAAAATTAGATAAAGGGAGAGAGGGAGATATAAAAAGGGAAAAAGGGAACATTCATCTTAATTATCGCCTAACGGTAAGATATCGTCTCACAATTTAATCCGTCTTTTAATATTTAATTCAAGTTATTATTTTGTCCATCGTATGACTGACCTAGCACCGTGAGCTTATCGTGACCCACCTTGGACTGACCCCACCCTCTGTTGACCACTGTTGACCGCTAGTCTCGGGTTAGGATTGTGTGTATAAACTGTGTATAAAACACGGGTTGTGACATAGGCTTGGGTTGGTTTGGTGGTTGTGGTTGTGTCTCCTATTGAGGGTGGTTGAGGGTGATGAAAGGTGGTGGTTTGTGTGGTGGCTTGCCGGAGTTTCGCAAGTGTTGGTGGTTGTTGCGGGTTTTGGTGGTAAAATCGTGTAATTGCTAGCATTAAAACCACCGTGTCTTGACCTATACCTGACCTAGGATGGGTGGGTGCTGGTGGGACCACTCGGGTTAAGGGAGACCAAAATGGTGGCTGCTTGTGGTGAGTGGTGGCGATTTTGGTTGGTGTCGTGTGTTGTTGTTGTTATTATTATTGGTGTAGTGAAGACGGTTGCTAGGGCTTAGCCTTCGTAGCCATGTGTGGTGGCTAGGCTAGTGTTTGGAGAATGGTTGGGTGACAGGTTGTGGTGGCTCACACTAGAGTTGGCGTGAAGGGGTAATGGTGGCCGTGAGAGGGGTGTTTTACATGGATTTGTGGGGGTTGCGCAAGCGATTGTAACACGGGTAAAAACCGTGTTTGGTTGGGTGTGTTTGTGGGTAATTGATTGCCAGAATCAGTAGGTGCAGCGGGAGTGGTGGAGGAAGCCATTTTCTTTTGAGCAATCACCTTTGGATCAAATGTGTCTTTGAGGTTTAGAACTTCTCGCCTGAAACCCTTTTTAGGAGGCATTTTTTACGGTTTTAGTTCAGATGGGGAAGTTGGAGTGGTTTTTCAATTTAATATGTGAAGGGATAAAAAGTGGTTGGTTAATGTGTCGGGGGTTAAATGTTTGGCCGGTTAAAAGGTGATGGGAGTTAAGAAGGGTAGTTGAGTGCATGGGTGAGAGTGAAGAGAGAGGGCGGCAAAAGTGAGGGATACGGGTGATGTGACAAAGCATAGTTTATTGGCTCAATGTAAAAACTCAAGTGCATCAATTGTTTACATTTTTTGTTCCAAATTTTTGCATGCAGTAAATAATTCAAGCAACTAGAGTGATCACTGCATATATCCTCTCTTTAGTCAATCATTTAGGAAAATAAATTAAAAGCGAATCACATATCACCCAATAAAACAATTTCCAACCGATGTTTTATGAATTGTTCACTTTCTAACGGTTTTGTAAAAATGTTTGCTATTTGATCTTCCGTTCTACAAAACCAAAGATAAATATTACCTTTTATAAATTGATCACGTAACAAATGATGCCTTATGTCAGTATGTTTAGTTTGTGAATGTTGTATTGAATTCTTTGAAATGTAGATTGCACTAGTATTATCACAAAAGATGGGAGTTGTATCAAAGATAATACCGTAATCGTGCAATTGTTGTCGTATCAAAAGGATTTGTGTGCAACAAAGGGCCACACTTACGTATTCACTTTCCGTCGTGGATAGGGCTACAATGTTTTTCTTCTTTGATAACCAAAAGATGAGACATGGTCCCATAAAGGTGGTAATACTCGAAATGTTTTTCCTATCCAATGAGCTTCTCGCAAAATTCGCATAAGAAAATCCTACAAGATCAAGTTCATAGTGAGACAAATACCAAAGATATAGACCTTGTGTTCCATTCAAATGCCTAAAAATCCTTTTGACGGCTTTGAAATGTGAATCTTTAGCATTTGATTGGAAACAGGCACACGAGCACCTACTAAATAGTATGTCGGGTCGACTAGCGATTAAATAAAGCAATGAACCAATCATACCTTTATACACGATTTCACTAACACTCTTATCGTTTCCATCTTTGTTACGTTTGAGGTTAGGAATTGATGCGTGTATTTAATATATAGGGTTTTTAGCTCATTTTTACACGCAATTTTGTACTAGTTTACGTGGCATCTAGCTACAAATACCCCCGAATAGTCTAGTTTGGTTTGTCTTGTGTATATTGCAGGTACGGACCGGAAAGAAGATAAATCACGCCTAAACTCGTCCCATTTGCATACATTTATGGAGAACAAGGAATCGGAGCTCGGAATCCATCACTTTGATGACGCGTGAGCTGATTTCGGAAGGTGTCAAAGTGCCTTATGCGCTAATATAGCTCGTTCGACCTCTTTTCAGTCGATCGAAAGCTTTATCTCTTGGAGTTTCACTCGATCAAGTTGTTTTCATACTCGATCGAGAAGGCCATTATATGAAGTCCTCGATCGAATGGTTTTTCCATTCGATCGAGAGGAATTGTTGCTTAGTTCCTCGATCGAGTGGTTTAATTCTACTCGACCGAGAGGTTTTGTTTTGTAGCCGTGCTTCTTGCCTTATTTCGTATGGGCTTTGTAATTAGGCTTTGTTATTAGGTTAAGTAGTATGATTTTCGACTACTGAAATACACTACAGACTACGTTGCTTTCCTCTTCTCCTCTTCTCTCTTAATTTCTCCTACTCTTCCCTTGGATCGAACCTTGTAATCGGTTTTATACTCTCTTTTCTTAATCGTAATCCTTTGATTGTTAACATTTCTTCATTTTCTTTATTTGCAACTACTTTATTCAAATCCCTCTCTTTAATTAATATCATGTTTAATTCTTCTAGTCTATGTATAATTGTTGTTGATCCGATGATCATGCGTAGCTAATTTCCTTTGCTAAGACTTAGGGGATCCATGATTATGAAGGAATTGAAATCGATATATTACGTTTAATGCTTGCGCAGTTTATGTTGCTTAGTTCCTCGATCGAGAGGAATTGTTGCTTAGTTCCTCGATCGAGTTGTTTAATTCTACTTGATCGAGAGGTTTTGTTCTATAGCCATGTTTCTTGTCTTATTTCGTATGGGCTTTGTAATTAGGCTTTGTTATTAGGTTAACTAGTATGATTTTCGACTACTGAAAGACACTACAGACTACGTTGTTTTCCTCTTCTCTTCTTCTCTCTTAATCTCTCCCACTCTTCCCTTGGATCGAACCTTTAATCGGTATTATACTCTCTTTTCTTAATCTTAATCCTTTGATTGTTATTATTTCTTCCTTTTCTTTATTTGCAACTACTTTATTCAAATCCCTCTCTCTTATTAATATCATGTTTAATTATTCTTGTCTATGTATAATTGTTGTTGATCTGATGATGATGCGTAGCTAATTTCTTTTGCTAAGACTTAGGGGATCCATGATTATGAAGGAATTGTAATCCATATATTAGGTTTAATGCTTGCGTAGTTTATGTTGTTAATCGCTACATTTAATTGTTTCTGTCTAATTGAGTCGACGCAATTAGTCATTTAATCGTAGTAAACCTTGACCTGGACCGGAAGGTTGGAAAGGGTGAGACTCGTAGCGAACATTAGAGTACCGTAGTGAGGGTGGAAGCTAAGCTATTTATGCTTTAGGGCGAATTGATATCGGAAGGAGATATTCACTGCCCCATAAACCATACTTGCATTGACCTGAGACTTAGATTGCTTGACTGAATGATCATGGTGAACCGACTGTCTTAGCTATTTTCTCATTATTTTTTTAATCCTTATTCTCTTGCCTTTCCTCTCTTCCTTAATCTCTTTAGTTTAGAAGAAACAAATTCAAACCCCCAAATTAGTTACCGTGACGGACTTAGTTAAAGCTGACATTTTCCCATCTCCCTGTGGAGATCGACCCGACTTCCCTTGCTATATTAGTTAGAGCCAGTTGGTTATTTTTGATAGGTATACGACTAGGCTGCCAAATTTTGGCGCCGTTGCCGGGGAGGTGGCGCAATTTTGTTGCTTTATTTAAGTTTATCTCTCATCTCAAGGAATTTATTCCTTGAGACTGATGTCATATTTTTGCAAGTTTTTGATTAGTTAGTAGGATATCTGTTCTAGAAGAGAACATTGTCATACCTGCTCCAGTCTGTAAGTTCTATCTGCTAGGATGCCGAATATAGCCAGCCATTCAGAGCCGACGGTGGATTCCCTTCCAAAACGCTTCCTATTACCCACCACTGACTCGGGGACCTTTGGAATCCACCCATCTTACATACAGTTAGTCGAGAGAAATCTCTTCAGGGGGGGTAACTGGAGAAGATCCGTGCAAGCACATAGAGCTGTTTATAGAGTATTACTCCACCATTCCTCTTGCTGCTGGGGTGACACAAGACAGAGTGAAGGGAGTTCTCTTTCCTTTCTCTTTAGCTGATGATGCCCGGGAATGGTTGAGGGATTTAGACAGGGAAGCAGCCAGTGTAACCGACTGGAATTCCCTTGCCTTGGCCTTTTACAGGCGATATTTTCCACCACAGCGCACTAATGTGTTGAGAGCTCAGATTACTACATTTGAGCAACTACCTACTAAAGACTTGAACGGAGCTTGGACTAGGTTTAAGAGGCTCGTCCCGTTCTGTGCCTCATCATGGTTTTAAGCGCTGGTTCTTGTGTACCCAATTTTACAATGGGTTGCATCCGGACCAGAGGGCTATCCTTGATGATGTAGCTAAAGGGAGGTTCCCGAAGAATGTAGAGGTTGATCAAGGGTGGCATCTTATTGAGGAGATGGCCATTCATGTTGATGAGTATGGAAATCCCCGAGGAGGTAAGAATGTAAACGAGTTGGTAGTAGCTGAGGTGGAAAGTCCTAGCGGAAGTCTAGGTAGTTCGGAGATTGTAGAAAATGTGGGTGAGCATGCACAAGTTTGTGCTATTACTGAGCATGTAATGATATGCGGTAGATGCGGTATGGAAGGGCATGACCCCATTGGTTGTATGTCAAGCGTAGAGCATGTACTTGCTTATCAAAAATACAAGAAAGGAGTTCCTTTTTCTCAACTATATGAAGATCTGACGAATGCTTCCACTCCTTCTACGCCAATGCCGCAGCCGAACCTCTGTTCTACAAATGGGGAGTATGCCAAACTGAAATCCTTAGTTTTCAACTTAACGCAACAGTTTGGGGGAGAAAAGTAACAAGGATAATACCGCTATTGTGGAGTTAAGAGAGCAAATTACGCAGTTAACGCTCGCGCAAAACCAAATTAACCATCCACCCTCGTGCGACCCAGTTAATGCCATCAATATCCGAAGCGGTCTTGCTTGTGAGGGGCCAAAAATGCCAGAAGACGGGGTTGTGACAGCTGATAATGCCGCGGAGGATGAGTTGGACGATTTTACGGGCGATATCACTGCTGCATATTGTCCAGGCACTCGATCGAGTAAAATTTCTACTCGATCGAGTGAAGTAATCCATCTAGTTGCTCGATCGAGTATAAATCCTACTCGATCGAGAGGTGCTCAATTTGCAGAATTCGATCGAGTAACTAATTCCTCTCAATCGAACGCTTTGGCAGAAGAAACAACTTGATCGAGTGACAATGGCACTCGATCGAGAGAACCTGAATTACAAGAGCTCAATAGAGAGCTTTATTTACCTCGATCGAGTAATTCCAAAGACAAAACCACTTGATCGAGTGAGGAAAGTGTTCGACCGAGTGCCAGAACCAGCGGAGATCCTATTTTAACATCTAATTCCGCTATCGTGTCATCTTTCCCTGCTGTGAAGACGTCACGTGCTGATAAAGGTAAAGAGAAAGTCGCGGGTCCACTCATTGCTACCAGAGTACCCTTTCCAGGATGTCTGAAGGACGCAAAGGTTGAGCGACACTATGGTAAGTTTGTGGACGTTGTCAAGAACCTCCAGGTAACTGTCCCCTTTACCGAATTTATTACTCAGGTACCTACTTACGCTAAATTTATGAAAGATATTGTGACGCGTAAGAGAGAGCTAAGTGAATTTGAGACTGTTTCTTTTATGGAAGAGTCTAGTAATTTAATTTTAAATAAGGCTCCACCTAAAATAAAAGACCCGGGTAGTTTCTCTATTACCTGTGTTATAGGCAATGAAGTAATAGATAAGGCTCTTTGTGATTTAGGAGCCAGCATCAGTGTCATGTCTCTATCTGTCTGCAAGAAATTAAATATGGGTCACCTTAAATTGAATAACATTACTCTACAGATGGCTGGTAGATTTGTAAGACGACCCTTAGGTGTCTTAGAGGACGTGCCTGTGAAAGTAGGCAAGTTCTTTATACCATTGGATTTTATTGTTTTAGATATAGCTGGGGACACCCGGACCCCAATTATATTAGGAAGACCGTTCCTATGTACAGCCGGGACCATTATTGATGTCGAACAAGGGCGTTTGACTCTTGAAGTAGGGGATGATGCTATTACTTTCAGTCTGCCTAGCACTTTGGCTCGGCCAATGATAGAGGATACATGTTATTCTGTTGATATTGTTGACAAGTCTGTCTATGTCTTCTGGTCGGGTTCTTTTATAAAGGACCCACTTGAAGCTCTTATGCTTTTGGATGAGTGTGCAGATAACCCAGATAACAATGACACTTTGTTGGATTTGGTTGATACTGCTTTAGATGAGCGTGAACTCACTGACGCTGAGGGAGAGCAAGTGGAACAAATGATCAGTACTCTTTGCTCCATAGAGGTAAAGGTACCCGAGCATAAGCCTCTTCCCTCTCATCTAAAATATGCTTTCTTAGATTATACTGGGCAATATCCAGTTATTATTAGTGCTAAACTTGATGATGATCATCTGACTGCTTTGTTAGTTGTACTTAAGAAAAACAGGAAAGCTATCGGTTATTCTTTGGATGATATCAAGGGGATTAGTCCCGATATTTGTATGCACAGGATAGAGCTGGAGGAAGATCACAAACCTTGTAGATAGGGTCAGCGCCGGCTGAACCAAAAGATGCAAGATGTTGTGATGGCTGAGGTAATGAAGCTGCTCGACGCAGGTATTATCTATTCTGTTGGTCATTCCAAGTGGGTAAGTCCAGTGCAGGTAGTTTCTAAGAAAAGAGGGACTACTATGGTTAGGAATGACAAAAATGAGTTAATACCTACTAGAGTAGTGACTGGTTGGCGGATGTGCATAGACTACAGACAGCTGAATGCCGCCACCAAGAAAGATCACTTTCCTCTTCCTTTTATTGATCAGATGGTAGAAAATTTAGCTTCTCATAAGTTTTTCTGCTATTTGGATGGTTACTCAGGGTTCTTTCAGATCCCTATTCACCCAGCTGATCAAGCTAAGACTACTTTTACTTGTCCTCAGGGCGTGTTTGCTTATCGCAGGATGCCTTTTGGTTTATGTAATGCCCCTGCTACCTTTCAAAGCTGCATGATGGGGATATTTTCAGAGTATATTGAGTCTATTATGGAATTTTTCATGGACGATTTCAGTGTTTATGGAAGTTATTTTTCTAATTCTCTGTCTAACCTTGATAAAGTGTTGCAGCGCTGCATTGAGGTTAATCTTGTGCTTAACTGGGAGAAGTGCCATTTCATGGTCAACGAGGGAGTTGTCTTAGGGCACTTAGTTTTTGACAGGGGAATAGAAGTTGATAAAGCAAAAGTGGAAGTGATTCAGCAATTACCTCCACCTGTTAATGTTAAAGGAGTGAGGAGTTTCCTTGGTCACGCCGTCTTTTATCGCCGGTTTATCAAAGATTTTTAAAGCTTGCTAAACCACTTACACATCTACTACTTAAGGATGCCCCTTTTTTATTTACTGATGAGTGTCTTTCTGTGTTGAACAGGTTAAAGCAGGCTTTGGTATCTGCGCCGATTATACAGCCTCCCAACTGGGATTTGCCGTTTGAGATAATGTGTGATGCCAGTGACGATGCACTAGGAGCAGTGCTAGGCTAAAGGAAAGAAAAAGATTTAAATACATTTTACTATGCGAGCCGAACTCTGGATGAGGCTCAAGTGAAGTACACCACTACTGAAAAGGAGTTGCTAGCTTTGGTTTATACCTTAGAGAAATTTCGTTCTTATTTGATTGGGTCATAACTTACTGTTTTTACTGACCATGCAACGCTAAGGCAACTCCTTGCTAAGAAGGAGGCTAAACCACGGCTATTGAGATGGATACTCCTTCTTCAGGAGTTTAATTTACAGATAAAAGATAAGAAAGGAGCTCAGAACGTTATAGCTGATCATCTGTCGCGACTGTGACAGTAAAAGGGAGAAAATTATTTACCTATTGATGATTCTTTTCCTGATAATTCTTTGTTTGTTGTTTTGTCTTCTATTTTTAACCAAGAACCTTAGTATGCAAATATAGCTAATTACGTTGTCAGTGGCAAGCTGTCACCTGACCTTTCTCATCAGCAGAGGAAGCGTTTTCTATATAACGCTAAGCAGTATTTCTGGGATAATCCTTATTTGTTTAAGGAATGTGCGGGCGGTCTCTACAGACGGTGTATTCCACAGTGGGAGACCAAAGTAGTCCTAGAAGGCTGTCACTCATCCTCTTATGGTGGTCAACACGGTCCATCGCGCACCGTGGCTAAGGTACTTCAGTCTAGTTTTTACTGGCCTACTTTGTTTACTGATGCTAAGGCTTTTGTTTCAGATTGTGATGCCAGCCAATGATCAGGGAATATTTCAAAGAGACATGAGATGCCACAAAATGGTATCTTAGAGGTTGAGGTTTTCGATGTCTGGGGCATTGATTTCCAAGGACCGTTCCCATCCAGTAAAGGTAACATGTATATTTTAGTAGCTGTTGATTATGTGTCTAAGTGGGTTGAGGCAATTGATTCACCCCATTGTAATGCCAAGACCGTGATAAAGATGTTTAAAAAGATCATATTTCCCCGATTTGGTGTCCCCAGGGTCGTCATTAGTGATGGGGGAATGCATTTTAAAGAAAAGAAACTAACTTCCATTCTGTCTGAGGTTGGTGTTCAACACCAGTGTGGTTTGGGGTATCACGCCCAAACTAGTGGTCATGACGAGGTCTCTAATCGCAAGATTAAAGAGATCTTATCTAAAGTAGTTTCTAAATCACGGAAGGATTGGAGTCTGAAATTAGAAGACACATTATGGGCTTACAGAACTGCCTTCAAGACACCGATTTGTGCATCACCTTATCGGTTAGTCTATGGGAAATCATGTCATTTACCTGTTGAGTTGGAATATAAAGCTTGGTGGGAAATTCGTGAACTTAACTTTGATCCTAAGTTGTGTGGTCAGAACCGTCTTTTACAGCTAGATGAACTAGAGGAGTTTAGGCTCAACGCCTATGATAGCTCGCGCATTTATAAGGAGAAGACAAAGAGATGGCAATACAAAAGAATTTTACCTCAGGAATTTCATGTCGGGCAGAAGGTGTTGCTATTTAATGCCCGACTGCGATTATTTCCTGGTAAGCTGAAGTCCAAGTGGAGTGGTCCTTATACGGTGACATCTATCACTAAATTTGGATCCATTGAGCTAGAAGGTCCCGAGGGAAATCGGTTCAAGGTGAATGGGCAATATGTGAAGCACTATCACGAAACAAATGAAGCCGACAATCGTGTTGAAGTCTTCTACTTTGACGAGCTTAACGCGCCAGTTAATTGATGCCAGAAAGGTCGTGCGGAACCTCTTAAACCTGCGCTTTCCGGGAGGCAACCCGGACTGTTTTGTTGTACTTTTGTTGAACTTATTTCTTTTCCTTTAGCTGTATGTTGAACTTTAACGCCAAACTATGCGTCCTTTGTATTTCTTATGCTCCTTATACGCGTTTTGCAGGTGCAGCAGCTCGATCGAGTGGTTTTTCTACTCGATCGAGCACTTTTGCTAAGATTATCGCTCGATCGAGCAATTGCTATCCTCGATCGAAATGCTGCAAATGACGTTCTCTCGATTGAGTAACATATTCTCTCGATCGAGTGTTTCTGACACCATTCCTCTCGATCGAACTGTTATGAGTTGTTCGATCAAGTAGATCCTTGTTTCAGTAGCTATTTTTCATCTGATGAGCTGCTGTTGGACTACCTATGACCTCCCATGTTCATGGTCAGTTTGTGGAGGTCCCTTTTCATGACTTCTTGTAAGTTTTCCGCCTCCCGTTATCCTTTTCTCCTTAGTTTGCATTCCTTTCCCTATTTTTGGTACAATGAGGGCATTGTACGGTTTAGTTTGGGGAGGTATGCATCCATATCTGTGTCTGCATGTTTTCTTGCATTTGCGTTTGAACGTTTATTCATTTTCGTATGCATCGTTGTTTTTAATTCAAAAATCACATAAAATTCAAAAATTTTCACGTTTATCTTGAGTCGGAACGTTTGAACTTTGACGCTACATTGAATCTTTACCTCTGCCCTGCATACTCTTGACATATCGTTGGCATGATAATGTGCATAATCTACGAGTTTTTGTTTCTCTCTTATTTGAACGAATAGACTTGACTCATGTATTGGCAAGCTACATTACATTCTGAGGTTAGAGCTTTATAAACTTGTGACATTCATGACAAGTTTCATGTAGGATGTGAGTAGTATTCTCTGTAAGGCATGTAACATCAATTTGCATAAGCATGAATTTGGTCTTCTTAATACCTGTATGCATTCGATCTGTGGATGGTGACACATGTTAGAAGAGGTAGTCCCCTTTTATTTTATTCTACACATGAGCCTCACATAGCCAAACAGCCCTTTTATCCTATTAGCTACAGCCTATAATTTTGCTTACCCTAGCCGAGCTAGTGATGAGTAGCTGTTTGGAAAGCTTTACTGCAGTTTCATTATATATCTGATTTCAGAAATCGGTGGAAAAGTTGAAGGGAATAAAAAGAAAAATGTTGTAAAAAGAAAAATGAAAAAAAAGAATTGAAAAAGAAATATGAAAAGAAAGAAAAAATCATATGCGGAAAAATGAAACAATTGTATAGATGATTTTCACTCCCATGTCTTATTTGTACTCTATGGGGAGTTGACAAGTTTATGGAGTATTGTGAGTTGAGTGCATCTAATTTGCACTGTTTTGTATTGATATATTGAGTACGAAGTTGGGATGCAGTTCAAAATTTGGATCCGTTGTTGCTAGCCTAGCCATTAATGTAACACCCCCATACTCCAAGTGCCTTACCAGGACCACTTAGGTATAAGGATATTACCATCTCGGTTACCCGAGGCAATGATAATCATAAGACAATAAGGAAACGTACTTTATTAAATAAGTTTAAGTGATTACATAACAAAACCAACTATAAGCAAAATACAACTGTTCTCGAACTATAATCCAACTGAATGGAACTGTCTTAACAAACACAGCGGAAGACTAAATACTCTGATATGTGATGACTCCATCCCCAGCTAGATCCCACGCGTATCCAAGATATACCTGTCAAGCAACTGCTCACCACGCCCGAATGAATCACCACAGTTTCTAAAACATTTAAACGGGGTCAGTACTAATCACACAATTTATATAATCCAACAACACAATAAACAACACAGCTCAAACGGTCACACACACAATCACACCCACTCCAATCAATCTCTGTCACCGACTGTCCACTGGACCAGCCCTGCCAGTGGGGGACCGCAGCCGTACCCACCAAATCCCCGCTCATCATACCGAGCGATAACCCTGTCCCATTAATGTGCACATCCCCTTCCGTGGCGGGTTCCACGAAGGGCAAAACTAGGGCGTGAAGCCACTCCCGCAAGTGACTCCACTCAGCCGAGAACACATCTCGAGAATCAGAGACAAACAATCACAATCACAATACAACAACAACAACCGTCTGAATCAATCAACAATCACTAACTAAAGCATAATCACCACACATTATGTAACTGATACTGAGTAGGGAAACCCTACTTGGAACTGCAACACAATCAGACGGTCTCAACAGCTCTATCAAAATTCCTCTTCTAAGAATCCTCCTCCTAGCATATAATCACATAATCACTAATTACACAAAACTATCACAAATCCCCAATTCCCAAAATTAGGGTTTAACGAAACTTAATTACATATAAAAAATTCGATACATAGATCTTACCCTCGACGCAAGGATCATAAAGTTCTAAAGAACGATGAAATCCAACCTCTCAAGCTCCGGGATTTGTCAATAATGTGATTGATGCGAAGAACGTAGTTTGTTTTCTCTTTGAACGTAATTAGGTTTGATAAAATGTATTAAGGAAGTGACGGAGTTGTTTATATATTCAATCGCATTATTAACAAAACCCGACAAATCATCACTCCGTAAACCGGCTACTCGATCGATTAACTGAGGTACTCGATCGAGTGCCCCCCTACTCGATCGAGTGCCAAGGCTACTCGATCGAGTACCCAACAGGTCAGAAACTATTTTAAAACACAACACGCCCTTACTCGACAGAGTAAGGCCCACTCGATAGAGTACCCAAAGACTCATAAAACCGTAGTATTACAGTCTTCCCTCCTTAAAAAGAACTTCGTCCCCGAAGTTCAACCAATACATAAAACAAACATACTGACTCGATCAAGAGACAACAATGCAACTAAGAACTCAAAACAAAATCCCAATCTATAAAACATGAACTCTCAACACCAACTCCACCAACTATTCCTACCTCCACAACATGGCTCACGATATCCTATCAACTACGTCATAGACTCTCCCGACACCAACTCCATACACTACCAACTACCGTCCACAAACTCTGCTAGCTCCGTTTCACTAACCTATTATCCACTAGAAAATCCACTATCAAGACACTCATAAACATCAAACGGAATGTTACATTCTACCACCCTTAAAGAGAACTTCGTCCTCGAAGTTTACTCACACTCATAACATCATCATCCAACTGTCATGACCTTTAATAAAATCAAAACAAATATCCGTCCTTTATGCTACACCAACACTTTACTTCCAAAAATATACCACCATATGTACAACCATCAAAATCTCTTTTATCGCATCCTACTCCTGTTAAGATAAATGTTACGTCCTCGTAACTCACTAATACTAAATCCTAGCTATATCGTCTCATTATCCTCATCACCACCGCATGTCAAAGATAGCCACCTATAATCTAAACACTCGCCGTGTATATATCCAAAGCTCTCTTACTTAAACATTTCTCATATCTCAACTCATTCGGCCCATCACCTAACCTATACCATAAAACTCGTAGCAAAATCACCATACTAACTCTCCATTATTATTGCAAAACAACATACCTCTCTATGTAAAGCACCTATCTGCCAAAAGCATAACTAACGATCCACACTCGTTATGTACACTAACACTAGATCCTCAAGTTCTTTCCTTGATTACCGCAAAACTCATACATAAGTTAACATGACACTAATTCCCCCAACACCCTACATTCACTGTCTCCACAAAGGATTATGAACCCCCTGCATCTTTCAGGTCATTACCGCACATGTTTTACGAATCACTTGCCATTATCATGTCTACGAAAGCCTTATCTAGAACAAGATCAGAATTATTGTAACAACCTCTCACAACCGTGTCACATCAACAGAATGTCACTATACCATGACAACAACGAAAACATATACAACTCTATTTCATATCGTACTCTACCCTCATTCCCAAACTTAACCTGGTAAAGAAAACATCAACAAACAAAACAACAGTCTATCTGTCCAAACTGAAACTCACCGGAAACGACAACAAATAAAACAACAACTATGTATAACTGATATGTACTTTTGAGACCTCGTATCATAAGCATCCCGCCTACTCCACCACAACCGGTGACGGCATCGCAACACCGCCACCAACAGCCACACCGCAGTGCGAAAATACCCGCACCGCCACACTATGTACCGTGTCCGGATCACCACCCGAGGCACAACAACCATATCGATAGACATCACAACTGCATACAATTCCCATAAACACTGACTCAGAATAACTTCTCAGACAAGGAAAAGTTACTCAAATCCACTTTACTAAATCACAACGCAATATATTTTATGAATTAAACAGATAATAACCTCATGAATATCATCCCCTTACCATATCACAGATTGACATGTATCATGAATATATACAGGTATAACCAGTCATGCCAGATCACTCAAATTATTACCTTTTTAATCATCATTCAATTAGATTAGCGTACCCAACATGCATTACAGAACATTCAAATAACAACTTTATGATAATCACACCATATCACGTATTGTGAGGTCAAAACCTCACACAAACATTTATATATATATCACAGACCCGTAATAACATCCAACCAGTCAATCCTGATCACGTAAGTCATCACCTTATAAAAGTTACCTCTCACCCGAGCTTAACTCGTATGCCCCTCATAACACGTTCTCCCATTCACATAACCATCAACTCATGCCAAATATAACCATACTAGTAATACTCAACTACTAACAACCGTCTCATATAACCACACCTTATACTCTCTCACAACCATACATAGCAATCTGGTCTCTGCAAAATCAACCTCTTTAGAATTGTTACCTTTCTAATATACCATCACCCTTAAACACTAGTCACAAACCATAACACTACCACTGTCCGGACATCAAACCTCTTACACTCATCTCTAAACATCACGATTTCTTTCCTATCTTTGGTTAACATCCCAAATAACGAACATCGAATCCATCAACAAAATTACCTCAACATTCTTCCCAATACTATTCTTAATTATGTCATCATCTAACTCTCCACCAAAATATCATATCATGCAGATATTCTACCAACTTCTTACTCCCTTAATTCCTCAAAACTCATGATTAATCATGTTGTCCTGAAACTTCTGTATAACCATTAACTTACTTACTCTTGATAGTATCATACGTCTCGACGATTCCTTACTTTTATGTTACATAACTCCGGTGAACATTTTTCTCAGCTTACTTTTATCCTTCTTTTCTCTTTATACTCAACAATACCATTTAATAGCTCAACTCCTTATTACTTCTATCTAACCCTTTATTGCACCAATTACCTTCTCATCGCTCCAAAACCCAAATCCCATTATTTTATATCGATATCATCTCACTCTTTCTTATCATGGATCTTCTCTTATTATGTTATCACTCACATTTGCCACTAATCTATCCATAAAATCAACGTTCACTGTATAAACAATTGTATCTCCTTTGTACCACTTTAGAAATCAGAATTCATTTCACACCGTTAAATGCCCAAGGAAATCCCACAGTAGTTTCATCTCTTAATAAACCAAATCTCCCAAACTCACTCACTGTGTACAAATCTACCTCGCGACATGTCTCCATAAAGTTCACTGTTTACCACTCTTCTCAACCCCCTTTTAAAACGAACTTTCACTACATATATCCATAACCCACACGACTCCTAACCATCTCCCTCCATAATTCTTTACACATCTCAAGCTGCCACTATCCACATCTTTACTTTCAATCTTTTTATTCTCACGTTCCTTAGACTCACATCATCCCTTGCCCAGATTCACTTGCTTTTACGTTACTCAACACACAATCATATCACTCTTCTCATCTCAGAAAACATACTCTATGTCTCATTTAAGCCATAACGATCTTTCTTTTCTTTTTCCACTATCTATCACAACCACATATAGCTCATCTCCTCCCACCAAACTCATACTCACCAAAAGGTGCCACTCACCACCCCATAAGATTGGGTAACTTACATATCAAGACCAACATACATGTAAAACAATGCATAAAGAAGCAAAATAACCACTTTGAATTAAACATAATATGCAACAAAGTCAAAAGATAAGCATATGACCCAAAACAGGGGTCACTAGATCGAGTACAGGCCACTCGATCGAGTAAAGGACTTACTTGATCGAGTAGGTGAAGGTCAGAAGCACGTAAAAAAAATCACCAGTGCTACTCGATCGAGTAACTGAGGTACTCGATCGAGTGCCCCCCTACTCGATCGAGTTCCAAGGCTACTCGATCGAGTACCCTACGTAATTCTCAGCATTGTCCAGTTTTCGTAAAACAATCATAACTCACTCGTTTCTTGGTCGATTTGGGCGTGTGACCTATCGTTAGAATCGTAAAAGGACAAGCTATCACCTACAATTGGATTCACATCAAAATCATTTATGAATCTCAAGTTATAACAGTTTAAACACAACTTTGCTGTAATCAGACGACATAACTATTTGATTTTTACTTCCAAACAACTTAGACAACAACCAAGCAAACAAAACCAATCCAAAACTCATAAAACCAGTATTCCTAGTCATATGTTACTATCTTCAAAAGCCAAGCAACAAATAACTCGATGCACATATATCATTCAACTTACCAATCGCATATTACCCACATGTTTTTATTATATAACTTTACGTAAACAAAATTACAATTATATGACATCAAGTATCATATTCACATGTTACTAGCATAACAAAATTATAACATCTCTTCCATCATACAACATGCTTAAAAAAAAATCATATTATCATGCAACACTTATCATCTTTTTCCACCAATTATTCATGCTCTTACTCAAACTTTTAGCTATATAAACTCGTACAACACTACCAACAACATATATGTATACATAACTCTATGTATAACTCAAATCAAACAAATTTTCCTCCCGTATCTCTATAATGCCATATCTTAAAACAACTATCATGCTTTCAATCAATAACTTACGAAATCACATCATCACCATCTTTTCTGCACATTCCCATTCTCCACGTACATACATCCATTGATTCATGCCACACATCACCATATAGGTACACAATTCACAAGATAAACACATAGCGATCCCGACTCATATACCATGGTGACCGGTTCAAAATTGTAGGGCGAGTTCGCGAATTTAGGACGTCTCCCAAGTCTTTGCATTAGCTCCTACTACCTTTACCCCGGGTTCATTTTAATTGACTCCCTATTTATTAAATTCATTGGTTACAGGTTTCAGGATTGTCGCTCTTATACCATTTGTAACACCCCCATACTCCAAGTGCCTTACCAGGACCACTCAGGTATAAGGATATTACTATCTCGGTTACCCGAGGCAATGATAATCATAAGACAATAAGGAAACGTACTTTACTAAATAAGTTTAAGTGATTACATAAAAAAACCAACTATAAGCAAAATACAACTGTTCTCAAACTATAAACCAACTGAATGGAACTGTCTTAACAAACACAGCGGAAGACTAAAGACTCTGATATGTGATGACTCCATCCCCACTAGATCCCACGCGTATCAAGATATACTTGTCAAAAATCGCTCACCACCCCGAATGGATCACCACGTTTTTAAAACATTTAAACGGGTCGATACTAATCACACAATTTATATAATCCAACAACACAACAAACAAAACAACTCAAACGGTCACACACACAATCACACCCACTCCAATCAATCTCCGTCACCGATCGTCTCTTTGGACCAGCCACATTGGAGAGCTGCGGCCAGTACCCACCAAATCCCCGCTCATCATACCGAGCGATAACCCTATCCCATTAATGTGCACATCCCCTTCCGTGGCGGGTTCCACGAAGGGCGAAACTAGGGCGTGAAGCCACTCCCGCAAGTGACTCCACTCAGCCGAGAACGCATCTCGAGAACCAGAGACAAACAATCACAATCACAATACAACAGCAACAACCATCTGAATCAATAAACAATCACTAACTACAACACAATCACCACACATTATGTAACTAATACTGAGTAGGGAAACCCTACCTGGAACAGCAACACAATCAGACGGTCTCAACAGCTGTATCAAAATTCCTCTTCTACGAATCCTCCTCCTAGCATATAATCACATAATCACTAATTACACAAAACTACCACAAATCCCCAATTCCCAAAATTAGGGTTTAACGAAACTTAATTACATATAACAAATTCGATACATAGATCTTACCCTCGACGCAAGGATCACAAAGATGTAAAGAACGATGAAATCCGACCTCTCAAGCTCCGGGATTTGTCAATAATGTGATTGATGCGAAGAACGTAGTTTGTTTTCTCTTTGAACGTAATTAGGTTTGATAAAATGTATTAAGGAAGTGACGGAGTTGTTTATATATTCAATCGCATTATTAACAAAACCCGACAAATCATCACCCCGTAAACCGGCTACTCGATCGAGTAACTGAGGTACTCGATCGAGTGCCCCCCTACTCGATCGAGTGCCAAGGCTACTCGATCGAGTACCCAACAGGTCAGAAACTATTTTAAAACGCAACACACCCTTACTCGACAGAGTAAGGCCCACTCGATAGAGTACCCAAAGACTTATAAAACCGTAGTATTACAATTAACTCCACATTCCCAAATTCATCTTAGCCCCTTCTTACCCATTACCTCACTTACCTAAATGTAAGTCCTCGGCATGTGTCTTGGTCATTAGTTTGATTGGAATGCATATGTACGGTTTTAGAGACTTTATTCGTGTTAACTGCATGCATGTTCTTATAGGTCGAGTTAGGTAAATGTCTTTACTTCTTTCTATCTTTCACTTATATACTCACCTTGTGCTTAAATTTGAGTTATGAGCGACCCGTGAGAGTCTGATATCGTTGAGTCTTGCAAGGTTGATGGTTCAGTAAGTTTGAAACATTGATTTAATTCGTTTGCACTTATCACTTGCCACCTGGTTAGTTGTTGCATTAAACTGGTTTTGGTGGATGATTTGCAGCTGATGCGTTGGTCCCGTTCCACTATTTGTTCTTAGTTGCATTCATAGTTTGCATGGGGACAAGCAATGGTTTGGTTTGGGGAGATTTGATGCGTGTATTTTATATAGGGTTTTTACCTCATTTTTACACGCATTTCTGTACTATTTTACGTGGCAACTAGCTACAAATACCCCCAAATAGTCCACTTTGGTTTGTCTTGTGCATATTGCAGGTACGGACCAGAAAGAAGATAAATCAAGCCTAAACTCGTCCCATTTGCATACATTTATGGAGAACAAGGAATCGGAACTCGGAATCCATCACTTTGAAACGCTTGAGCTGGTTTTGGAAGGTGTCAATGTGCCTTATGCGCTAATATTGCTCGATTGACCTCTTTTCAGTCGATCGAATGCTTTATCTCTTGGACTTTCACTCGATCGAGTTGTTTTCATTCTCGATCGAGAAGGCCATTATAAGAAGTCCTCGATCGAACGGTTTTTCCATTCGATCAAGAGGAATTGTTGCTTAGTTCCTCGATCGAGTAGTTTAATTCTACTCGATCGAGAGGTTTTGTTCTGTAGCCGTGTTTCTAGTCTTATTTCGAATGGGCTTTGTAATTAGGCTTTGTTATTAGGTTAAGTTGTATAATTTTCGACTACTGAAAGACACTACAGACTACGTTGCTTTCCTCTTCCCTTCTTCTCTCTTAATCTCTCCCACTCTTCCCTTGGATCGAACCTTTAATCGGTATTATAGTCTCTTTTCTTAATCTTAATCCTTTGATTGTTATTATTTCTTCCTTTTCTTTATTTGCAACTACTTTATTCAAATCCCTCTCTCTTATTAATATCATGTTTAATTCTTCTAGTCTATATATAATTGTTGTTGATCTGATGATGATGCGTAGCTAATTTCCTTTGCTAAGACTTAGGGGATCCATGATTATGAAGGAATTGTAATCCATATATTAGGTTTAATGCTTGCGTAGTTTATGTTGTTAATCGCTACATTTAATTGTTTCTGTCTAATTGAGTCGACGCAATTAGTCATTTAATCGTAGTAAACCTTGACCTGGACCTGAAGGTTGGAAAGGGTGAGACTCGTAGCGAACATTAGGGTACCGTAGTGAGAGTGGAAGCTAAGCTATTTATGCTTTAGGGCGAATTGAAATCGGAAGGAGATACTCACTGCCCCATAAACCATTCTTGCATTAACCTGAGACTTAGATTTCTTGGCTGAATGATCATGGTGAACCGACTGTCTTAGCTATTTTCTCTTTATTTTCTTAATCCTTATTCTCTTGCCTTTCCCCTCTTCCTTAATCTCTTTAGTTTAGAACAAACAAATTCAAACCCCCAAATTGGTTACCGTGACGGACTTAGTTAAAACTGTCATTTTCCCATCTCCCTGTGGAGATCGACCGACTTCCCTAGGTATATTAGTTAGAGCCTATTGGTTATTTTTTATAGGTATACAACTAGCCTGTCAGGAATCATTGGTGTAGCATAAGGTTTTGCATTAATCAACCCAAACTTACTCAACATTTCCTTCAAATACTTTTTATTGATGGATCATGGTACCTTTATCACTTTGCTTGATTTGAAGACCAAGAAAAAATCCTAGTTCTCTCATCATGCTCATTTCAAATAAGATTTCATTAGATCCGAAAAGTATTTGTAAAGAACTTCATTTGTTGGACCAAAGATAATGTCATCGACATATACTTGAACAAGCAACAATTCCTCGCACTCTGACTTGATAAACAATGTTTTATCAACCAGACCACATCAAAAACCGTTTTCCAACAGAAACTTTGAAAGCCTATCATACTAAGTTCTGGGAGCCTGTTTTAAACCATAAAGAGATTTATCAAGTTTGAAACGTGGTTGGGGAACTCATTGTTTATGAAGCCCGGTGGTTGTTCAACAAAAACTTCTTCTTCAAGATATCCATTTAAGAAAGCGGTTTTAACATCCATTTGAAAAAGTTTTATGCCAATATTAGATGCAAAAGCTATAAGTATTCGTATGGCTTCAAGCCTAGCTACCGGTGCAAAGGTTTCATCGTAATCGATCCCCTCTTGTTGGTTAAAACCTTGCACCACTTGTCTAGCTTTCTTCGTTACGATTTCTCTAACATCATCAAGCTTATTGCGAAAGATCCACTTCGTACCAATTATAGTACGTTTTGAGGGCCTGAGGACAAGATGACATACCTTTTTTCTCTCGAATTTCTCCAATTCCTCCTGCATTGCTGTCACCCAAAATGTATTGTTAATAGCCATTGTGACATGATTTAGTTCCATTTGAGAGAGGAATACGTTGAAGGCATAGAAGTTTTGGAGTGATGATCTGGTTATAATTCCAGAACATAGGTCACTAGTTAGGTTTGTTAGAGGATGGAAGCTTTGGTGTTTCTATTTTTTAGGAACAAGAGTAGTGTTTGAGGCATTGTTTTATTCTGGTGCCACAGTGTGTGTCACTGTTGCATTAGGGTCACTGTTTTGTGGTTATGTTTTGCTTTCAGTGGGTTTTTCACTGGCATCCTCATTCTCCATGGATGAGCTATCATCTTCTTAAGATGGAGGAGGATTAATTCCCCCTGAAGTTTATCCAGTTTCGTCATGTAACAATGGCTCCAACTGTTGCTCAGCCTCTTCCACCACTTGATCCATATCATGTCATATCATTCCAATTTCAAATTCATCCTCTTCATCATCAACCTGTGTATTTGAAACAAAGAAACTAGATTCGTCAAATATTACATGGATGCTCTCTTCAATTTTCATGGTTCTTTTGTTATACACTTTGTAAACTTTACTATGATCGGATTAACCAACAAAAACTCCTTCATCAGTACGTGCATCAAATTTTCCTAGGTTGTCTTTACCATTGTTGTGCACAAAGCATTTACTACGAAAGCATTTTAAATGTGAGATGTTAGGTTTTCTTCCTCGTAGTAATTCATAAGGGGTTTTCTCAATCACTTTTCTAATCATGACACGATTATAGATATAACAAGATGTGTTAACAGTTTTGGCCCAAAAGTTCCTTGGTACTTTAGAGCTAATGAGCATGGTCCTAGCCATATTTTAAAGAGCTTGGTTCATTCGTTCCACAACCCCATTTTTTTGAGGAGTTCTTGCAAACGAAAAGTTATGGCTAACACCATTCTCATTACAATAAACTTCAAATGACAAATTCTCAAATTTGGTTCCATGGTCGGATCTCAAGGAGACAAGTTTATAACCAAATTTGTTTTGGACCTTTTTTACTCAAATTAAGAATTCATCAAAAGCTTGATCTTTAGAACTTAGGCAAAGAAGCCATATAAATCTTGAAAAGTCATCTACAATAACACAAATATAGCGACTTTCACCTACACTAACAATACGCATGGGTCCACATAAGTCAATGTGAATGAGTTCAAGAGGTAATGAAGTGCTAACAACATTTTTTGATTTAAAGGAGTATTTTACTTATTTACCTTTAACAAAATCGTCACAAAGTGATTTAAACTCAAATTAAATGTTACGAAGACGTTATCATGCGGGGTACACCCTTGAAGAGGTCCATTGATAGGCTTAAAATCTAACTAGTGCTTAAAGGTATTGAAAGTACTACTCATATCTGTAATACCTCAGATTTATGAGCTAGTGGGTACTCTATCAAGTAGGACTTACTCTGTTGAGTAAGTTAGTTTTACATTCTGGAGTACGTTCTGCCTGATGGGTACGAGTAAGGGCAACTCGGTCAAGTAGGCGGTACTCGATCAAGTATGTCGGGTTTTACGGTTTTTCGGCCGGGTTTTGATAGTAACGTATGAAGAGTATATAAAGTGATTTTGTTAGTTCCTTTTTACTTTTACCTTAATTCTAAACCTTTTTACAAAATAAAAACAAAGTGACGTTCTTCTCTTTACGCATTGCTGTTAAATCAAGGGCTAGGGTCGTTGGATTTCAGAGTTCATCATACCATTGTGATCATCGTATTGTGGGTAGGATCTTTGTACTACTTTTATGTCAAATAATTAATATTGTTTAAAACCCTAATTGGTTGATTTGGGGGGTTATGGGGATTGTTTATGCGATAGATTGTAATTATGTGATTAATTGATTAGAGGAGGTGATTTCGTAGAAGAAGGTTTTTGATCCGCTGGTTGTGGTTGATTATTGGTGATTTCATCTCAGGTAGAGTTTTCCTACTCAGTTGACTGTGTAAATGTTATAAGACGGGTTGTTTGATTGATTGGCATGTTGATTGTATCGTTAATTGGTATTGGCATTGTTTACATTGGTATTGGGGTTGGATTTGATTGTCTGTGGTTCACGAGGTGCACCCTCGGCTGAGTGGATTCACTTGCGGGAGTGGCTTCATGCCCTTGATTCGCCCCTTGTGGTTCCCGTCACAAGGGGGAGGTGCACATTAATGGACATCGGTTATTCGCTCGATGGAGATGAGCGGGGCTTAGGTGGGAAAGGCTAAGGTCCCTCACTGGCGGTGTGGGATATCTGTTGTGATGGATATTCTGGCAGGGTACACACTTTAGTGTGTAGTTAGATGTTTGGTGATGTGACAGAGTTGGAGGATTGTGATTGTGTAATTGACTGTTGTATTGTGTTATATTGTTTATGAAGTAACTGACCTCATTTAAATGTTTTGAAAACTGTGGTGATCCATTCGGGGATGGTGAGCAGTTGTTTAGCAGGTATATCTTGGATACGCGCAGGATCTAGCTGGGGATGGAGTCACTACGTGTCAGAGTTGTAGCCTTCCACTGTTTTGTCAGAACACTTTTACTTTAGATGGATTTTGGTTTTGAGACTTTGTATTTTACATTTCAGTCTGTTTTGATGTACGCACTTTTAAACTTAATTACTTAAGTACGTTTCTTGATGGTCGCTTTTTATTACTATGCTTCGGGTAACCGAGATGGTAGCATTTTCATGTACTAGGTGGTCTTGGTAAGGCACCTTGGTGTATGGGGGTGTTACAATGTGGTATCAGAGCGACGATTTTAGAACCTGTAACCAATGAACTTAATGAACCTAGAGAGTCTAATTAAAATGAACCCGGGAAGGAGTTGTTAGGAGCTAATGCAAAGGGTTAGGAGACGTCCTAAAGTCGCGAATTTGCCCTTGCAACTTTCAACTGGTCACTATGGGGTGTCATGGGATCGCTAATTTTTTACTATTGTTCATATGCATATGTTGGATGAGTATGTGGTTGAATGGATGATGTGGTGGAAAAGATGAAGTAATTGTTGCGTAAGAATATGATTTTATAGTTAAGGGCATGTTTATTGGATGGAATGAGTTTATAATGTGGCTATGCTAGTAACATGTGATTAGGGGATGTGATATGGTTTATACGTGATTTTGTTTTACGTGAAGTTGTATAATAAAGGCATGCAGGTAGTATAGTACGTGAGCATGACTCAATCGAGTGGGGGTAACTCGATCGAGTAGGGTGGACTCGATTGAGTAGGCTTGGTTCGATCGAGTGGGCATATGTATGTGCTGGGCAGTAGCTACTGGAGTCGTGCTACTCGATCGATTAAGGGGAGTTCTCGATCTAGTGTCTGGTACACGACCGAGTGCGTGTGTGACTCGATATAGTATGCTTTATGGCAGTATTGGGAAGGTTCTAGAGTTGGGGTACTCGATCGACTGTGTAGCTTATTAGATCAAGTGACTCCTACTAAATCGAGTATATGTGGTTACTCGATCGAGTACGTCTTTGTGTGGGTCATATTTATTTTGTTCTTACGTTTATCTCCCTTTTATAGCTCAAAGATATGCCGCCAAAGAGATCAGCTTTGTATGTTATGGCTCAAGAGATGAGCATCGAGGATATTGCTAAGATCCTTGCGCATCAGGATGCGCTTACTGAAACCCTCAAGAAGATGGGAAAGGATAAGGAGGCCGCGATGGACTTTGTCAAGATGAGCATTACAATAGCTCGCTTCAATCCCACTACCTATATGGGTACAGGTGCGCCGATTTTGCTCGACAACTAGCACCGTGAGATGGAGAATACCCTAGGAGTGGTACATTATCCTGAAGAGTTTAAGGTGGAACAAGCTGCGTTCTACCCGAGAGATTCAGCCGGAGAGTGGTGGGATAAGGTGAAGGACAGTGCGTTAGACATCTATAGGAAGCAGGGTAAGACTGCAATCTCGTGGTCTGAGTTCAAGAGAGCTATGAGGCAGGAGTTCGTTCTAGAGCATGTTGACAGCAAGCTACGTGATGAGTTAGATTCTTTTACGATGACCGGGGACATGTGTAATACTCCGTATTTATAGTCTTAGGGGTACTCTATAGAGTAGCCCTTACTCTGTCGAGTAAGGGTAAGTGTCGCAGCAAAATAGTTTCTGACCTGTTGGGCACTCGATCGAGTAGCTCGGGCACTCGATCGAGTAGGGGGGTACTCGATCGAGCGCCCGGTTTTACGGGGGAGTTTTCGCGGGTTTTGTTAATTATGCGATTAGGGTATTTAAACCAATTCGTCTTTGTTTTAAAACACTTTTACCAAAACCTAAAACCTGTTTAAGAGAAAAGCGTGATTCTTCTTCCTAATCGCATCCTTAACGATTCCGGAGTTCGACGGTCGATTCTCGTTGTTTTTCGTGTTGTTGGATTCCTTGCGTCGAGGGTAAGCTTCTAGCATAATTTTTATAATGTTTTGCTAGTTTTGGTCAAACCCTAATTTAGGGTTTGGGGGTTTTATGAGTAGTAAGTAATTGGTAGCCTTTATGTGTTATGTGTGATAGGAGGAGAATTCGTAGAGGAGCCGTTTTGAGACAGCTGTTTAGATCGTCTGCGTGTTTGCTTTCCAGGTAGGATTTCCTACTCGGTATTAGTCCCATAATGGGATATTGGTGATGTCTTTGTAGTTAGTTTGTTTGATTGTGATTGTGATTGCGATTGTGATTGTGATTGTGATTGGTTGTGATGGTTCTCGAGATGCGTTCTCGGTTGAGTGGGGTCACTTGCGGGAGTGATCTCACGCCCTAGTTTCGCCCTTCGTGAAACCCGCCACGAAAGGGGATGTGCACATTAATGATACGGGGTTATCGCTCGTACGATGAGCGGGGCTTAGGTGGGAACGGCTGCGGTCCCCCAGCGGCGGCGGCTAGTCCGGTGGACGGTCGGTGTTGAGATGATGATGGGAGTTGGTGTTGTGTGTGTGTGACGGTTAATTCGGT
The DNA here is from genome assembly GCF_048544455.1 of Silene latifolia. Lineage (NCBI taxonomy): Eukaryota > Viridiplantae > Streptophyta > Magnoliopsida > Caryophyllales > Caryophyllaceae > Silene > Silene latifolia. The sequence continues at coordinate 29,084,974 of NC_133538.1, forward strand.
GTCTGTTTGCCTTATTGTTATTATCTCTGTTTTGATTGTGTGATTAGTCTGACCCCGGTCTTTGTTTTTGTAAAACTGCGGTGATCCATTCGGGGATGGTGAGCGAGATATTGAGCGGTATAGAGATGGTCTTGGATAGGTTTGGGATGGCCACGACATGACGATAGAGTCTTCCATTTGTAGTTTAGTCTTTATTTACATTTCATTTGAGAACAATTAGTTGGAATAATGTATTGTACTTTCGATTGGTTTGAGGATTGTAACTTTTCATTAAAGCACTTATAATAAATGTTGTTTCTATTTTGTCTATTTGATTATCATACCTCGGGCAACCGAGATGGTGATGTCTCCATACCCGAGTGGTCCTGGTAAGGCACTTGGAGTATGGGGTGTTACAAATGGTATCGGAGCGACGATCCCGAAACCTCGTAACCAATGAACTTAATGAACATAGGGAGTCAATTAAAATGAACCCGGGGTAAAAGTTGTAGGAGCTAGTGCAAAGGCTTGGGAGACGTCCTAAAGTCGCGAGGGGTCGCCCTACAGCTTTGAACCGGTCACGTGGGGTAAATACGTGTTGAGTCATGTGTGTGCTTAGTAACTTGTGTAACATTGTGATGGAATGTGATGATGGATGGATGTTTAAAATTGAAAGTTGATGAGATGAAAGGAAGGTGATGATATATATATAAACATTGTTGATAGCATGATGGAATGTTTTATAACGTGGCAATTAATAGCATGAATGTTATGATGTAATGTGATTTTATAAAGTTATCATGTTAGTATAGGACGTAATATGCGGGTAGCTTTTACGTATTAGTGATACTTGATCGAGTGAGGCTGACTCGATCGGGTAGGTTTTTGCAATTTCGAGGCGAATCGAGTTTTGGGGCACTCGATCGAGTAATGAGGGGGTACTCGATCGAGTAGAAACCACTCGATCGAGTAGCCAAGATACTCGATCGAATGGGTTAGAGATCGAAAGGTCTTTTTGGTTACGGAGTTTGGGTACTCGATCGAGTACATAGGGGCACTCGATCGAGTAGCCCGTCACTCGATCGAGTGGGTTTGGGTACTCGATCGAGTGGGTTACGGCATCGTGCTTTGAAGTTTAGTACGTATGTTCATATCTACCCTTTCTTATATATGTATAGTTTCAAGATGCCGCCCAAGAGAAATGCCTTGTATGCACGAGCTGAGGTTATGACCCCAGATGATATCGTTAAGATGCTAGAGCACCAGGATGCTCTTACCGAGACCTTGAAGAGAGTGAATGAGGAAAAAGATAAGAGTAAGGAGAGGGAGGTTGATCCTTCTAAGATCAGTCTCTACATTGCGAGGTTTAACCCGAAAGAATACAAGGGGATTGAGGAACCTAACTTTCTTGATAGTTGGTTGAGGGAGATGGACAACATCTTTGGATTTGGTGCGTTGTCTGATGAGATGAGAGTGGAGCGGGCTGCATTTTATCCGAGAGAGCGGCGAGCAAGTGGTGGGATTCAGTGAAGGTGAGCGCTAAGGATATATACATCAACCAAGGCTTACCCGCAATACCTTGGGGAGAGTTTCGTAGAGGCGTGAGGAAGGAGTTCGTGTCGGAGCATGTGAGGAGTAAGTTGAGGGAAGAGTTTGATAAGTTTAAGATGTCACCGAGATGTCGTGGCCGAGTACTACGAGCGGTTCAATGAGAAATCTAGATATCTTTGAGGATATGGGTTTGAGTGAAGAGAATCTGGCTTTGAGGTTTGAGCGAGGGCTAACTGCGAAAATTATGGATAAGTTACCGTGGGAGTCCTTGCGACGTAAAGGAAGCATATGAGAGGGCTGGGAGAGCTGAGAGGCTAGTGGAGATGGCTCAGGAGAGGTCAGGAGGAGAGAAGAGGAAGTCTGAGAGTGAGGGTGGTGGCCAATCTAATTTCAAGAAAGGCAACCATAATCAATCTAAGGGATTTTCTTCTGGATCTGGATTTAGTGCTGGAACTTCCTTTGGGCGTGGCCGAGGGAGTGTGAGTAATAGTTGGGGAGTGACCTGCTTTGGATGTGGTGGCGTAGGCCACAAGAGGCATGAGTGCACGAGTGCACCCGGATCTTTCCAGAGACCTGCACAGAGCTTCGCGAGCAACAGACCGGCTGGATCATGGCCAAACCGAGGAGGCCAGAGCTACCAGAGTGGAGGCAACCGCAACGGCGGTAATTCTTATCAGAAGACACCGACGAACAACAACAATCAAGGGTCGGGTGCTAAGCCGACCGCATCAGCTAGTACTGTCCAGGGAGGTGGGCAGAAGACCAGTGGCAAGTTGTTCATGATGGACAAGACGGCAGCTGAGGAGGATGCGCATGTTATCACCGGTACATTCCTTGTTAATGGTATTCCTACGTTTGTTTTATTTGATTCGGGGGCTTCTCAGTCGTTTGTGTCTTCGAGTCATGTAAAACAATTGGGTTTGAGAGTATATGAGTCTGTTAGTGAGCGAGTTTTCATACCTTCGGGTGAGTCTGTACCATGTGGGAAGTTATTTAGAGATGTGTCTTTGATAGTTGGGCAAGTCGATTTCCCTGTAGACTTGTTAGAGTTTCCTTTTAATGGCTTTGAAATGATAGTTGGGATGGATTGGTTAGGAAAGTATAAGGCTAAGATAGACTGTCATCAAAAGAAAGTGTCCCTAAGAGGTCCTAAGGGTGTTAGTGTGTCTTACCGTGGGTTTTTAGTCAAACCCAAGGTTAAGTTGATTGCTGTTTGTTACCTTGAAGTCTTATCGAGGAAGGGATGTCCTTTGATCTGTGCCATGTGAGAGATGATCGGATAGTGAGTCCAGCGGTTGATGAGATACCTGTGGTGGGAGAGTTTGCGAGATGTTTTTCCGAGGAGATTCCGGGTTGCCACCGAAGAGGGAGATAGATTTCACCGTTGAGTTGAAGCCAGGGGCGGGGCCAATCTCTAAGGCACCGTATCGTATGGGTCCTAAGGAGATGGAGGAGCTTAGGAAGCGATTGGATGATCGATAGAGAAGGGATACATTAGACCAAGTGTATCGCCGTGGGGAGCACCGATTACGTTCGTGAAGAAGAAAGATGGGAGCTTGAGGTGTGCATAGATTACGGGAGCCGAACCGTGTGACGATAAAGAACAAGTATCCTTTGCCAAGAATAGATGACCTGTTTGATCGGTTGAGTGGTGCAACATCTTTTCTAAGATTGATTTGAGGTCGGGGTACCATCAGGTGAAGATTAGAGATGTGGATATACCGAAGACGGCTTTCACGTCGAGGTATGGCCACTATGAGTATGTGGTGATGCCGTTTGGGTTATCTAATGCACCGGCAGTATTTATGGATTTGATGAACCGAATCTTCAGACAGTTCTTGGACCAGTTCGTAGTGGTGTTTATCGATGATATCTTAGTCTATTCTAAGACTAAGGAGGAGCATGAGGAGCATCTGAGGATCGTGTTGCAGACCTTGAGAGATCATGAGTTGTATGCTAAGCTGTCCAAGTGCGAGTTCTGGTTAGAGGAAGTTGCTTTTCTGGGGCATGTAATCTCTAAAGATGGAGTAGCTGTGGATCCGGCAAAGATTGAAGCTGTGACAAAGTGGGAAGCACCGAAGAATGTCGCTGAGGTGAGGAGTTTCTTGGGTTTAGCTGGATATTACAGACGGTTCGGGAAAGATTTCTCCAAGATAGCTAGACCGATGACGGCGTTGATGAGGAAAGAGAACAGGTTTCGTTGGGATGAGAGTTGTGAAAAGGCGTTCCAAACCTTAAAGGAGCGTTTGACCACAGCTCCTGTCCTAGCATTACCTGAAGGGAGCGAGAATTTCGAGGTTTATACAGACGCTTCGAAGAATGGGTTGGGATGTGTGTTGATGCAGAATGGTAAAGTAATTGCCTATGCTTCTAGGCAGTTGAAGCCTTATGAGGAGAATTACCCTACTCATGACCTGGAGTTGGGTGCTGTGGTGTTTGCTCTCAAGATTTGGAGGCATTACCTTTATGGAGCAATCTTTAAGGTATTTTCGGATCACAAGAGTCTCAAGTACATCTTCACGCAGAAGGAGTTGAACATGAGACAGAGGAGGTGGATGGAGTTGATTGGAGATTATGACATGGAAATCCTCTACCATGAAGGGAAGGCCAATGTTGTTGCTGATGCTTTGAGTAGAAAGAGTGTGCATTCCTTATGTACAGCTCTATCTTTGATGAGGCTGAGGGAGGAGGTAGCGAGTTTTGGAATTCATATGATGCAGAAAGGAGATGCCATGGGTGATATGACGGTACATATGGAGTTTTATGATGACATTCGGGATAAGCAGGCTTTGGATCCTAAGATAGTTGAGTGGAGAGTCGGAGTAGAAAGGGACAGTGTCCCGGTTTTCCATTCATACAGATGGTAGTTTGAGGTTTGATGGTAGGTGGTGTGTGCCTAATGATGAGGAGTTGAAAAAGACAATCATGACAGAGGCTCATTGCACACCATATTCAGTTCATCCAGGTGGAGACAAGCTATATAAGGACTTGAAGAACACGTTTTGGTGGCCTGGGATGAAGAAAGAGACAGCTGAGTTTGTGTCCCGTTGTTTGACATGCCAGAGAGTTAAAGGGGAACAGAGAAGACCACAAGGTAAGATTCAGTCTTTGGAAGTGCCTGAGTGGAAGTGGGAATCCATTTCCATGGATTTCATTGTGGGTTTGCCGAGGAGTCAACAAGGTAACAATATGATTTGGGTGATAGTGGATCGCTTGACCAAGTCAACTCACTTTGTTCCAATGAAAGATACATGGACTAAGGCACAATTGGCTATGGCCTATCGAAAGAACGTGCTTAAGTTACATGGAGTCCCTAAGGACATAGTGTCTGACAGAGATGCGAGGTTTATATCGAAGTTTTGGAAAGAGTTGCGGGAATCGTTGGGAACGACTTTGAAGATGAGTACGACATTTCACCCTGCGGCAGATGGGCGACAGAGAGAACAATCAAGACCCTTGAGGATATGTTGCGGGCTGTGTGATGGATTTTGGTGGTAGGCTGGGAGCGAGAGGTTGGATTTGATAGAGTTTTCTTACAACAACAACTATCACACCAAATTGGTATGGCGCCGTTTGAGGCTTTGTATGGGAGGAGATGTAGGAGTCCAATCTGTTGGGACGATAAGCGGCCCGAGGCGATGGTCTTAGGACCAGAGATGGTACATGAGATGGTGGAACAGTTAAGATGATCGAAACGGATGAGAGCAGCCCAGGATCGACAGAAGAGTTATGCAGATCTACATCGTCGGGACATAGAGTTTCAGGTTGGGGACAAGGTTCTTCTGAAGGTATCTCCGATGCGTGGAGTTATGAGATTTGGGAAGAAAGGCAAGTTAAGTCAGAAGTTTATAGGGCCTTACGAGATCTTAGAGCGAGTCGGGAAGTTGCTTATCGTTTGGCGTTACAAATGTGCATTGGAGAGAGTGCATAATGTGTTTCATGTATCGCAGTTGCGGAAGTATGTGAGCGACCCGTCACATGTGTTAGAGGCGAGAGCTTAGAGCTGGATGAGTCCTTATCATACCTTGAGGTGCCTAAGAAGATCCTAGACCGGAAGGTTAGGAAGACCAGGAGTGGGGAGACAGTGTTGCTTAAGATCCTTTGGTCTAACCACGAGACCGAGGAAGCTACATGGGAGGCGAAAGATATCATGAAAGAGCGTTACCCTTGTCTCTTTGATCAGGTATGTATGGTTACGAGGACGTAACCTTGTTTCTTTTAGGGGGGTAGGAGAGGATCGCGAGAGTTTTTAAGAGCTTTTACACCCTTCTTTTTCATGTTGTGTCGGTATGTTGTCGGGATAAGTTGGGTTAGTGTCATGCTTTACGTTGTGTTTTGTTTGACCTTCGAGTCGGGAGGCTTATGGGAGTACCTTTGTTTGGTAGTGGTTTGAACTTCGGGGACGAAGTTCCTTTTAAGGAGGGAAGACTGTAATACTCCGTATTTATAGTCTTAGGGGTACTCTATAGAGTAGCCCTTACTCTGTCGAGTAAGGGTAAGTGTCGCAGCAAAATAGTTTCTGACCTGTTGGGCACTCTATCGAGTAGCTCGGGCACTCGATCGAGTAGGGGGGTACTCGATCGAGCGCCCGGTTTTACGGGGGAGTTTTCGCGGGTTTTGTTAATTATGCGATTAGGGTATTTAAACCAATTCGTCTTTGTTTTAAAACACTTTTACCAAAACCTAAAACCTGTTTAAGAGAGAAAGCGGCGATTCTTCTTCCTAATCGCATCCTTAACGATTCCGGAGTTCGAGACGGTCGATTCTCGTTGTTTTTCGTGTTGTTGGATTCCTTGCGTCGAGGGTAAGCTTCTAGCATAATTTTTATAATGTTTTGCTAGTTTTGGTCAAACCCTAATTTAGGGTTTGGGGGTTTTATGAGTAGTAAGTAATTGGTAGCCTTTATGTGTTATGTGTGATAGTAGGAGAATTCGTAGAGGAGCCGTTTTGAGACAAAATTGTTTAGATCGTCTGCGTGTTTGCTTTCCAGGTAGGATTTCCTACTCAGTATTAGTCCCATAATGGGATATTGGTGATGTCTTTGTAGTTAGCTGTTTGATTGTGATTGTGATTGCGATTGTGATTGTGATTGGTTGTGATGGTTCTCGAGATGCGTTCTCGGTGAGTGGGGTCACTTGCGAGGTGATCTCACGCCCTAGTTTCGCCCTTCGTGGAACCCGCCACGAAAGGGATGTGCACATTAATGATACGGGGTTATCGCTCGTACGATGAGCGGGGCTTAGGTGGGAACGGTGCGGTCCCCCACTAGCGAGGCTGGTCCGGTGGACGATCGGTGTTGAGATGATGATGGGAGTTGGTGTTGTGTGTGTGTGACGGTTCAATTTGTCTGTTTGCCTTATTGTTATTATCTGTTTTGATTGTGTGATTAGTCTTGACCCGGTCTTGTTTTGTAAAACCTGCGGTGATCCATTCGGGATGGTGAGCGGATATTGAGCAGGTATAGAGATGGTCTTGGATAGGCAGGGATGGCCACGACATGACGATAGAGTCTTCCGCTGTAGTTTAGTCTTTATTTACATTTCATTTGAGAACAATTAGTTGGAATAATGTATTGTACTTTCAGTTGGTTTGAGGATTGTAACTTTTCATTAAAGCACTTATAATAAATGTTGTTTCTATTTTGTCTATTTGATTATCATACCTCGGGCAACCGAGATGGTGATGTCTCCATACCTGAGTGGTCCTGGTAAGGCACTTGGAGTATGGGGGTGTTACAACATGACAGTGATAGAGTACTATCACAAGTTCAACGAGAAAGCGAGGTATGCTGAGGATATGGGGCTAAATCAGGAGAACTTTGCACTTCGCTTTGAGAAAGGGTTGACTTATCAGATTATGGAGAAGCTACTAGCGGAGACTCTTACCGATGTGAAGAAGGCTTGTGAGAGGGCTGGACGGGCTGAGAGGTTGGTCAAAATGGCCAAGGAAAATAAAGAGAAGGGCTTAGAAAAGAGGAAGGCTGAGAGCGATGGCGGTGTCCAATCTAGTTACAAGCGGGCTAACCACAATCAAGCAAGGGCTTATTCTTCTGGGTCGGGCTTTAGTGGAGGATCTTCTTATGGGTGTGGTCGTGGTAGCAGCAGCAGATGGGGTATTTTATGTGATTTTACGCGTATTTACGCACATTTAGTCCCCTAACTAGCCTTGTTCCTACGCTTTCTAGCATGCATTAGGGTCTTTTCTTATCTTTAGCTTCCTATTATGCATATTATATGAGGTTTTGTGCCCTTGGTAGGAGAGGAGCGCTAGCCTTGCTTAAACGGAGCAAAATGGAGCTAAATTGATCGCATCTAATGACCAAGCAACAAGGAGGAGACCAATACTAAAGGACTAAGTAAATAAAACAAGTAAATGGGCAATGATGAAGGACCCCCACGACCCTAAAGGATCCCCACGAGTTAAGGGGCAGCCAAATAAAAGAAGAAGCAAAATTGCCCTTCAGGACGTGCGTCCCAGAGCAACGACGGGCGTCCCCATAGTCAGCCCAGACGTCCCCAAGGCAGGACGGGCATCCCACGGAGCAGGATGAGCGTCCATCAGAAGGAGGTCGTGCGTCCCATGCCAGGACTTGCAAGGCGTCAAACATCATTTAAGGGGCTTAATCGTCATTTAAGCCCTTAGTTAACCTAATACTTTTACTTAGTATAAATACTTCCTTGTAATAGGAGATTAGGGACAAGAGTTAAATTTGAGATTAGAGATAAATTAGAAATCTATTAGCTTAATTGCACTTTAATCCTTCCTTAATTATTATTCAAGAATTCTTAGATCTAATTGGGTAATTGTAGATTATTTGGGGTTTTTTTTGGAGAATTGACAACTCTTCATCATCAATCAAAGTTTTCTTCTATTATTCTTTGCTTTCCATTTGCTCATCTGAAGATTGGTATAATTTCTTTACTCCTTATTTAATTATTGCTTATTGCTTTACAATTCTATCGTGTTTATACTTGTTAATATGATTGACACCATTGTTAACATGTTTTCTATGATAATGAGTGAGTAGTTCCCTAACTAGGGTTAGTGGGGGATTAGGGGATTTAACCATGGGGTAGATCTATACTTAATAAGTTCGTATGAATGCTTGCTTATTGTAATTTCAACTTATGCACATGTTATGCTTGATAAAATGCTTGATTGATAATCTAGTATGATTCTCTTATCCTTTTAACAGGACTTGTAAGACATAAACTAACTCAAGGCTTGTTGGGCCATGCATATAGTTGAATAGGGAGAACCAAGTCGATGTAGGTGTTGTAAAGTTATGACTAACTCGGCTCCGAGGCCTAAGTCTCCCTAGGAATTATAAGATATAAACTAACTCGATTCCACTACAACAATAATTGCTTGCATCTATGTAACTTATTTATGCGATCTCATCATGATTCCCCTATGAATGTATGACACCGTAGGCTAAGAAGAGCTGCTAGGGGAGGGAGACATGAAGTTGACTCCGTCACACAATTGAGTGCCGATTTGGGTGCCCAATTATGCCCCCATATTGAAACAATGAACCTGAAATTTGACAAGGTCATAGCCAAGATGAATGAGGCCTTGACACGGCTATCGCAACCCTATCAAAGATAAAACCTAACGGTCTCAACTAAAATGTAGTAGAGGCAGTCGAGTATCGAATCCACAGGGAGGTAATGTAATTATCAGCTGTCTAATTCTAGTCCTAAAGTAACAATTGGGGGGTTTTGTTGAATTAATTTCTAAACTACGAGATTAATGGAAAGGAGAAATAAAAGTGAAGAGCAGTAAGACAAGATAAAAGGTTTAAACTATCAAGAGAGAAGGGACATGTCGGGATTTCGGTTCACTACGGTAGTCCAGTGACTCACAATGTAAATGATTGCACGAAACTAATGTGAGACGGATTTTGAAAGGTCCTTTCGGTCCACTTTCTATCCTAAATTACCACCAACTTAACTTTCATCCTCATTAGGGTAGTCCACTGTTTATAGCAGGCCTATTTAGTCCAATCTTTCGATCCAGGATTAATTTTAGCCAGATTAAAGGGTGACATAGAAGCGTGCACTCAACTAAGTCGAATAAATACAATTTAATTGCTATAGTGACAGAGTCTCGTAATTAATTCGTCTAATTCATTTTCTACATCGTCACATTTCTACCGCAGATCCCCTAATCCCAACATGAAGGTGGTTTAGCTACTCATAACGCTAATTAAACTAACAGCAAACAATTTCCCAGCAGTAAACATTATAAAATAAACGATAAATTGCATAAAAGAAATTAGGGCAAAAACTAATTGTAACGGAAGCGAAGAATTAAAGCAATAAAAGATCAATTATTATTAAAGGAAGAGAAGGAATTACAATCAATGCGATTCCGGCGTAAAGAACACAAATTCCAAGTGAAAGCAATCCCAAATAAAGTAACAAAGAGAGTAGAATGAAGCCACGTACTAAGGTTTACGAGAAAGTTTTTATCGATGAAAAGCTAGATAAAAGATGTTCTTAACCTAGTTAACATAGGTTTAAATAGAAAAGCAAACAAAGTTTAGTGAAATAATTAACACACGGGCTGATTATGGCCCAAAACTAACGAAACCACTCGATCAAGTAGATTAAAACCACTCGATCGACCAACTCTTCAGCAAAATCCACTCGATCGACCAGATAGTTACTCGATCGAGTGAATTGTCTTTCAGCAACTTAAGGATCGAGTAGTAAACCACTCGATCGACCAACTTGGGGTGTAGAAACCACTCGATCGAGTGGAAAAACTGCTCGATCGAGTGCTTCATCTTCAATTCAGCTCAAGTCCGCCACCAAATGCCTCGTAATGCGTGCCACGACGCTTCCAAATGCAGTATCTCACTCTGGAACAATCCCGTCTCCTCTAAATGCATGCAAAAAGGACGAAAAAGGGTACGATTCCACTACTTTCGCGATCATTCCTATAAAAAGGACAAAACGCACCAAAGTAGCCAATTCGGGGCAAAATACCACAAAAACAGTATAAAAATGCATACAAATACGTGCTGAAATAGGCTAAAAAGACTATACATTAGGCACGTATCAAATCTCCCCAAACCGAACCTTTACTCGTCCTCGAGTAAACTCAAAACTATACACTAATGTAACGGAAATGATAACTCAGAGCTAGCTTAACTTGTCTACTGGAACCAATTTAATGCAACAAAAATTAACAGTTAAAGCTAAGCGGTCAATACGCAAACGAATTATAAGCTGTTCAGAAATATAGCTGACCTATCGACCTTGCAAGACCAACAAAATCGGACTCTCTCGTGGTCACTCTTCTCTCATGAAGCAAAGGGTGAATATTATATGTAAAAGAGAGAAGAAAAGACAGTCACTCACCTAACTGCGACCTACATAGCATGCATGCAACAAAAATAAAAGACAATTCAAGTACTAATGCACACACTCTAACCAATAATGTCCGTCAAAGCCGAGGGCTTGCAAATAATATGGGAATAGTGAGGTTCAGGTGAGAAAGGCAAAACATGTTTTGGAAATGTGGAGGTAAAAGCGTCAAGCTAGTTCCTAACAGGACCATAATAAACCATCCGAATCTCAACTGACTGAAGAACTAAGAACAAGTGCCCTTCATTTGGCACAAAACTCACTAGACTCAAAACACAATCTCCTCAAAAATAATGGGATAGAACGGAGGAGTCAGACGGTCACAAACTTTCCTTTTTCAAACACCGTCTGAAATAACTTACTGAAACAGACAACTTTTTTTTTTTCAAACTTTTCTTTTCTTTCTTTCTCCTTTCTGATTCACGTCCAGCTTCCTTTTTTTCATTTTTTTTCAATTTTTTTTTATTCTCACGTCTTTCTTAATTTTTTTTTCAATACTCCTCTTTTTTTTCCTTTTCCTCCTTCCTCTATACATACACCAGCTCCGAAACAAGAAATACGGACCAAACTGCAATGGAAAAAACGTACCACAAAAGAACATTCTAACTAGCTTGACTAGGCAGGCTTAGTTTGGGATGTAGCTAATGGGTCAAAAGGCAAATTTGGCTAATGTGGAGCTAAATGGGTGAAAAATATAGGTAAAGGGAAAATTTGCAAGACCCTCCCTGCATGTGACACCAACCACGAACCCGAATATGTGCATTTGACGAGAAATTGAATGTCATAAATGTGAAAATAACATGAACATGCTATGCAAGGAGTACTACTCAAAATTTCTAATGAACTGGTCATGGGTGTCACCAGTTATGGGCTCTAATATCTCAGAATTTTTAAGTAGTTTGCCAATTTATAGGTCGAGTCTAAACAGCCAGCTTATATTTGAACAGAAATTCGTTGATTATGCGTATGACAAAGCTAAAAACTATCAATAAAAGTGTAAGGCTCAAGCAAATTGACAAGTTATAGTGCAATATCATCACGGAAATCTACCGTTCCGACTCAACCTATATGCAAAAATAAACGCGAAAATGTTTTGATTTTTTTGAAATTTTCTAATTTTTTTGGATTTTTGATGGAAAATAAAGAACAATGCAAGCTGAAAAGTAAACGTGAATGCGAAAACAGATGCAGATGCAGACTCAAAAGGATGCAATACCCTCCCCAAACCAAAACGGACAACGCCCTCGTTGTCCTCCAGCATACACCAGCAGATATATACAGGGGAACGGGAATATACAACCAACAAAATAAAAATAAAGAAATAAAGGAGACAAAATAAAAGAGTGAAAGATACATACAAAATACGAACTTCCCCAAACCAGCCAGAAAACTGGGGAAGTGAGTAGACCAGTAGCTACTCGTCGTCATCACTGCTGTCACGGAGCTCCTCCGCCACTACCCGGTACTCCGGGTCTTTCTCCTCCTCTCTCCTCTTGCGCTCCTCCTCCCGAGCTCTCTCCACTGCCACCTCTGGGTCCTCGTCCTCCTCCTCGTCAGAAACCGGGTACCCCCACCGGGCAGATCGGAAGAAGGAAGGGTGTGGCCAACCCTCCGGGATCGGTCTGTCTCGCCGCAAGTGGTACTCGTACAGAGGGTGTAAGGCAAGAGCCATGTCCCTCTCCATACGAGCCTGATGCTCTGCAAGCTCAATCAACAAGCCGTAAACTGCGCCCCCTTGGTCCTGGACCGCGGGCGCTACAAAGGGAGGAGGTGGTCTAAAAGTAGCCGGGAAGACCGGCTCAGTCTAGTCAGTGGGTGGTGGAGTGGGAGTGGTAGTAGTAGTGGGAGTAGGGGTCGGATCGGGAGTAGCCGTGGAAGGTTGGGTACTCCCTGAAGGTGTAGACCCCTCTCCAGTCTCAAGTCGCCGCTTCTGAGCGGCGGGTGCAGCAGGACGTGGATGTGGTCGGAGGGGAAGGTGAAGGTCGGGCAGTGGTGGCAGACGGTGGCCCTTTGCTACAGTGGGCAAGGGCTCTATACGGGGGAGACTGTCACTAGGTAAGTCAACAGATAAGGAGCCGTCAATCTTCCAAGTCCGGTGGTCGGGGTCGCCGATCTTTGCGAGAGAGCATGGCATCCAGACTCAGTAAACTCTCTCCCGTGAGGTACTGCAAGTCACGTGGCCAGGTGGGGTAAAGGCGATGGGCAAGAATGGTGGCTATGCCACCGCAGGCAATGGTTCCCGCCTCCTTTAGCCCCTGGTCGTGGAGGTACTGGGCGGTCAAGTGAGCTATGTTGAAGGTAAAAGGACCCTCACAATCGACGTTCAGATAACCGCCCAGGATGGAGAGCTCGGTGTTGGTCATGTTGTTCGGCTCCTTTCGGCCGAAAATAGAGCTCCCAGCGATCTAAGGAAACAACGGACGGGGAAGGTGGACTGATGGAGCTTTCGCCCCGAAAAGTGGTGCAGGCCGGACACCGTCAAAGCCGACGGTAGACCTTCCTCGGGGCGCAGTCACGCCCGTAGAGGAAAGGTCAAGTAACCTACCAAACTCCGCTAATGGCATCGGAAAAGTCCGGTTAAACAACCGGAAGGAGACTGAAAGGCTGTCAGGGTCAGTCTTGTGCGCATCCGGGGAGAAGGTGAAAGAGCTGAGAAACTCGAGGCTCAGCTCCAAAAAGGTACGGCCCCTCATAGTGATGAGGCCAGGCATCCCCGTGACCCGTAATAAGTCACAAACCGACTCGTAAATGCCGAGTCTCTCTAGTGCCGATTTATCCAAAAATCGGGAAGCTACATGTACACACTTAAGCAGGTTATAAAATTTCGTACGGTGTAAAGCATTGACGAATAATACCTGCGGGTAGTCCGGGTGAGGGTCGAGGGATGTGTCACCTCGGACCGTGACGGTGCCAGAAGTAGAGGCAGAAGCAGAAGCGGCAGCTGTAGAAGTGCTAGGAGCGGGAGTAGAAGTGACAGAAGCTGGCGTAGCTCGAGACTGTCTACGACCCCGGCCTCTGGAATGCAAGGTAGCAGCCCGCTCTCGGACGCTGTAAGGAACCAAGGCAGCTCTGAAGGCAGCTGCTGCAGCTGACGAGTCCGCCACAGGTGCAAAGGTAGAAGCTGGTGCAGAGGTAGTGGCTACTGTGGTCACCACTGAAGAGGAACTAGCAGCAGTGCTAGCTGTGGTGGTGACCGTAGAGGAAGTGGTAGCCTGAACTGAGCTCGCGGCTGAGCTCACTGGAGTAAAAACCGTCCCTACAGCTGAAACAAGGAAAAATGGGGCTGCAGTGGTGACTAAGAAGGTGGTAGTGGCAACAGCAGGGGCCACTGACTCACCCAAGGACCGGCTGGAAGTAGTACTGGTAGAAAGTAAAGTACTCGACTCCATTCTGAAAATATAGGGAAGGGGTGTGATAAGAAAAACAGCTGCTAACCGTGGCTAAAACAACAAGTAAAACCAGCATGTGACAGCATGTAAACCCCACTACTAGTCGAAAATTCGACTTTACAGCATACAAATCCCATCGATCCTCAGAAATTCTGAACTACAACATGCAAATAGTGATAGGGGACGGGAAAAACAGTTAACAACAGCAGCACATAAGTAACACTGAGGTTAACTAAAGCAATGCAACATATAACCTTCTCATAGTCGAAAAATTCGACTAAGGCAGCCCTAATCGCGAGAATTTTGCACGAAATTTGAATGGAAACATATTAGGCATCGACAGGGTGTGATAGCAGTCTAAACAGCAGCAATTAAGCGACAAAGAAGCTAATTTAGATCGAATACAACAGCATTCACCAATTGACAGTCGAAAAAAATCGACAGTCGAGCACCCAAATCGCAAAAATCCATGTAAAAATCGAACTATGCTTGCAAAACAGCGAGTAAGGGGGATCATGATCATCAAGCAAGCTAATTAAGGGCATACAAACACAAACAAGTCGAAAGAATTCGAATAAACATGGATATTCAAACCCTAAATCAATTTTTACCTCATAAAATTCCAATTAAACGAAATCAAAATACAAAGAAGGTAAAAGAAATGCTTACCTGATGAGAGTGATCCTACAATTGCAATTAATCTCAAATAAACAAGCAACAATGGCGAATTTTCAGTCGAAAAACCCGCAAACCCGCAAACCCTTTTAAAACCGAGATAAACAACACAAATGAAGGGGAAAATAAGGGGCTTTTGAAGATTAATATGCAAACAATGAAATATAGGAAGCGGATTTGGTGATTTGGGCAAGAAAATGGGGATTTGGGGGAGTTTAAATCACAATTAGGGTTTTGTTAGACGAAAATTAGGATGAAATGAGAGTTAGAACAAGAACATAAGAGTTTAAGGCGAAAAACTCCTTGTACACTGTTCATTTCACTCGATCGAGTGGTTTTAAACCACTCGATCGAGTACTTTGATGGTCCAGCTGCTTGGTCGAGTGAAATTCTACTCGATCGAGCAACTTGTTCTTCTGTTCACTCGATCGAGTAGAAAAACCACTCGATCGAGGACTTTCATCTTCAGTTCTACTCGATCGAACACCAGATTTCAGTCGATCGAGCAACTGCTTTGTCATGAGCCCTTTTTTCTCGACAGAACACTGTTCACCATCAGTCTTAGACTTCCTCGGGTCTAATTTCGACACTTCCGGTCCTTCATAAGAAAGACCGCTTCTCAATTCTATCAGATTTACCGTCTCATTTGGATTCTTCTCATTTTGAGTCGGTAAATGACCCTGCTTTCTTGTGGATTGATTCGCAGCTAGTTGGGCAACTTGGGTTTTAAGTGCCTTAATAGACGCGTCCTTCTGTTGATTTTGTTGATCACTCAGCTACAACTGCTTTGTAATGGATTGCAACATAGACTTTATCTCTCCTATTTCATTCACCCCAGCGGAAGATGATGCACCATGGTTAGGAGGATTGAAAGAAGGAGGCTTCTGAAAGCCTTGTTGATTCTTGTGTGGAGGAATATACGGCTGCTGATTTCGGAGGAGCAAAGGATTGAGCACATTCTGACTACTCCACCTCAAATTGGGATGGACGTTCGGCTCGTAATAAGTGTTGTTCTGCCTGTAATGTTGAAAGGCAACACAAGACTCATAGGAGTTGGGACAATGATCTGAGACATGTCCCTCCCCTCCACATCTTCTACAGACGAAAGGACCGTCTGACACAACATTCACCTGATACATCCCCCCTTTGGAACCTCCTTCCAACTCATATTTGTCAAATCTCGCAGTAAGTGCTTCTAGTGCAGCTACAGAAGAAGATTCAGCAGCTCTTCTTTGATTGCCTCTGGAGTTCCCATATTCAGCCTTATGGGTGGCCAAATCATCAATGATCTTCCACCCCTTAGTCTCTCCCATGTTCTCAGCAAATCGGCCATTGGCTGTAGCATCCAAAATAGCTCTCTGATCGTCGTATAACCCATTATAGAACTGGTTGCAAAGACTCCATTTTTCGAATCCATGGTGCGGAATGGTTCGCATCAGCTTCTTGAAATGGACCCATGCTTCATGAAAGTTCTCATCAGGCCCTTGTTTAAAGCTCGTGATCTGAGCTCTAATGGCAATAGTCTTCGTGGAGGAAAAGTACTTCTTGTAAAATGCTAAAGATAGCGAATTCCAGTCAGTTACCCCATGAGCTTCCCGGTCCAGATCCCTATAACACTCCCTTGCAGCATCACGGAGTGAGAAAATAAACATAGTTTCTTTTATCTGATCTGGGGTCACGCCAGTTGGTAGGGGTATGGAGCAACAATAATCGATAAAGGTCTCCATGTGCTTAGCTGCATCTTCATTTGCAGCTCCCCCGAACTGGTTCTTTTCAACTAAGTTGATATAAGAAGGCTTCGGTTCAAATTTTCTTGCCTCCCCTGGTAGTAAAAATCCCTTATAGAGATTTGCAGCTGTTGGTTCAGAGTGACTGGCAATGGTTGCTTCTTCGGCCATAACTGGAAAATTCGGAGATGTGACGGTTTCGGCTGAAGAAGTGGAAACAGGAGAAGAATGTGGATTCTCCTCAAATAGCTCGTTCTCAAAGTAATTTGACAGAGTACTCAGCTCTTCCTCTGTCGGCAATACCCTTTGTGATCGTCTCAACTCGCACAAGGATTTCTCAATCTCAGGATTGAACGGTACTAGTTCACCATCCTGTGACCTGCGCATAAGAAGAAACTACAAAAAGAATATAAGAAAAGTTTAAGGAACGGTTGTCCCTTAAACTAAGAAAGACTAAAAATGAAACAACTAAAAATGTAAACAATTGCCTCCCTGGCAACGGCGCCAAAATTTGACACGGCTATCGCAACCCTACCAAAGATAAAACCAAACGGTCTCAACTAAAATGTAGTAGAGGCAGTCGAGTATCGAATCCACAGGGAGGTAATGTAATTATCAGCTGTCTAATTCTAGTCCTAAAGTAACAATTGGGGGGTTTTGTTGAATTGATTTCTAAACTACGAGATTAAAGGAAAGGAGAAATAAAAGTGAAGAGCAGTAAGACAAGATAAAAGGTTTAAACTATCAAGGGAGAAGGGACATGTCGGGATTTCGGTTCACTACGGTAGTCCAGTGACTCAAATTGTAAATGATTCGAGACGAACTAATGTGAGACGGATGCTGAAAGGTCCTTTCGGTCCACTTTCTATCCTAAATTACCACTAACTTAACTTTCATCCTCATTAGGGTAGTCTACTGTTTATAGCAGGCCTATTTAGTCCAATCTTTTGATCCAGGATTAATTTTAGCCAGATTAAAGGGTGACATAGAAGCGTGCACTCAACTAAGTCGAATAAATACAATTAAATTGCTATAGTGGCAGAGTCTCGTAATTAATTCGTCTAATTCATTTTCTCCATCGTCACATTTCTACCGCAGATCCCCTAATCCCAACATGAAGGGGGTTTAGCTACTCATAACGCTAATTAAACTAACAGCAAACAATTTCCCAGCAGTAAACATTATAAAATAAACGATAAATTGCATAAAATAAATTGGGGCAGAAACTAATTGTAACGGAAGCGAAGAATTAAAGCAATAAAAGATCAATTATTATTAAGGGAAGAGAAGGAATTACAATCAATGCGATTCCGGCGTAAAGAACACAAATTCCAAGTGAAAGCAATCCCGAAATAAAGTAACAGTAGAGTAGAATTGTAATACTCCGTATTTTATATCGTTAATTGAGTCGAGTTAATTGTTTAGTCGTATTAATATCGTAAGATCGAGTTAACGTAAACTTGTTAAGACGGGTTTAACTGAACGAATCACGTCAACTAATTCTTTTCTACACTTACCCATTTACCCGTTGACCCAAGCCCATTTACCCATGACCCAATTAACCAATTAACCTAAGTTTAACCTAATTCTACCCTAACACTACAAAACCCCACTCCCTCACCCGCCTATCTCATTTTCAGCGGCACATTTCCCAACAAACACACAAATCGAGAGAGGGAGAGTGAGTGTGGGTATTGTCGGAGCAGCAAGGAAGGCTTTAGGGTGGTTGTCGACGTCCTTAGTTAAACCTGGTGGCTGTTGAGGTGGCGGAAAAAGGTATGGGTGAAACTCTCTCTTTTAATTTCATTTTCTGTCGGGTTTTTGTTTGTGGTGTCGTGACTCAGGGAGGGGGTGTTGGTGGCTGGTGTCGGGGATATGGTGTTGGGTGGTTTGGGTCATCTCTATTGGTGGCGGTTAGGGAGGTTCTTGGCGGTAGAATTGGCGGCGAGAGGTGTTATTGACAGGGTAGATCACACGGGTGTTAGCAGGGGGTTTTCTGGCGGGTTTTAGATGCTTAGGTTGGGGTGGCACCACCGTGGACTCGGGGGAGGTCGAAATGGTGGTGTCACGGTGTCTGGGTGCGTGGTCTGACGGCGAGCAGGGCTGTGGTGGTTTGGCAGAGGGTAGGGGATGGCTGCGGTGGTTGTGAGTCGAGGACTGGGGGGTGTTTGGTGAGGCACGGTGGTGAACCAGGCCAAATGACGGCTCTGGTTCGACTCGCCGGCGGCAGTCGACCAGGTTGGGGTCGGTTGTTGGTGGTGGGGTCGAAGAGGGGAGCAAGCCTGGTGGTGTTCGTGGTGGTTTTAGGCGGCGCGTGAGGGGTGTGAGAGTGAATGAAGGTGCGGGTTGTAGGAGACGGGTTGATAGAGTTAATTAGTATTGTTTCGATTCCTTTAATCGTATAACTTGTTTTATCATTTAGTATATCGTACTTTTATTTAGCTAATAAATTCCCGAGTTATTTAAATGTTTAGAGACGGGTTTGAGTCGGGTTGGCAAAATAGAAAACTGTTAGATCGGGAAAGTTTCCATTTAAGGAAACTTTCCATTTTAAGAAGTTTCTATTTTTAGTAACTTTCTATTTTGGGAACGGGAATGGTTTAAATAATTGTTTATTATTTATTTATCTTTCAGAGGGCGAATTTGTTGTGGAATATTACTGAGCACCCGACTATTTGACTGCAGTACCGAGGTAGGGGAATACACTGATTGAATTCTTACGATTATAAAGAGTTGGCATGTTTGGTGGTTATATGACATACTTGATTATCTTATTTACCCTGTTGAGCATTATTGTTGCATATATTTCATACATTGCATTTGCATCGGAGTTGGAGTTGGAGGAGTTGAGATTATTGTGATTAAGGCCCAGGCGGGTTCTGCAGGACTTGCCCTGGTGTCCTCAGCTGCGAGCTGGCAGATCGACTACGGTCGATATATATAGTCTACCGGGGATCGGTATGGCTGGGCGTGCCGGGGATGTGTGTGATGGAGTTGAATGGAGGAGCATAGCATTGCATTCTTTATTATATCGTATTACCTACTCAACCTCGCGGTTGACCCTATGTATTCGTGTATGCCTGTGATGATCCTTTTAATGGGGAGCAGATTGACAGGTTGTTGACACATTGGGAGCTGGCAGGGAGAGAGCATAGATCACCTGACTTAGAGCTAGCCCACTTTTGTTTTGTTTAGTTGTCAGACTTTATTTTCAATTTAAGACATGTTTTACTTCCGTTGTAAACATTATAAACTTTTAATTTAAAGTACTGTTTATCTTTCTCTTTGTTATCTACTGCCTCGGATTCCGGAAATGGTAACACCCTTCTTTATCTGAGGAGTCCTAGTTCAGGCCCTTAAATAAATGGGGGTGTTACAAAGTGGTATCAGAGCGAACGATCCTCAGGCCTAAACCAATGAATCCAATGAACATAGGAAGAGTCTAAATAAAATGAACCCCGGGACAAAACTGTTAGGAGCACACTAAAGGTAAGGGATGAGTTAGGGGCCCCCTCACACCGAACCATTGGCCCTCTCAGTTTGACCCGGGAACCCTCAGTGCAAATGAGAGGAAGGGTAGAGAAGCTGCATGATGTTGAGCATAACTTCATATATCGTTGCCTAAGTTTTAACTGATTGATATGTTAATTGTTGCATAAAGAGTTAGTAGGAGGTTGTGGCATAATACTTTGCATGTTTTAAGGTTGATTTATACTTATACCTCTATTAAGTTGTGTTAGAAGGCTATGTCTAGTGATATGCGGTTATGTGACCCCTAAACCATGCTAGATAGACAAGTAGAATAAGAGTGATAGAATTGGCTAGAATTGCCAAGGTGATTTTGTGTTACAGCTAATTCCTAAAATTCTCTTGTAGTCATGCCTCCAAAAAGGAACACGGCTGTAAACATCACCCAGGAAGAGTTAGACCGACTACTGGCTGAGAATGAGGCCCTAAAGGCTAAAAGAATGGACCCTGCTAAGATGAGTACAATAGTGGCGAGGCATAACCCTACCATCTTCACTGGAGAGGGGGAACCTCACTTGCTGGGAGATTGGTGTCGGGAGTTCACCAACCTATTCGAGCTGATAGCTTGTCCTGAAGAGCTGCACATAGACCAAGCTGCACATTACCTCAGGGCTACAGCTGGGGAGTGGTGGAATAGGAACAAGGCGGAGATTCGACATGTTGCTAGGGATATTGAGGAAGGATACGTGTCTTGGCTAGAATTTCAAGTGATATTAACGGACCAGTTCATGCCAGAGTTCAGGAAAGCTAAGCTGAGGGAGGAGTTCGATACGTTTAAGATGACAAAGGACATGACAGTGGAAACATACCATAGGAAGTTCCGAATTCAGGCAAGTTCAGTGGATACTCCACCAATAGTGCTCCTGGGGGGATGAGGAACCAAAGTGGAGGCAGTTTCAGAGGTGCTAGTATTGGAGGTAATGCATCCAGGATCACTTGTTTCGGGTGTGGGAAGTTGGGACACAGGAAATTTGAGTGCCGAAGTTCTGGAGGAAACTAATCTGGGGGCTTCCGAACACCTACATTTGGGTTCAGTGGGTCTCGGACAGCGGGATCAGGATACAGCAACTACCGTACTCCTAACACTGGCTATGGAGGAGGTGCCCGATCTGGGGCAAGTAACAGTTATCAAGGAAGCTACAACAACTACCGTAACCGTAGCCAAGAAAAACCATCCAAATGGGGTGGTAATTTCCAGAAGAACCAGAACGAGGGGAACAAGCAACCCAATACCGCTTCATCGAGTCAGTCTGGAGCTAAGTCCAGTGGCAAGCTCTTTGCCATGGGGAAGGAAGCAGCAAAGGAGGATGCACATGTCGTGACTGGTACATTTCTTGTCAACTCTAAACCCACCTTTGTGTTAGTCGATTCTGGTGCCACGCATTCATTCATATCTAGGGAGCATGTTAGAGCCTTGAACCTTACTACATATGATAGAGTGGTCGATTCTGTTATAGTACCCTCGGGAGAGTCTGTGCCTTGTGATAGAATCTATACCCGTGTACCTATTCAGATTGGGGAGGTTGTCTTTCACTGTGACCTTATGGAGTTTCCCTTGGGTGGGTTCGAGGTGAATTTAGGGATGGATTGGTTGGGGAAGTACAAAGCTTTCATTTACTGTTACCAAAAGAAGATATCTCTGAGAGGACCTAAGGGAGTCAGAGTAACCTACAAGGGATACATGATCAAACCCAAAGTCAAATTTATCTCTGTAAACACCCTAAAATCGAGTCTGAGGAAGGGAGACCAGTTGATCTTGTGCCATATGTGGGATAGAGAGTCTGAGACCCTTAGGATTTCTGACATACCTGTGGTGAGAGACTTTGAGGGGGTATTTCCGGAAGAGATCCCTGGGCTACCATCTAAGCGCGACGTGGACTTCTCCATTGATCTAAAGCCGGGAGCTGGACCTATTTCTAAACCACCGTACCGTATGGGACCAAAAGAGATGGAAGAATTAAAGAAGCAATTGGATAAGTTGGCTGAGAAGGGGTATATTCGACCCAGTGTTTCACCTTGGGGAGCACCTGTCCTTTTCGTCAAGAAAAAGGATGGGAGTTTGAGGCTGTGTGTGGATTACCGAGAGTTGAATAACGTGACTATCAAGAACCGATATCCATTGCCAAGGATCGATGATTTGTTTGACTAATTGAGTAGGGCTGGAGTATTCTCGAAGATCGACCTGAGGTCGGGTTATCATCAACTGAGGATAAAGAACGAGGATATCCCTAAGACTGCATTCAGAACTAGATATGGACACTATGAATTCGTGGTCATGCCCTTCGGATTGACCAATGCGCCACCGTGTTTATGGACCGATGAATCGGGTGTTCATCCGTGCACTGGACAAGTTCGTGGTTGTATTCATCGATGATATTTTGGTTTACTCCAAGAATGAGGAAGAGCACGAGGAGCATCTCAGGATAGTGTTAAAAACTATGGCAAGAGAATCGTTTGTATGCCAAGTTGAGTAAGTGGAAGTTCGGTTGAAGAAAGTTGCCTTTCTGGGACATGTGATTTCCAAGGAAGGGGTGTCAGTGGATCCTAGCAAGATCGAGGCCGTGACTAGATGGCAGAGCCCAAAGAATGTGGGCGAAATTCGAAGCTTCTTGGGACTTGCTTGGTACTACAGGAGGTTTGTCAAAGATTTTTCGAAGATAGCAAAACCATTGACGTCTCTAATGAGGAAGGAGAACCGGTTTGTTTGGGACGAGAGTTGTGAGAAGGCTTTCTTAACACTCAAAGAGCGCCTAACCACAGCTCCTATCCTTGCTTTGCCAGATGGGAATGATAACTTCGAAGTGTATGCTGATGCTTCCAAGAAAGGGTTGGGGTGTGTGTTGATGCAGAACGGGAAGGTAATCGCGTATGCTTCGCGACAACTGAAGACCTATGAGGAGAATTACCCTACCCATGATCTAGAGTTGGGGGCCGTGGTTTTTGCTCTTAAATTGTGGCGACATTATCTCTATGGAGCGACCTTCAAGGTATTTTCTGACCATAAGAGCATGAAGTATATCTATACTCAGAAGGAGCTGAACATGAGACAAAGGAGATGGATCGAGTTGATTGGCGACTATGACATGGACTTACTCTATCATGAAGGGAAGGCGAATGTCGTAGCCGATGCTTTAAGTTGGAGGTCTATCCATGCCCTAACCAGTGCCAGATCCAGTGTGAGAATGTTCGGTGAGCTAAGGCAGATGGGGATTTACATGATCCGATGAGGTGAGACCGTTGGAGATATGAGAGTTGAGCCGGAGTTGTACGAGAAGATCCGAGAGCTACAGAAAGAGGATGCTAGAATCCAGAAATGGCGTAATGAGGTAGAGCAGGCCGGTGCGGAGTCTTACTCTAAATTCAGTATCCATTCAGATGGGAGCTTGAGGTTTGGGCAGAGGTGGTGTGTGCCAGCTAATGGGGAACTGAAGAAGAAAATTCTCACGGAAGCACATGCTACTCCATATTCTGTACACCCCGGAGGGGATAAGTTATACAAGGACCTCAAGAAGACGTTTTGGTGGCCTAATATGAAGAAGGAAGTCGCCGAGTTCGTATCTCGATGTTTGACATGCCAGAGGGTGAAGGGTGAGCACAAGAGACCACAAGGGAAAGTTCAGCCGCTAGACGTGCGTGCCAGTGGAAGTGGGAGAGTATCTCCATGGATTTCATCGTAGGGTTGCCTCGGACTCAAAGGGGTAACAACATGATTTGGGTGATCGTCGACAGTTGACCAAGTCGGCTCACTTTATTCCCATGAAAGATACTTGGAGTAAGGCCGAGTTGGCTAAGGCTTATGTTCGATGACGTGGTTAAGTTGCACGATGTGCCTAAGGATATCGTCTCCGACGAGAGATTCCAGGTTTCTATCCTAGTTCGGCAAGAATTGCGATCATTGATGGGTACTCAATCAAGATGAGCACCGCTTTTCATCCTGCTGCGACGGTCGACAGAGAGGACTATTCGGACCCTCGAGGATATGTTGAGAGCTTGTGTTCTAGAGTTTGGCGGATCTTGGGAGGACAGATCGATTGATCGAGTTTTCTTACAACAACAGTTATCATACTAGCATTGGGATGGCACCTTTTGAGGCACTTTATGGTAGGAAATGCAGGAGTCCTGTGTGTTGGGATGATCGATCAGACGCTGTCATTTTGGGGCCAGAGATGATTCAGGAGATGGTTGAACAGGTACAGATTATCAGGCAAAAGATGAGAGCTTCTCAGGACAGACAGAAAAGCTATGCAGACACTAGGAGAAGTGAGGTTTCTTTCGAGGTGGGAGAGAGGGTACTACTCAAAGTGTCGCCAATGAAGGGAGTTATGAGGTTCGGGAAGAGAGGGAAGCTGAGTCAGAAATTCATCGGACCTTATGAGATTTTGGACAGAGTTGGAGAGGTGGCCTATCGTTTAGCTTTGCCACCAGCGTTAGCCAGAGTTCACAATGTCTTTCATGTTTCCCGGTTGCGGAGGTACCGAGCAATCCATCACATGTGTTGAGTCCCGAGGTGATCGAGGTGGATGAGCGGTTGTCCTATCCGGAGACACCCAAGGAGATTCTGGACAGGAAGGTGAGGAAGACCAGGAATGGGGAGACAGCTTTGGTGAAAGTCTTGTGGACTAACCACAATGTTGAGGAAGCTACATGGGAGACTGAGGCTTCCATGCGGGAAAGCTATCCACACCTATTTACATGAGGTAAGTTCCGGGACGTAACTTTCTTTTTAGGAGGGTAGAATGTAACATTTTGTTTCCGACCTAAATCTATGTGTCATCTACCTTAAGGAATTTGTTTTGGGGCCCACATCGATGCGTGTGGGGGTTTGTTAGATGAGTGAACTTCGGGACGAAGTTCATTTTAAGGGGGGAAGACTGTAATACTCCGTATTTTATATCGTTAATTGAGTCGAGTTAATTGTTTAGTCGTATTGATATCGTAAGATCGAGTTAACGTAAACTTGTTAGGACGGGTTTAACTGAACGAATCACGTCAACTAATTCTTTTCTACACTTACCCATTTACCCGTTGACCCAAGCCCATTTACCCATGACCCAATTAACCAATTAACCTAAGTTTAACCTAATTCTACCCTAACACTACAAAACCCCACTCCCTCACCCGCCTATCTCATTTTCAGCGGCACATTTCCCAACAAACACACAAATCGAGAGAGGGAGAGTGAGTGTGGGTATTGTCGGAGCAGCAAGGAAGGCCTTAGGGTGGTTGTCGACGTCCTTAGTTAACCCTGGTGGCTGTTGAGGTGGCGGAAAAAGGTATGGGTGCAACTCTCTCTTTTAATTTCGTTTTCTGTCGGGTTTTTGTTTGTGGTGTCGTGACTCAGGGAGGGGGTGTTGGTGGCTGGTGTCGGGGATATGGTGTTGGGTGGTTTGGGTCGTCTCTATTGGTGGCGGTTAGGGAGGTTCTTGGCGGCAGAATTGGCGGCGAGAGGTGTTATTGACAGGGTAGATCACACGGGTGTTAGCAGGGGGTTTTCAGGCGGGTTTTAGATGCTTAGGTTGGGGTGGCACCACCGTGGACTCGGGGAGGTCGAAATGGTGGTGTCACGGTGTCCTGGTGCGTGGTCCGACGGCGGGTGGTACCGTGGTGGTTTGCGAGGGGTAGGGGATGGCTGCGGTGGTTGTGAGTCGAGGACAGAGGGGTGTTTGGTGAGGCACGGTGGTGAACCAGGCCAAATGACGGCTCTGGTTCGAATCGCCGGCGGCAGTCGACCAGGTTGGGGTCGGTTGTTGGTGGTGGGGTCGAAGAGGGGAGCAAGCCTGGTGGTGTTCGTGGTGGTTTTAGGCGGCGCGTGAGGGGTGTGAGAGTGAATGAAGGTGCGGGTTGTAGGAGACGGGTTGATAGAGTTAATTAGTATTGTTTCGATTCCTTTAATCGTATAACTTGTTTTATCATTTAGTATATCGTACTTTTATTTAGCTAATTAATTCCCGAGTTATTTAAATGTTTAGAGACGGGTTTGAGTCGGGTTGGTAAAATAGAAAACTGTTAGATCGGGAAAGTTTCCATTTAAGGAAACTTTCCATTTTAAGAAGTTTCTATTTTTAGTAACTTTCTATTTTGGGAACGGGAATGGTTTAAATAATTGTTTATTATTTATTTATCTTTCAGAGGGCGAATTTGTTGTGGAATATTACTGAGCACCCGACTATTTGACTGCAGTACCGAGGTAGGGGAATGCACTGATTGAATTCTTACGATTATAAAGAGTTGGCATGTTTGGTGGTTATATGACATACTTGATTATCTTATTTACCCTGTTGAGCATTATTGTTGCATATATTTCATACATTGCATTTGCATCGGAGTTGGAGTTGGAGGAGTTGAGATTATTGTGATTAAGGCCCAGGCGGGTTCTGCAGGACTTGCCCTGGTGTCCTCAGCTGCGAGCTGGCAGATCGACTATGGTCGATATATATAGTCTACCGGGGATCGGTATGGTCAAGCGTCTTGGGATGTGTGTGATGGAGTTGAATGGAGGAGCATAGCATTGCATTCTTTATTATATCGTATTACCTACTCAACCTCGCGGTTGACCCCGTGTATTCGTGTATGCCTGTGATGATCCTTTTAATGGGGAGCAGATTGACAGGTTGTTGAGACATTGGGAGCTGGCAGGGAGAGAGCATGGATCACCTGACTTAGAGCTAGCCCACTTTTGTTTTGTTTAGTTGTCAGACTTTATTTTCAATTTAAGACATGTTTTACTTCCGTTGTAAACATTATAAACTTTTAATTTAAAGTACTGTTTATCTTTCTCTTTGTTATCTACTGCCTCGGATTCCCGAGATGGTAACACCCTTCTTTATCTGAGGAGTCTTA
The DNA here is from genome assembly GCF_048544455.1 of Silene latifolia. Taxonomy (NCBI): domain Eukaryota; kingdom Viridiplantae; phylum Streptophyta; class Magnoliopsida; order Caryophyllales; family Caryophyllaceae; genus Silene; species Silene latifolia. The sequence goes on from NC_133538.1 coordinate 29,112,037, forward strand.
GTTCAGGCCCTTAAATAAATGGGGGTGTTACAAGAATGAAGCCACGTACTAAGGTTTACCGTAGAATGTTTTTATCGATGAAAAGCTAGATAAAAGATGTTCTTAACCTAGTTAACGTAGGTTTAAATAGAAAAGCAAAAAAAGTTTAGCGAAATAATTAACACACGGGCTGATTAAGGCTCAAAACTAACGAAACCACTCGATCGAGTGGATTAAAACCACTCGATCGACCAACTCTTCAGCAAAATCCACTCGATCGACCAGATAGTTACTCGATCGATTGTATTGTCTTTCTGCAACTTAAGGACCGAGTAGTAAACTACTCGATCGACCAACTTGGGGTGTAGAAACCACTCGATCGAGTGGAAAAACTGCTCGATCGAGTGCTTCATCTTCAATTCAGCTCAAGTCCGCCACCAAATGCCTCGTAATGCGTGCCACGACGCTTCCAATTTCAGTATCTCACTCTGGAACAATCCCGTCTCCTCTAAATGCATGCAAAAAGGACGAAAAAGGGTACGATTCCACAACTTTCGCGATCATTCCTATAAAAAGGACAAAAGGCACAAAATTAGCCAATTCGGGGCAAAATACCACAAAAACAGTATAAAAATGCATAGAAATACGTGCTGAAATAGACTAAAAAGACTATACATTAGGCACGTATCAGGCCTCTCAATCACCCAAGCAACATCAACAAGTCAATGCCATGGTGTCAACATCTTCTATTCGAAATGGAGTATTTGAGAATTATGAAACTTTGGGACATGATCAACAAGAGTGTAGGGGCACAAATGAGAAAGTGAATGCTTTCCAAGCTTACAAGAATGGAACCCCGTACTCCAACTTTTACAATGAAAACACCAAATTTCACCCAAACTTCTCAAATAAAAGCCAAAATGTTCAAAATCCTCAACCAACATACACCTCACCACCAATGAGAAATCCTACTCAAAGACCCATTTTCAACCAAAACCAAGGATTCCAAAAACAACCCTGTTACAGTTAAACCAATGACCAAGCTTTTGATTTTCAAAAAGCGGTCCTTCAAATGCAAAAGAACCAACAAGACTTCTTCACTCAAATGCAAAGAGATAGCCAAGACAAAGACACTACCATCAACAATATCTTTGCTAATACCAAGATGTTGGAAACACAAATGACCCAATTGGCCTCTTCGAGTTCCCAAAGGCAAAAAGGACAATTACCTCCCCAAGGTAATCCTCCTACAAAGCATGAAACCATCAATGTCATTCACTTGAGGAGTGGTACACAATATGAGGGACCTAAGAAGCCGATTAAAGAGGTGTTATTGAGGAAAGTGTCAAGCCAAGAGATGTGATGGAACAAAGGAAGGAGTTGGAACCATTGAGGAGAAATCCTAGGGTAGTTGAACTAACTACAAATGAATCATTGAAGAAGAGAAATGAAGAGAAGGCCAAAGAGGTTGAAAGAGAACCTATTGTGATTAGACTTCCGTTTCCAAGTCGCCAAGCCAAGCCCAAGCTTGATGAGCAACTTGGAAAATTTATGGAGATTGTGAAGAACTAAGAGGTTTCCATCCCATTTACGGAGTTGAGTAACCATGTGCTGGCCTATGCAAAATACATGAAAGATATCCTTACCAAGAATAAGTCCATTAGGAAGTTGGAAACTATCTCATTCACAAAGATAAGTAGTGCAATACTTTAAGGAAATTCCCCACCTAAGCTCAAAGATCCGGCAAGCTTCTCCATTCCATGTACCATCGGTGACACCACGATCAACAAGGCACTATGTGACCTAGGTTCAAGTGTGTGTCATGCCGTACTCGGTATGCGAAAGGCTAGGGGTGGGAGAACTTAAGTGCACTAATGTGACTCTACAAATGGCGGATCGAACAACAAAGAAGCCACTTGGGGTATGGGAAAATGTACCCGTGAGAATTGGAAAGTTTTTTATACCGGTGGACTTTGTTATCGTTGACATGGAGGAAGATTTCAATATACCGATCATTCTATGAAGACCGTTCTGACACACCACCAGAGTAGTGGTTGACGTAAAGCACGGGATTCTCACACTTGAAGTTGGTGACGAAACAATCACCTTTAATCTTAAAAAGACTATGAGAGCTCCAAAATTGCACGAATCATGCTTTATGGTTGATCATTATAGTCGGGAAGGTGAAAAGAAGAAAGTGGAATCCCCATTCAAAGGTCAAGACAAAGCGGAAAATCCTAACAAGAAGGGCAAGGAAACACCGCCCAATTGGAAGAAGGAAGTGAACGATATTGAAATGGCTCTATTCGGAGAGCATGAGATTTTTCATAACAAGAATGAGAGCTTGAAAGGCTTATCCATCACGACAAGTATCAATGAAGGCCTAATTGGCCATGACAACAAGAAAGAGAAGTTGCTTTTACCAACTCATATTCCTCTCAACATGGGGTAAGAAGCAAAGGAAGTAAATGGTCTATGAGATAATGACATTGACGGATTAGTTAATCCTTACATTGGAATGATATGACCTTAGATCAAGGCTTTGTATCCTCTTGTCACCACAACATTGACTCGGGTTCCTACATTAGAGGAAGCAACTATAAACCGAGATCTACACAAGACTTCTACCATGAAAGTGGGAAGGCCTTCGATTACTTCTATAAGGCGTTGAGCAACATCAACAATGCCCGTGCTTTGCCCCCATTGACACCTCTCAAAATGAAGGAGAGTTTGGTGGAGTCCTCCCTAAACCACCATTTTTAAATATCCTAACCTCTTAACTTATATTTCATTTAATTTGTGCATTCCTTTATTTTTGCAATGCATCTTATATGCTTTGTTATAGCAATTTTGTGACATGAAAGAGTGAGGGAGGGTTTTTAATTGTGTTTGCATGTGTAGTGTATAATGATCAAGGGTGGGGAAGCAATTGCCTAAGCTAGCCAAGCCTATGGAGTGCAACCTAATGATGGAAAGATGGGAAATGAAGGATCAAAAATTGGTGAAAAGGGATCCCCATGGGTTGGACTTAACTCGTGGGGTTTGGAGCAAAGAAACAAAGAACTGCACTGCAACCTGCTCGAGCTGGAACCAGGACGAGCGTCACAGTGCTCAGCCCGCTCGAGTTGAGGCCAGGTCGGGCGTTCCCAAAGAACAATTACAAAATCCTAAAGCAGAATCCGCCCGTCCTGAAACGAGGTCGAACGTCCATACCTGCTACTCCATTAAAACACGGGATTCATCCTTCATTCCTTATTTCTATTTTCCCCATTTACAAACACAAACACCTTTCCCTCACTACAACACTCAACCCAATCATCAAAAACCCACAATACTCAACAAAATTCATTAACAATCATTTCAAACTTGCTCAAATTCAAATCAAATCACTCTTTTGTCAACATTTAGTCCTTCAAACATCAAAATCTTCCCAAACCAATCAAAAATTTCTAGGGTTAGCACATTTTCGAAAATGCCCAATTTGATTGATAAATTGATTGAAGTTGGAATAAAGGAAGGGCATTCAAGCATATCAAAGGTTTATTGACATCAATTCAATGGAGGAATCAACATGGAAAGAACTAAGGGAAACACTCAAGCATCAAAATCCCAAAATCTTTCAAAGAGACAAAAAGTTCTAGCATCCAAGGCATTGGTGGTGATTGAACAAGCAAGAGAGCAAGCAAGGGAGCATGTTGAGGCCATTGAGGAGGTTGCCACCACAACACCGGAGGTCGAGCAACTCAAAGACTATCCGGAGGTAACTTTCCTTTCTAATGATCATAGAAATGCATTCGAATCCGTTAGCAAAAAGAATGTCATTGCCAACAAATTTGTTTGCCAAGATACTTTAAGAAAGTTGGGAGTGCTTGATCAAACTAGAGCATTCTTTGAGTCTATGGGGTTATATACCTTGTTTAAGATGGATGAATTGACTTACCCCTCCCTTAATTTGAAGTTCATTAGCTCGTTAAAGGAGTATAAGGTAGAAACTCAAACATATGTTGAGTTTCGGCTTGAGAACCAAAGTAGGCGCATGATTAAAGCTCATTTCGGTAAGGTACTTTGTCATTGTGAGCATTGGGATTTCCATGGGAAGTCTAAGAACGATTACAACATTCTCCAATTGTTGTTGGAGAGGTGGATTGACATCCAAGAAGGAAAGGAAAAGACGACCTTTATTGTCAATGGTGGCTTGATAACAAAGTTGGCTAAACACTTTAACCCAAACTTCAATGAGAACAAAGCTTACAAGCCGGTTAAGGGTGGTTATTTACTTGATATAAGTACGCTAATTCACAAATTCCATTAGGTGAGACATGATAACTCAACCCCAGGATACGAATGGATAATCAAGGGAGCCGACTCCATAATCTTGCCACGAAAAATTTGCCGTATTTCCACCCACCGAAATAACTATCTTATTCTTGTCTCCAGACTTGCCAAGGCAATCATCAATGAACAAAAAAATCCAAATGAAGACCCCTCCTCCTTAGTTATACCGCCTTACCCATTTGCCTTTGAAGAATTCACAACCGATGATCCAAATGTTGTGGAAGGCAACGATTACTTGACAAAGTTCATGAAGCATGTCCATAAGGAGGCTTATGAGGATCGGGTGAATGCCTACTATACGCAATATCCACCACTCTTTCACCTTGCTAGGCAAGGACTTCTTGACCCTAAGAGTCCTTTGTCGGATTGGGTGGATAAGAAGGTATTCTTTACTCAAGCCTCCCAAGATGAAGAAAGGGAAATCCGAGTTGCTAAGAGTGACGAGCATGTTGATGATGAACATGAGGAGAGTAGTGAAGCAAGTAATGAAGAAAGTGACCAAAGTTCAAGTGAAGATGATGACGGTGATGCCTCCGGATCTTTGGAGGAGGAGGAATATGATATCACGATGAGTGATGGTTGATTGTTGACTAGCGAAAGGAGTTGATGGCTTCCATAGCATCTCATCCTATACCATTGTTAGTCTCCTACCCCTCCTTTTGCTTTGCTTTTCTATCTCATGATTACATAGCTTGTATAACATGTAGTTAGAGCATTTAGAGAGTCATTTTTGGACTCTTTATGGCTAAGAGTTTTTGAGTCCTAGATACATCAAAGGACTCATATTTCGGCAACATTGAGGTGACTATTTTTTCGCTCCCACCATGAAGAATCCAAAACGACAAGTTACTTACCATGCATTACAATGCATAACTTATGAATAAGCTTCCCAATTTTTACACTAGTAATAGTGTTTAGTTTGGTTTTGGGAACTTCATTCATAAGCAACCCGAGTTAATTAAAATTAGCTCTCCAACCTAATAGAAAGCATGCATCATGTAGCATAGTTTAGTTTGCAGCATGTGTAATATATATCATGTAGTATGCATTTAGTATATAATTCATGCATTTCATATAGCTTCATGCATTTCCAGTTGCATAAATTTCCTACCGTTTTGTCCATTGAGGATAATGTCCACACTACTGCGGGGATGGGAAATTCTAATATTTAACTTATATTATAAAAATGACAAAAATTGAAAAATTTGAAAATTCCAAAAACTTGTTCTTTCTTTTTAGCATAGACTTGTATATACATGTTTGTTTATCACTCTTATCACATAGGGATGAATACGCCACATTAGAAGCATAAGGGATATAAAAAAGACTGCATGGTATTATCTTTCCAAATCTCCTTCTCCCTTTCTTATATGTTAATGACAATGTGGCTACTTTTTGTTGACGCAGTTTATACCTATGTGATGTTAGGAGTTGCATTTAGTTTATATGGCATAATAGTTGATAGAAGTATATGCAGTAGAGTTGTATATATGATAGTTACATCATCACATGTAGTTGCATGGTAGAATTTTTTTTGTGAAAATGCCTAATTGGGAAGCTTGACAAGTGTATATAAGGCCCTTGTAGAAAATCTTTCTCCTTGAGACTTTGTTTTCTAGAATACCCTCAAGACACCCTAGGATGTGTCATACTAGTATATTTTGACCCATGGACTAAGACCTTATCAAGATTTCCTTGTGGTGTGATAATTCCTTGGCTACCGTTTATTCCAAGGTGATCTTTGAAGCCATGCAACCGTTCTTTCACTTCTATCATTATTTTGTCAACCAAAAGGGAATGGGCACTATAATCATCAAATTGAGTTCAAATGCCCAATGTATGTCAAAAAGTTTGCAATTTTGTCAAAGAAATAAGGAGCACAAAATAGACTCCTATGCTTTTCTAGAGTACCCTTGCTACATATGGGGTTACTCTCAATGTTTAAATGTCATATCAAAGCCGAAAACTCAAGATGCCCAAGTATCAAATGCCAAACATAAAAAATGGCAAGAAATGTTCTTCAATTGTCAAATGCTACGAAAATGGGGGGAAAATAACCCAAAAGAAAACTACCATCGTAGAACTCAACTATCTTGATCCTTTTATCCATTGATGTTCCTATTTTTGATGCATGGTGGAGAGGAGACGACCCTTCTTCTTGCCTAGGCAAGAGGGGGAATTCCACGATCCTACAGTGTTTTCTAACATCATAGGGAATTTTCTCTTGACGAAGGCATTTAGCAATTGTGGACGAAAGTGGTCTAGTTTAATAGAACTTGGAGGTGACTTGTTTGTATCCTCTTAGACTTAGTAACTTGGAGAACCAATATCTATGATGGAATATTTACCCTTAAATTGCTTCCCTTTTAGATGATTTCCGCCACTTAGATGAGGATAGTGGCTATTCTTTTGCAGATGCATCTTTTAACGTGTTTTGTGTGCTTAATGTTTGGATGCATCGCCATTTTGGCAAGCCCAACCTTGCCTTGCAAGAAGGCATCTTACCTCACAGATGTCTTGTTGTGAGTTGAAGAGGTGAAGTGAGACCCGCTAATTATCTTACATCACCTATGTTATTAGAGTAGTTTAAATGAAGGTCATAGTTTTAGTCACCTCTTTAGTCGGGACGAGCAAAGGTTCATTTTGGGGATATTTTATGTAACTCATATTTACGTACATTTAGTCCCCTAACTAGCCTTGTTCCTATGCTTTCTAGCATTTATTAGGGTCGTTTCTTATCTTTAACTTCCTATTATGCATATTCTATGAGGTTTTGTGCCCTTGGTAGGAGAGGAGTGCTAGCCTTGCTTAAACGGAGCAAAACGGAGCTAAATTGATCGCATCTAACGACCAAGCAATAAAGAGGAGACAAATAATAAAGGCCTAAGTCAATAAAATAAGTAAATAGGGAATGATGAAGGACCCCCACGACCCCTAAAGGATCCCCACGAGTTAAGGGGCAGCCAAATGAAAGAAGAAGTAAAACTGCCCTTCAGGACGTGCGTCCCAGAGCAAGGACGAGCGTCCCAATGCTAAGGACGGGTGTCCCATAGTCAGCCCGCACGTCCGCAAGGTAGGACGGGTGTCCCACAGAGCAGGATGAGCGTTCATCAGAAGGAAGTCGTGCGTCCCATGACAGGACTTATAAGGCGTTGGACTTTATTTAAGCCCTTAGTTAACCTAATACTTATACTTAGTATAAATACTCCCTTGTAATAGGAGATTAGGAACAAGAAGTAAATTACATATTAGAGATTAATTAGAAATCTATTAGCTTAATTACACTTTAATCCTTCCTTAATTATTGTTCAATAATTCTTAGATCTAGTTGGCTAATTGAAGATTATTTGGGTTTTTATTGGAGAATTGACAACTCTTCATCATCAATCAAAGTTTTCTTCTATTATTCTTTCCTTTCCATTTGCTTATCTTAAGATTGGTATCATTTCTTTACTCCTTATTTAATTATTGCTTATTGATTTACTCTTCCATAGTGTTTATACTTGTTAAGATGATTGACACCATTGTTAACATGTTTTTCCATGATAATGAGTTAGTAGTTCCCTAACTAGGGTTAGTGGGGGATTAGGGGAGTTAATCATGGGGTAGATCTATACTTAATAAGTTCATATGAATGCTTGCTTGTTGTAATTTCAACTTATGCACATGTTATACTTGATGAAATGCTTGATTGACAACCTAACATGATTCTCTTATCCTATCAACAAGACTTGTAAGACATAAACTAACTCAAGGCTTGTTAGACCATGCATATAGTTGAATAGGGAGAACCAAGTCGATGTAGGTGTTGTAAAGTTGTGACCAACTCGGCTCCGAGACCTAAGTCTCCCTAGGATTGTAAGATATAAACTAACTCGATTCCATTGCAATAATAATTGCTTTCATCTATGTAACTTATTTATGCGATCTTATAGTGATTCCCCTTTGAACCCATGACACCCTAGTGTCTTTAATCAATTGTTTACATCCCCATTTACTTTCCTTGATTTGTTTTCCATTTGTTTACATTTCCTTTGTTAACTAGTTTAGATTACATTCTCAACTCAAACCAAATTGTGTCACGAAGACGTAGATACTTGCATTTGATAGCTTAATTCAATGCCCGTCCCTTGGGATCCGACCTCTACTTGGCGCTTTACTAAGAGTAGTTTGTTGAGATTATAAATATTGTTTGAGAGCATAGACGACACGCTCATAAGCTTGTCTCAACTGTGGTAATGTTGGTCACAAGAGGCATGAGTGTACCAGTGCAGTTGGGAGGGGCTTTCAGAGAGAGTCTCAAGGGAGCTTTTCTCAGGGACCGACGCCGAGTTATGCTAGCAACCGACCAGCTGGGTCGTGGAACAACCAAGGAGGGCTAAGTAGCAACAACCGTGGGTTCAACCGCAATGGCGGTAATTCTTGTCATAAATAGGCGACTACTGTTAATCAGGTGTCAGCTACCAAGCCTTCTACATCAGCTAGTACAGTGCAAGGGGGTGGTCAAAATAGCAGTAGTAAACTGTTTATGATGGACAAGCAAGCTGCTGAGGATGATGCTCATGTGATCACCGGTACTTTTCTTGTTAACAACGTTTCTACCTTTGTTTTGTTTGATTCGGGGGCGTCGCATTCGTTTGTATTGTCACGTCATGCTAACTCTATGGGTTTGAGAGAGTTTGAGTCTGCAAAAGATGGAAGTTTTTATACCGTCTGGGGATTTAGTGTCTTGTGGGAAACTGTATAGAGAGGTGTCCATGGTTATTGGGCAAGTTGATCTTCCAGTTAACTTGTTAGAATTTCCTATGGATTGTATTGAGATGATAATCGGGATGGACTGGTTGGGTAAGTATAAGGCTAGAATAGACTGTCACCAAAAGATAGTTTCTTTGAAAGGTCCTAAGGGGGCTAGTATATCTTATCGTGGGTTTGTTATCAAACCCAAAGTCAAAGTGATTGCAGCGGTGACGTTGAAGTCTTACTTGAGGAAGAGGTGTCCTTTGATCCTATCCCATGTGAAAGATACTAGCATGGTGGAACCGATTGCAGCTAAGATACCAGTGGTGGTGGAGTTTCAGATATTTTTCCAGGTGAGATACCGGGTTTACCACCGAAGAGAGAGATCGATTTCAGTGTGGAGTTGAAACCAGGGACGGGACCGATCTCTAAGGCCCTGTACCGTATAGGTCCTAAGGAGTTAGAGGAGCAAAAGAAATAGTTCAATGAGTTGGTGGAAAAGGTGTACATTAGACCTAGTGTATCGCCTTGGGATGCACCAGTCTTGTTTGTGAAGAAGAAAGTGTTGGAAAATGTGTCTTCAACAATAGTGCGATCACATGATTTAATATCATATTTAAATATCATATTAAGAATACGTAAGGGATGATTCATTTACATAGTCAACTGATCAACATTAATCGGTAACGATTGGCTTGCTAGAGTTTGACGTTACTGTCGTGGGACGGTGGTGGTCAGTTGATCCCTTAAGGTCACACCTAATGGATGATGCCCTAATCGGTAAAATTGATTAATTGTATGACGATACAAGTTAATCAATTCCTTTAAATTGAACAATTCATTAGTGAGAGAGAAAATTCATATCTTATTGTAATGGGATTAAATAAGATTTATTTTAGTAATAAAATGTTTTATTACTAAAATTGCTTATTGTTTGAGAAACAATAGAGATAAGAATGAATGGTTATTTATAATTACAAGATGTTGTGATTTATAATTATATGACCCATTTTATTTATGTGATCAAGTATCACTAGTCAATTTGTTGTATGTAATTTAATTAATTTGTAAAATGATATTTATGTGATAAATATGCATTTAATTAATTAATAACATGTAACATACTACATGTGACATGTTGTGTGACAAATAACAAATTGACAAAATAAAATGGTGGTCCATATTATGTGCATGAAACGAAATGGAGGAAGTATTAGTGGGTAGTGGTTATTTTATTTTAGGTGATAAAAATAAAATAATGATGCCTATATCTAATAGCCTTACACACCTACTCACTTGTGAAGAACAAAAGGTGAAAGAAAAAGATCATGTATGCCTTGGACTACTCCCTCCACCGGTTATCATATACAAAAGAGGAGAATTTCTCCTTCTTTTTGTATCATTCATTTTTCCTCTTCACATGCAACATTTACACATGTATTTTTCTTCTCTACTCTTTCATCTTTCTCATAAACTTGAGAAATTATGATGCAATTTGTTCAATCACATTACTAATATTATTAATGTAATATATGAGTATTATAGTAATCAATTTTAAGGTAAAATACTAAACAAATATCTAGCACATATTATTTAGTAGAGATAATGGATAATCTTGGGTGCAATCAAGAGAAGTGGCTTCTGTACTTGCAGTCTTGGGAGGATCATCCTATTACTCATTATAGCTCAAGAACAAGTTAAGGTAGGATGTAACACCCCAACCCAAACCTAGGGCCGGGAGCGGTTACTTGTGATAGCTCACCAGGCTGTGTACATGGCCCACAGATCAACACGGGTCCTTTATTGCGCATTTTGTCCTCACTCATGCACATCCCGGGAACCTTCCCAGGAGGTCACCCATCCTAAGACTACTCCCAGCCAAGCACGCTTAACTTTGGAGTTCTTTCGCATGGATGACCATAAAAGAAAGTGCACTTTGTTGATATGAGTAGTACTTTCAATACCTTTAAGCACTAGTCATTTAAGCCTATCACTGAACCTCTTCAATTAATGTGGGGTTTTACAATCATCCCCACTTGAAGAACGCAACGTCCTCGTTGCGCTTGGGAGCATAACCGCTAAACCAGAATCCTCCCCCGCTAGGTGGGTGATCACAATGGAGCGTATAACAACTGCCTCCAGGAGCGTATAACAACTGGCTCCCATCACCACACGGTCGCAGGGTTGCTCTGATACCACTTGTAACACCCCGACCCAAACCTAGGGCCGGGAGCGGTTACTTGTGATAGCTCACCAGGTTGTGTACATGGCCCACAGATCAACACGGGTCCTTTATTGCGCATTTTGTCCTCACTCATGAGCATCCCGGGAACCTTCCAAAGAGGTCACCCATCCTAAGACTACTCCCAGCCAAGCACGCTTAACTTTGGAGTTCTTTCGCATGGATGACCATAAAAGAAAGTGCACTTTGTTTATATGAGTAGTACTTTAAATCCCTTTAAGCACTAGTAATTTAATCCTATCACTGGACCTCTTCAATTAATGTGGGGTGTTACATAGGAGATCTTACTTGTGTCCACAAAACCGAAATTAACAATGTAAGGGACATTGTTTTTCTATAAATCTCTTATTTTGTTATGCATGCACTAGATCTAAAGAACAAATAATTAAGAAGTTAATTAGTTCATTATTAGAGGAGTCTAATAATAGGTATATGAACCTAACAGAAAGATGGGAGTTTGAGGCTGTGTATCGACTACAGAGAGCTGAACCATGTTACAGTGAAGAACAGGTATCCTTTACCAAGGATAGATGATCTTTTTTACCAGTTGAGTGGAGCGGGTGTCTTTTCGAAGATTGATCTAGGTCAGGGTATCATCAGGTACGGATTCGGGATGAGAACATACCAAATACAGCTTTTCGATCGAGGTATGGTCACTAAGAGTACGTGGTGATGCCGTTTGGGTTGACTAATGCGCCGACACTGTTTATGGATCTGATTAACCGTGTTTTCAGCCAATACTTAGATCAGTTTGTGGTGGTGTTTATTGATGACATGTTAGTCTATTCCAAGACTAAGGAGGAGCATGAGGAGCACTTACAATTGGTGTTGCAAACTCTCCGTGACAACCAATTGTATGCTAAATTGTCTACGTGTGAGTTTTGGTTAAAGAAAGTGGCCTTTCTGGGCCATGTGATCTCTAAAGAGGGTGTAGTTGTGGATCCTTGGGAGGCACCAAAGAATAGGGCTAAGATCAGGAGTTTCTTGGGTTTGGTAGGGTACTATCGACGGTTCGTGAAAGACTTTTCAAAGACTGCCAAACCTATGACAGCTTTAATGGGGAAAGAGAACAGGTTTCGTTTGGATGAGAGTGGTGAGACGGCGTTCCAAACATTAAAGAAGCGTTTGACCACAACACCAGTCTTAGCTTTACCTGAAGGGAGTGAGAACTTCGAGGTGTGTACAGATGCTTCGAAGAACGGGTTGGGAAGTGTGTTGATGCAAAATGGGAAAGTCATTGCCTATGCCTCTAGACAATTGAAGTCTTATGAGGAGAACTATCCGACACATGATATAGAGTTGAGTGTAGTTGTGTTTGCTCTCAAGATTTGGAGACACTATCTATATGGGGCGATCTTTAAGGTGTTTTCTGATCACAAGAGTTTATATAACACCCGCAATTTTCTAATCTCACTTATTTAATTTTTGTTTATAAGATTTAAATTTTAATACTTATATTTACCGGTTTTGTACAAATCGTTAATTAATGCCGTCTAAAACTTATTTCAGTCTGATTTCTTCTCGGACCGACTTTTTATTTAAGTGAGTTTTTTGTAAGCGAAAATGGGAAATCGATTTTGGCGCCATTGATATATGGACTGTATTTTTGTTTAATAGACAAATTAATTATTTAACTAGATTTATCCTTTTTATTCTTTTATTTGAAATCCTTAATATTATTATTATTTTTCTAGCTTTGTTTATTTTTACAACAAAATGGAAAAGATATTTTGGGTGTTAACCCTTACCTTAACCGATTTTGCATAAGATAAACAAGGAGATTTTATTATTATCATTTTCTCATTTCACTCATTCATAAACTCTCCTAATTAGATTATCTCAATAGATTATCTTATATTATTTCCATTCACAAAAAAATAAGGAGATAATAAACCCTACATTTCTCACTAAAGTGCCGTGAGATTCATCGTGGGATTTCGTAGGTGATAATTTTACGTACGTGTTTGCCTTCTTGCTTCTTTATTTCCGAATTCCACGTACGTACGTGCCTTCTTGCTTCTTTATTTCCAAATTCTACGTACGTACGTGCTTGCCTTCTTGCTTCTTTATTAAGATCGATTTTCTTTCATCATCCTGTCATCCTTTTTTTAAAGATAATTATCACCCTTAATCGTTGTCATATATTTAGTTTTCGTTTTTAATTAACTAGTATATGATTTTAATCATATATGTATGTTTTGTTTTGAAGGGTTCCGTGAACATCCACAGGAAGACGAATTTATTGTGCATTTGGACAACGACTAGGGGTAACTCTTAAGGGCATAACTCGGCATTTCAATGGTTATTGTTGAGTAGTTGCTTGTTGTTTTTAATTAATCATTGTTTTATTCAATTTTTGATATATTATTTGTACGTTTCGAAATTTTAATCTTATGGCATGAAAGTTTTTTATGTTTAATCATATGTCAAAATATATTTTATTTATTTATTCATCATATTTAAGTATTGTTTTTATTATATGTATTGTTGTTATTATTTAAATTACAATATATCGATTTCTAGGTTTCAAAATACTAAACATGACGAAAATTCATCTTGATGACTTTATTCTGGTCCTATGATATATTTTAAGACTTAGGATCATAAAAGTTTTGATCTTGTAATCATATTAGTAATTATTATAATTTATACAATATTTCAGCGGTTTTGATGTATATTAGGTATTAATTCGTTTTTGATTTTTCTAATTCAAGAAACCTATTTTAATAATCTAATAATGCATTATGGATTGATATAAATTTTGTTAAAGGTTATTTTTGGTCGAATCATATTTTTAATAAATAAAATATTGTTTTGGTTGTTTTAGGAATACAATTTAATAAATAGTATATACAATTTTTAGTTGGTGAGAAAATTATTTTTGGTGTTTTTGCTTAATTCGAGATTGTTACAAATTTTTGTGGGAACTGTTCTGGTCAAAGACTATTTTTAATAATTGAAATGGTGTTTTGCGGTTTTTACGATAATCTGGTTTTTAATTCGGTTCGTATATCAAATTTGCATATCTTTTTATGAAATTTTACATGATGGTCAAAGATGTTATAAACAGTACTCACGCTAAATTTCATGAGTATCGAAGTTAAACTCGATTTTATAAAAAGAAAACACTGTTTTAATTAAACCGAGTAAATAATGGTTTTGAAGTTAATTTATCGAGAAGGGTATTATGGTAATTTTTCATATGATTCCAAAATGTGTTAAGGGTCTATTTTCTAAGAAGTATTTGACTAAAATTATTTTATGAGTTTTCCATCTTGTTCGTGAATGGACGATCATGCGCCAATTCGGCTTGTGCTTGACCGCGTGGAAGAGGATAGTGGGCCGAGAAGGGTGTTTTGCTTTGAGCAGATATGGGTAGGGGAGGAGGGGTGCGAGGAAGCTGTGATCAGGGGAATGGAGAAAGAGAACGGCAATTTAGGGGGTATGCTCAGGGAATGTGGGAGGGAACTCCAGGCTTGGAAGAAGACTAGCATTGGGAAAATTGGGTGGTCTATTTCGCGAAAACGTAAACAATTGGCTCGGTTGGATGAGAGGAATCAAACTGATGTCGAAGTGCGGCAAAGGCGAAAACTTGCGGCGTAAATTGCGGAGTTGGTTCGACAAGAAGAACAATATTGGCGGCAACGCTCTCGTGCTCTATGGCTTCGAGATGGCGATCGGAATACGAAATTTTTTCACATGAGACCTGGGGAGAAGAGAAGTAAGTATTTCATTGGTAGCCTTGTCGATGAGGCGGGGGTGACATGGGCTGGGAATGAGGCTATTGGGAGAGTGGCCATGGATTATTTCCGAGAACTTTTTGCTACGTCGAGACTGTCACAGTTTGATGATGTGCTTCAAGGGTTGGAGGGAAGAGTGTCAGACCGTATGAATTTGGTGTTGCGAGTTGAGTATCGTGAGGAGGAGGTGGTGGAAGCTCTTAATCAAATGCATCCGCTTAAAGCTCCGGGACCGGATGGAATGAACGGACTATTTTACCAATCTTACTGGCATCTTATCGGCCCCAATGTGCTGAGTGCTGTCCTCGGTATTTTACGCGGGGATTCTTCAGCAGCTGAGTATAATAAGACTAATATTGTCTTGATTCCGAAGAAGAAAGCACCGGATAAAATGTGGGACTTTAGACCAATTAGTTTGTGTAATGTGGTCTACAAACTCGTTTCAAAGGTTCTAGCTAACAGACTGAAGGTTTTCTTGGGAGATATTGTGTCAGACAATCAGAGCGCCTTTACGCCCGGACGACTAATCACAAATAATATTTTAATTGCCTTCGAAATGTTTCATTATATGAAGAATTCCAGGTCAAGTGAGGGACATATGGCAATTAAATTGGACATGGCGAAAGCAAATAATAGAGTGGAGTGGGAATTTTTTAGACGAGTTCTGGAGACGAAGGGCTTTGATGGGAGTTGGGTACGGCGTGTCATGGATTGCGTGACTACGGTCCAGTTCGCAATGCTGATTAACGGGTCACCCACGGAGGAGTTTTGTCCGGAGAGAGGGCTAAGACAAGGGGACCCGCTATCCCCCTATCTTTTTATTTTATGTGCGGAGGCCTTATCCAATTTGATGCAACGTGCGGTCGAGAGGAACGCTCTTCACGGTATTAGAGTGGCAAATAATGCACCTGCAGTTCCTTATTTGCTATTTGCAGACTATAGAATTTTTTTTGTTCGGGCCACGTTGGGAGAGGCAGATATGGTCAATGATATTTTGAGACGGTACAAAGCTGCTTCGGGTCAGTTAGTGAGCCTTGACAAAATGACTGTTTCGTTCAGCAAAGGAGTTCCAGTAGCGCAGAGGGATAGGGTGGCCGAGAGACTTGGGGTAACCGTGGTGGAGGAGCAGAATCGCTATTTGGGGTTGCCGACTGTTATTGGACGGTCTAAAAAAGTGATTACTGATATCATCCGGGATAAGTTAAGCAAAAGACTTCAAGGGTGGCGAGGGAAAATATTGTCGAGGACTGGTAAGGAAGTTCTTATAAAGGTTGTGGCCAATTCACTTCCTACCTATGTGATGAGTGTGTTCAAAATTCCTTCGAACTTTTGCGACGAACTTAGATTTATGGTATCGCGCTTCTGATGGGGGCATGGAGAAGGACAACGGGGAAGATTTGCACGCCAAAGGGAGTGGGGGGTCTTGGTTTTCGGGATTTTTATTTGTTTAATCTTGCTTTACTTGCCAAGCAGGCCTGGAGGTTAGTAACTTGTACAGACGGGTTATGGACGAGAATCATGAAGGCTAAGTACTATCCGCAGGGGGAGTTTATGGAAGCGGGGATTGGGAATAACCCGAGTTATGCGTGGCGTTGCATTGTGGAGGCCCGAGGTGTGTTAGAAAAGGGTATGAGAAGACGAATTGGTGACGGCCTGAGTACGTTAGTGTGGCAGCATGCGTGGCTTCCGAGCACGCAAACGGGCAAGATTATATCTCCTTGTATTAGTGGGAATGAGGACATGCTGGTGGTGGGTTTATTGAACGGCGCAGGGACGGGATGGGATGAGGGGAAGGTGACCCATTTATTCCTACCTTTTGAGAGGGAGAGAGTTCTCAATATTTTTTTGAGTTCGAGGCGTGGCCCGGATATGTGGTATTGGGGATTGGAGAAGGACGGGATTTACTCGGTCAAGACGGCGTATAAAATGCTTGCAGGAGAGGGGATGGATATGGAGGAACAGTCGAATGGAGAGAGGGGGAGGTGGCTGTGGAATAAGCTCTGGAAAATTCTGGTCTAGCCCCGTGTCAAGCTCTTCTTCTGGCAACTGTGTAAGGAGGCCCTGGCAACGAAATCGAACATCATTACTCGAGTTGGAGGTAAGTCTTCTTCTTGTTCTTTTTGTCATATTTTTAATGAGTCAAGTCTTCATTTGTTTCGAGATTGTCGAGTGGCACGCTGGGTCTGGGAGGGATTGGGGTTTGAATGGGAGGAAGAGGGGGAGAGTGATGTACCGCAGTGGGTGGAGGCCAAATGGAGAGAGCTGGGAGAAGGGGAGTGCGGCAAATTCATGGTGGGATGCTGGGCGATTTGGGAGCATCGTAACAAGGTCGTCTTTGATGAGGTCGACGTGGAACCGGACAGAATTGTGAGAAGGGTGTGTGATGTGATGAGTGAGGGGGTGGGAGATTTGGGGCCTGGTAGGGAAGGCGACGCATGGAGTGACAAAGCAGGGGAGAGAGGGATGGTGGTGGATGGACCGTGGCACTGGAAGGATATGTGAAGGTCAACATTGATGTCGGGGTGAAAGAGAGCGAGGGAGTAAGTACGGGGTTTGTTTGCAGAGACGGCCGAGGACATGTTCAGTGGGGTGGACCGATGGGGTGCTCAGACCAGAGATCAACCGTGTTTGTTCTCGTTATTTCCCTTAATCCATTTTTCATATTTGTAATCGGTTTTTACCATTTCACGTATTTTCGAAACCTTTTTGTTTCATTTTACATGTTTTAACCATAAAGCATTCTTCACCCTTGGTTCTTCATACCATGACGGTTAAATCCGTGTTTCGGTGATAATATTTGGTTAATGACAATTAAAAGGTATTTTAAACCCTTTTATTTCATTTTTGGGAGGTATTTTAAAGGCTTTCATCATTTCTTTACATTTTCAAAACAAACATATTAGTCACCAACACAAAATCATCCTTGGTTCCATATACCATGCCGGATTTTAACCCGGGTACGATGATAAGTAACGACTAATTACATTCAAAATGGACTTAAAACAATTAGTCCATAATCATTTTCAAAACTATTCATGTCAAGCTTGTCATAACCGAACCCGACACCGAATATTATCAAACAATGATGATTATTAGAGTCTAGTTCTTCAAATCAACAAATGCGGTCTAAACTACCCTTTCAAGATCAAACCGGGTTCAAATACCCACTTTCAACACGTTTTACAACGTTTTCTAAACAGTCAGAACACGGCATACAGCCGTTGGCTAACCCGCGCCTCAAGCAGGCCTTTTCTTTCTCATTTTCAAAACCAGAGGGAGGCCCCTTACACCGCCGGCTGGCTCGCGCCTCTTATAGTCGTCTGGTACAGGGTCTGTTCCCTTCCAGCATTAGTCTAGGATGATCCCGAATCCGGTTAACCCGGATATAGAACGGATCAGATGACTATTCAAACCATATTTGCCAAATGCCTTACTAAGACAAATGGATCATGTTATACACCCTAAACCTAATACGGTAAATGGATGTTTAATTTCCGTCTTGCATGCAAATCAATCATTAATCTAACTCGACATCTTATACTTGATACTTGGATTAAATCAAACCGACTTAGAAAGCTCTCACATGTTAGGTTTAAATCATTGGATGCGCATTCATGCATTTAAACCGTTTTATCAACTTTTGCATTCAACCAACCAAGATCGATCAGTAGAGGCCGCTAAACGCGGGCGGGATTGGGTGTCTGATTAAAGGGCTTCCCAATACGTACCTTCACCTTTTACTCAGAAACATTGGATAGTGGTCGACCTTATCCAGGGCGTACGAGAGTCATTCTAGAGATAGGATGCTAAAGAGGGACGATTTCCTTATCTTTAGTACCTATGTCAAAACGCTGCTTTGTGCTTCGATTTGACCGAGGTATAAAGTGTAATTCGAACGGGTTCCAGGCATCCCACAAATGCTTGGTGGCGACTCCGAACATCTCTAATCGTTTCGAGACCCTTACCGAGATGAAACCGACCGATCTAAAACGATCCGGTCGAAAGCACCTTTACGCCGCCGAGCGTGGCTTTCAAAAAGACCGCTGCCATTGTCCACAGATCGGATGGGCATACGCAGGTGGGCCATGTCCACAACTATCCTCAAGTGCTCCTCATGCTCTTCCTTAGTCTTAGAATAGACTAAGATATCGTCGATGAAAACAACCACAAACCTATCCAAGAACGGTGTAAAGATCCGATTCATTAAATCCATAAAAGCTGCTGGTGCATTGGTCAACCCAAAAGGCATCACCACGTACTCGTAATGACCATATCGAGATCGGAACGCTGTCTTAGGAATATCCTCATCTGCTATCCTCAACTGGTGATATCCTGACCTCAAATCAATCTTGGAAAACACACCTGCTCCACTTAGCTAATCAAACAGGTCATCAATCCTAGGCAACGGATACTTGTTCTTCACTGTGACACGACTGAGCTCTCTGTAATCAATGCACAGTCTCATACTCCCATCTTTCTTCTTTACAAAAAGAACTGGGGCTCCCCACGGTGACACACTAGGCCTGATATAACCCTTACCTAGCAGCTCATGTATCTGCTTTTTCAACTCTGCCAATCTTTAGGTGCCATACGGTAAGGTGCTTTAGATATAGGACCTGTTCCTGGTTTAAGCTCCACTCTGAAATCAACATCTCTCTTGGGAGGCAAACTCGGTATCTCCTCAGGAAAAACGTCTTCGAACTCTTGCACCACAGATATCTCAGAAGCTTTCGGCAGCTCTACTCGGTGGCCTCTCACATGACAGAGAATCAAGGGACACTTCTTCCTCAAACATGACTTTAAAGTCATCACAGCTATGAACCTACACTTAGGCTTTACCACAAACCCTCTATAGGACACCCTAACACCCTTGAGACCCTTTAAGGACACTCTCTTTTGCCGACAATCTATCATGACATCATACTTACCCAGCCAATCCATCCCGACAATCACCTCGAACACATCCATAGGAAACTCTAATAGGTCTACTGGTAAATCTACCCCTCCAACTACCATAGATACTCCCTTATACAACTTGAGACACGACACAGACTCTCCTGAAGGTATGAACACGTCATCTTTAACAACCTCAAACTTTCTCAAACTCATAGACACAACATGACTCTTAAACACAAAAGAGTGTGTAGCCCCTGAATCAAACAAAATAAAGGACGGTACGTTATGAACAAGAAAGGTACCGGTAACTACATGAGCATCATCCTGTGCTTCCTGCTTGTCCATCATGAAAAGCTTCCCACTGTTTTTCTGTCCTCCACCCTGAACTGAAGCATTGGAGGTACTTGGCTTGGCTGCCGAATCTTGGGTGGTGCTATTGTTCTGGCGCTGATATGATCCACTACCACCGCGGTTGTAACCGCCCTGGTTGCCCTGTTGACCACTGTTGCCCCATGAACCTCCTGGTCGGTAGTTAGCAAAACTATGAGTTGGCCCCTGAGAAAAATTCCCTGGCCGAGGACCTGAACCAGTGCCGGGCTTGTAGCTCGTGCATTCCCGTCTTTTGTGGCCTATCCCACCACAGTTGAAACATGTTAGGTTGGAGTTGTCACTCACACGCCGACCTCCATTCTTTCCCCAGCCACGAGATCCTCCCGAGAAACCAGCTCCACCAGAAAAAGCCTTGGCATGGTTGAAGTTCCCTTTCTTGTTGGCCGACTGACTGTTGCTTCTACTGTCAGCCTTCCTCTTTTCCGCAGCAGTCCTCTCATCGATCTCTCTTGAGAGATCTACCATTCTCTTAGCTTGACCCGCTCTCAGATACACTTCCTTGAGGTCAGTAGCAACCCCGGCTGGCATACGACTCACGATCTTAGCAGATAAACTCCTCTCAAAATGAAGAGCCAAACCTCTCTGTCCTAGCTGCATGTCCTCAACGTAACGAGATAGCTCCAGGAACCGATGATAGTAGTCCGTTACTGTCATCTCCTCAATCATGGTAAAGGAATCAAAGTCGGATCTCATCTTGTGTCGGATATGCTCCGGCACAAACTGCTCCCTCATAGCACTCTTCAACCCAGACCAAGGAATAGCTCCTTCTGCCTGGCAAAAAGCTCTAGCATCTTCCTTGACGTTTTGCCACCAAACTGCAGCTTCACCTCTTAGGTAGTACACTACCTGCTCGACGATCATGTCTTCGGGGCACTTAACCATTTCCATGAGAGCTTCGATCTCACGGTGCCACTTCTCGAGTAGCTTTGGTTCACCTACCCCATCATATGTGGGAGGGTTGAAGCGAGCAATGATGATGCTGAGCTGAGTAGCATCCATCGACTTCTCATTCCCCTTTCCCACATTTTTGAGAGCTTCAAGGAGAGCCTCTTGTTGCTCAATCATGCGAGCAACCTCATTAAGAGTCATCTCCGAAGCTTGGATCTGCGCGGGAGTTCTTTTGGGCGGCATTTTGAGCTGACAAGAAATAAGGAAACGTAAGCACAAAAGCCTACGGCTCAAAATGTAATAATCTTCTGCAAAAGGAACACTCGGCCGAGTATACAACCATACTCGGTCGAGTAAAGACTACTCGGTCGAGTATCCTAGATACTCCGTCGAGTATTCGACTCCAGAAGCAAACGTCAAAAACTCAGAAACAACACTCGGTCGAGTATACGTACTTACTCGGTCGAGTTATCATATACAGTAGCCACTGCTACTCACTGCCAAACAACACTCGGTCGAGTGATTGGTTACTCGGCCGAGTGCTCCCTACTCGGTCGAGTACCGCTACTCGGCGAGAGTAACACTATAGACGGGTATACAGTATAAAGTTCTCTATCATGCTCACTATTCCCGCAGCAAACACATAACATCATGAACTTAAATGCCACGTTATAATAATACCAACATACAATTCATGCATATTCTAAATCCAACATACAAACATTCACAAACCCGTCACCTACACCATTTCTCCAATCACCGCACTTACAAATTTCAACACATACCCTTTAAACTATCAACTATTACCAACATGCATCTTCACATACATATACATACAAAACCCAACTCTCATCACACTTCCCTCATGTTACCGGCTCGAGTTAATGAGGGCTAATTTGCGACTCCGGGACGTCTCCCGAGTCTTTGCGGTAGCTCCAAACAACTCTCCCCGGGTTCATTTTATTTAGACTCCCTAAGTTCATTAAATTCACTTGTTTAGGTGCCGGAATCTTCGGCTCTGATACCACTTTGTAACACCCCCTCATACCAAGGTGCCTTACCAGGACCACCCTACCATGAAAGTGTGTTACCATCTCGGTTGCCCGAGGTTGGTACATATCAAAAGCGTCTGAACTGAGCACTTTTATTAAAGTACTGTAAAGTATAAAGTTTACATCAACCGAATCCAAAAACTAATTCAACTAAATACAACTCCAATGTCTAACAATAAAAGAAATCAACTAAGACTCAGACGGTGATACTATAACTGGTGATGACAAAAATCCCATGATTGTCCCCAAGCTCATCACTAGCAATACCTGTCAAGCCTGCTCACCATCCCCGAATGGATCACCGCAGATTCCACAAACAACAACGGGGTCAGTATTACTCAATCAATATCAGACAAACAAACGAAGTAATCAACTGATCATCGCCCAATCCCAATCTTTCGTTCTCACACTTTAACCGACTACACACCTAAGTGTGTAGCCCTGCCAGATTACCCATCGCAACAGGTAATCCTCGCCGCCAGTGGGTGACCGCAGCCGATCCCACCTAGTCCAACTCCTGAACGAGTGATAAACAATCTCTGTCCCTTAATGTGCACATACCCTCCCATGGTGGGTTCCATGGAGGGCGAACTAGGGTGTGAAGCCACTCCCGCAAGTGACTCCACCACAATCACAATCACACGACATCACAGCCGTCACAACACCATCACACCAAAATCGTCACAACAATCTCCATACTCCGATGATCAACAGATAACAATAGTTACACAACAAACATGTCTTATAAATGAACAGTAAACTGAGTAGGGAAACCCTACCTTAGCAATCAACAGTCGAATGAACTCGAACAGTTAGAAAGGCTCCTCTACAAAGTCTTCTCCTATACAATAATCACATAACACAATTACACATTGCACGACCCCCATATTCCTAATTCCGTAAATGTACACAGTAACCCCAACGAATACGAATAACATAAAAATAGAACTTACCAACAGTAGAATGAGGAATTATACGCAAGAACTCCGAAGATTACACACACAACAACGCTATAGAATGATTAGAAAGTGATTAGGAAGTGATTAGGGAGAGATTAGGGTTAACGTAGAAATGATGAAGTTTGAAATGATGTTTAGAAACTGACGCGGGATATAAAAATAATCTTAAACACTCCCTAATCAAACCGTCAAAATAACACTCGCCAGACTGGATACTCGGTCGAGTAAAGTTATACTCGGCCGAGTATCCTCTAATCGGTCGAGTATTCACTATACTCGGCCGAGTATTCCTCGGCAGAACCAAAACAACCCACGACAACAACACTACTCAGCCGAGTAGGCTCTACTCGGTCGAGTAGTCACCAAAGAAAATCCGTAGTATTACAGTGTTCGATGTTCTTCAAGCTGCACGGGATAGGGGGCATCGATGTCTGGTTGTGGACAGTGACTGCTTACAGGTTGTGGATACGTTGCGGGAATTAAAGCAAGGGAGGAGCATTTTCTCGTAAGTCATGGACGACATTTTCGAACTTTGTACTGCGTTTGATTCCGTTTTGTGGTCTTATACACCTAGAGTTAACAATTGTGTTGCGTACGCTTTAGCGCATATTACTCCACGGGTAGTTGGTAGCTCGTTTTGGTCGAATGTTTTACCTTCTGTTGCAAACAATGCTGTAATTTTTGATTTATCGTTATTAAATTAATACCCTTGCGGGTGTTTCTCTCAAAAAAAAAGTTTATTTTGACAAGGTATTTACTCTAACTAAAATTTTATGTATAAAAAGTTACTATTTTTAGAAATTGCCTTCTTGGAAGGTTTCCCTTTTAAAGGATTTGAATAATAATGTAATAAGCCGTATTTTATAATTATATAATAATAATAATAATAATAATAATAATATTATTATGTTATATTTTATACAAATTGTGTATAAGACGGAATAATGAAATAATAATAATAATAATAATAATAATAATAATAATAATAATAATAATAATAATAATAATAATAATAATAATAATAATAATAATCATAATCATAATAATAATAATAATAATAATAATAATAATAATAATAATAATAATAATAATAATAATAATAATAATAATAATAATAATAATAATAATAATAATAATAATAATAATAATAATAAGAATAAGAATAAGAATACAATATACAATACGTGTATTATATACCGCACTCACCTCATATATACCTTACCTTATCCACCCCAACCCTATCCTTTTGTAATCTCACAAAATTCACAAACATGAGAGATGAGAGAAAGAGAGAAAAGGGAAGAAAAAATGGAGATTTCGTCCCTCCGCCTCGAGTTCGTAAGGTAAGACCGTCTCACAAGCTTATATATTATTTTATTCGATCTGCCTGTCCCTTGACCATCCCGAGACTGATCTTGACCGACCTTTAGCCACCGTTGACCGCCCCAAAACTGTGTTTGACCGAATAGATCTAGGTATATGTTGGGTGGTGTAACTCGGATCTAGGGCTAGTGTTTTGACCCCTGTCGTGGGCGTGATCTTGGTGGTTGTAGGGGGATGTGAGAGGAGTTGGTGGGTGGTCGTGGGTGGCGGCAAAGGTGGCAGTAGGGGTTGTTATCGCGGGTTAAAGGAGGGATGCCGGTTGTGTGTGTCGCCATTGTTGTTGTTGGGGATGGCAGCTGCTGTGGCTGTTGTTGGTGGCACGGTGGCTGCTGCAGGACCCACCACGGTCATGAGGAGGTGACGGTGGTGGCGGGTGGTGGCTATGCGTGTATGGGTGTGCGTGGTTGCGGGTGTGGTGTTGTTAAGTTGGGTGTGGTTGGGTCGGTTGTGGCTGCCGGCTGTGAGTGCCACCGTGACTAGTGGTGATGGTCATGGTGGCGGCAGAGGGTGGCTAGGGTGGACGGTGAACACAGTGGTGCAAGGGTGGTTTTGACCGAGTGTGCATAAGACGGGATTTGAATAGTTAAGATGAGTTTTATTTAATTAGTTATTTCGTATTTAAATTAATTAGATTAGTTAACAATTAATTATATTTAATTAATTATATTTAGGTAATGGTTTTTGTGGAAGATTATTGTATTCGGATTGCTTATGGAGATTTGCTAAAAGGTAGGTTTATCCTACTCAGTTTCGATAATGTGTCTATTTGTTAAATGAGTTGTTTGTCATTAATTGCATTTAATGAGTCTGTAATTGGTATGTTACACAGTATATTGCATTTATTGAGTTTGTCATGTATATTGGAGGATATTGCGGTGTTGATTGGTTACTTATTCTATGGAGATGGAAGGCAGTGGGGAGACCGTCTTCCGCTTGAGTCGCCTCTTGGAGTTTCCCGCTCTAAGAGGGATGTGCACATTAATGACATGATTTTTAAGGGACGCGTGTGGTGAGGCACAATGTCTTGCAGGGGACCCCAGTCGCTCTTGGGCCCGGTACCACTGACGTGTTCGGAGTACCTTGTGTGAGTGTGGTGTCGTGGACGTGTTCCTGTCACCAGTGGTTGTGGGTACATCTGGGCATGTCTCGGTACCGGTGTGATGGTTGGATAATTGTGTGTCGTTCATATCATGGTCATGTTGTCGACTCACACACTTGAGTCGGGTCACACTTCATTTATTGTTATTGACGTTTGTCTGTCTGTGTAATTGTCACCTATCTATTTTGGGGTGGCCTGTGTCGATCCATATGATATCCTTTGGTCATATGGGGAGCAGATTATGTAGAGGTTGTTTGATTAGCACGCGGGAGACGGAACGGGCTTGATGAGTCACGAGACGAGTCTAGTTGATTAGAAAAGCATAGTTGTCGTGAGTTGTACTTTTATTCATTTGTTTACGTTTCTGTAATTCACTAAACATTATGTTTATTTATAAAATGTTCTTTTATCGAAGTTTTGAAACACTACCTTAGGAAACCGAGATGGTAACGCTCCGTTTATCTTGGCCGGATAGTTGGGCTGTTACAAAGTGGTATCAGAGCGAAGATTTTGGAACCTAAACCAATGAACCAAAATGAACATAGGTGTGTCTAATAAAATGAACCTGACATGATTACCGATGCGTGTCTTTTATATGATGTTTTACATCCCATTTTACACGCATTTCAGAGCTCATTCATGTAGTTTATGCTACATTTCTCCCTATTTCCGTCTACTTCCGTATTTTTGTATATTATCGCAGAAATGTGAAGAATCCAGCGGAAATCGAGCTAAATCCATCCCCGAGTATCTTGTATTACATTTGACGAGAAGTATTCGTTTAAGGAACGAGCTTGGTGCGCAATTCAAGGCCCAAAAGACAAATCCACGAGATTATAGAAGTCAAGTAGCAGCTCAAGCAGTCGATCGACCACTACCATCAGTCGATCGACCAACCATCGGGTTCCTGAAGCTACTGTTCATTGTTATTCAGTCGATCGACCAGTCCTAGTAGTCGATCGACCAAACTGCTATTCCAGACGAGAATTAAAAGACCGTGAATCTTGAAGCCCAAAGTTATGTTAGGTAGGAAATAAAGTTACGTTAGTGGCTATATAACGTAACCTAGAAACATCAGTTTTGCAATCAAGTTTTTACATTAAGTTTTACACAGTAACATTGAGTTTTATTAGGGTTTGGAATATTGTTTAGCATTGGAGTTTTCGTTCTTATTCTTAATCTTTCCTCTGCAATATCGTTATTCTTCGGCCCTATTTCAATTCACTTCTATTTCGTTATTAGTATAGAATTGCTAGTTAGATTCCCGAAACCATTTTATTGTTGCATGTTAATTGTTTGTCTTACCGCTTTAATTATGAATTCGGTACTTTTATGCCCTAGTTTTATTATTGTTATCACCTTCAGCATGAGTAGCTAAATTAATTCTGCTAGGATGTAGGGGAATTATGGCGTAGGCGGCGTAGTATTAAAATTGGACTGAAATCGCGTGTCAGTCGATCGACTGCCTTACCCGGTCGATCGACTGACCACGTGAGGTTACCTTTCGTTTTAATTGATTTTAATGTTGTATTTAACGAATTGAATGCATGCGGCCAGTTAGATGCTTAGTTTATGACTGACCCATTAGATTGAAAGATAGGGACAGTTGTTAGACCACCAATTAAAATGACTAAACTGTGCTGAGATCGAAAGATAGGTATAGTTTAGACCGTTAGTCACTTTTCAGGACGAGAGTCAGTATTGGTGATATTAGGGACTTATAGCGAGATCGAAAGATGCTATCTGTTAAGAGTGGACCGAGAGGACCTCTTGTTTTCCCGCCTCACTTGTGTTTGATTCAGACCGATTTAGTATGCTGCCGCCTAAGCTGTAATGAACCGACCATCCTAGTACCCCTTCTTTATCTTTTTAATCCGTCTTTTTAGTTTATTGTCTTTATCTATTCTTAGCTATAGACCAATTCAACTCAACCCCTACACTCGTTACCTTAGACTAGAATTAGACAGCTAGAAATTACGTCTGCCTCCTTGTGGTTCGACCTTGTTACCACTAGCCTAGGTTAGTCTTAATAGGAAATTATAAATCTTATTTTTGGTACTCACAACGACGGGTATCAAATTTTGGCGCCGTTGCCGGGGAGGCAATAGTTCTAATTTTTAGTTGTTTTATTTTTAGTCTTTCTTAGTTTAAGGGACATCCGTTCCTTAAACTTTTCTTATATTCTTTTTGTAGTTTCTTCTTATGCGCAGGTCACAGGGTGGTGAACTAGTACCATTAAATCCTGAGATCGAGAAATCCTTGCGCGAGTTGAGACGATCACAAAGGGTATTACCGACAGAGGAAGAGCTGAGTACTCTGTCAAGCCACTACGAGAACGCTCTGTTCGAAGGAGATCCACCTACATCTCCTGCCTCTACTTCTTCAGCCGAGACAGTTACTTCTCCAGAAATCCCAGTTATGGCTGAAGAAGCAACCATTGCTAGTCACTCAGAGCCAACAGCTGCGAATCTCTACAAAGGATTCGAACTACCTGGGGAGGCGAGAAAATTCGAGTCAAAGCCTTCCTATATTAACCTGGTTGAGAGAACCAGTTTGAGGGAGCTGCAAATGAAGATGCAGCCAAGCACATGGAGATTTTTATTGATTATTGTTGCTCTATACCCCCCCCCCCCCCCCGGCCGGTGTGACCCAAGATCAGATCAAGGAGACCATGTTCATTTTCTCTCTTCGTGATGCTGCAAGAGAGTGGTATAGAGATCTGGACCGAGCCGCACATGGGATCACTAACTGGAATTCCTTAGCCCTGGCATTCTACAAAAAGTACTTCTCTGCCTCGAAGACGAATGCCATTAGAGCTCAGATCACGAGCTTTAAACAAGGGCCAGATGAGAACTTCCATGAATCATGGGTCCGTTTCAAGAAACTGGTGCGAACCATACCGCACCATGGGTTGGAAAAATGGAGCTTGTGCAATCAGTTCTATAATGGACTGTAAGACGATCAGAGGGCCATATTGGATGCTGCAGCCAATGGCCGATTTGTTGAGAACATGGGAGAGACCAAGGGAGGGAAGATCATCGATGATCTGGCCACTCATAAGGCCGAACATGGGAATTCGAGAGGAAACCAGAGGAGAGCTGCTGAATCTTCCACTGTTGCTGCACTAGAAGCCCTCACTGCAAGGTTTGACAAATATGAATTAAGAGGAGCTTCTAAAGGTGAAATGTACCAAGTAAATGCTGTTTCAGACGGTCCTTTCGTCTGTAGAAGATGTGGAGCTGAGGGACATGTCTCAGAGAATTGTCCCAGTCCTTTCGAGTCTTGTGCTGCCTTTCAACACTATAGGCAAGCAAATACGTACTATGAGCCGAATGTCCACCCCAACTTGAGGTGGAGTAGCCATAATGTCCTAAATCCGACTCAACCTCCACAACAGCAGCAACAGCAAGCTTATGTGCCCCCTCATCATAAGCAACAACAATACCAAAAACCCCCTTATGTGCCGGGATGAAGCAACTAGAGAGCCAAATTGCTCAGTTGGCTAGTAAGAGCACCACTCGAGCTCCCGGACACTTACCGACTCAAACTGACCAGAAAGAGACCCTAAATGCCATTACTTTGAGGAGTGGGTCTACCCTGGAGGGGCCTGCTATGGTCGAGGATGCCCTTGAAAAGAATGAGGCGGAACCGAGTCAAAACAAAGCTGTAACGAATAATTCCAAGAAAAAGGCGTCTACCAGGTATATCAGTCGATCGATCGATATACCCGGCCGATCGACCGATATGCGGGTTACAGAGCTTCGAATCAGACATCTCAGTCGTTCGACTGAGCAAGGTGGTCGATCGACTGAGACCCCCGCTGATATTGATAAATTTCGTCCTTCAATGCCCGATAATTTGAGAGACCATTTGTTCCGGGGTTCGACAACTCCAAAAGTATTGGGGAAAGACCCGAGTGCTGATGGGTCCGTCCCGATTCCGAAGTTCGATCCGATGACGGTTAATGGCTCACATTTGAGACGGTCTGAGGAGGGTTCAAGCTTCAATAAGGAGAAGGTGGTGGACTTTCAGCCTAAGTCCACGGATACCGGCACGCGCGATTTAGAGGAGAGGGCTAAGGTACTTCTCTCAGCCCCATATCCAGAGCGACTAGTGCCGAGAAAGGAACAGGTATCTTTCAATAAATTTGAAAAGGTTATTCGTAGTTTGAATGTACAAGTTCCTTTCCTTGAGTTGGTCAATCAAGTGCCTGCCTACACTAAATTCATTAAACAACTCCTGTCTAAGAAAAAGTCACTTGAAAATGTGCATACTGTCGCGTTAACCAAAGAGTCATGCTCTTATTTGTCTCATACTGCACCCCATAAGCTAGAGGACCCGGGTAGCTTTTCTGTTCCTTGCAATATAGGTACCTTCTCTATTGAGGAGGCATTATGTGACTTAGGAGCTAGTATAAGCGTCATGCCTTTGAGTCTAGCTAGGAAGCTCAAATTGACTAGGTTCGCAAGTGATGAGATATGACAAGATGAGATGGCCGACCGATCTGCGGTCTAGCCGATGCGATCTTGAGGACATCCCTGTCCAAATAGGGAAGTTCTTCTTCCCCGTCGACTTCGTGGTACTTGACATGCCTGAGGATGCCCATATTCCAATTATTTTGGGTAGGCCATTTCTGCACACTGCTGGTGCAGTCATAGATGTCGGTCTAGGAACCCTGACTTTTAAAGTGGGCAACCATTCTATTGTTTTCGCTCAGCCATCTATGAAAAAGGACCCCATATGGCATGTGACTTGTAATACGGTTTCTGACAAGAAATCGTACTTTGTGCTTCCTGATTTCCCTATCTCTATTCCTGTTGTAACCCCTCCGCCCCAGATTGGGAGCAAATTAGAGGAAGATTTGTCTATTTCTGATATTGCAGGAGCTAGTTTGGGGAAGGAAGAACAGCAAGTTTCTCCAACTGTAAAGAGGCCGATCATTCAAAGAGGAGGTCTTGGTTGCCTTAGCTATAGCATTGATGAGGAAGTTGATGACGAACCGGTCAAGGCACGGAAGTCCGACTTGGAATTTGATGAGCAAGAAGAGGTCATTGACTGGGGAGATGATGAAAGTGTTGATCCGTTGAGCCATACGGACGTGGAAGCTAAGAAGGGTGCAGCTGCTAAGATAAGCACCGTTGAGGCTACCTCTAGTAGCCATAAGCCGGCAAAGTGGGCCATTCCGTGGCCGTTCTTGATCAACTACTAGTTGATCACATGTTTTCCAAACATTTTATTTGCTTTTGTTAGACACTTTTTATTGCTTTTGTGTGCGCGAAACTTCGAATTTTATTTTGCTTGCTTAGGATTTTATGCGTTTGAGACTTTATTCTGGGTTTTGCGCAATTTTGGGCGCGTATTATTGTGCACTTGCAGGTTTTTAGACCTCATTAGCTCAAGTAATTGAGCAAATACGAAGAAATAAGGAATACAGCAGTATTTTCAGTCGATCGACTGAGTTGCACTTTCCAGGAGCTACTGTTCCTGACACATTGGTCGATCGACTGCCGTTCTTAGTCGATCGACCAAGGACGCTGCTGTACCTATTCACGACCTCTCTCCCGCGTCGTGTTTGGTCGATATGCGGACTTAAGGGAGTTTTCTACTCTACTTTATTTTCCGTCCAATTATTTATTTCTTCTAATTTTCTCATTTGTGCACATATTTACCGCTTTAAAATTGTCTTCTCGATTTTATGCGTGGGTTTTATTTGTCTTTCAGGTACTTATTAGTAGCACTGCTGGCTACTGAAACCTCCTAGCTCACGCTGGTTTGGGGAGGTTTTCTTTGCTGCGTTTAAAGTCTTGTAAGTTCCCGATTTCCACTTCATGTCATTTTTATTTATTTTCCCGCAAATTCCCATTTCTCTTTTCTTCATTACATGATTTTGCACGATGGGGACATTGTGCGATTTGGTTTAGGGAAGGGTTTTGCGTCGCATATCATTTGCTTGCATTCACGTTTACATTCTGTTTTGCATTGTTCATTTCATTTTATACGAAATTCAAAAAAAATTGAAAAATTTCAAAAATTTCCATAAAATGCACGTTTATTTTAGCATATAGGTCGAGTCGGAACGGTAATATTTCAAGGATGACATTGCATTTTGCACCTGTTTTGCCTGAGCCTTGCTTGATTAACATGTTATTAGTAGAATCGTATAAATGCATACCTACGAGTTTTCGTTAATTATTTGCTGGACTTGAGACTTGACTTTGAAAATTGGCAAGCTACATCATATTTCTGAGATTTAGAGCCTATAACTGGTGACATCATGACCGGTTTATTTAGGTTGTGAGTAGTACTCCTTATAAGACATGTCATATCAATGTGCATAAATATGAACTTAATCTGTTTAATACCTGTATGCATTCAGTCTGTGGTTAGTTGACACATGTGGTAGAGGTTTCCCCTTATTCGTTTTGCCCATGAACCCCACACTGCCAAAAACAGCCTTTTTGTCCCATTACTACATCCTACATTTATCCTGCCCTTGTCAAGCTAGTAGTCTGTGTTCTTGGGATTGTTACTTAGTTTTTGGTAGCATATGCTCATGTTTGAGATATTGTTGGAAAGATAAAAAGGAGGAAAGAAAGAAATAGAAAAGAAAAAATGATGATTCGAGAGAAAAGAAGATAAAAAGAGTTCTGTACTGTTCATGCGGTCGATCGACTGCCCCTTTTGGTCGATCGACTGAGGTTCGAGAAAAAGAGAAAGAATCAATTCGCATAATTCAAAATCCTTATATTTAGGCGATTTTTTCTCCCATGTATTATTCATATTTTGTGGGGAGTTAGTTGATTACTTTTATACCTAGAGATTGTGAGATTTGTGCTTGCTATAGCACCGTTCATTTGTTTTGGAGCAAGAAGTTGGATGTTGCCATATGGTTCCGTTTCGGTACTAGCTTGATCACCTGTACCTCCACTTTTCCATAAATGTTTTGCCTCTTCTTACCCATACCTCACATATCCACATATATACCTCGGCATGTGTCATGGTCTCTTGTTGGTTGGAATGCGTATGTACGGTTGTAGAGATTGCTTTCATATTAGACTGCAGGCATGTTCTTATAGGTCGTAGGTAGGTGAGAGTCTTTACAAAATAAATTCTTTCTATCCTCTTATATATTCACCTGTGCTTATGAGTGATTTGAGCGACCCGTGAGAGTCCAATTTGATAAGTCTCTACAGTTGACGGTTCAGCAGTTTTTAACGACTTCATAACTCGCTTGCATGATTCACATTACTAATTGATTGTTGGTTGTGTATTAAATTGGTTTAGGCTTTACATGTTGCATTTCGCTCTGAGATTGAACTCGTTCCAGTAGGTAATTAGATCGAGTCTAGTTCTTGCTTGGGGACAAGCAAGGGTTTGGTTTGGGGAAGTTTGATGCGTGTCTTTTATATGATGTTTTACATCCCATTTTACACGCATTTCAGAGTTCATTCATGTAGTTTATGCTACATTTCTCCCTATTTCCGTCTACTTCCGTATTTTTGTATATTATCGCAGAAATGTGAAGAATCCAGCGGAAATCGAGCTAAATCCATCCCCGAGTATCTTGCATTACATTTGACGTGAAGTATTCGTTTAAGGAACGAGCTTGGTGCGCAATTGAAGGCCCAAAAGACAAATCCATGAGATTATAGAAGTCAAGTAGCAGCTCAAGCAGTCGATCGACCACTACCATCAGTCGATCGACCAACCATCGGGTTCCAGAAGCTACTGTTCATTGCTATTCAGCCGATCGACCAGTCCTAGCATCGATCGACCAAACTCGCTATTCCGCATTTAGAATTAAAAGACCGTGAATCTTGAAGCCCAAAGTTATGTTAGGTTTAGGAAATAAAGTTACGTTAGTGGCTATATAACGTAACCTAGAAACATCAGTTTTGCAATCAAGTTTTTACATTAAGTTTTACACAGTAACATTGAGTTTTATTAGGGTTTGGAATATTATTTAGCATTGGAGTTTTCGTTCTTATTCTTAATCTTTCCTCTGCAATCTCAGTATTCTTCGGCCCTATTTCAATTCACTTCTATTTCGTTATTAGTATAGAATTGCTAGTTAGATTCCCGAAACCATTTTATTGTTGCATGTTAATTGTTTGTCTTACCGCTTTAATTATGAATTCGGTACTTTTATTCCCTAGTTTTATTATTGTTATCACCTTCAGCATGAGTAGCTAAATTAATTGTGCTAGGATGTAGGGGAATTATGGCGTAGGCGGCGTAGTATTAAAATTGGACTGAAATCGCGTGTGAGTCGATCGACTGCCTTACCCGGTCGATCCACTGACCACGTGAGGTTACCTTTCGTTTTAATTGATTTTAATGTTGTATTTAACGAATCAAATGCATGCGACCAGTTAGATGCTTAATTTATGACTGACCCATTAGATCGAAAGATAGGGACAGTTGTTAGACCACCAATTAAAATGACTAAACTGTGCTGAGATCGAAAGATAGGTATAGTTTAGACCGTAAGTCACTTTTCAGGACGAGAGTCAGTATTGGTGATATTAGGGACTTATAGCGAGATCGAAAGATGCTATCTGTTAAGAGTGGACCGAGAGGACCTCTTGTTTTGCCGCCTCACTTGTGTTTGATTCAGACCGACTTAGTATCTTTGCCCAAAGTCGTAATGAACCGACCATCCTAGTACCCCTTCTTTATCTGTTTAATCCGTCTTTTTAGTTTATTGTATTTATCTATTCTTAGCTATAGACCAATTCAACTCAACCCCTACACTCGTTACCTTAGACTAGAATTAGACAGCTAGAAATTACGTCTGCCTCCTTGTGGTTCGACCCTGTTACCACTAGCCTAGGTTAGTCTTAATAGGAAATTATAAATCTTATTTTTGGTACTCACAACGACGGGTATCAAGTACAATAGGAGGTTGGTTTTGGGTAAGAAGGATCCCTTATTTCAAAACTACATCCTATTGTTTCGGTTGGTCACTACGTGGGTGGTTATGAGTCGGGAAACGCGAAGTGACATGTTGCATGATGATATCTGGCATGATTACATGTTTGCTATAACAAGTCGATAAGTTTTGCATGATATCGTTATTTATGATATGGTGCATCTATCGTGTGAAAATTGGATGTGAGTATTCATATGTATAAAGTGCCTTAATGAATGATTATTACGTGTTAGAATGTGATTAGTAATGATTGATTACTAGATTAGTCGTTAGTATAAAAATAATGTTTGTGAGTCGGGAATTGCAAACCATGGAGAGGCACCCAGCCGAATACGAGCTAGTACTCGACTGAGTACCAGTCACTCGACCGAGTAAACCCTACCACTCGACCGAGTGGACCAATTTCCAAAAACTGAAAAATTTCTAGAAGGGAGTCACTCGACCGAGTGGACAAGACACTCGACCGAGTGGACAAGACACTCGACCGAGTGGACTGTCACTCGACCGGGTGGACTCAGCACTCAACCGAGTGCCACTATCTGGGTTGTGAATTTCGCAAAAATTGCATTATTGCCTTATTTTATCTCTTTATTCATTCATTTAAGATCGTTTTGCTTATTAACATCATTGTTGATTGTTTGTTGCTCGAACTCAAGCCTTTACTCTATTTTTTGTCCCTTAATTTGATGAGTTTCACCATGCAAGTGACGTTTTCTTTCCCATGTGATTGTACTTAAATCTATGCTAATTACTTCAAATTCTGTCAATTAATGGCATGTTTTGTTTGATTCATAATATTGATCTTATTTTTACATCAATTATGATGTCAAGTATGAAATTTCATGTTGAATTCTACCCAAATTTTTTTTTTATGATCTCGAAAATATATGTTTCGGAGTCAATAATTTGATTTTGTATTTTGTTGCTTGGTTAATTGTTTAACAAGGACCAAGGTTTAGTTGTTATTGCTAATTTTGTCGCACATTTGAAATTTTGTGTTGAAAACTTGATTACGAAATTTTAAAGCTTTGATGTTCACACTTAAGAGTAGATTTTCTGTTTTATTTTCTACTAATGGCATGTATTGCCTTGAATCAAACATTCACCAAAGAACGTTGCCCAAAATTTCTGAAATCCCATAGTACATATGAATGATTTTTGATTTTTGGCACTCAAAACATGATCTGCTTGTTTCTCGGTACTTAGTCCTTATTAATGTTGCATTGTGTTACATTAACCTAGGAGCCTTACCTTACAAATTGCCTTAAATTTTGATAAGTATGTTATTTATACCAAAAACATTGATTTTATATTCCATTCCTACCGAATTGTGTCATAAAACTGCAAATCTTATCTAAATGATGTTAGGCATGATTTTAAAATTTGAAAATTTTATCTTAAAGCTTTTCTTGATTTAGGTGAGTAATAATAAGACTTCAATTTTGTTAATAATACTATGTATTGCCCTAAATTGAGAGTCTACCCTACAATTTTTGCCCAAAATTTCATATATATATATATATATATATATATATATATATATATATATATATATATATATATATACCATAGTGTATATTATTAAATTTTAAATTTTGTATTTCAAACATAGTTCCTTTGCTTCATAGTGTTGTTTCTTTGTTAATGTAACACCCCCATTTATTTAGGAGCCTTTAACAAGACATTCCCTATAAATAGGACTGTTACCATCTCGGTTGCCCGAGGTAAATGATACAAATTAAAGCAAACGAAAGTACTTTAACTGAAAGAATGGTTTTATTACATTGTCAACCGATTAAATATAAAACTTAACATTAAAATTTACTACGCAGCGGAAATAACATAAATAAAGTTATTTAAATCAACTAAGTGATCTAGACAACAACTATGGTCCAAGTCGAACTCACATCCTAATGCTCCCAAGTCAGCTAATCTTTAGTACCTGTCAAATCTGCTCCCCATTATGGTTCATCATAGGTGTTCACGAATACACTGTCAACCACGAGGTTAAGTAGGATAAAATACTTCATAACAAATAATCGATAATAATTTCACAACCGTCAATATGCCACATTTCACTTTCAACTGTCCACGTTATCCACCAGAGACTAAGCCTGGGGCCTTCCAATTAATCACACACGTTATTCACCAGAGACTATGCATGGGGCCGTCCAATTCACATAAACTCATTCTCGTAATTAAACACGCAAAACATGTATATAAACATCCAATTAAATAATATGATAAACTCAAATGCCAATCAACCATATTTTCATATCATAACCATATGATATATAACACCAATTACACAATAAGTTGAGTAGATTATCCTACCTTTTCAGCAATACTCCAATTTACGCAATCAACTAAAACATTTTTCAGTAAACCCGTCTCACAAATTCGTCACCTAAATAATAGAAATTATTCAATATTAATTATTAATTATTTATATTTTATTAATAACTCTTTATATTGTTACGTAAATTAGTAACCAAAACCCGTCTTAAAAACAATGCAAATAAACCCGTCATAAAATCCCGTTTCAATATTAGACACGACCCAAAATAACTAATTGTCTAATTACACTACGTATGACTTAAAGATTAAAGACCCGTCTTCAACACAAACCCCAACCGCCAACACCTCGTTCCACTCAGTTTTCATACCAAAACCCGACAACATCACGCATCTAAAGTCAGCCGTGGCAGCCACCATAACCACGTCTGATACCTCCTACACCGTGGCCCACCACCAGCCCATAGCACCGCCACAACCTCATCCTAACACACGCCCTAAACCAGTAACAACAACCTACATTTGAGACCGATGCAACTTATACAACTCACGTTTATAGCACTATTCATGACCACCACAAACATCCGCCACTACTACCACCACCAGACCTAACCCCCACCGCCATCACCACCAACAACCCAGTCACGGCCACCATACTGTCGTTCCTGCCGCCCACGACTCAACAACAATAACAAACACCAACAACGAAAACTCTCAACCACCCATCTTAAACCCAAAACCACGATCACTACAACCATTCTAACCCCCAATGGCCACCACCACTGCCACCCCTGGTCTATAACGGTTCCAACGGTACCTTGCAACCTTACTCATGGTTAGAAACACGACTACGGTGCTCGTCTTAAGACGGTCATGTGCAAACAACACGCTCCCCTGCTTTACCCCTGTTTACCGCCACCACCATCACCAACAACCACATTCGGCCTCCCTCTACCACTCAACTTGGTCGACTAACCACCCAGGTCACAACCGCACCATACCCAGGTCAAGTCGAGTCCAACTGGTGGGTCAAAATAAGGGTTCGATTCCCCTGGTTCAACCATCTACAGCCCAAACCCGCCACCTTTAGACGCCCCAATAACCACCAACGTCAGGTCAAAGACGGTCAGAGAAGGGTTAGTCGGAGTCACGGTGGTCCAGTGCTAGCCTAGGGTCAAAGTCACGACTTCATGGTTGTTCATACGGTGGTATATGGTGGTGTTAAAGTCCACATTAAAACGTTATAACAAAAACAATTGAGTTTAAGACGGTTTACCTTTTATCGTTATTTGCTCTTTAATTCTCTCCTTCTTTCCTTTAGATCTCTTCCTTTTTCTTTAATAAATTATTTTTCAGATTTATTTGTATTTATAGCTAGGTTCAGTATGTGTAATACACTAATTAGGAAACTATTATAAATTACCTTATTACTATTATAATTATGAAATACAATTATTATTATTATTATTATTATTATTATTATTATTATTATTATTATTATTATTATTATTATTATTATTATTATTATTATTATTATTATTATTATTATTTTAGAATATTTACCAAGTATTATTATTATTATTTTTCTATGAATTATCATATATTGTTATTATTCGGTTGTCATCCCGACTCATTATTCTATTAACTTATTAATTATTTTCGTCTAACAACATAATCCGTAATTATTATAATTAATAAATATAACTAATAAATATAACTTATAAAATATATAAATATAATTAAAATACTGAGTATTACAGTCTCCCCTCCTTAAAATGAACTTCGTCCCGAAGTTCACCCAAAAATGCTACAAAAGCCTCAAAAAACCATCCACACGTCTGAATGCCATTTCAACTCACTATCATTGCAACACAATTAACTTTCTTAATCATAATCATTATCATACTTATCAAAATGTATCACAAAAATTAACTCAAAACACAAAAATGTATCAAAAAAATAAACTTAAAACATGAGGTGTCACATTCTATCCTCCTAAAAATAAACTTCGTCCCGAAGTTTCGGAACTACTACATTTTATTAAAACTACTAACAACTTAAAACTTAAATAAATGATAAGAGTCTAATCCTCTCAAATAAACTAGCTACCCTTCTCCCCATTCCTTTGTACTGTACTAGTTGTTCCAAATGTCTTCCCACCATTACTCTGATCACCTCTATTGCCTTGCCTATTGTTGTAGCTTCTCTGAGTACTCCATTGCCGTGCATTTCTATTGCTGCCTATACTCTGTATTGGAGTTTGATAGTTTCTTTGGTTCCCATTTCCATATCCTCCATTTCCATTGCCACCTCCTTGCTTGCCCAAATTTACTCTACAATCTATGATCTTATGGCCCAATTTACCACACCTGAAACAACTACCCACAAAATCTCTATTAGCCACCGACCGACCATCACTTACACGACTCACTCCTCCCATTGGTGCACTATTATCAAAGTAAGGGTGATATTGGTTAAAACTTTGTTTCTTACTCCCAACATTCTCACTAGAAGGCTTAGCCTTTCTCTTATCACTCTTTCCCTTCTTTTCCTCCTTCTCCCTCCTCTCTTCCCTTAACATATCTGCAATCCTCTCCGCGTGCCCACTTTCGAAACATCATCCATGGTACTTGGTTGACCAGCTGCAAGCCTCTTCTTAATAGTGGTTAATCCCTTTTCAAATCTGAGTGCCAACATCTCATCACTAAAATTCAAATCAGCAACATACTCTGACAATTCCATAAACCTGTTATAATAAGTCTCTACTGTCATCTCCTCAGTCATCTTGAAAGAATCAAATTCAGCTCTCATCTTACTCCTAATATGTTCTGGTACGAATACAGCTCTCATATTCTCCTTGAAACCCTTCCAAGTGATAAAAGGTTCATCACTCTCCCTCCAAGCTTCCCTTATGACCTCCTTACTACGATTCCACCACAAACCCGCTTTTCCCCTCAGATAGTAAGCAGCTTGGTCTACTTGCATCTCCGCAGGACATCCTAGCAACTCAAAAAGTTTATCAAACTCCTTATGCCAATCCCCAAGTAAAGATGGTTCACCTAATCCGTCATATTTCGTCGGGTTGTGCCTTGCGATACTAGCGGTCATCTGTGCTGGGTCCTGAACCGACCCCTTAGCCTTCAGTGCCGCAGTCAAAGCCTCATTCATAGATATCAAATGGTCAATATCCTCTTGGGACATGGTAGAGGGTGTAGGTGTAGATCTCTTTGGAGGCATGGTTCTATAAAAGTAAAACGAAACAACATAAGTTTCTACCCGAGTAAAGATGGCTTAACATACTAAATATTCTATACATACAAAGATGAGGTGTGGTTAATTATATCCTTTATATTACCCCTTATTAGGTTCTCTTATGATCACTCCTATCCCTCTACTATCACAGATTAAAGACATAAGACATTTATATTAATCTCTTGGAAAGACTTGCGTTCTCGGGAATCAAATGTTGGAGCTTGTGTCCTCCACAAATTAGTGTGATAACATTTGTAAATCTTTTAAAGGTTGACAAGGGTATACTTCGTATTTTATCAGTTGATTAATGATTACCTAATAATGGTTGGGTTGCTAGAAAGTTGGACGTTATTAGTATACAGATGACGGTGATCAACTGGTCCCTAAAAGTCACGCCTAAAGGATGTGTTTGAGAGATGTGGTTATGGAAATGTAATCACATTGATGCCTTATATGACTAAACAGTTAGTCAATGTGTTGATGAGACGATTATTTAATGCCGATTAAATAATATTAGCTGAGACAAATTAACTGTCAAATTCGTAAAATTGAATATAATATATTATATTTAATTAATTAATGTATATAATGTTAGCTTGGACGAATTAATATGTTAATTCGTAATTAAATGTAATCGATTATATTTAATCAGCGAATGAAAATTATACGATATTGTCATTATTGACCAGTATTAATAAAACGGAATAATATTAATTACAATTTATATTTAATAGATTTTATACATTTTTGGAATAACCGAAAATAAGGATTTTTATCCTCATTTTCGGTAGTTGCCAAAACCGAAAATAAGGAAATAATACCCCTTATTAATTCGGTATATGGGCCGAAAATAGGAAGAAAAAAGTAACCCTATTGCTCTTCCTCTTTCACGGTTTAAGAGGGAGGAGAGGGAGTAATTTTCTAACCTAATTCTAACCTATTCTTGCCTCTCATCTAAAAACACAAAAACGAAAAACCCTAAGCAATTTTACAGAAATTGAGGGATCGATTCTAGCAACAAGTTAAGGGCATATCTTATATCATCTTGGGTGCAACTGATAGGCGAATATCATTGCGATATTGTTCTCATGCCGATTTTGCTAGGACCGAAGGTTATTCCTTAATTCTCTACTTTTTGTTTATGTAATTCATTTTATGACTCGCATTCATCATTATAATTCGTTATAATCCTTAAAATTAAAGGGATGCATACAGATAAATCCCACATCAAAGTCAAGCAATAACTTTCAATATTTATCATTAATTAACCATTACATTCCACGTTGAGTTTTTATACTTTCCAGAGAATACAAAGAGTTTTTAAAGGATGGAAATAACGAAATCCCAATGCCAAGTGCCACACTTGGACGCGAGTCCTGGCTGAAAGTTTTTATGGACAACATGAATCAGTACACGCGACTGAAGAATGATGGGTCCAACTTTGCGGACTGGGAGGCAGCACTACGGAATGTTGCCATTGCTGACGGTAAGCTCAAGTACTTAACTGAGCCAATACCGGTAAACCCAGGCCCCAATGCAGGAGTTAACGAGTCACTTGCTTATAGTGATTTCGTTATGGAAGCGGGTGCGATAAAGAACTTACTCATCTTTGCAATGGAAACCAATTTGCAGAGACGCTTCATTGCCCAAGGTGCGAACAAGATTTTCACCACGCTCACTAAGGAGTTCTCAAAAGCACGGAGAATCGTTACTAACGAGCATACCTGTCGCTTCTTTGATGCGAAACTCCAAAAGGGCCAACCGGTTAGCCCACACATTCTTAACATGACTGAGAATGTCGAGAAATTGGAGGCACTTGATTGTAAAATCAGTGAGAGCATAGTCATTGACCGTATGCTTCATTCTCTTCACGATGGTTTTGCCCTTTTCAGGGCGAACTACTACATGAATGACTTGAAAAAGAGTCCTCTTGAGCTACACTCCCTTCTTGTACAGACCGAGAAGGATATGAAATTGAGTGGGAGCATGAAGCAGGATGTTCTCATGATGTCCAACAAGGGTAAAGGTATGGGCAAAGCTCCAGGCGACCTAACTGTAGGTAAGCCAAAATTCTAGAAGCCAGGAAACGGTAAGAGTGGGCCCGGTGAGACTAGTGGCTCACAGGGCAAGGCAAAGAGCAAGGGCGGTGACATTGAGTGCCACCATTGTCACAAGACTGGACATTGGAGGAGGAATTGTCCCGTGTACTGTGAGGACATTAAAGCAGGCCGCGTCGTTCCTGTTGGTATGTCATCTTATATTCATAAGATTGAGATTAACCATGCAAGTTTCGGAACTTGGGTACTTGATACTGGTTGTGGTTCTCATCTGTGTAATCATTTGCAGGGCCTAAGAAACATCACACCTCTCGGAAAGGGTGATGTGGACCTGCGAGTCGGGAATAGAGCTAAAGTTGTTGCTGTCTCGAAGGGAACATATGTAATCCAACTCCCTAGTGGTTTTGAGTTAATTTTAAAAAACTGTTACTATGTACCCAGTTTGTCTAAAGACATTATTTCAGTTTCCGTACTTGATAAAGACGGATTTTCATTTTTAACAAAGGATAATAGCTGTATTTTCTCTTTAAATGAAATGATTTATGACAAAGCA
This sequence comes from Silene latifolia, assembly GCF_048544455.1. Lineage (NCBI taxonomy): Eukaryota > Viridiplantae > Streptophyta > Magnoliopsida > Caryophyllales > Caryophyllaceae > Silene > Silene latifolia. The sequence goes on from NC_133538.1 coordinate 29,154,826, forward strand.
GTTTCCATGAATGGAATTTATATCTTAGATCAAACCACGGAAGTATTACACGTGAATAATAAGAAATTAAAGGTTGGTGACAAAGTTCAAACCTATCTATGGCATTGTCGAATGGGACACATAAATGAGAAACGTGTAAAGAAACTCGTCGATAATGGGACTATTCCCGCATTCGATTTTTCTACATATGGCACGTGTGAATCATGTCTCATTGGCAAAATGACTCAAATTTCCTTCAAAGGTGTTGGAATGTGCGGTACTGACCTATTAGGACTCATACATACTGATGTTTATGGACCTATGTCAATTACCTCTAGAGATGGCTATAGATATTTTATCACTTTCACGGACGATTTGAGTAGATACGGATATGTCTACTTAATGAAGCATAAAAGTGAGTCATTTGAGAAATTCAAGGAATACCAGAACAGGGTTGAAAACCAACTGGGTAGAAAGGTTAAAGCACTCCGTTCAGATCGGGGTGGCGAATATCTTTCAAATAAGTTTGATCAACACCTTAAAGACTGTGGAATCGTTCTACAGTTAACTTCACCTGGAACACCTCAATTAAATGGTGTATCCGAACGGAGAAGTCGAACCTTACTTGATATGGTTCGATCCATGATGAGTCACACGGTAGTGCCTGATTCATTATGGGTTTTTGCTCTTTTGTCAGCTGCTCTTATACTTAACCGAAGTCCGACGAAAGCTGTTGACAAGACTCCATATGAAATGTGGAAGGGAACGGTCCCTACCTTGTCCTTTATTCGGGTTTGGGGCTGCAAGGCTTATGTCAAGTGGAGACACGAGGATAAGCTCGGCCCGCGATCGGTCAAGACATACTTTATAGGTTATCCAAAAGGAACGTTTGGTCATTACTTCTATTTGCCTACCGAACATCGAGTTTTTGTTGCGGCTAGTGCGACGTTCTTAGAGAAAGAATTTCTCAAGAACAAGACAAGTAATAGAACCTTCGAGCTGTCGGAGATTCCAGAACCAACAACCGAGGAACAGATGGAGGAAGTTGTTCCTCCAACTGATGATACAGTTAATATTCCTGAGGAACCTAGGAGGTCGGGTAGAGTCTCTAATCCTCCGGACAGATACATTGGTATGGTCGAGGAGAATGACGTTTTACTCCTAGAGAGTAATGAACCCGCTACCTATAAAGGTGATATGACCTGTTCCGACTCAAAGCTATGGCTCCAAGCCATGCAATCCGAGATGGACTCCATGTATGAGAATGACGTATGGGATCTTGTTGATTTACCTAATAAGGTAAAACCTCTACAGTGCAAATGGCTTTACAAAATAAAGCGTTCTGTAGACGCGCAACCAGATACCTATAAGGCAGGACTAGTGGTAAAAGGTTTCACTCAAGTGCATGGATTGCATTATGATGAAATTTTTGCACCGGTAGTCATGCTACATTCCATTCGGATAATCTTAGCGATTGTCGCATTTCATGACTATGAAATTTGGCAAATGGATGTGAAAACCGCCTTCTTAAACGGTTATTTAGAGTAAGAGTTGTACATGGTGCAACCCGAAGGTTTCATAGATCCTGAACATCCTAAGAAAGTATGCAAGATTAAACGCTCCATTTATGGACTTAAGCAAGCTTCTCGGAGTTGAAATCATCGTTTCGACCAAGTGATAAAAGAATATGGTTTCACTCGATCGGTCGAGGAACCATTCTTATATATCAAGTCGAGTGGGAGCAAGATTGTATTCTTGATATTGTATGTCGATGACATACTCTTAATTGGGAATGACATTCCTCTCCTATCTTCGGTTAAAGAATGGTTGAAGAACCATTTCCAGATGAAAGATCTGGGTGAGGCACAACGTATTTTGGGAATCCATATCTACCGAGATAGATCACGACGGACGTTATCACTTAGTCAGGAGTCTTATTTGGATAAGATTCTTGAGAAGTTCAGCATGACCAACTCCAAGAAGGGGAACCTTCAAATGACGTCTGGGATGCAGTTGAGCAAGTCTCAGTCACCCACGACGCCTGAAAGGATGTGTTTGCGAGATGTGGTTATGGAAATGTAATCACATTGATGCCTTATATGACTAAACAGTTAGTCAATGTGTTGATGAGACGATTATTTAATGCCGATTAAATAATATTAGCTGAGACGAATTAACTGTCAAATTCGTAAAATTGAATATAATATATTATATTTAATTAATGTATATAATGTTAGCTTGGACGAATTAATATGTTAATTCGTAATTAAATGTAATCGGTTATATTTAATCAGCGAATGATAATTATACGATATTGTCATTATTGACCAGTATTAATAAAACGGAATAATATTAATGACAATTTATATTTAACACATTTTATACATTTTTGGAATAACCGAAAATATGGATTTTTATCCTCATTTTCGGTAGTTGCCAAAACCGAAAATAAGGAAATAATACTCCTTATTAATTCGGTATATGGGCCGAAAATAGGAAGAAAAAAATAACCCTATTGCTCTTCCTCTTTCACGGTTTAAGAGGGAGGAGAGGGAGTAATTTTCTAACCTAGTTCTAACCTATTGTTGCCTCTCATCTAAAAACACAAAAACGAAAAACCCTAAGCAATTTTACAGAAATTGAGGGATCGATTCTAGCAACAAGTTAAGGGCATATCTTATATCATCTTGGGTGCAACTGATAGGCGAATATCATTGCGATATTGTTCTTAGGCCGATTTTGCTAGGACCGAAGGTTATTCCTTAATTCTCTACTTTTTGTTTATGTAATTCATTTTATGAATCGCATTCGTCATTATAATTCGTTATAATCCTTAAAATTAAAGAGATGCATACAGATAAATCCCACATCAAAGTCAAGCGGTAACTTTCAAAATTCACCATTAATTAACCATTACATTCCACGTTGAGTTTTTATACTTTCCAGAGAATACAAAGAGTTTTTAAAGGATAAGAAAAAGAATTAAGTCCAAATCTCGTATCATTAATTTATAAAGATTTTTACAATTGAGTGGGTCGAAACAAAAACTGATCAGCAAAAAGTCAAAGTTTTAGGTCAAGTTGTAAAAATCACTATTAATTGTCAAAAATTCACCTTGCAACGTGGCTTATCAATTTGAAAACATATTTTAGTATTTTAAACAATTGAGTTGAAATTAAGTAAATATATTAAGTAAAAATTATATGGGAAATTTTACAAAATCGTTTGTCGAAAACTTTACTGTACAGGAATATTCTGACCAATGCTCACTAAAATATTTATTTCTCCCAAACAGTAAAACTTTTTAATATGAGACCAATGACACTGGAAAACTAACTCACTAGGTTATCATTCATAAAACTTTCAACCTTAGACTATTAATAGAGGTCAAATGGCAACTAAATTAAGTAGGGGTAAAATCTGATAAATAAGGTCAAGTTTCCATATCCCATTTTACTAACTCCTAAATTCTTATTATCAATCTCCTATACTTGTATTAACACATATTGGTCATCGAACCTTCCAACACAACTAGGCATCTATTATAAAGTATCCCTATCACAATTTCAATTATCCAATAATATTGTAAATAACATGGTTTTGGGATTCACATAACCGCATATCGCTAGACATGATACTACTATAAGCAAATAATGAATATAAATTCAACAATTATTTTCATGCTCATGATCTTTACATTTCAACATCACATCATTATTTTATCCATCCCATTCTCCTTAAAATGAAGATTACGCCCCGTAACCTTGGTCATCAACAATACACATCCAATCAATGAAAACAATACACCTCCAAGTCAACAATGAATCCTAAGAAATACTCAACAATCATTTTAATTTACCCCACTCTTAATTATCTCTCGAGGTCACCAGTTCAAAACTGGAAGGGTCGGATGTTTGGTGTGAGGGGCCTTACTCATCCCAAGCCTTAAGTTGGCTTCTAACAGTTTCTACCCGGGTTCATTTTATTAGACACATTCTAAGTTCATTATTAAATTCATTGGTTAGGTCTGAGGATCGTTTTGCTCTGATACCACTTTGTAACACTCCCATTTATTTAGGAGCCTTTAGCAAGACATTCCCTATAAATAGAACTGTTACCATCTCGGTTGCCAGAGGTAAATGATACAAATTAAAACAAACCAAAGTACTTTAACTGAAAGAATGGTTTTATTACATTGCCAACCGATTAAATATAAAACTTAACATTACAATTTACTACGCAGCGGAAATAACATAAATAAAGTTATATAAGTCAACTAAGTGATCTAGACAGCAACTATGGTCCAAGTCGAGCTCACATCCCAATGCTCCCAAGTCAGCTAATCTTTAGTACCTGTCAAATCTGCTCCCCATTATGGTTCATCACAGGTGTTCACGAATACACTATCAACCACGAGGTTGAGTAGGATAAAATACTTCATAATAAATAATCGATAATAATTTCACAACCGTCAATATGCCACATTTCACTTTCAACTGTCCACGTTATCCACCAGAGACTAAGCCTGGGGCCTTCCAATTAATCACACACGTTATCCACCAGAGACTAACCTGGGCAGTCCATTCGCCGTACTCATTATCCGCCAGAGACTATTCCCGGGGCCGTCCAATTCTCATAAACTCATTCTTGTAATTAAACACGCAAAACATGTATATAAACCATCCAATTAAATATTATGATAAACTCAATTGCCAATCAACCATATTTTCATATCATAACCATATGATATATAACACCAATTACACAATAAGTTGAGTAGATTATCCTACATCTTCAGCAATACTCCAATTTACGCAATCAACTAAAATATTCTTCAGTAAACCCGTCTCACAAATTCGTCACCTAAATAATAGCAATTATTCAATATTAATTATTAATTATTTATACTTTATTAATAACTCTTTATATTGTTACGTAAATTAGTAACCAAAACCCGTCTTAAAAAACACGCAAATAAACCAATCATAAAATCCCGTTTCAATATTAGACACGACCCAAAATAACTAATTGTCTAATTACACTACGTATGACTTAAAGATTAAAGACCCATCTTCAACACAAACCCCAACCGCCAACACCTCGTTCCACTCAGTTTTCATACCAAAACCCGACAACATCACGCATCTCAAGTCAGCCGTGGCAGCCACAATAACCACGTCTGATACCTCTTGCACCGTGGCCCAACCACCAGCCCATAGCACCGCCACAACCTCATCCTAACACACGCCCTAAACCAGTAAGAACAACCTACATATGAGACCGACGCAACTTATACAACTCACGTTTATAGCACTATTCATGACCACCACCAACATCCGCCACTACTACCACCACCAGACCTAGCCCCCACCGCCATCACCACCAACAACCCAGTCACGGCCACCATACTGTCATTCCTGCCGCCCACGACTCAACAACAATAACAAACACCAACAACGAAAACGAAAACTCTCAACCACCTCGTCTTAAACCCAACACCACGATCACTACAACCATTCTAACCCCCAATGGCCACCACCACTGCCACCCCTTGTCTATGAAGGTTCCAACGGTATCTTGCAACCTTACTCATGGTCAGAAACACGACTACGGTGCTCGTCTTAAGACGGTCATGCGCAAATAACGCGCTCCCCTGCTTTACCCCTGTTTACCGCCACCACCATCACCAACAACCACATACGGCCTCTCTCTACCACTCAACTTGGTCGACTAACTACCCAGGTCACAACCCCACCATACCCAGGTCAAGTCGAGTCCAACTGGTGGGTCAAAATAAGGGTTCGATTCCCGTAGTTCAACCCGCTACAGCCCAAACCCGCCACCTTTAGACGCTCCAATAACCACCAATGTCAGTTCAAAGACGGTCAGAGAAGGGTTAGACGGAGTCACGGTGGTCTAGTTCTAGCCTAGGGTCAAAGTCACGACTTCATGGTTGTTCATACGGTGGTATATGGTGGTGTTAAAGTCCACATTAAAACGTTTTAACAAAAACAATTGAGTTTAAGACGGTTTACCTTTTATCGCTATTTGCTCTTTAATTCTCTCCTTCTTTCTTTTAGATCTCTTCCTTCTTCTTTAATAAATTATTTTTCAGATTTCATTGTATTTATAGCTAGGTTTAGGATGTGTAATACACCAATTAGGAAACTATTGTAAATTACCTTATAATTATGAAATTCAATTATTATTATTATTATTATTATTATTATTATTATTATTATTATTATTTTTATTATTATTATTATTATTATTATTAATATTATTAATATTATTATTAATATTATTATTATTATTATTATTATTATTATTATTATTATTATTATTATTATTATTATTATTATTATTATTAGTATTACTAGTATCACTATTATTATTATTATTATTATTATTATTATTATTATTATTATTATTATTATTATTATTATTATTATTATTATTATTATTATTATTATTATAGCATATTTACCAAGTATTATTCTTATGCTATGAATTATCATATATTGTTATTATTCGGTTGTCATCCCGACTCATTATTCTATTAACTTATTAATTATTTTCGTCTAACAACATAATCCGTAATTATTATAACTAATAAATATAACAAATCAATATAAATTATAAAATATATAAATATAATTATAATACTGAGTATTACAGTTAATAATGTCGTGCTTTACTTAGATATGGGTCTCAATGTTTGCTTACCTTGAGGGTTGTTTAGTTCTTATGAGTGAAGACGTGTAGACACGCGTGGTTGTGATTGAGAGGATGTGAAAAGAGAGTGTGTTGATGAGTTTGCGAGGATAAAGGGGTGCTAATAACGTGCGATGAACGAGTATTTTACCTTGAGAGCTATGAATGTGAAACATGTGTTTTATTGGAATCGATGTGAGTTTGTTCATTTTGTTTGGATTCGAGCCATGTAGGTAGGTAAGTGCATGATGTTGTGGAAGAGAGAGTTGTTGGATGAATGAGGATGCTATTGGGCTAAATTGTTAAAATGATTGTTAGTGACTATATTGAATTCGATAAGGTGGTGATGTAGGTATTGGGAATAAGGGAATCAACTTTTGAGGAAGGAACCTTTTATGCTATGTAGTGATGTTTCACTATTAAGGAACTATTATTTTGTGATTCAAGGCTATTGATGTGATCTTGTGGATAGTTTATGTCGGAAATTGGGAGAACAAGAAAGTGAGTTTAGCTTACGTGAGGTGTCTTGGGTTGAGTAAGATGAGTACACGAGGTAATTTATGGATAAGGAGTGATGTGTAATCAAGGTTGAGTATTTGTTTATGGTTTGGACGTATGGATTGCATGTTGAAGGATGTTATAATTGAACATGATGTGAGAATTATAGTTGACAAATAGTTGGGGTTTGAATTTTGGAATAATGAGAAATAAATTGAGGTACCTAATGGTAGAATGAGGCGATATCTTGGGTTGTTCATAGTCGTTGGAATATGTAAATTGAGTTCAAGGATTGATGAGAATTGAAACGAAGGTAACTAGATGGAACTTGAGGTGATCAAAAAGATTGGATGGGGAAAGATATCTAATAAAATTAGTAGTAAGAAGTGAATGACGAGACTATTTGAAAGTTAGTGTACACGTCTGATATGCTAATTGATGGTTGTCCATTGAAAGTCGGTTTTCGGTGAGTGTAATCCCCAATAAAATCTTGTGTAAAACAGTGGCGGAAACACTGTCGAATGGGATTAAATACACAATGATAAAAAAATTTTAATTGTCATAAATTGAGATTGTATAAAATTCTCAAGGATAATAAAAAATCAAAAGGTGGAGTCTAAACAATTGCCACTTTTATAAAAAGAGCAAAAATAAAATTCCTCAAAAGTGTTAAGACTAAAAACCATAAAAGAAAGCAGAAAAAAGAGTAGGATCTGCAAACTACTTGCTAGCTAACACATAAATCCCTAGCAAAGCTAATACCTGTAATGTTATAAACATAACAGCCACAATCAGTGGGGAGTAAACTCAACATTCTCCCTGCCATATCACTTGATATAAATGTTATAGAAGCAATAATATATCAAAAATAGACTGAAATATCAAAAACACATGTAACAAAAATAAATTATCAAACTCACGCTTAAAATAAACGTGTTGGATGCTTAAAAGCAAAATTCCTCAAATGACAGAATGGAAATAATTTAGTTCATTCTAGATTTTCACTTTAGCTATACTCCTTGATACCGCAGCATCTTACACTAGTTTCGAGAATGCAGTGTCACGCAAATATGACCAACTCAAAGTCCACTCACTAGACAACAAAATATAACAGGACTCGTCTTACCACGCAGTGTGTAGTCCCAGCCTAAGTACATGTACATGACTCTACGACAATCTGTACCTCCCACAAGGGTACCCAATCATATAGTTGTATAAGAATCCGTATGCCTTAGTTTATTATGATTTACCCTTACTTTAATTATTCCAAACTTAAAAATATCCCAAGGATAGTATATTACTCATTGTATATCATTCAAATGTTCGTACGTGAACCACACTTTTATTTCTTCAAAACAGAAAACTTAAACATTACTTCCAAAAGTATAAAACTAATTCTAGGACTTTAAAATAGATAAGTCACTGTAATTAAACTTTAAAGACCATCCCTTGACTTAAGATACTTTATTAAAGACTTATTACTTAGGCTTTAATGAGACGGAGCTCTATATTAGTTTATAAAACTAAACAGCAGTATTGTAAAATTCATAACTAAATACAGAAAAACTGAAATGACGCAAGGCCTACTCTCTTGGTTTCCTGTAGCTCTTGGCTAAAATTTTCATTTTAAAACCAACTTAAAAGGACGAAATTATCAGGGGTCTAAAAATTCATTTCTAAACACTGTCAGAAAACGTCACCCATAATGTTTTAGTTCATAAATCCACTTTTCGAAAACATTTTAAGGCAAGGCAAAATTTTAAACATAACTAAACATTATAAAGCTTCTTTGAGAAAAAGATTAGCCACTGTATCAAAAGGAAAATATATTTTAAAAATGAATCTTTGAGAAAAGTTATAAATGCGTTTTACAGGCGAGCTGTTCACAAGTAATTTATTCTGACCAAACCATAAGTCTAATCTTATGAAATTTTTTATGCAGACTCAACTCTTGAAAATAATAGTCTATTCTTTACACTTTTGCAAATTAGAAATAAAAACAAGTGATATGATTTTTACAAATAGACAAACATATTTGACATATTTAACAACGGTTTTCATCAAACTTGTAAAATACACCATAAATCGAAAATAATGATTCAAGACCTAAAATTTTATACACAACCTAATCATCCATGTCTCTGCCATATATTAAAATTTCGTGAATTAATAATTTGATTTAGTATTTTTAACATAATTGAAACCGAACAGAATCGCTATAATCGCAGAAACTGCATCAATACTTTAATTTACGAAATAAATACTAAAACTCAAAAACAATTACCACGAAAATCCATGCTATCTTAAAATATCTCATTTAACCCAGAAAAATAATTTACACCTTCTGAAAATCATAAAACGAATTTATACCGTCCTTTTATCATATTAATCAATTTAATCATAAAACTTACAAATCAACCAAAATGTCTTCCCATTTTCTAGTAAAATGATTTGTGTAAACTAGAAAAATGTCTTAAGAAAATGGATTAACAAAACTAGTTAAAACACCTTCTCATTTAGAACACATGGTCCACATTACTAAGTCCAAAATTTGATTTTCCATTTCCTAAAAAAAACGTCATTTAAATAAATAGTCGGTCCGAGAAGAAATCGGACTGAAAAGAGGTTTAAAACGGTATTAATTAACGATTGGTACAAAACCGGTAAATATAAATAATAAAATTTAAATCTTATAAACAAAAATTAAATAAGCGAGATTAGAAAATTGCGGGTGTTATAACCTCACCGACTAAGAAAAAGTTTCTTCCTCGAAACATGAAAGTAGAAAAATAAGATTTGAAGAACAAAGACTTTTAAAACATTTCAGCTGACAAATATATTTGAAAAGTCTTTAGTGAGATCAAAACAGTCTTTAAACCAATTTTCAATATTGAACAATTAGAAATTACTTGTATTGAAATCACTTGTCTAGCTAATATCGTGGTACGAGAGAATACCTGTCGCGAACAAGAATTATGTAGTCCAAGATAAAGGCAAGCTAACATTTGAAAAATCAAATCTCAAAACCAAACGTTAGCAAGTACTGGGCAGTCATTAGACGTCTTTAATAATAAGTCCTAGCATCCAACCAACGTCGAATTCCAAAATAAGTTGTGTAAATTTTACTTAAAACCTTTGGAGAAATCAAATTTGTAAATACAACAGTACTTTTGAATGTTTTTTAAGGCATCCAAATATTTGAAACAATTAAGAAAAACTCCAAACGAGTTTTAAGCAAATTTGGAACAAAATCAAATTTAAATACTAACCAAGAGTAAATCAAAGGTGAAACTTAAAGCTTTGAAATCATACTTCAAAATGTTAAAATTTCCTAAATAATCAAAATTTTGCAGCAGTCAAAACTCTTGTATAAAATGGAAATATCCGAGGAAAAAGGTCAACGGTAAATCAAAACAAAAGTTTTGAAACTAAAGCAAGGGAGAGAAAGTTGATAACAGCTGGAGCAATCTGATGCTCGTGAGAAGGAGAGGGAAAGAAAGATTTAAGAGTCATATATAACTCTTTCAAGGATTAAGAAAGGGGATAATCATCTCGAGATTCTTGGTACAACATTCATCCAAAACCTTACATACTTGCGCAACCTCTCAGAATAACATGGTAAGAATCCATCAAGTAGTCCAAAACTCCACTCTTACTAACCAAAATTCCATAGGTTATCAAAACAGGACTAATCCAGTTAACTCATCAAGTTCGCACTCGAGATATAATCTAACTCAGAATAACTTAATAGACATAACACACTCAAAGGATTCTACTCTTCCGAAATCACTACCAAAGCAACAAGGTTATTAAACTTATAAGGTTTCTCGAGTCATGGAACACCAAACCAAAATCCGCCATCTAACAACGCACCTTTCAATTGAACATACTAATTTGTTACTATTATCCACACAGTAACATCCAAAGGTGAAATCTCAGAAGTCCATCAAATGAATATAAAGGTCTCTCAACAGTCCATTAAATTCCCAATCATAACACTGCAACAACTAGTTGGTTAAGAACTCAACTAGGCAACAATTTTGATCATATAAGGTCATCAAACAACAATTTTCTTTAAGATAATTCGGACCAAAATACGTCATTCTCTTTCCTTCGTAACGATCATTTGTTAAAACTATTTCATTTCAGGTTGTCTCATTTATTTGTTTAGGTTTTTATATTAGGTAGTTTTTTTATGTGTAATTTGATTGACTAAGAACAACCATATAAATGGTTCCCCCCACTTTCAAAATCAAAGATTGACAGGGACGGAGGGAGTACTGCCTATTCTGAAATCTTTTTAGTTATCTTCATGCATGAGCTTAAAGGGTTTAATACACATATTTTATATAACAAACTTATTTCACCCTAAATGAAGAAAGAATGGCACGTAGTAATAACATATTAACATGCATCGATATAGTATTATAGTCTAATAAAACTCAGATATTTTATTTTTTTTAATAACTTAATCTTGCACCAATAGGATTCTAAATAAAATTGAAACTCTAAAAATATCTTTTCAATAAAGAAAAAAAATCTAAATCTAAAAAGATATCCAGTACAACATTAATAGATCACTAATGTCTACATATTAGTCATTGCTTGATTAAAATATATATGGAGTCTCGTGTACAGTTATATGTGCTCTTATATATGTACAAACAATAGCAAGTTAGTTCCGAATTCGTGTCAATTACATAGTCTACATATAATACCAGGAGGTAGACCAATATCCTACCAGTAATATGATATGTGTAGTACACCGTATATTTTAACTAAAAAATATGCATGATGTGTTCCCTTCTTTGTTCTGTTGCGCTCGTATTTAAAGATTGTTACATACTAATGATCCGTGTCCTTATAGTCTTTGTGTTTATGTCCTATTTGTAATAACGAACCAAAGTGATAATAATATAATAATAAAAACAATAAATCGGGGAAAAGAGTATGTTACGTTAATATATATGTAAAAAATATGAAATAAAATTTCTTTTATAGAGTTGAGTTTCTCAAACATCACTATTAGCAAAAGAAAAACATTAACCATGTCGAAAGTTTAGTCTTACTTCGGTATTTAGACAAAAATTGAAGACTGTAATATCGCTCGAAATATTAATTATATAGAAGGGAATAAAAATGCTATGACATAAATTCGACTATTTCGATATTAAAAAAGCAATCCAACTTTACATAATTTATTATTATTTAAATAATTATCCCATAACTAAAAATTATCAAAACAATATGGTCATTGAATGTTTACCGAATGTTTACCTTTTTCAATTGAATCATCTAAATATTTGTTCCATGTTGAACTAAAAAACCGTGTTGTACACACACTCAACTTCGTATTGTACCTGAAATTTTAACCAAATTACACTATCAGTATATTTGTATGGGCGTATGGACGTAGATTATTGTGTAAGAAACACATTAATATAACTATTAACGTAAAACGTAATAAGCAAACATACACACATTAACATCATAAACAAAGTAAGAGTTTATTTAGCGTATAGGAAAAAAAATAAAAAGGTTAAGAAGAGAAATAAGATGAGACTAAAAGGATTTCGAATTATTTGTATGTTAGATATAATCTCTTTATATACAGTTATAGATACCTCATTTCTGCACCTCCCGCAAGCCACCCGGTGATGATTGGGCCGCATGTTTGGTACGCGGAACGATTTATGATAATTCGTAAGTTTATCGTCAAGTGATTGCTCAAATACTTGTGTCTACCCCTTGGTCATCATCTACGCGCCGTTACGGTCGTTTTGACAGTAATTAGAGTTCATTTGGAGTCCGGGTCAAAAACCGTCTTCATTTTCTAATAAACCGTCTAAAATGCCGAGTTAGAATGTTCTGGAATGTTCCGAATATTTTTATTCCATGTTTCAATCTTTTAATCTTTTGGCAAAATATATCCCGAAATTATATTTTAAACAATAAGGAAGTTGAGATCTACCGCAATTCCATAACAGAAACGCGGAAAATCTTTCTTCCGCAGGAGGAAACTCCTGGGGAAAAGACGCAGCATCTCATGCGCCTCTTCCAAGAGCCGCAGTGGCTGCTGCGCCTCTTTCCCAGCTTCTTTCTGCATATTTTAAGATCTTTTTGAGATTTATTTCCAAAATTTTACCGAAACCCTAATTCCTTCGGGTGATTAGTATAAATAGGGAGCTTCGTTCCTCATATTACTCACGCGAGTGTCCGCCCTTCTCTTCTCCCTTTGCATTCTAAGACCGTGCTCTTTGCTTATTGGCGTCTACGTGCTTGAACTTTCGACCACGTAAGCTCGGATCCTTTTGAGTACCAATCTCATTTTGCATGACCGATCAATTTGACCAACTCCACTCAATCAACTTACTCAATTTAGTTTAATTACTATTAAGAGGGCACTTTCGTCGTACATTCAAATCGAGCAATCACTAATCGTTAACTTAGTCAATCTTGTTTCGTCAAACATGTAAGTCTGAGGGTCTAAATCACATGTTTTATTATCGTACCTTTTTATTGTATAAATTATTGTAAGATTTATGTCGAAAACATATTTAAAACAGATTTATAAAACCATTTATTAAACCCCTTTTTCGGATTAACAGAAGGCAGACGTCGAGAAGAAACGCAAAGAATCGTTGAGCCACTTGAAGAGTCGCAAAGATTCTGCCGCGCTCTTCCTGAGGTTGCCGCTGTTTCTGCTTTTCTTCTTCTTTCTTTGTTCTTCGTTGATTCGTCTTTTATATTCCGATTTTCTTAATTTTTCTTCATTATTCATTCGTATAATAATTCTAACATATAATTAGTAACTTCTCACTTTTAATTTCCGACTTAAATCCCAAATAACCAATATTTGCGGGTTTTCAACATTAAAATCAAATCCGGGTTTTAGAGATTCGATTCGTCCATATCAAGTCTCTGAAATTCATCTTTTGTATATTTTCGTTTGTTCATTATCACCTAATCTAATTGAATTTGTGTAAATAAACCTAATTAATTCATCCTAATTAATTTGAGTCCGTTCTTTATCGCTTTTATGACCCATTCATATGTCAATAATCTGTTAAATCACTTTCTTTTGAGTCAAATATCAGTAATCGATCATTAAATTACCCAAGAACATTAACAATATGCAGTTCTGGCTTCACAACCAAAACTCAACTCAGGAACAGACGCAGTGACCACTGCGCCTCTTCCAAAGAACGCAGCTCTGATGCGCCTGTTCCGGGTTGAGTTCTGCCTCTGAACTTCCGTTGTTGCTATGATCTAGTTCATTAGCTTGCGTATTAATCGACTATTACCCGTAATATCACCAATTAACTGTTCGTTTTCTAACACTTAATTTATTTTCCCTTTTCTTTTCTCAAGTTATCCGTTTTAAGTGTATTTTCGACGTAAATCATCATCAAACCATTGTAATTATTGTATTTTATTATATATTTATTATTGTTTGCTTGTTTTCACATGTAATCAATGTAAATCTCTACTTCGACCTGTTGTATGTTAAACTACGTGTTCACCGATTTAGTTAATTCTCACATGCTAGGATTAATTTATTGGATGTTGCATTGCATGCATATGATCGACAACTTATCAAGTATAGATGGTTTTCCCTAATCATTAGTAGAGGCCGATATCGAGGCGGGCAGGATTAGGTGTTCGATCAAAAGAGCTTCCTAATACGTACCCTCACCCCTTACTCCATATCTCTGTGAACATCCGTGTTAATTGGCATCCACGAGAGTCATTCTAGACATAGAATGCTAAGGGTAACGAGTTCTTGGTGTTCATGTCACTACTTTGTGTCTTGACATGACACGAAGTATTCGAACGGTTTCCAATTTTCCACAATAAATTTGGCGACTCCGCTGGGGAGTAATGCACTTACGTGTTGCCAAGGGTGAAACTTGAACAAGGTTAGGAATAGTTTATATGAGACAGTTGTCGGTTTTCAAGGCTCGATCTTCTTAGATCGTTTTATTCGGCCTTCCTAGGCCCAACCCAACCCATGTGACCAATCGTCCCGTCTGGACGGTCCAAATTCTTATCTGGGCTTAAAGATGGATAGCGATTGACGTCAACCATACCATGATGCTTACTCCTGTTTGTATCAAGAGCTTTCACTACTCGAGGGAATGGACTAGGAACCGGCATTACTCTTCTTTGGCGCAGACATCTCCATAGACCCGGGTTTGATTGCTCGGTATGGAAACCCACCCTTTTAAGCCAAAACCCTTCTAAATGCACTTAGCATACCGTTATAATGCCTGTTGTAATGCTTGTATCATATGTGATCACCATTTTCTAAACAAAACCATGACGAATTTTGTAAAATCAAAAATCTCTTTTAAAATGTAAAATTTTTCGAAAAAGGCCTAAATTAGCACAAAACGAGTCGAAACTTTGTCCAAATATCGAGTCCAAAGTCTGGCCTCAAAAAGCCCATCTCAAAACCTCACTTCGAGTCAACACTCCTACAACTACACTACAGTTGGTTAGGACGAACATTTCAAAACATTGTCATTTCCAAACCTCACTTACACAAGTGGCACACTCCCACTTCACAGTTCGAGTCTTTTCTTTGAGTAAGTGTGCTAGAATGGTCGATCGTGTTTTGATTCGTCGTCAATATCCTATCCAGTTTCCAAGATGCCCGGAACTAGTCACTCAAGTGTCAATGGACAACCACCGAACGATAATGATCTAATCCTAGCTGCGCTCGCTCGTCTCCAAACAAGTCAAGAACAAGCTTATGAACGCCTTAATGCCATCGAGAACCGAATTGTTAAGGTAGAAATTAGACTACCTCCTGTAGAAGATGGCATTCCTAGCCAATGTGTGAATGACAACCTTCCACCTTATGTTGGACAACCAGAAACCAACCCTCCAGTAGGTCTTACTAAAGCTGAGAAGCGAGTCCAATAGTTGGAGGAGCAATTGATGTACCTCAAAGGAGATATCAAGGGAGAACAATCGAAAGTATGAGGCCGTGAGTGCCAAATTACCAACCAACTTCAACATGACTGGTATCCTGAAATTCAAGGGACATGAAAACCCTTTGAACCACATTCATGCTTTCAAACACTACATGTCTGTCAAAGGCATCAAACCCGAGATGTTCTTAAGGATCATTCCTTCATCTCTCGACACCATTCCTAAGCAATGGTTCTACTCCCAAGAGCACAAGAAGATTGCCACCTGGGACGATGCCGCAATCGAGTTCGCTAAACAATACGTGGATAATGCTGAAATCCAAGTCAATATGCGCACTCTAGAGGTTCTTACCCAAAATGAGAAATAAGGTTTCACCGACTTCCTAAGTAGGTGGAGGAAGACTAGTACCCAAATTATCGAACGTCCAGATGAAGCTACCCTTGTGGAAAAATTCATGGACAACTGAAGTTCCATTTATGCAAACCACTTGAGGTACAAAAACATTAAGACCATCAAGGATCTAATGTTAGGTTCATATACCTCTTATTAGACTCCTCAAATAGTGAACTAATTAACTTCTTAATTATTTGTTCTTTAGATCTAGTGCATGCATAACAAAATAAGAGATTTATAAGGAAAAACAATGTTCCATATATTGTATATGGTTCGAAATATAGGGCACAAATAAGGTCACCTTCCTTATTTGTTCTTGAGGTTAATATGTTGGATGATACTCCTAAGACTCCAAGTATAGAAGACACTCCAATAAGTTGCACCCAAGATTCAACCCAAAAATTCCTACTAATATTAACTAGATATGTAGTAGAAATGCTTCCTTAATATTACTAACATTTCTAGTATTACTACTTCTAGTAATAGTTGGAGAGTATTAGTATTTCAGAGTTGTATGAGGATTTTGCATGTGAGGAAAAATGAGCACAAAACAAGCAAAAGCTAGAGAGGAAAAATGAGCAACAAGTGCTCTTCTTTAATAGCAAAAAATGGTGCTCCCTTAGCATGAGGGAATCTTTTTCCTCTTGTTTTACTTGTTTGTATAGTATAGGTAGTGTGTTGTAAGTAGTAGGATGATTAAAGCTTATGTGATATGTCACTATCACACTCTTCTAAACCAAATGAACAAGACAAAAATTGAGCATCCTTTGCTCTATATAGCCGGCTATATGGAGCATCTTAGGTCCATTTTTGCCTTTTGTTATTTGTCCCACAAATGCTTATAAGTCATATGTTCAACTATCTTACATAATTAATTGTTAATGTAATCTTTTAACAAATAAATATTATAATTAATAATATAATATACAATCCACTTTTGAGTAGTATACTACCATTATATCAATATATAATGGGTCCTACAATTGCTAGTTTGTTAAAATTAGAACCTTTGTAACTTTAAATAACCAATTACCTCTACCTCAAAACTTATATAAAACCTCAACTAATTTACTAACTTAACATTTAATTACTAAATTATATCTTATTTAATCATATTACAATAAGACGTAAAATCCAACTCGCGTAATTAAGGAATTAATTAATCTGTATCGTATAGAATTAATTAAATATCTATTTGGGCCTCATCCTATAGATGTGACCTAAAGGGATCAACTGACCACCACCGTCATACGACAGTAATGTCAAACTCTAGTTAGCCGATCATTACCGATTAATGTTGATCAGTTGACAATAAAATGAATCATCCCTTTCGTATTCTTAATATGAGATTTAAACATGTGATCGCACTATTGTTGAGTACACATATTCCAAAAATCTCCCACTTGTCCGAGACAAGTGTTCGTCACAAATTCTCTTGTCCTATTACAATCTCCCACTCAATGCAACGTGTCTCGCAGGTCGTACTTGCACTTGATCATATCTTGAGTGGTTTTCTTGATCTGGAGTATAACTGTCTAACCGGAATTATCTACCATAGATACCTTCCGAGCGTGGCCACGCATTTCCAGTTCACTACACTTCGAGTGGCCTTGAGATTTCAAACAACCCTGAAAAGGGGTGGACAATTCATATTGCACTATTCCCTTTGTTTAGCCACAGTTCATCTTAACCCAAAATATACCCATTTGCCCTCATTTACGAAAATCGTAGAGCATAAATCAAAGCTAATCAGAAATTTTTGCCAACTTGGGCGAATAGTCTCTAGTAGAAAGAATTGACTCATAAGAATACTATAGCAGCTCTTGCCATAACCAGGCTTTATGAATTACCAGAACTCGATAAGCGTTCACTGTGACACGTCTGTCGTGTGCCTGTCAAAAATAAACTAACTCGGCTAACTATATAGCTAGGGAAGTCAGGTCGATCTCCACAGGGAGGCAAGATATCTGTAGAAATCCGTCTATTTGGTCACAAATGGGAGGGGGGTTGTTTGAATTTTTATCTAAGCTACGAGTTTTAATGGAAAGAGAAATAAAGGGCGAGAGCAATAAAGGCAGGAAATGAGTTTAAACTATCAGATAAAGAGGGACATGTCAGGATTTCGGTTCACTACGGTAGTCCAGTGACTCAGCTGTAAATGACTCAGACGAATTAATGTAAGACGGATGTTGAAAGGTCCTTACGGTCCGCTTTCTATCCTAAAATACCACTAACTTAACTTTCATTCTCGTCAGGGTAGTCTACTGTTCATAACAGGCCTATTTAGTCCAATATTTCGATCTAGGATTAATTTTAGCCAGATTAAAGGTTAACTTAGAAGTGTGCACTCAACTAAGTCGAATAAATACAATTAAATTGCTATGGTGACAGAGTCTCGTAATTATTTCGTCTGTTTCATTTACTACATCGTCACAATCCTACCGCAGATCCCCTAATCCCAACATGAGAGGGGTTTAGCTACTCATATCGCTAATTAAACTAACAGCAGATAGATTTCCAGCAGTAAACATAATGAAGTAGCAAGTAAAAAGCATAAAGAGAAATTAGGGCAAGGAGTAAAGGTAACGGAACAAGAGATTAAAGCAAACAAAAGATTAATTATTAATAAAGGAAGAGAAAGAATTACAATCGACGCGAATCCGGCGTAAAGAACACAATTTCCAAGCTAAAGCAATCCCGAAATAAAGTTACAGTAGTGAAGAATGAAGTACGCAGTAAAAGTTTTGATAGATGCTAAGCAGTAAGTAAATCTGATCCTAATAACCTAACTAATGTAGGTTTAAATAGCAAAGTAACTGAGTTTTTGCGGAATTAAACATAACACGGGCTGCTTAAAGTCCATAAATAGCGAAACCCCTCGATCGAGTGGATTAAAACCACTCGATCGAGGAAACACCTCAGCAAATCTACTCGATCGAGTAGAAAGTTACTCGATCGAGTAACTGGCCTTTCTACAAGATAAGGATCGAGTGGAAAACCACTCGATCGACCACCAGGGGACGTAAAAACCACTCGATCGAGTGGTAAAACAGCTCGATCGAGTTCTTTAACTTCAAATCAGCTTAAGTCCATCACCGAATGCCTCGTAATCCGTGCCATGACGCTTCCAAATGCAGTATCTCACTCTGGAACAATCCCGTCTCCTCTAAATGCATGCAAAAAGGACAAAAAAGAGTACGATTCCACTACTTTCACGTTCATTTCTACAAAATGGACAAAACGAACCAAAGTAGCCAATTCGGGGCAAAATACCATAAAAACAGTATAAAAAAGCATAGAAGTACGTGCTGAAATAGGCTAAAAAGACTAGATATTAGGCACGTATCAAATCTCCCCAAACCGAACCTTTACTCGTCCTCGAGTAAACTCAAAACTAAACTAATGGAACGGAAATGATAACTCAGAGCTAGCTTAACTTGTCTACTTAAACCAATTTAATGCAACAAAAACTAACAGTTAAAGCTAAGCAGTCAATACGCAAACGAATTATAAGTCATTCGAAAATATAGCCAACCTATCGACCTTGCAAGACCAACAAAATCGGACTCTCTCGTGGTCACTCTTCTCTCATGAAGCAAAGGTGAATGATATATGTAAAAGAGGTACTAAAAGACAGTCACTCACCTAACTGCGACCTACATAGCATGCATGCAACAAAAATGAAAGACAATTCAAGTACTAATGCACACACTCCAACCGATAATGTCCGTTATAGCCGAGAGCTTACAAATAATTTGGGAATAGTGAGGTTCAGGTGAGAAAAGGCAAAACATGTTATGGAAATGTGGTGGTAAAAGCGTCAAGCTAGTTCCTAACAGGACCATAAAGAAACCATCCGAATCTCAACTGACTAAAAAACTAAGAACAAGTGCCCCTTCAATTGGCACATAACTCACTAAACTCAAACACAATCTCCTGAAAAAGTATGGGATAAAACGGAGGAGTCAGACGGTCACAAACTTCCCTTTTTTAATACCGTCTGAAAGAACTAACTCAAATAAAACATACTTCTTTTTCAAACTTCCTTCTTTTTTTTTCTTCTGTTTCATGTAATTCAACTTTTTCTCATTTGTTTTTTCATTTTTTTCCTTTTTCTTCTTTTTTTCACGTCTTTCTTTTTTTTCTTTTTTTTTTCAATTTTTTTTTTCTTATTCCTCCTTCCTCAATTCTTACACCAACTCCAAACAAGAAATACGGGCCAAAATGCAACGGAAAATTATACCACAAAAGAATCATATTAACTAGCTTGACTAGGCAGACTTAGTTTAGGATGTAGCTAATGGGTCAAAAGGGCAAGTTTTGGCTAATGTGGAGCTAAATGTGTGAAAAATATAAGGAAAGGGAAATTTGCAAGCACCTCCCTGCATGTGACACCAACCACAAACCCGAATATGTGCATTTGACGAGAAATTGAATGTCATAAATGTGCAAAAATGATGAACATGCTATGCAAGGAGTACTACTCTCAATTCCTAATGAACTGGTCATGAATGTCACCAGTTATGGCTTTAAAGCTGAGAATTTTTCAAGTAGTTTGCCAATTTATCAGGTCAAGTCTAGATAGTCGGCTATATTTGAACAGAATCTCGTAGATTATGCGTATGACAAAGCTAATAACCATCAAAAGAAGTGCAAGGCTCAAGCAAAAAGACAAGTTATACTGCATTATCATCACGGAAATCTACCGTTCCGACTCAACCTATATGCAAAAATAAACGTGAAATTTTTTAAAATTTTTTTGAAATTTTCTAATTTTTTGTATTTTTTGATTTTTAATGAAAACAAACAACAATGCAAGCTGAAAAATAAACGTGAATGCAAAACAAATGCAAATGCAGACTCAAAAGGATGCAATAGCCTCCCCAAACCAAAACATACAACACCCTCGTTGTCCTCCAGCATACACCAGCAGATATATACAGGGGAACGGGAATGTGCAACTAATCAATAAAAACAGTAAATATAAAGGAGACAAAATAAAAGAGCGAGAGACACATACAAAAATACGAACTTCCCCAAACCAGCCAGAAATCTGGGGAAGTGAGTAGACCAGTAGCTACTCGTCGTCGTCGTCACTGCTGTCACGGATCTCCTCCACCCTGAACTCCGGGTCTCTCTCCTCCTCTCTCCTCCTCTACTCCTCAGCTCGAGCTCTCTCCACTGCCACCTCTGGGTCCCCCTCCTCCTCGTCGTCAGCAGACTCCGGGTACCCCTCAGGTGGGAACCAGAAGAAGGAAGGGTGTGGCCAACCCTCTGGAATCGGTCTGTGTCGCCTCAAGTGGTACTCGTACAGAGGGTGTAACACCCCGTAATTTTGAACCATTATTATTTTGCGGAAGTAATTCATTAATCAAGTAAAATTTGATATTAATGTATTTGAAGTAATAATAATTCAAAGAAATATAATTTTATTATATTTTGAAGAAAAGTATTTATTTTGATAGTTTCGAAATGTTTAAAAATAGTTTAAACCGTGTAAAAACTTTTTATTTCGAAATAAGGGCATATCGGGGAAAAATGACAACTCTATTGAAAATTGGGCAAACGATTTTGGAAATGGGTCGTATGAGTATTCAATTTTCTTGTAATCTCGTGTTTAAGAACTTTGGTCTTGTCGGAATTTGCAATTGACAAGCGGTTCTAATTATTATCGAAACGAGCCAAAACCGACTCGTAAAATCCCGACTAAAACCCGCTCCCTTCCTCCTTTCCTTTCCTTTCCCGCGGCACCCTCCCCCTTCCTTTCCTTTTCATTTTCTTTTTTCTCCATCACCTTCCTTATTGTTCTAAAACTTTCCAAAACATAAAAAACACCATTTTTATACAAATCCAAGCTAATTTCACCATAACTCACTCGTTTGTAGTCCGATTTTCACAAAATTTATATTTTCGGAATCCTCTCTTCGAGATCTACATCCTTGTATGTTTTAATTTCAGTTTTCTTGATGTTGATTTAAGACGAATTTGGGCATATTTCGGTTTTTGTACTTATTATTGTGTTTTTATTGTTTATTTAGGTGAAGATTTGGAGGACGAGTTTGCGGACTCGTATATTGTTGAAGATTGTGGCTAGTTGCATGTTAGGGTTTGGTATTTAAGGTGATAATTGCTCATTTTCTAGCTTAAGGTAACATATTTCGAGTTACTCGACGAATAATAGTCACATTCTTTGCTTTTTGTATGATTTTGGTGATTTTTATTTGAGTAGTTTATGTCACATGATAATATGGGTTAATTTCTTGTGTAGTTCATGTCTTTTGGTTAGTTTAAGTTAACATATTAGTATAGGAATGATTAATTAATGCTTCAGCCGATGTTAAACTGAACAAAAATGGAAAAATGGAGGGTTGGGGGTGACGGCCAGCAGGCCCGTGGAGGCCCACGGCTGGCCCGGGTCAGCCCGTTGCTTGTTTCGCGGTTTTTCATGCATTATTTGTCATTTCGGGTTCATTAATGTTATAGTTAGTACAAGTCACATATGGGTACACTTTTGAAATGAATCATATTAGTAGTAAAAATTATGTTGATAGTAAAAATTATGTTTATTTTGGTAGTTGACACATGTTAGAATAGGTTATAAAATGAAATTGTAATGAATAGGCTCAAAATGAATTTTATAGCGATAATTGTAATGTTTGGATGATTATGCCGAAAACTGAGCCTTGGTCCCTTTGATCGAATCGATGTCGATCAATTGTGTGATTGGTCGACCGCAATTTAACCCGTGCACTCGCGGGGATCGGGGTTGCGGGTAAAAATTCGGTTGGATGAAATTTTATATGAATTGGATAATCGGCCTTCTTCTTGTTTTAGGCCATTTATTCAGTTTTAGTTCACATGTGTTGTTGGTTGAATTTAATAGTTTCTTATATTGTAGAAACGGCCCTAGATTCCCTGAAACCTTTAATATTGTTAATATTGCTAGAAATGGTATTGGTATTAAATACTTTTTGCAGGTTGTTGTGTTTGTCGTAGATAGGTCTTTATAGTCTTTGACGAGTATATGTTCACTGCTTAATAGCCTTTGTGTTCCTGACTTGGTGGCATTATATCCATGTTGGGGCATGACCTCGTTACTTATTTTGATAGTAAGTGGTCAGCTTAAGTACTAGCCAACCCTTTGGTGGACTCCTTAGGGTACTCACTTTGTTTTAGAAAAATTGTGGGTCTTGGGTGCGGTGGTGTGTATCCGCATGTCTAGGTCTGCGCAGATTATAGGCTAGGGTTGTGTTGTGTCTTGGCCATGTTTTGATATAACCTCTGAGCCAAGATACCGGTTCGATTACCTTCCCTACCTCGTGGTATAGACTCGAGTTACAGAGTGACTATTGACGGGACTAAGAACTTATGCCTGTCTTTGATATATTGTCCTTTCTTGTATGGTGATTTTATGAATTGTAATAGGTGAGATGTAAGCCGGTTACATTTGATAAAGTTTGGATTACTATTTGTTATATGTTTCACATGATAGTTTAATTTGGTCAGTTTAGGGGTCATAGGTTAGAATACTTGGTAATTAAATTGTTTATCATATTGTTTACATGTTACACTACATGTTACATTAAATATGACATTTCGTGGATGGGAGGACTCGAAGTTACTCCCCACTGAATTGTGGCTTTCGTGTTTGTATAAAATGCGATTGACAGGTTGATGATGCTTAGTTGGGGTACACAGACGAGCTAGTGAGCAAAAGAACCTTGGACTTAGCTTGGTTATATTTTGTAGAAACCTTTAAACTTTTGGTTGTGTATATATTTGAAGGGACATATTTCTCCCTCTTTTATTTTGGTTTGTATCACTATATTCCCGCGTCTTTAGTTATGTTATGTAAATTAGTTGTTAGCATTTGCAGGTTTTGGGCACTCTTAAGTTGGAAATGTTTGTGAATGGTTTAGGAAAGTTTTAAAAATTACAGGTTTTATCTAGTTGAACCAATTACAAACATATCCTGTCAGTTTTTCTGTAGAATTTACGTATTTATTTAACGCTATATACAAGGGTGTCACAGTTGGTATCAGAGCTTGTTGCTCCCGACACACGTTTGTGCACCCCACTTAAAATCACTTGACCTTTAAATAATAAACTTGAGAGATGGGTAGGATGGGTAGATTTAGGATTTTATGTGGTAGTCTGTTTGTGATTGCTAATTGTTAGGTACTAATTAATTTTCTCTTTTGTAAGATGGCTCCGCCAAGAAGAATTGATGATGCTCTTTTACTAGTTCTTACTCAAATTCTCCAAAACCAACAAAATCAGCAGAATCAACAAGCTCCTCCTCCTCCGCCTCCTGAGGGTACTCCAGGCACCTATACTTGGGTGGCTAATCAATTAACCCGAATCAATACTCCCACTTATGGTGGAGAGATTGATCCAGTTGCTCTTACAGGGTGGTTTCGGGAGTTGGAGAAAAGCTTTACATTGTATGATGTTAAGAAGGAACATAAGGTGAAGCTGGCATCTCACTTCTTAGTACGAGAAGTAGATCGATGGTGGTCCATGACTGGGCCTACCGTTTCATCTGAACCGGGATTTGACTGGGAACGTTTCAAGGA
This sequence comes from Silene latifolia, assembly GCF_048544455.1. Taxonomy (NCBI): domain Eukaryota; kingdom Viridiplantae; phylum Streptophyta; class Magnoliopsida; order Caryophyllales; family Caryophyllaceae; genus Silene; species Silene latifolia. The sequence continues at coordinate 29,179,923 of NC_133538.1, forward strand.
ATTAGTGGAGGCCCGATTCTATCCGCAAGAACTTAAGCAGCAGAAGTTGAAAGGATTCATGGAATTAAAGCAAGGAAGCCTTCCTGTTCAGACCTTCACTGATAAATTCAACGAGTTGGCTCATTATGCAACTAGATTGGTGAAGGATGACAACGAAAAAGCCTTCTTTTATCTTGAAAAGCTCTCTCCTAAAATCAAAAGCATGGTCCGTCGGGATTCCACCAGCTTTGTTTCAATTTACAATGATGCTTTATGGGCTGAGAATTCCCTGAAAGACATTGAAAATGAAGCTCGTGCAACCAGTTCTAATCTTGGCAAGAGGCCTTTATATCCATCTTCTAGGCCTTATACTCCTTCACCCAGGTTTACCTCTTCTCCTTCTGACCCAAACAAGAGGAGATTTGTTTCTACTGTGCAAGCTAACCGGGGTGGTCAATCTTCAGCTTTTAACGACAATAAAGGTACTAAAGACCGAGTGTGCTATAACTGCAAGAAACCAGCACATCCTGGTAAATGCTTCGTTGATCCTATCATATGCTTTTCTTGCAACAAACCGGGCCACAAGGCTAATGTTTGCCCGGAGAAGAAGGTGACGGCTCCTACTACTCCTACCGCCCCAAAGAGGCCGGTGAGGCCGAAGGGTCGGATTTTGTCATGAGCCGAGCGTGTTTGTAGGCACACCCTGATATCATTACTGGTACATTTTCTATTTTTGATGCTCCTTGTTTGGTACTATTTGATACGGGTGCCTCTTTATCTTTTATTTCAATAAAACTCTCCGATAAATTATCACTTGAATCATCACATGGAGAAAGCACATCTATATCCTTACCCTCTGGGGATGTCTTTTCCTGTTCTAAAATCTATCCGGAAATCCCTATTTCTATTGCGGGATCTATATTTCCAGCAAATCTTTTCCAATTTCCGCTTGAAGAATTTGATGTCATTTTGGGCATGGATTGGTTACATACTTATCATGCTCGATTTGAATGTCGGGACCAGAAAATAATTCTTACAAGCCCTTCAGGTCACCGTGTGTCTTATCAAATGGTTAAAAGACAAACCGGTTTTAAATTAATTTCTGCTATGAAGTTTGTCAATGCGATGAAAAAGGGTCATCAAGCCTTCTTGTGTATGGTGACTCCTTCAAATTCTTCCTCTCTGCCTCCTAAAGAGAATGTTCCTGTGGTATGTGAATTTCCCGATGTTTTCCCTGATGAGCTACCGGGAATTCCTCCTGAAAGGGAAGTTGAATTTACTATTGATCTCATTCCTGGTACCGACCCTATTGCTAAAGCTCCTTATAGGCTGGCACCGTCTAAAATGAAAGAGCTGAAGGCTCAGCTGGATGAATTGATTGCCAAAGGTTTTATCCGACCTAGCTCTTCACCTTGGGGTGCTCCTGTTCTCTTTGTAAGAAAGAAGGATGGATCTATGCGGTTATGCATAGATTATCGTGAACTTAACCGAGTTACTATCAAGAATAAATATCCTCTTCCTAGAATTAATGATCTTTTCGACCAACTCCGAGGTGCTTCCACTTTTTCTAAGATTGATCTTCGTTCGGGCTATCATCAAATTCCAGTCCGAGAAGCTGACGTTCCTAAAATCGCCTTTAGTACGAGATATGGTCATTTCGAGTTTACGGTGATGCCATTCGGTTTGACCAATGCTCCAGCAGTATTCATGGATCAGATGAACCGTACTTTCAGAGAACACCTTGACAAATGCGTTTTAGTGTTCATTGATGACATCCTGATCTATTCTAAATCTGAAGAAGAACATGTCCAACACCTTCGTGCTATTTTGGAGATTCTCACGTGAAAATGGTATGCTAAATTCTCTAAATGTGAATTCTGGTTACCTAAAGTGACCTTCCTTGGGCACGTCATTTCAAAAGAGGGCGTTATGGTAGATCCTGCCAAAATTGAAGCCGTTGTTGATTGGAAAAGTCCGACCAATGTTTCTGAAATCCGTAGTTTCCTTGGCTTGGCGGGTTACTATCGGCGATTTGTGAAGGATTTTTCAAAGATTGCTAGGCCAATGACTCAGTTGTTGAAGAAAGAGTCTAAATTTGTGTGGTCTGAGGAGTGTGAAAATGCCTTCCAGGAATTGAAAAAGAGGTTGACTACCGCTCCGGTGTTAACCTTACCTGAAGAAGGAGTGGACTTTGATGTTTACTGTGATGCTTCTAAGCATGGTATAGGTTGTGTCTTGATGCAAAAAGGGAAAGTCGTTGCGTTTGCCTCTCGACAGCTTAGAGTTCATGAAGTTAACTACCCGACTCATGATCTTGAATTAGCTGCGGTGGTGCATGCTTTAAAGATTTGGAGACACTACCTCATTGGAGTCCATTGCAACATCTACACTGACCACAAAAGCATGAAATATCTCTTTACCCAAAAAGAGCTGAACATGAGACAAAGAAGATGGTTAGAATTGGTGAATGACTATGATGCCGATCTAATTTATCACGAAGGAAAAGCTAATGTGGTGGCTGATGCTCTTAGCAGAAAATCCTGTCATTCTTTGAATTCTTTTCAGGAATTACCTCCTGAACTTGCTTTAGAACTTCAAAAATTAGGAGTAAGCCTTGTAAAAAGGGGCTCTCATCATCTTGATGCCATGTCAGCCGAACCTGACTTCTACCGTGAAATCCATGCTTGCCTTCCCGATGATCCTACTTTCAAATCCATTCAAGCTAAAATTCAACTTGGGCAAGCTAAGGATTGTAAGATTGATGATGATGGGTACCTTAATTATCATGGTAGAATATATGTTCCGAGTGCAGCTGATTTGAGAAAAAGAATTCTTGATGAAGCACACCTCTCTCCTTACTCCGTTCATCCGGGAGCTACCAAAATGTACAAAGATTTGAGATTACAATTCTGGTGGCCTAGGATGAAGATTGAAGTTATGGAGTATGTCAGTAAATGCCTCACCTGCCAGAAAGTAAAGGTAGAGCATCAAAAGCCCGAGGGTTTGCTTCAACCCTTGAATGTTCCTCTTTGGAAATGGGAGTCTATTTCCATGGATTTTGTGATGGCTTTACCAAGGACTTCCACTGGGAAGAATGCTGTTTGGGTGGTTGTGGACCGATTGACTAAGTGTGCTCAGTTTATTCCCATTAGAGAGACCTGGGGTTTAGAAGTTCTAGCTGGTGCCTATGTGAATGAAGTAGTGCGCTATCATGGGGTTCCTAAAGATATAGTTTCAGATCGAGACCCTCGATTTTGTTCTCGTTCCTGGACTGCATTACAGAGAGCCTTGGGTAGTAAACTATTGATGAGCACTGCTTTTCACGCCGCCACTAATGGTCAAACCGAGAGAACAATTCAAACTTTAGAGGATCTTCTTCGTGCCTGTGCCTTAGATTTCCAAACTTCCTGGGAGAAATGTTTACCTCTGGTTGAGTTCTCCTACAACAACAGCAATCAAGCCTCCATTAAAATGGCACCATATGAAGCTCTGTAGGGTAGAAAATGTCATACTCCAGTTTGTTGGGATCAAACCCAAAATGTTCCAATGTTAGGACCTGATTTGGTGACCGAGTCCATTGAACAAGTTAAGATCATTCGGGAGCGGATGAAAGCCGCTCAGGACCGTCAAAAATCATATGCTGATATCCGTCGTCGACCACTTTCTTTTGAGGTTGATGATCAAGTATTCCTTAAAGTGTCACCTATGAAAGGGGTGAAACGGTTTGGCGTAAAAGGGAAGCTGAGCCCTAAATATATTGGACCTTTCCGGGTGGTTGAAAAGATTGGTCCTGCTGCTTACCGTTTAGAATTGCCCCCAAATCTGAGCAAGGTTCACAATGTCTTCCATGTTTCTCAGTTGAGGAAGTACATTAGTGACCCTAGCCATATCATCCAAGAAGAAATCCTTGAAATGGAGCCTAACTTGGCAGTTGAAGAAAGGCCAATTCGGATTCTTGAAAAAGCTAACAAGCAACTTAGGAGCAAAGTTGTACCTCTAGTCCGTGTTCTTTGGCGTTGTGGAAATGTCGAAGAAGAGACTTGGGAGACTGAAGCTTCTATGTTAGCTAAATATCCTGAATTATTCTCGTAAGGTATTCCTTTTCTTACTCTTTTTCCGAGTTACTAAGCCGTGTTTAATCATAATTAGTAAAGATATTATTCTTATTATAGAACTTTGAACTAAAATTTTGAAAATGCTTTTATGATTTTTAATGGTTTTAACATTAGTGAATGTTAAATCTCGTTGTTGGAGACGTCCCAATAATGGGTTTTCTCATTTATTGGTGTAGAAATATTTTTATATCTTGATATGAATGTGGATGTTCTTGTCTGATCAACGAGAGTATCACCATTTCATTGAAAAGATACCTATATTTTTCCTATGATTATATTATTTAGATGTTGTATACTATAAATTCTCCTTCTAAGTTTCGAGGACGAAACTTTTTAAAAGGAGGGGTGATTGTAACACCCCGTAATTTCGAACCATTATTATTTTGCGGAAGTAATTCATTAATCAAGTAAAATTTGATATTAATGTATTTGAAGTAATAATAATTCAAAGAAATATAATTTTATTATATTTTGAAGAAAAGTATTTATTTTGATAGTTTCGAAATGTTTAAAAATAGTTTAAACCGTGTAAAAACTTTTTATTTCGAAATAAGGGCATATCGGGGAAAAATGACAACTCTATTGAAAATTGGGCAAACGATTTTGGAAATGGGTCGTATGAGTATTCAATTTTCTTGTAATCTCGTGTTTAAGAACTTTGGTCTTGTCGGAATTTGCAATTGACAAGCGGTTCTAATTATTATCGAAACGAGCCAAAACCGACTCGTAAAATCCCGACTAAAACCCGCTCCCTTCCTCCTTTCCTTTCCTTTCCCGCGGCACCCTCCCCCTTCCTTTCCTTTTCATTTTCTTTTTCCTCCATCACCTTCCTTATTGTTCTAAAACTTTCCAAAACATAAAAAACACCATTTTTATACAAATCCAAGCTAATTTCACCATAACTCACTCGTTTCTAGTCCGATTTTCACAAAATTTATATTTTCGGAATCCTCTCTTCGAGATCTACATCCTTGTATGTTTTAATTTCAGTTTTCTTGATGTTGATTTAAGACGAATTTGGGCTTATTTCGGTTTTTGTACTTATTATTGTGTTTTTATTGTTTATTTAGGTGAAGATTTGGAGGACGAGTTTGGGGACTCGTATATTGTTGAAGATTGTGGCTAGTTGCATGTTAGGGTTTGGTATTTAAGGTGCTAATTGCTCATTTTCTAGCTTAAGGTAAAATATTTCGAGTTACTCGACGAATAATCGTCACATTCTTTGCTTTTTGTATGATTTTGGTGATTTTTATTTGAGTAGTTTATGTCACATGATAATATGGGTTAATTTCTTGTCTAGTTCATGTCTTTTGGTTAGTTTAAGTTAACATATTAGTATAGGAATGATTAATTAATGCTTCAGACGATGTTAAACTGAACAAAAATGGAAAAATGGAGGGTTGGGGGTGACGGCCAGCAGGCCCGGCAGGCCCGTGCAGGCCCACGGCTGGCGCGGGTCAGCCCGTTGCTTGTTTCGCGGTTTTTCATGCATTATTTGTCATTTCGGGTTCATTAATGTTATAGTTAGTACAAGTCACATATGGGTACACTTTTGAAATGAATCATATTAGTAGTAAAAATTATGTTGATAGTAAAAATTATGTTTATTTTGGTAGTTGACACATGTTAGAATAGGTTATAAAATGAAATTGTAATGAATAGGCTCAAAATGAATTTTATAGCGATAATTGTAATGTGTGGATGATTATGCCGAAAACTGAGCCTTGGTCCCTTTGACTGAATCGATGTCAGTCAATTGTGTGATTGGTCACCGCAATTTAACCCGTGCACTGCCGCAGATCGGGTTGCGGGTAAAAATTCGGTTGGATGAAATTTTATATGAATTGGATAATCGGCCTTTTTCTTGTTTTAGGCCATTTATTCAGTTTTAGTTCACATGTGTTTTTGGTTGAATTTAATAGTTTCTTATTGTTCCGGGTGTAATTCCAGAGCAGTTATATGTCACCACCCGTGCTTGTAGAATGGCGTCTTTAGTCGACTCCTCCTTGCGGTCTCCTGAAACGATGAACAAACTGAGGGCTCGGCTTTGGGCCGAGCGAACTCACTCCGACGCTCAAGTCAGTAACTTAGAGAGGTAAGTTGTTGTTACTTGGCAAAGTACGTATTGTAGAGAGATAAGGAAGATATTACCAGATGAACAGTGATTCTTAGGTTAAATTGTGGATCCCCTCCTCTATGAGAGTTGAGGAGTATTTATAGACTTTCACCTTTTGTCACGTAGTGGCAAAGTGGCCAAGTGGCAGAGCAGGTGGAAAGTCTGTTCTACCCTCGGCCGAGGGACCCATGGCAGGCCGGCGGGCCCTGTTGACTCGCCGCCGAGGGCTCTTGGATATGAGTTCGCGGATATGTGCCTCGGTACCGGCCGGCTCGCCGTGGCCGAGGCATAAGAGACAGGCCGACAGGCTGCGTCGGTTAGGCTGTCCAAGTTGTTGACTTGCTGTGGATATCTTTGACCTTGCTCAATATGTTGACTCGGTCAGCGGGTGCAGAATATGCCCCATCAATTTGCCCCCAGCGTAGTCTATGCCGTGGTATGGGCTCCGATGTGTGTTGAGCGTATATTCTGCGCAAGTAAAAATTTTCTGCCCCGGCTTCTTCTACCTCGGCTTGGTTCTGCTTAGGCCGTACCCTATCCCCCCTCCACATGGATGTGTAATGGACATCCGATGTGGAAAAGAGAGAGACGTTGGCCGAGACCAGGGTTGAGAGTGGACCGTTTGGCAAGTAGATACCAAGGAGCGTGTTGAAGAAGATACGTCGATTGGCATTCTGTCAAGGAGCGTGTCCCAACCGCCGCTAGAAACATGTTAGCGTATCGGTCGTTGTGGCCCCGATGCTTCCTGGCCTTGGCCGAGGGAATGGGGGTTACGGCGCAACAGCGTTTGTATCTATAGACCATTATTGATTGCGTCCTCGTTCACGCTCGGTCTTAATTTGCCGAGGTGTCAGATTTGCGTCTCAACGATACTTATACATTCTTAAGCTCGGTCTTAATTAGCCGAGGGCAAGTCGTGGTTCCCTCGTCACTCTCGGTCTTAGTTAGCCGAGGTGATCGAGTTTACGTTCTGACTGCCGTTGTAAATATCTAGGCATATCAGCTCGTTCCCCCGTCGCCCTCGGTTTTAATTAGCCGAGGTGATCGAGGTTTTGGCTTGATTGCATTTACCGGCTCGTTCCCCCGTCACTCCCGGCTTCGGCCGAGGTGATCGAGGTTTTGGCTCGATTGCATCTTTCGGCTCGTTCCCCCGTCACTCTCGGCTTCGGCCGAGGTGATCGAGGTTTTGGCTCGATTGCATCTTTCGGCTCGTTCCCCCGTCACTTCCGGCTTTGGCCGAGGTGATCGAGGTTTTGGCTCGATTGCGTCTTTCGGTTCGTTCCCCCGTCACTCCCGGCTTTGGCCGAGGTGATCGAGGTTTTGGCTCGATTGCATCTTTCGGCTCGTTCCCCCGTCACTCCCGGCTTTGGCCGAAGTGATCGAGGTTTTGGCTCGATTGCATCTTTCGGCTCGTTCCCCCGTCACTCCCGGCTTTGGCCGAGGTGATCGAGGTTTTGGCTCGATTGCATCTTTCGGCTCGTTCCCCGTCACTCCGGCTTTGGCCGAGGTGATCGAGGTTTTGCTCGATTGCATCTTTCGGCTCGTTCCCCGTCACTCCGGCTTTGGCCGAGGTGATCGAGGTTTTGGCTCGATTGCATCTTTCGGCTCGTTCCCCGTCACTCCGGCCGGCCGAGGTGATCGAGGTTTTGGCTCGATTGCATCTTTCGGCTCGTTCCCCCGTCACTCCCGGCTTCGGCCGAGGTGATCGAGGTTTTGGCTCGATTGCATCTTTCGGCTCGTTCCCCCCGTCACTCCCGGCTTCGGCCGAGGTGATCGAGGTTTTGGCTCGATTGCATCTTTCGGCTCGTTCCCCGTCACTCCCGCCGGCCGAGGTGATCGAGGTTTTGGCTCGATTGCATCTTTCGGCTCGTTCCCCCGTCACTCCCGCTTTGGCCGAGGTGATCGAGGTTTTGGCTCGATTGCATCTTTCGGCTCGTTCCCCGTCACTCCGGCTTTGGCCGAGGTGATCGAGGTTTTGCTCGATTGCATCTTTCGGCTCGTTCCCCCGTCGCTCCCGGCTTTGGCCGAGGTGATCGAGGTATTGGCTCGATTGCATCTTTCGGCTCGTTCCCCCGTCGCTCCCGGCTTCGGCCGAGGTGATCGAGGTTTTGGCTCGATTGCATTTTTCGGCTCGTTCCCCCGTCACTCCCGGCTTTGGCCAAGGTGATCGAGTTTTTGGCTCGATTGCATTTTTCGGCTCGTTCCCCCGTCACTCCCGGCTTTGGCCGAGGTGATCGAGGTTTTGGCTCGATTGCATCTTTCGGCTCGTTTCCCCATGGCGGGTCGGGCTTCTTCTCCGACTCTGGTGAGTCGGACTTCTTTCACTCCTCTGGGGCATGCCTCGTCGGTGCTGCGGCGACGACGTCCTCCCGCGTGTGCGGGAAGGACTAAGGTCTACCACTAGCACTCTGGGCTCCCCCGGCGTCTTGACAGGGTCAGCTTCTCCTAGTGCTCCGTTCAAGTTTCTCGGAGTCACATTTTGGACCCTGGTCTCCTGGACGGGTTCCGCCGCTCTTGTCGGTGGAGGGCTGCGCAACTCCAGAATTATGGACGGTATCATCTGGGCAGAATTCGGTTTCGTCAGTCACGAATACCTCTTGTTCTTTCGACATGTTCTTAGCTTTTTGGGTGGGTTTTTGTTTTGTTTGGGAATGAATGTGACTAGCTTCTAGTATCTATCCCCACGACGGCGCGCCAATTGTTCCGGTGTAGTTCCGAGCGCTTATATGTCACCACCCGTGCTTGTAGAATGACGTCTTTAGTCGACTCCTCCTTGCGGTCTCCTGAAACGATGAACAAACTGAGGGCTCGGCTTTGGGCCGAGCGAACTCACTCCGACGCTCAAGTCAGTAACTTAGAGAGGTAAGTTGTTGTTACTTGGCAAAGTACGTATTGTAGAGAGATAAGGAAGATATTACCAGATGAACAGTGATTCTTAGGTTAAATTGTGGATCCCCTCCTCTATGAGAGTTGAGGAGTATTTATAGACTTTCACCTTTTGTCACGTAGTGGCAAAGTGGCCAAGTGGCAGAGCAGGTGGAAAGTCTGTTCTACCCTCGGCCGAGGGACCCATGGCAGGCCGGCGGGCCCTGTTGACTCGCCGCCGAGGGCTCTTGGATATGAGTTCGCGGATATGTGCCTCCTACCGGTCCGGCCGCCGTGGCCGAGGCACAAGAGACAGCCGACAGTGCGCGTCGGTTAAATTGTCCAAGTTGTTGACTTGCTGTGGATATCTTTGACCTTGCTCAATATGTTGACTCGGTCAGCGGGTGCAGAATATGCCCCATCACTTATATTGTAGAAATGGCCCTAGATTCCCTGAAAACTTTAATATTGTTAATATTGCTAGAAATGGTATTGGTATTAAATACTTTTTGCAGGTTGTTGTGTTTGTCATAGATAGGTCTTTATAGTCTTTGACGAGTATATGTTCACTGCTTAATAGCCTTTGTGTTCCTGACTTGGTGGGATTATATCCAAGTTGGGGCATGACCTCGTTACTTATTTTGATAGTTAGTGGTCAGCTTAAGTACTAGCCAACCCTTTGGTGGACTCCTTAGGGTACTCACTTTGTTTTAGAAAAATTGTGGGTCTTGGGTGCGGTGGTGTGTATCCGCATGTCTAGGTCTCAAGGCAGATTATAGGCTAGGGTTGTGTTGTGTCTTGGCCATGTTTTGATAGAACCTCTGAGCCAAGATACCGGTTCGATTACCTTCCCTACCTCGTGGTATAGACTCGAGTTACAAAGTGACTATTGACGGGACTAAGAACTTATGCCTGTCTTTGATATATTGTCCTTTCTTGTATGGTGATTTTATGAATTGTAATAGGTGACATGTAAGCCGGTTACAATTGATAAAGTTTGGATTACTATTTGTTATATGTTTCACATGATAGTTTAATTTGGTCAGTTTAGGGGTCATAGGTTAGAATACTTGGTAATTAAATTGTTTATCATATTGTTTACATGTTACACTACATGTTACATTAAATATGACATTTCGTGGCTGGGAGGACTTGAAGTTACTCCCCACTGAATTGTGGCTTTCGTGTTTGTATAAAATGCGATTGACAGGTTGATGATGCTTAGTTGGGGTACACAGACGAGCTAGTGAGCAAAAGAACCTTGGACTTAGCTTGGTTATATTTTGTAGAAACCTTTAAACTTTTGGTTGTGTATATATTTGAAGGGACATATGTCTCCCTCTTCTATTTTGGTTTGTATCACTATATTCCCGCGTCTTTAGTTATGTTATGTAAATTAGTTGTTAGCATTTGCAGGTTTTGGGCACTCTTAAGTTGGAAATGTTTGTGAATGGTTTAGGAAAGTTTTAAAAATTACAGGTTTTATCTAGTCGAACCAATTACAAACATATCCTGTCAGTTTTTCTGTAGAATTTACATATTTATTTAACGCTATATACAAGGGTGTCACAGAGGGTGCAAAGCTAAAGCCATGTCTCTCTCCATACGAGCCTGACGCTCTGCAATCGCATGCAACAAACCGTAAATGGCGCCCCCTTGGTCCTGGACCGCGGGCGCCACAAAGGGAGGAGGTGGTACGAAAGTAGCCGGAAAGACCGGCTCAGTCTGTGTCTGGTCAGTGGGAGTAGGAGTTGTAGTAGTAGTGGGAGTAGGGGTCGGATCGGGAGTAGCCGTGGAAGGCTGGGCACTCCCTGAAGGTGTAGACCCCTCTCCGGTCTCAAGACGCCTCTTTTTAGCGGTAGGTGCAGTGGAAGGTGGTCGTGGTCCGAGTGGAAGGTGAAGGTTAGGCAGTGACGGCAAACGGTGGCTCCTAGCAACAGTGGGCGAGGCCTCAAGACGGGGGAGAATGTCACAAGGTAATTCAACAGACAAGGAGCCGTCTATCTTCCAAGTCTGGTAGTCTGGGGTCAGCCAATGTTGAGAATGCATGGCCTCCAGACTCAGTAGCCTCTCTCCTTTGAGGTACTGCAAGTTACACGGCCAGTCGGGGAAAAGAGAACGGGCAAGAATGGTGGCTATGCCACCGCAGGCAATGGTTCGCGTCTCCTTCAGCCCCTGGCTCTGAAGGTACTGGGCGGTCAAGTAGGCAATGTTGAAAGTAAAAGGACCTCCACTGTCAATGTTTAGGTAACCGCCTAGGATGGAGAGCTCGTTGTTGGTCAGGTTGTTCGGCTATTTTCGGCCGAAAATAGTGCTCCCCATCAGTCTAAGGAAAACACGGACATAGGGAAGGTGGACCCGATGGAGCTTTCGCTCCTGGTAGGTGGTCTGAGCTAAAGTCCGCCACAGCTGGCGGTGGACCTTCCTAGGGGCAATAATCACACCCGTAGAGGAAAGGCCCAGTAACCTACCAAACTCCGCTAGGGTCATTGGAAAGGTCCGGTTACATAACCGGAAGGACACTGAAGAACAATCGGGGTTAGTCTCGTAAGCCCCCGAGGAGAAGGTAAAGGAGCTGAGAAACTCGAGGCTCAGCTCTAGAAAAGTGTGGCCGCTCATAGTGATGAGCCCAACCATCCCCGTGCCCCGAAGTAAGTCACAAACCGACTCGTAAATACCGAGTCTCTCAAGTGCCGATTTCTCTAGAAATCGGAAAGGTACATGCACACAGCGTACTAAATGATATAATTTCTTGCGATGTAAAACATTGACGAAATGTACCTGTGGGTAGTCTTGGTGAGGGTCGAGGGAAGTGTCCCCTCGGGCCGTGACTGTGCCAGAAGTAGAGGCAGCAGCTGCTGTAGAAGTGCTAGGAGCGGAAGTAAAGGTGACTGGAGCTGGTGCAGCTCGGGACTGTCTACGACCCCGGCCTCTGGAACTCAAAGCAGAAGCCCGTGAAGCGACGGTGTGAAGAACCAGGGCTGCTCTGAAGGCAGCTGCGACTACTGGCGAGTACGCCACAGGTGTAAAAGTAGAGGCTGGTGCAGAGGTAGTGGCTACTGTGGTCACCACTAAAGAGGGACTAGCAACAGTGCTAGCCGTGGTGGTGACCGTAGAGGAAGTGGCAGCCTGAACTGAGCTAGCAGCTGAGCTAGCTGGAGCAAAAACTGTCCCTGCAGCTGAAACTAGAAACACTGGGGCTGCAGTAGTCACTAAAGTGGAGACAGTGGCAACAGCAGGGGCCACTGTCTCACTCAAAGACGGGCTAGAGGTGGTACTGGTAGAAGGCAAAGTACTAGACTTCATCCTGCAAGCAAAGGGGAAGGGGTATTATAAGAAAATAATGGCTAACAGTGGTAAAACAAAGACGAAATCGCATTTGACAAAGATAAGAACTCCCTACCAAAAAAATATCCGACCTACAGCACATAATTCCCAACAATTTCCCATCAATTCCTCTAACAAAATCAAAAAGCAGCATGTAAATGGCGACGAGGGGGGGCATAACAGTCAACAACAATAGAATATAAGCAATACTGAGGTGAATTAAGCCATGGAAGCAAGTAAACCCGTCTCATCACCAAGAATTTTGATCAAATGTACCCCTAATCGCAAAGATTCGCGCAACATTCGAATGGAAGCATGCTAGGCATGTTAAACATTCTACAAACAGAAACATTATCGCAACAAGGAAGCTAGCTTAGACAAATGACAGCAGCAAAAACCCGCCTGACAGTCGAAATTTTCGACTGTCCTGAGTCCAAATCGCAAAACTTCATGTAGAATTCGTATTAAGCAAGCAACAACAGCGAGGAAGGGGAATTTGATCATCAAGCAAGATAATTAAGGGCATACAATGATAAATTAAGTCGAAAAATTCGACTAAACAGAAACTTCGAACCCTAATTTTAATTTTTGACCTCATAAAATTCGAGATAATCGAAATTAAAACGCAAAGAGGTTATAGAGATCACTTACTTGATGGCAAAGATCCTACAAATGCAATTAATCTTCAAGTAAACAAGCAAGAAAAGGCGATTTTTGTTCGAAAAAATCGCAACCCCTAACTCGCCTTTAAGACCGTGTAAATGAGCACAAGTAAAGGGGAAATTATGGGGCTTTGACAGATTAGAATGCAAACAAGAGATTGTAGGAGGTGGATTTGGTAATTGGGCAAGAAAATATGGGATTTGGGGATGATTTTGTGTCGCAATTAGGGGAGTGTTAGACGAAAATTAGAGGAACAAATGAATGAGAATTAGGAAAAAGAGTTTAAGTGAGAAAAACTCCCTGTGTCCTGTTCATTTCACTCGATCGAGTGGTTTTAAACCACTCGATCGAGCACTCTGATGCTTCATCTGCTCATCTACTCGATCGAGAAGTCCCACTTATTGCTTTACTCGATCGACTGAAAAAGTGCTCGATTGACCAAATTTTCACTCGATCGAGTACAAAAAGTACTCGATCGAGCCCTTTTCTCGCGTAAGATTTTGAATTTCGTCAATTTTTCCTTTGGAATGCGTAAAACCTCCCCAAACCTGTATAAAAACACGTGCAAAAATATCCCAAAAACCAAACACGCATAAGAACAGTCTATAGTCTTAAATCTACGCTAAAGACAGTCTATAAACTAATTGTCCTAATTAAAAGCAATAAAATAAATGCAACGGAAAATTCAAAAATTATTTATTACAAAGTGTTACACGGGGCATTTCCCCGTTCAATTCCCAATGCAATTCAGTAGCCCCTTGAAGGGCTCCTGACTAGAGGACGTCGTCTCAGCAACATTGACTGTCCTCTTCAATTTCCATGAGCATGAATGGTCATTCGTAACAGTAGGAGGGGAATAGTTCTCATCCACATAGGCACGAACTTTCCTCGTCCTTGCTCCTCTATCACCGTCTTTAGCATCCTTACTTCCAAGTTGATTGACAGCAGTTGCACAACACCCTTTGACAGCTCCTTCGTTGCTTTCATCCGCACTGCAAAGAAGGAAAACAGACGAACTTTCCTCCTTCTTGCTCTCAGTCTGAGGCGGAGGGATAACAATTGCAGCACAATACTCCAAATTTTCAACTGGAGTGTCAAAAATAGGGTCAATAGGAGAGAGAGCATTGCAAGGCTGAGCCTGCATGGGAGCCCTCCGGGACTTAGACTGATTAAAAATCAGCTCTTCGTCCCCTACCTGAAAGGTCAAAGTCTTCCCCCCGACGTCAATAACTGCACGAGCAGTAGACAAAAATGGTCTCCCTAAAATAATAGGGGTGTGTGCATCTTTGGGGATGTCTAAGACAACGAAATCAACGGGAATAAAGAACCTCCCGATCCTTACAGGTACGTCTTCTACTATATCTAATGGCCGTGATTTACTACGGTCGGCCATCTGGACTGTCATGTTAGTGCAACTCAGCTTTGTCAAACCAAATCTCTTACCCAGAGACAGCGGTAAGACACTCACGCTAGCGCCCAAATCGCATAGCGCATTATCAATCAAATAGTTACCGATATGACACGGAATTGAAAAACTACCCGGGTCTGACTACTTAGGAGGTAACTTATTTTGAAACAGGGCTGACCCCACCTCAGTAAAAGCTACGGTCTCACTATCACTAATGGTCCTCTTACGACTCAAAATTTCTTTCATAAACTTAAGATAAGAGGGTACCTTTGTCAGCAACTCGGTGAATGGCACAGTGACTTCCAAGCTTTTCAGAAGTTCAACAAATTTACCAAATTGTTCATTGGCCTTTGTATTCTGCAGACGCCTCCGGAAGGGAACTGTAATAGGTATCTCAAGTCACTTGTTTCTCTCCTCCAATGTATCTTCCGGAGCAAGTTCTGTATCCTTTGGACGCTTCTTACCTCTCGAACGAGGTCTTTCCGGTGATTTATCGCTTAAACGAGCACTAGCAGGCTCTTGAATAAGCTTCCTGTCATAAAAAATACTCGATCGACCAATATAGCCATTCGATCGAGTAGATTCTTCATCAATTCCACTTGATCGAGTAGTTTTTTCACTCGATCGAGCAACTCCATTTTGATCATCACTCGATCGAGTAGAAAAACTACTCGATCGACCATTGTCAATTCCTTGTTCACTCAATCGAGTGGGAAAACCACTCGATCAACCACTTCTTCTCCTAATCTGCTCGATCGACCACCTGAAACCAGTCGATCGAGCACTTTCTTTACCGAGAGCTCATTTTCTTCGCCAGAACACTGTTCACCATCGATTCTGACTCTTCTCGGGTCTGATTTCTGCATTTCCGGTCCCTCATATGAACGACCGCTTCTCAGATTGATGAAATTTACCGGCTCGTGTGGATTCTTCTCATTTTGAGTCGGTAATTGACCCTGCTTTCTTTAGGACTGATTAGTGGCTAATTGGGCAACTTGAGTTTCAAGTGCCTTTATGGACGCATCTTTCTGTTGATTACTCAATTGCCACTGCTTCGTGAAGGCTTGCAACGTAGACTTAAGCTCACCAATTTCACTCACCCCACCGGAACATGATGCACCATGGTTAGGAGGAGTAAAAGAAGGGGGCTTTTGAAAGCCTTGTTGATTCTTGTGTGGAGGGACATAAGGTCGCTGTTTGGTGCGGAGGAGGTGTAGGATTGAGCACATTCTGACTAGTCCACCTCAGGTTGGGATGGACTGCCCCTTGATTATTATAATAGGAACCTCCTCCTTGCCTATATTGCTGAAAGGCAAGGACTTGTTCCTTCTCTACAAGACAGCCAACAGCAGTGTGGCCATCATTACTCCCACATATCTCACAAGAAACGGTCTCTCCTCTAGTAAGAAAATGGACCGTCTGAGGCTCCCCAGAAGCTTGTAATTCCAACTTGTCGAACCTAGCATTCATGGTCTCCAGCGGAGCCAAAACCTGCTTATCAACTGCGTGAACTTGTCGAACCTATCATTCATGGTTACCATATTCAGCACTGTGATTCGCCATCTCTTCAATAAGAGACCATCCCTTATCGTCATCTGTATTCTCCTGAAATCTTCCACTAGATGCCGCATTAAGTATGGCTCTCTGGTCGTCATACAGCCCATTGTAGAACTGATTAGCCAGAAACCATGGGTCAAAACCATGGTGAGGGATAGACCTCACCAACTTCTTGAATCGTGACCATGCTTCATAGATACTTTCATCGGGAGCCACTCTGAAACTAGTAATCTTGGCCCTTAGCAAATTGGTGTGTTGTGGAGGGAAATATCTCTTGTAAAATGCAAGAGCAAGAGACTCCCAATCAGAACCCCAAAGAACTGTGTGCGGTCCAAGTCGATCGCCACCACTCCACTGGGCCGAGTCGGCCTAAAGAGAAAGGAAATAGAACCTCCTTAATCTTATCTTGAGTTACCCCTTAGTGGCGGGGATAGTAGAACAAGAATGTCGGTAAAGGTCTCCATATGCTTCCTCGGATATTCACCAGCCACACCTCTATAAATGTTTCTCTCCACCAGATTGATATAAGAAGGACGGATATCAAAGGTGTTCCCATCCTCAGTTTGGATATTGAAACCCTTGGGAATAGAAGAGGCTTTAGGCACTGAATGACTAGAAAGTTTAGGCATCTTTACTGTAGAGATCGGAATATCTTTCTCGAAAAGAGAATGATGTAACTCTGGTTCGAAAGTACTCAAGTCTTCCTTTCGTGATTTCCTTATCAGACGGAGTCTATGCCTGAATAATCTCTCTCGCTCAATCACCAAACTAATTCACACCGTCGACACGGGCATAAACAACACTGAAAGAAATTAATAAGAACGGCCTCAAGGAATAGGAATTCCCTGAGACAGATAAAATAAACGGAACGAAAACAAATAGGGCAATTGCCTCCCCGGCAACGGCGCCAAAATTTGACACGTCTGTCGTGTACCTGTAAAAAATAAACTAACTCGGCTAAATATATAGCTAGGGAAGTCAGGTCGATCTCCACAGGGAGGCAAGATATCTGTACAAGTCCATCTATTTGGTCACAAATGGGGGGGGGGGGTCGTTGTTTGAATTTTTATCTAAGCTACGAGTTTTAATGAAAAGATAAATAAAGGGCGAGAGCAATAAAGGCAGGAAATGAGTTTAAACTATCAGATAAAGAGGGACATGTCAGGATTTCGATTCACTACGGTAGTCCAGTGACTCAGCTGTAAATGACTCAGACGAATGAATGTAAGACGGATGTTGAAAAGTCCTTACCGTCCACTTTCTATCCTAAAATACCACTAACTTAACTTTCATTCTCGTCAGGGTAGTCTATTGTTCATAGCAGGCCTATTTAGTCCAATCTTTCGATCTAGGATTAATTTTAGCCAGATTAAAGGTTAACTTAGAAGTGTGCACTCAACTAAGTCGAATAAATACAATAAAATTGCTTTGGTGACAGAGTCTCGTAATTATTTCGTCTGTTTCATTTACTACATCGTCACAATCCTACCGCAGATCCCCTAATCCCAACATGAGTGGGGTTTAGCTACTCATATCGCTAATTAAACTAACAGCAGATAGATTTCCAGCAGTAAACATAATGAAGTAGCAAGTAAAAAGCATAAAGAGAAATTAGGGCAAGGAGTAAAGGCAACGGAACAAGAGATTAAAGCAAACAAAAGATTAATTATTAAAAAAGGAAGAGAAAGAATTACAATCGACGCGAATCCGGCGTAAAGAACACAATTTCCAAGCGAAAACAATCCCGAAATAAAGTTACAGTAGTGAAGAATGAAGTACGCAGTAAAAGTTTTGATAGATGCTAAGCAGTAAGTAAATATGATCCTAATAACCTAACTAATGTAGGTTTAAATAGCAAAGTAAATGAGTTTTTGCGAAAATAAACATAACACGGGCTGTTTAAAGCCCATAAATACCGAAACCACTCGATCGAGCAAACACCTCAGCAAATCTACTCGATCGAGTAGAAAGTTACTCGATCGAGTAACTGGCCTTTCTGCAAGATAAGGATCGAGTGGAAAACCACTCAATCGACCACTAGAGGACGTAAAAACCACTCGATCGAGTGGTAAAATAGCTTGATCGAGTTCTTTAACTTCAAATCAGCTCAAGTCCGTCACCGAATGCCTCGTAATCCGTGCCATGACTCTTCTAAATGCAGTATCTCACTCTGGAACAATCCCGTCTCCTCTAAATGCATGCAAAAAGGACGAAAAAGAGTACGATTCCACTACTTTCTCGTTCATTTCTACAAAATGGACAAAACGAACCAAAGTAGCCAATTCGGGGCAAACTACCATAAAAACTGTATAAAAAAGCATAGAAGTACGTGATGAAATAGGCTAAAAAGACTATATATTAGGCACGTATCACACTGCTCGACAGAGTGTCCCATACAGTCTGCCTATGTGATCGACTAGTCATCCCGTATGACTCTATGGCACTTGAACATGCCATCAATCGCATTACACTCTAGTCACTTCTAGACGTCACCTTATATAAGTAACTAGGGGCGAATACCATGTCAATCCAGTTCACTTTAATGGGGTTCAATTTGTCTCTACAACCCATTTGGATATAACAAGGTAACGGGTGAGTTTAATAAAACTCAAACGATAAATGCGATTATCACATATGAATAGTCAATACTCTATTACTACTTCATATCTTATAATCTTTAGTGTACCTTTTACACCACTTGAAATGCAATAAAAGCTTGGCAAGTGGATATACCCTATATCCATATATTCCAACTTTGTGAATTGCTATTTCCTTCTATTCAATGTTATTTCTAATATCTTGAATTTATCTCTAAGTATTTGTCTAGTCTTCTTACTAGACTGGGACTCTTTAACTTGAAAGATGATCCCACTGTTATCACATAACTTGTGATAAAGTCATTTCTAGAGGGATTCACCCTTAATCCCTACGTTGAACATTTTATCACAATTTACTTAGATTCCTTTTTGTAGAATTTTCAATGTGCGAAACAAAAATACTTTTCTAGTCTTTTACTTCTAAGTCAATAAGATATCCTAGGATTTCAACAAATCCATTTTTGTTTGGAAACTAAAGTTTGTGCAACCCTTTAACACATAACTTAGCTTATCATCCAAACATATGAACGAATCCTTAATTCTTCTCAAGAATCTCAAGAATGTTCTTTAAGGCTTTCACAAGCCATATCATGGGGATTATCTTGTTATTGACTTATCATGCTCTAGGCATATATCACATCATGGCATGTGTGTCTGTTGGCATACATGATCATTCTAATGGCGGAAACATTAGCAAATGATTTCATGTAATCAACAACTTAATAGGTTCAGTAAACGACTATGACTCCTTCATAGTAATTCCACTTCCATCAACATGAATAACCCATTCAACCTTGTTGGTGTTAAACAGATACGAAGGATCTTATCCTCATAAGACACTGAACTCTATGTCAATATTCTCTCACATAGATTCAAAATCTAGAATACTTTGCATCCCTTTCCAAGTCTCCAATCACTCTTTCACAGAAGAGAGCATTGGTACATTATTCTCAATAAGGAATATGTTATCAACATATAAGACATGGAAAAACAATTCTAGCTCCCACTTAACTTCATGTATAATCATGATTCTTCAATCATGTGAATGAAACCATTCACTATTATCACATGAACGAAAAGTATAATCCTTTAATGCTTGCTTAAGACCATTCTAGGATCACTTAAGAAAGCTACACATAATATGTTAGGATTCTTAGATCTTTATCTAAGGTTTTGTGTTCCAAACACATCCTTCTCTAAATTCCCATTTTAGAAAAGCGAATTTTTAATATCATTTGCCATCCTTCATCAAAATGAAATGTGGCGATTCCTAACATAATTTATCTTGATCAACATCTTTATGTCAATCTTATGCATTTGAGTACTCTAAAGCTCTACTTACTTTTAAAGAGACCCTCGCTTTAAACTAAATCTTCTCTCGAGTAACAATTTTCGGATTGTAATGCTACGGCTCGTATGTAACAAGGTCATATTACTATCACTTTCACAAAGCAATATTTTAACCAATAAGACATGTGCAATAAACTCCCACTGAACTATGCTCCAACTCTATCTTTATAGATTATAGTTCAACTATACTCCCACTCTATAGTTCCATTACTTTCACAAAGTAAAACTTCAACTATAAGACATGTTTGTGATGATCCAATCTAGTCCCACTCTATCTCTCAGAAATACATCTATCTTCTTGAGAGATAACTTTGTGAGTTACAAACATATATGTGGTGGAGTATTATGAATTTATCTCGACTATGCATTAGCTTTTAAAAGGCCATCCCTATCATGGCAGCTTGATTCATGTGATATGCGTGTCTTATCCATATCATCTGTTTAATAGACTCTCTATTCTAGGTATCTCCTGGTTGACCATCCGTTTAGAATAATGTGTCCGTATTGTATCGCAAATTCCCTACTTTATGAGTTCAATAGCTCATCACAACTTTATAATTGATATTACATAAGTAAGTTGTTACCATTAGTAACAATGACATAAGGAGAATTAAATTCATAGCTTATGGACATATAATGATCTAATCATCATAATTGTCTATTTGATCAATTTTAAGTTCATAATCTAATGTTTCACTATGCAAGTAGTATATAATGATGATCTTAGAACAAATGATAAAATGAGTGACTTGGGTTGCAAACCAAGTCACAAATATCCAAAGCACAACAATTTTTTAAAGGATACAACCAAATTTCCTAGTTACACAAGGAAATTAAAGTAGTTCTAAAAACTCAAACACATCATAAAATTAAAGACAAAGCAAATTGAAGCCAAGCTTTCATAGATCCATCACAATGGTTGGCTACCTCTAGCTTCCCTCATGATCCGCTAAGCTTGCTTTTCCTTGCCTTTGTCCTTGCTAGGATGCCTTTATTTACAATAAAAAGGGTAATCATCACAACTTGTATCAACATACCAATTTGAGATCGAAACATAAAAGATAGGGATAGTTATATACCTACTGGAATATCCTTTCCAGCCTTAATATCGCCAAGATATTTCGAACAATTTCTTTTCCAATGTCCAACACCACAACAGTAGTGGCACTTGTCCCCGGATGAGGCATTGTACTTTGGTTTGGAGGAGCTAACATCACAACCTTTTCCTTTGTTCTTATTCGGAGTTCGCTTCATTCCCTTGTTCCCACTTTTCTTGAAAGTTCCTTTCCTTTTATGATTGACATTGAGCACATCTTTGGTGGAGCTAACACTTAGCTTCATATCCCTTTTGGCTTGCACAAGCATTTTGTGCAACTCATCAAGGGAGACTTTCTTGTCTTGCATAATAAAATTCACCCGGAATCGAACATATGCCTTGATTTTGTTAAGGGAATCAAGAATCCGATCAATCACGAGTTCCTCGGGAATATTCACCTTATGCATTTTCAAGGTTTCAACGTGGTCCGTCAACTTGAGCATATGAGGGCTAACTTTTTGGCCCTCCTTAATGTTGAGGTCAAAGAATGCGGAAGCCGCCTCATATTGGATGATCCGTGGAGCTCGAGAAAACATGTTCACAAGTTTCATGTAGATCTCATGAGCGGTGCTAATCTTTATAGCACTTCTTTGGAGTTCGGCCTCCATTAGAAAGATCAACACATTTTTTTATCGCGGCCGACTCCTTTTGGTAAACCTCATAGGTTTGCCTAGCGGCGGTGGTGGACCTAGTATTAGGTTCGGCGGAAGATGCATCGGTAAGGTAACGAAGCTTGTCGTCACCTTCCGCGGCCAAGCGAAGTTGCGCGTCCCAATCGGCGAAATTGGACCCATTCTTTTCTAACTTACAACGATCCATGAAGTATCAGAGCCATGACACATTGGTGAGCGTGTTGGAACTAGTGGTTGCGGATGTGGTTGGAGTTGCCGTTGCAATTGATAAAACGATTTTGACTACAAAATAGGAAGTGAAGGAATTAATGAACATCTATCGTTTTAATAATACTTGTAAACAATTATTGCATTTATATAGTGACCTCTACCCAACTATTATAAATGACTCCGAGATCCAAATTCATATTAACTCGAGCACGGTGAGCCGATTCATACCTCATTAATATAACTCGGTGGAGAAACCTCTTATTCGATTCTACTTCTAGAACTCTCGGTCGATAAAAATTACTTTAATATTTATTTTTAGCCCGGAACACATGCGACTACGGTCACGAATACTTCCGTTGAGCTCAATCCAAATTTCGATGTAATAACATTTTACTACTCACTTACCCAACGTAACAAGTTAGTACCCCGGTGAGCCGAGCCTACTTCCTCATGAAATTGGGATTCATGGTTTCTACTATTTGGTAAGGCTAATTCTCAATTATTATAAGCGAGAGGTCTTGTCAATTTATTATCTATCACGTTTTAAGTGAACTAAAGCGGTGAACTACGATAACTGTAATTGACACAGTCGATGACTCGATATGATATGCATGTGTTGTTATGACGATTTGGCAATGCATGTAACATATTAAAAGAAATGCAAAGCAATAATAAAAATTCCTAGTATGGCCTTCCTAAAAATAGAAAATCAAATAATCTATTACATATTCAGAAACCAACTCCTTTGGTCCCTTGAATCTTCAAGTGGCACGCCTCCCAAGAACACCGTCTTTGTAGGAACGCCTTTCCGAATGGCACCGTCTTGAAGATTCTCCATGATTACAAATAATAATAAAAATACAAAGCTATTTGTAAAATGGAAAAACTAATAAAAAAAAGTGATACGAGATCACATTAAATTACAACCGAATCGATATGCCCTTTCATTACGGGTAATATCGATTAAAACTAAGGTCATACTAAGATAAAATTACATAATTCAAAATTATATAAATAAAAGACATTCAACAATTGAAATATGCAGCATTATAATATGTATCTATCATACCAAATTTTGTGCTAAATGGCCCTATTTAACTTATATCGTATATATAACCCGGTTTTATGGAAATGCGTCATCGTAACTTCTTAAAATCACAAATTAACACTTAAATCACATCTAAGCTCAATTTAATTATCCTAACACTCTTAGGACACAAAAATTAGTCATCACTTAATTTTTGACAATAATTCAACTTGATTTAAGTTTTATGCTCATATTTGGCCTTAAAATCATAATATTTATGAAATAAATCAAAATTAAAATACAATACAATAATTTTGAATTTTGAATTTTAAATTTTTGAACATTCTGGAATATATCCATGACACTCATAATGTCAAAAATTATGGTTAAAACTTTTGAATTAATTTTGAGAAAATATAGTTGCATTTTATCGGTTTTATCTCATAAACATCTAAAGTATCCAAAAATTAATCCAATCAATATTACAACCTTAGATTTGATTAGTGGGATATTTTTGCAACCTAAAATAATCTTGTCATGCCATGCGATTCGTTTTAGCTATTTATGCTAAAATAGTCACTATTTATGCCATTTTTACTCTAAAAATTAATAAATCATGCTAAATAAGATCATTTTATTTTAAAATTTACATACACTATGTACATCATGCATGTGACATCATATTAATGTTTTATGGACTAATTCGAAATTTAACTATTTTTAACCATTTTACCTATTTTAATCCATTTTTATCTCATAAAAATCATAAATCATGCAATATTATTCCAATTAATACGCGATTTTACACACAACTTGTAAAATATGCATGTAAGGTCATATAAACGTTTCAAGGTCATAGAGTATGTTTAACCATTTTTAGTCATTTAACCTCCATTTATGCCATTTTTACACTAAAAATTCATAAATCATGAAATATTAATCACATTAATATGATATTTTACATGCAATACATAAATATTCATGTGAGGTCATACTAAAATACCATGGTCAGTAGTGAAGGTTAACTTATTTTAGTGAATAAAAGTTCATTTTACTCATAAAAATGTAATAAAATCAATAAAAAGCATTAAAATGAGCAATAAATTTCCATAAATCATAAAATGGCCTAAAAACGTTTTATATGTTAACATTTTAACTTGGAAAAACAATAACCGATTATGCATGCAACATCCTATGCTCTGATACCACTTGTTAGGTTCATATACCTCTTATTAGACTTCTCTAATATTGAACTACTTCTTAATTATTTGTTCTTTAGATCTAGTGCATGCATAACAAAATAAGAGATTTATAAGGAAAAATAATGTCCCTTACATTGTATATGGTTCGAAATATAGGGCACAAATAAGGCCACCTTCCTTATTTGTTCTTGAGCTTAATATGTTGGATGATCTTCCTAAGACTCCAACTATAGAAGACACTCCAATAAGTTGCACCCAAGATTTAACCCAAAAATTCCTACTAATATTAACTAGATATGTAGCAGAAATGCTTCCTTAATATTACTAATATTTCTAGTATTACTACTTCTAGTAATAGTTGGAGAGTATTAGTATTTGAGAGTTGTATGAGGATTTTGAATGTGAGGAAAAATGAGCACAAAACAAGCAAAAGCTAGAGAGGAAAAATGAGCAACAAGTGCTCTCCTTTTAAGAGAAAAAACCGGTGCTCCCTTAGCATGAGGGAATCTTTTTCCTCTTGTTTTACTTGTTTGTATAGTATAGGTAGAGTGTTGTAAGTAGTAGGATGATTAAAGCTTATGTGATATGTCAGTATCACACTCTTCTCAACCAAATGAACAAGACAAAAATTGAGCATCCTTTGCTCTATATAGCCGGCTATATGGAGCCTCTTAGGTCCATTTTTGCCTTTTGTTATTTGTCCCACAAATGCTTATAAGTCATATGTTCAACTATCTTGCAGAATTAATTATTAATGTATTCATTTAGCAATTAAATATTACAATTAATAATATAATATACAATCCACTTTTGAGTAGTATACTACCATTATATCAATATATAATGGGTCCTACAATTGCTAGTTAGTTAAAATTATAACCTTTGTAACTTTAAATAACCAATCACCTCTACCTCAAAACTTATATAAAACCTCAACTAATTTAGTAACGTAACATTTAATTACTAAATTAAATCTTATTTAATCATATTATAATAAGACGTAATATCCAACTCACGTAATTAAGGAATTAATTAATCTGTATCGTATACAATTAATTAAATATCTATTTGGGCCCCATCCTATAGGTGTGACCTAAAGGGATCAACTGACCACCACCGTCATACGACAGTAATGTCAAACTCTAGTTAGCCAATCATTACCGATTAATGTTGATCAGTTGACTATAAAATGAATCATCCCTTTCGTATTCTTAATATGAGATTTAAACATGTGATCACACTTTTTTGAGGACACATATTCCAACATCTAACTGTACTAGGGACAAGAATTGAAGATGACATCAGTAAAGGACTCTTGTCTAAAACAGTAGGTCATGGATATCAAGGCTCAACAAGTCGTTCCTACGGCTCTACTAGCAAGACTGATGAGGTTAACCTTCTCGAATCATCAAAGAAGAAGATCCCACAAATAAAGTTCACAAACATTGGCGATACATACTCCAATGCTTTGAAGAGATTGTTCACACCTCATTTCTCCATGCGAAGATGAGATCCATGCATTAGAAGATGAAGGGAGCTACTCCACCATTTCCCCTACCATCACCGACTTTATTGCATGGGCGAGGAGTGTGAATAGACAAGTCTCAGAACTAGAAAATGTAGTGGCATCGCTCCGTAATCCAAGCACTACACCTAAGGAAAGTGCGCCGCTAAACCTCTCACGAAATTATACAAT
The DNA here is from genome assembly GCF_048544455.1 of Silene latifolia. Classification (NCBI taxonomy): domain Eukaryota; kingdom Viridiplantae; phylum Streptophyta; class Magnoliopsida; order Caryophyllales; family Caryophyllaceae; genus Silene; species Silene latifolia. The sequence goes on from NC_133538.1 coordinate 29,205,763, forward strand.
GCAAGAAGTGGTAGCCGTGGTTGATGGCCTAATCGATCAAATAATCCATTTTTAAGCCGGAATCGTCAGGTTGAGAGAACTTGCTACTGTCAACGGAATATGTGCCGATGTTGATGAAGACTAATACCTCACCGAGCATTACCTAGTCAAGATTAGTGAGGAAATAGTAAAATATGGCGAAGACCAAGAAATAGACCATCTTACTCGTTCAGGGCGTCCATATCAAAATATTTCTCAAAATGGTCCCATAGCTAATGGTTCAGTTACTAACACCAACGTCATCACACCAAACGATGGCGAGGATACATCTACTGACCACTTACTAAAGCAACTACAGAAGACAAAGGCTGATCTTTCTGTCTAGCAAGTAGTTGCAAGCTCATTCCCTCATCGTCAAGCATTACTGCAAGCCTTGGCTAAATTAAACGTGGCACACAACTCTACACTTGATGACGTAGTAAACTTGGTCTTCCAAGATTCAACTAAGCTAAGTAACCCAGGCACTTTCTAGGATGAGGATTTGCCACCTTTCAGCGCTAGTCACAACCTAGCTCTATACATTACTGTCATTTGTTTAAAGAAGAACGTGCCAATGAATTTGGTGGATGATGGCTTTGCAGTCAATGTCATACCATTGAAGACAGCATATAAGTTAGGCATGAAAGAGTCAGATTGGACCGCTACCAATCAAGGTGTTCGCGCATATGATGGTACACGACGAAAAGTGGTAGGACTAGTCAATCTCACCATAGCCACGGGTCCGATTGAGCGAAAGGTTAACTTTTAAATAGTGGATATCGAAGCATCATTCAATATACTTCTGGGAAGGCCTTGGATTCACGCTTCCAAAGCGGTAACATCCACCCTCCACCAGAAAATGAAGATTCCACTAGATGGCAAAGTAGTGACGATCACTTCGTCACCTATTAAGGCAGTTATAGAAAAGATGACAAGCAGCCAAGTAGTTACGGATCCAATATACGAGCTTGGGGGCTTACATAGCATAAACCTTGTAGAGAGTGAACTGGCACCCTTGTACTTCAATCCCTACTCCAATTTAGTGGTCAGCCACATACTCAAATCTCAGGGATACTTCCCGGGGATGCCATTGAATCCTGTCCGAAGAAACACCTTTGCACCTTACAAAGAAGGAAACTCTTAAAGGATACCATTAGGATTGGGATACAAACCCACGAAAGAAGAAGCTTTAGAGATGCTCACACAGTTCCAAAACCGTAAGAACATGGGAATCCAAATGCGACCCTACCTCCCTACCCTAAATGGATACTTCGTCAGATAAGGGAGTCAAGAATACTTTCATAGGTTCCTCGAACCTGGGCACTACAAAGGAAGGCAACTAGCTGGAATCGAGATCTTTCACGATTGCTACTTCATTTCTTCAGAAACGGTTCCTACCGTCAAGACTCGTCAAGCACCTTGCTTGGATGAACAGGTTGTTAGCTTACTGTTTGGAGAAGATCGATTTTTTAGAACCGCGCAGGACGAGATCATTACCATGATACTTCAAGATGACCACTTCAACCCTACCGTGTTAGTCACCAAAACCAGTTCGAATTAGCAGAACGGATGGAGAAAGTCGATCAAATGGACAAACAACCAAGGAAAGCTCTTCAAACTGACCACTGTAGAAGGAGAGATGTTCAAAGGAGAACCAGAAGACCACGAATTCGAGTCAGAGTCGGAGTCGGAGTCGGAATCAGAGTCGGAGTCTACAGAAGTTCCTAGAGATACTCCTCCTATCGTCATTCCCAATCCCCTTGTTTCTCCTAGCTTAGCATCAAGTAGTAACAGTAGTTCGGGAAATGTCCCAACAACTTTCCCTTTGCCGCCACTGACTACTGAACAGATGGCTTCTTTGTTTCAATTATTTTCAAAATTTATTATGAATAAATCAGATTCTGCTTACTCGTTGTGTTATTCTGAATGCAATTCTGTTTACAATGATAATGAGGATGATCCAGACTCACTCGAACTACCTCTCTACATTGCCAAAGAAATATTACAAGAGGGGGAAGGGGCACAAGTTATAGAGAACACTGAACCCATCAACGTAGGTACTGAACTAGAACACCAAGAACTTAGGATAAGGACAACCTTAAGCCCAGCCGAAAGGGCTAGTTTCATAGACCTCCTCCACGAGTTCAAAGACGTTTTTTCTTGGTCCTACAAAGACATACCAGGGATCGACAGGGATATTTCCGAACACAGAATTCCGATCAAACCAGGTTTCAAACCTGTTAAACAGAAGCTTCGTCGAATAAGGACAGAATGGGCTCTTAAGATCAATGAAGAACTCGACAAATAATTCAAAGCCGGGTTCATCAAAGTTTCCGAGTATTCTGACTGAGTATCCAACAAAGTACCCGTACCCAAAAAGGATGGGAGAATCCGTGTTTGTGTTGATTTCAGAGACTTGAACAAAGCGAGTCCAAAGGATTACTTTCCTCTACCACATACCGACATATTGGTAGACAATACAGCAGATCACGCGTTGTCCTTCATGGACAGGTACGCGGGATATAATCAGATCAAGATGGCCATAGAAGACATGCATAAGACTGTCTTTGTTACTCAATGGGGTACCTATTTCTATATTGTTATGCCGTTCGGAATAATCAATGCTGGAGCTACATATCAACGCACTACAACTATGCTACTACATGACATGATACATAAAGAAGTCGAGGTGTATGTAGATGATATGATCGTCAAGTCTAAGGATAGAGAGGGGAACATTATTAATAACCTTCACAAATTCTTCTTAAGACTACGAAAGTACAACATGAAGCTCAATCCTCATAAATGTGCATTTTGGGTGACGTCGGGCAAGCTTCTAGGATATGTCATCAGTCAACGAGGGATAGAAATCGACCCTTCCAAAATCAAAGCTCTAGTCGAAATGCCACAACCTCAGACAGAGAAGGATGTCAGAGGATTTTTAGGCAAGGTTCAATATATAAGTCGATTCATATCGAAACTTACCATGATCTGTGAACCAATCTTCAAAAAGCTAAAGAAAACAGATCACACCATATGGGATACGACTGTCAAAAGGCGTTCGACAAAATCAAGGAGATACTAGCCAAACCACGAGTGCTCATGCCTCCTCAACGAGATCAACCTCTGGTTTATATCTCACAGTGACCGAAACAGCCATGGGGACTAGGTTAGCATAAACCGTCGGAAAAAAAGAGAGAGTTATCTACTATATTAGTAAGAAGTTCTTGGAGTATGAATGCAAATACACACCACTCGAAAAGACATGCCTCGCTCTTGTGTGGGCAACAAAGAAGCTACGCCATTACATGCTTAGCTACTCCGTCAAGGTGTACTCCAAAATGGATCCTGTCAAATACCTCTTCGAAAAACCCGTTCTCAACGGACGCTTGGCAAGATGGACCTTAATGCTGTCAGAGTTCCATCTCAAATACGTACCTCTGAAGGTTATAAAAGGGCGTGCCATCGCCGAGTTCTTCACAGATAATCCCATTAACGACACCGAAGCAATAGACACATGGTTATTTCCGGATGAAGATACACTTCAAACCAATGTAGATTCTTGGGACCTTTATTTTGATGGAGCGTCGAACCCCAGATGATTTGGAATTGGGGTATTACTCATTTCTCTTGAAGGTGAGCATATACCACTCTTTGTTAAACTCAAATTCGAGGTGACAAATAACGCAGCAGAATATGAAGCTTGCCTCATTGGACTACAAGCAGCAGTAGGCTTAGGCATCAAGAATCTTCGAGTTCACGGAGATTCATCCTTGATCATCAACCAAGTTACGGGATCTTGGAAAATTTGGAGTAAAAGTCTAGCACCCTATCAGGCCAGGATAGACCAAGTTGCCCAATTATTCGATCAACTGACTTATCTACAGTTACCTCGAGAAGAAAATCAGTTTGCAGACGCTCTTTCAAAACTTGCATCTCTGATTAATATGCCAGACGAAATGGCATAAATGCCTTTATGAAGCGAACGACGGTCAGAACCAGCCTATGTGCACTAAATCACAGATGAAGAAGAAAACCCAGGGGAGCCTTGGTTTCAAGCCATTTTGAACTTCAAGCTCAATGGACCCTATCCGCCGGATATGGATAAGAGAGGACAACGTGCTATACGCCTACTCGCCTCTCAATACGTCCTTATGCAAGGAGAACAGTAAAAAAGAACACCTCTTGGTGTAGTTTTGCATTGCCTTGATCATTCACAGGCACAAAAAGTGATGGAAGAAGACCATGATGGAGAATATGGCCTTCACATGAGTGGACCAATGATGGCAAAGAAAATCACGCGTTTGGGATATTACTGGACCACAATGGAATCCGATTGCATCAAATATGTCAGACATTGTCACAACTGCCAAATCTTCGGGAATGTGCAACACGTCCCTTCTGAACTACTCTACACCATGACATCTACTTGGCCATTTTCTGCTTGGGGAATCGACATTATCGGGAAGATCACCCCAGCCGGAACAGGAGGTCACTGTTTCATTCTGGTGTTATCGACTATTTCACCAAATGGGTAGAGGCAGCATCTTACAATAGTCTTACAGCCAAGAAGGTGGCAAAGTTCATACAAACCAATATCATCTGTCGATATGGTTGCCCACATGAGATCATCAGTGACAACGGATCACATTTCCAGGCTGAGGCTGAACAATTGCTAGCCAAGTATAAAATCAAGCACCACCATTCCTCGTTATATAGACCACAAACTAATGGCGCAGTGGAGGCAGCCAACAATAATGTTGTCACAATCCTCAAGAAAATGATCGACAATTATCGAGTTAGCCAAGTAAGATACCATTCGCCTTATGGGGATATCGCACATCTGTTAGGATGCCCACTGGGACTACTCCTTTCTATTTTACTTACGGCATGGAAGTTGTGCAACTAGTTGAAATAGAAATCCCATCCTTACGTATTCTACTCGAAAGTCAAATTCCAGAAGCCGATTGGAAGAGAGATAGATATGAATAACTCATCCTTTTGGATGAACGAAGATTGCACGTATTACATAATGTGCAAACATATCAGGCACTTATCAAACGAGCCTTCAACAAAAGGTTTAAGCCTAGAAACATCAAAGAAGAAGACTTAGTTCTCAAATCAGTTAGAGCTCTTTTACCTGTCGATCCACGAGAAAAGTTCAAACCCAACTGGGCCGGACCATTCTTGGTCAAGTCCATACTCCCGGGGGGTGCGGTTAGAATCGCAGACCTAGATGGGAATTAATTTGCTAACCCGACTAACCTCAACCCATTAAAACGATATTATGCCTAGAATAAGATAGGAACGCGCCACGCGTAACACCCACGTGCCGCTCATGCGACACGAAATAAAAACGGCCCCTGGCCCGCTGAAATAAAGCTCATGTCACCATGCTCTTGCATTTTGACAATTCATCATCCTCATATCATCAAATAAATTGAATTTTGCTTTAGGAGTAAGTAAAGCTCATGCTCATTTTCTAGTTCGCTACAAGCTCTTGCTTAGAACAATAATTCTTTTACATTTACTCGAACTACGCACAAGGGTTTGATTTCATTTTTTTAAATGAATACGTAGGCAATCCTTCACAGGGTACAACCCATTTTTTTAAATGTAAATAGAAGGACATTTGCACTTGTAGAAAAAACACCTATTGCGTCAATCAATTTACGTCGGTTCTATTAAAATTGACGCAAAAAGCTCTTAGTTTTGGCGGGAACCTATTTTCGCCCTATAGTCAAGGTTTTCGCGTCAGTTTTTATGCAGAACAGACGTATATAATACGTCGGTTTCTTTAGAAACTGACGTATTTTATCAAATACATCAGTTGTTTAACATAACCGACTTATTTAGAATTGTGTTTTTGCATCAGTTTTTTTTATACCGATATAAATGATAATAATTAAAAAAAAAGGCAAATTCTCGATACTTCGCTATTACGTATCCCCTCATTCCCAAATTACATTCCAATTATACTCAAAACCCTTCTTCTTCCTCATATAACCAAACCCCACCACCACCACCATCGTGCTGCTCAGACTTCGCACCACCACCACCGTGCTGCCGTCGCACGCCACCACGGCCACCAAAGCGGTCCTCCCGTGCCGTGCTTCTGACATCGCCAGTTATTTATTGTCGTGATTCTGCTGTTTGATTCTGCTTCTGACGTCGCCAATCATCACACCACCACCACCGTCTTTCGCCGTTTCGTCATCGCCACCTGTGATTTCTTCACGCCCTTTAACACCAATATTATGCTGCTGTTCGTCGGGTATCAAGCTTATAGCGTTGATAATTGTTTGATCGTCTTTTTATTTTGCTCGCCGCTGTCCGTCGCCAGTTATTTATCAGGTATGCTCGCTGTTGTCCGTCTTACGTCTTTTTATTTTGTTGTTCATTGAGTTTAGATCCTATTAGATTTATTGTCGTGCTTCTGCTTACACCAATATCGTGCTGCTGTTCTTCGGGTACCGATATTTTGTTTTATTTTTATCAAGTTTACATGCTTAAATAAATTTGAATTGAATTCTTAATTTGCATCATCAGGCTGTTAGATCACCTGTTACAAAAAGGGTGACAGAATTGTGAATAAAGGGGAAAGTGGTGGGTCAGAATTGTCTTGTTGACATTTTCTTCTATAATCATTTACACCAGTTTTTCCTTGTTTCTTTAGTACTGCAAATGTATATTTAACATCAGGCGATATAACTGTATTGTCTTTAACTTTACGCGGTTTATCTGCTAGGGTAGGTTTGAGACTTTGAGGTCTGGCATCTAGGCACGGCTTAAATATACTCTCTTATTTACGAGTCTCTTGCAAATTCTACTATCTGCTAGGGTGGGTTTGAGGTCTGGCAGCTCTAGGTTTTACATTGGCCTTTGAGAAGGAACCATAGAACGGAGTATAATTTTACATGGCTGTCTTTTTGGCTTTGCGTGTTACGGTAGCACTCCTTTGTTTTAAATGGTTACAGCCTTGAACTTCTCCAAATTCTAATAACACTTCTAAAACTTATCATCAACTTTCCTGGAATCTTGTCCAACAATTGTTTTATTTAAGGAAGAAGGAATGCTTTGCATTTCTCTGTGTGGTTCAATACCAAAAGAGTTAGGTAATTGCAGTAGCCTTCAAGCTTTAGCCTTTCAATAGCAAAATTTGAAGCAAATAAGCCTTCACACCAGTTAGAGGAACGTAATTAGGTTGAGCCAAAAGTGATATGATAGTGTACTTATTGAAAGTCTCTTCGCACATCCATCTAGGAATATCATCCACCAAAAACATTTTTCCATCTGCATTATTTTATACGTCGTAATTTAATTAGCGTCCATCGTATTTGTTCATGAAATGGCATTGAACAAATGCAAAGATTAGTAATAAAACAATAGGTAACAATTTTTGGTTTCACTAGTACCTGTATTTCTACTAGATTTTGATTCAAAAGACACAGTAGATTCCCGAATCACCTTTTAGAAGCATTGAAGATGACACAAGCTCTTCTGCCCAAGTACATGCTAACTCCATGGCTTCTGAAAGTTTATTCACATGTTGAAATAAATCCAATCTTATACCATACCTCATCAAGTTTATTCCCATTTGAAGCAGATCAATTTTATGCCAAATGTTGTCCAGGATAATGAGTATGTATTTAGAGTGACTATCGTCTTTTCTCAGTTCTGATTTCTCTCCAAGTTTCATTTTGTTATATAGGCGGATTATGCAAATACAGACCAAGTCCATTTGCAATCTCATCTTGATTGTATTCTAATTTTGGAGCTTCTGAAATTTCAAACATTACTGTCTTTTTCGAATAAGCTTCTTGCTTTGCTATCAATTGACAACTTCTTTGGCTAGCGTTGTTTTTCCTATATCAGTTGATCAGTGATGAGAATTGATCAATTAGTGAAGTGCAATAACTTGATTTTTGTCATGTTGGATGGCCTACGTTTCCTCTGCCTCTTTTGTCATGTTGTGAGGGTAAAGTGTGTAGGGGAAAATAAAGCGAGTTGTCATGCTAGATTAACGGAAAGAAAAAACTTTGTAGCAGACTAACACAACGACCTCCTTGCTTTATACACTGCTTTGCTTTTATTTTTTTTCATGCCTACTAATCTCTCGCTAAGTGAGATGGCAAGTAGTTGGTTAATTTCAAATTTCCAACTACTCGTTGTATCATTCCGCGAGTATTTACTTAATTTGTAAAAAAAATTGAATGATTATGTGGACCCATTCCGTGTAAATATTTTTCTTACATGCTGCACTCAACTATAAAAAAAATTAGGGTTAACCGGTTTCACGAAAATTAGGGTTAACCCCTGCCACACCACTACACCACTGTAATCCGATATTCTTACCTGCTGCACTCAACTATAATCATTCTCATTGTTTCACAGAAATTATATACATACTTTTCTCGGTGTTTATTTATAAAAAATATTCCAGGACTTTCACTGTCCCTGGGTCTGACCATTATTTTAATACAAACCATTATTCTATTCTTAGCGGTGTAATATGCTGGGCATGGATCGAAATTGGATGTATGGGAAACGAGATTTCTATTTTCTTAAACGGCTTGATGAATTTATCAGCCATGCTGTTGCACATCAAAAACAACATGGGGATGAGGAGCATCTCATTTGTCCGTGTAGTGTATGTAAGAACCGGAAAAAGGTAAGTTGTGCAAAGGAATTGCGGAATCATTTGGCAATGAAGGGGTTTAAACCTGATTATCATGTGTGGATATGGCATGGAGAGAAAGAATATGACATGCAAGGTACCTCAAATGCTTTAAATCAGGGGACCAAGTTTGATAATGTGGATGAATTTGAGATGCATGGTTTGGATTTTAATGACATTGCGATTAATGTGGACAATGATAACGATGATAGTCAAGATAAGGACAACAACGTAGAGGGTGAGAATATTGATAGAATGATGGATGATTTAGAAAGAGATTTTATAGAATGTCCAGAAATTTTCCAGAGGGTAGTTGATGATTCTAAGAAACCGTTATATCCGGGTTGCTCCAAATTCACTCGTTTATCAGCTGTGTTGAAATTGTATACCTTGAAAGCGGCGAATGGATGGAGTGATAAGAGTTTCACCGCTATACTGAAACTTTTATCAGAAATGTTGCCAAAAGATAATGAGCTTCCAGTTAATACTTATTGATGTAAGAAAGTGTTGTGTCCATTGGCTACGAGTTACAAAAAAATCCATGCTTGCCCAAATGACTGCATTTTGTTCTGGAAAGATTATAGTGACTTAGATGAGTATCCACGATGTAAAGCAGCGAGGTACAAGATCAAAGCAGGAGATAAGAAGAAAGGGAGCCCGATCAAGACCTTATGCTATTTGCCAATTATACCAAGGTTTATTCGGTTTTTTGCAAATCCAAAAGATGCAGAATATATAGTGAGGCATCACGAAGAGAGAAATAAAGATGGTAAACTACAACATGTGGCTGATGCACCCCAATGGAGAACAATTGATAGAACCTTTCCAGACTTTGGTGGAGAGCCTAGGAATTTAAGACTAGGGCTTTGTACCGATGAAATTAATCCTTTCGGGACTCTTAGTACCCAACATAGCAGTTGGCCAGTAATGCTAATAATTTATAATTTGCCTCCTTGGCTTACAACAAAGAGTAAATACATTTTACTTACGCTCCTAATATCGGGTCCTAAACAACCTGGTAATGACATAGACGTTTATTTGGCTCCACTAATAGATGACTTGAAATTGTTATGGAATGTTGGTGTGCGGGTGCTTGATGCAGCTAGCGGCTCACACTTTCAAATGCGTGCTATGCTATATTGTACAATTAATGATTTCTCGGCTTATAGAAACCTTTCTGGTTATAGGCTGAAGACTGACAAGGGGTGCCCCGTATGTGGTCATGACACTGAAACATTCATTTGGTTAGAGAAATCAAACTTTGTGGCCCGGTCTTCCTCAGAAACATGTGGGCTATAGAGCGAGAGATGGGGACGTATAAGAGGCGAGTGAAGAATCGGTATCGACCTGAGGTTAGCATTGTTGAAGCAACTGTTGCTTGTGAGACACTTGGATTCTGCCAAGATTACTTGAGCAGTGTGCAATCTATCGGACTCTCTACCTCTAGGCACGAAGGACAATTTCAAGGAAGGGTACTTTGGGAAAAAAGTTTATTACAGTTGACCGTGCTTGTTTTGATAAGGCACATATGTATGTTTTGCAACATATGACTGAAGTTCATCCATATTTAATTGATCATTTTGCCTTAATAAAAAGACAAAATCCACATAAAAGTGAAGCTTGGTTGGTAAGTGAACACAATCAGACATTTGTACAATGGTGTAAAGAAAAGGTGATGACAGAGTGCTCAGACACAACATGTGACCTAAGTGAGAACTTAAGATGGTTAGCATATGGTCCCAAGCTCACCATCATATCTTATGAAGGGTATAATATATTTAGGTTCTGCTTTTATACAAGTCGTCAGGATGCGAAAAGTACGATGCAAAATAGCGGCGTTATAGTTATGGCATCGTCAGTTGAATATGTAGGAAAGGGTAAACAACCTGTAGATGTAACAAAGCCTTATTATGGGGTAATTGAAGACATATGGGAGCTTGATTATCATGATTTTTCAGTACCCTTATTTCGATGTAAGTGGGCCGATTGTGATAAGGGAGTTCATATTAATGATATGGGTTTCACTTTAGTAGATTTCAATTTTCTAGGTCACAAAGACGGCCTCTATATCCTAGCATCTCAAGCAAAGCAAATTTTCTATATTGAGGATCCTGTAGACAAGAAACGGTCAGTTGTTCGTAATGGTAAAAGACGCATTCTTGGCGTAGATGGTGTTGTTGATGAAGAAGAGTATGATCAAGTTGATGAACTTTCTCCTTTTTCGACCACATGTCAAAACTTGCAAGTACTGCGGGACGAAGTCTATGTGCGAGATGACCATGATGAGGGATTATGGTTTGATAACTCCAAATAAAAAATAACATCCTTTGTTGATTTCTAAAATAGTTTGTAGACGATTATGTCATTATGTCATTTGCGTTGTTGATGTATAATTATTTGAATAGAAATTTGTTATATGAAGTAATGCTATCAGCTAATATTTCACAAATTTTTGCTCTATTTCTTTTTATTTTTATTTTTAAATGTCATTATTTGCATTAATGAATCGAGTAGAAGCATAGAAGAAGACTACATCTGTTTTTGTTTTTCATCATCCTTGACTAATTGATGACCCGTTTATCTTTATGTTCATTTTCTTAATTTTTTAATTAGGCTGCTATTTGAATCTCCAATGCTACTCCCATTTATGTATGAGGTTATTTTTCTTCATTTATTCATACTAACTTTTTTTAATTAAATTCAGGTCCACAATATGAGTGCAAATGGAGATAAAGATTCACGTCCAAAAAACAAGACGAGGGGTCCGTCAACGGGACAAACTTTTGAAGAGATTCTTAGTAATACAGTTAATACAGCAGACCAAACAAAAAATGAGAAAAATAGAGAAACTGTATATTGATTTTAATGAGCTTGGTCAGCCTTATGGACGGTGGTTGAAGAAATTTAGGTCTGATATGGGAAAGTTGGCGCGAAATATCAGGATCATTAAAAGTTGGAAAGATGTAACAAATGGCGAGAGAAATACAATGTGGCGTTGCGCGAAGGTAGTAAATTATTAGCATTATGATTATTTGAATTAAAAAAATTGTATTAGATCATTAGTAGCATTATCTTTGTTTTTTTTCCCAGAAAACATGAAATTTAGAGGATGACAAAAAGAAGTATATTTTAAGGGTTGTGCGTAATAGATTTAAGGATTGGAAGACTAGGATGACAAGCACCTACATTTTCCCTAAAGAAAAGTCTGGTGATGGAGAAGAAACAGATGTGGAAGAAAAGTCCTCGATGATGGGAAGAGAAGTCGATGGAGAAGAAAAGTCTGATAATGGAGAAGTCACTATTAAAAGTCCAGTTGGAAAGTACAAACAACTGACGCAAGAGGATTGGGACGAGTTTGTTAAGCAGCGCATGACTGCTGATTTTCAGGTTAGTGTTTTTTTCTTTATTCAAATGATTTTTCAGCTCTCCAGACATCATCCTGCACAGACTATTCTTTTCTGAAGTTTTGTCTGACCATGTTGTTTGTTAAGCCAAATACTCAGATTCTGAGCAGGGAAATTCACTTTGCAGATGCTGCAAATGCAAAATGTTATGTACGATGACACTATTTCTACCTTTTATGGATAAGAAAAAAAATCAACGGTACTTAAGATAGCAATAGGGTTGATGGGAATCAATCGTTGTGAGGACCATATTTCTTCCTGCTTTAACATATATTTCGCTTCACATAGTTGGAATCATGGAGGGATCTCTTTCTTTTCTTTATTTGTTGTCCATTATTCCTTTTTTTACTTTTACTCTTTGAGTTTATCCAAATTGGCGAGTCTTTTGGTTTCTCTAGTCACATCTGTTTCCCTCCCCTTACCTTCCATGCTTCCTTCCTTCTTCCCCTTCACCTTGGATATTCAAACTACTAGGGTTGACTTTAGTTTGGAAGTTACTTCTGTGTGAATGCTAATCTTACTGGCACAATCCCTTTACTCAACTTTATTGACTTAAGTACTAATAATCTTGTAGGGTTTGTTCCCAACTCAATTGGGAAGCTTAAGAACCTTAAAGATTTGATCTTGAACTCCAATCAACTCACTGGTGGTATCCCAGTTGAGGTTGGTGATTGTCTTGCATTAGAAAATCTGTTCCTTTTTGATAATAACTTCAATAGTGAACTCCCAACTGAGTTGGGAAAACTTATAAATCTTTAAACTTTAAGGGCAGGTGGAAATAAGGATCTCTCAGGGAGTATCCCAAAAGAGTTGGGTCAGTGTCAGGAGAAATCCCACCTGAGTTAGGTAACTGTTCTGAGCTTGTGAATATATATCTTTATCAGAATAGTCTGTCTGGTTCAATACCAAAAGAGCAATTTTCAAGCGTCTCAGGAACAAAACCCTTAATCCTGCTAACCTACCCAACTCATTGTGAAGATTGTAGTATTTAATGAATGAAAATCTCAAGAAATAAGGTTTGAGGTGGGCTGAGAAAAGGTACGGAATCCACTGTCACAAGTTGTTGGCTAGAACTAACAGATGAGATAGGACAGTGCAATCTGCATTATGGTCTTAGTTTTCTTGATTTTTCAAATAATCGCCTTTCCGGGTCAATCCCAAATGAGATAGGACAGTGCAAAGCCTTACAGATGCTGAACTTGGGTAATAACACTCTCAGAGGACCGATTCCAAAACACCTAACATCTTACTACTTTATGCATTTTTAGTTCTTGTGGCTGCACTAATACCTTCAGCCATGTGTTTGTTGTTGACGAGATCATAAAACATAAGCCAGCAGTTAGCATTCGTTTACTTATGTTCTAACATTTTGGTCATATTTTGGATTCGCTTTTTTATAGGAAAAGAGAAAAAAGGCTCAAAACGCCCAGAAGCATAATGTACATCAACATTATTTGGGAAGAGCCGGGTATGTAGGCAAGCAAGATAAATGGTATGTAGAAGAACTTAAGAAAGAGACAGAGAATCAACCTAATGCAGATCACGCTCTTACACAGAAAGCGGTAGTGGACCGTCTTAGTGATAGAGGTTATGCTTGGATCAAAGCACATACCCCGCCAACTACTGCTGAGCCTCCATCAGAATTACAAAAAGTTGTTGATGAATATGTAAGTTCATTCTAAACAAATTAATATCTTTTTCTTATCACTTCAGTAAATATGTTAGTGTGTGCATTATTATCGCATTGTACCATTTTTCCTTAATAATAGGGGATTTGGAAGGAAAAAGAGGAAGAAGGGGAGTTTGTTCCTTCTAGATTTGAGGAAACCAGAGCACTCAGGGAGAACGAGAGGAGTTGGCGGCTCTGTTGGTCTCCAAACTTATTTTGGAAAACCAGTGAGTCGAGATAATCGTGGAAAGCAGTATACAGATGATGACATCAAGTTGCTTATTGAGAAGGCGAAGAGTGAAGCTATGGAGCAAATGAATACACTGATGGAAAAGAAAATAGCTAAAGCTTTGAGAAATGGTGGGAAAATGTTATTATCTAATGCTACTTTGGAGAATTTGCCAAAGAATCATTCTCCTGATGAACATGATAATAGTAGTTATCATTCAACTCATCTAAGCGACCCATTCATCGAATTAAAGGTAAGTTATCGTCAAAAATTATTTATACAAAAACTATTTAAATAGTAGTAGAATTTGTTTATTACTGAATTTTTGTGGTTCAACCCAACAATCTGAAACAATCTGAAATAGAACGCATAACATACTCGACTTTGAAACTGGAAGTTTGAAACCATGAATTGATAGGCATCAGATATGATACACCTGACACAAACTAACAAACTCACAAACTGCTGGAGGTTTCAGTGATGTGTTATAGTTTATACTGCAAATAAATTAGAAAACAATGATTAGCATAAAGTAGGGACAGAAATGGCAGTACGCTAAAATAAGATAAAAGTTGTTATTTTTGTTCATCATTCAGACTGATCTGGACAATGTGCATCATTCAGACTGTGAATTTTTGTTCTGTGGACGGTATACTGACCAACTAACCAACTGACAAACTGGGTTATTTTTCCTGATCTTTTGATACAGATCTTTTGATTTTTAATTGTATTATGACAATGTCTTAGAAGAGAGTTCCTTGTCGACTTGCTATCATTGAAGACGGAGAAGTGAAGTTTGCTGCCCAGGGGATGGTTTCACCATGGGTTATAGGCAAAAAGGTACACAACACACAATTGACCATGCAGAACGCCTATGTGTCCATCGATAAAGTTATTAAAGCTGACGCACTACTTCCATGTCCATGGAATGGATTTAGTAAGGTTGGAGAAGTGGAAGGGAGTTTTGCACAATGGCCGAAAACCTTGATTTTGTTAGGTGATGATGAGGTAACTTGATTTTCATCTATAACATTTAGACCATTGTCATACTTAGTGAGAAACCTAACATTACTCTCATCAAATAAATATTTCAAATATTATTATTTTTATTAGGCCAATAAAGGAGAGAAGACTCGAAAGAGAAAAGTCAAGTCCAAAGATACTAAAGAATCTGGCAATAAGGTTCAAAAGAAGGTAGTTAAGTTCAATTATATTTATTTATAGATTCTGATGCTAAGGTTAGATCAATTGCATGGTAATATTTGGGCACTTTTTATTTACTCTTTTTATGTTATAATAGGCAACATCCCTTGAAGAGGACAAGGGGGGACAACATAGAGGTGAAGAAGATGATAGAGCACCTCTTAGTGTAGAGGAAGTTAAAACCTTGAGTTATCATTGTCAGATCTTAGAGAAGAAGTTGTGCTCCTTGTCGACCACTGCCTGCATCAAAATTGTGATTGATGCCTCAGTATTTAATTACCAAGAGAAAAATGATATTGAATGCTATTTGACCGTCGTTGAAATTAGGCAGATGTTCCGATATTTATGGCTAAATGTTGTTATGCTTCAAGTTTGGGAAAGGTATGTATATATAAACCTATTTCATTTATTGGTCTTTTGTTCACTAATCGTTTGGTTATTAATTTCCTCACGGTTTTATGATGGAAATTGTAGTTTCTTATATCAGTGTGCAACTACAATCGAAACTACTAAATTAGTTGCATACTTGTGCCCCGTGAAACTTGTGGAGTACATGCATAATCCAAAACAATGTGAAGCGTATATTGCCCAAGCAATGAAAATTCAAGAAGAAAAGAAATATATCATGGGAGCATTTCATGAAGGGTAAGTATTAAACTGGTAGCTTTTTAGCTTTTTAAGTTGTATCTGTAGCTGTAGCACCTCCCTTTCCCATTCCCTCAGGTAAGATAGTCAATAATCAGTGGGATTTGATTTGGTAGTGTACCTGGGGGAAGTGCTGGTTCCTTAATTCCCAACCAATGCTTCAAGCTCATTTGGTAATGCTTATATGAATGTATGTAATCCTGAGGAACCTGGAATGTCTAGTTAACTGTAATGCAGCTGGTTGAATGTCTGAACTGCAAATTTGAGTGAAGGGGAGCATTTGGTTAAGTCGAATGAGGTGTGAGGACTTGAGGTATTTGCTTGTGGATTAGCTTATGAAATACTTAAGGAGTGTACTCTTGCGGTATATGTGGTGGTTGGGCCTTCCAAATTGTTACTCCACAATGTATATCAATACATGTTTAATTTCCATTTCAGATGGAGTCAAAGACTTCCTATTCGTTGGTTTCGGATTATGATGATATAATGCAAATGAGTCACAAAAGTCCTTTTTTTCCCCACATACAGTGGTCAATCGATGTGTTTCTTGGCGCAATTTTTCGTATGGATCATTTGGAAACAATGTATCTGGTTAAAAGAGGGTTAACTTCCTTCTTTATTCGTCTGATTTGATGTGCTGTGAAGTTGGTTTCAGCATGTCATGGTGACAGGTGACCTGAAAAGTGTAAGATGAGTGAAATAAGGGTAAAAGATTGCTAGTTGGCTTTATTAGACCAAGTCATTTAAACAGTTGGTTTCACCACGTCATGGTGATCTGTGGAGTGAAATGGGCTTCTCTTTTGAAAGTTTATGTTGCATTAAAAGATTGCTGGTGTGACCGAAGAACAATGGATTTAGACAGATGATCAACACTTCTCCCGACCTTAATACCTATAGTTGCTGCTTAGTTATAGTTCCAGAGTAAATAATAGTAATGTCAACAGAGTAACTATAATGGACAGTTTTGCTATATTCAAGTAGATATGTGAAAGACAACTAGTGGTAGAATAACACTCACATTTTAACTTGAAATGCTGAGAGGAAACGCCTGACTGGCTTATGCTTAGTTCGCTTCCAATAATAAAGAGCGGAGGGAAGGGTTATTTCTTTAATTATCTCCTTGACAATAATCATCTCATTTCTAGTCCACAGACCATAGACAAGGCTTGGGAACGCAACTTTAATTTGTGATTGAAGGTTCTTCTTGCTTTTAGAGTTAACTAGTGACTTATTACTTTCTCCATGCCTTTTTTTATATACAGTTCGCTCCAAGTCTTGAAGTCATAGACCACTGTTTGCAATCTTACGAGCATCATATTGACCTAACAAAATCAATCTTTCCTTAACAATTCAAATTTAGTAAATTCATGATCAGACTTTAACCTAACCAACTCAATAGTAGTATTGTCATATGTAATGATTTTGTCATGTTTTGATCACAGTAATCATTGGATGTAGGTTGTCGTTTGCGTGGGATTGAACACAATGTATATTTTGGACTCACGAAAAAGGGATCTTAAGACAATGGACATAAAAAAGGTTCTTGAAGGTGCTTGGATACTATATTGTGCTTTTGGAGGCCGACGCAACTATAATGTTAAAAATACTAAACTATATATCAAAGAGATCACGGTACGTAACAATTATACCCTTGTCATTTTTTTTTCCTCTCTTACCCAAATGATTTTTATGAACTCCCTTCCCTTCATCTCTCGATATTGTCCAATATGTTGTTTAAATGTGAGTGTATTTATATATAAGAATTAAAGAAATCATTCCCAAAATTACATCAAACAAATACTGTCAGGGAGTGGGACTAAGGCAACAGACTCCCTTTGATTCCTCAAACGACACTATGGACGATTATTAGTTTGTTTTAATTTACGCCTTCTTATTAGATAAGTATGGTGATCCTGGAAACGTAGATGCGCTAAATGCTGAGTTGTATTGAATGATAGCATTTCCTATTGTACAATGCACAGAGAGGACATAATATGAAGGGATTTCTGTCCTCTTCTTTTGACATGTGGGTTATGGCTGAATATGAAGTTACAAAATCCTAGACGATTTTATACCATGTCTCGCTACCAGATGGGATTTGTGGTCGGTATTTAGGCATTGTTAGGGACCGGTTTTACTATGGAAAAGGTGACGGTTGGCTAGTCTCGTATGATCTCTATGAGGAGCGTTATGGTGTCTTGAATAGCGAATTAGGTATCTTAATGCCTTATGAGGAATCTCTTGTACGCGTCATTAAGTCAATTTAGCAAGTACTCGATGTTTGGCCTGGTTATGATTTTCTTATTATGATTCATGTCCCCCCACTCCTTCGTTGAAACCCATCTTTAGTTGTATGAATGTGATGATAAGATGTGAAGTAAATATGGTGTTTTGTAAACTTAGTTAAGATTGACATAAACAAAATTTAGACTCTTTTTTTGCCAAATTCTAAAAAAGAAAAGGTAATTTAATCTTACTTTATGTATCTACTAATACTTATTATTAATTGTACCTTTTTTAAAATTTTAGTGTCCGCAACAACCAGAGGATTATGAGTGTGGTTATTATGTCATGAAATGGATGTATGACATAACCTTCAACTATTGTAAATCTGCGGAGATACAATTTGAACAGGTAATTCAATCTTACTTTAAGTTTTCATTGTCAATTTTCTTTCTTCATTTACGTTTATTACTATAATACTGATTTTGAAAATGCAGAATATTGCAACTTCATCCATGTCAATGATCGATATGAATATGGCAAGAGAAGTTTGGGCGAATAAATGATTAGATAACATACATTTAGTATAGATTACATTGGTAACTATGACCTTAGTAACTATGACTTTTGTTGGATTTTTATACATTGGATTGTATTTTGGAACGTTGTTGGTTGGAAACTTAGTTAGGTTAGATTATTGTATTATGGAACGACGTTCCTTGGATTGTATTTTGGACCGTTTTTGGTTGGATTGATTTTGGAACCTTGTTGGTTGGAATGAGATGTAATGTCCTTTGGTTGGATATCTTGTTGCAGGTTGAAATTTTTTGGCATTTTGATGATTATTATAGGGAGGTGCTCCCAAAATTTTGATAGCAAATTTTTATAATTTTTTTAAAAAAATGATAATCAATTGTGTCAGTTTTTATATCTTGTAAAGGAATGACGCAAAAGGTTACCCAATTTGGCGCCAAAGCAAATGTCAATAACATCAGTCACGCGAAAAACGGACGCAAAAGGTAGACATAAAAACGTCAGTTTTCAAATAACATACGCAAATAATGACTTATTTGCGTCAGTTCTAAGTACATTTGCGTCAGTTATTTATTAAGAAATGATGCAAATATAAGCTATTTGCGTCGGTTCTGTACGTACAACTGACGCAAATGGTCAACATTTAAGTCAGTTTTACAACTGACGCATTACAAATACGACCGCTCGATATACGTCAGGCCAAAACCGACGCAGAAGGCCATTTACAACTGACGCAATAGGGGTTTTTTCCATTAGTGTTGCATTTGCATTTGAAATTCGACAAGAATAATAAAAGAAAAATCACAATAGTTTCATAACTAATTAATGTTTTATTAATTTTTTCCTCAATAATAATAATAGTACGCCACATAATATAAATAATAAAAATAACAAATAGGCTAGGTTTCTAAAACCCCACCATTTATTACAAATAATAATAATAATAATAATAATAATAATAATAGTAAATAATACTACGACTTAGGCTATTCTTCCATCTTTCCCTTGCCTTTGTCATTTTTGTCATACTTCTTATCTCGACCACGAGTCGGGCACTCCTGTGCTATCTCGGACCTAATCACCAAAGGTCTCTCTCGTGATCTAGCTTTACCATTTCGATCAACCACCAGCTCTACGGCAGGAGAAGTCTTCGGTTTCTTTGATGGATGAACGACTCGGAATCCGGCTTCTTCCTCCCCTTCAGTCAAGTACTTATGATTCTTCTTTGCTACCTCACAGTTCTTGTAGTCAACAGGCTCACGCTTCCTCAACTTCTCCCGCTCCTCATGAGTAGTAGCCTTCCTCCACTGCAAGTAGGAATCTGATACCCATAATGAACTTACCGAAGAATGTAGGAACACATGTTTCTCTGAGCCCTTTTGAGAGCCCACTCTCTACGACTCTCGGCAGTATGTGCCACCGCAGTCTGAGGAATGGTATCAAGCTTAGGAATCTTCTGTTTCAGACCCACCTGCCTCAATAGTCTCTCCGGGAAGATGCATACCATAAATTCCAAGCCAGGTATGCGCACCGATCGAGTAGGATCCAAAGGCGAAACTCGAGTAACTGACTTGAGATGCCACCATGGCACCACCCATCTGATCAAGGGACCATCCTCATTCTTGAGCTTGTTCTCCCAATAGTTGCAGACCCGAGTAAAATCTACCATATAGAGTCTGGTCCTCATCGTAATCGACCGAGCATGGTACGCAGGTGCATTAGCTGAGGGCTCGATCAATTGCAAATGCTCCATGAGCCAAACCTACCAAGACTGGAATTAATGTCCAACCATTAAAAAAAAAACGACAAAAAAAAAAATGAAAAACAAAAGAAAAAAAGAGAAAAAAAAACAAAGTAAAAAACATTGAAAAAAAAGACGACAAAAAAATGAAAAAGAAAAAAAAAAGACAAAAAAAAAGGTTGCGTTCTTACCTGCAGAATGATAGGACTTCCTAAATAAGGGAGCTCGCGGTTGACTTTCCTGTTATCTAATCCCAATATAATTTCTCCTAGACATAGACAAGCTGGACTCCTGCGCAGCTCCATTTGCTCAATCAAGCTCATCAAGAAATGAGGATCTCCTCTCATGTCCTTATCAACATGCCCTTGAAGGAAATAACCATGCAGTAGGCAAAACCCGAATGCCCTACGCCTCGCCATATAAGAGATATAAGGGACTTCCCTGTTTATAAATCGATCAATGAAATCAAGCATGCGGACCCTGTTTGTGGTTACAAGACGATCAACCTCAGCCTTAGTCAGTCCAACCAAATCTCTAAACTTGTTTTTACACCCTTGAGAGCTAGAAGGTATAGCAGACATATTTTCTGGGTCCCATCCACCAATTGCAGCAATCTCCTCAGGAAAAGGACATATATCACCTCCAGGGAAGGCAAAAACATGGAAATTAGGGTCCCAATATTCGAGACAAGCATCCAAGAATGGTTTAACACTCTTCACCAGTTTCAAGCTCAAGATTGACCCCAAATTGAAAGCACCCATATCATGCTTCTCGACGTTTGTAAGTTCATTTGTCCACTCCTTGAGACGGTTTTCGAAGGCATCAATGATTTCTAATTTTTTTTTTTATATATAATAAGAGAATTTTGTATTATAGACGAAAGGAGGAAAGAATATTTGTGTGAATAAAAGATCCCTCGACGTCTATATTTATACTAAAAGCTGTTTCCTAAAATCCTTCAGAACTGGTAGACTGGGGAATTGGCGCAGCACTTTCTGCGCCTCTTCGAAGGGTCGCAGCTCGTGTTGCGCCTCTTCCTCAGAGGGTTTCTGTGATTTTTTCCGCGTAGGATCTTTCCTAATTCCTCTTGATATAATTTCCTATCCGTATGGGTTATTATTTTGGTAATTCCGTCAAATTACCATATTGTTATGTTTCCTATTTTTTCGGGCACGCTTTTTGAGGCGAAATTGACATTTTCGGCAAATAAGCACACTTACCCATTTCATTTTATTTTCTTTTTTTTGGGGGAATCATTTCGCTCCCGTTTCACATTTCATTTCAAGCTTATACATTTCATTTTATTTTCTCTTTCGGGGGAATCATTTCACTCCCGTTTTACATTTTATTTCAAATTTATACGTTTTTTTTTAGGAGGTAGCCCTCCCTACCGTCCGGTCATTTTCGGCAATTCTTGCGCTCATTTTTTGACAATATGTGTTTTATGTGTGATTTCTATGTAAATTTCGGCAGCATGACGGCGTAAACCGCCATCTACCAAACCTGTTCAAAGCTAACCTGCAGGAATAAACAAGACAACCCAACAGCAAAGGCACTCAGGTCGTCATATATACAATCAAAATGTTGTATGTACATCAAACTGGGGGCTCTTGCCCGGAAGCAAATCTTAAGTCCAAAATGAAGTCCTAAAGTGTACAAAATGTGTGCAATATAGACAACGGAAGCGACAAAAAAGACAGCTACTCCTGGTCGCCCCACTCGGTGACCCTGGCCTCAAGAGCAGCGATCCCGGCATCTCGGACCTCTAACTCCCTCAACAGGCGAGCAGTCTCCTCCTAGGACTGTGCTAGCTCACGCTCCAGGTCGCGCTCTCTCTGCAAATGAAAAAAAATGCCTCATTTCAATCGTTTCAAATACGAAGAAATTAGAAAATTCAAAATAAAGTAAATAAAAGGTTCATACTTGTCGTTCTCGACCGCCAGCAAGTGCCTCGATGGCAGTAGCCCGTAGCCGGTTGGCTACCCTTCACAAAGCCATGTACCAGGACGGCGCCACCTGCATTTCAATAAACAAAGATTCTCAATAAAATAGAGAAATGTATTCTTATACAACAGCAAAAGCTAACTGAGTCAGGAATTAACCCTCTGAAACAAGTGCTGCCACTCATCCTGGCCAGCATCTGTCACCGCCTCGCCAAAGTCGCGAAGCTCGGAGATCGTCGTCATCCCTGCCGTATAAGTGTACTCGAGGGTCTCAGGGTACGCTGGGGGCTCGACGCCCGCCTCCTCAACCTCCTGAAAATTCGAATGATTTCTTTATTTGATGGTCATTCATAATTTTATCAAGTCAACTCAAATAGGGAAGATGAAGCTCTTACCACGACCGGCCAGTACGCCAGCCTCTGGTGAATGAACGCAGAGTAATCCTCGCCGGGAAGAAGAAGAGTGTCGCCACTGACGTTCGCCAAGTTATCCTCCCTCACAGCGTCAGAAGGCTCCCTAAACATCATCCGAGGAGGATCGATGGGAACCGTGAAAGCGTCATGTTAGCACTGACGAGTCAAGCGATCGCCCAGATACAACACTGGACCCATCGACGTCCTCAACAGCAACCGACTCGAGCTCTTAGATCGAAGGACCTCAGCCACGAAAGGAGGGGCATCAAGGTAGTCCACCCAAGGCCTGGGCACCCACTAAGACAAGCAAACAAGAGGTCATTCCTCTGATCGTTTCTAAAGAGTAATGAATAAGCAAATGAAGGAAAGTGATTAAGAAATGGTCACGTCACTCAGCTTCAGGGCATTCACGCCCCGTCGACAGACATCATAAGAAGAGCAATGGCTCTTCCTATGACACATCACCCAATCCCTCACAACGGGATAAGCCCTCGGCCCAGGCTCCGTCCTCTTGGGCGCAAAGCCCGGAATGTAAGAGTACACCCACGCTTGCAAAACAAGATTATCAATGACGATCTTTCAAGGTTAGATAATAAGAACAAATGATATTTCAAGATACGAAATTAAGGTTCATACCTCCAACAGCAGTCCAGGGCCAATAGTAGCAGGATAGGTCCCCTTCTCCAGCAGCTCAGGACGAACCATGGTCCTCATGTAGCGAGTGAGGACCGCAAAGCCAGGAGTGACCCAGTCCCAATGACCTAGGTCACTCAAGTCAGAAAGGAAGGGAAGAAACTTCGTCAACAGCCTCTCCCCCTTGTCTCCAAGGTAGAGTGAAGACAAGAACCACCAGAGCCATAGACGAGCTCTCTGCTCCGCAGTACAAGGAGGAGGAGCCTCCTCTCTCCCATCTACCGTCACTACCGTCGGGATCTTACCAGCAAAGTAATCCCTGACGTAGGATCTCGGCAGTAACCCGGGAACCGTAGCAGCACTCACCGCTATGTTCCAGCCGATCAGCCTCCTGGCCTCGACCGTGTCCACCCTCATGGTCGTCGACAGCCATACCACAGCCTCCGCTCCACATGGCAGACCAGAAATCATACCGTAATCCTCCAACGTGACCCCAACCTCGTCAAAAGGCATGTGAAAGGTCGAGGTCATGCCCAGTACCGATCAAGAAAGTCTCGAATCAACCACAGGTTAGCCCGAAGCTTCCTTCCCTTGATCTCCCTCCACGCTACAATCAAGGCTCCAAAAGCTCCAAGCTCGATGATGAATTGCTCCTCCTCCGACGGTCTGCCGTAAGCCTCCATCATCGTCGAGTAGCCAGAAAAGGACCTCATGTTCCCAGCCTCCTATATCAATTCGACGCGAAGCTATCTTTAGCCCGAAGTGAGAGAAATGAAACGACAAATAAATAAGTAAAGAAAGATGATGAGGGAGTGACGAGTTTGAGATTTACCAAGCTCTTCACCGTCCTATAAGACAAGTCACTCTCCACTGCCCAAATGAGATGTCGGCCATCCCAATTCTCAGCCCACTGGGGTGCCCTCGCTAGCTAGTGACCGCCTCGTCCGACGTTGGCCCGCCTCGGGGCCTCCTCCTAACCAGTCTCCTCCTTGGCAGCCTACTCATCAAACGCCGCTTCTAGCACCTCCTCGAAAGTAAGAGACGGATCGAAGTCAGTATCCACGTCCATGGGTGCCCTCCCCGACGTACAAGCCTCGTCGCCTGCAAAATTAGAGTAAATTAGGTCGCGTCGAGCGACGGCGAGCCTCGATTAATGTATTTTCAAGATTTCAAGCTCCAAAATAGCACTTCTCTCGCCATATTTGGCCTTTTCTCTCGAAACCCGACCGCTCATGTGGTGAAAATGGGTCAACGCAAGACTAAAAGGATTTCTAATTATTTGTATGTTAGATATAATCTCTTTATATACAGGGCATAATGATAATAAATACGGAGTACATGTTTGAAGGTATATAAAATCATTATTTCTATTAAATTGATAATATATTGTTGTTTGATAAGGATTCTAGCTGTGGAGTTCTATTGTTTTTTTTTAAGACCACGTGAAGTTCCATTGGTATTAGGAACACCAACATATTTTTGTTATCTTATCAATTTGCATTGCATTAATTTATTGTTGGGCTCTCGAGAACCTTCATAGTTCCTTTTATACGTGCACAAGTCGTTATTTCTCATTCAATTACAAATACAAACTTCAAGGTAAGTAAGCGCTAGCATTGTGAATCAGCAATCTGGCCGACTTATTAAAATAAACATAAAATATAATCTTATCATTAAATAAATAGGTAGTTTAACTCGAAAGTAGTAATTCGTTAATATTGGACTCTATAATCGCTCTAAAAAAACTTCCGTTAATAATATAGAAAGATCTTACGTAACTAGCATGTAAAATTGAAGTGCTTGAGAAGCCATGGCTCCAGAATCCAAATTTCAATCAAATTTATACACCTAATTATATATATATTGTCTCTTCCAACTACCCAACGTTCCAAATAAGATTTATGTTGTTCAATTTTTATTATTTTTGAACTATCTGTTTTCGCCTTTAGTGTAGATTTCTATTCTATTTTAAATCATTTTATGATTATGATTACATTCTAATTCAAATCTTAATATTTCTTCTTTAATATGCAGGTTAACGACAAAAGGACATCTCTTCTGTGTAAGGGAATTATTGTGACATAGTTGGTTAAAGATGCAATCTTATGGTAATTCGATATTGACTTTTATTTTGTGACCTATCTTTTAGTTATTCATGTTTATTTATTATTATGTTGGTCAATAATAGCTTCAATTAACAAAATTTCAACTAACGCAGCTCAAAATAATCATATATAAACAATCTACCAGTAATATGATATGCATAGTACTCCGTATATTTTAACTAAAAAATATGCATGATGTGTTCCCTTCTTTGTTCTGTTTCACTCGTATTTAAGGAACGTTACATAGCAATGATATCAGGGCATCCGTGTCCTTATAGTCTTTGTGTTTATGTCCTGTTTGTAATAACCAACCAAAGTGATGATAATATAATAATAATAATAAAAAAAATAATAAATCAGGGAAAAGAGTATGATACGTTAATATATATGTAAAAAATATGAAATAAAATTTCTTTTATAGAGTTGAGTTTCTCAAACATCACTATTAGCAAAAGAAAAACATTAACCATGTAGAAAGTTGAGTCTTACTTGGGTATTTAGACAAAAACTGAAGATTGTAATATCGCTCGAAATCTTAATTATATAGAAGGGAATACAAATGTTATGATATAAATTCGACTATTTCGATATTAAATAAACAATCCAACTTTACATAGTTTATTAATATTTAAATAATTGTCCCATAACTAAAAATTATCAAAATAATATGGTCATTGAATGTTTACCTTTTTCAATTGAATCATCTGAATATTTGTTCCACGCTGAATTGGAAAACCGTGTTGTACATACACTCAACTTCGTATTGTACCTGAAATTTTAACCAAATTACACTCTCTTTATTTTTGTATGGGCGTATGGCCGTATATTATTGGCTAAGAAACACTTTAATATAACGATTAACGTAAAACGTAATAAGCAAACATAATATTACCATAACAATATACCCATTAACATCCTAAACAAAGTAAGAGCTTATTTAGCGCATAGGAAAATAAAAAAAAAAGGTTAAGAAGAGAAATAAGATGAGACTAAAAGGATTTCGAATTATTTGTATGTTAGATATAATCTCTTTATATACATGGAATAATGATAATAAATACGGAGTACATGTTTGAAGGTATATAAAAATCATTTGCTATTAAATTGATAATATATTGTTGTTTGATAAGGATTCTAGCTGTTGAGTTCTATTGTTTTTTTTTAAGACCACGTGAAGTTCCATTGGTATTAGGAACACCAACTTATTTTTGTTATCTTATGAATTTGCATTGCATTAATTTATTGTTGGGCTCTCGAGAACCTTCCTACTTCCTTTTATACGTGCACAAGTCGTTATTTCTCATTCAAATACAAATACAAACTTCAAAGTAAGTATGTGCTAGCATTGTGAATCAGCCTGGCCGACTTATTAAAATAAACATAAAATATAATCTTATCATTAAATAAATAGGTAGTTTAACTCGAAAGTAGTAATTCGTTAATATTGGACTCTCTATAATCGCTCGAAAAAAGATTCCTTTAATAATATTGATAGATGTTACGTAACTAGAAA
Organism: Silene latifolia; assembly: GCF_048544455.1. Lineage (NCBI taxonomy): Eukaryota > Viridiplantae > Streptophyta > Magnoliopsida > Caryophyllales > Caryophyllaceae > Silene > Silene latifolia. The sequence goes on from NC_133538.1 coordinate 29,232,713, forward strand.
GTAAAATTGAATTGCTTGAGAAGCCATGACTCCAGAATCCAACTTTCAATCAAATTTATACACCTAATTGTATATATACTGCCTCTTCCAACTACCCAACGTTCCAAATAAGATTTATGTCGTTCAATTTTTATTATGTTTTGAACTATCTGTTTTCGCCTTTAGTGTAGATTTCTATTCTATTTTAAATCATTTTATGATTATGATTACATTCTAATTCAAATCTTAATATTTCTTCTTTAATATGCAGGTTATCGACAAAAGGACATCTCTTCTGTGTAAGGGAATTATTGTGACATAATTGGTTAAAGATGCAAGCTTATGGTAATTCGATATTGACTTTTATTTTGTGACCTATCTTTTAGTTATTCATGTTTATTTATTATTATGTTGGTCAATAATAGATTCAATTAACAAAATTTCAACTAACGCGGCTCAAAATCATCATATATAAACAATCTACCAGTAATATGATATGCATAGTACTCCGTATATTTTAACTAAAAAATATGCATGATGTGTTCCCTTCTTTGTTCTGTTGCACTCGTATTTAAGGAATGTTACATAGCAATGAAACCAGGGCATCCGTGTCTTTATAGTCTTTGTGTTTATATCGTGTTTGTAATAACCAACCAAAGTGATAATAATATAATAATAATAAAAACAATAAATCAGGGAAAAGAGTATGATACGTTAATATGTATGTAAAAAATATGAAATAAAATTTCTTTTATAGAGTTGAGTTTCTCAAACATCACTATTAGCAAAAGAAAAACATTAACCATGTCGAAAGTTGAGTCTTACTTCGGTATTTAGACAAAAACTGAAGATTGTAATATCGCTCGAAATCTTAATTATATAGAAGGGAATAAAAATGCTATGACATAAATTCGACTATTTTGATATTAAATAAGCAATCCAACTTTACATAGTTTATTATTATTTAAATAACAGTCCCATAACTAAAAATTATTAAAATAATATGGTCATTGAATGTTTACCTTTTTCAATTGAATCAACTGGATATTTGTTCTTCGCTGAATTGAAAAACCGTGTTGTACTGACACTCAACTTCGTATTGTACCTGAAATTTTAACCAAATTACACTCTCAGTATATTTGTATGGGCGTATGGTCGTATATTATTGGCTAAGAAACACTTTAATATAACGATTAACGTAAAACGTAAGAACCAAACATACTATTAGCATAACAATATACCCATTAACATCCTAAACAAAATAAGAGTTTATTTAGCGCATAGGAAAAAAAATAAAAAAGGTTAAGAAGACAAATAAGATGAGACTAAAAGGATTTCGAATTATTTGTATGTTTGATATAATCTCTTTATATACAGGGTATAATGATAATAAATACGGAGTACATGTTTGAAGGTATATAAAAATCATTTGCTATTAAATTGATAATATATTGTTGTTTGATAAGGATTCTAGCTGTGGAGTTCTATTGTTTTTTTTTTTTTTTTTTTTTTTTTTAAGACCACTTGAAGTTCCATTGGTATTAGGAACACCAACTTATTTTTGTTATCTTATCAATTTGCATTGCATTAATTTATTGTTGGGCTCTCGAGAACCTTCCTAGTTCCTTTTATACGTGCATAAGTCGTTATTTCTCATTCAAATACAAATACAAACTTCAAGATAAGTATGTGCTAGCATTGTGAATCAGCAATCTGGCCGACTTATTAAAATAAACATAAAATACAATCTTATCATTAAATAAATAGGTAGTTTAACTCGAAAGTAGTAATTCGTTAATATTGGACTCTCTATAATCGCTCGAAAAAAGCTTCCTTTAATAATATAGATAGATCTTACGTAAATAGAAAGTAAAATTGAATTGCTTGAGAAGCCATGACTCCAGAATCCAACTTTCAATTAAATTTATACACCTAATTGTATATATATTGCCTCTTCCAACTACCCAACTTTCCAAATAAGATTTATGTTGTTCAATTTTTATAATGTTTTGAACTATCTGTTTTCGCCTTTAGGGTAGATTTCTATTCTATTTTAAATCATTTTATGATTATGATTACATTCTAATTCAAATCTTAATATTTCTTCTTTAATATGCAGGTTAACGACAAAAGGACATCTCTTCTGTGTAAGGGAATTATTGTGACATAATTGGTTAAAGATGCAAGCTTATGGTAATTCGATATTGACTGTCATTTTGTGACCTATCTTTTAGTTATTCTTGTTTATTTATTATTATGTAGGTCAATAATAGATTCAATTAACAAAATTTCAACTAACGCGGCTCAAAATCATCATATATAAACAATATACCAGTAATATGATATGCATAGTACTCCGTATATTTTAACTAAAAAATATGCATGATGTGTTCCCTTCTTTGTTCTGTTGCACTCGTATTTAAGGAATGTTACATAGCAATGATACCAGTGCATCCATGTCCTTATAGTCTTTGTGTTTATGTCTTGTTTGTAATAACCAACCAAAGTGATAATATTATAATAATAATAAAAATAATAAATCAGGGAAAAGAGTATGATACGTTAATATGTATGTAAAAAATATGAAATTAAATTTCTTTTATAGAGTTGAGTTTCTCAAACATCACTATTAGCAAAAGAAAAACATTAACCATGTCGAAAGTTGAGTCTTACTTCGGTATTTAGACAAAAACTGATGATTGTAATATCGCTCGAAATCTTAATTATATAGAAGGACATAAAAATGCTATGACATAAATTCGACTATTTCGATATTAAATAAACTATCCAACTTTACATAGTTTATTATTATTTAAATAATTGTCCCAAAACTAAAAATTGTCAAAATAATATGGTCATTGAATGTTTACCTTTTTCAATTGAATCATCTGAATATTTGTTCCACGGTGAATTGAAAAACCGTGTTGTACATACACACAACTTCGTATTCTACTGGAAATTTTAACGAAATTACACTCTCAGTATATTTGTATGGGCGTATTGTCGTATATTATTGGCTAAGAAACACTTTAATATAACGATTAACGTAAAACGTAATAAGCAAAAATACTATTACCATAACAATATACCCATTAACATCATAAACAAAGTAAGAGCTTATTTAGCGCATAGGAAAAAAATTAAAAAAGGTTAAGAAGAGAAATAAGATGAGACTAAAAGGATTTCGAATTATTTGTATGTTAGATATAATCTCTTTATATACAGGGTATAATGATAATAAATACGGAGTACGTGTTTGAAGGTATATAAAAATCATTTGCTATTAAACTGATAATATATTGTTGTTTGATAAGGATTCTAGCTGTGGAGTTCTATTGTTTTGTTTGTTTGTTTTTGAGACCACGTGAAGTTCCATTGGTATTAGGAACACCAACTTATTTTTGTTATCTTATCAATTTGCATTGCATAAATTTATTGTTCGGCTCTCGATAACCTTCCTAGTTCCTTTTATACGTGCACAAGTCGTTATTTCTCATTCAAATACAAATACGAACTTCAAAGTAAGTATGTGCTAGCATTGTGAATCAGCAATCTGGCCGACTTATTAAGATAAACATAAAATATAATATTATCATTAAATAAATAGGTAGTTTAACTCGAAAGTAGTAATTAGTTAATATTGGACTCTCTATAATCGCTCGAAAAAAGCTTCTTTTAATAATATAGATAGATCTTACGTAACTAGCAAGTAAAATTGATTTGCTTGAGAAGCCATGACTCCAGAATCCAACTTTTAATCAAATTTATACACCTAATTGTATATATATTGCCTCTTCCAACTACCCAGCGTTACAAATAAGATTTATGTTGTTCAATTTTTATTATGTTTTGAACTATCTGTTTTCGCCTTTAGTGTAGATTTCTATTCTATTTTAAATCATTTTATGATTATGATTAAATTCTAATGCAAATCTTAATATTTCTTCTTTAATATGAAGATTAACGACAAAAGGACATGTCTTCTGTGTAAGGGAATTATTGTGACATAATTGGTTAAGGATGCCAGCTTATTATGATAATTCGATATTGACTTTTATTTAATGACCTATCTTTTAGTTATTCATGTTTATTTATTATGTTGGTCAATAATAGATTCAATTAACAAAATTTCAACTAACGCGGCTCAAAATTATCATATATAAACAATCTACGAGTAATATGATATGCATAGTACTCCGTATATTGTAAATAAAAAATATGCATGATGTGTTCCCTTCTTTGTTCTTTTGCACTCGTATTTAAGGAAAGTTAAAAGGCAATGATACTAGTGCATCCATGTCCTTATAGTCTTTGTGTTTATGTCCTATTTGTAATAACCAACCAAAGTGATAATAATGTAATAATAATAAAAATAATAAATCAGGGAAAAGAGTAGGATACGTTAATATGTATGTAAAAAATATGAAATTAAATTTCTTTTATAGAGTTGAGTTTTTCAAACATCACTATTAGCAAAAGAAAAACATTAACCATGTCGAAAGTTGAGTCTTACTTTGGTATTTAGACAAAAACTGAAGATTGTAATATCGCTCGAAATCTTAATTATATAGAAGGACATAAAAATGCTATGACATAAATTCGACTATTTCGATATTAAATAAACAATCCAACTTTACATAGTTTATTATTATTTAAATAATTGTCCCATAACTAAAAATTATCAAAATAATATGGTCATTGAATGTTTACCTTTTTCAATTGTATCAACTGAATATTTGTTCCACGGTGAATTGAAAAACCGTGTTGTACATACACTCAACTTCGTATTGTACTTGAAATTTTAACCAAATTACACTCTCAGTATATTTGTCTGGGCGTATTGCCGTATATTATTGGCTAAGAAACACTTTAATATAACGATTAACGTAAAACGTAATAAGCAAAAATACTATTACCATAACAATATACCCATTAACATCATAAACAAAGTAAGAGCTTATTTAGCGCATAGGAAAAAAAATAAAAAAGGTTAAGAAGAGAAATAAGATGAGACTAAAAGGATTTCGAATTATTTGTATGTTAGATATAATCTCTTTATATACAGGGTATAATGATAATAAATACGGAGTACATGTTTGAAGGTATATAAAAATCATTTGCTATTAAACTGATAATATATTGTTGTTTGATAAGGATTCTAGCTGTGGAGTTCTATTGTTTTTTTTTGTTTGTTTTTGAGACCACGTGAAGTTCCATTGGTATTAGGAACACCAACTTATTTTTGTTATCTTATCAATTTGCATTGCATAAATTTATTGTTCGGCTCTCGATAACCTTCCTAGTTCCTTTTATACGTGCACAAGTCGTTATTTCTCATTCAAATACAAATACGAACTTCAATTTAAGTATGTGCTAGCATTGTGAATCAGCAATCTGGCCGACTTATTAAGATAAACCTAAAATATAATATTATCATTAAATAAATAGGCAGTTTAACTCGAAAGTAGTAATTAGTTAATATTGGACTCTCTATAATCGCTCGAAAAAAGCTTCCTTTAATAATATAGATAGATCTTACGTAACTAGCAAGTAAAATTGATTTGCTTGAGAAGCCATGACTCCAGAATCCAACTTTCAATCAAATTTATACACCTAATTGTATATATATTGCCTCTTCCAACTACCCAGCGTTACAAATAAGATTTATGTTGTTCAATTTTTATTATGTTTTGAACTATCTGTTTTCGCCTTTAGTGTAGATTTCTATTCTATTTTAAATCATTTTATGATTATGACTACATTCTAATTCAAATCTTAATATTTCTTCTTTAATATGCAGATTAACGACAAAAGGACATGTCTTCTGTGTAAGGGAATTATTGTGACATAATTGGTTAAGGATGCCAGCTTATTATGGTAATTCGATATTGACTTTTATTTTGTGACCTATCTTTTAGTTATTCATGTTTATTTATTATGTTGGTCAATAATAGATTCAATTCACAAAATTTCAACTAACGCGGCTCAAAATTATCATATATAAACAATCTACCAGTAGTATGATATGCATAGTACTCCGTATATTGTAACTAAAAAATATGCATGATGTGTTCTCTTCTTTGTTCTTTTGCACTCGTATTTAAGGAAAGTTACATAGCAATGATACTAGTGCATCCATGTCCTTATAGTCTTTGTGTTTATGTCCTATTTGTAATAACCAACCAAAGTGATAATAATATAATAATAATAAAAATAATAAATCAGGGAAATGAGTATGATACGTTAATATGAATGTAAAAAATATGAAATAAAATTTCTTTTATAGAGTTGAGTTTCTCAAACATCACTATTAGCAAAAGAAAAACATTAACCATGTCGAAAGTTGAGTCTTACTTCGGTATTTAGACAAAAACTGAAGATTGTAATATCGCTCGAAATCTTAATTATATAGAAGGGAATAAAAATGCTATGACATAAATTCGACTATTTCGATATTAAATAAACAATCCAACTTTACATAATTTATTATTATTTAAATAATTGTCTGATAACTAAAAATTATCAAAATAATATGGTCATTGAATGTTTACCTTTTTCAATTGAATCATCTGAATATTTGTTCCACGCTGAACTGAAAAACCGTGTTGTACATACACTCAACTTCGTATTGTACCTGAAATTTTAACCAAATTACACTATCAGTATATTTTTATGGGTGTATGGTGGTATATTATTGGCTAAGAAACACTTTAATATAACGATTAACGTAAAACGTAGTAAGCAAACATACTATTAGCATAACAATATACACATTAACATCATAAACAAAGTAAGAGTTTATTTAGCGCATAGGAAAAAAAAAATAAAAAGGTTAAGAAGAGAAATAAGATGAGACTAAAAGGATTTCGAATTATTTGTATGTTAGATATAATCTCTTTATATATAGGGTATAATGATAATAAATACGGACTACATATTTTAAGGTGTATAAAACTCATTTGCTATTAAATCGATAATATATTGTTGTTTGATAAGGATTCTTGCTGTGAAGTTCCATTGTTTTTTTTTTTTTTTTGGTTTTTAAGACCACGTGAAGTTCCATTGGTATTATAAACACCAACTTATTTTTGTTATCTTATCAATTTTCATTGCATTAATTTATTGTTGGGCTCTCGAGAACCTTCCTAGTTCCTTTTATACGTGCACAAGTCGTTATTTCTCATTCAAATACAAATACAAACTTCAAGGTAAGTATGTGTTAGCATTGTGAATCAGCAATTGACACGGCTGTCGCGTACCTGTCAAAAATAACCAACTGGCCAACTAACTAATATAGCTAGGGAAGTCGGGTCGAATCCACAGAGAGGTAGGAATTTGTCTGCTAGAACTAGGTTTGTCTAAGTAACCAAAATTGGGGGTTGTAAAATGTGGGTTCTAAACTAAGAGACTGAGGGAAAGAGAAATAAAGGAAGAGGGTTTAACAGATAAAAGAGAACAGCTAAGACAAGCGGTTCACCACAATCGTTCGGTCGAGTAATCTAGGTCCCAGGTCAATGCAATACAGTCCAAGGGGTAGCGAACGTCACCTTTCGGTCCTTAATTCACCCTAAAGTGTAAACAGTTTAACTTTCGTCCTCGCTGCAATACTCTATTGCTCGCTACTAGTCTCCCCCTTCCAACCTTTCGGTCCAGGTCAAGGTCCACTAAGAATAAGGGTCTAATTGCGTCGACTCAATTAGGCAATTACAATTATATGTAGCATTTTAACAACATGGACGATACTAGCATTAACCCAAAGAATCGATTACTCTCCCTTCAAATCATGGATCCCCTATAGTCTTAGCATAGGGAATTAGCTACTCAATAACTATCGATTAACAATTACGATAACCAAACAATTCAAACTAAACATGGTGAATGAACTAATTGATTGAACAAGTAGAAGAAAAGAAAGGAAAGGAATTAAAGCAATAAAAACGATTAAGGAATAAATAGATTGATAATACCGAATTCGAGTAGCGAAGTAGTGAACAAGATCCGAAGAACTGTGACAAAAGTAACAAAGAGAAATGTACGTAGTAAAGGAGATGGGAGTAACGTAATGTTCTCCTCAGTCTTATACTGTAAAAACACCTTAAACCTAATCTATGGACTGATTACAAAAGCCCATAAAAGATTAGGCGGAAATGAACCAAAAACACACAAAATCCTCTCGATCGAGTAGAGAGACTACTCGATCGAACACCAAGTCCCTCGATCGAGCTAGAGCAACCTCTCGATCGAGCACTGCTCGCTGGACCTACTCGATCGACTCCTTCACTGGTCGATCGACCCGACCTGAGTATGTAAAGCATTCGATCGAGCAACAAAGCACTCGATCGAGCTATATAAGCGCACCAGGACTTGAATTCCTTCCTTGGCTCAGCTCATATGTCCTCCAAATGTAAGATTCCTACGCTCCGGCTCCTTATTTCCCATGAATGCATACAATTGGAACAATTAAGGCTCGATTTAGCTTCTCATCGGTCAATTCCTGCAAATTACAATAAACGGACCAAAGTAGAGTATTCAGGGGTATTTGTAGCCAGATGCTACATAAAAAGCATAGAAATGCGTGTAAAAATGAGGTGAAAACCTTATATAAAAGACACGCATCAAATCTCCCCAAACCAAACCTTTGCTTGTCCCCAAGCAAATATGAATGCAACTAAGGGTGAACAATAGAACGGACCAACACATCACTATAAATCATCCATCGTAACCAATTTAATGCAACAAAATGACAAAGTGGCAACCGAAAAGTGCAAACGGGTTAAATTAATATTTCAAGCTTATCGAACCGTCGACCTTGCAAGATTCAAAGATGTCGGACTCTCACGGGTCGCTCATCACTCAAAAACAGTGCAGGGTGAGTATATATGTGAAAGATAGGAAGAAGCAAGACACTCACCTAACTCGACCTATAAGAACATGCATGCGGTTAACATGAATAAAGTCTCTGCAACCGTACATAAGCATTCCAACCATACTAATGACCAAGACACGTGCCGAGGACTTACAATTGGGTTAGTGAGGTAATGGGTAGGAAGGGGCAAAAAAATGAATTTGGATATGTGGGGTTAATAGCTAGGCTAGCAACAACGGATCCAAATATAGACTGCATCCCAACTTCGTACTTATTACAACAAGATGAAACGGTGCAAAACTATGCACTAAACTTCACGAATACCAAAATCGTCAACTCCCCATAGGATATAAATAAGGCATGGGAGTGTGAAATAATGCACAATTCTCATTTTTTTCTTTTCATTTGAATTTTTCTTCTTTTCTTTTGAATTTTTCTGTCTCTTTTTTCGCTTTCTTTTCTTTCTTTTTCGTTTCATTTTTTTTCAATTCAACACATTTTTTTCTTCCCCTTAATTCTTCCGCCAACTTCTGAAATCAGATGAAATAACCATATTGCAATAACGCATTCCAAGAACTACTCGTTACTAGCTTAGCTAGGGTAGGAAAATTTTATAGGAAGTAGTTGATAGGACAAAAAAGGCAATTTGGCTATGTGAGGCTCATGGGTAGAATGAAACAAGGGGAACTGCCTCTCCTAACACGTGTCACCATCCACAGACCGAATGCATACAGGTATTAAGAAGACTAGACTCATGCTTATGCAAATTGATGTTACATGTCTTAAAGAGAGTACTACTCACATCCTAAATGAAACCGGTCATGAATGTCACCAGTTTGTAAAGCTCTAACCTCGAAATGTATTGTAGCTTGCCGACACAAAGAATCAAGTCTATTCGTTCAGATAAGAGAGAAATAAAAACTCGTATATTATGCACATAAACACGCCAGCTAAATGTCAAGAAAATGCAAGGCTCAAAATAAGGATTCAATGTAGCGTCAATGTTCAAACGTTCCGACTCAATGTAAACATGAAAATTTTGAAAATTTGTTGAATTTTGGGATTTTTATATGATTTTAGAATTAATTAAAACAACAATGCATGCGGAAATAAATAAACGTGCAAGCAAAAATGCAAGAAACATGCAGACACAGATATGGATGCATACCTCCCCAAACCAAACCGTACAATGCCCTCATTGTACTAAAAATAGGGAAAGAAATGCAAACTGAAAGGAAAAGGAGAAGTAGAGTTGGGAAACTTACAAAACGTCATATAGCGGGACCTCCCCAAACCGACCATGAAAATGGGAGGTCAAAGAAAGTCAAACAAAGGCCTTGTAGACGTAAACAGCGGCCGGAGTCATGACCCTTCGATCGAGCACCCGAAATAGCTCGATCGAATGTTTCACAAAGATGAGTGGACTCGATCGAGTACAAGATCACTCGATCGAGTTAGCACGGGTAGGGACCTGGTCGATCGAGGACATCACTCTCGATCGAGTAGTAGCCGCATCGAAAAGTGCTCGATCGAGCTCCAAAACCCTTCGATCGAGTACTTTTAGCCTGCAAAGGACGCATGAAAGCAAGGAAAGTACAGAAATTGTTCATAAAGAGCGTCTAAAGTTCGACGCAAAGCTAAAGAAAACCAAAAAAAACAATTAAAACAAATAGTTCAACAAAAGCATAAATAAAACTCATCCGGCCGCCTCCCGAGAGCGCTGGTTTAGTAGGTCCCGCACGACCTTTCGGTATCAAATTCTTTGCGCGTCGAGCTCGTCGAAGCGCAGGACTTCAACGCGGTTGTCCGCTTCACTCGCCTCATGGTAGTGCTTCACATATTGGCCATTCACCTTGAATCTGTGGCCCTCGGAATCTTCAAGTTCTACGGATCTAAATTTGGTAACAGTGTCACTGTCACACCGTGTATGGACCACTCCACCGGACTTCACTTGCCAGAAAAAGTCTCAACCGGGCATTAAACAAAGAACACCTTCTCGCCCCACATGAAACTCCCGAGGTAGGATTCTCTTATCATGCCATCTCTTCGTCTTTTCCTTGTAAATGCGTGAGCTGTCATAGGCATTAAGCCTAAACTCCTCTAATTCATCAAGCTGCAAAAGACGATTCTGACCACACAATTTAGGATCATAATTAAGCTCACGAATTGCCCACCAGGCCTTACATTCCACTCAACGAGGTAAGTGACACGATTTCCCATAAACTAACCTATAAGGTGATGCACCAATTGGTGTCTTAAAGGCGGTTCTATAAGCCCATAATGTGTCATCTAGCTTAAGACTCCAGTCTTTCCGTGATTTAGAAACTACTTTAGACAAGATCTCTTTCAGTTCACGATTAGAGACCTCTACCCGACCACTAGTTTGGGGATGATACCCCAAACCACGCCGGTGTTGGACACCGACTCTAGATAGTATGGAAGTAAGTTTCTTTTCCTTAAAATGCATCCCCCCATCACTAATGACGACCCTAGGGACACCAAAACGGGGGAATATGATCTTTTTGAACATCTTTATCACGGTCTTACCATCACAATGGGGTGAAGCAATTGCCTCAACCCATTTTGACACATAGTCTACAACTACCAAAATGTACTGTTACCTTTACCTGACGGGAACGGTCCTTGGAAATCAATGCCCCGGACATCGAAAACCTCAACCTCTAGGATGCCGTTTTGTGGCATCTCATGTCTCTTCGAAATATTCCCCGATCGTTGGCATGCATCACAAGTCAAAACAAAAGATTTGGCGTCGGAAACAAAGAAGGCCAAGAAAAAACCAGGATCGGTACCTTAGCCACGGTGCGCGATGGACCGTGGTGACCACCATAAGAAGAGGAGTGACAGCCTTCCAGGACTATTTTGGTCTCCCACTGTGGAATACACCGTCTCAGAAGACCGTCACATTCCTTAAACAAGTAAGGATCATCCCGTAAATCATAGCGTTATAGAGGAAACGCTTCTTCCTGGAGAAGAAAGGTCGGTCGCGACTTGCCACCGACAACGAAGTTAGCTATATCTCGCATACCAAGGTTCCCGGTCAACAATAGACGATATAACAAAGAATTAAACTATCGTCAGGAAAAGAGTCATCAATAGGTAGAGAATCTTCCCCTTCTTGCCGCACTTTTGATCGCGACAAGTGATCAGCTACAACGTTCTCGGCTCCTTTCTTGTCCTTAATCTGCAGTCAAACTCCCGAAGAAGGAGTATCCATCTCAAGAATCGCGGTTTAGCCTCCTTCTTAGCAAGGAGGTGCCTCAAAGCCGCATGGTCGGTAAAAAAAAGTGACTTCGACCCAACTAAATAAGTACGAAACTTCTCTAAGGCATAAACTACAGCTAACAACTCCTTCTCAGTGGTAGTGTACTTCACTTGAGCCTCATCCAGAGTTCGGCTTGCATAGTAAATAGCATTCAAGGCTTTGTCTTTCCTCTGGCCTAGCACCGCTCCTAGTGCATAGTCACTCGCGTCGCACATGATCTCGAACGGCAAGTCCCGGTTGGGAGGTCAGATGATCGGCGCGGAGACTAAGGCCTGCTTTAACCTGTTAAAAGCGAAAAGACAAGCGTCGAAAACACAAAAGGGGCATCTTTAAGCAACAGCTCTGTAAGTGGTTTAGCAATTTTTGAGAAATCCTTGATAAACCGATAAAAGCCGAGCGTGACCAAGGAAGCTCCTCACCCCCTTTACATTAACAGGAGGTGGTAATTGTTTGAATCACTTCCACCTTTGCCTTGTCGACTTCTATTCCCCTATCAGAGACTAGGTGCCCTAAGACAACTCCCTCGTTGACCATAAAGTGACACTTCTCCCGATTCGGACAAGATTAACCTCAATACAAATTGCAACACTTTCTCAAGGTTAGACAGACAGTTAGAAAAATCACTTCCATATACACTAAAGTCATCCATAAACACTTCCATGATAGACTCAATATACTCTGAAAATATCCCCATCATACACCTTTGGAAGGTGGCAGGGGCATTGCACAAACCAAAAGGCATTCTGCGATACGCAAAAACGCCCTTAGGACAAGTAAATGTAGTCTTAGCCTGATCGTCCGGGTGGATAGGGATCTGAAAGAACCACGAATACCCATCTAAATAGCAGAAAAATTTATGTGAAGCTAACCTTTCTACCATTTGATCAATAAAAGGAAGGGGAAAGTGATCTTTCTTGGTGGCGGCATTCAGCTGTCTGTAATCTATGCACATCCGCCAACCAGTCACTACTCGGGTAGGTATTAATTCATTTTTCTCATTCTTAACTACAGTTGTCCCTCCTTTCTTCGGGACTACCTGTACTGGGCTTACCCATCTAGAATTACCTACCGAATAGATGATACCGCATCCGTAAGCTTCATTACCTCACCCATCACAACATCCTCGCATCTTCCTCGGTTCACCGACGCTGACCCTGCCTGCAAGGTTTGTGATCCTCCTCCAGCTCTATCCTGTGCATACAAATATCGGGACTAATCCCCGTGATATCATCCAGTGAATAGCCCATTGCTTTCCTGTTTTTCTTAAGTACAGCTAACAAAGAAGTCAGCTGATCATCACTAAGCTTGGCACTAACAATGACTGGATACTTTGCTCAGATCGTCAAGAAAAGCATATTTAAGATGAGATGGGAGAGGCTTACGTTCCGGTACCTTTACCTCAATGGAGCAAAGAGTGCTGATCATTTGTTCCACTTGCTCTCCCTCATGCTCATCTAAATCATCGACAAGCAAATCCAACGCAGCGTCATCGTCCTCTCCGGGTTATCTCGTACACTCGTCAAAAAGCATGAGAGCTTCTAGTGGGTCCTTCATAAAAGAACCCGACCAGAAGTCATAAATAGACTCATCAATGATATCGACCGAATAACAAGTGTCCTCTATCATTGGGTGGGCTAAAGTAGTGGGCAAACTGAATGTGATAGCGTCATCCCCTACTGCAAGGGTCGACGCCCTGTCCTCGACATCAATCACGGCCCACTGTACAAAGGAACGGTCTTCCTAAAATGATCTGGTCCGGTGTCCTCGCTATATCCAAAACAATGAAATCTCATCGGGATATACAAATTTGCCTATTTTCACAGGCACATCCTCCAAGACACCTAAAGGTCTCCTAACGATCTATCGGCCATCTCAGGGGTAATGTTGGTCACTTTGAAGTGACTCAGTTTCAATTTCTTGCAGACAGGAAGGGGCATGACACTAACACTGGCACCTAAATCGCAAAGGGCCTTATCAATAATCAAATCACCTATGACACAAGTAATAGAAAAGCTGCCCGGGTCTTTCATTTTTGGAGGGGCCTTATTTAACAGTAGGTTACTATACTCTTCCATAAATGAAATCGTCTCAAATTCGCTCAAATTCCTCTTACGCGTCACAATATCCTTCATAAACTTAGCGTAAGTGGGAACTTGAGTGACAAGTTCAGAAAAAGGGATAGTTACCTGAAGGTTCTTCACGATGTCCACGAACTTACCATACTGTTGCTCGATCCTTGCATCCTTCAGACGGCTCGGGAAGGGTACCCTGGTAGCGATGAGTGGTCCCGCAACCTTTCCTTTCCCCTTATCAATTCGTGACGTCTCCACAGCAGGGGGAGATGACACGGTGGCGGTATTAGATAATAAATTAGGATTCCCGCCACTTACAGAACTGGATCGAACACTTTTACTGGTCGATCGACCAGTTTCTTCCTCAATTTCATTCGATCGACCTATCTTGCCACTCGATCGAGTGTCTTCCTCAGCATATTCACTCGATCGACCAACTTGGACCCCTGCACTTCTCGATCGACCGTTATTGTCACTCGATCGAGTGACTGGGTGGTTAGAACTGCTCGATCGAGTGGATGTGTTGCTCGATCGAGTAGTTACTGCACACGCAGCAAGCATTTCCTGCAGAAACTCGTCTAAGTCGTCATCTGAGTCATCATCAGCTGTCAACACCTCGTTTTCCTCGTGAATAAGGTCACTGTGGAAATTCACCCCACTGACGGAATCGCAATTTGGAGGAGTCTTGGCTTGGTCTGCCGCGAGTGTTAACTGCGCGACTTGCTCTCTCAATTCCGATATAACAGTATCCGATTGCAACATGATGGATTTCAGTTCAGCAATTGCTTCTCTTGAAGAAGGAGAGCCCGGCTGTGATATTGGCGTGGAAGGAGTGGAAACGCTCTTTATCTCCTCATATAACTGGGAGAAAGGAACTCCCTGCTTGAACTTCTTATATGCAAGGGCACGCTCTACACCTGCCGTGCATTCGTAAAGGTCATGTCCTTCTTCACCGCATCTTCCACATGGCTCTGTATGCTCTGTAATCGTAGGCATCCTGGCAAATAGGCTGCTATCCTGCAAAACTAATCAAAGCTCCGCGAGAATGAGATCAGTCTCAAGGAATGAATTCCTTGAGACGAGATACAAACTTAATTAAAGCAACAAATATGCACCACCTCCCCGGCAACGGCGCCAAAATTTGACACGGCTGTCGCGTACCTGTCAAAAATAACCAACTGGCCAACTAACTAATATAGCTAGGGAAGTCGGGTCGAATCCACAGAGAGGTAGGAATTTGTCTGCTAGAACTAGGTTTGTCTAAGTAACCAAAATTGGGGGTTGTAAAATGTGGGTTCTAAACTAAGAGACTGAGGGAAAGAGAAATAAAGGAAGAGGGTTTAACAGATAAAAGAGAACAGCTAAGACAAGCGGTTCACCACAATCGTTCGGTCGAGTAATCTAGGTCCCAGGTCAATGCAATACAGTCCAAGGGGTAGCGAACGTCACCTTTCGGTCCTTAATTCACCCTAAAGTGTAAACAGTTTAACTTTCGTCCTCGCTGCAATACTCTATTGCTCGCTACTAGTCTCCCCCTTCCAACCTTTCGGTCCAGGTCAAGGTCCACTAAGAATAAGGGTCTAATTGCGTCGACTCAATTAGGCAATTACAATTATATGTAGCATTTTAACAACATGGACGATACTAGCATTAACCCAGTAATTCGATTACTCTCCCTTCAAATCATGGATCCCCTATAGTCTTAGCATAGGGAATTAGCTACTCATAACTATCAGATTAACAATTACGATAACCAAACAATTCAAACTAAACATGGTGAATGAACTAATTGATTGAACAAGTAGAAGAAAAGAAAGGAAAGGAATTAAAGCAATAAAAACGATTAAGGAATAAATAGATTGATAATACCGAATTCGAGTAGCGAAGTAGTGAACAAGATCCGAAGAACTCGTGACAAAAGTAACAAAGAAAATGTACGTAGTAAAGGAGATGGGAGTAACGTAATGTTCTCCTCAGTCTTATACTGTAAAAACACCTTAAACCTAATCTATGGACTGATTACAAAAGCCCATAAAAGATTAGGCGGAAATGAACCAAAAACACACAAAATCCTCTCGATCGAGTAGAGAGACTACTCGATCGAACACCAAGTCCCTCGATCGAGCTAGAGCAACCTCTCGATCGAGCACGTCTCATTGGACCTACTCGATCGATCCTTCAGCTGGTCGATCGACCAGCCTTGAGTATGTAAAGCATTCGATCGAGCAACAAAGCACTCGATCGAGCTATATAAGCGCACCAGGACTTGAATTCCTTCCTTGGCTCAGCTCATATGTCCTCCAAATGTAAGATTCCTACGCTCCGGCTCCTTATTTCCCATGAATGCATACAATTGGAACAATTAAGGCTCGATTTAGCTTCTCATCGGTCAATTCCTGCAAATTACAATAAACGGACCAAAGTAGAGTATTCGGGGGTATTTGTAGCCAGATGCTACATAAAAAGCATAGAAATGCGTGTAAAAATGAGGTGAAAACCTTATATAAAAGACACGCATCAAATCTCCCCAAACCAAACCTTTGCTTGTCCCCAAGCAAATATGAATGCAACTAAGGGTGAACAATAGAACGGGACCAACACATCAGCTATAAATCATCCATCAGAACCAATTTAATGCAACAAAATGACAAAGTGGCAGCCGAAAAGTGCAAACGGGTTAAATTAATATTTCAAGCTTACTGAACCGTCGACCTTGCAAGATTCAAAGATGTCGGACTCTCACGGGTCGCTCATCACTCAAAAACAGGTACAGGGTGAGTATATATGTGAAAGATAGGAAGAAGCAAGACACTCACCTAACTCGACCTATAAGAACATGCATGCAGTTAACATGAATAAAGTCTCTGCAACCGTACATAAGCATTCCAACCATACTAATGACCAAGACACGTGCCGAGGACTTACAATTGGGTTAGTGAGGTAATGGGTAGGAAGGGGCAAAAAAATGAATTTGGATATGTGGGGTTAATAGCTAGGCTAGCAACAACGGATCCAAATATAGACTGCATCCCAACTTCGTACTTATTACAACAAGATGAAACGGTGCAAAACTATGCACTAAACTTCACAGAATACCAAAAATCGTCAACTCCCCATAGGATATAAATAAGGCATGGGAGTGTGAAATAATGCACAATTCTCATTTTTTTCTTTTCATTTGAATTTTTCTTCTTTTCTTTTGAATTTTTCTGTCTCTTTTTTCGCTTTCTTTTCTTTCTTTTTCGTTTCATTTTTTTTCAATTCAACACATTTTTTTTTCTTCCCCTTAATTCTTCCGCCAACTTCTGAAATCAGATGAAATAACCATATTGCAATAACGCATTCCAAGAACTACTCGTTACTAGCTTAGCTAGGGTAGGAAAATTTTATAGGAAGTAGTTGATAGGACAAAAAAGGCAATTTGGCTATGTGAGGCTCATGGGTAGAATGAAACAAGGGGAACTGCCTCTCCTAACACGTGTCACCATCCACAGACCGAATGCATACAGGTATTAAGAAGACTAGACTCATGCTTATGCAAATTGATGTTACATGTCTTAAAGAGAGTACTACTCACATCCTAAATGAAACCGGTCATGAATGTCACCAGTTTGTAAAGCTCTAACCTCAGAATGTATTGTAGCTTGCCGACACAAAGAATCAAGTCTATTCGTTCAGATAAGAGAGAAATAAAAACTCGTATATTATGCACATAAACACGCCAGCTAAATGTCAAGAAAATGCAAGGCTCAAAATAAGGATTCAATGTAGCGTCAATGTTCAAACGTTCCGACTCAATGTAAACATGAAAATTTTGAAAATTTGTTGAATTTTGGGATTTTTATATGATTTTAGAATTAATTAAAACAACAATGCATGCGGAAATAAATAAACG
This sequence comes from Silene latifolia, assembly GCF_048544455.1. Lineage (NCBI taxonomy): Eukaryota > Viridiplantae > Streptophyta > Magnoliopsida > Caryophyllales > Caryophyllaceae > Silene > Silene latifolia. The sequence goes on from NC_133538.1 coordinate 29,250,808, forward strand.
TGCAAGCAAAAATGCAAGAAACATGCAGACACAGATATGGATGCATACCTCCCCAAACCAAACCGTACAATGCCCTCATTGTACTAAAAATAGGGAAAGAAATGCAAACTGAAAGGAAAAGGAGAAGTAGAGTTGGGAAACTTACAAAACGTCATATAGCGGGACCTCCCCAAACCGACCATGAAAATGGGAGGTCAAAGAAAGTCAAACAGTGGCCTTGTAGACGTAAAACAGCGGCTGGGAGTCATGACCCTTCGATCGAGCACCTGAAATAGCTCGATCGAATGTTTCACAGCATGAGTGGACTCGATCGAGTACAGCATCACTCGATCGAGTTAGCACGGGTAGGGACCTGGTCGATCGAGGACATCACTCTCGATCGAGTAGTAGCCGCATCAGAAAGTGCTCGATCGAGCTCAAAAACCCTTCGATCGAGTACTTTTAGCCTGCAAAGGACGCATGAAAGCAAGGAAAGTACAGAAATTGTTCATAAAGAGCGTCTAAAGTTCGACGCAAAGCTAAAGAAAACCAAAAAAAACAATTAAAACAAATAGTTCAACAAAAGCATAAATAAAACTGTCCGGGCTGCCTCCCGGAGAGCGCTGGTTTAGTAGGTCCCGCACGACCTTTCTGGTATCAAGTTACTGGCGCGTCGAGCTCGTCGAAGCGCAGGACTTCAACGCGGTTGTCCGCTTCACTCGCCTCATGGTAGTGCTTCACATATTGGCCATTCACCTTGAATCTGTGGCCCTCGGAATCTTCAAGTTCTACGGATCTAAATTTGGTAACAGCTGTCACCGTGTATGGACCACTCCACCTGGACTTCAGCTTGCCAGGAAACAGTCTCAACCGGGCATTAAACAGCAACACCTTCTGCCCCACATGAAACTCCCGAGGTAGGATTCTCTTATCATGCCATCTCTTCGTCTTTTCCTTGTAAATGCGTGAGCTGTCATAGGCATTAAGCCTAAACTCCTCTAATTCATCAAGCTGCAAAAGACGATTCTGACCACACAATTTAGGATCATAATTAAGCTCACGAATTGCCCACCAGGCCTTACATTCCAGCTCAACAGGTAAGTGACACGATTTCCCATAAACTAACCTATAAGGTGATGCACCAATTGGTGTCTTAAAGGCAGTTCTATAAGCCCATAATGTGTCATCTAGCTTAAGACTCCAGTCTTTCCGTGATTTAGAAACTACTTTAGACAAGATCTCTTTCAGTTCACGGTTAGACCTCTACCTCGACCACTAGTTTGGGGATGATACCCCAAACCACGCCGGTGTTGGACACCGACTCTAGATAGTATGGAAGTAAGTTTCTTTTCCTTAAAATGCATCCCCCCATCACTAATGACGACCCTAGGGACACCAAAACGGGGGAATATGATCTTTTTGAACATCTTTATCACGGTCTTACCGTCACAATGGGGTGAAGCAATTGCCTCAACCCATTTTGACACATAGTCTACTACCAAAAATGTACCGTTACCTTTTATCGACGGAACGGTCCTTGGAAATCAATGCCCCAGACATCGAAAACCTCAACCTCTAGGATGCCGTTTTGTGGCATCTCATGTCTCTTCGAAATATTCCCGATCGTTGGCATGCATCACAAGTCAAACAAAAGATTTGGCGTCAAAGAAACAAAGAAGGCCAAGAAAAACCAGATCGAAGTACCTTAGCCACGGTGCGCGATGGACCGTGGTGACCACCATAAGAAGAGGAGTGACAGCCTTCCAGGACTATTTTGGTCTCCCACTGTGGAATACACCGTCTCAGAAGACCGTCCGCACATTCCTTAAACAAGTAAGGATCATCCCGTAAATCCGCTTAGCGTTATAGAGGAAACGCTTTTCTTCGCTGAGAAGAAAGGTCGGGCGCAGCTTGCCACTGACAACGAAGTTAGCTATATCTGCATACCAAGGTTCCTGGTCAACAATAGACGATATAACAAGAATTAAACTATCGTCGGAAAAGAGTCATCAATAGGTAGAGAATCTTCCCTTCTTGCCGCACCGATCGCGACAAGTGATCAGCTACAACGTTCTCGGCTCCTTTCTTGTCCTTAATCTGCAGGTCAAACTCCCGAAGAAGGAGTATCCATCTCAAGAATCGCGGTTTAGCCTCCTTCTTAGCAAGGAGGTGCCTCAAAGCCGCATGGTCGGTAAAAACAAGTGACTTCGACCCAACTAAATAAGTACGAAACTTCTCTAAGGCATAAACTACAGCTAACAACTCCTTCTCAGTGGTAGTGTACTTCACTTGAGCCTCATCCAGAGTTCGGCTTGCATAGTAAATAGCATTCAAGGCTTTGTCTTTCCTCTGGCCTAGCACCGCTCCTAGTGCATAGTCACTCGCGTCGCACATGATCTCGAACGGCAAGTCCCAGTTGGGAGGTCAGATGATCGGCGCGGAGACTAAGGCCTGCTTTAACCCGTTAAAAGCGAAAGACAAGCGTCGAAAACACAAAAGGGGCATCTTTAAGCAACAAAATGTGTGAGTGGTTTAGCAATTTTTGAGAAATCCTTGATAAACCGGCGATAAAAGCCAGCGTGACCAAGGAAGCTCCTCACCCCCTTTACATTAACAGGAGGTGGTAATTGCTGAATCACTTCCACCTTTGCCTTGTCGACTTCTATTCCCCTATCAGAGACTAGGTGCCCTAAGACAACTCCCTCGTTGACCATAAAGTGACACTTCTCCCGATTCAAAGACAAGATTAACCTCAATACAAATACAACACTTTCTCAAGGTTAGACAGACAGTTAGAAAAATCACTTCCATATACACTAAAGTCATCCATAAACACTTCCATGATAGACTCAATATACTCTGAAAATATCCCCATCATACACCTTTGGAAGGTGGCAGGGGCATTGCACAAACCAAAAGGCATTCTCGCGATACGCAAAAACGCCCTTAGGACAAGTAAATGTAGTCTTAGCCGATCGTCCGGGTGGATAGGGATCCGAAAGAACCCGAATACCCATCTAAATAGCAGAAAAATTTATGTGAAGCTAACCTTTCTACCATTTGATCAATAAAAGGAAGGGGAAAGTGATCTTTCTTGGTGGCGGCATTCACTGTCTCTGTAATCTATGCACATCCGCCAACCACACTACTCGGGTAGGTATTAATTCATTTTTCTCATTCTTAACTACATTTGTCCCTCCTTTCTTCGGGACTACCCGTCTTGGGCTTACCCATCTAGAATTACCTACCGAATAGATGATACCCGCATCCGTAAGCTTCATTACCTCACCATCACAACATCCTCGCATCTTCCGGTTCACCGACGCCGACCCCGCCGCAAGGTTTGTGATCCTCCTCCAGCTCTATCCCGTGCATACAAATATCGGGACTAATCCCCGTGATATCATCCAGTGAATAGCCCATTGCTTTCCTGTTTTTCTTAAGTACACTAACAAAGAAGTCACCGATCATCACTAAGCTTGGCACTAACAATGACTGGATACTTCTTCGTATCGTCAAGAAAAGCATATTTAAGATGAGATGGGAGAGGCTTACGTTCCGGTACCTTTACCTCAATGGAGCAAAGAGTGCTGATCATTTGTTCCACTTGCTCTCCCTCATGCTCATCTAAATCATCGACAAGCAAATCCAACGCAGCGTCATCGTCCTCCTCCTGGGTTATCTCGTACACTCGTCAAAAGCATGAGAGCTTCCAGTGGGTCCTTCATAAAAGAACCCGACCGGAAGTCATAAATAGACTCATCAATGATATCGACCGAATAACAAGTGTCCTCTATCATTGGGTGGGCTAAAGTAGTGGGCAAACCGAATGTGATAGCGTCATCCCCTCTTCGCAAGGGTCGACGCCCCTGTCTGACATCAATCACGGCCCACTGTACAAAGGAACGGTCTTCCTAAAATGATCCGGGTCCGGTGTCCTCGCTATATCCAAAACAATGAAATCTCTGGGATATACAAATTGCCTATTTTCACAGCACATCCTCCAAGACACCTAAAGGTCTCCTAACGAGATCTATCGGCCATCTCGTAGGGTAATGTTGGTCACTTTGAAGTGACTCGCTTTCAATTTCTTGCAGACCGGAAGGGGCATGACACTAACACTGGCACCTAAATCGCAAAGGGCCTTATCAATAATCAAATCACCTATGACACAAGTAATAGAAAAGCTGCCCGGGTCTTTCATTTTTGGAGGGGCCTTATTTAACAGTAGGTTACTATACTCTTCCATAAATGAAATCGTCTCAAATTCGCTCAAATTCCTCTTACGCGTCACAATATCCTTCATAAACTTAGCGTAAGTGGGAACTTGAGTGACAAGTTCAGAAAAAGGGATAGTTACCTGAAGGTTCTTCACGATGTCCACGAACTTACCATACTGTTGCTCGATCCTTGCATCCTTCAGACGGCTCGGGAAGGGTACCCTGGTAGCGATGAGTGGTCCCGCAACCTTTCCTTTCCCCTTATCAATTCGTGACGTCTCCACAGCAGGGGGAGATGACACGGTGGCGGTATTAGATAATAAATTAGGATTCCCGCCACTTACAGAACTGGATCGAACACTTTTACTGGTCGATCGACCAGTTTCTTCCTCAATTTCATTCGATCGACCTATCTTGCCACTCGATCGAGTGTCTTCCTCAAAGATATTCACTCGATCGACCAACTTGGACCCCTGCACTTCTCGATCGACCGTTATTGTCACTCGATCGAGTGACTGGGTGGTTAGAACTGCTCGATCGAGTGGATGTGTTGCTCGATCGAGTAGTTACTGCACACGCAGCAAGCATTTCCTGCAGAAACTCGTCTAAGTCGTCATCTGAGTCATCATCAGCTGTCAACACCTCGTTTTCCTCGTGAATAAGGTCACTGTGGAAATTCACCCCACTGACGGAATCGCAATTTGGAGGAGTCTTGGCTTGGTCTGCCGCGAGTGTTAACTGCGCGACTTGCTCTCTCAATTCCGATATAACAAAGATCCGATTGCAACATGATGGATTTCGGTTCAGCAATTGCTTCTCTTGAAGAAGGAGAGCCCGACTGTGATATTGGCGTGGAAGGAGTGGAAACGCTCTTTATCTCCTCATATAATCGGGAGAAAGGAACTCCCCGCTTGAACTTCTTATATGCAAGGGCACGCTCTACACCGCCGTGCATTCGTAAAGGTCATGTCCTTCTTCACCGCATCTTCCACATGGCTCGTATGCTCTGTAATCGTAGGCATCCTGGCAAATAGGCCGCTATCCCGCAAAACTAATCAAAGCTCCGCGAGAATGAGATCGCCTCAAGGAATGAATTCCTTGAGACGAGATACAAACTTAATTAAAGCAACAAATATGCACCACCTCCCCAAACGGCGCCAAAATTTGACACGGTACTGTCGCGTACTGTCAAAAATAACCAACTGGCCAACTAACTAATATAGCTAGGGAAGTCGGGTCGAATCCACAGAGAGGTAGGAATTTGTCTGCTAGAACTAGGTTTGTCTAAGTAACCAAAATTGGGGGTTGTAAAATGTGGGTTCTAAACTAAGAGACTGAGGGAAAGAGAAATAAAGGAAGAGGGTTTAACAGATAAAAGAGAACAGCTAAGACAAGCGGTTCACCACAATCGTTCGGTCGAGTAATCTAGGTCCCAGTGTCAATGCAATACATCAAGGGGTAGCGAACGTCACCTTTCGGTCCTTAATTCACCCTAAAGTGTAAACAGTTTAACTTTCGTCCTCGCTGCAATACTCTATTGCTCGCTACTAGTCTCCCCCTTCCAACCTTTCGGTCCAGGTCAAGGTCCACTAAGAATAAGGGTCTAATTGCGTCGACTCAATTAGGCAATTACAATTATATGTAGCATTTTAACAACATGGACGATACTAGCATTAACCCAGTAATTCGATTACTCTCCCTTCAAATCATGGATCCCCTATAGTCTTAGCATAGGGAATTAGCTACTCATAACTATCAGATTAACAATTACGATAACCAAACAATTCAAACTAAACATGGTGAATGAACTAATTGATTGAACAAGTAGAAGAAAAGAAAGGAAAGGAATTAAAGCAATAAAAACGATTAAGGAATAAATAGATTGATAATACCGAATTCGAGTAGCGAAGTAGTGAACAAGATCCGAAGAACTGTGACAAAAGTAACAGTAGAAATGTACGTAGTAAAGGAGATGGGAGTAACGTAATGTTCTCCTCAGTCTTATACTGTAAAAACACCTTAAACCTAATCTATGGACTGATTACAAAAGCCCATAAAAGATTAGGCGGAAATGAACCAAAAACACACAAAATCCTCTCGATCGAGTAGAGAGACTACTCGATCGAACACCAAGTCCCTCGATCGAGCTAGAGCAACCTCTCGATCGAGCACTGCTCGCTGGACCTACTCGATCGACTCCTTCAGCTGGTCGATCGACCAGCCTTGAGTATGTAAAGCATTCGATCGAGCAACAAAGCACTCGATCGAGCTATATAAGCGCACCAGGACTTGAATTCCTTCCTTGGCTCAGCTCATATGTCCTCCAAATGTAAGATTCCTACGCTCCGGCTCCTTATTTCCCATGAATGCATACAATTGGAACAATTAAGGCTCGATTTAGCTTCTCATCGGTCAATTCCTGCAAATTACAATAAACGGACCAAAGTAGAGTATTCGGGGGTATTTGTAGCCAGATGCTACATAAAAAGCATAGAAATGCGTGTAAAAATGAGGTGAAAACCTTATATAAAAGACACGCATCAGCAATCTGGCCGACTTATTAAGATAAACATAAAATATAATCTTATCATTAAATAAATAGGTAGTTTAACTCAAAAGTAGTAATTCGTTAATATTGGACTCTCTATAATCGTTCGAAAAAAGCTTCCTTTAATAATATAGATAGATCTTACGTAACTAGCAAGTAAAATTGATTTGCTTGAGAAGCCATGACTCCAGAATCCAACTTTCAATCAAATTTCTACACCTAATTGTATTTATATTGCCTCTTTTAACTACCCAACGTTCCAAATAAAATTTATGTTGTTCAATTTTTATTATGTTTTGAACTATCTGTTTTCGCCTTTAGTGTAGATTTCTATTCTATTTTAAATCATTTTATGATTATGATTACATTCTAATTCAAATCTTAATATTTCTTCTTTAATATGCAGCTTAACGACAATAGGACATCTCTTATGTGTAAGGGAATTATTGTGACATAATTGGTTAAAGATGCAAGCTTATGGTAATTCGATATTGACTTTTATTTTGTGACCTATCTTTTAGTTATTCATGTTTATTTACTTTGTTGGTCAATAATAGATTTAATTATCAAAATTTCAACTAACGCGGCTCAAAATCATCATATATAAACAATATACCAGTAATATGATATGCGTAGTACTTCGTATACTTTAACTTAAAAAATATGCATGATGTGTTCCCTTCTTTGTTCTGTTGCACTCGTATTTAAGGAATTTTACATAGCAATGATACCAGTGCATCCGTGTCCTTATAGTCTTTTTGTTTATGTCCTATTTGAAATATCCTTATAGTCTTTGTGTTTATGTCCTATTTGTAATAACCAACCAAAGTGATAATAATATAATAATAAAAATAATAAATCGGGGAAAAGAGTATGATACGTTACTATGTATGTAAAGAAGATGAAATAAAATTTCTTTTATAGAGTTGAATTTCTCAAACATCGCAATTAGCAAAAGAAAAACATTAACCATGTCGAAAGTTGAGTCTTACTTCGGTATTTAGACAAAAATTGAAGATTGTAATATCGCTCGAAATTTTAATTATTGATGTGACCATAATTAGAGCACATTTAGTCCCCGAATTAGCCTTGTTCCCATGCTTTTTAGTGCATATTTGGGTCATTTTTTGTCTTTAGTTCTTTGTTTTGTATATTCTTTGAGGTTTTGATCCCTTGGTAGGAATAGAGTGCAAACCTTGCATTTTCATGGAAAAATGAGACTAAATTGATTGAATTCAAATGACCAAGCATCAAGGAGAGACAAGATTGTAAGGCCTTTGTACATACTATAGTAGATGGGCAATGATGAGAAAAGATCCTTGCATCCCCGAGGAAATCCCAAGGATTTTATGAAGAAAAAGGAAGAGAAGAAGAAGAAGAAAGCAGACTGCCCAGCAATCCGTGCGTCTTCCCCAGAAGACGCCCGTCTCCATCACCACAATCCGTGCGTCTTCTCCCCAAGGCGCCCGGGCAGCAGCTCCAGAAGACGCCCGTCTTCTCCACAAGACGCCCGGGCAGAGACCACCGAATCCGCCCGTCCTGTGCTAAAGACGCCCGGATTCCAAGGCAGACCAATTTCGTTTCTTCAAGCTTCAAGAAAGATGCCCATCCTTCCAAAAAGACCGACGTTTCCTTAAGTAGGGACTTAATCGTCATTTAAGCCCTTAGTTAACCCTAATTCCTACACCTAATCCCCATTATAAATACCCCATTAGTCTAATTAGAAGAGTATGTTCTTCTTAGCAATCTTTAGTGTAGTTAATATCAATCAAATCTCTCTTTAATATTGTAATCAACAATTAATCAAGTTTTAATACAAGTTTTATTTCCTTAATCTCTCTCTTGTTCATCCTTTATTTTGGGTAATTGAATATTATTTGGGTTATTATTGGGAGATTGACAACCTCTCAATCAAGCATCAAGTACTTCTTTTATTCTTTGCTTTATTATTGGAATCATTAGTAGGTATAATTCTCTTAATCCCTTTTTAATTATTGTTAATTACTTTCATTTATTCATCATGTTTCATTTTGTTGGTATGATTGACAACCTTGCTATCATGTTCAACATGATAATGAGTGAGTAGTTCCTTAGCTAGGGTTAATGGGTAATTAGGGGAAACCAACATGGGGAATGATTCATGCTTAAATTAATATGCTTTCATAGTTTATTTTGCTTGCTTGTTGTGATCTCAACTCATGCACATGTTATGTTTGATGAAATGTGAGCCTATGCATCCTTGTATTTTTTACCCATGACCTATCTTTTCAATGAGACTTGTAAGACATAAACCAACTCGAGTCTCATTAGACCATGCATGTTGTTGAGTAGGGAAGACTAAGTCGACTTGTAGGTGTTGTACAATCTAATCGATTCGGCTCCGGGACCCAAACTTTGCTAGGATTGTAAGATATAAACCAACTTGATCCATCACAACAATAATTGCTTGCTTATAATTTGACAACATGTTTGTATGATCAATTCCCATGAATCCCCTATGACCCCATGACACCCTAGTGCTTTTTATCAATTGTTTACAACCCTTTTAATTCATCTTGCTTGTTTACTTTCATTGCTATTTAGTTTAGTGACCTTCTACATGAACCCCAATTGTGACACCCCTAAGACACCACTAGTTGCAATAGAAATCTCATCTCAATTCCCGTCCCTTGGGATCCGACCTTTAATTGCCTCTTTACTAATTGTAGAGTTGTTTGTGAAGCTATAAATTGTGTTTTGGTCTAGGAGCTCCTAACGACAAGTTACCGAAAAGATATAGTGCCGACCAATTATATAGAAGGGAATAAAAATGCTATGATATAAATTCGACTATTTCGACATAAAATAAACAGTCCAACTTTACATAATCTATTATTATTTAAATAATTGTCCCATAACTAAATATTATCAAAATAATATGGTCATTGAATGTTTACCGTTTTCAATTGAATCATCTGAATATTTGTTCCACGGTGAATTGAAAAACCGTGTTGTACATACACTCAACTTCGTATTGTACCTGAAATTTTAACCAAATTACACTATAAGTATATTTGTATGGGTGTATGGCCGTATATTATTGGCTAAGAAACACTTTAATATAACGATTAACGTAAAACGTAATAAGCAAACATACTATTACCATAACAATATACACATTAACATCATAAAAAAAGTAAGAGTTTATTTAGCGCATAGGAAAAAAATAAAAAGGTTAAGAAGAGAAATAAGATGAGACTAAAAGGATTTCGAATTATTTTTATGTTAGGTATAATCTCTTTATATACAGGGTATAATGATAATAAATACGGAATACATGTTTGAAGGCATATAAAACTCATATGCTATTAAATCGATAATATATTGTTATTTGATAAGGATTCTAGCTATGAAGTTCCATTGTTTTTTTTTGGTTGTTAAGACCACGTGAAGTTCCATTGGTATTAGGAAAACCAACTTATTTTTGTTATCTTATCAATTTTCATTGCATTAATTTATTGTTGGGCTCTCGAGAACCTTCCTATTTCCTTTTATACGTACACAAGTCGTTATTTCTCATTCAAATACAAATACAAACTTCAAGGTAAGTATGTGTTAGCATTGTGAATCAAAGAATCGGCCGACTTATTAAGATAAACATAAAATATAATCTTATCATTAAATAAATAGGTAGTTTAACTCAAAAGTAGTAATTCGTTAATATTGGACTCTCTATAATCGCTCGAAAAAAGCTTCCTTTAATAATATATATAGATCTTACGTAACTAGCAAGTAAAATTGATTTGCTTGAGAAGCCATGACTCCAGAATCCAACTTTCAATCAAATTTCTACACCTAATTGTATTTATATTGCCTCTTTTAACTACCCAACGTTCCAAATAAAATTTATGTTGTTCAATTTTTATTATGTTTTGAACTATCTGTTTTCGCCTTTAGTGTAGATTTCTATTCTATTTTAAATCATTTTATGATTAAGATTACATTCTAATTCAAATCTTAATATTTCTTCTTTAATATGCAGCTTAACGACAATAGGACATCTCTTATGTGTAAGGGAATTATTGTGACATAATTGGTTAAAGATGCAAGCTTATGGTAATTCGATATTGACTTTTATTTTGTGACCTATCTTTTAGTTATTCATGTTTATTTACTTTGTTGGTCAATAATAGATTTAATTATCAAAATTTCAACTAACGCGGCTCAAAATCATCATATATAAACAATATACCAGTAATATGATATGCGTAGTACTTCGTATACTTTAACTTAAAAAATATGCATGATGTGTTCCCTTCTTTGTTCTGTTGCACTCGTATTTAAGGAATTTTACATAGCAATGATACCAGTGCATCCGTGTCCTTATAGTCTTTTTGTTTATGTCCTATTTGAAATATCCTTATAGTCTTTGTGTTTATGTCCTATTTGTAATAACCAACCAAAGTGATAATAATATAATAATAAAAATAATAAATCGGGGAAAAGAGTATGATACGTTACTATGTATGTAAAGAAGATGAAATAAAATTTCTTTTATAGAGTTGAATTTCTCAAACATCACAATTAGCAAAAGAAAAACATTAACCATGTCGAAAGTTGAGTCTTACTTCGGTATTTAGACAAAAATTGAAGATTGTAATATCGCTCGAAATTTTAATTATTGATGTGACCATAATTAGAGCACATTTAGTCCCCGAATTAGCCTTGTTCCCATGCTTTTTAGTGCATATTTGGGTCATTTATTGTCTTTAGTTCTTTGTTTTGTATATTCTTTGAGGTTTTGATCCCTTGGTAGGAATAGAGTGCAAACCTTGCATTTTCATGGAAAAATGAGACTAAATTGATTGAATTCAAATGACCAAGCATCAAGGAGAGACAAGATTGTAAGGCCTTTGTACATACTATAGTAGATGGGCAATGATGAGAAAAGATCCTTGCATCCCCGAGGAAATCCCAAGGATTTTATGAAGAAAAAGGAAGAGAAGAAGAAGAAGAAAGCAGATCGCCCGAAAGAATCCGTGCGTCTTCCCCCTGAAGACGCCCGTCTCCATCACCACAATCCGTGCGTCTTCTCCCCAAGGCGCCCGGGCAGCAGCTCCAGAAGACGCCCGTCTTCTCCACAAGACGCCCGGGCAGAGACCACCGAATCCGCCCGTCCTGTGCTAAAGACGCCCGGATTCCAAGGCAGACCAATTTCGTTTCTTCAAGCTTCAAGAAAGATGCCCATCCTTCCAAAAAGACCGACGTTTCCTTAAGTAGGGACTTAATCGTCATTTAAGCCCTTAGTTAACCCTAATTCCTACACCTAATCCCCATTATAAATACCCCATTAGTCTAATTAGAAGAGTATGTTCTTCTTAGCAATCTTTAGTGTAGTTAATATCAATCAAATCTCTCTTTAATATTGTAATCAACAATTAATCAAGTTTTAATACAAGTTTTATTTCCTTAATCTCTCTCTTGTTCATCCTTTATTTTGGGTAATTGAATATTATTTGGGTTATTATTGGGAGATTGACAACCTCTCAATCAAGCATCAAGTACTTGTTTTATTCTTTGCTTTATTATTGGAATCATTAGTAGGTATAATTCTCTTAATCCCTTTTTAATTATTGTTAATTACTTTCATTTATTCATCATGTTTCATTTTGTTGGTATGATTGACAACCTTGCTATCATGTTCAACATGATAATGAGTGAGTAGTTCCTTAGCTAGGGTTAATGGGTAATTAGGGGAAACCAACATGGGGAATGATTCATGCTTAAATTAATATGCTTTCATAGTTTATTTTGCTTGCTTGTTGTGATCTCAACTCATGCACATGTTATGTTTGATGAAATGTGAGCCTATGCATCCTTGTATTTTTTACCCATGACCTATCTTTTCAATGAGACTTGTAAGACATAAACCAACTCGAGTCTCATTAGACCATGCATGTTGTTGATTAGGGAAGACTAAGTCGACTTGTAGGTGTTGTACAATCTAATCGATTCGGCTCCGGGACCCAAACTTTGCTAGGATTGTAAGATATAAACCAACTTGATCCATCACAACAATAATTGCTTGCTTATAATTTGACAACATGTTTGTATGATCAATTCCCATGAATCCCCTATGACCCCATGACACCCTAGTGCTTTTTATCAATTGTTTACAACCCTTTTAATTCATCTTGCTTGTTTACTTTCATTGCTATTTAGTTTAGTGACCTTCTACATGAACCCCAATTGTGACACCCCTAAGACACCACTAGTTGCAATAGAAATCTCATCTCAATTCCCGTCCCTTGGGATCCGACCTTTAATTGCCTCTTTACTAATTGTAGAGTTGTTTGTGAAGCTATAAATTGTGTTTTGGTCTAGGAGCTCCTAACGACAAGTTACCGAAAAGATATAGTGCCGACCAATTATATAGAAGGGAATAAAAATGCTATGATATAAATTCGACTATTTCGACATTAAATAAACAGTCCAACTTTACATAATCTATTATTATTTAAATAATTGTCCCATAACTAAATATTATCAAAATAATATGGTCATTGAATGTTTACTTTTTTCAATTAAATCATCTGAATATTTGTTCCACGGTGAATTGAAAAACCGTGTTGTACATACACTCAACTTCGTATTGTACCTGAAATTTTAACCAAATTACACTATAAGTATATTTGTATGGGTGTATGGCCGTATATTATTGGCTAAGAAACACTTTAATATAACGATTAACGTAAAACGTAATAAGCAAACATACTATTACCATAACAATATACACATTAACATCATAAAAAAAGTAAGAGTTTATTTAGCGCATAGGAAAAAAATAAAAAGGTTAAGAAGAGAAATAAGATGAGACTAAAAGGATTTCGAATTATTTTTATGTTAGGTATAATCTCTTTATATACAGGGTATAATGATAATAAATACGGAATACATGTTTGAAGGCATATAAAACTCATATGCTATTAAATCGATAATATATTGTTATTTGATAAGGATTCTAGCTATGAAGTTCCATTGTTTTTTTTTTGGTTGTTAAGACCACGTGAAGTTCCATTGGTATTAGGAAAACCAACTTATTTTTGTTATCTTATCAATTTTCATTGCATTAATTTATTGTTGGGCTCTCGAGAACCTTCCTATTTCCTTTTATACGTGCACAAGTCGTTATTTCTCATTCAAATACAAATACAAACTTCAAGGTAAGTATGTGTTAGCATTGTGAATCAGCAATCTGGCCGACTTATTAAGATAAACATAAAATATAATCTTATCATTAAATAAATAGGTAGTTTAACTCAAAAGTAGTAATTCGTTAATATTGGACTCTCTATAATCGCTCGAAAAAAGCTTCCTTTAATAATATATATAGATCTTACGTAACTAGCAAGTAAAATTGATTTGCTTGAGAAGCCATGACTCCAGAATCCAACTTTCAATCAAATTTATACACCTAATTGTATATATGTTGCCTCTTCCAACTACCCAACGTTCCAAATAAGATTTATGTTGTTCAATTTTTATTATGTTTTGAACTATCTGTTTTCGCCTTTAATGTAGATTTATATTCTATTTTAAATCATTTTATGATTATGATTACATTCTAATTCAAATCTTAATATTTCTTCTTTAATATGCAGGTTAACGACAATAGGACATCTCTTCTGTGTAAGGGAATTATTGTGACATAATTGGTTAAAGATGCAACTTTATGGTAATTCGATATTTACTTTTATTTTGTGACCTATCTTTTAGTTATTCATGTTTATTTATTATGTTGGTCAATAATATATTCAATTAACAAAATTTCAACTAACGCGGCTCAAAATCATCATATATAAACAATATACCAGTAAAATGATATACGTAGTACTTCTTATACTTTAACTTAAAAAATATGCATGATGTGTTCCCTTCTTTGTTCTATTTTTCTCGTATTTAAGGAATGTTACGTAGCAATGATACCAGTGCATCCGTGTCCTTATAGTCTCTGTGTTTATGATCTATTTGTAATAACAAACCAAAGTGATAATAATGTAATAATTAAAATAATAAATCGGAGAAAAGAGTATGATACGTTAATATGTATGTAAAAAAGATGAAATAAAATTTCTTTTATAGAGTTGAATTTCTTAAACATCACAATTAGCAAAAGAAAAACATTAACCATGTCGAAAGTTGAGTCTTACTTCGGTATTTAGACAAAAATTGAAGATTGTAATATCGCTCGAAATTTTAATTATTGATGTGACCATAATTAGAGCACATTTAGTCCCCGAATTAGCCTTGTGCCCATGCTTTTTAGTGCATATTTGGGTCATTTATTGTCTTTAGTTCTTTGTTTTGTATATTCTTTGAGGTTTTGATCCCTTGGTAGGAAAAGAGTGCAAACCTTGCATTTTCATGGCAAAATGAGACTAAATTGATTGAATTCAAATGACCAATCATCAAGGAGAGACAAGATTGTAAGGCCTTTGTACATACTATAGTAGATGGGCAATGATGAGAAAAGATCCTTGCATCCCCGAGGAAATCCCCATGGATTTTATGAAGAAAAAGGAAGAGAAGAAGAAGAAAGCAGACTGCCCAGCAATCCGTGCGTCTTTCCCAGAAGACGCCCGTCTCCATCACCACAATCCGTGCGTCTTCTCCCCAAGACGCCCGGGCAGCAGCTCCAGAAGACGCCCGTCTTCTCCATAAGACGCCCGGGCAGAGACCACCGAATCCGCCCGTCCTGTGCTAAAGACGCCCGGATTCCAAGGCAGACCAATTTCGTTTCTTCAAGCTTCAAGAAAGATGCCCATCCTTCCAAAAAGACCGACGTTTCCTTAAGTAGTGACTTAATCGTCATTTAAGCCCTTCGTTAACCCTAATTCCTACACCTAATCCCCATTATAAATACCCCATTAGTCTAATTAGAAGAGCATGTTCTTCTTAGCAATCTTTAGTGTAGTTAATATCAATCAAATCTCTCTTTAATATTGTAATCAACAATTAATCAAGTTTTAATACAAGTTTTATTTCCTTAATCTCTCTCTTGTTCATCCTTTATTTTCGGTAATTGAATATTATTTGGGTTATTATTGGGAGATTGACAACCTCTCAATCAAGCATCAAGTACTTCTTTTATTCTTTGCTTTATTATTGGAATCATTAGTAGGTGTAATTCTCTTAATCGCTTTTTAATTATTGTTAATTACTTTCATTTATTCATCATGTTTCATTTTGTTGGTATGATTGACAACCTTGCTATCATGTGCAGCATGATAATGAGTGAGTAGTTCCTTAGCTAGGGTTAATGGGTAATTAGGGGAAACCAACATGGGGAATGATTCATGCTTAAATTAATATGCTTTCATAGTTTATTTTGCTTGCTTGTTGTGATCTCAACTCATGCACATGTTATGTTTGATGAAATGTGAGCCTATGCATCCTTGTATTTTTTACCCATCACCTATCTTTTCAATGAGACTTGTAAGACATAAACCAACTCGAGTCTCATTAGACCATGCATGTTGTTGAGTAGGGAAGTCTAAGTCGACTTGTAGGTGTTGTACAATCTAATCGATTCGGCTCCGGGACCCAAACTTTCCTAGGATTGTAAGATATAAACCAACTTGATCCATCACAACAATAATTGCTTGCTTATAATTTGAGAACATGTTTGTATGATCAATTCCCATGAATCCCCTATGACCCCATGACACCCTAGTGCTTTTTATCAATTGTTTACAACCCTTTTAATTCATCTTGCTTGTTTACTTTCATTTTAGTTTAGTGACCTTCTACATCAACCCCAATTGTGACACCCCTAAGACACCACTAGTTGCAATAGAAATCTCATCTCAATTCCCGTCCCTTGGGATCCGACCTTTACTTGCCTTTTTACTAATTGTAGAGTTGTTTGTGAAGCTATAAATTGTGTTTTGGTCAAGGAGCTCCTAACGACAAGTTACCGAAAATATATAGTGCCGACCAATTATATAGAAGGGAATAAAAATGCTATGACATAAATTCGACTATTTCGACATTAAATAAACAGACCAACTTTACATAATCTATTATTATTTAAATAATTGTCCCATAACTAAATATTATAAAAATAATATGGTCATTGAATGTTTACCTTTTTCAATTGAATCATCTGAATATTTGTTCCACGGTGAATTAAAAAACTGTGTTGTACATACACTCAACTTCGTATTGTACCTGAAATTTTAACGAAATTACACTATAAGTATATTTGTATGGGTGTATGGCCGTATATTATTGGCTAAGAAACACTTTAATATAACGATTAACGTAAAACGTAATAAGCAAACATACTATTACCATAACAATATACACATTAACATCATAAACAAAGTAAGAGTTTATTTAGCACATAGGAAAAAAATAAAAAGGTTAAGAAGAGAAATAAGATGAGACTAAAAGGATTTCGAATTATTTTTATGTTAGGTATAATCTCTTTATATACAGGGTATAATGATAATAAATACGGAATACATGTTTGAAGGCATATAAAACTCATATGCTATTAAATCGATAATATATTGTTATTTGATAAGGATTCTAGCTATGAAGTTCCATTGTTTTTTTTTTTTTGGTTTTTAAGACCACGTGAAGTTCCATTGGTATTAGGAAAACCAACTTATTTTTGTTATCTTATCAATTTTCATTGCATTAATTTATTGTTGGGCTCTCGATAGCCTTCCTATTTCCTTTTATACGTGCACAAGTCGTTATTTCTCATTCAAATACAAATACAAACTTCAAGGCAAGTATGTGTTAGCATTGTGAATCAGCAATCTGGCCGACTTATTAAGATAAACATAAAATATAATCTGATCATTAAATAAATAGGTAGTTTAACTCAAAAGTAGTAATTCGTTAATATTGGACTCTCTATAATCGCTCGAAAAAAGCTTCCTTTAATAATATATATAGATCTTACATAACTAGCAAGTAAAATTGATTTGCTTGAGAAGCCATGACTCCAGAATCCAACTTTCAATCAAATTTATACACCTAATTGTATATATGTTGCCTCTTCCAACTACCCAACGTTCCAAATCAGATTTATGTTGTTCAATTTTTATTATGTTTTGAACTATCTGTTTTCGCCTTTAATGTAGATTTATATTCTATTTTAAATCATTTTATGATTATGATTACATTCTAATTCAAATCTTAATATTTCTTCTTTAATATGCAGGTTAACGACAATAGGACATCTCTTCTGTGTAAGGGAATTATTGTGACATAATTGGTTAAAGATGCAACTTTATGGTAATTCGATATTTACTTTTATTTTGTGACCTATCTTTTAGTTGTTCATGTTTATTTATTATGTTGGTCAATAATATATTCAATTAACAAAATTTCAACTAACGCGGCTCAAAATCATCATATATAAACAATATACCAGTAAAATGATATACGTAGTACTTCTTATACTTTAACTTAAAAAATATGCATGATGTGTTCCCTTCTTTGTTCTGTTTTTCTCATATTTAAGGAATGTTACGTAGCAATGATACCCGTGCATCCGTGTCCTTATAGTCTTTGTGTTTATGTTCTATTTGTAATAACCAACCAAAGTGATAATAATGTAATAATTAAAATAATAAATCGGAGAAAAGAGTATGATACGTTAATATGTATGTAAAAAAGATGAAATAAAATTTCTTTTATAGAGTTGAATTTCTTAAACATCACAATTAGCAAAAGAAAAACATTAACCATGTCGAAAGTTGAGTCTTACTTCGGTATTTAGATAAAAATTGAGGATTGTAATATCGCTCGAAATCTTAATTATATAGAAGGGAATAAAAATGCTATGTTATAAATTCGACTATTTCGACATTAAATAAACAGTCAACTTTAGATAATCTATTATTATTTAAATAATTGTCCCATAACTAAAAATTATCAAAATAATATGGTCATTGAATGTTTACCGCTTTCAATTGAATTATCTGAATATTTGTTCCACGCTGAATTGAAAAACCGTGTTGTACATACACTCAACTTCGTATTGTACCTAAAATTTTAACCAAATTACACTATCGGTATATTTGTATGGGTGTATGGCCGTATATTATTAGCTAAGTGATGCCCATCGTTGTGCACCAAAGATAAATTTATGATTCCTAACTACAACTATGGATAGCGGTAGCAGGGTCGAACCACATAGAGGCAGATGTAATTATTAGTTGTTTAATTTCAGTCTAAGGTAACGATTATGTGGGGGTTGTTTTGAATTGGTCTATAACTAATGAGCAATAAACTAAAGAAATGTATAAAATCAAATTTAAAAGGAGTACTAAGATGATCGGTTCACTGTAGTTTCGGCAGCAGCATACTAAGTAGGTCTGAAATAAACACATGAGGCGGGAAAACAAGAAGTCCTCTCGGTCCACTCTCAACAAGTAGCGTCTTTCGATCTCGCTACGGGTCCCTAATATCACTAGTACTGACTGATGCGTGTCTTTTATATTAGGTTTTCACCCCATTTCCACACGCATTTCTGTACTTTTTATGTAGCATCTAGCTACAAATGCCCCCGAATATCTTACTTTGGTTCGTTTTATGTAATTTGCAGGAATTAACCGAAGAGGAGTTAAATCAAGCCTAATTTGTCCCAATTGCATGCATTCATGGAGAATAGGAGCCGGAGCTTGGAATCTAACATTTTGGAGACGCATGAGCTGGTTTCGGAAGGCGTTTCAAAGTCTAGCGTGCCTATATAGCTCGATCGAGTAGTTTTCTACTCGATCGAATGCTTTATATACTCAAGATTGATCGATCGAGCAGTTTAAGAAGTCAATCGAGGAGATTTAGCAAGAAGTGCGCGATCGAGTAGTTTATTTCTACTCGATCGAGTGGTTGGATGCATAGTTACTCGATCGAGTGGTTTATTTCCACTCGATCGAGTGATTTACCCTTCTGAAGACTTTTTCCGCCTAATCATTTTATGGGCTTTTGTAATTAGTCCATAAATTAGGTTTTAGGATGGATTTTTCGTGTAAGACAGAGCAGGGGGACTACGTTAGAGGGAGCTCTTCCTTCGTTCGTTCACTTCACTGTATACCTTGCTACTGTTCTTGGATTTTGTTCTTCCTTTATACTTACTACTCAGATTCGGATACGATTGGTACTATTATTCTACTTTAATCCCTTAATACATTTTTATTCCTTTAATTCCTTCTCTCTCTGATTTTTATCATAATTGCTTTAATTCAATTCTTGTTAATTCTGTCATTATGTTTAGTTTCAATTATTCATATGTCGTTATCATTAATTTAGTAATAATGAGTAGCTAATTTCCTTCGGCTAAGACTATAGGGGATCCGTAATCATGAGGGAATAGTAATCGATTTATCGGGTTAATGCTAGTATAATCTTTGTTGGTTAAATGCTACAATTAACTGTATCCGTCTAATTGAGTCGACGCAATTAGACATTTAATTCTTAGTGATCCTTGACCTGGACCGAAAGGTTGGAAAAGGCGAGACTAGTAGCGGACAATAAGGTATTGTAGTGAGGGCGAAAGCTAAGCTATTTACGCTCTAGGGTGAATTAAGGACCGAAAGGTGACGTTTGTTACCCCTTAGACCGTATTTGAATTGACCTGAGACTTAGATTACTTGACTAAATGATTATGGTAAACCGTCTGTCTTAGCTGTTTCTCTTTATCTGCTTGATTCCTTCCTTTTAATTTCCTCTTCCTTATTCTTATTAGTTTAGAATATCACATTTAAAAACCCCCCAATTGGTTACCTTGACGAACTTAGATTTAGCTGACAAATTCCTACCTCTCTGTGGATTCGACCCGACTTCCTTTGCTATATTAGTTAGAGCCAGTTGGTATTTTTGACAGGTACGCGACAGACGTGTCAAATTTTGGCGCCGTTGCCGGGGAGGTGGTGCAATTTTGTTGCTTTAATTAAGTTGTCTCTCGTCTCAAGGAATTTATTCCTCGAGGCTGATCTCATTTCTGCAAAGTTTTGATTAGTCTTGCAGATTGTTCGTTGCTTTGTAAGTCTATTTGCCAGGATGCCTACGATTACTGAGCATATAGAGCCATGTGGTAGATGTGGCGAGGAAGAGCATGGTCCTATTGAATGCATGGCAAGTGTAGAGCGTGCCCTTTCTTATCGGAATTATAAGCAAGGAGTTCCTTTTTCTCAGTTGTATGAAGAAATAAAGAATGTCTCTACCCCTTCTACGCCGGTACCGCAGCCGGTCTCTCCTTCTGCAAGTGAAGAAATTGTCGAATTAAAATCTATTATGATGAGTATATCACGGCAATCTGAAACTGTCATATCAGAATTGAAAGAACAAGTCGCGCAGTTAACACTCGCGAAAGACCAAACCAAGCTTCTTCCAATATGTGATCCAGTCAGTGCAATGAATTTTCAAAATGACCTTAGTCATGAAGAATACGAGGTTTTGATAGCTGAAGATACCCAGGAGGACGATCTAGATGAATTCTAAACCGAAATACTTGCAGCGTGTAATCAAGATACTCGATCGAGCGATTTCTTTACTCGATCGAGTGAATCAATTCATCCTATCACTCGATCGAGTGAAATTACTGGTCGATCGAGTGGTGCACAATTTGCTGTTGGTCGATCGAGTGATATTATTACTCGATCGAATTAGTTTGCTGCAGAAATCACTCGATCGAGTGACAAAACTGGTCGATCGAGTGAAACAGAAGAAGAGAATGGTCGATCGAGTGATATAAGTACTCGATCGAGTACTTTAAATGGCGGAGACCCTATATTACTAACTAATGCCGCTACCGTGTCATCTTCCCCTGCTGTGGAGACGTCAAGCATTGACAAAGATAAAGGAAAAGTTGCGGGTCCATTCGTTGCCACTAGGGTACCCTTTTCGGGGCGTCTGAAGGACGCAAAGATCGAGCGACAGTACGGTAAGTTTGTGGACGTTGTGAAGAACCTTCAGGTAACTGTTCCTTTTTCCGAACTTGTTACTCAGGTACCCACTTACGCTAAGTTTATGAAAGATATTGTGACGCGTAATAGAAATTTAAGTGAATTTGAGACGATTTCATTTATGGAAGAGTCTAGTAATTTACTTTTAAATAAGGGTCCACCTAAAATGAAAGACCCGGGCAGCTTTTCCATTACCTGTATTATAGGCAACATGGTCATTGATAAGGCTCTCTGTGATTTAGGAGCTAGTGTTAGTGTCATGCCCCTTCCCCGTCTCACAAAGAAACGAACATGAGTCATTTTAAAGTGACTAACATTACCCTACGAGATGGTGATAGATCTGTTAGGAGGCCCTTAGGTGTCTTAGAGGACGTGCCTGTGCAAATAGGCAAGCTCTTTATCCCAGTAGATTTCATTGTTTTAGATATAGCTGAGGACACCCGGACCCAAATTATCTTAGGAAGACCATTCCTTTGTACAGCTGGGGTTGTTATTGATGTCAGACAAGGGCGTTTGACTCTTGCAGTAGGGGATGACGCTATCACTTTCAGTCTGCCTAGTACTTTGGCTCGCCCAATGATAGAGGATACTTGCTATTCGGTTGATATTATTGACAAGTCTATTTATGACTTCTGGTCGGGTTCTTTTATTAAGGACCCACTAGAAGCTCTTATGCTTTTTGATGAGTGTGCAGATAGCCCATACGACGATGACGCTGTGTTGGATTTGCTTGTTGGTGATTTAGATGAGCCTGAACTTACCGAAGCTGAGGGAGAGCAAGTGGAACAAATGATTAGCACTCTTTGCTCCATTAAGGTAAATGTACTGGAACGTAAGCCTCTCCCTTCTCATCTTAAATATGTTTTCTTAGACGATACAGAGTAATATCCAGTCATTGTTAGTGCCAAGCTCAATGATGATTTGCTGACTTCTTTGTTAGCTGTACTTAAGAAAAACAGGAAAGCAATGGGTTATTCACTGGACGATATCAAGAGGATTAGTCCCGATATTTGTATGCACAGGATAGAGCTGGAGGAGGATCACAAACCTTACGACACGGGGTCGGTCCACGGTGAACGAAGATACTGAGGATGTTGTGATGGCTGAGGTAATGAAGCTGCTGGATGCATGTATTATTTATTCTGTGGGTAATTCTAGATGGGTGAGTCCAGTACAGGTGGTCCCGAAGAAAGGAGGGACAACTGTTGTTAAGAATGAAAAGAATGAATTAATACCTACTCGAGTAGTGACTGGTTGGCGGATGTGCATAGATTACAGACAGCTGAATGCCGCCACCAAGAAAGATCACTTTCCCCTTCCTTTTATTGATCAAATGGTAGAAAGGTTAGCTTCACATAAATTTTTCTGCTATTTAGACAGGTATTCATGGTTTTTTCAGATCCCTATCCACCCAGACGATCAGGCTAAGACTACATTTACTTGTCCTCAGGGTGTTTTTGCTTATCGCAGGATGCCTTTTGGTTTGTGTAACGCCCCTACCACCTTTCAAAGGTGCATGATGGGGATATTTTCAGAGTATATTGAGTCTATTATGGAAGTTTTTATGGACGATTTCAGTGTATATGGAAGTGATTTTTCTAACTGTCTGTCTAACCTTGAGAGAAGTGTTGTAGCGCTGTATTGAAGTCAATCTTGTGTTGAACTGGGAGAAGTGCCACTTTATGGTCAACGAGGGAGTTGTTCTAGGGTACTTAGTTTCTGATAGGGGAATAGAGGTTGATAAAGCAAAAGTGGAAGTGATTCAGCAATTACCGCCTCCTGTTAATGTTAAGGGGGTGAGGAGTTTCCTTCGTCACGCCGGCTTTTATCGCCGGTTCATCAAGGACTTCTCAAAGATTGCTAAACCACTTACACAGTTGCTGCTTAAGGATGCTCCTTTTGTGTTTACTGATGATTGTCTTTCTGCTTTTAACAGGTTAAAGCAGGCTTTAGTCTCTGCGCCGATCATACAGCCTCCCGATTGGGACTTGCCATTTGAGATTATGTGTGATGCGAGTGACTACGCACTAGGAGCGGTGCTAGGCCAAAGGAAATACAAGGCTTTGAGTGCTATCTACTATGCGAGCCGAACTCTGGATGAGGCTCAAGTGAAGTACAATACCACTGAGAAAGAGCTGCTAGCTGTAGTTTATGCCTTAGAAAAGTTTCGTACTTATTTAGTTGGGTCAGAAGTCACTGTTTTTATTGACCATGCAGCTTTGAGGCATCTCCTTGCTAAGAAGGAGGCTAAACCACGGCTACTGAGATGGATACTCCTCCTTCAGAAGTTTGATTTGCAGATTAAGGATAAGAAAGGAGCTGAAAACGTTGTAGCTGATCACTTGTCGCGACTGATGCGACAAGAAGGGGAAGATTCTCTACCTATTGATGATTCTTTTTCTGACGATACTTTAATTGCTGTTATATCGTCTATTGTTAACCAAGAACCTTGGTATGCAGATATAGCTAACTTCGTTGTCGGTGGCAAGTGTCGCACCGACCTTTCTCATCGATGAGGAAGCTTTTTCGTATAACGCTAAGCGGTACTTCGGATGATCCTTACATGTTTAAGGAATGTGCGAGACGGTCTCTGAGATGGTGTATTCCGCAGTGGGAGACCAAAATAGTCCTGGCAGGCTGTCACTCCTCTTCATATGGTGGTCACCACGGTCCATCGCGCACCGTGGCTAAGGTACTTCGATCCGTTTTTTGGCCTTCTTTGTATCTGATGCTAGGTCTTTTGTTTCAGCTTGTGATGCTTGCCAACGATCAGGGAACATTTCAAAGAGACATGAGATGCCACAAAACGGCATCTTAGAGGTTGAGGTCTTCGATGTCTGGGGCATTGATTTCCAAGGACCGTTCCCATCCAGTAAAGGTAACATGTATATCTTAGTGGCTGTAGACTATGTGTCGAAATGGGTTGAGGCAATTGCCTCACCTCATTGTGATGCTAAGACCGTGATAAAGATGTTTAAAAAGATCATATTCCCCCGATTTGGTGTCCCTAGGGTCGTCATTAGTGATAGGGGAATGCATTTTAAAGAAAAGAAACTCACTTCTATTCTGTCTAAAGTTAGTGTCCAACACCGGCGAGGTTTGGGGTATCATCCACAAACTAGTGGTCAGGTTGAGGTCTCTAACCGCGAGTTGAAAGAGATCTTGTCTAAGGTAGTTTCTAAATCACGGAAGGATTGGAGTCTTAAGTTAGATGACACATTATGGGCTTACAGAACTGCCTTTAAGACACCAATTGGTGCATCACCTTATAGGCTAGTTTATGGAAAATCGTGTCACTTACCTGTCGAATTTGAATGTAAGGCTTGGTGGGCAATTCGTGAGCTTAATTATGATCCTAAGTTGTGTGGTCAGAATCGTCTTTTGCAGCTAGATGAGTTGGAAGAATTTAGGCTTAATGCCTATGATAGCTCGCGCATTTACAAAGAAAAGACGAAGAGATGGAACGACAAGAGAATCCTACCTCGTGAGTTTTATGTTGGGCAGAAGGTGCTGCTGTTTAAGGCCCGATTGAGATTATTTCCTGGCAAGCTGAAGTCCAGGTGGAGTGGTCCTTATACGGTGACAGCTGTTACCAAATTTGGATCCGTGGAGCTCGAAGATTTCGAGGGTCATAGATTCAAGGTGAATGGCCAATATGTGAAGCATTACCACGAGGCGAATGAAGCAGACAATCGCGTTGAAGTCTTACGCTTCGACGAGCTTGACGCGCCAATTAATTGACGCCAAAAAGGTCGTGCGGGACCTCTTAAACCAGCGCTCTTAGGGAGGCAGCCCGGACTGTTTTATTGTACTTTTGTTGAATATTTTATTTCTCATTAGCTTTATGCTGAACTTTAGACGTTGTTTTACGAACTCCTTATGTTTTTTTAGCTTTGGAAAGCGTGTTTTGCAGGACATAGTACTCGATCGAGTGGTTTTAGGCTCGATCGAGCACTTTTTGGGGAAGTTTTCACTCGATCGAGTGATAATTGTCCTCGATCGACCAAAGTCAATATCACGCTTACTCGATTGAGTGGTTTTTCACTCGATCGAGCCCTTCCAATTAACAGTTCACTCGATCGAGCTGTTCCAAGTACTCGATCGAGCGGTTATGCTTCCCAGCTACTATTTTTACGTCTATGGAGCTACTGCTTGACTTTCTTTGACCTCCCATGTTCATGGTCGGTTTGGGGAGGTTCCTCCTTACGACGTTTTGTAAGTTTTCCGACTCCATTTATCCCTTTCTCTTCAGTTTGCATTTCTTTTCCTATTTTTGGTACAATGAGGGCATTGTACGGTTTGGTTTGGGAAGGTATGCATCCATATCTATGTCTGCATGTTTTCTTGCATTTTTGCTTTCACGTTTATTGATTTCCGCATGCATTGTTGCTTTAATTAATTCAAAAAATCATAAAAATTCAAAAAAAATTCACGTTTAAATTGAGTCGGAACGTTTGAACACTGACGCTACATTGAATCTTTACTCGAGCCTTGCATATTCTTGACATTTAGTTGGCATGATTATGTGCATAATCTGCGAGTTTTTGGTTTCTCTCTTATCTGAACGAATAAACTTAATTCATTATGTCGGCAAGCTACATTACATTCTGAGGTTAGAGCTTTTTAAATTGGTGACATTCATGACTGGTTTCATTTAGGATGTCAGTAGTACTCTCTTTAAGGCATGTAACATCAATTTGCATAAGCATGAGTCTAGTCTTCTTAATACATGTATGCATTCGGTTTTTGGATGGTGACACATGTTAGGAGAGGCAGTTCCCTTTATTTCATTCTACCCATGAGCCCCACATAGCCAAATTGCCTTTTTGTCCTATTAACTACTTTCTATAATACTTCCTACCCTAGCTGAGCTAGTGACGAGTAGTTCTTGGAATGTTTTATTGCAATATGGTTGTTTTTCTGATTTCAGAAGATGGTGGAAGAATTGGAGGGAAAGAAAAAGAATTGTTGAAAAAAAAAATGAAAAAAAATGACGAAAAATGGAACAAAAAAAAAAAAAGAGAACGAAAAGAAAAAAAAATGCGAGATAAGAAAAGAAGAAAAAAATAAATCTCGTGTGAAGAAAAATGAGAATTATATAATGACTTTTACTCCCATGTTTCACTTATATCTTATGGGGAGTTGACGATTCTTGATGTTTTGTGCATAAATTTTTGCACCGTTTCATCTTGCTATTTTGAGTACGAAGTTGGGATGCAGTTTAATTTTGGATCCGTTGTTGCTAGCTTGGCTATTAACTCCACATATCCAAATTCATCTTAGCCCCTTCTTACCCATTACCTCACTTACCCAAATGTAAGTCCTCGGCATGTGTCCTGGTCATTAGTATGGTTGGAATGCATATGTACGGTTGTAGAGACTTTATTCATGTTAAATGCATGCATGTTCTTATAGGTCGAGTTAGGTGAGTGTCTCTACTTCTTTCTATCTCTCACATATATACTTGCCTTGCGCCTAATTTTGAGTGACGAGCGGCCCGTGAGAGTCCGACATCTTTTGAGTCTTGCAAGGTCGATGGTTCAGTAAGTTTGAAACATTGATTTAACTCGTTTGCACTTCTCATTTGCCATTTTGTCATTTTGTCGCATTAAATTGGTTCTTGTGGATGATTTGTAGCTGATGCGTTGGTCCCGTTCCATTGTTTATTCTTAGTTGCATTCATATTTGCTTGGGGACAAGCAAAGGTTTGGTTTGGGGAGATTTGATGCGTGTCTTTTATATAAGGTTTTCACCCCATTTCCACACGCATTTCTGTACTTTTTATGTAGCATCTAGCTACAAATGCCCCCGAATATCCTACTTTAGTTCGTTTTATGTAATTTGCAGGAATTAACCGAAGAGGAGTTAAATCAAGCCTAATTTGTCCCAATTGCATGCATTCCTGGAGAATAGGAGCCGGAGCTTGGAATATAACATTTTGGAGACGCATGAGCTGGTTTCCGAAGGCGTTTCAAAGTCTAGCGTGCCTATATAGCTCGATCGAGTAGTTTTCTACTCGATCGAATACTTTATATACTCAAGTTTGATCGATCGAGCAGTTTAAGAAGTCAATCGAGGAGATTTAGCAAGAAGTGCGCGATCGAGTAGTTTATTTCTACTCGATCGAGTGGTTGGATGCATAGTTACTCGATCGAGTGGTTTATTTCCACTCGATCGAGTGATTTACCCTTCTGAAGACGTTTTCCGCCTAATCATTTTATGGGCTTTTGTAATTAGTCCATAAATTAGGTTTTAGGATGGATTTTTCGTATAAGACAGAGGTGGGGGACTACGTTAGAGGGAGCTCTTCCTTCGTTCGTTCACTTCACTGTATACCTTGCTACTGTTCTTGGATTTTGTTCTTCCTTTATACTTAATACTCAGATTCGGATACGATTGGTACAATTATTCTACTTTAATCCCTTAATACATTTTTATTCCTTTAATTCCTTCTCTCTCTGATTTTTATCATAATTGCTTTAATTCAATTCTTGTTAATTCAGTCATTATATTTAGTTTCAATTATTCATATGTCGTTATCATTAATTTAGTAATAATGAGTAGCTAATTTCCTTCGGCTAAGACTATAGGGGATCCGTAATCATGAGGGAATAGTAATCGATTTATCGGGTTAATGCTAGTATAATCTTTGTTGGTTAAATGCTACAATTAACTGTATCCGTCTAATTGAGTCGACGCAATTAGACATTTAATTCTTAGTGATCCTTGACCTGGACCGAAAGGTTGGAAAAGGCGAGAATAGTAGCGGACAATAGGGTATTGTAGTGAGGGCGAAAGCTAAGCTATTTACGCTCTAGGGTGAATTAAGGACCGAAAGGTGACGTTCGTTACCCCTTAGACCGTATTTGCATTTACCTGAGACCTAGATTACTTGACTAAATGATTATGGTGAACCGTCTGTCTTAGCTGTTTCTCTTTATCTGCTTGATTCCTTCCTTTTAATTTCTTCTTCCTTATTCTTATTAGTTTAGAATATCACATTTAAAAACCCCCCAATTGGTTACCTTGACGAACTTAGATTTAGCTGACAAATTCCTACCTCTCTGTGGATTCGACCCGACTTCGCTAGCTATATTAGTTAGAGCCAGTTGGTATTTTTGACAGGTACACGACAGACGTGTAACTGACTCTCGTCCTGAAAAGTGATTCAAAATCTAAACTTTACCTATCTTTCAATCTTAGCATAGTTTAGTCATTTTAATTGGTAGTCTAACAACTTTCCCTATCTTTCGATCTAATGGGTCGGTCATTTCTTGAGCATTCAACTAGTCGCGTGCACTCGATTCGTCAAATATAGAATTTAAATCAATTAAAACGAAGCAAAACCTCACGTGGCCAGTCGATCGAACAGGGTGTGCGGTCGATCGACCGTGGCGCGATTCAGGTTGTAACATTCTACTGCCGCCTAATCTACAGATTCCCTACATCCTAGCACGAGGTATTTAGCTACTCATGATATTGTTAAAAACAACAATAAGACTAACGAAATAGACTACTGAATTCATGCTTAAAATAGTTAAATAACAAATAACAATAAACGATAATTGGGTTCGGGAAACTAACTAGCAATTCTATACTATCAACGAAATATAAGCAATGAAACTGAATAAGAGCAGGAGAATACCAAATGGAATTGCAGAGAATAAAGATCCAGAAACCGAATGCAATTGTAAATTGTAGGAAACAATATTGAAAACCCTAATTATTTGATATTCTAATACCTAAATAAAACTGAATGGAAACTGAATGATTAAACCTTAATGTCAGGTTATGTTATATAGAAATCTAACGTAACAACTTATTCCTAAACCTACAATACATTGGGCTTTCTTATTCTCGATCTTTTAATTCACGTCTGAAATAGCGGCTTGGTCGATCGACCACACATGGCAGTCGATCGACTGAGGTATGCTGAACAGGAGTTCCTGTAAGTCGGGCTCTGGTCGATCTACCATAGGGTCCAGTCGATCGACTAGAGTAGATGATAATCCGCTTTTAATTCTTCATAAAGTTGTCTTTCAAGCTTCGAAACGCGCACCAAGTTCATCTCTCGAGTCTCTACTTCATGTCAAATTCAATGCAAGGTACTCAGGGATGGATTTAGCTCAATATCTACTCATTTCCGCATAAATCTGCAATATTACATAAAAATACGAAAGTAGACGAAATGGGGAAAATAGTAGCATAAACTACACAAATGAGCTCTGAAATGCGTGTAAAATGGGGTGTAAAACATCATATTTAAGACACGCATCACTAAGAAACACTTTAATATAACGATTAACGTAAAACGTAATAAGCAAACATACTATTAGCATAACAATATACATATTACATTAAAAACAAAGTAAGAGTTTATTTAGCACATAGGAAAAAAATAAAAAGGTTAAGAAGAGAAATAAGATGAGACTAAAAGGATTTCGAATTATTTCTATGTTAGGTATAATCTCTTTATATACAGGGTATAATGATAATAAATATGGAGTACATGTTTGAAGGTGATACCCGTCGTTGTGAGTACCAAAGATAAAATTTATAATTCCTATTAAGACTAACCTAGGCTAGTGGTAACAGGGTCGAACCACAAGGAGGCAGATGTAAATTTTAGTTGATTTAAGTTCAGTCTGAGGTAACTATTGTGGGGGTTGAATTTAATTGGTCTACAGCTAAAAGTGAACAAAGATAATAAACTAAATAAACGATTTAAACAGATAAAAGAAGGGTACTAGGATGGTCGGTTCATTATAGCTTCGGCGGCAGCAAACTAAGTCGGTCTGAATCAAACACAGGTAAGGCGGAAAATAAAGAGGTCCTCTCGGTCCACTCTTAACAAATAGCATCTTTCGATCTCGCTATAGGTCCCTAATATCACTAATACTAACTTTCGTCCTGAAAAGTGACTAACGGTCTAAACTATACTATCTTTCGATCTTAGCACAGTTTAGTCGATTTAATTTATGGTCAAATAACTTTCCCTATCTTTCGATCTAATGGGTCGGTCACAAAATAGGTATCTAACTGGTCGCATGCATTCGATTGGTTAAATACAAGATTAAATTCAATTAAAACGAAGGAAAACCCTACGAGGTCAGTCGATCGACTGACAATGTCAGTCGATCGACCAACACGCGAGACAGTCCGTGTCTAATCTAATGCCGCCTTTGCCATAAATCGCCTACATCCTAGCACTAAAGATTTAGCTACTCATGCTAAGGGTAAAAACAACAATAAAACTAATAACGATTACTGAATTCATGCTTAGAATAGATAACAAATAGCGATAATACGATAACTGGCTTTTGGGATACTAACTAGCAAATCTATACTAATGATGAAAGTAAAACAATAAACTGAAATTAGGACAGAAGGAATACCGAGATTTCAGAGGAAAGATTAAGAACAAGAACAGAATTCCGATGCTAAAACGATGTTCCAAACCCTAATTACTCGAATAAACCAAAACCGAAAGTTCTTGTATGAAACTTAGATAAAAACTTGGATCCAAACTTGATCCTAAACTGAATGTTTTATGTTACGTTATATAGCAAATAACGTAACATCTTATTTCCTAAACCTAGCATCATGGGCTTGCGCTTTCTCGGTCTTCAAATTCTCGTGCCTGAATAGAAATCGGTCGATCGACGATAAAGTGGTCGATCGATCGCTCCTCAAAGAAAAGAGCTTCGAACCCGATCATTGGTCGATCGACTGAGGGTGATGGTCGATCGACTAATGGAGCTGCTACTTGACTTTTCAAAACACGTGGAATTGTCTTTTGGGCCTTGGATTGCGCACCAAGCTCGTTCCTTAAGCAATTCCTTTACGTCATTTGCAATGCAGATTACTCGGGGACGGATTTGGCTTGATTTCTACTCATTTCCGTATAAATCCGCAATATTACATAAAAATACGAAAGTAGACGAAATGGGGCAAATAGTAGCGTAAACTACATAAATGAGCTCGAAATGCGTGTAAAAAGGATGTAAAACATCATATAAATGACACGCATCAAACTTCCCCAAACCAAACCCTTGCTTGTCCCCAAGCAAGAACTAGACTCGATCTAATGACCTAATGGAACGAGTTCAATCTCAGAGCGAAATGCAAACTGTTAAGCCTAAACCAATTTAATGCACAACCAACAATCAACTAGTAACGTTAATCATGCAAACGAGTTATGAGGTCGTTAGAGACTGCTGAACCGTCAACTGTAGAGACTTATCAAATTGGACTCTCGCGGGTCGCTCAAATCACTCAATAAGCACAGGTGATAAATATGTAAGATAGAAAGAATTAATTTTGTAGTGACTCTCACCTAACTATGACCTATGAAAACATGCCAGCAATAAAATATGAAAATGACCTCTACGACCGTACATACGCATTCCAACCAAACAGATGACCAATGACACATGACGAGGTATATATATGGGATATGTGAGGTATGGGTAAGAAGAGGCAAAACATTTTATGGTAAAGTGGAGGTACAGGTGATCAAGCTAGTACTAAAACGGAACCAAGTGGCAACATCCAGCTTCTTGCTCATAATCAAGCGAAACGGTGCTATAGCAAGCACAAAACTCACAATCTCCAAACTGTCAAATCAATAAACTCCCCATAGGATATCAATGAAACATGGGAGCAAAAATCGCCAAAAGATAAGGATTAAATTATGCGAATTGACTTCTTCCTCGAATCTCGCCGATCGACCATATTTGGCGCAAATGATCGACCCATTTGAACAAAGATCTGAGAACCTCTTTTTTTTTCATTTCTTTTTCGAATCATTTTTCTCATTTTTTTCTTTTTCTTTTGTTTCTTTCTTTCCTTTTTCATTTTCCAATCATCATCTCAACAGAGCATTTGCCACCAAAAATGAGTAACAATCCCGAAAACTCGGACTACTAGCTTGACAAAGGACAAGCTAAATGTAGGATGTAGTAAATGGGACAAAAAGGGGTATTTTTGGCGATGTGAAGCTTATGGGTAAAATAAGAAAAGGGAAACCTCTACCACATGTGTCAACAAACCACAAACCGAATGCATACAGGTATTAAGTAGATCAAATTCATATTCATGCAAATTAAGGAAACATGTCTCATAAGGAGTACTACTCACATTCCTAATTAAACCGGTCATGAATGTCACCAGTTATAGGCTCTAAATCTCAGAAAGTATGATGTAGTTTGCCAAAAATCAAAGTCAAGTCTCAAGTTCAGCAAGAATGTAACGAAAACTCGTATATATGCATTTACGATTCTACTAATAACATGTTGATCTAGCAAGGCTCAGGTGAAACAGGTGCAAATGCAAAATCATCATAGAAATACAACCGTTCCGACTCGACCTATATGCTAAAATAAACGTGCATTTTATGGAATTTTTTTGAAATTTTTCAATTTTTTTTTTGATTTTTGATGAAAATGAAGAAAAATGAAATAAACGATGCAAACCAAAATGTAAACATGAATGCAAGCAAATGATATGCGACGCAAAACCCTTCCCCAAACCAAATCACACAATGTCCCCATTGTGCAAAATCATGTAGTGAAGTAAAGAGAAATGGGAATTTGCGAGAAAATAAACAAGCAAGACACAAAGGAAAGATATGGAACTCACAAGACTTTAAGCGCAGCAAAGGAAACCTCCCCAAACCAGCGTGAGCTAGGAGGTTTCAGTAGCTAGCAGTGCTACCAATAAGGGTGCCTGAAAGACAGAAAATACCACGCATAAGACTGAGAAAACAATTTTTAAAACGGTAAAATTGTGCACAAATGAGAAAATAGAAGAGATAAATAATTTGACGGAAAATAAAGTGGAGTAGAAAACTCCCTTAAGTCCGCAAATCGACCAAACACAGCAGGGGAGAGGTCGTGAAACAGTCAAAGAGTGTCTACGGTCGATCGACCCATAGGGCGATCGATCGACTAGATGAACAGAACGAAGCTCCTGGAAAGCGCAACTCGGTCGATCGACCATGATGGTCGGTCGATCGATCGAAAAATCTTCTGTACTCCTTACTTCTTCGTTTTTGCTCAATGATTTGAGCTAACAAGCTCTAAACACCTGCAAGTACACAATAATACGCGCCCAAAATTTCGCAAAACCCAGAAAAAAGTCTAAAGTACTTGAAAATCCTAAGCAAACAAAATAAAAGCGAAATTTTCGCGCACACAAAAAGCAATAAAATTGTTCGAAAGCAATAGAATGTTTGTAAAGCTTTTGATCAACTAGTAGTTGATCAGGAAAGGCCACGGTATGGCCCACTTCGTCGGCTTCTGGCTACTAGAGGTAGCCTCAATGGTGCTCATCTTATCAGTTGCACCCTTCTCAGCTTCAACAGTCGGAGAACTCAATGGATCAACTTCGTCAGCTCCCCAATCAAGGATTTCTTTGGGTTCAACGGAATCCAAGTCAGACTGTCTCACCTTGGTTGGCTCATCTTCCACTTCCTCATCAGTCCCATAGCTTAGGCATCCAAGGCCTCCTCTTTGAATGATAGGCTTTGTCGCAGCTAGAGTGACTTGCAGCTCATCCTTCCCCAAACCAAACTCTGCAATGTCTAAAACAATGATTCTTCCTCCATTTTGCTCCCAATCTGGGGCGAAGGGGTTAGCACAGGAGTAGTAGTAGAGAAAGGCAATTCAGGCAGCACAAAGTACGATTTCTTTTCAGAAACCGTATTACATGTAACAGGCCACATGTGGTTCTTCTTTTTAACAGGTTGGGCAAAAATGATAGAATGTTTCCCAACTTTGAAGGTCAAAGTTCCAGAGCCTAAGTCAATAACCGCACCAGCAGTGTGCAGAAACGGCCTACCTAGGATGATCGGTATATGGGCATCCTCAGGCATGTCCAGGACAACAAAGTCAACAGGGAAGAAAAACTTCCCTATTTGGACGGGTATGTCCTCTAGACTCCTATAGGCTCGACCGCAGATCGGTCGACCATCCGAATCGTCATGTCTGTGATAGCAAACCGGGTCAACTTGAGTTTCCTAGCTAAACTCAAGGGCATGACACTTATACTAGCCTCTAGGTCACATAATGCCTTCTCAATTGAGAAGATACCTATTTTGCAAGGAACAGAAAAGCTACCCGGGTCCTCTAACTTATGAGGCGCAGTGTGAGACAGATAGGAGCAAGACTCCTTGGTGAGTGTGACAGTATGCACTGTTTCAAGTGACCGCTTTTTGGACAACAGTTGTTTCATAAATTTAGTATAAGCGGGCACTTGGTTAACTAACTCAAGGAAGGGGACTTGTACATTCAGACTACGGATAACTTTCTCAAACTTACTGAAAGATACCTGTTCCTTCGTCGGCACGAGTCTCTCCGGATATGGGGCTGTGAGGAGTACCTTAGCCCTCTCCTCCAATTCACGCGCGCCGGCGTCCTTGGACTTAGGCTGAAAGTCCGTCACCTTCTCTTTGTTGAAGCTAGACCCCTCCTCAGACCGTCTCAAATGAGAACCATTAACCGTCATTGGGTCGAACTTGGGACCGGGGCGACCCATCAAAGACTCGGTCTTGTCCTAAAATCTTCGGGACCGTGGTACCCCGAAACAAGTGGCCTCGTAGGTTATTTGGCATTAAAGGACGAAATTCTTGAAAGATCGCAGCGATCTCGGTCGATCGACCATCGTCCTCGGTCGATCGACCGAGATGTCTGATTCCTTAAGCTCCTCAGAACCCGTGCTTCAGTCGATCGACTAGGTATATCAGTCGATCGACTGAAATACCTGGCAGACGTCTTTTCCTTTGATTTGTTCGTTGAAGCTTTCTCTTGACTTGTTTCCGGCTCATCTTTTTCAACAGCGTCCTCGACCATGGCAGGGCCATCAAGGGTGGACCCGCTCCTCAAAGTGATGGCATTTAGGGTCTCCTTTTGTTCCGATTGAGTAGGTAAGTGTCCGGGAGCTCGAGTGTTACTTTTGCTAGCCAGTTGAGCAATTTGGCTCTCTAGTAACTTCATCCCGGCCTCTCTTGCTTGGGACTTCTTTAGCAATGGTTCTTAAGCTCGGAAAATTCAGAATTCTGCGATTGTTCTTTGTTGTGGCACATAAGGAGGTTTCTGATATTGTTATTGCTTTTGATGAGGGGGTATATAGGGTTGTTCTTTGCGGGGAGCTTGAGTTGGGTTAAGGACATTTTGGCTCCTCCAACTCAAGTTCTGATGGGTGTTCGGCTCATAGTAGGTGTTGGTCTGCCTATAGTGTTGAAAGGCAAAGACAAGATTCAAAGGACTAGGCGTTTTTCGAGACATGGCCCTCACCTCCACACCTTTCACGAGGCGAAGGGACCGTCGACACAAAGATTGACTTGGTACATCCCACCTTTGGAAGCTCCTCCTAGCTCATACTTGTCAAATCTCGCGGTAAGAGCCTCAAGCGCAGCGACAGAGGAGGATTCAGCAACTCTCCTCTGGTTCCCTCTAGAATTCCCATACTCGGCCTTGTGGGTAGCTAGATCGTCAATGATCTTCCACCCCTTGGTTGCTCCCAAATTTTCAAAGAAATCTCCGTTGGGCTGCGCATCCAAAATGGCCCTCTGATCGTCGTACAACCCATTGTAGAAATGATTGCACAAACTCCATTTTTCGAACCCATGGTGCGGTATGGTTCGCACCAACTTCTTAAATCGGACCCATGCTTCGTGGAAATTCTCATCTGGCCCTTGTTTAAAGCCCGTGATTTGAGCTCTAATAGCGATCGTCCTTGAAGCAGAGAAGTACTTCTTGTAGAACGCCAATGCCAATGTATTCCAATCGGTGATCCTTGAACGGCTCGGTCCGCATCTCTATACCACTCCCATGCGGCATCGCGAAAGGAGAAGATGAACATAGTCTCCTTGATTTGATCTTGGGTCACGCCACCGTGGTGGGGTATGGAACAATGATAGTCAATAAAGGTCTCCATATGCTTGGTTGCATCTTCATTTGCAGCTCCCCCAAACTGGTTTCTCTCGACCATAGTAATGTAGGCAGGCTTTGGTTCGAACTTCCTGGCATCTCCTGGTAACTCGAACCCCTTATATAAGTTATCGGCTGTCGGCTCGAATAACTAGCTATAATTGCTTCCTCGGCCATGATGGAATTTCCTGAGAAGTAACTGTCTCCGGTGAAGAAGTGGAAACGGGCGAAGATGGTGGATTATCTTCGAACAGTTCGTTCTCGTGATAGCTTGACAGAGTACTCAGCTCTTCCTCTGTCGGTAGTATTCTTTGTGTTCGTCTCAACTCGCGCAAGGATCTTTCAAGCTCAGGGTTCAACGGTACTAATTCTCCACTCTGTGACCTGCGCATAAGAAGAAACTACAAAAAGAATATAAGAAAAGTTTAAGGAACGGATGTCCCTTAAACTAAGAAAGACTAAAAATAAAAACAACTAAAATTAGGACTATTGCCTCCCAAAAACGCGCCAAAATTTGATACCCGTCGTTGTGAGTACCAAAGATAAAATTTATAATTCCTATTAAGACTAACCTAGGCTAGTGGTAACAGGGTCGAACCACAAGGAGGCAGATGTAAATTTTAGTTGATTTAAGTTCAGTCTGAGGTAACTATTGTGGGGGTTGAATTGAATTGGTCTACAGCTAAAAGTGAACAAAGATAATAAACTAAATAAACGATTTAAACAGATAAAAGAAGGATACTAGGATGGTCGGTTCATTATAGCTTCGGCGGCAGCAAACTAAGTCGGTCTGAATCAAACACAGGTAAGGCGGAAAATAAAGAGGTCCTCTCGGTCCACTCTTAACAAATAGCATCTTTCGATCTCGCTATAGGTCCCTAATATCACTAATACTAACTTTCGTCCTGAAAAGTGACTAACGGTCTAAACTATACTATCTTTCGATCTTAGCACAGTTTAGTCGATTTAATTGATGGTCAAATAACTTTCCCTATCTTTCGATCTAATGGGTCGGTCACAAAATAGGTATCTAACTGGTCGCATGCATTTGATTGGTTAAATACAAGATTAAATTCAATTAAAACGAAGGAAAACCCTACGAGGTCAGTCGATCGACCAACACGCGAGACAGTCCGTGTCTAATCTAATGCCGCCTTTGCCATAAATCGCCTACATCCTAGCACTAAAGAATTAGCTACTCATGCTAAGGGTAAAAACAACAATAAAACTAATAACGATTACTGAATTCATGCTTAGAATAGATAACAAATAGCGATAATACGATAATTGGCTTTTGGGATACTAACTAGCAAATCTATACTAATGATGAAAGTAAAACAATAAACTGAAATTAGGACAGAAGGAATACCGAGATTTCAGAGGAAAGATTAAGAACAAGAACAGAATTCCGATGCTAAAACGATGTTCCAAACCCTAATTACTCGAATAAACCAAAACTGAAAGTTACTGTATGAAACTTAGATAAAAACTTGGATCCAAACTTCGATCCTAAACTGAATGTTTTATGTTACGTTATATAGCAAATAACGTAACATCTTATTTCCTAAACCTAGCATCATGGGCTTGCGCTTTCTCGGTCTTCAAATTCTCGTCTGGAATAGCAATCTGGTCGATCGACTGATAAGGCTGGTCGATCGACTGCTCCTCAGCAAACAGTAGCTTCTGGAACCCGATCATTGGTCGATCGACTGAGGGTGATGGTCGATCGACTAATGGAGCTGCTACTTGACTTTTCAAAACACGTGGACTTGTCTTTTGGGCCTTGGATTGCGCACCAAGCTCGTTCCTTAAGCAATTCCTTTATGTCGTTTGCAATGCAGATTACTCGGGGACGGATTTGGCTTGATTTCTACTCATTTCCGCATAAATCTGAAATATTACATAAAAATACGAAAGTAGACAAAATGGGGCAAATAGTAGCGTAAACTACATAAATGAGCTCTTAAATGCGTGTAAAAAAGGATGTAAAACATCATATAAATGACACGCATCAGAAGGCATATAAAACTCATTTGCTATTAAATCGATAATATATTGTTGTTTGATAAGCATTCTAGCTGTAAAGTACCATTGGTTTTTTTTTTTGTTTTTTGTTTTCAAGACCACATGAAGTTCAATTGGTATTAGGAACACCAACTTATTTTCGTTATCTTCTCAATTTTCATTGCAATAATTTATTGTTGGGCTCTCGAGAAC
The DNA here is from genome assembly GCF_048544455.1 of Silene latifolia. Classification (NCBI taxonomy): domain Eukaryota; kingdom Viridiplantae; phylum Streptophyta; class Magnoliopsida; order Caryophyllales; family Caryophyllaceae; genus Silene; species Silene latifolia. The sequence continues at coordinate 29,289,665 of NC_133538.1, forward strand.
CTTCCTAGTTCCTTTTATACGTGCACAAGTCGTTATTTCTCATTCAAATACAAATACAAACTTCAAGGTAAGTATGTGCTAGCATTGTGAATCAGCAATCTGGCCGACTTATTAAGATAAACATAAAATATATTCTTATCATTAAATAAATAGGTAGTTTACCTCGAAAGTAGTAATTAGTTAATATTGGACTCTCTATAATCGCTCGAAAAAAGCTTCCTTTAATAATATAGATAGATCTTACGTAACTAGCAAGTAAAATTGATTTGCTTGAGAAGCCATGACTCCAGAATCCAACTTTCAATCAAATTTATAAACGTAATTGTATATATATTGCCTCTTCCAACTACCAAGCGTTCCAAGTAAGATTTATGTTGTTCAAGTTTTATTATGTTTTGAACTACCTGTTTTCGTCTTTAGTTTAGATTTCTAATCTACTTTAAATCATTTTATGATTATGATTACATTCTAATTCAAATCTTAATATTTCTTCTTTAATATGCAAGTTAACGACAATAAGACATCTCTTCTGTGTAAGGGAATTATTGTCATATAATTGGATAAAAATGCAAGCTTATGGTAAGTCGATATTGGCTTTTATTTTGTGACCTATCTTTTAGTTATTCATGTTTATTTATTATGTTGGTCGGTAATAGATTCAATTAACAAAATTTCAACGAACGCGGCTCAAATCATCATATATAAACAATCTACCAGTAATATGATATTCGTAGTACTCCGTATATTTTAACTAAAAAATATGCATGATGTGTTCCCTTCTTTGTTCTGTTGCGCTCGTATTTAAGAAATGTTACATAGCAATGATACCAGTGCATCCGTGTCCTTATAGTCTTTGTGTTTATGTCCTATTTGTAATAACCAACCAAAGTGATAATAATATAATAATAAAAATAATAAATCGGGGGAAAGAGTATGATACGTTAATATGTATGTAAAAAATATGAAATAAAATTTCTTTTATAGAGTTGAGTTTCTCAAACATCACTATTAGCAAAAGAAAAACATTAACCATGTCGAAAGTTGAGTCTTACTTCGGTATTTAGACAAAAACTGAAGATTGTAATATCGCTCGAAATCTTAATTATATAGAAGGGAATAAAAATGATATGACATAAATTCGACTATTTCTATATTTAATAAACAATCCAACTTTACATAATTTATTATTATTTAAATAATTATCTCATAACTATAAATTATCAAAATAATACGGTCATTGAATGTTTACCTTTTTCAATTGAATCATCTGAATATTTGTTTCACGCTGAATTAAAAAACCGTGTTATACATACACTCAACTTCGTATTGTCCCTAAAATTTTAACCAAATTACACTATCAGTATATTTGTATGGGTGTATGGCCGTATATTACTGGCTAAGAAATACTTTAATATAAAGATTAACGTAAAACGTAATAAGCAAACATACTATTAGCATAACAATATACACATTAACATCATAAACAAAGTAAGAGTTCATTAGCGCATTGGAAAAAAAATAAAAAGGTTAAGAAGAGAAATAAGATGAGACTAAAAGGATTTCGAATTATTTGTATGTTAGATATAATCTCTTTATATACAGGGTATAATGATAATAAATACGGACTACATATTTGAAGGCATATAAAACTCATCTGCAATTAAATCGATAATATATTGTTGTTTGATAAGGATTCTAGCTGTGAAGTTCCATTGTTTATTTTTTTTTGGTTTTAAGACCACGTGAAGTTCCATTGGTATTAGGAACACCAACTTATTTTTGTTATCTTATCAATTTTCATTGCATTAATTTATTGTTGGGCTCTCGAGAACTTTCCTAGTTCCTTTTATACGTGCACAAGTCGTTATTTTCATTCGAATACAAATACAAACTTCAAGGTAATTATGTGTTAGCATTGTGAATCAGCAATCTGGCCGACTTATTAAGATAAACATAAAATATAATCTTATCATTAAATAAATAGGTAGTTTAACTCAAAAGAAGTAATTCGTTAATATTGGACTCTCTATAATCGCTCGAAAAAAGCTTCCTTTAATAATATAGATAGATCTTACGTAACTAGCAAGTAAAATTGATTTGCTTGAGAAGCTATGACTCCGGAATCCAAATTTCAATTAAATTTATACACCTAATTGTATTTATATTGCCTCTTCCAACTACCTAACGTTCCAAATAAAATTTATGTTGTTCAATTTTTATTATGTTTTGAACTATCTGTTTTCGCCTTTAGTGTAGATTTCTATTCTATTTTAAATCATTTTGTGATTATGATTACATTCTAATTCAAATCTTAATATTTCTTCTTTAATATGCAGCTTAACGACAGTAGGACATCTCTTATGTGTAAGGGAATTATTGTGACATAATTGGTTAAAGATGCAAGCTTATGGTAATTCGATATAGACTTTTATTTTGTGACCTATCTTTTAGTTATTCATGATTATTTGTTTTGTTGGTCAATAATAGATTCAATTAACAAAATTTCAACTAACGCGGCTCAAAATCATCATATATAAACAATATACCAGTAATACGATGTGCGTAGTACTTCTTATACTTTAACTTAAAAAATATGCATGATGTGTTCCCTTGTTTGTTCTGTTGCACTCGTATTTAAGGAATGTTACATAGCAATGATAGCAGTGCATCCGTGTCCTTATAGTCTTTGTGTTTGTGACCTATTTGTAATAACAAACCAAAGTGATAATAATATAATAATAAAAATAATAAATCGGGGAAAAGAGTATGATACGTTAATATGTATGTAAAAAAGATGAAATAAAATTTCTTTTATAAAGTTGAATTTCTCAAACATCACAATTAGCAAAAGAAAAACATTAACCATGTCGAAAGTTGAGTCTTACTTCGGTATTTAGACAAAAATTAAAGATTGTAATATCGCTCGAAATCTTAATTATATAGAAGGGAATAAAAATGCTATGACATAAATTCGACTATTTCGACATTAAATAAACAGTCCAACTTTACATAATCAATTATTATTTAAATAATTGTCCCATAACTAAAAATTATAAAAATAATATGGTCATTGAATGTTTACCTTTTTTAATTGAATCATCTGAATATTTGTTCCACGTTGAATTGAAAAACCGTGTTGTACATACACTTAACTTCGTATTGTACCTGAAATTTTAACCAAATTACACTATCAGTATATTTGTATGGGTGTATGGCCGTATATTGTTGGCTAAGAAACACTTTAATATAACGATTAACGTAAAACGTAATAAGCAAACATACTATTACCATAACAATATACACATTAACATCATAAACAAAGTAAGAGTTTATTTAGCGCATAGGAAAAAAATAAAAAGGTAAAGAAGAGAAATAAGATGAGACTAAAAGGATTTTGAATTATTTGTATGTTAGGTATAATATCTTTATATACAGGGTATAATGATAATAAATACGGAGTACATGTTTGAAGTCATATAAAACTCATTTGCTATTAAATCGATAATATATTGTTGTTGATAAGGATTCTAGTTATGAAGTTCCATTGTTTTTTTTTTTCGGTTTTTAAGACCACGTGAAGTTCCATTGGTATTAGGAACACCAACTTATTTTTGTTATCTTATCAATTTTCATTGCATTAATTTTTTGTTGGGCTCTCGAGAACCTTCCTAGTTCCTTTTATACGTGCACAAGTCGTTATTTCTCATTCAAATACAAATACAAACTTCAAGGTAAGTATGTGCTAGCATTGTGAATCAGCAATCTGGCCGACTTATTAAGATAAACATAAAATATAATCTTATCATTAAATAAATAGGCAGTTTAACTCGAAAGTAGTAATTCGTTAATATTGGACTCTCTATAATCGCTCGAAAAAAGCTTCCTTTAATAATGTAGATAGATCTAACGTAACTAGTAAGTAAAATTGATTTGCTTGAGAAGCCATGACTCCAGAATCCAACTTTCAATCAAATTTATACACCTAATTGTATATATATTGCCTCTTCCAACTACCCAGCGTTCCAAATAAGATTTAGGTTGTTCTAGTTTTATTATGTTTTGAACTACCCGTTTTCGCCTTTAGTGTAGATTTCTATTCTATTTAAATCATATTATGATTATGATTACATTCTAATTCAAATCTTAATATTTCTTCTTTAATATGCAAGTTAACGACAATAGGACATCTCTTCTGTGTAAGGGAATTATTGTCATATAATTGGTTAAAGATGAAAGCTTATGGTAAGTCGATATTGGCTTTTATTTTGTGACCTATCTTTTAATTATTCATGTTTATTTTTTATGTTGGTCAATAATAGATTCAATTAACAAAATTTCAACTAACGCGGCTCAAAATCATCATATATAAACAATCTACCAGTAATATGATATGCGTAGTACTCGGTATATTTTAACTAAAAAATATGCATGATGTGTTCCCATCTTTTTTCTGTTGAGCTCGTAATTAAGAAATGTTACATAGCAATGATACCAGTGCATCCGTGTCCTTATAGTCTTTGTGTTTATGTCCTATTTGTAATAACCAACCAAAGTGATAATAATATAATAATAAAAATAATAAATCGGGGAAAAGAGTATGATACGTTAATATGTATGTAAAAAATATGAAATAAATTTTCTTTTATAGAGTTGAGTTTCTCAAACATCACGATTAGCAAAAGATAAACATTAACCATGTCGAAAGTTGAGTCTTACTTCGGTATTTAGACAAAAACTGAAGATTGTAATATCGCTCGAAATCTTAATTATATAAAAGGGAATAAAAATGCTATGACATAAATTCGACTATTTCGATATTAAATAAACAATCTAACTTTACATAATTTATTATTATTTAAATAATTGTCCCATAACTAAAAATTATCAAAATAATATGGTCATTGAATGTTTATCTTTTTCAATTGAATCATCTGAATATTTGTTTCACGCTGAATTAAACAACCGTATTGTACATACACTCAACTTCGTATTGTACTTTAAATTTTAACCAAATTACACTATCAGTATATTTGTATGGGTGTATGGCCGTATATTATTGGCTAAGAAATACTTTAATATAACGATTAACGTAAAACGTAATAAGCAAACATACTATTAGCATAACAATATACACATTAACATCATAAACAAAGTAAGAGTTTATTTAGCGCACAGCAAAAAAAATAAAAAGGTTAAGAAGAGAAATAAGATGAGACTAAAAGGATTTCGAATTATTTGTATGTTAGATATAATCTCTTTATATACAGGGTATAATGATAATAAATACGGAGTACATGTTTGAAGGCATATAAAACTTATTTGCTATTAAATCGATAATATATTTTTGTTTGATAAGGATTCTATGTAATACCCCGTATTTTATATAAGCAATTAAACGGATATTATTATATATTAGTTATTGTACATTTTATATTACTAATTAAGTCGGGTAAATTGTTGAGTCGATAATTTCGTTAAGTTATTTTACTTAACCCGCGTTGTATCGATATAAGTTAATTGTGACGGGTTTATAAGAATTCGAATTATGAGCTAACCCATCTGAGTTGGCCCATTAACTGTTCAGCCCATTTAACCCTAAGCCCAACTAAACCCTAACCCTAACCCTAATAATACCCTAACCAACCCGCCTCCCTCATTCCTTACTCCCTCAACCCGCCTCCTTTCTTCACCAACACCAAACACCAGCTTTCACGCAAAACGAGAGAGAGAGAGTGAGCTTGGGGTGTTGGCGGCGCAGCAAGGAAGAGCTAGCGCATTTGTCAACGGCCGTGGGTGGCCCTGGTGGCGGTTGTGGTGGCGGAAAAAGGTAAGAGTCAACCCTTTCCTCTATTTTCATCTTTCTGTCGAGTTATTGGTGGTTGTTTCGTGTCTTATAGGGGCGTTTATGGTGGTTGTTGAAGGGTTATAGGAGTAGAGTGGTGTGAGACGAGTGACTTGGTGGTTGTTGGGGTGGTTTTGGGTGGTGTTGGTGGCCGTGAAAGGCGGCAGCGACAGGGGGGATAGCAACGGGTTTTAGCAGGGGGTTTTTCAGGCGGTTTAGATGGTTAAGTTGGGGTGGCACCACCGTGGACTCGGAGGAGGTCGAAACAGTGGTGCCACGGCGTCTGGGTTCGTGGGCTGACGGCGAGCAGGTAGGTGGTGGTTTGGCAGGGGATGAGTGAGAGCCGCGGTGGTTGCAGGTCGAGAACAAAGGGCGTTTGGGGAGGCACGGTGGTGAACTGACCAAACGACGGCTACCGGTTTGACTCGCCGGCGGCAGTCGACCCCAGTGGGGGTGGTCGTTGGTGGCTGGGTCAGAGTGGGTGTTCGGACTGGTGGTTGACACGGTGGAGAGGTGGCGCGTGTGAGCGTGGGGATGCGAGTGAAGGGACGGTGGTTGTGGACGGGTTGTTTTAGTTTTGAAACGGGTTTTGTCATAGTTTAATCGTTATGTTTCGTTAATTGGTCGTATGCTTAATTAATTAATTTAATTCCCGAGTTAATTAAAATAATTAAAGACGGGTTTTGAGTCGGGTTGTTGAATTGTTCATATGTTTGATTCGGGTTTTCTTAATCGAATAATTCGTTTAATCTTTTAATTATCATATTGGTTATTCAATTTAATTCCCGAGCCAGTTAAGTAATTCAAATCGGGTTTGTTAAAATGAAAAAAACTACTATATCGGGAAAGGTTCCATTTTAAGAAATTCTACTTTAGTAACTTTCTATTTTGGGGAAGTTGGGGCAGATACTAATCGGGTTATTTTAGTTATCAGTTGGGCATAAGTTTGGTGTCGGGATTGTATTTCGGGAAGCTTCTATTTTGGGAGATTTCTATATTTAGTAGTTAGTAATTATAAATATTATAATTGTTTTAGGTGACGGATTCGTGAAGGATCGATAATCAGATTCATTGCTTTATTTTCTGGACTGCTTGAACTACTTAATTGGATTTGCTGGCACTTTGAGGTAGGGAAATACACTTGACCTATTATCGTTGTTGTTGAATTGTGTTGACTTGATTCGTGGTTATTGATTTACGTTATGATTCATATACGGGAAGGTGATTGACTGCATTGATCGTGTTGAGTTTGTTATCACAACATTCGGTAGCTGGCATGATTTCATTCATTAATATACATATTGTGTTGCATTAATTTCTTTTGAGCATTCATATGCATTGGAGATGGAGGATGTTGTGGTGATGTGGTGTGGTGAAGATGATGTTGTGATAAGGCCCGGGCGGGTTCTGCAGGACTTGCCCTGGTGTCCTCAGTTCGGAAATGCGGATCGGCTACGGTCGATATATATAGTCTACCGGGGATCGGTATGGTCAAGGTTGTCCGGGTTATGAGATGAGATATGAGTTGAGATGGAGATGGAGGTGACGGAGGAGCATGCATATCATATTTTATTGTTTCATTGTTTTCCCTACTCAACCTCGTGGTTGACCCTGTGTATTCGTGAACACCTGTGACGATCCAAATATTGGGGAGCAGACTTGACAGGTTTATGAGACAGGATAGAAGCTTGATGGGCGTGAGACACTGGATCAGAAGACTTAGTAGCTAGACCAATATTTAGAAGACTTTCACTTTTATTTATATTAGTTCTTTGTAATTTGATGTAAAAGAGGTTTTGTAATAATTAAGTTAAAGTAATTGTATAATTTGCCTTGGAGTTTAATTTGTTATTCACTATCTCGGGAAACCGAGATGGTAACAGTCCGGTTTATTAGGGAATGTCTTGCTAAAGGCTCCTTCATAAATCGGGGTGTTACATTCTAGCTGTGAAGTTCCATTGTTTTTTTGTTTTTGTTTTTAAGGCCACGTGAAGTTCCATTGGTATTAGGAACACCAACTTATTTTTGTTATCTTATCAATTTGCATTGCATTAATTTATTGTTGGGCTCTCGAGAACCTTTCCAGTTCCTTTTATACGTGCACAAGTCGTTACTTCTCATTCAAATACAAATACAAACTTCAAGGTAAGTATGTGCTAGCATTGTGAATCAGCAATCTTGCCGACTTATTAAGATAAACATAAATTATAATCTTATCATTAAATAAATAAGTAGTTTAACTCTAAAGTAGTAATTCGTTAATATAGGACTCTGTATAATCGCTCGAAAAAAGCTTCCTTTAATAATATAGATAGATACTAAAATTAATACCCGTGCAATGCACCGGCCATTTGGTAGAGTATTTGTGTATTCTTTCAAGGTTAATCTAATAATTATAAAATGTTGGAAGTCTCTTATCAACCCTTACCTTAAAAAGCAAAACAAAGAAACAAAAAAAACTTGAAAAAAAAAACAATAATTTGTAGCTTTCTTTCTTAAATAAACATATTATCTTGAAAAAAAGTAATAGGGAGTATAATGCTTGTAAGTAAATTTGTAGCTTTTTTTCTTAAATAAACATATTATCTTGAAAAAAAAACTAATAGAGAGTATAATGGAACTCTTTTAAGTAAATAATATTATCTTATAGACAGTAAAATTATCTTATCTTACTTTTTTTTCTTTTACTATTCAACTAGTCTTTTGTCAATTTGTAAGGATTTTCTATCTTAATGACCTGGATACTACTAAACTCAAAATAGTGCGAATCGTCGTGGGTTTGACAACCGGGCTAAAAGTTTCATCACAATCAATACCGACCTGTTGTGTCTTACCATTGAAGATAAGCCTTGCTTTATAGCACTGTAAATGGCCATCTGCATGAAATTTATGACGATACAACCATAGACAGCGAATAATAGATGCATCATTAGGTTCGGGACCAAATCCCATGTATGATTGTCCTTTAATGCGGTAAATTCGTTGGTCATAGCACATTTCCAGTTGGGGTCGGCTAGGGAAAGGGTAGGGGATTTGGGTAAGGGTGATATGGAAGATGTAGATGTGAGGGCTTTAGGTTTAAAAATGTCATTCATTGCGCGAGTGGACATGGTGTGGGTGGGTATTGGTGTTGGACATGGTGGAGGTGGAGGTGGTGGTGAGGGAGGTAGGGGAGGGGAAGTTGGTGGAGGAGTATTGTGCGCAATTTGGGTGGGCACGGGTTGGGCAGGGGAGGTGGGTTCGGTGTCAGCTGTAGGCGAACGAGTTGGGTTAGGGGATGGTGGGTTTCGGTCAGGGGTCTTAGGTAGGGGATTGGGTTGGGCCCGTGTGGAAGTTGGGCTGGGAAGGTTATGTAGTAGTAGAGGGTTTAAGTAGTCTGATGTTGGGTCGAGGAAGTGGTATGAGTTTGGCTTGGGGCTAGGGACTTCTGCATATGGAAAAACTGATTCTGCGAAAGTGACATGACGCGAGATATAGATACGACCGGAGGATAGATCAAGACAACGATAACCCCGTTGATTTGGGGGATACCCAAGGAAGACACATTTGAGGGACTTAGGGGCTAGTTTGTGTGGTCGAGTGGCGAAAATGTTCGGGTAACACACACACCCGAAGACTCTAAGGTAGTCATAGGATGGGTGTTTGAGGTATAGGACAGAAGTGGGAGTTTGGAATTTGAAAGTAGAGGTGGGAAGTATGTTGTGAAGGTGTGTGGCGGTATGAAGGGCATCGACCCATAAGTTTAGAGGGAGAGAAGCATTTTGTAGGAAAACAAGGACAATGTCGTTGAGACGACGTATCATTCTTTCGGACTTGCCATTTTGAGGGGAAGTTTGTAGACACAAGAACCGAAACACAAGTCCATGTTTGTGAGCAAAATTAGTGAATGAATTATTATTAAACTCACGACCCATACCACATTGAAACGACTTGATTTTTGTGTGAAATTGGGTTAATACAAAACTGGCAAATTGTGTGAATTTATCGAAGACTTGTGATTTAAATTTGAGTGGATAAACCAATAAAAATTGAGAAAAATTGTCAATTAATACCATGTAATATTTAAAACCAGTTTTACTTAGTAATGGTGATGTCCACAGGTCACAATGAACAATGTCAAAGGGGGGAGGGGGGGTAATGAATGCGAAGTAGAATCATAAAATGGGAGACGTTTGTGTTTGCTTATTTGACACGACGGGCATAAACTAGAATAATAAGTCTTATTACATGAAATACGAAGCTGATAATTTAAAAGACTTAAAATAGATGACCCGGGGTGACCAAGTCGAGAATGCCAAACATCTTGACCATGAGTGATAAAAGCTTGAGGCGACTTGGACGGACTCGAGGAAGGGTGTGTAGACACGGGATAAAGTTCGCCGCCACTGTCACTCCGCATAATCAGTTTCCCAGTCGGAATATCCTTCACAGAAAAGCCAAACGGGTCAAATTCTACACTAACATTATATTATTGTCTTTGGTAAATTGTCGGACGGAGATTAAATTTTTAATAATGTTAGGTGTATGAAGGATGTGTCGTAAATGTAAAGTTCGGGAATTTGTGGGTAGGGTTGAGGTACCCGAGCCTAATACTGGTATGCTATTCCCGTTTCCGACATAAATCGAACGAATTTTACTCGTATTAAAAGGATTAGCAATCATACCAGGGTCGGAAGTGAGATGAGATGATGCACTTGTATCCATGTACCACGGGTCAGCCTGATGTTGTACCGATAGCGCTTGGAATGCCTGAATCAAGTCCGTTGGTTGAGGGGCCTCGGATTCCAACACAAAAGCCTGTCCATGATTTCTAAAGGACTGATTACGAGAATAATTCATAGGAGGCCGAGGGGGTTGGGTAGGTTGGGGAGCCCAGCCAGGGTAGGTTGGGTACGGGCAGGAGGGTGGAGCCCAGGGAGCAGGTCAGGAGGGCGGTGGTCCCTACTGCGGTGGGTAAGGGGCGGCCTGTTGAGACCAGGCAGAGGGGTAAGGGGGTGTATTTCCATTGTTACTATTGTTGCGATTGTTATTATGTGAATTATTATTGTTGCGATGATGTCGATTGTTATTATTGGAATTATTATTACTATGATATCGTGGAGGGGCAGGGGCAAGGGCAGGGGTGGCCTTAGGAGTCTGATCAGTCCACGAGTCAGGGGAGGGGGCAGCAGGAGCGGCCAAGGCCGTGGCAGGCTCTTCACGGCAAGACTTACGATGAAGTTCTAATTCAAGCATACTACGGGTAGTTTCAAAACTAGGCGTAGTTTGATTAATATACGATGCGACAGTGTCATATTTATTAGGTAGACCACGTACCAGTTGTATGACAAGGCGGCGGTCAGTGACGGCGGCGTCGACATCTTTAAGCATCCCGGCCATATCACGAAGGCATTGACAGTATGCCTCAAGTGATGGCATGCTTTCGAGACGGAGCGAATTGAATTCGGCCTCGAGAGCGGCAGCACGAGCACCCTTATTGTTATTGAAAATATTCTCTACCCGCAGCCATTCTTCACGGGCGGTAGATTCATCTTCTAAAACCCGAGGGAGGAGCTCGTCACTCATGGTACCATAGATCCATTGCAAGACATGTGCATCAATTTTGATCCAAGCGGCATATGACTCATCGGTCTTTGGTGGAGCGGGCGTCCCATCAATATGTGAAAGAACGTCATGCCCACGAGCATGTAGCTTGAAGAGGCGAACTTATAACGCATATGTAACCTTCGTGCCGTCAAGAACACGAACCTTGTTTTGGATGTTGGTAACAGTAAAAACGGGATCTAATGGGGATTTTGATAAAGGAGAAGGAGAGGCGTCGGCATCTTTAGTCATGGTGACTCGCGATTTTCGAAAAAATGCGCTGATGCCAACGGCAAGCACATAAATCGAGGGATGAGATCGAAATTCTCTTCCTTAGCTCGATACCATGTTAAGGATTCAATTCCTTGATTAGGGTTATGTTATTATTCACAATATATGGTTAGTGTACAAACTATCTTAACTAAAATTAGGGGATTTAGTTACCTAATTTACATTATACTAGCTAACAAATAGGAGGATATTATGCTAACTAATATATACAAAATATACACTAACTAACAGTACTTATATCTCTACTCACTTCTTTTTTTCATACATATTTGATAACTAAAAAAAACTAACATATTTGCATTCTCAAGATAATTGAAAAACGTAATATAAGAGCATGAAACAAATAATGTAATCAAAAGTAGGCATCACCCTGTTTTTATTGCTTATTATTGCTTCAACTCTTTCACGACTATATAAGGCACACATGCATGTATCCTCTTTATTAAAAGAACAACCACAGAGCTGAGGTGTCACTCTGTGGTTGAAAGTTCATTATTTTATTTTTCTTAAATAGATGGCCCACCCACTACCCCACGTTCTATTGTCACCTTTTTTTTAACAAACTCGATGATTTAAAGAGGTCATTAATTTTACCAAATGACTTTACAAAATTATTATTTTAACAGGAAAAAAAAGGTACAAAATGATTTAATCGCAATTTCTAACCCCAAAAAATACAGAAATTAACTTTTGACATCAATTTTTCATATTACCATTAATTTTTATGTTGGGAGAAATAAGTATCCAAAACAAGTTTCTAAAAAACGAGTTCTTGAGATAATTTCCAATTAATGTTCTGGATTTAATGGATAGTTAAGATAGGGGAAAAAATGACATAGATGATATTCTGCTTCTATTCTCTGTTCTTCAATTTTTCAACTTTAAGATTTGAAAAATTTTGTTTCCTAAATGAGAATGACGGTTGTGATAACATTGGGAGTGATATGAGCTGAAGAATTTGCAGGGGTGAGAGAGATAGAGGAGGAGGAAGTATTGTGTGGGACGAGATAAGAAGGCAGAGTAATGGGATATATGCTTAGGAGGTATTGGATATATGCTCATATGGGTAATGGCCCAAAATTGTTGATATAATTAAAACGATTTTTATGTTTTTATTTTTTCAACAACTTCCCTATGAAACTATCTTATAATATAAGAGAATGTTATTTTGAATATGAGCGAGTATATAAAAAGATGCAATCAACCATATAGTAAAACTGCGCAATGTTGGGAGATTTAATTTTGATGTCTATTAGGTTGATGGTTTGAGTTGAAATATCTAAATTGGGCTTATTTATAATCAACCACTTTGCATTTTTAGTGTTTCACTAATTAATAATCTATAATAAAGAGAAAAGGGTCAAATTTCAATTTTAAACATACACGGGTCAAATTTTCTATTTTAAACGTGCACGGGTAAAATTCATTGTAAACTGCCCGAGTTAAAATTTTCATTTTGTCCAGTGCACGTGTTCTTAAAACGTCCATAAGTTTGACTAAATGGAAAACATGTTTAACTATTTGCATAGGTATGCAACTATTCAAACCATTGAACTTTTAGTAATTTATTACTACGTATGTTACTTAAATTTTCATTCGATCAATTTTGTTTAATATATAAGTAGGGTTTTTCCGAAATATGAATAACATAACAAAGTAGAAAAAGTAGAGAGATTTTATTATTTTATTTCAACTTTATTTTTACAAATTACAATTGTGTAATCTAGAAGTGTTTAACAAAAAGTAGAAAGATTTTATTATTTATTTCAACTTTATTTAAGGAGAATGATAAATACTAGGGCTATATTTAAGGTATCAAAAAATGAAAGAAAAACTTAAATAAAGCATTGATAACATCAATTTACGCGTAATTGTGTCATTAAATCCTAATTTAATTTCATTTTGGGAAGTAATTTAGTTCTTAAATACGACCCTTAGTGTTGTATTTATCACTACCCTTATTTTAAAAGTAATTAACATTAAAAGGAGATATTTAATTAATATAAAAACTAATCTTAACTATTTATGTTTTTTTATAACGGATTTTCTAACATGTGACATACCCATGTTAATAAGTTAATTAGAGAAAGATTGTTGAGAATATTTCATTAATTATGGTAAATGTAAGTGTACATATATTTTTCATGATTTATTCTCAACAAACTTTCTCTAATTAACTTAGTAGCATGTGCTCAACAATAGTGTGATCACATATTAAATCTCATAACAACAATACAAAAGGGATGATTCAATATATTGTCAACTGATCAACATTAATCGGTAACAATTGGCTGAATAGAGTTTGACGTTACTGTCGTTTGACGGTGGTGATCAGTTGATCCCTTAAAGTCACACCTATAGGACAATTCCCTTAACTGATAAGTTAAATAATTGCATGACGATATAGATTAATTAAATCCTTAAATAGAACAAATTTTATAAATGAGTAAGAATTATATATCGTCTTGTAATTTGATTAAGTAAGATTCAATTTAGTAATTACTATGTTATATTACTAAAATTGATTAATGTTTATGAAACATTTGAGATAAGAGTAATTAGTTAATCATAATTGCAAAATGTTGTAGATTATATTGACTAGATTTAAAATGATCCATTTATTTACATGTAATTATGAATTACTAGTCAATTTGATAAATGTAATTTATTTGATATAAAATGATATTTAATTTGTTAAATATGCGTTATAATATCAAATAACATGTTATATGTAACATGACCTACCAAATTACAAATGACAAATTACAAAGATAAAATGGAGGTCCATTTTATGTATGAAAACCGGTTGGATTAGGGGTTAGTGGGTGATGATTTTGTCATTAGTTTATTGTATGCTTAGGACATCATCATTATACCATAAGCATGCCTTAAAACCCTAGGACCTACTCTAACTTATGGGTAAGAACAAAAGGAGTTTTGAAAAGAGAAATTACTCTCCCTATGAGTAGAAAAACCGGTGCCCCCCGTACACTCTAGTGGTGTAGTTTTCATTCACATACTCCTTCTGATTTTTCTTATGTGTATAATAAGAAAAAAAAAACTCTACCTCTCTCTACACTTACAACATAAATTGTTTATGCAAAATGTTCAAAAATCTAATAAACCTCACAAATTAGAATTTTATTTAAGTATCTAATATAATTATCTAGTTAATAATTTTATTAGATTTAAGGGTAAGTCTTGGGTACAATCAAGAGGAGGATATCTACTTTGAAATCATGGAGGATCATCCAATATAATAAGCTCAAGATCAAGTGTAGGACTCCTTCCTACACTTGTGCCCATTTTCGTCCCACATATAATGTAAGAAACATGTTTATGTAAGAAACATGTTTTTCTTCTTATTTTGTATAAAATCATCTTGCATGCAACTAGATCCACATGACATAAATTATGAGTAATTTATAAAAATGAATTATATGAGTCTAATAGGGGTATATGAACCTAACAATTGGTATCAGAGCTTTGGTGTTGCATGCATATCATTTTATGGTTTTTTATGAGTTATTTGATAACAAAATAAAAACTAGAAATTTGTGACATACAAGATAGGCCACGAAATTTACATGCATGTTATAAATTCTGGTTCTAAAATATTTTTAGGTCATTTTGATGATTTATGAATGATTATTGCTTATTTTAATGATTTTTAGTGATATAATTACATTTTAATGAGTAAAATAAACTCTTATTTACTAAAATAGTTAAACTTTGAAACTGATCATAAAATGTTAGTATGACCTCACATGCATATTTTAGTTATTGTATGTAAAATTTGGTATTAATGTGACTAATATTGCATGATTTATGATTTTTATATGATAAAAATCCTATAAATAGAGGTTAAATGACTAAAAATAGTTAAACTTCGAAACAGGCCATAAAATTTTAATATGATATCACATGCATATTTTACAGATCTTATGTAAAATTTGAGATAAATATGATTTATTATGCATGATTTATAATTTTAATGGTTAAAATGATATAAATAGTGACTATTTTTAGCAAAAATAGCTAAAATGAATTTTATGGCATGAAATTTTTCCATAATGTTGTATATATGATATGGACATCAGATCTAAAGTTTCATGATTAATTTTGATTGATTTGGTATGTTTATTGTTTTTTATATGATAAAATCGATAAAAGGGCAACTTTATTTGTCATAAAAATTAATTCGAAATTTTTTGGTTGAAATTTTGCCATTTCTAGGTTCTGGAAATTATTTAAGAATGTTCAAAATTTTGATTTTGATTTTTTCATAATTTTTAAGTTTAATTTGGATTAAATGGTAAAAGTTATGATTTATACGATTTATTAATGAAGTAACTTATAAGCATCTTGTGGGCAAATTTTATTGAGTTTTTAGAATCTTGGTAATATTCCAGTATATGCAAAAATGTGATTTCGAAATTTTTCAAATTTTTATGATGTATTGGGAATTATTTCATAATTATTATGATTAAAAGAAGTTTAAATAAACAATAATACAAAACCAAGTTGAATTATTGTCAAATATTTAGTGAAGACTAATTTTTGAGTCCTAAGAAGGTTAGGATAATTAACTTGGGCTTAAATTTGATTTAAGTATTGATTTGTGATTTTAGTAAGTTATTATCACGCATTTCCATAAAACCAGATTATATAAGATATAAGGTAAGTAAAGCGATTTGGCACATTAATTTGGCATGTTTGACACATATATTTATGCTGCATATTTTATTTATGAATGTCATATTTTATTTACGTAATTTTGAATTATGTAATTTTATCTTATTATGGCCTTAGTTTTAATCGGTATTACCCGTAATGTAAGGGAATACCGATTCGGTTGTAATTTTAATATGATCTCGTATCACTTTTATTTTTACTAGATTCATTTTTACAATTGTATAATAGAAATACTATGTAACATTATTATTATTTGTAATTCCGGAGTTCCTTCAGGAAGGTGCCAATCGGAAAGGCGTTCCAATCAAGGCGGAGTCCTTGGGAAGCGTGCCACTTGATGTTCAAGGGATCAATGGAGTTGGTTTCCGAATTTGTAAATAGAATATTAGATTTTCTATTTTAGGAAGGCCATACTAGGAAATTTATTTATTGCTTTGCATTTTTCCTTTATATGTTTACATGCATTGCCAAATCGCCATAAACTAAACATGCATATTATATCAAGTATTCGACCGTGTCAATTATAATTATCGTTAGTTCAACAATTTAGTCCACTTAAAATTTGATAGATAATAAATTGACTCGACCTCACACATATTAAAAAAATTGAGATTAAGCCTTACCAAATAGTAGGACCCATGAATCCCCGTGACATTTGGGGTAGGTTCGGTTTTCCCGGGGTGCTTTCATCTTTCATTGAGTAAGTGGGGTAATAAAACGTTATTACACGCGAAATTTGGTTGGACTCAACGGGATATGAAGACTAGTCTTATGTTCCGGGGCTAGAGATGAACTTAACATAATTTCATCGACCGAGAGTTCTAATTGTAGAATCGGTTAAAGAGTTAACCCACCGAGTTATATTAGTGAGGGATGTATCGGTTTCCCCGTGCCCGAGTTAATATGGATTTGGATCTCGGAATCATTTATATAATTGGGTGGAGGTCATTATATAAATGCTAATACATGCTAAAATGTTTTCATATATTAACGATGAATGTTTCTTTTCCCACTATTTCGTTGTTTTATGTTGTTCTTTATCATTTCTCCTATTAATATACGATATCAAATCGATTGTAACACGAGTCTCCGCTAAACCACTATTACTAACGACAAATAGAATATCTTTCTAAATCCTCAAATGAATCGTTTAAATAGGACATGGACTAGTTTCATAGGAATCGTTCTATTCTATAAAACTCCATAGGAGTTGTCCTATGTCATGTAAGATTAGCATCATAAATTCCTAACATGCATCCATGGTTCAAAAGTCTTATTGCTCAAACTAAACACTTGTCATCAAGCACTTAAGTAATTAAGAACATGACAATGTTAAATTGGTAAATTAATTTGTTAGAAATTTTGATTAAACCAAATACCATAATAGAGTTAACCCTTGTGAAGGATTAACTAGGAATTTATATGAAGATAACTCTTCAACAAGTAGAAATTCTTGAAGTCAGTTGGAGCAATAAGAAGTAAGTACCTATCTTAATTGTTAAGGATAGAACTAGGCTCGAAAGAGAAGGTGTTAGACACTAAAATAGATACAAACCCCAACAAGTAAAGATCAAGGAAGTTGGTCGTATGACTCCAACATATTCCTTCTTGAAAATCTATGACATTGACATTGCATTCTTGCCAAATACCACATCATGAGTATTTGATACAAATTTGTGGATTTCATCATAATATTTGGCATTATCGTGTGACGACTAGCAAGAATGTTGTAGTGTACTCATTTTAGTTTAGAAATGTACCTCAATAATTGTTATGATGTACAATATGTCTAAATAAGAATATAATTCAAGTTTTTACATAAAACGCAAAGAGTTTCTCTATTATGCAATTAAAACAAGTGTTGTGCTCTAACATACCACGATTAAGTTTATGGTGAGACCATACAAATCAAGGTAATTATATTCAAACTAGAAATACAATGTCATATATACAAGACTCAAGTTGGTGACCCCAATCATTTCTCAATTCTCGATTGAAAATCACATTTAGAACCTAGTTTTGACTAGTCTCCTTAACAATTTGATCGGGAATCTTTTGGTGTGTGCGAATCTTGTATTCAAAGCAAGTTAATTCATGACTTGTTCTGGAAAAGGATTATGAATAGAGCAAGATATTCGCCCTATTTACACTTTGAAGTGTATGGTCGAATACAATTTCAATCAGAGAAGGTTATTACTTCTTCATCTCTTTTACCAACGAATTAGGTAGATACTTAATATCCACTTAATGAGGTAAGAAGAGAAATTCTTTGAATAAGTTCAAATGAATGTTTAAAAAGTATCAACACCTACAGATTATAAAATCAAAGTATTAGTACATTGTTAAAATGGGGAACAATAAAGTGATGACTTTTATCTGCACCAAAAAGAGTATGATATGGTATTGCAAGTTCACTTTCAATACGATATGATTGAATCTTTACATTGTAGTTGGAGGCAGTTTCTGTTATAAAATTTGTCTGGCATTTAAATTTTCCACTAATATAAAACATGGTTAAAGCAATCATCTACTTTTCATATGAGATATGGTTAGGCATGGTACCTAAATTGTTGCTTGTTTCGATAGTAAACATGTTCTCTCTCTTCCTACATGATCACGAGAAAAAGGGTTTGTGGCTCGTGATGCTGTCTATTAAAGAAAAGAGGATTATTTCTTAAAGACAGAGTGGGAGAAAATGTTCAAGAGCCACAAACTGAGAATAAGACGTAGGAAGATGTTCCTTCTTGGTTGTTTTGTGTGGATTTTGCGCAAGGCGAAATCAGGTCAGGGTAGATTTTAGTAGGGTTAACTAGCTCTGTATGGTCCGTTAGTCAGGTCGTCAGGGTCAGATATAGGGCTATAATTATAATAAAAATAACAACAACAAAACAAAGAATTTTGTACGTGGAAAACCCTTGAATGGGAAAAAACCACGGGCACCAAGCCAGGAGAGGATTTCACTATATAATTGGGAGAGTAAAAGTATGACAATGACAATATTTGTAGTATTTCTCTAAGTATTTCACCACCATGTCGTCTATGTACACCTCATGATATCACCTATTTGATCTTTAAACATCATGTTGACCAGGCGCTGTTACGTTGCCCCTGCATTCTTCAGGCCGAAAGGCATTGCAGTGTAACAGTATATGCCTCGGTCTGTAATGAATGCAGTACTCTTCTGGTCAGCAGGGTGCATCTTTATTTGATTGAATCCACTGGAAGCGTCCATAAATTTCAGCATTTTATGGCCTGCTGTGGCGTCTACCATGGCATCAATATGTGGTCAAGGAAATGGATCTTTAGGACAAGCTTTGTTCAGGTCAGTGTAGTCTACACAGACTCTCCACTTTCCAGTCTTTTTCTCAGTAAGTGGATTATACATCTGATGTAGTACATCAGATGGGGTATAGTTTTTGAGCATTAAGATAAAAAATTTGAGTTTTAATCTAAAAAATTTGAGTTTGATTTTAATGTTTTTGAGTTTATTTACTTAAACTTTAATTTCAAAAAGTTGCATTATAACTAAAAAAAATTACATATAAGCTCAAAAAAATTTGATTTTTGACATTATAAAGCTAAAATGTAATTTATAAACTCTATAGTACTCGAAAAAAAATACACAAAAACTCAAAAAGTTAGTAAGTATGATGTAGTACATCCGATGTACAATCCTTTTTCTCGTCTTTTTCTGCATAACAACCACGTTAGCCAGCCACTCAGGGTACATTACTTCCCTGATCATTCCCATATCTAATAGTTTCTCTACTTCCTCGTTAATTATGGTATTTCTTTCAGCTGCAAATTTCCGCCTTTTCTGTTGTATAGGCTTAAAAGATGGGTCAACATTAAACTTATGCGTAATTATATCAGCACTAATTCCAGTCATATCAAAATGTGACCAAGCAAACCAAGATGATTTGTTTTTAAGGAACTTTATTAGTTCAAGCCTGACACTATCTGGGGCGTCAGATCCTACTAAAACATACCTGTCAGGGTACTCAGGGTCTAGAATTACTTGATCTGTTTCCATTCTGGGAGGTGCTACATAAGTGCTCTTGACAGGGTACTGTAGTTGCTATGCAAGGGACTCACCTGCCTTGGAAGGCTTCAAAGCTGTTGTGTAGCATTCCTGGGATGCCTTGTGATCCCCTTTGACGGTGGCTATGCCCCATTCTGTTGGTATCTTGATACACTGGTGATAGGTTGATGGTACGGCCTTGACATTAAGAATCCAGGGTCTACCCAAGATCGCGTTGTAAGATGACAGGCAATCAAGGACTCCAAATTTCTCATACGATGAGACTCAATCAACGTAAGTTGGGAGGTGGATTTCTCCTAGAGTGCTCCTGGTTTCGCCACTGAATCCTACTAGGACACTGGATTTTTTGGTGATTTGGTCCTCGTTGATCTTCATGGCTTTCAGCACTTCAAGCATGATCAAGTTTACTGAGCAGCCTCCGTCTACCAGGATCCTTCTCACTGTGGCGGCTCCAATCTGCATAGAAATTACCAGGCCATCATGATGAACATCAGGAATACCTACCAGGTCACAATCATTGAAAGTGATTGTTGGGATATGGTTTGGTTTGCAGGGTGAGACAGTCCTTGGCGTCCTGGCTATCTTTTTTGCTGCTGAACTGGTCAGGCCGCAGATTTCTGAATCAGCAGATATGAATTTTACTTCGTATATTGGAGGTGGTGTAGGTAGGCTGCGATCCCGCTTGTTCTCCTGATCCTCTTTGCCCTAGTTCCCATTCCTGCCTTTCGTCTTGATTAGGTCTTTTAGGTATCTAGATTTTAGCAGGTAAGCCACTTCTTTCCTCAGGGTGAAACAGTCATCCGTCGTGTGTCCAATGTCCATGTGGAATTCGCACCATTTGGAATTGTCCCTTCTGAGGTTGGGATTTTCCGACTTCCTGGGCCATCTGACTGCTGATCCTATATTGTCGAGTCTCTGGATTAATCCTACAATATCAACACTGAAATTATGTTCGGAAATAGGTGGATAAACCTTAACCTTACCTTGATACTCATGAGCCAGGTTAACTTCTGATTGATCTGGCCTGAAATATAGAGTAGGCCTATAGTTATTTCCTTTATTGCTCTTCCTACTGTTCCTTTCGTAATCCTTTGGTCTACTGAGTGATCCAAGCTTATAGCTTATCTTCTTCTAGCCTGATAAAGGCAAGAGTCTTGGCCTGGACGTCCTCGAAGGTATGGCAGGGATACTTAGTGAGCTCGCTGTACAAGTCACTATATGGTAGTAACCCCTGCCTGAATGCCTCCACTGCTGTTCCAACGTCACATCTGGGAATGGATACCTTCTCCTTGTTGAATCTTGCAAGGAATGTCCTGAGAGTTTCATCAGGCTTCTGTGTGATTCGGTAAAGGTCACTAGATCGTTTCTCCAACTCCCTGCTACTCGCAAACTGCTGGTTGAAGCTGTTGATCAGGTTGGAGAAGGAATGGATGCTCCCAGTTGGCAGGTTGATGTACCATTGCAGAGCAGGGCCAGTCAGGGTCGTTCCAAATACCTTACACATGCAAACTTGTCTAAATTCGCTGGGGATAGATGCAGCCAACATTTTTTGTTTATAGAGAGCCACATGATTTTGTTGATCCGTGGTTCCATCATAGACCCTCATGGATGGGACCACAAACTTCTTTGGTAAATCTACTTTTTCTATTTTGTCTATAAAAGGCGAATCAGCATAACTGTCAGGAGCAGCTTCTTCCATGCTGGCAGGTACTCCAGGTATCTTATCAAATTTTTCATTGAGTTTCTTGATCTCCTAAACTACTGCCATCATGATGGCTGCTGCAAATTCATCAGGTTTTTCATCATCATTTTTTGGTTCACTGTCATTATCAACATTAATGAATTTAGAACCAATTGGGCTCCCAAAATTGGAGAAATCAATGTTTTTGATGATTGATGCAAATGGGGTTCCTGGCTGGAATCTAGAGCCTGCTCCATGGGTTTTCTCTAATTTTTGTTTCAGAGCTGACTTAGATTCTCTTAGTTGCAGTATTTCTGCTTCAGTTTGGGCTACCTTTTCTTTCAAGCTTTCCAACTCAGCAATTTGCTGGGGAGCTGCATTCAATTGTTCTTCAACGGTAGGTTGGGCCATTTTTGTAGGATTTTTGAGTTTTTGTGAGATGAGAAAAAGGGATTTAAAGAGCTAGATGCCCCACGGTTGGTGCCAATTGTTTTGTGTGGATTTTGCGCAAGGCGAAATCAGGTCAGGGTAGATTTTAGTAGGGTTAACTAGCTCTGTATGGTCCGTTAGTCAGGTCGTCAGGGTCAGATATAGGGCTATAAATATAATAAAAATAACAACAACAAAACAAAGAATTTTGTACGTGGAAAACCCTTGAATGGGAAAAAACCACGGACACCAAGCCAGGAGAGGATTTCACTATGTAATTGGGAGAGTAAAAGTATGACAATGACAATATTTGTAGTATTTCTCTAAGTATTGTATGCGTAGAAGTATGCTTTGTCTCGTGTTTTATGATCTCCAAAGTGTTTTCCAAATGTTCCTCATATAAGCTCTAGTTGACCGGCTGCCTGATGCTGGAATTAATGCAGATTATTCCCCTTAATTTCCCGTAATAATGGACAATATTGTTCCCTTAATTGCTGCATTTACTGCGAGATCTTCCCATTCAATGTTGCGTGTATATTCCTTTTATAACGTGAATTCCTGGTCTAATATCGTCCTGATATTTTGACCGTTATCCTCTCCATGGCGTGGCGCCTATATTCTTGTGTCCTGATAGCCTGACATCCTGACAGCCTGGTAGTCAGGTTAAGATGGGATACTGATCAAGGAGGTTTGCGGATTTCCAGGCCTAACATTGGTCAAAATCAGTAATTATTTCTTCGAAACCTAAAGTCGACAGGAGCCATGTTATTTTTTAAAGTAACAAACTTGTAACTTGCTAAGATGGTTTATCTAGTTTCAAGTCCGCAAAAGTCCGAACTGAGATAATTTCCATTAAGATGTTTCCATAACTTGGTTAATTGGTGGTAAGAGGTTTACACCAATTGCAACGCTTCGTTAAATTCGGATTTAATAATATTATTTGACTGTTGGATTTTAAAATCATCTTGCATGAGATTTGTAAATCGCAACTATCCTAAGGTAGGATACGAACTTAAGAAGAAATCTTAAGTCAAAGTTAAGGAGTTGAATGGTATGTTTCAGTCATGTAATAAACTTTTTTCGATTTGTCGAGTAGTTTTGTTTATACATGAAGTTTAGTTGGAGTAGGGTGGTATTATTAGTCTTATATGTGAATGACATATTGATAACTGTGAGTGATGAAAGAATTAGGAGAAGAATAATACATCTCTAAGATATCCAGTTCGATGGATATTAGCATAAAGTTAATATTCTTATGTTAATAAGAATCTTGACAAGTTCAAAAGTATTGAACATGAAGAAATTGAATCCATTTGCTTCCGCTGCGGGATTAATTCATTACGCTAAGATGTATTACCATTTTTAAACCTCATATAATTGGAGTATGTGATGTGACTCTTAATTGCGCACATTTAGTTCCCTAATTGAACCCATTTTGCAAACTAATATAGCATTTCATGACCATTTTATCCGTCAATTCCTTCCTATTTTGCTTTCCTATTGCATTGTATATGTCTTGTAGGAAAGAAGATAATGAGGCAGAATTCCCGTCTCTCGCGCATATTCGGAAGCTTGTTGACGACCTTGGATGGACTACTATGAAGAGAAGGTAAGAATGATGACCAAGGATTGACACGTCTGTCGCGTATCTGTCAAAAATAACCAACTGGCTCTAACTAATATAGCTAGGGAAGTCGGGTCGAATCCACAGAGAGGTAGGAATTTGTCGGCTAAATCTAAGTTCGTCAAGGTAACCAAATTGGGGGTTTATAAATGTGATTTTCTAAACTAAAGAGAATAAGGAGAAGAGAATAAAAGGGAGGAAATAAACAGATAGAGAGAAATAGCTAAGACAAACGGTTCACCATAATCATCCGGTCAAGTAATCTAGGTCTCAGGTCAATGTTAATACAGTCTAAGGGGTAGCGAACGTCACCTTTCGGTCCTTAATTCACCCTAAAGCGTAAACAGCTTAACTTTCGCCCTCACTGCAATACCCTATTGTTCGCTACTAGTCTCGCCTTTTCCAACCTTTCGGTCCAGGTCAAGGATCACTAAGAATTAAATGTCTAATTGCGTCGACTCAATTAAACGGATACAATTAATTGTAGCATTTAACCAACAAAGACAGTACCAGCATTAACCTAGTAAATCGATTACTCTCCCTTCATATTATGGATCCCCTATAGTCTCAGCATAAGAAAATTAGCTACTCATAATCATTGAATTATCAATGACAACAAACAGATAATTAAAACTAGACATGATGATGAAACTAATAAGGATTCAATTAAGCAATTATGATAATAAAGAGGAGAAGAATTAAAGCAATAAATAAGATTAAGAATAAAACTAGAATGATAATACCAATTGCAAAATCCAAATCCGAGTAGCAAAGTATAGAGGAAGAATAAAATCCAAAGAATAGTGAAAGTATAATGGGAAAACGAACGAACGAAGTGAAGAGAGGAGTAACGTAGTTACTCTCTCAGTCTTATACTAAAATCCATCCTAAAACCTAATCTATGGACTAATTACAAAAGCCCATGAAATAATTAGGCGGAAATTAACTAAAGCGCAAGAAACCACTCGATCGAGTAGAAATAATCTACTCGATCGAGCACTTCATCACCAAACCACTCGATCGAGTGGAAACAAACCACTCGATCGAGCACCTCTTGCAAAACCTCCTCGATTGACTCCTTAAATAGCTCGATCGACCAATCTTGAGCAAATAAAGCATTCGATCGAGTAATTAATCACTCGATCGAATGGTCTAAGCACGTTAAAACTTGAAATGCTTCCCGAATCCAGCTCACGCGTCTTCCAAGTGTTAGATTTCCAAGCTCCAGCTCCTTATTTTCCATGAATGCATACAATTGGGACAATTAAGGCTCGATTTAGCTCCTCTTTGGTTAATTCCTGCAAATTACATAAAACGAACCAAAGTAGAACATTCGGGGGTATTTGTAGCCAGGTGCTACATAAAAAGTACAGAAATGCGTGTAAAAATGAGGTAAAAACCTTATATAAAAGACACGCATCAAGGATGAAGAATAAAAGAGTATATAGAAGGATCATAGGCTTAAAAGTAAGGAGATGGAACCCTGTCCCAGGATCCGAGTGTCACGAAACCAAGCCGCGCGTCTCAGCTAAGAAACCGAGCGTCCCGCAGCCAATCCGAGCGGATTCCCTTACAGGATCAACCGTGCTTCAAGCCAGGACGCACAGATATTCTTAGGAGTTGCTACATGATCCGCGCATGTCCCTCGGGACTTGCAAAGCTCTATTCAACAATTAAAAATGTTATTTACTAGTCTACCCTTGCTTAACCTAATAAGGTACCACTATATATACTCTATTTGAAATAATCAAGAAGGGAAGTCCTCTAAGCCCTCTTAGTGGAGGTCAAGCTTCCTTAGATTAGATTAAGCCTTCAATAAAAGTAGATTAGAATAGATCATCCTTTAATCATTCCATAAATCACACATTAATATTTCCTTAATTATTGTTCAAGGTTATTATTGGGTAATTCAAGTTTATTATTGGGTAATTGAAGATTATTGGGTTATTATTGGAGAATTGACAACTCTTTATCAATCAATCAAGTTTTCTTCTATTATTCTTTCCTTTCCAATTGTTCATTTTAAGTTTGGTATAATCTCTTTACTCTTTACTCTTCATTGTTTATTTCCTCACTCTTTAATCATGTTTATACTTGTTGTAATAATTGACACCATTGATAACATGTCTTCCATGATAATAAGTGATTAGTTAACTATAACATAAGGGTAGATCCATACTTAATCTAACATGTTATCTGATGATTGCTTTCTTGTTGTAATGTCAACCTAGGCATATGTTATGTTTGATGAAATGCTAGACTATGAAACCTTGCATTTTTTACCCATCTCTTTTCTATTCACAAGACTTGTAAGATATAAATAAACTCGAGTCTTGTTAGACCATGCATAGAAGTGAATAGGAAGAAAGTAAGTCGACTCGTAGGTGTTGTACAGTCTAGACCGTAGGACATAAACTAACTCAGTTCCTCTACAACATTAATTTCTTGCAACTATAGAAACATGTTTGTATGATCACCACCATGAATCCCCTATGAACCCATGACATCCTAGTATCTTTATTAATTGTTTAAATCTTTTAAGTTATTGCTTGTTTTAGTTTATTGCTTTTATTAGTTTAGACTCATCAACATCAACCCAAACCAATTGTTACAACCCTTAGCAGAACTACGATTATATTGAACAATTCGAGTACCCCCGCCCTGTGGATCGACCCCGACTTGCTTGCTAAGCTAGTAGTTGGGTATAAATGTGTTTGAGGGCGGACAACGACAAGTCCATCAAAATGGCGACGTTGTCGCGGATGGTGTTGTGTATTTGGATCGTTCTTTTGTCTAGTTTTAGTTGTGCTTCTTCTTGAGGAGCCTTGGTTCCTTGAGAATTTCGTTTCTTGTGCTTTAACCTTGAGGAACTTGTTCCTTATGGTTTTTTTTACCGTTTTATTGTAGTTTCTATGTTTGTAGTTGTATCTTTATCTTGTCTATGATGATGACCCAAGACTTGGTACATGGAGTATGTGGTTGATCTTTTGAGTATGACTACAATAGGTATGGGGAGTTTGAGGAGCAAGTCAACACAAACTTACCTTACTACTCATACAATGAAAATCCTAACTACTACCCCAACTTTCCCCACCAAAATCACCACATCCAATACCCACAACAATCACCGTCCAATACCCACTTTACAATGAATTCCAAATGCCACAATATAACCACTTTCACACCCACACAAAACTAGAAGATGACCCAAACTTTGACATTCAAAATGTGGTTCTCCAAATGATGGGAGACCAACAAAATTTCTTCACACAAATTCTAGAAGAGAGCCAAAATAGGGACAATGTTCTTCAAAGCATTATTACCCATGGTGAGGAGTTGGCAATTCGAATTGCCCAAATGAAGGCAACCCAAGCAACAACTCCCCACCACTCCTTGAGCATTGATCATGAATGTGAATTTGAGGCGATGACCTTCGATGAAGAAGATGTGAAGTGGGAAGAGCCAATCTCTTTAAGCTTTTATGAGTATGAAAGTGTGGTATTTGATGAGGAAGATATGAGGTTGAGTAAGCCAAATACCCTTAGTCTTTTTTAGTATGAGGGTGTGTCATTTGATGTGAACATTGAGGTGTTAGAGAAAGAGCTATTGAGGAGAAATGAAGCTCCTATTTATGATTCATATGGAGAAAGCAATGATGACGCATCTATGGAAGAAGACGATGAGGGAAATATTAGCGCACATGATAAATGGAGTTGTAAAATCAACTTGCTTGAGGAACCCATCCTTGAGAAGTTTGAAGTTCGCTTCGATGAAGAGGAGGAATAC
Source organism: Silene latifolia (assembly GCF_048544455.1). Classification (NCBI taxonomy): domain Eukaryota; kingdom Viridiplantae; phylum Streptophyta; class Magnoliopsida; order Caryophyllales; family Caryophyllaceae; genus Silene; species Silene latifolia. Next base: position 29,317,638 of record NC_133538.1, read on the forward strand.
CTTTATGAGAGCCTTTTCAAACCCACTATGGAGCCCATGATACTTGGAGATGACATTATGGAGCTTCTCACAAAAGTCAAATCATCATACAAGAATTACTTAGTGGACAAGCTCAAACAGAGGGCTAAGAAGGAGTTTACTTGTGGAAATTTGGCACCCACTATCCCAACTCCTAAAACACCCAATCTTCAATGCCATGAATGTTCACCTTCTATTCTTGGAAAATCACCTATTCCAAGTATTTTCGTCATCAACTTTGGAAGAAATAGGAGCAACCAGAAAATCCCCAATGACAAGAATCTCAAGTTTGCTAGTTTTAAGAGCCGGGAAGACCATCATGACAAAGAAAAAGAGAAAAAGAAGGAGTTCAAAGGGAGGTCCCTCATGGTTTCGCCTTACTCTATTTTGCAATGGTTCAAAACTTATTCATGCTTACTTGAAGACCATTCACAAGCTTTTGACCAACTTTTAAGGGCCTTGAGCTCTATGGACAATATATTTCCACATTTCAAACTAGTTTGGTGGAGACCTATCTCAAACCACCACTTGTAAAATATTCCTTTCTACAACTTTGAGTTATAAAATATTTAACATACTTTTAGATTACTTGCATTTTTCTATATGAGAGTTGTGAGGGAGAGTTACTTATCCATTCTTTGAGCAAATTTTCAGAAAATTGATGATAAGGAATCACAAAAAGGGTGTAAGGGAAAGAATTAGCATGAAACAATTGAAGGGTTCATAAAGAACAGCTCAGGACGCACGTCCCGATAGCAGCCCGCTCGTCCCGAGCTGTGCTTCAAGCAAAAAGATCACTATCACAAAATCCGCGTGGCTTGGAGCCAGGGCGCACGTCCCACTACTGATCCGCTCGAGCTGACACCAGGACGCTCGTCCTGGACCATACATTGAGCAAGATTTCTCCCTGGATGAAAATCCGAGCAAATTTTTCAGAGGAGGCGCGTGCAGATAAAGATCCTCTCATCCTGAAGTCAAGACGCTCGACCTAAACTGGCTGCTAAACAAAAAGACCAGTTGTAAGGAGATCCGCGCGTCTCCTCAACAGGCCGCCCACATCTTTAGGACGCTCGAGCCGATAGCAAGATGCACGGATTGTAACGGGTAATGAATGGGTCACAGTTTAATCCACCGGAGCCCAACTCTAGCCCGCTTGTCCCAGAACCCTTCTTCGATATAACCCCCCCCCCCCCCCCATCCCTATTCCCTTATCTTATCAAAATCAAATCTCATCATCCTCCTCACAAAATCCCTACAAAAACCCCATCACAAATCAAACAAATCCCAACCGTATCAAGCAAGGATGATAAATCTTAGGAGAAAAAGCAAGAAAGCCGCCAATTCCACGCCCAAGTGTCACAAGGGTGCTACTTCATCCGCCCCACGAGAGGCAAGGTGCCAAGGGAATGTAATGATACAAGGTGTTGCACAACTTGAGTATTTCCCGGAGGTAATCTTCACCAAAGATGAACACCGCCAATGATTTGAGCAATTGTTAGGTAAGGACTATGAACCCACTCAATTCATCGATCTTGATGCATTAGAGATACTTGGCATAAGAAACCAAACGGAGGTGTTTTTCAATGGTTTGGGTCTTTTGAAAATGTTCTATGCCCATGAGGACACCTACTTGAGTCTCACGCTAGAGTTTTTGTGTAGTCTCCGGGTAGTCACCACTCGGCGAAAAGATGTTGGTTTGATGATCGGTCTTTGAAATAGAGACCATAGGTTGACTCTAGACCAATTTACAAGTATTTTTGGTCTTGAAGTACCAAGGGATGACACCAATAAGCCCTCCGACTTTAGTGTTAATGTGGACAAGGCCCTCGGGAACTGCGTCCGCGGGATTCACACTAGGCATAATCGACTCGAGGTTCTTTCGAATCGAATTAAGACATATTAGAGTCGCCACCAAGTTTTTTGGGAACTTGGAACCGTTCAAGTCAACTTTACACCTTTCATCGAAAAGCATAAAGCCAATCGACTGCGAGTGATTAAAGATAAAGACTTGTACCCTATATCACTCGATTTGAATGACTCTCGTAATCCAATGGTATTTAGACGAATCCACAAACCATAGATCTTGAGTAAGGGGTGAGGGTACGTGTTGGGAAGCCCATAAGGACACCCAACCCCGCCCGTCAATAACGGCCTCTACTAAGTCAAGTATGGATTTCAAACAAGGTCATAGCTACTACGGTATATGATATGCAAACATCGTTTTAAACCCTAACATGTGACAACAATTTCTATGTCGTTTTAAATGCAACTAAACTAACTTTGTCAAAGTTGTAATTTAGCATGTGGGTTGATTAATCTAAGCAACATATAAACGAAAGCAAACAAGGCTTAGGGGGGAATGGGGGAGCCGTTGGGATCTACCTATTACAAACCAGGCATTTCATGCCGATACAACAATAAATTAAAGATACAACTCGATCTAAATACAATTGCTACATACAGAACCGTACACGACACATTACACGGCCAATCGGCCTAGGAAACCGCGCACAAGAGGGGTGGCCCACGGCTTACATGACTCACGGCCTTGGGTCACTCCTCGTGATGTGTGCTTTCACTTAATCTCATCGAATTAGACATAGGGCTACGCACCAAAGCATGCATTAGCATAAACAGGGCCATGTTGCTTTAAACAACATGCGATTTACTACGCTCTCACATGCATTGGGACACAACCATCTAACCAAACAAAACTAAGGTTTTTGAAAGAGGTTTTGACTCGATAAAAGAAAACTAACTTGAAAATTACAAACAAACTACCAAACATGACTCGATAAACAAAGTAATTACAAGATACGAAATAACGAGATAAAGATAAGAAAACAACGAGAAAAGGACCACAAGGACACGGCCAAACACGGCCTTGCCTACCCTAATTCTTAGGTTAGCTTCATTAGGTTCGATAGATGATTGCGAAACGGGATAGGAAACAAGTTAGAAAACGAATTAGAAACAACGTTGATCGATTGGAAGGATGTCGCGCAAAGGTGTATTCTACACGGCCTAAAAGGGGTCAAATTAGGTCAAGTTTGCTAATTAAGTTAACTTATCGAGTGTTAATAAGAAGGTGCTAATCACGCACTCTTATACTAGCGAGAAATTAGGTGAAAGAGGGAGATGCGTTCATTAAGTTACAGAATTGTCGATTGATTTTAAAAGCTACGTCGAAGCACCCTAACATGTCTAATTAGGTTATTTAAATGATCGAATGTCGTCTAAATATGTTATATGTTAACAATCAGAGGTCATACTAACATGTAAATGATTCTAGGGTGTGTTGAATTGGCCGAAACAAACAAAGGTTCAAAAACGAGGAGCGAAGTTAGAAGTTCGTTTTATTTATGCCCTACCTTGAACACGAGGATATGTAAATGAGACGGGGGTGTACGACCGACTGATGTAGCGGTTTCTTTCCCATCTCAAGTCAACGCGGGTGTTCATGGTGGTACTTTAACTCATACTCGGACTAAACTAGTTTCATAGTTAATTAAACAATCACTAAACAAAAACGATAAACGAATAAAAACAAACTATAAAAAACAAACATAAAAAAACAAACATAAAAAAACGAAATAAAAAGGAGAAAGAGGAGGATTTGATGCACCCTCAACCTACATGTATCGTTGACACCGTCTTGGGTCGTAATCGATGGTAGATTTTATCTCGAGAGGCCGTCGTCGACGAAGAAACAAAGCAAACACGCGTTTTTATCGAATCTGGACAGCAACTTTCAAACAGTGATTTCTCCCTCGTTTCACGATGAAAATTCGATTTAAAAGATGTTTTGAAAACTAGAAAGAGAGGAGAACAGAGATCTTAAAGCAACCCCTGCTCGTTTTGAGTTATTTGGCACGAAAAACGAGCACAAACAGAACTGGACAGACAGGAAAAAGCCGCGAAAACAGAGTGTATAACACTCTGTTTTTCGAGGGAATTCGTGTACTCTCAAGGGCAATTTGGCTCGTAAATCTTTGTCTAATGTGTAGATGGATGTTATATGGTTAATTAAGAACAAGAAACTCGAGTTTTGATGGAGGTTTGAAGGAGGAACGAATTGTTTTTCGAAGAGGACACACAAACTGTTTCAGTTTGGATGTCGGTTTTGTGGAGGGTTTTTGAGAGGCAATTAGGGTTTGTTTCTGAGGTTTAAAGCTTGTAAGTGACGGTTGTATGTATGGAGAACTTAGAGGAGTGAATGTATGGTGAAGGGGTGGTATTTATAAGGAGTTAAAATAGGGTAAAAGGGGGGAGAGGCAGACGGGCCTGTTTGTGCCTAGCTGCTGTCCAGCAGCTTTGGTGAGGGTTTGAGAGGCTTTGTGAGGGGTTTTCTTGGTGGTTAAGGTAAGGTAATATGGGTAGGATACTAGGGTATGGGTTAGGGTTAATGGGCATGGGTTTTGGTAGTATTTGGAGCGGGTTTTGGACTCGGGTTTGAGCTGCAAAACAGGCGGGGCTGCTTTGTATATGCGGGCTGTTTGGGGGTGATTTGGGACGGGATTTGGGCCGTGGTTATGGGGTTCGAACTGGGGTTGGATGGGTAGTGGTCTAGGTTGGTTAGTTTACTCGATATTCGTGCCAATTCGTAAAGAAAACGGGCTCAAAAACCGAGCTAAAACCGAGCTCAAAAACACATGTTCAAAACGAGTTCTTCTCGATTTTCAAATCGATTTTGCAAAACAATTAACACATTAAAATAAATTATTTTTCAAATCAAATATACTCATAAAATGATTTTTCAAATCAAATATTTATTTTATTTTCAATAAAATAAACTTGGGAAAATAAATTCAAAATAAAATAAAATAAATTGAATTCACCTAAAAAAAGCCATAATTTAAATATCATTTAAATTAATAAAATGAACTCACTTAAAAAAACATTAATTTAAATATCATTTAAATTAATAAAATACTTCATCGACGACGCCCATTCTACATCGTAAAACGAGCTCCAAATAATGACAATGACAACTAAAGAATACATGTGTCCTATCATCATCGGGTGTTTGTCGGGTTCTCTATAAATTCCAATATCGACGGATACGGGTATCTACAGTTAACCACCTTTGGGTGGCTATTTCTGGGAGAGAAGTTCATTCCTACAAGCAATGTTAAACCTTTGCAATCCAACATCCAGTGATTAGGATTACTGAACGGTTTATCGCCGGAACTATCAATGGAAGACATGAGCAAGATAGGTGCACCCTTCTCGACTTGACTTTTCTAGAGTCATATCTGAATGTGCAAGGGACAAGGCCCTACAATTTCAACACTCTCTTTGAGATGCTTACACGGTTCAATGACTTTGCACAAGGGAACACTCATATCAAAACCTTTGTGATGGGAGGCCTAATTATAATTTTGGCCAATGAACTTTGCCTCGGGTTCAACTTTGATGGAAGCTATGAAAAGCTCAAGGGGAGCACTTTGATATATGAGGATTCTATCTTCAACCACCACCGTTGGTGTACTTAGAATGAGGCCGGAGGTGTAGAGTGGTTCACCAAGGGTTGCACATCACTTATTCTAAGGGGATGGAACATACCACCTACCGAGCCCCGCTTGAGCTGGTACTCGCCTAGGCCAAGCTAACTCCTCCCCATTGAAATCCATGACAACCCACCACCAAGAGAAGAAGCACCTCATTGACCTCGCGAGTTGCCGGAATAGGGTGCCGCACCACCATCTTATCTACCCATTCCACCCTACCCAGCACAACATGTACCATTCACTCCTCAAGACCCGAGAGCTCCATCCATGATCGATTTGATGCAGCTCATGCAAAATGTTGATCTTGGAGTGCACAATGGGTGGGTTGACAACTACTTGGTCCAATACCCCTCTTACTACAACATGGCTCAACAAGGGTACATCAACCCTAGAGGCCCTCTTCCATCTTGGGCTCAACCACATCTCTTGTTCCCTAACTATGGCAACCAAGGAGAGAACTTTGGAGACCAAAGTGGGGGATTCTTTATCAAAGGAGGAGGATATGACCAAGGAGGATCTAGCGGATGTGCATACCGCAATGATGACGATGATGATGAGTAGGATGGCTAGAGGTGGTTGACCACACCACCACCATTTGTATGATACTCTTTCCCTATCTATCATGTATAGTTGCATTGTAATATATCTCACATGATTAGATTAGTTTGCATTGTATCTCACATGATTTATGTAGTTAGTTGCATATAGACTAGAATTCATACATAGTCACTAATGACCAAACCTATTCCTTTCTACACTAGAAATAGTGCTTAAATCGGTTTGAGGAGGTTTGATCATAGGTGACCTAAGCATGCATCATCTAGTATAGTCTGGATTGCATTCATTTGTTATATATATCATATAGAATTGCATTTAGTTAGAACATGCATTCATTCATATCATATCATTGCATTTGTACTTCATTTCCATAAAATCAAAAATCCAAAAACATATATTTCTTTTTCATTCCTACTCCTACATGTACATTGAGGACAATGTCCAAAATAAAGTGGGGGATGGAATTTATATTCCAAAATTCATAAAAATTGAAAAATTTCGAAAAATCTCAAAAATATGTTCTTTAATTTCATAAAAACAAAATCCATAAAAATTTGAAAATTTAAAAATTCCAAAAACATGTTCTTTCCTTTGTAGTGTAGAATTGTATATATTGTATATATTTGTTTGTTTGTTTGTCACTCTTATCACATTGGGTCGACTACACCACATTCAAGGCATGACGAAAATAGAAGACCGCATGGTATGATCTTTCCAAATCTCCTTCCTCCTTTTTATATGTTAATGATAATGTGGCTATCTTATGATTGATGTTGTATGAACCAATGTGTTGTTAGGAGTTTACATTTAGTTCATGTGGCATAATAGTTGATAGAAACACATGCATTAGGTTGTATATATGATAGTTGCATCATGGCATGTAGTTTGCATGGTAGAAAATTTTGTGAAAATGCCTACTTGGGTGGCTTGACAAGTGTATATAAGGCCCTTGTAGATAATTTTTCTCCTTGATACTTTGTTTGCTAGAATACTCTCAAGACACCATAGGATGTGTCATACTAGTATCTTTTGACCCATGGACTAAGGCCTAGTCAAGAGTACCTTGTGGTGTGATAACTCCTTGGCTACCATTTATTTCAAGGTGACCTTTGAAGTCATGCAACCGTTCTTTCATTACTTTCATTATATTTTGTCAAAAAAAAGGGAATGGGCACAAAAATCTCCAAACTGAGTTCAAGTACGAAAATGAAAATAAAAAAGTTTGCACAAAAATGCATCAATGAAAAGAGGAGCAAAAATAGACTCCTATGCTTCAATAAAAGTACCCTTGCTACAAAATGGGGTTACTTTGAAAAATGTTGAAAAATGCAAAATTGAAATTGCCAAGTATCAAAATGCCAAACATCAAAAATGGCAAAAAAATGTTCTCAAAAAGTCAAATGCCATAACAATTTGGGGGGGAAATCAAATCAAAAACAAACTACAAATGTGAAACTCAAAACATCTTGATCCCTTTGATCTATTGATCTCATTTTTGTTACAGGGTGGAGAGGGGACGACCCTTCTTCTTGTCTAGGTAAGAGGGGGAATTCCGCGATCCTATAGTGTTTCTAACACCATAGGGAGTCTACTCCTGACGAAAGCATTTAGCAATTGTGGACAAAGGTACCCTAGTTTGAGACAACTTGGAGGTGATTTGTTGGTAACCTCTTAGACTTAGTAGCTTAGAGAAATGATATCTACAAGGGAGTGTGTACCCTTAGATTGCTTCCCCTTTAGATGATTTTCGCCACTTAGATGAGGAAAGTGGATATTCTTTTGTAAGATGCATCCATTACTTGTTTTGTGTGCTCAATGCTTGGATGTATCGCCATTTTGGCAAGCCCCACCTTTCCTTGAATGAATTCATCTTACCTCATGGATGTCTTGTTGTGAGTTGAACGGGCGGAGTGAGACCTGCTAATTATCTCACATCGGTTATATTATTACTAGGATAGTTTAGATAAAGGTCTAGTTCTAGACACCTCTTTACTCAGGACGAGTAAAGGTTCGGTTTAGGGAAGTTTGATGTGACTCTTAACTGCGCACATTTAGTCCCCTAATTGAACCCATTTTGCATACTAATATAGCATTTTATGACCATTTTATCCGTCAATTCCTTCCTATTTTGCTTTCCTATTGCATTGTATATGTCTTGTAGGAAAGAAGCTAATGAGGCGGAATTCCCGTCTCTCGCGCATATTCAGAAGCTTGTTGACGACCTTGGATGGACTAGTATGAGGAGGAGGTAAGAATGATGACCAAGGATGAAAAATAAAAGAGTATATAGAAGGATCATAGGCTTAAAAGTAAAGAGATAGAACCCTGTCCCAGGATCCGAGCGTCCCAAAACCAAGCCGCGCGTCTCAGCCAATAATCCGAGCGTCCTGCAGCCAGTTCGAGCGGATTCCCTTACAGGATCAACCGTGCTTTAATCCAGGACGCACGGATATTCTTAGGAGTTGCTACATGATCCGCGCATGTCCCTCGGAACTTGCAAAGCTCTATTCAACAATTGAAAATGTTATTTACTAATCTACCCTTGCTTAACCTAATAAGGTACCACTATATATACTCTATTTAAAATAATCAAGAGGGGGAGTCCTCTAAGCCCTCTTAGTGGAGGCGAAGCTTCCTTAGATTAAATTAAGCCTTCATTAAGAGTAGACTAGAATAGATTAGCCTTTAATCATTACATAAATCACACATTAATATTTCCTTAATTATTGTTCAAGTTTATTATTGGGTAATTCAAGTTTATTATTGTGTAATTGAAGATTATTGAGTTATTATTGGAGAATTAACAACTCTTTCTCAATCAATCAAGTTTTATTCTATTATTCTTTCCTTTCCAATTGTTCATCTTCAGTTTGGTATAATCTCTTTACTCTTTACTCTTCATTGTTTATTTCCTCACTCTTCAATCATGTTTATACTTGTTGTAATGATTGACACCATTGATAACATGTCTTCCATGATAATAAGTGAGTAGTTACTTAAATAAGGATTAGTGGGGGACTACGGGAACTATAACATGAGGGTAGATCCATACTTAATCTAACATGTTATCTTATGATTGATTTCTTATTGTAATGTCAACCTAGGCATATGTTATGTTTGATGAAATGCTAGACTATGAAACCTTGCATTTTGTACGCATCTCTTTTCTATTCACAAGACTTGTAATATATAAATCAACTCGAGTCTTGTTAGACCATGCATAGAAGTGAATAGGAAGAAAGTAAGTCGACTTGTAGGTGTTGTACAGTCTAGACGACTCGGCTCCGGGACACAAATCTTCCTATGAACCGTAGGACATAAACTAACTCGGTTCCTCTACAACATTAATTGCTTGCAACTATAGAAATATGTTTGTATGATCACCACCATGAATCCCCTATGAACCCATGACATCCTAGTATCTTTATTAATTTTTTAAATCTTTTAAGTTATTGTTTTTTTTAGTTTATTGCTTTCATTAGTTTAGACTCATCAACATCAACCCAAACCAATTGTGACAACCCTTAGCACAACTTCGATTAGATTGAACAATTTGAGTACCCCCGTCTTGTGGATCGACCCCAACTTGCTTACTATGCTAGTTGTTGGGTATAAATGTGTTTGAGGGGGGACAACGACACGTCCATTAGTATGACAAGATGTTACAAATCGAATCTTTGAGAGAAGTATCTATATTGCCACATAGTTCATTAGTTAGTACTCAGGAAGTACTAAAGATATGAAGCTAAGCATTTAGAAATGAGATGGATTTATGTGCAAGGAGTTACACAAAAATCATATTCTAAACACATAAGGATGGTTAGAGAACCATCTTGGCTATATTAGTTAAGGAGGATATCTGCTAGAAACGTCCTAGGCAGTTGAACAATGAGAAATACACAACAAAAATTGAGTACGCTTGCAATAATGAGATATGCAAGAAGGAAGGGATGATATTAGGATTCGGTTTTGTTAATTGGAGGAACTATGGTAGTTCGTTCCAATAACCGAAGGTCCTATCCCTACTCAATGTGAGGACAGTGGGAGCTATTCTAAGGCAAGAGAGCCTATGTCTAGATTGGATATAGACACGTACTCAAAAGTTTTATAATAAAGATTATACATAACAGAGGGAAAAAGTATATAGTAAGGTTAGGAAAGTGCAAGGTGTTGCTAAGACTTACTAACCAAAGCCTTCTCATAGGCTTAGCATGATAAGTCATGCCATTTCAATTGAATTGAGATGATCAACTATATACAAGATTAAAAATGAAATATAGATTATGTAGTAATTGATATTTTATCAATTTTACATATGTGATAATACATTCATCGTTTGAGTTTTATACAAAACTCTTTTCTTTAATACTTTGTTTTTCCAAATAGGCTGTCGAGAGAATGTTGAACCCCATTTAAGTGAACTGGATTAACATAGTATTGGCCCCTAGTTACTTATATGAAGTGACGTCTCCAAGTAACTAGAGTGTGAAGTAATTGATGGCAAGTTCAAGTGCCATAGAGTCTTAAGAGATGACTAGTCGATCACATAGGCAAACTATATGGGACACTCTGTCGGACAGTGACCTCTTATAGAGTTCTGGTAATTTTTATAAAGTATGGCCGTGGCGAGAGCTACTATAGTATTCTTATGAGTCGATTCTTTGACTAGAGACTCTTCGCCTAAGTTGGCACAATTTTTGATTGGCTTTGATTTATGCTCTACGACTGTCGTAACTGAGGTCAAATGAGCATCTTTCGGGTCATGATGAGCTGTGTCTATTTAAAGGGAATAGTGCGATAGGAATTGTCCACCCATTGGCAGGGTTATCTATGAATCTCAGGGCCACTCGAGGAGCAGTGAACTGAAAATACGTGGCCACGCTCGGAAGGTATCTACAGTAGATAATTTAGGTTAGACAATTACTCTCCAGATCGAGGAAACCACTCTAGCACTACTACAATTATCGGCAAAGAGGATGGTTAAAAACCGTCCTTATAGAGGAAAACTACTGTCCTTAATTCACCTGTCCTCTTTGCTTAAGATGACGGTTGAAATAAAGTCAAACCGTCCTCTTTTAGTTTTCACAAGAGGGCGGTTATGGTTTAGAACCGTCCTCTTTGCATTTTTAAAGATGACAGTTGTGTGTCACAACCGTCTTGTTTTGGACACAATGCGCGCATGATTTTAGCCCCAACTCCATCATGCTTAGGCAAAGCAACCGTCTACTTTACATTTTTTATTTAAACCAATCTAGCGCCATTTTCTGAATATTGCCCGCCAATTTTGCAATAAATAAAACCCGCTCATTTTTTTTGGCACAAATCCATGCTCTTTGACAACTAGATTTTTGAAATACAAATTGTTCATTCATACCCTATACGACAATAGTCGTATAGCTTAAATCTATCCTTCTACGTTTTAAAAAATCCAGCAAATCTTACATTTATAATCTAAATCCAACCAAACAAAACGGAATAAGTTTGAACCACCAAAATACAAACTTTCGACAATCATTTAACACAAGCACTAAGAAGAGTTTTTTAATCCATACACCATGCTTAGGCTATCTAGATAACATCCAAGCGTTGAGTATACTTTACACGTTGTCATCAAATACTTGTGCCTTAAACTCCAATGCATATGTTGCCCAAATGTCTCCACCTCGTCATTTTGCTCAATCGAGTATGTCTTTGGGGCTTTAAACATGAACTACATACAACCAAAAAAACACACTTACAGTTATTTACATATCTAAGACGTGTAATTTATATAAAATGAAGTAAAAATTAAAACCAAAGAAACAAATTAAAGGACGTACACTTGGAACAATATTAATATAGCGTCCTCTGGTAATCTCCAACATATATCGGCACATATAATAACCACATAAGGCGATTCAAAAGGGCTGTATAAGACACTAAAATCATAGTAAACGTAGCATCGAATAATATAATTAAGGTTTTTTCTCACATATACCCCCTCTAATCCCACTTATACTCTTATGGCCTTATCCTACTCATTTCCCCCCCAAAAGTAGCCCTACAATTTGTCTTCCGTTTATTCTGTCAAATTATTATGTTAGTCACCACCAAGTCACCTTCTTTCCGTTAGTGTAACACCTATCTAATCTCATATTCCTATAATCTTCCCTACATACAACCTTTACATTTAATTTACACCACCTCAACAATCACTCATCACCACCTTCAACTTCTACTTTCAGCAAAATAACCAAATCAATGCTAGTAATAACCAGTGACCAATGACGAGTCCAGGATTTTGATTTCGGTGTAGCAAAATATATACTTAAAGTTAATTGTATAGATAATTAGTCTGAAAGTAGTAAATTTCTGTGTAGCAAATCACAAAATTCTAACCGAATTTTTCGCCTTTGGTGTAGCGGCTGGTAATAACAAATTAAAATGTAAAAAGATGCAATTACCATGAAAAGAATTAAATAACAAAGGAACTGGATTATTGAAAGGGTGAGGGTGACTATAAAGAATCTTGAAGGTGGTGTTATAAGGGTTAGGAGCTAACTAATGTAACAGAAGTAATTGACTGAAAATAGGGATAAAATAAACGCAGGGTAATTGTATTTCATTTGTGTCACACTGTAAAAGATATGGATAAATCAAACTACTTGGATTTCATTTGTGTCACTCTGTAAATTTTAGATGACAAAGTACTATTTTTTTTATAAATAAGCAATTGTATTGCTTTATCAAAGAGATAAACATTTTAGTTACAAGGAGCTAAATAAAGAAACACTCACTAGTTTAGCAAACCAGATTAATTCATGCTACTAAGGCCTAATTGCATTCATTTGCTCAAGCCACTAACTTGCTTTCGGATTTTACTATTTACCAGAAAATCACTGACTCTTATATGGATATCAAACTACTTAAGGCAAAAATGAGGATCATATTTAGATGACAAAGTTTCAGTTTACTAAACCGATTTATAATTATATGAATGAATCAAATTGCAGGGTATGAATGAATCGAAATCCTTTTCCATTAGATATTCAATATACTGAAATACTGGTATCGATTGAGTACTAAGGAAGCTGTTGAAATTATACTTTTATATTTCCTTTTAAATTGAACTCCTATAACACTTCTTATAAAATGTAACCTCATTTCTTCTTATTCTTTATTTACTCACTCATGCAAGACTAATTTAGATGGCTCGCCTCTTCCCAAACCATTGACACAAATTACGATTGTTTGTTATAATATACTGTGTCATCAATTGGTGGAGCAGGAGCTAAGGGTACGAGTCATGCATTCTCATCAAAACATATAGGATTTATTTGCTTTAATAAGAGGGACAAATTATTAATTGACAGATGACTAATTTTTGGTGCATTCAAATTTAAGGACAAATTTCTTTTGAATTTAGTGTGTTTGCAATAGGACTTGAGATATGGGTATGTTATTTTTCAATCAATCAAAAAAGGAAAATGCTAATGACAATCCAAAAAAGAAATTCCCTAAGCAAAGAACATCAAAGCATAGCATTCTATTTTGATTTCAGAACTAAGGTAATTTTGTTTGTGCCATACCAGGAGTTTTACTGGGTGAAAATTTGCGTTCTTTATATAAAATCTTGAGAATGCCAGCTTTCTCATGGACTTGGAATGGTCGAGTTTTATCAAGTAGATTTTGCCCATAAAGCCTTCAAAGACTGATACGATTTCATGTCTCAGCCGCGACAAACCAGACCTGTCAACACTAAAATGCTAATATCTCTTAAACTAGGCAACATCTTAGGTTGATTCTTTTTGGAGGTGATACCTAACTCAATTTTCTTTCATTTGACATATGGCTTACAGATTGGTTCAACCTGAGCAGAAAGATATGAAGCCTCAAAGTTCCTACTGGAACACTGCAGAAATGCTGAAAGTTCAGAACTAACCTGCTTGCACTCAAACGTACATAACTCAAAATCCAGTAGGCCATCCAATTGCAAACGAAAGCTAACTCGTCTAGCTTTTATTTAGTACCTATGGGGCATTCCAATTAATTCTGAGGAGCTTGATATGCTCTATGCAAGCCGGGTCTAATATCAACAATGTTATACATTGGTCTTTTTTTTAGCTTAAGGGCAACAAGAGCATTTCCGCCTTCCTAATTGTTTGGAGATCTTTAAATCAATTATTTTATTATACTATGAATGACAAAAAACAGCGGACTAAATGACGTAAACCATTACCGAGCGCATGAATTTCAGGCGATACAAAGCTAGCTGATATCTATTTAGGCTTCAAGTAGTAAGTATACCCACAAACTAAATACAGAACAACAATTTTACGCACACAGATTAATTAATTAACCGAATAACTGATCCACAATCTATTGCTGAAAGCCCAAATCACCTAAATTAAGAAGAATAAAAATGCAACTCAACAAAAACCCGATAATTAATTGGTGAAAGTATATGAAAAATATCATAAACGAGTTTTATATGAATTGTGACATTCATACACGATAATAATTGGAAAAAAAGAGGTACAAATTAAGTCATAAAATACTCATTTAACATAAAATACTCATCGAACACAAAATTGAATAATATACCGCCGGTGTGATCACCAATGAAGCCGTAAAAACCAATTAATATTTCAAGAAAATTAAAAGTGAAAATGGAATAAATGAGATAAATTAAAATTACCTCGGTAAGAAGATGAAAGAAGGCGATAGGTGGAGTTGCGTTAGGGCGATAATGAAGGAGGATGTGGCGGTGTTGGTTTGTGGGGCGCGCCGGTGTTAGCGTCAGGGTAGATGATGGGGGTTACCTAGGGTATAACTGGTTTTGTGAACATCGGCCCACCTGCAGGCCTGATCGATCTGCGGACGTGCAGCGGTCTTTTGAAAGCCACGCTCGGCGGCGTAAAAAAAGGCTTTTGACCAGATCGGTTTAGATCGGTCGGTTTCGTCTTGGTAAGGGTCTCGAAATGCTTAGAGATGTTCGGAGTCGCCACCAAGCATTTGTGGGATGCTTGGAACCCATTCGAATCCACTTTATACCTCGATCAAACGAAGCACAAAGCAGTGTTTGACATAGGTACTAAAGATAAGGAATCGTCCCTCTTTAGCATCTTATCTCTAGAATGACTCTCGTATGCCCTGGATAAGGTCGTCCAATATCCAAAGTTTCTGAGTAAGAGGTGAAGGTACGTATTGGGAAGCCCTTTAATCAGACACCCAATCCCGCCCGCAGTAGCGGCCTCTACTGATCGATCTTGGTTGGTTGAATGCAAAAGTTGATAAAACGATTTAAATGCATGAATGCGTATCCAATAATTTAAACCTAACATGTGAGAGCTTTCTAAGTCGGTTGCTTTAATCCAAGTATCAAGTATAAGATGTCAAGTTGGATTAATGGTTGATTTGCATGGAAGACGGAAATTAAACATCCATTTACCGTGTTAGGTTTATGGTGCATAATGTGATCCATTTGTCTTAGTAAGGTATTACGCAAATATGATTAGTCGTCTGATCCGTCCTATATCTGGGTTAACCAGAGTCGAGATCGTCCTAGACTAATGCTGGAAGGGGGACAGACCCTGCACCAGGCGGCCACATGACGCGCGAGCCTGTTGGCGATGCAAGGGGGTCTCCCCTGGTTTTGAAAACAGGAAAGAAATGGCCTGTTTAGGCGTGGGTCAGTCAACGGTTTAAGACGCGTTCTGACCATTTGAAAAACGTTTATAAAACGTGTTGAAAAATGGGTATTTGAACCTATTTTGGTTTGAAAGGGTCGTTTAGACCGTATTTGTTGATTTGAGGACCGAGACTCGAATAATCATCATTATTTTGATGATATTTGGTGCTGGGTTCGACTTGGCAAGCTTGACATGAATTTTTTTGAAAATAATTATGAACTAATTGTTTTAAGTTCATTTGAATATAATTAGTCGATACTCATCATCGTACCCGAGTTAAAATCCGGCATGGTATGTGGAACCAAGGATGACTTTGTGTTGGTGACTAGTATGTTTATTTTGGAAATGTAAACAAATGATGAAAGGCTTTAAATTACCTCTCAAAATGTAAAGAAATGAAATAAAAGGCTTTAAAATACCTTTTAAATGTTATTAACCAAATATTATCACCGGAACACGGATTAAACCGTCATGGTATTAAGAACCAAGGGTGAAAAATGTTTTATGGTTAAAATTTGTAAAAAATAAATAAAAGGGTTTGAAAACATTCGAAATGCTAAAAACCGATTACAAATATGAAAATAGATTAATGAGAAAGCACGAAAACAAACACGGTTGAGTTCTGACCTGGGCACCCCATTAAGGCGCAGGCCTCTGTGCAAAACAAGGGGCTTCTGCCTCAGGCCAAAACTCAGTTTTGGCTCGTCTACCCTATGTTTTGGATCGTTATGCATGTTTTAGCATGTTATGGTCATAAAACAAACAAAGACATGATATAAGAAAGGATTTTTACACCCTCATACTTACATGTTTGGTTATGGCGAGAAACCGACGTAAGTGTAACAACTCGTTTAGTTGGAAAAGACTCGGTTTAAAACCCTTTTGGTAAGTAGAAAGAGTGTTTTATTAAGATTAGTGACGGTGTAGTGGTCGAAATGGTCGGTCAAGTGATTTAATGCACGATGACGGTACCAAACAATGTGTAAGGCTTGTATTTACGATCGGTAGGTCGTAAATACGCGTCGAATTGTGACTTAAGAAGTCGAGTCGAGAATTTTAAGGGAGAAAAGAGGGGGCGGACACTCGCGTAAGTTCTCAAATGGGGGGATTTAAGGGGTATTTATAGGAAAATGAGTGGTTGTGTGAGTTTTGGTCGACGTGGCCACCTGGGTTGCTCAAAGAGGCGGGAGCCACGTCGCGGGTCTTCGCGTTGTCCTGTCACATTCACACAAATGCAATCATGATTTGTTCTATCCTAGGATTTGTAGTCACATGTTTGGTACTTGACCATTCATGAATCCGGGAAATCTTAGTATAGAAGGTTTGAAATGGTTTGTTTTTTGTGGTTGACTATGTTTGACTCGTTGTTGGAGTCGGGATTTGAATTTTTGAGTCGGTTTTTGGTCCGATGACGGTTTTGACTCTAGTTAGTGTCATTGCGATCCCGTCGTCGTGTATTAAACACTCCAGGTACTTTTGAAAAGTTTTGAAATGTTTTATTTTCGAAATCGTTTTAAGTTTTCCGACGTAAAGTTGTACACAAACTGTCGATCAAACACCTCGATTCCAAAACATGTTGTAGTCCGATAATCAGCGGGTGTTTGTTGGAGTCTCAGCAGATACTGGGTATCTACAGAGCCCCCACTTTGACTGAGGCTTGGACATGGCGAAAGTCAAAGTAGAGCCCCCAGGTCAATCGAAGATTACAACCTGGAGACCCTAGCGACGTCAAGGCGGTTCGAAAGGATTCGGGCCAAGGACCTGCCGTCGGGAAGGGCGACGCAAAGGCGACTCGAGGGTACGAGCCAAGGACCTGTCGTCAGGAACAGTTTAGAGTCTGTCGATTGTCCGTGCAGGTCGTTTAAAGTTCGTTAGACTACGTACAAAGGCTCGCCAGCCATAAGAAGGAGTCATACCTGAGGCATCTTCGGATACGTCCTTGCGTGTTTGCGGATAAAGGCTCGCCAGCTGTGGTGCGTACATGAGAAGGGCTCGCCAGCCGCGATGCGTACTACGGCTCGCTAGCCATGGTGCATATATGAGGAGGGCTCGCCAGCCGCGATGCGGTGTAAGCCTCGCCAGCCATGGTGCGTATATGAGGAGGGCTCGCCTGCCGTGATGCGTTGTAAGGCTCGCCAGCCATGGGGCGTATATGAGGAGGGCTCGCCAGCCGCGATGCGTTGTAAGGCTCGCCATCCATGGTGCATATATGAGGAGGGCTCGCCAGCTGCGATGTGTAGTAAGGCTCGCCGGCCATGGTGCGTATATAAGGAGGGCTCGCCAGCCGTGATGCGTAGTAAGGCTCGCCAGCCATGGTGCGGTCGGTTGATCGACCGTGAGAATAGCCGCGTTGGATGGGCTTGTTTTGAAAGTAGCGGACTCATGATGCCGCTGTGGAAATAGTGAATTTGAATTTTCACTACTGTTGCTTTTGAAATAAGCGGGTTCCGCGAGGAAGCCCCCTGTCGACAATTTGAACGAATAGTGAATTTTGAATCTTCACTACTCTTTTTTTGAATTTGAAGTGGCGGTTTTAATCGTCGTTTGTTTGAATTTTTTTAAGGAAATAGCGAATTTTAAATTTCACTATTACGTCTGAAGTGACGGTTTATGTGTCGCCATTGACATGTGAAGGAAATAGTGAATTTGGAATCTTCACTATTACGTTTGAAGTGACGGTTTATGTGCCGCCGTTGACATGTGAAGGAAATAGTGAATTTGGAATCTTCACTATTACGTTTGAAGTGACGGCTTATGTGCCGCCGTTGACATGTGTGGTGAAAATAGTGGAATTTAATTTCCAACTATTATTTTGAAAATGACGGTTTTAATTGCCGTCACTTGAAATTTGACGAAATAGTGAATTTGAATTTTCACTATTATTTTGAAAATTGATGGTTTTAATTGCCGTCGTTGAAATTTGAGGGAAAATACTGAATTTGAATTTTCACTATTATTTTGAAAATTGACGGTTTTAATTGCTGTTGCTGAAATTTGACGAAATAGTGAATTTGAATTTTCACTATTATTTTCAAAATTGACAGTTTTAATTGTCGTCGTTGAAATTTGACGAAATAGTGAATTTGAATTTTCAACATTATTTTGAAAATTGACGGTTTTAATTGCCGTCATTGAAATTTGAAGGAAAATAGTGAATTTGAATCTTCACTATTTGGTTTTGTATTTGAAAAATGGCGGATTTAATCGCCGTTTGTTTGGAATTTTGAAGGAAAATAGTTAATTTTGATTTCACTATTTGTTGTTGTATTTGAAAAAAACGGTCCTTAATATCGTCATTGAAAATTTGAAGTTTGTTGTGGGAAATTGGGCCAAAGCACAAAATTTCGCTGAAAGAGCAGGGAGCACCTCGTTGAGTCGCGAGCAACCTGGTGAGTCAAGGGAGCTTCCCTATTTTTCTGTAAAAGACGCGAGGATGGCTTGCTCGTCATTCATTCTTCGTCTTCCTCACACAAACTCGAAAACCCACGAAAAATCGCCATTGTTGGTCTCTAGCTTGCTTCCGTTCGTGCCATCATCAACAATGTCATCTCAAGGTATGTATCTCCTCTTGAATCCATTTGAATTTGTTGGTCTTTTGATAGATTGATTTAGGGCGAAATTTTACCCACGAAAATCGATTTGGGCGCTATTGATTGAGCCCATTTCATGTGAAATTGATGATTGCATTAGGTTAGAAACTTGTTTAGGAGTATAAGGGTGCTTTTAGTTTGCATTTTTGTCCCCGTTTCCGCTCCCTATGCTCGAAAAACGTGAGTGAGGTGAAGAAACCGCCTCATTTCACAATGCCAAGTTTATTTGCTTGAGTAGTGGGTCCCACTAGGTTGCGTTGTAGTCGGGAAAGACCGTATTTGCCATTGTGGTACTTTGTTGAGTATTGTGGGCAAAATTGGAATTTTGCCTTTTCTGACGGTCTTATGTCTGACAGAATAAGCGCATGTTTGAGCTTGAATTGAATCAGTTTGCCTTGAAATGGACCTTATTGGTAGTTTAGGTCGCTTTGAGGTGTGATAAGATCACGTTGCCTCGTCGTGGTCGTATTTTGAATTTTTGACCGGTTTGCGCTCAAATTGGGGTAGAAATTGCCTCTTTGAGTTGTAGAGAAATACCCCATTGTATCGGGAACGTATTTTGATTTGTTGGCGGACCTTGTATGGGTCTTGGGGTGCCGTTTTTTGTTGTGGTTGTTTTGACTCGTCTTTTGCTCGAAAAGAAGGGCGAGTCGTTTTTTTTTAGTTTTTTTTTTTTGTGAATTGTTTTGTTTGTTTGGTTGGATTTGGGCAGGATTGCCCTTATTCTGCTTTGCAGGTTTCTTTTTTTGGATTTGTCCATTTACGCTGTCGTAATGCCGAAATTTCGGCTGACGTTCTTTGTTTGTAGGAGAGTGCTCAGGACAAGCTGGGTCCCATCTGCGACCTTTGAGGAGCTGTTTGGGACGGAGCCGGTTAGCACTCTGGTTAGTGCACCCGCTGCGGTAGTGGAGGACGCTTCCGAGGAGTAGGGCCCCCCCTGAGAAGACTGTTGGGGCCGAGAGGGCCGTTAAGGAGCGTGAGGAGCCCGTTGTTGGGGCTACTGGTGTTGAGAGAGCTCAGACTGGGTCTGAGACTGGTACCTCTGGGAGGAGGGTTTCTACGAGGAGATGAACTCCTCGGCCGACCAGACGGATGTTACGGAACGTCGCTAGGGTCGTTAAGATGCCTTCCATCCGTCACGTTGAGTCTCGTGGTTAGAAGAGACGGAGGGCGGAGACGGTTGAGGATGATGCAGATGTCGCGAGTTGGGAGGCTAGACGGGTTACAGCCTCGCGGGGGCTGAACCTGCGGGCGGCGTCTGCTTGGGCCGAGGGTTTTGACGGTAGCTAGTTGCTGCTTCGAATGGAGAGGCGCATCTCCTACCGTGCTCACGAGGGCTTGGTGAGTCGTGTCACCTGATTGAACTTTCGTCACTTTTTGAAGTATCAGACCTGCATAGGTGTTATGACGTTGTTTGTTTTTGATTTCAGGAGATTGGCACCATGAGGACTTTCTTGGGCTTCACTACCTGCCTGGGCTTTTACGACGTTCTCCGAGCCGGGACGAGGGCGTTGATAGAGAGGTCGACTTTTGGGCCGTTGGTGGCCGCTTGGCGAGACATTCACAGGTCTTCGATTAGGTTGAACCTGTGCCTGATTCGTGCCATGCTGGATCGCTATTGGGATATGACGTCGTCGTTCCACATGGAGTTCGGGGAGATCGGTGTGACCTTAGAGGATTTTAGCATGATATCCGGCATCCCTTGTGGCGAGACGCTTGTTGAGTTCACTGAGACACCGGAGAGGGTGTCTTCTCGTGCGGTTACTCATCTAATCGGTAGTGTTTTTCCTGAGCCTTCTGACATTACTCCGTACCTGATTGCGAGTTCGTATGTGAGAGACCACTTCAGCTAAGGAGAGTGGTGGGTGCTACTTCGGCGCCGTTGGCGAGTGCGGAGACTGAGGCTAGAGCTGACGCGCAGGAGGCGCGGTTGTGGTTGTGGTACTTCTTGGGTGCCATGTACTTTGGCGACAAGGGTGAGCGCTTGTCGACAGAGATACTTCCACTCCTTAGTGACCTTGACATTTCGGTCAGTTTGACTAGGTTACGCCGGCTTTGGCGAGTTTTACCCGGTATATGCACGCAACGGTGCGTCCGGAGGCAGTGGGGGACGGTAGTGCCCCTGCTTTGGTTGGTCCCGGCCTCATCTTGGAGGTACGAGCATTTTTTCTAGTTTTGAGTTTGATTTTGATTTTGCTTTTGGCAATCCATTAGAAAGACTGCCTGATTTGTGTTTGCTGTGTTTGGCTACAGGCTTGGTTGTCTGCTTATCCCTCTGCGTCCGGGGACTACAGGCGGTGTCCCTTTGACCTACCCCGCTGTGAGGGGTTGGACGGTGGCTCAGAAGAAGTCGACTAAGTCGACTTACGAGGACTGCAGGCGTCGTGTGAATGCCCTTCGAATTGCTGACGTAAGTTGTTGTTCCTTACTCCTTCTTTATAGAAATAGATAGAGATAGGATGACTAGGTAGCTTAGGAAGCCCCCAGTCGGTTGAGTAGCTTTGTTCTGAATGCAGTTTGTAGGGCGACCTTGGGAGCACTACACGGAGGTGCCGGCCGCTGTCAGGGAGCGTCTGCGGCCTTGCAGCTCCCAGCGCTTTTACTTAGAGACGGCGATTGAGCCGGTTTGGTACCTGGGCGAGCGTCTAGCTCGTCAGTGCTTTACTAAGACTTTCGTGGTACCGGTCGACCCGCTTTAGGGTGTTGTTCCAGGAGTCGACCCCCGACAAGGTTGAGGAGCACCTTCACGGTTAGGGTGGTGAGAAGTTGTTGCTATGAGACGTTGACTACGACACCTTCCGGTTGTCGAGGCTTTCCTAGTACCCGATCGAGGTATGTTTTCCTCTGTTATTTTGTTTTCATTGTCCCCTTTGATAGGAGGGTTTGTTACCTTTGATGCGGACCCGAATTGCAGGGGGTCGACGCGTTGATGAGGACTTAGCCCCTAGTTTTCATGGCGGAGACCACCTTTCAGGGACCGGGCGGTGAGGAGCTACAGTTGCGCCTGCCGGAGCCTGCGGTTGATGAGGTGACCGATGTTGGCTTGGAGTGGAGGTTGGTCATTATGAGGGTGAGTTCCTGACTTGAACATTTTTCCTCATTCGTGTTTTGCCTTGCATTGTATTGAAGGACCTTTTTGGCTGTAGGTGACGACCTTTAGTCATTAGGCTTTATGGCGGATGGCTAACCGCTGGAGGGCGCTTGCTGGTGACCTGGCGGCGAGGGAGGCCCGGCTTGCTCAGGTACTTTTGTGTGTTGTTTTTGTGTATTTTGTGTTGTATCTCGCGTTTTTAGATCTTGATGATCTGTATTGTGTTTTGCAGGGTACCGCGGATCCGGCGGAGCTTGCTCGGGTCCGTGCTGAGTTAGATACAGCCATGTCGATGATCGAGGCCCAGGGGTTGGGGATCACCCGTCGAGACCAGGAGCTGAGGCTTCGTGAGGACGAGCTACAGAGCCGAGACGCGGAGATTGCATCTCTCATGGCTCAGTTGGCTGCAGCGGAGGAGCTTCATGTCGAGATGGAGCGCGAGACGCTGGGGAATTCTCCGGAGAGGGAGTCTGAGCAGGTGGTAGTGTCTGCGTTAGCAGCGACTCGTCGTGAGACCGGGACTGGTCCGACGGGAGGCGCTGAGTAGTTGTAGTAGCTTGTGCGTGTGTTGGACTCTGGTTTGTACATATTTAGATTTTGCGTGAGGCGGTTTGTATATATGTGTTTTTGGATTGTGGTTCATTTTGTGATTTTTTGCATTTTTGTGTTGTGTCTCGGACGAGCATTGTCGGCTGTCAATTCCCCATTTGCTTTGCATCAGTTCCTACATCGTTAGTGTTGAAAAACAGGCAACAGGTATCACATATGCATAAACGCAAACACGTGAAAAGCATTTGATTGAAAAGAAAGATTAACCACGATGCCACGAAGTTAAAAATAGAAATTTGAAATTTGAAATAAATTTTGAAAATTCCGTGACAAGTCGTCACGTTTGGACTCCAAAAGGAATTGATTTGAAAATTTGAGCAATTAACTCGTGTCGTGAATTAAATTGCATCGAAATTATGGAATTTGATTTGTGACTCGAAAAATTCAAACTCAAACCGTTAAGGAAGAATTTTAGAAAAGATTTTTACGAGTATATTTGATTTGGTTTTTGTGAGGTCAAAACTCGAATTTGTGAGCGCTTGCATTTTGAGGAAAACTGATGTCGTGTTATCAATTCTCGATTTCTATTTTTGCTGCAAAATTGCGAAAAAGTGAAAAAATTTCGGAATTTCGACTGACATGAACGATCCGTCATGGATCGGGACGACTAGCCCTTCCCCCCATTAAAAAAAGAAAGAAAAATCCGTGTGTTTAAAGCTGCGTCATGGGATCCGTGTCGAAAATAAGGAAAGGTCCAAATCTCGTGAGGACGAGGTTGCCGATTTGAAGTATCGAGAGGTTGGCAAGGCCAACCGTGCCTTCTTTGAGGATTATGTTGATGGAATTAGCCCCGATGTGATGAGGCCACCAAAGAGGAGAAGCTCGGGTCCCAAAAATGTGGTAGGCCGTGCATGGGCTCGTTTTGGGCCGAACATGGGGTCTTGCACTAGACCGAAGGCCGTTGCCGTTGTAGATCCGTTGAGGATCCGTTCCGAGGAGGAAATCCATGCTAGGCGGGCCAACAAGAAGAACAAGGGGAAGATGTACCCCGAGGGAAAAGGCAAGGGTAGAATAGAAGAGTGAAGACCACCATTACCCACTTTATTATTATGTTGTATTATTGTTGTGAGTTTTTATTATGTTGTACTATCTATGTTTTGTGTGTTTTGTGCTAGTTTTATTATGTGAGGTGTTTTAGTTGACACCTTAGCTTTGAAAAATTTTAGACTCGTCGAGCTTTATTTGTTGTTGGAATTGTAATCCCTCCCATTATTAATTAAATAAGAGGATTACTCGTGTCGAAAATTGTGAACGCTTGTTTCTTCCATCCATTTTGCAAAGGAAATTCGATTTGAATCATCCTAAACATTTGCACTTGGGAAAGTGGGATTTTTGTGGGGAAGGGAGAAAGGCTTTTTTTTGTATTTTTTTTGGGGAAAGGGAATGTTGTCCCCTTTTCTCCTTTTTTTGATGGGGATGTTTTTTTGTATGTGGGTTTTTTTTATTATGGGGATGGTTGTATCCTTCCTGTGTAGGAAAGGACTGCCTACGTATCCACTTGGAGAGGTGAAATCCAACCATGATCGTTGTTCAAAATGTTCTGTAAATTTGATTGGGTTTTGTGGTTGTATCCCCCATGCATAAGAGGGACTGCCTACGTATCCATCTGAGGAGGTGAAATCAAACCATGCTCGTAGTTCAGGGGTTTTTGTGAATTTTTTTTAGTGCAAATGGACGTTGCCTTTGACAGATCAAAAGACATTCGAAACGGGCAAGGTGCCGCAGCTTAGACTCGATAAAACATGCAATTTTAAATCAGAACGCGTTGAGGAACTTGAATTGAAAAGGGTTAAGGTGGTTGCTAGTTGTAGAACTAGGCTCAGGACATTGGTTGCTATGGTTCAAGGGTAGTATTTCTTGAGTTGGTCTATGTTGGTCGGGTTTATAAAATCCTCCCCGTCTAGGTCACTCAGTCTCACTGCGCCCCCCGAAAGTATTTTCTTGACCAGGTATGGCCCGGCCTAGTTGGATTTGAATTTTCCCCTCGGATCGACGGGTAGCGGTGCTCGGACCGACTTGAGGACCAAGTCGCCCTCCTTAATGTTCCTGGGTTTGACTTTCTTGTTGAATGCCCGTTGTATACGTTGTTGGTATAGCTGGACGTTGTGCAAGGCGTTGAGTCGCCGTTCGTCTAGAAGAGTTAGTTGCTCGTACCTTTGACGGGTCAATTCCGCCTCAGGGACTTGACTCTCTAACATGATACGTAGAGAACGGACTTCCAACTCTACCGTGTGAACCGCCTTCATGCCGTATACTAGGTAGAAGGGTGTGGCGCCTGACGGTGTTCGAATGGAGGTTCGGTAACCCCACAGTGCGAATGGGAGTTTTCTCGGCCAATCGCGGTAGTTGTCTTGCATTTTCCTGATAATGGTGACAAGATTTTTGTTAGGTTCCTCCACCGCTCCGTTAGTTTGGGGATGGTAAGGGGATGGTCGATGTCGTTTGATCTTGTATTTGTCCCACAAGGCCTGAGTTTCCGCCCGGAAGTGAGAGCCTTGATCGCTGATGATTTCATGGGGTACCCCATATCTGGAGATGATGTTGTTTTGGATGAACTTGGCCACTTGTTTGGCGGTCAAGACTGCATATGACGGCGCTTCTACCCATTTGGTGAAATAGTCGTTAGCGACGAGGACGAAGCAATGCCCCTTGGTGCATAACGGGTTAACTTTCCCGATGATGTCGATGCCCCAGGTCGAGAAAGGCCAGGGTGATGTCATGGTGTATAACAGGGATGGCGGTATATGATGTATGTTGGCGAAGATTTGGCAATTGTGGAAATGTTTGACGTAGTTACGGAAATCGGCTTCCATGGTGGTCTAGTAGTAACCTAGCCGCGTGATTTTTCGAGTAAGCATCATTGCGCTCATGTGAGGGCCACGTTCTCCGTCGTGGACCTCTGCCATGACTTTTTTGGCTTTGTGATGGTCAATGCAAAGGAGGAGAGTCCCTTGGGGTGTTCTTTTTTATAGTTGATTTTGGTTCATCACGAATTGTGATGCAAGTAAACGGATGGCTCTTTGTCCTCTTGGGTCAGAGCTAGGACGGAATTCCTCGTCGTTGTTGATGGCACAAATGTGAGCTGGCTCGCTCCTTCTCTCGACACATAGGGGCATCGATGTCATGTCGCCAGGTATGTTGATGAGCGCGACAAGTTTTGCCAAGGCATCAGTAAATTGATTTTCCTCTCGCGGTAAATGGAAGTAGTCGACTTGGTCGAAGAACTCGGCCTCATGATTGATCTTTGCTCGGTAGAGAGCTAAGCTGTCACTTCAGATTTTCCATGATCCGGACACCTGATTTATGATGAGCGAGGAATCGCCATGGACTCTCAGTCTCTTGATGCCAAGTGTGATGGCTGCTTGTAGGCCGATGAGGCATGCTTCATATTCAGCGGCATTATTGGTGACGATGAAGTCTAGTTTGACCGAGATCGGAACATGTTCTCCCTCTGGTGATATTAAAAGGATTCCTGACCCGAAGCCTCTCAGATTAGATGCACCGTCGAAGTATAGGTCCCATGCGTCGGAGTCGGCACAAAGGATGTCCTCGTCAGGAACTGACCATGTGTCGGTCGTTGGATCCTCGTTGACAGGATTTTCTGCCAGGAAATCGGCGACTGCCCTTCCCTTGATAACCTTGAGGGGTACAAACTTGAGATCGAACTCGGACAGCATGAGTGTCCACCTAGACAGCCTTCTGTTTAGTACGTGTTTCTCGAAGACGTATTTGATTGGGTCCATCTTGGAGTAGATGTGGACCGTGTAGCTGAGCATGTAATGCTGCAGCTTCTTTGTTGACCATACTAGGGAAAGGCGTATCTTTTCCAGTTGGGTGTACCTTGTCTCGTACTCAATGAACTTTTTGTTGATGTAGTAGATGGCTCGTTCTTCGCCGTCGACTGTTTGTGCTAATATTGCTCCCATGGCTGTGTCGGTAACAGTCAGGTATAGGGATAAAGGAATCCCCGGTTGAGATGGCATAAGGATAGGAGGCTTGGATAGGATTTCCTTTATCCTGTCGAAGGCTTTTTGACAGTCATCGCCCCAATCGGTGTGATCGGAGGCGCGAAGCTTCTTGAATATTGGTTCACAAATCATGGTGAGCTTGGCTATGAAGCGGCTGATGTATTGAACCTGACCGGGAAATCCCCGAATCTCCTTCTCGTTCTTAGGCCGTGGCATTTGTTGAAGGGCTTTGATTTTGGTTGGATCAATCTCAATGCCTCTTTTGCTGACGACATGTCCAAAAAGTTTTCCGGAGGTGACCCCGAATACACACTTCTGAGGATTTAGTCTCATGTTATATTTTCGCAGACGAGCGAAGAATTTCCGAAGGGCACTGATGTGGCCGTCTCGTTCTCTTGACTTGACAATCATGTCATCGACATATACTTCTACCTCCTTGTGCGTCATATCATATAGGAGAGTGGTAGCGGTTCTTTGATAGGTTGCTCCTGCGTTGATGAGACCGAAAGGCATGACCATGTAGTAATATGTACCCCCACTGCGTAGTGAATGTTGTCTTGTGCATGTCTTCCTCAGCCTTTTTATTCTGGTTGTACCCAGCATACGCGTCCATGAATGATAGGAGAGCATGCTCGGCGGTATTGTCCACAAGAATGTCAACATGTGGCAAAGGGAAGTCGTCCTTTGGACTCGCCTTGTTCATGTCCCTAAAGTCGACGCAAACCCGAATTCTTACGTCTTTCTTCGGTATAGGCACAATGTTGACCACCCAGTCAGAGTACTCAGACACTTTGATGAAACAAGCCTTGAACTGTTTATCCACTTCTTTCTTGATTTTCAGGGCCCGTTCAGGACGCATCCGGCGTAGCTTCTGCTTCACGGGTTTAGCTCCGGGCTTAATGGGTATCCGGTGCTCTGCAATTTCTCTGTCAATCCCAGGCATATCTCTGTAGGACCAGGCGAATATGTCCTTGTATTCGTGGAGTTGGTTAATGAACTGTTGTCTTTCCGAGGGGTCCAGGGTTGTCCCTATCCTATGTTTTTGAGGTCTATTGTCGGTTCCTACGTTAATAGGTTCGGTCTCCTCAATGACAGGGGTTCTGGTTTCCCATTTGTCAAGTTCTTTGTCTAAGTGAGGTGGGTAGTCACTCAAGTCAAATTCCTCATAGTCATTCTGAATTGTATTGCAGTTAAATTGAGACGAGTCCTAAGCAAACTTAGCGTTCATTAAGTTGACACGAGCGAAAAGCTCGGAGAGGACAGACATCTCACGATCAGTCAGAGGCAACACAGCAGAGGAGGTGGCCCCTGGAACAGGCTCAAGGTTGTCACCTTTCATGGGAGTGGGGGTGACCCTAGTAGGCTGAGCCTCTAAATCAGCCACGACTTTGTGATAAAACAGCGGGAAGGGGACCTTGACTGGGACATCAGGAGTTTTGGGAGCTATGACAGACTCTGACTCTGACTCTGACTCTGACTCAGATTGAGATTCTCCTTCACTTCCCTCTTTGAACATAGGGCCTTCTCCAGTTGTGATCTTGAGAATACGGCCTCGGCGATCGGTCCACTTGACGGTCTTCCTCCAGCCTTGTGCAGTGATGCGTGTCTTTTATATGATGTTTTACATCCAATTTTACACGCATTTCAGAGCTCATTCATGTAGTTTATGCTATATTTCTCCCTATTTCCGTCTACTTCCGTATTTTTGTACATTATTGCAGAAATGTGAAGAATCCAGCGGAAATCGAGCTAAATCCATCCCCGAGTATCTTGCATTACATTTGACGTGAGGTATTTGCTTAAAGAACGAGCTTGGTGCGCAATTCAAGGCCCAAAAGACAAATCCACGAGATTATAGAAGTCAAGTAGCAGCTCAAGCGGTCGATCGACCACTACCATCAGTCGATCGACCAACCATCGGTTCGAAGCCACTTTGTTCATTGCTATTCGATCGATCGACCAGTCCTAGCAGTCGATCGACCAAACTGCTATTCCAGATGAGAATTACAAGACCGCGAATCTTGAAGCCCAAAGTTATGTTAGGTTTAGGAAATAAAGTTACGTTAGTTGCTATATAACGTAACCTAGAAACATCCAGTTTGATTCATCAAGTTTTTACATTAAGTTTTACATATAATTCTTTAGAAATAATTAGGGTTTGGGAAACTATTTCGCATTGGATTTTCGTCGTGATTTCAATCATTCCGTTACGATCCTTCTGCAATTTCGGTATTCACTTGCTCTATTTTCAGTTCATCTTTATTGCATTGATAGTATAGGAATTGTTAGTTAGTCTCCCAAAACCGATTTATCTTTATTGTTAATTGTTTGTTCATTCGTTTTAAGCATGAAACTTTCTGCCTATTTCGTTAATTTCATTGTTTTTATCAACGTTAGTATGAGTAGCTAAATCAATTGTGCTAGGATGTAGGCGAATTATAGCGTAGGCGGCGTAGTATTGTTTTGGACTGAATTCGCGTGTCAGTCGATCGACCGCCATACCTGGTCGATCGACTGACCACGTGAGGTTACCTTTCGTTTTAATTGATTTTAATGTTGTATTTAACGAATCGAATGCATGCGACCAGTTAGATGCTTAATTTATAACTGACCCATTAGCTCGAAAGATAGGGACAGTTGTTAGACCACCAATTAAAATGACTAAACTGTGCTGAGATCGAAAGATAGGTATAGTTTAGACCGTTAGTCACTTTTCAGGGCGAGAGTCAGTATTAGTGATATTAGGGACTTATAGCGAGATCGAAAGATGCTATCCGTTAAGAGTGGATCGAGAGGACCACTTGTTTTCCCACCTCACTTATGTTTGATTCAGACCGACTTAGTATGCTGCCGCCGAAGTTGTAATGAACCGACCATCCTAGTACCCCTTCTTTATCTGTTTAATCCGTCTTTTTAGTTTATTGTCTTTGTTTATTATTAGCTATAGACCAATTCAACTCAACCCATACACTCGTTACCTTAGACTAGAATTAGACAGCTATAAATTACGTCTGCCTCCTTGTGGTTCGACCCTGTTACCACTAGCCTAGGTTAGTCTTAATAAGAAATTATAAATCTTATTTTTGGTACTCACAACGACGGGTATCATGCAGCTTTCTCCAGGTCAGTGTCGGAGATCAAGGTGGTTGGGTCAAACTGGTTGTCCTTCAGGGCGATGTTAATGATGTCCTCATAGTCGAGGTGCTTAATGTTATCCTCTCCAAAGAGGAGGGTGACAGCTTGTCCATCGAGGCATGACGAAGGCTTAGACTCGGTTGATGCAGCTTCGGTGCTGTCGTGGATGAAATAGCAATCCTGGAAGACTTCCACACCCGGGTACCTGGTCTTGACCACAGAGTCATAGATCGGCTCTGAAAAGCCATGGTAGAGCTCGGACTCTCCCTCGAAGACAAAGTATCAATTGAGAGTTAGATGATAGGGACGGAGGATAACCCCGTGCTTCTTGCGTTTTCGAACTAGGAGGTTCATCTTCTGGATATCTTCATCGGTAGGTTCATATCCCAGTCCGAAGGGGATGTTGGGGACCTTAGCCTATTTCAAGGGAGGTAAGGTGCTCTTCAGTGGATTGAGGGGCAGACCCGGGAAGTAACCTTGGCGCATCATGATGTGGTTGACTATGAGGTTGACAAATGGGTCACAATCAAAGGGTGTTGATTCATCGGTTATGGCGTTCACGGCTTGAAATCCTCACATTTCATTATCCTCCTCCTCACTGGCTTGGGAGGCTATTCCCTTTCTCATGAAGGCTTTGATCGGGGAAGCCGGAATCGTAATCGTTTTCCCGTTGAAGGGAACCCTGATCTACTGGTGGAGAGTTGAGGTAAATGCCTTGACGGCATGAATCCAGGGACGTCCCAAGAGCATATTGAAGGAGGCATCGATGTCGACCACCTGAAAACTGGTTTGCCTTTCCAGTGGTCCAGTTGCGACAGTTAGAGTGATAAGCCCTGCGACCTTGCGACGAGTGCCATCGTAGGCGCGTACTCCTTGATTTGTCGGGACCAGATCAGCTTCCTTAATATCCAGTTTGTGAGCCGTCTTGAGGGGAATGACATTCACTGCGGACCCGTCATCCACAAGGACCATGGACACATTCTTCTTGAGACATTGTACGGTAATGTATAGGGCAAGATTATGATTGGCTCCGAATGGAGGGATATCCTCGTCAGAGAAGAGGACTGGGTTGTTCAAGTCAGGGGCGTCCCTTGTCATGTGTGCCACTATTTCTTCAGGGGGGGAGGTGGAGGGCGAAGTTAATTTTCCCAAGGCCTGTAGCAAAGCTTGTTGATGCTCAAAAGATGTCGCGATCAATTGCCAAATTGAGATTTCGGCTTTTGACTTCTGGAGCTGCTTGAGGATCGAATGCTCGGGAGCCTTTGGTTGAGTGCCCATGTCCGGGACGACTTAGTCATTCGTTGTTGGAATGACCGTTGGATTGTTCGGGTTCTGATAGGGGCGTCCGGATCGGGTAAGGTGACCGATCTCCTTTTCCTGCTTCCCTAGGACGATATAGACATCCTCAACATCATCTCTCCAGATGCCATTAATTTCCGAATTCCGAGGGTACCTTGGAGGGGTATTCCTCGGTGGGCAGTTTTTGTGAGGGATATTTTTGTGGAGATGATTCTTGTGAGGGTAGTTATTGTGAGGCTGATTATTATGGGGGTGATTATCGTGAGGTGCATGCCAGAATGGTAGCGGGAGAAATCTATCCTGGTGAAGGTTGTTTTGGACGCTTGGGGGACTCTCCCTCGGACGTGGTGGTGGAGGATTAAAGATAAGTCGACAGTAGGCATCGTCAAGTCGGGTGATCCTTTCGGACAGATTGGTTATGGCTTCCTCAACTTGTTGGAACATGGTGAGCATAGTGGCGGCACTGAACACAAATACCCCGTCCGAGGGATCTTTTTCCAAGGCATTCACCTCGTCATCAACTGGTATGATGAGGTGTGAGCAGTCCAGAGTTGGCTCATCGTTCAAGATAGCGTGGATTCCCAAAGGGTTGGTTCTGTTGTTTGGCTTAGTCGGCGGGGGTAAAGGCAAATCCCCCTTTTCAATCATGTCTTGGATGATGTGTTTGAGTTTGAAGCAGGTTTCCGTATTATGCCCATTCCCTTGATGGTACTGACAATAGGCATTGGGGTTCCAGAAGCGAGATTTCTTAGCATCGGTCGGATCCGGGGTGGGTCCAATTGGTTTTACCTTCCCCTGGTCCATGAGCCTCTTCAGGGCGCTTGCATAAGTTGACCCTATATTAGTGAACACTCTCTGGGGCGCTCAGCTCTCTTGGCGGATGGTTCAACAAGGTTGACCTCATCGATCTTGTTCGTCTGGCCATAAGGGCGAGATCCGGTTGAGGTGGAGCCCTGGTAGCCTCTACCAGTGGTTTTGGCTAAGACGCCCTTCCGGAGGTCATCTTCAATGCGTGTCCCGAGGATTTTTAAATACTGGAAGGTCTTAATGTTTTGGTACCTCAGTAGATTGGCATACACTGGGCGGAGATTGTTGACAAACTTTTTCACCAAGGTTGATTCACTCGGTTTGCTGAGTACTTACCGTCCTCCAACGGGTTAGGAACTCAGTGAATCCCTCCATGTTTTTCTGGGTTAGGACCTCAAGAGTACGGGTATTGGCTTAGATTTCAACATTGTCGGCATATTGCTTGGCAAATTCAACTGCGACCTCATCCCAAGTAGTAAGTTTCTTCGGATCAAGGGAGTAGTACCATTGGCGAGGGATCGGTTCCAGAGAGGACGGAAAGATCCGGGTGAAAAGTTCCTGCTTGACCCCTTTTATGGCCATGTAGTCTTTGAAGGCACGGATATGATTGAGTGGGTCCTCCACTCCTTTGAACTTGGGCACATCAGTCAGGGTAAAGTTGTCAGGTAATTGATCCCCAACAGGTTCGAACCTTCGGTTGTTCTCAAGATGGATATTGTTACCCCGGGCTAGGAGCTGTTCTTCTAGGAGCTTGAGCCTTTTCTCAGTTTCAGTCAAAGGCGGAGTGTTGTGTTCTCCAGTTTCTTTTTTTTCGAGGGTGTCGATACGGGTCTCGACGCGGTCCAGAGTGACCTTAAGAGCAGTGAGCAGGATGGCTAGTTGAGCAGTTGTGACATCTCTGTTGTTATCATTGTTGTTGCTGTTGACAGACGAAGTTGAAGACGGGACCATGGTTCTCAGGCAGAAAAACGGCTCACATTACAACTCGATCCGATACGGCTCAAAGACTGAACGCAGACAACACAAAGAGCAAGACAAGGATCAGACTCAACAAGACGAGGATGACTGTGTGTGGTACCTCGGTGCTGACTCGATTTATGACGTGACGGTGTTGACCGAACTTTTCACACGCGTCCAATGTAGTGGCGTGGCGCCATTGGAGGAGTCTCGTGGTGAGACAACTCATAAGTAAAGACCCATAAGTACGTTTGCTTCAACCCGATAGACATGAGGCGGAATTGGAACGATGGACTGAAGTTTTTGAAATAGAAATTTCCAAAAAGATTCATTTGTCGCTTTATGGACGGCTTACGAAGATAGAGATCCCCGCAAGTCGGTCAGTTGAAAGGGTTGTCTTGAGCTTATTTGAAAAAGTCGGTTTTGAGTTTGAGTCGGCTCGGAAAACAATGTATTGTCTCCCAAGACGCCGGTTTTTGAAATTCAAAATTGTAAGTTTTGAAAATCGAGTTTGAAATGTTTGAAGAGGTCTAGGGGATGGTGCATGGTCCTTGGGATCTCGAAAGTGTCTCGAGAAAAGGGTGTGTGCTTTTCTCGGGTTTTGAAAGAGCCATTGTCGGCGCGAAACGGGTTAAAATCCGTGTCTAGACGCGGCGATTATAACGGTGTAAAAAGGTGATTTGAAATGGTTGTAAAAAACCGAGTTTGAAAATCGTTATTACGACGGCCTAAAAAGGCGTGTTGAAATGGTTATAAAAACCGGGTTTGAAAAATCGTCATTACGACGGCCTAGAAAGGCGTGTTGAAGTGGTTATAAAAACCGGATTTGAAAATCGTCATTACGATAGCCTAGAAAGGCGTGTTGAAGTGGTTGTAAAAACCGGGTTTGAAAATCGTCATTACAACGGCCTAGAAAGGCGTGCAACGGTCGGCGAAAGACCGAGGTTTGAAATGGCCATTATAACGGCGCAAAAGGGTATTTTTGGAAGTTTGAAAATGACACGGAAGGACTTATGATCAAGTAGCACATAAGCACTCACAATATTATTTTCAAAAAGAAAGTTATATACATGACGAAATTTACTGTCAAAATACTGTCTTATAGACTGTGTAAAAGCGAATGGGAAGAAATAAAAAATAGAGAGAGTACCTATAAATCTATAATAATGAAATTCTTAGAACGGTAAAGCTTTATATTTTTAGGAGACAACCAAACAAACATCTAAAATAAGAGTCCATGAGAATATGTCACAAGTAAACCTACGCATTTAATTTGATAATCATGTAAGCTTTTAAAAGTGTTCTCAACTCTTACTACGGGCTACAAAGTATTATATTGAAGTCGTTTGATACAGTCTCAGGGAAAAATATAATTAAAAAAATCAAAAGTTTTTACATGACATTCATTTTATGCATGTTAAAATTCAACTATGAAAGCTTTAAAATAAGTAGTTAATACGGAGTACGAACTAAAATAATCGGAAGAAAGGGGAATTTATTATAATATTATCAACTACATTATCTTCTCGAAAAAAAGGGGAATTTTAATAATCAGAAGTACGAACTAAAATATTAGCATAAATCATCCCATTTGGTTTATAGGTCAAATATTTTCATGGAATAAATAAAACTCAATGGTAAAATAATTAACTCCTCAGAACTCATTAGTCTCGCAAACCATAACGCCAATATCTTTCATTGTTGGAAATTTTTCAGTCCTCCAAAGCCACAATTTGACAATTTCTAGTCAGTCAATTTATCAATTACAATCGGAGAAGAATATACTATTGGAAAGGGGAGAGGAGATGAATGTACTTATGTACTCTGTAATATTTATAGTCGAGAACTGTATCTTTTACATAGTTGGCAGTTTGTGTTCGAGTATAACTCCTTTAGCTTATATTTTGTGATTGGTTATATAGACTACCGTATGTTATTTTATTTATAGTCGAGAATGTAGAAGATATCACATAGTAATAAATTCACGTCATCTTGTAAAAAATCCGTAACCAATGTACCCAATCAAACAAAAGCCAGTTAAGTAGTTGGCAAATCATTGATTTAAATAACAAAAAGATAAGCCAATAAAATTTACAACATGTAAAAAGAGCCAAATCCTAGATTTATACTGATAACACAAAAATAGTTTAATACTCGAAATATTAAATCATAAACTTAATCTAATTAATTAAAGAAGCAGAATGATGAAAACTAGCGGAAGATATGGAGGATGCATGAGTAGAAAGAAATTTGCGATTCAATTAAGACAGTATAAAGTGGAAGAAGCTAATCACATATCTGATATCTCATGCCTTATTAACCTACAAACACATTAAAAAAAAGCGACTATAATCTAATACTGCTAAGTACGTACACTAAACTTCTTTTAGGAGCAACTACTTTCTCGAACTTATAGAACCCTAATACGCTTTATTTGCAAATCTTGCTTTCAAAATTATTTGACTCTATATCTACTGTAAAAAAAATGATCAAAAAGTACCACATAAACTTTTAATAGAAAAAAAGTAATGGTATTGTATGTGCTACGGAGTATGTAGTATACTCCGTATATACTTATACTATTGCTTTAATTCCTTTAGTAAGATTTAATTATTAGGAAAACAAATTCCACTTTATAGATATCTAGAATTCCTAACCTGCTGAAATTCTAATAAACTTATCCTACTGCAATAGAAGCATAACAAAGTTGTTAATTATAAAATATTACGAAAGAGACATAGAAGAATAGAAGCATAACAAAGTTGTTTTGGTAAAAATTTATCTAATTATTGATTTAATTTATGAGTGATAGTGATTACTCTATGGCCGATTAATATTTGGTTATGACGAATATAATGAATAAATATGCAACGAAATGAAGAAGGAAATAAAGATGAACGAAAAGAATGACACGGAGGATTTTTGGTGACGCGGAAAACCCGGTGTGGGAACAACCGCGGGGGGAGTCGGAATCCCGCCAAATTTGCACTATAATCGAAAGTAAATGCCCAAGTAAGGAAATACAAGATTCTTTGTAGCTAGTGAATTATCGCCAAGTGTAGACGGAATTTTTGTGAACTGTAGAGTTGCTTGGGTTGAAAAATCGAATGCCTTGAGTGTTGCTCTCCTCGTCCTTATATAGATGCTGGAATCAGAATTAGGGTTTTTGAGTTGCCTCTGCGTCTGTTGCTAAATACCAGGTCAACCTTCTAAAAAATAGGGGTTTGTTTATTGACTTGGTTGGTGGCCCCATTTTGCACGTGGGTTTTTAGTTTACCCAATTTATGTTTGTTTCTTCTTTTGATCCCATGGCCCATAACACGCCACCTCAGCGATTCTCCTTTCCCTTTATCTACCAATAATCATATGCCACATCGCCTAGTCTTCTTGCCACTTTTTCTGCCAATAATATGATGCCATGTCACAGGTGATAAAATACAATTTTTATCCCTAACAATTGCCCCTAAATTTCCGTCTCAAATATTTCTAGGCGGGAATTTCTGTTGTGATGCGGAGAACTGACGAAGTTTTAGCAGTTACCTTGGTTTCTACAACCTCCCCACTTAATGCTTCCTCAACCGTCGTATTTAGTTCCCCACTCCCCCATGAACTCTATTTTATATAACTCCCTCGGTATTCCCCTCTTTCTTTATCTTCTCACTTTTCCATCATTATCAATCACTTTCATCTTCCTCTCTCATAAACCCTTTTTCTCTCTACCGGCTGCTCTTCAACTGGTACTTCGTCTCCTACTTATTTTCTTTTCTTTTCTTTGCACATCATGTCACAAAAATCTGCTTCTTCAACCTCGGCCTCAAATCCGGTGACGTCGCCTGATCTTTTCCTCCCCGGCGTTGTCCTTTCCGCCAAGCATTCTTGCGATTCCGACTTTTCTTCAGAGGACCTTGCTTATATTAACGAAACGTTTGGCTTTTCCGATGATGTGGTATTTCATATTCCGACCCCTGGCCAAAAAGCCGATTCTGTGAGGGAGGGGTGGATATGCCTATACGAGTATGCTTTTCGTCTGGGCCTGAGGTTTCCTTTTCCTCCTCTGATTCAGGAGTTTCTGAACCTGAATCACTTGGCTATTTGCCAAGTGGCGCCATATACTTGGCGAACTTTGCTCGCGATTAATGCTATGAATAGCCGCTTCGGTTATGAAATCGGTCTCTCGGACTTTGCACACTTGTTTTCGGTCAGGTCCCTTAGTCGGGGTCAAGTGACCATCCGGGTTCGAGACGGGGAAAAGAGTTGCATTATCTCCCCTATGAAGCCGGATGATAGCAAGTGGTTCACCCGCTTAATTTTTCTGAAAGTAGATACTCTTCCGGCTCCCACTGACTACATTGTCAGCGTCTGGCGGTCAACAGACGGTATTTGCATGCCCTTATTCCTGTGTATTTTTCTTTGATGCTTATATTTCCTTGGTTTTTTGTGCAGATCTGTGCCACTTGCCTCCATCCTCCGACGAAGTTACGTCTCTTTCCAAGCTATTTGGTCCACCCCCTAAGCATAGGATCTTCCCCAATCTGGTTCAGGATTCTGCTTCTGTGGTGAAGGAGACAGCAGCTGAGGAAAAAGAACATTGTGAATCAATGTCGACTGGTGCTTGTTCTTTTCTTTCGACTATGTTTTGTTTCTGGATACTTGATATTTCTGGTTCTGACTTGATCTTTTTTGTTTCCAGGCTCTGCAAAATCCAAAATTTCGCTGGACGATGTCTTGGGCCAGAGATAAAATAAACGGGTCGAAGTTGCCTCCAAGCCTGCTGAGAAGATGAAATCCACCCCTGCCTCTGGTTCTGGACCTCGTCCTAAGAGAAGATCTGCTGCTGTGGGCCGGGCTAAGGAGCGGACTCCTATTGAAGCCACTCCTCTAGCTGTGAGGCCTCCATTGCCTGGGCACGGGTTGTCTGCTTCTGAGGATCCTCCGGTTTCCAGACCTACTCCTGCTTCTGGCCCTGCCATGTCTGCTTCTGCTTCGATCCCAGCGTCTGAAGCCATCCCTGCTTCTGGAGCTGCTCCTGCTTCTGGGGCTGCTTCTGCTTCCAAATCTGCTCCTGCTACTGGGGTTATTGTCCTTACACTTCCAGACGACTTTGGCAAGGCTAAGTCTGCGCTTAACCTGGACTTAATGAACCAGATGCTACTTCCTGCTCCTAGGTCCGCGTTGGACAGCAGAGCCTTGCATGATTTAGTGGATCATGCAGCTGAGCACTCCTTTGAGGTAAACGGACACTGACTGCTTCAAGTTTTTTTTTTTTTTTTTTTACACTCTGTTCTGGTGCGACAATCCTTCCATATGGCTCTGTATCTGCGGGAGAAGGTACCTCTCTTAGAAGCGGAAAATGTTAATTTTCAGATGTAGATGAAAGCAGCTAATGAGGACAGGCTTAAAGTTCAGGCTGATTTAGACAAGTCCCAGAGTCTGCTGCTGGAGGAGGCTGCTCAGAAGCAGAGTTTGCAGAACAGTCTTTCTGCTGCGGAAGGGCAGATTTCTGGTGCTGAAAAGAATGCTGCTGATGCTGAGGCTCGTGTTTCTCAGATTCTGGAGGAGAAGGCTTCCGAGGTGCAGGAATTGAAAGAGAAGAATGCTGAACTAGGGGAGACTTTGGTGAACTTTCTTTCCTAT
This sequence comes from Silene latifolia, assembly GCF_048544455.1. Classification (NCBI taxonomy): domain Eukaryota; kingdom Viridiplantae; phylum Streptophyta; class Magnoliopsida; order Caryophyllales; family Caryophyllaceae; genus Silene; species Silene latifolia. The sequence goes on from NC_133538.1 coordinate 29,356,485, forward strand.
GCTGCTCTGGAGACGAAAAGTAAGTGTATAAAGGCTTTCCAGAAGGGGGAGCACTCGGATTGGAACTTAAGAGCTGAAGAGGAGAAGCTTGCTGTTGATTTCCCTGATGGCTTGAACCTGGATCTGGTAGCTTGCTTAGTGGAACCTGGTGCTGCTTCTGCTGATGATCCAGGTGCTGAGGAAGAGGTGAATTCTCCTGCTCCCGATACTCAGGCAGCTGCTTTTGTGGATGTGAATCACATTGACATAGATTAACTTTTCTGCGTCTGAAAGACTTTTACCATACTTAGTTAGTTTTTGGCCCTGCGGGGCATAACATTTCAGTTTTATTTTGAATAGTTTGATGTATTTTGGTCTGGCTCTGGTGCCAGACGTACTTTGCTTTTGAACTTAAGTATTTTCTGGTGGATATATCTTTGTGTCGTACCGTTTCTGGTGCTTTGATTTCTGCATGCACGTCGTTTGTTTGACCATTGCTGTTTGATTGTTGGCTAAGGGGTCTAGTATGCCCACTCGTCCAGAGGAGCCAGGCTTGCGTGGGTGCTAATGCATCGCGGGAGGCTGGTTGTCCCAGTTGTACGTGTTTAGCCACGGACACACGCTTTCTGTAATGAATACGGACTCTGCCAGATTAGTTTGCATGTTATTCACTTACCCATTTGAAAGAAACAAAAAGGGATTCTATACTTTAAACATTCAAAGTGGTTTGGTAACTTAAAATTTATTAGAATTAAAATACAAATAAGGTTGTTTCAGAACCAGAAATGTTGAATTCAGAAATAGCGTTGAGAATCAGAAAAATATTCAGAGTCAGAAAATATTCAGATCCAGAAAAATATTTAGAGACAGAAAAATATTTAGAGATAGAAAATATTTGGAGCCAGAAAAATATTTAGAGACAGAAAAATATTTAGAGCCAGAAAATATTTAAAGCAATATCTAGAACATGGCCGAGTTTCTGTAGGGCCGAGTACCCGATTCTTGACCATCTTTGGTGACTTAAGTGAAATACTTTTTCAAGTGGGTGATATTCCAGGATCTGGGAACCATTTGCCCTTCCATAGTCATGAGTCGGTAGACTCCATTTCCAACTGTGCTTTCTACTTGGTATGGCCCCTCCCAGTTGTAGGCGAATTTTCCTGCTCGCTGGTTCTTGGTATTCTGGAAGACTTTCCTCAGGACCAGATCTCCTACCTGTAGGGTTCTTACTTTTACATTTTGTTATAGCTTCTATCCACAGTCTGTCGGTAGGAAGCCATCCTGATCTGGGCGCTGGTTCTGAGTTCATCTATCGTGTCCAGACTGCTTGCCATTTCCACCTGATTCCGATCTTCTGTTATGCATCCATATCTGTGGGTTGGGACCCTAACTTCGGATGGAATGACTTCTTCTGCTCCGAACACCAGGCTGAAGGGAATTTGTCCCGTTGCAACCTTGGGTGTGGTTCTGTCAGCCCAGAGAACCAGAGGTAGCTCTTCTGCCCATTTGCCCCAATCTCCTCCAACTTCTTTTTCAAGTTTTCGACGATAATCTTATTGCTGGATTCAGCTTGTCCGTTGGACTGGGGGTTCCTATGAGTAGATTTCTGCAATGAGTTATTCCACCTAGCACAAAAAGCTTCTGTCTTATTTCAAATGAATTGGGATCCATTATCGCATATAATCTCAGATGGAATGCCAAACCTGCATATGATATTGCGTTTAATGAAATACATCACCTGGGTTTCTGTAACCTGGGAGGATGATTCTGCTTCTATCCATTTGGAGAAGTAGTCCGTCATGGCGAGCATATAGACTTTGTTTCCTGGCACTCTGGGTAATGGTCCCACGATCTCTATTCCCCCCTTCATGAAGGGCCATGGTGAGATAACCTACTGTAGAGGCTCTGCTGGCTGGTGGCTGACGTGGGCGTGCCTCTGACAAGCGTCACATCTTTTTGCGAACTCCATGGCATCTTTGCGCATTGTTGGCCAGAAGTATTCCTGCCTCAGTGCCTTGTTGGACAGGCTCCTGCCCCCTGCATGGTTTCCACATTCTCCACTGTGGAGAGCATGCAAAACAGCCTGAGACTCTTCCCAATCCAGGCATCTGAGGTAGGGTCCAGCGAGGGATTTGCTGAACAGAACACCATCAATTAGTATGAATCTGGATGCTCTCATTTTAAAGCTCCTTACCTCCTTTTTATCTGCTGGTAGGACATCATTCTGCAACCAGTCTAGGTAGGGTTTCCTCCAGTCTGGAGTATTTTCTTCACTGCTGGTGCTGCACACCATTTCTTTTTCTTGCTGAGATTTTAGTGTTGCTGGCTCCAGCACGTGGACAATTCGTATCGTGGAGATGGTTCCTGCTTTGAAGGTTGCCCCTAGGGTGGCTAGTGCGTCTGCTTTTGCATTCTGGTCCTTGGGGATTTGCTTGATGTTGAACGTGACAAATCTGATTTTCAGCTCTTTTGCTACGTCTAGATATGCCATCATCCTGGGATCCCTGGCCTCAAAGCAATCGTTAACATGGTTAACTATAAGTTTAGAATCACTACAAACCTGAAGGTGTCTGATTTTCAGATCCAGAGCCAGCTTCAGACCCAGGATCAATGCCTCATATTCTGCTACGTTGTTTGTGGCCTTAAATTCACATCGTACAGCCTGGACTATGAGGTCTCCCTGGGGTGACTTGAGGACCAGTCCTACTCCTGCTCCCTTGGCATTTGAGGCTCCATCCACATGTAGCTCCCATACTTGTTCTCCTTTATCTTCTTCTAGACTCAGAATGTCCTGCTCTGCCTGGGTCTGGAGGGCTGGGCAGAAGTCAGACACGAAGTCTGCCAGAGCCTGAGACTTTATGGCCGTACGGGGTTCAAACCGCAAATCGTAATCGCTCAAGTGCACGGACCATTTAACCATCCTTCCTGACAATTCTGGTTTTCTCATGATAGTCTTAAGAGGATAATTAGTTATCACAGAAATTGTATGAGACTCGAAGTAGGGCCGCAATTTATGGGATGCAGTAACTAGTGCAAGGACAAGTTTTTCTAGTGATATGTACCTGGTTTCTGCTGGAAGGAGAGACTTACTGATGTAATATACTTGATGCTGTGATCCTTCCTGCTCTCGTACTAGTACTGCACTGACTGCTGCTTCTGTGACTGATAGGTACAGGAATAGTGGCTCTCCTGGCTTTGAGTGGTGGGGTGCTGAGATAACGTTTCAGCTCCTGAAATGCTTTCTCGTGATCGTCCGTCCACTCAAATCTTTGACTTTTTCCGAGTACATCATAAAACAACCTGCATCTGTCCGAGGACCTGGATATGAACCTGTTCAGGGCCGCCACTCTTCCAGTTAGACGCTGAACGTCTTTCAGTTTCTGTGGAGACTCCAGATGCAGAATTGATTTGATTTGCTCGGTGCTGGCCTCTATCCCTCTCTGGGTCACCATATACCCCAGAAATTTCCCACTGGATACTCCAAAGGTGCACTTTGTAGGATTCAGCTTCATTTGGTATTTTCTGAGGGCATTGAAAGTTTCTGCCAGATGCTGATGGTGTTGTCAAGCCTGCTTCGATTTGACGACCATATCGTCTATGTATACTTCCATAGTTTGGCCTATTTGCTCTTTAAACATCATGTTTACCAGCCTCTGATAGGTAGATCCTTCATTTTTCAGTTCAAAAGGCATGACATTATAATAGTAGATACCTCGCTCGGATCTGAATGCTGTCTTTTCCTGGTCACTGGGGTACATCTTGATCTGGTTATATCCGCTCCAGGCATCCAGGAATGTCAGCATCTCGTGCCCTGCAGTGGCATCCACCATGGCATCTATGTGTGATAGTGGGAATGGATCCTTTGGGCAAGCTTTATTTAAATCCGTGAAATCGACGCAGACCCTCCACTTGCCATTCTTCTTCGGAGCCACCACCACATTAGACAACCATTCTGGATACTTTACTTCTCGAATTTTTCCTGCAGCAAGCAGGTTATCTACTTCTTTGTTTATGACCTGGTTTCTTTCAGAAGCAAATTTTCTTGTTTTCTGCTGCACAGGTTTATAGCTTGGATCCACACTTAGCTTGTGAGTTATCACACTTGGGTCTATCCCTATCATATCATCACGTGACCAAGCAAATTAGTCTATGTTAGTTCTCAATAATCGAACAAGTTCTTCACGAATGTTACCTGTACATTCAGATCCAATGAGCACAGTTCGTTCTGGATGCAGTGCGTCCAGGATGACTTCGTCCAGCTCTGCCTGCTGAGGCTCAATGTACTCATCCTGGATGCGCTGGCTCTGTAATTGCTATGCGGGCGAGACGGTTGTTGACTTCAGAGCCACCTTATAGTAATCCTTAGCTTCTTCCTAGTCCCCACGTATCTCTTGCACCCCCCAAGGCGTTGGAAACTTCAGGCATTGGTGGTACATTGAGGGAATTGCTTTCATCTTGTGGATCCAGGGCTTGCCAAGGATCACATTGTAAGTATAGGGTCCATTAATAACCAGATATCTTACCTGCTTGTTTACTCCTCTGGCATAGGTCGGGATGACGATTTCTCCTAAGGAGTGCTTTGTTTCGCCACTGAAACCAACCAAAGGAACCGCCTTTTTTGCTAGATCCTTCTCAGTGAATCCCATGCCTTTGAGTGTCTCTAGCATGATCAAATTGACGGAGCTTCCAGTGTCCACCAAGATCTTTCTCACCTCGTAATTTTCTATAGGAAGCGTGATGATTAAAGCATCGTGGTGCTGTTCTGGAGCAGATCCTGCATCTGTTTCGTCAAAGGTGACTGATGGCAGATTCTGGTGGTTAATCCTGCAAGAGCTTTCTGGCCTGTCTCATTTAGTTCTGGTTGCGTGCCTCTTTGCTGCTGAATATGTCAGCCCACACAGCTCTGATCCATTTGTAATAACATTCACAGTTCTAGTGCATTGAGGAGGAGGAGATGGCAGAACCTTATCTGCTGAGTTTACTCTGGTTGTGTTTCTGGGTAGGAGGTGATCCAGGTTTCCTTGATCATAGTGGAATTTGACTTCCTTTCTGAGGGAGTGGCATTCATCGGTGTCGTGGGTGTTGCTGCCGTGGAACTCGCACTTCTTGCTTGTGTTCTTTCTGCTGCTGGGGTTTCCTTCTGGAAGTTTTGGCCATCTGACTCTGCGTCCCAGCTCCTTCAAGGCTTTAAATAGTCCTGGAAGATTGGTAGTAAAACCATACTCACTTACTTTCGGAGGCAGATCTGCTTCACTCTTTCCTTCATAATTTCCAGAAACTCTATTCAAGCTCCTGCTGTAGGGTTTGGGTCTTTCACTCTTCTTTTCTACTGGAGCTTTTGATACCGTCGTTTTGTATCAAAATTAAATTTTAAATCCGAACTAAAAATGTAGACAGTGATAGCAAGGGTCGAACCACAGAGAGACAAGATCAATTTTATTTGCTAAATTTTAATCTATTGAAGTAACAATTTAAACGGTGGTTTTGAGTTGGTTTGATTTTAAAGACTAATTGACAAAATAAAGAGTTTCTCAAATAAGATAAAGAGAGATGAGGAACTTCGGTTCACCATGGCTAAGGTCAGGTCAAAAGAGATAGCTGAGGTCTTGTAACGGTCTCAGGGAATGAGAGCAAGCCTTTCGATCAATGCTCAAATTTAACCTTACGGTCTTTTAATTCTCTAGAATTTCTCAAGCTTTCGCTCAAAGGAAATTCAGAAACTAAAGAAAACTTAACCTACTAATCTTTCAATCTAGCAAGATGGGTTTATCAAAAGGAAACAAGATCGATACGGAAGAAATCATACTAATAAATCGACCTAATTTATGCCATGGCTCACCTCGTTCCCAATCAAGAAGATTAGCTATGCATGATTAAAACTAAAACAATTGCAAACTTAAAGACATACAATGAAATTGACATGGTTGAAATTGAACGTAAGACAAAAGATTAAAACTGAATTGCTTATATAAAAACTAGTAACAACAAGAAATAAAGAAGAAGGAAATTGTCATAAAGCTTACTAATCAATTGATGAACAAAGTAATTGAAAAGTGGAATCCGTCGCCTCCCAAAACTAGATCTAAACTTCAGTTTCTTCAATAATGAAAAGCATAACCTAAAACTATTTCTGCGTTCTACTGATAAACGATGCCAAAAATTTAATTACAATTGGGCTTTTAAAAGTCTAACACGAAAAATCAATCTCAGCCTCGCGGCCTGGTCGATCGACTAAGGGGCATGGTCGATCGACCAGCCAGTGCAGTGCAGTAACTCCTTCTGAACGTCCACGTTCGATCGAGTGAAGAGGTTAGTCGATCGACCAACTGAGCTGTGCAGTAACTCCTTCTTTCTTCAAATCAGCCACTTCAGTCCAATGCACGCATCCCAAGGTGAGTGAGTCCGAACTCCCTTCTTCCAAGCTTCCCTGAAGTTGCCTCCGGTGGACGATTTAGGCTTTGTTTAGATCACTTCCATTCATTCCTACAATAAATCATAGAAATTTCAAAGTAAACCGTTTCGGGAGAAATAGTAGCTTTAAGCTAACGAATACGCATGGAAATACGTGCCAAAACTGCAAATAAAGTGTACAGAATATGCACGTATCAAATATCCCCAAACCAAACCTTGCTTGTCCCCAAGCAAGCACTATGACCAAGCTAAAAACCTAATGGAAAGGAGTATATCTCAGAGCTAGTTACAAGTCAATGCTAAACCGTTTAATGCACATAATCATCAACTACTGCAAATCTCAAAGCAAGTGAACAAATTTATGCATATTATGGAATCAAATCGGGCGTTCGACCTTGCAAGAGTCATAAATTTGGACTCTCCCGGGTCACTCTTCTCTCAGCAAGGCAAATGATAAGAATATATGTAGAAGAGAGGGAAGAAAATACAGACTCTCACCTAGACTGCGAGTCAAATGGTAAGAATATATTTTTTAGGAAAATAAAACCAATATGAAGTGTATATATATATATATGATACTTGGGACTGAGAGTTTTTAGCTTTTGTTCATTAATACCTGTTTGTTTTTCAATTGGTCAAGGAAAACAATAATATCTACTTCGCATAATTAACTCAATGATGCAACAAATCTCCTTCTTTAGAATAAAAACCATAATTTAATCGTTGTTGGGTCAAATGGTAGTTACGTAAAAACATTTGCAACTAGTTTAATGTTATATCTTCTGGTCAAACTATAGACGTACTTTTGAATGTAAACCAAATTCTAACGCAATACTACATGGCTGAGGCTACTTATGACACCCCCCTATAACAATAGCCTTGCCCCCCCCCCCCCATCTTCTCATTTGAAACAAAATTCTTCACGCAGACTCCTATTTTTTTTCTCTATTCACACACATGATCTAAAACAATCTCATCCCTTGAAAGATCGATCCTTGTCTTCGAAACTTCTCTCAAATTTATCTAACCAAGTAAAAAATTAAACCCCTACTTCTAGAAAAATCCACAATCCAATGGAAACTAACCCTTGCTCTCGACAATGTTGTTAGAATTAAGATTTTACTTTAATTTGGATTGATGAGGTCAAGATTAGGTTTATCAGTATTATCTTTTGAGGTTTCTTGTTATTATTCATGTTACCTATATGTTTTAATGCAAACGATATTTCGCTGATAAATAACCTTATTTATTATCACTATCCTTGTTAAACTCATCACCCTCCACAAATGCACCCTCCCTCCACCCCACTAATTTACCCGCAAAATAAAACATCAGCCACTGTGATTAGTTCTTACTACTTAAAACAACCTCCAATCCACTACCACTATCACTACCTTTCTGCCACGTTTTACATCTAAGAAGTCATAAATCACATTCACCTCCATGAAACACCAATCTTTACTCCAGATGATATGTATCTTCATCTCCCTTATCAAAGACAATTTATTTCTCCTTCAATAAAGAAAATTTTAAGAAGCAATCTTCCCTCTTATCTCCCTCCATTTCCCTTCCTAGTCTTTTTCTCGTCCCCTCCCCTACCTCCATTCCAAATACTCAACCAAAGTGTTTGGGCACTATGTTTTTAAATTTAATAAGTTTGAATATATATATATATATATATATATATATATATATATATATATATATATATATATATATATATATATACACGAACTTTGCTATTTATTTCATTTTGCATAAATAAATCTTACTACCTCCATCTCATTTTTATTGTCCTTTTTTCTTCAAATTTTATTATCTCATAATTATTATCCCCTTCTTAGATCTAGTAATTAAGGAAAAACTTTAGTCAACCAACTCATCGCAATCAACCTCATTCTCACTCGAAACAACCTTTAGCCCACTACTTAATCCCTTCGGTTCACATATAAAAGGATCTAAAATGCAAAGCTTTCATCTCTCTCTTGAAAAGTCCATCTAACTAACAGAAAACTAACCGCTACTTTCTGAACTTCATCATTTTTACCACTCGTAAAGATTAAATTGAACATGGAAAAAAAATATGCAGAAACTTAGGTTTTGTTTGATAACGACATATTGAACATTTTTTTTAGCATTTTGAGAGTTTTTACACTATTTAAATAACAAATGTGCTATTTTGAGTGTTGATCATCGACATATTTAAATAGTAGATTGTGGTGTAATTTCCTATTTTACATTATGACCTTTAATTAGTATATTATAAGAAACTAAAAAATGAGTTTTTTTATCTCTGAGAAAATTAAAGACCAAACTATATCTTTATCATATTTATAGTTAATATTCTTCTCTTAAAATATATAAATTTAAGCAAGTTCAAATAAGTTAGCTAGTAGTTATAAATCACAAATTATATGAAGCAGTATAATCATTTTTTTATTAATATGAAATAAATGTCATAAACTTCATGAGAATATTAATACGACAGAGAACTATAGAAGAGTTGGCAAGTACGTGACCCCCTTTTAGGTTTAAATTTTTTCATTTATTTTTATATTTTTGCCTAAAGGTGGTTAAAGCATCGCATTATGCATGACGAATATGTCTCACCCTTCCCCAATTTATATCTCTCCCTAAATTATAGTGATGATGTGCTAAATTTACACAATATATATATATATATATATATATATATATATATATATATATATATATATATATATATATAGCGTCAACAATAATTAGTTTGCTCCATATAATTGAATAGTACCGTTTTTTATGCATGTAAATTTGTCAGAAGAGAAGCTTGAGAGAGATGGTTTTCACTATGTTAGGGAAAGACTACTCTTACCCTTTTATGTGTTTTTCATGACTTTTTTTTTTAATGTTGATCGTTGCTTGAATTGAATCATAACCATACACATATTTCTATAATAAGTGTATCTAATATACCTTCAAGCCTCATTCAAATCTATTTAATTACTCGTGGTACCATTTTTACTTTAAATTGAAAGAAAATCGCACAATAAAGTTTTTCAAAACATTTACTCATTTGTCATAATATGATATTTCGATTCGCAAATTAGCAGCAACTTTCTTTATCTTTTAATACTCCTTGAAAAATAGATATCTAACTATGTAGTTATCAATAATTTGTGAATATCTTATTTAAATTTTGATTAATATACTTTTATATAATGACAAATGAATGTAAATAATATAATAATAAATTATCAATAGAAGTTGAAGTGTATTGTGAGGGAAATAACTTTAAAATTAGTAGGAGAAATACATATGACATTTTAAAAATAAACTTCGTATTATGTATAATTAAATATGACACTAGCAATAACAAAAGATGTAGGGGCATATTTCATCGTTCTTTTTACTCTTTACATGAGTAAATTCCATGTAGTACGTATTATGCATGCACATTTGTCACAACCCAGTTCGGCCTAGCAGCTTTTAGCCTCATAATACCTCTTTTTTTTTTTTTTTAATCGGAAGTTTTTATAAAATTGGATATTATAAATATATCAAAGTTTTTTTTCATTCTAATTTAATAAAAAGTGAACAAATACTAATGAATAATTTTTTAATATTAATAAATTGTAGATAATTAATTTATTTCTTGTTTCTAATAATAAAATTGTAAAATAATTAATTAATTCTCATTTATAATAGGAAAATCATATTCCTAATTATAATAGAAAAATTTAAAATAATTATTATCACCTAATTATAATAGTATAATTAGGAAAAAAAGCCTTAATAAATTGTTAATTTATTTCCTATTTCTAATAGGAAAATGGTAAAACAAGTAATTAATTCTCATTTCTAATAGGAAAATTATATTCCTAATTGTAATAGAAAAATTGTAAATAATTATTATTTCCGAATTCTAATGCTAATAGTATAATTAGGGAAAAAGTCTCCTTTAGTTATATATATTGATTTTTTTCTTCACAAGTATTTAATTGAAAGAGTTGTTAATGATCAAGGTACTCTTTTTTTTTGTAGTAGTAGTTATTTATTTTGATTTGTTGAAGCGGTAATTTATGTAGATTGAATCTTGTATGATTTTTTCATGATATTCACTTCATTAGACAATGCTTTCTACTACTCCCACGTCCGACCGTTTTTTCTTTTCGTGTAATTTTTCAAATTATGTGAAGTAATTTGAAACTGGAAGAAGTGACCTAATATATTTTAGGGACCTTCAAATCTTTAGCAGTTCCTCAAAATCTTTCGATTTCTCTTTCTACTAAAATGATTTTCTATAAAGCATTTTTTTCTTTATAGTTGTGAAAATTTAATAGGTTTCTTATAATATACTCCTGTATAAATATATATATACGAAGTACTATTTTCGTTGGGTGCTTTGAAGGTTATCTAATTTTTCATGTGGTCATCTAAGAAGAATCGTAATGAACAAGAATGAAAAATATGGGATTATCTTATGCCTGCTACGCATTTATTAATGGAAATTTTATAGTTAATGAACATCCACCTTTATTCATGATAGGTTGATGACGAGGATTGATAGAGTTTTCGAACCATTATTACCTCGGGTCGCATGATGTCCCGAATGCCAAGATTTATAATGTTGTCCTCCGTCGTGATAATTGGGAGGACTGGAAAAATTCCATGACGATGGCGATCAAATCTCGCAGAAAATTTGGATTCATTAACGGTACTATTACAAAGCCGACTGATGCTTTTGGGCTTGACAATTGGGAAGTTGTTCAATGTACCCTCGTGTCCAGGATCCGTAACGCAATTGATCCATCACTTCTGGATACGATTTCCTATGTCGATGATGCCTCGGTGTTATGGTCTGAATTGGAGGCTCAATTTGCGGTTGTTGACGGCACTAAGCTTCATGGCATAAAGACTCAGTTACACAATTGTAAACAAACCAAAGGTATGGATGTTACGACTTATTATGGTAAAATGAAAGCTCTTTCGGATTCTATTGTTGTTCATGAACCACCATTTGCTTGTAAGTGCGGAAAATGTGAATGTGAAATCGGACCTGCTACGGTTAAACGCTTAGATAATGAAAGGTTACATCAATTTTTTATGGGCTTAGATGCTACGTTATATGCTAATATACGGTCTCAACAATTCCAACTCGACCCTTTGCCTACTTTGAATAGGGCGTATCACGCTGTTCTGCGGGAAGAAAGGCTTCGTGCTCCTACTTAACTCCCTTCCGACCCATCTGATGTCGTCGCTTTTGCTACGCCTTCCCCTGCTGGCTCTGTTGATTGGCGTGTTGTAACACCTCCATCTACCAAGGAGCCTTAAAAAGACCTTCCCTAGCAGATAAGGGCGTTACTATCTCGGTTGCCCGAGGACAGTAATAATCAAATATCAATAATAGAAAGATTATATTATATTACAAGTGATTTAAACCAAACAAACAACCGATATAAAAGATACAACTCATGACTACTATCAGCTATGTGAAACTATCTCTGCCATGACTCGTGGTAGACTTGTCCCTCCAAGCACCCAGCTAAGATCCATACATCAACCTGCTAAGATTGACTGTGCACCATAGTTGATCACGGCGGACACACCACAAGAAGACAACACAACCACACCACACAAGGTCAGTAACTGAGGTACAAATATAAAAGCAGACACAAGGAAATAAAGTAACACACACACACACACACACACACACACACACACACACACATGTCACCTCCTCCAACCGACCACACATCACTGACTGCCCGAAGGTCCAGTCCTGCCAGTGGGGGACCGCAGCGATAACCCATATTCCTTAATGTGAACATCCCTTATGTGGCGGCTTCCTCAAAAGGCAAATCAAGGGCGTGAAGCCACACTCGCAAGTTACTCCACTCAGCTGAGGACGCACCTCGAGCACCACAGATAAACAATCACAACCAGCTGTACAAACAACAATCACCAATTCCTATTCCAATACAATGTTAACCAAATGACCACAACCAACCATCCAACAAAGACTCTAAACCAACAGTACAACAACAATAGACCCTCTAGACAATCAACAGTACTGAGTAGGAAAACCTACCTTTAGCAAACCACATCGATTCCGCGCACGACCACAAGATAACAAGCAACCACCAAAACCACCTATAACAACCAGCATAACCATCTATTATTACTACCACAACCATAACTGAAATCAAGGGAGATGATGATGATGATGACAACATACCTATACAAAGCAATCCGGCGTCAAGACCGCTACCCGACTCAAGTTTCCCATCCCTACGGTGTAACCACTCTCAAAGGCCTCAAGGAGAGGGACTATGGTGGAGGAGAAGTGAAATGACGGCATTTAGGTTTTGAAAGAAAGGAGAAAATGAGTTGGGTTTCACTATTATACGATTTATAATTCCCCGCTGAAGAATCCCGTTACTCGATCGAGTGGCATCTACGTGATCGAGTTCCCAAGTTACTCGATCGAGTAGCCTCCGCTAAATCGAGTAACACGCACTCCAAGGCTCACATCGTCACAAGTCATCACTCGTAAGGTTGTCGAAGGTCAAAGTAGGTGTCTAAGGCCAATCAACGTCGGTCAACAGGTCCCTAAAAGGACGGGTATTACAGTCTCCCCTCTTAAAAAGAACTTCGTCCGGGAAGTTCAACTCATCCTCCCCCCATGTCACAAAGCAAAAGGAACTAAGGCAAACTACTACTGTCCATCCCGACACGGGCCAACACCACCGTTCATGAATACCACCCCGATATGAATGTTCATAAACCATCATCATCATCTACCTTAGCACACATTACACAACACGATTTCCTATTAAATATAGAGGAACAACCAACTCGACTACCATCACTTGTACTTATCTCATGTCATTGCTCAAATGTAAACCAACACGACTATCAAATTATTCCTCCTTCAATTACTTGACAACAATCAACCATACGTTTAAATCACTTGTCAACAATCATTTGTTATCAAATACCCAAAAGCAGTAGATTATCGATCACTTACACACAAGCAATATAACATTCATTTACATTAATTCCTTTAAATTATTTTTATTACTCAATCATGCAACAACGATTCAATTATTTAACAACTACAACTCAATTATATAACAACTTTGTGAACAATTACTTGGAAACGAAATACAATAACATTATAATTTTATCAACGTTTGCAAACAACTACTCAATTATACAATAACCACTACTAATTACTCAAACAAGCACTTAAAATACTATAAAATTGTCATAATTAAGTCATTTCTCCATGCGACGTTACTCTTCCCCTCTTAAAAGGAACTTCGTCCCCGAAGTTCACCATTAACAAAACTGTAACTATTCCGCAAGGCAATAAATTTTTATTCCATATTGACATTACGAACAAATCATATTATACCTTGGGACACACAACGGCCACGATACGTCTTTGACATTACATAACTATGATTCATTTATATGAAACCATCGGAATAGTGAACCACGCAATTACGCATTCTGTCATCCATTATCATAGATGACATCAATTAATTTCTTATGCGACCATACAAATTATGCAATAAGAATTTTAACCATTATTCAACATTTCACTTGAGGCAAATTGATCTAGTATGCAAACGTGTATGAATCAAACCCATATTGTATATACCACATCTATATATAACTTTATAAACCATACTTGACACACGAAAATGTTGTCACTCATCCAAAACAAGGGACACTTATCACAAGAACCACCAACTGGAAGATACAAAAAAATGTTGAAACGAAACAAACATCCTACAGAGGCACTCGATCGAGCTTGAGAGGTACTGGATCGAGTTGACGTTACTCGATAGAGTTCATGTATTACTCGATCGAGTACGTCGAGATCAGAATGCATCTCAAAGTCACTCTTGCAGTTACTCGACCGAGTGAGGGGCACTCGATCGAGTAGCCACAGGTCGATATTCCCCAATTAATCACTTTACCAAAACCAAAAGAATATATATGAGTCAGAATTTCATTTCCCATACCAACTTCCTGCATTAAAGTACGAAAATCATCCAAAATACGGCCTTATGGCCATAAGACAAACCAAGGTAGAACAAAAGTACCAACCAACCAAATACCAACAACCGATAAATCAACAACCAAGTACTAACTACGAAAATTCCATAGGAACGAGTATATATAAAACAAGACCAAAGACACAAGCATCACTCCACGGCCTGCTCCTCCAACTCCTTATCGCCACCATCTCCTCCGGATGTGCCCGCTCCAGCTGTGCCCTCAACCGCGATGTCACCAATGCCAGAATCCGCTCCCACTCGCCATAGCGCCAAGTAACCGTAAGGGTAACTTGGAGGCTCTCCCCAAGTAGTCCGATCCACGCTGAAGTAATGGAAGACCCCGCTGTTATCTCCACCACCTCTTCACCACACCGGCTAGGCCGCCTCGGTGCCGATGCCCTGAACATAAGCCATCTCATGGAGATTTTGGAGTGTCAAAGTGGCAGACACTCTCTTCGTGAGCTCACTCACCCTCATCTCAGGATTGAAGAATGCAGGATATCTAGGAAACTAATGCTGTGGGAGCACTAGCTGATGTGGCTGAGTCTCCGCGACTCTCTCCCTCACCCGTCTCGGTCCCCTCTCCACTCTAGCCTGCCTATCCTCGGGTCTAGCCTGCTCCTTCTTAGTTGGATCTTGCATCACCTTCAAAATAACGGCATCGATGAGGTAATACTGCCGCGCAGGAGCCTCCTTCTCGTCATCGGAGTGCGCTGCCACTACCGTCGTTGCCAAGGGCTCAGTCGCGGGAAGGTGTTCGGGGTCGGGTATCCTCATCCAGCTCATCCCCCATACTTTCCAATCCAAACCACCACACTCCAAAGTTCTCAACCATTTCTGGTCGAGGAAGTACTCACGGTCCAAGGTAGGCACAGACGGGGCCAAAGGTGTAAGGGCCGAGGAGGTCTCAAAGGTGGTCAACCTCTCCGCCAACCGTGTGACAATGGCAATCTCTCCGCCAACCTTGTGGCAATGGCACCGCAACTCAAGAAACGGGTCTCAGAAGTGGCCATCAAAGCTAAGCTAGCATAGACTATGGCCGGGGCACTATAAGAAACCCTCCGGGCTCGGGTGGGGTTAAGGTAGGCAACAAGCAACATCACCTCATGTGAGTTAAGCTTACTCACATCCTTCCGGTCATAGAGTAGGCAGGTCAAGGCACGAAGAAAGATCTTCAAAGTGATGTGTTGCACATCATTTATCAACATGTTGCTAGAGGTGGGGTCGTACTTACGGGTAAAGCAAGGCATGTAACTACTGGCTCCGCACTCAGTTGGGATATCGCTAAGGGCTCCCTTCTCCGGTCGGGCAAGGCCAAGGTGGCTAGCAAACAAATCTATGGTCAAAATAAAACTAGTGTTCGTGAGGCGAAATTGGACGGTCTTAGCCGCCGCATCATAAAGAAAAGAACTCATGAACTCCAAAGTCAAGAAGGCATAGGAATGTTTCCTAAGACGGTATAAAGCAGTCAACCCCAAGGTCTCAAATATGTGCCTCACATCCGTCTCTACCTTAAGGTCCTCTAATATGGTGGTGTCGATACAACGGGTTGTTTTCATACGACGTTTCTGTGACAAAAGTATCTTTTTGCTTGAAATCAGCAAAGCCGATGGTAGGGTACTCAGGCACAGGTGGGACCGTGGGTCCCTGACTCCCCTCACCAACCTCAGGCTCAGAAGCCCTCCCACTCTTACTCTGACGGGTACCAACTGCAGGTCTCGGCATTTGTTTTAGCACATGTCTTTAGGCAAACAAATAACATTTACTTGAAGATACAAAATAAACTTTTCATGTATTCTCATGGAAGAAGAAACAACTATGTACACACTTTCACCAAACAATCCAAAAGGTTTAAACATGCTACTTCCAAAATTCAATGACAGACGATCTTTATAGCTACCCAAAAGATGAAAATTGTAATATCAATTAACAAACCAACTAAAAATTAGGGTATTAATCTTTTCAAAATAGTTTTACAAATAGATAATCATCAAAAGAATTGGGGCGAATTTCAGTTTGGGGCACTTTTAAGACGGAGTTTTAAGACAAAATTTTGAGCAAAACCAATCAAAATTAACACTAAACATAATACCCATATCATACATTAGTCAATTTTTCCCCCTTTTATATGCAAAAGACAAATAAAATTCAATTTGAACCCCAAACCCTAGAAATTTCGGTCCACATAAACCCCCATATTGATTCGAGTTTTCCACTTCTAGCATCAATAATCAACAATCTAGAACAATTATATCATGTTACAACAATTATAAGCAAGACCACATGGATATAAATCGAAATATCAGAAAAATCCAACACTTTATATGGTCCTAATTGATTAAAAACAAAGAAAAGATGAACATTCTTACCTTGGATGATTAGCAAGTAAGAAGGATGAATAAAGAAGAAGAAAACTGTTAGGCTCAAAATCTGGATATGGGCTGACTTGGGGCAGCAGGCCTGGAAGCATTGCGGGATGCAGGATATCAGGGAGCCAGGGTAGCAGCATCATCGGGCAACATAGGATGTGGGCTTTGATCTGCGCGGAAGAAGCTTGTGAGAGTCCAATTTGTTGCCAAATCCAAAGAAGGAAAGTCCTACCCGTTGTCAAATTAGGAATAATTTGGAGGAAAAGCAAGAAACCCTAGCTCATCTATCTCCTCTATATAAAGAGCCTCAATGCAAAGAAGCTCATCGAAAAATACAAGAATCAACCCTAGCACTCACAGCAAACGAAAAAACTGTACTTCCTCTCGAATTATAGTGAAAATATTGGTGGGATTCCGTCTCCCCCCGCGGTTATTTCCCACATTGGGTTTTCCGCGTCACCAAAAATTGTTTGTGTTCTTTGTTTACATCGCTCATACAGGATAACATACAACAATCATTCAAATCGTAACATAGACCTAACGCTAAGACCGCTTTAACCTAAATTGGTAGAAATTTACCAAAACAGTTTGGGGCCCACCGTGGGGCATATTGGTCGTCTTCGTTAGTCAGTCTACTCAACAGTCAAAAAATGTCCAGACACAAGTAAACCACCTCAGGCAGCGTCGGCGGTGTACCAGCAACACAAGTACCGCCCCCTCAGCAGCGACACAGGTACCATCTCCCTCGGCAGCATCGGCAGCACGTACAACTTCGGTTCGGACCACCACTGCTGCTCAGATACCAGCAGCCAAGCAAAGTCAGAGTTCCCAGGCAGCAGCAAGCCCATCTTCGGGAAGGGCTCAGACTAGAGATCCAAAAGTCATCCAGGGACAGCAGGGAGTCATGCAGTCTGAAAGAGCAGCATAACCCATGCAACAGATTCAGGCTCCTCCGAGTCCCACCAGATTCATGATAAACGGGTTGGACACATTAGCTAGGACCATCAGGACTATGCAGAGCGAAAATAGAAGCGTGAGATCACAGATGGAAGAGGACAACAATCTCCTCTGAGCGCAGATCAACGAGTTAAGGAGCCAGGCCGCTAGTTCGGCCCCTTGGGTGCAGGAAGACAGATCTGGAAGGCCGCCAGGAGAAAGTGGGGATCGAAGGCAGACACGGGTATTACCACGCGAAGTAGCACTCAGGCTGGACATAGATGGAACACCACAACCAAGAGGAGGTCTGGTCTCAACAGGACTGGGAGCATTAACACAAGACGAGGAACTAGCACGCCAAGAGCCTACACCCACATCAGGCGCGGTGGGACAACAGAGAAGCAGGGCTACAGCTGCGGTCCCAATAACCAGGATGCGAGTTACAAATCAAGTTGAATATACCTGGGAAGGCACTCCGGCGGCAGCAACATCGCATGCGCGCCAAACAGAAGTCCTGGAACAGCAAAACTTCGTACGAGGAGCAGAACGTCAGTCACAGGAGCATCTGCGACCCACCGGGAGAGAGACATACATAGAACAACAGTACCAGGAACTACGGAGCCTCCTCCGGAGGGTCTCAGGAATGCCTCTGCCTATGGAGATGGCTGCACCAGAAAGCTACGCTGACTCACCGTTTACTGACGATATAGCTACAGTGGCCTTACCAAAAGGATTTAGCATCCCAACAATGACCCTCTTCGACGGAACCGCAGACCCCTGTGATCCATCAGTCAATTCAAGCAGAAGATAATGGTTACTGCTGCCACGGGAGCCTCAAAGGAGGCATGTATGTGTAAAGGATTCGGTTCAACCCTAACCGGAGTAGCATTACAATGGTTCGTTGGCTTGCCTAACGGGGCCATAGGTTCATTCGCTGATCTAGTCAACGCATTTAACCAACAGTTCTCCAGCAGCCGGAGAACACCTAAGCAGCCAAGCGACCTGTACAGGATCGTCCATGAAATAGGTGAATCAATCAAATATTATGTCACCAGGTTCAATGCAGAGAAAGTCTCAATACATGGCTGCGATATGTCCACTGCCATCAACGCCTTCAGGCAGGGCCTAGATAAGGAATCCAGCCTCTACAAAGAACTGACGATGTACCCCGGTGAGAGATTCGATGAAGTCTAGCAGAGAGATACAGCGGCATTAAGGTTGAAGAAGACATAGAGGCTCGAAAGGGAGTAACAAACTTCGACAAGACAAGCAGAAAATTTGCAGTAGAAAAGAAAGACGAACGAGCTAAGCCATACAGCAGACCAAACATCAGCGGAGTAACAGAAAAAACTCAGCAAATTGACGACTCTCCGCATCCCCCTAAACTATCTGAGTACGGATTCAACACGGGAATGTAAGGACTGCTGAAAGCACTTAGAAGCCTGGGTGATCAGGTGAGGTGGCCGAAGCCTCCCACTCAGGACCGACCCAACGACGACAGAGACAGCAACAAGAGATGCGAATGGCACCAGGACATAGGTCACATGACATAAGACTGCTACAGGATGCGAAAGGAAGTAAAGTTTCAGGTACGCAAAGGAAACTTAGATCACCTACTATCACGTGGGGGCAAGCAGGACAGGAGGGAAGCAGCGAATCAGGTGCTCCCTTCTGCTCCACCCATATGCACGAAAATTATTAACGTGATAACAGGCGGATCCGAACTATCAGGTTTGACATATTCCGCCGCTAAGAGAAAAGCTACCGGAAGTAAAGGGGATCATCCAGAAACTTCGTATAGGGTAAGCCAGAGTAATTTAACCCCGGTAACTTTCGATGAGACTGACATAGAAAGCGGTGCAGAGCAACATGACGATGCCCTAACTATAACGTTATCTGTTGGCAATTGCACCGTATGAAAAGCATTAGTGGATACAGGGAGCTCTGTGAATCTCATCATGCTCGAAACCCTCAAAACTATGGGTTTAGATAAAGAGAACCTGATAAAGAAATATGTGCCCTTGGTAGAATTCAGTGGTGAAACCGCGCATTCGGTGGGTGAGATAACCATCCCAACATATATTGAAGGAGTTAATAAACTAGTGAGATACCTAGTCATTGAGGGTCCAACCACCTACAACGTGATACTAGGAAGACCATGGCTGTATCAGATGAAGTCGGTGCCCTCAACATATCACCAATGTCTTAAGTTCCCAACACCATGGGGCACGGTCACAGTAAAAGGAGATCGAGAGGAATCCAGAAACTGCTACGCTCAAGCCCTCAAGGCTACAACCAAGCTCCCTTCATAACAATTACAGAACCGGGGCACCTCGACAGAATATAAGGAGCCTCCCTTAGAGGAACTGGAACAGAATATAAGGAGCCTCCTTTAGAGGAACTGAAAAAGAAGGGAAAGTTTGTCGGTTAAAGAAATCTTTATATGGTCTCCATCAGGCTCCTCGCTGTTGGTTTGCCAAATTGACTACCGCTCTACGAGATTATGGTCTCGCCCAGTCATATTTTGATTATTCCCTCTTCTCTTTTATGCGTGGTGAGGTATGTCTCTTCGTTCTTGTTTATGTGGATGATCTCGTCATTGCGGGAAATGATGCTTCCGCTATTGTTGCTTTCAAATCATATTTAGGGGCTTGTTTTCATATGAAGGATTTGGGACTGCTAAAATATTTTCTCGGCCTCGATGTATCCCGAAGCAGTGAGGGAATTTATTTAAATCAGCGTAAATATGCTCTAGACATTATTTCTGAAACAGGATTGTTGGGTGCTAAACCATCTCCTACACCGATTGAACAACACCATAAACTCGGTGAAGCTACTGGCATTTTTTTATCAGATGCAGAACTCTACCATCGTCTTGTTGGCCGTCTTGTCTATCTCGCTGTTACTCGGCCTGATATTTGCTACGCGGTCCATGTGCTATCTCAATTTTTGACCAAACCAAGACAGGATCATATGGCCGCTGCTTTCTGGGTGGTGCGTTACTTGAAAGGTTGTCCGGGTCAAGGGGTTCTTCTTAGTTCTTCTAGTACCTTTACTATTTCTGGTTGGTGTGACTCGGACTGGGCCGGGTGCACTACGACTCGTCGTTCGGCTACTGGTTAGCTCGTTCTTCTTGGTGACTCCGCCATTTCTTGGAAAACCAAGAAACAACATACCGTCTCCATCTCTTTGACTAAGGCTGAATACCGGTCCATGGCTGTGCTTCTTTGTGAATTGAAGTGGCTCAAAGGCCTTCTACTTAGCTTGGATGTCGAATTGACCTTGGCTATGCGCTTATTTTGCGACAATCAATTACCTTTACATCTTGCTCGGAATCCAATTTTTCATGAACTAACAAAACACATTGAGATTGATTGCCATTTCGTTTGTGATGCCATTACCGAAGGTTTGATTGTTCCTGCTCATGTATCTACTCACGATCAATTGGCAAATGTCTTTACCAAAGCTTTCGGTGCTCCACAGTTTTTTCTTCTTCTCCGCAAGTTACGCATTCTTGATCTCCATGCTTCAGCTCGAGGGGGGGGGGGGGGGGTTAATAGGACTAGATATTAATATCGGAATAGTTATGATTATTGGAAAGCTTAAGAGTCAATATCTAGATTCAATGCTCCGTCTGGAGTCGATGTATTGGGCAACTTAAGGGTCAATTATGTAACTATATTTATTGCTACCAAAGCTAATACAAATCATCAAATCATTCCCTCACACAATCTTATCACTGACAATTAATCAAGAAAAGAATTTTGCAAGACAAGTAACTTTTATGTTTTGACGAATACTAAAACTTTGGAGAGACGGTCTTTTAATAAGTTATTGAGAGACCAGTCTTCCGTACCCTTTTAGTGGTATTTCATGACTATTTTGTTGTTGATCGTTACATACTAATTTCGTACCTATTTACATAATAAATGTACCCATTTTGGCTTTAGTCATGATGTGTACCTGTTTTATTAACTTTAGTACCACTTTTTCCTAAAATTTTAAAATAATTTATCCATAAATTTATTAAGAGACCATCTCTTAAGAGACCTACTCGTTTTAAATCTCTTAAACTGAAATGTATGTGCTTGAGTTCGTGTTCAAATGAAAATGGAAAGGAGCCAGCCCAATCTCAGAATGAAGTTCTTCACGCTTTTAATAGGAGTCTGATCCATACCTGAATCCCCGATTCCGAGTCATCAGACGAACACTAAAAAAATCAACACGCTTATTATTGTGAACTTCCCAAAAATTAAATAGAAAAGGATTTTCATCATACAAATCCTAAAGATTAAAATATAAAACTCTGTATATGGTACGGAGTATAGTTAATTCACGTCATAATCATTCTCAATTCCTCATCTTTCCAAGTGACGCTTATCAGATAAGCTATTCAACCAAAGTAATATAAGTACGACTATGTTCTTCCGAATTAAAACTTTCTTACTTAGCTAAAAAAATAAAGAACCAATAAGACCTAATTTGAACCGAACTTATAGCAATAGAATTAAACTAAACTAAATTTATCATTTAAACTAAATGAAATAAAATTGAGTCTAAAAGAATAAGGCATAATTGCCACTTGTGTTATGAAAACTTGAACAAGCCGGCCTTATTTTAGGCTCATGCATCACATGATTGACCTGAACTAAGAGGCACAGGATTACAAGAGACGGGAGTATTACATTGTAATCCATTTCTTTACGTTTGGTTAAAGACACTAAAGCAAAATATTACAATAGTGGCCGTCAATGACCAATGAAATCGTTTTAACTATAACGAATAGAAAAATAAAATTCGTTAGACTGTGGTGTACGTGGCACATCATTGTTCACTTTGTCATAAATACCAATCGCATTTGTCTTAAATAAGTAAGCATAATCTGAGAATAAAAAGGAAACATCTAACTGACTCGATTGTACCACAATATAGTTCACTCGGTGTAGCTAAAATTTTTCCTTTAAATTTGCACCTAATCCGCCTATGCTGGAGAACTCGTTTTCTCCCAGCAAACCTTGCGAGTACTGCTCTTCACAGCAAATATGTCACTAATAGACCTTGCCCCCTCCCATTTTCTAAAAGCTCCCATATCTTGAGGAACCATGGGAAAGGATGACCCTCCTTTGCTACATCCCTAACCTGGGCTATTGGTGATGGGTCCAATATTAATCTTTGGTTTGATTCATGGTGCTCTATTGGACCCCTTAGAGCCTTCCTTCACGGACCCCTCTTTGAATCTGCCTCCTTAGCCCCTCTTAACAACATTATCTGTAATGGGTGTTGGGATATCACCCATGTCGGCCCCGGATTGACCTTGGGTGGATATGATAATGTCCTTAACTCCCCTGACCTCCCGACCATGTCACCCCGGATTGACCTTGGGTGGATCTGGAAAATCTCGACCCAGCCTCGGATTAGAGTCTTCATGTTGCTTGCCTGATGGGATAAGTTTCCCCACCGCTTTTCCCTTTTTTCTAGATCCATCTCCCTCTCTCTTTTTTGCGATTCCTGCCCGGTAGATAATGAAAACTCTCTTCATATTCTCCAAGACTGTTCCTTCTGTCGCTATGTATGGAACTCCCTCCTTACCTCACCTGACTTCTTCGTGTCCAATCTCCATGATTGGCTCAGCTCTAACCTCACATCCTCTAAGTCCTTCTGGCCCACCCTCTTACCTTCCTCCTGTGGAATCTCTGGGTTCGACGCAATGACCGCCACTTTAGCGATCACCCACCGGCCCTGCCCCTTAATTTTTGCCTTGATCACGTCTTCCACCAAGCTTATGCTTGGTCCTCAGCCCAAACTGTCTCAAACTCCCTTTCCTCCCCTCCTCCCTTGAACCAACCTCAGACCGTACCATTGGCCCCTGGATACCTCCCCCTGGCCGGTGCCTAAAAATAAATTTCAATGCTTCCTTTTGCTACTCTTCCTTTTCTTGTGGGATCGGATGTATTGTGAGGGATTCGAATGGGTGTTGGATATTTTGGTGGTGATGGGACAAGAGTTGGTCGTCACACATCCAATCAAACACATTTATAATTCTCAACAAAACAACTAGTTAGTGGTCAAGTCGAGGTCGATCCATGAGACGGTGTGCTTTGGGTTCTAAGTCTATCTATTTCAATTTATGTAAGTGTCACGATTGGTTTGGGTTTGTAGTTGTGTTCTAGACTGATGAAAAGCAGTAAAGTAAATAAAGGTGTAAACAAGTATTAAAGAGTACTAGGATATCAAGGGGTCATAGAGGATTCAACGGATTTGACCATACAAACATGTTCACAAAGTTGCAAGCAATTAATGTTGTGGAGGAACCGAGTTGGTGTATGTCTTACGGTTCTTAGGAAGAGTTGGGTCCGGAGCCGAATCGATTAGATTGTACAACACCTACAAGTCGACTTACTTTCCCCCTAATCACTTCTATGCATGGTCTAACTAGACTCGAGTTGGTTTATATCTTACAAGTCAAGTTGTATAGATAAGAGATGGTTGTAAATGCAAGGATTCATAGGCTTAGCATTTCATCAAACATAACATGTGCATAGGTTGACATCACAACAAGCAAGCAAATTTATTATGAAAACATATTAGATTAAGCATGATTATTCCCCATGTTGGTTTCCCCTAATTACCCACTAATCCTAGTTAAGAGACTACTCACTTATTACCATGGTAAACATGTCATTAATGGTGTCAATCATCACAACAAGTGTAAACATGATAAGAGAATGAGGAAATAAACAATAAAGAGTAAAGAGTAAAGGAATTATACCAAACTTGAGATGATCCAAATAATAAAGCAAAGAATAAAAGAAGAGAACTTGATTTATTGATGAAGGGTTGTCAATCCTTCAATAATAACCCAATAATCTTCAATTACCCAAAAGTAATAAACTTGAACAATAATTAAGGAGAGATTAATGTGTGATTTGTGGAAAGATTAAAGAGTAATCTATTCTAATCTACTCCTAATCTAATCTAAAAGGAATTTCTAATGTGGAAGCCCCCTTTGATTATCATCAAAACGGGGTATTTATAGTAGTGCCTCATTAGGTTAACTAAGGCTAAATTAGTAATTAACAATTCTAAGTTCTAAGTAGGGAAATGCAAGTATTTTGGAGAGATGCGCATCCTTGCTGAAGACGCCGAGGGACGCTCGTACACAAGGGAATCCGCTCGGATTCTGGGCAGGTAGGACGAGCGGCTGAAGGTCGGGACGCTCGGATTCTGGGGCATTTGAACGAGCTGTTTCCTGCTTTAGACGCTCGGATTGCTGTTCAGAATGCTTCCTCTCGCATACTTCTTATTCTTGCAATATTGGTCTTTAGTTCTTGACTCTTCTTCCACACTCGTTCTACCAAGATCGTCAATGTCCTTCCAAATAAGCTCAAGAGACGGGAATTTCCGCCTAATTGTCTTCTTTATTACAAAACAAGCACAAGGCGATAGGAAAGCAAAATAGAAAGCATTTGATGGATAAAATAGCTATGGAATGTTATATTAGTATGCAAAATAGGCTCAATTAGGGGACTAAATGTGCGCAAATATGAGTCACATCAAATATCCCCAAACCGAACCTTTACTCGTCCCGAGTAAAGAGGTGACAAAAACTAGACCTTTATTTAAACTATCCTAATAATATAACCGATATGAGATGATTAGCGGGTCTCACTCTGCCCCTTCAACTCACAACAAGACAACCATGAGGTAGGATGCTTTCTTGCAAGGCAAGGTGGGTCTTCCCAAAATGGCGACACATCCAATCATTAAAGCACGTAAAATTAAGTAATGGATGCATCTACAAAAGAATAGCCACTTTCCTCATCTAAGTGGCGAAAATTATCTAAAGGGGAAGCAATTCAAGGGTACACACTTCATTATACATATGGTTTCTTCAAACTACTTAGCCTAGAAGGATACCAATAAATCACCTCTAAGTTGTGTCAAGCTAGGGTACCTTTGTCCTCAATCGGTAAATGCTTTTGTCAAGAATAGACTCCCTATCGTGTTAGAAACACTGGAGGATCACGGAATTCCCCTTCTTGCCTAGACAAGAAGAAGGGTCCTCCCCTCTCTACCATGCACAAAAGTGGATACGATGGAAAAGGGATCAATAGTATTTGAGTTTCATTTGGGAGTTTGCTTTTGTTGTTGTTTTTCCCCCCAATTTCTTGTGGAATTTGACATTTGAGAACACTTTCTTTTGCCATTTCTTTTTGATGTTTGGCATTTTCAACACTCGACAATTTTTCAAATTTTGCATTTCTTTTTGAACATTTTCAAAGCTACCCCATTTGTAGGGAGGGTGCTTATATTTGAAGATTTAGGAGTCTATTTTTGCTCATCTTTTCTTTTGATGCAATTGCAAACTTTTTGACTTTTCATTTCAATTTTGAACTCAAATTTGAACAATTTTTGTGCCCATTCCCTTTGATGACAAGATGTGGTAGAACATGGATGATAGATGGTTTCATGGTTTCAAGGGTCACCTTGCAATAAACGGTAGCCAAGGAGTTATCACACCACAAGGTACTCTCGACTAGGCCTTAATCCATGGGTCAAAGGATACTAGCATGACACATCCTAGGGTGTTTTACAAGTATTCTAACAAGCAAAGTCTTAAGAAGAAAAAGCATCTACTAGAGCCTATATACACTTGTCAAGCTTCCCAAATAGACGGTTTCGCAAAATTTTCCTAAATGCAACTACATGCCATGATGCAACTAACATTTATACATCCCAATGCATATGCTTGTACCAACTAATATGCCAAATAATCTAAATGAAAGTTCTATAATCACATTTTTTATACCGCATCAATCAAAATAAAGCCACATAGTCATTAACATAAAGAGGAAAAAGGAGATTGGAAAGATCATACCATGCGGTCTTCAATATCCTTTTGTCTCGGATGTGGCATAGTCGATAAATGTGAAAAAGGATGAACAAACACAATATATACACAAGACTACACTACAAAGGAAATGAACATATTTTTGGAATTTTTAAAATTTTAAAATTTTTATGGTTTTTGATTTTATGAAATTAAAGAACATATTTTTGAGTTTTTTGGAATTTTTCAATTTTTATGTTATTGTTTTTTTTTTGGAATATAAATTCCCATCCCCCACTTTATTTTAGACATTTTCCTCAATGTACATGTAGGAGTAGGAATAAAAAGGAAATACATTTTTATGGATTTTTAATGTTTTATGGAAAAGAAGTACAAATGCAATGATATGATATGATATGATATGAATGAATGCATGCTCTAACCAAATGCAATTCTATATGACATATATAACACATGAATGCAACTTAAGCTATACTATATGATGCATGATTTCTATTAAGCTATGGTCACCTATGATCAAACCTCCCCAAACTGATTTAAACACTATTTCTAGTGTAGAAAAGAATAGGATTGGTCATTAGTGAGTGTGCATGAATTCTAGTCTATATGCAACTATCTACATGAATCATGTGAGATATATTACAATGCAACTATACTATATGAACTAACTAATGTAAATGCAATATGAAATATAATACAAATGCAAGCTAAATGCTAAACTAAATGCAATGCACTATACAAAAGAGAGAGGGAGAGAAGAGTATCATACAAATGGAGGTAGTGAGGTAGGCATCTCTCACTCGTCATCATCATCTTGGTGGTAGCCATACCTACTAGAACTTCCTCCTTGGTCATACCCTCCTCCTTGACTAGAGTAACCTCCACCTTGACCATCAAAGTTCCCGGCTTGGTTCCCTTGATTAGGGAACAAGCGGTGCGGTTGAGCCCAAGATGGTCGAGGGCCATTAGGGTCGATATACCCTTGTTGTGCCATTCGGTAGTACCGAGGATAAAGAGCCATATAGTTCTCGACCCGCCCATCGTGTACTCCGAGATCAACCTTCTTCATAAGGTTCATCAAGTCATGCATATCCAGAGCATTGGGGATTTGTGGTGTGAATGGCGTATGAGGAGTAGGGTATGTTGTGATAGGCACATAGGATGGCGGGGCAATGGGCCTTGCCGGCATCCCGCGAGGCGGTGGAGGTTGGCGAGGTACTTCTTCCTTTTGAGGCGGGTTGGGGTGGATTTGGATGTGGAGAAGGTAGCTCGGCCTAGGTGAATACGGGCTCAACCTTGGGTTGGTACCGGGTATATTCCACCCTGAAAGAATAATAGAGGAACACCCTTTTGTGAACCATTCTACACTCCCATTTTGAGTATAGGCCCACTACCGGTGGTGGTTGAAGACGACGTCCTCATCAATCAAAGTACTACCCTCAAGAGGTGTATAGGTCCTATGGTTGTTGAACCCGGGACAAAGGTAGTTAGCCAAGATAGTAATTAGACCTCCCATCACGAAGGTCTTAAGTTGGGAGTTCCCTTGAGAGAAATCATAGAATCTCGTAAGCATCTCAAGGGGAAAATTGAAGTTGTACCTCCTTGTCCCCCGAACATTTAGATAGGACTCAAGAAATGTCAAGTCGAGGAGAGTGCACCTATCCTACTCATATCTCCCATTAATGGTGCCGGCTACGAAACGTTCGGTGATCCGAATCACCGGGTGTTGAATAACAAAGGTTTAGCATTGTTTTTGGTTAATGAAATCCCTCCCGGAAATAGCCTTCCAAACTAGGTCGACATCAAAGTCGGAGGGTTTGTTGATGTTGGTTGTTGGTACAACAAGACCAAAAATTTGAGCAAATTGGTCAAGTGATAGGCTATGGTCAAGGTTGGACAATCGGAACTCCATACCAACATTGTTCCGTGTGTTCGAAACAATACGGAGGCTACTCAAAAATTCCAAGGTAAGGCTAAGGTACGTCTCTTCATGGTCATGGAATAATTTCCCAATCCCCAAACCATCAAAGAACATTTCGGTTTGGTACCTTATACCTAGGATTTCTAACACCCTATTGTCAATAAACTGAGTCGGTTCGTAATGCTTACCTAGCAACTTGACGAACTTAGCACAGTGGTCATCGGATGTGAAGAGTACCTCCGGAAAGTACTCAAGTTGCTCCACTCCTCCTCTTATCACGGGATGGAAGTTTCTTGGTACCATCATTTGTTGAGAGGATGAAGAAGATAAGCCCTTGTGTTTCTTGGTAGCAGCTTCAACAAGCTTCTTGGCTTTTCCCTTGAGATTCATCATTTTTGAGTTGGGAAAGTTAGGGTTTGGTTGGTTTTTGTTGTGAAGGGAGTGTTTGGAGATGAAGATGAGTGGAATAGGTTTAGATAAGATTAGGAAATGAGAGATGGTGGGGGTATTTTTATAGAAAAGAGGGGTGGGACGAGCGGCTGAAGGTCGGGCTAGGGCAGATTAGTCAAGGTGAGTGTAGGGATCCGAGTGTCTTTACGGTCGGGACGAGCGTCTTGCTGCATTTGGTTTGAGCGTTTTAACAAAAATCCGCTCGGATTTCATTCCAGGGATCTTGCTTGAGCTGGGATAGAGAAAAGACGAGTGTACCGAGCTTGGGATGAGCGGCTGAACTGAGACGAGCGTCTTTTCAGAATCCGCTCGGATTCTAGCCTAGCGTGAAATTTTTCCTCAGGTGTCCTACAGGACGAGCGTCCAACTGATAATATGGGCGTCTTTTTTTGGACGAGCGTCTTTCTGCATAAAACGCTCGAATTTCTTGTCAGCGCCTAACAGTACCCTGAGGACGGCTAAGGACGAGCGTCTCCCGATGCTTTTCAAATTTTTCTTTCTTTTCTTTTCAAGATCGTACCCTTGCACCCTTTTGTCATTCCTCCTTATCTTTTTCTGAAATTTTGCTCAGTAAAAATGTAAGGAAACTCTCTCTCACTACTCTCATGCAATAAATTATAAATAAAAGTGGTAAAATGTACAATATTATACGAGGCAAAGGTTGAAGAAATATCTTACAAATGGTGGTTTGAGATAGGACTCCACCAAACTAGTTCAAATTGTAGAAATTCTTGTCCATAGAGCTCAAGGCTCTTAGAAGGAGATCGAAAGCTTGTGAACAAGCTCCAAATAGGCATAAGTATGGTTTGCTTAACATTACGACGAGGCTTGGCCAAGGAAGTTTGTCATTAATTCTTGTCTTCTTCCTTTTCTGGGCACTTCAATAATTGCGATGCTTCAAACCGATTAGCCCATGATTCTTGTTAGCGTAAGGTAGGAAGTATGGTTCATGGTTGTCCGGAGACTTCCACTCACTACCTTTTTCTTCCACTTTGGTGATGATGATAGCTTTTGAATTTATCAATCCTTCAAGAGTAGAAGGAGAACCCTCATAACATTGATGACCAGATATCTTAGGATTTGATGTTGTGGGTGCCAAATTTCCACAAGTGGCTTTATGTGAAAGTTTCTTTTTGAGCTTTTCCACCAAGTATCCATTATATGATGTCTTGACCTTTTGGAGGAGATCCACCATATCGTCGTCAACAATCATAGGTTCCATAGTGGGTGTAAAGTAGTCTTCATGGGCGATAAGGAAGGAACATTCTTCTTCATGATAAGATATCTCAAATATCTCAAGGATAGGCTCCTCAAGGAGAGCAACCTCATACACTTCCGTTTCCTCACCCCATGAGTTCTTGCAAAGCAATATTTTATCATCATAGCTATCTTCATAAGAATCATAGATGGGCGCTTCATTCAACTCTTTCTCCAACATCTCGAAGTTCACATCAAAGGACACACCCTCATACTCACAAAGGCTAAGAGTATTTGGCTTACTCAACCTCATATCTTCCTCATCAAATACCACACTTTCGTATTCACAAGAGCTCACAAGAGCTCAAAGAGGTTGGCTCTTCCCACTTCTCATTTTTCATATCAAAGGTTACTACTTTAAATTCACATTCATAATCAATGTCCAAAGAATGGTGGGGAGTAATTGCTTGGGATTCTTTCATTTGGGCAATTTGAACCTCTAATTCCTCACCTTGGTCAACAATGCCTTGAAGAACATTGTCCCTCTTTTGGCTCTCCTATATCATTTATTTGAAGAAGTTTTGTTGATCTCCTATCATTTGGAGAATCATATTTTGAATGGGTTCATCATCTTGTTGTGGGTGGGTGTGAAAGTGGTTGCATTGTGGCAATTGAAAGTCATTATGAAGTGGGTATTGAGTGTGGTGATTTTTGTGGGAAAAATTGGGGTAGTAGTTAGGATTTTCATTGTACAAATAGTAAGGTAGGTTTGTATTGACTTGCTTCTCAAACTCCCCATACCCATAGTCATACTCAAAAGATCCACCACATACTCCATATGTCAAGTCTTGAGCCATGATAGCTAAGACAAGGAAACAACTACAAGCATGGAAACTACACAAAAACGGTAAGAACAATCCTTGAGGAACAAGTTCCCCAAGGTGAAAGCATAATTCAAATAGACAAACAAGTAAGAACTTAATCACATAGCACCGTCCCCGGCAACAACGCCATTTTGATGGGATAAGAGTTGGTCGTCACACATCCAATCAAACACATTTATAATTCTCAATAAAACAACTAGTTAGTGGTCAAGTCGAGGTCGATCCATGTGACGGTGTGCTTTGGGTTCTAAGTCTATCTATTTCAATTTATGCAAGTGTCACGATTGGTTTGGGTTTGTAGTTGTGTTCTAGACTGATGAAAAGCAATAAAGTAAATAAAGGTGTAAACAAGTATTAAAGAGTACTAGGATATCAAGGGGTCATAAGGGATTCATGGGATTTGACCATACAAACATGTTCACAAAGTTGCATGCAATTAATGTTGTGGAGGAACCGAGTTGGTGTATGTCTTACGGTTCTTAGGAAAAGTTGGGTCCCGGAGCCGAATAGATTAGATTGTACAACACCTACAAGTCGACTTACTTTCCCCCTAATCACTTCTATGCATGGTCTAACTAGACTCGAGTTGGTTTATATCTTACAAGTCATATTGAATAGATAAGAGATGGTTGTAAATTCAAGTATTCATAGGCTTATCATTTCATCAAACATAACATGTGCATAGGTTGACATCACATCAAGCAAGCAAATTTGTTATGAAAACATATTAGATTAAGCATGATTATTCCCAATGTTGGTTTCCCCTAATTACCCACTAATCCTAGTTAAGAGACTACTCACTTATTATCATGGTAAACATGTCATTAATGGTGTCAATCATCACAACAGGTGTAAACATGATAAGAGAATAAGGAAATAAACAATAAAGAGTAAAGAGTAAAGGAATTATACCAAACTTGAGATGATCCAAATAATAAAGCATAGAATAAAAGAAGAGAACTTGATTGATTGATGAAGGATTGTCAATCCTTCAATAATAACCCAATAATCTTCAATTACCCAAAAGTAATAAACTTGAACAATAATTAAGGAGAGATTAATGTGTGATTTGTGGAAAGATTAAAGAGTAATCTATTCTAATCTACTCCTAATCTAATCTAAAAGGAATTTCTAATATGGAAGCCCCCTTTGATTATCATCAAAATGGGGTATTTATAGTAGTGCCTCATTAGGTTAACTAAGACTAAATTGGTAATTAACAATTCTAAGTTCTAAGTAGGAAAATAGAAGTATTTTGGAGAGATGCGCGTCCATGCTGAAGACGCCGAGGGACGCTCGTAAACAAGGGAATCCGCTCGGATTCCGGGCAGGTAGGACGAGCGGCTGAAGGTCAGGACGCTCGGATTCTGGGGCATTTGGACGAGCGGCATCCTGCTTTGGACGCTCGGATTGCTGTTCAGAATGCTTTCTCTCGCATACTTCTTATTCTTGCAATATTGGTGTTTAGTTGTTGCCTCTTCTTCCACACTCGTTCTACCTGTTAGAAATTATTAATCTCATTAATTAACATATTCATATATGTGTCATTTTAATTTAGTCATAAAATTAAATCTAGATCTTATGCATGCAAACTTTAATAAAACAGATGGAAAAATCTATTTCTCACCATCTAATTTTCGGCTATTTGGGCACCAACAAGATCTCCTTCTTGATAGTTCTTGAGCTTTCCTTATTATGGATGAACAAGGATCCAAATTAGAATCCCACCCAAAAATGAATACCCAAGGAAACCTCTTAATAACTAATATTATTATGATCTAGTAATAATATAAGTTTTACAATAAAATTGACACAAAAATATTGTGTATTTCCTCTTGAAAATTTCGGCCAAGGGGAGAGATATGTGAGTTTTTATTTCTCTAAAATGTTTCAAAAAAATGTAGAGAGGAAATAATTTCTTACACTAGAAATTTTATCATGAAAGATGAATGAATGATTTTGAAAAGAAATCTCTTTTTTTTTTTACCCATGGTGGCGGAAAAAAATAGCATTGGGTAGCATGCCCAATGCCTTTTATTTTTGCTCTTCACAAGAGACTAGCATGCAATCCTAGTTATAGGTTTGTTCTTCTCAAAATGTTTAGCCTTGCATGTCTATACCCCAGGGTTATGATTGTGTTTGTAGAATAAAATAATTCAAACAAAACAACCCTAAAACCCCTCTAATTTCGGTCACCCATATAACATGGTGGTCCATTTTATTTTTATCATTTGTCAATTGTGACATATGTGATATGTTACTTGACATGTTACATTATAATGTATTTTTAATGTCTTAAAAATCATCATATAATTAAATATGTCACATAGAAAAATAATTAGTAATTCAAAATTACTTGTACCAAAATGGGTCATATAATTATAAACTACAACAACTAGTATATATAATAATTATTCATTCTATTTTAATTGTTTCGTAAACAATAATTTTATCTAAGTAATAAAGCGATTCGATTACTTAGGATTCGATTACTTAGACCGTATCTCATTTAATCAAATTACAATAAGACACGTTAACTTTACTCACAAAATCATCCGTCAATTTTAAGCAATTTAATTAACTCGTATCGGCATACGATTAATTAAATTATCAATTAAGAGTATTTCCCTATAGGTATGACCTAAGGGGATCAATCGATCACCACCGTCCGCACGACGAATGTCAAACTCTAGTAAGCCAATCATTACCGATATGTGTGGACCAGTTGACTGTAAAATATTACATCCCACATGTATTCTTAAAATGAGATTTAAACATGTGATCATCATGATAGACAGTTGTGATCGCATTATTGTCGGAGGACACATATTCCAACAATCTCCCACTTGTCCTCGACAAGTGTGTGTCACCAATTCTCTTGTCCTATTACTATCTCCCACTCAATGCAAGGTGTCTTTCAGGTCGTACTTGCAAGTAATCATATCGAGAGTGGTTTCCTCGATCTGGAGAATAACTAATTGACCGGAATTATCTACCATAGATACCTTTCGAGCGTGGCCACGCATTTCCAGTTCATTACTCCTCGAGTGGCCCTGAGATATTGTTTTAACCCTGACAAAGGGGTGAACAATTCCTATCGCACTATTCCCTTCGATTAGCCACAGCCACCATAACCCAAAATATGCCCATTTGGCCCCATTTACGAAGGTCGAAGTAACGTAAATCAAAGCTAATCTGAAACTGTGCCATCTTAGGCGAACAATCTTTAGTCAAAAGAATCGACTCTTTAGAATACTATAGTAGCTCTCGCCACGATCAGGCTATACTAATTTTCCAGAACTCTATAAGCGGTCATAAGGTCTGACAAAGTGTTCCTAACAGTCTGCCTATGTGATCGACTAGTCATCTCACATGACTCTATGGCACTTGAACTTGCCATCAATCGCATCACACTCTAGTCACTTCGAGACGTCACCTCATACAAGTGACTATGGGCAAATACCATGTTAATCCGGGTTCACTTTAACGGGGTTCAATATTGTCTCTACAACCCGTTTAAATGTAACAAAGTATAAAAGGAGTTTTCAGATTTAAAAACTCGAACGACAAATGTGATTACATATGAACAGTCAATGCCTGATTACTACTTACTATTTTTATAATCCATTTTCATCTTATGTGTAGTTGTTCATCTCAATGCAATTGAAATGACATAAGACATGACTCATCATGTTAAGCCCATGAGAAGGCTTTGGTTGGTAGGTTTTATCAACTTCTTGTACCTTACTCAACCTTACTACATTCTCGTTTTCCTTTGTAATGTATACATTTGCATTACAAAACTTTCTGAGTACGTGTCTAGATCTAATCTAGACATAATCTCTCTAGCCTTAGAATAGCTCCCACTGTTTTCACAGTGTGCGGGACTCATCCTTCTTGCACATCTCATGATTGCAAGTGTACTCAATATCCGTTGTAAATATCTCTCATTGTTCTTTATTGCCTAGAACAATTCTAGCAAATATATTTCTTAAATAACATAACCATAACGGTTCCTTAACCATCCTAATGTGTTTTGATTATGGTTTTGTTGGAAACCATGCACAATCTCAATTGTCAATCATTTGTGTAACACCCTTACACAAAATTGCATCAAAAACACTTTGCTTTACATCCTCAATGCTTCTGCAAGCTACTTAAGGGTAATCTTTATGGCTTATGATACCCGTCGTTGTGAGTACCAAAGATAAAATTTATAATCTCCTATTAAGACTAACCTAGGCTAGTGGTAACAGGGTCGAACCACAAGGAGGCAGTTGTAAATTCTAGTTGTTCTATGATCAGTCAAAGGTAACTATTATGGGGGTTGGTTGAATTGGTCTATAACTAATAACAATAAGAAGAAAATAAACTAAAGATATGGATTAA
The DNA here is from genome assembly GCF_048544455.1 of Silene latifolia. Lineage (NCBI taxonomy): Eukaryota > Viridiplantae > Streptophyta > Magnoliopsida > Caryophyllales > Caryophyllaceae > Silene > Silene latifolia. The sequence continues at coordinate 29,391,920 of NC_133538.1, forward strand.
ACAGATAAAAGAAAGGTACTAGGATGGTCGGGTCATTACAGCTTCGGCGGTAGCAAACTAAGTCGGTCTGAATTAAACACAGGTAAGGCGGGAAATAAGAGGTCCTCTCGGTCCACTCCTAACAAATAGCATCTCTCGATCTCGCTATAGGTCCCTAATGTCACTAATACTAACTTTCGTCCTGAAAAGTGACTAATGGTCCAAACTATACCTATCTTTCGATCTTAGCACAGTTTAGTCGAGTTAATTGACGGTCACATAACCTACCCTACCTTTCGGTCTAATGGGTCGGTCACAAAATAGGTATCTAACTGGTCGCATGCATTCGATTTGTTAAATACAAGTTTAAAAACAATTAAAACGAAGATAACCTTACAAGGTCAGTCGATCGACCAACAATGTCAGTCGATCGACTGACACGCGGGTTCAGTCCGCGTTCAATCTAACGCCGCCTAGCCATAAATCGCCTACATCCTAGCACAAGCTATTTAGCTACTCATGACAATGATGAAAATTATAACAACGTTAAAGATTAAGACTAAAGAATTCATGCTTGAATTGATAAAGAAAACAATAAACATAAACAATAAAACGGCTTAGGGAATTAACTAACAATTCTATACTAACGAAAATAAAGAAGAACAGGAATTAGGGCAGAGGAATACCGAGATTTCAAAGGAAGATTAAGATTAAGAACTGAAAGATCCGATGCTCAATAATAACCCAAACCCTAATTATTGAACTTTGCACAAAACTAAGTATTACTTTATGAAAACTTAAGTAAAAATTGATATAAAAACTTGATGAAAACCTGATGTTCTTAGGTTACGTTATATAGAAACCAACGCAACAATTATTTCCTAAAACCTAAACTTCACGGGCCTTGAGTTTCTCAATCTTTTAATTCCGTCTGAAATCGAAATCTGGTCGATCGACTGCTCAGACTCGTCGATCGATCGCTCCTCAAAGAATAAAGAGCTTCGAAACCGAGCCTTGGTCGATCGATGACTAGGTTGGTCGGTCGACTAGCTAAGCTCGCTACTTGACTTCTTTTAACTCGTGGACTTGTCTTTCGGGCCTTGGATTGTGCACCAAGCTCGTTCCTTAAGCAACTCCTTTACGTCATTTGCAATGCGACTTACTCGGGACAGATTTGGCTTGATTTCCCGTCAAATTCTTCACATTTCTGAAATAAAGTACAAAATACGGAAGTAGACGGAAATAGGGAGAAATGTAGCATAAACTAAACAAATGAGCTCTGAAATGCGTGTAAAAAGAGATGTAAAACATCATATAAATGACACGCATCAAATCTCCCCAAACCAAACCTTGCTTGTCCCCAAGCAAGAACTAGACTCGATCTAATGACCTAATGGAACGAGTTCAATCTCAGAGCGAATTGACAACTGTAAAGCCTAAACCAATTTAATGCATAACCAACAATCGATTAGAAATGTGAATCATGCAAACGAATTATAAAGTCGTCGAAAAATCTAACAACCGTTGACTATAGGGACTTATCAAATTGGACTCTCACGGGTCGCTCAAATCACTCAATTAAGCACAGGTGATATATTTGTAAGATAGGAAGAATTAATTTTGTAGTGACTCTCACCTAACTACGACCTATGAAAACATGCCAGCAATAAAATATGAAAATGATCTCTACGACCGTACATATGCATTCCAACCAACAGATGACCAAAGACACATGCCGAGGTATATATATGGAAATGTGAGGTATGGGTAAGAAGAGGCAAAACATTTTATGGTGAAGTGGAGGTACAGGTGATCAAGCTAGTACCAAAACGGAACCAAGTGACAACATCCAACTTCTTGCTCAATAACAAACGAAACGGTGCTATAACGAGCACAAAACTCACAATCTCCAACTATCAAATCAATAAAACTCCCCATAGGATATAAATGAAACATGGGAGCAAAAATCGCCAAAGGATAAGGATTAAATCATGCGAATTGACTTTTTTTTTTCTTTTTCTTTCACGGACATCAGTCGATCGACCTAAATGAGCGATCGATCGATCATTCTCCAATAAAGACTGGGGCGTTTTTCTCTTTTTCATTTCTTTTTCGAATCATTTTTTTTCATTTTTTTTTTTTTTCTTTTTGTCTCTTTCTTTCCTTCTTTCATTTTCCAACCATCATCTCAACAGAGCAAATGCCACCAAAACGAGTAACAATCCCAAGAAACAGACTACTAGCTTGGCAAAGGACAGGCTAAATGTAGGATGTAGTAAATGGGACAAAAAGGTTATTTTTGGCAGTGTGAAGCTTATGGGTGAAATGAGAAAAAGGAAACCTCTGCCACATGTGTCAACTAACCACGACATCAATGCATACGGTATTAAGTAGATCAAATTCATAATTATGCAAATTAAGGAAACATGTCTCATAAGGAGTACTACTCACATTCCTAGATGAACTGGTCATGAATGTCACCAGTTATGGGCTCTAAAGCTCAGAAAATATGATGTAGGTTCCCAATTATTAAAGTCAAGTCTCAAGTTCAGCAAGAATGTAACGAAAACTCGTAGATATGCACTTACGATTCTACTAATAACATGTCAGTTAGCAAGGCTTTAGGCAAAACAGATGCAAATGCTAAATCATCATAGAAATACTACCGTTCCGACTCGACCTATATGCTAAAATAAACGTGCATTTTATGGAAATTTTTGAAATTTTTCAATTTTTTTGGAATTTTGTATATATGAGAATGAAATAAACAATGCAAGGCAAAAATGTAAACGTGAATGCAAGCAAATGATATGCGACGCAAAACCCTTCCCCAAACCAAATCGCACAATGTCCCCATTGTGCAAAATCATGTAATGAAAGCAAAGAGAAATGGGAATTTGCGAGAAAAGGGGAATAAAACACAATGACATAAAGTAAAGACTTGGGAACTCACAAGACTTTAAGCGCAGAAAAGAAACCTCCCAAACCAAATATGAGTTAGGAGGTTTCAGTAGCCAGCAGTGCTACCGATAAGAGTGCCTGAAAGACAATCAAAACCACGCATAAGACCGAAGAAAGCAATTTTGAAACGTAAAAACGGTGCATAAATGAGACAATAGAAAAAATAGATAATTCGACGGAAAAATAAAGAGGAGTAGAAGACTCCCTTAGGTCCGCATATCGACCAAACACAGCAGGGGAGAGGTCGTGAACGAATATAGCAGCAGCAGTAGTCGATCGACCTAAAGAGGAAGTCGATCGACCAGTTGGTCGTGAAAAAAACATAGCTCCTCGTAACCCGCAATTCATCGATCGACCAATGGGGCGATCGATCGATCAATACACTTCTTTTGCATGTCTTATTTCTTCGTAATTGCTCAATGATTTGTGCTAATAAGCTCTAAATACCTGCAAATGCACAATAGTACGCGCCCAAAATTGCGCAAAACCCAGAACGAAGTCTAAAGTACTCAAAAATCCTAAGCAAACAAAATAAAAGCGAAGTTTTCGCGCACACAAAAGCAATAGAAAATAGTTCGAAAGCAATAAAATGAAGTTTATAACGAATTTGATCAACTAATAGTTGATCAAAAAGGACCATGGTATGGCCCACTTCGTCGGCTTCTGGCTACTAGAGGTAGCCTCAATGGTGCTCATCTTATCAGTTGCACCCTTCTCAGCTTCGACAGACGGAGAATTCGGCTGATCAGCGTCGTCATCTCCCCAATCAAGGACTCCCTCAGAATCATCGGAGTCCAAATCAGCCCATCTCACCTTGGCTGGCTCATCCTCTACTTCTTCATCAGTCCCATAGCTTAAGCGTCCTAGGCCTCCTCTTTGAATGATCGGCTGCTTTACAGCTGGCGCAACTTGTAATACTTCCTTCCCCAAACCAGCTCCTGCATTATTTAAAACAACAGATTCTTCCTCCATCTTGCTCCCAATCCGGGGCGGAGGGGTTAATACAGCAGTAGTAATAGGCATGTCGGAAAGTACAAAGTACGATCTCTTTTCAGAGACCGTATTACAAGTGACGGGCCACATGGGATCCTTTTTCTTAGCCGGCTGGGCAAAAACAATAGAGTGCTTTCCCACTTTGAAGGTCAAAGTACCTAGACCGACGTCGATGACTGCACCAGCAGTGTGCAAAAATGGCCTTCCCAAAATGATGGGAATATGGTCATCCTCAGGCATGTCAAGGACAACAAAGTCGACAGGGAAGAAAAACTTCCCTATCTGGACGGGTATGTCCTCTAGGACTCCTATGGGCTCGACCGCAGATCGGTCAGCCATCTGGACTGTCATCTCTGTGATAGCAAACCGAGTCAACTTGAGTTTTCTAGCTAAACTCAAGGGCATGACACTTATACTGGCCCCTAAATCACATAAAGCCTTTTCGATAGAAAAGGTACCTATGCTACAAGGGACGGAAAAACTGCCCGGGTCTTCTAACTTAAGGGGCGCAGTGTGAGACAGATAGGAACAAGACTCCTTGGTGAGTGCGACAGTGTGCACTGTTTCAAGTGACCGCTTTTTAGACAACAGTTGTTTCATAAATTTGGTGTAAGCGGGTACTTGGTTAACTAGCTCAAGGAAGGGGACTTGCACATTCAGACTACGGATAACTTTCTCAAACTTAATGAAAGATACCTGTTCCTTGGTTGGCACGAGTCTCTCCGGATATGGGGCTGTAAGGAGCACCTTAGCCCTCTCCTCTAATTCGCGCGCGCCGGCGTCCTTGGACTTTGGCTGGAAGTCCGTTACCTTTTCTTTGTTGAAGCTAGATCCCTCCTCAGACCGTCTCAAATGAGACCCATTGACCGTCATTGGATCGAACTTGAGCCGGGATCGACCCATCGACACTCGGTTCGCCCCTAGAACTTTCGGGACGGTGGTACCCCGAAACAAGTGGTCTCGTAGATTAGTTGGCATTAAAGGACGGAATTCTTCAACATCAGCAGTGATATTGGTCGATCGACCACCCTCCTCAGTCGATCGACTGGATTGCACAGTTCCAGAAGCTCCTGTAACCCGTAACTCAGTCGATCGACTAGGTATATCAGTCGATCGACTGATTTTCCTGGCAGACGTCTTTTTCTTTGAATTGTTCGTTGAAGCTTTCTCTTGGCTTGTTTCTGGCTCATCTTTCTCGACAGCATCCTCAACCATGGCAGGACCGTCAAGTGTGGACCCGCTCCTCAAGGTGATGGCATTTAGGGTCTCCTTTTGTTCGGGTTGAGTGGGTGGGTGTCCGGTAGCTCGAGTGTTACTTTTGCTAGCTAGTTGAGCAATTTGGCTCTCAAGTAACTTCATCCCGGCCTCTCTTGCTTGGGACTCCTTTAGCAGCAGATTCTTAAGCTCAGAAAACTCAGAATTTTGTGATTGTTGCTGCTGCGGCATATAAGGAGGCTTTTGGTATTGCTGTTGCTTTTGATGCGGAGGCACATATGGCTGCTGCTGTGGCGGAGGTTGAGTTGGGTTTTGGACATTCTGGCTCCTCCAACTCAAGTTCGGATGCGGTGGCTCGTAGTAGGAGTTGTTCTGCCTATAGTGTTGAAAGGCAGCACAAGATTCAAAGGGACTAGGGCAGTTCTTCGAGACATGGCCCTCAACTCCACATCTTTCACAAAGGAAGGGACCGTCTGACACAGCATTTACTTGGTATATCCCACCCTTAGAAGCTCCCCCTAGCTCATACTTGTCAAATCTTGTGGTGAGAGCCTCAAGCGCAGCAACAGAAGAGGATTCAGCAGCTCTCCTCTGGTTCCCTCTCGAATTCCCATACTCGGCCTTGTGGGTAGCTAGATCATCAATGATCTTCCACCCCTTGGTTGCTCCCAAATTTTCAACAAATCTCCCGTTGGCTGCAGCATCCAAAATGGCCCTCTGATCGTCGTACAACCCATTGTAGAAATGATTGCACAAACTCCACTTAGCAAACCCATGGTGCGGTATGGTTCGCACCAACTTCTTGAATCGGACCCATGCCTCATGGAAATTTTCATCTGGCCCTTGTTTAAAACCCGTGATTTGGGCTCTAATAGCGATCGTTCTTGAAGCAGAGAAGTACTTCTTGTAGAACGCCAATGCCAATGTATTCCAATCAGTGATCTCCTGAGCGGCTCGGTCCAGATCTCTATACCATTCCCTTGCAGCATCGCGAAGGGAGAAGATGAACATTGTCTCCTTGATCTGGTCCTGGGTCACGCCATTCGGTGGGGGAATGGAGCAGCAGTAGTCTATGAAGGTCTCCATGTGCTTAGCTTAATCTTCGTTTGCAGCTCCCCCAAACTGATTTCTCTCAACCATAGTGATGTAGGCAGGCTTTGGTTCGAATTTCCTGGCATCTCCCGATAATTCGAACCCTTTGTACAAGTCGGCGGCTGTCGGCTCAGAAAAACTAGCTATACTCGCTTCCTCGGCCATGACTGGAATTTCTGGGAAAATAACTGGTTCGGCTGAAGAGGTGGGTGAAGACTGTTGATCTTCCTCAAACAGATCGTGCTCGAGATAGCTTGACAGAGTACTCAGCTCTTCCTCTGTCGACAATATCCTTCGTGCTCGTCTCAACCCGCGCAAAGATTTCTCTATCTCAGAGTCAAATGGTAATAATTCTCCACCCTGTGACCTGCGCATAAGATGAAACTACAACAAGAATATAAGAAAAGTTTAAGGAACAAAAGTCCCTTAAACTGAGAAAGACTGAAAATAAAAGCAACTAAAATTAGGACTATTGCCTCCCTGCAAGAACGGCGCCAAAAATTTGATACCCGTCGTTGTGAGTACCAAAGATAAAATTTATAATCTCCTATTAAGACTAACCTAGGCTAGTGGTAACAGGGTCGAACCACAAGGAGGCGGTTGTAAATTCCAGTTGTTCTATGATCGATCAAAGGTAACTATTATAGGGGTTGGTTGAATTGGTCTATAACTAATAACAATAAGAAGAAAATAAACTAAAGATATGGATTAAACAGATAAAAGAAAGGTACTAGGATGGTCGGGTCATTACGACTTTTCGGCGGTGAAAACTAAGTCGGTCTGAATTAAACACGGTAAGGCGGGAAATAAGAGGTCCTCTCGGTCCACTCCTAACAAATAGCATCTCTCGATCTCGCTATAGGTCCCTAATGTCACTAATACTAACTTTCGTCCTGAAAAGTGACTAATGGTCCAAACTATGCCTATCTTTCGATCTTAGCACAGTTTAGTCGAGTTAATTGACGGTCACATAACCTACCCTACCTTTCGGTCTAATGGGTCGGTCACAAAATAGGTATCTAACTGGTCGCATGCATTCGATTTGTTAAATACAAGTTTAAAAACAATTAAAACGAAGATAACCTTACAAGGTCAGTCGATCGACCAACAATGTCAGTCGATCGACTGACACGCGGGTTCAGTCCGCGTTCAATCTAACGCCGCCTAGCCATAAATCGCCTACATCCTAGCACAAGCTATTTAGCTACTCATGACAATGATGAAAATTATAACAACGTTAAAGATTAAGACTAAAGAATTCATGCTTGAATTGATAAAGAAAACAATAAACATAAACAATAAAACGGCTTAGGGAATTAACTAACAATTCTATACTAACGAAAATAAAGAAGAACAGGAATTAGGCGGAGGAATACCGAGATTTCAAAGGAAGATTAAGATTAAGAACTGAAAGATCCGATGCTCAATAATAACCCAAACCCTAATTATTGAACTTTGCACAAAACTAAGTATTACTTTATGAAAACTTAAGTAAAAATTGATATAAAAACTTGATGAAAACCTGATGTTCTTAGGTTACGTTATATAGAAACCAACGCAACAATTATTTCCTAAAACCTAAACTTCACGGGCCTTGAGTTTCTCAATCTTTTAATTCCGTCTGGAATCGAAATCTGGTCGATCGACTGCTCAGATCTGTCGATCGATCGCTCCTCAAAGAATAACGAGTAGCTTCGAAACCGAGCCTTGGTCGATCGATGACTAGGTTGGTCGGTCGATCGCTAAGTAAACTACTTGACTTCTTTTAACTCGTGGACTTGTCTTTCGGGCCTTGGATTGCGCACCAAGCTCGTTCCTTAAGCAACTCCTTTACGTCATTTGCAATGCAGCTTACTCGGGGACAGATTTGGCTTGATTTCCCGTCAAATTCTTCACATTTCTGAAATAAAGTACAAAATACGGAAGTAGACGGAAATAGGGAGAAATGTAGCATAAACTAAACAAATGAGCTCTGAAATGCGTGTAAAAAGAGATGTAAAACATCATCTAAATGACACGCATCAGCTTACTTGGTAACTATTACTTAAATTCGATTTGAAACAATTCATCATACTTAAAGTATATGAAGTGTTATACATCCTTTCCTATTTAATTGATTCGGCAGTGGAAACAAATGGAATCAATAAAATATGTTCAACTCGATTGAACTAATCATGAATCTTATCAACATAAGACTTCTTATTTGATGCTAATATCATGTGGATTTATCTTCATAAATCCGGATATTAATATGTATTATAATACTCCATAAGTGTCAAATCATTCCCAATGATCAATATGTCATCCACATATAAGACTAATTAAAATTTCCGTAACTCCCACTAAACTCCATGTATAAACACAACTTCTCGACTTATCGAGAAAAGTTTTATACTATGATCAAATCATTGATTCTAACTCATTGATGTCCTACTCAAGACCCTCTCTTAAGTTGCACATTATCTCAGGATTGCAAGAATCTACAAAACTCAAGACATGTATTGAATACATTCTATATATACACACACACGTACATAAAGCATGAGAAAACTATTGAGACTCCGCTAATGAAACAACATAACTGGCCCATATATTTCTCATCTGGTTGATGTCCTCTGGCGAATATTCTGGGCTTTGTTGAGTATTAGTGGAAACTACAATTCAAAATATACATAATCAAATAGATATAATACATGGAAGTATACAAAATTGAACTTAATTTACGTCTGAAATAGATTTTAAATCACACTAACCAGTATTGGAATGGTAGAAAGTTTTCCATTGATAACCTTCCACATAGACTGACAAACGTAAAAGGCGGATTGTTTGTCGTTTGGTGCTTTAGGAAACTATTATATAAATCACATACAAATCAGCTGAATTAGATAATCAACCTCTCGCATAAACATTAATTAAACGATATGAGTAATTATTAAGAATACACTTACTAATGGCGTGATAAAATTGGGAACAGTGTTGCTTTCATATATCCCAAGTGGACATAATCTTTTTTTTGCTTCAAAAACACTAATTCATAAATATACACACATGCCATTATTATTTGCATATATATGGCTCAAGTCATACAATAACAAATGACATTATTGAAGGTTGTAAACTTACTCAGTTATCATCCTTACACAACTGTTAGAGGGTTTGCCTTCGCGAGAGTCAATCCAGTACACTGTTTTTGTTTCAACTTAGATTGCCACTAGCACCCAATGCTTCCTATTCAATTTGGGACATTGAACTGTTAGTTCATTTACACGCATTCAAGCATGTTAATAATTAATTTATAGAGCCGTGATTCATTACAATAATCACGTACTATACATACATATTCTCATTGTAGGGAGCAAGCCATAGTTTTTTGGACGACATCAACCGACGAGCGATACTATTGATTTGTTTTTCGTATGAAATTATGTGCACAGAGAACGCATTAGGACTGAAGAATCCGTAGGCGTGAGTTGGGACATTCAACTCAGCGAACTGATTATTGAGGTACCTATTACGCCACATGGAACGAAGATTGTTATTATAATTGATAATTTAAACAAACATCATTATTCGTAAATGAAAATGACTAAATTGTTTTATTAATAAAATTTACTTCATCCAAATCAAAATGTGAACAACATCTAAATTGTCAAGGTCGACAAATTCCATCAATTCCTTCGGGTCCAGTACGGCTATATCAACTGCGCCCATAATTTCCTCCTCAATGTTAATCATGACTATATCCCCTCTAGGTGACTTCTTTTCAGCCAGGTTGTGCAAAGCCTTCAGCGAAGCAGTTTCATTTTTTTTCTTATATTCACACTATTCATAATAAGAATCATAAACAGGCTTGGCTGCATCAACTTTCGTTGACGTAGTAGTAATTGCTTTAACTGCCATCATGGCTTTGCTTAACTTCTGCAAATGTAAAGATTAAAGTACTTACGATATGTTAATATCCGTACCCTAATATATTTAGAGAACAAGTAATAATTAATGTCTGCATATAGGTACCTTGGGAATGACAACATTGATGAGGTTGTCAGGCCATTGCACATAAGAGCTTAGGGCTTCTTTTAAATAAGTGACCTCCTCATTAGGAATTGGTACTTTTACTTCCCCATACATACTCATCTTTATATAATTGGGACACTTCTACTTTCCTGCATTTGTAACAAAGGGGTATACCATGAACCTTAACTTGTTGTAGCCGGTCGTAATTGAACACGTATCCCCTGGCAACAACAACTTTCCGTTTCCCATGTAAATAGAACAGACGACAAGACACCTTGCAATCGCCCTTCACGTCAGCTTTAATAAATTAGTACACATACATGCACTACCTTTAATAAATTTCATAAGTTGAAAACGTGTATGATATGAATAATTATAGACTAGCAGCTATTACCTTTTTCGGTGTTGATAAAAACATCTGATCATCAACTACCTCCACCTCATCCTGTGTCACGACCTTCCTAGCTTCCTCTTCCTCTTCAACTGCCTGATATTGATCCTCGGCACCCACCTCAGTCTCCTTTGCCATTTTCTTCTCCCTTGCTATGTCATCCCCTGCTTCCTTTTGTACATTAACACTTGTCCATATAACACGTACTGATTTTCCAAATCATATAACACACTGTATATAAGAGATAAATATTATTACCTCTTTTTCTTCCTCCTCCTTCTCCTCCTCCTCCTCCTCCACCTCCTCCTCCTCTTCTTCTTCCTCCTCATCCTCCTCCTCCTCCTCATCCACCTCCTCCTCCTCCACCTCCTCCTCTTCTTCCTCCTCCTCCTCCTCCTCCTCCTCCTCTTCCTAGACTTCATCAAATAAATTGTATCAAGAAACGTAAGCATGACCAAACACTAAACTAAGTATACTTCTTTACTTATTATTATTAAGTTACCTTAAACTTTTCAGACTTCATATAAGCGATATAGCTATCCCAATTGTCCTAACTGACATACAGATACTTGTTTTTTTGGTGGTTTCTTGTTCATCTCCTAGGTATCCTTGTTGAACAAGTGGTTCTCATCAATCTTTAACTTCCAAGATCCGAGGGCTTCCCCTGTCTGCTTTTTAGTTACTTATCATCTTTTTTGGGGACAACGTAAGTTAACTGCATATATGATGAGCATATTTGGTACAAGTGTTTCGGCTAATACACATATCAAGTACTAACATAATTGAGCTAAAACATTTATTATTGTATATACATACCTTTATTCTGTTTATTAACATGGTGTTCCGTATTTTACTCAGTTCACTTATACGCGGCGTACCGAGAGGCACATACTGTCTTACAAAACAACTAATCCAACTCGCAAAATACCCGGCATTCTCACCATATGGCAGCCCCGTATCTTTATCCCACTATAAAGGATTATGTTTCTCTGAATTTATTGCTTCTAGGGAAACCCTGTGGCACATTCGACCCGCAGTGTGTTGCAAATTATTCTCATCACCTGAGTCGTCGCCTGACGCATTTCCATCGTTCGTTTTCCGCTTTTTGGCCATATCTAAAGAAGAAATTTATAAACAAATAATAACAATGCATACTTATAATAACAAAAAAATCTCTAGAGATGAGGGTTTATTACTTCTTTAAAGTGAAGAATCTGGATTGATCTGGCGACGACAATGGCGATGATGACGATGACTGCGGCGACGATGGAGTAGGCTGGTGGTTGAGGGGAAGCTCAGTGTTTGAGGATATTATGTGGGGAAGGGGAAGCTCAGAGTATATATGTGTAAATAATACTACACTTGCAAGACCTTGTTTATCGGAAAGTAATAGACACGGTATAAGAAAAACCGTTGTATTTTATTTCCAAACAGACAACGGTTTTGTTTGAAACCGTAATTGATTAGTAATATCTACAACGAGTTAGAAATAACCGTTGTCTTAAATATTTTCATTTTGTTTGATTTTCCCGCCAAGAAATAAAACATCATTTTTATATAGATAACAACGGCCTGAACCGTTATAACTGTACACGTCCAAAACAACGGTTTAGGTATAACCGTTTTATTTTATATTTCATTTTGTTTGATTTTACCGCCAAGAAATAAAGCATCATTTTTATATAGATAAAAATGACCTGAACCGTTATAACTGTACACGTCCTGAACAATGGTTTATGTATAAGCATTGTATTTAATAATTCATTTTGTTTGATTTTACCGCCAAGAAATAAAGCATCATTTTGTACGGTTTTTCCCTAACCCGTCCGCTGCAACAATAGAAAAAGTTTACAACACCACTTTGATATATAACAGCAAGACAATAATTACACATGACGTAAGATATCTTGATTGGATTGCTGATATTTTCACGGCTGTCGGGAACGTTTTTATGGATTTGCTAGTCTCTTCATTAACCCAAATACCTTCATCATGATCATCCTGTGTATATATATATTTGGAATGTTAACATTTTCAACATCATTACCAAATTGCGATATAGCACTGTGATCAAGTCCTTCAAATTTGACGTCTTCATTATCTGGAATTCGGCGATGGCAAGATAGAACAACTGACCACTTCTTATCCATAGGATCGGTAAGATAAAACACTTGTTTTACTTGTGACGCTAATATAAAAGGATCGTCCTTGTTTTCAACCTTGTCAAAATTTACTAATGTGAATCCTAAATCATCCTTTCTAACACCATTGTTGTTGTCTATCCACTTGCACCGAAATAGAGGTATCTCAAAATCCATGTAGTCTAAAACCAATATCTCTTGAATAACTCCATAATATTGCATTGTACCCAAAATAGGATTTTTATCCTTTGAACTAGCAAAGTATATTGCCTCAGAATCTACGCAAACTCCACTATTTTGCATTCTGCTCGCCTCATCTTGAATGTGGGTGTAGAAAGTGTACCCATTGATAGCATACCCGCTATAAAAAGTTGTACGAGCATCAGGACCGAAAGCCAGATGTCGTAGGCTGGTTGAGCAATCATCAATTGGGTTGTCATCATCGTAAATAGTATCCTTAAACCAATCACTAAATTGCTTTTAATGCTCATTTCCATACCACCTTTCATTCTTATGAGGGTATTTTCCCTTAAGGTAACTCTGGTATTCCATACTGTAAGGCTGGACATGAACATCGTTAAAAAGAACGTATGTATGAGCTCTACGTCGCATGTCAGATGACATATCCTTGGAAACATGACCCCTTACACCTTTTCCATTCATCCAGTCACTATGACAATTCTTAGGAGCTCTAATTAACTCATCCAAGGAGAGGTACGCGTAATAATACGAAAGAGCTTCATCGATAATTGCTCGCTCAGCAATACACCCCTCTAGACGATACCTATTAGATGTGTAATCCTTGTAAACTTTCATCAATCGTTCGAATGGGTAGTAATATCTCAAATACACTGGCCCGAGATATAAAACCTCCCAGACTAGGTGGAAAGTCAAATGAACCATTATAGTGAAAAATGAGGGAGGAAAATATATTTCAAACAGACAAATATTGGTGACGAGGATGTCCTGCAAAGTTTTCGCTTCATCGGGATCAATGACTTTCCTATTGATTGATTTGAAGAAATAGCAAAATCTATATATAGCATGTCGAACCTTTGGAGGTAGAATGGAATGAACGGCCACAACTAGTAGTTGTTGCATCAATATATGACAGTCATGTGACTTTAAACCAGTAAGTTTTAGGTCCTACAAAGAAACAAGGTTTCTAATATTAAACGAATAGCCCTATGGCACCTTAATACCATGCAAGCATTCGCAAATCTCTTTTTCCTCCTTTTTTTGAAAGAGTATGAGCTGCAGGCGGCAAAAAAGTCTGATTTCGTTTTGTTTTAAGTGTAAGCTCGGGCCTAATACCCATCTCAACCATATCTTCCCTAGCTGCCTTGTTGTCTTTTGTCCTACCTGGAACATTCAACAAAGTATTGATTATATTATCACAAATGTTCTTTTCAATGTGCATAAAATCTAGGCAATGTCTAACCGGGAGCTCACGCCATTATGGAAGTTTGGTAAAAAATATGGTTTTTTTATAACCACGAGTAGACAACTTAGGCCTTTCTTCCCATACGTTATCTCAATATCTTTTACTTTTTCATACACTTCATGACCATTTAAAATATGAGGACTCTCATGTTGCTCAGGACACCCATTAAACGCCTTCTGAATCTTACGATAATGATGATCAGGGCATAACCATCGACAATTTCTCCTGTACACATGCTTACGAGAATGCTTCCAATATTCTGATTCAACATGCCCCCCCCACACACACACAATGGGCAAGCCTCTTTCCCATGTACAGTATGTCCAGAAATATCGTCGTACGCCGGAAAATCAGTTATTGTACACAATAAGCTCTCAGATTGAAACTTTCCTTCTTATAACCATCAAACATTGGTATCCCTCTTTCCCACAGAATCTTTAGATCATCTAGAAGTTGTTCCAAATACGCATCTATCTCATTTCCAGGTTGTCGAGAGCCAGATATCAACAAAGACAACATCAGATACTTCCTTTTCATGCAAATCCATGGGGGCAAATTATTGATGGCCAACACAACTGGCCAAGTACTGTTTTGGGTACTCATGTTTCCATGAGGGTTCATTGCATCCGTGAGAGCGCTAGATGCAAGTTCTTAACTTTCCATCTTCAATCCTTACACTATTATGCCAAGTCAACATTCTTGCATCTTCTTCATTCAAATAAATCCTTATGAATCTTGGTATTATTGGAAAATACCACAACACCTTAGCTGTGATCCCTTACATAGTCTTATAACGCCATACAGAGCAGCACGGACAATATGATAATTTCTCATAATCTTTACGGTACAATATGCAGTCATTGGGACAAGCATGAATTTTCTCATATTCCATGCCCAATTCTCTAATCATTTTTTTAGCCTCATATGTCCGACTCGGAAGAACATTACCGTCAGGAAGCATGTCACATAGCAAAGCTAGAAGATCCGTAACACTCTTATAACTCCACCGATTTCCCCCCTTCAAGTTATATAACTTTACCACCGCAGACAATTTGGTATACTTCTTACAACCAGTAAATAAAGGCATTTTAGATTGACTCAACTTCTCATATAAATCATCAGCATTTATTTCCCCAACACCGGTGATGCCCGTCGTTGTGTGCACCAAAGATAATATTTAGAATACCTATTAAAACAAACAGAAGCTAGTGGTAACAGGGTCGAACCACAGGGAGGCGATGCAAATATTAGTTGTCTAATTTTAAGTCCAAGGTAACAAAAGTTGGGGTTTGATTTTATTTGGTCTATATCTAAAGGCAATAAAAGACAATAAACTAAATAAACGGATGAAATCAAATATTAAAAGGGTGCTAAGATGGTTGGTTCACTATAGTTTCGGCGGCAGTATACTAGGTAGGTCTAAAACAAACACGTGAGACGGGAAAATAAGAAGTCCTCTCGGTCAATTCTTACAGGTAGCATCTTTCGATCTCGCTACAGGTCCCTAATATCACTAATACTAACTTTCGTCCTGAAAAGTGACTAAAAAGGCTAAATTAACTCATCTCTCGATCTTATTAATTTAGTCGTCTTAATTAGGTAGGCTATCTCCCTTCCCTATCATTCGATATTTATTGGGTCGGTCAAATCCTGGGCATTTAACTAGTCGCATGCACTCGATTCGTCACACATGGAAATTTAATCAATTAAATGAAGCAAAACCTCACCTGGCCAGCCGATCGACCAGGGTGTGCGGTCGATCGACCGTGGCGCGACTCAGGTGTACTATTCTAATGCCGCCTACTCCTACAGATTCCCTACATCCTAGCACAAGGTATTTAGCTACTCATGACTATGACAAAAACAATAACAAGATCTAAGAATAAAACTATCGAATTCATGATTGAAATAAGTAAACAAGCAAATAACATAAGACGATAATTTCGGTTTCGGGAAACTTATCTAGCAATTTCTAATCTATGAACGGAAACGAAACCGAATAAATAAGCAGAGAAATACCAAATGGAAGCAGGAAGGAAAGATCAAACCGAACGCAATAGTAACTTTATCGATTACGAAATATCACAAGAACCCTAATAAACTTGATAATCTAAAACTTAATAAAAACTGAATTAAAACTCGATGATCGTAGCATCAGGAATGAGTTACGTTATATAGGTAGACATACATAACTTTATTCTAAAACCTAAAATACAACGGGCTTCCTAATTCTTGATCATTTGATTCACGCAGATTAGCGGTGTGGTCGATCGACCATAGGAGCCGGTCGATCGACTGGTCATCACTGAACAGTAGTTTCTGTAAGTCGTGGGTTGGTCGATCGACCATTGAGGCCGGTCGATCGACTGCTTTAACTGATAGTCCGCTTCTAATTTTTCATAGAATTATCTTTCAGGCCTCGAAATGCGCACCAAGCTTGTTCCTTATGTAAATACTTCACGTCAAAGGCAAATGCAAGATACTCGGGGACGAATTTAGCTCAATATCTACTCATTTCCGCATAAATCTGCAATATTACATAAAAATACAAAAGTAGACGAAATGGGGCAAATAGTAGCTGTAAACTACATAATTGAGCTCTGAAATGCGTGTAAAATGAGGTATAAAACATCATATAAATGACACGCATCAAATTTCCCCAAACCAAACCCTTGCTTGTCCTTAAGCAAGAACTAGACTCGATCCTAAAACCTGGTGGAACGATTTCAGTCTCAGAGCGAAATGTAACTGAATAGCCTAAACCAATTTAATGCTACAACTAACAATCAACTAGCAATGTGAATCATGCAAATGAATTATGTAGTCGTTAAAAACTGCTGAACCGTCAACTGTAGGGACTTATCAAATTGGACTCTCACGGGTCGCTCAAATCACCCAATAAATACAGGTGAGTATATGTGAAGATAGAAAGAATTCATATTGTAGTGACTCTCACCTAACTACGACCTATAAGAACTTGCCTGCAATCTAATATGAAAGTAATCTCTACAACCATACATATGCATTTGTGGACAAGGCCCTCGGGAACTGCGTCCGCGGGATCCACACTAGGCATAATCGACTCGAGGTTCTTTCGAATCGAATTAAGACATATTAGAGTCGCCACCAAGTTTTTTGGGAACTTGGAACCGTTCAAGTCAACTTTACACCTTTCATCGAAAAGCATAAAGCCAATCGACTACGAGTGATTAAAGATAAAGACTTGTACCCTATATCACTCGATTTGAATGACTCTCGTAATCCAATGGTATTTAGACGGATCCACAAACCATAGATCTTGAGTAAGGGGTGAGGGTACGTGTTAGGAAGCCCATAAGGACACCTAACCCCGCCCGTCAATAACGGCCTCTACTAAGTCAAGTATGGATTTCAAACAAGGTCATAGCTACTACGATATATGAAATGCAAACACCGTTTTAACCCTAACATGTGAAGTTTCTATGTCGATTTAGATGCAACTAAACTAACTTTGTCAAAGTTGTAATTTAGCATGTGGGTTGATTGATCTAAGCAACATATAAACGAAAGCAAACAAGGCTTAGGGGGAATGGGGGAGCCGTTGGGATCTACCTATTACAAACCAGGCATTTCATGCCGACACAATAATAAATTAAAGATACAACTCGATCTAAATACAATTGCTACATACAGAAACGTACACGACACATTACACGGCCAATGGGCCTAGGAAACCGCGCACAAGAGGGGTGGCCCACGGCTTACATGACTCACGGCCTTGGGTCACTCCTCGTGATGTGTGCTTTCACTTAATATCATCGAATTAGACATAGGGCTACGCACCAAAGCATGCATTAGCATAAACCGGGCCATGTTGCTTTAAACAACATGCGATTTACTACGCTCTTACATGCATTGGGACACAACCATCTAACCAAACAAAACAAAGGTTTTTGAAAAAGGTTTTGACTCGATAAAGGGAAACTAACTTGAAAATTACAACTCGATGAACAAACGATAAATTACAAGTTATAAAGCGATAAAGAACAAGCGATTCATAAAACGGACGAAACCAGAAGGACCAAAAGACACGTCCAAACCAAACACGGCTACCCTAGGTCCTAGGTCAGGTTCATTAGTTAGATCAAATGATTTCGAAACAAACTCGAAACAAATTAGAAAACAAGTTGAAAACGACGTTGATCGGTTGAGATGATGTCGCGCAAAGGGGCATTCTACACGGCCTAAAAGGGGTCAAGTTAGGTCAAATTCGCTAATTAATTTAACTCATCGAGTCTCAATAAGAAGGTGCTAATCACGCACTCTCATACTAGCGAGAAATTATGTGAAAGAGAGATGCATTCGATTGAATTACAGAATTGTTAGTTGATTTTAAAGCTTATGTCGAAGCCACCTATCGTGTCTAATTAGGTTATTAAATTGATCTAATGTCATCTAAATAAGTTATATGTTAACAATCAGAAGTCATACTAACATGCAACGGGTCCTAAGGTGGGTCGAATTGGCCAAGACAACAAAGGGTCAAAAGCGAGGAACGGAAGTAGAAATTCGTTTTATTTATTCCCTACCTTGAACACGAGGATATGTAAATGAGACGGGGGTGTACGACCGACTGATGTAGCGGTTTCTTTTCCCATCTCAAGTCAACGCGGGTGTTCATGGTGGTACTTTAACTCATACTCGGACTAAACTAGTTTCATAGTTAATTTAAACGATAAATAAAAGCGATTAACAAACAAAAACAAACTATAAGAAAAACAAACATAAAAACGAAATAAAAAAAAAGAGAAAGAGGAGGATTTGATGCACCCTCAACCTACATGTATCGTTGACACCGTCTTGGGTCGTAATCGATGGTAGATTTTATCTCGAGAGGCCGTCGTCGACGAAGAAACATAGCAAACACGCGTTTTTGGCAAATCTGGACAGCAACTTTCAAACAGTGATTTCTCCCTCGTTTCACGGTGAAAATTCGATTTAAAAGATGTTTTGAAAACTAGAAAGAGAGGAGAACAGAGATCTTAAAGCAAACCCTGCTCGTTTTGAGTTATTGGGCACGAAAAACGAGCACAAACAGAACTGGACAGACAGGAAAAAACCGCGAAAACAGAGTGTATAACACTCTGTTTTTCGAGGGATTTCGTGTACTCTCAAGGGCAATTTGGCTCGTAAATCTTTGTCTAATGTGTAGATGGATGTTATATGGTTAATTAGGAACAAGAAACTCGAGTTTTGATGGAGGTTTGAAGGAGGAACGAACTGTTTTTCGAAGAGGACACACAAACTGTTTCAGTTTGGATGTCGGTTTTGTGGAGGGTTTTTGAGAGGCAATTAGGGTTTTTTTCTGAGGTTTAAAGCTTGTGAGTGAAGGTAGGATGTGGGGAGAACTTAGAGGAATGAATGTTTGGTGAAGGGTAGGTATTTATAGGGAGTTAAAGTAGGGTAAAAGGGAGGAGAGGCAGACGGGCTCGGCTGAGCATAGCTGCTGTCCAGCAGCTTTTGGGGGGTTTTCTAGGGTTCGTATGGGGGGTTTTCTTGGTGGTTAAGGTAAGGTAATATGGGTAGGATATTAGGGTATGGTGTAGGGTTAATGGGCACGGGTTTTGGTGGTATTTGGAGCGGGTTTTGGGCTCGGGATTGAGCTGCGAAACAGGGGGGGCTGCTTGTATGCGGGCTGTTTGGGGCTTGTTTTGGAGTGGGATTTGGGCCGTGGTTATGGGGGTTCGAACAGGGGTGGATGGGTAGAGGCTTAGGTTGGTTAGTGTACTCGATATTCGTGCCAACTCGCAAAAAAAACGGGCTCAAAAACCGAGCTAAAATCGAGCTCAAAAACGCATGTTCAAAACGAGTTCTTTTCGATTTTCAAATCGATTTTTCAAATCAATTAACACATTAAAATAAATGATTTTTCAAATCAAATATAGTCATAAAATGATTTTTCAAATCGATTATTTATTTTATTTTCAATAAAATAAACTTGGGAAAATAAATTCAAAATAAAATAAAATAAATTGAATTCACCTCAAAAAAAACCATAATTTAAATATCATTTAAAATAACAAAATGAACTCACTAAAAAACATTAATTTAAATATCATTTAAATTAATAAAATGAATTCACTTTAAAAAAAAACATTAATTTAAATATCATTTAAATTAATAAAATACTTCATCGACGACGCCCATTCTACATCGTAAAACGAACCCAAATAATGACAATGCCAACTAAAGGATACATGTGTCCTATCATCATCGGGTGTTTGTCGGGTTCTCTATAAATTCCAATATCGACGGATACGGGTATCTACAGCATTCCAACCAAACAGATGACCATGACACATGCCGAGGTAAATATGGGATATGTGAGGTAATGGGTAAGAAGAGGCAAAACAATTATGGAAATGTGGAGGTATAGGTGATCAAGCTACTACCCTAACAAAACCATATGACAATATCCAACTTCTTGCTCAAAATCTTCGATCAACACGATGCTATTAGCAAGCACAAAACTCACAATCTCCATAATTAAACAACTCCCCATAAGATACAAATGAAACATGGGAGCAAAAATCGCCATATAATAAAGACTTTGAATTATGCGAATTGATTTTTCTCTTCTTTTTTCGAGTTTCAGTCGATCGACCAAGAAGGGCAGTCGATCGACCGCCCTCTACAATACAGCATCCATCTCTTTTCTCTTTTTCGAATCATTTTTCCTTTTTTTTTTCTTTCCTTCATTGTTTCTTTTTCCCTACATCATCCCAAAAGAGCATTCACTACCAAAAATGAAGTAACAATCCCAAGAACATAAACTACTAGCTTGACAAGGACAGGCTAAATGTAGGATGTAGTTAACGGGACAAAAAGGCTATTTCCGGCAGTGTGGAGCTTATGGGCAAAATGAATAAAGGGGACCTCTTCCACATGTGTCAACTAACCACAAACCGAATCCATACAGGTATTAAGCAGATTAAGTTCATATTTATGCATATTGATATAGCACGTCTTATAAGGAGTACTACTCACACTCCTAGATAAACCGGTCATAGATGTCACCAGTTATAGGCTCTAATTCTCAGAAAATGATGTAGTTTGCCAAAATTTTAAGTCAAGTCTCAAGTCCAGCAAATAATTAATGAAAACTCGTAGACTATGCATATGATTCTACTAATAACATGTCAATTAAGCACGGCTTAGGCATAAACAGATGAAAATGCAATGTCATCATTGAAATACTACCGTTCCGACTCAACTTATATGCTAAAATAAACGTGCATTTTTTGAATTTTTGAAATTTTTTCAATCAATTTTTTTTTTGAATTTTCTGTATATATAAGAGAAAATAAACAACAATGCAAGAAAAAATATAAACGTGAATGCAAGCAAATGAAATGCAACGCAAAACCCTTCCCCAAACCAAATCGCACAATGTCCCTATTGTGCAAAATCATATAATGAAGTAAAAGGAAAACGGGAATTTGCGTGAAATTAACTAAATAAAACATGCAGTAAGGACTCGGAACTCACAAGACTTTAAGTGCAGCAAAAGGAAACCTCCCCAAACCAGCGTGAGCTAGGAGGTTTCAGTAGCCAGCAGTGCTACCAATAAGTACCTGAAAAGACACAAAAGTACCATGCGTAAATCCGAGAAAACAATTATTGAAACGCAAAATTATGTGTAAAATAAAGAAACGGAAGAAAACAGAAACGAAACGGAGAATAAAGTGGAGAAAAGACTTCCTCAACTTCCGCAAATCGATCAAACACAACAAGGGAATGATCGAAAACAGGTACAGTAGCGAACATGGTCGATCGACCACATCACCCAGTCGATCGACCAGGGTGAACAGGAACAGATGCTCCTGAAAATCGCAGCTCAGTCGATCGACCATACCGGCCAGTCGATCGACTGCAAAACCTGCTGTAACTTTCTGATTTCTTCGAATTAGCTCAATAAATTGAGCTATCACGATCTATAAACCTGTAAATACACACAATATCGCGCCGAAAATTGCGCAAAACCCAAAGCAATAGACTAAAGTATATAAAATCCGAAGCAAACTTATTAAAATGCGAAGTCTCGCCACACAAAAGCACTAAAAAGGTCCAAAAGCAATAAAATGTTGTATGAAAAAGCCTTAACCAACTAATAGTTGATCAAGAACGGCCACGGAATGGCCCACTTACTCGGCTTCTGGCTACAATATTTTCGAAGTTGTCGTACCCCGAAACAAGTGGTCCCTCAAGTTATTTGGCATTGGAGGACGAAAAGACTCACCATCAGCAGCGTCGTCAGTCGATCGACCATGAATGTCAGTCGATCGACTGACGTCCACAGGAACAATAGCTGTTTCTTTTCACGGACTGGTCGATCGACTGGGTATGCCAGTTGATCGACCGACATAACTGCTGATCGTTATTTTCTTGCTATTGTTCGTTGCAACCTTCTTCTTACTTGGTTCCGCCTCATGTTTTTCAGTAGCTTCCTCGACCATAGCGGGCCCATCGAGGGTAGACCCACTCCTCAAAGTAATGGCATTAAGGGTCTCTTTTTGATCCGTCTGCGACGGTAAATGTACCGGCGCTCGAGTTGCACTCTTGCTAACCAATTGAGCAATTTGCCTATCTAACATCTTCATCCCCGCCTCTCTAGCTTGAGACTCTTTCAGCAACAAATTTTTCAATTTGGCAAATTCAGAGCCTTGGGATTGCTGCTGCTGCTGAGGAACATACGGAGGCTTTTGATATGGCTGATGCTGCTTATGAGGGGGCACATAATTCTACTGCTGCTGCTGCTGTGGAGGTGGAGTCGGATTTAGGACATTTTGGCTACTCCACCTTAAATTTGGATGGACATTCGGCTCAAAATAAGTGTTTGTCTGCCTATAATGTTGAAAGGCAGCACAAGACTCATAAGGATTAGGACAGTTGTCTGAAACATATCCTTCTCCTCCGCATCTCTTGCAGACAAAAGGACCGTTTGAAACAGCATTCACATGATTGATCCCTCTTTTTGAAGCTCCTCCCAACTCTTTCTTATCAAATCTCGCTGTGAGTGCCTCTAATGCAGCTACAGAAGGGGATTCAGCACTTCTCCTTTGGTTTCCCCTGGAATTTCCATACTCAGCTTTATGGGTGGCCAAATCATCAATAATCTTCCACCCCTTAGTCTCTCCAACATTCTCCTGGAATCTGCCATTAGCTGCCGCATCCAGGATAGCCCTCTGATCGTCATAAAGCCCATTATAAAACTGATTGCAGAAGCTCCACTTCTCAAACCCATGATGTGGAATAGTTCTCACCAGCTTCTTGAAACGGACCCACGCCTCATGAAAATTCTCATCCGGACCCTGTTTAAAGCTCGTGATCTGAGCTCTAATGGCGTTTGTCTTCGAGGCAGATAAATATTTCTTGTAAAATGCTAAGGCCAGCGAATTCCAATCAGTAATCCCGTTAGCAGCTTGATCCAGGTCTCTGTACCACTCCCTTGCAGCATCGCGAAGAGAGAATACGAACATAGTTTCCTTCACCTAGTCCTGGGTCACACCGGTTGGTGGGGGTATGAAACAACAATAATCAATGAAAGTCTCCTTATGCTTGGCAGCATCTTCATTTACAGCTCCCTCGAATTGGTTTCTCTCAACCAAGTTGATATAGGACGGTTTCGGCTCGAATTTTCTATCCGTCCCAGGTAATGCGAATCCCTTATAGAGATTCTCCGCTGTCGGTTCGGAGTGACTGGCTATAGTTGCTTCTTCAGCCATGTCTGGAGATGTGACGGTCTCAGCTGAGGAAGTAGAAATAGGAGATGAAGGTGGATCCTCCTTAAACAGCTCGTTCTCGTAGTAACTGGACAGAGTACTCAGCTCTTCCTCTGTCGGCAATACCCTAGATGATCATCTCAACTCACGTAAAGTCTTCTGAATCTCGGGATTGAACGGTAGTAGTTCACCACCCTGTGACCTGCGCATAAGAAGAAACTACAAGAAGAAAATGAGATTAGTTTAAGGAACAGATGTCCCTTAAACTAAAAGAAAGAATAAAAATAAAAACAATAAAAATTTTAAACAATTGCCTCCCGGCAACGGCGCCAAAATTTGATGCACGTCGTTGTGGGCACCAAAGATAATATTTATAATACCTATTAAAACTAACAGAAGCTAGTGGTAACAGGGTCGAACCACAGGGAGGCGATGCAATTATTAGTTGTCAAATTTTAAGTCCAAGGTAACAAAAGTGGTGGTTTGATTTGATTTTGTCTATAGCTAAAGGCAATAAAAGACAATAAACTAAATAAATGGATAAAATCAAATATTAAAAGGGTGCTAAGATGGTTGGTTCACTATAGTTTCGGCGGCAGTATACTAGGTAGGTCTAAAACAAACACGTGAGACGGGAAAATAAGAAGTCCTCTCGGTCCATTCTTACAGGTAGCATCTTTCGATCTCGCTACAGGTCCCTAATATCACTAATACTAACTTTCGTCCGGAAAAGTGACTAAAAAGGCTAAATTAACTCATCTCTCGATCTTATTAATTTAGTCGTCTTAATTAGGTAGGCTATCTCCCTTCCCTATCTTTCGATCTTTATTGGGTCGGTCAAATCCTGGGCATTTAACTAGTCGCGTGCACTCGATTCGTCAAACATGGAAATTTAATTAATTAAACGAAGCAAAACCTCACCTGGCCGCCGATCGACCGGAGTGTGCGGTCGATCGACCGTGGCGCGACTCATGTGTACTATTCTAATGCCGCCTACTCCTACAGATTCCCTACATCCTAGCACAAGGTATTTAGCTACTCATGACTATGACAAAAACAATAACAAGATTTAAGAATAAAACTACCGAATTCATGATTGAAATAAGTAAACAAGCAAATAACATAAGACGATAATTTCGGTTTCGGGAAACTAATCTAGCAATTTCTAATCTATGAACGGAAACGAAACCGAATAAATAAGCAGAGAAATACCGAATGGAAGCAGGAAGGAAAGATAAAACCGAACGCAATAGTAACTTTATCGATTACGAAATATCACAAGAACCCTAATAAATCTGATAATCTAAAACTGAATAAAAACTGAATTAAAACTCGATGATCGTAGCATCACGAATGAGTTACGTTATATAGGTAGACATACGTAACTTTATTCTAAAACCTAAAATACAATGGGCTTCCTAATTCTTGATCTTTTGATTCACGCAGATTAGCGGTGTGGTCGATGGACCATAGGAGTCGGTCGATCGACTGGTCATCGCTGAACAGTAGCTTCTGTAAGTCGTGGGTTGGTCGATCGACCATTAAGGCCGGTCGATCGACTGCTTTAACTGATAGCCCGCTTCTAATTCTTCATAGAATTATCTTTCAGGCCTCGAAATGCGCACCAAGCTTGTTCCTTTGGTAAATACTTCACGTCAAAGGCAAATGCAAGATACTCGGGGACGGATTTAGCTCAATATCTACTCATTTTCGCATAAATCTGCAATATTACATAAAAATACAAAAGTAGACAAAATGGGGCAAATAGTAGCTGTAAACTACATAATTGAGCTCTGAAATGCGTGTAAAATGAGGTATAAAACATCATATAAATGACACGCATCAAACTTCCCCAAACCAAACCCTTGCTTGTCCTTAAGCAAGAACTAGACTCGATCCTAAAACCTGGTGGAACGATTTCAGTCTCAGAGCGAAATGCAACTGAATAGCCTAAACCAATTTAATGCTACAACTAACAATCAACTAGCAATGTGAATCATGCAAACGAATTATGTAGTCGTTAAAAACTGCTGAACCGTCAACTGTAGGAACTTATCAAATTGGACTCTCACGGGTCGGTCAAATCACTCAATAAATACAGGTGATCAAGCTAGTACCCTAACAAAACCATATGACAATATCCAACTTCTTGCTCAAAATCTTCGATCAACACGGTGCTATTAGCAAGCACAAAACTCACAATCTCCATAATTAAACAACTCCCCATAAGATACAAATGAAACATGGGAGCAAAAATCGCCATATAATAAAGACTTTGAATTATACGAATTGATTTTTCTCTTCTTTTTTCGAGCTTCAGTCGATCGACCAAGAAGGGCAGTCGATCGACCGCCCTCTACAGTACATCATCCATCTCTTTTCTCTTTTTCGAATCATTTTTCCTTTTTTTTTCTTTCCTTCATTGTTTGTTTTTCCCAACATCATCTCAAAAGAGCATTCACTACCAAAAATGAAGTAACAATCCCAAGAACATAAACTACTAGCTTGACAAGGACAGGCTAAATGTAGGATGTAGTTAACGGGACAAAAAGGCTATTTCCGGCAGTGTGGAGCTTATGGGCAAAATGAATAAAGGGGACCTCTTCCGCATGTGTCAACTAACCACAAACATAATGCATACAGATATTAAGTAGATTAAGTTCATATTTATGCATATTGATATAGCACGTCTCATAAGTAGTACTACTCACACTCCTAGATAAACTGGTCATAGATGTCACCAGTTATTGGCTCTAATTCTCAGAAAATGATGTAGTTTGTCAAAATTTTAAGTCAAGTCTCAAGTCCAGCTAATAATTAACGAAAACTCGTAGACTATGCATATGATTCTACTAATAACATGTCAATTAAGCACGGCTTAGGCATAAACAGATGAAAATGCAATGTCATCATTGAAATACTACCGTTCCGACTCAACTTATATGCTAAAATAAACGTGCATTTTTTGAATTTTTGAAATTTTTTCAATCAATTTTTTTGTTTTGAATTTTTTGTATATATAAGAGAAAATAAACAACAATGCAAGAAAAAATATAAACATGAATGCAAGCAAATGAAATGCAACGCAAAACCCTTCCCCAAACCAAATCGCACAATGTCCCTATTGTGCAAAACATGTAATGAAGTAAAAGGAAAACGGGAATTTGCGTGAAATTAACTAAACAAAACATGCAGTAAGGACTCGGAACTCACAAGACTTTAAGTGCAGCAAAAGGAAACCTCCCCAAACCAGCATGAGCTAGGAGGTTTCAGTAGCCAGCAGTGCTACCAATAAGTACCTGAAATGACACAAAAGTACCATGCGTAAATCCGAGAAAACAATTATTGAAACGCAAAATTATGTGTAAAATAAAAAACGGAAGAAAACAGAAACGAAACGGAGATCAAAGTGGAGAAAAGACTCCCTCAACTTCCGCCAATCGATCAAACACAGCAGGGGAATGATCGAAAACAGGTACCGCAGCGAACATGGTCGATCGACCACATCACCCAGTCGATCGACCAGGGTGAACAGGAACAGAAGCTCCTGGAAATCGCAGCTCAGTCGATCGACCATACCGGCCAGTCGATCGACTGCAAAACCTGCTGTAACTTTCTGATTTCTTCGAATTAGCTCAATAAATTGAGCTATCACGGTCTATAAACCTGTAAATACACACAATACCGCGCCGAAAATTGCGCAAAACCCAAAGCAATAGACTAAAGTATATAAAATACGAAGCAAACTTATTAAAATGCGAAGTCTCACGCACACAAAAGCACTAAAAAGGTCCAAAAGCAATAAAATGTTGTATGAAAAAGCCTTAACCAACTAATAGTTGATCAAGAACGACCACGTAATGGCCCACTTGCTCGGCTTCTGGCTACAAGAAGTATAAAGATAAATAAATCCTAGTATGGCCTTTCCTAAAATAGAAAAACTATTTATCTATTACATATTCGGAAACCAACTCCATTGGTCCCTTGAACTTCGGTTGTGGCACGCATCTCGAGGTAACACCGTCTTTATGTATCGCCATTCTTGAAGAAATCCGTCTTTGGGAACTCCGGAATGAATAAAATTACATAATAAATTACATAATTTCCTATTATACATTTGTAACTTAAAATAAAATAAATCTATTAAATTACAAAACGGTGATACGAGATCACAATAAAAAATTACAACCGAATCGATATTCCCATACATTTCGGGAAATACCAATTAAAAACTAAGGCCATACTAAGTAAAATTACATAATTCAAAATTACATAAATTAAAATTATGACAATCATAAAGAAAATGCAGCATTATAATATGTATGAACATGCTCAATTTTATGCTAAATCGCCTTTAATTAGCCAATATCGTACATTACTTGGTTTTTACGGATTTGCGTGATTTCAACATTTTATAATCACAAAAATACATAAACTCATATTTATGCATAAGTTAATTACCCTAACCTCTTAGGACTCAAAATTTAGTCTTCACTAATAATTTGACCATAATTAACCAATATTTTATAAAATTGTTCATAAATGGACCAAAAATTACAAAAATAAGCTATTAAACTTCAAATAAATCACAAAATTTCAAATAAATTTGAAATTTGAAATTTAAACTCATGAACATTCTGGAAAATTTCCATGACACTCATAATGTTCAAAATCTTAGGTTAAAAAAATTCAAAAATTTACCGGAAAAACAATGTTGCGGTTTATCGATTTTTAATAAAATAATCATAAAAACATGGAAAAATTACTTTCACTAACTTTTCAATTTTAGATCTGAAAAAGATAATAAAATGCAACATTAGACGTTTTTCCTAAGTCATAGATTATGTTTTATTAATTTTCCACTAATAATGTCACTATTTATGCTATTTTTCTTCAAAAATCCATAAATCATGCAAAAAGACTTCTTTATAGCCAATTATTTTACACACATCTTGTACAATTTCATGTGACAACATATTAATTTTCTATGACCAGATTCGAAATTTAACTCATATTAACCTATTTTTCACCTAAATCCGAATTTAATAATGAAAAATTCATTTTTCGAGCATAACAAGTCCAAAAATTATGAAAATTTACAGGTTATCTCAAAATAATATATGTAACAACATATCCAAAAACCAACTGAAAATTCGAAGTATAGCTAATTTTAGACTAAAAATGACATTTTTACTCATAAAATCATATTTAAATGCCATTATTGTAAAATATGAACAATAAAAATCCGTAAAATTAACCAAAATATCCTAAAACATTTTAGGACCAGAAATATTAACATGCATGGATTAATTTCGTGATATATCATAATAACACAAATTTTACAAGTTTTATTTGTTATTCTTATAACTCGGAAAAACTTTTAACCGATTTGCATGCAAACAACCTTGGCTCTTGATACCGATTGAAGGAAATGTAGATCTTTATACATACTAACATACTCATATATGTTTAAATTAATTTGCCATAAAATTAAATACGGATTTTATGCATGCAAACAAATAAACAATATAAGGAAGAAAAATAATTTTCTCACCATAAAAATCGGATTTATGGGCACAAGTGAGTTCACCTACTCACTTGTTCTTGAGCTCTCCAAATGGAAGAACAAGGACTCAAAGGTAGAATCCCTCCCAAAAGCATATACCCAAGGAATGCATCTTAATAAACCAATACTATTTAGATCTAGTAATAATATTAGTTTTACCATAAAAATGACACAAAATAAATTGTATTTTGGCTCTTGAAAATTTTCGGTCAAGAGGTGATGTTTTGTGAGATTTTATTTCTCTAGAATTATCATAAATTGTAGAGAGTTTTTGGAGGATTTTCTTACACTAGAAAAAGATGGGAAGAATGAATAATGATGATAAAGAGAAGAGCTCTCCTCTCTTTCTTGTGGGAGGCCGAAAAAGAGAGCATTGGGTAGTATGCCCAATGCCTTTTGTTTTTGCTCTTCTCAAAAGCTTAGGCTTGCAAGGCTAGTACTTAGATATCATGATTGTGTTTTCCACTCAAGATAAAAAACACAATACATATCTTACACTACCTCCTCATTTTCGGTTTTTAAGCATAAAATGGAGAATCCATTTTATTTTGTAATTTGTCAAATTTGTCACATGTAACATGTTACTTGACATGTCACAATGTAATGTATTTTTAACATATTAAAAATCAACATACTCATAAAATATGTCATTTACAAAATCGACTAGTAATTCGTAATTACTTGTACCAAAAATGTTTCCAAATTATAAACTACAACATTCTGTATTTATAATAATTTATTCATTCCATTTCAATTGTTTCTTTAAACAATAATTTCATCTAAGTAATAAAATAATTCGATTACTTAGACCGTGTCTCATTTAATCATATTTACAATAAGATACGTAAATTATACTCACAAAATCACTCGTCAATTTTAAGCAATTTAATTAACTCGTATCGGTATACGATTAATTAAATAATCAATTAAGAGTATTTCCCTATAGGTATGACCTAAGGGGATCAACTGATCACCACCGCACGACAAGAATGTCAAACTCTAGACAACCAACCATTACCGATATGTGTGGACCAGTTGATTGTAAAATATTACTTCCCATATGTATTCTTAAAATGAGATTTAATAATGATATTTAAATCATGTGATCGCACTATTGTTGAGGACACATTTCCCAACAATCTCCCACTTGTCCTCGACAAGTGTGCGTCACCAATTCTCTTGTCCTATTACTATCTCCCACTCAATGCAAGGTGTCTTTCAGGTCGTACTTGCAAGTGATCATATCGAGAGTCGTTTCCTCGATCCGGAGAATAACCGATTGACCGGATTTATCCACTCGGATACCTTCCGAGCGTGGCCACGCATTTCCAGTTCATTACTCCTCGAGTGGCCCTAAGATATTGTTTTAACCCTGACAAGGGGATGGACAATTCCTATCGCACTCATTCCCTTCGACTAGCCACAGCCATCATAACCCAAAATATGCCCATTTGACCCCATTTACGAAGGTCGTAGTAACACAAATCAAAGTTAATCGAAACGAGCCATCTTAGGTGAATAGTCTTTAGTCAAAAGAATCGACTCATTTGAATACTATAGCAGCTCTCGCCACGACCAAGCTATATAAATTTGCCAGAACTCTATAAGCGGTCATAAGGCCCGACAAAGTGTTCCTAACAATCTGCCTATGTGATCGACTAGTCATCTCACATGACTGTATGGCACTTGAACTTGCCATCAATCGCATTACACTCTAGTCACTTCGAGACGTCACCTCATACAAGTGACTACGGGCGAATACAATGCTAATCCGCGTTCACTTTAACGGGGTTCAATTGTCTTTACAACCCGTTTGGATGTAACAAAGTATAATATAAGAGTTTTAAAGTAAAACTCGAACGACAAATGCGATTATCACATATGAATAGTCAATGCCTGATTACTATTTCATATTCTATAATCTAATTTGATCTTGTACGTAGTTTGTTCATTTCAACTCAATTGAAATGTCATGACTCATCATGTTTAGCCTTTGAGAAGGCTTTGGTTAGTAGGTTTTATCAACTTCTTGTACCTTACTCAGCCTTACTACATACTCGTTATCCTTTGTAATGTATACATTTGCATTACAAAACTTTCTGAGTACGTGTCGAGATCTAATCAAGACATAGGCCCTCTAGCCTTAGAATAGCTCCCACTGTTTTCACAGTGTGCGGGACTCATCATTCTTGCACATCTCATGATTGCAAGTGTACTCAATTTCCGTTATAAATATCTCTCATTGTTCTTTATTGCCTAGAACGATTCTAGAAAATCTACTTCTTAATTATCATAGCCACAATGGTATCTTAACCATCCTAATGTGTTTTGATTATGGTTTTGTCGGAAACCATGCGCAATCTCAATTGTCAATTGTCACTTGTGTAACACCCTTTACACAAAATTGCATCATAAACACTTTGCTTTACTTCCTTAATGCTTCTGCAAGCACTTAAGGGTAATCGTTATAGCTTACTTGGTAAAGATTACTTAAATTCGATTTTTGAAAACAACTCATCATGCTCAAAGCATATGAAGTGTTATACATCATTTCCTTTTAATTGATTCGGCAGCGGAAGCAAATGAAACCAATCAAATATGTTCAATTTAATTGAACTGGTCATGAATCTTATCAACATAAGACTTCTTATTGACGCTAATATCACGTGGATTTATCTTCATAAATCCGTATATTAAAGATGTATTATAATACTCCAAAAGTCTTAAATCATTCGCAATGATCAATATGTCATCCACATATAAGACTAATTAAAACTTCCGTAACTCACACTAAACTCCATGTGTAAACACAACTTCTCGACTTATCGAGAAATGTTTTACCACATGATCAAAATGTTGATTCTAACTCATTGATGTCCTACTTAAGACCATCTCTTAAGTTTTACATTATCTTAGGATTGCAAGAATCTACTAAACTCAAGACATGTATTGAATACATTCCTTCTATTGAAGAAGTGGGTTTTAGATTCACTCGCTATGTATTTCATAACCTCATGATGAAACACAATCCCTAAGAAGATCCAAATAGACTTAATCATTTCAATTAGTGCAAAACCCTTTGCAACCAATCTTGCTTTGAAATATCTCTTTATTAGTGCAAAACCCTTTGTCACTAATCAAGCCCTTTTGTTTCGGATTTTCATGGCTCTAAGCCTTGTATTGAGTTGTGACTTAAACACTCTTATGTAAGTCATATGTTCATTACTTTCTAGAAGTAATCAACTTGAATCAACCAATTTCTTTTGTAAGTTATAAGCTCTTTACTTTCTTAAAAGTAGCATGAATTCATCATCTTTAACAAGTGACGAATTTAACCTCCTAGGTTTTAAAGAAACAACGTCTTACACAAAACGTCTCATGTAGCCAAGAAAGACCAGTTTCTTGCGACATAACATTCTTTGTGGCTCTTGTATAATTTTCTCCCACTCTGTCTTCTAGAAATAAACTTGTATTTCAGAAAGACAGCTTCACGAGCCACAAACCCGGTGTACTCGTGATTATAATAAGAAAAATGAGCATTTGTTTCTTGTGAAAAGTTACAAACATGGTACCCTTACCATTTCATATCTCATATGATTCTATTTAGTGGAAAAAATAATTTAGACAAAAATGATAAAATCCCCAAAAGTATCAAGTAACTCAAAGTAACTTGATTGAAGTCCAAACCATATCGAATAGCGTTTGATTTCTTATCCAACCACACATTACTCCATAATGCGTGCTAAGAGAGATTAACTTGTGATACTATATCACATTTCCTTTGGCTTATATCAAAGTCTTCACTTTGATAATCCCATCACGACTAAATCGTGATTCCTTGAACTCTTTGAATTTCTTCAAAAGATTTTTCTATTTACCTCATCAACTTAAATCGTTGGTAAAAGAAAATGATCAACCTATTTTGGATCAATGATTTACATCCTCGATCTCCTTTTCAACCAAAAGGCACGAGACATCTTGCTTTGAATACAAGATACGCATATACCATTAACAATCTAATGGTTTCAAGAGTACTCGATAACTCTTTGCGTTCATTATTCCAAAACTTAAGGTTTAATCTTGGGTTACCAATTTTGAGTCTTGCATCATCTTCATGATTTATCATTCTAGTTTGGTTTAGAATATAATCACCTTGATAATGGGCTAGCCATATATCAAATCGTGGTGTATAGGGTCACAAAAGTGAAACCTCTTTTGTAACTTAACAAGTTTATATTCTTATTTAGAGTTTATGCACTTAATAGTCACAATTAAGTACAACTATAAACCCAAAACTAGATTGATTACACAATGACTCTATCTGTCAATATGATTGTTGCTAGTCGTCATATTCTAATCATCCTATGTATCAAGTACAATGATGAAAACCTCCATTGGTTTCTAATATTGACGAAGTGGTACTAGCAAAATTTATGTTTAATCAAATAAACATTTAAAGAAGAAGGTCCCATAAGATGTCCTATAACTAACTTGTTGATTCTTCAATAATTTGGGGTATTTTCCTTTCTCGTGTCCAACATTTGAGACAATGGAAACTTTATCGGTCGGGATTGATAGGTTTAGTATCGTCATTCTCAACCACTTTACTTTTAACATTACCTTGTATCAATTCCATTATAATCTTTACTTCTTGAACCTCGTCCTCATCTTAACGGTTTAAGAGAATGCTGCCACTCATTTCAATGAGTCTTTGCTTTGAGTAGCAAAATAGAATTCATGAAGAACACTCTTCATTTGTTCGTTTTAGTCTTAAAAACTTTCATTGAGGTGGTTGCGTTATTTTGGTCAATTACGAATTCTTGAAAAAACTAATTACCAAAATAATTTATCGCTTCAAGGTACTTAATTCAATTAAGTATATGAATAACAATCCATTCTAAGTAGATGTGTTAATCAAGAATCAAAAACCTGTTTGATAATGAATAACTTTAATCTATACTCTTTACAAGAGATCCTTAGCAATGGTTCATTTGAGGTTTTTAGAAGCAAAATTCAAATTTGTCTCTAGTTACGATGTTTTAATGGAGATTTTGAAAAATCGAAATGATATCGTATATGAATTGTGGTAAAGAAATAGAACAATATAATAACAGAATAGTGGAAAGACTTAACATTTATCGTTTTAAATCATACTTGTAAATAAATTACCAAGATATGAGCATTTATATAGTGACCTCTACCCAACTATAAAAATGATTCCGAGATCCAAATTCATATCAACTTGGGCACGGGGTAGCCGATGCAACCCTTATCAATATAACTCGGTGGATTAACTCTTTAATCGATTCTACTTTTAGAACTCTCGGTCGATAAAATTACATTAACATTTATCTTTAGCCCAAAACACATCCGACAAGGGCACGGTGTAGCCGATACTTCCCTTATCAAAAAACTTTTGTTGAGTTCAATCCAAATTTCGAATAAATGTGTCCATTATCCAAACCCACATTAACTTGGGCACGGGGTGGCCGATACATCCCTTATCAACATGAATTCGGTGGATAGACATTTATCACCCACTTCCCCTACGTAACAAGGTTTGTACCCCGGGGTAGCCGAGCGCACTCCCTCGCGAAATAGGTTTTCATGGTTTCTACTATTTGGTAAGGCTATGTCTCAATTGATTGTTTTAGCGAGAGGTCATGTCAATTTATTATCTATCACGTTTTAAGTGAACTAAAGCGGTGAACTACGATAATTTTAATTGACACGGTCGATAAACTCGATAAAATAAGGATGCATGTTTTAGTTATGGCGATTTAGCGATGCATGTGCCATAAAATAAAATGCAAGCATAAAGATAAATAAATCCTAGTATGGCCTTTCCTAAAATAGAAAAACTATTTATCTATTACATATTCGGAAACCAACTCCATTGGTCCCTTGAACTTCGGTTGTGGCACGCATCTCGAGGTAACACCGTCTTTATGTACCGCCATTCTTGAAGAAATCCGTCTTTGGGAACTCCGGAATGAATAAAATTACATAATTTCCTATTATACATTTGTAACTTAAAATAAAATAAATCTATTAAATTACAAAAGGGTGATACGAGATCACAATAAAAAATTACAACCGAATCGGTATTCCCATACATTTCGGGAAATACCAATTAAAAAGTAAGGCCATACTAAGTAAAATTACATAATTCAAAATTACATAAATTAAAATTATGACAATCATAAAGAAAATGCAGCATTATAATATGTATGAACATGCTCAATTTTATGCTAAATCGCCTTTAATTAGCCAATATCGTACATTACTTGGTTTTTACGGATTTGCGTGATTTCAACATTTTATAATCACAAAAATACATAAACTCATATTTATGCATAAGTTAATTACCCTAACCTCTTAGGACTCAAAATTTAGTCTTCACTAATAATTTGACCATAATTAACCAATATTTTATAAAATTGTTCATAAATGGACCAAAAATTACAAAAATAAGCTATTAAACTTCAAATAAATCACAAAATTTCAAATAAATTCAAAATTTGAAATTTAAACTCATGAACATTCTGGAAAATTTCCATGACACTCATAATGTTCAAAATCTTAGGTTAAAAAAATTCGAAAATTTACCGGAAAAACAATGTTGCGGTTTATCGATTTTTAATAAAATAATCATAAAAACATGGAAAAATTACTTTCACTAACTTTTCAATTTTAGATCTGAAAAAGATAATAAAATGCAACATTAGACGTTTTTCCTAAGTCATAGATTATGTTTTATTAATTTTCCACTAATAATGTCACTATTTATGCTATTTTTCTTCAAAAATCCATAAATCATGCAAAAAGACTTCTTTATAGCCAATTATTTTACACACATCTTGTAAAATTTCATGTGACAACATATTAAGTTTCTATGACCAGATTCGAAATTTAACTCATATTAACCTATTTTTCACCTAAATCCGAATATAATAATGAAAAATTCATTTTTCGAGCATAACATGTCCAAAAATTATGAAAATTTACAGGTTATCTCAAAATAATATATGTAACAACATATCCAAAAACCAACTGAAAATTCGAAGTATAGCTAATTTTAGACCAAAAATGACATTTTTACTCATAAAATCATATTTAAATGCCATTATTGTAAAATATGAACAATAAAAATCCGTAAAATTAACCAAAATATCCTAAAACATTTTAGGACCAGAAATATTAACATGCATGGATTAATTTCGTGATATATCATAATAACACAAATTTTACAAGTTTTATTTGTTATTCTTATAACTCGGAAAAACTTTTAACCGATTTGCATGCAAACAACCTTGGCTCTTGATACCGATTGAAGGAAATGTAGATCTTTATACATACTAACATACTCATATATGTTTAAATTAATTTGTCATAAAATTAAATACGGATTTTATGCATGCAAACAAATAAACAATATAAGGAAGAAAAATAATTTTCTCACCATAAAAATCGGATTTATGGGCACAAGTGAGTTCACCTACTCACTTGTTCTTGAGCTCTCCAAATGGAAGAACAAGGACTCAAAGGTAGAATCCCTCCCAAAAGCATATACCCAAGGAATACATCTTAATAAACCAATACTATTTAGATCTAGTAATAATATTAGTTTTACCATAAAAATGACACAAAATAAATTGTATTTTGGCTCTTGAAAATTTTCGGTCAAGAGGTGATGTTTTGTGAGATTTTATTTCTCTAGAATTATCATAAATTGTAGAGAGTTTTTGGAGGATTTTCTTACACTAGAAAAAGATGGGTAGAATGAATAATAATGATAAAGAGAAGAGCACTCCTCTCTTTCTTGTGGGAGGCCGAAAAAGAGAGCATTGGGTAGTATGCCCAATGCCTTTTGTTTTTGCTCTTCTCAAAAGCTTAGGCTTGCAAGGCTAGTACTTAGATATCATGATTGTGTTTTCCACTCAAGATAAAAACACAATACATATCTTACACTACCTCCTCATTTTCGTTTTTAAGCATAAAATGGAGAATCCATTTTATTTTGTAATTTGTCAAATTTGTCACATGTAACATGTTACATGACATGTCACAATGTAATGTATTTTTAACATATTAAAAATCAACATACTCATAAAATATGTCATTTACAAAATCGACTAGTAATTCGTAATTACTTGTACCAAAAATGTTTCCAAATTATAAACTACAACATTCTGTATTTATAATAATTTATTCATTCCATTTCAATTGTTTCTTTAAACAATAATTTCATCTAAGTAATAAAATAATTCGATTACTTAGACCGTGTCTCATTTAATCATATTTACAATAAGATACGTAAATTATACTCACAAAATCACTCGTCAATTTTAAGCAATTTAATTAACTCGTATCGGTATACGATTAATTAAATAATCAATTAAGAGTATTTCCCTATAGGTATGA
Source organism: Silene latifolia (assembly GCF_048544455.1). Classification (NCBI taxonomy): domain Eukaryota; kingdom Viridiplantae; phylum Streptophyta; class Magnoliopsida; order Caryophyllales; family Caryophyllaceae; genus Silene; species Silene latifolia. Next base: position 29,429,901 of record NC_133538.1, read on the forward strand.
CCTAAGGGGATCAACTGATCACCACCGTCGCACGACAGTGATGTCAAACTCTAGTCAGCCAACCATTATCGATATGTGTGGACCAGTTGACTGTAAAATATTACATCCCATATGTATTCTTAAAATGAGATTTAATAATGATATTTAAATCATGTGATCGCACTATTGTTGAGGACACATTTCCCAACAGAATCTTCCTCTAATTTGCTCCCAATCTGGGCCGGAGGTGTTACAGCAGAAATAGGCATAGAGACAAGCATGTCAGAAAGTACAAAATAAGATTTCTTTTCAGAAACCGTATTACAAGTGACAGGCCACATGGGGTCTTTCTTCTTAGCTGCCTGGGCAAAGACAATAGAATGCTTTCCTACTTTGAAGGTCAAAGTCCCTGAACCAACATCAATAATTGCACCAACAGTGTGCAGAAATGGTCTACCCAATATGATAGGAACGTGTGCATCCTCGGGCATATCTAGTACGACGAAGTCAACAGGGAAAAAGAACTTTCCTATTTGCATAGGAATGTCTTTTAGAACTTCTATAGGCTGGACCGCAGATCGGTCAGCCATCTGTACTGTCATGTTGGTAACTGCAAACCTAGTCAATTTCAATTTCCTCGCAAGACTCAAAGGCATAACACTAATACTGGCTCCTAGGTCACACAAGGCCTTCTCTATAGAAAAGGTGTCAATACTACATGGGACTGAAAAATTGCCTGGGTCTTCTAGCTTAAGGGGTGAAGTGTGGGTCAAATAAGAGCATGATTCCTCAGTTAATGCGACAGAATGCACAGTTTCAAGTGACTTCTTTTTAGACAACAGTTGCTTCATAAATTTCATGTAAGCAGGCACTCGATTAACTAACTCAAGAAAAGGAACTTGTACGTTTAAGCTACGAATAACATTTTCAAATTTATTAAACGATACCTGTTCCTTCGTCGGCACTAATCTCTCTGGATAGGGAGCTGAAAGAAATAACTTAGCCCTCTCCTGTAAGTCTCTCATGCCGGCATCGGTGGATTTAGGATGAAAATCCACTACCTTCTCCTTGTTGTAGCTTGACCCTTCTTCAGACCGTCTAAAAAATGAACCATTAATCGTCATCGGGTCATACTTCGGAACCAGAACTGACCCATCAGCATTTGGGTCTTGCCTCAATATTTTCGGAGTTGTCGTACCCCGAAACAAGTGGTCCCTCAAGTTATTTGGCATTGGAGGACGAAAAGACTCACCATCAGCAGCGTCGTCACTCGATCGACCATAAATGTCAGTCGATCGACTGACGTCCACAGGAACAGTAGCTGTTTCTTTTCACGGACTGGTCGATCGACTGGGTATGTCAGTTGATCGACCGACATACCTGCTGATCGTTTTTTTCTTGCTATTGTTCGTTGCAACCTTCTTCTTACTTGGTTCCGCCTCATCTTTTTCAGTAGCTTCCTCGACCATAGCGGGCCCATCGAGGGTAGACCCACTCCTCAAAGTAATGGCATTAAGGGTCTCTTTTTGATCCGTCTGCGACGTTAAATATCCCGGCGCTCGAGTTGCACTCTTGCTAGCCAATTGAGAAATTTGGCTTTCTAACATCTTCATCCCGGCCTCTCTAGCTTGAGACTCTTTCAGCAACAAATTTTTCAATTTGGCAAATTCAGAGCCTTCGGATTGCTGCTGCTGCTGAGGAACATACGGAGGCTTTTGATATGGCTGCTGCTGCTTATGAGGGGGCACATAATTCTACTGCTGCTGCTGCTGTGGAGGTGGAGTCGTATTTAGGACATTTTGGCTACTCCACCTCAAATTTGGATGGACATTCGGCTCAAAATAAGTGTTTTTCTGCCTATAATGTTGAAAGACAACACAAGACTCATAAGGATTAGGACAGTTGTCTGAAACATGTCCTTCTCCTCCGCATCTCTTGTTGACGAAAGGACCGTCTGAAACAGCATTCACATGATAGATCCCTCCTTTTGAAGCTCCTCCCAACTCGTTCTTATCAAATCTCGCTGTGAGTGCCTCTAATGCAGCAACAGAAGGGGATTCAACAGTTCTCCTTTGGTTTCCCCTGGAATTTCCATACTCAGCTTTATGGGTGGCCAAATCATCAATAATCTTCCACCCTTTAGTCTCTCCAACATTCTCCTTGAATCTGCCGTTAGCTGCCGCATCCAGGATAGCCCTCTGATCGTCATAACGCCCATTATAAAACTGATTGCATAGGCTCCACTTCTCAAACCCATGATGTGGAATAGTTCGCACCAGCTTCTTGAAACGGACCCACGCCTCATGAAAATTCTCATCCGGACCCTGCTTAAAGCTTGTGATCTGAGCTCTAATGGCATTTGTCTTCGAGGCAGATAAATATATCTTGTAAAATGCTAAGGCCAGCGAATTCCAATCAGTAATCCCGTTAGCAGCTTGATCCAGGTCTCTGTACCACTCCCTTGCAGCATCGCGAAGAGAGAATATGAACATAGTTTCCTTCACCAGGTCCTGGGTCACACCGGTTGGTGGGGGGTATGGAACAACAATAATCAATGAAAGTCTCCATATGCTTGGCTGCATCTTCATTTGCAGCTCCCCCGAATTGGTTTCTCTCAACCAAGTTGATATAGGACGGTTTCGGCTCAAATTTTCTATCCGTCCCAGGTAATGCGTATCCCTTATAGAGATTCTCCGCTGTCGGCTCGGAGTGACTCGCTATAGTTGCTTCTTCAGCCATGTCTGGAGATGTGACAGTCTCAGCTGAGGAAGTAGAAATAGGAGATGAAGGTGGATCCTCCTTAAACAGCTCGTTCTCGTAGTAACTGGACAGAGTACTCAGCTCTTCCTCTGTCGGCAATACCCTAGATGATCGTCTCAACTCACGCAAAGTCTTCTCAATCTCGGGATTGAACGGTAGTAGTTCACCACCCTGTGACCTGCGCATAAGAAGAAACTACAAGAAGAAAATGAGATTAGTTTAAGGAACAGATGTCCCTTAAACTAAAAGAAAGAATAAAAATAAAAACAACTAAAAATTTTAAACAATTGCCTCCCCGGCAACGGCGCCAAAATTTGATGCACGTCGTTGTGGGCACAAAAGATAATATTTATAATACCTATTAAAACTAACAGAGGCTAGTGGTAACAGGGTCGAACCACAGGGAGGCGATGCAATTATTAGTTGTCTAATTTTAAGTCCAAGGTAACAAAAGTGGGGGTTTGATTTGATTTTGTCTATAGCTAAAGGAAATAAAAGACAATAAACTAAATAAATGGATAAAATCAAATATTAAAAGGGTGCTAAGATGGTTGGTTCACTAAAGTTTCGGCGGCAGTATACTAGGTAGGTCTAAAAAAAACACGTAAGACGGGAAAATAAAAAGTCCTCTCGGTCCATTCTTACAGGTAGCATCTTTCGATCTCGCTACAGGTCCCTAATATCACTAATACTAACTTTCGTCCTGAAAAGTGACTAAAAAGGCTAAATTAACTCATCTCTCGATCTTATTAATTTAGTCGTCTTAATTAGGTAGGCTACCTCCCTTCCCTATCTTTCGATCTTTGTTGGGTCGGTCAAATCCTGGGCAATTAACTAGTCGCGTGCACTAGATTCGTCAAACATGGAAATTTAATTAATTAAACGAAGCGAAACCTCACGTGGCCAGCCGATCGACCAGGGTGTGCAGTCGATCGACCGTGGCGCGACTCAGGTGTACTATTCTAATGCCGCCTACTCCTATAGATTCCCTACATCCTAGCACAAGGTATTTAGCTACTCATGACTATGACAAAAACAACAAGAAGATTTAAGAATAAAACCACTGAATTCATGATTGAAATAAGTAAACAAGCAAATAACATAAGACGATAATTTCGGTTTCGGGAAACTAATCTAGCAATTTCTAATCTATGAACGGAAACGAAACCGAATAAATAAGCAGAGAAATACCGAATGGAAGCAGGAAGGAAAGATCAAACCGAACGTAATAGTAACTTTATAGATTACGAAATATCACAAGAACCCAAATAAACTTGATAATCTAAAACTGAATAAATTCTGAATTAAAACTCGATTATCGTAGCATCAGGAATGAGTTACGTTATATAGGTAGAGATACGTAACTTTATTCTAAAACCTATAATACAATGGGCTTCCTAATTCTTGATCTTTTGATTCATGCAGATTAGCGGTGTGGTCGATCGACCATAGCAGCCGGTCGATCGACTGGTCATCGCTGAACAGTAGCTTCTGTAAGTCGTGGGTTGGTCGATCGACCATTAAGGCCGGTCGATCGACTGCTTTAACTGATAGTCCGCTTCTAATTTTTCATATATTTATCTTTCAGGCCTCGAAATGCGCACCAAGCTTGTTCCTTAGGTAAATACTTCACGTCAAAGGCAAATGCAAGATACTCGGGGACGGATTTAGCTCAATATCTACTCATTTCCGCATAAATCTGCAATATTACATAAAAATACAAAAGTAGACGAAATGGGGAAAATAGTAGCTGTAAACTACATAATTGAGCTCTGAAATGCGTGTAAAATGAGGTATAAAACATCATATAAATGACACGCATCAACCGGTAGCTTCAAAATCTTTGAATCCATCATCTTCAGCAAACTTCTCACCTAAAACAACTCCAGGTGTAGGTGAACGATTGTTTACACATACAGCATATCCCCCATCCCCTATATCTAAACCAGAAGCTTCAGGTGTATGATTATTTACCTCTATATCAGATTCCCCATCCTCATCCTCTAGTTCTCCATGAAAAATCCAACGCCTATAGTCTCTACTAAAACTATTCTTTTCTAAGTGTATTTTGACATCTGGGATAGGCAAAACCCTAATATTACCACAACTATTACAAGGGCAGGGGATTGATGAGTGGAGATGAAAATTTTCACTAACAAAATTGTAAAATTTAGTAAATCCATCATTATAAATGGGATCACCAATTTCACCATCAATCATCCAAGTACGGCTCATATATAAGCCAGTAGCTAAGAAAATGAAATTACCTTTTTCAAGCTATAAAGATTAATGACGGCGACGACGGCAAAGATGACTTGTTCACCATCAGTCATTCTATTATTAATACCTTTGAAATTTCGTTTATTTTTAGAGGTGCATAATCTAAGACGGTTCTTATAAGAACCACTGTAATTGTCCATGCATGCAAAGGTGAATAAAGGTCAAACAACCAATAATAATAGTGCATGCATTGGTAAACTAAAATCACAAACTTTTCAGTTTTCACAGTGGATCTGTTTTACAACGGTTTTAAGAAACACCGTTGTTAATTGGTGTAATATGACAACGACTTTATAATAACCATTGTTGATATATGTAAATGATAACGGGTTAACAAAGAACCGTTATCATTTTATCTTATTATTATTATAAGGGTTTCAATTGTTGTTTTCTTATTATGCCGTTTCCATTCTTTTTTATTATTATAAGTAGAAAGTTAGTCATTATAATATTTTATTTGATGGATTGCCTTTGAGTGTAAGGACTTAATTAAAACGTAACAAATAACAAATAATTAAACTTTAATTCAAATAACCACCATAACAAAAATACAACTTATAATGTCAGATAATAATTAAAGACTTAATTAGAATCTGATGAAGAATTCGAATAGTCTTCATGCCCAATTTCGGCATAGATCAAGTCGTAGATCAACTCTTCATCATCAGCGGGCAGTGCAGGTGCAATGACCTCTTTCTCCCATGACATATGCATGGTGGCAGGAATGTGATGCCTCCTATAATGTGTCAGCAGATGATGATTAAAATGGGTCGAAACCCATAGATAAAGGCCCTTTTGTCTAGCATCTGAATAGAAGTCCTCTTTCCCCGCAAATCTAGCCCCAAATTTTATTGCCTGATGAGAACTATCTTGGCAGTTGGTTCGTCAAACTCGAAAAAGGCAAAGCCTACAAAACCTTGCTTGTTTGTAGATACAGGGTACACTTTTTTAACCGTAGTGAAACCGGAGTCATGAAGCATATGCGTCAACCACCCAAAATTAGGCTTTAAACCCTTTCCATTAACATTATAATGAACCAGGAGATTATGGAGAATGCAAGTAAAAGGCTGTGCGTAACGAGAACGTGATTGTAGCTCCGATACACCAGCCATAGTTTTTTAGAGAGAAATTTAGAGAGAAATTAAAGAGTAAATGTTTGATAATTTAGATTTTAACCTAAAACATTATGAAGACATATTTAAAGAATTATTTTGGTCAAATTGAATATTATTGGTCAAATTAAATATTTATTAAAGTTCCGATAAAGTTTTGCATGCAGTGGTCAAACTAAGAAATCTAATCAAATAGTGACAACAGTTGAATTGAAAAACCGTTCTTTCATAATTGAAAATGATAACGGTTACAAGAAACCCGTATCTATAACATAACAATGGGTACCACAAACCGTTGCTGGTGCTAATTTTGTAACGGTTTTTGAAATGCCGTTTTCTTAAACGTGTAAGGGTTGTTTAACAACCGTTGATAAGAGAGATTTTATAACGAGATTTTGGAAACCGTTAAACGTTTTTGATAACGGTTTGTTAAGTAGTTGTTGTCTCATTATAATAACAACGGTTTTCGTGGGAAACCGTTATCCTCATTATTGCGGTCTAGATTTCTGCCAATATTTGGAAAACGGTAATCTAAGTGTCGTTATTAAATGCATTTAACCGTTGTGATACGCTCCTTATTGATTGCCAAATTTGGCGTAGTGATAAAACCAAACACGACATAAGTTGAGTTTTACCCAGATAGGGGTGAGCTTGGGAGAAGACGGAGCACTTGCTACGCCTCTTCCAAGGGTCGTAGTTTTTGCTGCACCTCTTCCTCAGCGAGTTTCCAGCCGAGATTCGTTAAAATTCGTTATAAGTTCGTTATTTGTAGGCTCGCGCTTCATGCGCCTTTTTGGGTGTTCACTTCGTCCGAATCGGCATTTTTTCTTCAACAGACTACATGCAACCACGACATTTTGTTCCCCAGTGAGGATTCATGATTACTAAATACAATTCATAGGCTTCTCCTCTTTATCGGAATTTCGCTTGCGACGACCTCAGCGGATTTTTCTCCTCAGCGATGCCAAGGACGCGTCGTTGTCGATCTCTTATTTTCTCCTCATTGATGCTAAGGATGCGCCGTTGTCGACTCAACATATGATTCTTCCCCACGGCGTTTAAGATAAAATTCTCTGAGGAGTATTTGTACCTTTGAATCCTTCACCCAGGTGTATCTCAGGTATGATTTCTTCTTATGGCTGGCGAGCTTCCATATGTAGTCTAATGGACTTTAAACGACCCTCCTCGATAGTCGATAGACTCTTAAATGTTCCCGACGAGAGGTCCTTGGTTCTGACCCCTTGAGCCGCCTCGCGTCGCCATAGTCGTCAGGTTGTAATCTTCGATTGACCTGATGGCTATACTTTGACTTTCGCCTTATCCAAGCCTCAGTCAAAGTGAGGGCTCTATAGATACCTCATTTCTACACCTCCCCCAACCACCGAGTGATGATTGGGTCGCATGTTTGATACGCGGACTGATTTATGACAATACGTAAGTTCATCGTCTAGTGATAGCTCAAACACTCGAGTCAACCCCCGGGTCATCATCTACGCACCGATACAGTCGTTTTGAGAGTAATTAGAGTTCATTTGGAGTCCGGGTCAAAAACCGCTTCATTTTATAAAATCCGTTTATAGGCCGAGTCGGAATATTCCGGAAAGTTCTAGAATTCTCTAGATATTTATTCCTAAATAAAATTAATATTTTAAGTAAATATATACCGTAATATTGTGATTCATGGAATAAGGTATTGTAAATCTACCGAAATTCCATAATAAAACGCGGAAATATTTCTCCCAAGGAGGAAACCACTAGAGAAAACACGCAGCAAATGATGTGCTTCTTCGAAGAAACGCAAGAGTTGTTGTGCCTCTTCTCCAGTCCTCTTTTCACATTTTCCAGAATATTTTCGAGATTTGTTTCTAAATCCGTGTCATTCCAAAACCCTTCCATATGTTTAGTATAAATAGAGGCCTTCGGCCTCCATATTTGGCACGTGAGTGTTCCGCCTTTTCTTTCTCTCTCTCTTTGCATTCTAGACTACGCTATTGCCTTTCGACGTCTACGTGCTTGAACAATCAACCACGTAACCTTAGATCATTCTGTGTCCCAGTCATGTTGCATAGACCGACCAATTTGAACAACTCCACGTTTAATCAACCTATCAATCTACAAAATCCTCTAACGAGGGCACTTTCCACGCATATTCGAGTCGAGCAGTCACTAAACGATAACTTTAGTCAATCTCGTTTCGTCAAACATGTAAGTCTCAGGGTGTAAATCCCATTTTATTATTGTACTTTTATTTTGTATCAATTAATGTAAATCTATATCAAGAGCACGTTCGAAAGCCGATTTAAAATCCACCTTTTAAAGCCGTTTTGACGAAACAGCAGATGTCAGACGTCGAGAAGAAATGCAGCAGCAGCTGTGCCTTCAGGAAGGATCGCAACCTTGTTGTGCCTCTTCCAGTGGCTGCCTACTGCTCCTGCTCTTCTTCTTTTTCCTCGACATTCTGCAAATTTCCTCCTTTTCCTATTCTTTCATTTTCCTTCGTTCTCTTTGTTATTTCAGTATATAAATCATATTTTAACAACTCCCTTTTAATTACAATGCTTAATTCGTCCTTAATCCCGTGTAATTCAATACTTGCAGATTTTCACCGTTTTAATTCAAATCGATTCTTCGGGGTTTCGGCATGTTCATGTCGAGGTTCTGGAGTCCCAATTTGATACATAAGATTTCTTCCAAATCTTATTTGTCCAGTTCATCTTAATCTAACCTTAAGTTTCTCCTTTTTGTATTTCCGACACGAGTTCATCGTATAATCATAATCATGTAAACCGCTATAATTTCTCATTTTAATTCATTTTATTACTTTCCCTGATATATATGATCGGTTAAAACACTTCAATTCGAGTCTAATATCGATAATCCATCTTAAATCTACCAACGATCAATAATAGTGTTGCGATTCTGACTTCACAGCCAGAACCCAGCTCGAGAACAGACGTATGAAGTGTTGCGCCTCTTCCAGAGGACGCAGCAAATGCTGCGCCTGTTCTGGGTTGGTTTCTGCCTCTGAACTCTTTCTCGCTTTGACGTAGCCCCTAATTACGGTTTAAAACAACTATTATTCATATTTTAATTCTAATTTTATTTTTCTTTTATTTTATTCTTCGAAATCCCATCTTTGGCGTGCTTTTGACTTAGATCAAATAAAGCTTGTAATTTTTGTAATTTTAATTATTGTAATTCATTTATCGTATTTATTATTATTATTATGATTTAATTGTATGTCATTCACATGTATTGAATCTAACATTTACTTCGACCAATTTTTTTGGTAAAACACGTGTTAACCGACATAGTCTAATTTCACATGTTAGGATTAATCCATGTTTGTTGCATTGCATGCATTAAATCGACGACATATCAAATATGAATGACTTCCCTAATCATTAGTAGAGGCCACTATCAAGGAGCGCGGGATTAGGTGTTCGAATTGAAGAACTTTCTGATACGTACCCTCACCCCTTACTCCAGTTATCTTTCGACATCCGTGTCCATTGGCATCTCGAGAGTCATTCTAGACATAGAATGCTAAGGGTAACGAGTTCTTAGTATTCATATCATTACTTTGTGCCTTGACATGGTACGAGGTATTGGAACGGTTTCAAATTTTCCACAATAAATTGGTGGCGACTCCACAAATGCAGGCTTATTCAACCTTTCACCGGTTTCAATGCCTCACAAATCGGTGACGACCCATGACGTGCTTTGGCAACCCAAGATTCCGTGGGAGAAGTGCCACCGCCTCAAAACCACAAACGCGGTGGTGCGCGCGGCGCGGGTGGCCCTGTCCACAATAACATTAATAGAATAAACCACCATTAAATCAGATCTTTCTGTTCAGTCCTACATATGCATAGACATGAAAATAAAGACCAGACTAATCTTATATTCTTGCATCGTGGTTGGATGCTTTCTTTTACTGCTTCGATGACTGAGGCAGGAGTCTTCAATCTACAGTTAAGTTGATATACATTCCTGGCATTCCAAATGTGATAGATCATTGCACAAACTATGTATTTCTTCATCAGAGAGCAAGATCTCCATTGAATACACCATTCCGGTATACCTTGATCAGGTAGTTGTACATCCAACCAATCCCTCAGCAACTACCAGCATCTAGTACTGAATGCACATGTGTATAAGGGATGGTTATGATTTTCAGTCTGCAGTTGACACATATCACAGCTGCTATCAGTGAGAACACCAAAAGAAACATGCCTGTCTTTTGTCCAAAGTCTACCCTGTACAGCTAGCCAAGTAATAAGAGATGGTTATGATTTTCAGTCTGTAGTTGACACATATCACAACTGCTATTAGTGAGAATACCAAAAGAAACAAGTATGTCTTTTGTCCAAAGTCTACCCTATACAGCTAGCCAGTCCCTCAGAAACTACCAGCATCTAGTACCGAATGCACGTGTGTATAAGAGATGGTTATGATTTCCGGTCTGCAGTTGACACATATCACAATTGCTATCAGTGAGAATACCAAAAGAAACAAGCCGGTTATTTGTCCAAAGTCTACCCTATACACCTAGCCAAGTAATAAATGAGTGTTTAGGTACATTCACTCTATTCTAGACATATGAATACCAGTTACCCTTCTCCATGTCACCCTACAACCATTTATACCCACTAGCCACAGTGTACTGTCCATTGTTGTCACACCAGGTAGCATTGCTATAACCAGTCTTCATCCTCTCCTTCACTTGGAATATCTTCCTCCATGTCCAGCTTGTATTTAGGGTAGGTTTATATGAAATCCAATCTCTACCTTTTAGCTACACATGATCCACCCATTTGATCCATAGGTGATCACTTTTAAAAGCCAACGACCAAGTGTATTTGCCAATCATGGCTATATTCTAAAGCCTACAATTTATGATACCCAGTCCTCCATTCCATTTATCTCTGCAAACAGCCTCCCAAGCAACTGCAGGTGCTTTATTATACTGATCACATCCTATCCAGAGATAACTCCTACAGATATTTGATATCCTGTCAATGACTATAACATGGATCACAATTATTCTGGCCCAAAAGTATGGAGCTGAGATAGCACAGCTTGAACTGGGACTAATCTCCCAGCATAACTAAGCTTCTTAGAAACCCAACCTCTAATTCTCCCAACAACCTTCTCAACTAATCTAGTGCAGTCCCCCACAACCATCCTTGTATAAGAAATAGGAATCCCTAGGTATCTAAAAGGAAATTGTGTTTCTTTGAAACCAGAAATTCTCAACACATATCCAACCTCTGCTTCTCCCATACCATTGAAATAGATTTCAGACTTGTCATTATTCATTTCTAACCCAGATGCAACTGAAAAGGTTACAAAATCTCTAAGAATGATAGTGATGGACTCCTTATCCCCCCTGTAGAGCAAAACACAAATGAGTTAGTTTGACTGCTTTACACAAGGGATGATAAGTAAAGCCATGGTTAGCAGTCACTCCCTTCAACACTCTGCTTAAATATTCGATACAAATAGTAAATAACAGAAGACACATGGGATCCCCCTATCTAATCCCTCTTCTGCTTTGAAAGTATCCAAAAGTGGAGCCATTTAAGGACAAAGTAAACAAAGGGGAGGAAACACACACCATTATCCACCTAATCATTTTCTCAGGGAACTGTAAAGCAGATAACATTTGCTCAATAAAGGCCCACTCAATGGAGTCATAAGCCTTCTTGAGGTCCGTTTTCATAATGCATCTAGGTGAGCAAGATTTCCTCTTATACAACCTCACCAAATCTTGGCAAATTAAAATATTATCCACTATATATCTTCTTTTAATAAAAGCACTTTGGGTTTCACTAATTATGTCAGGAAGCACAATGGCCATTCTATTACAAATAACCTTAGAAATGATCTTGTATAACACATTGCAACAAGCAATGGGCCTAAAGTCAGCAACACTTACAAGCCTGTCCTGCTTGGGGATAAGAGTAAGAGTTGTAGAATTTACCTACTTTAGCAATTTACCAGTGTGGCCGGACTCTCTTGAGAGGTTTAGTTTTCGGTACTTGTCGTTAGGAGCACCTAGACCAAAACAATATTTATAACTCCACAAAGAACTCTACTTTTAGTAAAGAGGCAAGTAAAGGTCGAATCCCAAGGGACGGGAATTGATATGAGATTTTCAATTGCAACTAGCAGTGTCTAGGGGTGTCACAATTTGGGGTTTGAATAGAAGATCACTAAACTAAATAGCAATGAAAGTAAACAAGCAAGATGATTAAAAAGGGGTGTAAACAATTGATTAAAGGCATTAGGGTGTTATGGGGTCATAGGGGATTCATGGGAATTGATCATACAAACATATTCTCAAATTATAAGCAAGCAATTATTGTTGTGATGGATCGAGTTGGTTTATATCTTACAATCCTAGGAAAGTTTGGGTCCCGGAGCCGAATCGATTAGATTGTACAACACCTACAAGTCGACTTAATCTTCCCTACTCAACTATATGCATGGTCTAATGAGACTCGAGTTGGTTTATGTCTTACAAGTCTCATTGAAAATATAGGTGATGGGTAAAAAATGCAAGGATTCATAGACTCGCATTTCATCAAACATAACATGTACATAAGTTGAGATCACAACAAGCAAGCAAATAAACTATGAAAACATATTAATTTAAGCATGAATCATCCCCCATGTTGGTTTCCCCTAATTAACCATTAACCCTAGTTAAGGAAACAACTTACTAATTATCATGTTGATCATGCTAGCAAGGTTGTGAATCATACCAACAAAGTAAAACATGATGTATAAATGAAAATAATTAACAATAATTAAAAAGTGATTAAGAGAATTATACCTACTAATGATTCCAATAATAAAACAAAGAATAATAGAAGTACTTGATGATTGATTGGAAGGTTGTCAATCTCCCAATAATAACCCAAATAATCTTCAATTACCCAAATTGAAAGATGAACAAAAGAGAGATTAATGAAATGAGATTTGTATTAAGACTTGATTAAATATTGATTACAAGATTAAAGAGAGATTAGATTGATATAAACTACACTAGAGATTTCTAAGAAGAACATGATTATCTAATTAGACTAATGGGGTATTTATAGTGGGGATTAGGTACACAAAATAGGGTTTACTAAGGGCTTAAATGACGATTAAGTCCTTGAGGAATCGCTCCTCTCAGAAAAATATGCGAGTCTCCTTTTTGCTAGTCTTTCCCGAGGTATGCGCATCCTTCATAGAACAAGCAGAAAACGGATTAGCTGTCACACAATCCGAGCGTCCAGAGAAGGGGACGAGCGGATTGTGGGTGTTTTGGACGAGCGGATTTGTGGGGTGGACGGGCGGATTGTGGTTGTTTTGAACGAGCGGCCTTCTGAGGAAGATGCTCGGATTGCTTGTCTTGGACTTGTGGATTGTGGGCAATTCGCTCGGATTCTAGATCAGCTTCTTCCTTTCTTCTTTTCTTCCTTTCTCTTCATACAATCCTTGATGATTTCCTCGGGGATGGAAGGATCTTTTCTCATCATTGCCCATCTATTACAATATGTACAAAGGCCTTCTAGTCTTGTCTTCTCTTTGATGCTTGGTCATTGAATTCAATCAATTTAGCTCCATTTTGCCATGAAAATGCACGGTTTGCACTTCTTTCCTACCAAGGGATAAAAACCTCAAAGAATATGTAAAACAAAGGACTAAAGACAATAAATGACCCAAATATGCACTAAAAAGCATAGGAACGGGTCTAATTCGAGGTCTCAATATGCTCAAATAATGGTCACATCAAATATCCCCAAACCGAACCTTTGCTCGTCCCGAGTAAAGAGGTGACAAAGACTAGGACCGTTATTTTAACTAACCTAATACCATAGCCGATATGAGACAACTAGCGGGTCTCACTCCGCCCCTTCAACTCACAACAAGACAACCATGAGGTAGGATGCCTTCTTACAAGGCAAGGTGGGTCTTGCCAAAATGGCGACACATCCAAGCATTAAAGCACATAAAACAAGTAATGGATGCATCTACAAAAATGAATAGCCACTTTCCTGATCTAAGTGGCAGAAATTATCTACAAGGGAAGCAATTCAAGTGTACACACTCCTTCATAGATGCAATTTCTTCAAACTACTTGATACCCGTCGTTGTGAGTACCAAAGATAAAATTTATAATCTCCTATTAAGACTAACCTAGGCTAGTGGTAACAGGGTCGAACCACAAGGTGGCAGTTGTAAATTCTAGTTGTTTTATAATTAGTCAAAGGTAGCAATTATGGGGGTTGGTTTGAATTGGTCTATAGCTAGAAGTGAACAGAGACAATAAACTAAAAATACGATTTAAACAGATAAAAGAAGGGTACTAGGATGATCGGTTCATTATAGCTTCGGCGGCATCAAACTAAGTCGGTCTAAATCGAACACAGGTAAGGCGGGAAATAAGAGGTCCTCTCGGTCCACTCCTAACATGTAGCATCTCTCGATCTCGCTATAGGTCCCTAATGTCACTAATACTAACTTTCGTCTGGCGACTAACGGTCTAAACTATACCTATCTTTCGATCTTAGCACAGTTTAGTCGATTTAATTGATGGTCTAATAACCTACCCTATCTTTCGATCTAATGGGTCGGTCACAAAATAGGTATCTAACTGGTCGCATGCATTCGATTTGTTAAATACGAGATTAAAACCAATTAAAACGAAGGATAACCTTACAAGGTCGGTCGATCGACCAACAAGGTCGATCGATCGACCGACACGCGGTTCAAATCCGTGTTAATCTAATGCCGCCTATGCTACAACTCCCCTACATCCTAGCACTAAAGATTTAGCTACTCATGGTGAAGGTAAAAACAACAAATAGACTAACAATGATTCTTTGTATTCATGCTTAATGTAAATCACAACAACGAAAATATGATAGTTGGCTTAGGGGCACTAACTATCAATTCTATACTAAGAATGAAAGCGAAGCAATAAACTAAGATTAGGGCAGAATAAATACCGAGAATTCCAGAGGAAAGATTTAGAACAAAGGCAGAAATTCCAATGCTAAAGTCGATATATCAAACCCTAATTACTCGGAATATAAACTAAACTATTGTGATGTGAAACTTAGTGTATTCTCTGATGATAAAACTAGATGTTGGTGTTACGTTATATAGCAATAAACGCCACAACTTATTTCTAAAACCTAAACCTCACGGGCTTTGAGATTCACGACTTTCTAATTCTCGCCTGGTAAAGAAATCGTCGATCGACTAATCAGGCCGGTCGATCGATCGCTCCTCAAAGAACAACAGAGCTTCGGAACCCGAGCATTGGTCGATCGACTGACAAGGCTGGTCGATCGACTGGCTGAGCTGCTACTTGATTTCTTTTAACTCGTGGACTTGTCTTTTGGGCCTTGAATTGCGCACCAAGCTCGTTCTTTAAGCAATTCCTTTGCGTCATTTGCAATGCAGATTACTCGGGGGCGGATTCGGCTTGATTTCCCGTCGAATTCTTCACATTTCTGCAATAAAGTACAAAAACGCGAAAGTAGAGGAAAATAGGGAAATATAGGCATATATCGCACATTTGAGCTTTGAAATGCGTGTAGAAAAGAGTGTGAAACATCGTATTTTAGACACGCATCAAATCTCCCCAAACCAAACCTTGCTTGTCCCCAAGCAAGAACTAGACTCGATCTAATGACCTAATGGAACGAGTTCAATCTCAGAGCGAAATGCAACAAGTAAAGCCTAAGCCAATTTAATGCACAACCAACAATCAATTAGTAATGTGAACCATGCAAACGAATTATAAAGTCGTTAAAAATATTGCAGAACCGTTGACTATAGAGACTTATCAAATTGGACTCTCGCGGGTCGCTCAAATCACTCAATAAGCGCAGGTGATATATATGTAAGATAGAGAGAAGTAAATTTTGTACAGACTCTCACCTAACTACGACCTATGAAGACATGCCAGCAATGAAATATGAAAGTGATCTCTACGACCGTACATACGCATTCCAACCAAACAGATGACCAATGACACATGCCGAGGTATATATGGGATATGTGAGGTATGGGTAAGAAGAGGCAAAACATTTCATGGCAAAGTGGGGGTACAGGTGATCAAGCTAGTACCAAAACGGAGCCAAGTGGCAACATCCAACTTCTCGCTCAAAATCTACGAAACGGTGCTATAACAAGCACAAACTCACAATCTCCAGAATACTAAATCAATAAACTCCCCATAGGATATGAATGAAACATGGGAGCAAAAATCGCCATAAGATAAGGATTGAATTATGCGAATTGATTCTCTTTTTCTCGAACCTCGCCGATCGACCACCAAAAGGGGCATCGATCGATCGCTTTGAAAACAAGACAGACACACTTTTTCGAATTATTATTTTTCATCTTTCTTTTTTTTCTTTTTCTTTGTACTTCTTTCTTTCCTCCTTTTCATTCTCCCAACAAAATCTCATAAGAGCATATGCTACCAAAAACGTAGTGACAATCCCAACAACTATACTACTAGCTTGACAAGGGCAGGCTATCTGTAGGATGTAGTAAATGGGACAAAAAGGGATATTTTTGGCAGTGTGGAGCTATTGGGCATAATGAGAAAAGGAAACCTCTACCACATGTGTCAACAAACCACAAACCAGATGCATACAGGTATTAAGTAGATCAAATTCATATTCATGCAAATTAAGGAAACATGTCTCATAAGGAGTACTACTCACATTCCTAATTAAACCGGTCATGAATGTCACCAGTTATAGGCTCTAAAACTCAGAAATATGATGTAGGTTGCCAATTTTCAAAATCAAGTTTCAAGTTCAGCAAGAATGTAACGAAAACTCGTAGATATGCATTTACGATTCTACTAATAACATGTTAATCAAGCAAGGCTCAGGCGAAACAGGTGCAAATGCTAAATCATCATAGAAATACTACCGTTCCGACTCGACCTATATGCTAAAATAAACGTGCATTTTATGGGATTTTTTTGAAATTTTTTTTTTTCAATTTATTTGGAATTTTGTATATATAAGAGAAATGAAATAAAACAATGTAAAACAAAATTAAACGTGAATGCAAGCAAGTGTTATGCGACGCAAAACCCTTCCCCAAACCAAATCGCACAATGTCCCCATTGTGCAAAATCATGAAATGAAGAAAAATGGAAAACGGGAATTTGCGAGAATATAAAATAAAACATAAAGACATAAAGGAAAGACTTGGGAACTCACAAGACTTTAAGCGCAGCAAAGGAAACCTCCCCAAACCAGCGTGAGCTAGGAGGTTTCAGTAGCCAGCAGTGCTACTAAAAAGTACCTGAAAGACAGAAAGTACCACTCATAAGACCGAAGAAAGCAATTTTGAAACGTAAAATTGTGCATAAATGAGACAATAGAAGGAATAGATAATTCGACAGAAAATAAAGTGGAGTAGAAGACTCCCTTAGGTCCGCATATCGACCAAACACAACAGGGGAAAGGTCGTAAACGAATGTAGCAGCAGCAGTGGTCGATCGACCACTAAGGTCAGTCGATCGACCAAGTGGACGTGAATGAGCTCCTGTAAACCTGCAATTCAGATCGATCGACCAATGGTTCCAAATCGATCGATCAATACACTTCTTCTTGAGTGTCTTATTTCTTCGTAATTGCTCAATGGTTTGAGCTAATAAGCTCTAAATACCTGCAAAAGCACAATAATACGCGCCCAAAATTGCGCAAAACCCAGAAGAAGTCTAAAGTGCATAAAAAAACCTAAGCAAAAAGAATAAAAGCGAAGTTTTCGCGCACACAAAAGCGATAAAAAAAAAAAATGTCTTAACAAAAAAGAAAGAAGTTTATAACGAGCATGATCAACTAATAGTTGATCAAGAAGGACCACGGTATGGCCCACTTCATCGGCTTCTGGCTACTAGAGGTAGCCTCAATGGTGCTCATCTTATCAGTTGCACCCTTCTTAGCTTCGACAGACGGAGAACTCAGCTGATCAGCTTCGGCATCTCCCCAATTAAGGACTTCCTTGGGATCGTTAGACTCCAAATCAGACCATCTCACCTTGGCTGGCTCATTTTCTACTTCCTCATCGGTCCCATAGCTTAGGCATCCAAGACCTCCTCTTTAAATGATCGGCTCTCTCGCGGCTGGAATAACTTGCAGCTTGCTCTTCCCCAAACCAGCTCCTGCATTATTTAAAATAACAGATTCTTCCTCCTTCTTGCTCCCAATCCGGGGCGGAAGGGTTACAACAGGAATAGAAATAGGCATGTCGGGAAGTACAAAGTACGATTTCTTTTCAGAAACCGTGTTACAAGTTACGGGCCACATGGGATCCTTTTTCTTAGCCGGCTGGGCAAAGACAATAGAGTGCTTTCCCACTTTGAAAGTCAAGGTTCCTAGACCGACATCTATAACTGCACCAGCAGTGTGCAGAAATGGCCTACCCAAAATGATGGGAATATGGTCATCCTCAGGCATATCAAGGACAACAAAGTCAACAGGAAAGAAAAACTTCCCTATTTGGACGGGTATGTCCTCTAGGACTCCTATAGGCTCGACCGCAGATCGGTCAGCCATCTGAACTGTCATCTCAGTTATTGCAAACCTGGTCAACTTAAGCTTTCTAGCTAGACTTAAGGGCATGACACTTATGCTAGCTCCTAAATCACATAAAGCCTTTTCGATAGAAAAGGTACCTATGCTACAAGGGACGGAAAAACTGCCCGGGTCTTCTAACTTATGGGGCGCAGTGTGAGACAAGTAGGAGCAAGACTCTTTAGTTAACGCAACAGTGTGAACATGTTCAAGCGATTTTTTCTTTGACAACAACTGTTTCATAAACTTAGTATACGCTGGCACTTGGTTAACTAACTCAAGGAAGGGTACCTGAACATTCAAGCTACGAATAACTTTCTCAAACATACTGAAAGATACCTGTTCCTTGGTTGACACGAGTCTCTCCGGATATGGGGCTGTAAGGAGCACCTTAGCCCTCTCCTCTAATTCGCGCGCGCCGGCGTCCTTGGACTTTGGCTGGAAGTCCGTCACCTTTTCTTTGTTGAAGCTAGACCCCTCCTCAGAACATCTCAAATGAGACCCATTGACCATCATTGGATCGAACTTGAGCGGATCGACCCATCAAGACTCTGGTCCGCCCAAAACTTTCGGGACCGTGGTACCCCGAAACAAGTGGTCTCGTAGATTAGTTGGCATTAAAGGACGAAATTCTTCAACATCAGCAGTGATATTGGTCGATCGACCACCCTCCTCAGTCGATCGATCGATCAAGTTGCACATTCGAAGCTCCTGAACCCGTGTTTCGATCGATCGACTAGGTACTTGATCGATCGACGAAATGCCTGGTGAGACGTCTTTTTCTTTGATTTGTTCGTTGAAGCTTTCTCTTGACTTATTTCGCTCATCTTTCTCGACAAAGATCCTCAACCATGGCAGGACCATCAAGGGTGGACCCGCTCCTCAAGGTGATGGCATTTAGGGTCTCTTTTTGTTCGGGTTGAGTGGGTAAGTGTCCCGGAGCTCGAGTGTTACTTTTACTAGCCAATTGAGCAATTTGGCTCTCAAGTAACTTCATCCCGGCCTCTCTTGCTTGGGACTCCTTTAGCAACATTCTTAAGCTCGGAGAACTCGGACTGCGTTGATTGTTGTTGTTGCGGCACATAAGGAGGTTTTTGATATCTGCTTTGTTGCTTTTGATGAGGGGGTATATAGGGTTGTTCTTTGCGGTGGAGGTTGGGTTGGATTTTGGACATTTTGGCTTCTCCAACTCAAGTTCGGGTGCGGAGGCTCGTAATAGGTGTTCGTCCCGCCTATAGTGTTGAAAGGCAACACAAGATTCAAAAGGGCTAGGGCAATTTTTCGAGACATGGCCCTCAACTCCACACCTTTCACAAAGGAAGGGACCGTCGACGACACAAAGATTGACTTGGTATATCCCACCCTTAGAAGCTCCTCCTAGCTCATATTTGTCAAATCTCGCGGTGAGAGCCTCAAGTGCAAAGAACAGAAGAGGACTCAACAACTCTTCTCCGGTTTCCCCTCGAATTCCGTGTACTCGGCCTTGTGGGTAGCTAGATCGTCAATGATCTTCCACCCCTTGGTCGCTCCCAAATTTTCAAAGAAAATCTCCCGTTGGTCTGCAGGCGTCCAAAATGGCCCTCTGATCGTCGTACAACCCATTGTAGAAATGATTGCACAAGCTCCACTTTTCAAACCCATGGTGCGGTATGGTTCGCACCAACTTCTTGAATCGGACCCAAGCCTCGTGGAAATTCTCATCTGGCCCTTGTTTAAAGCCCGTGATTTGAGCTCTAATAGCGATCGTCCTTGAAGCAGAGAAGTACTTCTTGTAGAACGCCAATGCCAATGTATTCCAATCAGTGATCTCCAGAGCGGTCCGGTCCAAATCTCTATACCATTCCCTTGCAGCATCACGAAGGGAGAAGATGAACATGGTCTCTTTGATTTGATCCTGGGTCACGCCAGCTGGTGGGGGAATGGAGCAGCAGTAGTCGATAAAAGTCTCCATATGTCTTACTGCATCTTCATTTGCAGCTCCACCAAACTGATTTCTCTCGACCATGGTAATGTAGGCAGGCTTTGGTTCGAATTTCCTGGCATCTCCTGGTAATTCGAACCCCTTACATAAGTTGTCGGCTGTCGGCTCAGAAAAACTAGCTATACTTGCTTCCTCGGCCATGACTGGAATTTCCGGAGAAGTAACTGTCTCGGCTGAAGAAGTGGAAACGGGTGAAGACTGTGGGTCTTCTTCGAACAGATCGTTCTCGTGATAGCTTGACAGAGTACTCAGCTCTTCCTCTGTCGGTAATACTCTTTGTGTTCGCCTCAACTCGCGCAAGGATCTCTCAAGCTCAGGGTTCAATGGTACTAATTCTCCACCCCGTGACTGCGATAAGATGAAACTACAACAAGAATATAAGAAAAGTTTAAGGAACAAAAGTCCCTTAAACCGAGAAAGACCGAAAATAAAAACAACTAAAATTAGGACTATTGCCTCCCCAAGAACGGCGCCAAAATTTGATACCCGTCGTTGTGAGTACCAAAGATAAAATTTATAATCTCCTATTAAGACTAATCTAGGCTAGTGGTAACAGGGTCGAACCACAAGGAGGCAGTTGTAAATTCTAGTTGTTTTATAATTAGTCAAAGGTAGCAATTATGGGGGTTGGTTTGAATTGGTCTATAGCTAGAAGTGAACAGAGACAATAAACTAAAAATACGATTTAAACAGATAAAAGAAGGGTACTAGGATGATCGGTTCATTATAGCTTCGGCGGCAGCAAACTAAGTCGGTCTAAATCGAACACAGGTAAGGCGGGAAATAAGAGGTCCTCTCGGTCCACTCCTAACATGTAGCATCTCTCGATCTCGCTATAGGTCCCTAATGTCACTAATACTAACTTTCGTCCTGAAAAGCGACTAACGGTCTAAACTATACCTATCTTTCGATCTTAGCACAGTTTAGTCGATTTAATTGATGGTCTAATAACCTACCCTATTTTTCGATCTAATGGGTCGGTCACAAAATAGGTATCTAACTGGTCGCATGCATTCGATTTGTTAAATACGAGATTAAAACCAATTAAAACGAAGGATAACCTTACAAGGTCGATCGATCGACCAACAAGGTCGATCGATCGACGACACGCTGGTTCAGTCCGTGTTAATCTAATGCCGCCTATGCTACAACTCCCCTACATCCTAGCACTAAAGATTTAGCTACTCATGGTGAAGGTAAAAACAACAAATAGATTAACAATGATTACTGTATTCATGCTTAATGTAAATCACAACAACGAAAATATGATAG
This sequence comes from Silene latifolia, assembly GCF_048544455.1. NCBI lineage: Eukaryota > Viridiplantae > Streptophyta > Magnoliopsida > Caryophyllales > Caryophyllaceae > Silene > Silene latifolia. The sequence goes on from NC_133538.1 coordinate 29,451,893, forward strand.
TTGGCTTAGGGGCACTAACTATCAATTCTATACTAAGAATGAAAGCGAAGCAATAAACTAAGATTAGGGCAGAATAAATACCGAGAATTCCAGAGGAAAGATTTAGAACAAAGGCAGAAATTCCAATGCTAAAGTCGATATATCAAACCCTAATTACTCGGAATATAAACTAAACTATTGTGATGTGAAACTTAGTGTATTCTCTGATGATAAAACTAGATGTTGGTGTTACGTTATATAGCAATAAACGCCACAACTTATTTCTAAAACCTAAACCTCACGGGCTTTGAGATTCACGACTTTCTAATTCTCGTCTGGTAAAGAAATCTGGTCGATCGACTAATCAGGCTGGTCGATCGATCGCTCCTCAAACGAATAGAGCTTCGAACCCGAGCATTGGTCGATCGACCGACAAGGCTGGTCGATCGATCGGCCGAGCTTGCTACTTGATTTCTTTTAACTCGTGGACTTGTCTTTTGGGCCTTGAATTGCGCACCAAGCTCGTTCTTTAAGCAATTCCTTTGCGTCATTTGCAATGCAGATTACTCGGGGGCGGATTCGGCTTGATTTCCCGTCCAATTCTTCACATTTCTACAATAAAGTACAAAAACGCGAAAGTAGAGGAAAATAGGGAAATATAGGCATATATCGCACATTTGAGCTTTGAAATGCGTGTAGAAAAGAGTGTGAAACATCGTATTTTAGACACGCATCACTACTAAGCCTAGAAGGATACCAATAAATCACCTCCAAGTTGTGTCAAGCTAGCTTACCTTTTTCCTCAATCGTTAAATGCTGTTGTCAAGAGTAGACTCCCTATGGTGTTAGAAACACTAGAGGATCGCGGAATTCCCCCTCTTGCCTAGACAAGAAGAAGGGTCATCCCCTCTCTACCATGCACAAATATGGATACGATGGATAAAGGGATCGATAGAATTTGAGTTTTATTTGGGAGTTTGCTTCGTTGTTTTTGTTTTTCCCCCCAATTTCTTGTGGCATATAATCATTTGAGAACACTTTCTTATGCCATTTCTTTTGATTTTTGGCGTTTCAATACTTGACAACTTTCAACTTTTTGCATTTTTCTTTTGAACATTTTCAATGTCACCCCATGTGTAGTAAGGGTGGCTTATATTTGAAGCATAGGAGTCTATTTTTGCTCCTCTTTTCATTTGATGCAATTTGCAAATTTTCTTTCACTTTTCATTTCATTTCTTGAACTCAAATAAATTTCTTTTTGTGCTCATTCCCTTTGATAACAAAAATGTGGTAGAACATGGATGATGGATGCATGGTTTCAAGGGTCACCTTGGAATAAACGGTAGCCAAGGAGTTATCACACCACAAGGTACTCTTGACTAGGCCTTAATCCATGGGTCAAAGGATACTAGCATGACACATCCTAGGGTGTTTTACAAGTATTCTAACAAACAAAGTCTTAAGAAGAAAAAGAATCTACTAGGGCCTATATACACTTGTCAAGCTTCCCAAGTAGACGGTTTCGCAAAATTTTCTAACATGCAAACTATATCCCATGATGCAACTAACATATATACATCCTAATGCATATGATTCTACCAACTAATATGCCATATAATCTAAATGCAAGTCCTAAATTCACATTGTTTATACCGCATCAATCAAAATAAAGCCACATAGTCATTAACATAAAGAGGAAAAAGGAGATTGGAAAGATCATACCATGCGGTCTTCAATATCCTCATGTCTCGGATGTGGCGTAGTTAATCAATGTGAACAAGGATAGACAAACATATTATATAAAAACAATATATACAAGTCTACACTATAAAGGAAATGAACTTGTTTTTGGATTTTCAATTTTTCAATTTTTTTGATTTTTCCGAAATTTTTGATTTTTTTGGATTTTTTGAATAAAAGTTAAGTTAGAATTTCCCATCTCCACACTAATATGGGCATTGTCCTCAATGGCCAATATGATAGGAAATTATGCAAGTATGATGCATGATTTTTATACTAAATGCAAGCTACACTAATCTACACTACATGATGCATGGGTTTTTGTTTATGACGGAGAGCGTAATTTAGATTACCTCCCGTTGCGTATGCATGTACTTCCCCAAACCGAGATAGACATTATTTCTAATGTCTTAAATTTTGGGGTAGTTCATGCACACAAGATGCAATGCATGAAAGTATATATTGTTATTTTCGATTTTCAAATGGGAACAATAAAAGAACACCTCAATGGGGCCGAGGTGTTAGTCCTCATGTTGCTAGGACTCTCCAACTATGATCAAGATAAAAAATAAAGAAAACAAAGAAAGAAGTAGACGAACCTCAAGAGGGTAGAAGCCTCCGAAGTTTGCTAGTCCTCCACCATATCATCATTGTCATCATTTTCCTCCATAGAAGCGGACTCATCTCCACTCTCATCTTCACTTACATTTCCTTGATCTTGCTCACTTCCTTCATCATCTTCATTACCCTCTTCTTCTTCATCTACCTCTTCATCAACACCCTCATCATCAAATACCTCATCATCGACATTCTCATCATCACCGGGTCTTTCACCCCTTGATGTGCTTGGAAAGAAGACTTCCCTATCCGCCCAACTAGGCAAAGGACATGAAGGATCAAGTAGTACTTGCCTAGCTAAATAAAGGAGGGGTGGATATTGGGCCAAGTATGCATCTAATCGATCATTATAAGCTTGTTTGTGCATCTCTTGCATGAGGAGAGTCATGTAGGCATTTCCCACTTCAACATCTTTGGGTTTGAACTCTTGATATTTGAATGGATAGGGTGGTGTGACAATGTAGGAGGAGGGCTCTTCAATCTCGCCCCTTTGTTGACGGATGAAGTACTCGGCGCCCTTGGAAAGTGGAAGAAGGTAGTTTGTTCGATGATCACTTAATCGGCATATCTTGGAAGGCAACGTGAAAGATATAGCATCATTGGTTAGCCACCCATAGTTGGTGTCAAGAGGGTTATGCTTGACCCATTTGTACTTGTAAATCATGGCATCCATGTCAATGAGATGAGCCCCTTTGATCGCCACATAGGTGTTATCCTTGTTGAAATTTGCGTCAAAGTGCTTGGCCAAGAGAGTAACTAGACCTCCATTTACAATATGAGCGGTGTCTTCCTTGCCACAATCAACATTAAGCCATCTTTCCATCAAAAGCCTTAGAGCATTGTGGGGCTTAGTGAATTCTCTTCCCACATTTAAGGCCGACTCAAGTAGAAGACAATCGAGCTTTGTAAAGTGATTAGTGCATTTTCTCGCTATTACAGTATTCCCAATGACCTTGTGGCACACTCTAATGCCCGGATGGTGGACTAATAGAGCGCGACAAGCATGAAAGCTCACAAATTTCTTCCCGGAAATCGCCTCCCAAAGAGGAGCGGGGTCATACTTTTCGGGCATCTTGTTATAATATGGTGTATCACTAAGGCCTAATGATTTACTCAAAACATCAAAGGTGATGCGCCTATTCATATTCGCAAGGCGAAACTCGATATATTCTCTAGTCTCTACCTTAGTCACTTTCAATGAACTTAAGAATTCCAAGGTAAGGGAGGGGTATGTCAATTCTCTTGTAGTAAAAAATTTTCCCAACCCCATGGCTTCAAAGAAGGCTTTTGTTTGTTGAAGGACACCCAATTTGTTCAAGGCATCTTCACAAATGAATTTGGTGGGCAAAATGGCTTGCTTAGCATATTTGGCAAATGTATCCCTATGGGAGTTAGAAATGAAAATTACCTCCGGATAGTTGGGTAATTGAGCGATTTCCGGAGTTGTTGTTGTTGTTGCTTCCAAGGGAGGATCTTGTTGTTGTTGAACTTCCAAGTTTGCACTAGAAACCACCATAGCCATTGAATCTTCCTTTGCTTGAAGGCTTTGTTGCCTATTCGAAAGTGTCTTTGCCTTGAGTGCCTTTGTTGCTCCTTTTGTTCTTGCCATTGTTGATTATACCAAGAAAATATTGAAAATCTTCAATTTCTAATTATACACAAATCGATTTAAGATGAAAGGATTTGTCTTTGAATTTCAAAAATCAACTCAAAGGTTGAAGATTTTGGTGCTTGGATTGATTATTGTTGCAAAAGGAGTGATTAATTGTTGTTGTAAGGAAGTTTGGATTTGATTTTGTTGAATTTGGTTGAGGACATTTTGTTTTTGGTGATGGAGAGGATGAGGGTTTTGGGGTTTATGGGTAGTGTTTGAATGAATGAATGAATGAATGAAATGAATGTGGGAAGGGGTATTTAAAACACCCGAAAAATTCAAAACTGCAGGGGGAAGACGAGCGGATTCCCTTCGGGACGCTCGAATTCTGATCAATTTGGCTTCGGGAAAACTCGCCTAAAGACGAGCGGATTCGGCAATTCAGGACGAGCGGCTTTCCTCAAAGACGAGCGGATTCTCTTACAGGAGCTTTGCTTAATCTGCACTGGCAAAAAGACGAGCGTCTTTCTACAAAGACGAGCGGCCAGTTTCAGACGAGCGTCTTCTCAGCTGGGACGCTCGGATTCTCTAACAGACCAAATTTTTTGATTTTTCAGCTCTTTTGGACGGACGGATTCTTCCACTGATGCTCGGATTCCTATAAGACGAGCGGATTACCCAAAAGACGCTCGGATTCCTCCTAGTCTACCCGGATACATGTCCATCCGTGCACTTGCATATCCGTGTCGTTTTCATTCTTCAAATCCCGTGTTCTTCATTGTAGGGGCACTACAAAGGCATGAATAGCCTAGGCAATTGCTATCCCCACATTAAGTTAAAGCACTACACATCAATAAAATCATTAGTCCCTCCCTCACTTATCTCAAAAATGATGAATATATTGATCAAGGCACAAAAAATCCAAAAATGACAAAAAATGCAATGTAAGAATTAAAATGCAAGTTAGGGAGTTAGAAATATTAACAAATGGTGGTTTGGAGAGGACTCCACTAAACTCTCATCCTTAGAGAGATGTCATGGGGGCATGTTCAAGGTGTTGTTGATGTTACTCAACACCTTGAAGAAGTAGTTAAAAGCTTGTTCATTATCATGATAAAGATCCTCAATAGATCTTTGCACTTGTTGTCCATCATGTTGGTCTTGATCGATAGCATTGCCAATGTAGGGATTCAAAATCCCTTCAAACTCATCGTCCCAAAGACCACAAACTTCGTCTACTTGATCATTAAAAATCTCTTGAGTTGATAGAGACAACTCTCCTCCTTTCTTGTTTTGGCCAATGAGGCCATCCACTTCACTTGTCATGGGTAAGCTTTTCAAGCTATCTTTGTTACAATTCACTTGCTCTTTTGATGGAGCATCATCAACTTTCTTTTTCCCTTGGAATTCCGACTTCTTCCTCTCATCCTTCCGGCTATAATGATCAACCATAAAACATGGTTCATGCAAACGGGGAGCTCTCATGGTCTTGTCAAGATTGAAAGTTATGCTCTCATCTCCCACCTCTAGAGTGAGCTCTCCATGCTTTACATCTATCACCGCACCTGCGGTGTGCAAGAAAGGTCTACCTAGAGATTGGAATATTGGAGTCTTCTTCCATGTCAACAATGACAAAGTCCACCGGGATGAAAAATTTCCCAACTCTTACGGGAACATCTTCCCATATCCCTAATGGTGTCTTCGTCGATCTATCGGCCATTTCGAGTGTGATATTGGTACATTTAAGCTCTCCCATCCCCAACCTTTTACTCACCAAATACGGCATAACACTCACACTAGCCCATAGATCACATAGGGCTTTGTTGATCGTTGTGTCGCCAATGGTACACGGTATTGAGAAGCTTCCCGGATCTTTAAGTTTCGGAGGTGAACTCCCTTGAAGGATTGCACTACTCACCTTAGTGAAGGCGATAGTTTCAAGCTTCCGGATCGAATTCTTTTTCGTAAGGATGTCTTTCATGTACTTTGCATAGGCCGACACATGATTGATTAATTCCGTGAAAGGAATCGAGACTTCCAAATTCTTCACAATTTCCATAAATTTTCCAAGTTGGTCATTAAATTTGGGCTTGGCTTGACGACTTGGAAAAGGAAGTCTAATCACAATGGGTTCCTTCTCCTTGGCCTTGTCTTCACTTTTCTTTGAAACTTCTTCTTTTGATGGTTCTCCATCCTTGGAGTTTTGCACAACTTCTTCTTTGTCACTAGCTTCCATAACTTCATCCTCAAATTGCTTCTTAGGTGCTTCATACCTCGTACCACTTCTCAAGTTAATGGCACTAACCGTTTCATGTCTCGAGGGATTACTTTGAGGTGGTAATTGCCCCTTTTGTCTTTGTGAGCTTGAAGATGCTAGTTGAGTCAATTGGGTTTCCAACGTTTTGGTGTGGGCTAGGATGTTGTTGATGGTAATTTCCTTTGCTTGACTATCCTTTTGCATTTGAGTGAAAAACTCTTGTTGATTCTTTTGCATTTGGAGGACCGCTTTTTGAACATCAAAACCTTGGTCATTTTGTTGATTGTATGGAGTTTGATTTTGGTAACCTTGGTTTTGGTTGAAAAAGGGTCTTTGATTTTGGTTTCTCGTGGGAGGTGGGGTGTATGTTGGTTGAGGGTTTTGAACATTTTGGCTTTTGTATGAGAGATTTGGGTGGAATTTGGTGTTTTCATTGTAATAATTTGAATAAGGGGTACCACTCTTGTATGCTTGAAAAGCATTCACTAGTTCATTTGTTCCCCTACATTCACTTTGGTCATGTCCCAAAGTTCCATAATTCTCACATACCCCACATGGGATTGATGAAGATGCCGTCATGGCATTAACATGTTGCTTTGGTGATTTTGAGGCTTCTTCAAGTCTAGCCATAGCTTTTTTGAACTTCAAATTGATGGAATCAATGTGAGCACTAAGTTGAGCACCCAATTGAGTAATAGAGTCCACTTCATGCTTTCCTCCTCTAGTAGCCTTGCGAGGTCTACTATATTGTGAATTATGGACCGCCATTTCCTCAATATTGTTCCACTTCATGCAACGGCGCCATTTTTGGCCGCACTCTCTTGAGAGGTTTAGTTTTCGGTACATGTCGTTAGGAGCACCTAGACCAAAACAATATTTATAACTCCACAAACAACTCTACTTTTAGTAAAGAGGTAAGTAAAGGTCGGATCCCAAGGGACGGGAATTGAGATGAGATTTTCAATTGCAACTAGCGGTGTCTAGGGGTGTCACAATTTGGGGTTTGAATAGAAGATCACTAAACTAAATAGAAATGAAAGTAAACAAGCAAGATGATTAAAAAGGGGTGTAAACAATTGATAAAAGGCACTAGGGTCTCATGGGGGATTCATGGGAATTGATCATACAAACATATTCTCAAATTATAAGCAAGCAATTATTGTTGTGATGGATCGAGTTGGTTTATATCTTACAATCCTAGGAAGGTTTGGCTCCCGGAGCCGAATCGATTAGATTGTACAACACGTATAAGTCGACTTAATCTTCCCTACTTAACTATATGCATGGTCTAATAAGACTCGAGTTGGTTTATGTCTTACAAGTCTCATTGAAAAGATAGGTGATGGGTAAAAAATGCAAGGATTCGTAGGCTCGTATTTCATCAAACATAACATGTGCATAAGTTGAGATCACAACAAGCAAGCAAATAAACTATGAAAACATATTAATTTAAGCATGAATCATCCCCCATGTTGGTTTCCCCTAATTACCCATTAACCCTAGTTAAGGAAACTACTCACTCATTATCATGTTGATCATGCTAGAAAGGTTGTCAATCATACCAACAAAGTAAAACATGATGAATAAATGAAAATAATTAACAATAATTATAAAGAGATTAAGAGAATTATACCTACTAATGATTCCAATAATAAAGCAAAGAATAATAGAAGTACTTGATGATTGATTGGAAGGTTGTCAATCTCCCAATAATAACCCAAATAATCTTCAATTACCCAAAATGAAAGATGAACAAAAGAGAGATTAAGGAAATGAGATTTGTATTAAGACTTGATTTAATGTTGATTACAAGATTAAAGAGAGATTAGATTGATATAAACTACACTAGAGATTGCTAAGAAGAACATGAATATCTAATTAGACTAATGGGGTATTTATAGTGGGGATTAGGTACACAAATTAGGGTTTACTAAGGTCTTAAATGGCGATTAAGTCCTTGAGGAATCGCTCCTCTCAGAAAAATATGCGAGTCTCCTTTTTGCTAGTCTCTCCCGAGGTATGCGCATCCTTCATAGAACAAGTAGAAAACGGATTAGCTGTCACACAATCCGAGCGTCCAGAGCACGGGACGAGCGGATTGTGGGTGTTTTGGACGAGCGGATTTGTGGGGTGGACGGGCGGATTGTGGTGGTATTGGACGAGCTTCCTTCTGAGGAAGACGCTCAGATTGCTTGTTTTGGACGGGCGGATTGTGGGCAATCCGCTCGGATAGTAGATCAGCTTCTTCCTTTCTTCTTTTCTTCCTTTCTCTTCATACAATCCTTGAGGATTTCCTTGGGGATGCAAGGATCTTTTCTCATCATTGCCCATCTACTACAATATGTACAAAGGCCTTCTAGTCTTGTCTTCTCTTTGATACTTGGTCATTGAATTCAATCAATTTAGCTCCATTTTGCCATGAAAATGCAAGGTTTGTACTCCTTTCCTATCAAGGGATCAAAACCTCAAAGAATATGCAAAACAAAGGACTAAAGACAATAAATGACCCAAATATGCACTAAAAAGCATGGGAACGGGGCTAATTCGGGGAATAAATATGCTCAAATAATGGTCACATCACAGTGCGAAAGAATTCCTTAACAACCAGAATTATATCTTTACCCATAATGTTAAATGCATCCTTGAAGAATTTTGATGTATAACCATCAGGGCTAGGGGCCTTTGATGCAGGGATTGACATCAAGGCATCTTTAATCTCCTGGTCCGTCACTTCCTTAATTAGTATTTGAGTATGCTCCTCGGTTACAAGACTCCCTTGGCTTACTGTTGGGACATGAACATCACACAATGGTCTGCTAATGCCTAGCAGATACCCATAATACTCCTCAAAAGCACCCTCAATCCCTTGGGCAATAACATGTATGACACCATGCCTATCCTGAATAACTAGGACTCTATTTTGCATCCTCCTTGCTTTTAACAGACTTTGGCGGTAGTTTGTATTATCATCTCCATCATCCATCCATTGCACCTTAGCTTTTTGACTAAGGAAACTCCTCCTAGCCTGACCAAGTTCTTTATATGCATCTGTAGCAATTTTAACATCTTGCTGTAAAGACAGGTTAGTAGGATCACCATGTAATTTCATATGACTATTATGAAGATGTAGCAAGGCTACTTTGGTAGTAGTTTCAATATTAGCAAACTTTGTGGTATACATCTCTTTAAGAGGTTGCTTGAGAGCTTTTAATTTCTTAACCACCTGAAACATCCTGATTCCATCAACGCACCCATCCCATACTGATTTTACTATAGGCAGAAAATCATAATCTTGTCCCCATATATTAAAATATTTAAATGAACCATTTCTCTTCTCAACCATTGGACATAAAGTCATTGTGCATGGGCAGTGGTCAAATAAACCTTCAGGGTGGAAAATAATGGTTGGATCAGGAAAAGTAATCAGCCATTCACCATTAACCATGGCTATATCAGTCCTACTAAACATCATATCCCCAACCTCGTGCTTATTATTCCAGGTGAAGAATGCACCCTCTACTGGGATATCCATCAACCCATACATATTAGCACAATCCTAGAACTCCTTTAACTCAACATTTGAAACTTCAGATCTAATTCTCTCATTCATGGCTAAAATATTATTAAAATCCCCCATCACCACCCAAGGACCAGTGGCCAAAGTACTCATAGTATTTAAAGAATCCCACAATGGCACCTTTTCAGCTATTTTGTTGAAATCATAGACTATAGACAACCATCAAGTTGCCCCATTAGTCAAATAAGTGACTCTAGCATTGATAACTTGTACTTCATTACTCAAAATCCCCACCTTATAAATCCCATGGTCCAAAATTAGTCATATTCTCCCACCATCATAACTACTAATGTTATTAAATAAGGACCAATAGGACCCAATCCCATTATTGACTTTATTAATAGAACCCTCTATAACTCTAGTTTCCAGCAAACAAAAAAGCCCTACCTTATTTGTGTGCATAAACCACCTAAGTTCCTTCTGCTTATTCTCATTATTCATGCCCCTAACATTCCAGAATCCTATATAATACGTGCATTTTATAGTCTTTTTAGCCTATTTTATGCATGTATTTCTATGCTTTTATCGTAGTTTATGCTACGAAATTCCCCGAATATGCTACTTTGGGTTATTTTGTCTTAGTTGCAGGAATGGACCAGAAAGTAGTGAAAACGAGCCTTTTACCGTCCGTTTTGCATGCATTTAGTGGAAGAGTGAATTTGGAGCGGAATTATTGCTGTTTTGGGATGCGTGAAGCTGTTTCGGGAGTTAAAAGGATAAGTCAAAGTCCAACTAACGAGAATTATGAGCTGCTGAAGTCAAGATTCACTCGATCGAGTACTTAACTGGTCGATCGAGTCGTTTTAGGTCAAATAATCAGTCGATTGAGTACTTTAGTTGGTCGATCGACCAGTTCCATATTAGTGTTTAGTCGATCGAGCACTTTGTTTGGTCGATCGAACGATATGAGCCTTAGTTTGCTCGATCGAGTGGTTTAAAACCACTCGATCGAGTGGTTTATCCTACGGGCTTGGGCTTTTTAGGTTTATTTCCGTCATTCGGTTAAATAATTCCTATTTTCTTATAAATAGGAAGGTAGGACGTCAGTTTAAAGGGGGCTTCTCCTCTCTGATTATTTCGAATACACTGTTACTTTTGTTCCTTAGTTCCGGATTTATTTCAGTAATATTTCTCTCCCTTTTCCCTCTTTAATTTAATGTTTATTTCTCTTCCTCTCTTTATTACTTATGTTCTTTATTTAATTATGTTTAGCTAATTCCCTTAATATGATAGGACTAGGGAAGCCGTGGTAGCAATATGTTAGAATTGACATGACTAGATTAGTTTTGCGTTAAGAATTGTGTTAAGCAATATAATTGTGATTAGGTTGAATGAATGTATGCATGAGACCGATTTATTTAGTTACCCCCGACCTGGATCGAAAGATTGGAAGGGAATGCTTGCTTAATTACAATAGGTGATACCTAATTAGGGCGGAAGCTAAGTTAGGGAGACCCTAGGGCGATTAGAGACCGAAAGGGTATAAACGTAGGTTTAAGGACTGAAAGGTGACGACCTCGCTCTTCTTATCAATAATTTAATCGACTCAGTTGACCCGATAATGTAGCTGCCACGGTAGACCGATTCCTAGCATATTTCTCTCTTTTATCTGATTTTCCCTTGTATTTCTTCATTAATTTCTCTCGCCTTTATTCTATTAGTTTAGTCAAAACATTTCAAACCCCCAACTTGTGACATTAGACAGACCGAATAGACAAGTAGATAGTAAACCGCCTCCCTGTGGAGATCGACCCTACTTATCGCTAGCTTTTGTTTGTTATATTTAGGTATTTATTTTTGGTACATAACGACCGTATCACTATACTACCCATTTTCAATTAGTGAAGAAGTGGTACTCATTTCCTCCCCACTCACTTTCCTAATATGAATTGAGTGTTCTAGGACTTCCAAGAATGTTCTCCTACTACTACCAATAACAATCCCTCCTTGTCTGGTTATCTAAGTGATAATTCTAGTTAGGGAGAAGGAAGAGTGAAAAGAAATGGCACAGGTGTCACTATGCCACCCAACCCTTCACCCTGCCCATGAACTACTCCCTGTCCTATTCCATCACCACTATGAAACCTAGGCTGCACTAGCATGGTTTAAATAGGTTAAAAGGGTTGCCCATATTCAACCACAGCAGGTCTTAGTTACACAACCTGATTAGCATTAGTCCTATTCTTAGCTACCCATGCCTTTTTTGGTCTGACATGCTCCTTACCTTTCTCTTTTTTTTCTACAGCTACGAGCCACATGACCCAAACCTTTACATTTAGTGCACACATCAGGCTTCCATTCATAGTGAACAATTTGCATGTGGTGGTTATTCAATTCATCCATGAATTCCACTACATCAGGTAAATAGTCCCTTACTTTTACTTCCACCATCACACGAGCATGTCCAAAAATGGCTTTCAACTGATTATTGCTATCACACCGCACAGACTTCCCCATAAGGCTGGCTATCTTCATCAGAGCATTACCCCAGAACTTGAGAGGGAGATCATAGAATCTAATACAAATCGGGACAATATCTAAAGCCTCCTTCATCAATTTACAGTTAGGGGTCCATTCCTTGATAATCAACCGTTTATTGTCAAAGAAAATTGGACCAGCTTGGAGGACGCTCATCTTCATCGCCTGAGTCTTAAACCGAACAAGGAAAATATCATTGGAATGGAATGAAAGCTTTTCATAATCCGTGAAACCCCATACACGCTTAAAAAAACCATTAATCATTTTCCATGGAGGATTAGCGCCTAAAACATAACAATAGACCGTCGTCGACCAGTAATCTAACTCCCCATTAACATCATCAGAAGTAAGTTGAAGACCACTTACACTCGGTGACAAAGGAGAACCATGCCCAGATCCTGTAATTCTGCGCTGCACTGTTATCTATTCTTCATCAGATTCCTCCTTCAGGATTGATTCCATAACATTATTGAGATTATAAGGTCGAATAACAGACACAAGCTCTTGTGCAACCTCATGTGTATTCAATAACTGTTGATCTGTAACACCCCGTATTTTATAATTATATATATTATATTATATTGTATTTATACGAGTTATGTTTGAGACGGAATAATAAAATAATTATTATTATTATTATAAGTTGTAATGATAATAATAATCCGTAATATGATACATGTATAATATACGTTTACTATACTTATCTTATATACTTCCACCTCACCTTATATACACTCAACCTTTTCCACCCATCACCTTAACCACCCAAAAGTCTCACAAAATCCACCAAAACATGAGAGAAAAAGGAAGAGGAAAATGGAGATTTTGTCCCTCCACCTCGAGATCGTAAGGTAAAACCGTTTTAAACTTGTTTATATATTATTTAATTAAGTCCATTGACCTTCCTTGACCCCAACTCACCTCAGACCGTCATTGACCACCCGTTGATCACCAAAAACGTGTTTGATGGGTATTTTATTGGTTTATTGTTGTTGTTATGCAACCGTCTTAAGACGGATTTTTTACCCACCTTTTGTGACTGTCTTGTCCTGACCTTAAGTGGGTTGTGTTGAGGGTTGATCAGGGGTCATAGTGGTGGTAATGGGTGGTTGCTAGTGTGGTCGTAGGTGGTAGAAAAACCGGTTTGCAAGGAGGTGTACGGACTGTTTTGGTCGTGTGTGTTATTCTGGTTGGTTGCTATTGTTGAGGCGTGTTTCATGGGTGGTTGGCGTCATTTTAGGTAGCGTGTGGGTGAAGGGTAGTGATCGTGACTATCGTGACCAGGTGGGGGTCATTGTGGTCTGTGGTGGTGGTAGTTTGGGCGATGTTCAAGGGGGTTGTGTGTGTGTGTGTGTGTGTGTGTGTGTGTGTGTGTGTGTGTGTGTGTGTGTGTGTGTGTGTGTGTGTGTGTGTGTGTGTGTGTGTCAGTATATAACTATTGTTTGTTATTGTTTTGGCGGCTGTTTGGGGGCTCATTGGTGGCTGATTGTGGGTGTGAGTGGTGGCTGGAGTGAGGGCGGTCCATGGTGGTGTAGATACCCAGTATCTGCACCTTCCAAAAACCACCCGATTATGATCGGACTACAACGTGTTTTTGATATGAGTGCGTTGATTGGCTATACATGAGACGGTTTAATGCATTACTCAAATATGAAAAATGATTTCAAAAATGGTTTTCTAACTACATTTGCTTTAAAACAACACTATTTAGAGTTAAAACTGTCTTCGGACCCAAAACCGACTCAGAAACCCGCAACTCGAGTCAATGTGAGTCCGAATATCTCTGCATTGTTTTGAGACCTTTGCCGAGATGAATGGTGTGGATATAAAACTCGTTGTCAAAAGCTACCAACCAAAACAATATTTCTAACTCTACAAACTACTCTTTAGTGGAGTTGTAAGTAAAGGTCAGATCCTAAGGGACGGGTATCGATTTAGGATTTCAATTGCAAGTAGTGTATGTCTTAGGGTGTCACAATTTGGGTTAAGATGAGATGGAATCTAAACTAATCAACATGATGAATGAAAACAATGTAAGCAAATAAAGGGGTTTGTAAACAATTGATTAAAGGCACTACGGTGTCATGGGTTCACAAGGGAATCATGGAAATAGATCATACAAACATGTTCTCAAATAGATGCAAGCAACTTATTGTTGTGATGGAATCGAGTTAGTGTATATCTTACAATTCCTAGGAAGATTTAGGTCCCGGAGCCGAGTCGATCAATACTTTCAACACCTACAAGTCGACTTTGTCTCTTCGTATTCAACTCTATGCATGGTCTAACAAGGCTCGAGTTGGCTTATATCTTATAAGCCTCATTAAAAAGATAAGAGATGGGTAAAAAATGCAAGGATTCATTGTCTCGCATTTCATCAAACATAACATGTGCATAGGTTGAAATCACAACAAGCAAGCAAGTGAATATGAAAGCATATTAGATAAAGCATAGATCAATTCCCATGATTATTTCCCTTAATTCCCCATTAACCCTAGCTAAAGGAATACTCACTCATGATAAAGTTTAACATGCTAATAAGGTTGTCAATCATAATAACAAAGCAAAACATTATGAATGAATGATGTGATTAACAATAATTAAACAAGGGTAAAAAGAGATTATACCTATTTGAGATGATCCAAATAATAAAGCAAAGAATAATAGAAGTGAACTTGATGATTGATGGAAGGTGGTCAATCCTCCAATAAACCCCAAATAGTCTTCTAATTACCCAACTAAACTAAGACCAATTGAGAGAATTAAGGAAAGATTAAGATTTAATTAATATTAAAATGTGTTTTACAATTTTGATTAGGACTAAATTAAGGAAATGATTATGATGAGATGATTCTAAGCTAGTACAATAGGGTATTTATACTAAAATTAAGTACAAGGATTAGGGTTACTAAGGGCTTAAATGACGATAAAGACCCTAAGAGAAGCTTGATAATTTGCAACTCCCGAGGGACATGCGCGGATTGTTGTAGCTACTCCCCAGGGACACGCGCGGATTAAGGTGAAGCACGCCTTGTCCTTTGAGGGGATCCGCTCGGGCTGGCAGTCGGGAAGCTTGGATCGTGCTCTAGGACACTTGGATCATTGCTCTGATCTGCTCGTCCTGAGCTCAGGATGCTTGGATCGTTGGACAGAGTTCTTCTCTTTTTCTTGAGTCCTTAACAATCCGTGAGAACTGTCTTAGGGATGTGCAGATCTTTGATCATTACCCATTTCACTTCATTTATTCACTTAGGCTTCTAGTGTCGGTCTCCTCTTCGATGCTTGGTCATTAGATGCAATCCATTTTGCTCCATTTTGCTCCATAAGTGCAAAGCTAGAAATCCTCTCCTACCAAGGACACAAAACCTCAAAGAATATGCAAAATTGGAAACTAAAGATAACAAATGACCCTAATAGATGCTAGAAATCAAGGGAACGAGGTTAATTCGGGGACTAAATGTGCTCAAATATGAGTCACATCAAACATCCCCAAACCGATCATTTGCTCGTCCCGAGTAAAGAGGTAACTAAAACTATGACCTTTATTTAAACTAACCTACTAACATAGCCGACATGAGACAATTAGCGGGTCTCACTCTGCCCCTTCAACTCACAATAAGACACCCATGAGGTAAGATGCCTTCTTGCAAGGCAAGGTTAAGCTTGCCAAAATGGCGATACACCCATTCATTAAGCACACAAAAGAAGGTAATGGATGCATCTACAAAAGAATATCCACTTTCCTCATCTAAGTGGCGGAAATTATCTAAGGGGGAAGCAATCTAAGGGTACACACTCCATTATAGATATGGTTTCTTCAAACTACTAAGCCTAGGAGGATACCAACAAATCACCTCCAAGTTGTGTCAAGCTAGGGTACACTTGTCCTCAATTGATAAATGCTTTTGTCAAGAGTAGACTCCCTATGATGTTAGAAACACTGTAGGATCACGAAATTTCCCCACTTGCCAAGATAAGACGAAGGATCATCCCCTCTCTACCATGCACAAAAGTGGAATCAATGGATAAAGGGATCAATATGATTTTGAGTTCCATAGTGGGAGTTTGATTTTGATTGTGTTATTCCCCCCAATTTCTTGTGGCATTTGATTTTTTTGAGAACAATTTTCTTTGCCATTTCTTTGATGTTTGGCATTTTGATACTTGGCAATTTTTTTTTGCAATTTTTGAACATTTTCAAAGTCACCCCAATTGGTTACGTGGGTGTTTTTATTTGAGCGTAGGAGTTCTTATTTTTGTACTCCTCTTTTCTTTGATGCAAATTTGTGCAAACTTCTTGTTTTTAATTTTGATGCTTGAACTCAAATTGAGATTTTTGTGCCCATTCCCTTTTTTATGACAAAAATGATGATAGAAGTGGAAGATGGTTGCATGGTTTCAAGGGTCACCATGGAATAAACGGTAGCCAAGGAGTCATCACATCACAAGGTACTCTTGACTAGGCCTTAGACCATGGGTCAAAGGATACTATCATGACACATCCTAGGGTGTTTTGGAGGTATTCTAATGAGTGAAGTCTCAAGAAGAAAAAGTATCTGCAAGGGCCTTATATACACTTATCAACCTTCCCAAATATATGTTTTCACAATATTTTTCCTAAAAAGCAACTACATGCCGTGATGCAACTAGCATATATACAACCTAATGCAAATGCTTCTATCAATTAGTATGCCATATAAACTAAATGCAACTCCTAACAACACATTGGTTTGTACCGCATCATCCAAAATAAAGCCACATTGTCATTAACATATAAAATGAGGAAGGAGATTTGGAAAGATCATACCATGTGGTCTTCTATTTCCTTCATGCCTCGAATGTGGTGTGGTCGATCCAATGTGATAAGAGTGACAAACAAACACGAAAATATACAATATATACAATTCTACACTACAAAGGAACGAACATGTTTTTGTATTTTTGAGAAATTTTTCAATTTTTATGGATTTTTAATAATTTTTAAATTTTTATCATTTTTGATTTTAAAAGGTTAAGTTAGAATTTCCCATTCCCACACTAGTGTGGGCATTGTCCTCAATGGCCAATACGATAGGAAATTATGCAATGCAATCTATATGAATATGCATGATTTATGAACTAATATGCAAACTACATGACATATATAATAAGTGAATGCAATCTAATCTATCCTATATGATGCATGCTTTCTATTGGTCGGCGAGCTAATTTGAAATAACTCCCATTCCTTGTGAGTGAACTTCCCTAAACCTAGTAAGACACTATTTCTAGTGTAAAATTGGGGGAGTTCATGCACAAGGAAAGAGATGCAATGCATGAATTCTAATTGTCATTTTGGATTTTGCAAATGGGAACAAAATATGAGACACCTCAATGAAACCGAGGTGGCAGTCCTTTAAATGTTGCTAGGACTCAAAACAAATACTCAAGATATAGATTAAAATCATGATATAAAGACAAAGCTAAAGTAGGTGCAGGAAACTCATAATGGAATAGGTTGAAGTCAACCCCGAACTTGTGGTATCCTCCAATTAGCCTTGTCGACCCTCAATTGTCGCTCATTGCGACATCCTCATCACCGGCATCATTGCCGTCATCATCGTCATCGGAATTATCATCATCATCAACCTCCATTGAACCAGAGCACTCACCATCTTCTTCATCATTGGAACTTAAACCTTGCTCTTCTTCTTCTTGGCGTGAACTAATACCTTCCCCATCTTCAACAACATTAACCTCCTTTCCATTAGCCACTCGACTATCCTTTCCGGCATCTTGAGAAGTAGAAGGGAAGAACTCTTCCTTATCCGCCAAACTAGGCAAAGGACATGAAGGATTAAGAAGTCCTTGCCTAGATAGATGTAGAAGGGGCGGATATTGGGCTTAATAGGCATTCACCCGGTCATCATAAGCTTCTCTATGCATTTGTTGCATTAATTAGGTCAAGTAGTCATTGCCTACCACAACACTAGAGTCACTTGGTTTGAATTCTTGGTAGGCAATAGGATAGGTTAGAGTCACAATGGTAGAGGAGGAGGGTTTGGCAATTGGATCCCTTTGTTGCTTGATAATCTTCTCGGCTTCTTTGGAGACGGGTATGAGGTAGTTTGGTCTATGGACGGAGATACGGCAAATCATGATGGGCAAGAAAATGGACGTGGCTTCCTTGATGAGCCACTCATATTTGTTGTCAAGATTGTCATTCTTGACCCAATGAAATTTGTTGATCAAAGTGCTCATATCAAGAAGGTAGCTTCCCCAATAGGATCAACAATTTCTCGGACCTGCTCCCTTTGAGATACTACCAAAGCCTTAGATGCTTGAAGAGCTTATTGCCTCTTTGACAAATTTGGAGTCTTGGGTGCCTTGGTTCCGCCTTTAGTCCTTGCCATTTGTATTCTCCTTACGAAATTAGTATCAACAAACCAAGATATTACTTGAATGCTCCTTGCTTCTTCAAACTTCAATCAATTCCTCAATCAATTTGGGATTTTTGAAATTTTTCCCAAACCCTAGAAAATTGATTCAATTTGTGAGGAAATTGATGGTTAGAGGGTCTTTTGTTGATGAAGGAGTGATTTAATCTTGTTTTGAGCAAGTTTTGTTTTGATTGTGGTGGATTTTGTTAAGAAATTGGTGTTTTTGAATGAGGGGATTGAGGGTTAAATTGAGGGAAAATGTATCTGTTTGTGTTTTTGAAAGATGTAAATAAATTAGGAGGAAGGAGTGTTGTCCCGTGTTTTATTTATGTACCAGGCTAGGGACGCTCGGATAAGACTCGGGACGCGTGGATCGTCAAACTGAGTTTTCTGAAAAATCAAAGCAGTGCTGGGATGCGCGGATTGAAGTAAGCTCGAGCGGATTTCAGCTGAGACACTCGAACTATTCATGGGACGTGCAGATTTTCTCATAGCGATATTTCATCAATTTGAGCAGTGCTAGGACCCGCGGCTCGAGCGGATTGTTGTAGAGGACGAGCGTCCTAAGCTTGGCTTCCACATATTTCCTAACAGGGTTTTTATCATAATTTTGAAGCTTCCCAGCTCCGACGTCCTGAGGCCATGATGTGCGGATTGAGCTTGGAGCCGCTCGGATTAGTCTCAGATCCCACGAGCTCAGGTCTGCTCGTGGGGATCCATCTTCCCGTGTCATTCCTTCTTCCTTTCTTTGTTAAATGTTGCGGGTTGTACTACAAAGGCTTGCCTAGCCTAGGCATTTACCATCCCCACACTTGATCAAATACTACACATTAAAAGACGTTAAGATACTCCCTCACTTGCTCCCATTTCAAAAATCTTGAAACAAAGCACAAATAATGGAAATCCAAAAATGACAAAGATGCAATAAAGGAAATAAAATGCGAGTTAAAGGGTTAGAATATTTACAAATGGTGGTTTAGGGAGGACTCCACCAAACTCTCCTTCTTGTGAGAGATATCAAGGGGGCAAAGCCAAAGTGTTGTTGATGTTGCTCAACACTTTATAAAAATAGTTAAAGGTTTGCTCATTTTAATGATAGAGGTCTTGGGTAGACCTTTGCACATTGTTCTCTTCATTGTTGTAGGCATCCAAGTCAAAGTGATGACAAGGATCTACAAAGCCTTGGTCCAAGGTCATAGCATTTTCAATATAAGGATTGACTAATCCTTCAAATTCATCGTCCCATCAACCACAAACCTTGCTAGCTTGTTCCCCAATGATGTCATGAGTTGACAAGAGCAACTCTCCTTTCTTGTTATCTTCCCCAATGAGGCCTTCTTCCTTACTTGTCATGATGGGTGTGCTATTCAAGCTCTCATTGTTGTTGTTGAAAATTCCATGCTCTCCGAATAAAGTTACTTGAAGGTCATCCACTTTCTCCTTCCATGTGGGTGATGTTTCTTTACCCATGGCTTGATCTTTGCATAGAGATTCTAAATTCTTCCTATCACTTTCTCGGCTATAGTGATCGACCATGAAGCATGGCTCATGTAGTCGGGGAGCTCTCATTGTTTTGTCAAGATGAAAAGTAATTATCTCATCCCCTACTTCAAGTGTGAGCTCTCCATGTTTCACATCGGTCTTCCTAAGATGATAGGAATGTTGGAATCCTCTTCCATATCTACAATGACAAAGTCTAACGGGATGAAGAATTTGCCAATTCTTACGGGCACATCCTCCCATACCCCTAAAGGTATCATTGTTGATCGTTCCACTATTTGAAAAGTGATGTTGGTGCATTTGAGCTATCCCATTCCTAGCCTGTTACATACCGAGTATGGCATGACACTTACACTTGCTCCAAGATCACATAATGCTTTATTGATTGTAGTATCGCCAATGGTATATGGGATAGAAAAACTTCCTGGATCTTTGAGCTTTGGAGGGGAACTCCCTTGAAGAATAGCACTACTCACTTTGGTAAAGGCAATAGTCTCCAACTTTCGGATGGATTTATTCTTGGTAAGAATATCTTTCATGTACTTTGCTTAAACCGGAACATGATTGATCAATTCCGTGAATGAGATTGAGACTTCTAAGTTCTTCACAATTTCCATGAACTTTCCAAGTTGCTCATCAAGCTTATGCTTAGCTTGGCGACTTGGGAATGGAAGTCTAATCACAATAAGCTCCTTAGCCTTCTCTTCATTCTTCTTCTTTGAATGTTCGTTGGTAGTTGGTTCTTCTTCCTTAGAGTTCTCCATAAGTCCTTGCTTGCCACTAGTATTCACAATATCTTCATCAATTGGCCTCTTCGGCCCCTCATATCTTGTACCGCTCCTCAAATGGATAGCACTAACCGTCTCATGTCTTGTTGGCGGGTTACCTTGAGGAGGTAATCGCCCCTTTTGTCTTTGTGAGCTAGAAGATGCTAATTGGGTCATTTGAGTCTCTAACATTTTGGTGTGGACAAGAATGTTGTTGATGGTGATTTCTTTAGCTTGGCTGAAGAATACTTTTTGGTTCTTTTGCATTTGGAGGACCGCTTTTTGGACATCAAAGCTTTGGTCATTTGATTGGTTGTAGGAAGGTTGATTTTGATAACCTTGGCGTTGGTTGAAAAAGGGTCTTTGAGCTTGGTTTCTCATTGCCGGTGGAGTGTATGTGGGTTGGGCGTTTTGAACTTTTTGGTTCTTATATGAAAGATTTGGATAGAATTTGGTGTTCTCATTATAGTAGTTGGAATAAGGTGTACCACTCTTGTATGCTTGGAAAGCATTTACTTGTTCATTTGTTCCCCTACATTCGTTTTGATCATGTCCCAAGGTTCCACAACTTTCACATACTCCATTTGGGATTGAGGATGATGCCACCATAGCATTAACATGTTGTTTGGGTGAGTTAGGAGCTTCATCAAGCTTAGCCATGGCCTTCTCAAACTTCAAGTTGATGGTGTCGATATGAACACTTAGTTGAGCACCCAATTGTATGATGGAATCTACCTCATGCTTTCCTCCTGTAGTGGTCTTTCGAGGCCTACTATATTCGGAATTATGAAACACCATCTCTTCGATTTTGGCCCATGTTTGATTGTCATCAACTTCGATAAACCTCCCATTGGATAGCATACTAAGAACATTGCGTCAGTCTTCATATAAATCGTTCCAAAATTGTTGCACAAGGAACCACTCACTAAGCCCATGGTGTGGACAAGAATGACAAGTGTCCTTAAATCTCTCCCATGCTTCATATAAAGATTCCTCATCCCTCTGCTTGAACCCGGTGATTTGGGCTCTCAACATGTTAGTCTTCCCCAGTGGATAGAATTTCCTATAGAAGGCTAGTGCTAACTTCTTCCATAAATCAATACCAAGGGTAGCCTTGTCTACGCTCTTACACCATTGCTTTGCGGTACCGATCAAGGAAAAAGGAAACAATACCATCGGATTTGGTCTTGAGTAACTCCGGTTTGAGAAATTGCATCAAAATAATCACAAAAAGTCTCCATATGTAAGTGAGGATCTTCACTAGGCATCCCTACAAATTGACTTCTCTCAACTAACAGTATGAATGCGGATTTGGCAATGAAATTACCGGTTAAATGTGGTGGTGTAGGAGTACTGTTTGTTAGGTTCTCCTCGGTTGGTACAGAATGTGATGAGAATTTAGGCATTGTAGGTTGATTTTGTGGTGGGCTTGGAATTGGGTTATCCTCTTCTTCTCTTGCAAAAGGATTGTGGTCGATCCCTCTTGAGAGGTTTAGTTTTTCGGTACTTGTTGTTAGGAGCACCTAGACCAAAACAATATTTATAACTCCACAAACAACTCTACTATTAGTAAAGAGGCGAGTAAAGGTCGGATCCCAAGGGACGGCTATTGAAGTTTAATTTTCAATTGCCACTAGCGGTGTCTAGGGGTGTCACAATTTTGGGTTGGAATAGAAGATCACTAAACTAAATAGCAATGAAAGTAAACAAGCAAGATGATTAAAAAGGGATGTAAACAATTGATAAAAGGCACTAGGGTGTCATGGGGTCATAGGGGATTCATAGGAATTGATCATACAAACATATTCTCAAATTATAAGCAAGCAATTATTGTTGTGATGGATCGAGTTGGTTTATATCTTACAATCCTAGGAAAGTTTGGGTCCCAGAGCCAAATCGATTAGATTGTGCAACATCTACAAGTCAAATTAATCTTCCCTACTCAACTATATGCATGGTCTAATGAGACTCTAGTTGGTTTATGTCTTACAAGTCTCATTGAAAAGATAGGTGATGGGTAAAAAATGCAAGGATTCATAGGCTCGCATTTCATCAAACATAACATGTGCATAAGTTGAGAGCACAACAAGCAAGCAAATAAACTATGAAAACATATTAATTTAAGCATGAATCATCCCCCATGTTGGTTTCCCCTAATTACCCATTAACCCTAGCTAAGGAAACTACTCACTCATTATCATGTTGAATATGCAAGCAAGGTTGTCAATCATACCAACAAAGTAAAACATGATGAATAAATGGAGATGATTAACAATAATTAAAAAGGGATTAAGAGAATTATACCTACTAATGATTCCAATAATAAAGCAAAGAATAATAGAAGCACTTGATGATTGATTGGAAGGTTGTCAATCTCCCAATAATAACCCAAATAATCTTCAATTACCCAAAATGAAAGGTGAACAAAAGAGAGATTAAGGAAATGAGATTTGTATTAAGACTTGATTAAAAGTTGATGACATGATTAAAGAGAGATTAGATTGATATAAACTACACTAGAGATTGATAAGAAGAACATCAGTATCTAATTAGACTAATGGGGTATATATAGTGGGGATTAGGTACACAAATTAGGGTTACTAAGGGCTTAAATGACGATTAAGTCCTTGAGGAATCGCTCCTCTCAGAAAAATATGCGAGTCTCCTTTTTGCTAGTTTTTCCCGAGGTATGCACATCCTTCATAAAACAAGTAGAAGACGGAATAGCTGTCACACAATCCGAGCGTCCAGGGCACGGGACGAGAGGATTGTGGGTCTTTTGGACGAGCGGATTTGTTGGGTGGACGGGCGGATTGTGGTGGTTTTGGACGAGCGTCCCTATGAGGAAGACGCTCAGATTCCTTGCCTTGGACGGGCGGATTGTGGGCAATCCGCTCGGATTCTTGATCAGCTTCTTCCCTTCTTCTTTTCTTCCTTCTTCTTCATACAATCCTTGGGGATTTCATTGGAGATGCAAGCATATTTTCTCATCATTGCCCATCTACTATAATATGCACAAACGACGTCTAGTCTTGTCTTCTCTTTGATGCTTGGTCATTGAATTCAATCAATTTAGCTCCATTTGGCCATGAAAATGCAAGGTTTACACTCCTTTCCTACCAAGGGATCAAAACCTCAAAGAATATGCAAAGCAAAGAACTAAAGACAATAAATGACCTAAATATGCACTAAAAACCATGGGAACAAGGCTAATTCGGGGACTAAATATGCTCAAATAATTGTCACATCAAATATCCCCAAACCGAACCTTTGCTCGTCTCGAGTAAAGAGGTGACAAAGACTAGGACTGTTATTTAAACTAACATAATAGCATAGCCGATATGAGACAATTAGTGGGTCTCACTCCGCCCCTTCAACTCACAACATGACAACCATGAGGTAGGATGCCTTCTTGCAATGCAAGGTGGGTCTTGCCAAAATGGCGCCACATCCAAGCATTAAAGCACACAAAATCAAGTAATGGATGCATCTACAAAAGAATAGCCACTTTCCTCCTGTAAGTGGCGGAAATTATCTACAACGGAAGCAATTCAAGGTTACACACTCCTTCATAGATGAAATTTCTTCAAACTACAAAACCTAGAAGGATACCAATAAATCACCTCCAAGTTGTGTCAAGCTAGGGTACCTTTGTCCTCAATCGTTAAATGTTTTCGTCAAGAGTAGACTCCTTATGGTGTTAGAAACACTGGAGGATCGCGCTATTCCCCTTCTTGCCTAGACAAGAAGAAGGGTCGTTTCCTCTCTACCATGCACAAAAATGGATACGATGGATAAAGGGATTGATAGAATTTGAGTTTCATTTGGGAGTTTGATTTTGTTTTTGTTTTTCCCCCAATTTCTTGTGGCATATAACATTTGAGAACACTTTCTTTCGCCATTTCTTTTGATTTTTGGCAATTCAACACTTGACAACATTCAAATTTTTGCATTTTTCTTTTGAACATTTTCAAAGTCACCCCATATGTAGTGAGGGTGGCTTATATTTGAAGCATAGGAGTTCTATTTTTGCTCCTCTTTTCATTTGATGCATTTTGCAAACTTTCTTTCACTTTTCATTTCATTTCTTGAACTCAAATTTGAATAATTTTTGTGCCCCTTCCCTTTAATGACAAAATATATGGTAGAACGTGGATGAATGATGGTTGCATGGTTTCAAGGGTCACCTTGGAATAAAGGGTAGCCAAGGAGTTATCACACCACTAGGTACTATTGACTAGGCCTTAATCCATGGGTCAAAGGATACTAGCATGACACATCCTAGGGTGTTTTACAAGTATTCTAACAAGCAAAGTCTTAAGAAGAAAAAGCATCTACTAGGGCCTATATACACTTGTCAAGCTTCCCAAGTAGACGGTTTCGCAAAATTTTCTAACATGCAAACTACATGCCATGATGCAATTAACATAAATACGTCCTAATGGATATGATTCTACCAACTAATATGCTAAATAATCTAAATGCAAGTCCTACATTCATATTGTTTATACCGCATCAATCAAAATAAAGCCACATAGTCATTAACATAAAGAGGAAAAAAGAGATTGGAAAGATCATACCATGCGGTCTTCAATATCCTCATGTCTCGGATGTGGCGTAGTCGATCAATGTGAACAAGGATAAACAAACAAGCAAACAGGTATATACAATATATACAATTCTACACTAAAAAGGAAATTAACTTGTTTTTGGATTTTTAATTTTTCAATTTTTTTGATTTTTTTCGAAATTTTGATTAAATGTTATGTTAGAATTTCCCATCCCCACACTAATATGGGTATTGTCCTCAATGGCCAATATGATAGGAAATTATGCAAGTATGATGCATTATTTCTATACTAAATGCAAGCTATACTAATCTACACTACATGATGCATGGTTTTTTGTTTATGACGGAGAGCGTAATTTAGATTACGTCCCGTTGCGTATGAATGTACTTCCCCAAACCGAGATAGACATTATTTCTAATGTCTTAAATATCGGGGTAGTTCATGCACACAAGATGCAATGCATGAAACTATATATTGTCATTTTGGATTTTTCAAATGGGAATAATTAAAAAGAACACCTCAATGGGGCCGAGGTGTTAGTCCTCATGTTGCTAGGACTCTCCAAACTAGTCAAAGTCAAATATTGTACAAGTTAACAAAACATTAAATTCTTTCACGAAAATTGAAAATAAAGAGAGGAGATAAGGAAACTTCACTTAAGCTTGAGATGGGTGCCTCATGCCTGCTCCATCTAGCTATGAAGAGATCTTCTAGAGATCGCCATCAGCCCCCTCTAGGTTACTATCCCATATTTCCTTGGATGTATCACTTGCATTAGGGTCCATGAACTCAACTTCTTCGATATTAAGCTCCACCGTATCCCCACCGCAAGATTTGTCGCTCCCTTCATCTTGTTGCCCATTAACCACTTCATTTTCTCTTTCCGAATTTGGGAAGAGTATATCCATTTGTGCCCAAGAGGGAAATTCTCCCTCATCACTAATCTTCCCTCGTTGAATCATATCGTAGAATTGAGGCTAAACTGTATAATAGTTATCCACGTTAGCTTCATATTGTCGGAAGTGCAAGTCTTGGAGATTTCCCGTTACAAAGTCATCACGGGGGAGGATAAAAGGGTTAGGGTGGTTGTACGGTTGATATGGAAAAGGGTAGGGAGGTATCTTGATTTTCTCATCTTGTGGTTGTTGCTCTTGTTGTTGTTGGGGATTTGGTGGTGGTGGTTCTTGCCTTACTTGGGTTGGGTTTGCGGGGATGAGGTAGGATGGGATCGGTGATAAAGGTCCCCTTCTTGGTATGATTCTTGGTAGACCGGTCATTGGTAAGTAGATTGGATCACTCCCCTTTGTTATCCACTTGATCCTTTTATCAACCCCCTCAAGGGTTATCCAATGATGATGCACAAGAAGGAGGTCTTCATTTATCCTTGTATTCCCGGAAAGAAGAGTGTACTCATTGTTCTCATTAAATTTTGGATTGAAATGCTTTGCAATCTTTGTAATGAGTCCTCCATTAACGATGTGTTTCATCCCATCATCATCACCGTTTCTAAACTTAGCCCACTTCTCAAGTAGCACAAGAGGAGCATTAAAATGGTACCCACCCCTTCCTTGGATATCGAGATAAGACTCCATGAACACAAGATCGAGTTCGTTCACAATTGCCGGGTCTCGGCGAGCAAGGAGGGTGCCGGAAAGAAACCGGTAGGTGAGTCTCAAAATAGGGTTTTGAATGTGGAAAGCTAGACACTCCTTGATGTACATGAAATCTCGGCTGGTCATGGCCCTCCATAGGGGTGCAACACTATATCTCTTCGGTTTTGATGTCCGGGTAGGCGAGACATCGAGACCAAGCACATTTGCAAATTCCACTAGAGTCATCATTCTTGAAACACTTCCCAGCCTAAATTCTATGCATATTGTTCTATTCAATGTTGTGATTTTCAAGAAGCTTAAAAATTCAAGAACAAGGGAACGGTAGGTTTGCTCGTGCATGTGAATTAGGATAGAGAGACCAAACAACTCAAAAAGGGCTTCCATTTGATGGTAAATCCCAAGCTTCCTTAAAGTTCTATGACATAAAAACTTAGTAGGGAGAATGTTCTTACGAAGAAGTCGGTGAAAAACTAGCCTTTTCACATCATTGACGAATTCAACATTTGAGAAGTCATCAAGCTTGGTAAGATCCACAATTTCTTCATGCTCCCTCCTTAGAGTGTTGATGTGAGAAGTAGAAGAGCTTCCTCTTACTCTTGGTCTTCTTCTATCCCTAAATGAAGATCCCTTTGGTCCCATTCTTTGATTGTTGAGTTGGAATTTTTGATTTGTTGAAGTATGAAGATGCTCTTTGTGGATTGAATCTTGCTTTTGAAACCCTAGAAATTGGGGCCTTTTGACTTTGTGGAATAAAAGAGTGTTTGGGATATGCTTGGGAGTCATAAGAATGTGGGTTTTTATAATACAAGTGGAAGGAAGGGTGATGTGTTACAAATTGTGTGGTGGGGAGAATTAAAATTGGAAAAATCAGGAGTGAAGGCCGCAGGGAGACGAGCGGACTCGGGATCGGGACGCTCGGATTCTCTCGTTCTGGGACGAGCGGATTCCTGGTAAGACGCTCGGATTCTATTACAGCGGATTTTTTCAAAATTTGAAGCAGCCAATACGAGCGGATCAAGCACAGGACGAGCGTCTTTTCTGAAGTAAGACGAGAGTCTTTTCTTAAAGACGGGCGAATTCTGTTACAGGAACTCTTCTTAAAATGTTGCAGCAAAAAGACGAGCGGATTGATCACCAGACGCTCGGATTCCTGCTGGACGAGCGGATTCTCAATAATACGGGCGTCTTTTTACAAACCGAGCGGATTTCCTCCTTAGACGCTCGGATTTCTTGCTGCGGATTCTCCTTGATTTCCTTGACTCCGATAAAAGCTTCCCCACACTTGAAAACTAGTTCCTTCCTTTATCAAAAATCATTAGTGACCCTCCCTCACTTACTCTCATGGAAAGAATTTATGTTTATGATAAAAGGAATGCAATGAAGTTATAAATACAAGTTAGAGGGGTTAGTATATTTACAAGTGGTGTTTAGGGAGGACTCCACCAAACTCTCCCATTGATGATTCCTTCAAGGATGAGGAGGCCCGAGGTAGGTGACCTCGACCTCTCCAATAAATGCTCCCTCGTAATATGGCTTCAATCTTTGACCCTTGACCTTGAATTTGCTTCCATCTTCCGCCTTGATTTCAAAATCCCCATACTTTCCAACCTCGGTGATCACATAGGGACCCATCCATCTAGAGTTCAACTTTCCCGGAAAGAGTCGATATCGGGAATTGAATAGAAGGACTTTATCCCCTTTGTGCGAGGCGTTTTGCTTGATCCTCTTGTCATGGAGCAATCTTGTCTATTCCTTGTAGATCTTGGCATTCTCATAAGATTGTAGTCGGAATTCTTCCAACTCTTGAATTTGTATCATCCTCTTTTGACCACTTAATTTGAGATCAAGGTTAAGGGCTCGGATTGCCTAAAAAGCTTTGTACTCTAATTCGATTGGCAAGTGGCATGCTTTTCCATAAACAAGCTTATAAGGAGAGGCTCCCATGGGAGTTTTATAGGCCGTCCTATAAGCCCAAAGAGCGTCATCAAGCTTTGTTCTCCAATCCTTTCGGGTCTTGTTCACCACTTTCTCGAGAATTTGCTTGATATCTCTATTCAAAACTTCAACTTGACCGCTTGTTTGAGGATGATATCCTAAGCCGGTTCTATATTGAACACCATACTTGGTCAAAAGGGATGCGAGCTTTTTTTTTCATGAAAATGCATTCCTCCATCACTTATGATTGCTCTAGGGACTCCGAATCTTGGGAAGATTATTTTCTTGAAGAGCTTGGTGACCATCTTTGCATCATCGTTTGAGGTGGCAATTGCCTCCACCCACTTTGAGACGTAGTCTACGACCACAAGGATATACTTATTCCCATTGGATGTCACAAACGACCCTTGGTAGTCGATCCCCCAAACATCGAAGATCTCCACCACTAGTATGCCCCTTTGTGGCATTTCATTCCTGCAACAGATATTCCCCGTTCTTTGACAAGCATCACAATGAATGATAAATTCCCTTGTATCTTGAAACATCGTAGGCCAATAGAAGCCCGATTGAAGAATTTTTGCAATGGTTCTCCATGCTCCATGGTGCCAACCGTAAGGTGACGAGTGGCATCCTTCCAAGATTCTTTGGACTTCCCATTAAGGGATGCATCTCCGGTAGAGCCCATCACTACACTCTTTGTAGAGATTTGGGTCATCCCAAAAGTACCTCTTTACTTCGAATACGAACCTCTTCCTTTGGTTATAGTTCAAATTTGGAGGGAGTACTCTTCCAACGATATAGTTGGCATAATCGACAAACCATGGGGTGATGTGCCTTTCAAGTTGTGTTTGAATGGCCATCAAGATATCACCAGGAAATGAGTCATTGATCGGCGTTTCTTCTTGTTCATCATGAAACCGGATCCTTGACAAGTGATACGCCACTACATTTTCAGCTCCTTTCTTGTCTCTTATTTCCAAGTCGAATTATTGAATAAGCAAAATCCATCTCAACAACCTTGGTTTTGCCTCCTTCTTTATCAAGAGGTGTCGGAGAGCACGGTGATCCGAAAAGACAATCACTTTGGATCCAAGTAAGTAGGAACATAATTTGTCCAAAACATAGACAATGGCAAGAAGCTCTTTATCGGTGGTATCATAGTTCACTTGGGAGGGATCAAGAGTCTTGCTTATATAGTAGATGGCATGAAGAGCTCTTCCTACCCGTTCGCCAAGAACCGCTCCAACGGCGTAGTTACTGGCATCACACATAATCTCGAACGGTAGTTCCCAATTTTGAGGTTGAATAATCGGTGCCGAGATTAGTGCGTCCTTGATTCTATTAAAGGCTTCAACACACTCATCAGTGAAATGGAATTGGGCATCTTTAAGTAAGAGTTGAGTGAGGGGTTTCGCTATTTTTGAAAAATCTTTTATGAAACGGCGATAGAAACCCGCGTGACCGAGAAAACTTCTCACCCCTCTAACATTCACGGGAGGTGGGAGTTTCTCTATCACCTCAACCTTAGCTTTATCGACCTCGATGCCCTATTCCGAGATTAAATGACCCAAAACAATTCCTTCATTGACCATGAAGTGACACTTTTCCCAATTTAAAACAAGACTAACATCTTCACATTTTTGCAATACAAGAGAAACATTATGCAAGCATGAGTCAAAGTCTTTTCCATAAACGCTAAAATCATCTATAAAAACTTCCATTATGGTCACTAGGTAATCGGAGAAGACACTCATCACGCATCTTTGGAAAGTGGTGGGGGCATTACACAAGCCAAAAGGCATCCTCCTATATGCAAAAGTACCACAAGGGCATGTGAAGGTGGTCTTATGTTGGTCATCCGGGTGTATGGGGATTTGAAATAATCCCGAATACCCGTCGAGGTAACAAAAGAACTTGTTCGAGACTAACCTCTCAAGCATTTGGTCAATGAATGGTAGGGAGAAATGATCCTTTCTTGTTGCGGAATTCAATTTTCGATAGTCAATGCACATACGCCAACCGGTGATCTTCCTTGTAGGTATTAGCTCATTCTTTTCGTTTGTCACCACCGTGGTACCTCCTTTCTTGGGTACCACTTGAATGGGGCTAACCCACAAAGAGTCCGATATGGGATATATGATTCCCGCATTAAGTAATTTCATAACTTCTCCCTTGACAACTTCTTGCATGTGGGGGTTTAATCTCCTTTGAGGTTGAATGGTAGGTCTATGGTCCTCCTCTAGATGAATTCTATGTATACAAAAGTTGGGACTTATCCCCTTAAGGTCATCTATACTATAACATATAGGCTTTTCATGTTGCTTCAACACATCAAGCAATTTTCCCAATTGGCTTTCATCAAGTCTATCATTAACAATCACGGGTTTGGTCTTTGATTTATCAAGGTAAGCATATTTCAAATTTAGGGGAAGGGGTTTTAAAGTAGGGATTTGTACCTCACTTTCCTCCTTTGAAGGTTCATTGAGAATTTGCTCCATTTCCATTAGATACTCCATTCTCATGACATGTTCAACTTGTTCTTCGGTCTTATCAACCTCGTCATACTCGAATTCCATGACGAATTCCTCTTGCTCTTGGGCTTGTAAGATTTCTTCTAGGATTGATTGCTCATGTTCTATAGGTTGATATGCTTCCACAAGGATGTTATGCACTAATTCGAATTGCTCATGAGTTAGTTCTTTGTTAGCTAGTGCGGCCTCAAAAAGTTCTACCTCCAATTCCCAATACATATTTTTAGCCTCACTTGCTTCCAAGGCTTCCAATGCTTGCATGGAGTCTTTGAAGAAAAGTATACTTAAGTGGTCCTCTACAAAAAAAATCTATAAGATCCATCTTGCAAAATATCAAACAACTTGAAAAAAATTAGAACAAACCTTGAGGGATTTTACTTCCCCAAGGCAAAGAAAGACACAACTAATAACAATCTAAGAAAATCTAAACCAAGTTAACACCGTCCCCGGCAATGACGCCATTTTTTGGTCGATCCCTCTTGAGAGGTTTAGTTTTCGGTACTTGTCGTTAGGAGCACCTAGACCAAAACAATATTTATAACTCCACAAACAACTCTACTATTAGTATAGAGGCAAGTAAAGGTCGGATCCCAAGGGACGGGTATTGAAGTGAGATTTTCAATTGCCACTAGCGGTGTCTAGGGGTGTCACAATTTGGGGTTGGAATAGAAGATCACTAAACTAAATAGCAATGAAAGTAAACAAGCAAGATGATTAAAAAGGGATGTAAACAATTGATAAAAGGCACTAGAGTGTCATGGGGTCATAGGGGATTCATGGGAACTGATCATACAAACATATTCTCAAATTATAAGCAAGCAATTATTGTTTTGATGGATCGAGTTTGTTTATATCTTACAATCCTAGGAAAGTTTGGGTCCCGGAGCCGAATCGATTAGATTGTACAACACGTACAAGTCGACTTAATCTTCCCTACTCAACTATATGCATGGTCTAATGAGACTCGAGTTGGTTTATGTCTTACAAGTCTCATTGAAAAGATAGGTCATGGGTAAAAAATGCAAGGATTCATAGACTCGCATTTCATCAAACATAAAACAACAACATAATTTGAGATCACAACAAGCAAGCAAATAAACTATGAAAACATATTAATTTAAGAATGAATCATCCCCCATGTTGGTTTCCCCTAATTACCTATTAACCCTAGCTAAGGAAACTACTCACTCATTATCATGTTGAACATGGTAGAAAGGTTGTCAATCATACCAACAAAGTAAAACATGTTGAATAAATGAAGATGATTAACAATAATTAAAAAGGGATTAAGAGAATTATATCTACTAATGATTCCAATAATAAAGTAAAGAATAATAGAAGTACTTGATGAAGGTTGTCAATCTCCCAATAATAACCTAAATAATCTTCAATTACCCAAAATGAAAGATGAACAAAAGAGAGATTAAGGAAATAAGATTTGTATTAGGACTTGATTAAAAGTTGATTACAAGATTAAAGAGAGATTAGATTGATATAAACTACACTAGAGATTGATAAGAAGAACATCATTATCTAATTAGACTAATGGGGTATTTATAGTGGGGATTAGGTACACAAATAAGGGTTTACTAAGGGCTTAAATGACGATTAAGTCCTTGAGGAATCGCTCCTCTGAGAAAAATATGCGAGTCTCCTTTTTGCTAGTCTTTCCCAAGGTATGCGCATCCTTCATAGAAAAAGTAGAAGACGGAATAGCTGTCACACAATCCGAGCGTCCAGGGCACGGGACGAGCGGATTGTGGGTCTTTTGGACGAGCGGATTTGTTGGGTGGACGGGCGGATTGTGGTGGTTTTGGACGAGCGTCCCTCTGAGGAAGACGCTCGGATTCCTTGTCTTTGACGGGCGGATTGGAGATGCAAGGATCTTTTCTCATCATTGCCCTTCTACTATAATATGTACAAAGGCCTTCTAGTCTTGTCTTCCCTTTGATGCTTGGTCTTTGAATTCAATCAATTTAGCTCCATTTTGCCTTGAAAATGCAAGGTTTGCACTCCTTTCCTACCAAGGGATCAAAACCTCAAAGAATATGCAAAACAAATGACTAAAGACAATAAATGACCTAAATATGAACTAAAAAGCATAGGAACAAGGCTAATTCGGGAAATAAATATGCTCAAATAATGGTCACATCTAATGACAAACTCAATGTTATTTGGTTGAATGTCCACAATCTCTCCAATACCTACGACTCTTGAAGTACCTCTAGCAACTCTTCTATTGTTGGTTAAGGTCCTTTCAATCTCGAAATCAATAGGTAATAAATTACCTTGTGATCTCCTAGTTATGCAAAATATCAAACAACTAGAAAACAATTAGAACAACCTTGAGGAGATTGATTTCCCCAAGGTAAATAAAGACACAACTAGAAACAATTAATGAAAATCAAATCAATTGAACACCGTCCCCGGCAACAGCGCCATTTTTGGTGTGGATATAAAACTCGTCTTCAAAAGCTACCAACCAAAACAATATTTCTAACTCTGTAAACTACTCTTTAGTGGAGTGGTAAGTAAAGGTCGGATCCCAAGGGACGGGTATTGATTTAGGATTTCAAATGCAAGTAGTGTATGTCTTAGGGTGTCACAAATTGGGTTCAGATGAGATGTAATCTAAACTAATCAACAAGATGAATGAAAATAAAGTAAGCAAATAAAGGGGTTTATAAACAATTGATTAGAGGCACTAGGTTGTTATGGGTTCATAAAAGAATCATCGAAATAGATCATACAAACATGTTCTCAAAGAGATGCAATAAACTTATTGTTGTGATGGAATCGAGTTAGTGTATATCTTACAAGTCCTAGGAAGATTTAGGTCTCGGAGCCGAGTCGATTAAGACTTTACAACACCTACAAGTCGACTTAGTCTCTTCCTATGCATGGTCTAACAAGGCTCGAGTTGGCTTATATCTTATAAGCCTCATTGAAAAGATAAGAGAAGGGTAAAAAATGTAAGGATTCATAGTCTCGTATTTCATCAAACATAACATGTGCATTAGTTGAAATCACAACAAGCAAGCAAGTGATTATGAAAGCATATTAGATTAAGCATAGATCAATTCCCATGATTATTTCCCTTAATTCCCCATTAACCCTAGCTAAAGGAATACTCACTCATGATCAAGTTTAACATGCTAATAAGGTTGTCAATCATACTAACAACGCAAAACATTATGAATGAACGATGTGATTAACAATAATTAAACAAGGGTAAAAAGAGATTATACCTATTTGAGATGATCCAAATATTAAAGCAAAGAATAATAGAAGTGAACTTGATGATTGATGGAAGGTGGTCAATCCTCCAATAAACCCCAAATAATCATCTAATTACCCAACTAAACTAAGAACAATTGAGAGAATTAAGGAAAGATTAAGATGTGATTAATATTAAAATGTGTATTACAATTTTGATAAGGACTAAATTAAGGAAATGATTATGATGAGATGATTCTAAGGTAGTACAATAGGGTATTTATACTAAAATTTAGTACAAGGATTCGGGTTACTAAGGGCTTAAATGACGATTAAGACCCTAAGAGAAGCTTGATAATTTGCAACTCACGAGGGACATGCGCGGATTGGTGTAGCTACACCCCAGGGACACACGCGGATTGAGGTGAAGCACGCCTTATCCTGTGAGGGGATCCGCTCAGGCTGGCAGTCAGGACGCTCGGATCATGCTCTGGCACGCTCGGATCCTGCTCTGGGATGCTCGGATGGTTGCTCTGATCTTCTCGTCCTAAGCTCAGGATGGTCGAATTGTTGGACAGAGTTCTTCTCTTGTTCTTGGCTCCCTAACAATCTGTAAGGACTGTCTTAGGGATGCGCGGATCTTTCATCATTGCCCATTTCACTTCATTTATTTGCTTAGGATTCTAGTGTCGGTCTCCTCTTCGATGCTTGGTCATTAGATGCAGTCCATTTAGCTCCATTTTGATCCATAAGTGCAAGGCTAGTAATCCTCTCCTACCAAGGACACAAAAGCTTAAAGAATATGCAAAATGGGAAACTAGAAATAAGAAATGACCGTAATAGATGATAGAAAGCATGGGAACGATGTTAATTTGGTGACTAAATGTGCTCAAATATAAGTCACATCAACGAAACCGACCAATCTAAAGCGATCCGGGCTCGAGCATTTCAACTTCACCAAGCGTGGATTTCTGACCGCTGCATGTCCACATATTGGCTTGGCGTGTAGGTGGCCCATATCTATAGACTGGTAGGTCGCCCATGTCCATAGAACGGCAGGTGGCCTACGTCCACAGTTTGGCGACTCCGCTAGGGAAAACTAGGACACTTATGTCTTAGTGATCCTTAGAGGTGAAACTCGAACGAGGTCGTGGTTAAAGTGCATTAATTGATATTATGGTCATAAGTCGGGTTCCTTGTCCGGGACCACAAGCTAACCTTTATCGACCAATTGGCTCGTCCCGTCGGCGCAAGTTTTCTCATCCCCGCGTTTCGAATCCTGATTGCGTCAATCATACCATTGACGTTACACATTTCTTTTTCGTCAAAGAGCATTCATTTCCTTCGTGCACGAGGCTAGGGCACTCTCCTTACACATTTTGTTTAGATTGGTATCCCTCTCGAAAATCGGGGATTGATCGCTTGCTGTGTAACCACTCTTATTAAGCAAAAACCCGTGTCAGCATTACGCATAATATAATGAACTGTGAGTGCTTATGTGCTATGTGATCATAAGTCCTTCCTTGTCATTTCCAAACTTTCAAAATACCTTTTTGCGTCGTTATAATGGTCATTTCAAACCTCGGTCTTTCACCGACCGTTGCAAACCTTTTCATGTCGTCGCAATGGCGATTTTCAAACCCGATTTTTTACAACCGTTTCAAAGCACTTTATTATGCTACCGTAATGACGATTTTCAAACCCGGTTTTTACAACCTTTTCAAAGCACCTTTTTATGTCGTTATAATGGCCATTTCAAAACCCGGTTTTTATAACCATTTCAAATGCACCTTTTCATGCCGTTGTAATGACGATTTCAAACCTTAGTTTTCACAAACCATTTCAAAATACCCTTTTACGCGGTCGTAATGGCCGTTTGAAACCTCGGTCTCTCCCCGACCTTTTTATTCTCAAAGTGCCCTTTTACGTCGTCGTAATGACGAATTCTAATCTCGAATTTTCAAAATTCGAAAACAATTTTTAAACAAAAATGTTTTTCAAACTGTCGTAATGACAATTTCAACGCGTGCAACTTTCCAAATTTCAAATCTCGTTTTCGAAACAAAGTTTGGACTTTTTTTTGTAAGCCGTCATAATGACGATTTCCATTCTAAAATTTCTAACCATATTTCCAAAATCAAATTTGGCTTTTCTAAGCCGCCGTAATGACAATTTCAATTCTCACAATTTCCGATTTGCATACCGTCGTTCAAAGGTTGAAACGGTTTTTAAAACCTGTCGTAATGACGAATTCAATCCTCACAGTTTCCAATTTAAAATCTTGAAAATTAATTTAGCCGTTTTCAAATCTCAAATCAAAAATCAAATCCTTCATAACCGATTTAACCGTTTTCAAATTTCCATTCAAAACTCAATCTTTTGAAAACAAATTTAACCGTTTTCAAATTTTCAACTCATTTTCAAATCGCTTGAAAACAAACTTAACCATTTTCAAATTTTCCAATTTCAAAATCTTTTGAAAACAAATTTAACTTTTTTCAAATTTTCAACCCATTTTCCAATTCTTTGAAAACAAACTTAACCGTTTTCAAATCTGCCAATTTCAAATGGTTTGAAAACAAATTTAACCGCTTTCAAATCTTCAACCCATTTTCAAATCGCTTAAAAACAAACTTAACCGTTTTAAAATTCTCCAATTTCAAATCGTTTGAAAACAAATTTAACCAGTTTCAAATTTTCAACCCAATTTCAAATTCTTTGAAAACAAATTTAACTGTTTTAATGGCCATTGTGATGACGATTCCAAATTCTTCAATTCTCGATTTTCAAATTCGTGAGTCGAAATTTTGAAACCCGTATTTGAAAACCAGTACTGTTTTCTAAGCCGTTGTAACCCTTTATTATTTCAAACCCGGCTTCCGAAAATGAACTCAACCTTTTTCAAAGAAAGACCTAAGCAAACTCCGCCTTCTTGAAAATTTCTATTTTCGAAAATCATTCATAAATAATAGCAACACGTACATATCAGTCTACCATTCCAATTCATCCTCGAGTCGAGTCAAGTTGTCTAAATGACGTCAAGTGTCTGCCGAAGTTAGTACCTACCTTCTGGTCTAGGTCTTGTAGCCTAATTGTCGAGACATCTTCAATGGCGTTAGCACAGTCCAAACCTCTCGGGTATTGAACCCGTCTTTCCTCTATATTACGGGTCAAATGTCAAGCATGTATACGCGTCCCGTCCAACGGCGTCACTCCATCGACGAACATCCAAATCCCGTCAAAAGTCGTCTTTCTAGGCATCACTATGCCAAATTCGACACTCGAGTCTAAGTTCAAAGTCATGCACCAAGAGTTCAAACACAAGCGGTCATTCACGATTTTTAATGAACTCATAACGTAGTCACACCGTCGCGTCTTCACGACATAACTCCCTTTTATACATATGTGCCGTACTTGTCATTGTTCGTGTAATCCCTTTCCAATAAAAGTTATAACACCTATCGTTATGTCAGTTAGGAATCCCATGGGTGCCATGAATCGCCAACCAGGAATTCAAGAAGCTGATCAATCTGCATCCGCCATGACTTCCGCCGAAATCAACAACATGGTCCTTCGACTCCTAGCTACCATGGAAAACATGAGTACTCGTCTCTCCCAAGTTGACGGTAAAATGATAACCGGGAATTTTCCCTCTTCTGACATTGAGCAAAGGGTTAAGCTCCTTGAAAGCCGACTATTTGCCAATTGCAAAATCAATCCTAATTGGAAGGCTACCAAAACCACTTAAGCCAATTCTTTAGGTGCTCCACCAACCAAAACCAGATGACCTCATATGTCCTTCCCTTATTTGGGTATGCCTTATGCCAGAGCCTTGGAAAGGCTAACCTCCAAAGAAAATCTTAAACTGATTGGTCCAACTCCAGACTCTCTACCAAACAAGCGAGGATGTAGATGGGACGGAAAACTGTTTTGTCATTATCACCCCCTAAAAGGCACCATTCTTGATATGATCGAAAAGGGCGAATTACCACAACCTCCCTCAGG
This sequence comes from Silene latifolia, assembly GCF_048544455.1. Lineage (NCBI taxonomy): Eukaryota > Viridiplantae > Streptophyta > Magnoliopsida > Caryophyllales > Caryophyllaceae > Silene > Silene latifolia. Next base: position 29,490,693 of record NC_133538.1, read on the forward strand.
AAACAACAATTACCCTCCCGAGGACCCTATTGAACACAGTAAGGTATCTTTCCTAGACAGCTCTCACCTCATCTCTCCTGACGATGAGAAAAATCATGCAATTTTTGAGGATGGCATACAAAGCGCTATAATGATGCTCTCCGTCTCTATCAAAAACATATTCTCAAAGCTGGAAGTGGCTATCAATGATTTGAACACCCGTGTAGCTAATTTGGAGAAGAGGTTTGGTAGTACCGAAAATGAACCTGACCATCAAGGAGAAAACCAACCTTTCGTTCACCAACCAATGAGTGATGAAAATGCGGAATTGTTCGATGGTTCCCATATCCACGTACCCACCAAAAAAGAACATGAAATTGTCACGCCAAAATCCCATTCAAAATACCAAGTAACATCCCAAAAACTTCCCATTAACAACGACCAAATCCTGTTATTGGTCAGGGTTGATAAAAACAAAACTCACAAAAACATCCCCAAAAACACCAATATTGGAACCATGGGAAAACATCAAAGGGTATTCACATATATGGGAATAGCATACGGCACCGCTCTGGGGATATTTGCTTTAGAAGGAATTCTGCAACCCATTGGTCCGACTCCGGACCTACCTAAACAAAGGAGAACCCGATTCTGGGATGTTAATGCTTATTGCCAATACCATCAAGACAAGGGCCTTGACACCGAATCCTTCTTCAAACTCAAGCATGCCATTCAAGATATGATTGAGGCTGGCAAAATCATAATTGCACCTCTCAGTCAAGACAATCCTCCTGAATGTATCAAGCCAAACAACAAAGTCAAACGTTCTCAAAGGACATTCACTAATCTTAACATAACTTATGCCGCAGTTCTTTAAAGGCTCATGACTGAAGGGAAGCTACAATCAATTGGGCCCACTCCGACCCCGCCTGAATGCAGGAAAACCCGTTTCTAGGACGGTAGTGCCTATAGCCAATATCATCAAGGAAAAGGTCATGATACTGAAATATGGTATTCAAAATATGATCGATAACCATGAACTGATAGCTTCATCCCTAGGCCAACCAAGTGATAAAAACATCTCTAGTGGACATCCCATTCAGCAAGGAGATGGAAGTCTTATAGACTATTATCCTCATGTCGTCCTAAACAACGAGAGTGAAGTGCTCAAATGGGTCAATACTGAAGATAAAACATTCAAGCCGTTGGATGCTGCGAAGGAGATCTTTGAACAAGAAAGTAATGATTAGGAGTCCGTAGCTACGATTGAGTCCGAGTCCGAGTCTTAGGCTTTATCATATCTATCCTAGTGTCTGTCGTTTTATTCCTAAGCGACAGACAGGGGGCTGTCCCCATGAGTCACACGCATATTCCTCGAGTGTGTGTTAACCTCTTATTTATCTAAATAAAGGCACAACTTTCTTATATCTTTTTCTCTTCCTTTACCAGTTCCCGTTGACAACGCGAATTGATTTTGAAAAATAAATACAATATTCCGATTCAATGTGAGTACCCTCAATTGTCGTTCCGTACTAAGTAAGCAAAGGACCCGAAACTCCGTGTCCATCTCTTTACCTATTCCATGTAAAGACATTGAAATCTTTCATTAGCACGTAATTTAGAACGAGCTTTTATTAAAAGGATTTCACGATGAACCCAGATAACAAACCAGAACATCTCCTAGTTCACGATCAATGACAGAAGGCAAGCCCATTCCCCGCAATAACATCCCATCACAAAGAATCGACCTATCACCACCGGGTTCATCCCCGCTTGCACCGTCACCATCCTCGAACGAAGGGTAGCAAAGAACGAGTAGATCTAAACCTACCCATTTCCAAAAACGAAACAAACTAGCAAAACAAACGACAAACCAACAGGAAACACATGCCTCCAAGGTGAGACCTGGACCCACCAAGTCAAACCCTTTTCCCACAAAAAAAAACACCCTAAAAACAAAAACAAACGTCTAACAAAAATATTAGTCTAACCTAAACAAAAAAAAAAACTCGAAAACCTTAAAGCGGTCTACTCTTCCGATGTCCTCGGAGGAAGATCCGTTAACTGGAGCTCCATAACGTTCATGAATTCGACCGTCACCCAGTGCAGAAACAATGGATACCACCGACATGTCAAAACAATGACAACACATAAGGGACAAGCTACCTTCCCAATTTCTCCAAAGCAAAGGTCACATTTAAAAGGCCTTAGATCCCAAAGCCAAAAGGTGATTAACCCAACGCCGAAGCAAAAGGCATTCACTCAAAGCCAAAACAAAAACAAAAACAAAACCTATAGCCAGAAGCTACTCAGGCGAAGGCCAAGACCCGAGCGAAAATCAAAACAAAACCAGATTGAAACCCTTCTCGAAAGGCCGAAATCTAAAGAAAGCATCAAACACAAAAATCCCGGACCGATGAGTCCAAAACACCAAACACCAAAACCTCAACCAACACTGCTTTACCCCTAAGTCTTTCTAGATATTGTTACAGGGAGACCTATCTAGGATCATGGGCTTCCCCTCAAGATCATAACCAACATCGCTTTACCCCTAAGTCATTCTAGAGACTGTTATAGGGAGAACTATCTAGGCTTCTGAGGAATCCCCTCAAGCTCGTAATATCACACCTTAACCTTTAAGATCCAGACATGGGATTCTGATCCGTCATTGTTTACCAACCATTTCGTGCTCAGGCCACATCAAGCCTGAGACCCCATTCCGCACCATATTACAAGTCGTAACCCATCGGCCTTAACACCACAAATACAAGCTCAATATTTTTATCTGTCAATCAAACCTATTATTGCTAGGCTCCACATTCTATAATGTCGAAGCCATTTTCACCCTGACCCAAATACGGAGTCTTCAAAAAATATTGCTCCCCGGAATGGGACATGCCCATTTCATTCTAAGAGTCCACTTTTTAGTGTGCTCACGTGACAAGAAACATTCTCTCCAATTAAACCTCTTCGATTCATGATGAAGGAGGAATTCTCTCAAATCAATTTTCGAGTCACCAAACGGCATTTATCTTCGTGACCCTCACACTTTAAGGTCCTAACAGTTAGCTTAGGCAAACACACGCAGAATTACTATCTGGTTTGATTTCACACCACGTGAATACGTAGGCCCTCCTTCAAGGATGCAACCATACACCTCAAAACCAATTATCAAAACCCACACGCAGAACTACAATCTTGTTTGATTTCACAAAACGTGAATACGTAGGCAGTCCTTCAAGGACGCAACCATACACCTCAAAATCAATTATCAACCCACACGTAAGAACTACGATCTGGTTAGATTTTGCACACACGCGAATACGTAGGCAGCCCTATTACGAGGGCACAACCACACCCCCAAACACATTCAATTTTTACACCTTCAATTTCAACCCATTTCACACCCAGCAAGAACTACGACCTGGTTTGATTTCGCAAACACGCGAATACGTAGGCAGTCCCCCAACAATAACATAACCGCATACCCCTTTCAATATCAACCATCGACATTGTTTTGTGTGGATTTTGCGCAGGGCGAAATCAGGTCAGGGTGATATTGGGCAGGGTTAACTAGCTCTAATTAGATTACTGATCAGGTCGTCAGGATACGATATTGAGCTATAAGTAAAATAACAAAAATAACAAGACAAATAATTTTGTACGTGGAAAACCCTTGAATGGGAAAAAACCACGGGCACCAAGCCAGGAGAGGATTTCACTATATGATTTGAGAGAATATTATTATGATAACAACAATGCTTGTATTTCTCTAAGTAATATGTGTTCTTCTTCTTGTGTACGAATGATGTCTCTCTTAAGATCTTTAAAGTGTTCTTTATATAGCTTTCCCATCTTGAACGGCTGCATGATCAAGCATTGAAGGCTGAATATTCTCCATAATTGCTGGTAATAATTGCTGAATATTTCCCTCTTAATTAGTGGATTTGCTGCATAATCTTCATACTTAATGCTGCGTATTTATTTCCATTAATATACGCGGATATGGTCAAAATTGTCCTGATATTTGGACCGTTGTCCTCTCCATGGCCTGGCGCCTATCTTCATGTGCCCTGAGAGCCTGGCACCCTGAGAGCCTGTTAGTCAGGTTTAGATGAAATGCAAATCAGGGTGGTCTGCGGATTTCCAGGCCTAACAATTGCCCCTTATCTCCTTATTGGTAGTGTCAGGACGAAAAAATGAGGAGATAACTTCAATTTTGATAAGATCACCCAACGGTTAAATTTTCCCTGATCAGTTTCCTGAACGGCTCTTTTTACGCAATTCTTTGAAGCGTGGTTTATTTACTGCAACTTCCTTAATTATTTTGCAATTTGAAACCCTAATCTTCCTCACTATAAATACTTGGTTGCTTCATTAAGTTGAACTTCATTAACACAATTTCTTCTCGTCTTCTTTCTTTAACAATCTTCAGTTTTCTTAATTCTCAACTTCCCAAATCTTTAATCAATCTGCCATAATTCTTCAAACAATGGCTGCAAAGAAAAAATCTACCAGGGCAGCGGTTCCTGCAACTCCTCCTCCTTAGAATCCTGAGGAAGTTTCCTCTGAAACTTTGCCTGCTTCTTCTGCTGCTCCATCTCCCACAGTAAACAAGCCGAGTGATCCTCCATTGGAGATGATCTCAATATCTCATGGTGCTTTTCAATTTAAGCCCACGGAGGCTTTAAATGAAGATCAGTCTCCTGCAAACCATTTGAAGCCTGAGTTCGAGAAAATTTTGAAGGATAAGGGGATTATCCCTGCTGATGCTGAAGTCTGGATCCCTGTGGATTCTTCTATCAGGGCCGACTGGGCTTGTCCTGGTTGGTTCTGCATCCATGACTGGGCCTTGAGGGCAGGCTGTAAGCTTCCTTTTTCTCCTCTTATGGTTGAGGTTATTAAGGAGATTGGTGTTCCATCTTATCAATTGATGCCAATGGTATGGAAGGTTGTATGTTCTATTGAGAACCTCTGTAAAAAACACAATATTTCTTTTTCTCTTGACGATTTGAAGAATCATTTGTTAAAACAAACGAGTCCCGGCCGTATAAGTTTTAAGGTCGGGCCGTCAACTACTCCCCGTTCGAGTAATTTAGACAAAGGCCATGATAAGGGTCAAATTGCTGCTGGCTATATGTTTGTCAGGACCAATTCTGTGGGTCCTGACCTGGCGTATTTGAATCATGAGGCATGTGTGGCTGGTGAGTCTTTTGGTTTCTTTCTTTGACCTGGATTTTTTTCCTGTTAGTGAAAAAATGAAATGAAAATAATAAGTCATACCTCTTTATGTGCACAGTTGATGACTGGGTTACTGAAACTGAGTATCCTACTCCCAATGTTTCTGCTTTCCTTGCTATTCCTCCTTTGGAGAGGTCCTGGCCTCTTTGTTGTGGGGTTGGTCACCTTCCTCGCTGTTTGAAGGCTGACGGTGCTCCCTGGGCGGCTAAAGTTTCAGGGGCTGCTGGTGCCAGTACCTCAGGCTGTAAGACTATTTTAATTTTTCCTTTCTTTTTACCTGGGCTTCCTGATAATGTTTGGTTTGTATTGCTGATACTGTATTTCGTGTTGCAGCTACCAGGTCATCGGTTAGTCTTGCCAGGTTTGGCATGGCTGACCTTTCAGCCAGGCTGGCGAAGATCAAGGAGGAAGGTCCCCAGGGGAGCGGGGATACTAAGTCTGTTATAGACTTGCCTGAGCAGTCTGATGCTGCCAAGGTCAGCACTGCCTCTGCTGCCCCTGCTGAAACAAGTTCAGCAGCCCAGAAAAGGAGGATTGGGGATGTTTATGTTTTTGCCCCGGTCAGGGATGTAAGAGCCAGGTTGGATAATATGGAGGCTACTAGGGTGAAAATCAGGGACTATGCGGCTTCTAAATCGGATGTCATGCTCACCCTTGACCCTGTTGAGACTGCTACTCAGGCAGTTGCTTCAGTGGATTATTCGGTCAGCCTTTTGGCTGGTGCCCTGGCTGCTGTGAGGGAGGTATGTTGGCATTACTTCCATGTGTTTTGGTAGTCTTCTATTGTTGGTACAAATTATTCATATTTTTCTTGTTTTTGACCAGGTTGCCGCGACCTGTCTCCATAATGCCTATCAGGCTACTTCTTTGGTAGCCAGGATATATCTGATGAGATCAGATTATGATAGGTTTAATTTTGAGCTGGAATTTGCAAGGGCTGACTTGGCTGCCAAAACCGCTGACTTGACAAGGGTGCAGGCTGAGAGGGATGTTGCTAAGACTGAGGCAGCTTCGAGCAAACGGCTGTTGCAAGAAGCCCTGGATAGGAATGAAGAGCTTACCCAGGAGAGGGATGACTTGGAATTCAAGTTGGATGATGCCTCCCTCTTTTTCTACATCATGGGAAGGGCGGCTGCCATGTCGGAGCCTGTCGAGGCCAGGGAAAAATGGGACCCTGCAGCTGAGATGGCTTTTGCTGCTTCGAAATATCATGACCTGCATAATTTGGAAAATGAACAGGAGGTCCACTCTCCAGGGGAGCGAACGTTGAGGCTGAGCCGGCTAAGAGTGGGGAGCGGAGTTTGTTGATGCTGCTGCTTCTGAGGAGAAGCAGTAATATTTTTTAATTCTCAGTTTGTATTTTGGCCCATCCAGGGGGGATGTCCCTGGACAGACTTTTTTTTATTTTCCTATTTTGGGTCAGGGAGGCTCTGCCTGACTTTTATGAATATTTTGGCGCCTTTGCCCCAGGGGGTAAAGGTTTATTAATATAGGTATGATGGCCTTCTTTTGGCTGATTTCACTTTTGTCTTTGCTTGATTTGTGAGTTTCATCCTGTTGGACCTGTCAAATATTTTGTTTGCATGATTTGCACATTATCTTTGGTTAAATAACCTGCACATTTCGTTTTAATTTTTGTCATGAGTATTTCAACCAAGTATTATTTTTTGCTATAATGGTTGAAAGGGTGGGAAATCCGCCTGTCGGGAGGGCTTATGTCCCCCGCCTGGCTGGAGGGCTTGGTATTCGGCTGTCGAGAGGGCATTTTAGATCGATGGTCGGGATAAAACACCCTTGCACCGTCTTCTTTGCGTCCAGCCGGTTGTGTCCGTGTCGATAAACCTAGTCGAGTCGAGCAATTATTTCATGCTCGATTGGTCCCGACTTTTTATCAGTATCTGTGGTGGTTACCAACTCGTCAGGCACAGTTAAGTGCAGAATTTGTGTTTCAGGAATTATAGTAATAGAGTAGCTCTCAATCCTGAATATTCATGCATATAATCTTTTATTATGTATAATTGTTCAGGATTTAAAAAGGAAATAGATGGGTTAGTTGAACAGGTATAGAATACAGACAAGTCATGTAAAGCATGTAGTTCATCACATAACACATCAGGTTGAGTAGTGATTGAATTTGTACCTGGCTGTGGCCTGATCTGATCTTTACATATGGAATAATTTTAAATGAGTTACATTCCAGGATCGTGGGATCATTTCCCCTTCTAGTGTTTGGAGCCTGTATGCTCCTTGTCCAACAATTGAATCAATTAAGTAAGGGCCTTCCCATGTGGGAGCTAGTTTGCCTGCTGACTTTTCTTTTTTATTTGGAAATACTTTGCGTAGGACAAGGTGTCCTTCTTTGAAGACCCTGACCCTGACGTTTTTATTGTAAGTCCTGGCAACTGCTTGTTGATGTGATGCCATCCTGATTTTGGCAGCGTCTCTTAGTTTTTCTGTTAGGACTAAGTTATCTTGCATTAGGTCTTTGTTTGTTTCAACGTTGTTTAGGCTGCATCTGGATGTTGGTACCCGTACTTCCGCAGGAATGACAGCTTCACAGCCATACACCAGGGAGTAAGGTGTCTGGCATGTTGCGGTCTTTGGAGTTGTCATGTCTGCCCATAGTACTAATGGGAGTTCTTCTGTCCATCTGCCTCGTCTTCTTTTCAGCTTCTTTTTTAGGCAGCTTATGACTACCTTGTTGCTTGACTCTGCCTGGCCATTAGCTTTTGGGTATCCAGGGGTAGATGTTAGGAGGTTGATATTCCATTCTTGGTAGAATGCTTGGGTCCTTTTCCCCACGAACTGAGTTCCATTGTCACATACTATTTCGGATGGGACTCCATATCTGCAAATAATGTTTGTCCTGATGAAGGATATTACTTCTTTTTCGGTTACCTGCCTGTAAGAGTCAACCTAGATCCATTTGGAGAAGTAATCAGTCATGGCTAACATGAAGACTTTTTGTCCTGGAGCTACAGGCAATTTTCCCACAATGTCCATGCCCAACTTTATAAATGGCCAGGGCGCGGAAATTGAATGAAGGATTTCAGATGGCTGATGTATGATTGGTGCATGAACTTGGCAAGCTTCGCATTTTTAAGAGTATTCCAGACAATCAGCCCTCAGCGTAGGCTAGTAGTAGCCTGTCCTGAGAATTTTGCTTGCCAGGCTCTTTCCTCCTTTATGATTGCCACAGTGTCCATCATGTATCTCTTGAAGTACTAGTTTGGCTTCGTCAGGCTCTAAGCATCTCAGGTAGGGTCCAGCCTGCGATCTCTTGAACAAGGTGTTATTGATGATAGCATAAGTAGAAGCTCTAATTTTAAAGGCCCTTGCCTCATGCCTACCCTGAGGTAGTATTCCTCGGAGAAACCAATCATAATAAGGTTTAGTCTAAGAGTTATCATCCTGATTGACAGGGTTGACCTGTTCAGGTTTGCTGATGGTCGGCTCTAATAAGTGCACAATTGGTATTTTATCAAAAATAGTGGGGGTAAAGTTTGAACCTAGGCTGGCCAGAGCATCAGCCTGGGTATTCAGGTCTCTAGATATTTGATCTATATCAAATGAAGGAAATTTAGCGGTAAGGTTTTTGCATATTCTAAATACGAAATCATTTTTACATCCTTAGTCGTATAAATTCCCTTTATTTGATTGGCAATTAAGAGTGAATCAGTTTTTACCTTTAGGTTTTGAACACCGAGGTCTAGACGTACCTTTAAGCCTGCTATCAGGGCTTCATATTCTGCTTCATTGTTGGTAGCTTTGAACTCACAGCTTACAGCCTGAGCTATTACATCTCCCTGGGGTGATCTAAGTACTAATACTAACCATGTCCCCCTGGCATTGGATGCCCCATCTATGAACAAGGTCCATTCTTGGTCTAGGGTTTTATTTTCTAGTCGGTTGACCTCTTTTATTAGGTCTGGTTCCAGGTTAGGGCTGAAGTAAGCCACAATGTCTCCTAGGGCCTGTAATTTGATCGCTGCCCTGGGTTCAAAGAAGATGTCATATGTGCTAATCTGTACTGACCATTTGGCCATCCTGCCTGAAAGTTCAGGTTTACGCAGGACAGATTTTATGGGTAAATTGGTCCTGACTATAATTGGGTGACTTTCAAAATAAGGTCTCAGCTTGGTACATGAAATTATTAAAGCTAAAACATATTTTTCAAGTAGTCCATACCTCAACTCATCATCTAGCCCGTCCTGTTCTTTCACCAGGACTATACTGATTGTTGTGTCGGTGACAGATAGGTATACTGACAAAGGTTCTCCCTTTTCTGGTTTAGCCAGTAAGGGTGGAGATGATAAATAGGATTTTAGATCCTGGAAAGCTGCCTCATGCTCGTCCGTCCACTGGAATTGTTTATTTTTCCTGAGGAGGTTATAGAATGTTTTGCATCTTTAAGAAGATCTCGATATAAAGCGGTTCAGGGCAGCTACCCGGCCTGTTAATTTTTGGATATCTTTGACAGACTTGGGTGACTATAGTTCCAGGATGGCCTTTATCTAATCAGGGCTTGCTTCTATGCCTCTCTTTGTGACCATATATCCAAGAAATTTGCCTGCAGAGACCCCAAAGTGGCACTTTGCAGGATTCAGATTCATGTTATATTTTTCTAATATCTCAAATGCTATTTCTAGGTGCTTCAGATGATCTTCTACATTCTAGGATTTCACCACCATGTCATCTATGTATACTTCCATGATGTCACCTATCTGGTCTTTAAACATCATGTTGACCAGCGACAGCGTTGCCCCCGCATTCTTCAAAGGCGGAAAGGCATGGCGGTGTAACAAAGATATGCCTCGATGGTCTGTAATGAATGCAGTACTCTCCTGGTCGGCAGGGTGCATCTTTATTTGATTGAATCCACTGGAAGCATCCATGAATGTCAGCATTTCGTGGCCTGTTGTTGCGTCCACCATGACATCAATATAACGCAGGGGGAATGGATCTTTAGGGCAAACTTTGTTCAGGTCAGTGTAGTCTACACAGACTCTCCACTTTCCATTCTTTTTCTGCACAACAACTGCGTTAGCCAGCCACTCAGGGTACATTACTTCCCTGATCATCCCCATATCCAAGAGTTTTTCTACTTCTTCATTTATTATGGTGTTTCTTTCAGCTGCAAATTTGCGCCTTTTCTGCTGCACAGGCGTAAAAGATGGGTCAAAATTGAGCTTATGAGTAATAATATCAGCGCTAATTCCAGTCATATCAAAATGTGACCAAGCAAACCAAGATGATTTATTTTTAAGAAATTTTACCAGTTCAGGCCTGACACTATCTGGTGCGTCAGATCCTATTAAAACATACCTGTCGGGTACTCTCGGGTCTAGAATTACCTGATCTGTTTCCATTCGGGAGGTGCTACATACGTGGTCCCGAGTGGTCTTCGTAATTGCTATGCCAGGGACTTACCTGCCTTGGAAGGCTTTAAGGCTACTGTGTAGGACTTCTGGGCTGTCTTGTGATCCCCTTTGATTGTGGCTATGCCCCAGTCTGTTGGTATCTAGATGCACTGGTGATAGGTTGATGGTACGGCCTTGACATTGTGAATCCAGGGTCTGCCCAGGATGGCATTGTAGGATGACAAGCAGTCAAGGACCCCAAACTTTTCATAGGATGAGACTCCTTCCACATAGGTTGGGAGGTGGATCTCTCCTAGAGTGCTCCTGGTTTCACCACTGAACCCTACTAGGACGCTGGATTTTTTGGTGATTTGATCCTCGTTTATCTTCATGACTTTCAGTACGTCAAGCATGATCAGGTTTACTGAGCTGCCTCCATCTACCAGGATCCTTCTTACTGTGGCTTTTCCAATCTGCATAGAAATGACCAGGCCATCATGATGAACATCAAGAACGCCCACCAGGTCACAATCGTTGAAAGTGATTATTGGGACAGGATCGAGCTTGTAGGGTGATACAGTCCTTGGTGTCCTGGCTATCTTTTTTGCTGCTGAGCTTGTCAGGCCACAAATCTCTGAACCGCCAGATATAAATTTTACTTCATAGAGTGGTGGTGGTGGAGGGAGGCTGCGATCCTGCTTGTGCTCCTGATTTTCTTTATCCTGGTTTGCATTCCTGCCTTTTGACTTGATCAGGTCTTTTAAGTATCCTGATTTCAGCAGGTAGGCCACTTCCTTCCTCAGGGTGAAACAATCATTCGTGGTGTGTCCAATATCCATGTGAAATTCGCACCATTTTGAATTGTCTCTTCTGGGATTTGGATTTTCTACCTTCCTGGGCCATCTAACAGTTGTTCCCATGTTGTCAAGCCTCTTGATCAATCCTGCAGTATCAACACAAAAGTTATGTTCGGAGATAGGTGGATAAAACTTAGCCTTACCTTGATATTCATGAGTCAGGTTGACTTCTGACTGATCTGGCCTGGAATATGGAATATGTGTGTAATTATTCCCTCTGTTGCTTTTCCTATTGCTTCTTTCATGATCCCTTGGTCCACTGGGTGATCCAAGTTTGTAGCTTTTATCTTCTTCCAGCCTGATGAAGGCAAGGGTCTTGGCCTGAACATCTTCGAAGGTGTGGCAGGGATACTTAGTGAGCTCACTGTATAAGTCACTATTTGGTAGTAACCCCTGTCTGAATGCCTCCACTGCTGTTCCAACGTCACACCTGGGTATAGATACTTTCTCTTTATTGAATCTTGCAAGGAATGTCCTGAGGGTTTCATCAGGCTTCTGTGTAACTCGGTAAAGGTCACTGGATCGTTTCTCCAACTCCCTGCTACTTGCAAACTGCTGGTTAAAACTGTTGATCAGGTTGGCAAAAGAATGGATGCTACCAGTAGGCAGGTTGATGTACCATTGCGGGCGGGGCCGGTCGGTCGTTCCAAACCCTTGCACATGCAAACTTGTCTCGAACTCGCTAGGAATAGATGCGACCAACATCTTCGCTTGTAAAGAGCCACGTGATTTTGTGGATCCGTGGTTCCATCATAGACCCTCATGGATGGAATTGTGAACTTCTTTGGTAGGTCTACTTTGGCTATTTCGTCTATGAAGGGTGAATCAGCATAGCCGTAAGGGGCAGCTTCTTCCATGCTGGCAGGTACTCCTAGTATCTTGTTGAATTTTTCATTGAGTTTCTTGATCTCCTGAACTACTGCCATCATGATGGCCGCTGCATATTCATCAGGTTTCTCTTGATCATCGATTTTTGGCTCATCATCACCATCTACGTTAATGGCTTTGGGGATATTTGGGCTCCCAAAACTGGAAAAATCAATGTTTTTGATGATTGATGAGAATGGGGTTCCTGGTTGGAATCTAGGGCCTGCCCCCTGGGTTTTTTCCAATTTTTTCTTCTGGGCTGACTCAGATTCTTTCAGTTGCAGGATTTCTACTTCAGTTTGGGCCTCTTTTTCTTTCAGGCTTTCCAATTCAGCGATTTTTTGGAGAGCTGCATTCAGCTGTTCTTCAACGGTGGGTTGGGCCATTTTTGTAGGTTTTTAAATTTTTTGTACGATAAGGAAAAAGGATTAAAGAGCTAGATGCCCCACGGTGGGCGCCAATTGTTTTGTGTGGATTTTGCGCAGGGCGAAATCAGGTCAGGGTGATATTGTGCAGGGTTAACTTGCTCTAATTAGATTACTGATCAGGTCGTCAGGATACGAGATTGAGCTATAAGTAAAATAACAAAAATAACAAGACAAATAATTTTGTACGTGGAAAACCCTTGAATGGGAAAAAACCACGGGCACCAAGCCAGGAGAGGATTTCACTATATGATTTGAGAGAATATTATTATGATAACAACAATGCTTGTATTTCTCTAAGTAATATGTGTTCTTCTTCTTGTGTACGAATGATGTCTCTCTTAAGATCTTTAAAGTGTTCTTTATATATCTTTCCCATCTTGAACGGCTGCATGATCAAGCATTGAAGGCTGAATATTCTCCGTAATAGCTGGTAATATTTGCTGAATATTTCCCTCTTAATTACCGTATTTACTGCATAATCTTCATACTTAATGCTGCGTATTTATTTCCATTAATACACGCGGATATGGTCAAATATTGTCCTGATATATGGACCGTTGTCCTCTCCATGGCATGGCGCCCATCTTCATGTGCCCTGAGAGCCTGGCACCCTGAGAGCCTGTCAGTCAGGTTTAGATGAAATACAAATCTGGGTTGTCTGCGGATTTCCAGGCCTAACAGACATCAATCGTCAAAAGCAGCCCACCCATCTAAAAAAATTAATATCATAACTCTATACTCCTTTTGCCAAATTCCCTGCTTCTTACTCTGGGAGCTTCTCTTCTGATATGCCACACGTCCTTCATCCCTTGAGTCTCAACTATAGTCCAAAATTAAACTGCCCATAGTCTAGTGCTCGGTTCGGACGATGGCGAGGTCTTGGTTCCGCTCTCCGAATCATCAAAACTCGAGAAGGGATACAAACAAGCAAACGGAGGCAAAGATGTCTGGAGAAGATAATCAATTCGTGTTCCCCAACCAAGTGGACCTTCTACTACAAGGATCTGATGTACGTTGTCACCCATTTCTTGTCTAAGGAGTTGCACACACATAAGCAAAGTCTGTCAAAGTCACCCCCGTGTTGTGTCGATACCAAGTTTGTATCACGTTCACGACCGTCTGTTTGTTCGTCTGTCAGTGTGCGTCCGTGTGAGTCAATGTCATAACGGTCACGTGTCTCTAATCTATCAAATCATGGATCTAAAAGCAACAAGACTCAATTATAAGCTTCACAGCTTTTGAAACTCATATCTCCCCTCACGTGAGATATTACATGCTAGTTGGTTATATGCTAATTGCTCAAATGCTTATGTGCTTACGTGCTTATATGCTTTTGTGCTATGTGCTTGTCTAAGAGACTGCGGATTTGTGTGGTCACTAACCATGCAGATAATCTTGAGAAGAAAAACGCACTCCAGCTGAGTACTGGGTTCTTCCCAACAAACGCCAACCCGTCAAGTCCAAGGGTTATAACCGCGTCGATTATATGGCATACGCTACCTCCCAACGAGCGGCAACTCATATCTCCAGCGAGTCCTGAGAAGTTTCTAACTGGTGTGTTGATTTTATATATACTTTTACCCCATATTTTAGCTCAAATTCATATGATTATTGCACTAAGCTTAGTGATTTTATAAGCTAATATTGTATTCTAGTTGTCTTTGCATGTTTTGTCACATTTTGTAGGAAGTTAAGCTTTTAAAAGCTTATTCCATCACTTGTGCAAGAAACTAGAAGCAAGGCTAAAGTGAGAAGTAAGCATTGGACCAACCTTGAATTATTTCATGGAATTGCATGCATAAGGATATGGGTTCAAATGAGAAATGCAAAATGCATCTTGTGCAAAATCAAGCCCAAGATTTGAAGTCCAACTAAGATGAAAGCTTAGGATTCTAGTGTGGGAAATAAAACTGTATACTTCCCTTAAACTAGAAGGATTATAACGATTTAATAAAGATGATCTAAGGTTATAAAATAAAATACATAAACATAAGTAAAAATATTTAGAATTAACCTTCGGTCCTAGCAAATATGGCCTAAGAACAATATCAAAATTGATATTCGCCTGTTAGTTGCACCCAAGACGATCTGAGATATGCCCTTTGATTATGCTAGAAATAAATCTAAAATTTTCTGTAAAATTTAATTGTCTTTGTGTTCTTGTGATGAGAAAGAGGAGGCTAGGTCAAGAAAAAGCATTAAGGTAGAAATAATTCTCTCCCTATCTTTTTATACAGACCGAAACTTGAAGTCAATTAAGAAAAGGAAAACTTTCCCTAATTTCGGGCAAGTGAACCGAAATAAAGAGTATTTTTCTCCTTATTTTGGTCTTTCCAAAAATATATAAAGTGTGTTAAATTGTCATCTAATGAGGATCGAACCCATGACCTCTTGGCTTGTGTACCCTCACTATTACCACTATGACACATTCAACTTGTTGATATTAAATACAACAGATTATATTTAACTACGAATTAACAGATTAATTCGTCCAAACTAACCTTATATATATATTTAATTTAAATATAACTTATTATATTTAATTTACGAATTTACAGTTAATTCGTCTCAACTTAATATTATTTAATTTTCATTAAATAATTATCTCATCAACACATTGACTAACTTTTCAGTCATTTTGGGCATCAATGTAATTATATTTCTATAACCACATTTCTCAAACACGTCCTATAGGTGTGACCTTTAGGCACTAGTTGATCACCGCCATCTGTAAGATAATAACGTCAAACTTTCTAGCAAGCCAACCGTTATTAGGTAAACGTTAATCAACTGATTCAATATACGAAGTATACCCTTGTGAACCTGTAAGAGATTTACAAATGTTATCACACTAATTTGTGGAGGACACCTGCTCCAACAAACTCCCACTTGTCCTCACAAGTGTATGTGCGATAACCGATTCTCATATCCTTTAAAATGTCTCCCACTCAATGTAAAACAATTTGCAAATCCGAATTCACAAAGGTCGTATTTTACAAGCGATCATTATCAAGAGTGGTTTCCCCGACTAGAGAGTAACTTAACTAATAAACGAATCAACATTCGAGCATGGCCATGCATTTCAGTTACAACTCCTCGAGTGGCCCTGAGAAATAACTATACCTGATAAGGGTTGGATATTTTCCTCAACTTGAATCCTGCAGAACTAAGCACAGTATGAAATGACCCAGAAAAAATCTACTTAGCCCCAGTTACGGTAGACCGTGAGAAAGAAACCAAAGTCACCCAAAAACTGCCTTAATCTCAAGAGACAGTTGATAGTCAAAAGAATCGACTCTAGGAACACAATGGATGTCCTATCCACGACCTGGCACCGAATGTTATTAAAAATTTAGGACTCCATTACGTTGTAACAAAAAGTTATCCTACGAGGTATCGTCATAATCTCGTATCTGTGATCGATTAGTCAACCGTTTAACTTATGGCTCGTTGAACCCACCATCAATCGTCTGCACAATATAATAGCCGGGGTTATCAGCTCACATTGGCGATTACGGACCACAACAAATATAATGTAATTCAGTTCACTTTATGGCGTTCAATGTTGTCAGTACAATCCACATGAAAAACAAAATATTAGATGTATAAAACGATGAAGTTATAAATAATATATGAAAAAGATAATGTATCAAATCCATAATCAAGTACTACAACTCTGGAACATGTTTAATTCCCATGGAATTAACATGCCCTACTTGCTTATCATAATTCAACGGTTTGGTGAGAGGATCCGCGATGTTATCATCCGTCGCAATCTTGTCAATCACTATCTCTTCTTGCTCCACGTAATCACGGATCAGGTGAGCCGTCCGAAGTACATGTCTAGATTTGTTGCTAGACTTTGGCTCCTTAGCCTGGAAGATGGCACCTCTATTGTCACAATAGATGGTTATTGGGTCATTCGAACTAGGAACTACCGAAAGCCCTTGTAAGAATTGACGCATCCATATCGCTTCCTTTGCTGCCTCCGAAGCGGCATAGTACTCGGATTCAGTAGTAGAATCTGCTACAACACTCTATTTGGAACTCATCCAGCTGACCGCAGCACCATTAAGAGTGAAGACGAACCCGGACTGAGATTTTGAATCATCTCGATCCGTTTGGAAGCTAGCATCTGCATAACCGGTTGCGCATAGCTTAGTATCGCCACCATAAGTCAATACCCAATCCTTAGTCCTCCGTAGGTACTTGAGGATATTTTTTACTGCTATCCAGTGTGTTTCACCTGGAGTCTTTTGGTACCGACTCGTCATACTCAATGCATATGCCACGTCTGGACGTGTGCATATCATGACATACATGATCGATCCTATTGCAGATGCATAAGGAACACGACTCATGCGCTCAATCCCTTCAAGCATCGTGGGTAACTGAGACTTGCTCAACTGCATCCCAGTCATCATAGGAAGGTTCCCCTTCTTGGAGTTGGTCATGCTGAACCTCTCAAGAACTTTATCCAAATAAGACTCCTGACTAAGTGATAACTACCGTCGTGATCTATCTCGGTAGATAAGGATTCCCAAAATACGTTGTGCCTCACCCAGATCTTTCATCTGGAAATGGTTCTTCAACCATTCTTTAACCGATGATAGGAGAGGAATGTCATTCCCAATCAAGAGTATGTCATCGACATACAATATTAAGAACACAATCTTGCTCCCACTCGACTTGATATATAAGCATGGTTCTTCGACCGATCGAGTGAAACCATACTCTTTTATCACTTGGTCGAAACGATGATTCCAACTCCGAGAAGCTTGCTTAAGTCCATAAATGGAACGCTTAAGCTTGCATACCTTCTTAGGATGTTTAGGATCTATGAAACCTTCGGGTTGCACCATGTACAACTCTTCCTTCAAATAACCGTTTAAGAAGGCGGTTTTCACATCCATTTGCCAAATCTCATAATCATAAAATGCGGCAATCGCTAAGATTATCCGAATGAAACGTAGCATGACTACAGGTGCAAAAATCTCATCATAATACAATATTTGCACTTGAGTGAAACCTTTTGCCACAAGTCGTGCCTTATAGATATCTGGTTGCGCGTCTAAAGAACGCTTTATTTTGTAAAGCCATTTGCACTGTAGAGGTTTTACCTTATTAGGTAAATCAACTAGATCCCGTACGTTATTCTCATACATGGATTCCATCTCGGATTGCATGGCTTCGAGCCATAGCTTTGAGTCAGAACAGGCCATAGCACCTTTATAGGTTGCGGGTTCATTACTTTCTAGAAGTAAAACATCATTCTCCTCGACCATACCAATGTATCTGTCCGGAGGATGAGAGTCTCTACCCGACCTCCTAGGCTCCTCAGGAATATTAACCGTATCATCAGTTGAAGGTACAGCTTCCTCCATCTGTTCCTCGGTTGTTGGTTCTGGAATCTCCGACAGCTCGAAGGTTCTATTACTCGACTTGTTCTCGAGAAATTCTTTCTCTAAGAACGTCGCACTAGCCGCAACAAAAACTCGATGTTCGGTTGGCGAATAGAAGTAATGACCAAATGTTCCTTTTGGATAACCTATTATGTATGTCTTGAACGATCGTGGGCCGAGCTTATCCTCCCGTCTCCACTTGACATAAGCCTCGCAGCCCCAAACCCGAATAAAGGACAAGTTAGGTACTGTTCCCTTCCACATTTTATATGGAGTCTTGTCGACAGCTTTAGACGGACTTCGGTTAAGTATAAGAGCATCTGACAAAAGAGCATAAACTCATAATGAATCAGGAACTATGGTGTGACTCATCATGGATCGAACCATATCAAGTAAGGTTCGATTTCTCCGTTCAGACACACCATTCAATTGAGGTGTTCCAGGTGGAGTTAACTGCAAAACGATTCCACAGTCTTTTAGGTGTTGATCAAACTCATTTGAAAGATATTCGCGACCACGATCTGAACGGAGTGCTTTAATCTTTCTACCCAGTTGGTTCTGTACCCTATTCTGGTATTCCTTGAATTTCTCAAGGACTCACTTTTATGCTTCATTAAGTAGACATATCCGTATCTACTCAAATCGTCCGTGAAAGTGATAAAATATCTATAGCCATCTCTAGCGGTTATTGACATAGGTCCACATACGTCCGTATGTATGAGTCCTAATAGGCCACTAGCGCGCATTCCAACACCTTTGAAGGAAATTCGAGTCATCTTGCCAATGAGACATGATTGACACGTGCCATATGCAGAAAATCCGAATGAGGGAATAGTCCCATTATCGACGAGTTTCTTTACGCGTTTCTCATTTATGTGTCCCATTCGACAATGCCATAGATAGGTTTGATCTTTTTCACCAACCTTTAATTTCTTATTATTCATGTGTAATACTTCCGTGGTTTGATCTAAGATATAAATTCCATTCATGGAAACTGCTTTGCCATAAATCATTTCATTAAAAGAGAAAATACAACTATTATCCTTTATTGAAAATATAAAACCGTCTTTAGCAAGTACGGAAACAGAAATAATGTTCTTAGATAAACTGGGGACATAGTAACAGTTATTTAAAGATAACTCAAAACCACTAGGGAGTTGGATTACATATGTTCCCTTCGAGGCAGCAGCTACTCGTGCTCCATTCCCGACTCGCAGGTCCACATCTCCTTTTTCGAGAGGTATGATGTTCTTTAGGCCATGCAAATGATTACACAAATGAGAACCACAACCAGTATTTAGTACCCAAGTTCCGAAACTTGCATGGTTAATCTCAATCATATGAATATAAGATGACATACTAACAGGAACGACACGGCCTGCCTTGATGTCCTCACGGTAGACGGGACAGTTCCTCTTCCAATGTCCAGTCTTGTGACAATAGTGGCACTCTATGTCACCGCCCATGCTCTTTGTCTTGCCCTGTGAGCCACTAGTCTCACCAGGCGCACTCTTACCGTTTCCTGGGTTTTTAAACTTTGGCTTACCTACAGCTAGGTTGCCATGAGCCTTGCCCTTACCTTTACCTTTGTTGTAAATTGTGAGAACATCCTACTTCATGCTCCCACTCAATTTCATATCCTTCTCGGTTTGTACGAAAAGGGAGTGTAGCTCATGAGGACTCTTTTTCAAGTTATTCATGTAGTAGTTCGCCCTGAAGAGGGCAAAACCATCGTGAAGAGAATGAAGCATTCGGTCAGTGACAATGCTCTCACTGATTTTACAATTCAGTGCCTCCAGCTTCTCGACATTCTCAAACATGTGAAGAATGTGTGGGCTAACCGGTTGGCCCTTCTGGAGTTTCGCATCAAAGAAGCGACATGTATGCTCATATGTGATGATTCTCGGTGCCTTTGAGAACTCATTAGTGAGCGTGGTGAAAATCTTGTTTGCACCTTGGGCAATGAAGCGTCTCTGCAAATTGGTTTCCATTGCAAAGATGAGTACGTTCTTTATCGCATTCGCTTCCATAACGAAATCACTATAAGCGAGTGACTCGTTGACTCCTGCATTTGGGCCTGGGTTTACCGGTATTGGCTCAGTTAAATACCTGAGCTTACCGTCACCGATGAGCGACATTCCGTAGTGCCGCCTCCCGATCCGCAAAAAATTGGACCCATCATTCTTGATTGAGTGGACTGATTCATTTGGTCCATGAACATTTTAAGCCAGGACGAACGATCTAGTGTGGCATTAGGCATTGGGATTGCGTTATTTCCACCATTTGTTGTAACGATATTATTGATAATAAGCGTGTTCTACACTGCGAAAGAAGAATAAAATAATAAGCATGCATCGTTTTTATTTTAAGTCTAATGAACTAATGTCATAACGCGAAGACTCAAAAAACATTTATACAATTGACCTCCCTCAAGAATTATATAAATGACCCCAAGACTCAATTCTCTGTAAATTGATAAGCTAACCTGTTAGCTAATTCTACCGTTAAGATTCTTGGTCGATAAATTTATGTAAATACTATCTTTAGTCCATCATAATCACGAGAAACTCTTCGGACTACAATGTTGAGGTAAACTAAGTCAACACAACTACTTACCCAACGTAGAAGGGGTCATATTAGGCCTACCGACGAAGATGGGATTCATAGATGTTTGACCTTATAAAGACTAATCTAAATTTCCGTTTTAGAGGAAGATCCCATCAACTATTTTTAATTCATTTTAAGGGAACTATAATCTAGCATGCGAGAATGATTTAAACTAAAGTGATGGCTTATAGACTGTGACATCTGCATGTCCATGAAAACTAACATACAACTATATGAGTCAATTTTCATGCATTTTAGTAGTAGGTGGTTTGGTTTTAGGCGGAATATGATGCAATTACTAGCATGTGAATGAAAAGCAATAAAATGAAAAACGTAAAAAAAAAAAAACAGTAAAAGTCCTAGTGTGGCCTATCCTATCAAACTGAACAATAAATACAAGTTTGGAATCCATCCTTGGACCCGAGAAGCTTGTCTTGATGTTCCATCTTGATCCATGTAGCGGGAGTGAACTTGAATCTTCATCTTTAGTCTTCTTTGAAATTACAATAAATAAAATTACATAATTGACCTATTAATTACATTCTAATTTCAAAACCCAAAACTAAAATAAAGGAGATTCGAGATCTCATAATTACATACGAAATCATGTTTCCTTCAATACGAAAACATAATTTGACTAAGGCCACACTAAGTATTACAAAATACAACCGATTGCAAAAATAAATACGTAAATAAAATTCATTCATTCGATTCATTCAACAAAAATAAAAACATCAAATAAAATAAATTAAACATACATAATACAATACATTAATTATGTTGATTAATTTATCCAAACCACCTATTTAATTTAAATTAAGTGACAATTCCGCAATTTAATCACATTAATTGCATATTAATCCATATTAAACTTGTAATATGAATTCTATCCGTCTAAATTTTAAACCGCTTTAAAATTACTCGGTATCTTTAAATTGTGAACCGATTCACAATAACTAATTGCCCAAAATAAAAAAAAATAAAATCCCCCTTTTTTTTTGTCTCGGCAAAAAAAATAAAACAAAATTTTTTATTTTTTTTTGTTTTTATATCACGGCCGAAATAAAAAACAGCCAACTACCTTTTGTTTGCTTTCTATTCGGCAATTACGAAACCCAAAAAAAAAACATTCCATAAATTTTCTTTCGGCTATATGGCAAAAAAAAAACAAGAAAACAAAACTTTCCTTTTATTTTTTTTTCTTTCTAATTCTCGATTTACCAAAAACAAAAACAATTTTTTTTTTCTCGGCAAACCCTAAAATCGTCCCCCTTTTTTTCTTTTCTTTTTGCGGCAATATGCCCTAAAACAAGATTTGATGCCTAAATTGTTTACCTTTGCTATTAGAACATGATTAGCATATGAAATAATAAACATGATCAATTTATATGCCAAAAACTATATAGCAAAAACAATCTTTTTATCATAAACATGACTATTCCATTTAATTTTAACTTAATCTGCATTAAATCAAAAACTACCAATTATTCATATGATAATTTTAACTGATTATAAACTATTATATGAAAAATAGAATGGAAAAATATCATCAAACAGAAAGAAAAAAACGACACAAAAAAAATTTTCGAACCACAAAAAAATTCGAAACCCTAATTTTTTTCTCGAAAATCCTATTGTTCACATACAAATTTTATGAAAATCATCAAAATTAAAATCGTAGCCTAATGCTCTGATACCACTTGTGAGAAATAAATCTGTATACTTCCCTTAAACTAGAAGGATTATAACGATTTAATAAAGATGATCTAAGGTCATAAAATAAAATACATAAACATAAGTAAAAAGATTTAGAATTAACATTCGGTCCTAGCAAATATGGCCTAAGAACAATATCAAAATTGATATTCGCCTATTAGTTGCACCCAAGACGATCTGAGATATGCCCTTTGATTATGCTAGAAATCAATCTAAAATTTTCTGTAAAATTTAATTGTCTTTGTGTTCTTGTGATATGAAAGAGGAGGCTAGGTCAAGAAAAAGCATTAGAGTAGAAATAATTCTCTCCCTTTCTTTTTATACAGACCGAAACTTGAAGTCAATTAAGAAAAGGAAAACTTTCCCTAATTTCGGCCAAGTGAACCGAAATAAGGAGTATTTTTCTCCTTATTTTGGTCTTTCCAAAAATATATAAAGTGTGTTAAATTGTCATCTAGTGAGGATCGAACCCATGACCTCTTGGCTTGTGTACCCTCACTATTACCACTATGACACATTCAACTTGTTGATATTAAATACAACTGATTATATTTAACTACGAATTAACAGATTAATTCGTCCAAACTAACCTTATATAGATTTAATTTAAATATAACTTATTATATTTAATTTACGAATTGACAGTTAATTCGTCTCAACTTAATATTATTTAATTTTCATTAAATAATTATCTCATCAACACATTGACTAACTCTATAGTCATTTTGGGCATCAATGAAATTATATTTCTATAACCATATTTCTCAAACACGTCCTATAGGTGTGACCTTTAGGGACCAGTTGATCACCGCCATCTGTATGATAATAACGTCAAACTTTCTAGCAAGCCAACCGTTATTAGGTAAATGTTAATCAACTGATTAAATATACGAAGTATACCCTTGTGAACCTGTAAGAGATTTACAAATGTTATCACACTAATTTGTGGAGGACACCAGCTCCAACATCTAGAGTGCATTGTATGCCAAGTTTAAAGGTCATTATCGGACGCTTAGTGAGGCATTTATCACTAAGCATTGAATTCCATAAGCATTAACTGGAGGAATTAAGGAGAACGAGCTGGAAATCCACGACCCTGATCGGGCTTGGCGCCCCCAATCGGGGTTACCCTCCTCTATGCGCATACGTTTCAACTCCTAGCTCCCTATAAATAGAGAGCTAGGTCCGGCCTAATTACCATCCAATTTTCATCATACATTCTCATATTTCTTGTATTCTTTAGCACACAAAAATTCTCTCATAGTTTACATATTAGTTTTAATTTTCACTACAAAAATAATGCGGGAAACTGACGGAAATTCTGACGGAATTTCTAGACCTTCAGATAATTGGGGAAACAAAAAGATTAGTGTCAGAAATCCCGTCAGAATTCGTCACAGGTTACTGCCGCGTTAAAAAAAGCAACGGCGCCAATACATCCTAACGGAAGTTCCGTCAGACTTACACTATTACTGACGGAAATCCCGTCAGATGTCCTCTCACCTAAACAAGCCAAAAGTCAATTATTGATAGAATACTCCTGACGGAAATTCCAACAGGAAAGTCAACAGGATCCTGAAGGAATTTCCGTCAGGAGTTTTCTCTCAATTATTAGCGAAAAGCCAATAATTGAAAGGAAAATCCTGATGGAAAAACCGTCAAGATCCCGTGTTTTTGAACAGTCCTGGGGGAAATATTCATTGATTAAGTTTGTCTAGGGACTAGGGAAGCCATGCAATAACTAACATATGTAAAATGATAAATTAGGTTGATATAATATTGTCTAATTGTTTCCATCACATGTTTGTATCGTCACGATTAATCTTTGTTTAGAGGTCGTATTCATTGATAAAGTTTGTTAATTCGTTCGATAATTGGAGAGGCACGGAATCGGATTAGACTACGCATGTGTAGTTGGACGACCAAGTCAGAAACGAGAGTTTCTCTAGGACCCGGTCTATGGTTGATACTAATATCGATAGGTGGGTGTCTTTAAGCCTAAACAATTGACAATGTTAACATATCCGAGTTTAACATGAATATATATTTATAATTGCATGTGTGACCCGACTCCCCTAGACTCCTTTAATTATATAGTTTACATCGTTTCATTTGCTAGTTAACAAACCAACAAACAAACCAAACCAATCGTATTCGACCTTGATAGATGTCTACTCATAGCATTTCATAGCGCAATTACCGTCTCCTTGTGTTTGACCCCTATTACTACATTTATTTGTGTCTAAGGAAATTATCTTTGTTAGGTGTGCGACATCGCCTATCAAATTTTGGCGCCATTGCCGGGGAGCACAGTTTTATTGCGTTTAGATTTGTTGATTTCTATATTATTTTCTATTGTCTTGAGAAACACTTGTTCCTTGATACCGTTACTTATCATATTCTAGAGACGACATTTTTGGAAAGAAGTTAAAGAAGCCGCTTCTCCCGTGCATGTTGATAGTGCAAGAAAGTCTTAGTTAAACGATCTTAAAGCTCGTGAAGAGGAGAAGGTTTATAGTTCATCATCTCCACCACCACCACTATCTCCAACCAAAAAGATGGTGAAACTTTCCGATCATTACAAGCCCACCGTGGCTATGCTTCCGGCCAATATTACAACTACTCAAATTACCGCGCCGGAATTCGAGATCAAACCGACTTTCAATAGCCCTCTGGAGAGAAAGCAATTTGGGGGAAGTCCTTTGGAGGATCCCAATTTGCATGTGCAAAACTTTTGCGATTATTGCTCCATGATTCGGCAAACGGGCGTCACTCAAATCTAAATATGGGAAATACTTTTCCTTTTCTCTTTGAAAGACAAGGAAAAACATTGGATTAATAGCCTTGATCGCACCACCATGGGGATCACAAATTGGGAGACATTGGCTTTTGCGTTCTATCAAAAGTTTTTTCCACCGAAGAAAACTCAAACCTTGAGGAGCCAAATCACCGGATTCCGTGAACAAGCTGTTGAGAGCTTATATGAAGCTTGGGAGAGGTACAAGGAGCTACAAAGACAATGCCCACGTCATGGGTTGGATGCTTGGTTCCTCGCTATAACATTCTACAATGGATGTTGTGCCGAGTCCCGAAGGATTCTTGATTGCGCCAACAATGAGCGGTTTGATCAAATTGATGCCGATATTGCGCATGCCACAATCGAATCCACGGTAATCCATGACGCGCAATATGTCAATACCCAAAGTGTGCCACTCAAGGGTAAGGAGGAATCTACTGATAATCCCGTCTTGTTATCTCAAATTTCCTTACTCCAACAACAATTGGCGGAACAAGATGTTGGGGTTTCTCTTCAATAACTCAATGACGTGTCCTCTACTAGTCAAATCATTGTTAATGAAGGTTGCGGGGGTGCGGGTCATTATGCCACTCATTGCCAAGCTACTATGGAGGAGGTATACGCTTATCAAACTTTTAGACAAAATTTATATCCACCGGGTACATTTTCAAATACTTATAACACGAATTCAAGATTTCACCCGAATAAGTCTTATAAAAGTAATAATGTGCTGAACTCTCAACCTCAACCCCAACCACAATAACAAAATGCTTACATTGCACAAACACAAAAGTATAATTCCCCACCGGGTTATCAAAATCAAAAACAACAATAAAGGCCAATCCAACAAAATTACCAACAAAATCAAAGTCCACCACCTTAAATGGCCAACAAAACAACCAAGGAGGGGGTAACTTGAGGCCTTGGTAACGCAAAGGGCTAAGACCCAATCGGAAATGTTGGCTCAACTACAAAAGAGTGATCAATCTCACAATGCTGCAATCAAGATGTTAGAGAACCAAATGGCTCAACTAGCCTCATCAAGCTCTCAAAGGAAAACGGGTCAATCACCACCTCAAGGTGAGCAACCGCATGCTACCTTCGATGCCATCACCTTGAGAAGTAGTACGAAATATGATGAGCCACCCATGCCTAAGGAAGATGAGGAGGTACTTGTTGAGTTGGAGATTTCTCCTAATGGTAAGAAAGGTGAGGATATTCCAAAGAAGGTGGATGGTTTAATTGTGGTTGAAGAAGTCGAGGATGTGGAGGATTCTCCTCCAAAGAAGGATGTTGAAACAAAGATGCCAGAAAAATTCAAAGTGCCTTTGCCTCATAGATTGGCAAAGCATCAATAGAATTCTCAATTCGGTAAGTTCATGGAAGTTGTGAAAAATCTCCAGGTAACCGTTTCTTTTACCGAATTAATCACTCAAATTCCATCTTATACTAAGTTCATGAATGACATTTTAACCAAGAAGAGGATTTTTGACGAAGTTGAAACAATAGCCTTCACCACCGAGGTTAGTGCTCTTTTGCAAAACAAGTCCTCTCCTAAGTTAAAAGATCCAGGTAGCTTTATGTGATTTAGGTGCTAGTGTGAGTGTAATTCCTTATACTATTTGTGTTAAGCTTAATGATACCTGTCGATGTGAGTATCAAAAATAATATTTATAATTTCCAAACTACTACTATAGATAGCGGCAGTCAGGGTCGAACCACAGGGAGGTAGGGAATTTATAGTTGCTTTTAATTCTAGTCTTAACGGTAACAGTGAGGGGGTTTTGATGAGAATTATAACTAAATCTAATAACATAGACCAAATAAACAAATAATAGTAGCAGAAGATGTAAACAATTATGAAAGAAATGTTAAGACGGTCGGTTCACTATAGCTGCGATGGCACAAAATCCTAGGTAAGTCCGAAATACAGTCGTGTAGGATGGGTAAAACAAGTCCTCTCGGTCCAAGTTAAATAGTAGCTCCTTTCGGCCTATGCTACTAGTCCCTAAGTCTCACTAATGCTAGCTCTCGCCCTGAAAAGTGATTCCTAAAGCCTAAATTACATTATCTCTCGATCTCAGCAATTTAGTCGTCTCAACTCATTAATTAATGCCCTTCCCTATCTTTCGATCTATGGGTTGGTCAAAACTAAGCATCTAAAAAGTCTCCTCTCGGTCTCATTGTTAAATATTTCACTTAACGAATTATACGGTGCTAATCAGACACGAAGTTAGTCGATCGACCAACCGGCTTAGTCGGTCGACTAGTTAAGCCAGTCGATCGACCAAGCCCTAATGCGGGGTCACACCTATTCTAATGCCATCAACGCCATAGATCCCCTACATCTTAGCAAGGGGTGTTTAGCTTCTCATACTTACGCAAATAACAAGAACTAATTTGATAATGGGCATAAAGAATTGCATAATTGAAATAATTCATGAATAAATTCGCATAAAACTATAACTAGGGCTTTGGGATTCTATCTAGCAAGAATTAAAACTACTGAAACGAAATAACAATATAGGAATTAAAAGATTAGAATTACCGAAGCAAAGGAACAAGATGAATCCGAAAGCAAAGTACGAACTTTATTGAGAATTCTAACTACGAATAACTAATGAATTATAGGAACTGAAATTAACTAAGCTAATGAATGGTAGATAATGAATAGGAAAGGAGTTACGTTATATAGGAATGTCACGTAAAACCCTTATTCCTAAACCTTATTACAATGGGCTTCCTCGTCTTTTAATTTGCGCGTCGGCTCGTGGGTTGGTCGATTGACCAGTGAGGCCAGTCGATCGACCAAGGGTGCTGTACAGTAATGCATTCTGACGAATTCAGCAGTGCGCAACGATCTTAAAAGAGCTGCCATTTCTTCGTTACATGGTCAAATCAGGCGTTCTATGAGGCATTGGAAAGCTAAGAGGATAAGATTTCACCTCCAATTAGAATCACTCGATTATCAGCTCTAGAACGCGAGATATTTCCATCTGAAGTAGGCTGTAATATCGTGAAGTGCTTCTTTCCTTGTTAAACTCGTACGCACCCATGCTTTTGCTATCTTTAGGCCTTGAAACGCGCACCAAGCTCATTCCTCGAGTAAATACCTCATATCAAATCCTATGCTAAACACTCGGGAACGGATTCGGCTCATTTTCCACTGGATTCTTCACATTTCTGCAATATTATACAAATTTGAGCTCTGAAATGCGTGTAAAATAGGGTGTAAAACATCATATAAATGACACGCATCAAACTTCCCCAAACCAAACCTTTGCTTGCCCCAAGAAAACTAAATTTAAAACTAAATCTCAATAGAAAGGAGCAAAACGTGGACAAACTTAAAACCGTCTACTTAAACCAATTTAATGCATATGAATCAACTACTAATAGTGCAATGTAAAGCAAACGAATTTATGCATATTCCAAAAAGATGTTGAACTTTTGACCTTGCAAGACTTTCAAAATTGGACTCTCCCGGGTCACGCTTCTCTCAACAAAGCAAATGGTAATCAAATATATGTGTAAGAGAGAAGGAAACAAAAGTCGCTCACCTAGACTCAACCAACATGATCATGCATGCAATATAGTATGATAAGTAATTCTAGCTACCGTGCACATACATTCCAACCATTCAGGGTCCATCACATGCCAAATACTTGCAAAGATATGGATAAGTGAGGCTATGGGTAAGAAAAGGCAAAATGATATGGGAATGAGAGGGAAATAGCCAAGCTAGCATCCTATCAAACCGAATAAATACATCCACTTCTAACTCAATGAAATAAGCACAAATGCCTTAATGAATTAGGCAAACACTTCACTAATCCAAATAACACTCCTCATAAAATATAAAGCAAACATAGGAGTAAACTTTTTTTTTTCTTTTTTTTTTCTTTGCCGTTTCTTTTTCTTTTGTTTTCTTTTTTTTTTCGTTTTTTTTTCCATTTTTTTTCCAGCAGTCACTATTTTTCAATTTTCTTTTTCTTTTCTCCTTCATTCATTACCAACTTCATAGAGTGCAAATCGAGCCAAAATTGATACAATACAAAGAATACCACTAAAACTACTAAACTAGCCCAGCAAATGGTAGGCTTATTTTAAGGATTGTAGCTAAAGGGTCAACTGGCAATTTTTGGCTAATGTGAAACTAATGGGTAAAATGAACAAAAGGGATTTTCGCAAGCATTCTCAAAACATGCAATACCAACCACTAACCTGAATGTATGCAGGCAAAAAAGAAATTAAATGTCATACTTGTGCAAATTAATGTTACACGATATGCAGGGAGTAACTACTCACAATCCTAAATGAAACTGGTCATGAATGACACCAGTTTATAAAGCTCTAGTTCCTTAGAAAGTTTTGTAGTTTGCCAAAATTTCAAGTCAAGTCTAATTGTTCAACAAATTTCGAAACGAAATTCGAGATATTGCAAAAACTTTTCCTAAAAGACGTGAAACAATGCAAGGCTTAAGCAAAAAGACTGCTATCAGAAATGAATACTCCAATCTGACTCAACCTAATATGCAAAATCAAACGTGGTATATTTTTTTTGATATTTTTCAAAAAAAAAAATTTGAATTTTTTTTATATAAGGGAAATTAGATAACAATGCCAGACAAAAAATAAACGTGAATGCAAAACAAAATGAATGCAACGCAAACCCCTTCCCCAAACCAAATCACACAATGCCCTCATTGTGCAAAATCATGTGAGAAAAGAAACAAAGTAAAATGGGATTTTGCGATCACTAAGTAAACAAGACATGAAGTTAGAGCTCGGAAACTCACAAGACTTTAAGCGCGCAAAAGGAAACCTCCCCAAACCAGCGTGAGCTAGGAGGTTTTAGTAGCCAGCAGTGCTACCAACAAGTACCTGAAAAGACAGAATATACCGCGCATTATTCGAGAAAACAAAAACGAAGCGGTAAATTACGTGCAAGGAATTAAATTGAAGAAAGAAGTACAGCAGCTACAGTGGTCGATCGACCGATGGTCCTGGTCGATCGACCAGTTCACGATGATTAGAGGGTATTGTACTGTTGAGGGCAGTCGATCGACCAGCTAGGTCAGTCGATCGACTGACCAACCTGACGAAACAGCTTCTTTCTTCGAATTAACTCAATGAATTGAGTTAACTCGGTCTAATAACCTGTAAACGAACATAAAAACGCGCCCAAAATTGCGCTAAACCCAATTGTAACAGTCTAAAGATGGAAATTAAACTAAGCACACAATAAGAGTTTTTATTTATTTTTTAAACAACTACGAATTTTATTAGCAAAACTAAACAAATCACATCCGGATTGCCTCCCGGCTAGCGCTGGTTTCAGACCGGTCCCGCTCGTACTCTTTTTCTTCAGCAACTCACTCTAATGGATCCCAATCAAAACAACTCAAGGCTCTCAGCAACCTATCATACATCTGCGCATGTGCTACACAAAACTGTAAGTAGCACCATAAGATAGAAATAACATAGGAAATTAAAATGTAAAATCGTTTAAGCCTAACAAATTTCCTATGGCAGCTACTAAAATCATCCACAAAATAATTATGCCCTCCAGCTAAGGGGGGAATATAAAAGCTCAAGTTAACCACAGGTGGAGAATTAGAGAGCTCAGGAGCAATTGATTCAAAAATAACGCGAGTAGAATTAAGATTCACATACGGGTATGATTTGTGAGGTGGAGAAGTCTGGTCAACTAAGGGAGCAGGTGGATAATCGTCCCAAATGCATGGGATAGTAAAGTCAAATGGGTCAATGGGATCTCCTAAAATAGGCTCGTCATCGATATAATCATAAGTATCCCATTTAACCTCTAGACTATCACTCTCCTCATCCAGGCCCGTCTTTGGCCCTGTGCGGCCCGTGCGGTTGCACAGGGCCCCCAAAATTTTGGCCCAAAGTCACGTAAAATGCACTTGCTGTGTAAATGTGAATGTTCAGCCAAACTTTGGCCCAATAGTAAGCATGCGTTAATCATCTTATACGGAATATGTGAACTTTCCATTTCATTGCGTATTAATTAATTTAATGTGTATTCCTAATTCTTTCACTCTTCCCAAAAATATTAATTACCTCTTTGATAAAATATTCTTGAATACAAACCGTACTTCCATGTTCCCTTTTAAAGGTTTAGGGACTTGCTAATCAAATTTAAGATGAAAACTCTTCCCGGACGATTTTTTGATTAATATAACAGATCACGAGTGTGAATTGTGTGTAAACTCTTGTTCATTTATCTTTTCTCCAATTCATTATATAATTGTTAGTTTTTTTTTTTTGGATTTTGACGTTTAATATTTTTACTACGACATTTGTTATTATTGTTTATGATTTTTTTGCATGATAAGCGAAATTTACATCTTAAACTTACACGGTCATATTAATATGTCCATTTAAAGATCGAACATACGATTTAGTGGAATATCAGGCCAAATAATTAAAAAAACAAAAAATAATTATTCACTTACTTACAATTCTTTTTGACAACAATGTATTAGTAGGGCCTCATCTTTCGATTTCGTCCAGGGCCCTCAAATCCCCGAGACGGCCCTGTCCTCATCGCTAGACTCGTCAAGATGGAGATTCTCAAAGAGAGCCTCCAAATCATCCTCACTATCTGTGTAAGAATCATAAAGGGATTGTTGACTATCCTCATAAAAAGGATTGTCAACCACGCTAGTGGTCTCCTCTATGTCTCCGTCAGCATTTCCTAGATTGGTTTCTAAGGTCTCACCCACCCCCTCATTCAAGTTAACATCAGGAGAGAAAAAGTGGGTTTAAGAGATTCAGTAGCAAACCAATTAAAGAATTCTAATACCTCAATTACGGGGAATCCTTCGAAATCCCACTTACCTATAGACTTGAGGTATGCTTGCGTAAGGTCATTCATATGCCGGAAAATAGTGCAGCATATTTGGAGATCAGAAAAGGCATCTCGTCTGGGCTCAATAAACTCCCAAAGTCTGGCTAAATAAGCACCAAAGATTTCATCCTCTTCCTGTGGAAAACTCAGAATATAAAACATGAGAACGGTCTCAAGGAACCGAAGTTCCGTGAGACTAAAGAAAGAAAGACTAAAATTAAAAACAACTGAAACTAGCGCTGCCTCCCCGGTAACGGCGCGAAAATTTGATACCTGTCGATGTGAGTATCATAAATAATATTTATAATTTCCAAACTACTACTATAGATAGCGGCAGTCAGGGTCGAACCACAGGGAGGTAGGGAATTTATAGTTGTTTTCAATTCTAGTCTTAACGGTAACAGTGAGGGGGTTTTGATGAGAATTATAACTAAATCTAATAACATAAACCAAATAAACAAATAATAGTAGCAGAAGATGTAAACAATGATGAAAGAAATGCTAAGACGGTCGGTTCACTATAGCTGCGATGGCACAAAATCCTAGGTAAGCCCGAAATACAGTCGTGTAGGATGGGTAAAACAAGTCCTCTCGGTCCAAGTTAACTAGTAGCTCCTTTCGGCCTATGCTACTAGTCCCTAAGTCTCAGTAATGCTAGCTCTCGCCCTGAAAAGTGGTTCCTAAAGCCTAAATTACATTATCTCTCGATCTCAGCAATTTAGTCGTCTCAACTCGCTAATTAATGCCCTTCCCTATCTTTCGATCTATGGGTTGGTCAAAACTAAGCATCTAACAAGTCTCCTCTCGGTCTCATTGTTAAATATTGCACTTAACGAATTATACGGTGCTAATCAGACACGAAGTTAGTCGATCGACCAGCTACCCGAGTCGATCGACCAACCGGCTCAGTCGGTCGACTAGTTAAGCCAGTCGATCGGCCAAGCCCTAATGTGGGGTCACACTTATTCTAATGCCATCTACGCCATAGATCCCCTACATCTTAGCAAGGGGTGTTTAGCTACTCATACTTACACAAATAACAAGAACTAATTTGATAATAGGCATAAAGAATTGCATAATTGAAATAATTGATGAATAAATTCACATAAAACTATAACTAGGGCTTTGGGATTCTATCTAGCAAGAATTAAAACTACTGAAACGAAATAACAATACAACAACAACAACAACAACATCAGAGCCTTAATCCCAAAATAATTTGGGGTCGGCTGACATGAATCATCCTTTAGAACCGTCAATGGGTGAACGCACACCTCCTCAAAATGCGAATAGTAAAGGGAAAAATGAAAAACAAAAGGGAGAGCGAAATGGAATACAAAGTCAAGGTAAACTTACAGGTTTTAAAATCGAATTCCGGTTTTCTTTTATAAAAACTTAAAATTTAAATCGAGAATAAAAATTAAAACGATTTTGAAAAACGAAATAGAATTAAGGATCCGGAATGAACCAGGTCAAAACTATAAGAAAGTGGTTGTTGAAAAAGTGTGTAATAAAGGAGAGAAAAATAAATAAATTAATTTCTTTAAATTAAATGAATAAAAAAACACTAAATCTGTCAAAAACATCAAATACTAAAAATCCACATGTATCCTTTCCCTCCATTGTGCCCTCTCCGTCACCATACTCTCCTCAAGCCCCAGAACTCTCATATCGTGCTCTATCACTCTCAACCATGTCTGTCTCGGTCTTCCTCTGCCTCTAAGGACCTTTTCTGTTCTCCAAGTCTCCGGCCTCCTAATCAAAAGGTGCGTCCATAGGTCTCCTTCTCACATGGCCAAACCATCTTAATCGGTTTTCCATCATCTTGTCCTCTATTGGCGCCACTTTTACCTTTTCCCTAATCACCTCATTCCTTAACCGATCTTTCCTTGTATGTCCGCACATCCACCTCAACATGCGCATCTCCGCCACACTCATCTTTTGAATGTGACAATGTTTCACGGCCCAACACTCGGAGTCGTAAAGTAGGGCAGGCCTAATTGCCGTGCGATAAAATTTTCCCTTTAATCTTTGGGGCATATCTTTATCGCATAGAAACCCTGAAGCACTCTTCCATTTCAACCATCCCGCTTTAATTCTGTGAGCCACATCTCCGTCTAACTCCCCATCTTTTTGAATAATAGATCCTAGATATCTGAAGAAAACCGAACCCTCAACAACATTCCCATCGAAAATAATACTCCCCGCCTCTGTCGATCTCAACCCCGCCACCTTAGTGAACTGACACCTCAAATACTCAGTCTTACTCCCCGCTCAACCTGAACCCACGAGTCTCTAAAGTCTGCCTCCACAATTCCAACTTTCTCTCCACCCCTCTTTTGTCTCATCAATCAACACAATATCATCAGCAAACATCATACACCAAGGGATGTCGTCCTGAATATCCCTTGTCAACTCATCCATAACTATAGCAAAGAGAAAAGGACTAAGTGCGGAACCTTGATGCACCCCGATGGTAATAGGAAATTCTTCCGTTCTCCCAACATTAGTGCGAACACTTGCACTAGCCCCCTCATACATGTCCTTTATGAGGTCAATATATTTTCGCGACACACCCTTTCTCGCCAAAGCCCACCAAAGTACTTCTCTTGGTACCCTATCATATGCCTTTTCCAAGTCAATAAAAACCATATGCAAATCCTTCTTCTTGTCCCGATGGTATTCCATCAACCGTCTCATGATAAAAATCGCATCCATAGTCGATCTCCCGGGCATAAATCCAAATTGGTTTTCCGAGATGTCTACATATCTCCTAAGCCTTTGCTCGATTACCCGCTCCCATAACTTCATTGTATGACTCATAAGTTTAATTTCCCGATAATTGGAACACTCTTGGACATCACCTTTGTTCTTGTACAAAGGGACTAGAGTGCTTTTCCTCCAAGCCGATGGCATCTTGTTGCTCCTCCAAATCTTGTTGAAGAGCATGGTTACCCATTCGATCCCTTTCTCCCCCGAAGCACCTCCAAACTTCTATGGGTATACCATCCGGTCCCTCTGCTTTCTTTGACCCCATCTTCCTTAACGCCTTTCTAACTTCACTCTTTTGTATTCTACGCACAAATTCCCGATTAACCATGCTTGGTGTTACCTCTACATCCCCAAAACCTTGTTCCCGATGTCCATTGAATAAATTATCAAAGTAAGAACACCATCTAGCCTTTATCTCGTTATCCCGAACTTAACCTTGTCGTCCATATCTTTCACACACCTAACTCTCCCAATATCTCTCGTCTTTCGGTCTCTTATGCGGGCCGTTTATAGATATCCTTCTCTCCTTCTCTCGTGTCCAACCTGGCATACACTTCTTGGTTAACTTTTGCCCTCGCATCCCGTACGGCCTTTTTTAGCGGCTCGTCTAGCCTCCTTGTACTTTTCAAAGTTCTCATCACTCATACATTTCCCCGAACCTTATAGCATTCACGTTTAGTCTTTATCGCTTGTCTCACCACATCGTTCCACCAAGATGTGTCCTTACTTGATGGTCTATTCCCTTTAGATTCCCCTAACACCTCCCTCGCCAAATCCTTTACAACATGCTCCAATTTATCCCACGTTGCATCAATATCTTTCTCCTCGCAATCCGACCAAATATCGCTACTTCCAACCTTATCCAAAAACGCTTGTTGGTTTCCCCCTTGTAGCTTCCACCACTTGATCCGTGCCTCACCGATTATCTTTCTCTTCCTCAAGTCTCTCTTACCCCGAAAATCAAGAACCACTAGTCTATGTTGTGTTGCGGCACTTTCCCCGGGTATGACCTTGCAATCGGTGTACTCTTTCCTCCACACATTCCTTACCAAAAGGAAGTCAATTTGACTAGCATTACCTCCACTTCTATAAGTCACCAAATGAGAATGTCTTTTCTCGAACCAAGTGTTCATTATACCCAAGTCATAAGCCAAAGCAAAATCTAATATGTCACTTCCCGCTTCATTTCTCTCCCCGAACCCAAAACCCCCATGAATGTTCTCAAAACCAACTCGACTAGTACCCACATGCCCATTGAGGTCACCACCAATGATCAATTTCTCTCCAATAGGGACTCGTTCTACAACCTCTTCTAAATCTTCCCAGAAGGCTCGTCGAAAAGAAGCATCCAAACCTACTTGAGGTGCGTAAGCACTTATAACCGTCACCACCTCATCCCCGACTACAAGCTTAATACTCATAATCCTATCACTCTTTCTCGATACTTCTACTACATCATCAATGTAATCTTTATCAATGACAATACCCACTCCATTACGACTTTTGTCTTTGCCCGTGTACCAAAGCTTATAACCCCAAGGCGCTATCACCCTTGCTTTATCTCCGACCCACTTTGTCTCTTGTAGACACATTATATGCACTCTCCTCCTTTTCATAACCTCCCCTACCTCAGCTAATCTCCCCACAAAGAGCCAACATTCCAAGTACCAAACCGTAACCTACTAGCCTTCCTAAAGTCATGTCCTGATTTCTTTACCCGCTCTTGACCATGCTTCCT
Source organism: Silene latifolia (assembly GCF_048544455.1). Lineage (NCBI taxonomy): Eukaryota > Viridiplantae > Streptophyta > Magnoliopsida > Caryophyllales > Caryophyllaceae > Silene > Silene latifolia. The sequence goes on from NC_133538.1 coordinate 29,527,334, forward strand.
AGATCCAAACCTATTTGACACCACACCCATACTTCGAGGTGGCGCGCCGCTTTTGGGCGACGACCTAACAATATAACAATATAGGAATTAAAAGATTAGAATTACCGAAGAAAAGGAACAAGATGAATCCGAAAGCAAAGTACGAACTTTATTGAGATTTCTAACTACGAATAACTAATGTATTATATGAACTGAAATTAACTAAGCTAATGAATGATAGATAATGAAAAGGAAAGGAGTTACGTTATATAGGAATGTCACGTAAAACCCTTATTCCTAAACCTAATTACATGGGCTTCCTCGTCTTTTAATTTGCGCGTCAGCTCATGGGATGGTCGATCGACCACTGAGGCCAGTCGATCGATTGACTCTTGCTGAACAGTTGCTTCTGTTAGTCGTGCTCTGGTCGATCGACCATGTAGGTCAGTCGATCGACCATGGGTGCTGTACAGTAATGCATTCTGACGAATTCTGCAGCGCGCAGCGATCTTAAAAGAGCTTCCATTTCTTCGTTACTTGGTAAAATCAGGCGTTCTATGCGGCGTTGGAAAGCTAAGAGGATAAGCTTTCACCTCCAATTGGAATCACTCGATTATCAGCTCTAGAACTCGAGTTATTGCCATCTGAAACAGGCTGCAATATGGTGAAGTGCTTCTTTGCTTGTTAAACTCGTACGCACCCATGCTTTTGCTATCTTTAGGCCTTGAAACATGCACCAAGCTCATTCCTCGAGTCAATACCTCATGTCAAATCCTATGCTAAACACTCGGGAACGGATTCGGCTCATTTTCCGCTGGATTCTTCACATTTCTGCAATATTATACAAAAACACGAAAGTAGACGGAAATAGGGAAAATAGTAGCATAAACTACATATTTGAGCTTTGAAATGCGTGTAAATAGGGTGTAAAACATCATGTAAATGACACGCATCACTTAATATGGGAGTCTTAAAATATACTAGTGTCACATTGCAAATGGCGGATCGTTCAACAAAAACTCCCTTTGGGAGTTTTGGAGGATGTTCCTGTGAAGGTTGGTAAGTTTTTCATTCGGGTTGATTTTATTGTTCTTGACATGGCCTATGATGCCCAAATCCCAATCATTTTGGGAAGACCCTCTTTACATACCGTGGGGGCGGTAATTGATGTCAAGAATGATAAAATCACATTGGAAGTGGGTGACAATAAAGTCACATACAATTTGAATAGTGCCATAAAGAGTCCTGTGATAGAAGAGTCTTGTTATTCTATTGATGTTTTGAATGTTGTTGACATTGTCATAGGAGACTCTATACCTCGATCTTTGTCTAAAGATCCCTTGGAGGCACTCTTGCTATTAGAGTCATTTGCAGGTGATGATGAGATTGGAAATGAGGAGATTGATGCTTTGGAGCATGAACTGGATGGAGAAGAGCTATCATTGGAGGAAAGCTCTCACTTTATAGGTTTGGTTTCTACACCTCAAGACCTTGAGGTAAAAAAACCCGAACTTAAACCCCTCCCCTGAAATTTGAGGTATGCTTTTCTAGATGATGAGGAGATGTGTCCGGTAATTGCTATTGCTAAATTGCGTGAGAGTCAATTGTCTAAATTGCTTCATGTTTTAAAGTCTCACAAGAAAGCCATTGGATACAAACTTGATGATTTAAAGGGCATAAGCCTCGAATTTTGCATGCATAGAATCCATCTTGAGGAAGACTATAAACAATTTGTCCAAGGTCAAAGACGACTAAATCCTAACATGCAAGAAGTGGTAAAAAAGGAAGTGATTAAATTGTTGGATGCAGGTATTATTTATGCAATTTCCGACTCTAAATGGGTAAGTCCGGTCCAAGTGGTTCCTAAGAAAGGAGGAAACACCGTAGTAAAAAATGATTAAAGTGAACTAATTCTAACTAGAATTGTGACGGGTTGGAGAATGTGTATTGACTATAGGAGGCTCAATTTGGCCACCAAGAAAGACCACTACCCATTGCCTTTTATTGACCAAATGTTGGAGCGGTTGGCATGTCACAAGTATTTTTGCTATCTAGATGGTTATTCTGGGTTCTTTCAAATAACCATTCACCCGGATGACTAAGAGAAAACCACATTTACATGTCCCTATGGTACCTTTGCTTACCGTAGAATGCCTTTTTTGTCTTTGTAATGCCCCCGCCACTTTCCAACGTTGCATGATAAGCATCTTTTCCAACTTTATCGAGTCTATTATGGAGGTGTTTATGGATTATTTTAATGTCTATGGTTCTTCTTTTGATGCATATTTGGCTAACTTGTCTAAAGTGTTGAAGCGTTGTGAAGAGGTTGACTTGGTGTTAAATTGGGAAAACTGCCACTTCATGGTGAATGAAAGAGTGGTACTTGGTCATATTGTCTCGGAAAGAGGAATTGTAGTGGACCGTGCTAAGGTCTAAGTTATTGAGAAACTACCCCCGTCGGTAAATGTGGAAAGTGTAAGGAGTTTCTTAGGCCATACGGGATTCTACCGCTGTTCTATTAAAGACTTTTCTAAAATTGCAAAACCCCTTACGGAACTTCTTTTAAAAGATGCTCCCTTTGTGTTTACAAATGATTGTCTTGAGTCTTTTCATAGGATCAAGAAGGCTTTGTTTTCCGAAACTATCGTCCAATCACCGGATTGGAACTTGCCATTCGAGCTCATGTGTGATGCAAGTGACTATGCGGTAGGTGTCGTGCTAGGACAAAAAAAAGGACAAGGAGAAAGAGCTACTTGCCATTGTCTATGCCTTAGACAAATTCCGCTCTTACTTGATCGGTTCCAAAGTCATTGTTCATACCGATCATGCCGCACTAAAGCACCTCTTAACCAAACAAGAAGTTAAGCCAAGATTGATACGATGGATCTTTCTCTTGCAAGAATTTGATCTTGAGATTAAAGACAAGAAGGGGGCCGAAAATGTTGTTGCCGATCACCTATCCCGATTAAAGTTCATCATGGACCATCCAAGACCGTTGATACCCGTAGTTGTGAGTACCAAAAACAAAATTTAAAATACCTATTAAAACTAACAGAAGCTAGTGGTAACAGGGTCGAACCACAGAGAGGCAGATGTAATTATTAGTTGTCTAATTTCAGTCAAAGGTAACAATTGTGGGGGTTAAGTTGATTTGGTCTATAGCTAAAACAATAAAAGACAATAAACTAAATAAATGGACGAAACAGATATTTAAAAGGGTGCTAAGGATGGTCGGTTCACTGTAGTTTCGGCGGAAGCAAACAAGGTAGGTCTAAAACAAACACATGAGGCGGGAAAACAAGAGGTCCTCTCGGTCCACTCTCAACAAGTAGCGTCTTTTGATCTCGCTACGGGTCCCTAATATCACTAGTACTGACTCTCGTCCTGAAAAGTGACTAATATTCTAAACTTTACCTATCTTTCGATCTTAGAATAGTTTAGTCATTTTAATTGGTAGTCTAGTAACCTTCCCTATCTTTCGATCTAATGGGTCAGTCAATTACTAAGCATTCAACTAGTCGCGTGCACTCGATTCGTGAAAAATAGAATTTAAAGCAATTAAAATGAAGCAAAACCTCACGAGGCCAGTCGATCGACCGTGGCGCGATTCAGGGTTCCCTATTCTAATGCCGCCTACACTACATATTCCCTACATCCTAGCACAGGGTATTTAGCTACTCATGACTACGATAAAAACAACAGTAAAGTTGACTAATAAAACAACTGAATTCATGCTTAAAACAGTTAAATAACAAATAACAATAAACGATAATTGGCTTTTGGGATACTAACTAGCAATTCTATCCTACGAACGATAATAAAACAATGAAACTAAATATAAGAACAGAAAAGTACCGAACACAATTGCAGAGAATAAAGATCCAAGAACCCGAATGCCAAAGTAACTTTTATTGAATGGAAAAGATTATAAACTAAAAAACCCTAAAGAATTTCTGATAGTAAAACTAGATTAAAAACTTGATTAAAAACTGGCTCTTGTTCTCAAAACCTAGCATACGTTATATAGAATACAACATAGTTCTTATTTCCAAAACCTAGCTACTATGTGCATGCTATTCCTCGTTCTATTAATTCACGCAGTTTAGCGGCTTGGTCGATCGACCACTGAAGTCGGTCGATCGACTGGTAAGCTCTGAATAGTGGCTCCTGGAAGTCGTGGTCTGGTCGATCGACTAAGGGAAATGGTCGATCGACTGAAGTAGCTGATACTTGACTTCTAACTTCCCGTGAATTTGTCTTTCGGGCCTCGAAATGCGCACCAAGCTCGTTCCTTGAGCAAATACTTCATGTAAAATGCAATGCAAGATACTCGGGGACGGATTTGGCACAATATCCACTCATTTCCGCATAAATCTGCAATATTACATAAAAATACCAAAGTAGACGAAATGGGGCAAATAGTAGCCTTAAACCACATAAATGAGCTCAGAAATGCGTTTAAAATAGGGTGTAAAACATCATATAATTGACACGCATCAAACTTCCCCAAACCAAACCCTTGCTTGTCCCCAAGCAAGAAGTAGACTCGATCCTAAAACCTAATGGAACGAGTTCAATCTCAGAGCGAAATGCACAAGTAAAGCTTAAACCAATTTAATGCAAAAACCAACAATCAATTAGAAATGTGAATCATGCAAACGAGTTATGTAGTCGTCAAAAACTGCTAAACTGTCAACGATAGAGACTTATCAAATTGGACTCTCACGGGTCGCTCAAATCACTCAATAAATACAGGTGAATATGTGTGAAAGATAGAAAGAATTCATTTTGTTAGTGACACTCACCTAACTACGACCTATAAGAATATTCCTGCAATATAATATGAAAGTAACCTCTACAACCGTACATATGCATTCCAACCGAACAAATGACCATGACACATGCCGAGGTAAATAAGGGATATGTGAGGTAATGGGCATGAAAGGAAAAACATTTATGGGAATGTGGGGGTACAAGTGATCAAGCTAGTACCGTAACAAAACCATATGATAATATCCACTTCTTGCTCAAACTTCAATCCACACGGTGCTATAGCAAGCACAAAACTCACAATCTCCGAAATAATCAACTCCCCATAAGATACAAATGAAACATGGGAGCAAAAATCGCCATTTAAATAAAGACCTGAATCATGCGAATTGATTTCTTTTCTTCTCAGGCATCGGTCGATCGACCAAATAGAGCAGTCGATCGACTGCATTAAACAGTATATCACTCTCTTTTTTCTTTTTCGAATCATTTTTTCTCTTCTTTTTTCTTTGTTCCTTTCTTTCCTCTTCCATTTTCACAACAACATCTCAAAATGAGCATATGCCACCAAAAATGTAGTAACAATCCCAAAAACGAAAGAACCAGCTTGACAAGGGCAGGCTAAATGTAGGATGTAGTAAACGGGACAAAAAGGCTATTTTTGGCAGTGTGGAGCTTATGGGTAAGATGAGAAAAAGGGGACCTCTACCACATGTGTCAACAAACCACAAACCGAATGCACGCAGGTATTAAGAAGATTAAGTTCATATTTATGCATATTTATGTAACATGTCTCATAAGGAGAACTACTTACAATCCTAGATAAACTGGTCATGGATGTCACCAGTTATAGGCTCTAAATCTCAGAAGATGATGTAGTTTGCCAAAAATCGAAGTCAAGTTCAAAGTCCAGCAGGAATTATAATAAAAACTCGTAGACTATGCAATTGATTGTACTAATAACATGTCAATTAGCAAGGCTTAGGCGATAAAACAGATGCAAATGCAATGTCATCATTGAAATACTACCGTTCCGACTCAACCTATATGCTAAAATAAACGTGCATTTTTTGAAATTTGTTGAAATTTTTAATTTTTTTTTTGAATTTTCTGTAAATATGGAGAAATTAAACAACAATGCAAGACAAAATGTAAACGTGAATGCAAAAACATATGAAATACAACGCAAAACCCTTCCCCAAACCAAATCGCACAATGTCCCCATTGTGCAAAATCATGTAATGAAGAAAAGGAAAACGGGAATTTGCGAGAAAATTAAGTAAACAAGACATGAAGTGAAGACATGGAGACTCACAAGACTTTAAGCGCGGCAAAGGGAAACCTCCCCAAACTAGCGTGAGCTAGGAGGTTTCAGTACCCAGCAATGCTACTAATAGGTACCTGAAAAGACAACAATACCACGCATAAAACCAAGAAAGCAATGTGGAAGCGGTAATTATGTGCATAAGATGAAGAAATTGAAGAAAACAAAATTATGTCGGAAAATAAAGAGGAGGAAAGACTCCCTTAATTCCGCAAAAACGACCAAACACAGCAGGGGAAGGGTCGTGAACAGGTATAGCAGCGACAACGGTCGATCGACCATAGCAGCGATCGATCGATCGAATGAACAGAACAGAGCTCTGGAAGTCGCACCTCGCCGATCGACCAAGGTAGGCGATCAATCGACGGAAATACTGCTGTAATTTTCTGATTTCTTCGAATTAGCTCGAGAACTTCAGCTAATATGGTCTATAAACCTGCAAACGCACATAATACCGCGCCAAAAATTTCGCAAAACCCAAAGTAACGTTATAAAGTACTAAAAATCCTAAGCAAACTTAAAATGGGAAGTCTCGCGCACACAAAACAATAAAAAGTTCAACGAAAGCAATAAAGTGTATAGTTTTTGAAAAAGTCTTAATCAACTAATAGTTGATCAATAATGTCCACGGAATGGCCCACTTGGTCGACTTCTGGCTACAAGAGGTAGCCTCAATAGTGCTCATCTTCTCTGCTGCACTCTTCTCAGCTCCAGCATCCGCAGAACTCAACGGATCAACATGTCGGACATCTTTCCATTCAATGACCTCTTCGGACTCGTCGGAATCCGCATCGACTCGTTGCTTTGACTGCTCATCTTCGGCTCCTCATCCGTGCCATAGCTAAGGCATCCTACACCGCCTCTTTGAACTATTGGCTCCTTCACAGCTGGAGCGACATGTGGCTCTTCCTTCCCCAAACCAGCTCCTGCAATATCTAAAACAGAAGAATCTTCCTCCACTTTGCTCCCAGTTTGGGGCGGAGGTGTCAAAACAAGAGTAGGGGTAGAGATAGGCATATCAGGAAGTATAAAATAAGATTTCTTTTAAGAAACCGTATTGCAAGTGACGGGCCACGAAGTCAACAGGGAAGAAGAACTTCCCTATTTGCACGAGAATGTCCTCTAAGACTCCTGTTGGGTGGACCGCAGAACGATCAGCCATCTGTACTGTCATGTTCGTGACTGCAAACCTATTCAACTTTAACTTCCTAGCAAGACTCAAAGGCATTACACTAATACTGGCTCCTAGGTCACATAAGGCTTTCTCAATAGGAAAGGTGCCAATATTACATGGGACTGAAAAACTACCTGGGTCTTCTAGCTTAAGGGGTGTAGTGTGAGTTAAATAAGAGCATGATTCCTCAGTGAGTGCGACAGTATGCACAGTTTCAAGTGAGTTCTTTTTAGATAAGAGTTGCTTCATGAATTTCATATAAGCAGGCACTTGATTTACTAACTCAAGAAAAGGAACTTGTACATTTAAGCTACGGATAACATTTTCAAACTTATTAAATGATACCTCTTCCTTTGTCGGCACTAATATCTCCGGCTAGGGGGTTGAAAGTAGCAACTTAGCCCTCTCCTCTAAATCCCTCGTGCCGGCATCGGTGGATTTAGGCTGAAAATCCACCACCTTCTACTTGTTGTAGCTTGACCCTTCTTCAGACCGTCTCAAATGTGAACCATTAATCGACAAAGGGTCGTACTTCTGAATCAGAACGGACCCATCAGCAGTCGGGTTTGGCCTCAATATTTTCGAGGCAGTAGTACCCCGAAACAAGTGGTCCCTCAAGTTATCGGGCATCGGAGGACGAAAGAAATCACTTTCGGCAGCTTGGTCAGTCGATCGACCATGTTGCTCAGTCGATCGACTGAGTTCTACAGTTCCAGAAGCTGTCTCTTTGCACGGACTGGTCGATCGACCGGGTATGTCAGTCGATCGACTGACATACCTGCTGATCCTCTTTTTCTTGTTATTAATCGTTACAGCTTTCTTTTTACTCGGTTCCGTCTCATCTTTTTCAGCGACATCCTCAACCATAGCGAGCCCATCAAGGGTAGACCCACTCCTTAAGGTAATTGCATTTAAGGTCTCCTTTTGATCAGTTTGAGTCGGTAAATGTCCCGGGGCTCGAGTTGTAATCTTGCTAGCCAATTGGGCAATTTGGCTCTCTAACATCTTCATCCCGGCCTCTCTAGCTTGGGACACCTTCAGCAACAAGTTCTTCAATTCGGCAAACTCAGAATTTTGGAATTGCTGTTGTTGCTGAGGGACATATGGAGGCTTTTGGAACTTTTATTGCTTATGAGGGGGCACATAATTCTGCTGCTGCTGTGGAGGTTGAGTCGGATTGAAGACATTTTGGCTGCTTCACCTCAGATTCGGATGGACATTCGGCTCATAGTAAGTGTTTGTCTGCCTATAATGTTGAAAGGCAGCATAGGACTCAAAGGGATTAGGACAGTTGTCTGAAACATGTCCCTAAGCTCCACATCTTTTCCAGACGAAAGGACCGTCTGAAACAGCATTCACATGGTAGATCCCTCCTTTTGAAGCTCCTCCCAACTCGTACTTATCAAATCTCGCCGTGAGAACCTCTAATGCAGCTACAGAAGGAGATTCAGCAGCTCTCCTTTGATTTCCCCTGGAATTTCCATACTCAACTTTATGGGTGGCCAAGTCATCAATGATCTTCCTGTTGGAATATGTATCCTCCGACAATAATGCGATCACGACTGTTGATCATGATGATCACATGTTTAAGTCTCATTTTAAAGAATACAATTGGGAAGTATTTTTTACTGTCAACTGATGAACATATATCGGTAATGATTGGCTGACTAGAGTTTGACATTATTGTCGTGCGACGGTGGTGATCAGTTGATCCCCTAGGTCATACCTATAGGGCAACACTCTTAATTGATCATTTAATTAATCGTATAACGTTACGAGTTAATTAAATTACTTGAAAATTGACGGACGATTTTGGAAGTAAAATTTACGTATCGCATTGAAATTTGATTAAATGAGATCCGGTCTGAGTAATCGAATTGTATTATTACTCAGATGAAATTATTGTTTAAAGAAACAATTGAAATTGAATGAATTATTGTAAATAGAATTTATTGTGATTTATAATTGGTAAAATATTTTGGTACAAGTAATTGTGAATTACTAAGTCGGTTTTTGTATATGACGTATTTTCATAAATACGTTGATTTTTAATATGTTAAAAATACATAGCAATTTTATGTGACATGTGACATGTGACATATTGACAAATTGACAAAAATAATATGGAATCCATATTAACTATATGTACCGAAAATTAGAGGAAGATTAAGCTAATTATATGTTGATTATATTAGTGGAGAGCATGATGATTACCTACTAATCTAGCCTTGCATACTTATTGCTCATTGTGAAGAACAACTAGAGCATGCATTGACTCCCTCCCATGCCCCCCCTTCCACCCGGTTTTTAGAGAGGAAAAACCACTTTGGTTTTTCCTCTTATTTTTACCTAAATACACAATAATGTTATTGTGGTTCACTCTCTCATTCATTCATCTAAAATTTGAGTTTTAGAGAGATAAAAAGCTTCCTTCTTCCTCTCCCATAAAACCGAAAATATTAAAGAGTCCTATAATATTTTTGGGTCATTTTTCTACAAGATTAATATTGTACTAGTATTTATAACATTAATTTTAATTAAGAGTGAGCTTTGGGTATAAATCCTTGGGAGAGATCCTACACTTGGGTCTTTGTTCATCCAAAAGGAAAGCTCAAGAACAAGGGAGAAAGGTGATCTCTCTTGTGCCCATATTAACCGAATTTCCAATGTAAGAACAATGTTTCTTCCTTATTTTGTTTAAAAGTTTGCATGCATAAGATCATTCTTTAATTTTATGACAAATTAAATTAAAACATATATGAGTATGTTAAGTATATAGATCTACTTTTCCTTCAATTGGTATCAGAGCCATGGTTGTTTGCATGCAAATCGGTTAAAAGTTTTTCCGAGATATAAAGATTAACATATAAAACTTGTATAATTTGTGTTATTATGATATATCACGAAACTAATTTATGCATGTTAAAATTTCTGGTCCTAAAATGTTTTTAGGATATTTTGGTTAATTTACGGATTTTTATTGTTCATATTATACAATAATGGCATTTAAATATGATTTTATGAGTAAAAATGTCATTTTCGGACTAAAATTAGCTAAACTTCGAATTTTCCTGTGATTTTTGGATATGTTGTCACTTATATTATTTTGAGATAACCTGTAAAGTTTCATAATTTTTGGGCTTCTTATGCTCGAAAAATGGATTTTTCATTATTAAATTCGGATTTAGGTGTAAACTAGGTTAATATGAGATAAATTTCGAATCTGGTCATAGAAATTTAGTATGTTGTCACATGCAATTTTACAAGATGTGTGTAAAATAATAGGCTATAGTGAAGTCTTTTTGCATGATTTATGGATTTTTGAAGAAAAATAGCATAAATAGTGACATTATTAGTGAAAAATTAATAAAACATAATCTATGACTAAGAAAAAATATTATATGTTGCATTTTATTATCTTTTTCAGATCTAAAATTGAAAAGTTGATGTATATAATTTTTCACATGTTTTTATGATTATTTTAGTTAAAACCGATAAACCGCAACATTGTTTTCCCGGAAAAATTCGAAATTTTTAACCTAAGGTTTTGAACATTATGAGTGTCATGGTATTTTTCCAGAATGTTCATGAGTTTAAATTTCAAATTTTGTGATTTATTTGAAGTTTATAGCTTATTTTTCTATTTTTGGTCCATTAATGAACAATTTTAGAAATATGAGTTAATTATGGTCAAATTATTAGTGAAGACTAAATTTTGAGTCCTGAGAGGTTAGGGTAATTAAGTTATGCATAAATATGCATTTTCGTAATTTTTGTGATTATAAAATGTTGAAATCACGCAAATCCGTAAAAACCGAGTAATATACGATATTGGCTAATTAAAGGCGATTTAGCATAAAATTGGGCATGTTCATACATATTATAATGCTGCATTTTCTTTATGATTGTCATAATTTAATTTATGTAATTTTTGAATTATGTAATTTTTACTTAGTATGGCCTTAGTTTTAATTGGTATTTCCCGAAATGTATGGGAATATCGATTCGGTTGTAATTTATTGTGATCTCGTATCACCGTTTTGTAATTTAATAGATTTATTTTATTTTAGTTACAAATGTATAATAGGAAATTATGTAATTTGCTATGTAATTTATTTTATCTCGGAGTTGCCAAAGACGGATTTCTTCAAGATGGCGATACATAAAGACGGTGTTACCTCGAGACGCGTGCCACAACCGAAGTTCAAGGGACCAATGGAGTTGGTTTCGGAATTTGTAATAGTTAAATAGTTTTTCTATTTTAGGAAGGCCATACTAGGATTTATTTTATGTTTGCATTTTATTTATATGTCACATGCATCGCTAAATCGCCATAACTAAAACATGCATCCTCATCTCATCGAGTTTATCGACCGTGTCAATTAGAATTATCGTAGTTCACCGCTTTAGTTCACTTAAAACGTGATAGATAATAAATTGACATGACCTCTCGCTAAAACAATAAATTGGGACATAGCCTTACCAAATAGTAGAAACCATGAAAACCTATTTCGCGAGGGAGTGCACTCGGCCCTACCGGGGTACAAACCTTGTTACGTAGGGGAAGTGGGTGATGAATGTTTATCCACCGAGTTCATGTTAATGAGGGTTTCATCGGCCATACCATGCCCAAGTTGATGTGGATTTGGATCATGGACACATTTATTCGAAATTTGGATTGAACTCAACAAAAGTTTTTCGATAAGGGTTTCATCGGCCATACCGTGCCCTTGTTGGATGTGTTTTGGGCTATAGATAATTATTAGAGTGATTTTATCGACCAAGAGTTCTAAAAGTAGAATCGATTAAAACGTTAATCCACCGAGTTATATTGATAAAGGTTTCATCGGCCATACCGTGCCTAAGTCGATATGAATTAGGGTCTTGGAATCATTTATCTAGTTGGGTAGAGGTCACTATAAAAATGCATAAAACTTGTTTAAATTATACATTTTTACGAGTATTATTATTAAAACGACATTTGTTTTACTCCTTCTATTTTGTTTTGTAGACCACTTCTTTTTCTCATAACAAATGGCAACACCAACCCCTAATGCCACGCCTCTCGCTAATACATCATGGCTCCGATCCTTCATGGATCGATGTAAACTTGAAAAGAATGGGTCAAATTTCTCCGATTGGGATGCCCAACTCAAATTAGCCGCCCAAGGTAACGACAAGCTTCGTTACCTTACCGAGGCCTCTCCTCCCGAACCTACTACTAGGTCGAACGCCGCCACTAGGGAAGCATATGAGGCTTACCAAAAGGAGTCCGCCGCAATGAAAAATGTCTTGATATTTGCGATGGAGGCGGATCTCCAAAGGAGAGCCTTTAAAATGAGCAATGCTAATGAGATTTACTCCAAGCTTGTGACAATGTTTTCACAAACTCCGCGGATCGTCCAATATGAGGCGGCCGCGGCATTCTTTGATCTCGACTTCAAAGAGGGCCAAAAGGTTAGCCCTCATGTGCTCAAACTTATGGAGCTTGTCGAGACCTTGAAAATTCAAAAGGTTGAAATCCCCAAAGAACTTGTTGTAGATAGGATTCTACACTCCTTGTCCAAAGTCAAGGCGTATGTTCAATTCCGGGTGAATTTTAACATGCAAGACAAGGATGTGTCTCTTGAAGAATTGCACAAGTTACTTGTGCAAGCTGAAAGGGACATGGGGTTAAATGTGAACCCACCCAAGGATGTGCTTAACATAAGCACTAAGAGTAAGGGGAAGTTCAAGAAGAATGGGAGGAAGGGTAAGAAGCAAGCTCCCACTTTCACCAAAGCTAGGACTTGTGAAGCTAGCACTTCAAAAATAAAAAAGGGTCCTCTTGATAAATGCCATTATTGTAATGGTATGGGACATTGGAAAAGAAATTGTTCCAAATACCTTGGTGATATTAAGGCTGGAAAGATTACTCCAGTAGGTAAATGACTATCCTTTCTGTTATGTTTCTAATTCAACTATGGTATTGTGATACAAAGTTATGATAATGTATCTCCCTTTTTATTGTAAATAGGGCCTCCACCAAGCAAAGACAAAGGAAAAGAAAAGCAAGTTTAAGAAACCATCAAGGAGCTAGGAATAGCTTTCATGGAGCTTCGCTTTGTATTGTCTTATTTTTTTTTGGTAACGAGGAACATCTCTCATTAGTAGCCTAGGGCGATACACCTTTGAGAGACCAAACCCCGAGAGATACGCGACAGCACGGTAAGCCGACACTCTCTTTTAACAGACCCCAAAGGTCCCCGTGCAATAACCGCATACTGCTCATGCAGGGAGTCGAACCCGGGACCTCACAATTCATGCCATTGCATGCTTTGAGGGTGACCCGCGCTCCACTGCACTCACAGCACTTGGTTGCTTTTTATTGTCTTAATTTATTCATGTTTTGAATTTTAGAAACTTAAGTTTCCGTGTTCGACATGGAAAGGTATTTTGGATAATGGGTTGTATTTTGGATAATGGTGACTTGGTTTGCAACCCAAGTCACCCGTTTTATCATTTTATCCTTTTGTTCTAAAATTCATGTTTAAATGCTTATTCTTAGAAACATATAACTTAAAGTGATCTAATAGACAAATATAATGACGGGTTTCATTATATGTCCACATGCTTAAGGCTTGTGTATGATCATTTATAAAGTAATTTTGAGTCTATGAACTCTCTTAAAGGAATGGCAATCACCAAGTACACTTACGAAATCTAAAACTATTAGTCAACCTATGAGATAGTTCTCCTTATACTTCAACATCATTATTTGTGTCTCATATGCTATCTTTGAATCTCTTGTGTATTTATTCTAAAGATAGAGTGGGAGAAAAATGAGGACACAACACACGAGGCAAGATATATATTTTTTTGTGTACTTGTGTAAATGAGATCTACGCAAGAGAGAATGATTTGTATGAAGGTATATCTATTTAAATAGTATACTCAATAGATGAGATCTATGGTCTCAAGTAAGTTCAATATGACTAAAGAGACCAAGTGAAGTAATCGTAAGAGAATGTTCTCAAGATAACTACACGAGGAGACCAAAAGAAAGTTTTGGAACAAAATGACTAATGTAAAGTCTTAACAAGAGTTTTTGACTAAGTTTATGAATATTTTGACCAATAGTTTCAACCTTGAGATTTACTTAAGAGCCTAAATGAATCAAAGTAACATACTAGTTATGATCGAGTTGCAAAGATTGATATACCGATATCTTCAATGGCCAAGTTATAACCACGCAGATGTCATTACTTAACCTCATTATAAAATGGTTAAACCTCCTTCCGAAAGGGTATTTTGAAGGACGTGTTCTAGATATTATTTATAATGACATTGCTACACATCATTATGATATGTGTGAGTTAGAGATTAAAATCTCTTTCCATAAGGTTAAGATGAGACCTCTTCGAAATAGGAATTTTGAAAGGATATGATGGGAACATATATGGTTTCATCTTAATAACTTTGCAAAGCAACATACATTCCAAATTTTGAAATGTTTTCAATTGAGTAATCAATTTCGAAACATGTGGAATTAAGTGGGAGCATTAGAAATTTTCATGTGAAGACATGGAATTTAGTGGGAGCTATCATCCTTTGAATGTTTACAACTCATCACTCATTGAAGAATGACGAGCTAATACCTTCTTTCATAAAGAAGCATTTGAGTTTTCAATTCTGGATGAAAATGGACCATGATGAATCCAACTACATCATGAGATGTTGGATAAGTATTGTTAGATACACATCGAATCAACAAGATACGTAGGTTATTCATTTAAATGAAAATGGAATTGCCATTAGCAGTCATGGTCGTTCCTTGAACCTAAATATAGTTGATGACATGATTAAAAGTTACTAACATTTCCGCTATTAGAATAACCATGCACATGTCCAAAGGTGAATCATATGCATAAGAGCATGATGATTCATTGGTAAGCCATAATAGAAATGTCATGAATTCTCGAGTAGAATCCGATGAGCGATTTCGGTGTTTGACGGACTGCTCTATTGTGTGTCAAGAGGTTGCACATATTATAGAAAATCCGAGCACATGCAAGGATTTATGAGAATCCTAAACCTTTCAAGCTAGAAAGAGAAATAAGAAGTTTTGGAAAGATACTTAGTTAGAGAATAAGTTGCTCAAAACTAATCTTTCCTAATATGCTAGGACTTGTGAGAAGTGCTAGGTCAATCATCTTGACAAATTGTTGCAAGACTCTGCAAAACATATACCTAGTGAATTGTGTGTGGATGGAGTACTTGATCAGTACAAGTTATATCATTCATCACAAATTCGTTCGTTATGTGATAATCGACAAGGAAGTTCTTTCCAGATAAAGAACCAAAACCCAAGGTCGGGAACCTTGATGTGTACTTGGTAGGGTTCATGCTATGAGAGAGAACATGAATATAAAGGATAATACG
This sequence comes from Silene latifolia, assembly GCF_048544455.1. NCBI lineage: Eukaryota > Viridiplantae > Streptophyta > Magnoliopsida > Caryophyllales > Caryophyllaceae > Silene > Silene latifolia. The sequence goes on from NC_133538.1 coordinate 29,543,002, forward strand.
ATTAAGAAGTTTGAACACATGGACACATGGCATGTTAAACTTCTATTGCAATCAATAAGTGTTTACACTTACGATATGCATCACAAGGTTGTAATATGGTATTGACTACCCGAGTGTGATGTCGACATTTGTCGTTTGAGTTATTATTAACTCACCTTATACATTGTTATATCCAAACGGGTTGTGGAGACAATTGAACCCCGTTAAAGTGAACGTGGATTAACATTGTATTTGCCCATAGTTACTTACATAAGGTGACGTCTCGAAGTGACTAGAGTGTGATGCGATTGATGGCAAGTTCAAATGCCATAGAGTCATATGAGAATGACTAGTCGATCACATAGGCAGACTGTTAGGAACTTTTTGTCGGGCCTAATGACCGCTTATAGAGTTCAGGCAAATTTATATAGCCTGGTCGTGGCGAGAGCTGCTATAGTATTCAAATGAGTCGATTCTTTTGACTAAAGACTATTCGCCTAAGATGGCACAGTTTCAGATTAACTTTGATTTGTGTTACTACGACCTTCGTAAATGGGGTCAAATGGGCATATTTTGGGTTATGATGGTTGTGGCTAGTTAAAGGGAATGAGTGCGATAGGAATTGTCCACCCCTAGTTAGGGTTATAACAATATCGCAGGGCCACTCGAGGAGTAATGAACTGGAAATGCGTGGCCACGCTCGGAATGTATCCATGGTGGATAAATCCGGTCAATCAGTTATTCTCCAGATCGAGGAAACCACTCTCGATATGATCACTTGCAAGTATGACCTGAAAGACACCTTGCATTGAGTGGGAGATAGTAATAGGACAAGAGAATTGGTGACGCACACTCGTCGAGGACAAGTGGGAGATTGTTGGAATATGTGTCCTCCGACAATAATGACATCACGACTGTTGATCATGATGATCACATATATCGGTAATGATTGGCTGACTAGAGTTTGACATTACTGTCGTGCGACGGTGGTGATCAGTTGATCCCCTAGGTCATACCTATAGGGCAACACTCTTAATTGATCATTTAATTAATCGTATAACGTTACGAGTTAATTAAATTACTTGAAAATTGACGGACGATTTTGGAAGTAAAATTTACGTATCACATTGAAATTTGATTAAATGAGATACGGTCTGAGTAATTGAATTGTATTATTACTCAGATGAAATTATTGTTTAAAGAAACAATTGAAATTGAATGAATTATTATAAATACAATTTATTGTGATTTATAATTGGTAAAATATTTTGGTACAAGTAATTGTGAATTACTAAGTCGGTTTTTGTATATGACGTATTTTCATTAATACGTTGAATTTTAATATGTTTAAAATACATAGCAATTTTATGTGACATGTGACATGTGACATATTGACAAATTGACAAAAATAATATGGAATCCATATTAACTATATGTACCGAAAATTAGAGGAAGATTAAGGTAATTATATGTTGATTATATTAGTGGAGGGCATGATGATTACCTACTAATCTAGCCTTGCATACCTATTGCTCATTGTGAAGAACAACTAGAGCATCCATTGGCTCCCTCCCATGCCCCCCCTTCCACCCGGTTTTGAGAGAGGAAAAACCACTTTGGTTTTTCCTCTTATTTTTACCTAAATACACAATAATGTTATTGTGGTTCACTCTCTCATTCATTCATCTAAAATTTGAGTTTTAGAGAGATAAAAAGCTTCCTTCTTCCTCTCCCATAAAACCGAAAATATTAAAGAGTCCTATAATATTTTTGGGTCATTTTTCTACAAGATTAATATTGTACTATTATTTATAATATTAATTTTAATTAAGAGTGAGCTTTGGGTATAAATCCATGGGAGAGATCCTACACTTGGGTCTTTGTTCATCCAAAAGGAAAGCTCAAGAACAAGAGAGAAAGGTGATCTCTCTTGTGCCCATATTAACCGAATTTCCAATGTAAGAACAATGTTTCTTCCTTATTTTGTTTAAAAGTTTGCATGCATAAGATCATTCTTTAATTTTATGACAAATTAAACTAAAACATATATGAGTATGTTAAGTATATAGATCTACTTTTCCTTCACTTCCACCCCTTAGTTTCCCCCATATTCTCCTGGAATCTGCCACTAACTGCCGCATCCAGGATAGCTCTCTGATCGTCATAGAGCCCATTGTAGAACTGATTGCATAGGCTCCACTTCTCAAACCATGATGCGGAATGGTTCGCACCAGCTTCTTGAAACGGACCCACGCCTCATGAAAGTTCTCCTCCGGACCCTGTTTAAAGCATGTGATCTGAGCTCTAATAGCATTCATCTTCGAGGCAGAGAAATATTTCTTATAAAACACTAAGGCCAGCGAATTTCAATCAGTGATTCCATTAGCAGCTCGGTCCAGGTCTCTGTACCACTCCCTTGCAGCATCACAGAGTGAGAATATAAACATTGTCTCCTTCACCTGGTCCTGGATCACACCGATCGGCGGGGGTATAAAGCAGCAATAATCGATAAATATCTCCATATGCTTGGCTGCATCTTCATTTGCAGCTCCCTCGAATTAGTTTCTCTCAACCAAGTTGATATAAGAAGGCTTCGGTTCGAATTTCTTATCAGCTCCCGATAATTCTAACCCCTTGTATAGATTTGCAACTGCCGGCTCAGAGTGACTTGCTATAGTCGCTTCTTCAGCCATCTCTAGAAAATCTGGAGAAGTGAAGGTCTCAGCTGATGAAGTAGAAATAGGAGATGAAGGTTGATCCTCCTCGAACAGCTCGTTCTCGTAGTAACTGGACAGAGTACTCAGCTCTTCCTCTGTCGGCAATATCCTAGATGATCGTCTCAACTCGCGCAAAGTCTTCTCAATCTCAGGATTGAACGGTACTAATTCACCACCCTGTGACCTGCGCATAAGAGGAAACTACAAAAAGAATATAAGAATAGTTTAAGGAACAAATGTCCCTTAAACTAAGAAGCAGACTAAAATAAAACAACTAAAAATTAGAACAATTGCCTCCCCGACAACGACGCCAAAATTTGATACCCGTCGTTGTGAGTACCAAAAATAAAATTTATAATACCTATTAAAACTACCAGAAGCTAGTGGTAACAGGGTCAAACCACAGAGAGGCAGATGTAATTATTAGTTATCTAATTTCAGTCTAAGGTAACAATTGTGGGGGTTGAGTTGATTTGGTCTATAGCTAAAACAATAAAAGAAAATAAACTAAATAAATGGACGAAACAGATATTAAAAAGGGTGCTAAGGATGGTCGGTTAACTGTAGTTTCGGCGGCAGCAAACTAGGTAGGTCTAAAACAAACACATGAGGCGGGAAAACAAGAGGTCCTCTCGGTCCACTCTCAACAAGTAGCGTCTTTCGATCTCGCTACGGGTCCCTAATATCACTAGTACTGACTCTCGTCCTGAAAAGTGACTAATATTCTAAACTTTACCTATCTTTCGATCTTAGCATAGTTTAGTCAATTTAATTGGTAGTCTAGCAATCTTCCCTATCTTTCGATCTAATGGGTCAGTCAATTACTAAGCATTCAACTAGTCGCGTGCACTGGATTCATCAAAAATAGAATTTAAAGCAATTAAAACGAAGCAAAACCTCACGAGGCCAGTCGATCGACCAAGGTAGGCGGTCGATCGACCGTGGCCCGATCCAGGGTTCCCTATTCTAATGCCGCCTACACTACAGATTCCCTACATCCTAGCACAGGATATTTAGCTACTCATGACTACGATAAAAACAACAGTAAAATTGACTAATAAAAATACTGAATTCATGCTCAAAACAGTTAAATAACAAATAACAATAAACGATAATTGGCTTTTGGGATACTAACTAACCATTCTATCCTACGAACGATTATAAAACAATGAAACTAAATATAAGAACAGAAAAGTACCGAACAAAATTGCAGAGAATAAAGATCCAAGAACCCGAATGCCAAAGTAACTTTTATTGAATGGAAAAGATTATAAACTAAAGAACCCTAAAGAATTCACGCAGCGAATAAGTTGCTCAAAACCTAGCTACTATGGGCTTGCTATTCCTCGTTCTATTAATTCACGCAGTTTAGCGGCTTGGTTGATCGACCACTGAAGCCGGTCGATCGACTGGTAAGCTCTGAACAGTGGCTCCTGGAAGTTGTGGTCTAGTCGATCGACTAAGGGAAATGGTCGATCGAATGAAGTAACTGATACTTGACTTCTAACTTCTCGTGGATTTGTCTTTCGGGCCTCGAAATGCGCACCAAGCTCGTTCCTTGAGCAAATACTTCATGTCAAATGCAATGCAAGATACTTGGGGACGGATTTGGCTCAATATCTACTCATTTCCGCATAAATCTGTAATATTACATAAAAATACGAAAGTAGACGAAATGGGGCAAATAGTAGCCTTAAACCACATAAATGAGCTCTGAAATGCGTGTAAAATAGGGTGTAAAACATCATATAATTGACACGCATCAACCATTGCAAAGGTGTTGCAATCCGGCTTCTATTGGCCAACTATGTTTTAAGATGCTAAAGATTTCGTGATGGCTTGCGATTCTTGCCAAAGGACGGGTTCTATATCAAGGAGGCACGAGATGCCTTTAAATGGTATCTTGGAAATAGAGGTATTCGATGTTTGGGGAATTGATTATTAAGGACCGTTTCCTTCATCAAAAGGGAATCGGTATATATTGGTCGCCGTTGATTATGTCTCTAAATGGGTAGAGGCAATTGCTACTCCAACAAATGATGCCCGTGCCCTAATCAACTTATTCAAGAAGATCATATTTCTGAGGTTTGGTGTTCCAAGTGCGGTAATTAGTGATCATGGTACTCACTTTGGTGAGAAACAACTTGATGCCTTATTAGAGAAATATGGTGTCTTTCATAGAAGAGGCTTGGCTTACCATCCACAAACTAGTGGCCAAGTGGAGGTTTCTAACCATGAGCTCAAGTCCATACTTGAGAAAGTTGTTACCAAATCACGAAAGGATTGGAGTATGAAGCTCGGTGATACCTTATGGGCCTACCATACTGCATATAAGACACCTATTGGTACCTTACCATATAGGTTGGTCTATGGAAAGGCGTGTCATCTTCCCTTTGAGTTAGAACAAAAAGCTTATTGGGCGGTCATAGAGCTTAACATGTATACAAAGTTGAGTAGAGAAAAGTGGTTGTTGCAACTAAATGAGCTTGATGATTTCCGCTTACAAACTTATGAGAGCTCCCGTCTTTATAAGGAGAAAACAAAGAAATGGCATGACAAGAAGATCTGAAACAAGGAATTTCAAATCGGTGATAAGGTGTTGCTATTCAATTCCTGTTACAAGCTATTTCCGGGAAAGTTACGATCACAGTAGTCCGGTCCATATACTGTCACAAATGTCAACAAGTTCGTTTCCGTTGAAGTGATGACCACCAACGGCGAAAAATGCAAAGTAAATGGCCATCGTTTGAAGGTCTACCATGAGAATGTGATCGTTGGAGTGATAGAGGAAGTGACCGTTCATCCTCTACTTAATAAATCTTAAACCGACTCAAGCTTCATACGTCGTGCGGGACGTTAAACCAGCGCTTCATGGGAGGCAACCCAAGCTTTTTCTGTTTTTTATTTTCCGCAATTTACTTTTTTTCGTAGAATTAGAAATAAATTACTAGACTTGACGGTGTTTTGTTTTGTGATTTATAGGTGAAAATGAAGAAAAGGAGGCTTAAATGAGAAAATTCACGCTTCCTCATGCCAAAACCCCGTTCGGGGACGTAAGTTTCAAAAACGGGAGGGAAATTAGGAAATACGGAGGAAAAGTCAAAAAGCGCGTAAGACTGGTCAACCCCGATCGGGGTTGCCATCCCCGATCGAGGACTTGGTTTTGTGATTTCTAGGCTTTATTTTGTTTTACGGGTAAGAGAAAAATATTCTATCATCTTCATCTACCCGATGGTACTTCTCCTTCCTCTTTCTATCATATTTCTTCACTTTTCTTCATTTTGTAGGAAGTTGAGTTTTTAGAAGCTTATTCCATCACTTGTGCAATAAACTAGAAGTAAGGATAAAGTAAGAAGCAAGCATTGGACCAACCTTGAACTATTTCATGGATTTGCATGCATAAGGATATGGATTCAAATGAGAAATGCAAAATGAGTCTTGTGCAAAATCAAGCCCAAGATTTGAAGTCCAACTAAGATGGAAGCTTAGGATTCTATAGTGCATTGGATGATAAGTTTAAAGATCATTATCGAACGCTTAATGAGGCATTTATCGCTAAGCATTGAATTCCATAGGCATTAACGAGAGGAATCAAGGAGAACGAGCTAGAAAGCCATGACCCCGATCGGGGTTGGCGCCCCCGATCAGGGTTATCCTCCTTTATGCGTATACATTTCAACTCCTAGCGCTCTAAAAATAGAGAGCTAGGTCCGACGTAATTAGCATCCAATTTTCATCATACATTCTCATATTTCTTGTATTCTTTAGCACAGAAAAATTCTCTCATAGTTTTCATATTAGTTTTCATTTTGTTAATAATTTGGTTATTGTTAAACATTTGGTTATTATATATTCAAGCTTTTGGTTCTCATTTGTTCTTTATTGCAAGTTCTTGGTTCAAGTTATAATTCCTTATCTCGGTAATTCTAATTCTAGTTTACTTAGTTTACATTTTTGTTTTAGTTATCAGATGGTTTTAACAATAGTATTTCAATTATAGCACATAGTTTATTATTACATTTCATGCTTCATCATTTAGTTTATATAATTTCTATAATCATGTTTAGCATTTCATATATTATAGTTTGTAGTTTACATTTCAATATGAGTAGCCAAATTTCCTTAGTCTAGGGACTAGGGAAGCCATGCAATAACTAATATATGTAAAATAATAAATTAGGTTGAAATAATATTGTCTAATTGTTACTATCACATGTTTGTATCGTCACGATTAATCTTTGTCTAGAGGACTTATTCATAATTAAGTTTGTTAATTCGTTCTATAAGTCGAGAGGCACGGAATCGGATCAGACTAAGCATTTGTAGTTTAACGATCTAGTCATAAACTAGTGTTTCTCCAGGACCCGGTCTATGGTTGACACTAATATCCATAGGTGGGTGTCTTTAAGCCTAAACAATTGACAATGTTATTATTTCCGAGTTGAATATGAGTAGACCTTGTGTTCGACCCCTATTACTACATTTATTTGTGTATATGGAAATTATATTTGTTAGGCGTGCGACATAGCCTATCACTAACTCCCAGCGAGTTTTGATTTTCAAATGGAAGTCTTAAAGGTCTTTCAATGATCCTCGTAACATCTTTCATGATCCCGACGTAGCGCTCTCTCTAAATTGTTTTCCAGAGAGATTTGCTTAGGTTATTTCTCCCCCACGGAGTTCGCTTATGACCCCCAGTGTTAGGGCAGTCGTATACCTATCAAAAATAACCAACTGGGTCTAACTAATATAGCTAGGGAAGTCGGGTCGATCTCCACAGGGAGATGGGAAAATGTCAGCTTTGTCTAAGTTCGTCACGGTAACCAAATTTGGGGGTTTTAATTGATTGATTGTTCTAAACTAATGAGAGTAAGGAAGAGAATAAAGCAGAGAAAAAGGATTAAGCAGATAAAGAAAACAGCTAAGACAGACGGTTCAACATGATCATTCGGTCAAGGAATCTAGGTCTCAGGTCAATGCAAGTATGGTCTAAGGAGCAGTGAATATCTCCTTTCGGTCTCAATTCGCCCTAAAGCACAAATAGCTTAGCTCTCGCCCTCACTATAGTACCCTATTGTTTGCTACTAGTCTCACCCCTTCCAAACTTTCGGTCCAGGTCAAGGTCTACTATGATTTAAATGTCTAATTGCGCCGACTCAATTAGACAGATACAGAATAATGCACCATTTAACAACGAGGACTACACCATCATTAACCTAATAAATCGATTACTATCCCTTCATAATCATGGATCCCCTTTAGTCTTAGCAAAAGGGAATTAGCTATGCATCATTATTGAACTAACAACAACAACATGTAGATAATAGGAATTAAACATGATAACAAAACTAGTGAGGATTGAAATAGAGTAATGATGAAGATAATAAAAGAAAGATAGCAAAATAACAGTAAATATGATTAAGGAATTTAAGGAGGAATAATAATACCAATCGCAAATCCAAATCCGAGTAGCAAAGTGTAGAGGAAAAGAGAAAGTGAAGCAACAGTAGGAAATTCTAGAGTAAAAGTGTATGAGAGGAGTTACGCAGTCTACTGTATTAGTAGCATACGAAATTACTTCTCCAAACCTAATCCATTGCCTAATTACAAAAGCCCATATGAAAATAGGCGGAAAAACTCTATTACAGGCTAAATCACTCGATCGAGTGGAAATAAAGCACTCGATCGAGCAACTCAACGTCAAACCCCTCGATCGAGTGGAAATAAACCACTCGATCGAGTATCTCCTTGCAAAGTCTTCTCGTTTGAATACTCGAACTGCTCGATCGAGTAACCTTCAGTAAGTAAAGCATTCGATCGACTAGGAAAGTAGTCGATCAAGCTATTTTGGCACGTAGACATTATAACACCTTCCGAAACCAGCTCACGCGTCTTCAAAGTGATAGATTCCAAGCTCCGGCTCCTTGTTCTCCATAAATGCATGCAAATAGGACGAATTTAGGCTCGATTTAGGTCCTCTTTGGTTTATTCCTGTAATTTACATAAAACGAACCAAAGTAGAATATTCGGGGGTATTTGTAGCCAGATGCTACATAAATAATGCAGAAATGCGTGTAAAAATGAGGTAAAAACCTTATATAAAATACACGCATCAAATCTCCCCAAACCAAACCTTTGCTTGTCCCCAAGCAAACTATGAATGAAACTAATAATAAACAGTGGAACGGGACCAACACATCAGCTACAAATCACCCACCAAAACCAGTTTAATACAACAACTAACAAAGTGGCAAACGATAAGTGCAAACGAGTTAAATCAATGTTTCAAACTTACTGAACCGTCGACCTTGCAAGACTCAAAAGATATTGGACTCTCACGGGTCGCTCATCACTCAAAATCAATCACAAGGTGAGTATATATGTGAAAGATAGAAAGAAGTAAAGACACTCACCTAACTCGACCTATAAGAACATGCATGCAGTTAACATGAATAAAGTCTCTACAACCGTACATATGCATTCCAACCATACTAATGACCAAGACACATGCCAAAGACTTACATTTGGGTAAGTGAGGTAATGGGTAAGAAGGGGCTAAGATGAATTTGGATATGTGGGGTTAGTATCCAGGCTAGCAACAACGAATCCAAATATGAACTGCATCCCAACTTCGTACTCAAAATAATAAAGCAAAACAGCGCAAAATCCATGCACTCAACTCACGAAACACCAATACTTGTCAACTCCCCATAAGATTTAAGTAAAAAGTGGTAGTGAGAATCATCCATACAATTTCTCAATTTATTTTTTCTTTTCTCATATGATTTTCCTTTCTTTTTCTTTTTTTTTTCATATTTCCATATTTTTTTCATTCTTTTTTTTTTCTTTCATTTTCATCCATCATTTTTTCTTTATTCCCTTCAATTCTTCCACCATATTCTGAAATCAGATAAAGATAACCAAACTGCAGTAGAACATTCCAAACAGCTACTCATCACTAGCTCGGCTAGGGTAGGAAAAATTATAGATAGTAGCTAATAGGACCAAAAAGGCAATTTGGCTATGTGAGGCTCATGGGTAGAATGAAATAAAGGGGAACTGCCTCTCCTAACATGTGTCACCATCCACAGACCGAATGCATACAGGTATTAAGAAGACTAGACTCATGCTTATGCAAATTGATGTTACATGTCTTCAAGAGAGCACTACTCACATCCTAAATGAAACCGGTCATGAATGTCACCAGTTTATAAAGCTCTAACCTCAGAATGTAATGTAGCTTGCCGATATATGAGTCAAGTCTATTCGTTCAGATAAGAGAGAAACAAAAACTCGTAGATCATGCACATAATCATGCCAACTAAATGTCAAGGAAATGCAAGGCTAAAGTAAGGGTTCAATATAGCGTCAAAGTTGAAACGTTTCGACTCAAAGTAAACGTGAAAATTTTTGAATTTTATGATTTTTTGAATTAAAAACGACAATGCATGCGAAAATAATGAAATATGCAAGCAAGAGAAAATGCAAGAAAACATGCAGACACAGATATGGATGCATACCTCCCCAAACCAAACCGTACAATGCCCTCGTTGTACCAAAAATAGGGAAAGAAATGCAAACTGGGGAGAAAAGGATAAGTGGAGTCGGAATAATTACAGAATGTCGTGAAGAAGGACCTCCCCAAACTGACCATGAACATGGGAGGTCAAAGAAAGTCAGGCAGTAGCTTCATAGACCCAATGTAGCAGCTGGAAGACGTAACTACTCGATCGAATAGGTAGGAATAACTCGATCGAGTGAACTGGTGTCTGGAAGGACTCGATCGAGTAAAAGAATCACTCGATCGAGTAAACGTGATTATGCGGCTGGTCGATCGAGTATATATATCACTCGATCGAGTGAATATTGACCCAAAAGTGCTCGATCGAGTAGGAAAACTACTCGATCGAGCGCTGTAACCTGTAGAACACGCATGAAAGACAAGGAGAGTATATAGAGTGCGTAAAACAGTGTCTAAAGTGCAACATAAAGCTAAAGAAAAATAAAAAGTTCAACAAAAATGTAATAAAACAGTCCGGGCTGCCTCCCGGAGAGCGCAGGTTTAAGAGGTCCCGCACGACCTTTCTGGCATCAATTAACTGGCACGTCAAGCTCGTCGAAGTACAAGACTTCAACACGATTGTCTGCTTCATTTATCTCGTAGTAATGCTTCATATATTGCCCATTCACTTTGAACCTACTACCTTCGGAATCTTCGAGCTCCACGGATCCAAATTTGGTAACAGCCGACACCGTATAAGGACCACTCCACCTGGACTTCAGCTTGCCAGGAAATAATCGCAATCAGGCATTAAAGAGCAGCACCTTTTGCCCAACATGAAACTCCCGAGGTAGAATTATTTTGTCATGCCATCTCTTCGTCTTTTCCTTATAAATGCGCGAGCTATCATAGGCATTAAGCCTAAATTCTTCCAACTCATCTAGCTGCAAAAGACGATTCTGACCACATAACTTAGGATCAAAGTTAAGCTCACGAATTGCCCACCATCCCTTACATTCCAAATCAACAGGTAAGTGACATGATTTCCCATAAACTAGCCTATAAGGTGATGCACCAATTGGTGTCTTAAAGGCAGTTCTGTAGGCCCACAACGTGTCTTCTAATTTAAGACTCCAGTCCTTCCGTGATTTAGAAACTACCTTAGACAAGATCTCTTTCAGCTCGCAATTAGAGACCTCAACCTGACCACTAGTTTGGGGATGATACCCTAAACCACGCCGGTGTTGGACACCAACTTTAGACAGAATAGAAGTTAGTTTCTTTTCTTTAAACTGCATTCCCCCATCACTAATGACGACCCTAGGGACACCAAATCGGGGAAATATGACCTTTTTAAACATTTTTATCACGGTATTGGCATCACAATGAGGTGAAGCAATTGCCTCAACCCATTTCCACACATAATCTACGGCCACTAAAATGTACCTGTTACCTTTACTAGACGGGAACGGTCCTTGGAAGTCAATGCCCCTGACATCGAAAACCTCAACCTCTAAGATACCCTTTTGTGGCATCTCATATCTCTTTGAAATGTTCCCTGATCGTTGGCAAGCATCACAAGCTGAAACAAAAGACTTAGCATCAGCAAACAAAGAAGGCCAGTAAAAACCAGACTGAAGTACCTTAGCCACGGTGCGCGATGGACCGTGGTGACCACCATAGAAAGAGGAGTGACAGCCTTCCAGGAGTACTTTGGCCTCCCACTGCGGAATACACCGTCTGTAGAGACCGTCTGCACATTCTTTAAACAAATAAGGATCGTCCCAGAAATACTGCTTAGCGTTATACAGAAAACGCTTCCTCTCCTGATGAGAAAGGTCAGGCGGCAGCTTGCCACTGACAACGAAGTTAGCTATATCTGCATACCAAAGCTCTTGGTTAACAATAGACGATAGAACAGCAAATAAAGTATCGTCAGAGAAAGAGTCATCAATAGGTAGAGAATCTTCCCCTTCCTGTCGCGTCAGTCACGACAGATGATCAGCTACAACGTTCTCAGCTCCTTTCTTATCCTTAATCTGCAAATCAAACTCCTGAAGAAGGAGTATCCATATCGATAGCTGTAGTTTAGCCTCCTTCTTAGCAAGGAGGTGCCTCAAAGCTGCATGGTCAGTAAAAACAGTAACTTCTAACCCAATCAAATAGGAACGAAACTTCTTTAAGGCATAAACTACAGCTAGCAGCTCTTTTTCAGTGGTAGTGTACTTCACTTGAGCCTCATCCAGAGTTCGGTTCGCATAGTAGATTGCGTTTAAAGCTTTGTCTTTCCGTTGGCCTAGCACCGCTCCTAGTGCATAGTCACTGGCATCACACATTATCTCAAACGGCAAGTCCCAGTTGAGAGGCTGTATGATCGGCGCAGAGACTAAAGCCTGCTTTAACCTTTGAAAAGCAGAAAGACATTCATCAGTAAACACAAAAGGGGCATCCTTAAGTAGCAGCTATGTAAGTGGTTTAGCAATTTTTGAGAAATCCTTGATAAACCGGTGATAGAAGCCGGCGTGGCCAAGGAAACTCCTCACCCCCTTAACATTAACAGGAGGTGGTAATTGCTGAATCACTTCCATCTTTGCTTTATCAACCTCTATTCCCCTATCAGAAACTAAGTGCCCTAAGACAACTCCCTCGTTGACCATGAAATGGCACTTCTCCCGCTTTAAGCACGAGATTAACCTCAATGCAAATACAACAACACTTTATCAAGGTTAGACAGACAGTTAGAAAAATCACTTCCAAAAACACTGAAATCGTCCATGAAAACTTCCATAATAGACTCAATATACTCTAAAAATATCCCCATCATGCACCTTTGGAAGGTGGCAGGGGCATTACATAAACCAAAAGGCATCCTGCGATAAGCAAACACGCCCTGAGGACAAGTAAATGTAGTCTTAGCTTGATCGTGCAGGGGTGGATAGGGATCTGAAAGAACCCAGAATACCCGTCTAAATAGAAGAAAAACTTGTGAGAAGCTAACCTTTCTACCATTTGATCAATAAAAGGAAGGGGAAAGTGATCTTTCTTGGTGGCGGCATTAAGTTGTCTGTAATCTATACACATCCGCCAACCAGTCACTACTCGAGTGGGTATTAACTCATTCTTATCATTCTTAACCACAGTAGTCCCTCCTTTCTTCAGACTACCCGCACCGGACTCACCCATTTAGAATGACCAACGGAAAAATAATACCGTCAAGCGAGCTTCATTACCTCGGACATCACAACATCCTCGCATCTTCCTCGGTTCACCTTGGCGCGACCACCGTCGCAAGGTTTGTGATCTTCCTCCAGCTCTATCCTGTGCATACAAATATCGGGACTAATCCCTTTGATATCGTCCAATGAATAACCCAATGCTTTCCTGTTTTTCTTCAGCACGCTAAAAAGGAAGTCAGCTGATCATTATCAAGCTTAGCACTAACAATGACTGGATATTGCTCAGTATCGTCTAAGAAAACATATTTTAGATGAGAAGGAAGAGGCTTACGCTCCGGTACCTTTACCTCAATGGAGCAAAGAGTGCTAATCATCTGTTCCACTTGCTCTCCCTCAGCGTCGGTGAGTGCACGCTCATCTAAATCATCTATAAGCAAATCCATCATAGCGTCATCGTCATCTGGGCTATCTGCACACTCATCTAAAAGCATAAGAGCTTCTAGTGGGTCCTTCATGAAGGAACCCGACCAGAAGTCGTAAATAGACTCGTCAATAATATCATCCGAATAACAAGTATCCTTTATCATTGGCCGAGCCAAAGTACTAGGCAGACTGAAAGTGATCGCGTCATCCCCTACTGCAAGAGTCAAACGCCCTTGTTTGACGTCAATAACGGCCCCAGCTGTACAAAGGAATGGTCTTCCTAAGATAATTGGGGTTAGGGTGTCCTCAGCTATATCTAAAACAATGAAATCCACTGGTATAAAGAGCTTGCATATTTTCACAGGCACGTCCTCTAAGACACCTAAGGGTCTCCTAACAGATCTATCAGCCATCTGTAAGGTAATGTTAGTCACTTTAAGATGACTCATATTCAATTTCTTGCAGACAGATAGGGGCATGACACTGACGCTGGCTCCTAAATCACAAAGAGCCTTATCAATAACCACATTGCCTATAATACAGGTAATAGAGAAGCTGCCCGAGTCTTTCATTTTAGGGGGAGCCTTATTCAAAAGTAAATTACTAGACTCTTCCATAAATGAAACCGTCTCAAATTCACTTAGCTCTCTCTTACGCGTCACAATATCTTTCATAAACTTAGCGTAAGTAGGTACCTGGGTAACAAGTTCGGTAAAAGGGACAGTTACCTAAAGGTTCTTCACAAGGTCCACAAACCTACCGTACTATCGCTCGATCTTTGCGTTCTTCAGACGACCTGGAAAGGGTACTCTGGTAGCAATGAGCAGACCCGCGACTTTCTCTTTACCTTTATCAGTGCGTGACGTCTTCACAGCAGGGGAAGATGACACGATAGAGGAATTAGATAGTAAAATAGGGTCTCCGCTGCTTCTGGTACTCGATTGAGCACTTTTACCACTCGATCGTGTGGTTTCAGATTGGCTTTTACTCGATCGACCACTTTCTTCACTCGATCGAGTGATCTCTTTTTCAGGTTTACTCGATCGATCATTCTTATCACTCGATCGAGTGATGGGATGAATTATTTCGCTCGATCGAGTAGATTGTTCACTCGATCGAGTGTCTGAGCAACACGCAGCAAGGATTTCGTCCAAAAACTCATCCATATCATCTTCCGGGGTATCTTCAGCTAGCGAAACCCCGTCTTCTGGTACTTTTGGCCCCTCATGAGTGAGGCCAACTTGGAGATTCGTTGCACTAACTGGATTGCATGTCGGTAGAAGGATGGCTTGGTCTTTCGCGAGTGTTAACTGCGTGACTTGTTCTCGCAACTCCACTATGGCGGTTTCATTCCTATTGCACTTCTCCCCAAACTGTTGTGTTTTATTCAACATCAAGGATTTCAGTTCGGCAATTTCCTCGTTTGCAGAAGAAGAGACCGGTTGCGGCACTGGCGTATAAAGAGTAGAGACATTCTTCATTTCTGATAAGCAAGGACGCGCTCTATACTTGCCAGACACTCAATGGGGTCATGCCCTTCCATGCCACATCTACCACATAGCTCCATATGCTCAGTAATTGAACAAACCTGGGCGATTTCACTCACAGCTTTCGTAATCTCCACTTTACCTAGACTTTTTCTAGGACTTCCCACTACAGCTGTAGCCAACTCGTTAACTTGCTCACTACCTCGGGGATTTCCATATTCTGAAACATGAATGGCCATCTCTTCAATAAGGCGCCACCCTTGATCATCTTCAACATTCTTCGTGAATCTCCCCTTAGCTACACTATCTAGAATAGCTCTTTGGTTTCGATATAACCCTTTGTAGAACTGGGTACAAAGGAACCAACGTTTGAGACCATGGTGAGGCACAGAACGGACGTGCTTCTTGAACCTCGCCCACGCCCCATCCAAATCTTCAGTAGGTTGTTACTCAAAAGAAGTAATCTGAGCTCTCAAGGCATTAGTGCGCTGCGGTGGGAAATATCGCCTGTAAAAGGCCAAAACAAGGGAACTCCAGTCAGTTACACCGGCTACCTCCCTATCTAGATCTCTCAACCATTCCCGGGCATCATCAGCTAAAGAAAAGGGAAAAAGAGCTCCCTTCACTTTGTCCTGTGTCACCCCAGTAGCAAGAGGAATGGTAGAGCAATACTCCGTAAACAGCTCTATATGCCTGCATGGATCTTCTTCAGGTACCCCCCTAAAAATATTTCTCTAGACCAGCTGTATGTAAGATGAGTGGATTCCAAAGGTTCCCGAATCAGTAATGGGTAATAAGAAACCTTTTGGAAGGGAATCCACATTCGACTCTGAATGGCTGGCAATATTCGGCATTCTGGCAAATAGAATTTACAAAGCAAAATAGAAGACCTGCAAAACTAATCAAAAACTTTGTAGAAATGAGATCAGTCTCAAGGAATAAATTCCTTGAGACGAGAAACAAACTTAAATAAAGCAAAAAAATTGCACCACGTCCCCGACAACGGCGCCAAAATTTGACAGGGCAGTCGGGTCGATCTCCACAGGGAGATGGGAAAATGTCAGCTTTGTCTAAGTTCGTCACGGTAACCAAATTCGGGGGTTTTAATTGATTGATTGTTCTAAACTAATGAGAGTAAGGAAGAGAAGAAATCAAAGAAAAAGGATTAGGAAGATAAAGAAAACAGCTAAGACAGACGGTTCACCATGATCATTCGGTCAAGTAATCTAGGTCTCAGGTCAATGCAAGTATGGTCTAAGGAGTAGTGAATATCTCCTTTCGGTCTCAATTCGCCCTAAAGCACAAATAGCTTAGTTCTCTCCCTCACTATAGTACCCTATTGTTCGCTACTAGTCTCACCCCTTCCAACCTTTCGGTCTAGGTCAAGGTCTACTATGATTTAAATGCCTAATTGCGTAGACTCAATTAGACAGATACAGAATAATGCCGCATTTAACAACGAGGACTACACCAGCATTAACCTAATAAATCGATTACTATCCCGGCATAACCATGGATCCCCTTTAGTCTTAGCAAAAGGGAATTAGCTATGCATCATTATTGAACTAACAACAACAACATGTAGATAATAGAAATTAAACATGATAACAAAACTAGTGAGGATTGAAATAGAGTAATGATGAAGATAATAAAAGAAAGATAGCAAAATAACAGTAAATATGATTAAGGAATTTAAGGAGGAATAATAATACCAATCGCAAATCCAAATCCGAGTAGCAAAGTGTAGAGGAAAAGAGAAAGGGAAGCAACAGTAGGAAATTCTAGAGTAAAAGTGTATGAGAGGAGTTACGCAGTCTACTGTATTAGTAGCATACGAAATTACTTCTCCAAACCTAATCCATAGCCTAATTACAAAAGCCCATACGAAAATAGGAGGGAAAAACTCTATTACAGGCTAAATCACTCGATCGAGTGGAAATAAACCACTCGATTGAGCAACTGAACGTCAAACCCCTCGATCGAGTGGAAATAAACCACTCGATCGAGTATCTCCTTGAAAAGTCTTCTCGTTTGAATACTCGAACTGCTCGATCGAGTAACCTTCAGTAAGTAAAGCATTCGATCGACTGGAAAAGTAGTCGATCAATCTATTTTGGCACGTAGACATTATAACACCTTACGAAACCAGCTCACACGTTTTCAAAGTGATAGATTCCAAGCTCCGGCTCCTTGTTCTCCATAAATGCATGCAAATGGGACGAATTTAGGCTCGATTTAGCTCCTCTTTGGTTTATTCCTACAATTTACATAAAACGAACTAAAGTAGGATATTCGGGGGTATTTGTAGCCAGATGCTACATAAATAATGCAGAAATGCGTGTAAAGATGAGGTAAAAACCTTATATAAAATACACGCATCACCCAGCAAGTCAACCTGGTTGGAATTCATTACCAAACAATATCTTGAAATAAGCCCGATGTTCCAGGCTATTTCTCACAGTCGATCATTCGACCATCGATGCTCGCGAGCCTCTATGCATCTTTAATGGCTGGCTAGTCTCAACGCCACCTTCAATAGCTGGCGAGCCTCTGCGCACGAACAAGAAGAAATTCAAGGACATATCCCGAAGATGCCTCAGGTATGACTCCTTCTTATGGCTGACGAGCTTTTATACTTAGTCTAATGGACTTTAAATGACCCACATCGACATTCGACAGACTCTAAAATGTTCCCGACGGCAGGTCCTTGACTCTCATCCCCGAGTCGCCTCGACGTCGCCCTTCCCGACGGCAGGTCCTTGGCTCAAACCCTTTTGAGTCGCCTCGACGTCGCAATGGTCTTGAGGATGTAATCTTCGATTGACATGGAGGCTATACTTTGACTTTCGCCCTGTCTAAGCCTCAGTCAAAGTGGGGGCTCTGTAGATACCCAGTATCTGCACCTTCCAAAAACCACCCGATGATGATCGGACTACAACGTGTTTTTGATATGCTTGCGTGGATTGGCTATACATGAGAGGGTTTAATGCATTACTCGGATATGAAAATTGATTGCAAAAATGATTTTCTAACTTCATTTGCATTAAAACTGTTGGAGTGAGTCTCCTCCATAATAGTGCGTCTACATATTAAATCTCGTACAAGGAATATTAGGGATTTATATTTATATATTTGTCAGTTAATCTATGTTTATCGGTAACGCTCGGCTAAATAGATTTTAACGTTACTGTCGTGTGACGGCGGTGATGAGTTGTTTCCTTACGATCACACCTATATGACGTAATCCCAATTGATATACTAATTATTTGTATGAGATATAATTAATTAGTTCCTTATGTGTAATGACTTTTATATGTCATGTGAATATTATTTTGATGACGAGTTATGATACGTGCATTTTATATAGTCTTATTAGCCTACTTTATGCACGTATTTCTATGCTTTTATCGTGGTTTTATGCTACGAAATGCCCCGAATATGCTACTTTGGTTTGTTTTGTCTTATTTGCAGGAATGAACCCAAAAGTAGTGAAATCAAGCCTTTTACCATCCTTTTAGCATGCATTTGGAGGAAGAGTGAATTTGGAGCGGGAATGAAGCTATTTTGAGATGAGCATTGGAGTAAGGAAGTTAGGCGAGCCAAGAGAGTGCTTCAATTTGCTAGTTCCTGCTTGTAAGAGCCATATCTCGAGTTCTACAACATCTATTAAGGTGATTCCAGTTGGAGGTGAAAGATTATCCTCTTAGCTTTCCAACGCCACCGACCACGCCCTATTTGTCCAAGTAACGAAGGAATGGCAGCCGTTTGAAGTTCAGTGCGCGAAGCAGGAATTACGCGCTGAGAAGTGCTCGATCGAGAACTATTTTTATTCGATCGAGAGCCCATTTGCTCGATCGAGAGCTACTTCTTCTCGATCGAGTGATTAAAGGGAAAGAAGTCTTCGATCGAGAGGAATGCTAAGGAATATTACTAGATCGAGAGCCTTAAGTGCTCGATCGAGCAACAATCCTTGACGGGCTGGGCTTTTAAGCTTTATTTTCCGCAATTAGGTTAATAATCCTATTTTTCTTATAAATAGGATAGGAGGTCGACATAATTAGGGGGCTTCTCCTCTCTAATTACTCTTAATACTCTGTCACTTTTACACTGTTACTTTGCTCTTTCTTTTCCGGATCACTTAATTCAGTAATTTCTTCCATTATTCTCTTTTAATGCTTATTTCTTCTTTAATTATTGCCATTGCTTATTTTATTATGAGTAGCTAATTCCCCGTAGTATGTTAGGATTAGGTAAGCCGTGGTAGCAATGTTTTAACTGACTTATATAGATTAGTCTTGCGATAGGAATTGTATTGGGCAACTTAATTGTTATCCGGTCGAATGAATGCATGCAGGAGACCATAAATTTAGTTAACCCCGACCTGGATCGAAAGATTGGATGGGAAGGCTTGCTTAATTACAATAGGGTATTGCAGTGAGGGCGAAAGTTAAGCTGTTTACGCTCTAGGGCGGTTTAAGGACCGAAAGGTGACGACCATAGCTCTTCTTATCAATAGTCTAATCGCCTTAGTATTCCCGATAGTATAAGATCTGATAGCTGCCACGGTGGACCGACTCTTAGCATACTTCCCTTCTCTTACTGTTAATTCTCTTATTCATTTTCCTTTGCATTAATCTCTAGTTTAGTTAAATCAATCAAACCCCAGCATTGTGACATTTAGATAGATAAACGGACAAATAGATAGTACACCGCCTCCCTGTGGAGATCGACCCTACTTACCGCTGACTTCTGTTAGTTGTACTTAGGTATTTATTTTTGGTACGAAACGACAGTATCAAATTTTGGCGCCGTTGCCGGGGAGGCAATCTATTTATTTATTTGTTTAAATTTTATCTGTTTTTAGCCTCAGGGGATTTTTCCCTTGAGGCCGTTCTGATCTTTTTCCTTGAGTGCTGTTTTGATAGGCCTTACAGGTACTACCTAGACAGTTCTAGGTGAAAGACAGTCAAAGGGAAGGCTTGAGTACCTTTGACCCATCACCGATGTCCCATTATATGGAACAGCCGGTGATCTGCTGCAGGAGATGTGGTCCTGCTGAGCACAATGCGCACCGTAGTTGTGCCGCCACATCCACCCTATCAATGGCCACCGCAACAAGACCCTCCAGATATACAAGAAGAAGAAATTGCGGAGCTGAAATCTTATTTGGAGACACTTGCATCTCAAGTGCAAGCTCAGCAAGATTTTAATAGACAATTCCATGCTCAATTCCTTGAGCTCGAGTCTGTAGTTGCTCAGATAGCAGCTGAGATGGAGCTAGAAGAGATCGCGGAGTGGACATATTCAGTGGTGACGCTTGTATCATAAATGCAAGAGAGAAGTAAAAATATGGACGCTCGATTCCGTGAGCTCGAGTCTGTAGTTGCTCAGTTAGCAGCTGAGATGCAAGAAGAAGAGGTATACCTTGCTGAGAGCGGTTTCTCCCCTGAGAAAACCGTGTTGCCCAATGCTGAGGATGACCTCTATGACTCGGATGACGAGTTCCTATCATATTTCACTGTCCCACGCGAAGATTTCAGCCTTGTACAGGAGGAATCACTCGATCGAGTGACTAATACTAGTCGATCGAGTGATTTTCCAGAGAAAACACTCGATCGAGAGAAATTGCTGCTCGATCGAGTGGAATTCAGGAGGAAGTTGGTCGATCGAGTGACTATCCTACTCGATCGACTGACTTGGCCATTGGGAGCATTGATGCGTTACTTGGGGTCGTTTTAGACGATAATTTTGATGATAATAACGGATACGGTGAGTCCCCCTTATTCAAAGCCGAGCTGGATGCGCTTGAGGCTGAGATTTACGGGACGAATTCCACTGAGGGCGACGAAAGGACAGCTAAGTCGGTATTTGCTCCTAGCACGGATGAGGTATTACATTCCTTTGTCAGTGATTCCGCCGTTGAGAGCAGCCAACCTGAGGTAGTAAACGGTAATTTTATTATTGTTTGTATACTGCCTCGTCTGATTCATGCTTTTCCTTTTAATGTTTTCCCCCTCCCATGTGGACGAATAAATTAGCAATTATTCACCATCCTTGTCGTCTCAATTTTGTCAATCTGAAATGGAGCCCCACTTTATCGTCTATTGCTCCCGCGCTCCTATATTTTGTGGATAAATTTAGGAGCTCGCATAGGAAATTTGTTAGGCTTAAACGGCTGTATAATTTTATTTCCTATTTCTGTATTCCACTTTGGTGCTACTTATACTTTTTTGTAGCACATGCGCAGCTATTTGACAGGTTGTTGCGCGCTTTGAGCTGTTTTGATTGTAGCTGATTATAGTGGCTCGAAGAAAAAGAAGGTCGAGCTGGGACCTGACTGAAGCTAGCGCTACCCAGGAGGCAACCCGGAGATTTTATTTTGCATTTTATTTAACTTCAGTTGTAATAAATTGTTTTATACCATAAACTTTCTCAGTATGCTTGTCTTGTTAGTCTGCGGGCTGTTTTTATTGCGTTTTTGCAGGTATGCACTGGGGATTACTCGATCGAGTACTTTTTGTACTCGATCGAGAACTTTTGCTGCTATATTCACTCGATCGAGTGAAATTTTTACTCGATCGATCACCTGCAGAAGAGAGAACCACTCGATCGACCACTATTCCGATCGATCGAGCGATTTTAGACGCCCACTCTACTCGATTAGTTTGCTATTCCTCTTGATCGAGTGTTATTAACTTGGATTGGCTTCCTGAGACGGTTTTCCGGGCCTTAGCAACCTCCCATTTCATGGTAGGTTTGGGGAGGTCCCTTATTTCGCGTATCTTGTGAGTCCTCCGTATTTACTCTCCTTCTCCTTCAGTTTGCATTTCCTTTCCATGTTTTGGTACAATGGGGGCATTGTACGGTTTGGTTTGGGGAGGTTATGCATCCATATCTGTGTCTGCATATTGTTTTTTTTTGCATTTCTGTTATCACGTTTAATTTTCTGTTTGCATTGTTATTTATTTCATAAAAGTTTAAAAATCCATAAAAATCAGAAAATTGTTAAAAAAAATTCAAAAATTTCAAGTTTATTTTAGCATATAGGTTGAGTCGGAACGGTGGATTTCAATGATGAAATTGCACTATATCTGTCTTTTTGCTTAAGCCTTGCATTGAACTATTAATCTTATTAGCTTCGTCTTTTTGCATGTCTACGAGTTAATGTTTAATTTAGCTGAACGAATAGACTTGACCTGAAATTTTGGCAAGCTACTTATAATTTCTAAGATTTAGAGCCTTATTAACTGCTGTCATTTGTGACCAGTTTCATGTAGGATTGTGAGTAGTATACTCCTTGCATAGCATGTTCATCAATTTGCACATATATGAAATTCAATTGCTTTTTGCCTACATACATTCGGGTTAGTGGTTGGTGTCACATGCAGGGAGGTGCTTACAATTTCCCTTTCTTTCACTTTTACCCATTTAACTCCACATTAGCCAAATTTGCCTGTTGACCCTTAACTACATTCCAAATTTAGCCTGCCTTGTCAAGCTAGTTTAGAGTGTTCTGCGGTATATTGTCTTTTGTATCAAGTTTGGCTCATATCATATTGATTTGGAGTTGGTAATTTATGAAGAAAAGGAGGTTGATGAGAAAAGAAAACGAAAAAAAAAAGGAAGTCAGAAAAAAAAAAAAAAAAAAACCGAAAGGAAAAAGAAAAAGAAAGGAAAAAAAAATAAGAAAAATAAGAAATGAAAAAAAAAAGATGTTGTTTGATTAGTAGACGGTTTCTGCTCCTATGTTCTATCTTATATCATTTGAGGAGTATTTTCAGTTTGGTTTGGTGAGTTTTATGCCAAATGAAGGGGCATGTGCTTAATTCATAATTGAGTTGGAAATGGATATGTCTCATATGGTTCTGTTTAGGTACTAGCTTGATCACCTATACCTCCACATTCCCATAACATGTTTTGCCTTTTCTTACCCATTGCCTCACTTTACCATATTTTTGTAAGCCCTCGGCTGTGACAGGACCTTGTTTGGTTAGAATGTGTGAACGGTAGCTAGAATTGTCTATCATATTAGTTGCATGCATGTTCATGTGGGTCGTAGTCTAGGTGAGCGACTATACTTCTTTTCTCCCTTACATTCATATGCTTACCCTTTGCTTCATGAGAGAAGAGTGACCCGTGAGAGTCCATCATTAAAGGTCTTGCAAGGTCGACGGTTCAGCTTTATTATAAACATCTTATAACTCGTTTGCATTTGACTATTTGCTATAGGTGTTAGTTTGCTTGCATTAAATTGGCTTAAGTTGGCATTTGTAGCTAGCTCTCAGTTATCTTTTTCCGTTCCTTTAGTTGCATTTTAGTTTACTCGGGGACGAGTAAAGGTTTGGTTTGGGGAGATTTGATACGTGCATTTTATATAGTCTTATTAGCCTACTTTATGCACGTATTTCTATGCTTTTATCGTGGTTTTATGCTACGAAATGCCCCAAATATGCTACTTTGGTTTGTTTTGTCTTATTTGCAGGAATGAACCCAAAAGTAGTGAAATCAAGCCTTTTACCATCCTTTTAGCATGCATTTGGAGGAAGAGTGAATTTGGAGCGGGAATGAAGCTATTTTGAGATGAGCATTGGAGTAAGGAAGTTAGGCGAGCCAAGAGAGTGCTTCAATTTGCTAGTTCCTGCTTGTAAGAGCCATATCTCGAGTTCTACAACAGCTATTAAGGTGATTCCAGTTGGAGGTGAAGTCTTATCCTCTTAGATTTCCAACGCCACCGACCACGCCCTATTTGTCCAAGTAACGAAGGAATGGCAGCCGTTTGAAGTTCAGTGCGCGAAGCAGGAATTACGCGCTGAGAAGTGCTCGATCGAGAACTATTTTTATTCGATCGAGAGCCCATTTGCTCGATCGAGAGCTACTTCTTCTCGATCGAGTGATTAAAGGGAAAGAAGTCTTCGATCGAGAGGAATGCTAAGGAATATTACTCGATCGAGAGCCTTAAGTGCTCGATCGAGCAACAATCCTTGACGGCCGGGCTTTTAAGCTTTATTTTCCGCAATTAGGTTAATAATCCTATTTTTCTTATAAATAGGATAGGAGGTCGACATAATTAGGGGCTTCTCCTCTCTAATTACTCTTAATACTCTGTCACTTTTACACCGTTACTTTGCTCTTTCTTTTCCTGATCACTTAATTCAATAATTTCTTCCATTATTCTCTTTTAATGCTTATTTCTTCTTTAATTATTGCCATTGCTTATTTTATTATGAGTAGCTAATTCCCCGTAGTATGTTAGGATTAGGGAAGCCGTGGTAGCAATGTTTTAACTGACTTATATAGATTAGTCTTGCGATAGGAATTGTATTGGGCAACTTAATTGTTATCCTATCGAATGAATGCATGCGAGAGACCATAAATTTAGTTAACCCCGACCCGGATCGAAAGATTGGAAGGGAAGGCTTGCTTAATTACAATAGGGTATTGCAGTGAGGGCGAAAGTTAAGCTTTTTACGCTCTAGGGCGGTTTAAGGACCGAAAGGTGACGACCATAGCTCTTCTTATCAATAGTCTAATCGCCTTAGTATTCCCGATAGTATAAGATCTCGATAGTCAATTTTGCCACACGGTGGACCGACTCTTAGCATACTTCCCTTCTCTTACTGTTAATTCTCTTATTCATTTTCCTTTGCATTAATCTCTAGTTTAGTTAAATCAATCAAACCCCAGCATTGTGACATTTAGACAGATAAACGGACAAATAGATAGTACACCGCCTCCCTGTGGAGATCGACCCTACTTACCGCTGACTTCTGTTAGTTGTACTTAGGTATTTATTTTTGGTACGAAACGACAGTATCAAGTTACGAACTCGGGCCAAGAGAATTTATTATTGAATTATGTGATAGTTGAATAATAAATGTTAATTAAAATTTATTAATTAATATTTAATTAATTAAATTTTACAGTATGTGTGTATGTTGTGAGGCGGAGGTTTTTAGCTACTTCAATTTACAAGAGGTTGTAATATGAGCGAATAAAGGTTAATAAGACACATTTTAATTGATAAAATGGTCTAATTAATACTTAATAGTTAAGTGGTAATTAGTTGTTAATTTATATTATTTAATTGTTAAAGAATCAAATTAATATTTAATTATATAAGATAATTAAATATAAGACTTATAAGCATTTGTTGGAAAAATGTCAAAAATCGAAATGGACCCAAATACTACTAAAGTGACTGAAATTTTGGACATTAGACAAGTGTCAATGTTCTTGACACATAATCCATCTTTGTCCCCTCATATTTGGCTATAGATAATCTTTCATACACACATTGCATGGGTCAGATTTTTTAGTCAAAAATTCACTATAAACTCTTCATTTTGGCCGGTTTTGGTGATGCAAAATAGGACCTTCATTTGTCCATTTTTCCATCATCAAAATTGATCAAAAGTTGATCAAAAATAAATTCACAAATATTAATATTCATCAAATATTATTAGTAGTAATAATACTCTAATATTATTAAGGGAGTTTTACTAATATTTACTAATCTAAAATATTAGTATCATTGGGTGAGTCTTGGGTGCAACATAAGGAGGTGCTCTATTTTGAGTACTAGGGTGAAGGAGGATCATCCATATCCATATAAGCTCAAGAACTACAAAGGTAGGAGACCTTTGTAGTGCCCAAATTTGCCTTTTTTTCAGTGTAAGGAAATTTCTATACGGTAATCTTTGCATGCATGTAATATTAGACCACCTAATAAAGTTAGCTAGTAATTTTAATATCATTAGAAGGGTCTAATGAGGTTTAAAATACTAACAAAAACAACAGTATTTAGAGCTAAAACCGTCTTCGGACCCAAAACTGACTCAGAAACCCGCAACTCGAGTCAACCCAAGTCTCGAATGTCAAAATAATGCAATGAATGGTTTTATCATGCCATTTGCATTAGAATGACACTATTTAGAGTTAAAACCGACACCGGGCCAAAAACCTACTCAAAATTCAAATCCCGACTCAACATGGGTCAAACCCGAGTCAAGGACACAAAATACCTACCCCAAATAACAACCAAGATCAATCTCACACGTCTAAGCAATCACATAAGACCACAAATCACAACCAACAAAACACTGGTTAGAACGAATGGAAAATCCAAATTTCCCAAAAGTACAGGACACCCCATTGTATCACTGGCGTGCTCGCGCCTCAATGGGCTACCTCCTCAGCATCCAGGCAAACTCAACTGACCTACCACCCCACATTTCTCTATAAATACCCACCGTCACACACCATAATACTCACGCGAGCGTCCACCTCCTCACATCTCCTTTAAACTTCTAGACTCGACTTCCTAAGTCACAAATCGACACATGTTTTCGACCTACCAATCGAAAACACAAGCCTTATACATTTTGTTTGGTACCGTCGCCATGCATTCGACCGACCCATTTGGACAACTCGACATTAATCAACATGTTTTTCAACCAAATGTTTCCAACATCTTGTCAAAACAAAATCCTTTTTTAAGGCACTCTTTTAAAATTCTTTGATCGCGAGTGACATGGCTGTCGCAACCTTATCAAAAATAAAACCAACTGGCTCTAACTTATGCAGCAGAGGTAAGTCGGGTATCGTATCCACAGGGAGACGGTCACTATCTACTTATTATCTAATCTGTCTAAGGTCACAATTGGGTGGTTTGAGTCGTTTGATAAGCTAAACTTAAAGAGCAACGAAATTAAAATGTGATCAGATGAGAGAGGAAAGTGCTAGGATTGTCGGTTCACCATGGTTTCCTAGGGATCCAAAATTAGAGTCAAAGGTCGGCATAAATTCGGTTTGCAGGGTAGTGAAAAGGTCCTCTCGGTTTGCTATTCGCCCTAAAACATTACGAACTTAGATTTTACCCTCATTAGAATGCCCTAATGTTCATTGCAAGTCTTACCGCTTTCAATCTTTTGATCCAGGTCAGGGTGTACCAATTGTAATTAGCTAAATGCGTCGACTCAAGCAGCTAATAACAGTCAATTGCAATGATTAACAACAAAAACCAAATTCAGCCAAACCTAATCATCTAATCTCAATACTCCCTAATCACCATGGCTCCCCTATACCCTAGCATAAGGGATATAGCTACTCATGAAATACGTAAAGTGATAACAATGAATAACGCAATAAAAAAAACGATAAAGATATGTGCAAAAGAGAAATAACATAAAAGAGAGAAAGAAAATTACAAAGGTTCAGATCCGGAAAATAAAGAGCAGTGTAACGTCGGATAGTATAAAGAGTAGAGGAAAAGTGATAAAAAGCTACCTAAACCTAATTAAGTCTCTCCTATTTATAGGAGAGATATTTTTATTGACCTAGTATGATAACAAGATATTAAAATCTTGTATCAGATAGAAAAGTACTCGATCGAGTACATTAGAAATACTCGATCGAACAACTTCTTGCAAAAACCTCTCGATCAAGCACAATGAGTACTCGATCGAGGAACACCAATTTGCCACCCCTCGATCGAGTAGATAAGGTAGTCGATTGAGTGGTTAACGGGATTGATCGAGTAGATTAACCCTTCGATCGAGCAATGTTCAGCGCGTAATTAATGCTTCGCGCACTTAATTTAAAACGACCGCCATTTCTTTGTTACTTGTCAGAAACAAGCGATTTTCATGGAGTTGGAAAGCTAAGAGGATAAGCTTTCATCGATAATTAGAATCACTTGAATATCAGTTGTAGAACTCGAGATATGGCTCCTTAAATTAGGCACTAGTAATTTGAAGCTCTTATTTTGCTCGCCTAGCTTCTTTACTTCTACGCGCATCACCAAATAGTAGTTTCCAAGCTCCGACTCAACTCATCTCCTAAATGCATGTATAGGGACATGTTCTAAGCTTTATTCCACTTCTCTTTGGTGCATTCCTGCAAATAGGACAAGAGAAACTAAAGTAGACAATTTGGGGGACATTTGTAGCTTAATACTACGTAATATGCATAGAAATGCGTGAAAATAAGGCTTAGAAAGACAATATAAAATGTACGTATTAAACCTCCCCAAACCATACCTATGCTTGTCCCCAAGTAAACTATATGCAAAACTCATGGAACAGAAAAGAAAACTCAGAGCTAGCTACAAATTGTCCACTTAAACAAATTTAATGCAAGAACTAATACTTATAGCAAAACAGTCAAATGCAAACGAGTTATAAGATGTTTATACTTAAACTGAACCGTCGACCTTGCAAGACCTTTAATGATGAAATCTCACGGGTCACTCTTCCCTCATGAAGCAAAGGGTACGCATATGAATTGTAAGAGAAGAAGAAAAATAGTCGCTCACCTAAACTATGACGGGCATAAACATGCATGCAGCTAATATGATAGACAATTCTAGCTACCGTACACATACATTCCAACCAACCAAGGTCCCGTCACAGCCGAGTGCTTACAAAAATTTGGAAAAGTGAGGTAATGGGTAATAAGAGGCAAAACATTTTTTGGGAATGTGAGGGTAATAGCCAAGTTACCTACCTAAACAAAGCCAAATAACAACATGCACTTCTAATCCATCTCCAAAAAGAAGCACAATGCCCTTAATTCTGCATAAAAACTCACTAAGCCAAAAACAAACAACTCATAAGATATGATAAAAGCATAGGAGCAAAACCGATAACATTCATACTTTTTTCCAATTTTTTTTTTTTTTTTTTGGTTTTTTCTGATTTTTTTTTTCTTTTTTTTTCAACTTCTTTTATTTCATCAATTCTCCTTCTCCATATAATACCAACTCCGATAATCAAATACAAACCAAGTTCGGATCAATAGTAAAATACCGCAAAATAATCACTAAACTAGCTTGACAAGGCAGGCTAAATTTGGATGTAGTTAAGGGCCAAAAGGCAAATTTGGATAAATGTGGAGTTAAATTGGTAAAAATGGAAGAATAGGGAATATAAGCACCTCCCTCCATGTGACACCAACCACTAACCCAAATCTATACAGGCAATAAGGAAATGAATTTCATACTTGTGCAAATTAATGATACATGTTATGCAAGGAGTAACTACTCACAATCCTACATGAACTAGTCATGTATGACACCAGTTTTAAGGCCCTAATACTTAGAATATATGAATAGGTTGCCAAAGTTTCAGGTCAAGTCTATTTGTTCAGCTAAATTTTAACATTAACTCGTATATATACAGTGAGACAAAGCTAATAAGATATCAGTTTTTTGCAAGGCTTAAGCAAAAAGGCAAATTATAGTGCAATTTCATCATCGAAATCTACCGTTTTGACTCAACCTAAACGCAAAAATAAACGTGCAATTTTTTGATTTTTTTTTTAAAATTTTTCAATTTTCGGAAATAAAAGACAATGCATACAAAAATTAAACGTGATAACAGAAATACAACCAAACAATATGCAGACACAGATATGGATGCATATACCCTCCCCAAACCAAACTGTACAATGCCCTCATTGTACTCAAAAATAGGGAAAGGAAATGTAACCTCAAAGAAAGAGTGAAGCTTCGAAAACTTACAAGAGCACGCGAAGTAGGGACCTCCCAAACCACCCAGCAATATGGGGGGTCGCTAATAGCGTCATAGCAACATCACTGGAAGCGAATCAAAACAACAAACTCGATCGAGAGGATATAGTACTCGGTCGATTACAATGGGTCGCGGAAGTGTTCGATAGAGAAGGTCAAGCACTCGATCGAGTGAAAAGAGTGCTCGATCGAGAGGTACCTGCAGAACACAAATGGCGACCAAAACCAAAGTCTAAATTGTTCACAGTTTATAGTCTGAAAACCAAATATTAAACACACAACAAAAATGAAATGTTCGAAAATCAACTAAAAAGTTTTAAACTCCGGGTTGCCTCCCGGACAGCGCTAGTTTCAGATAGGTCCCAACTTGACCTTCTTTTCTTCATCCACCGACGCAAATCAATGGCCCATAACAAGGCTTCTGACTAAATAAAGTCCCTTCAGCATCCATGATTTTGACTTTTGGTCGCCACAACAAAGTATTGGAAGAACAGCGACTCTTCACAGCATCAACAACGTCGCGTCTTCTCTTGGCCTTATCCCACGCCTTCCTCTTATATGGGATGGAACCTTCAAATCCTCCCCCGGGTATTCTAACCTGTCAAGACCTGCATAAGAAGAAACAAGATGATATTCCTCCAGCTTGCTCCCAAACTGGGGCGGAGGCGTCAAATCAACAGCAGTATATGATTTAACGGAAGGAATAGAAGGAATGCCTTTGAGTTCAACAGAAGGAGTAGCATTACCTCTAATTTGACAGGATTGGTCTTCAATTACCTTCTTATCGTCATCCAGAATAGGCGTGAATGACGAGTCAACACTGTCTACAGCCAAATCATTTGATCGAGAGAGAACAGTGCACGATCGAAGAGTTTCTTCACCCAAACTACTCGATCGAACATTACTGAACATTCGATCGAGGTCTTCTTTCTCAGCAGTGCTTGATCGAACAGTGTAGGTTGTTCGATTGAGGTCTTCCTCGTATAAATTGTTCGATCGAGTGGTGTAATCTGTTCGATCGAACACTTCCTCCTCATATAAATCATTCGATCGAACGTTGTAAGTTCTTCGATCGAATCTTTGTTGTTGTACAGTGCAAAAGTCTTCGTATGATACGTCATTTTCTGCTAAATCTTCAAATTCCGAGTCATACATATCATCATCATCAATAGGCAACTCAAGCCCTTCATAAGAAAGACCGTTGTCGGTACATGTAGCATATACCGTCTTTGTGTGCCTAAAGTCCAACTCGGCAACTAATTTAGCTATTTGAGATTAAAATAGCTTGAAATGAGCTTCTCTAGCTTTGTCATATTCTTGCACTTAAAGTGCAAGTGCCTTCACCAAAGATTTCAATTCATCAATTTCTTCACTCGTTTTAACGGGATGAGGGGTTTGTTGTTGCGGTGGCCAGATAAATGGAGGCTTTTGATAGCCTCGTTGCTGAAGCGGATGTGGCGGCACATGTGCAAGGGAATGTCTAGCTTGTCTACGCTGCCTAAAGGCATAGACTTTGTCGTTCTCCGCCAAACAAATAACAGCATTGTGCCCCATAGCACCACAACTCTCACAGTAGACCACCTGTTGTACCATAGTATGGAACTGAGGTGAACTACCCCAAGATTGTCAACTCCCCATCTTGTCAGATCTTACATTCTGAGCTTCGGACTGTGCTATAATTCTAGAGACGTTAGACATCTTGGTGGAAGAATAAAAGGTACTCAAGCCTTCCCTTTGATGATCTTTCTCCTAGAAACCTGTCTAGGTAGGACCTGTAGGACCTATCAAAACAACACTAGTAGAAAAGATAAGAACTGCCTCAAGGAATAAATTCCTTGGAGCTAAAGACAGACAAAAACAAAATAAGTAAATAAAATAGTTGCCTCCCCGGCAACGGCGCCATAATTTAACACGGCTGTCGCAACCCTATCAAAAATAAAACCAACTGGCTCTAACTTATGCAGCAGCGGTAAGTCGGATATCGTTCCACAGGGAGGCGGTCACTATCTACTTGTTATCTAATCTGTCTAAGGTCACAATTGGGGGGTTGGAGTCGTTTGATAAGATAAACTAAAATAGCAATGAAAATAAAATGTGATTAGATGAGAGAGGAAAGTGCTAGGATTGTCGGCTCACCATGGTTTCCTAGGGATCCAAAACTAGAGTCAAAGGTCGGCATAATTTCGGTCTGCAGGGTAGTGAAAAGGTCCTCTCGGTCCGCTATTCTCCCTAAAATATTACAAAAATAGCTTTCACCCTCATTAGAATGCCCTAATGTTCATTGCAAGTCTTACCCCTTCCAATCTTTCCATCCAGGTCAGGGTGTACCAAAGTCAAACAGATAAATGCGTCGACTCAAGCAGCTAATTACAGTTAACTGCAATGATTAACAACACAAACCAAATTCAGCCAAACCTAATCATCTAATCTCATTACTCCCTAATCACCATGGCTCCCCTATACCCTAGCACAAGGGATATAGCTACTCATGATAATAAGTAAAGTGATAACAATGAATAAAGCCATAACAAACATTATAAAGAGATGTGCAAAAGAGAAATAACATAAACGAGAGAATGGAAATTACAAAAGGTTCATATCCGGAAAATAAAGAGCTGTGTAACGTCGAATAGAATAAAGAGCAGAGGAAAAGTGATAAAAAGCTACCTAAACCTAATTAAGTCTCTCCTATTTATAGAAGCTATATTTTTATTGACCTAATACGATAACAAGATATTAAAATCTTGCGTCAGATAGAAAAGTACTCGATTGAGTACATTACAAATACTCGATCGAACAACTTCTTGCAAAAACCTCTCGATCAAGCACAATGAGTACTCGATCGAGTAACAGCAATTTTCCACCTCTCGATCGAGTATATTAGGTGGTCGATCGAGTGGTTAAAGAGGTCGATCGAGTAGATTAACCCTTCGATCGAGCAATGTTCAGCGCGTAATTCCTGCTTCGCGCACTGAATTTCAATCGGCCGCCATTTATTCGTTACTTGTCGGAAACAGGCGATTTTCATGGTGTTGGAAGACTTAGAGGATAGGCTTTCATCTACAGTTAGAATCACTTGAACATCAGTTTTAGAACTCGAGATATTGCTCCTCAAAGTAGGCACTAGTAATTTGAAGCTCTTATTTTGCTCGCCTAGCTTCTTTACTTCTACGCGCATCACCAAATAGTAGTTTCCAAGCTCCGACTCAACTCATCTCCTAAATGCATGCATAGGGACATGTTCTAAGCTTGATTCCGCTTCTCTTTGGTTCATTCCTGCAAATAGGACAAGAGAAACCAAAGTAGAGAATTCGGGGGACATTTGTAGCTTAATACTACGTACTATGCATAGAAATGCGTGCAAATAAGGCTTAGATAGACTATATAAAATGCACGTATCAATGAGTAGTCGCATAACGAGAAAACCGTCTCTAAATTCGTCTACCTTGCAAACATCATAACATGTAAGTTTGAGGGTGTAAACAACTCACTTATTTTATGTCTTTACTATTTTTATGAGTTTATAAGCATGAACAATGCATTATACGATTCAAATATAGGTTAGATGAGTCAAACCTGATTTTGACTGGATACAGAGGCTGGTAGTCACAACTACCAACTTCGCGCCTCTTATGGGGTCCCTGATCAGAATCCAAACGTGTTTGTTCTCGTCTTTCCTCCTTGTTTCATTTCTTATTTACAATCGGTTTTTACCATTTCAAATATTTTAAATCATTTTTATGATAAACTTTTTAACCATAAATCGTAATCACACTTGGTTCCTTATACCATGACGGTTATTCCGTGGTTCGGCGATATTATTGGTTAATTATAAATTAAGAGTATTTTAACACTCTTTTCTTTTATTTAACATTTTTGTCATTTATTTACTTTTGCAAACATATTAATCATAATTCATAATCATCCTTGCTTCCTTACACCATGTCGGTTTAATCCGAGTACGATGACAAACTTGACTAATCACAAAGAAATGAACTTAACATATTAGTTCATATCAAACATTTTACTTTTTACTTTTATTTCATTTTATTTTCATCTTTATCTTGGCCATATTGCATGTCACCCTTGGTAAAATAAATACCATGTCGATTTAATTCGAGTACGGTGATAAAACGCTTAACCCGAATACATGATGAATCATATTGACAAGTTTACGTTTTACACTTTGTCGTTTGAAACCCTTTTTGAAACAAATTGATCGTGTTAAGCACCATAATCCGAACATGGTAAATGGATGTTTAATTTCCGTTTTCACCTACAAATCAATCTAAATCCAACTCGACATCAATTACTTAATATTTGGATAAACAAACCGAATTAAAAAACTTTCACATGTTAGGTTAAACTTTTGGATGCGCATTCATGCATTTAAACCGTTTTATTAACTTTTGCACCTAAACAACTACAATCGATCAGTAGAGGCTGCGAACGCGGGTGGGATTGGGTGTTCGATTAAAGAGCTTCCCAATAAATAGCCTAACCCCTTACTCGGAACCTTTGGATAGTGGATGGCCTTAACCGGGGCGTACAAGAGTCATTCTAGCGATAGGATGCTAAAGGGGGACGAGTCCTTATCTTTTGTACTTATGTCAAGCACCGCTTTTTGCCTTGATTGACAAAAGGAATAAAGTGGATTCGAACGGTTTCTAGGCATTCCATAATTGCTTGTTGGCGACTCTGAACATCTCTGTATCGTTTCGAGACCTTTGCCTAGATGAAACCGATCGATCTGAAGCGATCCGGTTGAAAGCATTTCTACCTCACCAAGCATGGCTCTCGGACCGGTGCATTTCCACAGATTGGCTTGGCATGCAGGTGGCCCATGTCTACAGAGTGGTAGGTGGCCCATGTCCACAGACCGGCAGGTGGCCTATGTCCACAGGTGGTGAGGGTGGTAGTGTTGGCCGTGGATAAAGAGCAGTGTTTGATGGTTTTTTCGTGGGGACAAGCACACGGTTCAACCGTGTGTTTGTGTGAGTGGTTGTGAATGTTTGAGTGGAACTCAAGTCGGGTTTTTAATTAGTGTACAACGGGTGTGAGTGAGTCGGGATTTATTTATTAAATAATGGGTATGATTCGGTATATGAATTTAATTGTAATTAATTATATTGAATTATATAATTAAAATTTTAATTAGATTAGTTAGTAATTAAATGTATTTAATTATTTTAATTAGGCGACGGTTTTGTGAGACGGTTTTATGAGACGGATCTTGCTTGTGTCGATTAGCTTATGGAGATTTGCTAAAAGGTAGGTTTATCCTACTCAGTGTAAATATTATGGCTAATTGTTGAATGAGTCATTTGTCATTCATGTGCATATGGATGAGTTGATAATTTGTATGTTATACGGTATCTTGTATTTATTGTATTGTCTTGTTTGTCGAATGTACACATTAATGGCTTGAGTTACGGAGGGACTCGTGTGGTTGAGGCACAACGTCTGGCACGGGATCCGGTTGGCTTCCGGACCCAGTACGCTTGGGCGTGTCCCGGTACCTGTTTGTGGTTATTGGTGTATCTGGGCGTGTCCCGGTACCAGTGTGGTTGTCGGTATGTCTGGCCGTGTCCCGGTACTGTGGTGGTTGTGGTGGTTGTTTGATAGCATGTCATTCATATCATAGTCAAGTTGCATTTTCACACACACTCGTGTCGTGTCACACTTTATTTATTGAAACTGACATTTGTGTGTCTGTGTAATTGTCACCTATTTCTGGGGTGGCCTCTGTCGACCCATATGATATTTCCAATCATATGGGGAGCAGGTTGAGTATAGGTGTAACACCCCGGTTTATGAAGGAGCCTTAGGCAAGACATTCCCTAATAAACCGGACTGTTACCAACTCGGTTTCCCGAGGTAGTGAATAACAAATTAAACTCCAAGGCAAATTATATGAATACTTTAACTTAATTATAACAAAACTTCTTTTACATCAAATTACAAGAATTCACATGAATAAAAGTGAAAGTCTTCTAAATAGTGATCTAGATACTAAGTCTTCCAATCCAGTGCCTCACGCCCATCCAGCTCCCGTCCTATCTCTTAAACCTGTCAAGTCTGCTCGCCAATAATTGGGTCGTCACAGGTGTTCACGAATACACAGGGTCAACCACGAGGTTGAGTAGGGAAAACAATGAAACAACAAAATATGATATGTATGATGCATGCTCCTCCGTCACCTCCATCTCCATCTCAACTCACATCTCATAACTCATAACCCGGAACGCCCAGCCATACCGATCCCCGGTAGACTATATATATCGACCGTAGTCGATCTGCCAGCTCGCAGCTGAGGACACCAGGGCAAGTCCTGCAGAACCCGCCTGGGCCTTATCACAACATCACCATCACCACACCACGTCACCACAACATCCTCCATCTCCAATGCATATGAATGCTCAGCAGTAAACAATGCAATACAATATGTATACCAATGAATGAAATCATGTCAGGTACCAAATGTTGTGATAACACACTCAACACGAACCATTCAGTCGACCATATTATAGCGTAATCAACAACCACGAATCAAGTCACGTTCACAACTTGGTCATATGAAACACAAACAAGTCAACACAATTCAATAACACGATAAGAAGTCAAGTGTATTTCCCTACCTCCAAATGCCAAAGAAAATCCAAGCTCACACAAGCAATCAATTATGAACCTTCACATATCCATCACCTACATAACATAATTATATATAATTACCACCTACTCAATCAAATAATCATGCACATAACCTAGACTCATCATAACTTAGTAGGAATATCAACTTAAAGAACAAACACGATTTTTCCCGATTTTCCAGCACATGACAGACTCGGAATAAAATACATAACTAATTCCAGAAAAATCAAATTGATACAAGGCCAATTGAATTGGAACCCCATGAGTCTTAGATACAAATTATATCTAACGTGTTTTTCCCAAATTCCATACTTATCAAGGGTTTACAGACTGATTTCCAAAAACTGACAGAAACCGTCGCATAAAAAGTATTGATTCATAAAACGAGTTTAAAACATTATTTTTCAGAAATTCCAAATCCTATTATCATCTAGACTATACAAAGATTATGTATGAAGAAGCCTCATAACTGAATCGACATAAAAATTAAGGTTTCAAATCATTTTCCACAACCAAATCAGATTCGCGGACTTTTCAGCGACATGTTCATAAATAAATCACCTAGGACAAACCACAAAGAATTTGACTATGATATTTTATATGCATAAACTAGACATCAAATAAACAGGACTCTATTTTCAAACTTTTCGAAAAAAACGACATTAAAATAGTATAAACAATGGAATGAAATCGACTTACAAACAGGGAATCGAATTAGGTTGGAATCGATGAGCAATCTTCAATCAAATGCAAGGATCGTGTGTGTGTGTGTTGGTGTGCGTCGAAAAGAGGGAGGCGGGTGAGATGAGGGTTGTGTAGTGTTAGGGTAAAAATTAGGTTAAGAATTAGGTAAAAATATGATGTTGGGTGTTGGGTTAAACATGTTATTGGGTAAACTCCAATGGGTCGAGGGTAAATGGGTTAGCTCACATCTCGAATTCCATGTAAACCCGTCTCAATTAACTTACGAAACAACTCGATCTTACGATACAACGCAAGTCAAGTAAAATAACTTAACGTAATTATCGTCTAAACAATTACCCGACTTAAATAGTAAAATAAAATACGGAGTATTACAGTCTTCCCCCCTTAAAATGAACTTCGTCCCGAAGTTCGCTCATCTATCAAACCTCCAAGCATCACCGTGGGTACCAAAACAGATTTTCTAGTATAAGAACTCAAGAACTAACTTAGGCCCATAAAACAAAATGTTACATTCTACCCTCCTAAAAAGAAAGTTACGTCCCGGAACTTACTTCATGCAAACATATCACCACGAATCATTCCATCATCCTACTACCGTTGTTCACCTCGACCTATTAGAGCACCATACCAGTAGTTTAACTACACGCTTCTCTTACACATCAACCAACTAACAGAAGTAAGAACACAACATAGAGAACTCATTTGCATGGGTACACCCAACGAAACATCAACTTAATCAAACCACAATCTATAAACAAGTGCAACATAACATTAAGATTTTACAATCCTACCCAACTAAAAACATGGTTACGTCCTCGTAACCTCTTTTCAACTTTCATATACGTATGCCACAAAATCACTTGTCAACAACATGTAACAGAAAAGAACACATGATAAGAGACCGCGCCTTAACATTAAAGTCGAAAACAAGGTTTTATTATGGAATTAATTGATTGTCAACAAGTAACACTTATTACTTAGCTCATGCTTAACTTAAAAACACAACATCAAACTAAAAGAACAACAAGAAAGGAGCTAAAGGTTTACACGGTTTCATAACAGATCGATCATGGTGTTACTAGCTCTAACCTAACGGTCCTAGGTCGTGCTTACTCGATTACGTGACTTCTATGTCATTCCCTTCCTGGTTCACCTCTTCCCCAAAGTCCTGTTTGGATGGTTCGATCGTACTTTCGGCATCGGGTACATTAGCATAAAATTCGTATCTCGGGTCGCTTTGATATAAAGTCAAAAGGTATGCTCGGGCGGGTAATTGGCCCCGCCCAGATAATGGGGGGTCACGGCATAACCTCATGCAATGGGTGGACAACTCTCTCATATAAAAGTGTTTGCTTTGTCCCTTAGTATGCAGTCGGGGATAATATCAATAAGGGTATACGCTCTTAATCGAGTATTAGTTAAGTACTCGGGTGCCCATTATGGCCATACTTGTCCATGGCGGCACAAAGTTTCTCACAATGCTCATTGAAGTCGTATCAAGTGACATGTAACGATCTCGCGGGTGTACATTGTAGGGATCCATCCTCTGAGTTGAAAGCTAAACAAATTAGGACACAAGGGTGATACCGTAGAAGGTGTTAAGATACAGGATTCATTCACGTGGTTTAAGTGTGCGAAAGTTATATAACAAGTTTTCGTAGTAGTTTGTAGTACCGGGGTTTTGGTCAACTCAAGATTATCACAGTTCGCATTATCTACTAGAGAACAACAACCTTAGAAAGACCAACCATAAGGATATACATATACCAGTATACAATTTTAACATTGACCCCACCAAATTCCTCTCTCAAGTCAAAACTATTACTAATTCCGAACAATTGATCCATATGCGCATTCATTCCGCCCTACCACTAACAATCACCAGGAGTATTAAAACATGCTGCACATATGCACTACTTAAGCACTTTGAAACCACGGAAAACATAACATGTAATCAAAACCATTTGACTCATCAGCTATGCAACACGAATTAGTCAGTTTGCATGATGTAAATTCAGAAAACATATTTCCCAATAAAAGTAACAACATATGATCCATGACAACAACAACATTACTTCCATATCACACATGTGTTTAACATTTTAGCAACCTTATCGTTCAATTGTGTCCAGCAACGTAGTATAACTCATTTTCAAAGAAAAAAAAAGATAT
This sequence comes from Silene latifolia, assembly GCF_048544455.1. Lineage (NCBI taxonomy): Eukaryota > Viridiplantae > Streptophyta > Magnoliopsida > Caryophyllales > Caryophyllaceae > Silene > Silene latifolia. The sequence continues at coordinate 29,582,340 of NC_133538.1, forward strand.
CGCATAATTAGCTTAAACATACACATTTGCCTTCATATACTTTGTAGGACATTATCTATGATAAAAGATTAGCAACTTGAACAACTTCTCTGATTTGCACAATTTGAATAATTAGGCAACTCGTAGGCTCAACTAATTGTATCTATAACGACTATCATTTAAACCAACGCATATCATGTGAATCATAAAAGGGTTATCCCATCATAATTGGCCAACATAGCTGACGTAAGAAAATTTCCGCCAAAATAATCACCTTAGCATTTCGTGACAATACAACTATGAACATATCCAATAAGGAACAACGACACTATTTTATTATCATATCATAAGTTTAGGTTCAACTGAATAAACTAATGCAATGAAAGTAATAAGTATAACTATAGGCACACAGACTCACATAAAAGACATTAGAACCCAGATGACATCGTACATGTGAACATTTAGACATACTCATTACTACCATCCATGTGTAAACATTTAAACATAATTATTATAAATATTCACGCGAGTATATTAGAACAGTCAAGTTAACATTTAACGCCACCAACTTTACCAAGATATGACAATATAGTTTTATATTTATATATATATCCGACCACTATACAAGTATGATGAACACACCAGAGATATTACAACATGCCAAACATATATAAAATATGCAACAACTGGACTCGTATAAAATATTTCACCCTCGATTAAGGATCAGATTAAGCTATTCAATTTCACTCATACTATCATGCCAACAATGTTATAAACTAAACTTTAATTTTTTTTATCACTTGTTAAGATACATAACCAATGAATATGTGTGCTACTATCATCATATAAGGACACTATAATTTCACATTAATAAGGCTCATGAAATAATCGAACAAGCGTATGAAAACTCAACATAGAATTCACATTTTAAAAGTTATGATTCACGTGGTAACTTCCAAAAATCACGAATAAATAACCGTTCAACGAAAACTTGAGTTATATTACATTTTTATAACATACAGAGAGTTCATAATTCATGAGAAAAAGAATGAGGTCCAAAGCTCAAGAATTCAATTTTTAAAGGATTTTACAACTCAGTTGGTCCAAACAAGTATGTGACAGCAATTGGTCCGAAACTTGGGTCAGTTTGCAAAACTTACCATTTAATATAGAGACATCAAGAATTTTCGTGGCTTATCAATTTGAAAACATATGCGAATCTTCTGATCGATGGAGTTGGAATTATGCAAAAATTATTAATACAATTTAAATGAGGATTTTTACAAAATCGTTGGTCAAAACATCACTGCACAGGAACTTCCTGACCACAGCCCACTAAAATATTTATTACTCCTAATCCGTATATCCTATAAGCATGAAACCAACGCCAAATGAACACTAACTCACGAGGCTATCTCTCAGAAAATTTTCATCCATAGGCGACAAACAGAAAACGAATGACAGTAAGATCAATTAGAGAGTAAAATCAAACAAAACGTGTTTCAGCACTAGGTCATTCATTTACTATGTTCCAAGCTCTTACAACCACACTATCGATACTAACCCATCCTAACTTAAATCTCACACTTTGTACTTACGTAAACATCTATCCCATAGCATCCCTAAGCATCTCGATATACTCCTTACATCTAAATCACGATTGCTATGACTAGAAACATGCAATTCAATAGTGTTTCTCATTACTATCACAATACTATACTAGCATGGCTTCGGGATCACATAACCGCATATCACGAGACATAATAGCACTATCAACACGTCATTCGACATCCATCCAGATAAATATCATCAATTCGCAATTATTTTCACGCTCACGATTACCACAATCCAACAATTATCAACCTGAACACGAAAATTTTAATTCTCATCTCCACAACATCACATGATCACGCCATCATTCATACAAAATACTTACCGTAACGTTGTCCTGCAGCATGGTTAGAATATATGGGTCTCAAGGTGTACATCCACTCGATTATATCCAAGGTTTTCCTTCTAACTACCCCATTCACTCAATTTCTCTCGGGTTACCTGGTTCAAAACTGAGAGGGCAAAAGAGCACGCATTAAGGGCGCCTTCTTAACCGCACCGTGAGCTCCTAGCGATTTATTCCCGGGGTTCATTTTATTTAGACACATCCTACGTTCATTGGGTTCATTGGTTTAGGCCCGAGGATCGTTCGCTCTGATACCACTTTGTAACACCCCGGTTTATGAAGGAGCCTTAGGCAAGACATTCCCTAATAAACCGGATTTGTTACCAACTCGGTTTCCCGAGGTAGTGAATAACAAATTAAACTCCAAGGCAAATTATATGAATACTTTAACTTAATTATAACAAAACTTCTTTTACATCAAATTACAAGAATTAACATGAATAAAAGTGAAAGTCTTCTAAATAGTGATCTAGATACTAAGTCTTCCAATCCGATGCCTCACGCCCATCCAGCTCCGTCCTATCTCTTAAACCTGTCAAGTCTGCTCGCCAATAATTGGGTCGTCACAGGTGTTCACGAATACACAGGGTCAACCACGAGGTTGAGTAGGGAAAACAATGAAACAACAAAATATGATATGTATGATGCATGCTCCTCCGTCACCTCCATCTCCATCTCAACTCACATCTCATAACTCATAACCCGGAACGCCCAGCCATACCGATCCCCGGTAGACTATATATATCGACCGTAGTCGATCTGCCACTCGCAGCTGAGGACACCAGGGCAAGTCTGCGAGAACCCGCCTGGGCCTTATCACAACATCACCATCACCACACCACGTCACCACAACATCCTCCATCTCCAATGCATATGAATGCTCGTGATAAACAATGCAATACAATATGTATACCAATGAATGAAATCATGTCAGGTACCAAATGTTGTGATAACACACTCAACACGAACCATTCAGTCGACCATATTATAGCGTAATCAACAACCACGAATCAAGTCACGTTCACAACTTGGTCATATGAAACACAAACAAGTCAACACAATTCAATAACACGATAAGAAGTCAAGTGTATTTCCCTACCTCCAAATGCCAAAGACAAATCCAAGCTCACACAAGCAATCAATTATGAACCTTCACATATCCATCACCTACATAACATAATTATATATAATTACCACCTACTCAATCAAATAATCATGCACATAACCTAGACTCATCATAACTTAGTAGGAATATCAACTTAAAGAACAAACACGATTTTTCCTGATTTTCCAGCACATGACAGACTCGGAATAAAATACATAACTAATTCCAGAAAAATCAAATTGATACAAGGCCAATTGAATTGGAACCCCATGAGTCTTAGATACAAATTATATCTAACGTGTTTTTCCCAAATTCCATACTTATCAAGGGTTTACAGACTGATTTCCAAAAACTGACAGAAACCGTCGCATAAAAAGTATTGATTCATAAAACGAGTTTAAAACATTATTTTTCAGAAATTCCAAATCCTATTATCATCTAGACTATACAAAGATTATGTATGAAGAAGCCTCATAACTGAATCGACATAAAAATTAAGGTTTCAAATCATTTTCCACAACCAAATCAGATTCGCGGACTTTTCAGCGACATGTTCATAAATAAATCACCTAGGACAAACCACAAAGAATTTGACTATGATATTTTATATGCATAAACTAGACATCAAATAAACAGGACTCTATTTTCAAACTTTTCGAAAAAAACGACTTTAAAATAGTATAAACAATGGAATGAAATCGACTTACAAACAGGGAATCGAATTAGGTTGGAATCGATGAGCAATCTTCAATCAAATGCAAGGATCGTGTGTGTGTGTGTTGGTGTGCGTCGAAAAGAGGGAGGCGGGTGAGATGAGGGTTGTGTAGTGTTAGGGTAAAAATTAGGTTAAGAATTAGGTAAAAATATGATGTTGGGTGTTGGGTTAAACATGTTATTGGGTAAACTCCAATGGGTCGAGGGTAAATGGGTTAGCTCACATCTCGAATTCCATGTAAACCCGTCTCAATTAACTTACGAAACAACTCGATCTTACGATACAACGCAAGTCAAGTAAAATAACTTAACGTAATTATCGTCTAAACAATTACCCGACTTAAATAGTAAAATAAAATACGGAGTATTACAATAGGTTTTGCTTGTTGGCGTGATCGGGATTTGGGCCGCGCCTTGGACTCGGAGTCGAGTAGTGTAGCATAGATGACATAGTCATAGACGAGTTGTATTTCCTTTATTCATTTGTTTACATTTATATAATCACTAAACTTGTTATTTATTTAATAAATTTCTTAATTGTAAATCTGATATCACTGCCTCGGGAAAACAAGACGGTAACATTTTATAATTACCTTGACCAGGTAAGAAGGGGGTGTTACAAAGTGGTATCAGAGCGACGATTTTGGAACCTAAACCAATGAACCAAAATGAACATAGGTGTGTCTAATAAAATGAACCCGACATGAGTACAATAGGAGGTTTGTTTTGGGTGAGAAGGATCCCTCATTTCAAAACTAGATCCTATTGTTTCGGTTGGTCACTACTTGGGTGGTTATGAGTCGGGAAATATGGAGTGAAATGTTGCATCATTATACTTGTGTTATGATTTTTTTGAATATCTTGCATGATTTATTCACTCAAATGAAATGTGACCATGTATGGAAGTTAGATGAATTAATCAATGATCGTAACATGTTTTGAAGCGGTTGTTAGGAGTCGATGTGTGAAGACTATGTGAACCGTGGTGTGCTTACATATACTCTATAACAAGTTGATAGGATTCATATAATATGTTTGGCATGTTAATACCGTATATACATGTTTGCATTTCACTAGTACCATAGTAAGGTGTGATTAGTAGTAGTGGTAAGTAAAGTAATCGATATATAAGCATAGTAAATCTTAGTCGGGATTGCAAACCATAGAGGGGCACCCAACCGAGTGCGGGCTAGTACTTGACCAAGTACCAGTCACTCGACCGAATGAACCCAACCACTCGACTGAGTGGACCTACTTCCAGAAACTTTAAAATTTCTGGAAGAGTTATTCGGCCGAGTGGAGAGGGCACTCGACTGAGTGGACCCATCACTCGACCGAGTGCCAATTTCCGGGCTGTAAATTTCGCAAAAATTGTGTTATAACCTTATTTATTTTACCTCTTTATTTTTTCGTCATTTAAAATTATTTCTAAAATTCCCTTGTTGATGTTTATTGTTCGGATTCAAGTTTTCTCTTTTATTTTATCCTCTTATATTGGCTAATCTCACCATGTAAGTGATGTTTTCTTCCTCTTATTTCTTTTCGGATTTGGATTTTATTTTAACCCACACTAATTCTTTCAAACTTTGTCAAATTATGGTGTTTTTGGTTTGATTCATAATATTAATTGCGTTTTTATAACATATGGGATGTCAAATATAAAATTTTCATGTGGAATTCTACCACAATTTTTTTTAACTCGAAAATATATGCCTTTGAGTGGATAATTTGATTTTTTATTTATTGCTAGGTTAATTGTTTAACAAAGACTAAAGCTTGGTTGTTATTGCTAACTGTTATCATACGTTTGAAATTTTATTTTGAAAATTTTGTCATAAAATTTTTGAAGCTTGGATGTTCATGTTTGAGTTTCGACTTATTCTAGTGCTTAAAACATAGTTTAGTTGACTAATGAAGCCCAAAAATCTTGTCATGCTTAAGTTTTGACTTTCCTTTGTCAATAACGACATGTATTATTTTGAATTGGAATTTAATCTTAAAATGCTATCCAAAATCTTTTGAAATTTCCTCTTAAAATGAATGATTATGATTTTTGCACTCATAACACTATCTAATTATTTCTTGTGTTGCATGAACCTAGGAGTTTTGCCTTACAAATAGCCTCTCAAATTTTGACATGTATGTTAGTTGTATCGAAAAATGACCTAAGCTTGATTTTGACACTTCATTCTTATCTAATGTTGTAATAAAGATTCAAATACTATTTAATGATGTTAAGTATGGTCTCAAATTATGAAAATTTTGTTTCAGAGTTTTCTTGATTTAGATGATTAATAAGATTTCAATTTTGTTAATAATGTCATGTGTTGTTTTAAATCGAAAATCTTGCCTTAAAATCTGCATCGTGGTATACATGATTAACTTTTAAATTTTATACTTAAAGTATGGTTTCCTTATTTTGTGGTGTTATTTTCCTTGTTAATAATGTGCTATTTTGCATGATTTACCTTGTGGACTGTATAGTTTTGATGAGTAAAGATGTGTAGGCACTCGTGGTTGTGATTGAGAAGAGGTGAAACGAGAGTGAGTCAACGAGCTTGTTAGGGTAATATGGCAGTTCTAATATTGTGTGATGAGTGGTTCTACATTTTGAGAGTTATGAATGTGAAATATGTGTTTTATTGGGTCAATGTGGGTTTGTTCATTTGATGTGAATTTGAGCCGTGTAAGTAGATAGAAGTATGATTTTCGGAAAGAAAGAGAGTTGTTTGATGAATAAGGATGTTATTGATCTAAATTGTAGAAATGGTTGTTAGTGAATAAACTGGATTCGATAAAGTGGTAATGTGAGTATGGCGAGTAAGAGAATTGCGAGTGAAAATGAGTGGTGTAATAGTATGTGTTGGCAACATAGAGTATGAAAAGTTAGAGATATGAGAACGTAGCATGATTATTGACTTTTGAGGAGGAAATCTTTGTGTTAAGCGTCGATATTGGTGACTTTGTGTATAATTTACATTGAAAATTTGGAGTATGAGAAAGTGACTTTAGCTTAAGTAAGCTGTCTTGAGTTGAGAAAGATGATTACATGAGGCAATTTGTGGATGGTGAGTGAAGTGTAATCTAGGTTGGATATTCGTTAAGAGTTCGAACTTATGGATAGTGAACGAGGTTTGAATTGCATGTTGAGGGATATTGTTATTGCGAATGAATTAGGAACTTTGGTTGATGAATAACTGAGATATATGATGGTAGATTCAGTATTACCAAGTTTGGCTTTCGCGGTCATAAAAAGTAAGAGTGTAACGTGTAATGCTTGAGGGTTCAATCATATTGTTGAGGTATTTGATCATTCGTATTATAGAGTGTTACCGTTTAATTGAGTAGGTGTGCATAAGTGTAAAAGTGGTTGTGTAGGAATCCGACCCTATAAATGGTAGTATAGATATTGTTTGTAAAGTTGCCTCCCAATGGTCAGGAAAAGCGTCTGTGGTATACATCATGATCATGTTGTAGTGTCCATTTGGGTGATGATGTTGTTATTATTCCTTGAGAATAATGTGTGTTTAGGCCGTGTCCACGAAATAAGTACATTTGTGTCGGTAGTATGTCTCGGATATTTTATATTACTTGAATTATAATGATGGCTTTAAGGCCCAGAATTTGTCACTACGCCAAATAATAGGTGCAACAACGGTTAGATAAGGTGATATACCGTTGTAATACAAAATACGGAACCGTTATTACATCGACCGTTGTTATTTTGTGACCACGGTTGTTAAAAAGGTGGAGCCGTTATGAAATGTAAATAACGGTTTCAAATAACCGTAATACAATATTAAGAACGGTTCAAAACCGTTTTCTATGATATTGAAATCGTGGTAGTATTAGTCTGAATGCTCTACGAAAACCTATGACAACGGTTTTACTGAAACACAACCATTGTAAAATAGTACACATGGCAACGGTTTATGCTTATTAAACCGTTTTAAATGTCATGAATTCGACAACGTGTTTATGCTTATTAAACCGTTATATTATGGATGAATATGTCAACGAGTTTCTATTTAAATGCGACCGTTTTCAATAGATTTTTTGACCATGTATTATTTTTAACCGTAATCTAATTTATAAATATTTTTTTAAAAAAATGTTTTAGCGAGTTCAAAATTCTTTGAAATGCTAATTTTTGCGATGTGGTTCAATGAAATGCTCTTGCAAAATAGCATTTCAAAGAAATTACAAGAATGTAAAATTTCAATCCTGCAACATCAGAATATTACACAGATTGATCTATTCAACCCAGCATCTAAATTTTATAAACAGGGTGACCAAAACTAATTACACATGGCTCTATATACACACATACATAATGAGAAGACTATTGGTCATCCGCTAATGAAAGAAAATAAGTGGCCCACTTATTTCTCATGTCGGCGATGTCTTCCTTCGAATAGATTGGGTCTTTGATGTTGATTGAAGGTGGGAACTACAAATCAAAATATACTTAATCAAAATAGACAGAATAAGTGGAATATTACACATAATTAAACCCAAGTTGCGTTTGAAATAGTTATTAAAACACACTAACCGGTGACTCTATGTTGATATACTTTCGGGTGATAATCTCCCACATGGACCGGCAACAGAGAAAGGCACATTGTTTGCTGTCTGGTTGTAGAGAAGACTATTATATAAATCACATAAAAATTAGCTAAATTAGATCAACCTCTCGCATAAACATAAATTAAATGATAGGAGTAATTATTAAGAATACACTTACTATTATCTAGACAAAAGTTGGACTTGATGCTCCAATTGCTCGAAACACACTAATTCATAAGCATTTGGCTCAGTAATATTGATGGGACATTAAAAGGAGGCTAGTCTTCAATGGTCATACAATAACAAATGACATTATAATGTAAGGTTGTAAACTTACTCACTTATCATCTTTACATATTTCTCAGTGGGACTATGTCCGCAAGAGTCAATCCAGTACACTTTGCTTTTTGTCACATTGATTGCCGTTAGCAGCCAATGCTTGCTAAGAAATATTGAAAATTGAACTGTTAGTTCATATACATGCATGTAAGCGTGTTAATAAATTAATAGAATCGTGATTCATTATAATAAAGTACTATATGTACCGATTCTCATTGTATGGGGCAAACCATAGGCCTTTGGGCGTCCTCAACCGTTCAGCAGTTTTATCAATGTGGTCTCTGTATGTGTATCCAAGCACCGTTTGAGAGAACAATTCAGGTGACACGAATCCGTAGTCATGAGAAACGTAGTTCCCCTCAGCGATGTGTGTACATAGGTACCTATTACGTCAAATGGAACGAAGAATGTTATTTCATTGATGATTTAAATAAACATGACTATTCGTAAAACCAAAAGCCAAGTTTTATTAAAAAAACTTAATTCATCAAAATTACAATGTTGATAGCATCTAACTCGTCAAGGTCAGAACATCCTCTCCGAGCTCAATAATGAGTACTTCCCCGGTAGCTACCTTCCTTTCAGCCAGCTGGTGCAAAGCTACGAACGTTGGAGTATTCAATTTTTGCTTATAATCATTGGTGTGCTATCTAAGTTTAAGAGGAACACCAGCGTTGTGTGCAGCAAAAGTAGATGGCTTATATCGTAAGACGTCTGATTTAACCCCGGTCTACAATTTAGAAAAAAAAATATATATACATTACACGAGACGTCATATATAATTTAAATAACCTAAAAAAAAAGAGGAAAAACTCATAATCTATTTTCCAAATTATTACTATCTCTTGAATTTTAGGTGGAGAGGCAGTCGAATCAGTGACTTTGGGTGTTGATGTAGTAGTCCTAATTTCAGCCATAACGGTTTCGTGTAACTCCTACAAATGTAAAAATTGAAATACTAACTATATGTTAGATAAGGTTACCCTAATAAATTAAAAGCGTTCATTATATAAAACGCGTTCGCTTTAGCATAACTACCCTGGAGATGTCAACACAAATGAATGCTTCAGGCCATTGCACAATAGAACCCACGACATCTTGCAAACGCCAATTATCACTATGTGGTCCTATTAGTGTACCATACTCCTCCAGATATAACTCGGTCACTTCCACTTCCTTCCATCCATCACGGAGGGCAATGCCTTGATTGCCTTCAACCTCAACTTCTTGATTCTGGTCGTAATAGAATGCTACTCCCCAAGCAACAACAATTTTGCCGATGCTACTGCAGGGGCTTTGTAGTAAAGAACACAAGGCTTCTTGCAAACGACCTTCACATTTTTAATTAATTAGTATATATACATGCACTACTTTAATTAATAAATTTAATTATTTAATATATATACAGCAATTATAAACTAGTCGCAGTAGCTAATACCTCGACAAAAGCCGAATTTGGAGATGATAAGAACGTGTCTTTGGCTCCTACTTCCACCTCCTTCTCCTGCCTTCATGGCTTCCTCTTCATCTACCCCATCTTGATCCCTTGCTATGTCTTCCTCACTTTGCATGCTCGCTTTTTCCTTCTCCTCCCCTGCTTCCTTTATGACTTGCCGAACCATAACCAATTCTTCTTCAGATGGCTTATCCCCCGTTTCCACCATTCTCAGTATCAACCTGGCCATTGTTTGTAGCTGTGTAGTAGAAATGAATATGATTGAAATAACTAGTATAATTTGGGCATATATATATATATATATATATATATATATATATATATATATATATATATATATATATATATATATATATATATATATATATATATATATATAGGGTCGGGATCCGGTGAGAACCACTAAGATAATGAGAACCGTGAGAACCATCATTAAATCTCTACCAAATCTCGATTTGAAAGTTTAGGTGAATCATTTAGCCTTATCTTAGTTTGTTCAAACATAATGCACAAAAATATAAACATAATGTACAAAAATACAATTAGGTATACTAAAACGACTATAGATGCACCAAACTGAATACTGGGTGCATGGAAATTTTTATATGCATGAAAATGATTACTAGGTGCATGAAAATAACGAGCTCTACATGCACGAAAACGAGTTTTAAGTGCATGAAAATTGTTAGGTACGAGAAAATGAGTAGTCGGTGTATGTAAATTAATTAAATGTTATTCGCCTCGATTTGTGTCAATAATTTATAATGTTTGGACGAAGAAATATGTTTTCTAACCATAAAATTCAATGTCGAATCCAAATATGTCATTATTTTTTTATAAAAAATTTTGTATGATGGAGTTCTCACGGTTCTCATTATCTTGATGGTTCTCATAGGATCCCAATTCAATATATGTATATATATATATATATATATATATATATATATATATATATATATGTATGTATATATATATGTATATATGTATATATATATGTATATATATATATATATATAGATTTAGGATCTTATGAGAACCCCCTTCCCATGAGAACCATGAGAACCTCAGGTTCAGAACCTTTGTAATAAAAGTTACGAACCTTGATACGAAAGATTCAGAACCATTGTACCAAAGGTTAAGAGATTGACAACTTTAATTGTGTTCTCCTCACTTTAATTAATTTAGTTGGCGAAATGAAGTGGCTTATGTTAATTCAACGACAACAAATTTTGTTGACGAAGCCGTAATAATGCTTAATTAAGTAGTCCGTAGATGAACCAGGAAGCACCACACAAGAAACAAAAGAAGGGCATGTACTCAGTTACTCACGCTTTTGGCCTTGATCACCAACCTATGCAATTGTGTTCAACTTCCAATTAGAAAACATATAATGCATTATTCAATCATTGAGATTATCCTGGTAAATGCCAAACTAATAGGGTAGTGAATTAGTGGTATTCATTTTTCGAAACTGATAAGAGGTGCAAAATTTATGTTTGTCAAATGAATGAAAATTTGCGCCCTATTATTCAAGAAATACGCTTTGAGCAATATCACTTATATCAATACATAAACACCCGCTGTATATTATTACGAAACAGTGGAAGGAATTATATCAGGCATTAGCTTAGCAACTTCATGCAAGAAAATGCAACTTAACTAATACTCTCTCCATCTCAATCATTTGTTTATCTTTAATTATAATTCCTCTCACAAAAAAAATATAAAAAGGGACTGATCAACCCGTATCAAATACATTCAATCAAAAATTATTTGGGTTCCATCCTATAGGTGTAACCTTAAGGGATCAACTGATTACCACCGTCAAATGACAGTAACGTTAAACTCTAGTCAGCCAATCGTTACCGATAAATGTTGATTAGTTGACTATATAATGTATCATCCCTTATGTATTCTTATCATGAGATTTAAATATATGATCGCACAATTGTTGAGGACACATACTCCAACACATTCGTGAATTAAATTACGATCCTAAGTTGTGTGGTGAGAATCGTTTATTGCAGCTAGATGAACTGGAAGAGTTTAGGCTAATTGCCTATGATAGCACATGCATCTACAAAGAGAAATTGAAGAGATGGCTCGACAAAAGGATCATACCGCGGGAATTCCATGTCAGGCAGAAGGTGTTAATGTTTAATGCCCGACTGCGCTTGTTTCCTGGTAAGCTGAAGTCCAGGTGGAGTGGCACTTATACAGTGACTGTTGTCACTAAGTTTGGGTCCGTTGAGTTAGAGAATTCCGAGGGTAGGAGATTTAAAGTGAATGGCCATTATGTGAAACATTATTATAGAGCAGATGAATTTGTTAGCAACATTAAAGTTTTATACTTCGACGATCAAGATGAGCAAGATAATTGAAGTCAAAAGGTCGTGCGAGACCTCTTAAACCTGTGCTATCCGGGAGGTAACCGGGCTTGTAACTTGTTGTACTTTTCTTAAAACATTGAATTCGTTTTGTGTGCTTTAGTTGTTGGTCTTGCAAATGATAGACTGAACGTTTGAGCTTGTTTTGTTGGTTCCATAGGTTGTTTGTTGCGTTTTTTTGCAGGAATCTCACGTGGATCCCTTGATCGAGCACTTCTCGCTCTCGATCGAGCACTTTTGGCACCCATTTCACTCGATCGAGTAATTCCATCTCTCGATCGAGCACCCTGATTTGATGACTCCTCGATCGACTACATGCTGCTCTCAATCGAGTACTTCTGACGCCCCATTCTTCTCGATAGAGCACTTTATCTCTCGATCGAGTCCTTTTGCTTTGACTCGCATGCTGTGACGTTAAGGGCCTATTTGCGACCTCCCATGTTGCTGGGTGGTTTGGGTAGGTCGTTAATTCGCGATATCATGTAAGTTTTCCAAGGGTAACCTCTTCTCTTCTCTTCAGTTTGCATTTCCTTTCCCTATTTTGGAACAATGAGGGCATTGTACGGTTTGGTTTGGGAAGGGTATGCATCCATATCTGTGTCTGCATATTGTTTTATTGCATTTCCGTTTGCACGTTTATTTTCGCATGCATCGTTTATTTTAATTTCAAAAATTACAAAAATCTTATAAAAATTGAAAAATTTCGAAATAATTAGAATTTTACGTCTATTTTTGCATATAGATTGAGTCGGAACATCATGACTTTTATGCTACATTGAGTCCTTTTACCTTCGCCTTGCACACTTTTAACATTTTTTGTTGGCATGGTAAAGTGCATAATCTACGAGTTTTTGGTTTAAACTTATCTGAATGAATAGACTTGACTTTTATATTGGCAAACTACATATACATTCTAAGATTTAGAGATTGATAAACTGGTGACATTCACGACCGGTTTCATTTAGGATGTGAGTAGTACTCCTTATAAGACATGTAACTTCAATTTGCACGAGCATGACATTCTTTTCTTAGTACCTGTATGCATTCGGTTTGCGGTGCTGACACAAGTGGAGAGGTAACTTACAACCCTTCTTTCATTACTACCCATTTGATGAAAAGTGTCGTTGGGGCTCTCAATCAAACATATTTATATTCTCAACAAACAACTACTTAGTGGTTAAGTCGAGGTCGATCCATGGGACGGTGTGCTTTGGGTTCTAAGTCTATCTATCTCAATTTCTGCTAGTGTCACAATTTTTGGGGTTTGTAGTTGGTGAGTCTAGACTAATGCAAGCAATAAAATAGAACAAGTAATAAAAGGAAGGATGTAAACAAATGAATAAGAGTGCTAGGATATCATTGGTTCATAGGGGGTTCATGGGAGTTGATCATACAAACATATTCTCAAGTTTTAAGCAAGCAATTATTATTGTGATGGGATCGAGTTAGTGTATTTCTTACAATCCCTAAGAATATTTAAGTCCTGGAGCCGAATCGATTAGATTGTACAACACCTACAAGTCGACTTAGTCTCCTCCTATTCAACTTTATGCATGGTCTAATGAGGCTCGAGTTGGTTTATGTCTTACAAGCCTTATTGAAGAGATAGGTGATGGGTAAAAATGTAAGGATTCATAGGCTCGCATTTCATCAAACATAACATGTTCATAAGTTAAAATCACAACAAGCAAGCAATTTAAATTATGAAAATATATTAGATTAACCATGAATCATTCCCCATGTTTATTTCCCCTAATTGCCCATTAATCCTAGCTAAATGACTACTCACTCATTATCAAGTCCAACATGCTAATAATGCTGTCAATCATATTAACAAAGCAAAACATGATGAATAAATGAAAGTGATTAACAATAATTAAATAAGAGTAAAAGAGATTATACCTAGATGAGATGATCCAAATAATAAAGCAAGAATAATAGAAGAAAACTTGATTGATTGATGAACAGTTGTCAATTCTCCAATAATAACCCAATAATCTTCAATTACCCAATAATAACAATACTTGAACAATGATTAAGGGAAGATTAAAATGTAATTTTGTGGAATGATTGAGATTAATCTATTCTAATCTACTCCTAATCTAATCTAAGAGAACTTCCTATTATGGAAACTTGATTCTCTTGATTATTACAAATGGAATATATATAGTAGTATATCATTAGGTTAAGCAAGGGTAGATTAGTAAATAGAATTGCTAAGTGTTGAGTAGGTAAATTCAAGTCTCGAAGGGAGATGCGCATATCACGTTGCTAGTCCCGCCACAATATGCTCGTCCCGCGCGTCTGGATTCTTGGCACGGAGGTCATGTCTCGTGATCCGAGCGGATCGTGGAGGAGACGCTCGGATTGTCTAGCTTCAATATGGCAATCTTGGCTGCAGGACGCTCGGATAGTGGTAAAGGAAGACGCTCGTCTTGGAGGGGAGACGCTAGTCTTGGCGGACAGCTTGTCTAATTGAGCTCGGATTGTAAAACGGACGTCATTTCCTCATCCGGACTCCTATTGGAGTGATTCAAAAGCCTAGATCACTTGATTTGTCAACGTCGTTTCATCTAGAATACATTCAGAGCCAAAGGAGCAACTCTTGGTTTTGTTCCAAGCAATTTCTTCTTGTAATGGCTTCCTTCTCGCCATCCTTGCTTTTAAGCCTATGATCCTTCTATATACTCTTTATTACTACATCCTTGGTCATCATTTTTACCTCCTCTTAATACTAGTCCATCCAATATCTTCAACAAGCTTCCAAATATGCATAGGAGACAGGAATTCCGCCTCATTTATCTTCTTTCCTACAAGACATATACAATGCAATAGGAAAGCGAAATAGGAAGGAATTGATGGATAAAATGGCCATGAAATGTTTTATTAGTATGCAAAATAGGTTCAATTAGGGGACTAAATGTGCGCAATTAAGAGTCATATCACCATTAACTTCACATTTGCCAAATTTTCCTTTTGACCCCCTAACTACATCCAAAATTTAGCCTACCCTGTCAAGCTAGTTTGGTGGTTTTTGTCGGTATGCTTCTATCCATGTCAAATTTGGTTCACTTCGAGAGATTTGAATTTGTTAGCATGAATGAAAAAGAAGAAAAGTAAAATGAAAAAGATTGAAAAAAATATGAAAGAAAAATGAAAAATGACGAAGAAGAAAAAAGAATCGTGAAAAAAGTGGTTGATTATGACTCCCATGCTTATCATTATTTTTCAAGGGGAGTCTTTTGATGGTGTGAGTGATGTTTTGCCTCAATGGCACGGTTTTGCGTTTTGTACTGAGTAGTGAAGCGGAATGAGTTGATTAATTGGTTACGGTTGTACTAGCTTGGCTTTACCTCCACTTATCAAAATTTATTTTGCCCCTTCTTACCCAATTACCTCACCTTACATTATATGTAAGTCCTCGGTGTGTGTCTTGGTCCTGATTGGTTGGAATTCATATGTATGGTCGGTATAAATCGTTTTCATGTTAGCTGCACGCATGTTCATATAGGTCGAAGTTTAGGTGAGTGTCTTTACTTCTTTCTATCTTATACAATTATACTCACCTTGTGTTTAATTTGTGTGATGAGCGACCCGTGAGAGTCCGATAAATATGCGTCTTTCAAGGTCGACGATTCAGTAGTTTAATACATTGATTTAACTCGTTTGCACTTGACCCTTCGCTACTTCGTTATTTGTTGCATTAAATTGCCTTAGGTGGACAATTTGTAGCTGGTAAGTTGGTCCCGTTCCACTAGTTCACTTTAGTTTCATTTATATTTTGCTTGGAGACAAGCAAATGTTTGGTTTGGGGAGATTTGAAGCGTGTATTTTATATAAGGTTTTTACCCTATATCTACACGCATTTCTGTGTTATTTATGTAGTATCTAGCTACAAATGCCCCGAATAGTCTACTTTGGTTTGCCTGAACCTGTCCCATTTGCATGCATTTTGGAAATGGAAGAATTGGAACCCGGAAGTTGTCACCTAGGGATGCGTGAAGTGGTTTCGGAAGATGTTTCAAGTTCATCCACGCTGATACTGTGCTACTATGATCGATTGATTAACCAAGCTGTTGAATCTGGTCGATCGAGTAGCTTTGGATGGTGAGAACCCTCGGTCGAGTGATAACGTTACTCGATCGAGATGGGTGTATATTGTTAGGTTTATATACCCTTATTAGATTCTCCTAATGGTGATCTAAATAACTTGTTGATTTAGAACTAGTGGATCTAGTTGCATGCATAACAAAATAAAAGAGATAAGGAGGAAAATAATGTTCCTTACAATGTTAAATGGTTCGAAATAGGCACAAGTAAGGTCTCCTACCTTCACTTGTTCTTGAGATATGAATAATAGGATGATCCTCCAAAGTTTCAAGCTAGAAACTCTTCTTTCAATTGCACCCAAGATATTCTCATAAGACTAATTCATATTCTAACTAGGTATTATGAATTAGTAACCTTAAATTTGGATCTAATATAATTTTATTACTACAATAGTAACATTTGGTATTATTAGATCTAGAACAATATTTTTGAGCTTCGAAAACCATTTTTAGAGTGGGAAGAAAAAAGGATACACAAGACAATTTTTTGTTGTAAAAATTGGTTGAATGAAAAATAAGAGCCAAGCTCTTATTGTAGGAGAGGGGACCGGTTTTGGAGGCTAAAGAAGGCCAATGCATGGCCTTTACTTTTCCTTTTGTTCTTCACAAGAAAATAAGTGTAAGGCTACTTAGTATTAGGTTATCATTGTGTCTCTATTTCACAATTAAATAAAAAACACCCAATAACACATAAGTCTCTACATTTTTTCGGCCATTATAGATAAAATGGACTTCCATTTTATTTTGTCAATTTTTCATTTATCACACAATATGTCACATGTAGCATGTAACATGTTATTAATTAATTTAATGCATATTTATCAAATAAATATCATTATATACATTAATTAAATTACATATAACAAATTGTCTAGTAATTCTTGATCACATAGATAAAATAGGCCATATAATTATAATTCACAACATTTTGCAATTATAATTTATCAATCATATTTAATTTAATAGTTTCACAAACAACAACGAATTTTAGTAATAAAATCTTCAAATTACTAAAATAAATCTTATTTAATCAAATTATAATAAGATATCAATATTCTCTCTCACAAATGAATTGTTCAATTTAAGGAATTGATCAACTTGTATCGATATACAATTAATCAACTTATCTATTAAGGGAATTGTCCTATAGGTGTGACCTTAAGGGATCAACTGATCACCACCATCAAACGACAGTAATGTCAAACTCCAGTTAGCCAATCATTACCGATTAATGTTGATCAGTTGACTATATAATGAATCATCCCTTACGTATTCATTCTTATTATGAGATTAATCATGTGATCGCACTATTGTTAAGGACACTTACTCCAACATATATTGAGTTCCTCGATCGAGTACTTGTGTTACTCGATCGAGATGTTTGCTACCTATTTTCCTCGATCGAGTAGTTTGATTCTACTCGATCGAGAGGTTTTAACTATTACGCAATCTTTTTATTTAACTTTCGGATATTTTATTTTGTATCTGAGAATGTATAAGAGAGAGGGAACGACGTCACAGCTCTCTCATCTCTCTTCTCTGGGCACTTTTTACTCTTTAGACCTAAAGACTCCATTGCTTGGAACTGCTTTGTTATAGGTATTTTCGATCATGAATTAGTCAATAACTTTAGTATTACAATTTCATTCTTGTTTTCATCTCATCTCTTGATTGCTCTTTGTCTTGTCTCTTTAGTAATTAATCAGCATGTTTAATGATGCGTGTCTTTTATATAAGGTTTTCACCTCATTTTTACACGCATTTCTGTACTTTTTATGTAGCATCTGGCTACAAATACCCCCGAATATTTTACTTTGGTCCGTTATTTGTAATTCGCAGGAATTGACCGAAGAGGAGCTAAATCGAGCCTTAATTGTCCCAATTGTATGCATTCATGGAAAATAAGGAGCCGGAGCTGGGAAATCTAACACTTGGAAGACGCGTGAGCTGAGTTCGGGAAGCAATTCAAGTCCTAACGTGCCTATATAGCTCGATCGAGTGGTTCACTATTCGATCGAGTCCTTTATGTACACAAGAATGGTCGATCGACCAGTTTAAGGAGCCCATCGAGGAGCTTTTGCAAGAGGTGCTCGATCGAGGGGGTTATTTCCACTCGATCGAGTGGTTTGGTGATGCTTTGTTCGATCGAGTAGATTATTTCTACTCGATCGAGCGGTTTCCTATGTTTTAGCTAATTTCCGCCTAATCATATTATGGGCTTTTGTAATTAGTCCATATATTAGGTTTTAGGATGAATATTTGGTATAAGATAGAGCAGCAGGACTACGTTAGAGGGCTCTCTCCTTCCTTCGTTCGTTGGATTTTCACTGTATTTCCTTACTACTGTTCTTGTATTTTTGCGCTCTCTTTATCTTTCGTTACTCGGATTGGATTTCGCGATTGGTACTATCATTCTACTTTATTCTAAATTCTATTATTTGCTTGAATTCCCCTCTATTTATCGTTATCATAATAGTTGCCTGATTCAATCTTTGTCAGTTGTTATAATGTTTAATCCCAATTACCTATTTGTTGTCATTGTTAATTCAACGATTATGAGTAGCTAATTTTCTCATCTTTGAGACTATAGGGGATCCGTAATATGAAGGGAGAGTAATCGATTTACTAGGTTAATCTTTGGTACCGTCTTCGTTGTTTAAATGCTACGATTAATTGTAATTGCCTAATTGAGTCGACGCAGTTAGACCTTTATTCTTAGTGATCCTTGACCTGGACCGAAGGGTTGGAAGAGGTAGACTAGTGGCGAACAATAGAGTATTGCAGTGAGGGCGAAAGTTAAACTATTTACACTTTAGGGTGAATTAAGGACCGAAAGGTGACGTTCGCTACCACTTAGACCGTACTGCATTGACCTGGGACCTAGATTACTTGACCGGATGATTATGGTGAACCGATTGTCTTAGCTGTTCTTCTTTATCTTTTTAATTCCTTCCTTTATTTCTCTTCTCCTTGTTCTCTTTAGTTTAGAAATCACATTTTATAAAGCCCCAAGTTGGTTACTTGACGAACTTAGATTTAGCTGACATTTTTCTACCTCTCTGTGGATTCGACCCGACTTCCCTAGCTATATTAGTTAGAGCCAGTTGGTTATTTTTGACAGGTACGCGACAGTCGTGTCATTTAATTTATATGTTTTTCTTGTTACTATTTCCTTAATATCTATTATGCATAGCTAATCCTCCTATGCTAGGACATAGGGGAGCCATGGTAATTAGGGAGATTAATATTAGGTGACGAGGACTCGGTTAGAATCTGGTTTGTATTGTTAATCATTGTATCTAATAGCTATTAGCTATTTGAGTCGACGCATTTAGCTGGTTGATATGTTGCACCCTGTCCTAGATCAGAAGATTGGGAGGGGTAAGAGCTGCAGTGAACAATAGAATATTCTAATGAGGGCGGAAGCTAAGTTAGTAATGTTTTAGGGCGAATAGCGGACCGGAAGGACCTTTTCACTACCTTGTAGACCGAGTTCAAGCTGACCTTTGACCCTAGATTTGATCCCTAGAAAACCATGGTGAACCGATTGTCTTAGCTATTTCTTACTCTCTGATAATCTCTTTATTTACTGTTATTTCCTTTTTGTCCCTTCTCTCTTAATCTCCATAGTTTAGAACCATCAAACAAACCCCCAAGAAATGGTTACTTAGATAGACTTAGTTTAGCTTATAACATTCCCATCTCCATGTTGATTCGATAACCGACTGCTTCTACTACATGTTATAGAGACCGGTTGGTTTTATCATTGATAGGGTTGCGATAGCCGTGTCACAAGTCGATCTAAACTCCAAGTCTCTGTAATAGGGATGAACCTAGCACACTTGGTCAACCTATCCACAATCACCCATACGGCATCCTTTTCACCAACGGTCTTAGGCAAAGCCATAACAAAATCCATGGAGATGGACTCCCATTTCCATAACAGCACATCCAATGGTTGTAGCAAACCTCCGGGTCTCTTATGCTTAATCTTCACATGTTGACAAGTGAGGCATCTTCCAACATAAGTCGCAATATCATTCTTCATGTTAGGCCACCAAAATTGAAGCTTCAAGTCTTTATACATCTTGTTTCCTCCGGGATGTATTGAATAAGGGGATAGATGAGCTTCATCAAGGTCTCTCTTTCTCAAGTCAACGGCATCGGGGACATACATGCAGCTTTGGTAAAAAAGATATTGTAATACCCGGCCTTTTAGGGACCCGTTGACTCACCTTAGACACATGTCTAGACCTTTGGTAGCCTTACGAGAATAGCCTTACGACATAGTAACCCTTTGAGTATAGGAGGCTTGATCTAGCGAAGCCTACTCGATCGAGTAGCTCAGTCACTCGATCGAGTAGCTCAGTCACTCGATCGAGTAGAGGTCACTCGATCGAGTAAGTTACATACTCGATCGAGTTATTGGAGTTCAGTGGTAAATTATAAATCGTGGAATCGTGAAACAAAAATCATTTTGTTTCTATTTCTCCTAAACCTAACTACCGTCACATCTCTCTCCTTCACCTCTATTCGCCCTTTTGGAGCCTTTGGGAGTGGAGACACCATGGGGATGGGAAGCATGAGTCGGGTAGTGGTCTGATCTTGTCGCTGGAATGCTATGTATAGGTATGTCATCATCATCATCATTTTCTTCCTTAGTTCTGTTTATGGTTGTGGTAGTAGTAATAGATTGTCATACTGTTTGTAATAGGTGGTTTTGGTGGTTCCTTGTCGTCTTATGGTCGTATGCGGTATTGCTGCATATTGCTAAAGGCCGGTAGGTTTTCCTACTCCGTACTGTTGGTTGTTTAGTATGTTGTTTGTAGTGTCCGATTGTATTGGTATTGTGATTGGTAGTTTGGCTTGGTTGTATAGTTGGTTGGATGTGTTTGTCTGTGATTCGCGAGGCGTGTCCTCAGCTGAGTGGAGTCACTTGCGGGAGTGGCTTCATGCCCTTGATTCGCCCCTTTTGGTTCCCGTCACAAGGGGATGTGCACATTAAGGAACTTTGGTTTTCGTTCGGTATTAATGAGCGGGGATTTGGGAGGAATGGCTGCGGTCTCCCACTGGCGACATGGAATATCTGTTACGATAGATATTTTGGCAGGGCTACATACTTTAGTGTGTAGTAATGTGTATGGAGATGTGACGGAGTTGGGTGATTGGAGGAGGTGTTGGGTGTATGTTTGTCGTATTTAGTTTTGTGTGTTCCTTAAGATACTGACCTTATGTGGTGTTGTTTGTGTTTTTTTCTTGTGTCCTGTCTACCGTGATTCATTATGGTGAGCAGTGTGTCTTAGCAGGTTGATTTGTGTAGCTTAGCTAGGTGCTTTGAAGGGACGTGTCTTCCACGGGTCATGGCAGAGATAGTATCATGTAGTTGTTAGATGTCACGAGTTGTATCTTTTATTTTGTTGATAACATGTAAATAAATATAATTGTTCTTCTATCGATATTTGATATTTACTGTTCCTCGGACAACCGAGATGGTAACGCCCTTATCTGCTCGGGAAGGTCTTGTTAAGGCTCCTTGGTAGATGGGGGTGTTACAAAGTGGTATCAGAGCGACGGTTTTGGAACCTGTAACCAATGAGCCCAATGAACGTAGTGAGTCTAATAAAATGAACCTGGTGTATGTGGGTTGGGAGCCCCGACAATTGCTTGATTTTGGGTGGGAAGGCGCCCTCATTCCAAAATCCTGGCCCCAATATGCTTAAGCCAGCCACTTCGTATGGGAGTATTAAGTCGGGAATTGTGTGTGTATAGTTGTGTGTGGTATGTAGAGTGGATATATTTGTGTTTGAGTCTGAGGTAATGTCTTATGTCTGCAAGTGGTAGTGCAAGAACGTGCAACTGTTGTGAATAACTGGTAATGCGTGTGTATATGATAGAGAGTGGCGGATGCGTTGGAAGTTTGCATAAGAACATTTGATAATGTGACAGTTAGTTGTGGAATGCAAGTCTTAATATATATGCCTTAGGTAGTATTAATTTTCATGTGATGCTGTGGAAATTGGCAGGTAAATGATTTGGTATACCCTTGTGAATAAGTGTAACAATGTGAATCGTAATTTGTGATTGTCGGATTGTCGTGATATTCCAAACCATAGGGCAAGTATGAGTAGTGAGTAATATTTGACCCACTGAATGGAATGTTTAATATATTGTAATCACGTGTTGGACGATCAAATCTGGATATGCGTAAGTAAAAGTAGAATAATGTTATTGATTTATATGTAACTGTGAGTTGAAGTACGTCATAGTTGGATTACTTTGTAAAGTGTTGGTATAGGATGGAATAATATGTGTAGTGTCGGATGAGATAGTCGTGTTGAATTTGGGTTAGTGCTAATGGATAGTAATTGGATAGAAATAATCAGTGACGAGTTCCACGTACACCTTGGACTCGGAACGAGTTGTTGTTTTACAGGAACCGTTAACCGAATTCGTAACCTTTGACCGTATTCCTAGTCTTATTCGACCGAGTACGAATGCCTACATGACCGAGTAGACCCTACTCGATCTAATAGTTGCGTTATTGGATCGAAATCGTTGGATCTGCAGTGGAAACTCGATCGAGTAAAGGCCACTTGATCGAGTAACCGAGTCACTCGGTCGAGTAAGTGCTACAATACCCGTATTATAACAGGATTCATAAGCTCTATTTCACTCATTCTCTTTTATCTCTTCTCTTACTCATACCCTAAAATTCTTCTTGAGACTCTTTTCTCTCAAATCTCTTGGGAAGATTGTGATTAAATCCTCTTAAAATTTTCTTGCTAATTCACCCAACCAATTTGCAACTCAGCCAAGGTAAGATTGCTACTCTTTTTCTTTGTTTTTAATCAATTGGTAGCATGTAAAAGTGTTGATTTTTCTGAAAATTCAATTTGTACCCATGGATTTTGGTTTATAATTATTGTATGTTGGTAAAGATTGCTTTAATTCATTGTTATTTATGCTAGAAGTTGTAAAATCAAACCGACTTGTGAGTATGTTTGGGCCGAAATTTCTAGGGTTTGTTCTACAAATTGGATTTTTGTTCATCTTTTGCATACCTAAAGGGGAAAATAGTAAAGGAATGTTGTTGGTATCATGGTTAAGGTTGATTTTGGCTAATTTCACTCAAAATTTCGTCTTAAAACTTCGTCTTAAAAGTGCCCCAAAACTGAAGTTCGCCCCAAATTTTGTTATAATGATCTTTTTGTGAAGCTATTTTTGAGGTACTAAGATCCCAATACTCCTAATAATTGTTAAAACTTAGTGTTTTGAAGCTTTTAAACCGTCTTTTGTGAAATATGAAAGTAAGGTGACTTGGAAAAATTTTCGTTATCTTAAAAGGTGCACTTTAAGTTGTTGCTCATCTATCCATGAGTATTCTTTGAAAAGTTGTTTTTGATAAAGTAAGAATCTGTTTCGTGTCACTAAAAACATGTTGAAACAGATGCCAAAATCTGCCGCTGTGACCCGTCAGAGCAAGAGATCGAGAGCCTCTGAGCCTGAGGTGGGAGAAGGGAGTCAGAGACCTACCGTTCCACCAGTTCCTCAGTATCCTACTGTTGTCTTTGCTGATTTTAAGCAAAGAGATGCCTTTGTTGAGTTGATGAAATGTCGTATGAAACCCACTAGGTGCATCGACACAGGCATTCTTGATGACCTGAAGATAAAGGTGGATGTGAGACATATCTTGGAGACCTTGGGTTTGACGGGGTTATATTACCTTAGGAAGCACTCTTACTCTTTCTTGACCCTGGAGTTTTTGAGCTCTTTTACTTATAATGTGGAGCCGACCAAGGGAGACCAGGCTAGACCTGAGGACCAAGTACCTAGGGTGGGGAGAGGTCCCAGATGAGTGAGAGAGAGGGTTGGTGAGACTCAGCCTATGCAGCCCATGCCTCCAGAGTACCCGTATTCCGGCTACCCTTCTTCCTTTAGTCCCGCGATGCAGGTGAGTGAGCTCACAGAGAGGGTGTCCAACACCTTGGTGCTCCGGAACCTTTATGAGATGACACATGTGCAGGGAATTGGGAGCAACTGGGCCGAACCAGATTTGTGGAGAGGTGTCGGGGATGATAGTGGAGTCTTCCACTCTTATGGAGTAGACCTGGCCACATGGAGGGAACCTAGGAGTTATCCTTTCGATTGTCTGGCGCCATGGCGAGTGGGAGGCGACCCAGGTACAGGAGCTACCGCAGGAGGAGGAACATCTGGAGCCGGCATATCTGGTGGAGGAGGAGGAGAAGAGGAGATGGAGGAGGATCGAGGTGGCGACCTCGAGTGATTGCTTCTTATTGTTGTTGTCTAGCGGACTTGTGATATTTGTTTTCTTTTGTTTCTTCACACATTGGATTTGTTTTTTGTTTGTAATTGGTCATAACACCGTACTTTTTCGGATTTTTTGGACTCTTAGTGAAGGTGAATGATGCCGGGGTGAAACCCCGAAGTTTCAGTAGAATTTCTTTACTTTTGTTGGCGTTGGAGGGTGACCTGACCAGTGGATACTCGATCGAGTGCCCTCTACTCGATCGAGTACCTGGTGGGTGTGACTTAGGCAGTGTACTCATCTCTTGGGACTCGATACTCATCTCTTGGGACTCGATCGAGTACGCCTTGCTCGATCGAGTAGCCTAGCCCAGACTCGATCGAGTGCCTTCAACTCGATCGAGTAGCCCCTGTTGACCCTACATTTCGTTCTTTATTATTTATGAGGGGAATTGAATGATCATATTTTGTGCCATGTTTACTGGTCATGCTTCGATATTTCGTATTACATCCCATATGTTATCAAGGTGATTATGTTAATTTAATGAGATGTCATGTTTCTCGCTAATTGCTAGTCTATCTAAACGATGGCTAAGTGGTGTAATCGTAAATGATTATTTCGAACTAGATATATGTTGCGTTTTCATGTTAAAAAACAAGTAAGTAATTTTCATACACATTTGGTTTGATGCCGCTGCGTTTAATGAACTCGTTTTTCGTTTGTTTTCCCGAAGTATATGCACCTGTATACATATTATCTAAGTAATGTCAATGATGTACTATGATGGTTGTTGGTCTCAATGTATGTAAAATTGTTTCGTAATGTCAAGTTGTATGGAGTTATCATTTCGTGTAATATTTGTAACTCGTCTTAAAGGTGAACTTCGGGAACGAAGTTCCTTTTTAAGAGGGGAAGAGTAATGTCGCATGAGGAAAAATGACAAATTATGACAAAAATATCATATTTTGAGTAGATTGTTGGTAAAGTTCACCATACTGTTGTACTCCATTTTGGATTGCTTAACCATTTTGTGAAGGTAATTCACGTAGTGGCGATGCAATGTTTGTTGGAGTATGTGTCCTCAATAATAGTGCGATCACATGTTTAAATCTCATATTAAGAATACGTTAGGGATGATTCATTTATATAGTCAACTGATCAACATTAATCAGTAATGATCAGCTAACTAGAGTTAGACATTACTGTCGTTTGACGTTGGTGATCAGTTGATCCCTTAAGGTCACACCTAAAGGACAATTCCCTTAATAGACAAATTGATTAATTGTGTGACGGTACAAGTTAATCAATTCCTTAAAATTGAACAATTCAATTGTGAGAGAGAATATTTATATGTTATTCGAATTGGATTAAATAAGATTTATTTTAGTAATTAAAATACTTTATTACTAAAAATGATTATTGTTTGTGAAACAATTGAGATCAAGAATCACTAGTCAATTTGTTGTATGTAATTTAATTAATTTATAAAATGATATTTATTTGATAAATATGCATTAAATTAATTAATAACATGTAACATACTACATGTGACATATTGTGTGACAAATGACAAATTGACAAAATAAAATGGTAGTCCATTTTATACATATGGACCAAAATAATGGAGGAGGAAGGTGTTAGTGGGTGATATTATTTTATGTGATAAAATTTAAATAATTGCACCTACACCATCTAGCCTTACACACCTACAATATTGAGAAGAGGAAAAGGAAAAGGAGATGCCACATTTTGGCATTTTGCCCTTGCCCCCCACCGGTTTTCCCTTCCTCATTTTAATAGAATTTGTTCTCTTATGTTCATTCACTCTACATTCAACATTCATTCACATGCATCTTTCTCTCTACTCTCACAATGTAACAGCCCGCGAATTTCCCATTTTGAGATTTAAAATTTATTAAACCGTTTGATTATTTTATTTTATATTTTTGAATTATTCAATTTAATTTATTTTATTTCAAACCCGATTTTTATAAAAATAATATATAAAGGCTAGTTTATATAAAAATACGTATTATTAAATTATATCTTTGAGCCATAATTTATGTAAGAATATATGTACACATATTTTTGGTCGGACAACAATAATAGTGACAGTAATAATATTAGTTTCCGTCTAATGTTAATATATACTGGAGACATTATTCCGTCTAACTATAGACCGTCACATTCCACTTTGTACCTGCTTTAATCCGGACCAACCAGAAATCGACAACATGCTCACCTACCCTCTTACACTCTACCTTTATATATTATATATTATTATTATTATTATTATTATTATTATTATTATTATTATTATTATTATTATTATTATTATTATTATTATTATTATTACTTTATCGTTGTTGTTACTACCCGTCCCCACTCCGTCTAAACACTCCTTCCTTCTTCCTTCTTTCCTCTCTTTTTCAAATGACCTGCAAACCACAACAATATTTAGCAGCAACAAACAGGGACCGTACTCCATTTTTTTTTTTTTGGTCATCTCAAAACCCAGATTTCTCCCTCATTTCTCAACCATTTCCTCTAATGTTTGCACCATTATCTTCCCCTTTCCTTCCTCATTCTTTTAAGGTATGAAAGTTGCGGTCTTGTATGACTTTCTTTTTTGACCCGTCTTACAAAGTTTCGGTTTTGCCTCAATCTATTTCGTTTTCTTGCTCCATGACGAAGGTTTCGAAGACCCTGTGGAAGATTGAAGCTTTTGGGGCCCTTTATTCGAAGAATAAGGAGCGTCTAAGGTAACGGTGATAGGTTACTCGACAATAATGTCGAATTTTCGTCTTAGTTGTCGTTTTATAGGCCTTGTTTGATAAAGTTTGGTTCTTTATACTTTTGTCACTTGTATGCTTAAATTTATCGTGTCAAATTCCGTCTTAAACCTTGTCTCATTGGTGTCGGATTATAGCTCAACTGAGTTTTGTTTTTTCCTTCTGGTACGTCGCATGTGACTAAATTGATGCATAGCTTAAAAGATTTTTGGTAGTCAGTAGCTAATTGTGGTTGAAAAATTGTACAATTAAGTATGATTTTTATTGGTCAAAGAGGTAAATCATTTGCCTGTTTTTTTTTTTAAAAGAAACAATCAATGCAGATTATATAAATTTACACTTAGTGTAGCAAATGACCATAGTTTCAGGTTGTATCAAATAAATGCAAGTAACTCTTTTGGACTGTGTTAAAACGTGGATAAAGGGGGTTGTGAGACGATTTTTGGGCTAGTTTTTGGTCTATGTTTGGTTGGTGGTTCGAGCCAACTCTCTTACTTCCGTCTCAAGTGTATATCCAAGTATGATATGGGTCCTTTTTATGGTTAATTCCCGTCTTGTTACATGCTTACAAACTTGTCATAAGACGGACGCAAAACTGCTAATTGAAACGTGAAACAAGGACTGTGTTGGGTGTTCTTCGACGCGATTTGTGCGCTGAAATTGTCATTGGTTCGAGTCAGTCTGATTACTCATGCCTTGTGTGCATATACATGAATGAAAATAGTCTTTTGTTTGGATGAATTCGGCCTTGTAACATGCTTAAAATATCGTCTTAAGACGGTCACAAATGAACTTAAACCGCGAAAATGGGTTGTTTGGAGGGCGGGTCAAGTATTGGCAGGTGTAACAACTCTTCATTATAATGTAGAAAAGGGTGCAATGTCAGCAACTCCGTATGAATGGAACGACTTGAACACATTTATTATTTCTAATGCATATGGTGCCTTACTGAATATTTCCATGCGGTTTTTTTATGTTTGCTAATTTCAAAGCTATTTACTTGAACGTCGAACATCGTTTATATAAATGGTTTTATCTGTTATGGAGCGATAAATTGTGGACGTGACTGTTAAGATGTAATGTTGTATATGTCTCATTTGTTGGATTTGTCATATGATTTAATTGTTGGCGGTCAATCTTGTGTTTTGTAGTGGGCCCATGAATGAGTCACTTGTGCTTGTCTCCATTTCATTCCGTTAATTTTCACATGACGTAAATTATTCATTACTACTTCTTATATTTTATTTTATTTTTTTAACGGGCATGTTTATTTATAAAGTGGAATATTTATTAATATAATACAAGTATGAGATATTTATTATAAGTAGTTACTTGTAGTGAGTCGTACCCTAGATAAGGTCTAGTACTGTTCGGTTGTGAGAGTCTTGATCCTATCGGTTACTAGGGGTGAGCCATAGGCCCTCTAGTTGTGATATGAACGGCGGGAGTGATGTTCTTATCCGTACTTATGGTGATGCAGGCCATAAGTATGAATGTGACATTAATCATCCCGTCCCTGAGTCTTGGTCCTATCAGATACTAGGGCTGAGCCATAGGCCCTCTAGTTGCGATAAGGTCATCGGGATTGGTGTTCCCATCCGTACTTATGGTGTGATGCAAGCCATAAGTATGAATGTGACATTAATAATCTCGTTCTATGTGCTTGTTTGTTGTTCTTGTTTGTTATACATGTTTGTTGTATTTGGCCATGTTTTAAAGGTAACCGCTGAGCCAGTTACTTGTTTGTTGTGCCTCGGACATGTTTTAAAGGTAACCTCTGAGTTGGGCACTTGTTTGTTGTATTTGGCCATGTTTTAAAGGTAACCGCTGAGCCAGATACTTTTTTGTTGTGCCTCGGACATGTTTTAAAGGTAACCCCTGAGTCGGGCACTTATTTGTTGTATTTGGCCATGTTTTAAAGGTAACCGCTGAACCAGATACTTGTTTGTTGTGCCTCGGACATGTTTTAAAGGTAACCTCTGAGTCAGGCACTTGTTTGTTGTATTTGGCGATGTTTTAAAGGTAACCGCTGAGCCAGATATTTGTTTGTTGTACCTCGGACATGTTTTAAAGCTAACCTCTGAGTCGGGTACTTGTTTGTAGTATTTGGACATGTTTTAAAGGTAACCGCTGAGCCAGATACTTTATGTGTTGTGCCTCGGACATGTTTTAAAGGTAACCTCTGAGTCGGGCACTTGTTTGTAGTATTTGGACATGTTTTAAAGGTAACCGCTGAGCCAGATACTTTTGAGATCGTGCCTTGGACATGTTTTAAAGGTAACCGCTGAGCCAAGGTCCTTAAGGACATGTGTCTCGGACATGCTTTAAAGGTAGCCTCTGAGCCGGATGCTTTGCTTATTATGTGATGTTAGTAGTCCTATTTCGTGTATTGTATGTTATTTGGTTTTAAAAGTTCATGGCTAGGGTTTCCATTCACATGTATTATTATGTAACCTTGTTTATCCTTAACATATGATATTCTATCATGTTTATAGTTGTATTGTCATTTATGACATTTTGGTTGGATGGTTTCACATGGATGTATCATATGCCTTATCTATGATTTACTACGCATGTTTTGAATTATAGTCTCAGTGCTTGCATCAAATGGTTGTATTCATGATGTTCTAATATGTTCTTGTTTATCTGTGTTTCGACATTTTGTGGCTGGGAGAACCTTGAGTTACTCCCCACTGACTGTGGCGTTCATGTTTACATGAATGACAGGTGGTGTAGATGCTTACGTGGGGAAGACGTGTGGGCTAGCGAGAACTAAACCCTTGGACCTTAGTTTGCTAGAAACCCTTTATTTTTTTATTCGTGGGATATCTTTTCCCCGCCTTCTAGACTTGGGCTGTAATAACCTAAGTTTGTCTATTGTAGTACTTGTTTCATTTCATTTTTGACACCCGCGTGTTAATCTTTAACTAGTAGTAAAAAGTTTTAAAAATATCATAGATTTCCGCTTTAATTTATTAGTTATATTTTCCGCTTTATCGCGGGGTGTCACACACAAACTATCTCTAAACTTGTTTTATAAAACAATAGATTGTTCATTATAAATTCTAATCACAATATTAGATTACTCGTGTTGTAATAAGAATATTATTAGAATCATTTTAAGGATACTAGTGTATTAATCTAGTTAATTAATATATTAGTTTAAGGGATTAGTCTTGGGTGCAATCAAAGGAGGATCTCTACATTGGGATTTTTGAAGATCATCCATTACATTTAAGCTCAAGAACAAATAAGGAAGGTGACCTTATTTGTGCCCTTATTTTCGAGCCACTCAACAATGTAAGGGGCATTGTTTTTCCTTATTTATGTCTTATTTTGTTATGCATGCAGTAGATCTAAAGAACACATATTAAGAAGTTAATTAGTTCACCATTAGAAGAGTCTATTAATAGGTATATGAACCTTACAATTGGTATCAGAGCATAGGATGCTGCATGCATAATCGATTATTGTTTTTCCGAGTTAAAATTTTAACAAATAAAACTAAAAATTTGTGATTTATATGACTAGGTCAAGAAATCATGATGCATGTTATATATTTTGGTCTTAAAATGTTTTTAGGTCATTTTTATGATTTATGGTAATTTATTGCTCATTTTAATGATTTTTAGTAAAATAATTACATTTTTATGAGTAAAATGAACTTTTATTCACTAAATATAGTTACACATCACTATTGGCCGTGATTTTTTAGTATGACTTCACCTGAATATTTTATGTATTCTATGTAAAATTTCATATTAATGTGATTAATATTTCATGATTTATGTTTTTTATGTGATAAAAATGGCATAAATGAAGGTTAAATGACAAAAAATGGTTAAACTTAGTTTCTAACCTTGAAAATTTTATATAACCTCGCATGCATATTGTTTTAGCAGGATTTTCCCTGAATGGGTCCGGCTTGATTTAAAGAGTAATTTGGGTATCTAGTTCTATAAGTTTGGAATGTTGTGAATGAATAATAAGGGAAGACTATGTATAAAGAATATCACTTATATTATTCTGATAAGCTGAATACAAAATTGAATACTCGGGGAATAATGAAAGGTAAATTGTGAAGTAGCTAAATAAACATCAATGAATAATGAATCCCTTTACAAATGTTTGATTATGCTATTTTTAGGTGTACAAATATTAACGTTGCATTGATCTCAACGTCCTTCCCCATTGTCGGAGCTGTTACCGGATTAATGGGGCACACTCCCTATTAATCCGGTTGACTTGTTCTACTCTTAATCGTTCTTCAGCCTTTCTTCTTTTACTCGTCTAGGTTCATGGATGATATAGTCTTATAGTTAGACTTGGTCTTCCTTGAGAATAGGACATGAACATTTATCTTCATATAACCGTTTTGCTGCTCTTCAGCTTAATCCAGCCTGCTTAGGTGTGCTGCCAGGCTATTCCGTGCTTACCATCAGGCTTTTCCTCTGGGATTTAGTAGCCTACTCATCCTGTAATACTCTTCATCTGCCAAATAGTGTTTAGATTTGTCCGGTCTCTGGTTGCCTTAATCAGCCTAGTATGGTCAGGCCAAGTTAGAGTCATGCCAGGCTAAACTGGGCCTAACAATTGCCCCTTGATATTTTACCCGTGCTGGATCAGGCCAGGGGTGAGATGTCAACTTTACCGGATTAATTAATAAAAAGAATTATATTTACTCAATGACTCTTAGACTCCTAGTTACCGTTAAACACTGCAACGGCTAAGTTGTGTGATGTCACGCTGACAGTTTTGCATTTTCTAGGGTTTTTGCACCGTTACTTCTCTCCTATAAATATGGTATTTGCGATGAGTTTGTTTTTCACAATATTTCTTCCACTTTCCTTGCTCAACTTTTTCTAAAATTCTCCCCTATTTCCCAGGAGTCTTACTCTGCCAACTTATAATTTTTCAATAAATAAAATTCATCACAATAAATTAAATAATAAAGGATATGGGAGCCAAAAAGCGTCCTGCACCTCAGAAAGCTGCTGCTGAACCTGAACCAAAAGACGTCCAGGAGGAGGAGGTGATTGAAGTTGATCCTCCTGCTCGTGCTATAGCTTTTAAATATCAGGATTCTATTTTTTCTCCTCTTCAATCTCTGGATCCTTATTTCTCTGAAGAAAACTTATTGAAGACGAACTATGATAGAGTTTTAAGGGAGAAAAATATTATTCCTGATTCGACTGAGGTATGGATTCCTGAATCTTGTCCATCGAGCTAATCGGGTGTCACCTGGTTGGTTCTGTATTTTTGAATGGGCGTTCAAACCAGGCTGTAAGTTACCTTTTACTCCTTTAATGATTGACACCATTCGTGCTATGGAAGTATCACCTTTTCAAATTATGCCAATGGTTTGGAAACTTGTTCATTCCATTGAAAATTTATGTGCTAAACACAATCTTGTAATTACTATTAATGATATTAAGGCAATATATCATATGAAAAATCCTGTTAATGGTCGTTTTAATTTGAGAATCAAGTCGAAGATGTCTCCATTAATCACTAACCTGGATTCTGGAGATGATAAAAGCTGGGCAAAGACTTTCCTGTTTATCCGGACTGAGAGTCTGGGGCCAGGCTTTGATTACCTGAGATATCCCCCTCTGGAAAGTGGTAGGTTTCCTGTACTGCTAGTTTGCAATATATATTATACGAAATTAGGATGTTTTGAGTGTCACCTGTGTATTTTTGATGACTTTTGTAGCTCCTGATTGGAACTCTGATCCTCTTGACGAGGAAGCTATTTCCAGGATAGAGGCTTTCCTTGTTATTCCTGAGGAAGAGAGGGCCTGGCCTGCTAGTCTGGACAGGGATCTATTGCCCTGGTATATGAAGACCAAGCTGAGTGTGGTCAAAGTACCCAAAGGCAAGCCTAGCTCCGCTGCTCTTTCCTGTACGTCTTCTATATGTCTTTATGTCAATTGTTGTATTCTTATCTCTTCTCATATGATATTTATGTATATTCTTTATATATTCAGTATTCAGATGTTTTGCTAGGTTGGCCAGCTTTACTGCAAAAGATTTAAAGGCTGGGGTGGCAAGAATTGCTGAACAGTCCAAGAGCCAGGAGGCTAATGGGAGTGATAAGACACTTGATATTTTGGTTTCTGATGTCCAGCCTTCCCAAGAACCGCCCAGGCTAGTATCGCCAGAGGTCGTTCAGGCTTCTAAAAGGAGAAGGGAAGATGTTATTCCTGAAGAGGAAGGGGGAGAGAAAGAGCCTATTCAGGCTCAACCAATCAGGAGTATCAGGCAAGTGTCTGCTAGGATTGACGATATGGACGCTGCCCGGGCACGGATAGATGAATTTTCTGAAAAAATGGGCGGCCAGCTTTTGTCCGCTAACACCCTTGAGTCTTCTACTAAGGTGCTTTCTATCCTGACTTCTCTTGTAACAAAGGCTGCTGAACTTGCTTCTCACGCTAAGGAGGTTAGTTGTAAAGTGATGTTTTAATTGTTTATGTGCTCTTTGTGTTGCTTTATATTGGGCTGATTAATTTTGTTTCCTGTAGGGATTGGATGTCGGGTTGGCTACTGCTTGTCAGCTCAAGGATGCTCAGGCCAGGGTTTCTAGCCTAGAAGAAAAACTGGATAAGGTTAACCGCGAGCTGCACACATCCAGGGGTAATGAAGTAGTACTTCAATCTCAGCTGGCGACAGCTAGAGAGGCATCCAGGGCTGCTATAGTTTGTGAGGTGGTGCAAAAAATCTTTGAGAAGGTTGTCGAGCAAGAGTTGGAGGTCATCAAGGGAGAGATGGTGCTGAGAAGCAGGCAATGCAGGATGAGCTGAGGAAGAATGAAGAGCTTGGTGCTGAAAAGGAATTAGTGGAGGCACGGCTTGCTGATACTGCTCAGTACTTCTTTGGGAAAGGCCGGGTTGATGCAATGAGGGATCCGGAATCTGACCGGGCTAATTGGGATCCGGACCGGGATGAGACAGCATTGGACACTCAGTATCCTGATTTGGCCAACATGGGTCAAGAAGAAGAAGTGGATTCTCCTCCTTCCAAAGAAAAATCTGGTGATCAGGAAATGGTGGATGGTTGTGAGTCGGTTACTGGCTCAAAACCTACTTAGATTTATGTATTTCTTTTTTGTTTTGGCCAATCCAGGGGGGATGTTCCTGGAATGAATATTTAGGTATTTCTTAGCCCATCCATGGGGGATGTCCCTGGAATGGATAATTATTAAGTATGAGGCAAGGCTGGCTATTTTGGATGAATAAATAGTTGGTCTTTGTTGGTTCCTTTTTGTGTTTTGATAAGGTATTTTTGTAGTATTGGATGTTTTTACTCGATCTGGCCAGTTATTCGACTGGATCGGGCCAGTTTTTTTTGTGCTGGATCTGGCCAGTTCATCGTGTTATTGGTGGGGTTATTGCCTGTCTGGAGGGCTTACATCCCCTGCCTGTCTGGAGGGCTTATGACCCATCTATGTTATACAAGTCAGGAAGAGGTTTTCCAGATTTGTATATTAAGTGGAGCTCAATATTTAAGGCCTATTTTGCAACTGAAAATTGAGTATCAGTTGGACATTGGTGGGGTGGCCCCCAATCTTTAAGATTTGTTTTAAATAAAATGCAGTATGTAAAACAAGTATTGAAGA
The DNA here is from genome assembly GCF_048544455.1 of Silene latifolia. Lineage (NCBI taxonomy): Eukaryota > Viridiplantae > Streptophyta > Magnoliopsida > Caryophyllales > Caryophyllaceae > Silene > Silene latifolia. The sequence continues at coordinate 29,617,625 of NC_133538.1, forward strand.
TTCTACTTGATAAAAGTAAATATGAGAATATTGACAAGTACTTGGGCACATAATTGAAGAAATCATATACGACATTTATTCATATAATGGCAGGTATCATACATTTAGTTTCATATCAGGCCAGGCAGAAATGTTTAAGGTGAAAATTATACCTGGACAGGGAGATATATTTTATATGTGAAATAGTTTTAAGTGTGCAATATTCCAAGCTCTTGGGATCATTTCGCCGTCCAGGGTTTGTAATCTATAAGCTCCTTGGCCGACTATCGAGTCAATCAGGTAGGGACCTTCCCAGGTTGGGGCCAATTTGCCAGCATTCTTTTCTTTTGTGTTTTGGAAGACTTTCCTGAGGACAAGGTCTCCTACCCTGAATACCCTGGCTTTGACAGTCTTGTTGTAGCTTTTTGCAACTCTTTGCTGATATCTTTGCCAATCTAATCTTTGGCCGCATCTCTTAGCTCTTCCGTTAAGTCAAGGTTGTCCTCCATTAGAGGTATATTGCTTGTTATTGTGTTCAGGCTGCATCTGGCTGATGGAATGTCGACCTCGACTGGAACTACTGCTTCACATCCATAGACCAAGGAGTAGGGGGTTTGGCATGTGGATGTTTTAGGTGTGGTTCTGTCAGCCCAGAGGACCAAGGGGAGCTATTCAGCCCATCTACCTTTCCTTCTTTCTAGCTTCTTCTTTATGCAGCTGATTATTACTTTGTTACTGGATTCTGCCGGGCCGTTAGCTTTTGGATATCCTATCGTGGAGGTTACCAGGTTGATGTTCCATTGAGCACATAAGGCTGCTGTTCTTTTTCCCACGAATTGCGTGCCATTGTCGCATACTATTTCAGAGGGGATGCCATATCTACATATGATGTTGTGTTTGATGAATGCTATGACATCCTTTTCTTTGACTTGCATGTATGAATCAGCTTCTATCCACTTTGAGAAGTAGTCAGTCATTGCTAGCATGAAAACTTTTTGTCCGAGTGCTTGAGGTAGTTTCCCTACTATATCCATGCCCCACTTCATAAATGGCCAGGGTGCGGATATGGAATGTATTTCCTCAGATGGCTAATGGATATATGGTCCTTGAATCTGGCAAGCTTCACATTTAGAGCTAAATTCCAGGCAATCGGCCCTCAAGGTGGGCCAATAATAACCTGTTCTGAGTACCTTGCTTGCCAGGCTCCTTACGCCTTTATGATTTCCACAGTATCCTTCATGGATTTCTGATAATATCTGTTCAGCTTCTTGTGGTTCCAGGCATCTGAGGTACGGCCCAGCTTTTAGGTTTTGCACACCAAGGTCAATACATACCTTTAATCCAGCTATTGGGGCTTTATATTCTGCCTCATTGTTGGTAGCCTCAAATGCACAGCTTATAGCTTGTACTATCTTATCCCCCTGTGGCGATTTTAGTACTACCCCCAGGCCTGTGCCTCTCTTATTGGCTGCACCATCGACAAATAGGGTCCATTCTAGGTCTGTTTGGTCGCTGGTCAGTTTATTTACTTCTTTTATTAGGTCGGGTTCTAGGGTTGGACTAAAATCAGCCACAAAGTCTGCTAGTGCTTATGACTTAATTGTTGTCCTTGGTTCAAATGTTATGTTATATGTGCTTAGCTGGACTGACCATTTGCACATTCGTCCGGACAATTCTGGCTTCCTAAGTACAAACTTGATAGGGAGATTGGTTCTGACTATTATAGGGTGGCTTTCAAAGTATGGTCTTAATTTTGTGCAACTCATAATTAAATCTAAAACATATTTTTCAAGTAGGCCATACCTGATCTCTGCATCCAGTAGACTTTTACTTACGTAATAGACAGTGTGTTGTTGTCCGTCTGCTTCTTTGACCAAGACTGCACTGACAATAGTTTTTCTGGACGATTATCTTTGTCGGGGTTCATCTTTGACTGGTTTTGCCAGCAAGGGAGGAGAGGATAGATATATTTTCAGGTCCTCAAAGGCAGCCTGGTGATCAGGGGTCCATTGAAAGTCTTTGTTCTTCCTTAGCAGACTATAGAATGATTTTCACCTCTCTGACGATCTTGAAATGAACCTGTTCAGGGCCGCTATTCTTCCAGTCAGCTTTTGTATATCTTTGACCGTCTTTGGTGGTTCTAGCTCCAGGATAGCTTTGATCTGTTAAGGGCTGGCTTCTATTCCTCTTTTTGTCACCATATAGCCCAAGAATTTGCTTGCTGAGACTCCAAAATGGCATTTTTGTGGATTGAGCTTCATATTGAATTTCTCCAGTATTTGGAAGGCTACTTCCAGGTCTTTGACGTGGTCTTCTGCCTTTTTTTACTTGACAACCATGTAATCTATGTAGACTTCCATGGTATCTCCTATTTGGTCTTTGAACATCATGTTGACTAGCCTTTGATAGGTTGCAGCTGCATTTTTTAATCCAAAGGGCATATCAGTATAACAATATATTCCTCTTTCAGTGATGAAAGCTGTGCTTTCCTGATCTGCAGGGTGCATCTTTATTTGATTGAATCCGCTGGAGGCATCCATGAATGTTAACATCTCGTGGCCTGCAGTGGCATCCACCATTGCATTGATGTGTGGCAGGGGAAATGGATCTTTTGGGCATGCTTTGTTTAGGTCGGTGTAGTCTACATAGACTCTCCATTTGCCGTTTTTCTTTTGGACGACTACTACATTTGCAAGCCAGTCAGGGTACATTACTTCCCTGATCATTCCCATGTCCAGTAGCTTGTCAACTTCTTGGTTGATGATTTCATGCCTCTCTGCAGAAATTTTCTTCTCTTTTCTTTGACAGGGCTTAAATGATTTGTCAATATTCAACTAATGAGTTATAATATCAAAGATCTATACCAGTCATATCAAAATGTGACCAAGCAAAGTGACGGATCGGTCCGACCGAGTCCGGTGCATCGACCCTACAAGTACCTTCCTGTCAGGGAACTCTGGGTCCAAAATGACCTCTCCTGTTTCCATCTGTGTTTGTGCAATATATTCTTCCCTGACAGGTGACTTTGATTGCTATGCAAGGGAGGGTTTCAAAGCCTGGGTGTAGAATCATTTTTGTATGTGAATATTAAATGGAGAATGGTAAAAGGAATTTTTTGATTAAAGAACTAGATGCCTCACGGTGGGCGCCAATTGTTTTAGCAGGATTTTCCCTGAATGGGTCCGGCTTGATTTAAAGAGTAATTTGGGTATCTAGTTTTATAAGTTTGGAATGTTGTGAATGAATAATAAGGGAAGACTAAGTATAAAGAATATCACTTATATTATTCTAATAAGCTGAATACAAAATTGAATACTCGGGGGATAATGAAAGGTAAATTGTGAAGTAGCTAAATAAAAATCAATGAATAATGAATCCCTTTAAAAATGTTTGATTATGCTATTTATAGGTGTACAAATATTAACGTTGCATTGATCTCAACGACCTTCCCCATTGTCGGAGCTGTTACAAGATTAATAGGGCACACTCCCTATTAATCCGGTTGACTTGTTCTACCCTTAACCGTTCTTCAGCCTTTCTTCTTTTACTCGTCTAGGTTCATGGATGATATAGTCTTATAGTTAGACTTGGTCTTCCTTGAGAATAGGACATGAACATTTATCTTCATATAACCGTTTTGCTGCTCTTCAGCTTAATCCAGCCTGCTTAGGTGTGCTGCCAGGCTATTCCGTGCTTACCATCGGGCTTTTCCTCTGGGATTTAGTAGCCTACTCATCCTGTAATACTCTTCATCTGCCAAATAGTGTTTAGATTTGTCCGGTCTCTGGTTGCCTTAATCAACCTAGTAAGGTCAGGCCAGGTTAGAGTCAGGCCAGGCTAAACTGGGCCTAACACATATTTTACTTATTGTATGTAAAATATCCTATTAATTTGATTATTATTGCATGATCAATGATTTTTATGAGATAAAAATCGATTAAAAGGAGGTAAAATGGTTAAATATAGTTAAACTTCAAAATGAGCCATTATATTTTAATATGTTATCACATGCATGATTTACACACTGTATGTAAATTTTGAAATTAAATGGTTTCATTTAGCATGATTTATGAATTTTTAGTTTAAAAATGGCATAAATAGTGACTATTTTAGCATAAATAGCTAAAACGAATTGCGTGGTGATACCCGTCGTTGTGAGTACCAAAAATAAGATTTATAATTTCCTATTAAGACTAACCTAGGCTAGTGGTAACAGGGTCGAACCACAAGGACGTAGACGTAATTTCTAGCTGTCTAATTCTAGTCTAAGGTGACGAGTGTATGGGTTGAGTTGAATTGGTCTATAGCTAAGAGTAAATAAAGACAATAAACTAAAAAGACGGATTAAACAGATAAAGAAGGGATACTAGGATGGTCGGTTCATTACAGCTTCGGCGGCAGCATACTAAATCGGTCTGAATCAAACACAAGTGAGGCGGGAAAACAAGAGGTCCTCTCGGTCCACTCTTAACAGATAACATCTTTCGATCTCGCTATAAGTCCCTAATATCACCAATACTGACTCTCGTCCTGAAAAGTGACAAACGGTCTAAACTATACCTATCTTTCGATCTCAGCATAGTCTAGTCATTTTAATTGGTGGTCTAACAACTGTCCCTATCTTTCGATCTAATGGGCCAGTTATAAATTAAGCATCTAACTGGTCGCATGCATTCGATTAGTTAAATACAACATTAAAATCAATTAAAACGAAAGGTAACCTCCGTGGTCAGTCGATCGACCAGATATGGCGGTCGATCGACTGACACGCGAATTCAGTCCAAAACAATACTACGCCGCCTACGTTATAATTCACCTACATCCTAGCACAATTAATTTAGCTACTCATACTAACGTTGATAACAACAATGAAATTAACGAAATAGGCAGAAAGTTTCATGCTTAAAACGAATGAACAAACAATTAACAATAAAGATAAATCGGTTTCGGAGACTAACTAACAATTCCTATACTAACAATGCAATAAAGATGAACTGAAAATAGAGCAAGTGAATACCGAAATTGCAGAAGGATCGTAACGGAATGATTGAAGTCACAACGAAAATCCAATGCGAAATAGTTTCCCAAACCCTAATTATTTCTAAAGAATCGTATTTAAAACTTAATGTAAAAACTTGATGTCCAAACTGATGTTTCTAGGTTACGTTATATAGCTACTAACGTAACTTTATTTCCTAAACCTAACATAATTTTGGGCTTCAAGATTCACGGTCTTTTAATTCTCGTCTGGAATAGCAGTTTGGTCGATCGACTGCTAGGACTGGTCGATCGACTGAATAGCAATGAACAGTAGCTTCTGGAACCCGATGGTTGGTCGATCGACTGATGGTAGTGGTCGATCGACTGCATGAGCTGCTACTTGACTTCTATAATCTCGTGGATTTGTCTTTTGGGCCTTGAATTGCGCACCAAGCTCGTTCCTTAAGCGAATACTTCACGTCAAATGCAATGCAAGATACTCGGGGATGGATTTAGCTCGATTTCCGCTGGATTCTTCACATTTCTGCAATAATGTACAAAAATACGGAAGTAGACGGAAATAGGGAGAAATGTAGCATAAACTACATGAATGAGCTCTGAAATGCGTGTAAAATGCGATGTAAAACATCATATAAAAGACACGCATCAAACTTCCCCAAACCAAACCCTTGCTTGTCCCCAAGCAAGAACTAGACTCGATCTAATGACCTAATGGAACGAGTTCAATCTCAGAGCGAATTACAACATGTAAAGCCTAAACCAATTTAATGCACAACCAACAATCAATTAGCTAATGAATCATGCAAACGAGTTATGGAGCCGTTAAAACTACTGAACTGTCAACTGTAGAGACTCATCAAATTGGACTCTCACGGGTCGCTCATATCACTCAAACAAGCACAGGAGAATAACGTAAAGATAGAAAGAATTGGTTTTGTAAAGACTCTCACCTAACTACGACCTATAAGAACATGCCTGCAGTCTAATATGAAAGCAATCTCTAGAACCGTACATACGCATTCCAACCAACAAGAGACCATGACATATGCCGAGGTATATATGTGGATATGTGAGGTATGGGTAAGAAGAGGCAAAACGTTTATGGAAAAGTGGAGGTACAGGTGATCAAGATAGTACCGAAACAGAACCATATGGCAACATCCAACTTCTTGCTCAAAAACAAATGGAACGGTGCTATAGCAAGCACAAATCTCGCAATCTCCAGGTATAAAAGTAATCAACTAACTCCCCACAAAATATGAATAATACATGGGAGCAAAAATCGCCAAAAGATAAGGATTTTGAATTATGCGAATTGATTCTTTCTCTTTTTCTCGAACCTCAGTCGATCGACCAAAAGGGGTAGTCGATCGACCGCATGAACAGTACAAAACTCTTTTTTTTTTTTTTTTCGAATCATTTGTTTTCATCTTTTTTTTTCTTTTCTATTTCTTTCTTTCCTCCTTTTCATCTTTCCAACAATATCTCAAACATGAGCATATTCTACCAAAAACTAAGTAACAATCCCAAGAACACAAACTACTAGCTTGACAAGGGCAGGCTAAATGTAGGATGTAATAATGGGACAAAAAGGCTGTTTTTGGCAGTGTGGGGTTCATGGGTGAAACGAGAAAAGGGAAACCTCTACCACATGTGTCAACTAACCACAGACCGAATGCGTACAAGTATTAAGCAGATTAAGTTCATATTTATGCACATTTATGTGACATGCCTCATAAGGAGTACTACTCACACTCCTAAATAAACTGGTCATAGATGTCACCAGTTATAGGCTCTAAATCTCAGAAATATGATGTAGATTGCCAATTTTCAAAGTCAAGTCTTAAGTCCAGCAAATAATTAACGAAAACTCGTAGATATGCATTTACAATTCTACTAATAACATGTTAATCAAGCAAGGCTCAGGCAAAACAGGTGCAAAATGCAATATCATCCTTGAAATACTACCGTTCCGACTCGAACTATATGCTAAAATAAACGTGCATTTTATGGAAATTTTTGAAATTTTTCAATTTTTTTGAATTTCGTATAAAATGAAATGAACAATGCAAAACAGAATGTAAACGTGAATACAAGCAAATGATATGCGACGCAAAACCCTTCCCCAAACCAAATCGCACAATGTCCCCATTGTGCAAAATCATGTAATGAAGAAAAGAGAAATGGGAATTTGCGGGAAAATAAATAAAAATGACATGAAGTGGAAATCGGGAACTTACAAGACTTTAAACGCAGCAAAGGAAACCTCCCCAAACCAGCGTGAGCTAGGAGGTTTCGTGAGCAATGTGCTACTAATAAGTACCTGAAAGACAAATAAAACCCACGCAAAAAATCGAGAAGACAATTTTGAAGCGGTAAATATGTGCACAAATGAGAAAATTAGAAGAAATAAATAATTGGACGGAAAATAAAGTGGAGTAGAAAACTCCCTTAAGTCCGCATATCGACCAAACACAGCAGGGGAGAGGTCGTGAATAGGACAAGAAATATTCCTTGGTCGATCGACTAAGAACGGCAGTCGATCGACCAATGTGTCAGGAACAGTAGCTCCTGGAAAGTGCAACTCAGTCGATCGACCAATGTAGCCAGTCGATTGACTGAAAATACTGCTGTACTCCTTATTTCTTCGTATTTGCTCAATTACGGGAGCTAAAGAGGTCTAAAAAACCTGCAAATGCACAATAATACGCGCCCAAAATTGCCCAAGAACCCAAAGCAAAGTCTCAAACGCATAAAATCCTAAGCAAGCAAAATAAAATTCGAAGTTTCGCGCACACAAAAGCAATAAAACGTGTCTAACAAAAGCAAATAAAATGTTTGGAAAACATGTGATCAACTAGTAGTTGATCAAGAACGGCCACGGAATGGCCCATTTTGTCGGCTTCTGGTTACTAGAGGTAGCCTCAACGGTGCTTATCTTAGCAGCTGTACCATTCTTAGCTTCCACGTCCGTATGGCTCAACGGATCAACACTTTCATCGTCTCCCCAGTCAATGACCTCTTCTTTCTCATCAAACTCCAAGTCGGACTTCCGTGCCTTGACCGGTTCGTCATCAACTTCCTCATCAATGCCATAGCTAAGGCAACCAAGACATCCTCTTTGAATGATCGGCCTCTTTACAGTTGGACCAACTTGCTGTTCTTCCTTCCCCAAACCAGCTTCTGCAATATCAGAAATATACAAATCTTCCTCCAATTTGCTCCCAATCTGGGGCGGAGGGGTTACAACATGAATAGAGATAGGTAAATCAGGAAGCACAAAGTACGATTTCTTGTCAGAAACCGTATTACAAGTCACAGGCCACATGGGGTCCTTTTTCTTAGATGGCTGAGCAAAAACAATAGAATGCTTGCCCACTTTAAAAGTCAGGGTTCCTAGACCGACATCTATGACTGCACCAAAGGCGGTGTGCGAAATGGCCTACCCAAAATAATGGGAATATGGGCATCCTCAGGCATGTCAAGTACCACGAAGTCGACGGGGAAGAAGAACTTCCCTATTTGGACAGGGATGTCCTCCAAGACTCCTACTGGCTGGACCGCAGATCGGTCAGCCATCTGTACTGTCATATCTGTCACATCGAACCTAGTTAATTTGAGCTTCCTAGCTAGACTCAAAGGCATGACGCTTATACTAGCTCCTAAGTCACATAATGCCTTCTCAATAGAGAAGGTACCTATATTACAAGGAACAGAAAAGCTACCCGGGTCTTCTAGCTTATGGGGTGCAGTATGAGACAAATAAGAGCATGACTCTTTGGTTAACGCGACAGTATGCACATTTTCAAGTGACTTTTTCTTAGACAGGAGTTGTTTCATGAATTTAGTGTAGGCAGGCACTTGATTGACCAACTCAAGGAAAGGAACTTGTACATTCAAACTACGAATAACCTTTTCAAATTTATTGAAAGATACCTGTTCCTTTGTCGGCACTAGTCGCTCTGGATATGGGGCTGAGAGAAGTACCTTAGCCCTCTCCTCTAAATCGCGCGTGCCGGTATCCGTGGACTTAGGCTGAAAGTCCACCACCTTCTCCTTATTGAAGCTCGAACCCTCCTCAGACCGTCTCAAATGTGAGCCATTAACCGTCATCGGATCGAACTTCATAATCGGGACGGACCCATCAGCACTCGGGTCTTTCCCAATACTTTCGAGTTGTCGAACCCTGAACAAATGGTCTCTCAAATTATCGGGCATTGAAGGACGAAATTTCTCAATATCAGCAGGGGTCTCAGTCGATCGACCACCTTGCTCAGTCGATCGACTGAGATGTACAGTTCCAGAAGCTCCTGTAACCCGCATATCAGTCGATCGACCGGGTATATCAGTCGATCGACTGATATACCTGGTAGACGCCTTTTTCTTTGAATTATTCGTTACAGCTTTGTTTTGACTCGGTTCCGCCTCATTCTTTTCAGGGGCATCCTCGACCATAGCAGGACCCTCCAGGGTAGACCCACTCCTCAAAGTAATGGCGTTTAGGGTCTTTTTCTGGTCAGTTTGAGTCGGTAAGTGTCCGGGAGCTCGAGTGGTACTCTTACTAGCCAACTGAGCAATTTGGCTCTCTAGTAGCTTCATCCCGGCCTCTCTAGCTTGGGACTCCTTCAAAGAAGAAAGTTCTTAAACTCAAAAAAAATCGAACCATGGGATTGTTGTTGCTGCTGCGGCACATAAGGGGGTTTTTGGTATTGTTGTTGCTTATGATGAGGGGGCACATAAGCTTACTGCTGCTGCTGTTGTGGAGGTTGAGTCGGATTTAGGACATTCTGGCTACTCCACCTCAAGTTGGGGTGCACATTCGGCTCATAGTACGTGTTTGTCTGCCTATAGTGTTGAAAGGCAGCACAAGACTCGAAAGGACTGGGACAATTCTCTGAGACATGTCCCTCAGCTCCACATCTTCTACAGACGAAAGGACCGTCTGAAACAGCATTTACTTGGTACATCCCACCTTTAGAAGCTCCTCCTAATTCATATTTGTCAAACCTTGCAGTGAGGGCTTCTAGTGCAGCAACAGAGGAAGATTCAGCAGCTCTCCTCTGGTTTCCTCTCGAATTCCCGTATTCGGCCTTATGAGTGGCCAAATCATCGATAATATTCCACCCCTTAGTCTCTCCCATGTTCTCAGCAAATCGGCCATTGGCTGCAGCATCCAATATGGCCCTCTGATCGTCATACAGTCCATTATAGAACTGATTGCACAAGCTCCATTTTTCGAACCCATGGTGCGGTATGGTTCGCACCAGTTTTCAGAAACGGACCCATGCTTCATGGAAATTCTCATCTGGCCCTTGTTTAAAGCTCGTGATCTGAGCTCTAATGGCATTCGTCTTCGAGGCAGAGAAGTACTTTTTGTAGAATGCCAGGGCTAAGGAATTCCAGTCGGTGATCCCATGTGCGGCTCGGTCCAGATCTCTATACCACTCTCTTGCAGCATCACGAAGAGAGAAAATGAACATGGTCTCCTTGATCTGATCTTGGGTCACACCGGCCGGCGGGGGTATAGAGCAACAATAATCAATAAAAATCTCCATGTGCTTGGCTTCATTTTTCATTTGCAGCTCCCCCGAACTAGTTTCTCCCAACCAGGTTAATATAGGAAGGCTTTGGCTCGAATTTTCTTGCCTCCCCAGGTAGTTCGAATCCTTTGTAGAGATTCGCAGCTGTTGGCTCTGAGTGACAAGCAATGGTTACTTCTTTAGCCATAACTGGGATTTCTGGAGAAGTGATTGTCTCGGCTGAAGAAGTAGAGGAAGGAGATGTAGGTGGATCTCCTTCGAACAGAGAGTTCTCGTAGTGGCTTGACAGAGTACTCAGCTCTTCCTCTGTCGGTAATACCCTTTGTGATCGTCTCAACTCGCGCAAGGATTTCTCGATCTCAGGATTTAATGGTACTAGTTCGCCACCCTGTGACCTGCGCATAAGAAGAAACTACAAAAAGAATATAAGAAAAGTTTAAGGAACGGCGCCAAAATTTGATACCCGTCGTTGTGAGTACCAAAAACAAGATTTATAAATTCCTATTAAGACTAACCTAGGCAAGTGGTAACAGGGTCGAACCACAAGGAGGCAGACGTAATTTCTAGCTATCTAATTCTAGTCTAAGGTAACGAGTGTATGGGTTAAGTTGAATTGGTCTATAGCTAAGAGTAAATAAAGACAATAAACTAAAAAGACAAATTAAACAGATAAAGAAGGGGTACTAGGATGGTCGGTTCATTACAGCTTCGGCGGCAGCTGATACGACTCATTTAGTCGTAGTTATTTGGAGCGATTTAGTATGGTTTTAATGGCTTGGAGTAGTATTATGAAGCTTAATTGCAGGTTATTTGTTAGTGAGCTTTGGTTAGCTATTGGGCCGGTTTTACAAGTTTAGAACGGAGTCCAAGTCCGAGGAGAGATAGGCCCGGATACCTATGGAGATACATGAGACGTGTGCGCTTAAAGTGCGCTAATTGAGCGCGCATAAATCAAAAGAAAAGGGCAGCGGCAGCAGCTATGCGTGACCTGCGTTCAACCTACATTTGAGCTGTGCGCGACTTGTGCGCGACCGAGGCGCGACCTGTGCGCGTGCTTTGTTTCAGCGTCCAGTTTTGCGTCCAGTTAAAGGCTTGTGTTTTGTTTCCTTATTTGACTCGGTTTGTTCCGATGAATTTTATTATTATTATTATTATTTTTAGTACTTTATTTTCCTACTTTAATTATTTACCTTATTACTATATAACTTATTATTTTTAGTTTTAGAAAAGATTGACAGAACTTTGAGAAGAGAACCCCTATTATTGTTTTTAGCAGACGATGTGTAACTAATCTTTCTTCTTGGATTCAAGCAATTGAAGCGCTCATAATACGATTGTGAGTTTGAATGTTTTAGTTTCTCGTCTTGATTATTGTGAATTGCTTAGTTATTAATTTTATGAATGTCGATTGATTATTGCTAGGTGTACAACTAGTGATTGATTTCTTCATTCTTTTGTTAGTATTGTTAATTGAATAGGATTTATTGATTAACTCTACGCTAGTAACAACTAGGACTTAATATTGAACGGGATACGTTGATATTAGTACTTAGAAGCGATTCACATAAATATCTAAAGTGCAACTGGATTGTATGCATTATTTATTCTCTATCGAGTTCTCTAAATTATATTGCTGCTGTTGAATTAAATCTTGAACTGGATTGTTAAGGTTGTTTAACAGTAGGGTTGATTAAGAACTGGATTCGTTTTAATTAACTATTCTTAAGGAGAATTGGAATTTGTCATTCACGATAGAGTAATCAAGATTAGTAATTGAAACCGCCTTACGGTGATCAATTGTTATTGAGTGTGGATATATGCTTGGCTCTAAGATCCTTTTTAAATCATTTGATACACCGAAAGTCATTAGTTTTATTACTCAATTTGCATTAGCTTTTAATCTTAGTTTATTAGAAAATCAACTCAAATCCCCCTTTTTGTTACTACGATCTTTAATTACATTAAAGATCGAATTGCTCCTACACCATAAATTGCATAAATTGTTAATCTGATTCCCTTGGGTTCGACCCTTATTTCCGCTTTACTACTGTTTAGTATTTGGATTTAAGTGATATAAATTGTTAATTTGAGGCATACGACTTTAGCTTTGTCAAATTTTGGCGCCGTTGTCGGAATTGGCATTAATTATTTTTGTGTTTTAGTGTAGGTTTATGCATAATACTCGTATTTCTAACCTGAATCTCGAGCCTTTCGATCCAGAGATTGAGCATACTCTTTTCGAGTTACGAAAGAACAAACGAGGTGCAATAGTGGCTGTTCCTGAAGGCAGCGAGTTCGACGATCTACATTCAGACTCTGAATATTCTGAAATTTCTGAACAACCCGAACCTTTGAATATGGCTAGAGAAACCCGCACTCTAAGGGAGCTCACAGCTCCAAATCTTAACGTTCAACCATTGTGCATCACTTTTCCAGCATTGGATGATGGAGTCACTTTTGAACTGAAATCTGGTTTGATACATCAATTACCAAGTTTCAGTGGTATGAGCATTGAGGATCCGAATAAGCATCTTTCAGACTTTCATATTGTGTGCACTGGTATGAAGCCACCTGCTATTACTGACGAGCAGTTGAAATTGAGAGCATTTCCTTTCACCTTGAAGGACAATGCGAGAGACTGGTTAAACTATCTCCCACCGGGAAGTATCACTACTTGGGTAGGTATGAAGAAGGCGTTCTTAGAGAAATATTTTCCTCCTTCTCGATCATCTCACTGTGAAAAGAGCCATCGATAATGTTGAACAAAGAAGACGGGGAAACCATGTATGAGTATCTTGAGAAATTTAAGAAGCTCTGTGCTAGTTGCCCTTACCATGGTTACTCTGATCAGGATCTCATTATGTATTTTTGTGGTGGACTGAACCAAGATGACCGTCGCATGATTCACTCTGCTTGTGGAGGAAATATAGCCAACAAAAATCCAGATGAGGCTTGGGAGGTTATTTCAGAGCTAGCTGAGACCTCTAGACAGTTTGAGAGGAAACCATCACGAAGAGGAGTGAATGCTATGGGTGTTAGTCCTGGTTTAGAGGAAAAGGTTGATAATATTGTTTCCACTCTCCGTGACATGTTATCTGGGAGACAGATGGCTACTGTTTGTGGCATATGCGCTACTGAGGGTCACCCTAATGATTTGTGTCCTTACTTGCGAGAAAATGGCCAAGAAGAAGTGAATGGTGTTTGGGAGAGTACTACAAATAACAGGAAATGGGATCCATATTCCAAGACCTATAATGAAGGATGGAAGGCTCACCCTAACTTTCGTTGGGGAAATTCTCAAGCCGGTTCATCGTCTGGCCCTCCTAGAGGTCAGTTTCTCCAAAGACCACAAGGACAACAATTTAATCAACAAGTGCCTCAACAAGCAGCTGAACAAGCACCACCGAGTTCATCAATGTCCACGGAGGATATGATTCGGGCTCTTACTCTCAGTGTTACTCAAGATAGAGCAGATAATAAGCAAAATTTTAAGAATCTTGAAAATCAGGTTAGTCAGCTGGCTACTGCAATTAATAGGTTGGAGGCTAGAGATTCTAATGCATTACCATCTCAAACGGTGGTGAATCCAAAGAATGTGAGCGCAGTCTCTTTGAGAAATGGGAGACAATTAGTGGAGGCTGAGAAAGTGAAAAGAAAAGCCAAGGAACCGGTGATTCATGAAATAGAGGAAGAGATAGTGATCAAGGTAGGTGAAGAAGCTTCTATTGTTAAGGAGAAGGAGCATATTCCCTCTTCTATATCGGTGGTGGAACCGGAGGTACCCTTTCCTGATGCACTTAAGAGGACTCACCACTTTGAGCACGACAAGGACATTTATGAGGTATTCCAGAAGTGTGAGGTAAATATTCCCCTTCTTAATCTTTTGAAAAGTATTCCTAAATATGCAAAGTTCTTAAAGGAGTTGTGTACTATTAAAAGGAATAACAAGCTGAAAGGGGTGAAGAAAGTGAAGGTTAGTGAACATGTATCCGCTATGTTTCAAAGAAAATTACCCACTAAGTGTAGCGATCCGGGCATGTTCACTATCCCTTGCATCATTGGAAACACTAAGATTCAAAAGGCCATGCTAGATTTAGGAGCTTCTATTAATGTGATGCCTTACTCCTTATATGAATCTATGAAACTTGGTCCTCTACATGCTACTAGTGTTGTTATCCAGTTAGCTGATAGATCGAATGTCTACCCGAAAGGGATTGTCGAGGATGTGCTTGTTTTGGTTGATAATCTTATCTTTCCTGCTGATTTTTATGTGCTAGACATGGAACATGATAAACATGCGGCTCCTATTCTGTTAGGTAGGCCATTCTTGAAAACTGCTAGCACTAAGATTGATGTATCTAGTGGGTCTATGACTATGGAGTCTAGTGGTCAAGTGGTGCAGTTTAACATCTATGATGCTATGAAATATCCTGATGATTACCACTCTTTGAATTTTATTGACATTATTGACCCTTTGGCCCAAGATTTCTTTGGTTTTAATGGTGATGATGAGTTGCAGGTAGCTTTGGAAAATAGTGTGGATGGTCAAGAGATAGAATATGTTTTTTTCGCTAACTTGAAGGAGGTTGTGGCCGATTTACATAAGTTGGAGGAGCTTCCTTTGGATTTTAATACTAAATTGCCATTAACTGTTCCTTCGGAGAAATTGTTGCCATCTGTTTTGCAGGCACCTGTGGTAGAACTTAAGGCTCTACCCGAGCATTTGAAGTATATCTTCCTTGGTGAGGGAGAAACACTTCCTGTTATCATCTCTAGTAAGCTCACCGAGGAACAAGAAGC
The DNA here is from genome assembly GCF_048544455.1 of Silene latifolia. Classification (NCBI taxonomy): domain Eukaryota; kingdom Viridiplantae; phylum Streptophyta; class Magnoliopsida; order Caryophyllales; family Caryophyllaceae; genus Silene; species Silene latifolia. The sequence continues at coordinate 29,632,945 of NC_133538.1, forward strand.
AAGGTTGAAAGATGTACTTGTGGAGAACAAATTAGCTATTGGTTGGACTATTGCCGACATCAAGGGCATTAGTCCAAGTACTTGTATGCACCGGATTTTGCTAGAGGATGATGTTAAACCGGTAAGGCAACCACAACGTCGATTGAATCCTCCTATGATGGAGGTAGTGAAGAAAGAAGTTCTCAAATTGCTTCAAGTAGGTATGATTTATCCTATTTCTGATAGTAAATGGGTGAGTCCTACCCAAGTAGTCCCTAAAAAGTCTGGGGTGACCGTAGTTGAGAACAAAGATGGTGAGCTTGTACCTACTAGGATCCAAAACGGGTGGAGGGTTTGTATAGATTATCGTAGGTTGAATGCGGTAACTAGAAAAGACCACTTTCCTCTTCCCTTTATTGACCAAATGCTCGAAAAACTAGCGGGTAAGGCTTATTATTGCTTTCTAGATGGGTATTCGGGGTATTTTCAAGTAGCTATTGCCCCTGAGGATCAAGAGAAAACCACATTTACTTGTCCTTTTGGTACCTTTGCGTATCGACGTATGCCTTTTGGTCTTTGTAATGCACCTGCTACCTTTCAGCGATGTATGGTTAGCATATTTTCTGAGTATGTTGAACGCTTCATTGAGGTATTTATGGATGATTTTACGGTGCATGGTGATTCTTTTGATACTTGTTTACATCATTTATCTCTTGTTCTTAAGCGTTGTATTGATACTAACCTTGTTTTGAATTCTGAGAAGTGTCACTTTATGGTGGAACAAGGTATAGTACTTGGACATGTTGTGTCTTCGAGAGGTATTGAGGTAGATAAAGCTAAGATTGATACTATTTCTTCTCTACCTTACCCTACTAATGTTCGCGAAGTTCGATCTTTTCTTGGTCATGCAGTTTTTACCGCAGTTCATTAAAGATTTTTCTAAGATCGCTTCACCCTTATGCAAGCTGCTGCAAAAGGAGACAGATTTCATCTTTGACAAGGCTTGTAAGGAGGCTTTTGATGAGTTGAAAGGTAGGCTTACTTCCGCTCCAATTATTCAAGCACCGGATTGGTCTCTTCCCTTTGAGATCATGTGTGACGCGAGTGATTATGCTTTGGGAGCGGTGTTGGGTCAAAAGAATGGGAGGGCTTCCCATGTTATTCATTATGCATCCATGACCCTAAATGAAGCACAACGAAATTACACCACAACTGAGAAGGAACTTCTAGCAATTGTTTTTGCTTTGGAAAAATTCCGGTCCTATTTACTTGGTACAAAAGTGGTGGTGTTTTCTGATCATGCAGCGCTACGCCACTTGATGGCGAAGAAAGAATCTAAGCCGAGATTGATAAGATGGATTCTATTGCTTAGTGAATTTGATTTGGAGGTGAAAGATAAGAAGGGAGCAGAAAATGTTGTAGCGGACCATTTGAGCAGGTTAGTGGATGTTGATGCAAATCCACATGAGAAAAATCCGGTGAAAGGATTATTTCCTGATGAGAGCTTGTTCGCTATTCGATCCGTAGAGCCATGGTATGCCAATCTTGTAAATTTTCTTTGCTCTTCGAAATTTCCACAAGGTTTTTCCAAATCTCAAAAAGACAAGCTTCGTAGTGATGCGAAGTATTATGTGTGGGATGAGCCTTATTTGTGGAAGCATTGTTCCGACCAAATCATAAGGAGGTGTATACCGGAGAATGAGATGGCCTCTATCCTTACATTTTGCCACTCACATGCTTGCGGTGGCCACTTTGGTGCAAGAAGAACTGCGAGAAAAGTGCTAGATTGTGGGTTTTATTGGCCTTCTTTGTTTAGAGATGCTCATGGATTTTGTCAAACTTGTGACAATTGCCAAAGAGTAGGCAATATTTCCCGAAAGAATGAGATGCCGCAAAGTTACATGCTTAACTGTGAGATTTTTGATGTTTGGGGGATCGATTTCATGGGTCCTTTTCCAAGTTCATATGGAAATCTTTACATATTGTTGGCGGTAGATTATGTGTCTAAGTGGGTGGAGGCTATTCCCACTAAGACCGATGACTCCAAGGTGGTGGCCGATTTTATCAAGGCTAACATATTTGCTCGATTTGGAATTCCAAAGGCCTTGATAAGTGACCGTGGAACTCATTTTGTCAACAAGACAATTAGTGCTTTGCTCAAAAAGTATTGCGTTACTCATAAAGTTTCCACGGCATATCATCCGCAGACCAATGGACAAGCTGAAGTGTCCAATAGAGAAGTCAAGTCTATCCTTGAGAAGACGGTGAATCCTAATCGGAAGGATTGGAGCTTGAGATTAGATGATGCATTATGGGCATATCGAACGGCCTATAAAACCCCAATTGGTATGTCACCTTATCGACTTGTGTTTGGGAAAGCGTGTCATTTACCTCAGAGAATTGGAGCATAAAGCATATTGGGCAATAAAAAGCTTTAATATGAGCTTGGATGACGCGGGGTTGCATCGTAAGTTGCAATTGCAAGAGTTGGAAGAGCTCCGACTTGAATCATATGATAATGCAGCTACTTACAAAGAAAGAACGAAAGCTTGGCATGACAAGATGATATTGAGACGGGACTTTAAAGTTGGTCAAAAAGTCCTTTTGTTCCAATCCCGCTTTCGTCTATTTCCAGGTAAGTTGAAATCCCGTTGGATCGGTCCACTTATAATTACTAATGTTTATCCTCATGGTGCAGTTGAGGTACGAGATCCGACGACGGATAAAGTGCTAAAAGTAAATGGGCAAAGACTGAAGCCCTATCATGATGGTGTCGAGATTGAGGTGGTAGAGTCACTGGATCTCTACGACCCCATTTATGAAGATTAATTTCACCACTAAGTCGAGCAAACGACTATAAACAAAAGCGCTAACGGGAGGCAACCCGGGGTTTTGTATCCTTTTTCTTTGTACTATTTCTTTAGTTTTTATAATTAGTTAATTTATTTGGTTTAATTAGTAGTTAGAAATTTTATTATGTTTCTTTTTATTACTTGTTTTAATTAATTTTATTTTGACGGTTTATTATATGTAATAGGAATGACGAACAATGCTTCGAGACGGAGAAAGAAAGACATACAAGTCGTGAATGTAAAGTGTGCCTCAGTCGCATTAATTGGTCGCGCATACGCAGTAAAAACACACGAGGCAGTCTCTATTGCGCGCTCTGCATTCACCCTATGCGCATCTGACGCGCGCTCGACTCCCACTCAAGACACACTTTACATTCATATCAGGTATTAACCCTTTCCTTCGACAAATCCCCTTCCTTTCTTCTTCCTGTTTCCTAAAACTCAAATTACTCAAACATAAATCCTTCTTATTTCCAAATCTCTCCCACAAATTGATGCTCAATAAATCAAAAAAATATAATCCGCACAATATCGTTGCTTCGTGTTCATTCATTGTTCAAATTCCAAATTCATCTCTATACTACTTAAATTTGGTGCGAAAAAATTGGGGTTTATAACCCTAATTTCTGAAACAATTGGGGATTCTTACTGCAATTCTTCCCAAAACGTGATTGTTCACTCCTATTTTGCTGAGATTTCATCCTTAATTGCTGCAATTTGTCCGAAAATTTGGGGGTTTTCTAACCCTAATTCTGGAATTGAAACAAACCCAACAAATTCTTCCCCAATTCGTGTAAGTTTGGTCCATTATTGCTGAATTTTTAAATGTGTACTCTTTGAATTTGGGGCGGAAATCTGGGTTTCACAAACCCTAATTTTTGAACTCGAAAATTGATGCTTCAATTGACGATTTTGGGGTGCTGAGTTGGGTCTTGTGCGTCGATTTCAAGCGGCTTTGATTGGTCTGTAAGTCCTCATAATTTCATGCTCTACCTCTTTGCATAAATTCTGGTTTCATTGTTTAAGTCGAGCATTGTGAGTCCTTTTGCTTTGGGAATCGTTGTTGAACCGTCGTAAGGTTTAGGTGTCGGGTTTTGTCGCGAGTAAGGTAGTGGCTGTCGTGAGTTGTTGTTGGAGTCGCCGAGTGTGTTTCTTGGGTTCTTTGTGTTATTGATAGGTCTGTGAATTTCTGGAATTACAAGGGAGTTGTCGTGAGTCTTTGTTAGATTGAGTTGTTGTGAATTTGTTCTTTGCGTTATTACTTTGTTGTATCGTGGAGTTCTTTGTGTTGGAGCTGCTGAATTAGTGTTGGGAGTGTGTTATTATTGCTGTATTTTTGTTGCGGGTTCCCGACGGTCCGTAAAATGACCACAAAACGAAAAAACCCACCTCGAAAAGCTACAAAAACTACCCCAAAGGCCAGCACTAGTACCTCACGTGCTAGTGCTAACCGTCTAGTTGTCGATTATATGGGATGTACTCTGACTGAGGTTCAACAAAAATACTGGAGAGCCCTTATACTTCCCAAAAGAACCATCCGCGTAACCAAATTTCTTGACAGAGAGGCATTGAGACAGTTGGGAGTCCTTGAGGCGGTGGAGGTATTGTTAGAACGGGCTGGGTTGAGTGAATTTTTGAATAAGAAGGCTGACACGTATAAGAGATTAACCCTGGAATTCTTATCCACCGTTGAGCGGGTGCCTGAGAGTGACCCCCCTAGCATTAAATTTCAGTTAATGAACAAAGAAACCGTTTTATCCTATCCTACTTTGAGGGAAATATTTGGTGTAGCCCCAAGAGCTGATACGGAGAGTTGGGCTGGGTGTTCTTGGGCAACTACGAATGAGTTTTGGTATGCACTTACTCATCAGTGTAATGATGGTCACACTCAGAAAAGTTCTAGGATCCCTCACCCGGCATTTCGCTTTACTCACCGTGTCCTCGCCATGACATTCTTGTGCCAAGGGGAACCTACCAATATTACCCGGCCTGAGATTGAAATGTTGTGGGGTATGGGCCCGGAAGGAGTGGGTCGGCCAGATTGGGTGGGTGAATTTGTTCAAATGTGCATTGATATTCGGGGGGCGAAGACTGGTAAGATTGCTATGGGAGGAATGGTGACACTAATTGCTACTCATTTGGGGTATGAGATGGACCCTAGAGATCAAGTCCGCGGGATCTCTTCTATGAACATTGAGTCCATGTGTCGCCATATGCAGATGTTGGGACGCATTGCTTGTGAGGAGGAGGCATATGCTTTACAGTTAGGCACTGTTGAGAAGACAGCTTACTTGAGACTACCTCGCCCGGAGGGAATGCTGATTCCAGTGGGACCGCGTCACAGCGATCTATTCATTCCCATGGACCCTCCGGAGCTGCTTGTTCTAGTCACCTCAAAAAAGAAGAGTACTACTGGAGTTGCTAGTACGGATTTGGTGATGGCGGAGGCTGATGGTTCGGAGGAACCTGAGCATGATGACGACGAGGAGGCTCCTGATGGTGAAGGTAGTAGTGGTAGGGAGGCGTTTGGTGATGCTGCTTGGAGAGACCATGTAGAGCTTGAGTTAGAGGAATTGCGGGATGAGATTGAGCGTGTTCATGATGCGACCAGTGAGTGTTTGGCACTTCATCGGGCGATGAGTGACATGTTTCAGGCCATGTATCCGGGGTCTTACAAAGCCCCTGGGGCCTCTTTCTATGCGGAGTTGGCTAAGAGACGTCTTGACAGAGAGGCTCGTGCTAGAGCCCGACAGACCCGTCGCTTCGGGTCTCCTCCTTCCTAGCTAGTGGTATGTCCCTTCCCTTTTCTTTTGTGTTCCCGTACAACATTGGGGACAATGTTGAGTTCAAGCATGGGGAGGGGTATATTCACTATTGTACATATTTTAGTCCGTCACTTGTAATTTAATTTGCTTTGAGTAAAAAAAAAAAAAAAAAAAAAAAAAAAAAACAGAAAAAACGAAAAAAATGAAAAAAATGGAAAAACAAAAAAGAAGTACCCGGCTAGGTGAAAACCCGAAAGGGCGCCTAGGCAAAAATGGGAAAAGTGGCCGAGGACGGAGTGAAAACCCGAAAGGGCGCTCCGGGTAAAATGAAGAATTGAGATGCGTGCCACGAGAGTAGTGTGAGGAAAATAGCTAGAGTGAAAACCCGCAAGGGCGGGCGCTCTAGGCAAAATGAGAGATTTAGGAAAAAAAAAAATAATCCATTTCACACTAATTTTTGTGTCCTGTTTTTGGTGTGGCGTCATAAGAAGGGTGTTAAAGAAGGTCGGTTGGGTAGGACTAGTGGCTAAGGTGAGGAGAACCGCGGTGCTATGTTGTTGTTGGTTGCACCTTGCTATGGCGGTTGTTGGTTTTGTGCTAGTGAGTGGAGTAGAGGTGTCTAGGATTATACACATGGCTAGTTGGTTTTTGTTGTGAGCCATGTGAATTTTTGGTTAGGATGGAGCGATAAGGGGCGTAGCATTGTTTTCTATTGCTGTTTTGTGGTGACTACCGTCACTAATTATTGTTACTTTGCTCTTTTGTCTTTTGAGGATGTGGGTTTGTTACTCTTTGCTAGGCGGTGGAAATGATTACACTTTTGAGGGTGTTTTGGAGGGCGTGAGAGGGAAGTGAGCGGTCTTGTTGTCTGTCATTTTTCTACCATGTGCTGAGTTTGAGCTGGTGTTGGTATGCTTTTTCATTGTGTTCTTTGGTTTTACATCGAGGACGAGTAAAAGTTCAAGCATGGGGAATTTGATACGACTCATTTAGTCGTAGTTATTTGGAGCGATTTAGTATGGTTTTAATGGCTTGGAGTAGTATTATGAAGCTTAATTGCAGGTTATTTGTTAGTGAGCTTTGGTTAGCTATTGGGCCGGTTTTACAAGTTTAGAACGGAGTCCAAGTCCGAGGAGAGATAGGCCCGGATACCTATGGAGATACATGAGACGTGTGCGCTTAAAGTGCGCTAATTGAGCGCGCATAAATCAAAAGAAAAGGGCAGCGGCAGCAGCTATGCGTGACCTGCGTTCAACCTACATTTGAGCTGTGCGCGACTTGTGCGCGACCGAGGCGCGACCTGTGCGCGTGCTTTGTTTCAGCGTCCAGTTTTGCGTCCAGTTAAAGGCTTGTGTTTTGTTTCCTTATTTGACTCGGTTTGTTCCGATGAATTTTATTATTATTATTATTATTTTTAGTACTTTATTTTCCTACTTTAATTATTTACCTTATTACTATATAACTTATTATTTTTAGTTTTAGAAAAGATTGACAGAACTTTGAGAAGAGAAACCCTATTATTGTTTTTAGCAGACGATGTGTAACTAATCTTTCTTCTTGGATTCAAGCAATTGAAGCGCTCATAATACGATTGTGAGTTTGAATGTTTTAGTTTCTCGTCTTGATTATTGTGAATTGCTTAGTTATTAATTTTATGAATGTCGATTGATTATTGCTAGGTGTACAACTAGTGATTGATTTCTTCATTCTTTTGTTAGTATTGTTAATTGAATAGGATTTATTGATTAACTCTACGCTAGTAACAACTAGGACTTAATATTGAACGGGATACGTTGATATTAGTACTTAGAAGCGATTCACATAAATATCTAAAGTGCAACTGGATTGTATGCATTATTTATTCTCTATCGAGTTCTCTAAATTATATTGCTGCTGTTGAATTAAATCTTGAACTGGATTGTTAAGGTTGTTTAACAGTTAGGGTTGATTAAGAACGGGATTCGTTTTAATTAACTATTCTTAAGGAGAATTGGAATTTGTCATTCACGATAGAGTAATCAAGATTAGTAATTGAAACCGTCTTACAGTGATCAATTGTTATTGAGTGTGGATATATGCTTGGCTCTAAGATCCTTTTTAAATCATTTGATACACCGAAAGTCATTAGTTTTATTACTCAATTTGCATTAGCTTTTAATCTTAGTTTATTAGAAAATCAACTCAAATCCCCCCTTTTTGTTACTACGATCTTTAATTACATTAAAGATCGACTGTTCCTACACCATAAATTGCATAAATTGTTAATCTGATTCCCTTGGGTTCGACCCTTATTTCCGCTTTACTACTGTTTAGTATTTGGATTTAAGTGATATAAATTGTTAATTTGAGGCATACGACTTTAGCCTGTCAGCAGCATACTAAATCGGTCTGAATCAAACACAAGTGAGGCAGGAAAACAAGAGGTCCTCTCGGTCCACTCTTAACAGATAGCATCTTTCGATCTCGCTATAAGTCCCTAATATCACCAATACTGACTCTCGTCCTGAAAAGTGACTAATGGTCTAAACTATACCTATCTTTCGATCTCAGCATAGTCTAGTCATTTTAATTGGTGGTCTAACAATTGTCCCTATCTTTCGATCTAATGGGTCAGTTATAAATTAAGCATCTAACTGGTCGCATGCATTCGATTCATTAAATACAACATTAAAATCAATTAAAATGAAAGGTAACCTCACGTGGTCAGTCGATCGACCAGGTATGGCGGTCGATCGACTGACATGCGAATTTAGTCCAAAACAATACTACGCCGCCTACGCTATAATTCGCCTACATCCTAGCACAATTTATTTAGCTACTCATACTAACGTTGATAACAACAATGAAATTAACGAAATAGGCAGAAAGTTTCATGCTTAAAACGAATGAACAAACAATTAATAATAAATATAAATCGGTTTCGGGAGACTAACTAACAATTCCTATACTAACAATGCAATAAAGATGAACTGAAAATAGAGCAAGTGAATACCGAAATTGCAGAAGGATCGTAACGGAATGATTGAAGTCACAACGAAAATCCAATGCGAAATAGTTTCCCAAACCCTAATTATTTCTAATGAATCGTATGTAAAACTTAATGTAAAAACTTGATGTCCAAACTGAGGTTTCTAGGTTACGTTATATAGCAACTAACGTAACTTTATTTCGTAAACCTAACATAACTTTGGGCTTCAAGATTCACGGTCTTTTAATTCTCGTCTGGAATAGCAGTTTGGTCGATCGACTGCTAGGACTGGTCGATCGACTCAATAGCAATGAACAGTAGCTTCGAACTCGATGGTTGGTCGATCGACCGATGGTAGTGGTCGATCGATTTGCTTTGAGTCGCTACTTGACTTCTATAATCTCGTGGATTTGTCTTTTGGGCCTTGAATTGCGCACCAAGCTCGTTCCTTAAGCGAATACTTCACGTCAAATGCAATGCAAGATACTCGGGGATGGATTTAGCTCGATTTTCGCTGGATTCTTCACGTTTCTGCAATAATGTACAAAAATACGGAAGTAGACGGAAATAGGGAGAAATGTAGCATAAACTACATGAATGAGCTCTGAAATGCGTGTAAAATGGGATGTAAAACATCATATAAAAGACACGCATCACGTGGCATGAAAAATTATTTTAGGTTGCATTTATATCTCACTTATCAGATATAAAGTTGTAAAATTGATTGGATTAATTCTTGTATACTTTAGATGTTTTATTTGATAAAACCGATAAATCGCAACTATATTTTTCTCAAAATAAATTCAAAAGTTTTAACCATGATTTTTGACATTATGAGTGTCATGGAATTATTTTTAGCTTTTTCTGAAATTTAAAATTCAAATTTATGATTTTAAGGTCAAATATGAGCATAAAATTAAATCAAGTTGAATTATTGTCAAAAATTGAGTGATGACTAATTTTTGAGTTCTAAGAGTGTTAGGATAATTAACTTGAGCTTAAATTTTATTTAAGTATTGATTTGTGATTTTAATAAGTTATTTTCACGCATTTCCATAAAACCGGGTAATCGATATAAGTTAAATAGGGTGATTTGGCACATAATTTGGCATGATAAATACATATTATAATGCTTCATATTTTAATTGTTGAATGTCTTTTATTTATATAATTTTGAATTATGTAATTTTATCTTATTATGGCCTTAGTTTTAATCGATATTACCCGTAATGAAAGGGAATATTGATTCGGTTGTAATTTAATGTGATCTCGTATCACTTTTATTTTTACTAGTTTTTCATATTACAAAGGTATAATAGGAATAGCTTTGTATTTTTATTATTATTTGTAATTATGGAATTTCTTCAAGAAGGTGCCATTCGAAAAGGTGTTCCGACGAAGACGGTGTTCTTGGGAGGCGTGTCACTCGAAGATTCATGGGACCAAAGGATTTGGTTTCTGAATATGTAATAGATTATTTGATTTTCTATTTTAGGAAGGCCATACAAGGAATTTATTATTGTTGCTTAGCATTTATTTTAATATGTTACATGCTTTGCCAAATCGCCATAACAACACATGCATTTCATATCGAGTCATCGACCGTGTCAATTATAATTATCGAAGTTCGCCACTTTAGTTCACTTAAAACGTGATAGATAATAAATTGACAAGACCTCTCACTAAATAATAATTGAGAATTAGCCTTACCAAATAGTAGAAACCATGAGTCCCAATTTCATAAGGAAGTAGGCTCGGCTCACCGGGTGCTAAACTTGTTACGTTGGGTAAGTGGGTAATAAAATGTTATTACATCGAAATTTGGATTGAGCTCAACGGAAGTATTCGTGACCGTAGTCGCATGTGTTACGGGCTAAAGATAAATATTAAAGTAATTTTTTCGACCAAGAGTTCTAGAAGTAGAATCGATTAAAGTGTTAATCCACCAAGTTACATTGATAAGGGATGAATCGGCTCACCGTGCCCGAATTGATCTGCATTTGGATCTCGGAATCATTTATAATAGTTGGGTAGAGGTCACTATATAAATGCTGAAACTTGTTTTAAAATCATTACAAGTTTTTAAAACGATAAATGTTAATTATTTCCTTCATTTTCGTTTTTGTAGTTATTTATCCGCAATGGCTTCATCTAATACTTTTACACCAATCACCATTAATTCATGGCTCCAGTCATTCGATGAAAAGTGCTTCGAGTATGACAATGATACGATTAGAGAATTACGCCTTGGCATTGGTCAGGATGGAAATCTTTGCTACTTTACCACTTCCACACCTCCCACTCCAATATTAATGCCCACCTCTTTGGCAAAAAAATATTGTGAAGAAAATCTCACTAATCCAAAGGCATCCTTGTTTGTAGAAACAAGGAGAAATATTAAATTCAGTGGGAGTTCTAGCAAGAATGTCCTTGCAACTGAAAGGAGTAATGGTATTATTAAAGGAAAGGCAAAGATGGTAAAAAACCCTAACCTGATAATGAATTGGAAATGGATAGTGAGACTACCCCAACCAAAACAAAGAAGGGTGCCCAATCTTACGAAGAATGTCATTATTTTAATGTCATGGGCCATTGGAAACGAAATTGCCCTAAGTATTTAGGAGATATCAAAGCTGGACTTGTCATTCCAGTTAGGGTTAAGGAGTGTGGAAGCACTTAGCAAGGGTAACATGGATCTCCAATTCGCAAATGGAACTAGAGTAGCCGCCATTTCAAAGGGAACCCTTGTGATTGCCTTAGCTAAGTGACTTTAAGTTGCATCTACATAATGGTGATTATGTACCCATTTTGTCTAAAACATTATTTCCATGTTAGACATGGAAGGATTTATATTTCGCCATCAAAAACAATTGTTGTATTTTGTTGAAAATAGACATGGCTGTGAGCCAAGTCACTTCTCCTAATGATATTCATGTTTTAGACACTTCCAACTCAAGCAAAGATATCTACATAATACGATCCAAAAGACTCAAACAAAGTAATCCAAATGTTTTGTACATTTGACATTGTTAATTAGGTCTCATAAATGAGAAACGCAGTAAAAGCTAGTGTCGACTAGATTTATTGAATCATTTGATTTTCAATCATATGGTATATCCGAATATTGTCTCCTTCGCAAAATAATTCGTACTCGCTTTAGTGTTAAGGGGACACAAGCAAGTGATTTGTTAGGATTAATACATGCCGATGTTTGTGTTCCAATGAGCATCACCGCAAGGGGAATTTATGACTACTTCGTCACTTTTACCGATGATTTAAGTAGATATGGGTATGTTTACTTAATCTAATATAAAAGTGAAGCATTTGAGAAATTGAAGAATTTCTAAATAAAGTAGAGAACCAATTGATCAAGAGAACTATAGCATTACGATCCGATCGTAGTGGCAAAGATCGTAGTAATGAATTTGATTTATTAAATATGGATTATGACCTTGTGTCACTACCCATAAGATCAAGCTAATATGAGTCGGTTTGAGTTATCAAACTCAATTTTGGGAATTTGCAATCCAAAACGGACACGTTATTAAAAACGAATGGTTAACCAGAAGATACCTGAAATAGAGAGTCTATTGAACAAATTACATGGATCAGACTCGCATATGACATGAATCAAGCTGCCATGATAGAGCTAGTTCTTTTTATGTGCTAATACGTGTAACACCCCCATATTCAGAGGAGCCTTAACTAGGCCTTCCTTAGGATATAAGGGCGTTACCATCTCGGTTGCCTGAGGATAGCAATATTCAAATGTCGATAAAAGAACTATTAAGATATATTACAAGCGATTTAAACCAAAATACAATATAAAGGTACAACTCAAAGACTATTCACTATGACCGCCATATCTCGTGAGGACTCATCCCTGCCCGGACTCCAGCTATCAACAACATCAACACCTGCTAAGACCGACTGCTCACCATAGGGGATCACGGCAGACACATAACAAACAAACAACCACACAAGGTCGATCGAGATACGACGCAAAGAATAACGACTACAACTATCAACACAATACGATGCTAACGAGTCTTACATACAATCACAATAAACCAACATCCTCTCGTCATCGACGTCCACCGGACCCGATCCGCCATGGGGGACCGCAGCCGTACCCACCAAATCCCCGCTCATCCTACTGAGCGATAACCCTGTCCATTAATGTGCACATCCCTTCTGTGGCGGGTTCCACAGAAGGCGAAACTAGGGCGTGAAGCCACTCCCGCAAGTGACCCCACTCAGCCGAGGCCACGCCTCACGAACCATAGACAACGATCACAACCATAATCACAATACAATTACTATATCAAACAAATAAACACAACACAACAACCAACTGACACGCTAGACCATCTACAGAAACTGAGTAGGCGAACCTACCTTTAAGCCACCGCAACCAATCCATGCCGACAGACAACATGTCCAGCGACCAAGCAACGCCTACAACCAGAGTACTATCGTCTATTACTAACAGACAAACCCTAACTAAAGAACAAGGACACGGATGATGATTATGACATACCTATTAGGGAGAAAACTCAGCAAGAGACCGCTACCCGACACCAGTGACACCCTCCTAAGGTTCAAGGATCTTCAAAAAGGCTTCCATGGAGGTTTTGAGGTGAAGGGCGGGGAAAGAGGCGACTGAAGGATAGAAGGAAAGTGGCGGAAGTGATTTGCGGATTTAACAAAATGCGATATAAAACCCTCGCTGAAAACCAAGTACTCGATCGAGTACCCAACATACTCGATCGAGTGGCCCCCTACTCGATCGAGTAACCTAACTACTCGATCGAGTAGCCTCTACTCTATCGAGTACCACTCTTAATACGCAGCCCAAGATGGTTTGGGCACACTTTTCTAAGACTACTCCCGCTCCCATGGTCAGTCAACGCTGGTCAAAGGGTCCCTAAAAGGGCGGGTATTACAGTCTTCCCCCCTTAAAAAGAACTTCGTCCCCGAAGTTCAACTCACCTATCTCCCGCTCGCGGCACGAGAACCAACACGATCTCACCAATCTTCCCGATCAAACCATTACCTCTTGGAAATACCATCCCCCCCCCCCCCCTCATGTCATCATCATCACCGTCCACAATTATACCTATCGATTCTTACCACTATCATGCAAGCGTTATCGCCGTCAACCGTTATTCTATATATATATATATAAGGCATCTAACTCGCAATGCAAATCACCACTTACGATCACCCAACATACAGTAACAACTATCAAACTATCAATCTAGAACATGTCTCATATCCACTTTCATGTGGTACAACTAATGCCACCATGTTACTCGGCAACGTGATTCAAATACGATTCATCGCACTATAACTATTTCTTCATGACCGTCTCTTGAAACATACAACCACACTCACTTTAAAGAACTAAAGTAATTTGTTATACTTCAGGAATTTTTGTAACTAAAGCAAAACATAATACCAACCACATTATAAACAAGCAAAACATTATTCAAAAGCAACCTTTTTATTTCGCGACATTACTCTTCCCCTCTAAAAAGGAACTTCGTCCCCGAAGTTCACCACCCAAATTTCCACGCATTTTACTTATTATTTGATTCATGACATGGGTTAAAACATATTATCTATCGTGGACATTACTCGTTAAGCACAAACTCGTTAAATTAGAATTCATACACAAGCCACCGGAATAATTAGCCGCCGTCTAGCGGGCACGTTAAAATGGTATGCACAAACATGTGAGAAGATTTAATTCAGGTAATGGGATGAGACAAGGCGTATGTAGCATTTAAGCAAAAGAATCTATCACCGGTTTATTAATTGGTAACAATATGCATAGAAAACTCAGGCACGACTTCCAACATAGAGAATTAATGGTTCAACGATGTTACTAAGCACTAACAACCACGTTAAATATGAAACTTGCAATTATAAAACAATTGAACATTTTAAATTTTTTGAAAACCTCCTGTAACAGTGCTACTCGATCCAGTGTGTCGTGGTACTCGATCGAGTGCCATGCTACTCGATCGAGTGTCTTGGCTACTCGATCGAGTAGCCCAAAGATCAGAAACTTTTCATCCCGTCTTCCTGCAGCTACTCGATAGAGTACGGGGTACTCTATTAAGTACCTACAGGCCAAAGCCTTATAAAACCTGTCATAAATCACGTACATGCACATCTTTGTCACATAAAGATCGATTCGGGACGACTCCCCCGACTTCTAACATCCTGCAACAAGTCAAAGTATCAAATCCGGCCTTATGGCCAACAATACAAGTCTAACAAAGTCTAAATAAAACAACTACTAATGTCTAACAACGATACCAACACCTAAAACCAACTACCACTAACCAAGATAAGTACAAGGAGTATCACTCCTCCTCCTCCTGCTGCTGCTGCTCAAACATCACCTCATCATCACCACCACCGCCAGAAGTACCTGCTCATGATGTCCCAATCCCCGCGTCCACTCCTGCTCCTGCTCCTGGGCTCACGTACCACGGGGTCAAGCCACCGTAGGCAAAGGACTGAAGTGTCCCCCATGCCGACTGTTCCACCCCGTAGGAATGTAAAACCTCCGAGTAATCCCCAACTCCACTCCACCACACCGGATGCGGTCCCTATCCCCTGAGCGTACGCCATCTCGTGCATGTTCCAGAGTGTCAAGGTAGATGACACTCTCTCCGCCAAGTAGCTGGATCGCGTCTCCGGGGTGTCGAGGTAAGGGTAGCACGGGAAAGGATGTTGCTGCTGCTGTGGCGCTACCGGCTGCGGCCTAGTCTCCGAGGCCCTCTCCCTCACTCGACGGGGTCCCCTCCCCAATCTAGGTCTCTCCACCACCGCAACTCCCGCATTCTCGCCCTTTCGGCTCCGGCATCTCCTCGAGGATGGTGCCGTCGATGAGATAGGTCTGTAGATGGCGGGGTCTGTCGTCATCCTCCTCCTCCTCATCATCGGAGTCCACCGTCACTACTGTCGGCTCTAAGGGCTCCGTGGGTGGGAGGTGCTCAGGAGCTGGAATCTTCATCCAACTCATGCCCCACACCCTCCACGCTAGGCTACCGTCAGCCAAGGTCCTCAACCATTTCAGGTCGAGATAGTAGTCACGATCCATGGTAGGCACTAGGGTAGCTAGAGGCACGTACTCCGAAGAAGCTTTAAAAGAGGTTAGCTTTTCAGCTAACCGAGTGGCAATAGCGCCACAACTCAGGTATCGGGAAGAGGAAGAAGCCATCAAGGCAAGGGCAGCACAAACCATAGAAGGAGCATTAAAGACCACTTTCCTGGCCCGCTCCGGGTTGAGGTAAGGCATCAGAAGTAAGACCTCATGATTATTCAATTTACTGATATCCTTTCTGTCATAGAGGAGGTTCGAAAGAGAACGGAGAAAGACCCTCAAGGTAATATGTTGAACGTCATTAATCAGCATGTTGCTCGAGGTGGGAGCTTGCTTCCCAGTCAAGCAAGGCATTAGGCGGCAGACGCCGCACTCAGCTGGGATATCGGTGATGGAGTCCTTGGGAGGCTTGGCCAACCCAAGGTGAGAGGCAAACAGATCCATAGTCAACAGAAAACTGGTGTTCATCAATCTAAACTCAACAGCCCTGGCCCGCTGGGTCATGGTTAAAAGAGCTCATGAACTCCAAGGTAAGAAAAGGGTAAGTATGCTTCCTCAGCCTATACAATCCCGTAAAACCCAAGGTCTCGAATATGTGACGGACATCCGTCTCTATCTCCAACTCCTCTAACACAGTAGTGTCTATACACTTCGTAGGTCTCATTTTGCGTTTTTGTAAAGCTACAAAATGCTCCCTCTGCTTGAAATCAACAAAAACAACTGAAGGGTATTCGGGAACTGCGGGTACCACAGGTCCACTCCCTTCCCCCATCTCAGGTGGATTACCCCTCGCCCGTTTACTTTGGCGGATTCCAAGGTTCAGTCTCGGCTTCTGCTTTAGTCATATGTTCAAGCAACTTGTATAAACATGCAAATATTTATTTCATGTAATTTAAATTCAACATACTCAGCTAAGTACACAATTTTACCAACGAATTTGACATGTGAAGAACATAATTCATGCTATTAACCTTGAATATCACACTAGGAACACACATTCGTCACTGGTTTCCAAATTTTGACATACAAGCTCAGTTTACTACTACTCATAGGCCATAGTTATGAAAATTTGACGTGTAAACACATTTACTCAGCAATTTCGAACATCCTAGTATGACTCTAAAGTTGTTCCAACACGCTACTAAACACATGTGAGGCAAGTATACAAGTTCGCAGAGAAGAAATTTTAGGACATATGACCATCATCTTCAATATTAGAAAAGAAATTAGCCCAGGTAAGTTGTCGACGGTCTCTCTACAAATTGTGACTATTTTGACATCTTTTCATCAATTATTGTTTCTACTATCATACTGGAGTTCATCCTTTAGTTAAGCTTTCACATACAACGCCAAACTCCACATATAAATCACGAATTTCCACTTAAGGCACTTTTAAGACGGAGTTTTAAGGCAACTTTCTAGGGTGGAAATCATCAAAATTCATTCTCCAACATGATACAAGTAGTGTATAATACTTAATTCCATCATCTAATCAATGTAACTCAATCAAAAATCAATTTCAATTTTGTAAACCCTAGAATTTTCGGTCCCCTAATTGCAAATTTCTAGTTTAATTTACAGCAATTAGTCACCAACAAACACGAAAAGACGGCATGTGAATCATGTTTCAACAATTAAAAACACCAAATTGATCATAATAATCAGAATTTCAGATTATATCACTTCTCTAACACATTCAAAACAATCAATCGTGTAAGTTAAGAAGAATAGCATACCTTGATTGATTAACAAAGCAAAAGAACGGAATTAAACAAGAAAATCAACCCCAAGAATCACCACTAACCCAAGAGAAAGAGAGATTTTGAGAGGAATTAGGTTTAGCTATTTCGAAATATAGAGGAAGGATGAGGAGAATGGGAAAGAAATAGGAAGAATAAGGGTTTTATGAAAACCCGTAGGATTCGCTGTACAGTAACCTACTCGATCGAGTGCCTGGGGTACTCGATCGAGTACCACCCTACTCGATCGAGTAGGAGCTAAATCATCGAGTATCTACAGGAATTTTCCCACATCCCGACCTCATAGCTTCCTAACTGGATCGAGTGAGGTCTACTCGGTCTAGTAAACACCCGCACTCGGTCAAGTATAGTTAAGTACTTGGTCAAAAGTACGAAGTAACCTGAGGATTCCTGCAAAACAACATGTGTGTCGATTCCAAAATAAGTTCGGAATTCGGCACCGATTATCGCCCTTACTCACGCATTACCATTACTATGCACCGTCTCAACTATTAAAGCATACATTACATCACGCTACACAAATTGCCCAACTCGAATCATTTCTAAACATAATCCCGCTATCATAATACACTTAAACTTACTTTACATGTTACTACTAAACTCGTGTTTACTTCAAATTGAAGCGTATAATTATCATTAATTCTTCCTTTCACGTATCACATAAATGCATACTTTTCAAAACAAATTAATCTACCATGATTCACATTCTATCATAAGCAGTTCATCTTGCACGAATCAAACATTACGCAGCGGAAAAATTTCAACCAACAAGTAGGCATAAACGCATTACTATATGCTATGTCTCGAATCATAACTCAACTATACCATAACTATCATCATAGCGAATACCGTGGATTTCTAAACTCGTAGATGACTCCCGTCATCATTAACTTATGGCAAACACCTACGTGTTCACTATTCATGTCACAACATTCAATTCCACATTTTCACGTATCTCCATCACTTAAACCTTCGTCCCATATCTCATAACCATCCTACAAGCTTCCTATTCATTCAAAGAATTTCAATAATCTCATCAACAATTACCATACACGGCCTAATATATCACTAACACACCCCTATTAACTTCTAGCAAAGACCTAACCGGAGGTAGCTCCGGCACAATTAACATGCATATCACACGTAGACACTCGGACTCCCCATTCCCATACCACGTGACTGGCTTAAGTGTCATGGGGCCAAGATTTTGAAATGAGGGCGCCTACTCACCCAAAATTTAGCATCAGCTGGGGCTCCCATTACACATACACCAGGTTCATTTTATTAGACTCCCTACGTTCATTATGTTCATTTGTTACAGGTTCCAAAATCGTCTCTCTAATACCACTTTGTAACACCCCCATATTCAGAGGAGCCTTAACTAGGCCTTCCTTAGGATATAAGGGCGTTACCATCTCGGTTGCCCGAGGATAGCAATATTCAAATGTCGATAAAAGAACTATTAAGATATATTACAAGCGATTTATACCGAAATACAATATAAAGGTACAACTCAAAGACTAATCATTATGACCGCCATATCTCGTGAGGACTCATCCCTGCCCGGACTCCAGCTATCAACAACATCAACACCTACAAAGACCGACTGCTCACCATAGGGGATCACGGCAGACACATAACAAACAAACAACCACACAGGGTCAGTACTGAGATACGACGCAGCAATAACGACTACAACTATCAACACAATACGATGCTAACAGTCTTACATACAATCACAATAAACCAACATCCTCTCACATCGATCGTCCACCGGACCCGATCCTGCCCGATGGGGACCGCAGCCGTACCCACCAAATCCCCGCTCATCCTACTGAGCGATAACCCTGTCCATTAATGTGCACATCCCTTCTGTGGCGGGTTCCACATAAGGCGAAACTAGGGCGTGAAGCCACTCCCGCAAGTGACCCCACTCAGCCGAGGCCACGCCTCGCGAACCATAGACAATGATCACAAAGATAATCACAATACAATTACTATATCAAACAAACAAACACAACACAACAACCAACTGACACGCTAGACCATCTACAGAAACTGAGTAGGCGAACCTACCTTTAAGCCACCGCAACTAATCCATGCCGACAGACAACATGTCCAGCGACCAAGCAACACCTACAACCAGAGTACCATCGTCTATTACTAACAGGCAAACCCTAACTAAAGAACAAGGACACGGATGATGATTATGACATACCTATTAGGGAGAAAACTCAGCAAGAGACCGCTACCCGACACCAGTGACACCCTCCTAAGGTTCAAGGATCTTCAAAAAGGCTTCCATTGAGGTTTTGAGGTGAAGGGGAGGGAAAGAGGCGACTGAAGGATAGAAGGAAAGTGGCGGAAGTGATTTGCGGATTTAACAAAACGCGATATAAAACCCTCGCTGAAAATCAGGTACTCGATCGAGTACCCAACATACTCGATCGAATGGCCCCCTACTCGATCGAGTAACCTAACTACTAGATCGAGTAGCCTCTACTCTATTGAGTACCACTCTTAATACGCAGCCCAAGATGGTTTTGGCACACTTTTCTAAGACTACTCCCGCTCCCATGGTCAGTCAACGCTGGTCAAAGGGTCCCTAAAAGGGCGGGTATTACAATACGTCAGTCTAGAGAAACTTCTAATACCTCACCATACATATTTGTAACTCACAAAGCTATCTCTTAAGAAGATAGATGTATTTCTAAGAGATAGAGTCGGAGTAGATTAGATCGTTACAAACATGTCTTATAGTTAATGTGTTACTTTTTGAAAGTAATGGAACTATAATCTATAAAGATAAAGTGGGAGTATAGCACACATGTCTTATTGTTAAAATGTTGCTTTTCGAAAGTAATGGTATTATCACCTTGTCCCAAATTGACCTTGTTGCATACGAGCCATAGCATTACAATCCAAAGATTGTTACTCAAGAGTAGATTTACTTTAAGGTGATGGTCTCTTTAAAGTAATTAGAGCTTTAGAGTACTTAAGTGCATAGATCAACATGAAGATGTTAATCAAGATAAATCATGTTAGGAATCACCACATTTCATTTGATGAAGAATGGCAAATGATATTAAAAATTCTCTTTTCTAAAATGGGAATTTAGAGAAGAATGTGTATGGAACATGATGCGTGTCTTTTATATGATGTTTTATATCCCATTTTACACGCATTTCAGAGCTCATTTGTGTAGTTTAAGCTACCATTTCCCCTATTTCCGTCTAGTTTTGTGTTTTTGTACTTTATTGCAGAAATGTGAAGAATCCAGCGGAAATCGAGCTAAATCCGTCCCCGAGTATCCCGCATTGCATTTGACGTGAAGTATTCGCTTAAGGAACGAGCTTGGTGCGCAATTCAAGTCCCAAAAGACAAATCCACGAGATTATAGAAGTCAAGTAACAGCTAAAGTAGTCGATCGACCTCTACCTTCGGTCGATCGACCAACCTGCGGGTTCCAGAAGCTACTGTACACTGAAGAGCAGTCGATCGACTGCCATGCTTAGTCGATCGACCAAGCTGCTATCCCAGACGAGAATTAAAAGATCGAGGAACTTGAAGCCCATTATGTTTAGGTTTTGATAATAAGTGTTACGTATGTTTGCTATATAACGTAACCTAGAACATCGATACAGAGCATCCAGTTTTGATCGAGTTTTTATCTAAGTTTCACATTCAGTTTTAGAATATCATAGTTAGGGTTTGGAATATTGGTTGCATCGGATTTTCATTCATACTTCTAATCATTCCGTTACTATTCTTCTGCAATTTTCGGTATTCCTTCTGTTCTACTTTCAGTTCATCTTTATTGCGTTGTTAGATATAGAATTGTTAGTTAGAATCCAAGCCAATTATCGTTTATGTTAATTGTCTGTTTTATTATTTCAAGCATGAATTCTTCTGTCTATTTTGTTAGTTTTATTGTTGTTATCATCCATAGTATGAGTAGCTAAATAGTTTGTGCTAGGATGTAGGGGAATTGTAGTGTAGGCGGCAATATAATGAACACGGCCTGATTCGCGTGTTGGTCGATCGACCACCCTACCCGGTTGATCGACTGACCACGTGAGGTTTTATTTTCGTTTTAATTGTTTTAATTCTTTATTCGACGAATCGAGTGCACACGACTAGTTGAATGCTTAGGACATGGCTGACCCATTAGATCGAGAGATAGGGACAGTTGCTAGATCACCAATTAAAATGACTAAACGATGCTGAGATCGGAAGATAGGTAAAGTTTAGACCGTAAATCACTTTTCAGGACGAAAGTTAGTATTAGTGATATTAGGGACCTATAGCGAGATCGAAAGATGCTATTTGTTAAGAGTGGACCGAGAGGATCTCTTTATTTCCCGCCTCATGTGTTTGATTTTGACCTGTTTAATATCTTTGTCACCGCAAACTATAACGAACCGACCATCCTAGTACCTCTTTTATACTTGATTTAATATATTTCATTAGTTTACTTTTCTTTTATTGTTATTGGCTATAGACCAAACCCAATCAAACCCCCACCTTTTGTTACCTTAGACCGAATTTAAACAACTAGAAATTACGTCTGCCTCTCTGTGGTTCGACCCGACTGCCGCTAGCTATAGTTGTAGTTGGAGTTTATAAATATTATTTTTGACACCTTACGACGGGTATCAGAACACAAAAACTTAGATAAAGATCTAAGAATCCTAACATATTATGCATAGCTTACTTAAGAGGTCCTAGAATGATCTTAAGCAAGCATGAAAGGATTATACTTTTCGTTCATGTGACAATTGAGAATGATTTCATTCACATTGTTGAAGAATCATATTTATACATGAAGTTAAGTGGGAGCTAGTATTATTTTCCCATGTCTTATATGTTGAAGACATATTACTTATTGAGAATAATGTACCAATGCTCCCTTCTGTGAAAGAGTGATTGGGAGACTAGGAAAAGGTGCAATGTAATCTAGATTTCTGAATCTATGTGAGAGAATATTAGTATAGAGTTGAGAGTATTATGATGATAAGATCTTTCATATCTGTTTAACATCAATAAGGTTGAGTAGGTTATTCATGTTGATGAAAGTGGAATTGCTATGATGGAGTCATAGTCGTTCACTGAACCTATTAAGTTGTCGATCACATGAAATCGTTTACTAATGTTTCCGCCATTAGAACGATCATGTATGCCAATAGACGAACATGCCATGATGTAACATATGCTTAGAGCATAATAAGTCAACAACAAGTTGATTCCAATGATGGGCTTAAGAAAGCCATAAAGAACATCTTTGAGATTCTTGAGAAGAATTAAGGATTCGTTCATATGTTTGGATGATAAACTAAGTTATATGCTGAAGGGTTACACAAACTTTAGTTTTTCAAACCGATAAGGATTTGTTGAAATCCTAGGCTGTTTTTATTGACTTAAGAGTAAGAGACTGGAAAAGTGTTTTAGTTTCGTACATTGCAAATTCTACAAAAGAAAATCCAAGTAAGTAGTGATAAAATGATCAACATAGGGAATGAGAGTAGATTCCTCTACCAAAGACTTTATCACAAGTTATGTGGTAACAGTGGGAGCATCTTTCAAGTTAAAGAGCCCAAGTCTGTTAAGAAGACTAGACATATAGTTAGATAAATTTATATTATTAGAAATAACATTGAAAACAAGAAAATAGAAATTAATAAAGATGGAATATATGGATATATGGTATATCCACTTGCCAAGCTTTTATTGCATTTCCACTAGTGTAAAAGGTACACTAAATATTATAAGATATGAAGTAGTAATAGTGTATTAACTATTGATATATGATAATCGCATTTATCGTTTGAGTTTCTTTAAACTCACCCTTTACTTTGTTATATCCAAATGGGTTATAGAGACAAATTGAACCCCACTAAAGTGAACTGGATTGACATAGTATTCACCCCTAGTTAGTTAGAATATGTGACGTCTCAAAGTGACTAGAGTGTGATGCGATTGATGGCAAGTTCAAGTGCCATAGAGTCATAAGGATGACTAGTCGATCACATAGGCAGACTGTATGAGACACTCTGTCGGTCGGTGACCGCTTATAGTGTTCTGGTAATTCATAAAGCCTGGTCATGGCAAGAGCTACTATAGTATTCTTGTGAGTCAATTCTTTAAACTAGAGACTATTCGCCCAAGTTGGCACAAATTTGTAACTGAAGTCAAATGAGTACATTTTGGGTTATGATGACCTGTGGCTAAATGAAGGGAATAGTGCGATAGGAATTGTCCACCCCCTTGTCAGGGTTATCTGAATTCTCAAGGCCACTCGAGGAGTGGTGAACTGAAAATGCGTGGCCACGCTCATAAGGTATCTACGGTAGATAATTTCGGTCAGACAGTTACTCTCCAGATCAAGGAAACCGCTCAAGATATGATCAAATGCAAGTATGACCTACGAGACACCTTGCATTGAGTGGGAGATTGTAATAGGACAAGAAAATTGGTGACGCACACTTGTCTCGGACAAGTGGGAGATTGTTGGAGTATGTGTCCTCAACAATAGTGCGATTACATGTTTAAATCTCATATTAAGAATACGTAAGGGATGATTCATTTATATAGTCAATTGATCAACATTAATCAGTAATGATCAGCTAACTAGAGTTAGACATTACTGTCATTTGACGGTGGTGATCAGTTGATCCGTTAAGGTCACACCTAAAGGACAATTCTCTTAATAGACAAATTGATTAATTGTATGACGATACAAGTTAATCAATTCCTTAAAATTGAACAATTCAATTGTGAGAGAGAATATTTATATCATATTCTAATTTGATTAAATAAGATTTATTATAGTAATTAAAATACTTTATTACTAAAAGTGATTATTGTTTGTGAAACAATTGAGATAAGAATAAATGGTTAATTATAATTACAATAAGTTGTGAATTATAATTATATGACACATTTTATTTATGTGATCAAGAATCACTAGTCAATTTGCTGTATGTAATTTAATTAATTTATAAAATGTTATTTATTTGATAAATATGCATTAAATTAATTAATAACATGTAACATACTACATGTGACAAATGGAAAATTGACAAAATAAAATGCTAGTCCATTTTATACATATGGACCAAAATAATGGAGGTGGAACGTGTTAGTGGGTGATATAATTTTATGTGATAAAATTTAAATAATTGCACCTACACCATCTAGCCTTACACACCTACAATATTGAGAAGAGGAAAAGGAAAAGGAGATGCCACATTTTGGCATTTTGCCCTTGCCCCCCACCGGTTTTCCCTTCCTCATTTTAAGAGAATTTGTTCTCTTATTTTCATTCACTCTACATTCAACATTCATTCACATGCATTTTTCTCTCTACTCTCACAAACTCTCTCTAAACTTATTTTAGAAAATAATAGATTGTTCATTATAAATTCTAATCACAATATTAGATTACTAGTGTAGTAATAACAATATTATTAGAATCATTTTAAGGATACTAGTGTATTAATCTAGTTAATTAATATATTAGTTTAAGGGATTAGTCTTGGGTGCAATCAAAGGAGGATCTCTACATTGGGATTTTGGAAGATCTTGGAGGATCATCCATTACATTTAAGCTCAAGAACAAATAAGGAAGGTGACCTTATTTGTGCCCTTTTTTTCGAGCCACTCGACAATATAAGGGACATTGTTTTTCCTTATTAATATCTTATTTTGTTATGCATGCACTAGATCTAAAGAACACATATTAAGAAGTTAATTAGTTCACTATTAGAGGAGTCTAATAATAGATATATGAACCTTACAATGTTAAGTGAAATTTGTTACTTAATTTGAATTGATTTAAATGTTGTGGTAAGGATTTAAATGAATATTAATCTATTATGGTATAAGTGACTGATAATTTAATATACTTTGGTGATTAGTAAATAATTGTTATTGATGATTAATTGTTGGATGAGTAAATGGAATAGTTGTGCCAAATGAGAATGATATAATGTATGGAATCGTACAGTGCTAAAATTCGGTTAGTAAGGTAGAAGTAACAGTCAGTGTTAGTGTGTTTTCGCGTATAATGCATGCTTGATGACTCGGTAGGAGGTCATATAGGATGGTATGTTTGCTGAGGTAGATGATGATGATGAGTAGTGGGCTTAAACAGATAGGTGATATATGGGATTGGTTGTGTCGGTTCTTGTTGGGATGAGGTGTCGTCATTTACCTTAGTTCACGTTACACCTTGAGTCGTGGGGGAGGATGAGTTGAACTTCAGGGGCGAAGTTCTTTTTAAGGGGGGAAGACTGTAATACCCGTCTTTTTAGGGATCCGTTGACCGTCGTTGACTGATCTTAGACACATGTCTAGACCTTTTGCAGCCTTATGAGTTTAGCCTTATGACATAGTAACTCTTTGAGTCTAGGAGGCTCGATCTAGTGAAGGCTACTCGATCGACTAGCTCAGTCACTCGATCGAGTAAAGGCCACTTAATCGGTAAGTTACATACTCGATCGAGTTACTGGAGTTCATCGGTAAAATATAAATCGTGGAGTCGTGAACCAAAATGATTTTGTTTTATTTTCTCCTAAACCTAACTGTCATCATATCTCTCTCCTTCACCCATATTCATCCTTTTGGAGCCTTTGGGAGTGGAGACACCATGGGGATGGGAAGCATGAGTCGGGTGGCAGTCTTGTCACCAGAATGTTATGTATAGGTATGTCATCATCATCATCACCATCGTCTTCCTTAGTTCTGTTTATGGTTGTGGTAGTAGTTATAGATTATCATACTGTT
Organism: Silene latifolia; assembly: GCF_048544455.1. Classification (NCBI taxonomy): domain Eukaryota; kingdom Viridiplantae; phylum Streptophyta; class Magnoliopsida; order Caryophyllales; family Caryophyllaceae; genus Silene; species Silene latifolia. Next base: position 29,659,173 of record NC_133538.1, read on the forward strand.
TGTAATTGGTGGTTGTGGTGGTTGCTTGTCGTCTTATGGTCGAATACGGCATTGCTGTGGATTGCTAAAGCTAGGTTTTCATACTCGGTAGTGTTGGTTGTTTAGTATGTTGTTTGTAGTGTCCGATTGTATTGGTATTGTCATTGGTAGTTTGGTTTGGTTGTATAGTTGGTTGGATGTGTTTGTCTGTAGTTCGCGAGGCTTATCCTCGGCTGAGTGGAGTCACTTGTGGGAGTGGCTTCATGCCCTTGATTCGCCCCTTGTGGTTCCCGTCACAAGGGGGTGTACACATTAAGGAACTTGGGTTTTCGCTCGGTATCGATGATCGGGAATTTTTTTGGGAATGGCTGCGGTCCCCGACTAGCGGCGTAGAATATCTGTTGCGATTGATATTCTGGCAGGGCTACTTACTTTAGTGTGTAGTCAGGTGTTTGGAGATGTGACGGAGTTGGGTGATTGGAGGAGGTGTTGGGTGTATGTTTGTTGTATTTAGTTTTGTGTGTTCCTTCAGTTACTGACCTTGTGTGGTATTTTTTGTGTTCTTTTCTTGTGTTGTGTCTGCCGTGATCCATTATGGTGAGCATTCGGTTTTAGCAGGTTGATATGTGGAGGTTAGCTGGGTGCTTTGGAGGGATGTGTCTTCCACGGGTCATGGAAGAGATAGTATCACGTAGTTGTTAGATGTCACGAGTTGTATCTTTTATTTTGAGTATAACTTGTAAATAAACATAATTGTTCTTCTATCGACATTTGATATTTACTGTTCCTCGGGCAACTGAGATGGTAACACCCTTATCTGCTCCTTGGTTGATGGGGGTGTTACAGATATCCACTAGCACCAATCTCACAATTTTTAGCTTTCCCTTCAAAAAGCTTGGCTTGAAATCTTTTGAAAGTAGCATCATCCACTAGTTTATCACGAATCTCACGAAGAATAACGGGTTCAGCCACCATAGCACCAAGGTAATCAAAACAACTTTCCACAATTTGCAAACTTAACTTACGAAACTCGGCACAAAAGTCATCGGGAAGTACACGGATAGCACTCAAGGAATGAGTTGACTTTCTACTAAGAGCATCGGCAACCACATTTCCCTTTCCTTCATGATAAAAAAACTCAAAATCATAGTCATTCACTAACTCCAACCAACGACGTTGTTTCATATTCAACTCTTTTTGGGTGAAAATATACCTCAGACTCTTATGATCGATGTAGATACGGCAATGAACTCCAATGAGGTAATATCTTTCATGAGTAGGGCAGTTCACTTCATGAACACTCAATTGTCGCGAAGCATAAGCAACAACTCTTCTACTTTGCACAAGGACACAACCTAAACCCATCTTAGAAGCATCACAAAACACATCAAACTCCACTCCATCCTCAGGTAAGGTCAAAACGGGAGCGGTAGTTAACCTTCTCTTCAACTCTTAGAACGCTTCCTCACAAGCTTCGGTCCATAAGAACTTTGTCTCTTTCTTCAAAATTTGAGTCATCGGTCAGCAAGCTTAGAAAAATCCTACACAAAGCGACGGTAGTAACCCACCAAACCCAACAAACTACGGATCTCAACAACATCGGTCGGGCTCTTCCATTCCATCACGGCTTCAATCATTGAAGGGTCCACCATAACACCTTCCTTGGATATCACATGACAAAGAAAAGACACCTTAGACAACCAAAATTCACACTTTGAAAATTTGGCAACCCACTTATGACGATGAAGAACCTCTAAGATAGTACGAAGATGATCGACATGCTCTTCCTTGGACTTAGAAAAGATGAGAATATCGTCGATGAAGACCACAACACACTTGTCCAAGAACTCACTAAAATTTCAGTTCATTTGGTCCATGAACATAGCGGGAGCATTGGTTAAACCAAAGGGCATCACCTTAAACTCAAAATGTCCATATCTCATGCTAAAGGCGGTTTTTGGAATATCGGAATCACGAATGGGAATTTGATGATAAGAAAATCTCAAATCAATCTTGGAAAAAGTAGAGGCACCTTTGAGTTGATCAAAAAAGTCTTCAATCCTTGGTAGAGGGTACTTGTTCTTGATAGTAACACGGTTGAGCTCACGGTAATCGATACAAAGTCTCATGGATCCATCTTTCTTCTTCACAAAGAGAACGGGAGTACCCCAAGGTGAGGCACTAGGTCGCATAAATCCTTTCTCAATAATCTCATCAAGTTTCTTCCTTAACTCTTTAAGTTCGGTTAGTGCCATACTGTAGGGAGCTTTAGCAATCGGTCCGGTTAAATTACAACGTCGATAGAAAATTCTACATCACGCTCGGGAGGTATTCCGGGAAAATCCTCGGGAAAAACATCGGCGAATTCACAAACTACGGGCACTTCTTCAAGATTCGGCAAAGAAGAAGAAGTAGAAGTCACCATGCACAAAAAGACATGGTGACCTTTCCTCTCCATACTCATCGACTTCAAAGCGGAAATCAAGTTCACACCTTCTTGAGAACGGACTCCTTTATAGGAAACACGGGTTCCTAGCGGACTTTTGAGGCGAATCATTTGATCTCTACACTCGAATCTTGCATCGTACTTAGACAGCCAATTCATACCCAAAATCACATCGAATTCCTCAAGGGGAAAACGAAGTAGGTTAGCGGGGAAAAGAATTCCCGATATTAAGATAGGGACATCGGAAAAAGAATAGGAACATGAGATGATCTCTCCGGATGGTAAGGATATAGGGGTATCCTCACTAGGTATAGGCTCAAGAGCTAACCTTTCCGAAAACTTGGAAGAAATAAAAGATAAAGTTGCGCCGGTATCGAAAAGAATAAGGCATGGTTGATCAAAAATTGAGAACATACCCGTAATGATGTAGGGATAAGCAATGACTTCCGCACGACTCATGACATAGATGGTTCCTCTTGGCTTGGCTTTTGGAGCTTGAGTGGGATAAGAAGTAGCAGAAGTCTTCCTATCGGGGCAATCATTGTAGCGATGACCAGGCTTCTTACAATGATAACTAGTCAAAGGTCGATTGTACCATCCAACTCCGGGGTGTAAGGCTTCCTTACAATTGAAGCACTTGCTAGGTTTCTCCAAGTTGAGGTTCTTGTTGCTTGGTTAGGATACTTGTCCACTTGGCTCTTGTCTTCATGGCTCTTGCACTCTTGGTTCTTGTACTCTTGGTACAAACCTCTTCTTAGCAAAGTTTTGTGAAGGAGAAGGCACGTAAGGTCTCTTGCCATGAAAGTTAGAACAGTAAGAATTAGAGTAGGAATGAGACTTAGCATCATTATCAATAGCCTTCAAGTAATTCTCGGCCTAAAGAGCATCATCATAGACCGCCACAAAGGTTGTGGAGTCTCTTCTCACCATACTTGACACGTCTATCGCAACCCTATCAAAAATAAACCAATCAGCTCTAACTAATATAGCATAGGTAAGTCATGTATCGTACTCCACAGGGAGGCGGTCACTATCTACTCGTTATCTAGTCTGTCTACGGTCACAAAGTGGGGGGTTTTAGTTGTTTTGACTAAACTAAAGAACTGAAATAAAGGCAATAAAAGTAAAAACAATTAAAATGGCAAGAGTGAAAAGGATTGAGAGAAAATAGAGAGAGAAATGCCAGGATGTCGGTTCACCATGATATCACACAATTGTAGATACCTCATTTCTGCACCTCACGCAAACCAGCCGGTGATGATTGGGCCGCATGTTTGGTACGCGGAACGATTTGTGACAGTTCGTAAGTTTATCGTCAAGTGATTGCTCAAATACTGATGTCTACCTCTTAATTGTCATCTACGCGCCGATACGGTCGTTTTGACAATAATTAGAGTACATTTGGAGTCCGGGCCTAAAACCGTCTCCATTTTCTGATAACCGCTAAATCCCGAGTCAGAATGTTCTGGAATGTTCCGGATATTTCTATTCACACAAAACGTTAAGGAAAATAAGATTATTCCGTTATTCCATAAACTAAACACGGAAATCTTTCTTCCGCAGGAGGAAATCACCTGGGAACAGCCGCAGCATATGCTGCGCCTCTTCCAAGGGACGCAGCGCCTGTTGCGCCTCTTCCCAGGTCCTTTTCTGCGTATTTTTCGTATCTTTTCATATCTTTTCGAGATTCACTTTTAAAGTTTCTCCGAAAACCCTAATTCCTCCACGTGATTAGTATAAATAGGAGCCTTCGCTCCTCATATTTCTCACGCGAGTGTCCGCCCTTCTCTTCTCCCTTTGCATTCTAGACCACGTTCTTACTTTTTGGCGTCTACGTGCTTGAACATTCAACCACGTAGGCTCGGATCCTTCTGAGTACCAGCCTCATTTGCATGACCGACCAATTTGACCAACTCCACCATAATCAACTTAATTAATCTTAATCGTTTTCCTCTTACGAGGGCACTTTCGTTACATTCGAGTCGAGCATCACTAAAACGTTAACTTAGTTCATCTCGTTTCGTCAAACATGTAAGTCTGAGAGTGTAAATCGTTCTTTATTTATTGTTATTTACTTTTTGTATCATTAATGTAAGATTTATGTCGAAAGTACTTCTAAAACCGATTTGTAAAACCACGTTTAAAACCCTTTTTACGGACTATCAGGAGACAGACGTCGAGAAAGGACGCAGCATCTGCTGCGTCTCTTCGTGAGGCTGCCACAGTTCCTGCTTCCTTTCTTCTTCCTTCGTCTTTTGATGATTCGATCGTTTTGTTTCGTTTTCAATTGTTCATTGTTTCTTTAACACGATAATTTTAAGAATAACAATTTAACATACTTTTATCATCATTAGTACATAATTCATCATTAACTCCCGACTTAAATCCCTTATAACCAATATTTGCGGGTTTTCGTCAATAAAATCAATCCGGGTTGTAGAGATTCGATTCTTTCATATTGAGTCTCTGGAATTCAATGTTTGGTATATTCCCATCTGTTTATCCTTCATTAATTCGTCATTAATTCGTTATATTTACCCTATTTAGTTCACCGATGTCACTAATCAATCTTTCATTCATGTAATTAATTCGTCCACATTCGTTTCATCCATGTTTTATCGTTTTTATGACTCATTCGCATGTAATTAACCTATTAATCACTTTCATCTGAGTCGAATATCATAATCAATCATTAAATTCACCCAAGAATGTTAACGATTTGCAGTTTCGGCTTCACAGCCAGAACTCAACCTTGGAACAAACGCAGCAACTGCTGCGCCTATTCCAGGTTGACTTCTGTCTCTGAACTTCCGTTCTGTTTTGACTTAGTTTAATTAGTTTACGTATTTAATTAACTATTAATCGTATTATCGCCAAATTCCTGTTCGTTAATTCGTTTGTCTATTCTTTCTCAAATTATCCGTTTTAAAAGTATTTTCAACATAACTCATTGAATCCGATGTAATTATTTTATTTTCCTTTATTGTATTTCTCATTGTGCTTTTTATCACTTGTATGCCTTCACATGTAATTGAACATAAATCCTACTTTAACCCAATTGTATGATTAAATTACGTGTTCACCGACTTAGTCTAATCCTTCACATGCTAGGATTAATTTAATGGATGTTGCATTGCATGCATATAATCGACGATATATCAAGTACGAATAACTTCCCTAATCATTAGTAGAGTCCGCTATCGAGGCGGGCGGGATTAGGTGTTCGATTAAAAGAGCTTTCTAATACGTACCCTCACTCCTTACTCAAGATCTCTATGAACATCCGTGTTCATTGGCATCCACGAGAGTCATTCTAGACATAGAATGCTAAGGGTAAAGTGTTCTTAGTGTTCATGTCACTACTTTGTGTCTTGACATAACACGAGGTATTCGAAAGGTTTCCAATTTTCCACAATAAATTGGTGGCGACTCCACAAATTCAAACGCTTGTTCTCCTCCCAAGCGCCCCCGTGGGCCCGCGTCCACAACAATTCTGCTAAAGGTAAGGTCAGTCGGTCTTATGTGAGAAGGGTGAAAGAAAAGGTCTTTCCGGTCCACTATCCGCCCTAAAATACTACAAATTTAGCTTCTGCCCTCATTAGAATTGTCTATTGTTCATAACAGGTCTGTTCATTCCAATCTTTCGATCTAGGTCTAAATTTAACCAGTTTAGTTACTTCAATTGCATGCATTCAACCTAATAATTATAGTTATATTGCTATAAAACAATTCTCACAACAACAACCTCCTAATCTGATTATCGCATCATTGCTTTACTATCATGGCTCCCCTAATCCTAGCACAAAAGAATTAGCTACGCATGACGATGAATAGAGCAATAACGAAAGATAATACAATACTAAGCATGATGAAAAGATGAACAAAGGAAAGTAACATAAACTAAACGAAGGCAGTTAAGAAACAAGAAAGATAATTAAATTAAATAGAAAGAGAGTAAAGAGAAATTACACCAAACAAGATCCGAAAAATAGAAAACAAAGTAACGTCGAACCAGATTAAACTGAGATGAAAAGGAAAAAGAGAGAGATAGATCCATCCTCCAAAACCTAATTAAGTCTCTCCTATTTATAGGAGAGATATTTATTTACCCTAAGATACGATAACAAGATATTAAAATCGTGCGTCAGATGGAAAAGTACTCGATCGAGTACAATAGAACTCCTCGATCGATCAACTTCCAAACAAAAACCTCTCGATCGAGTACATCACTACTCGATCGAGGGACACCAATTATGCATATCTCGATCGAACACAGCAAAACCTTCGATCGAGGACTTCTCAACAGCCAAACTGCTCGATCGAGTATACTAGGTCAGCAAAAGCCTTCGATCGAGTGATCTACTACTGAACCAGCTCATTTTGACGTGTGATTTGCTTCCGAGATGACTGAACGCTTCCCGAGGCGATAGTATTCTCGCTCCAATTTCTTCCATCTCCTGAATGCAGGCTAAAAGAACAACAAAAGGCTCAATTCTGCTTCGTTCGGGTCCATTCCTGCAATTAAAGCCAAACGAACCAAAGTAGAATATTCGGGGCATTTCGTAGCTCAAAAATATGGGAATCGCATGGAAATACGTGCAAATAGGACTTGAAAAGACTATATAAAATGCACGCATCAAATCTCCCCAAACCAAACATTTGCTTGTCCCCAAGCAAACTATATGCATCTAAATAATGGAACGGAATAAAAACTCAGAGCTAACTACAAATCGTCCACTTAAACCATTTTATTGCAAGTAAACTAGTACTTATAACAGAAACTGTCAAATGAAAATGAGTTGTATGATGTTTATAATAAAGCTGAACCGTCGACCTTGGAAGACCTTTGATAATGGAATCTCACGGGTCACTCTTCTCTCATGAAACAAAGGGTAAGCAAGTATCTGCAAGAAAGAAAGAAAAATAGTCGGTCACCTAAAATATGACCCACATAAACATGCATGCAATATAGTATGATAGACGATTCTAACTACCGTGAACATCCATCCCAACCAAACAAGGTCCCATCACAGCCGAGGGCTTACAAAAGTATGGAAAAGTGAGGTAATGGGTAAGAAAGGCAAAACATTTTTGGGAATGTGAGGGTAATAGCCAAGCCAGCTACCTGAACAAAGCCAAATGAACCGTATCCGCTTCTAACCCATCAAAATTAAGCACAAATACCCTTGCGTGGTATAAAAACACACTAACCAAAAAATCAACTCCTCATAAGATATTGAATAAGAATATAGGAGCAAAAATCGTTTCAACAAATTTTTCAATTCTTCTTTCTCAGTTTTTTCTGAATTTTTTTTCTTCATTTTCCTTCTCTATATTACCAACTCCCGATAATCAATACAAACCAAATCCGTCTTAATAGACAGAATACCGCAAAACAATCACTAAACTAGCTTGACAAGGCAGGCTAAATTTCGATGTAGTCAAGGGTCAAAAGGTAAATTTGGCTAAATGTGCTAGTTAATGGGTAAAAATGAAAGAAGAGGGAATATTAGCATCTCCCTGCATGTGACACCAACCACTAACCCGAATGTATGCAGGCAATAAGCAATTGAATTTCATACTTATGCAAATTAATGATACATGTTATGCAAGGACTAACTACTCACAATCCTACATGAACTGGTCATGAATGACACCAGTTTTAAGGCTCCAGAACTTAGAAAATATGAGTAGGTTGCCAAAATTTCAGGTCAAGTCTATTCAATCAGCTAAATTTTAACATAAACTAGTAAATTATGCATTAAGACAATGCTAAAAGAAAATTAGTTTAATGCAAGGCTTAAGCAAAAAGACTAAAAGTAGTGTAATTTCATCATTGAGAAACTACCATTCCGACTCAACCTATATGCAAAAATAAACGTAAAATTTTGAATTTTTCGAATTTTTCTAATTTTTATGGGATCTTTCAATTTTTGAAAATAAAAGGCAATGCATACAAAAATTAAACGTGATAGCAGAAATGCAATAAAAATAATATGTAGACATAGATATGGATGCTTATACCCTCCCCAAACCAAACTGTACAATGCCCTCATTGTACTCAAAAGTAGGGAAAGGAAATGCAAACTGAAAAGAAGAGTGAAGCTTAGGAAAACTTACAAGAATACGCGAAGTAGGGACCTCCCCAAACCAGCCAGCAACAAGGGAGGTAGCTAAAATCTTCATAACAACATCACTGGAAAAGAATCAAAACAACAAACTCTATCGAGAGAACAAAGTGCTCGATCGAGTATAATGAGACCGCATAAGTGCTCGATCGAGAGAATAAAGCGCTCGATCGAGTGGGATAAGTACTCGATCGAGAGCCTCTTATACACCAACTCCTAGATATCACTTGAAGCACCTGCAAACTCGTAATAAACAATCCAGAGGACTAACAAAACAAGTCTAGCGTTTCAGAGTATCGTCTGAAAACCAATTATTATAGATAAAAAAACTGATATGTTTGAAAATCAACTAAAAATTTTAAACTCCGGGTTGCCTCCCGGTCAGCGCTAGTTTCAGATAGGTCCCAACTCGACCTTCTTTTCTTTACACACCCACGTAAATCAATGGCCCACAACAAGGCTTTTGACTAAATGCGGTCCCTTCAGCATCCATGATTTTGACTTTAGGCCTCCATAACATCGCATCAACTAAAGAACAACAAATCATCGCAGCGTCATGGCCTCCACCTTTAGCTTCCTTGCGCCCTTCCTTCTTATTCGGCATAGCCTCGTCTAAACCGCCTCCTAGGTCATCAATCCATACCGTTCCAGTCTCTAAATTCAACATACTATGCCCGTCTCCTGGGTTCGTCAACCTGTCGAGACCTGTAGAAGATGTAACAAAGGAATTAACCTTATTTGCAGAATCATTGTCCAAATTAAATTTAGACGATAATTTAATATTCTAAGCATTAAAATTACTCGATCGAGTTGTCTTCTCGACAGTTTGTTGATACCTCATTTCTTCACCTTCCACCAACAACCCAGTGATGATTAGTCTGCATGTTTGGTATGCGGAACGATTTATGATAGTTCGTAATTTTATCGCCAAGTGATAGCTCAAAAGTTGTGTCTACCCCTTGGTCGTCATCTACGCGCTGATACGGTCGTTTTGACAGTAATTACAGTTCATTTGGAGTCCGGGTCCAAAACAACTTCATTTTCTAAGAACCGTTTAATATGCCAAGTCGGAATGTTCTAGAATATTCTATATATTTATTTAATAATTTAATTTAATATCTTTTGGTAAAATATATCCCATAAATCAAATTTTATGGAATAAGGAAGTATAGATCTACCGCAATTTCCTAAAAGAAACGTGGAAATCTTTCTTGTGCAGGAGGGAAACCTCTGGGGAAATGACGCAACATGTGCTGCGCCTGTTGGAAGGATCGCAGCAACTGCTGCACCTCTTCTCCAGCCTTTTTTCGCTGTTTACAGAATATTTCCGTGATTTCTTTCCAAATTTTGGGTCATTCCAAAACCATTCACATTCATTAGTATAAATAAAGACCTCCGGTCTCCATATTTTTCACGCGGGTGTCCGCCCTTCTTTTCTCTCTTTGCATTCTAGAACTTGCTCTAAGCTTTTGACGCCTACGTGCTTGATCAATCGACCACGTAAGCTCATATCATTCTGAGTACCAGTCACGTTGCATGACCGACCAATTTGACCACTACACATCAATCAATCAATTAATATAAAATCCTCCAACGAGGGCACTTTCTACATACATTTGAGTCGAGCAATCACTAATGTCCACTTAGTTAATCTTGTTTCGTCAAACATGTAAGTCTGAGGGTGTTAAATCCCATCTTTTTATTGTATTTTTTGTTTTTGTATCGATTAATGTAAGATTCACGTCAAAAATACATTTAAAACGGACTTTGAAAACCTTTCTTTTTAACCTATGGCATGGAAGCTGTGCAACCAGTTGAACTAGAAATCCCGTGCTTATGCATTTTGCTCGAAAGTCAAATCCCAGAAGCTGAATGGAATAGGGATCGGTATGAAGAACTCATCCTCTTGGATGAATGAAGGTTGCGCGCACTACATAACGTGCTGACATATCAGGCGCATATCAAACGAGCCTTTAATAAACGGGTTAAGCCCGGGAACATCAAAGAAGGAGATTTGGTGCTCAAATTAGTAAGAGCTCTCCTACCTGTTGATCCACGAGGAATGTTTAAACCTAACAGGGCCGGACCTTTCTTAGTTAAGTCCATACTCTCAGAGGGTGCGGTTAGGATAACGGAGTTAGATGGGAATGAATTTTCTAATCCTACAAACTTATACCAATTGAAACGGTACTACTCTTAACTAGCATAGACAGAAAATGCACCTCGCGAAACCCACGTACCGCTCATGCAACACGAAATAAAACCGGACCCTGGCCAGCTAAAGCTTATGTCTCTATGCTCTTGCGTTTTGACATTTCGACATCCTCATATCATCAAATAAATTGAATTGTACTCCCTTTAGGAGTAAGTAAAAAGCACATGCTTATTTTTCTAAAGTTCATTACAAGCTCTTGCTTCGAACAATTATTCTTTTACATTTATTCGAACTACGAACAAGGATTGATTTCATTTTTTGCTAATCAATACGTAGGCAATCCTTCACAGGATACAACCCATTATTTATTTGATTATTTTTTAAATGTAAATAGAAGGACATTTGCATTTGCATTTGAAATTCGACAAGAATAATAAAAGAAAATCACAACGGTTTCTTAACTAATTAATCTTTTATTCATTGTTCCATAAATAATAATAATAATACGCCAAATACATATAAAATAAAATGCTGAAATAAATGCTAGGCTAGGATACTAAAAACCCCGCCATTTATTACAAATTAATAATAAATAATACTATAATAAATAACAAAGGCTACTGTTCCATTTCCCTTTGCCTTTGTCACCCTTATCATAATTCTTGTCTCGACCACAAGTCGGGCGCTCTTGTGCTATCTCTGACCTAATCACCAACGGTCTCTCTCGCGGTCTAGCTTTACCATTTCGATCTATCACCATCTTCTCGGCAGAGGGGGTTCTCGGTTTCTTCAACGGACGAGTAACTAGGAATCCGGCTTCTTCTTCCTCTTCGGTCAAGTACTTTTTATTCTCCTTTGCTACTTCGTGAATCTTGTAATCCACAGGCTCGTGTTTCCTCAGCTTCTCACGTTCTTCGGGAGTACCAGCCTTTCGCCATTGCAAGTATGAGTCAGATACCCATAAGGAGCCAATAGGAACTACTATGAACCACATGTCCCTCTGAGCCCACCTGATTACCCACTCTCGGCAAGACTCTGTAGTGTGTGCCAATGCAGTTTGAGGAACGTTATCAAGCTACGGCATCTTCTGCCTAAGGCCCACTTGCCTCATTAATCTCTCCAGAAAAATGCAAATCATAAATTCCAAGCCAGGGATACGAACTGATCGTGCCGGATCCAAAGATGAGACTCCAGTGACTAACCTAAGATGCCACCACGGCACAATCCATCGGGTCAAGGGACCACCTTCGCTCTTCAACTTATTTTTCCAATAGTTGCATACCCGGAGGAAGTCCACCATAAAGAGCCTCGTTCTCATTGTAATTGATCGAGTATGGTATCCTGGCACATTAACTTGGGGCTCGATCAACCGCAGCCGTTCTATCAGCCAAACCTGCAAAAGTAGACGGGTATTAATGCCCATGTTTCAACACAAACAAAAAAACAAAAAAAACAAAAAAAAAACGGAAAAAAAAAAACGGAAAATAAAAAGGACGGTTGAAAAAGTAGTAGGTTCTCACCTGCAGAATGACAGGACTTCCCAAATAAGGAAGCTCGTGGTTGGCCTTTCTGTTATCCAAACCAAGAATGGTCTCCCCTAAGTAAAGACATGCTGGGTTCTTGCGCCGTTCCATACGTTCCACTAGGCTCAGAAAACAGCGATCACCTCTCATGTCATCATCAACATGCCCTCGAAGGAAATAGAAATGAAGTAGACATAACCTGAAGACCCTGCGCCTCGCAACATAAGAATTAGAAGGGTCCTCCCTATTTATAAATCGATCGATAAAGTCAAACATGTGGACACCTTTTGTGGTCACAAGACGGTCCACCTCAGCCTTGGTCAATCCAAGCAAGTCCCTAAATTTATTCTTATATATTTGGGAGCTAAGGGGTACAACCGGTACATTTTCTAGGTCCCATCCTCCAATAACAGCTATTTATTCAGGGAAAGCACAAATATCGCCTCTAGGAAAGGCAAACACGTGAAAATTTGGGTCCCAATATTCAAGACAAGCATCCAAGAAAGGCTTCACAACTTTCAGTAACTTGAGACTCAAGATCGATCCCATATTAAAAGCACCCATGTCATGTTTCTCAAAATTTGTGAATTCATTCGTCCACTCCTTGAGACAGTTTTCAAAGGCATCCATAATTTTGGAAAATTTTTGAGAAGATATGAGAGCTTTTATGTAATAGACGGAAGAAAGAAGGATAAATTATGTGAATAAAAGCTTCCCCGAAGTCTCTATTTATACTATTCGCTATTTCCTAATATCTGTCGAGCTCTGCCAAACTGGAGAAATGACGCAGCATCAGCTGCGCCTCTTCGAAGAGCCGCAACTCTTGTTGCGCCTCTTCCCCAGGCCCTTTTCCTTGTTTTTCAGCTTTGGATCTTTCTTAATTTGCTTCCGGCTATAATTTCCTATTCCTATAGGATCTAAATTTTGTAATTCCGTCAAATTACCAAGTTTATGTTTCCGATTTCTTTTTGGGTTCGCTTTTCGAGACAAAGTCGACATTTTCGCGAAACGCGCACACTTACCCTTTTTTTATTTATTTCTTTTTTTAGGGGAATCATTTTACTCCTCTTTTCAATACATTTCACACTTAAGCCATTTCTTTTAATTTTTTTTAGGGGGTAACTCTCCCTACTGTCCGGTCATTTTGCGCATTTTCTGGGCATTTTTGCTGTCTTTTTTTTCACACTTATACATTCCTTTTAATTTCTTTTTTGGGGGGTAGCCCTCCCTAATGTCCGGTCATTTTTGCTCATTTCTGGGCATTTATGCGCATTGTTTGGACATTTTTGTCATTTTCGCTCACTTTTGGGCACTTTTTTTACTTTTTTCATTTTTGCGCCAATTTAGGCCACCTATATGCACATGTTTTACGTCTAAATTCTATGTAAATTTCGGCAGCATGACGGCACAAACCGTCATCTACCAAACCTGTTCTTTTAAGCTAACCTGCAGGAACAGAAAACACCCAGCAGCAAAGGCACTCACGCCATTATATACACAACCAAAAGAAAATGTATACATCAAATTGGGGGATCTCGCCCAAAACAAAGTCCGAAAAGTCCAAAATGTAGAAAATTTATACAAGACAACAACAAAAGAAGGACAGCTACTCCTGGTCGCCACTCAACTCAGCCACAGTCGCCTCGAGGGCGGCGATCTCGGCGTCTCTGACCTCGAGCTCCCTCAACAGACGAGCCGTCTCTTCCCGGGACTCCGCCAGCTCCCGCTCCAGGTCACGCTCGTGCTCCAAGTCACGCTCTCTCTGCATACAAATGAAGAAATAACTTATTTCAAGCTTTTCAAAAATGCAAGAAATTACAACAAAATTAAAAAATGAAATAGGGAATGAGAGGTTCATACCTGTCGTCCTCGGCCACATACGAGTGCCTCGATGGTCGTAGCCCGCAGCCGGTTGGCCACCCTCCACAGCGCCACGTACCGAGACAGTGCCACTTGCATTTGAATACAAAGAAGGTGAAAAAAAGAGAACAAATGCATTCTTATATGATAAAATGATGAAGACAGCCAAAGATGGGGGCTCACCCTCCTCACCAGGTGCTACCACTCCTCGAAGCCAGCGCCGGTCACCTCCTCGGCGAAGTCGCGGAGCTCTAAGATCGATGTCATGCCCGCTGCGTCAGTGTACTCGAGTGTCTCTGGGTAAGCTGCGGGCTCGACGTCTGCCACCTCGGTCTCCTACAAGGTTCAAATGGCTCTTTATTTGACGATCGTTTGTCATTTGTCAAATGAATTCAAAAACAAGGAAAAGGTAAGATACTTACCACGATCGGCCAGTACGCCAACCTCCGGTGAACGAACTCGGAGTACTCCTCGCCAGTAAGAAGGAGGGCGTCGCCACTAGTGTCAGCCAAGTCGGCCTCTCTCTCAGATTCAAAAGGCTCCCTAAACATTGTCCGTGGAGGATCGATGGGAACCGTGAAGGTGTCACGAGAGCACTGTCGAGTCAAACGCTCGCCCAGGTACCACACAGTCCCATGGACGTCCTTAGCAACAGCCGACTCGAGCTCCTGGGACAAAGGACCTCGGCCACGAAAGCTGGAGCGTCAGAGTAGTCCTCCCAAGGTCTAGGCACCCATTAAAATAAGAAAACAAGGGGTCATTCCTATAATCGGCTCTAAGTGGGGAGGGGGATCATTCATATGATCACTTCAAAATAAAAGATAGAAAAAGAAAAGTAATCAAATAAGGATCAAAGGCACTTACGTCCTCCAACTTCAGAGCATTCATGCCCCTCCAACAAACGTCGTAAGAAGAACGCTGGCTCTTCCTACGGCACACCACCCAGTACCTCACGATAGGGTACGCCCTCGACTCAGGCTCCATCCTCTTGGGCGCAAAGCCGGTAATGTACGAGTACACCCATGCCTGCAGATAAGATAATCATTCTGTACGATAATGATCTTTCATAATTTAATAGAAATAAAAAATGAAAAAATAATGATCTTTCATAATGCAAAAGAAAGGTTCATACCTCCAACAAGAGTCCAGGACCAACAGTAGCAGGAGAAGTCCCCTTCTCCATCAACTCTGGACGTACCATAGCCCTCATGTAGGGAGTGAGGACCGCGAAGCCAGGAGTAACCCAGTCCCACCAACCCAGGCTACTCAAGTCAGACAGAAAAGGAAGAACCTTCGTCGACAGCCTCTCCTCCTTGTCTCCAAGGTAAATCAAAGACAAGAACCACCACAACCACAGATGAGCCCTCTACTTATCAGTGCATGGAGGAGGAGGCACCATCCTCCCATCTATCCTCACCCTCGTTGGGGTCCTACCCATAAAGTAGTCCCTGACATAAGAACTCGGCACCAACCCAGAAACGCTGGCACCACCTGGCGCCAGGTTCCAGGCGATCAGCCTCGTCCGAGTCTACTCTCATGGCCGTCAACAGTAGCCACACCAAAGTCTCCTCTCCACACGGCAGACCCGAGATCATATCGTAGTCCTCCAAAGTGACCCCGACCTCTCCAAAAGGCATATGGAAAGTCAAGGTCGTGTCCCAGTATCGATCAAGGAAAACTCAAATCAGGCAAAGGTTAGCCCGAATCTTCCTTTCCTTAATCGCCCTCCAAACTCCGACCAAAGCCCCGAAGGCTCCTAGCTCGACGATGGCCTTCTCCTTCTCCACCAGTCTTTCGAAAGCCTCCATCATCGTCGTGTAGCCGGAAAAGGACCTCATGTTCCAAGCATCTTGTATCAATTCAAAGCGAAGTTATCTAAGAAATGAAACGACAAGCAAATAGGAAAGGTTATAGGATATGACAAGTTTGAAACCGACCAGACTCATCGCCGTCCTGTAAGACAAGTGGCTCTTTGCCGCCCAAATGAGATATCTACCATCCCATTTCTCAGCCCACTTGGATGCACCCACTTGCTAGCAGCCACCACATCCCACGTTGGCCCTCCTCGGGACCTCCTCAACGTCCTCCTTGAGCACCTCCTCTTATCTCTCTCCACCCACGAGACCAAGGGAAGGGTTGAAGTCTACATCCATGGGGTCCCTCCCCGACGTATAAGGTATGTGACCTGCAAAATAAAAGTAAACCAGGTCGTGTCAAGCCACGATAAGCCTCGGTGAGGTCCTTTCAAACACTTTCAAGCCCTAAAAGTAGGTTTTCTCGCCATCTTTGGCCATTTCTTTTAAAACCCGACCACATACGTGGAAGGTTTGGGCAAGTCAAGTCTAAGTTCAAGCCTTGTTGCGGGTTTGAGTCGAAATTTCGGCAGCATTTCGCTATAATAGCGATTATGCCCTATAAAAGTGTCCTGAAAGAGTTGTCACAAATCGAAAATTCCACATGATAGCAAGTTTACCCATTACACAAGGGTTCCAAAATAACAAATTTCATCGAAAATGGACAATCCTAAGGGCATTTTCGAAGCAAATTTCGAAACAGCTGAGAAACCGTTTCATTTTTCGCCAAATGCTCAATACTTGACGAAAATGCAAAAAGAATACGAGGTTATGTTCCTAATATTGCCAATTATCCATTTCTAATATCAATTTTATCAAACAAATCCATTACAGGCTAAACCCCCAATTTTTCGACATTAAAGGGGGGGCAACCCTAATTTTCGGCCCTAAATCAATCAAAAACGCGAATTAAAGGCAAGAAAGTGATACATACCTCGATTAGTCATGATTTATGGCACGAATTCATCACATTTTGACGAATTTCGGTTGGAATTTGAGAGAATTTGAAAAGAAATTGTGTTTTGTTATTATGAAATAAACAAACGGTTTATCGGGTTTTCACCCAGGCAGGGACAAGCCCAAGAAATGACGCAGCATTTGCTGCGCCCTTTCCAAATACGGCAGCTCTTGCTGCGCCTGTTCCCCAGCGTCTTTCCAGCTCAAATTCTAAAAGTACGTTATAAGTTTGTTATTTGTAGGCCCATATTTTGTGCGCCTTTTCTCCGACACCTTATATCATATATTTTGTTCTTTTGGGCGTTCCTTTCGTCTGGACCCGTAATTTCTAAATGGACTGCAAAGCCGTCACGATGTTTTATCTCCCAGCATGGATTTTTGTTGAACCCGGTTCACGAGCTTCTCAGTCATTATCGGGATTTCGCTTGCAACAACCGAGTGGATTTCCAGCGGTGCTTAGGACGCGCCACTACCAGTCAAGCCTCTTTATTTTCCTCGACGGTGTTTAAGACACACCTTTATCAATACATTAATTATCCCCACGAGAGTTCATGACAACCGATGCACTTCTCGAGAGATGGAGTTTTTTTGAAAACACATGCAAGCAGATTTCCCAGGAATGATTCAATCAAGACAGAGTCATCCTTATTTTCCCTAGCGCAACAGTATTTTGCAGTATTGCTCACTTAAGATTTCTTCCATGACGATCAAGATGTTCATTATCGTCAATATACTCCCCAGCATTTTCTACCGACGTCCTGCTACCCTCAATATTATTTGTTTCCCCACGGAGTTCGGCAAAGGTGTCCCACACCCTAGCACAATCCTTACATATTTTTT
This sequence comes from Silene latifolia, assembly GCF_048544455.1. Classification (NCBI taxonomy): domain Eukaryota; kingdom Viridiplantae; phylum Streptophyta; class Magnoliopsida; order Caryophyllales; family Caryophyllaceae; genus Silene; species Silene latifolia. The sequence continues at coordinate 29,676,914 of NC_133538.1, forward strand.
TAGGTCTTACTCTCAGCTCCTACGCACCTCCGGAAACATCTCGGGAAAGAAGTCTCAGGTATGATTTCGTCTTATGGCTGGCGAGCTTCCTTACGTAGTCTAATGGCTTTTAAACGACCCTCCCCGATAGTTGACAGACTCTAAAATGATCCCGACGACAGGTCCTTGGTTCAGACCCTTTGAACCACCTCGCGTCGCCATAGTTGTCAGGTTGTAATCTTCGATTTACCTGATGGCTATACTTTGACTTTCGCCTTGTCGAAGCCTCAGTCAAAGTGGGGGCTCTGTAGATACCTCATTTCTACACCTTCCGCCAACCACCCAGTGATGATTGGGCCGCATGTTTGGTACGCGGAACTATTTATGATAGTTCGTAAGTTTATCGTCAAGTGGTAGCTCAAACACTTGTGTCTACCCCTTGGTCGTTATCTACGTGCCGATACGGTCGTTTTGACAGTAATTAGAGTTCATTTGGAGTCCAGGTAAAAAACCGCTTCATTCTAAGGAACCGTTTAAAATGCCGAGTCGGAATGTTCTAGAATATTCCAGATAATTATTCCATGATTTAATTCAATATCTTTTGGTAGAATATATCTCATAAATCATATTTTACGGAATAAGGAAGTATAGATCTACCGCAATTCCCTAAAAGAAATGCGGAAATCTTTCATCCGCATGAGGAAACCTCTGGGGAAATGACGCAGCAGGTGCTGCGCCTCTTGGAAGGATCGCAGCAGTTGCTGCGCCTCTTCTCCAGCCTGTTTTCGCTGTTTATAGAATATTTACGTTATTTCTTTCCAAAGTTTGGGTCATTCCATAACTCTTCACATTGATTAGTATAAATAGAGACCTACGGTCTCCATATTTTTCACGCGAGTGTCCGCCCTTCTCTTCTCTCTTTGCATTCTAGACCTTGCTCTAAGCTTTCGACGCCTACATGCTTGATCAATCGACCACCTAAGCTTAGAGCATTCTAAGTACCAGTCACGTTGCATGACCGACCAATTTGACCACTACACATCAATCAATCAATTAATCTAAAATCCTCCTACGAGGGCACTTTCTACATACATTCGAGTCTAGCAATCACTGACGTTAAATTAGTTAATCTCGTTTTGTCAAACATGTAAGTGTGAGGGTGTTAAATCCCATCTTTTTATTGTATTTTTTATTTTTGTATCGATTAATGTAAGATTCACGTCAAAAATACATTTAAAACCGACTTTAAAAACCTTTATTACAAACTGTTTTTTACGAAACAGCAGTTACCAGAAGTCGAGAAGAAACGCAGCATCAGATCGATGCACCTCTTCGAAGGGTCGCAGCACCTGTTGTGCCTCTTCCAGAGGCTGCCGCTGCTCCTACTCTTCTTCTTCTTCCTCGGGTTTTTGTGGTTTTGTTCTTTTTGTCTTATTTTTCTTATTTTCTTTCATTCCTTTGTATATAAACCATGTCTTAATATTCTCTTTTAATTATAACGTTTATTTTCGACTTAAATCCCTTATAAATCGATATTTGCGGGTTTTCGTCATTAAATCAAACTCGGATTTTAGAGACTCGATTTGTCAATATGAAGTTTATGGAATTTGTCTTTTGTACATGTTTTCCATTGTTTATTTTCAGTTTATCAATTTCCTTCATCGTAAATAAATCTAATTCGTTTTTCACTCATTTTAATTCGTGTTTATCGTTTTTATGACGGTTTTATATGTAATTAACCTGCTAAATCACTTTCACTTGAGTTTAATATCGATAACCAATCATAAAACATACCAATCAATCGTAAAACATACCAAAGAACATTAACTAGCCGCGGTTCTGACTTCACAGCTAGAGCTCAACCCAAGAACGGACGCAGGAATAGATGCGCCTCTTCCAAGGGAAGCAGCTGTGATGCGCCTGTTCTGATATGATCTCTGTCCCTGAACTTTCCGTTCTCCCTTTGACGTAGCTTTAATTAGGTGTTTAATTAACTAAAAATTGTAGTATCACCCTTAATCTGCCCTATTTTCGTCACTTTAATTTCTAAATTTTATTTTCTTGTCTTCAAATTCCATCTTAAGTGTATTTTTGACGTAAATCGGGTAAATCATTGTAAGTCATTGTAATGTTAATTATTGCTATTTATCTATCGCTATTTATTTATCGTATATAAGGTGGTTTATTTACTTGTTCCTCATATGTAATTAATTCTTAAATTTTAATTCGACATAATTGAATGCTAATTACGTGTTCACCGACATAGTTTAATTCACATGCTAGGACTAAAACGTTGGATGTTGCATTGCATGCATATAATCGATAACATATCAAATAGGAATAATTTCCCTAATCATTAGTAGAGGCCTAATACCGTCGTTTTAATATCAAAAATAATATTTATAAAACCAAATTACTAAAAGGTAGTAATAAGGGTCGATCCGCAGGGAGGCAAGATATCTGTTTTAACGGTTCGTTTATTCGGTCACAAGTGGGGGTTTTAAATAATTGGTTTTCTAAACTACGAGTTCGAGAGAGTAAGAGAAAATCAAGGGAAGAGGGATAGCTAAGACAGTCGGTTCACCATGATTAATCAGTTTAGCAATCAAGGTCTAAGGTCAAGCAAAAAGATTTAAGGGGTAACGAACGTCACCTTTCGGTCCTTAATTCGCCCTAAAACACAAATAGCTTAGCTCTCGCCCTCACTACCGCGTCCTAATGTATCGCTACGAGTCTCACCCTTTCCAACCTTTCGGTCCAGGTCAAGGTTTACTGAGATCTATAGACTAACTGCGTCGACTCAATTAGACTATAACAATTAATTGCAGCGAAAACAACAAAAATCATATGAGCATTATCATAATAAAATCGATTGTTAATCTAATATAATCACGGATCCCCTAATGTCCTAGCAAGGAATTTAGTTACGCATAATAAAGGACCAAAGCATAAAAGAAGAAAAGAGAGAAGGAATTAAGATTAATACCGATAAATAATGATTGCAAGAGTTTAGATCCGGAAAATAAATAAGAATGGAAGACGGAGTTTCCTCCATTTCCTCGCTAGAGGAACAGTGATAAGGCGTGAGAGAGTAAGAGAGGCTGAATTCTGACTTCTCGCCTCTTATTTATACTAAAACTAACTTAATCAAACCTAATTACAAAATGGAATTAAAGCCCACGCGATAACCCCTCTCGATCGAGTCACTAGACCTCTCGATCGAGTACATAAGCTCTCGATCGATCAAGATGCAAAAGGAAGGGCTCTCGATCGAGCTCAGCGCGTAACTCTACTTTGCGCACCAAACTTAAAATGGCCGCCATTTCTTTGTTACTTGGACAAATAGGGCGTGGTTGGTGTCGTTGGAAAGCTAAGAGGATAATCTTTCACCTCCAACTGCAATCACCTTAATAGCTGTTGTATAACTCGAGATATGGATCTTACAAGCAGGAACTAGAAAATTGAAGCACTCTCTTGGCTCGCCTAACTTCCTTACTCCAATGCGCATCTCAAAATAGCACTTTCCAAGCTCTGACTCAACTCATCTCCTAAATGCATGCGTAGGGACATGTTTTAGGCTTGATTATGATCTTCTCCGGCTCATATCTGCAAATAATACAAAACAAACCAAAGTAGACTATTCGGGGGATATTTGTAGTAAAATTACTACGAAATAAGCATGGAAATGCGTGCTAATATGGCCTAAAGGGTCTATATAAAATGCATGCATCAAACTTCCCCAAACCAAACCCTTGCTTGTCCTCAAGCAAACTCATGCCATTTACTAAAGACTAACTAGAAAGGAGTAAAACACGGACAAACTGAAAACCGTCGACTTGAACCAATTTAATGCTCATGAATCAACTACTAAAAGCTCAATGTCACGCAAACGAACTTATGCATATTTTAAAAAGATGTTGAACGTTTGACCTTGCAAGACTTCAAAATTGGACTCTCCCGGGTCACTCTTCTCTCAACAAAGCAAATGGTAAGCAAATTATATATAAAAGAGAAAGAAGAAATAACAGTCGCTCACCTAACTGCGACCAACACAATCGTGCATGCAATATAGTATGATAAGTAATTCTAACTACCGTACGCATACATTCCAACCGTTCAAGATCAATCACATGCTGAATACTTGCAAAAGTTTGGATAAGTGAGGTAATGGGTAGAAAGGGGCAAAACAATATTGGATAAGAGGAGTTAAAGCGTTAAACTAGAACCTATCAAACCAAATAAATCCATCCGACTTACTACTCCAATAATAATAAACTCAGTACCATCCTTGGCATAAAACTCACTAAAATCCAAATAGAAGATGAATCGGAAACAAAAAGCCAATTAGCTTATTATGCGCTAACAATTCCCTCACAAATACAAATTAGAACTTGGGAATTTCACTTTTCTTTTTCTTTTTCATTTTTTCCTCCTTTTTTTCAGTCTCTTTTTTTTCATCTCTTGATTTTCAGCTAATATTTCCATATAACCAATTCCGACATCAACTTCCAAATTCTCCATAACAAATGAATATAAACCAAAACAGGTACGATAAACATGTACCACAAAACAACACTAAACTAGCTCAACGCAAGGTAGGCTAAGATTTGGGTGTAGTTTATGGGTCAACTGGCAGTTTTGGCTAAAAGTGAAGTTAATGGGTAAGAATGAGAAAAAGGAAATTGCAAGTACTCTCCAACCTATGACACCATCCACTAACCCGAATGTATGCAGGCAAAAAGCAACTAAATGTCATACTTGTGCAAATTAATGTTACACGACATGCAGGGAGTAACTAATCACAATCCTAAATAAACTGGTCATAAATGACACCAGGTTAAATCGCTCTAAACCTCGAGAAAGTAATGTAGTTTGCCAAAATTTCAGTCAAGTCTACTTGTTCAACAAATTTTGAAACGAAATTCGAGAAATTGCAAAAGACTTTTGCTAAAAGATGTGAAACAATGCTAGGCTTAAGCAAAAAAAACAATTATCAGCAATGAATTACTCCAATCCGACTCAATCTAATATGCAAAATTAAACGTAATATTTTTGGTTTTTTCGAAATTTTTTTGATTTTTATGAATTTTTCTATTTTTGAAATTAAACAACAATGCATGCGAAATTGAAACGTGATTACATAAATGCGATAAAAACAACATGCGGACACGATATGGATGCATACCCTCCCAAACCAAACCGTACAATGTCCCCATTGTACAAAGTAAAGGAAAAGAAAATGCAAACTAAAGAGAGGATGAGTCGAAAACTTACAAAAGCGCGCAAAAACCACGGACCTCCCCAAACCGAACCGGACATGGGAGGTGCGGTACTCGATCGACAAAACAAAGTAGCTCGATCGAGTACATATGGCCAGCTTTTCTCTCGATCGACCAAGGAAGGAGCTCGATCGAGGGCATGTAAATTGGGACTGCTCGATCGAGTAAGGAGGTACTCGGTCGAGTGCTTCAGTGGCTTTGTCGCTCGATCGAGTAAGTAAAGACTCGATCAATCCTTTGTCGCATCGACAAGCGACAAAATAGCGTAGTTGTACCAAAGAATCAACTAATAACGTCCCAAAAATACCGCCAAATACCAAGGCTAAAAATTCCGCAGTTTATTAAGCACACAACGAAATAAAAGCGAAAGTCTTAAAAAGTAACAATAAAAATAGTAAAAACTCCGGGTTGTCTCCCGAACAGCTAGTTTGCGAGATAGGTCCCACTTGACCATCTTTCGTCAAATCCACGGCCTCCTACTCCACATCCGATCAATGCGATTATTTCACCATTAAGAGCTTCACAATCGGCCCCTAAGCACAAAGAATAAAGACGGCAAATGGCTTATTATAGCGTCCAACACTCTTCTATCAACCCTTTTCCGCACTTTCTTCTTTGGCGGGATAGAATCTTGCAATCCCCTTCCCGGGTCCTTCAACTTCACTAGACCTGCGCAAGAAGAAACAGAACGATTTTCCTCCAAATTGCTCCCGAGTTGGGGCGGAGGCGTTAATTCAAAAGCAGTATATGAATTAACGGAAGGCATAACACAAATTATAGCGGGGTCAACAAAAGAAATATTACCTTCTAATGCGTTGGAATGACCTTCGTTTACCTTCTCATCGCTAGTCGGGACAACCTCGGGTGATGAAACAAAGTCTTTGTCCAAAGTTCTCGTGCTCGATCGAGTGAATAAATCACTCGATCGAGTCCCTTCTTCACCAAAACCAATCAATCGAGCAATGTGGTCTCTCGATCGAGAACCCTCTTCAACAAAACCACTCGATCGAGCAACTAAGTCACTCGATCGAGGGAAATCCTCACCCCAATCAGTCGATCGAGCTGTTTCAGTCTCTCGATCGACCAACTCCAAAGCTGAATCAGAAGCAGCAACATTGAAGACTTTCTCGAAATCCGAGTCATTGAAATCCGTCATAAATAACATCCTCTGGCTCAGTTGTCAATTGCACAAATTGATGCACAAGACCTTTGTTAGAGGCCTCTCTTGCTTCTTCAACTTGTTGCTTTTGAAGAGTAAGTGTCGCTATTAGCGACTTTAATTCATCCATCTCTTCATTTTGGACAGCAGGAGGGGGAGTTTGTTGTTGCGGCGGTGAATAGGAATAAGAAGGCTCTTGGTAGCCTTGTTGATAGTACGGATGTGGCAGTGTATAACTGCAAGGTGGGAACGAAACATAGTGACTTCGCTTATACTGTTAATAAGCATAAACTTGGTCATGATCTGCAAACTAGTAAACTGCATCGTGTCCCACGGTGCCACATCTCTCACAAAATACCACTTGTTGCTCCGATAAACGGAACATAGGTGGACTCCTCCGAAGTACCACCGATAGGACCTGTAAGACCTATCAAAAAAACACTAGCAAAGGAGATAAGAACTGCCGCAGGGAATAAAATTCCCTGAGGCGGAAAGAAATAAACGAAACAAAAAACAGATAGGGCAATTGCCTCCCCGGCAACGACGCCAAAATTTGATACCGTCGTTTTAGTATCAAAAATAATATTTATAAAACCAAATTATTAAAAGGTAGTAATAAGGGTCGATCTGCAGGGAGGCAAGATATTTGTTTTAATGGTTCGTTTATTCGGTCACAAGTGGGGGTTTTAAATAATTGGTTTTCTAAACTACTAGTTCGAGAGAGTAAGAGAAAAGCAAGGGAAGAGGGATAGCTAAGACAGTCGGTTCACCATGATTAATCAGTTTAGCAATCAAGGTCTAAGGTCAAGCAAAGAGATTTAAGGGGTAACGAACGTCACCTTTCGGTCCTTAATTCGCCCTAAAACACAAATAGCTTAGCTCTCGCCCTCACTACCGCGTCCTAATGTATCGCTACGAGTCTCACCCTTTCCAACCTTTCGGTCCAGGTCAAGGTTTACTGAGATCTATAGAATAACTGCGTCGACTCAATTAGACTATAACAATTAATTGCAGCGAAAACAACAAAAATCATATGAGCATTATCATAATAAAATCGATTGCTAATCTAATATAATCACGGATCCCCTAATGTCCTAGCAAGGAATTTAGTTACGCATAATAAAGGACCAAAGCATAAAAGAAGAAAAGAGAGAAGGAATTAAGATTGATACCAATAAATAATGATTGCAAGAGTTTAGATCCGGAAAATAAATAAGAATGGAAGACGGAGTTTCCTCCGTTTCCTCGCTACAGGAACAGTGATAAGGTGTGAGAGAGTAAGAGAGGCTTAATTCTGACTTCTCGCCTCTTATTTATACTAAAACTAACTTAAACAAACCTTATTACGAAACGGAATTAAAGCCCACGCGATAACCCCTCTCGATCGAGTACATAAGCTCTCGATCGAGTACATAAGCTCTCGATCGATCAAGATGCAAAAGGAAGGGCTCTCGATCGAGCTCAGCGCGTAACTCTGCTTTGCGCACCAAACTTCAAATGGCCGCCATTTCTTCGTTACTTGGACAAATAGGGCGTGGTTGGTGGCGTTGGAAAGCTAAGAGGATAAGCTTTCAACTCCAACTAGAATCACCTTAATAGCTATTGTAGAACTCAATATATGGTTCTTAAAATAAGGAACTAGCAAATTGAAGCACTCTCTTGGCTCGCCTAACTTCGTTACTCCAATGCGCATCTCAAAATAGCACTTTCCAAACTCTGACTCAATTCATCTCCTAAATGCATGCGCAGGGACATGTTTTAGGCTTGATTATGATCTTCTCCGGCTCATATCTGCAAATAATACAAAACAAACCAAAGTAGACTATTCGGGGGATATTTGTAGTAAAATTACTACGAAATAAGCATGGAAATGCGTGCTAATATGGCCTAAAAGGTCTATATAAAATGCACGCATCAAGGCCGCTATCGAGGCGGGCGGAATTAGGTGTTCAGTAAAAGGATTTCCTAATACGTACCCTCACCCCTTACTCCAGATCTCTGTGAACATCCATGTTCATTGGCATCCACAAGAGTCATTCTAAACATAGAATGCTAAGGGTAACGAGTTCTTAGTGCTCATGTCACTACTTTGTGTCTTAACATGACACGTGGTATTCGAACGGTTCCAATTTCCCATAAAAATTGGTGGTGAATCAACAAATGCACGCTTATCCAAGCGCCTCCGCGCGCGCCGCGGTGTGGCCCCTATCCACACAATTGTACTCGATCGAGCAGTTTGAGTTACTTGATCGAGGATATTGTTTTCCTCAGTGCTTGATCGAGAACTTTTATCCTCTCGATCGAGTACTTCTTCAGTAAATTCATTAGATCGAGCAGAGTAAGGCTATCGATCGAATTTTTGAACAAGGGTATGCGAGGCTTCATTGTGCTCATCCTCTTGAAAAGTATTTTCAACATCTGAGCCATCATTTTCAGCATCAATAGGCAGAACCGGTCCTTCATAGGGAATATAAATCCTAGTGCAAACAACATAGACTGTCTCGGGTTTCCTAGAAGTTTGCTCGGCAATTACTTAAGCTAACTGAGTCTCAAGTCTCTTGATAATGACGTCTTTAGTTTGCATAATCTCTTGCGCTTGCAGTGCAAGTGCCTTCACTATAGACGTCAATTCAGCAATCTCTTCATTCTTTATAGTAGGAGGAGGGGTTTGTTGGTGCAGCGGCCAAATAAATGGAGGCTTTTGATAGCCATGATGCCGAAGCGGATGTGGTGGCACATATGCGTAGGAATGACTATCTTGTCTAGACTGCTTAAAAGCATAGACTTCGTCGATCTCCGCCAGACAAATGACAGCATTGTGTCCCGCAGCACCATATTTCTCACAGTAGACCACCTGTTGTGCCATAGCATGGAACTGAGGTGGACCACCCCAAGATTGTCTACTCTCCAGCTTGTCAGATCTTGCATTCTGAGCTTCAAATTGTGCTATAATTCTGGAGACGCTGGACATCTTGGCAGAAGAATCAAAGGTACTCAAGCCTTCCCTTTGACGATCTTTCTCCATGAATCCTGTCTAGGTAGGACCTATCAACACAAAACTAGAAGAAAAGATAAGAACTGCCTCAACGAATAAATTCCTTGAAGCTAAGGACAGACATAAATAAAACAAGTAAATAAAATAGTTGCCTCCCCGGCAACGGCACCAAAATTTGACACGGCTGTCGCAACCCTATAAAAAATAAACCAACCGGCTCTAACTAATATAACAAAGGTAAGTCGGGTATCGTACTCCACAAGGAGGCGGTCACTATCTACTCATTATCTAGTCTGTCTACGGTCACAAAGTGGGGGGTTTGAGTTGTTTTGACTAAACTAAAGAACTAAAATAAAGGCAATAAAAGTAAAAACAATTAAAATGGTAAGAGTGAAAAGGATTGAGAGAAAATAGAGAGAGAAATGCCAGGATGTCGGTTCACCATGATATCATACAATTCTGCTAAAGGTAAGGTCAATCGGTCTGATGTGAGAAGGGTGAAGGAAAGGTACTTCCGGTCCGCTATCCGCCCTAAAGTACTACTAATTTAGCTTCCGCCCTCATTAGAGTAGTCTATTGTTCATAACAGGTTTGTTCATTCCATTCTGCCGATCTAGATCTGAATTTAACCAGTTTAATTACTTCAGCTGCATGCATTCAACCTAATAATTACAGTTATATTGCTATAAAACAGTTCTCACAGCAACAACCACCTAATCAGATTATCGCATCATTGCTTTACTATCATGGCTCCCCTATCCTAGTACAAAAGAATTAGCTATGCATGACGATGAATAGAGCAATAGCAAAAGATAAAATAATACCAAGCATGATTAAAAGATGAACCAAGGAAAGTAACATAAATTAAATGAAGGCAATTAAGAAACAAGAAAGATAATTAAATTAAATAGAAAGAGATTAAAGAGAAATTACACCAAACAAGATCGAAAAAATAGAAAAAAAGTAACGTCGAACCAAATTAAAACTGAGATGAAAAGGAAAAAGAGAGAGATAGATCCATCCCACTAAACCTAATTAAGTCTCTCCTATTTATAGGAGAGATATTTATTTAACCTAAGATACGATAACAAGATATTAAAATCTTGCGTCAGATGGAAAAGTACTCGATCGAGTACAGTAGAACTACTCGATCGATCAACTTCCAAACAAAAACCTCTCGATCGAGTACATCACTACTCGATCGAGGACACCAATTATGCATCTCTCGATCGAACACAGTAGAACCTTCGATCGAGGACGTCTCAACAGCCAAACTGCTCGATGGAGTAGACTAGGTCAGCGAAAACCTTCGATCGAGTCATCTACTACTAAACCAGCTCATTTTGACGTGTGATTTGCTTCCGAGATAATTTCACGCATCCCAAGGCGATAGTGTTCCCGCTCTAATTCCTTCCATCTCATGAATGCAGGCTAAAAGAATAGCAAAAGGCTCAATTCTGCTTCTTTCAGGTCCATTCCTGCAATTAAAGCGAAACGACCAAAGTAGAATATTCAGGGTATTTCGTAGCTCAAAACTACGGGAATCGCATGGAAATGCATGCAAATAGGACTTGAAAAGCCTATATAAAATGCACGCATCAATACTTTCAAACTTGAGATTCAACTTGCTTCGGTAGAAGTAGACACGTTCATCTTTATCTTTCACGAACTTAGGGGCATAGTGAGCAAGATCAGTGAACTTGTCGGTGAAAGCTTGAACGGATAGACCTCCTTGCTTGAAATCAATGAACTCCTTCAATTTTTGTTGCTTGAGTTCCTTAGGGTAGAAACGAGATTCCACAAGAGTTTTGAAATGGTTCCAATCAAAGGTGGGGTCTTGAGTGGCGGAAGGTCCGGTTATAATCCACCACCTATCGGCCTCCTTCACAAGGACATGAGAGGCAAGCTTCACGTTGTCTCGATCTTGGACATCATAAAGGGAGAAATTCTTTTCCATGTCACGAAACCACTCGGAAAGCTCAATAGGATCCACTTCACCACCATAAGTCCTAGCCTTGTTCCTTTCTAGTTGACTTACAATCCAATCAAAACTTCCTTGACGATCTCCCATTTTTTGAGCGATATTGAAATTCATATGAGCATTGGCATCTTGTTGATTTTGGAGGATTTGAGTAAGGGCTTGCATGATTGTATTCTCCACATTGCTTGGTTCCACCATCTTCTTAAGATACCAATAGAAATCAAACAAGTTAGTACTTAACAAATAGCATACACAAGAAGACTACCAGCTTAGGTTCTTAGTTCTACCCATCTCTCATTCATAATTCAAGGTCAAGTTCAAAATTTAAGTTTGGGGCCCACGTGTGTGCGTCGGGAGGTACAAAGGCTCTGATACCATTTGTGATGCCCCACGATAAAGCAGAAATTAAATGTAATACCCGTCCTTTTAGGGACCCGTTGACTGGCGTTGACCGACCTTAGACGCATGTCTTGACCTTCGGAAACCTTATGACCAATGTCTGGTGATGGTGTGAGCTTTAGTTAGTATGTCACTCGATCTAGCGGAGGTTACTCGATCAAGTAGCTTTGGGGCTCGATCGAGTAGTGTGTTTACAATAAGGATTTATAAATCATGTTGTGTTTTGTGTGCTAGGGTGGACAATGATGATGTCTGATGAAAACACATAGTGGGATGGTAATTCTAAACAGTTGTGTCAACCTGTGTCGAATGAAAGGTGGTGATGACCTTGGTTTCCTTGCCATGTGTCGCGGGAGAGGATGAGTCGAACTTCGGGGACGAAGTTCTTTTTAAGGGGGGAAGACTGTAATACCCGTCCTTTTAGGGACCCGTTGACCGACCTTAGACGCATGTCTTGACCTTCGGAAACCTTACAAGCAAAGTCTGGTGGTGGTGTGAGCTTTAGTTAGTATGTCAATCGATCTAGCGGAGGTTACTCGATCGAGTAGCTTTGGGGCTCGATCGAGTAGCGGTCACTTGATCGAGTAAGTCGGTTACTCGATCGAGTAGCGTGTTTACAGCGAGGATTTATAAATCGTGTTTTGTGAAACCACAAATCATTTCTGCCTCTCTTCCCTAAACCTAGATGTCATTTTTTCTCCTTCCCTTCACCATAGTTCCTTCCATTGGAGCCCTTGAGGATTCTTATGTCGTGGGGATGGGTTGCTTGAGTCGGGTAGCAGTGTTGACGCCGGTTTGCTATGCGTAGGTATGTCATAATCATCATCATCATTGTCGTTGATTGTTTTCAGTTAGGGTTGTATAATAAGAATAGATGATTGTACTGTTTGCATAGGCGTATTGCTTGGTTGATGGGTATCATGTGATCGGACGTGGAGTCGCTGCGGTTGACTAAAGGTAGGTTCGCCTACTCAGTACTGTTGGTTGTCTAGTGTGTCTTTGGTTGTGGATTGGTTGAGGTAATTGGTTGTCGTTGTTGTTGTGAGTAATTGTCGTACTGAGTTCTGGTTTGGTGATTGTTGGTAGAGTATTATGAATATTGTATAACTGTCTATGAACTTTGGGGTGCGTCCCTGGCTAGGTTGAGTCACTTGCGAAAGTGGCTTCACGCCCTTGATTCGCCTTTTGTGGAACCCGCTAGATAAGGGATGTGCACATTAATGGACATGGGTTATTGCTCGATTTGATGAGCGGGGCTTAGGTGGGAACGGCTACGGTCCCCCACTGGCAGGGCTGGTCCAGTAGACAGTCGGTGATGGTGATTGATTGGAGAAGACGTGGCTTGTGGTTGTTTTGTTTTATCTGTATTGTGACGGCAGTTGTCGGTGTGCTTTCCTCAGATACTGACCTTGTGTGGTTTTGTCTTCTTGTTTGTTTCTGTTGTGTCTGCCGTGATCCCTTATGGTGAGCAGTCAGTCTTAGCAGGTGATGTCTTGGATGATAGTTGGGTGCTTGGTGGGATGAGTCTTTCACGAGTCACGACAGAAGTATAGTTCACATAGCTGATAGTAGTTTGAGTTGTACCTTTGGTATACCTTTAGTTTTGTTAAGCACTTATAATAAATCTTAATTGTTCTTTTATCGACATTTGATATTCTGTTGCGATTGATATTCTGGCAGGGCTACTTACTTTAGTGTGTAGTCAGGTGTTTGGAGATTTGACGGAGTTGGGTGATTGGAGGAGGTGTTGGGTGTATGTTTGTTGTATTTAGTTTTGTGTGTTCCTTCAGTTACTGACCTTGTGTGGTATTTTTGTGTTTTTTTCTTGTGTTGTGTCTGCCGTGATCCATTATGGTGAGCAGTCGGTCTTAGCAGGTTGATATGTGGAGGTTAGCTGGGTGCTTTGGAGGGATGTGTCTTCCACGGGTCATGGAAGAGATAATATCACGTAGTTGTTAGATGTCACGAGTTGTATCTTTTATTTTGATAACTTGTAAATAAACATAATTGTTCTTCTATCGACATTTGATATTTACTGTTCCTCGGGCAACTGTGATGGTAACACCCTTATCTGCTCAGGAAGGTCTTGCTAAGGCTCCTTGGTAGATGGAGGTGTTACAGATATCCACTAGCACCAATCTCACAATCTTTAGCTTTCCCTTAAAAAAGCTTGGCTTGAAATCTTTTGAAAGTAGCATCGTCCACTAGTTTATCACGAATCTCACGAAGAATAACGGGTTCAGCCACCATAGCACCAAGGTAATCAAAACAGCTTTCCACAATTTGCAAACTTAACTTACGAAACTCGGCACAAAAGTCATCGGGAAGTACATGGATAGCACTTAAGGAATGAGTTGACTTTCTACTAAGAGCATCGGCAACCACATTTGTCTTTCCTTCATGATATAAAAACTAAAAATCATAGTCATTCACTAACTCCAACCAACGGCGTTGTTTCATATTCAACTCTTTTTGGGTGAAAATATACCTCAGACTCTTATGATCGATGTAGATACGGCAATGAACTCCAATGAGGTAATGTCTTTCATGAGTAGGGTAGTTCACTTCATGAACACTCAATTGTCGCGAAGCATAATCAACAACTCTCCTATTTTGCACAACGACATAACCTAAACCCATCTTAGTAGCATCACAAAACACATCAAACTCAACTCCATCCTCAGGTAAGGTCAAAACGGGAGCGGTACTTAACCTTCTCTTCAACTCTTAGAACGCTTCCTCACAAGCTTCGGGCCATAAGAACTTTGTCTCTTTCTTCATAATTTGAGTCATCGGTCAGCAAGCTTAGAAAAATCCTACACAAAGCGACGGTAGTAACCCACCAAACCCAACAAACTACGGATCTCAACAACATCGGTCGGGCTCTTCCATTCCATCACGGCTTCAATCATTGAAGGGTCCACCATAACACCTTCCTTGGATATCACATGACAAATAAAAGACACCTTAGACAACCAAAATTCACACTTTGAAAATTTGACAACCCACTTTTGATGACGAAGAACCTCTAAGATAGTACGAAGATGATCGGCATGCTCTTCCTTGGACTTAGAAAAGATGAGAATATCGTCGATGAAGACCACAACACACTTGTCCAAGAACTCACTAAAATTTCAGTTCATTTGGTCCATGAACATAGCAGGAGCATTGGTTAAACCAAAGGGCATCACCTTAAACTTAAAATGTCTATATCTCGTGCTAAAGGCGGTTTTTGGAATATCGGAATCACGAATGGGAATTTGATGTTAACCAAATCTCAAATCAATCTTGGAAAAAGTAGAGGCACCTTTGAGTTGATCAAAAAAGTCTTCAATCCTTGGTACAAGGTACTTGTTCTTGATAGTAACACGGTTGAGCTCACAGTAATCGATATAAAGTCTCATGGATCCATCTTTCTTCTGCACAAACAGAACGGGAGTACCCCAAGGTGAGGCACTAGGTTGCATAAATCCTTTCTCAATAATCTCATCAAGTTTCTTCCTTAACTCTTTAAGTTCGGTTAGTGCCATACCGTAGGGAGCTTTAGCAATCGGTCCGGTTCCGGGTACAACGTCGATAGAAAATTCTACATCACGCTCGGGAGGTATTCCGGGAAACACCTCGGGAAAAAAATCGGCAAATTCACAAACTACGGGCACTTCTTCAAGCTTCGACAAAGAAGAAGAAGTAGAAGTCACCATGCACAAAAAGACATGGTGACCTTTCCTCTCCATACTCATCAACTTCAAAGCGGAAATCAACTTCACACCTTCTTGAGAACGGACTCCTTTATAGGAAACACGGGTTCCTAGCGGACTTTTGAGGCGAATCATTTGATATCTACACTCGAATCTTGCATCGTACTTAGACAACCAATTCATACCCAAAATCACATCGAATTCCTCAAGGGGAAAACGAAGTAGGTTAGCGGGAAAAGAATTCCCGATATTAAGATAGGGACATCGGAAAAAGAATAGGAACATGAGATGATCTCTCCGGATGGTAAGGATATAGAGGTATCCTCACTAGGTATAGGCTCAAGAACTAACCTTTCCGAAAACTTGGAAGAAATAAAAGATAAAGATGCGCCGGTATCGAAAAGAATAAGGCATGGTTGATCAAAAATTGAGAACATAGATAAGCAACGACTTCCGCATGACTCATGACATAGATGGTTCTTCTTGGCTTGGATTTTGGAGCTTGAGTGGGATAAGAGGTAGCAGAAGTCTTCCTATCGGGGCAATCATTGTAGCCATGACCAGGCTTCTTACAATCATAACTAGTCAAAGGTCGATTGTAGCATCCAACTCCGGGGTGTAAGGCTTGCTTACAATTGAAGCACATGCGAGGTTTCTCCAAGTTGAGGTTCTTGTTGCTTGGTTGAGATACTTGTCCACTTGGTTCTTGCCTTCTTGGCTCTTGCACTCTTGGTTCTTGTACTCTTGGCACAAACCTCATCTTAGGAAAGTTTGGTGAAGGAGAAGGCACGTAAGGTCTCTTGCCATGAAAGTTAGGACGGTAAGAATTAGAGTATGAATGAGAATTAGCATCATCATCAATAGCCTTCAAGTAATTCTCGGCCTAAAGAGCATCATCATAGACCGCCACAAAGGTTGTGGAGTCTCTACTCACCATACTTGACACGGCTATCGCAACCCAATTAAAAATAAACCAATCGGCTCTAACTAATATAGCATAGGTAAGTCAGGTATCGTACTCCACACGGAGGCGGTCACTATCTACTCGTTATCTAGTCTGTCTACGGTCGCAAAGTGGGGGGTTTTAGTTGTTTTGACTAAACTAAAGAACTGAAATAAAGGCAATAAAAGTAAAAACAATTAAAATGGCAAGAATGAAAAGGATTGAGAGAAAATAAAGAGAGAAATGCCAGGATGTCGGTTCACCATGATATCATACAATTGTAGATACCTCATTTCTGCACCTCCCGCAAACCACCCGATGATGATTGGGCCGCATGTTTGGTACGCGGAACGATTTGTGACAGTTTGTAAGTTTATCGTCAAGTGATTGCTCAAATACTGATGTCTACCTCTTAATTGTCATCTACGCGCCGATACGGTCGTTTTGATAGTAATTAGAGTACATTTGGAGTCCGGGCCTAAAACCGTCTCCATTTTCTAATAACCGCTAAATCCCGAGTCAGAATGTTCTGGAATGTTCCGGATATTTCTATTCCATATTTCACAATTTCTTAATCTTTGGTAAAGGATTTCCCGTAATATTCACACAAAACGTTAAGGAAAATAAAAATATTCCGTTATTCCATAAACTAAACACGGAAATCTTTCATCCGCAGGAGGAACCCACCTGGGAACAGAAGCAGCAGGTGCTGCGCCTCTTCCAAGGGACGCAGTGCCTGCTGCACCTCTTCCCAGGTCCTTTTCTGCGTATTTTTCGTATCTTTTCATATCTTTTCGAGATTCACTTCCAAAGTTTCTCCGAAAACCCTAATTCCTCCACGTGATTAGTATAAATAGGAGCCTTCGCTCCTCATATTTCTCACGCGAGTGTCCGCCCTTCTCTTCTCCCTTTGCATTCTAGACCACGTTCTTACTTTTTGGCGTCTACGTGCTTGAACATTCGACCACGTAAGCTCGGATCCTTCTGAGTACCAGCCTCGTTTGCATGACCGACCAATTTGACCAACTCCACCATAATCAACTTAACTAATCTTAATCGTTTTCCTCTTACGAGGGCACTTTCGTTACATTCGAATCGAGCATCACTAAAACGTTAACTCAGTTCATCTCGTTTCGTCAAACATGTAAGTCTGAGGGTGTAAATCCGTCTTTATTTATTGTTATTTACTTTTTGTATCATTAATGTAAGATTTATGTCGAAAGTACTTCTAAATCCGATTTGTAAAACCACGTTTAAAACCCTTTTTACGGATTATCAGGAGACAGACGTCGAGAAAGGACGCAGCAACTGTTGCACCTCTTCGAAGGGATGCAGCACCTGCTGCGCCTCTTCGTGAGGCTGCCGCAGTTCATGCTTCCTTTCTTCTTCCTTCGTCTTTTGATGATTCGATCGTTTTGTTTCGTTTTCAATTGTTCATTGTTTTTTTAACACGATAATTTTAAGTATAACAATTTAACATACTATTTATCATCATTAGTGTATAATTCATCATTAACTCCCGACTTAAATCTCTTATAACCAATATTTGCGGGTTTTCGTCAATAAAATTAATCCGGGTTGTAGAGATTCGATTCTTTCATATTGAGTCTCTGGAATTCGATCTTTGGTATATTCCCATCTGTTTATCCGTCATTAATTCGTCATTAATTCATTATATTTACCCTATTTAGTTCACCGATGTCACTAATCAATCTTTCATTCATGTAATTAATTCGTCCACATTAGTTTCATCCATGTTTTATCGTTTTTATGACTCATTTGCATGTAATTAATCTATTAATCACTTTCAACCGAGTCGAATATCATAATCAATCATTAAATTCACCCAAGAATGTTAACGATTTGAAGTTCGTTCACGAAGAACTCAACCTTGAAATGACGCGAAGAATCGCCTCTTCTAAAGGCGCGGCTCTGCTGCTATTCCAGTTGACTTAAATCTCTCTGAACTTCCGTTCTGCTTTGATCTAGTTTAATTAGTTTTCGTATTTAATTAACTATTAATCGTATTATCGTCTAATTCCTGTTCGTTAATTCGTTTGTTTATTCTTTCTCAAATTATCCGTTTTAAAAGTATTTTCGTCATAAATCATTGAATCCGATGTAATTATTGTATTTTCCTTTATTGTATTTATCATTGTGCTTTTTATCACTTGTATGCCTTCACATGTAATTGAACTTAAATCCTACTTTGACCCAATTGTATGACTAAATTACGTGTTCACCGACTTAGTCTAATCCTTCACATGCTAGGATTAATTTAATGGATGTTGCATTGCATGCATATAATCGACGGTATATCAAGTACGAATAACTTCCCTAATCATTAGTAGAGGCCGCTATCGAGGCGGGCGGGATTAGGTGTTCGATCAAAAGAGCTTCCTAATACGTACCCTCACCCCTTATCCCAGATCTCTGTGAACATCCGTGTTCATTGGCATCCACGAGAGTCATTCTAGACATAGAATGCTAAGGATAAAGAGTTCTTGGTGTTCATGTCACTACTTTGTGTCTTGACATGACACGAGGTATTCGAACGGTTTCCAATTTTCCACAATAAATTGGTGGCGACTCCACAAATACAAACGCTTGTTCTCCTCCCAAGCGCCCCCGTGGACCCGCGTCCACAACAATTCAGCTAAAGGTAAGGTCAGTCGGTCTTATGTGAGAAGGGTGAAGGAAAGGTCTTTCTGGTCCAATATCCGCCCTAAAATACTACTAATTTAGCTTCTGCCCTCATTAGAATTGTCTATTGCTCACAACAGGTCTGTTCATTCCAATCTTCCGATCTAGGTCTGAATTTAACCAGCTTAGTTACTTCAATTGCATGCATTCAACCTAATAATTACAGTTATATTGCTATAAAACAATTCTCACAACAACAACCTCCTAATCTGATTATCGCATCATTGCTTTACTATCATGGCTCCCCTAATCCTAGCACAAAAGAATTAGCTACGCATGACGATGAATAGAGCAATAACGAAAGATAATACAATACTAAGCATGATGAAAAGATGAACAAAGGAAAGTAACATAAACTAAACGAAGGCAGTTAAGAAACAAGAAAGATAATTAAATTAAATAGAAAGAGAGTAAAGAGAAATTACACCAAACAAGATCCGAAAAATAGAAAACAAAGTAACGTCGAACCAGATTAAACAGAGATGAAAAGGAAAAAGAGAGAGATAGATCCATCCTCCTAAACCTAATTAAGTCTCTCCTATTTATAGGAGAGATATTTATTTACCCTAATATACGATAACAAGATATTAAAATCTTGCGTCAGATGGAAAAGTACTCGATCGAGTACAATAGAACTCCTCGATCGATCAACTTCCAAACAAAAACCTCTCGATCGAGTACATCACTACTCGATCGAGGGACACCAATTATGCATATCTCGATCGAACACAGCAGAACTTTCGATCGAGGACTTCTCAACAGCCAAACTGCTCGATCGAGTATACTAGGTCAGCAAAAGCCTTCGATCGAGTCATCTGCTACTGAACCAGCTCATTTTGACGTGTGATTTGCTTCCGAGATGACTGAACGCTTCCCGAGGCGATAGTATTCTCGCTCCAATTCCTTCCATCTTCTGAATGCAGGCTTAAAGAATAGCAAAAGGCTCAATTCTGCTTCTTTCGGGTCCATTCCTACAATTAAAGCCAAACGAACCAAAGTAGAATATTCGGGGCATTTCGTAGCTCAAAAATATGGGAATCGCATGGAAATGCGTGCAAATAGGACTTGAAAGACTATATAAAATGCACGCATCAAATCTCCCCAAACCAAACCTTTTCTTGTCCCGAAGCAAACTATATGCATCTAAATAATGGAACGGAATAAAAACTCGGAGCTAACTACAAATCGTCCACTTAAACCATTTTAATGCAAGTAAACTAATACTTATAGTAGAAACTGTCAAATGAAAATGAGTTGTATGATGTTTATAATAAAGCTGAACCGTCGACCTTGGAAGACCTTTGATAATGGACTCTCACGGGTCACTCTTCTCTCATGAAACAAAGGGTAAGCAAGTATCTGTAAGAGAGAAAGAAAAATAGCCGCTCACCTAAAATATGACCCACATAAACATGCATGCAATATAGTATGATAGACGATTCAAACTACCGTGAACATACATCCCAACCAAACAAGGTCCCGTCACAGCCGAGGGCTTACAAAAGTATGGAAAAGTGAGGTAATGGGTAAGAAAGGCAAAACATTTTTGGGAATGTGAGGGTAATAGCCAAGCTAGCTACCTGAACAAAGCCAAATGAACCGTATCCGCTTCTAACCCAACAAAATTAAGCACAAATACCCTTTCGTGGCATAAAAACTCACTAACCAAAAAATCAACTCCTCATAAGATATTGAATAAGAATATAGGAGCAAAAACCGTTTCATCAAATTTTTCAATTCTTCTTTCTCAGTTTTTTCTGAATTTTTTTTTCTTCATTTTCCTTCTCTATATTACCAACTCCCGATAATCAATACAAACCAAATCCGGCTTAATAGACAGAATACCGCAAAACAATCACTAAACTAGCTTGACAAGGCGGGCTAAATTTGGATGTAGTCAAGGGTCAAAAGGTAAATTTGGCTAAATGTGGAGTTAATGGGTAAAAATGGAAGAAAAGGGAATATAAGCATCTCCCTCCATGTGACACCAACCACTAACCCAAATCTATGCAGGCAATAAGCAATTGAATTTCATACTTATGCAAATTAACGATACATGCTATGCAAGGACAAACTACTCACAATCCTACATAAACTGATCATGAATGACACCAGTTTTAAGGCTCTAGAACTTAGAAAATATGAGTAGGTTACCAAAATTTCAGGTCAAGTCTATTCAGTCAGCTAAATTTTAACATAAACTAGTAAATTATGCATTAAGACAATGCTAAAAGAAAATTAGTTTAATGCAAGGCTTAAGCAAAAAGACTAAAAGTAGTGTAATTTCATCATTGAGAAACTACCATTCCGACTCAACCTATATGCAAAAATAAACGTGAAATTTTGAATTTTTCGAATTTTTCTAATTTTCATGGGATCTTTCAATTTTTGAAAATAAAAGGCAATGCATACAAAAATTAAACGTGATAGCAGAAATGCAATAAAAATAATATGTAGACACATATATGGATGCTTATACCCTCCCCAAACCAAACTGTACAATGCCCTCATTGTACTCAAAAATGGGGAAAGGAAATGCAAACTGAAAAGAAGAGTGAAGCTTAGGAAAACTTACAAGAATACGTGAAGTAGGGACCTCCCCAAACCAGCCAGCAACAAGGGAGGTAGCTAAAAGCTTCATAACAACATCACTGGAAAAGAATCTAAACAACAAACTCGATCGAGAGAACAAAGTGCTCGATCGAGTATAATGAGACCGCGTAAGTGCTCGATCGAGAGAATAAAGCGCTCGATCGAGTGGGTTAAGTACTCAATCGAGAGCCTCTTATACACCAAATCCTAGATGTCATTTCAAGCACCTGCAAACTCGCAATAAACAACCCAGAGGACTAACAAAACAAGTCTAGCGTTTTAGAGTATCGTCTGAAAACCAATTATTGTAGATAACAAAAACTGATATGTTTGAAAATCAACTAAAAATTTTAAACTCCGGGTTGCCTCCCGGTCAGCGCTAGTTTCAGATAGGTCCCAAATCGACCTTTTTTTCTTCATCCACCCACGCAAATCAATGGCCCCACAACAAGGATTTTGACTAAATGTGGTCCCTTCAGCATCCATGATTTTGACTTTAGGCCTCCATAACATCGCATCAACTGAAGAACAACAACTCATCGCAGCGTCATGGCCTCCACCTTTAGCTTCCTTGCTCCCTTCCTTCTTGTTCGGCATAGCGTCATCCAAACCGCCTCCCGGGTCATCAATCCATACCGTTCTTGTTAGACGATAATTTAATATTCTCAGCATTAAAATTACTCGATCGAGTAACAACACTACTCGATCGATTTGTCTTCTCGATAATTTGTAAATACCTCATTTCTACACCTTCCGCCAACCACCCAGTGATGATTGGGCCGCATGTTTGGTACGCGGAACGATTTATGATAGTTCGTAATTTTATCGTCAAGTGATAGCTCAAAACTTGTGTCTACCCCTTGGTCGTCATCTACGCGCTGATACGGTCGTTTTGACAGTAATTACAGTTCATTTTGAGTCCGGGTCCAAAACCACTTCATTTTCTAAGAAACCGTTTAAAATGCCAAGTCGGAATGTTCTAGAATATTCTATATATTTATTCAATAATTTAATTTAATATCTTTTGGTAAAATATATCTCATAAATCATATTTTACGGAATAAGGAAGTATAGATCTACCGCAATTCCCTAAAAGAAACGCGGAAATCTTTCTTGTGCAGGAGGGAAACCTCTGGGGAAATGACGCAACATGTGATGCGCTTCTTGGAAGGATCGCAGCAGCTGCTGCGCCTCTTGGAAGGATCGCAGCAGCTGCTGTGCCTCTTGGAAGGATTGCAGCAGCTGCTGCGCCTCTTCTCCAGCCTGTTTTCGCTGTTTACAGAATTTTTCCGTGAACTATTTCAAAAGTTTGGGTCATTCCAAAACCATTCACATTGATTAGTATAAATAGAGACCTCCGGTCTCCATATTTTTCACGCGAGTGTCCGCCCTTCTCTTCTCTCTTTGTATTCTAGACCTTGCTCTAAGCTTTTGACGCCTACGTGCTTGATCAATCGACCACGTAAGCTCATATCATTCTGAGTACCAGTCACGTTGCATGACCGACCAATTTGACCACTACACATCAATCAATCAATTAATCTAAAATCCTCCAACGAGGGCACTTTCTGCATACATTTGAGTCGAGCAATCACACTTAGTTAATCTCGTTTCGTCAAACATGTAAGTCTGAGGGTGTTAAATCCCATCTTTTTATTGTATTTTTTATTTTTGTATCGATTAATGTAAGATTCGCGTCAATAATACATTTAAAACCGACTTTAAAAACCTTTCTTTTTAACCTATGGCATGGAAGCTGTGCAACCAGTTGAACTAGAAATCCCGTCCTTATGCATTTTGCTCGAAAGTCAAATCCCAGTAGCTGAATGGAATAGGGATCGGTATGAAGAACTCATCCTCTTGGATGAACGAAGGTTGCGCGCACTACATAACGTGCAGACATATCAGGCGCGTATCAAACGAGCCTTTAATAAACGGGTTAAGCCCGGGAACATCAAAGAAGGAGATTTGGTGCTCAAATTAGTAAGAGCTCTCCTACCTGTTGATCCACGAGGAAAGTTTAAACCTAACAGGGCCGGACCTTTCTTAGTTAAGTCCATACTCTCAGAGGGTGCAGTTAGGATTACGGAGTTAGATGTGAATGAATTTTCTAATCCTACAAACTTATACCAATCTAAACGGTACTACTCTTAACTAGCATAGGACAGAAAATGCGCCTCGCGTAACCCACGTGCCGCTCATGCAACACGAAATAAAACCAGACCCTGGCCAGCTAAAGCTTATGTCTCTATGCTCTTGCGTTTTGACATTTCGAAATCCTCATATCATCAAATAAATTGAATTGTACTCCCTTTAGGAGTAAGTAAGAAGCACATGCTTATTTTTATAAAGTTCATTACAAGCTCTTGCTTCGAACAATTATTCTTTTACATTTATTCGAACTACGAACAAGGATTGATTTCATATTTTGCTAATCAATACGTAGGCAATCCTTCACAGGATACAACCCATTATTTATTTATTTATTTTTTAAATGTAAATAGGACATTTGCATTTGCATTTGAAATTCGACAGGAATAATAAAAGAAAATCACAACGGTTTCTTAACTAATTAATCTTTTATTCATTGTTCCATAAATAATAATAATAATACGCCAAATACATATAAAATAAAATGCTGAAATAAATGCTAGGCTAGGATACTAAAAACCCCGCCATTTATTACAAATTAATAATAAATAATACTATAATAAATGACTAAGGCTATTCTTCCATTTTCCCTTTGCCTTTGTCATCCTTATCATACTTCTTGTCTCGACCACAAGTCGGGTGCTCTTGTGCTATCTCTGACCTAATCACCAACGGTCTCTCTCGCGGTCTAGCTTTACCATTTCGATCTATCACCATCTTCTCGGCAGAGGCGGTTCTCGGTTTCTTCGACGGACGAGTAACTAGGAATCCTGCTTCTTCTTCCTCTTCGGTCAAGTACTTTTGATTCTCCTTTGCTACTTCGCGAATCTTGTAATCCACAGGCTCGTGTTTCCTCAGCTTCTCACGTTCTTCGGAAGTACCAGCCTTTCGCCATTGCAAGTATGAGTCAGATACCCATAAGGAGCCAATAGGAACTGCTATGAACCACATGTCCCTCTGAGCCCACCTGATTACCCACTCTCGGCAAGACTCTGTAGTGTGTGCCAATACAGTTTGAGGAACGTTATCAAGCTTTGGCATCTTCTGCCTAAGGCCCACTTGCCTCATTAATCTCTCCAGAAAAATGCAAATCATAAATTCCAAGCCAGGGGTACGAACTGACCGTGCCGGATCCAAAGATGAGACTCCAGTGACTAACCTAAGATGCCACCACGGCACAATCCATCGGATCAAGGGACCACCTTCGCTCTTCAACTTATTTTCCCAATAGTTGCATACCCGGAGGAAGTCCACCATAAAGAGCCTCGTTCTCATTGCAATTGATCGAGCATGGTATCCTGGCACATTAACTGGGGGCTCGATCAACCGCCGCCGTTCTATCAGCCAAACCTGCAAAAGTAGACGGGAATTAATGCCCATGTTTCAACACAAACAAAAAACCAAAAAAAAGAAAAAAAAAGAAAAAAAAAGAAAAAAAAGAAAAAAAAAAAAGAAAAAACGGAAAATAAAAAGGACGGTTGAAAAAGTAGTAGGTTCTCACCTGCAGAATGACAGGACTTCCCAAATAAGGAAGCTCGTGGTTGGCCTTTCTGTTATCCAAACCAAGAATGGTCTCAACTAAGTAAAGACATGCTAGGCTCTTGCGTCGTTCCATTTGTTCCACTAGGCTCAGAAAACAGCGATCACCTCTCATGTCATCATCAACATGCCCTCGAAGGACATAGAAATGAAGTAGACATAACCTGAAGACCCTGCGCCTCGCAACATAAGAAATAGAAGGGTCCTCCCTATTTATAAATCGATCGATAAAATCAAACATGCGGACACCTTTTGAGGTCACAAGACGGTCCACCTCAG
This sequence comes from Silene latifolia, assembly GCF_048544455.1. NCBI lineage: Eukaryota > Viridiplantae > Streptophyta > Magnoliopsida > Caryophyllales > Caryophyllaceae > Silene > Silene latifolia. The sequence goes on from NC_133538.1 coordinate 29,702,611, forward strand.
CCTTGTTCAATCCAAGCAAGTCCCTAAATTTATTCTTATATCCTTGGGAGCTAAGGGGTACAACCGGTACATTTTCTAGGTCCCATCCTCCAATAGCAGCTATTTATTCAGGGAAAGGACAAATATCGCCTCTAGGAAAGGCAAACACGTGAAAATTTGGGTCCCAATACTCAAGACAAGCATCCAAGAAAGGCTTCACAACTTTCAGTAACTTGAGACTCAAGATCGATCCCATATTAAAAGCACCCATGTCATGTTTCTCAACATTTGTGAATTCATTCGTCCACTCCTTGAGACGATTTTCAAAGGCATCCATAATTTTGAAAAAGTTTTGAGAAGATATGAGAGCTTTTATGTAATAGACGGAAGAAAGAAGGATAAATTATGTGAATAAAAGCTTCCCGAAAGTCTCTATTTATACTATTCGCTATTTCCTAATTTCTGTCGAGGTCTGCCAAACTGGATAAATGACGCAGCATCAGCTGCGCCTCTTCGAAGAGTCGCAACTCTTGTTGCGCCTCTTCCCCAGACCCTTTTCCTTGTTTTTCAGCTTTGGATCTTTCTTAATTTGCTTCCGGCTATAATTTCCTATTCCTATAGGATCTAAATTTTGTAATTCCGTTAAATTACCAAGTTTTATGTTTCCGATTTCTTTTTGGGTTCGCTTTTCGAGACAAAGTCGACATTTTCGCGAAACGCGCACACTTACCCTTTTTTTATTTATTTCTTTTTTTAGGGGAATCATTTTACTCCTCTTTTCAATACATTTCACACTTAGTCATTTCTTTTAATTTTTTTTTAGGGGGTAGCTCTCCCTACTATCCGGTCATTTTGCGCATTTTCTGGGCATTTTTGCTGTCTTTTTTTTTCACACTTATACATTCCTTTTAATTTCTTTTTTGGGGGGTAGCCCTCCCTACTGTCCGGTCATTGTTTGGACATTTTTGTCATTTTCACTCACTTTTGGGCACTTTTTTTATTTTTTTCATTTTTACGCCAATTTAGGCCACCTATATGCACATGTTTTACGTCTAAATTCTATGTAAATTTCGGCAGCATGACGGCACAAATCGTCATCTACCAAACCTGTTCTTTTAAGCTAACCTGCAGGAACAGAAAACACCCAGTAGCAAAGGCACTCACGTCATTATATACACAACCAAAAGAAAATGTATACATCAAACTGGGGGCTCTCGCCCAAAACAAAGTCCGAAAAGTCCAAAATGTACAAAATTTATACAAGACAACAACGAAAGAAGGGCATCTACACCTGGTCGCCACTCAACTCAGCCACAGTCGCCTCGAGGGGGGCGATCTCGGCGTCTGTGACCTCGAGCTCCCTCAACAGACGAGCCGTCTCCTCCCGGGACTCCGCCAGCTCCCGCTCCAGGTCACGCTCGTGCTCAAAGTCACGCTCTCTCTGCATACAAATAAAGAAATACCTCATTTCAAGCTTTTCAAAAATGCAAGAAATTACAACAAAATTCAAAAATGAAATAAGGGGAATGAGAGGTTCATACCTGTCGTCCTCGGCCACATACAAGTGCCTCGATGGTCGTAGCCCACAGCCGGTTGGCCACCCTCCACAACGCCACATACCGAGATAGTGCCACTTGCATTTCAATACAAAGAAGGTGCAAAAAAGAGAACAAACGCATTCTTATGTGATAAAATGATGAAGACAGCCAAAGATGGGGGCTAACCCTCCTCACCAGGTGCTACCACTCCTCCAAGCCAGCGTCGGTCACCTCCTCGGCGAAGTCGCGGAGCTCTAAGATCGACGTCATGCCCGCTGCGTCAGTGTACTCGAGTGTCTATGGGTCAGCTGCGGGCTCGACGCCTGCCACCTCGGTCTCCTACAAGGTTCAAATGGCTCTTTATTTGACGATCGTTTGTCATTTTTCAAAAGAATTCAAAAACAAGGAAAAGGTAAGATACTTACCACGATCGGCCAGTACGCCAACCTCCGGTGAACGAACTCGGAGTAGTCCTCGCCAGGAAGAAGGAGGGCGTCGCCACTAGTGTCAGCCAAGTCGGCCACTCTCTCAGACTCAAAAGGCTCTCTAAACATCGTCCGTGGAGGATCGATGGGAACCGTGAAGGTGTCACGAGAGCACTGTCGAGTCAAACGCTCGCCCAGGTACCACACAGGTCTCATGGACATCCTCAACAACAGCCGACTCGAGCTCCTGGGACAAAGGACCTCGGCCACGAAAGCTAGAGCGTCAGAGTAGTCCTCCCAAGGTCTAGGCACCTATTAAAATAAGGAAACAAGGGGTCATTCTTATGATCGGCTCTAAGTGGAGAGGGGGATCATTCCTATGATCACTTCAAAATGAAAGATAGAAAAAGAAAACTAATCAAATAAGGATCAAAGGCACTTACGTCCTCCAACTTCTGAGCATTCATGCCCCTCCGACAAATGTCGTAAGAAGAACGTTGGCTCTTCCTACAACACACCACCCAGTCCCTCACGATAGGGTACACCCTCGACTCAGGCTCCATCCTCTTGGGCGCAAAGCCGGGAATGTGGAAGTACACCCATGCCTGTAGATAAGATAATCATTTTGTACGATAATGATCTTTTATAATTTAATAGAAATAAAAAATGAAAAAATAATGATCTTTCATAATGCAAAAGAAAGGTTCATACCTCCAACAAGAGTCCATGACCAGCAGTAGCAGGAGAAGTCCCCTTCTCCATCAACTCTGGCCGTACCATAGCCCTCATGTAGGGAGTGAGGACCGCGAAGCCAGGAGTAACCCAGTCCCACCGACCCAGGCTACTCAAGTCTGACAGAAAAGGAAGAACCTTCGTCGACAGCCTCTCCTCCTTGTCTCCAAGGTAAATCAAAGATAAGAACCACCACAGCCACAGATGAGCCCTCTACTTATCAGTGCATGGAGGAGGAGGCATCATCCTCCCATCTATCCTCACTCTCGTCGTGGTCCTACCCGTAAAGTAGTCCCTGACATAAGAACTCGGCACCAACCCAGGAACGCTGGCACCACCTGGCGCCAGGTTCCAGGCGATCAGCCTCGTCTGAGTCTACTCTCATGGCCGTCAACAGTAGCCACACCAAAGTCTCCTCTCCACACGGCAGACCCGAGATCATATCGTAGTCCTCCAAAGTGACCCTGACCTCTCCAAAAGGCATATGGAAAGTCAAGGTCGTGTCCCAGTATCGATCAAGGAAAGCTCGAATCAGGCAAAGGTTAGCCTGAATCTTCCTTTCCTTAATCGCCCTCCAAGCTCCGACCAAAGCCCTGAAGGCTCCTAGCTCGACGATGGCCTTCTCCTTCTCCACCAGTCTTTCGAAAGCCTCCATCATCGTCGTGTAGCCGGAAAAGGACCTCATGTTCCCAGCATCCTGTATCAATTCAAAGCGAAGTTATCTAAGAAATAAAACGGCAAGCAAATAAGAAAGGTTATAGGATATGACAAGTTTGAAACCGACCAGACTCATCGCCGTCCTGTAAGACAGGTGGCTCTCTGCCGCCCAAATGAGATATCTACCATCCCATTTCTCGGCCCACTCGGATGCACCCACTTGCTAGCAGCCACCACATCCCACGTTGGCCCTCCTCGGGACCTCCTCAACGTCCTCCTCGAGCACCTCCTCTTATCTCTCTCCACCCATGAGACCAAGGGAAGGGTTGAAGTCTACGTCCATCGGGTCCTTCTCCGACGTATAAGGTATGTCACCTGCAAAATCAAAGTAAACCAGGCCGTGTCAAGCCACGACAAGCCTCGGTGAGGTCCTTTCAAACACTTTCAAGCCCTAAAAGTAGGTTTTCTCGCCATCTTTGGCCATTTCTTTCAAAACCCGACCACATACGCGGAAGGTTTGGGAAAGTCAAGTCTAAGTTCAACCCTTGTTGCGGGTTTAAGTCTAAATTTCGGCAGCATTTCGCTATAATAGCGATTATGCCCTATAAAAGTGTCCTGAAAGAGTTGTCACAAATCGAAAATTCGACATGATAGCAAGTTTACCCATTACACAAGGGTTCCAAAATACCAAATTTCATCAAAAATGGACAATCGTAAGGGCATTTTCGAAGCAAATTTGGAAACAGCTGAGAAACCGTCTCATTTTTCGCCAAATGCTCAATACTTGACGAAAATGCAAAAAGAATACGAGGTTATGTTCCTAATATTGCCAATTATCCATTTCTTATATCAATTTTATCAAACAAATCCATTAGAGGCTAAACCCCCAATTTTTCGACATTAAAGGGGGGGCAACCCTAATTTTCGGCCCTAAATCAATCAAAAACACGAATTAAAGGCAAGAATGTGATACATACCTCGATTAGTCATGATTTATGGCACGAATTGATCACATTTTGACGAATTTCGGTTGGAATTTGAGAGAATTTTAAAGTAAATTGTGTTTTGTTATTATTAAATAAACAAACGGTTTATCGGGTTTTCACCCAGGCAGGGACAAGCCCAAGAAATGACGCAGCATTTGCTGCACCCTTTCCAAATACGGCATCTCTTGCTGCGCCTGTTCCCCAGCGTCTTTCCAGCTCAAATTCTAAAAATACGTTATAAGTTTGTTATTTGTAGGCCCATATTTTGTGTGCCTTTTCTCCGACACCTTATATCATATATTTGGTTCTTTTGGGCGATCCTTTCGTCCGGGCCCATAATTTCTAAATGGACTGCAAAGCCGTCACGATTTTTTATCTCCCAGCATGGATTTTTGTTGAACCCGGTTCACGAGCTTCTCAGTCATTATCGGGATTTCGCTTGCAACAACCGAGCGGATTTTCAGCGGTGTTTAGGACGTGCCACTACCAGTCAAGCCTCTTTATTTTCCTCGACGGTGTTTAAGACACACCATTATCAATAAATTAATTATCCCCGCGAGAGTTCATGACAACCGATGCACTTCTCGAGAGATGGAGTTTGTTTGAAAACAGATGCAAGCAGATTTCCCAGGAATGATTCAATCCAGACAGAGTCATCCTTATTTTCCCTAGCGCAATAGTATTTTGCAGTATTGCTCACTCAAGATTTCTTCCATGACGATCAAGATGTTCATAATCGTCAATATACTCCCCAGCATTTTCTACCGACGTCCTGCTACCCTCAATATTATTTGTTTCCCCACGGAGTTCAGCAAAGGTGTCCCACACCCTAGCACAATCCTTACATATTTTTTTGGTTCATATACCCAGGTTCATACACCTAGTCCTTTAGAGTCCCACACCCTAGCACAATCCTTAAATATTTTTTTGAATCTTACTCTCAGCTCCTACGCACCTCCGGAAATATCTCGGGAAAGAAGTCTCAGGTATGATTTCTTCTTATGGCTGGCGAGCTTCCTTACGTAGTCTAATGGCTTTTAAACGACCCTCCCCGATAGTCGACAGACTCTAAAATGATCCCGACGACAGGTCCTTGGTTCTGACCCTTTGAACCACCTCGCGTCGCCATAGTTGTCAGGTTGTAATCTTCGATTTACCTGATGGCTATAATTCAACTTTCGCCTTGTCCAAGCCTCAGTCAAAGTGGGGGCTCTGTAGATACCTCATTTCTACACCTTCCGCCAACCACCTAGTGATGATTGGGTCGCATGTTTGGTACGCGGAACTATTTATGACAGTTCGTAAGTTTATTGTCAAGTGATAGCTCAAACACTTGTGTCTACCCCTTGGTCGTTATCTACGCGCCGATACGGTCGTTTTGACAGTAATTAGAGTTCATTTGGAGTCCAGGTAAAAAACCGCTTCATTCTAAGAAACCGTTTAAAATGCCGAGTCGGAATGTTCTACAATATTCTAGATATTTATTCCATAATTTAATTTAATATCTTTTGGTAGAATATATCTCATAAATCATATTTTACGGAATAAGGAAGTATAGATCTACCGCAATTCCCTAAAAGAAATGCGGAAATCTTTCATCCGCATGAGGAAACCTCTGGGGAAATGACGCAACAGGTGTTGCGCCTCTTGGAAGGATCGCAGCAGTTGCTGCGCCTCTTCTCCAGCCTGTTTTCGCTGTTTATAGAATATTTACGTTATTTCTTTCCAAAGTTTGGGTCATTCCAAAACTCTTCACATTGATTAGTATAAATAGAGACCTACGGTCTCCATATTTTTCACGCGAGTGTCCGCCCTTCTCTTCTCTGTTTGCATTCTAGACCTTGCTTTAAGCTTTCGACGCCTACATGCTTGATCAATCGACCACCTAAGCTTAGATCATTCTAAGTACCAGTCACGTTGCGTGACCGACCAATTTGACCACTACACATCAATCAATCAATTTCTAAAATCCTCCAACGAGGGCACTTTCTACATAAATTCGAGTCGAGCAATCACTGACGTTAACTTAGTTAATCTCGTTTTGTCAAACATGTAAGTCTGAGGGTGTTAAATCCCATCTTTTTATTGTAGTTTTTATTTTTGTATCGATTAATGTAAGATTCACGTCAAAAATACATTTGAAACCGACTTTAAAAACCTTTATTACAAACTGTTTTTTTTACGAAACAACAGTTACCAGACGTCGACAAGAAACGCAGCAGCAGATCGATGTGCCTCTTCGAAGGGTCGCAGCACTTGCTGTGCCTCTTCCAGAGACTGCCGCTGCTCCTGCTCTTTTTCTTCTTCCTCGGGTTTTTGTGGTTTTATTCTTTTTGTCTTATTTTTCTTATTTTCTTTCATTCCTTTGTATATAAACCAAGTCTTAATATTCTCTTTTAATTATAACGTTTATTTTCGACTTAAATCCCTTATAAATCGATATTGCGGGTTTTCGTCATTAAATCAAACTCGGATTTTAGAGACTCGATTTGTCCATATCAAGTTTCTGTAAATTGTCTTTTGTACATGTTTTCCATTGTTTATTTTCAGTTTATCAATTTCCTTCATCGTAAATAAATCTAATTCGTTTTTAACTCATTTTAATTCGTGTTTATCAATTTTATGATGGTTTTATATGTAATTAACCTGCTAAATCACTTTCACTTGAGTTTAATATCGATAACCAATCGTAAAACATACCAATCAATCGTAAAACATACCAAAGAACATTAACTACCCGCGGTTCTGACTTCAAACCTAGAGCTCAACCCAAGAACGGACGCAGGAATAGCTGTGCCTCTTCCAAGGGACGCAGCTGTGCTGCGCCTGTTCTGATATGATCTCTGTCCCTGAACTTTCCGTTCTCCCTTTGACGTAGCTTTAATTAGGTGTTTAATTAACTAAAAATTGTAGTATCACCCTTAATCTGCCCTATTTTCGTCACTTTAATTTCTAACTTTTATTTTCTTTTCTTCAAATTCCATCTTAAGTGTATTTTTGACGTAAATCAGGTAAATCATTGTAATTCATTGTAATGTTAATTATTGTTATTTATTTATCGCTATTTATTTATCGTTTATTGTGTCGTTTATTTACTTGTTCCTCATATGTAATTAATTCTTAAATTTTAATTCGACATAATTGAATGCTAATTACGTGTTCACGGACTTAGTTTAATTCACATGCTAGGACTAAAACGTTGGATGTTGCATTGCATGCATATAATCGACAACATATCAAATACGAATAATTTCCCTAATCATTAGTAGAGGCCGCTATCGAGGCGGGCGGAATTAGGTGTTCAGTAAAAGGATTTCCTAATACGTACCCTCACCCCTTACTCCAGATCTCTGTGAACAACCATGTTCATTGGCATCCACGAGAGTCATTCTAGACATAGAATGCTAAGGGTAACGAGTTCTTAGTGCTCATGTCACTACTTTGTGTCTTGACATGACACGAGGTATTCGAACGGTTCCAATTTTCCATAAAAATTGGTGGCGACTCAACAAATGCACGCTTATCCAAGCGTCTCCGCGTGCGCTGCGGTGTGGCCCCTGTCCACACAATTGTACTCGATCGAGCAGTTTGAGTTACTTGATCGAGGATCACTACTACAAAGATAGGAATAAGTAACGCCTAATAGAGAACGGCCCAGTAAGATAACTGTTCTCTAGAAATAAAGAGAACGCTTTTCTTATATAAGCGTTATGTAAAAAAAGAATACAAAACGCCTTTTATATTAACAATTCTCTACATTTATTAAAAATAAAAAATGAAAAAAATAATCGGACTAAAACCCATCCGACTTTTCCTTTATTCTTTATAATAACAATAATCCTATTAATCTACGGAGTATTATACACCGTACTTCACTCTACTTAGCAAAACAAAGATACACCCCCCATGTTTTTTAATTGAATAAACCCCTTCAATCCTCACCCTCAGTAATCTCCATCACCCTCACTAATCTCCATCACCCTCACTAATCTCCATCACCCGTATTTCGTTGACTATCGAGAACCGCCACCAACTCCCTACATCTAGATCGCATCACAACTGTGCACCACCACTTTCCGCCTCTATATCTGGTCCGAAATTTCTAGGGTTTGCTCACATTACTCCAAAATGTTGAGAATTTATTTTTGTCACGGTTTGAGTTCCGCATATTAATCGAGAAACTTACTTGTTTCTTCGAAAGTTGCAGGTTGGTTTTGCTAATCTAAGGTCTTTACTTTATTAAACCCTAGAAATTGGGGATTTTTATAATAAAGAGGAAAATTGACGAAAATTGATAGAACAGAGGTATGTTTCTTGTTTCACACCTCTTGTATTCAATATATTCGTATTCCATGTGCTTTCCTTAGTATTCATATATATGTGCTGCAATTATTGGGCTTTTTTGTATTGATTTTATATGTCTCATTTGATTATGTTAGATATTACCTCAATATCACATTTTCGTAATTGATGAACAAGGGGGCTGTCATGTTTTTCCACAGCTTCAAGAGGCCTCGGATGTCACAAGCAGGATCAACCAAGGTAGCGTTCTGTTTTTCTTTCATTATTTAATTGATGTTTGATTCTTTGGTATTAAGGACTATGACTTACTTGAAGCTCTTATATTGTACTATGATTCTATGAACAACAAAAACGATTATTGTGCTAAACTTGATTGTTGTATGATAATGATACTAACCAAACTCAATGCCTGCTTTGATTTATGCTTTAGTCTTACAAGTAGCCTAGTCGATAAGTTGGAGTATATGGCATGTGTGTTGTGTTTGTTAAAAGTCAAATTTTCGCTTAAAATTGTGATTTGAAACTCTACGAGCTGATGGAGGTTGATCTCAATACTCTCTGTCAGCAGCATTACTGAAACACAAAGGATTTAATCACACGTATCACTTTTTTTCCATATTCTCTACTCTACATTACATTGTTTCTTATTATTAAACCTTGATATATATATGTTTGCTTTACTTTAGTTAGTCCTGCTTATTAAAGTAAGCCAATAGATTCGCTTGGCAAAAAGTTATAAATTTTTTTTTATGGGTGACAGGACTGATATGTTGTGTTATGGTATTCTCCATCCTGGTTGTTGTAAGATTCTTATTTTGAGTGATAATCGTGATTTGTATTTCAGTTTTTGTAGCTGAATTATTTGAGAATTTGTTCATTTACATTTTTGTTGCGTTAGTATTACACGATTAACATTATCATTTCGACATGTGCGTAATTGGAGGTTAATTATGGGATTAATGCTCATCGAAGCTCTTGACATAAGAGTATCAAGTACACATGCTGCCTCACACTTTTCTAATATTTTCAAAGGATTGATTCTGATTTTCTCTATAATTCTAAACCATAATTTTCTGAGTTTGAATTATCGTGGTTAAGTACTCATCGTGATTTGGGATTTTCACCATACCGCCCATTATAATTGTATCTTTTGCTCATTGGTGTCGTTCACTAGAATTGTATCTTACGCTCACCACGACCTCGCTGACCATAATTTTCTCGTTTAAGTATGAATATTTATGTCGTATTTTTACAGGTGATTGCTGCATCGGGAGCTGTAAAGCATGAGGAATGAACTTGTGGACCAATTGAAGAAGGTTTTCACTAAGTCGTTTTTGGTATGTTTTTCATCGGCAATCACATATTCACATCTCTCAATTAGTGATGGTGCCTTTAGGTAGATTCTTATCTTCCCATTACTCTAATTTCCTTAACAATCTCTACTGATAATTATTTCTCAATTATCTCTAAAATTGTTGATTATCCTTAAACTTGTGATTACTGGAACATTTTAGTTGTTGGGTATAATAGTGAGCTTATATTCTGATCAATTTTAGTGTATTGTTACAGGCTTACAGCATGACATCTCCAAAATATTCATGTACTTCTGAAAATTTCTTAAAGTTCCTTTGAGTTATGATCAATTTTGTTTATTCTTACCAGACATCTCTTAATTCAATCTGCTATCATTTCCTGTCTGTAAATTTTCATATGACAGATTATAGAAGGGACTGAAGATAGCACAAGTATCAAACACTAATGAGCCAGTAAGTTTTTACTTTTTGTTTCATACCAAACAATGATTCTTTTTTCTAGTTGCATAATATACGTAATAGTTAATCGTATCTGAATTAGTAACTTGTATTATTAATATGCCTGTCTAAGTTGACAGATCATGTGGCTAGCAATTTATAAGGGAAATTGAATTATCATCAAGTTATCATCTATGGATGCAGTTCATATATGGTGGTTATGGCTTGACTTGCTGCATTATAATTATCACCTATGGATGCAAATGGATAGTTGCAGCAGGTTGCAACAGGTTTTCTTCTAATGAAGACATGCTATAGGAAATAATTAAGGACATAGAACACATGCTGCAGAGGTCGTAAGAGGGAAATTCAGTATTTATGGTATAATAGGTGTATCTTAAGTTAGTTGTATAACTTATTATTTGTAAATCGGAAGCTGGTATAAAGCGTATTTCAGTATCTATGGTGTTTGGGGTGGTGATTAATGATACGGTTTATGCTACTTTTGGAGTAATAAAAGTGACTACTTTTTCCTGTTTTGTGTCTTTGTTTTGATTTTCAATATTTCTCCATTTATATTATATACGTAGTAGTATTTTTTTTTTAAAAAAAAATAAGAAGAATAGAGAATTGTTGGCTAAGCCCACCGTTCTCTATTCCTATGAAAAGAGAATGCTTATAAGGCGTTCTCTAAAGATCATTTCAACAGTTCTCTATGATTGTGAATAGAAAACGCCTCTTCCAACCGTTTTATAAGCTTTAGAGAACGCTGACCTAAAGAACGCCTCTAAGGCGTTCTCTAAAGATCATTTCAACAGTTCTCTAAGCCTATTTTTGTAGTAGTGGATCTTGTTTTCCTCAGTGCTCGATCGAGAACTTTTATCCTCTCGATCGAGTACTTCTTCAATAATTTCATTCGATCGAGTAGAGTAAGGCTCTCGATCGAATTTTTGAACAAGGGTATGCGAGGCTTCATTGTGCTCTTCCTCTTGAACAGTATTTTCAACATCTGAGCCATCATTTTCAGCATCAATAGGTAGAACCGGTCCTTCATAGGGAATATAAATCCTAGTGCAAACAACATAGACTGTCTCGGGTTTCCTAGAAGTTTGCTCAGCAATTACTTAAGCTAACTGAGTCTCAAGTCTCTTGATAATGACGTCTTTAGTTTGCATAATCTCTTGCGCTTGCAGTGCAAGTGCCTTCACTATAGACGTCAATTCAGCAATCTCTTCATTCTTTATAGTAGGAGGAGGGGTTTGTTGGTGCACCGGCCAAATAAATGGAGGCTTTTGATAGCCACGATGCCGAAGCGGATGTGGTGGCACATATGCGTAGGAATGACTAGCTTGTCTACGCTGCTTAAAAGCATAGACTTCGTCGATCTCCGCCAGACAAATGACAGCATTGTGTCCCGCAGCACCACATCTCTCATAGTAGACCACCTATTGTGCCATAGCATGTGAGAAGGGTGAAGGAAAGGTCCTTCCGGTCCACTATCCGCCCTAAAATACTATTAATTTAGCTTCCGCCCTCATTAGAGTAGTCTATTGTTCATAACAGGTCTGTTCATTCCATTCTTCCGATCTAGATCTGAATTTAACCAGTTTAATTACTTCAGTTGCATGAATTCAACCTAATAATTACAGTTATATTGCTATAAAACAGTTCTCACAGCAACAACCACCTAATCAGATTATCGCATCATTGCTTTACTATCATGGCTCCCCTAATCCTAGCACAAAAGAATTAGCTATGCATGACGATGAATAGAGCAATAGCGAAAGATAAAATTATACTAAGCATGATTAAAAGATGAACCAAGGAAAGTAACATAAATTAAATGAAGGAAATTAAGAAACAAGAAAGATAATCAAATTAAATAGAAGGAGATTAAAGAGAAATTACACCAAACAAGATCCGAAAAATAGAAAACAAAGTAACGTCGAACCAAATTAAAATTGAGATGAAAAGGAAAAAGAGAGAGATAGATCCATCCCCCAAAACCTAATTAAGTCTCTCTTATTTATAGGAGAGATATTTATTTAACCTAATATACGATAACAAGATATTAAAATATTGCGTCAGATGGAAAAGTACTCGGTCGAGTACAATAGAACTCCTCGATCGATCAACTTCCAAACAAAAACCTCTCGATCGAGTACATCACTACTCAATCAAGGACACCAATTATGCATCTCTCGATCGAACACAGCAGAACCTTCGATCGAGGACTTCTAACAGCCAAACTGCTCGATGGAGTAGACTAAGTCAGCGAAAGCCTTCGATCGAGTCATCTACTACTAAACCAGCTCAATTTGAGTTCTGGTTTGGTGATTGTTGGTAGAGTATTATGAATATTGTATAACTGTCTGTGAACTTTGGGGTGCGTCCCCGGCTGAGTGGAGTCACTTGCGAGAGTGGCTTCACGCCCTTGATTCGCCTTTTGTGGAACCCGCCACATAAGGGATGTGCACATTAATGGACATGGGTTATTGCCCGATTTGATGAGCGGGGCTTAGGTGGGAACGGCTGCGGTCCCCCACTGGCAGGGCTGGTCTTGTAGACAGTCGGTGATGGTGATTGATTGGAGAAGACGTGGCTTGTGGTTGTTTTGTTGTATCCGTATTGTGACGGCAGTTGTCGGTGTGCTTTCCTCAGTTACTGACCTTGTGTGGTTTTGTCTTCTTGTTTGTTTCTGTTGTGTCTGCCGTGATCCCTTATGGTGAGCAGTCAGTCTTAGCAGGTGATGTCTTGGATGATAGCTGGGTGCTTGGTGGGATGAGTCTTTCACGAGTCACGACAGAAGTATAGTTCACATAGCTGATAGTAGTTTGAGTTGTACCTTTGGTATACCTTTAGTTTTGTTAAGCACTTGTAATAAATCTTAATTGTTCTTTTATCGACATTTGATGATTACTGTCCTCGGGCAACCGAGATGGTAACGCCCTTATATGCTAGGGAAGGTCTTGTTAAGGCTCCTTGGTATATGGGGGTGTTACAATAAACTACTAAATAAATGCGGAAAATGAGGAATTTTAAAAACTTTTATTTAATAGATAGAGTTTAGCATGCGGGAGTCACTAACGTTCAACGGGAAAAGTATGCGGAAATAAAAACATAGGTTCATACAAATAAAATAGTCAAAAAGTGGGGAAAATATATCCCTCGAATGACATAATGAAAGAGGTGAGTCTAAGCGGTGAACAAGTAATCTAAAAGTCCGGGGTACTCGCTAGCTCACACGTCTAACCCCACATAAGCATCTTCACCAACCTGTCATTCATGTAAACATGAAAGCCACAGTCAATGGGGAGTAACTCAAGGTTTTCCGAGCCACAAAACGTCAAAACGAACATAACAAAGAACATAAACAGATAATCATATTAAATAAGATATGAATTAATTTAATTATAACTAAACCTGGGATCATACATACTTTAAGATAACAAGAATAAAGAAAAGGGAATGAGATAGACAAGTAACCAAGGCATAAGCAACGTTAAATAATAGAAAAGGAATGTAAAGGGGGCAAACACAACCACTAAGCCACGAGCATGTAATTCAAGGAGATATGACTAATGTAACCATCCAAAATGCAAAACCTTTACTACACTCATTAAAATATAATTTCCCCTGGTAGAACGACAATGATAATCATAAAGACTCAGTCCTAGTCTAAATCTGGCCAGACTCTCGGGACAGAGAGGTTCCCGATTTGACATGCGGCAGAACAGGCCGCATCCAAGACTCGATCGACAGAACGGAAGTCGAGAACCCACAATTGGCATAACAGTCCGAATGAGGTGGAATAAATGACCTAAACCCATACTTGGTAGAACAGCGCAAGTAGGCATAAAGGCATATCAAGCATATATGATAGTATTATGACATTTTTAGAAGAATACGACTCCTTACAAGTAATTATTTATAAAAAATCTTTCATACTTGTATCATATTAATAAATATTTCATTCGATAATTAAAGATGCCGGTTAAATAAAATATAACAAGCGGTAATAAATAATTTACGTCATGTGAAATTACGGAATAAAATGCAAACAAGTATAAGTGGCTCATTCATGAGCCCACTACAAAACATAAGATTGGCCCAATAATTAGATCATATGACAAGTCCAAAAAATCAATCATGTAAAGCCCAAAAATTTAATCATGTAAAGCCCACTTATAAACTAAGCAAGTTACCAACAAAAACAAGGAAGAGAGGGAAACTAGCACATAAGCAAACTACCACCCGAGCTCACCACGAGCCGTGGCCGTACTGCCAGCCCACGGCCAGCCACCACAACCACCCTGCTGCCCATGCCAGGCCCACGGACAGCCTATTACCAGCCCATTGTCAGCCCCTCAAAAATGACCAATACTCACCAGAATCAACAAACATGTAAACCATAAGACGGAAATATGAGCCTGCTTAAGACGGATATTTACACAAATTTTTCCATACATTTTAACCATCCTTTACCACCCAAAAAAACCGTAACCACCTCCAAATAAACTCAACCACACATCCGTCCACGGTTGCCAAACAACCGTGAAAGTGACCTGCAAACCCGCAGCAAAATGGGTCCAAGGCAAGGCATTCTAAAGCGAGATTTTCAAATATACATATAACGATATTAACATGAGGAAATCGAGCACGAAAACAATCCCCGAGGACTGCTTTACCCGTCCCAAAACAGAGACCAAAACAGCCTCAGACATGGTTATGAACACGAATTCCAGCAGCCATTTCAGTTCAAGCTCAAGACGGAAATAAGAGGCAAAGTGAGACGGAAATAAGCACGACTATACATGAATAACCACCACCAATTTTACCAAGATAAAGCTCATACACTTTCTTTGCCTGTGCTCAAGATTTACCACTGAGAAATCTATGAACTTATCCTCCTTGGAAGATGTCCATTCATTTGGCGGCTTAAAATAAAATTGTTTTACATGATAGGTGTCGAAAGGTTTGTTGGATTATTATGATCCAAAATATTAGTCTAAGTGTTAGTTTCCTATTAATATGGCATAATGGTAGTTGGTCAAATAATAATGTGAGTGTTTGTAGGTAGTGTGCCGTTAATCTAAGTAGTGGGTTATACCACTTCCTAGTTTGTAGAATTTAGTTGAGTGTAAGCCTATTTAAGGGCATTAGGTGTATTTGGTTTATTTGAGCAAGTTTATCCCGATAACTTCTCCGTTTTCTCTCAATTATATTTCCCCTTAGAAATTCTACATGGTATCAGAGCTCTTAAGTGAGAGTGTTGATATTATCGTCTACTCCACTTAAGTAGCCAGGTTCGATTCGGAAATGGGGCGTTACAAAAACAAAACAAAAAAAATGGTGAGAAAATTTTCAATGAGAGATTAAAAAAAATGGTGAAAATGGCACCATAGAGTGATACAGAGAAGTGCTCTATTGAGTTTGGTACAAAAAAAATGGCTCTACCTTTTTTGTTAGTGAAGAGAAGTGCTTCACATGTTAATGGTGAGAGGTGCACCATAATCGAAGGGTAGAGAGAAGTGCTCTACTATTGCTTTTTGGAGAGGAAGTGCTTCAAATGAGAGTTGATGATGATGTGCATCAACAAAGATGGTGACGAGAAGTGCGTCACAAAGTGAAGAAAACGGCTTCACAAATTGAGATGGAGAAAAGTACTCTGTCAATTGACGTTGGTGACAACGGGCATCAACAAGGTTGGTGACAAAAAATGGGTCACAAAGTGAAGACAAGGGCTTCACAAATTGATCGAGCAATTTACGTTTTATGGAGTCCAAGTAAGGAGACTCAATTTAAGTCTCGAAAGGAGGCTTTGTTTGAAGTTGGGTGTGGAGCCTAACATGAGCGGGTGTGAGAAGGATCGCATACCGTTTATTTGAAGGTAGATTGCTCATCAATAGAGATAAGAAGAAATTTAAAAAGCAAGAATTGCAACTAATAGGTAGTCTCGGTGAAAGATTGCTAGAAGACTACACATCATCAAGTCCAACCATTCATCATGGTTGAAGAAATGAGTTTACAGTGAGATTGAAATGCATCGTGCAAAATTGAGACTAAGACTAAGGTAAATGTCTCAAAACAGTTTATGGGGTAGCATGTGTGTTGGACCTTTAGTCCTTATTAATTGTTTTGATAATGACAGTAATGATTTGTATGTGGACTTCATATTATAAACATATGCGTGTAATTGTGTGCTTAAGTCTTAATATAGAAAGGAACAATTACAATGACGCAAGTTTAAAGTTTGGACCAAGGAGGTACAGCTTCAAATACACTTGATCGATGTATTCAAGCAAGATCAAGATTAGAAATCAACCACGAGACTCAAGATGAGAGACTTGTGAAGAGACGATTCATTTACTGAAGCTCTACTGAAGATTAGATAGTATAGGTCGTCATCCGGTAATGGTTTTACTTTGTTTGATTTAATGGTTATTGAAGTTATGACCTAATAGCCATAACTTCATTGCTAGACAAAAATGATGCGTTAATTTTTGGAAAATATATTTTTAGTGATTTATAAAATAAGAGAGTATTTATTTTAATTGGAATTAATTAATTAGAATTTAAGTTAAATAAACTATTGGTTTGTAACACGATATTTATATCGTCATGCAACCTAGGGCTTTAACTAAAATTCTTTCTCGATTTGTTGTGGGCTATAGAAGCAAGAAGTGGACCGAAGGAGGCCTAGAGGCCGGCCAAACCCTAGGTGGCCGAAACCCTAGGGAGGCCGAAACCCTAGGGAGGCCGAATCCCTAGGAGGCCAAACTCCTCCTTCCTTTTGCTTCTTACTTGTTCATCAAGTTGTTAGGGATTTATTCTTCTAGAACATTCCTATGCCCTAATTCCAGAACATTCCAAACCCTAATTCACTCTACTACAAATACTCTCATTCATTCATCATTTAAAAGTGACACACATATCTACACTTTTAGAGAGAAAAATATTTAAGCAAAATTCTTTGAGATTTAATTCTTATTTTCCAATTTGCTTATACAAAAATTGCGCATCAAATTTGTCAATCACTCGAAGAAAAATCGTCATAGGATACTTAATACACAAAGATATTATACTCACTCGCATAACGTGAGATTAGTATTTATCGTTGTATTTTTCTTATTAACGTAAGAGCAACCTAGAGTATTTAGCGATACTCAATCTGAGTTATAATCATATAGTTTATTATACGAGTGGATTGATAATTTTTGTAATCCGGAGAAAGGTAATAAAAATTATTAATCGAGAATAGTGGACGTAGGTTTCGACTTGTGAAACTGAAACACTCCAAAAATCCTGTGTGTCTCTCTTTCTCTCTCTCTTTATTATTGTTATTTCGTTTTTGCATTTATTGTTAGTAATTTAATTAGTAGATTTTAATCAATAAAATCAATTAATTAATTTATATCATATATTTCAAAAAAGCGGTCATCGTTTTTAATACTCAATTCACCCCCCCCCCCCCCTCTTTTGCATTCGATCAATAGACTCCTCAATTGGTATCAGAGCCTCGTGCTCTTGATAAGCCTAACGGCTGGAGTCTGATTTTTTTTTTTAGTCTATTTGTTTTTTTTTCCGCTGCATTTATTTTTATCAATTGGATTCCAAACACCTAAAGTGTCCTATATTCAATGGGAAGAACTATGGTTTATCGAAAAATATGATGACCCACTTCATTAAAGGAAACGACTGGGAGTGTTGGTTGATTATCAAGAATGGTCCAAATAAGATCTTACTTACAACCAGTAATGGCACTACCGTCGAAAAGAAAGAAGAAGACTATATTGAGGCGGATTATAAAAAGGCTGAGAAGAATTCAAAAGCAATAAGCTTATTGCAAAACGGTATGATTGCTACTGAATTTGATCGTTTCTCAACCAGTTCATCTGCCAAGGAAATATGGGTTGGTCTAGAATTAGCCTATGAGGGAACCACTGTTGTCAAAAACCAACGTATGGCATTACTAATGCGAAAATACGAACTGTTTGCCATGGAGCAAAACGAGTCAGTTGATAGCATGTCCTCTCGCTTTTCTAGCATCATCAATGAGCTAAAGAATTTAGGAAGAACTTTTGACTCCGAGGAAATTGCTAGAAAAATACTCAGAAGTATGTCTTGCAGATGGAGACATAAAGTATCTGTCATAGAAGAATGTAAGGACCTAACTTCGTTATCCTATCAGGAGCTACTCGGAACCTTAATGGCTCAGGATGAGGAGGAAGCTGGCACAAGCAAAAAGATGGCCTTACAAGCTGAGTCTAGCGAATTAATGATTCTTCAGATATTGAAGATGAAACCGTTCTGTTTGTTAAACGTTTTAAGAAAAAGGCTTTCTTTCAAAATTAAAATAAAACAAATAACAAATCAAAACAAACTCCCAAGAAAAATTCTGAGTCAAAATGGTCTTTCTCTAATCGTGGATGCTTCAAGTGTGGTGATAATGATCACATGATCAAATATTGCCCTACATGGAAGAAAATTAAAGATAAAAATCAACGTGACAAAACCAAGAAGGAATTCAAGCAAGTTATGATGGCATACTGTTGGGGAGACTTGGACTCTGAAGATGGCGAATCCGAAGATGAAGAAGAAACTGCCAATCTTTATCTAAGTAGCGTCAGTCTTGACCTATTCTCCGAAAGCGACAATGAAAGCAATGTCTCAAATGCTGAGATGTGTCTTGCTGGAAATTCAGATTCAGAATCAGAGGATGAAGAGGAAGTAGTGAAAGAAAATAATCTATGGTATCTCGACAGTGGATGCTCGAGACACATGACAGGAGACAGAAATCTTTTTCTTTCACTAGAGCCCTTCTTTGGAGGCAAGGTTACCTTTGGAGATAACAAGAAGGGTAGGATTATTGGAGTAGGAAAAATTGGAATTTCAACCTCCCATTCAATCCATAAATTATATCTGGTAAGTGGTCTTAAACATAATTTACTTAGTATTTCTCAATTATGTGACAAAGGAAATAGAGTTGTTTTTCATGCCGATGTTTGTCGTATCATAATTGAAGGTACTAGTAATGTTTTACTTGAGGGTCACCGTATGAGGAATGTGTATATGATTGACTTAAATGTTGTCAATACAAATTCCTTTTCGTGTATGAAAGCAACCTCAGATGAGTCTTGCTTGTGGCGCAAGAGGTTTGCACACATTAGTCCAACTATTTTAAAGAAACTTAAGTCCATGGATTTAGTTGAAGGCTTGCCCTCAATTAAGTTCGAGCAAGAGACAATGTGTGACTCATGTGCCCGCTGTAAACATGTTAGATCCTCTTTTAAACCTAAGAGAATAGTTAGCACTAAACGACCACTTGAGATGGTACACATGGATTTTTGTGGACCTATGAGAGTTAGAAGCCGTGGTGGATCAAAGTATATATTTGTTCTAGTCGACGATTACTCAAGGTATGTTTGGCTAATCTTTATTTCTTCTAAAGATGAAACTTTCGATGAATTTGTGGTATTAATGAAGCTTGCCCAAAATAGATATGATAATAAGCTTATTTCGATTCGGACGGATCACGGCACGGAATTTGATAATCAATTATTTATAGAATTTTGTAGGGAAAAGGGTGTGGGGCATAACTTCTCCGCACCATGTATCCCACAACAAAATGGTGTCGTGGAACGTATGAATCGAACCCTAGAGGATATGGCTCGTACTATGCTTTTGTGTAGTGGCCTTCCTAGAAACTTTTGGGCAGAAGCTGTTAGTACCGCATGCTATGTGCATAATAGAGGTATGATCCAACCTATTTTGAAAAAGACTCCCTATGAACTTTTAAGAGGGATAAAACCCAATATATCAAATCTCCGTTGCTTCGGGAGCAAATGCTTTGTTCACAATAATGGAAAAGAAAATTTAGGAAAATTTGACCCCCGAAGTGATGAAGCTGTTTTTCTGGGATATTCGGATCATAGTAAAGCTTACAAAGTGTTCAATAAAAGAACCTTGCGCATAGAAGAAAGTGTTCATGTTCGCTTTGACGAAGGTAATGTGTTTGATAAAGTTGAACAGGAAGAAGAGGATCCAGATGAGCCCGATTTCTTTCTAGCAAGAAATGAGCCCTTAAATGAAGATGAAGATATTCAAGGTATCAATGATGAACTAGAAAATTCAGCAAACGATCCTAAGAGAAGTGATAAGTCCATAGTTTATGATACTATCGACCCTTCCTTAGATAAAGAAAAAGATCTTGAAGTTATACCTAATGATGTTGTAACTTCCGATCCAAATCATGATATTTCTAATGAAGTTAGTGATACTTGTGAAGAAAATCCCGAGTCCAACTCAGGGGGAACAAATCATGGTTCTTCGTCTGCAGATAATGCTAGTCCATCAAATGATAATGAGCCTAGAGTTCTCAAAAAGTGGAAACATCAAAGCTCCCACTCTTTGGACAAAATCCTAGGGGATTTAGAGCAAGGCATTAAAACTAGAAGGTCCTTGAATAATTTCTGCTCGTTCTTTTCGTTTCTATCAACCATTGAACCTACCAATATTAAAGAAGCTCTTGCTGAATCTGATTGGATAATTGCTATGCAAGATGAGCTTCAACAATTCGAACGGAATAAGGTATGGCACTTGGTGCCACGACCTAGTGATCGAACTGTTATTGGTACAAGATGGGTATTCAGAAACAAATTAGACGATACAGGACTTATTACAAGAAACAAGGCACGACTAGTTGTCCAAGGCTACAATCAACAAGAAGGGATCGATTATGACGAGACCTTTGCACCCGTAGCAAGACTTGAGGCTATTCGTCTAATTATTGCCTTTGCTGCTCATAAAGGAATGAAGCTATTCCAAATGGACGTTAAGACTGCTTTTCTTAATGGTTATTTGGAAGAAGAAGTTTATGTAGAACAACCTCCCGGATTTTTAGATAGCAAGTTTCAAAACCACGTTTATAAATTAGACAAAGCTTTATATGGTTTGAAACAAGCTCCAAGGGCATGGTATGACAGATTATCCAAGTTTTTGTTACAAAATAATTTTATAAGAGGATCTGTCGATAAAACCTTGTTCCTAAAATCCGAGGGTTCTAATTTACTTGTTGTACAAATTTATGTAGACGATATTATATTCGGTTCTACTAATGAAAAATTGTGCAAGTATTTTTCAGATCTAATGACTTCTGAGTTTGAAATGAGCATGATGGGAGAACTAAAGTACTTTCTAGGCTTACAAATTCAACAAACAAAGGATGGTATAAAGATACACCAACAGAAATATATCAAGGAACTGATTCGAAAATTCGGTACGGAAAATGCAAAATCATACGATACACCTATGGTACCTGAAAAGAAGATGACTATAGATGAGCATGGTAAGTGTGTCGATGAGACTACATATCGAGGTATGATTGGTTCACTTTTATATTTAACTGCAAGTCGTCCTGATATAATGTTTAGCATATGTGTCTGTGCGCGATATCAATCGTGTCCTAAAGAGTCACATATGATTGCAGTTAAACGTATCTTGAGATATTTAATTGGTACATCTAATTTATATTTATGGTATCCACTTGAGTGTAATTTCGATCTAGTATGATATTCAGATGCAGATTATGCAGGATGTTCTTTAGATAGGAAAAGCACTTCTGGGTATGTAACGTTTGTTGGACCTTTTATTATCACATGGGGATCAAAGAAACAAAATTCAGTTGCAATGTCTCTATTTGGGCCAAGTATGTATCTCATGGGACTTGTATGTTCTCAATTACTTTGGTTAAAGCAACAACTATGTGATTATGGTATAAATGTAGGTCGTATGCCTATTATGTGTGACAATACGAGTGCTATAGTAATTTCTAAGAACCCTGCCCAGCACTCGAGGACCAAACATATAGATATTCGACACCATTTTCTACGAGATCATGTAGAGAAAGGCAACATTTCACTTGAATTTTGTAGTACCGAAAGGCAATGGGCTGATATCTTGACTAAGGCGTTAGTTAGAAAACGCTTTGAGTTATTGAGACTTGAGATTTGTTTAATTAGCGATAATTAAATCCGTCATAATTATGTCTGGGAACCTGAATGACTGGCTAGGAAGATGAGATTGTACGATTGTGTCCGTATATTTTTGTTGCCAGTTTAATTATGTTAAAATAATGTTTATTTTACGTGTTATATCTTGCTTATGTGTATGGTAATATTTTATATTTTGCATAATCACATTTCCTTACAAAAATTCGACAAAATCTACAATAAAATGCCTAAATATAATCAAGATATTTCCATCTTATTATATTCCTACAATCCTGCCTAAACTCCATCACAAGATTTTCTTTCCTAATCTTACTACAAAGAGGATTCCTTTCTTATTAATGTCATATAAGAAATAGGTAATAGTACCAAAAACAAAACAAAAAGGAAACACAAAAAAAGGCACGAAAAAAAAAAGGAAAGTGCCGTGAAAAAAAAAAAAAAAAAAAAAAAAAAAAAAAAAAACAAGAAAGTGCCGAAAAAAAAAGAGGAAAGGCATAAAAAAAATATGGAAATTGGTATTATTTTCTATCTTTAAGGAATCCTATTCTTACCAAAACTCAAATTCCTTCTGCTATATATACCCCTTTAATCTCTCCATAATTCTCATCAATTCTAATCATCTAAAACCCTAATACCTTTTGCTAAGATCTTCTATTTTAATAATGACTAATCCACCTACAACCCGTTTTCAATCCAAGAAACATGTTGTTATTAGAAAGAAGGTAAGCCAATCATCGCCAAGAACCCACTACACCTCACCGCCCGACACCCCACGCTCCCCACGGTCCGCCGTCGACCAACCCGCCAACCTCACAAAAAGACGAAAATTGATGAAGGGTAAGGGAAAGTTGGTTTCGGGAATTGAGGTAAGTTCAAAGGCTGAGAACTATATACTTCAAGATGGTTCTTCACGAGTTCTTTACGCACAGCATATGGATGATTACACCAACAATGGACTGAATAATCTTCGATTAACTCAAGTAGAACGAAGGAATATCAATCAAGTTGCTCAATATCGCATTCACGCAGGAAGAGTTTATTCGATTGATTGGTTAAAGAAATATAAAGCACTTGGGTTCTTGAAAATTTTCAAAGATCAAGGATGGGAAAATATTGTTGCTGTAAGTGGTCTTGTCTTTCCTATTGAGGTATATCAATTTTATGCTACTGTTCAATTTAAGGAAGGAAATTTACTTGCTGTGGTTAATGAGACATCCATACGTGTCTCAACTGGTGATTTTTGCGACTTGGCTCGAGTTTCTGGAGGAGGAATCGAAATTAATCCAGGCGTAGAATGGGGAAGTATGACACCCGAAAAGAGGTTGATAGTGAAACGGTATTCCAAACAAGATGCGACTTCATCTGAGACTATCTTAACTGCAAAGTTGTCGCCAATATTGAGGTTCTTTTTGAACTTTCTTTGGACTACCATTGTTCCTCGAAAAGAAGGTAGAGATAAATTCGGGGCACATGAGATGATTATGATGAAGGCTTGGCTTGAAGGAGAAAAGGTTAGTCTACCCTTGCTTGTGTTTCATAAAATTATACAAGCTAGTGTAACGGCTAAGATGGATGATTTAGCTTCTACTTTAAGTTTGCCTTATGGGAATTGGGTATCTCGAATTTTAGATGTTGGACCATATAGCTTATATGTTTATGTTTTGATGATGTCAAGGTGTTTTACATTTTATATACTTGTTGCGTGTAATCGTTTGTTAAGTATCTTAGAACCAACCTATTACGAGCAACAAAGAGGATTGTGACAATTGCATGAGAAGTTCAAACCTTCGTTCAAGATCAAGCAATTCAAGATTCATTCAAGTATCATGTGAAGACGAAGTTCGTTTAAAGGTTAAACAAGCTTGGATGATGACGTAGCCTATATTCGAAGATCTCTTTGAAGATTAGAATAGTATAGGTGATTATCTCATAATGGTAATCAAGAATGAGTTTCTTGAGTAGTAAAGTTATAGCTTTGTAGCTATAACCTTACTAGTTAAAGAGCTCAATGTTATAGCTCTTCTACTATAACATTGAAATGTTGAGTTTTTATACACGACTAATAAACATTTCGAAAATTGTTTTATAATTGTTTAAAGTTTATCTTAAATGTTTTAATGAAAGTATTTATTTTATAAAGCCCGGTTTAGTGAGGAGTCCGGTTTTATGGTAAGCGTTAATTGGTGGTTATGATGGATCAACTTATGAGTTGGACCTTACTACTAATTAGGGTTTCCATATAGCCTCTCCTAAAACCTAAATTCTAATTATATATTAAGATTAGGGTTTGCATGATTCACGAGCTTATGAGCCGTGATATGTTGTGTTGCCTAAGAGATATTAGGTAAAGATTTTATTCTATAATAAGATCTTTACATATCTTATATATCTTCTTAATATATTTGTTTATGGCAAAAGATTTTCTTGTTTTAGGAAATATTATCATAATCTTAGAATTTATAGTAAAGATAATATTTAGAAAGATTATATTTTATCATTTAGAATATTCTTTATTATCTTTTAAGGCTTTTAGGAAAGAGATAATAAGAAGACATAATTTGTAATTATATCTTATTATTTTCGGCTATTAAGGTTTGTATAGAAACCGTGTAGCCTACCTCTTCCTTACCTATAAATACTTTGCTATTTACAAACATCTAAGAGAGAGACCTTAAGCATAAAAATTGTTTTCATATTTAAAAAGCAAACCGTGTGTTTTAAGCAGAAAAACCAATTTGCAATTTTGAAAGGTCGTGTGTCATAAAACTCGCATACTCGTTCCTCGTTTATCATTATAAGATAATAGTGATTAGTTGAATTTTTAACTTGTTCATTAACGTGAACCTTTGTTAGAATCATTAGTGATTTCTTATTAGCGTAAGTTAGTCACTCGAGTATTTAACGGTACTCATTGAGTTACAGCTAGAGTTAGTTGTACGAGTTGGGTTAGTAAATTTGTAAACCGTAGAAAGGTACTAAATTTATTAATCGAGAATAGTGGACGTAAGTTTCGACTTGTGAAACTGAACCACTTCAAAAATCCGTGTGTCTCTTCTTCTTTCGTTTGTTTCGTTTATTTTGCTTACAATCGCTAGTTGATTAGTTAAAGTTTAACCAATAAACTTTAAATAATCAATTACATACGCACAATCGAAAAAGCTTTAAAAAGTTTTAAATCCTCAATTCACCCCCCCCCCCCCCTCTTGAGTATTTTGGATCAATAGACTCTTCAATTGGTATCAGAGCCTCGTGCTCTTGATTGCCTAACCGCAAAGAGACTGATCTATATTGTTTTTCATTTATCTTATCGTTTTATATTCCGCTGCCTATCACGTGATAAATGGATTCCAAATATCTCAAGTGTCCCGTCTTTGATGGGAAGAATTACGGATTGTGGAAGAACATGATGACTCACTATGTGAAAGGACACGATTGGGAGTGCTGGAGGATTATTCAAAACGGACCACACAAAATTCTTGTGGCATCCGAGGAAGGCACTACCTATGAAAAGAAAGAAGAGGACTATGTCGAGGCCGACTACAAGGAGGCCGAGAAAAACTCCAAAGCAATAAGTCTTCTGCAGAACGGAATGACTTCCACTGAATTTGATCGGTTCTCTTCATGCTCCACGGCCAAGGAGATATGGGATGGGCTCGAATTAGCTTATGAAGGTACTTCCATTGTTAGGAAGCACCGAATTGATTTGCTTATGCAAAAATATGAGCTATTCATCATGGAGCCTAATGAGTCTCTAGATAGTATGTCCGCAAGGTTTTCAAGTATAATAAATGAATTAAAAAACCTAGGTAAGAAATTCTGTACTGAGGACATTGCTAGAAAGGTTCTTAGGAGCCTTACTAAGAAGTGGCGTGCTAAGGTCACCACAATGGAGGAATCACGAGATCTTGAAACCTTATCCTATCAAGAACTCATTGGTGCTCTCATGGCCCATGAAATTACTCTTAACAAAGACGACGCTGAACCAAGTCACAATAAGAGTATGGCCTTAAAGAGCGAAGAAGTGGACTCTGACCTAGAGGATGAAACTGTCTTGTTTGCACGACGTTTTAAAAATAAGATTTTCCGAAATAAACAAACAAAATCATCCTATAACAACAATAACAACAAGTCATTCAACAAAAAGGTTAATGACTCGAAGTCATCCTTTGCAAATAGAGGTTGCTTCAAGTGTGGAGAATCTGGACATATGATCAAGGATTGTCCAACATGGGAAAAGATAAAGGACAAGACGAAACGTGAGAAGACAAAGAGAGAATTCAAGCAAGTTATGATGGCTTCGTGTTGGGGAGACCTTGACTCAGAAGATGACGAGGAATCAAGACGACGAAGTTGCAAACCCGTGTCTCAAAGAAGTGTGAGTCTTGACCTAATCTCCGACAAAGGACGATGAAAGCACAAATTCTCATTCAAACTATTGCCTTCTTGGAGAATCAGACGAAGACGACGATGAAGAGGTAAGTTATCTTGAGCTTAAGAAACGTGTTAGGAAATTGTCTAAAAGTGCTTTAATTGAATACTTTGAACAATCTCTTGATAAGTGTCACGAACAGGATTTGGAATTGAAAGATCTAAAGGAACAGATTCTCGAAATCGCGGAAGAGAATCATACTCTCAAGACTAAAGCTAAGAAGTTTAAATCTAAAGTTATAGCTCAGAAAGCTACAACATTAGATTCTACTATGGATGAAAAGAAGGAATTAGAGTCCAAAGTTATAGCTAATGAAGCTATAACTTCCGACCTAAAGCTTAACATCAAGCACCTTCAAGCCGAAGTTATAGCTAATGAAGCTATAACCTTAGAACTTAGAAAAGTCAAACAACTCTTGGAAACTAAGGTCACATCTAATGAAGAAGTGACCTTGGATCAAAAGAAAGAGATAGATTCTCTTTCAAAGCAATTGAAAGAATCTAAGACCGATATGATCAATGTTAAGAAACACCACACCGATGTTGTGTTCATTCTTAACAAACGATTCCAAGACTTTCGTGAAAACTTCAAAAAGGACAATGATGTAGATCACACGAAATGTCTAGAGGAAATTAAAACCCTAAAAGACCTACTTATACACGCTAGAAAGGTCCATGACAAGTGGGAAGGTAGCACAAAATTTCTAAACTTCCTAACCGAACAATCCGATAATAATATGAAGATGGGATTAGGACATGAGTGCTACAGCCGTAGAGATCACTCTAAATACAAATCAACACCTTCGGACTTTGATTTTAGAAAAAGGAAGTATGCTGATCTTCCTGAATACTTGATTTGCAATTACAATGGTCATACGGGTCACATCCAAATCAATTGTGTCAAAAAGGCTCATGATATAAGAAAGAATGCCGAACATGCCAAAACTGCTGACACAGTTGTCGAGGATAAGTAAACCCCCACTAACGAACCTAACGAAGAAAGAAATAATAAATTTCGTTGGTTCTATGACATGGCCTTTGACTACTCTAAGAAACCTAGCACTTCACAAAACCCTTGTCGACCTCAACCCAGTAAACTTATTCACAAGGGAAGTAGTCAAGAAAGACCTAGAGAAAACCCTAACCCTAGAACTCCTCCCAAGTCAAATAAACCAAGGGTTAGAAAAACGATCATTAGACAAGTGTGGATTCGAAACAATCTAGTTTATAGAGTAACTAATCATAAGGGACCCAACTTAGCTTGGGTACCTAAAAACTGTATCTAATCCATTATGCAGGAAGAGGTGAAAGAAAACAACCAATGGTATCTTGACAGTGGATGCTCAAGACACATGACCGGAGATAATAATCTATTTCTTTCACTTAAGCCCTTCAATGGAGGAAAAGTAAAGTTCGGGGATAACAAAAAGGGAAAGGTTATTGGCGTTGGCAAAATCGGAATTTCTAAATCTCACGCAATAAGTGACGTTTACCTCGTGGATGGTCTTAAACACAATTTGCTAAGCATATCCCAACTATGCGACAAAGGTAACAAAGTAGTTTTTCATACTGATAGTTGTCGCATTATTATTGAAGAAACTAGCATCGTTATTCTTAAAGGCAACAAAAAAAGGAATGTTTATATGGTGGATTTAAATGTTGTGCCTGCTAACTCCTTTTCATGCATGAAAGTTACACTTGATGATCCTTGTTTATGGAATAAACGGTTTGGTCACATTAGCTCACTAACCTTGAACAAACTTAAAAAGTGGGACTTGGTTGAAGGATTACCTAGGATCAAGTTCGACCAAGAAAAGATGTGTGACACGTGTGCAAGGTGTAAACAAGTAAGATCATAATTCATACCAAAAAGAGTAGTAAGCACAAATCAAGCCTTGGAACTGGTACACATGGATTTATGTGGACCTATGAAGGTAAGGAGTAGAGGAGGATCCAGGTACGTCTTTGTTCTTGTAGATGACTACTCAAGGTATGTATGGCCTATCTTTCTTCATTCAAAAGATGAAACTTTTGATGAATTTGATTGTCTTATGAAACGTGTTCAAAATAAATATAAGACTAATCTTGTATCTATTCGTACGGATCATGGCACCGAATTTGACAACCAAACTTTTATAGATTATTGTAGAGTTAATGGTGTAGGACATAAATTTTCTGCACCAAGGACTCCTCAACAAAACGGTGTTGTTGAACGTATGAATAGAACTTTAGAAGATATGGCACGTACAATGCTTTTGTGTAGTGGTTTACCTCGTAACTTTTGGGCTGAAGCCATAAGTACTTCTTGCTATATCCATAATCGTGCTATGATCCGACCTATCCTCAAGAAAACCCCCTACGAACTTCTTAGAGGTCGAAAACCTAATATCTTCCATCTTCGCTGTCTTGGGAGTAAATGTTTTGTATATAATAACGGTAAGAACCGTTTAAGTAAATTCGACCCTAGGAGTGACGAGGCAATTTTTATAGGATATTCAGATCATAGCAAGGCTTACAAAATCTTCAATAAGAGAACTCTTTCTATTGAAGAAAGTGTCCACGTTATCTTTGATGAAGATAACGTGTTCGATAAGCCTTTACAGGATGAGGAAAAAGACTTGGATGAACCCGACTTTCGTCTTTCAAGAGACGATCCCTCGGATTTGGAATTAGAGGATAATGAGATTGAGGGAATAAACGATGAACTTGATCGTTCCTCAAAAAATAAAAAGGTGAAAGGCAAAGTTATAGTCGATGATACTATAACATTGACTCAAGATAAGAACTCCCAAACCAATGTTATAGATGATGTTACTGTAACATTGAATTCAAATCAAGGTGTTGAGTTCGAAGCTATAATCGGCTCAAATACAACACCCGAATTGGATTCAGGGGGAACTCTCTCTAATTCCGAACCAAATGGAGTTGGGTCAAGCTCAAATAACGAGGAAGAACCAGGCACTTCGACGAAGTGGAAATACAAGAACTCACACCCCATGGACAATATTCTTGGAAATATTAAGAAGGGTGTTCAAACAAGACGTTCCTTGAACAATTTCTGCTCTTTCTACTCTTTCCTATCCATGATCGAACCAAAGAACATCAATGAAGCTCTTGCTGAATCAGATTGGATTATAGCTATGCAAGAAGAGCTACAACAGTTCGAAAGAAACAAGGTTTGGCATTTAATTCCTAGACCAAAAGATCGTATACGATCATTGGAACTCGGTGGGTTTTCAGAACAAATTAGATGATGCTTTGGAGTCATTGTCGAAACAAAGCAAGATTGGTGGTCCAAGGATATAATCAACAAGAAGGAATAGATTATGACGAGACTTTCGCACCTGTTGCTCGTCTTGAAGCTATTAGACTTCTGATAGCATTCGCCGCACACAAGGGAATGAAGCTCTTCCAGATGGACGTCAAGACGGCATTTTTGAATGGATATTTACAAGAGGAAGTCTTCGTTGAACAACCCCCTGGTTTTAAGAATATCAAATTTGAGGATCACGTGTTCAAATTGGATAAAGCCCTATATGGATTAAAGCAAGCACCTAGGGCTTGGTATGATCGATTATCTAAGTTTCTACTTGACAAAGTGGATTCAGAGAGGATCCGTCGACAAAACCCTATTTCTAAAAACTGAGGATTCTGACCTTTTGGTTGTTCAAATAAACGTCGATGATATCATCTTTGGATCGACCAACCGAAGACTATGCAAATACTTTTCTGAGTTGATGACTTCCGAGTTCGAAATGAGTATGATGGGAGAATTGAAATTCTTCCTAGGTTTGCAAATACAATAAACAGATGAAGGCATTAAGATCCATCAACAGAAATATATCAAAGAGTTGATTCGGAAATTTGGAATGGAAAATTCACACGCTATGCCTACACCAATGGTCGAAAACAAGAAATTGACATTGGATGAAAACGGTAAATCAGTTGATGAAACTACTTACCATGGGATGATTGGGTCACAGTTATATTTGACCGTAAGTAGACCCGATATTATGTTCAGCGTATGCGTTTGTGCGAGATATCAATCATCTCCCAAAGAATCGCATATGACTACTGCGTAAACGGATTTTACGTTATTTGATTGGAACGGCCAACTTATACCTATGGTATCCAATGGAGTGCAATTTTGATCTAGTCGGTTATTCAGATGCTGACTACGCAGGATGTTCTCTAGACAGAAAAAGCACGTCAGGTGTCGCCACGTTTGTCGGACCGTGTATCATCACGTGGGGTTCGAAGAAACAAAATTCGGTTGCTCTCAATCGCTGAAGCTGAATACATTGTCACAGGATCGGTATGTACTCAACTTTTATAGCTTAAGCAACAATTACGTGATTATGGTGTTGACGTAGGATGTATTCCTATTTTATGTGATAATACTAGTGTGATAATTATTTTTAAAAATCCCGCACAACATTCACGTACCAAACATATTGAAATAAGACATCATTTTATTAGAGACCATGTTGAGAAGGGGAATATAAAACTTGAATTTTATAGTACTGAAAAACAATGGGCAGACATTCTGACAAAATCATTAGGTAGAGAACGATTTGAGACTTTACGGTTGAAAATTGGTTTAATCAGTGGTACCTAAGCTTCTATATTTGTTTAATCCTTTTATGACTGACTAGTTAAGTTAAGATTGTATGACTGTGTCCGTGTATTGCATTGCATGAATAATTTCGTGTATAGAAATATTTTTATCATAAGATTCTATTTGCTATTTAGAAGTTAATTGAAATACAAACTTATTCTTTATCATATAAATAAAACACACCATATTTTTTTTATCTTTCCAAATCACAAAAATCTTTCAAATAAGCTCACAAGTACACGGCTCATATTTCCTACATCAAGTCAATTTCCTAATTCATGTCTTATCACCATAAATTCCCATACTTATCACTTTCTTATTCCTAATTAAAGACACTTACCATATTTCACCTCCACTTGTTAACCCTAAACCTACACCTATATCTACCCTTGCGTGTTACCCGTCCACCCATCCCCCACTTGCCTACTTTTCTTTCTTCTAAATTTTTACCATCATTACACCTCTTCTCCTTTACTCAAACCATCACCATCATCTCCTTTTTCAACAAATCACCATCATCATGCATCCATCTCATGCAAAAAATACCCGATCCTCAACCCGTCACCACCAAAACCGCCCCTTTCCTAACCAAACATCACCTTTACCAACACATGATCCTCATTCCATGAATCATCCTTCACCACAACCAAACTCAAACTCGACCCTGTTTCGTAGTCGGGACGAATCGGTATCCGAAGGCAAAAGACGCCGTCTTTTCAAAGGTAAAAATAAAGTTGTTGTTGATGATAGTGAAGTTGTCGAGGAACCCGAGGTGATAGTTCGGAATGGTGTTGCTCGTACTCTGCTTAGGGATGCTTCGAAAGCCGCGACAAAGGAAGGGTTGAATCGTGTTCGGCTTACTCATGATGAAAGCATCTTAGTTAATCGAGTTTTGAGGTATTCCATTCATGGTGGTCGGTACTATCCGAAATCTTGTTGGTTAGTGTACCCGCTCTTGCTTTCTTTGTTAATTTTCTTGATTTTCAAGGGTGGAGTCACATTAGTCAGTTTTCGGGTCCTATTTATCCAGTTGAGGTGGTACAATTCTTTGCTAGTGTCTCAATCAAGAAAGGTGTCTTGCATGCGGTTGTTAATGGAGTCGAAGTTACTGTCTCTGTTTCGGACTTTTGCTCTGCTTTTTCGGTTCCCGATGAAGGAATCGAATTAAATCCGAGTCTTGAGTGGTCTAATGTTGTGAGTGAGAAGGAGTTGTTAGTGAAGAAGTATTTTGAGGAGATGACGGAGGGTGTCAATATCGTGGTTCGTCCTCTCTCGGCTAAGATTAAGTTCCTCTTGAACTTTTTATGGAACACAGTAGTGCCGAGGAGAGGCGGCCGTGATAAGGTGTCAAGTTATGAAGCTATAATGGTTTATTCTTGGTTGGAAGGTCAGAAGGTGAATTTGGGTAGTGTCGTTTTACATCGTATCATTCAGACTAGTCTTACTGTCACTAAGAATAAGTTGAGCACTACAATCGATTTGCCGTATGGTATGTGGATATCTCGTTTGTTGGAAATTAAGCGAGTGGTAGGGCCTGACAGTTATGGTGTTAGTGCTCGGGATTGTATGTGTGACAAGTTGATCAAGCTAATGGGTCTCGTTGTGGATGGACCCAAGTTGCACCTTGCAAAGGATGTTGAGAAAGCCCCGGTTGATTCGGGTTTAGGAGCTATGCAGTCGAAGTTGGAGGGGTTTATGAGTGGTTTAATGGAGAAATTCGAGGAGCATTCGACTAATTTGGCTACGGCATTGTCACGGGTTGGACCATCTCGGTCTTTAGACTCGGGCTTGGATGCTAGTCGGGTGTACTCGTGGATGGAGGACGTAGACAAGAGGTTATCGGGTTTTGAGAGGGAGTTGAAGGCTATTCGTGGGGAAGTGTTCCCACACGGTGATCGTCTCACTTTCCTTACGAGTCAGGGTGGTGCTTTGGTGATGCACGGAAAAGCGATGGTGGGTGATCAAGCTCTCACGTTGGAGGCTACAAAGGCTCTTTCTTTGAAGGTGCTTAATTTTGAAAGGAGCGTTGGTACTCTTTCACAGTTTGTTCGGATCTCGTTTGACCGTCTGGATGCTTTGGAGCACCGCACTAGACCCGACTACGTGAACCCGTATAAGACCCGCAACATCTGATTTCCTCTCGTCCTACCCTCATTAGCCCTTACCTTACTTAGCTTTTCTTTTTATTTTTCTTCATGGTGTGTTAAACAAACTCTTATTCGGCCCATTTTGGCAATGCACTTGAGGTTATGGCCCAAGTGTTCTATTAGACATGTGTTCATTCGGCCCACTTTGGCTTTAAACATGTTTAATTCTTAGTTTGTATGCTAATTATCTTGTGGATGCTTCTAGTCTTGCGTGTTATTATTATTTCTTATGACGTTTTTATCTCTTGTCTCGTATTATATTATTCTAGTCATTTTTGCTTTGTTCTTAACTTTTCGATGATGTCAAGAGGGGGAAAGATCGTCTATAGTAAGCATCTACCTAAGCTTGCTCCTTGTCAAGACCAATTGTCTCTTAAAGTCCTTAAAGTTTCGGTTTTGATAAATTTGTCTTGATCTTGCGTTAATCTTTATTATCAAGATAACGGTATTATATTGAGGGGGAACTTTTTACTTAGTCACAATTTTAGGAAACTTGCCATCATCAAAAAGGAGGAATTTGTTGGACCATATAGCTTATATGTTTATGTTTTGATGATGTCAAGGTGTTTTACATTTTATATACTTGTTGCGTGTAATCGTATGTTAAGTATCTTAGAACTAACCTATTACGAGCAACAAAGAGGATTGTGACAATTGCATGAGAAGTTCAAACCTTCGTTCAAGATCAAGCAATTCAAGATTCATTCAAGTATCATGTGAAGACGAAGTTCGTTTAAAGGTTAAACAAGCTTGGATGATGACGTAGCCTATATTCGAAGATCTCTTTGAAGATTAGAATAGTATAGGTGATTATCTCATAATGGTAATCAAGAATGTGTTTCTTGATTAGTAAAGTTATAGCTTTGCAGCTATAACCTTACTAGTTAAAGAGCTCAATGTTATAGCTCTTCTACTATAACATTGAAATGCTGAGTTTTTATACACGACTAATAAACATTTCGAAAATTGTTTTATAATTGTTTAAAGTTTATCTTAAATGTTTTAATGAAAGTATTTATTTTACAAAGCCCGGTTTAGTGAGGAGTCCGGTTTTATGGTAAGCGTTAATTGGTGGTTATGATGGATCAACTTATGAGTTGGACCTTACTACTAATTAGGGTTTCCATATAGCCTCTCCTAAAACCTAAATTCTAATTATATATTAAGATTAGGGTTTGCATGATTCACGAGCTTATGAGCCGTTATATGTTGTGTTGCCTAAGAGATATTAGGTAAAGATTTTATTCTATAATAAGATCTTTACATATCTTATATATCTTCTTAATATATTTGTTTATAGTAAAAGATTTTCTTGTTTTAGGAAATCTTATCATAATCTTAGAATTTATAGTAAAGATAATATTTAGAAAGATTATATTCTATCTTTTAGAATATTCTTTATTATCTTTTAAGGCTTTTAGGAAAGTGTGGACAAGGCCCTCGGGAACTGCGTCCGTGGGATCCACACTAGGCATAATCGACTCGAGGTTCTTTCGAATCGAATTAAGACAAATTAGAGTCGCCACCAAGTTTTTTGGGAACTTGGAACCGTTCAAGTCAACTTTACACCTTTCATCGAAAAGCATAAAGCCACTCGACTACGAGTGATTAAAGATAAAGACTTGTACCCTATATCACTCGATTTGAATGACTCTCATAATCCAATGGTATTTAGACGGATCCACAAACCATAGATCTTGAGTAAGGGGTGAGGGTACGTGTTAGGAAGCCCATAAGGACACCTAACCCCGCCCGTCAATAACGGCCTCTACTAAGTCAAGTATCGGATTTCAAACAAGGTCATAGCTACTACGATATATGATATGCAAACATCGTTTTCAAAAGCCTAACATGTGAAGTTTCTATGTCGATTTAGATGCAACTAAACTAACTTTGTCAAAGTTGTAATTTAGCATGTGGGTTGATTGATCTAACAACATACAAACGAAACAAACAAGGCTTGATGGGAATGGGGGAGCCGTTGGGATCTACCCTATTACAACCCAGGCATTTCATGCCTACACAACGAGGAATTAAAGATACAACTCGATCTAAATACAATCGCTATATACAACACCGTACATGACACATTACACAGCCATTCGACTTAGAAAAACGTGCACAAAGGGGTGGCCCACGGCTTACATGACTCACGGCCTTGGGTCACTCCCCGTAATGTGTGCTTTCACTTAATCTTATCGAATTAGACATTGGGTCACACACCAAAGCATGCATTAGCATAAATCGGGCCATGTTGCTTTAAACAACATGCGATTTACTACGCTCTTACATACATGGGGGCACAACCATCTAACCAAACGAGACTAAGATTTTTTGAAAGAGTTTTTGACTCGATAAAAGAAAGCTAGCTTAAAAATTATAAACAAACTACCAAACACGACTCGATAAACAAAGTAATTACAAGATACGAAATAACGAGATAAAGATGAGAAAATAACGAGAAAAGGGACTACAAGGACACGGCCAAACACGGCCTACACGATCTAGCATACCCTAATCCTTAGGTTAGATTCATTAGGTTAGATAGATGATTGCGAAACGGGATAGGAAACAAGTTAGAAAACGAGGTTGATCGATTTGAAAAGATACCTTGCAAACGCGCATTCTACACGGCCTAAAGGGGTCAAATTAGGTCAAGTTCGCTAATTAATTTAACTCATCGAGTGTTAATAAGAAGGTGCTAATCACGCACTCTTATACTAACGAGAAATTAGGTGAAAGAGAGAGATACATTCAATTCGATTCTGAATTGTCGGGTTGATTTTTAAGGCTATGTCGATGTACCCTAAAGTGTCTAATTAGGTTATTAAATTGATCTAATGTCATCTAAACGAGTTATATGTTAACAATCAGAGGTCATACTAACATGTAAATGGTCCAGGGGTAGGTCGAATCACACGAGAGAAGAGAGGGGTCAAAAGCGAAGAGCGAAGTTAGAATTCGTTTTATTAATGCCCTACCTTGAACACGAGGATATGTAAATGAGACGGGGGTGTACGACCGACTGATGTAGCGGTCTCTTTCCTATCTCAAGTCAACGCGGGTGTTCATGGTGGTACTTTAACTCATACTCGGACTAAACTAGTTTCGTAGTTAATTAGAACAAACGATAAACAAAAACGATAAACAAACAAAAACGAACTATAAAAAAAAACAAACAAAAAAAATGAAATAAAAGGGAGAAAGAGGAGGATTTGATGCACCCTCAACCTACATGTATCGTTGACACCGTCTTGGGTCGTAATCGATGGTAGATTTTATCTCGAGAGGCCGTCGTCGACGAAGAAACAAAGCAAACAACACGTTTTTATCGAATCTGGACAGCAACTTTCAAACAGCGATTTCTCTCTCGTTTCACGATGAAAATTCGATTTAAAAGATGTTTTGAAAACTAGAAATAGAGGAGAACAGAGATCTTAAAACAATCCCTGCTCTTTTTGAGTTATTGAGTACGAAAAACGAGCACAAACAGAACTGGGCAGACAGGAAAAGCAGCGAAAACAGAGTGTATAACACTCTGTTTTTCGAGGGAATTCGTGTACTCTCAAGGGCAATTTGGCTCGTAAATCTTTATCTAATGTGTAGATGGATGTTTTATGGTTAATTAGGAATAAGAAACTCGAATTTTAATGGATGTTTGAAGGAGGAATGAATTGTATTTCGAAGAGGACACACAAACTGTTCCAGTTTGCAAGTCGGTTTTGTGGAGGGTTTTTGAGAGGCAATTAGGGTTTGTTTCTGGAGTTTAAAGCTTGTGAATGACGGTTGTATGTATGGAGAACTTAGACGAATGAAAGTATGGTGAAGGGGGGGTATTTATAGGGAGTTAAAGTAGGGTAAAAGGGAGGAGAGGAAGACGGGCTCCCCTGAGCATAGCTGCTGTCCAGCAGCTTTTGTGGGGTTTTCTAGGGTTTGTATGGGGGGTTTTCTTGGTGGTTAAGCTAGGGAAGTATAGGTAGGATACTAGGGTATGGTTTAGGGTTAATGGGCACGGGTTTTGCAGGTGTTTGGAGCGGGTTTTGGACTCGGGTTTGAGCTGAACGAAAACAGGGGGCTGTTTGTGTCGTGTTGTTTGGGGCCTGTTTTGGAGTGTTGGAGACGGGTTTTGTGGAGGGGTTTCATGGTGGGTTTGGACGTGGGAATGGTGGGTAGTGTGAAGTACGGGTTGGTGGTGATGGGTTGCGGGTTTGGACAAAGTTTGGAGCAAAACAAACGGGCTATGTTGAACACGGGTTGGGAAGGAGTTGGGCTATGTTGGGGTGCTTGGGACGAGATTTGGGATGTGGATAAGGGGGTTCGAACTGGGGTTGGATGGGTAGAGGCTTAGGTTGGTTAGTGTACTCGAGATTCGTGCCAACTCGTAAAGGAAATGGGCTCAAAAACCGAGCTATAATCGAGCTCCAAAACGCGTGGTTGAAACGAGTTTTCGATTTTCAAATTCGATTTTTCAAATCAAATAACACATTAAAATAAATGATTTTTCAAATCAAATACACTCATAAAAAGATTTTTCAAACCAATTATTTATTTTATTTTCAATAAAATAAATTTGAGAAAATAAATTCAAAATAAAGCAATAAAATGAATTCACTTTAAAAAAGCTTTAATTTAAATATCATTTAAATTAAAATACTCCGTCGACAACGCTCATTCTACATCGTAAAACGAACCCAAATAATGACAATGACAACTAAAGAATACATGTGTCCTATCATCATCGGGTGTTTGTCGGGTTCTCTATAAATTCCAATATCGACGGATACGGGTATCTACAGAAAGAGATAATAAGAAGATCTAATTTGTAATTATATCTTATTATTTTCGGCTATTAGGGTTTGTATAGAAACCTTGTAGCCTAACTCTTCCTTACCTATAAATACTTTGCTATTTACAAACATCTAAGAGAGAGACCTTAAGCATAAAAATTATTTTCATATTTAAAAACCAAACCGTGTGTTTTAAGCAGAAAAACCGATTTGCAATTTTGAAAGGTCGTGTGTCATAAAACTCGCATACTCGTTCCTCGTTTATCATTATAAGATAATAGTGCTTAGTTGAATTCTTAACTTGTTCATTAACGTGAACCTTTGTTAGAATCATTAGTGCTTTCTTATTAGCGTAAGTTAGTCACTCGAGTATTTAACGGTACTCATTGAGTTACAAATAGAGAGTTAGTTGTACGAGTTGGGTTAGTAAATTTGTAATCCGTAGAAAGGTACTAAATTTATTAATCGAGAATAGTGGACGTAGGTTTCGACTTGTGAAACTGAACCACTTCAAAAATCCGTGTGTCTCTTCTTCTTTCGTTTGTTTCGTTTATTTTGCTTACAATCGCTAGTTGATTAGTTAAAGTTTAACCAATAAACTTTAAATAATCAATTACATACGCACAATCCAAAAAGCTTTAAAAAGTTTTAAATCCTCAATTCACTCCCCCCCCCCCGAGTATTTTTGATCAATAGACTCTTCATTAGAGAAGAAAGGAGTTCTTGGGAAGCATAGTTATGGAGTTATTACAAATGACGAGATGAGCGATCTTTATTTATCTTATATGAAGCTCGTTATTAATGGCCCGGAATTATGTTTTGAGACAAAAGGAGAAAAAGGAGGAAAAAGCAATGTGAGTTTTGAGAGGTTGGATTCTAAGATGGAATCGAATTTCACTTCTATTCTTGGAAGGATTAATGAGCAAGACAAGAAATTAGGAGAGTTGTTTGATCTTATTAAAAAGGAAAGGAGAGTTGATACTAGTGGACCAAGTGAAGTAAGCTCGGCTTGTATAAACACCGTGTTGTCACGGTTTGATACAAAAATCGACAGTGCTCTTAAAGCCGCCGTGCGAACACACTCTGAGTCTACTCTTATGAAGGAAGGTTTGGCTTATTTGGTTAAGTTTGGTGATGAGCTCTTACAATCTGGGAAGGAGATGAGGTCTGAGATGCAAACTATATATGAAGCAGTTAAAGCAATGACTTTGAGGATTGGTAACTTCGATACTCGATTGACTGCCCAAGCTGCACTCCTAGACCATTGTCATGCGCGACTCGAGGACTTGGAATATCGAACCCGTCCTAGGTCACACCCGCCGAGCCCACGCTACCCTTGACCATCTTGTCCTAATCCATTCAACCTAGCCTTATCTTTTTAATTCCTTTGCTCACAATAAAAATCCATTCTTATAGATATTAGCTTTTTCAATTCCGCATTATTCCTTTTGTGATTGCAGTTTATAATATTATTATGCTAATTAAGAACTAGATTGCGTTTAATATAATATGTTTTTCATGATTAATTCTTGTTTCATAATATATTATTCTGGTCGTTTTATGTTTGTTCTTATCTTTTCAATGATGCCAAGAGGGGGAATTGTTTTTATGATTTGCGACCGTCTCAAGTTAATTCTCTCATGGCGTTCTATAGTTATAACTTTGAAAAGGTTATTAGTTTCTGCGCTCAACTGTTCTATAATTTGGGAAGTATTATGTTGAGGGGGAACTAGACTTAGACACAAATCATAGGAGACTTGTCATCATCAAAAAGGGGGAATTTGTTGGACCTTTAGTCCTTATTAATTGTTTTGATAATGACAGTAATGATTTGTATATGGACTTCATATTATAAACATATGCGTGTAATTGTGTGCTTAAGTCTTAATATAGAAAAGAACAATTACAATGACGCAAGCTTGAAGTTTGGACCAAGGAGGTACAACTTCAAATACACTTGATCGATGTATTCAAGCAAGATCAAGATTAGAAATCAACCACGAGACTCAAGATGAGAGACTTGTGAAGAGACGATTCGTTTACTGAAGATCTACTGAAGATTAGATAGTATAGGTCGTCATCCGGTAATGGTTTTACTTTGTTTGATTTAATAGTTATTGAAGTTATGACCTAATAGCCATAATTGCATTGCTAGACAAAAATGATGCGTTAATTTTTGGAAAATATATTTTTAGTGATTTATAAAATAAGAGAGTATTTATTTTAATTGGAATTAATTAATTAGAATTTAAGTTAAATAAACTATTGGTTTGTAACACGATATTTATATCGTCATGCAACCTAGGGCTTTAACTAAAATTCTATCTCGATTTGTTGTGGGCTATAGAAGCAAGAAGTGGACCGAAGGAGGCCTAGAGGCCGGCCAAACCCTAGGTGGCCGAACCCTAGGTGGCTGAAACTCTAGGGAGGCCGAAACCCTAGGGAGGCCGAATCCCTAGGAGGCCAAACTCCTCCTTCCTTTTGCTTCTTACTTGTTCATCAAGTTGTTAGGGATTTATTCTTCCAGAACATTCCTACGCCCTAATTCCAGAACATTCCAAACCCTAATTCACTCTACTATAAATACTCTCATTCATTCATCATTTAAAAGTGACACACACATCTACACTTTTAGAGAGAAAAATATTTAAGCAAAATTCTTTGAGCTTTAATTCTTATTTTCCAATTTGCTTATACAAAAATTGCGCATCAAATTTGTCAATCACTCGAAGAAAAATCGTTATAGGATACTTAATACACAAAGATATTATACTCACTCGCATAAGGTGAGATTAGTATTTATCGTTGTATTTTTCTTATTAACGTAAGAGCAACCTAGAGTATTTAGCGATACTCAATCTGAGTTATAATCATATAGTTGATTATACGAGTGGATTGATAATTTTTGTAATCCGGAGAAAGGTACTAAAAATTATTAATCGAGAATAGTGGACGTAGGTTTCGACTTGTGAAACTGAACCACTTCAAAAATCCTATGTGTCTCTCTTTCTCTCTCTTTATTATTGTTATTTCGTTTTTGCATTTATTGTTAGGAATTTAATTAGTTGATTTTAATCAATAAAATCAATTAATTAATTTATATCATATATTTCGAAAAAGCGGTCATCGTTTTTAATACTCAATTCCCCCCCCCCCTCTTTCGTATTCGATCAATAGACTCCTCAATGTGGGGACTCATTTAATTTTCATGTTTTAAAGCATGTAAAATTTGTTTGAAGACGGGTCGGCACAAAACCCCAGCAAGTATATGTTGCGAAGATTTTTCGTCATATCGGCATGGTAAGAAGTCGACCAAAGATCCGATAAATTTTGGATCAAGGGGGTGTGTTGGATTATTATGGTCCAAAATATTAGTCTAAGTGTTAGTTTCCTATTAATATGGCATAATGGTAGTCGGTCAAATAATAATGTTAGTGTTTGTAGGTAGTGTGCCGTTAATCTAAGTAGTGGGTTATACCACTTCCTAGTTTGTAGAATTTAGTTGAGTGTAAGCCTATTTAAGGGCATTAGGTGTATTTGGTTTATTTGAGCAAGTTTATCCCGATAACTT
Source organism: Silene latifolia (assembly GCF_048544455.1). Classification (NCBI taxonomy): domain Eukaryota; kingdom Viridiplantae; phylum Streptophyta; class Magnoliopsida; order Caryophyllales; family Caryophyllaceae; genus Silene; species Silene latifolia. Next base: position 29,744,543 of record NC_133538.1, read on the forward strand.
CTCCCTTTTCTCTCAATTATATTCCCCCTTAGAAATTCTACAAGGTTGAGCTATTCTACAACAGCTTTTAATCATCCAATTTAATTTTTGTTAGATGTTTGTTCATTTTGTATTTAATAGTTCTGCAATTATATTTCTGTGAGACACTATTTTTTTTATTAGTAGTCTGCTAACTCAAGAAAACCAGAAAAGACAACCATTTACTCGAAAAAGAAAAGAAACACCCTACACTCGAAAATCACCATAGCCGACTACATCATGAGAACTAAGCCATGAAAACACCCAAATAACCATGTAAAATGCCTACTAAACTCACATTTTCAACCATACACATGAGAAGGGCATAAAGGTTTAGACTTTACGACAAAAACGAGTGAAAAACCGAGTAAAAGGTGAAATATCGATACTTTGTAGAGTAACCTATCACCGTTACCTCGAATGCTCTTCAATCCTCGAGTGAATGGTCCACAATGTAAGAGTCTCCCTCCGGCTTTTCAAATTCTTCACCTATAGACAAGGAAACGGGGTATTTGAGATAAAAGTCGAAACTTTTATAAGATGGTCGATTTTGAAACCTCCACAAGAGTAGGACTTTCTTACCTAGAAAGTTGAAAGACAGAAAGAGGAAGAGAATGGTGCAAAAATTAAAGGAAACGGTCGAGAAACGAGGAGGAAATCTCAGTTTATAGGTCGTTTAAGAATGGAGTTGTTCATGGCCACTGTTTGTTTTGTTGTTTGCTGGGTAATGTTTCGAAAAGAAAGAAAGGAAAAGGGAGGGGAAGGCTTGGATTGGCCGGTCCTATTTGTGAGTGTGAGAGTGTGTGTGACAAAAATTATTATTTTACTTAGGTGCAAAAAGTGAGTGATGTGTTGTCGGTAGGGGATAAGTCGGGATTAAACTAGTCTCACATGTGAAAATGTGATGGTCTATTGCTAGACGGAAATACGTCTTAAATCTACTATAATTTAAGACGGAATTTTATTATTATTATTATTATTATCATTATTATTCCTATCCGACTAAAACGTATATCTTTATATAAAATAAGCTTTAAAATATTACTTTTATGAGAATTATGTTTAAAAACAAAATTAACAAAATTAAATAATTTAAAAAATATTTTTGAAACTATTATACGAAAAGAACGGGTGTTATGAATTACACTTAATGAATGAATCCTTAGAAATTATATATATCCTCAAAAGATGAACACCATGATTCCTTATAATCATCTTCAACATGTTGTTTTCCTAAGTCAACGCTAGAACGCCACGACTATCCTTGTCTCTTAAATCAATCCTTTAAAAGGCACGATTAGTAAGTTGTTAGGTTTATATATCTATTATTAGACTCTTCTAATAGTGAACAAATTAACATTTTAATTTCTAATTCTTTAGATCTAGTGCATGCATAACAAAATAAGAGATTTATAAGAAAACAGCGTCCCTTACATTGTTAATTTCGGTTTTGTGGGCACAAGTAAGGTCTCCTACCTTCACTTGTTCTTGAGCTATGATGAGTATTAGGATGACCCTCCAAAGACTTCAAGTATAGAAGCCACTCCTTTTGATTGCACCCAAGATTATCCATTATCTCTACTAAATAATATGTGCTAGATATTTGTATAGTAGTTTACCTTAAAATTGATTACTAATACTCATAAATTACACTAATAATATTAGTAATATTTATGAACAATTTAGATTGAATCTTCTCATATTTTTAGAGGAAGATTAAAGAGTAGAGAGAATAATGCATAAACTTTTGCATGTGATAAATGAATGAGTATGTAAGAGGAATAATTAAAGAAAAAAAGCCTCCAAAAGAAGGAGTGTCACACGGTTGGAGCAAGCAAAAAATGTCAAGGATGGCATCTTACTTTATGCTTTTGTTCTTATCAAAACCTTAGGCATGTAAGGCTAGGTAAGTAGTGTTATGATGATGTTTGTTTTAGCTTATTAAAATAAATCACCACCATCCACTAAACCCTCTATATTTCGGTCCACTTCTATAAAATGGACTACCATTTTATTTTGTCAATTTGTCACTTGTCACACAATATGTCACATGTAGTATGTTACATGTTATTAATTAACTTAATGCATATTTATCGCATAAATATCATTTTATAAATTAATTAAATTACATACAACAAATTGACTAGTGATACTTAATCACATAAATAAAATGGGTCATATAATTATAATTCACAACATCTTGTAATTATAATTAACCATTCATTCTCATCTCTATTGTTTCACAAACAATAAACAATTTTAGTAATAAAGTATTCAATTACTAAAATAAATTTTAATAACCTAAATTTTATATACCCGTTTTAATGTTTTAGCTTTATTAAGACTTTTAAGAAATAATTTTATGCATAAAAAATATTTATGTTGGTTGTTTGTGGTTAAGTCAGTTCCCTTTATTTCCTAGTTACCTATAACTCTAATCACATTGAAATCCTAATATATATATATATATATATATATATATATATATATATATATATATATATATATATATATAGATATATATAGTCAAAATGTCAAACTATTGTTTCGGTGAATCTGTACGAACTTAATGGGAGCCATTAGATTGAGTCAAATAAAAGGCCCACAACTGCACAATAAATTCCCAATCCCAACCCCTTGTTTCCTAAATCTACCCTGTATTATATCCTCCCTCCACCCACCTCACTCACACACCTACCTTAACTGCTGCCGACACCGGCGATCGTTGCCGACCACACACCGACGACTGAAATTCTAATATCGTCAACCACATAACCGGCATAATCGACCCATTTATGGAGATAAAGGTGAAGAATGACGGCAAGGAGAAATATTTTGGGGCGAGATATAAGAGAAAAAGTGAGATGAGGAGCCGGAAAAGTCAACGGCGTTGTCCACGGTTGTCGGCGTTGTCATCAGCGAGGGTGGTGTTAGGGTGTGGTCCTTATTTAGCTGGATTGGTATCATGATGGTGGTGTTGCTTCTGTCGGCGCTGTGGTCTTGTCGAGTTACTCGGGTCAATTACGCCTACGGATTATATAGTGGTTTGCTCTGGTAGTGGGTGATCATGGTAGCGAGGCAGGCATGTCTTGAGCTGCTGGATTGTGGTGTGGTGGATTTAGAGTTTGTTGTGCTGCTAGTGCTCGTCTTTCAGTTGAGTGACATTGCTCTTGTGGCTGGTCAACAGAGTTGGTCGAATTGCGCATCGAAATCGAGTGGTCGGGTGTGATGGAGGAGAAGCAGTAGTGAATGTAAGATGGTCACTTATTTGATGCGTTGACTTGCTCATTCAAATTTTGGAATTAGAGTATAATTCATCATCGTCGACGGCGCAATATTGATTTTAACATAAAGAAAGAGGTAATCTATGAATTCAGTTGTTTAGTATTGAAGAAATGGGCTTAACAACTAATTTCTAGAGTGATGAAGAAATTTGTTTCTAAGCCTTTGAATTCAGTACTTTTTTTTTGTTTTATCGGGCACAAAAGGCTGCCACAATGCAGTAGCTCTTTTGTAAATGATCGGGCACATCCGCACAGGCAGCATATTAAGCAGGAATTGAAAATGGGTTAAACAGTAGGAATTGTTGGGAAAGAAGTGCGAAACATGATAGCATAGGGATGGAGCAAGCAGTATGATACAAATGTTACAGTTGAATGTTGTGAGTAAATTAATCACACATTTTACACGCCAAATTCAATAATTTAGGGAGCAATATGAGACAAATGAAACAATATCTGACCTTGGGTATACTATTTTCCGATCAATGACATACTTCCCAATTTGGACGTTGTTGTTTAATGGATTTTTGCTTTCTTGTGGAAATATGGCTCCTTTTGTGAGAGCATTTTTTTTTGGCATAATATCATGTTTTAGTTTTTCCGATGTCTATGTACTCTCTTATTTCAAATTATTTCTTTACCTTTAGATGATCCGCTAATTAAAAAGTGTATCTAGCTATCTAAATGCATGTATAAAGTAATTTAAAGATGTGTATCTAGCTAGCTAAGGGTATGTATCTATTTACGTAAAGAAGTGTATCTGTCCAACTAAAGGTATGTATCTAATAACTTAAATAAGTGTATCTAAGTGCGAGAGATATGTATCTAGCAATTTAAAGAGTGTATTTAGCACCTTAACGAAGTGTATCTAGCAGCTTAACGAAGTGTATCTAGCAGCTTAACGGAGTGTATCTGGGGTGCTAGAGACGTGTATCTAACAACTTACAGAAGTGTATCTAGCAGTTTAACGGAGTGCATCTAATAGCTTAACGGGGTGTATCTTGGGTGTCAAAGATGTGTATCTAACATCTTAAATAGTGTATCTAGTAAGCATTGGAAATTAGTGTCGTGTTCGTCAAAAGAACAATTTATAAATTTTAAAACTAGAAGTAAATAGAATAAGATATGTTACAACTAGTATACAAACTAGCATCCACCAAGAATTCCTACTTTCCTCGCCTTAACACCCTTGCATATAACGAGAATAACATGAATCAAAGTAGTAACTATACATTCTCGAAGCAGCTATATGTACATTGGTACATTCAAGGATTGCTTTCTCCACTTCCCGTCTTCTCCCTACCAAGGAGCTTGTGTAAGCGCTAAAACCCGAGATGACTAGTCTTTATCCACACATGGTATTACTGCTGGATACACTGATACACATGGTATTACTAGTGGATAAATGTGTATCCAGTAGTAATACCAAATGTATCTAGTATTAATACAAAGTGTATCTAGGGTGGTATTTTGATTATCCACCATCACCGTTGTCTCCACCACCTCCACCACTGCCGCCACCACCACCACCACTAGCCCCACCGCCGCCACCGTCACCGGACCCAAAATCCACCACACACAAGCAGAACTCGACCTATTACAGGGGAGAACAACCACAGTATGGCAAAAATTGACCCCACATAAACTATCCAAAACACAATCAGATAGAACCGGAAATTGAAACAAACTGTTAACCTGCACTTCTAAATAGAAAAATAGGCCAAGCAAGTAAAATTTATTGCAAAGAATGTTGCGGTGAAAATATGGTTACATATTGCTATGTTTCGTACCTCCATAGATCAATTTCTATCATTCAAACCACCGCACAAGCACAAACAGCCACATTCACCCTCAATTTCACACCATCGAGCCACCATGACCAGATTGACGCACCTCAACGAGCACAGTGACCACCGAGATTTACACATTTTTCATATTTTTTTTAAATCTAAATCATAGATTTAAATAAATGAAGAATAATTTCAAAAATATTGTTTGAAATAAGTAACTCGCCAGAGAAGGAGACGCGCAGGAAAGACGGAATTAGACGGCGGGAGTAGAATGATGTGAGTCGCCTAAGAAAGGAAGTGGTGGTCGGAGGAATGGTGTTTGGGGAAGTGGAAAGACAAGGTATTCAGTCAAAGGAATGATCGACGTCGGAGAAATAACGACGTAAGGTGGTTGCGTCGTGCATTGGCGGCGACGCCAGTGTCGGAGCAGCGGCATCGTGGCCAATGAGGGTGAAGTGGAAGTAGATGTGACGATGGTGCTTGAATGTGAGGGGTAGAGAAAAGGTTGAGTGGAAAGGGATTAGATCTCAAAAAATGACGGGAGTGTATTATTAGTTTTAGTTTTTTGGTCAGTTCGTAAGTTCGCACCGAAAGATAGGTTCGTACGAGATCCTATTTCTATATATATATATATATATATATATATATACATATATACATCACTGTCGCTTTATTTTACGTACAATACCTTTCCCATATCAAACCCTAATAATATATAAAGAGCTTAAAAATCTACCCTATGACATGCATTCACAGCTTCTCGGTGCATTATAATTTCTTTCAAGTTCATCTACCAAACTCGAAAAGCTACACTTAATCACAACCATCTTATCTTGTTATTAATGAATCAAAACCATCTTCGTCTTTTACTAAGATCAAATACTGGTGGTGTTATTGAGTTCTACTTTGTCATGTCGTCTTATGCGCCTCTATTGCTACCACTCATGAATTAATTATTCACGGATTAATTTCTTTGTAAAGGTAACACGATTCTACCGATCCTAATAATTTTATTATTGTTTGGGGTTATATGTTATATTTTCCATGAATTTGTTGGAGTTTATCTGCTGAAATTTTATTGAGATACATCGTTTATGTTTTCTGTATTCTATATTACAAGTATTATTCTATATTTAATTTTTGCTTAGTTTGTTGTTGGTGAGATGGGATTGTTAAAGTTTGTATGGGGGCTAAAGTGGAGTTGATTAATTGTAAGATAAGACTAAGAGCTTGGTTGAGGAGCATAATTATGCGGGTGATAAATTTCATTGGAAAAGTAGAAGGCGTGTCCAGAGTATAAGGCAAGTAATGGTTTGGTTTGAGACTTTGCAAATATATGGGGATGTAGTGCGATTATTATTTAGCCTTGGATATGTGATTTTGAAGAATTAGACTTTATTATTGACGATGATACATGAAATTGTTGTCGAGTTTGTATATGTTACTATCAGTGAGATTAGTTTCTTCGTATTGCATTTTAATTGTCGTATTCTTTGATCTTGACTCGTGGGTGAATAGCTTAGAGGTATACTCTAAGTGTTGAGCAGTTCCTTTAATGGAATATTTGACGATATTGATATTGAAATTGAGATGGATATTGGTTACTGGTATTGAGTTATAAGGCCGTTGTGCCGAGTTATGTTTACGGTCCAGTGTGGCCATGGTTGGTTATTGAGTTAGTTATATTGTTGAAATCGATATTGAGATGGAAATATTGTTTAGCGGCTTTTATCCGCCAGTTCACTCACCCCTTGTCCTTGGCTCAGGTTCGACGATGAGAATACGATACATGGTTAGGAGTATTTGAGTGAGACATAGTAATTAGACGAAACTTGGTTAATTATTTGGAGAAGAGAGTGTATTATATTATGGAGTAGGTTTGAGTATGAGATGAGTTAACGGGGAGTGTTTTTATTATTCTCTCTGTTTATTTTTATTTTTACATGTCTCTATTTCCACGCCATGACCAAAAACTATTCTGCTTATATTGAGGTATTATCTGTTACTCAGCTTTTCGGCTGACGTGTTTTTTCCCTTCTGGGCTACTCGTCTTGGGGGTAGTTCTTTTTTGTCTTCTGGTTTTTTTATTTCAGGTTACTTCCGCTGCAGTTCAAAAGGATTTTTATTTCAAGAGAAGATTTTTATTAAAGCTTTGTAAAATTTTGATTTCATTTGTATTATTTTATATTTAAAAGAGTTTTGTATTAAGAGACTTTGTATATTAATTATAATATCCTTGTATTTCGGCCAGTTTTGTATGTAAAAGTAAGTTTTAATTTAGCAGAAAATCAGGGGTGTAACAAATCTTATTTAATCCCATTACATTAAGATATCAATACTCTCTCTCAAATTGAATTGTTCAATTTTAAGGAATTGATTAACTTGTATCGTCATACAACTAATCAATTTTACAAATAAGGGCATCATCCTTTAGGTGTGACCTTAAGGGATCATCTGACCACCACCGTCCCACGATAGTAACGTCAAACTCTAGCAAGCCAATCGTTACCGATTAATGTTGGTCAGTTGACTATATAAATGAATCATCCCTTACGTCTTCTTTATATGAGATTTAATTATGATATTAAATCATGTGATCGCACTATTGTTGAGGACACATTTTCCAACAATCTCCCACTTGTCCGAGACAAGTGTGCGTCACCAATTATCTTGTCTTATTACAATCTCCCACTCAATGCAAGGTGTCTTGCAGGTCGTACTTACACTTGATCATATCTCGAGTGGTTTTCTCGATCTGGAGAGTAAACTGTCTGACCGGAATTATCTACCATAGATACCTTCCGAGCGTGGCCACGCATTTCCAGTTAACTACTCCTTGAGTGGCCTTGAGATTTCTAACAAACCTGACAAGGGGTGGACAATTCATATCGCACTATTCCCTTTGTTCAGCCACAGTTCATCATAACCCAAAATATACCTAGTTTGACCTCATTTACGAGATCGTAGAGTATAAATCAAAGCTAATCAGAAATTTGTGCCAACTTGGGCGAATAGTCTTTAGTCAAAAGAATTGACTCATAAGAATACTACAGTAGCTCTTGCCACGACCAGGCTTTATGAATTACCAGAACTCTATAAGCGATCACTGCCCGACGGCGTGTCCCATACAGTCTGCCTATGTGATCGACTAGTCATCCCATATGACTCTATGGCACTTGAACTTGCCAGCAATCGCATCACACTCTAGTCAGTACGAGACGTCACCTCATATAAGTAACTAGGGGCGAATACCATGTCAATCCAGTTCACTTTAATGGGGTTCAATTTATCTCTACAACCCATTCGGATACGACAAGGTAACGGGTGAGTTTGATGAAACTCAAACGATAAATGCGATTATCACATATGAATAGTCAATACACTATTACTACATCATATCTTATAATCTTTAGTGTATTATTAACACTAGTTAAAATGCAATAAAAGCTTGGCAAGTGGATACACCCTATATCCATATATTCCAACTTTTTCAATTGCTATTTCCTTCTATTCAATGTTATTTCTAATAACTTGAATTTATTTCTAAGTATTTGTCTAGTCTTCTTGCTAGACTTGGGTTCTTTAACTTGAAAGATGCAACCACTGTTATCGCATAACTTGTGATAAAGTCATTTATAGAGGGATTCACCCTTAATCCCTACGTTGACCATTATATCACAATTTACTTAGATTCCTTTTGTAGTATTTGCAATTTGCGAAACTAAAACACTTTTCTTAGTCTCTTACTCCTAAGTCAATAAGATATCCTAGGATTTCAACAAATCCCTTTTAGTTTGGAAACTAAAGTTTGTTTAACCCTTCAACACCTAACTTAGTTTATCATCCCAACATATGAACAAGTCTTCAATTGTTCTTTAAGGCTTTCTCAAGCCATATCATGGGAATTATCTTGTTATTGACTCATCATGCCCTAGGCATATATCACATCATGACATGTGTGTCTGTTGGCATACATGATCATTCTAATGGCGGAAACATTAGCAAACGATTTCATGTAGTCAACAACTTAATAGGTTCAGTGAACGACTATGGCTCCATCATAGTAATTCCACTTTCAACATCATGAATAACCCATTCAACCTTGTTGATGTACAACATATACGAGAGATCTTATCATCATAAGACTCTTAACCCCATGCCAATATTCTCTCTCATAGATTCAAAAATCTAGAATATTTTGCATCCATTTCCAAGTCTCCCAATCACTCTTGACAGAAGAGAGCATTGGTACATTATTCTCAATAATTAATATGTTATCAACATATAAGACATGGAAAAACAATTCTAACTCCCACTTAACTTCATGTATAATCATGATTCTTCAATCATGTGAATGAAACCATTCACTATTATCACATGAACGAGAAGTATAATCCTTTAATGCTAGCTTAATACCATCTTGTGATCACTTAAGATAGCTACGCATAATATGTTAGGATTCTTAGATCTTCATCTAAGGTTTTGTGTTTCAAACACTTCATTTGAATTTTTATTTGCCATTCTTCATCAAATGAAATGCGGCAATTCCTAACATAATTAATCTTGATCAACATCTTCATGTTAATCTATGCTTTTAAGCACTCTAAAGCTCTATTTACTTTAAGGAGACCCACGCCTTTATGTAAATATACTCTTGAGTGACTATTTTTGGATTGTAATGCTATGGCTCGTATGTAACAAAGTCGATTTAGGACAATACCATTACTTTCGCAAAGCAATATTTTAACAATAAGACATGTGTGCTAAACTCCCACTGAGCTATACTCCCACTCTATCTTTATAGATTATAGTTCCATTACTTTCACAAAGTAACACATTTACTATAAGACATGTTTGTGACGATCTCATCTACTCCCACTCTATCTCTTAAAAATAACTCTATCTTCTAAAGAGATAGCTTTGTGAGACACAAACATATATATAGTGGAGTACTAGGAGTTCCTCTAGACGGACGAATTAGCTCATAAAAGACCAGCTCTTTTACGGCAGACATTATATACGAGTCTTATCCATGTCAACTGTTAAATAGACTCTCTATTCTAGGTATCTCTAGGTTGACCTTCCAGATTTATATAAAAGCCCCTGATAAGTGCATTTTCTATACATTTTAACCCCTTATATTAGTTTGATTTTACATATCATTTTAGCACTTATCAAAGTGTTTTTAAGCTAATATTGTGTTTCTAGTGCAATTGTGTGTTCAAGTGTGTTTTGTAGAAAAATGAGCTAAATGAGCTAAATTACTATAAAATATGCTAACACTAGAAGCAAGGCTAAGTATGAGAGCAAGATTGGACTAAGTGTTGGAAGTGCATGGATTTTACATGAAGAAAGTGTTGGATCAAAATGAAAATGCAAGCAAAGTAAATGTGCAAGTCAAAGCCCAAGAATTCAAGTCCAAAATGTGGTGGAAAATTTGGATGCTAAAGAAGAGCTTAGGATGCCAAAATACTTAAGTTGCCCTCCTTAATGCTCTTAACCACACTCATAGACAAGGCATTAAAGCACCAACTTTGGATACCTTGAGCATTAAACCAAGAATTGAAGAGAAAATTAAGAGTGTGCTTAGGATGCCACTTTGGATTCCTCTACAAACTTTGCTCTCTTATTTCCTATATAAGGGGTGCTAATCACACACCTTTACACACCCACCATTCACATATATTTTTATTCCAAAATTCTCTCTAAATATTAGTAGTTTAGTTTAGTTTAGTTTACCTTGTATTAGTTTGTTACAACATTTATATTATCAAGTTCAAGATTTATTCCAAGTTATTTCCATTTGCAATTGTTCTTCTATTTCCATTCAAGGTAATTTTATCTTTATTTTAATTATGTTATTTATCATTTCATTTAACATTAGTTTAGTTTATATTTTCACAATGTTAGAGTAATTTACCTTTGTCTAGGGAATAAAGGAAGCCATGCATGATTAAGTAATTTGTAAATGTCAAAATAAGGATAAGTTAATATTGCATAATTGTTTCTATCACATGTTTGCACCATAATGTTTAATCTATGTTTAAAGGCTTTATTCATCGATTAAGTTTGTTCATTCGTTCTAAAGTCGAGAGACACGGAATTGAATTAGACTAAGCATGTGTAGTAGGACGACCTAGTCATGGACGAGAGTTTCTCTAGGACCCGGTCTATGGTTGATACTAATGCCGTAAGGTGGGTATCTCTAAGCCTAAACATTTACCGCAAAATCAACTTCTTAACTTGACATAAACATTTACGTAATTAGCATGTGTGACCCGACCTCCCTAGACAATTTCTTTTTATTGTTGTTTTCATTTTATTTGCATAATCAACCAATCAATCAATCAACCGCATCGACTCAAGATAAACTTCGCTCCATAACAATTAATTAATAACTCCCGTCTCCTTTGGGTTCGACCCCTAAGTACTACATTAATTTGTTACCTAGGGTATAAATATTGATTTTGCATAGGTGTGCGATAGCCTATCATCCCCAAAAGTGAGTTCAACAACTCCATCTGACTCATATTAGAATGATCTTATGGGTAGTGACACAAGGTCATAATCCATCTTTAATAAATCAAATTTATTACTTAGATCTTTGCAATTACGATCGGATCGTAATGCATTAGTACTTTTTTCAATTGGTTCTCTACATCATTTAGAAATTTCTCAAATCTCTCAAATGCTTCACTTTATATTTGATTAAGTAAATATACCCTTATCTACTTAAATCATCGGGAAAAGTGATGAAGTAGTCATAACCTCTCCTTGCGGTGATGTTCGTATGACCACATACATCGGCATGTGTTAGTCCCAACAAATCACTTGGTCATGTCCCTTTACCACTAAAGGAAGTACAAATCATATTGCAAAGGATACGAGATTCGCATATTCCATATGATTGAAAATCAAATGGTTCATTAAATCTAGTCAACACTAGCCTTTAATGCGTTTCTTATTTATGTAACCTAATTGAAAAATCAAATGTACAAATCATTTATATTATGAGTCTTTTGGATCGTATTATGTAGATATCTTTGCTTGAGTTGGAAGTGTCTAAAAGATGAATATCATTAAGATAAGTGACATGGCTCACAGCCATGTCTATTTTCAACAAAATACAATTGTCTTTGATGGCAAAATACAAATCCTTTCATGTCTCACATAGAAATGGAAATAATGTTTTAGACTAAGTGGGTACATAATAACAATTATGTAAATTACAACACAATGTTATTAGCTAAAACAAGTATAACTCCCTCTTGAAGTGGCGGCTACCCTAGCTCCATTTCCTTGTCGGAGATTCATATCACTCTTGTTTAGCTTTTCCACATTTCCAAGTCCCACTTGGAGTGATAAGTCCAACTTTGATATCTTCCAAATACTTGGGGCAATTTCGCTTCCAATGGCCCATGACATTACAATAATGACATTTTTCATTAGATTGGGCACCCTTCTTGGTCTTGGTTGTGGTAGTCTCACTATCAACTTCCAATTCACAATCGGATTTAGGTTTCTCACCCATCTTTGCCTTCTCTTTAATAATACAAATACTCCTTTCATTTGCAAGGACACTCTTGCTAGAACTCCCACTTAATATGATATTTCTCCTTGTTTCATCAAACAAGGATATCTTGGAATTTGTGAGATTCCCCTCATATGATCCTCTTACCTAAGAGGTGGGCATGAGTATGGGAGTGGGAGGTGTAGAAGTAGTAAAAAGACAAAGATTCCCATCTTTACCAATGCTAAAGCGTAGTACTCTAATCGGGTCGTCGATATACGAGAAGCATTTTTCATTGAATAATTGGAGCCATGAATGAATGGTGATCGGTGTATGATTATTAGATGAATTTGGAGTTGCCATTGCAATTGTAAAAACGATTTTAACTACAAAAATAGGAAGTGAAGGAATTAATAAACATATATCGTTTTAATAATACTTGTAAACAAGTATTGCATTTATATAGTGACCTCCACCCAACTAATATAAATGATTCCGAGATCCAAATTCATATTAATACGGGTACGATAAGCCGAGTCATCCCTTATTAATATAACTCGGTGTATTAACCTCTTAATCGATTCTACTTTTAGAACTCTCGGTCGATAAAAATTACTCTGACTTTCATCTTTAGCTCGGAACACATGCGACTACGGTCACGAATACTTCCGTTGAGCTCAATCCAAATTTCGATGTAATAACATTTTACTACCCCACTTCGCCAATGTAACAAGGTTTGTATTACGGTAAAGCCGGCTCAACTCCCTTATGAAATTGGTACTTCATGGGTTCTACTATTTGGTAAGGCCATATCTCAATTATTATATGTGAGAGGTCTTGTCAATTTATTATCTATCACATTTTAAGTGAACTAAAGCAGTGAACTACGATAATTATAATTGACACGGTCGATGACTCGATATGATATGCATGTTGTTGTTATGGCGATTTGGGAATGCATGTAAATATTAAGAGAAATGCAAAGCAATAAATAAAATTCCTAGTATGGCCTTCCTAAAAATAGAAAATCAAATAATCTATTACATATTGGGAAACCAACTCCTTTGGTCCCTTGAATCTTCAAGTGGCATGCCTCCCTAGAACTCTGACTTCGTCGGATCACCTTTCCGTATGGCACGGTCTTGAAGATGCTCCATAATTACAAATAATAATAAAAATACAAAGTTATTCCTATTATACATTTGTAAAATGGAAAAATTAATAAAATAAAATAAAAGTGATACGAGATCACATTAAATTACAACGAATCAATATTCCCTTTCATTACGGGTAATATTTATTAAAACTAAGGCCATACTAAGATAAAATTACATAATTCAAAATTATATAACTAAAAACATTCAAAAATTGAAATATGCAGCATTATAATATGTACCTATCATGCCAAATCATGTGCCAAATCGCCCTATTTAACTTATGTCGTATATACAAGGCTTGGATTGGCCGGTCCTATTTGTGAGTGAGAGAGTGTGAGTGACAAAAATTATTATTTTACTTAGGTGCAAAAAGTGAGTGATGTGTTGTCGGTAGGGGATAGGTCGGGATTAAACTAGTCTTGTTATAAATTATTAATCTCATATTTCGACATATTCATATATGTGACAATTAATTTAGTCATAAAATTAAATTTAGATCTTATGCATGCAAACATGAATAAGAATAAAGAAGAAATCGTTTTCCTTACTTTGAGTTTTCGGATATATGGGCACAAATGAGTTCTCCTACTCACTTGTTCTTGAGCTTTCATTTCAAATGGAAGAACAAGGATTCAAAGGTAGAATCCCTCCCAAAGATATATACCCAAGATAACCTCTTAAAGACTAATATTATTTGAACTAGAAGAATATTAATCTTACTAAAATTGACCCCAAAATTATTTTGGTCTCTTGCTTTTTCGGTCAAGAGAGGAGGAAAGAAGTAGTAATTTTTTCTCTCTAAAATTTCTTTAAGTTTTAGATGTTATGAATGAATGAATAACCACACACATTTGTTGTAGTGTATATTAGGAAAAATATAGAGCAAAAACCCTTGGCCTTGCTCTAGGAAAACCGGGTATCGGGGTGGTAATGGCCAATGCATGACCAAGATGCTCTTCACAAAAGCAACTAGGTGTGCATGGCTAGAATGTGTAGTAATCATTTTGTTTCCACTTAAATAATTAACACAAATTAAACATTAAACTCCCTCCATTTTATTTTCGGCACTTATATATAATGGGAAGTCCATTTTATATTTTGTCATTTGTCAATTGTCACATGTCACAAGTTCCATGACATTATGTGTATAAAATATATTTTTAACAATTAAAAATCAACATATTAATAAAATATGTCACTTATAAAATTAACCTAGTAATTCATAATTACTTGTACCAAAAAGTGTTTCCGAATTATAAACTACAATATTCTGTATTTATAATAATTTATTCATTCCGTTTTAATCGTTTCCCTAAACAATAATTTCATCCAAGTAATAATACAATTCGATTACTTAGACCGTATCTTATCTAATCAAATTACAATGAGACACGTAAATATTACTTCCAAAATCGTCCGTCAATTTTAAGTAATTTAATTATCCCGTATCGTCATACGATCAATTAAATAATCAATTAAGAGTGTTACCCTTTAGGTATGACCTAAGGGGATCAACTGATCACCACCGTCGCACGACAGTAATGTCAAACTCTAGTCAGCCAATCATTACCGATATGTGTGAACCAGTTGACTGTAAAATATTACTTCCCACATGTATTCTTAAAATGAGACTTAAACATGTGATCATCATGATCGACAGTTGTGATCGCATTATTGTCGGAGGACACATATTCCAACAATATCCCACTTGTCCTCGACATGTGTGCGTCACCAATTCTCTTGTCCTATTACTATCTCCCACTCAATGGAAGGTGTCTTTCAGGTCGTACTTGCAAGTGATCATATCGAGAGTGGTTTTCTCGATCTGGAGAATAACTGATTGACCGGAATTATCTACCATAGATACCTTCCGAGCGTGGCCACGCATTTCTAGTTCATTACTCCTCGAGTGGCCCTGAGATTTTCTTATAACCCTGACAAGGGGTGGACAATTCCTATCGCACTTATTCCCTTCGAATAGCCACATAACCCAAAATATGCCCATTTGACCCCATTTACAAAGGTCGCAGTAACATAAATCAAAGTTAATCTGTAATTGTACCACCTTAGGCGAATAGTCTTTAGTCAAAAGAATAGACTCATTAGAATACTATAGTAGCTCTCGCCACGACCAGGCTATATAAATTTGCCAGAACTCTATAAGCGGTCATTAGCCCGACAAAGTGATCCTAACAGTCTGCCTATGTGATTGACTAGTCATCTCACATGACTCCATGGCACTTGAACTTGCCATCAATCGCATCATACTCTAGTCACTTCGAGACGTCACCTCATGTAAGTGACTATGGGCGAATACAATGCAAATCCGTGTTCACTTTAACGGGGTTCAATGTCTCTACAACCCGTTTGGATGTAACAAAGTATAAGGTGAGTTAATAATAACTCAAACGACGAATGTCGACATCACATTCGGGTTGTCAATACCATATTACCACCTTGTGATGTATATCGTAAGTATGTAAACACTAGTCGATTGCAATAGAAGTTTAACATACCATGTGTACATGTGTTCATACTTCTTGTATTGCACTATCCTTTATATTCATGTTATCTCTCATAGCATGAACCTTACCAAGTACATATCTAGGTTCCCAACCTAGATATAGATTCTTTATCTTGAAAGAACTTACTTGTTGTTTATCACAGAACCAACGAATTGTGGTGGATGATATAACTTGCACCGGTCAAGTGTTCTACCAACTCGCAATGCACTAGGTATACGTTTTGTAGGGTCTTGCAACAATTTTCAAGATGATTAGCCTAGCACTTCTCATAAGTCCTAGCATATTAGAAAATATTAGTTTTGAGTAACTTCTTACTAAAACAAGTATCTTTTCAAATTTCTTATTTCTCTTTTTAGCTTTAATGGCTTAGGGTTTTCATAAATCCTTACGTGTTTCTCGAATTTCAATATGTGCAACTTCTTGTCACATAACAGAGTGTTCTGTCAAACACTAGAATAGCTCATTAGTTCTCCTCGAGAGTTCATGACGATTCTTCTATGGCTTGCCAATGACTCATCATGCTCTTAAGCATATGATTCATTATTGGACATGTGCATGATTATTCTAATGGCAGAAACATTAGTAATTTTAATCATGTAATCAACCGTTTTTTTAGGTTCAATGAATGACCATGATTGCTTATGGTAATTCCATTTTCATCGATATGAATAACCTACATTTCTCGTTGATTTGATGTGTATATCTCAATACCTATCCAACATCCCATGATGTAATTGGATTCATCATAGTCCATTTTCATCCAGAATTGAAAACTCAAACATATCTTTGTGAAAGATAGTACTAGCTCGTCATTCTCAATGAGTAATGAGTTATAAATTTTACAAGATGATTGCTCCCACTAAATTTCATGTCTTCACATGATAATTTCAAACTCCCACTCAATTCCACATGTTTCGCAATAGACTACTCAATCGAAACATTTCAAGAATTGAAATACATTTTGCTTTGCCAAGTTATTAAGATTAAAACCATATATGTTCCTAGCATATCCTTTCAAAATACCTATTTTTAAAAGGTTTCAGTCTTAAACTTATGGAAAGAGATTTTGATCTCTAACTCATTCATTTTATAATGATGCGTAGCAATGTCATTATTTAAATGTGAATTTCATTTAATACACGTCCTTCTCAAAATACCCTTTTCCGGAAGGAGGTTTAACCATTTCATTTTCATAATGAGGTTAAGTAATGACACCAGCGTGGTTAACAATTAACTTAGCTCTTTTAGATATCGGCATATCTTTCTCTGCAACTTTTAGTCATAAATCTCATTTATTTTCAAGGATGCAACTTTGTTTCATTTAGGCTCTTAAGTAAATATCAATATTGAAACTCTTGGTCAAATGTTGTTCATAAACTAGCCAAATCTCTTGTTAAGACTTTTCATTAGTCATTTTCTTCCAAACTTTCTTTTGGTCTCCTCGTGTAGTTATCTTAACAACATATTCTTTTGATTACTTCACTTGGTCTCTTTTGTCATGTAGATTTCATCTATTCGAGACCATATATCTCATCTATCCGTGTACACTATATATATAGGTATACAAATCATTCTTTCTTTCGTAGATCTCATTTACTCAAGTATACAAATTTGCTTTGTGTTCTTTGTGTTCATTTTTATCCCACTCTATCTTTAGAATAAATACACTAGAGATTCAAAGATAGCTTATGAGACACAAATAATGATTTTGAAGTATAAGGAGGACTATCTCATAGATTGACTAATAGTTTTAGATTTGATGAGTGTACTCGGTAATTTACATTCCTTTAGGAGAGTTCATCAACTCAACATCACTTTATAATTGATCATACACAAGCCTTAAGCTTGTGGACATATAATGAATCCCATCATTATAGTTGTTTATTGGATCACTTTAAGTGGATGATCATATGTTTCTATGTGCAAGCATATAAAGACGAATTTTTAGAACAAGGAGATGCGATAAAAGGGGGTGACTTGGGTTGCAAACCAAGCCACCAAAATCCAAAATACAACCATTGTTTAGAAAGGATCAACCATTTCCATGTCGAATACGGAAATCAAAATAGTTCTAAAATTCATAACATTAAAATAAAGACAATAATAAAAGCGAAACTTCATCGGTAGCTACTCCTAGCTCCTTCATGATTTCTCAAGCTTGCTTTTCTTTTCCCTTGTCTTTGCTTGGAGGAGGCCCTATTTACAATAAAAAGG
This sequence comes from Silene latifolia, assembly GCF_048544455.1. NCBI lineage: Eukaryota > Viridiplantae > Streptophyta > Magnoliopsida > Caryophyllales > Caryophyllaceae > Silene > Silene latifolia. The sequence continues at coordinate 29,763,038 of NC_133538.1, forward strand.
GGATACATTATCACAACTTTGTATCAAAATACCATAGTTGAATTAGAAACATAAAAGAAAGGATAGTCATTTACCTACTGGAGTGATCTTTCCAGCTTTTATGTCACCAAGGTACTTGGAACAATTCCTCTTCCAATGTCCAACACCATTACAATAATGGCATTTGTCAAGAGGACCTTTCTTGGTCTTGGAAGTGCTAGCTTCAAAAGTCTTAGCCTTGGTGGACATGGGAGCTTGCCTCTTACCCTTTTTCCTATTCTTCTTGAACTTCCCCTTGCTCTTGGTGCTTATGTTAAGCACATCCTTAAGTGGGTTAACATTTAACCCCATGTCTCTTTCGTCTTGTATAAGTAACTTGTGCAATTCTTCAAGTGACACGTCCTTGTCTTGCATTTTAAAATTCACCCGGAATTGAACATACGCTTTGACTTTGGATAAGGAGTGTAGAATCCTATCTACAATGAGTTCTTTGGGGATTTCAACTTTTTGAATCTTCAAAGTCCCGACAAGCTCTATGATCGGTCCGTTTCGTGTTCACAATTTAAGGTGTGGTCGTTGGGTCACGTCCGAATCAAAACACAATTTATAGCTTCACAAACAACTCTACAATTAGTAAAGAGGCAAGTAAAGGTCGGATCCCAAGGGACGGGTATTGAAATGAGATTTCTATTGAAACTAGTGGTGTCTTAGGGGTGTCACAAATTGGGTTGATGTAGAAGGTCACTAAACTAAAATATCAATGGAAATAAACAAGCAAGATGAATTAAAGGGTTGTAAACAATTGATTAAAAAGCACTAGGGTGTCATGGGGTCATAGGGGAATCATGGGAATTGATCATACAAACATGTTCTCAAATTATAAGCAAGCAATTATTGTTGTGATGGATTGAGTTGGGTTATATCTTACAATCCTAGGAAAGTTTGGGTCCCAGAGCCGAATCGATTAGATTGTACAACACCTACAAGTCGACTTAGTCTTCCCTACTCAACAACATGCATGGTTTAATGAGACTCGAGTTGGGTTATGTCTTACAAGTCTCATTGAAAAGATAGGAGATGGTGGTAAATGCAAGGATTCATAGGCTTAGCATTTCATCAAATAAAACATGTGCATGAGTGGAGATCAAAACAAGGAAGCAAATAAAACATGAAAGCATATTAATTTAAGCATGAATCATTCCCCATGTTGGTTTCCCCTAATCACCCATTAACCCTTGCTAAGAGACTACTCACTCATTATCATGTTGATCATGCTAGCAAGGTTGTCAATCATACCAACAAAAGGAAACGTGATGAATAAATGAAAGTAATTAACAATAATTAAAGAGGGATTAAGAGAATTATACCTACTAATGATTCCAATAATAAAGCAAAGATAAAAGAAGTACTTGATGCTTGATTGAGAGGTTGTCAATCTCCCAATAATAACCCAAATAATCTTCAATTACCCAAAATAAAGGATGAACAAAAGAGAGATTAAGGAAATAAAACTTGTATTAGAACTTGATTAATTGTTGATTACAAAATTAAAGAGAGATTTGATTTGTATTAACTACTCTAATTATTGATAAGAAGAACATCTTTGTTCTAATTAGACTAATGGGGTATTTATAGTGGAAATTAGGGGATGCATTAGGGTTAACTAAGGGCTAAACTAGTAATTACACTTTTTAGATTGAGCGGGGAGGAGCCGGTATTTTTCGAAGGAAGGGCTTCTTTCTTTGTAGCTTGGAGAAGACGAAATTGCAGTAGAGAGGAATCCGAGCGGATTAGTGTCGAGACGGGCGGATTACGGCGGTGGAACTCGAGCGGATTGGGAGGAATCCGGGCGGATTGTGGCAGTGCTAATCCGAGCGTCTTGGGATGAATCCGCACGGATTGTGCAGGTGGAGGACGGCCGGATTGGGGTTAATCCGCACGGATTGTTCTTCAGCAAGATTTCTTCTTCTTTTCTTCCCTTTTCTTCATAAATTCCTTGGGGATTTCCTTGGGGACTCAAGGATCCTTTCTCAACATTACTCATCTACTATAATATGTACAAAGGCCTTCTAATATTGTCTCTCCTTGATGCTTGGTCATTGGATTCGATCAATTTAGTCTCGGTTTGCCATGAAAATGCAAGATTCTTACTCCTTTCCTACCAAGGGATCAAAATCTCAAAGAATATGCAAAACAAAGAACTAAAGATAAGAAATGACCCAAATATGCACTAAAAAGCATGGGAACAAGGCTAATTCGGGGGCTAAATATGCGCTAATTATGGTCACATCAAATATCCCCAAACCGAACCTTTGCTCGTCCCGAGTAAAGAGGTGACAAAGACTAGGACCATTATTTAAACTAACCTAATAACATAGCCGATATGAGACAATTAGCGGGTCTCACTCCGCCCCTTCAACTCACAACAAGACAACCATGAGCTAGGATGCCTTCTTGCAAGGCAAGGTGGGTCTTGCCAAAATGGCGACACATCCAAACATTAAGCACACAAAATCACATAATGGATGCATCTACAAAAGAATAGCCACTTCCTCATCAAGCGGCGGAGGCACTAAAGAGGAATAAATTTAAGAGCATGTAATCCTTCACAAATACTAGTTCAACAAATTACTAAGGCTAAGAGGATGGCACTAAATCACCTCCAAATGGTGTTAAACTAGACTACTTTCGTCCTCAATTTCCAAATGCTTTCGTCAAGAGCGATCGGTTGGTGGTGGAATGATGATCCCTATGATGCTAGTAGCATATGACATGACAAGTCTCGAATTCTCTACAAAAGTAAAGGTCATGGATCGTCCCAAGCTCGACAAAGTGGCTTGACAAAAAGGCTTTTTGGGAATGAAATGCTCAAATCTTTATGCACAACGAGTGGATATGACTAGTATTCAAAATTGTCCTCATTTCACTTTCACATTTCAAAGATTTAAGATGGGGTTTATCCCTTCCGGGCTAGTGTCCTTTGTTTTCGCCAATCGCTTATTAGGCAACCGGTTAACCTCTAGACAATAGCTTTTCGGGGTGATAGTCACTCTGTCTCTGGGCGGCCGAATTCACAACCGTGTGGGGGCCCAATTCAATGGATCCCGCACCAAAGCACATCGAAGTGGTACGCCTCCATCAAAACAAATTAAATTTCTTAACTTTCAACAATTCATAACATTTGAGGTTTCCTTGGCATTAAATTACTTCCACATGACAAAATTCTTTAAAATGAGCACTTCAAGCTTATTGATAGAAAAGTATTTTTGGGTTGCCTTACCACAAGGTCAATCAAGGTCACCTAGACAAGTTAACCAAGTCCACATCGCATCACGGGGTTGGATAGGTGACTCACATGCAAACCCTTGACTAGGCTTTGGGTCATGGGTCAAAAGACACTAGTATGACACTATCTAGGGTGTTTTACAACCATTCTAGTAGGCAAAGTCTTAAGTTGAAAAAGTATTTGTAATGGCTTAGTTGCTCTTGTCAAAATTCCTAATTAGGCATTTTTCAAAACTTTTATCTAAATGCGACTATATGCTATGATGCAACTAATATAAACATCCTAATGCAAGTGATTCTATCAACTAATATGACATATAAACTAAATGCAAGTCCTAAGTTCACATTGTTATACCGCATCAAACAAAATAAAGCCACATAGTCATTAACATAAAGAGGAAAAAGGAGATTGGAAAGATCATACCATGCGGTCTTCATGATCCTCATGTCTCGGATGTGGCGTAGTCAATCAATGTGAACAAGGATAGAACAAACACAATATATACAATAATATATATAAGACTACACTACAAAAGGAAATAAACATGTTTTTGGCATTTTAATTTTCAAATTTTTATGATTTTCAAAATTTTTCAATTTTTATCATTTTGGAATATAAAGTTAAGTTAGAATTCCCCATCCCCACACTAATATGGGCATTGTCCTCAATGGCCAAAATGATGGGAAATTATGCAAAGATGATGCATGGTTTCTATACTAAATGCAATCTACACTAGTCTACACTACATGATGCATGGTTTTTGTTATGACGGAGAGGATAATTTAGATTACCTCCCATTGTGTATGCATTAACTTCCCCAAACCGAGTTAGACACTATTGCTAATGTCCAAGGATGGGTGTAGTTCATGCACACACTATGCAATGCATGAAACTAATTTGTCATTTTGGATTTTGAAAGTGGGAACAATAAAATGAGAACACCTCAATGGTACCGAGGTGTGAGTCCTCTATGGTGCTAGGACTACTCCAACAATGATCAAGAAAATAATTAAAACAAAGAGATAAATAGACAAACCATGAGAGGGTAGGAGCCTCCAAGGCTTGCTAATCTTCCATCATATCATCACCATTATCACTTTCCTCATTAGAAGTGGTCTCATTGCCACTTCTCTCTTCATTTGCTTCTTCACTTTCTTCTTCACCTTGCTCATCATCTTGCTCACCATCCTCTTCTCCTTCTTCACTTGCTTCCTCATCAATGTTATCATCAACCTCTTCATTACCGACAACCTCATTGTCACCCGAAACGACCCTAGATGCACCCGGAAATAGGACTTCTCTATCCGCCCAACTAGGAAAAGGACATGATGGATCAAGTAATCCTTGCCTAGGTAAGTGTAGGAGGGGTGGATATTGAGCCAAGTAAGCATTTTTCCGATCCTCAAAGGCTTGCTTGTGCATTGCTTGCATGAGAAGAGTCAAATAATCATTTCTTGCTTCAACACCTTCCGGCTTGAACTCTTGGTACTCAAAAGGGTAAGGTTGTGTGACAATGAAAGAGGAGGGCATTTCAAGTTCACCCTTTTGTTGTCGGATAATATACTCGGCCTCTTTTGAAAGGGGAAGTAGATAATTGGTCCGGTGGACGCTTAGACGACAAATCTTTGAAGGCAAAGTAAACGATCTAGCCTCACTAGTGAGCCATCTATACTCGGTGTCAAGAGGATTATGGGCAACCCACTTGTACTTGTGTATCATAGTATGCATATCAACAAGATGACCACCCTCCTTTGCTTTATACTTGTTATTCTTGTTGAAGTTAGGATCAAAGTATTTAGCTAGGATAGTGACTAGGCCGCCATTGACAATAACGGTAGTGCCATTCTTCCCACAATCAATGTTGAGCCATCTATCTACCAAAAGCCTTAAAGAGTTGAAAGGCTTGGTGTGTACTCTTCCAATGTTCAAAGCCGATTCAAGAAGAATAAAATCAAGTTTGGTGAAATGGTTGGTATCTTTCCTTGCAATAATGGTGTTTCCTATGACCTTGTGCCATACCCTTATGCCTGGATGGTGGACTAAAAGAGCACGACTCGCATGAAAATCCTCAAATTTCCTTCCGGAAATTGCCTTCCAAAGAGGGTCGGGGTCATACTTTCCATAATTCTTAAAATAACTCGGTTCATCACTAAGACCCAAAATATCACCCAATTCCCTAAAGGAAATGCGTCTACTAACATTAGCTAGACGAAACTCGAGGTTCTCCCTAGTCTCAACTTTGGTGACTTTCAAAGAACTCAAAAACTTCAAGGTAAGGGAGGGGTATGTCAATTCTTTTGATTCAAACAATTTCTCCAACCCCATTGCTTTGAAAAAGGCTCTAGTTTGCTCAAGAACACTCAATTTTTCTAAGGTATCTTCACAAATAAACTTGGTGGATTGAAATGATTTCCTAGCAAACTTGGCAAAAGTATCTCTATGGGTTTCGGAAATAAAAGTTACCTCCGGATAATGCAAAAGTTGATCAATTTCCGGAGTTGTAGATGTTGTTGCTCCCATAGAAGGTTGTTGTTGTTGTTGCACTTCCAAGTTTGGGGTTGCTACCACCATAGCCAATGCTTTCTTTGCTTGAAGAGCCTTTTACCTTTGTGAAAGTGTCTTAGCCTTTGGTGCCTTTGTTGCCTTTGTTGCTCCCTTAGTCCTTGCCATTGATGAATTAACCAAGAAAAGAATGAAAAATCTTCAATTTGTAGTGTACCCAAATCGATTTAAAGGTGAAAGGCTTTGCCTTTATGAATTAAAAAATCGACTCAAAGGTTGAAGATTTTGTGCTTGGTTTTGATTTTTATTGAAAAAGGAGTGATTGATTTGTTGTTAAAAGGATGATTTGATTTGATTTTGGTGAATGTAGTTGAGGAATTTTGTTTTTGTGATGGAGAGGATGAGGGTTTTGATGTTTTGAAGTAGTGTTATGAGTGAATGAATGAATGAATGAAGGTGGGACGGGTTTTATAAAGCCCGAAAAAATTCGAACTGCAGGGGCAATCCCTGCGGTTTCTGCTCAAGACGGGCGGATTCTGCACTTTCTGGGTTGGGAAAAACTCGCCTAAAGACGGGCGTCTTTAAGAGAAGACGCTCGGATTCGCTGACACGGGATGGGCGAATTCTTCAGAAGACGGACGGATTTCAGTCCAGGAATTTTTCTTGTTTTCCTCAGTAGAGACGACGGGCGTCTTCCTCACAAGACGGGCGGATTTTCAAGGACGAGTGGATTGCTATTCAGGACGCCCGGATTCTCTTACAGTAAAAAATCTTTCAAAAATTCTGCTCATAGGGACGTGCGTCTTCTACCCAATACGCTCGGATTGTCTATAGACGGGCGGATTCTCCTGAATCCGCTCGGGTTCGGCCCCTTTGTACCCGGATTCAGTTCCATCCGTGTACAATGCATATCCCTTGTCATTCTTCGATTCTTCTTCATATCTTGTGTTCTTCATTGTGGGGGCACTACTAAGGCATGGATAGCCTAGGCAATTGCCATCCCCACACTAAGCTAAAGCACTACACATCAATTGAAATTATTAGTCCCTCCCTAACTTCTCTCAAGCATGACAATTATCTTGATCAAAGTAAATAAAAATCTAAAGATGACAAAAAATGCAATACAAGAATTGAAATGCGAGTTAGGGGGTTAGAAATATTTACAAACGGTGGTTTAGGGAGGACTCCACCAAACTCTCATTCTTGATGAGATGTCAAGGGGGCATGTCCAAGGTGTTGTTGATGTTGCTCAACACCTTGAAAAAGTAATCAAAAGCTTGTTCATTATCATGGTAGAGGTCTTCAATAGACCTTGGCCCTTGTTATCGGTCTTGATCGATGGCATTACCAATGTAGGGATTAAAAATCCCTTCAAATTCGTCGTCCCAAAGACCACAAACTTCATTAAGTTGATCATTGAAAATCTCTTGATTTGATGGAGACAACTCTCCCAAATTCTTCTCTTGGCCAATGAGGCCATCTTCTTCTTCTTTGATTGATTTTGATGATCTTTGCAAGCTCTCCTTGTCACAATTCACTTGCTCTTTGAATGGAGCATCTTCAATTTTCTTCTTCCATTGGAGTTCCGATTTCTTCCTCTCATCCTTTCGGCTATAATGATCAATCATGAAACACGGTTCATGCAAACGAGGAGCTCTCATAGTCTTGTCAAGATTAAAGGTTATGCTTTCATCTCCCACTTCTAGAGTGAGCTCACCATGTTTCACATCAATCACCGCACCCGCGGTGTGTAGGAAAGGTCTTCCTAGAATGATTGGAATGTTGGAATCTTCCTCCATATCAACAATGACAAAGTCCACCGGGATGAAAAACTTCCCAATTCGCACGGGGACATCATCCCATATCCCTAATGGTGTCTTCGTCGATCTATTGGCCATTTGGAGTGTGATGTTTGTGCATTTAAGCTCTCCCATCCCCAACCTCTTACTCACCGAGTACGGCATAACACTCACACTAGCCCCTAGATCACATAGGGCTTTGTTGATCATTGTGTCGCCAATGGTACACGGTATTGAGAAGCTTCCCGGATCCTTTAGTTTTGGAGGTTAACTCCCTTGAAGTATTGCACTACTCACCTTAGTGAAGGCGATAGTCTCAAGTTTCCGGATTGACTTCTTCTTTGTGAGGATATCTTTCATGTATTTCGCATAGGCCGGCACGTGATTTATTAATTCCGTGAAAGGAATTGAGACTTCCAAATTCTTCACAATTTCCATGAACTTTCCAAGTTGGTCATCAAATTTGGGCTTGGCTTGACGACTTGGAAAAGGAAGTCTAATCACAATGGGCTCCTTCTCCTTGACCTTGTCTTCATTTTTCTTTACTTTCTTCTTTTGATGATTCTCCATCTTTGGAGTTTTGCACAATTTCTTCCTTATCACTAGCTTCCACAACTTCATCCTCAACTTGCTTCTTCGGTGCTTCATACCTTGTACCACTTCTCAAGTGAATGGCACTAACCGTTTTATGTCTTGGGGGATTACTTTGAGGTGGTAATTGCCCCTTTTGTCTTTGTGAGATTGAAGATGCTAGTTGAGTCAATTGTGTTTCCAACATCTTGGTGTGAGCTAGAATGTTGTTGATGGTGGTTTCCTTTGCTTGACTATCTTTTTGCATTTGAGTGAAAAATTCTTGTTGATTCTTTTGCATTTGGAGGACCGCTTTTTGGACATCAAAACCTTGGTCATTTTGGTGATTGTATGGATTTTGATTTTGGTAACCTTGGTTTTGATTGTAAAAGGGTCTTTGATTTTGGTTTCTCATGGGTGGTGGAGTGTATGTTGTCTGAGGGTTTTGAACATTTTGGCTTTTGTATGAGAGATTTGGGTGAAACTTGGTGTTTTCATTGTAATAGTTGGAATAAGGGGTACCACTCTTGTATGCTTGGAAAGCATTCACTTGTTCATTTGTTCCCCTACATTCACTTTGGTCATGTCCCAAAGTTCCACAATTCTCACATATCCCACTTGGGATTGATGAGGATGCTGTCATGGCATTAACATGATGCTTTGGTGATTTTGAGACTTCTTCAAGTCTAGCCATAGCTTTTTCAAACTTCAAATTGATTGTGTCAATATGAGCACTAAGTTGAGCACCCAATTGAGTAACGGAGTCCACTTCATGCTTTCCTCCTCTAGTAGCCTTGCGAGGTCTACTATATTGTGAGTTATGGACCGCCATTTCCTCAATTTTGTTTCATGTTTGATTGTCATCAACTTCGGTGAACATTCCATTTGATCCCATGTTGAGAATGTTCCTTGAATCATCATATAAACCGTTCCAAAAATGTTGTACCAAGAACCATTCGCTAAGTCCATGGTGAAGACATGAGCAACAAATTCCCTTGAACAGCTCCCAAGCTTCATACAAAGATTCTTCATCCCTTTGCTTAAAACCCGTAATTTGAGCTCTTAGCATGTTAGTCTTTTCCGGTGGGTAGAATTTTTTGTAGAAAGCTAGAGCCAACTTCTTCCAAGAATCTATTCCGAGAGTGGCCTTGTCAAGGCCCTTCAACCATTGTTTCGTGGTGCCGATTAGAGAAAAAGGAAATAAGACCCATCGAATTTGGTCTTGAGTCACACCGGTTTGAGAGATCGCATCACAATAGTCGCAAAAGGTTTCCATATGAGAATGAGGGTCTTCACTAGGCATCCCCCCAAATTGGCTCCTTTCGACTAATTGGATAAAGGCAGATTTGGCAATAAAATTTCCGGTTAGATGTTGTGGTGTAGGAGTACCATTGGGTAGGTTCTCCTCGGTGGGTACGGAATGTAATGAGAATTTAGGCATTGTAGGTTGATTTTGTGGGGTATTGTGTAATGGGTTCTCCTCTCCTTCTCTTGCGAAAGGGTTTGTGAACTCAATAGTTGGTTGAACAACCTCACTAATAGCTCTCAAATTCCTCCTAGCAAATCTCCTATTGTTCGTCAAGGTTCTTTCAATTTCACGGTCAAAAGGTAACAAATCACCTTGTGACCTTCTAGACATGCAAAATATCAAACAACTCGAAAACAATTAGAACAAACCTTGAGGATTTTTACTTCCCAAGGCGAAGAAAGACACAACTAATAACAATAAAAGGAAATCTAAATCAAGTAAACACCGTCTCCGGCAACGGCGCTGATACTGTCGTTTCGTACCAAAAATAAATACCTAAGTACAACTAACAGAAGTCAGCGGTAAGTAGGGTCGATCTCCACAGGGAGGCGGTGTACTATCTATTTGTCCGTTTATCTGTCTAAATGTCACAATGCTGGGGTTTGATTGATTTAACTAAACTAGAGATTAATGCAAAGGAAAATGAATAAGAGAATTAACAGTAAGAGAAGGGAAGTATGCTAAGAGTCGGTCCACCGTGGCAGCTTTCAGATCTTATACTATCGGGAATACTAAGGCGATTAGACTATTGATAAGAAGAGCTATGGTCGTCACCTTTCGGTCCTTAAACCGTCCTAGAGCGTAAACAGCTTAACTTTCGCCCTCACTGCAATACCCTATTGTAATTAAGCAAGCCTTCCCTTCCAATCTTTCGATCCAGGTCGGGGTTAACTAAATTTATGGTCTCCTGCATGCATTCATTCGACCGGATAACAATTAAGTTGCCCAATACAATTCCTATCGCAAGACTAATCTATATAAGTCAGTTAAAACATTGCTACCACGGCTTCCCTAATCCTAACATACTACGGGAAATTAGCTACTCATAATAAAATAAGCAATGACAATAATTAAAGAAGAAATAAGCATTAAAAGAGAATAAGGGAAGAAATTACTGAATTAAGTGATCCGGAAAAGAAAGAGCAAAGTAACAGTGTAAAAGTGACAGAGTATTAAGAGTAATTAGAGAGGAGAAGCCCCCTAATTATATCGACCTCCTATCCTATTTATAAGAAAAATAGGATTATTAACCTAATTGCGGAAAATAAAGCTTAAAAGCCCAGCCCGTCAAGGATTGTTGCTCGATCGAGCACTTAAGGCTCTCGATCGAGTAATATTCCTTAGCATTCCTCTCGATCGAAGACTACTTTCCCTTTAATCACTCGATCGAGAAGAAGTAGCTCTCGATCGAGCAAATGGGCTCTCGATCGAATAAAAATAGTTCTCGATCGAGCACTTCTCAGCGCGTAATTCCTACTTCGCGCACTGAACTTCAAACGGCTGCCATTCCTTCGTTACTTGGACAAATAGGGCGTGGTCGGTGGCGTTGGAAAGCTAAGAGGATAAGCTTTCACCTCCAACTAGAATCACCTTAATAGCTGTTGTAGAACTCTAGATATGGCTCTTACAAGCAGGAACTAGCAAATTGAAGCACTCTCTTGGCTCGCCTAACTTCCTTACTCCAATGCTCATCTCAAAATAGCTTCATTCCCGCTCCAAATTCACTCTTCCTCCAAATGCATGCTAAAAGGATGGTAAAAGGCTTGATTTCACTACTTTTGGGTTCATTCCTGCAAATAAGACAAAACAAACCAAAGTAGCATATTCGGGGCATTTCGTAGCATAAAACCACGATAAAAGCATAGAAATACGTGCATAAAGTAGGCTAATAAGACTATATAAAATGCACGTATCAAATCTCCCCAAACCAAACCTTTACTCGTCCCCGAGTAAACTAAAATGCAACTAAAGGAACGGAAAAAGATAACTCAGAGCTAGCTACAAATGCCCACTTAAGCCAATTTAATGCAAGCAAACTAACACCTATAGCAAATAGTCAAATGCAAACGAGTTATAAGATGTTTATAATAAAGCTGAACCGTCGACCTTGCAAGACCTTTAATGATGGACTCTCACGGGTCACTCTTCTCTCATGAAGCAAAGGGTAAGCATATGAATGTAAGGGAGAAAAGAAGTATAGTCGCTCACCTAGACTACGACCCACATGAACATGCATGCAACTAATATGATAGACAATTCTAGCTACCGTTCACACATTCTAACCAAACAAGGTCCTGTCACAGCCGAGGGCTTACAAAAATATGGTAAAGTGAGGCAATGGGTAAGAAAAGGCAAAACATGTTATGGGAATGTGGAGGTATAGGTGATCAAGCTAGTACCTAAACAGAACCATATGAGACATATCCATTTCCAACTCAATTATGAATTAAGCACATGCCCCTTCATTTGGCATAAAACTCACCAAACCAAACTGAAAATACTCCTCAAATGATATAAGATAGAACATAGGAGCAGAAACCGTCTACTAATCAAACAACATCTTTTTTTTTTCATTTCTTATTTTTCTTTTTTTTTTTCTTTCTTTTTCTTTTTCCTTTCGGTTTTTTTTTTTGACTTCCTTTTTTTTTTTTTCGTTTTCTTTTCTCATCAACCTCCTTTTCTTCATAAATTACCAACTCCAAATCAATATGATATGAGCCAAACTTGATACAAAAGACAATATACCGCAAACACTCTAAACTAGCTTGACAAAAGCTAAATTTGGAATGTAGTTAAGGGTCAACAGGCAAATTTGGCTAATGTGGAGTTAAATGGGTAAAAGTGAAAGAAAGGGAAATTGTAAGCACCTCCCTGCATGTGACACCAACCACTAACCCGAATGTATGTAGGCAAAAAGCAATTGAATTTCATATATGTGCAAATTGATGAACATGCTAGGCAAGGAGTATACTACTCACAATCCTACATGAAACTGGTCACAAATGACACCAGTTTATAAGGCTCTAAATCTTAGAAATTATAAGTAGCTTGCCAAAATTTCAGGTCAAGTCTATTCGTTCAGCTAAATTAAACATTAACTCGTAGACATGCAAAAAGACGAAGCTAATAAGATTAATAGTTCAATGCAAGGCTTAAGCAAAAAGACAGATATAGTGCAATTTCATCATTGAAATCCACCGTTCCGACTCAACCTATATGCTAAAATAAACGTGAAATTTTTGAATTTTTTTTAACAATTTTCTGATTTTTATGGATTTTTAAACTTTTATGAAATAAATAACAATGCAAACAGAAAAATTAAACGTGATAACTTAAATGCAATAAAAAACAATATGCAGACACAGATATGGATGCATAACCTCCCCAAACCAAACCGTACAATGCCCCCATTGTACCAAAACATGGAAAGGAAATGCAAACTGAAGGAGAAGGAGAGTAAATACGGAGGACTCACAAGATACGCGAAATAAGGGACCTCCCCAAACCGACCATGAAATGGGAGGTTGCTAAGGCCCGGAAAACCGTCTCAGGAAGCCAATCCAAGTTAATAACACTCGATCAAGAAGAATAGCAGCTAATCGAGTAGAGTGGGCGTCTAAAACTGCTCGATCGACTGGAATAGTTGTCGATCGAGTGGTTCTCTCTTCTGCAGGTGATCGATCGAGTAAATATTTCACTCGATCGAGTGAATATAGCAGCAAAAGTTCTCGATCGAGTACAAAAAGTACTCGATCGAGTAATCCCCAGTGCATACCTGCAAAAACGCAATAAAAACAGCCCGCAGACTAACAAGACAAGCATACTGAGAAAGTTTATGGTATAAAACCATTTATTACAACTGAAATTAAATAAAATGCAAAATAAAATCTCCGGGTTGCCTCCCGGGTAGCGCTAGCTTCAGTCAGGTCCCAGCTCGACCTTCTTTTTCTTCGAGCCACTATAATCAGCTACAATCAAAACAGCTCAAAGCGCGCAACAACCTGTAAAATAGCTGCGCATGTGCTACAAAAAAGCATAAGTAGCACCAAAGTGGAATACAGAAATAGGAAATAAAATTATACAGCCGTGTAAGCCTAACAAATTTCCTATGCGAGCTCCTAAATTTATCCACAAAATATAGGAGCGCGGGAGCAATAGACGATAAAGTGGGGCTCCATTTCAGATTGACAAAATTGAGACGACAAGGATGGTGAATAATTGCTAATCTATTCGTCCACATGGGAGGGGGTAAAACATTAAAAGGAAAAGCATGAATCAGACGAGGTAGTATACAAACAATAATAAAATTACCGTTTACTACCTCAGGTTGGCTGCTCTCAACGGCGGAATCACTGACAAAGGAATGTAATACCTCATCCGTGCTAGGAGCAAATACCGACTCAGCTGTCCTTTCGTCGCCCTCAGTGGAATTCGTCCCGTAAATCTCGGCCTCAAGCGCATCATTTCGGCTTTGAATAAGGGGGACTCACCGTATCCGTTATTATCATCAAAATTATCGTCTAAAACGACCCCAAGTAACGCATCAATGCTCCCAATGGCCAAGTCAGTCGATCGAGTAGGATAGTCACTCAATCGACCAACTTCCTCCTGAATTCCACTCGATCGAGCAGCAATTTCTCTCGATCGAGCTGTTTCTCCTGGAAAATCACTCTATCGACTAGTATTAGTCACTCGATCGAGTGATTCCTCCTGTACAAGGCTGAAATCTTCGCGTGGGACAGTGAAATAAGATAGGCACTCGTCATCCGAGTCATAGAGGTCATCCTCAGCATTGGGCAACACGGTTTTCTCAGGGGAGAAACCGCTCTCGAAGGTATACCTCTTCTTCTTGCATCTCACCGTGCTAATCGAGCAACTACGGACTCGAGCTCACGGAATCGAGCGTCCATATTTTTACTTCTCTCTTGCATTTGTGATACAAGCGTCACCACTGAATATGTCCACTCCACGATCTCTTCTAGCTCCATCTCGGCTATCCGAGCAACTACGGACTCGAGCTCAAGGAATTGAGCGTGGAATTGTCTATTAAAATCTTGCTGAGCTTGCACTTGAGATGCAAGTGTCTCCAAATAAGATTTCAGCTCCGCAATTTCTTCTTCTTGTATATCTGGAGGGTCTTGTTGCGGTGGCCATTGATAGGGTGGATGTGGCGGCACAACTACCGCTGCATTGTGCTCGGCGGACCACATCTCCGCATGAGCAGATCACCCATTCCATATAATGGGACATCGGTGATGGGTCAAAGGTACTCAAGCCTTCCCTTTGATCGTCTTTCTTTCACCTAGAACTGTCTAGGTAGTACTGTAAGGCCTATCAAAACAAAGACTCAAGGAAAAAGATCGGAACGGCCTCAAGGAAAAAATCCCCGAGGCTAAAAACAGATAAAAATTTAAACAAATAAATAAATAGATTGCCTCCCCAACAACGGGCCAAAATTTGATACTGTCGTTTCGTACCAAAAATAAATACCTAAGTACAACTAACAGAAGTCAGCGGTAAGTAGGGTCGATCTCCACAGGGAGGCGGTGTACTATCTATTTGTCCGTTTATCTGTCTAAATGTCACAATGCTGGGGTTTGATTGATTTAACTAAACTAGAGATTAATGCAAAGGAAAATGAATAAGAGAATTAACAGTAAGAGAAGGGAAGTATGCTAAGAGTCGGTCCACCGTGGCAGCTTTCAGATCTTATACTATCGGGAATACTAAGGCGATTAGACTATTGATAAGAAGAGCTATGGTCGTCACCTTTCGGTCCTTAAACCGTCCTAGAGCGTAAACAGCTTAACTTTCGCCCTCACTGCAATACCCTATTGTAATTAAGCAAGCCTTCCCTTCCAATCTTTCGATCCAGGTCGGGGTTAACTAAATTTATGGTCTCCTGCATGCATTCATTCGACCGGATAACAATTAAGTTGCCCAATACAATTCCTATCGCAAGACTAATCTATATAAGTTAGTTAAAACATTGCTACCACGGCTTCCCTAATCCTAACATACTACGGGGAATTAGCTACTCATAATAAAATAAGCAATGACAATAATTAAAGAAGAAATAAGCATTAAAAGAGAATAAGGGAAGAAATTACTGAATTAAGTGATCCGGAAAAGAAAGAGCAAAGTAACAGTGTAAAAGTGACAGAGTATTAAGAGTAATTAGAGAGGAGAAGCCCCCTAATTATGTCGACCTCCTATCCTATTTATAAGAAAAATAGGATTATTAACCTAATTGCGGAAAATAAAGCTTAAAAGCCCAGCCCGTCAAGGATTGTTGCTCGATCGAGCACTTAAGGCTCTCGATCGAGTAATATTCCTTAGCATTCCTCTCGATCGAAGACTTCTTTCCCTTTAATCACTCGATCGAGAAGAAGTAGCTCTCGATCGAGCAAATGGGCTCTCGATCGAATAAAAATAGTTCTCGATCGAGCACTTCTCAGCGCGTAATTCCTACTTCGCGCACTGAACTTCAAACGGCTGCCATTCCTTCGTTACTTGGACAAATAGGGCGTGGTCGGTGGCGTTGGAAAGCTAAGAGGATAAGCTTTCACCTACAACTAGAATCACCTTAATAGCTGTTGTAGAACTCGAGATATGGCTCTTACAAGCAGGAACTAGCAAATTGAAGCACTCTCTTGGCTCGCCTAACTTCCTTACTCCAATGCTCATCTCAAAATAGCTTCATTCCCGCTCCAAATTCACTCTTCCTCCAAATGCATGCTAAAAGGATGGTAAAAGGCTTGATTTCACTACTTTTGGGTTCATTCCTGCAAATAAGACAAAACAAACCAAAGTAGCATATTCGGGGCATTTCGTAGCATAAAACCACGATAAAAGCATAGAAATACGTGCATAAAGTAGGCTAATAAGACTATATAAAATGCACGTATCAGGCGCCATTTTTGATCGGTCCGTTTCGTGTTCACAATTTAAGGTGTGGTCGTTGGGTCACGTCCGAATCAAAACACAATTTATAGCTTCACAAACAACTCTACAATTAGTAAAGAGGCAAGTAAAGGTCGGATCCCAAGGGACGGGTATTGAAATGAGATTTCTATTGAAACTAGTGGTGTCTTAGGGGTGTCACAAATTGGGTTGATGTAGAAGGTCACTAAACTAAAATATCAATGGAAATAAACAAGCAAGATGAATTAAAGGGTTGTAAACAATTGATTAAAAAGCACTAGGGTATCATGGGGTCATAGGGGAATCATGGGAATTGATCATACAAACATGTTCTCAAATTATAAGCAAGCAATTATTGTTGTGATGGATTGAGTTGGGTTATATCTTACAATCCTAGGAAAGTTTGGGTCCCGGAGCCGAATCAATTAGATTGTACAACACCTACAAGTCAACTTAGTCTTCCCTACTCAACAACATGCATGGTCTAATGAGACTCGAGTTGGGTTATGTCTTACAAGTCTCATTGAAAAGATAGGAGATGGTGGTAAATGCAAGGATTCATAGGCTTAGCATTTCATCAAATATAACATATGCATGAGTTGAGATCAAAACAAGCAAGCAAATAAAACATGAAAGCATATTAATTTAAGCATGAATCATTCCCCATGTTGGTTTCCCCTAATCACCCATTAACCCTAGCTAAGAGATTACTCACTCATTATCATGTTGATCATGCTAGCAAGGTTGTCAATCATACCAACAAAAGGAAACATGATGAATAAATGAAAGTAATTAACAATAATTAAAGAGGGATTAAGAGAATTATACCTACTAATGATTCCAATAATAAAGCAAAGATAAAAGAAGTACTTGATGCTTGATTGAGAGGTTGTCAATCTCCCAATAATAACCCAAATAATCTTCAATTACCCAAAATAAAGGATGAACAAAAGAGAGATTAAGGAAATAAAACTTGTATTAGAACTTGATTAATTGTTGATTACAAAATTAAAGAGAGATTTGATTTGTATTAACTACTCTAATTATTGATAAGAAGAACATGCTCTTCTAATTAGACTAATGGGGTATTTATAGTGGAAATTAGGGGGATGCATTAGGGTTAACTAAGGGCTAAACTAGTAATTACACTTTTTAGATTGAGCAGGGAGGAGCCGGTATTTTTCGAAGGAAGGGCTTCTTTCTTTGTAGCTTGGAGAAGACGAAATTGCGCTGTAGAGGAATCCGAGCGGATTAGTGTCAGGACGGGCGGATTCTGGCGGTGGAACTCGAGCGGATTGGGAGGAATCCGGGCGGATTGTGGCAGTGCTAATCCGAGCGTCTTGGGATGAATCCGCACGGATTGTGCAGGTGGGGACGGCCGGATTGGGGTTAATCCGCACGGATTGTTCTTCAGCAAGATTTCTTCTTCTTTTCTTCCCTTTTCTTCATAAATTCCTTGGGGATTTCCTTGGGGACTCAAGGATCCTTTCTCAACGTTGCTCATCTACTATAATATGTACAAAGGCCTTCTAATATTGTATCTCCTTGATGCTTGGTCATTGGATTCGATCAATTTAGTCTCGTTTTGCCATGAAAATGCAAGATTCTTACTCCTTTCCTACCAATGGATCAAAATCTCAAATAATATGCAAAACAAAGAACTAAAGATAAGAAATGACCCAAATATGCACTAAAAAGCATGGGAACAAGGCTAATTCGGGGGCTAAATATGCGCTAATTATGGTCACATCACTCTAACAATTTGAGCACGTGAGGGCTAACCTTTTGGCCCTCTTTGAAATCGAGATCAAAGAATGCCGAGGCCGCCTCATATTGGACGATCCTCAGAGTTTGTGAAAACATTATCGCAAGTTTGGAATAAATTTCATTAGCAGTGCCCATTTTAAAGGCTCTCCTTTGGAGATTCGCCTCCATCGCAAAAATCAACACATTTTTCATTGTGGCGGACTCTTTGTGGTAAGCCTCATATGCTTCCCTAGTGGCGGCACTTGACCTAGCATTAGGTTCGGGTGGAGAGGCCTCGGTGACGTAACGAAGCTTGTCGTCACCTTGGGCGGCTAATTTGAGTTGGGCATCCCAATCGGAGAAATTTGACCCATTCTTTTCAAGTTTACAACGATCCATGAAGGATCGGAGCCATGAAGTATTAGTGAGAGGTGTGGCGTTGGTGTTTGGAGCGGCCATTTGTTATGAGAAATAAAAGTGGTCTACAAAACGAAAATAGAAGGAATAAAACATTTGTCGTTTTCTCAATAATAATAACACTTTTAAATTTAATTTAAACAAGTTTTATTGCATTTATCTAGTGACCTCTACCCAACTTTGATAAATGATTCCAAGACCCAAATTCATATTAACTTAGGCATCGGTAAAGCCGAATACAACCCTTATCAATATAACTCGGTGGATTAAATTTTTAATTGATTCTACTTTTAGAACTCTTGGTCGATAAATTTACATTAAAATTTATCTTTAGCCCGAGACACATCCGGCAACTGTCGAGAATACTTTCGTTGAGTTCAACCCAAATTTCGAATAAATGTGTCCATGATCCAAATTTACATCAACTTGGGCATCGGTAAAGCCGAAAACAACCCTCATCTTTATAAATTCGGTGGGTAGACATTTATCACCCACTTCCCCTACGTAACAAAGTTTGTACCCTGGTAAAGCCGAGTGCACTCCCTCACGAACTAGGTTTTCATGGTTTCTACTTTTTGGGTAAGGCTAAGCCTCAATTGTTTATTTTTAGCGAGAGGTCATGTCAATTTATTATCTATCACGTTTTAAGTGAACTAAAGCAGTGAACTACGACAATTGTAATTGACACGGTCGATAAACTCGATTAAAAGATAATGCATGTTTTAGTTATGGCGATTTAGCGATGCATGCAACATATAAATAAAATGCAAAGCATAAAAAATAAAATCCTAGTATGTCCTTCCTAGAATAGAAAATCTAATAAACTATTACAAATTCGGAAACCAACTCCTTCGGTCCCTTGAACTTCGGTCTTGGCACGCATGTCAAGGCAACAAATTTCTTTAATGGATCGCCTTCTCGAGTGGCATCGTCTTCAAGGAACTCCGGAATAAATAAATTACATAACAAATTACATAATTTCCTATTATACATTTGTAATTAAAATAAAATAAATCTATTAAATTACAAAACGGTGATACGAGATCACAATAAATTACAACCGAATCGATATTCCCATACATTTCGGGTAATATCAACTAAAACTAAGGCCATACTAAGTAAAATTACATAATTCAAAATTACATAAAAATAAAATTATGACAATCATAAATAAAATGCATCATTATAATATGTATGAACATGCCCAATTTTTATGCTAAATCGCCTTTAAGGAGCCAATATCGTATATTAATCGGTTTTTACGGATTTGCGTGATTTAACCTTTTATAATCACAATAATTACATAAATTCATATTTATGTTCAAGTTAATTACCCTAACCAACTTAGGACTCAAAATTAGTCTCCAATAACATATTGACAATAATGAACTTATATTTATTAAAATTGTTCATAAATGGACTCAAAATTACAATATTATGTCATAAACTTCAAATAAATCATAAAAATTTCAAATAATTTCAAAATTTGAAATTTAAACTCATGAACATTCTGGAAAAAATACCGTGACACTCATAATGTTCAAAAACTTAGGTTAAAAATTTCGAAATTTATCGAGAAAAACAATGTTGCGGTTTATCGGATTTATCAATTATTTCCATAAAAATATGAGAAAAATTATTTTTATTAACTTTTCATTTTTATATCTTAAATATAAGATAAAATGCAACATGTGACGTTTTTCTTTAGTCATGAAGTATGTTTTAGCAATTTTTACTAATTAAAGTCACTATTTATGTGATTTTTCATCAAAAATTCATAAATCATGCATAAAGACTTCATTATAGCCAATTATTTTACACACATCTTGTAAAATTTCATATGACAACATACTAAATTTCTATGACCATATTCGAAATATAACTCATATCAACCTATTTTACCACTTAAATACGATTTTAACTTGAAAAATCCATATTTCGAGCATAACAACTCATTTTATTATGAAAATTTGCAGGTCATCAGCAGATAATATATTTGAAAACATATCCAAAAACCACAGGAAAAATCGAAGTTTAGCTATTTTTAGTCCAAAAATGACATTTTAATCATAAAAATCACATTTTTAATGCCATTATTAATAAAAATGAACAATAAAATCCATAAATAAACCAAAATATCCTATGAATATTTTAGTACCAGAAACTTTAACATGCATAATAAATTTAGTGATATATCATAATAAACACAAATTTATAAGTTTTATTTGTTAATCGTATAACTCGGAAAAACAATAACCGATTTGCAAGCAAACAACCTAAGGCACATGATACCGCTTGTTATAAATTATTAATCTCATATTTCGACATATTCATATATGTGACAATTAATTTAGTCATAAAATTAAATTTAGATCTTATGCATGCAAACATGAATAAGAATAAAGAAGAAATCGTTTTCCTTACTTTGAGTTTTCGGATATATGGGCACAAATGAGTTCTCCTACTCACTTGTTCTTGAGCTTTCCTTTCAAATGGAAGAACAAGGATTCAAAGGTAGAATCCCTCCCAAAGATATATACCCAAGATAACCTCTTAAAGACTAATATTATTTGAACTAGAAGAATATTAATCTTACTAAAATTGACCCCAAAATTATTTTGGTCTCTTGCTTTTTCGGTCAAGAGAGGAGGAAAGAAGGAGTAATTTTTTCTCTCTAAATTTTCTTTAAGTTTTAGATGTTATGAATGAATGAATAACCACACACATTTGTTGTAGTGTATATTAGGAAAAATATAGAGCAAAAACCCTTGGCCTTGCTCTAGGAAAACCGGGTATGGGGGGGGGGGGGGGGTAATGGCCAATGCATGACCAAGATGCTCTTCACAAAAGCAACTAGGTGTGCATGGCTAGAATGTGTAGTAATCATTTTGTTTCCACTTAAATAATTAACACAAATTAAACATTACACTCCCTCCATTTTATTTTCGGCACTTATATATAATGGGAAGTCCATTTTATATTTTGTCATTTGTCAATTGTCACATGTCACAAGTTCCATGACATTATGTGTATAAAATGTATTTTTAACAATTAAAAATCAACATATTAATAAAATATGTCACTTATAAAATTAACCTAGTAATTCATAATTACTTGTACCAAAAAGTGTTTCCGAATTATAAATTACAACATTCTGTATTTATAATAATTTATTCATTCCGTTTTAATTGTTTCCGTAAACAATAATTTCATCCAAGTAATAAAACAATTCGATTACTTAGACCGTATCTTATCTAATCAAATTTCAATGAGACACGTAAATATTACTTCCAAAATCGACCGTCAATTTTAAGTAATTTAATTAACCCGTATCGTCATACGATCAATTAAATAATCAATTAAGAGTGTTACCCTTTAGGTATGACCTAAGGGGATCAACTGATCACCACCGTCGCACGACAGTAATGTCAAACTCTAGTCTGCCAATCATTACCGATATGTGTGGACCAGTTGACTGTAAAATATTACTTCCCACATGTATTCTTAAAATGAGACTAAAACATGTGATCATCATGATCAACAGTTGTGATCGCATTATTGTCGGAGGACACATATTCCAACAAGTCTCACATGTGAAAAAGTGATGGTCTATTGCTAGACAGAAATATGTCTTAAATCTACTATAATTTAAGACGGAATTTTATTATTATTATTATTATTATTATTATTATCATTATTATTCCTATCTGACTAAAACGTATATCTTTATATAAAATAAGCTTTAAAATATTACTTTTATGAGAATTATGTTTAAAAACAAAATTAATTAAATTAAATAATTTAAAAATTATTTTTAAAATTATTATACGAAAAGAACGGGTGTTACAAATTACACTTAATGAATGAATCCTTAGAAATTCTATATATCCTCAAAAGATGAACACCATGATTCCTTATAATCATCTTCAACATGTTGTTTTCCTAAGTCAACGCTAGAACGCCACGACTATCCTTGTCTCTTAAATCAATCCTTTAAAAAGCACGATCAGTAAGTTGTTAGGTTTATATACCTATTATTAGACTCTTCTAATAGTGAACAAATTAGCATTTTAATTTCTAATTCTTTAGATCTAGTGCATGCATAACAAAATAAGAGATTTATAAGAAAATAATGTCCCTTACATTGTTAATTTCGGTTTTGTGGGCACAAGTAAGGTCTCCTACCTTCACTTATTCTTGAGCTATGATGAGTATTAGGATGATCCTCCAAAGACTTCAAGTATAGAAGCCACTCCTCTTGATTTCACCCAAGATTATCCCTTATCTCTACTAAATAATATGTGCTAGATATTTGTTTAGTAGTTTACCTTAAAATTGATTACTAATACTCATATATTACACTAATAATATTAGTAATCTTTATGAACAATTTAGATTGAATCTTCTCATATTTTTAGAGGAAGATTAAAGAGTAGAGAGAATAATGCATAAACTTTTGCATGTGATAAATGAATGAGTATGTAAGAGGAATAATTAAAGAACAAAAGCCTCCAAAAGAAGGAGTGTCTCACGGTTGGAGCAAGCAAAAAATACCAAGGATGGCATCTTACTTTATGCTTTTGTTCTTATCAAAACCTTAGGCATGTAAGGCTAGGTGATTAGTGTTATTATGATGTTTGTTTTAGCTTATTAAAATAAATCACCACCATCCACTAAACCCTCTATATTTCGGTCCACTTCTATAAAATGGACTACCATTTTATTTTGTCAATTTGTCACTTGTCACACAATATGTCACATGTAGTATGTTACATGTTATTAATTAATTTAATGCATATTTATCACATAAATATCATTTTATAAATTAATTAAATTACATACAACAAATTGACTAGTGATACTTGATCACATAAATAAAATGGGTCATATAATTATAATTCACAACATCTTGTAATTATAATTAACCATTCATTCTCATCTCTATTGTTTCACAAACAATAAACAATTTTAGTAATAAAGTATTTCAATTACTAAAATAAATCTTATTTAATTCCATTACAATAAGATATCAATACTCTCTCTCAAATTGAATTGTTCAGTTTTAAGGAATTGATTAACTTGTATCGTCATACAACTAATCAATTTTACAGATAAGGGCATCATCCTTTAGGTGTGACCCTAAGGGATCAACTGACCACCACCGTCCCACGACAGTAACGTCAAACTCTAGCAAGCCAATCGTTACCGATTAATGTTGGTCAGTTGACTATATAAATGAATCATCCCTTACGTATTCTTTATACGAGATTTAATTATGATATTAAATCATGTGATCGCACTATTGTTGAGGACACATTTTCCAACATAAGTAACTCCCCAATGGATAAATCATAAAATCTTTCATAATTCACTAATTGTCAATAACGATTCTTACTTCTCAAATATGGTATTCCAATTAAAGACGAGCATAGTCTCCAAAATTTCCCAAGGAGCTCAATCTAAACTCCATAATGACATTCAATCATTTTCAGCATTTTATTCTCGATCCATAAATAACTCGCATAACTTTTCTATTAACAAAAGACAAAATTCAATAATTCTAACCATTAAGAGCATAAGCCACAATATTCCCAAATGATATCATAAAATAAATCTACTCATTATGAAAGTATGAAACCACAATCATACATCTTATACCCAATATCATGACCCTTTATCATCAATAAAGATTTCCTCAAGCACATAAAAGAACTTAACAAGCACTTGTCTCAAATGAGACTTCATCTTAACAACTACTATTCCCAAAGTAAACTTCTTCATTACCAAACTGATAATAATAAACGCTCTTTCCTTTCATACTTGAACATCTATAACAACACTCAAACATAACTTCTTTCCTCAAGGCCCAAACCATAAGAGGATCAACTTCAAAATTACCTCATACAGGGACGACATCGCCAAATGATCCAAAAGGATAAAGTACGATAAGAGTAATGCGCAGGTTATCAAGGATTAAAAGTTTTGACCAACATATAACCAAAATGGGCGACATGTAACATGCAGAAAACATTTTTAAAATTGACCGTCTTTAAAATCGACAAAGCATGCTCAAAAAAGTCATACATGAATAACAAATTTTATACAATTAATAGCGATAAACATTAAGACATAAACAAACAAATACATGAACTAAATATTTAATATAATTAATACAATACGAAACATTAAGGCATAAACAAGTAAGTACATGAACAATAGATGTAATACAATTAATAACGATATAAAACATTGAGGCATAAACAAACAAGTCCTTAAGTGTTTTTACTCCATTTACTCTCACTCATTTACTAAGTCATTTCGTGTTAGTTATTAACTACGCGAGAGTTGGGAGCGTGTTCGCTGTGATACCAACTGTAACAACCCGGATTATATAACAAAAGAAACAACTTAAATAAAGTAGATAATAATAATAATAATAATAATAATAATAATAATAATAATAACGTCAGCCATTACTACCACCCAAACCATCATCACCGTGACTGCCGCCTCTCGCCGGCCTTTCTGGACGTCGGCCTTGGGGTCATCGGTGGTTGTCGTTTTAGGGTTGGCGGGTAGTTTCTTGTCAGGGGTTTGGAGTTTAGGGCATCGTGTTTTCTTCCTGCCGTTGTAGGTTTCCAACCACCACTCAAAGCAGTCCTTTACGCCGGTCAGGGTGGTGCTTTTTGGTGGTTCCTACGGCTGCCGTCGCTGCCAGGGGTGTTTGTGGGGAGAGTTTGTCATTGTCGGGGTTTTCCTGTCGTTTTTGCGCCGGTTCTCCCCTCCGCCACCACCGTTAGGCTACCAGACCTCACGTCGCCGGCCTAAAGGGGTGGTTTTGACAACTTTGCCCGACAACCTGTTGGTTGGTAAGTGTTTGTCGTTCCTTTGTTTGCCGTTCCTTTTTGTTTTTCGGTTACGGTTTTTTTTCTCCTTCCTTCATCTCGTGCTGCTGGTTGTGTTGCTCTTTGTTCTCCGTTGTCCGGCCACCTCTGCCATCTCTGTTGGGCTGGTTGTGTGGGTAATACGGGCAGCGGCTGCTGTGGAGTTGGGTTTCCTTTCCGGCCTGCCTTTGTGGCCGTGTTGGTTTTCTAGGTTGATTATTGATCACCACCGGAGTGGGTGGTGCATTGGTGGTCAGCTGGGCTGCCCTTTTGGTTGCTAGTAGCGGGTACATTTTGAGCTTTTAGCTGCTTGTGCGTGGTGGTTTCCGCTCAGGTGGTGTTTGTTGGTGGCTCTATAGTTTTCTGTGCAGGTTGGTGGTGTGTTCCTTCATGCCCGAGCTTGTGCGGTACCATTGTCCTTTTTCGAGTCTTCATGGGTGTCGGGATGGTTTCGGTAAGGGCCTTACTAAGGCGCTTGGAAGAAACATTTGCGGGACCGACATTGTCATGACGGGCGTTGGACCTTACGCGCGACTCTTTACGATAGTTTGACTGTTTATTCCAATGCCGAAAGTTCTTTGAGACGGATGGGGCTCTGGTTGTGTGGGGTGTGTTTTATGACCCATACTCTTGGTGCTAGATGTCGGCATAATCGGGGTGATATTGTGGAGCATCCGGGGTGTGTTGATGGCATTTACACCTTCCATATTCATGGTATTCCGATACCTTTGGCTCCTTCTACTTCGGTTTCTTCTGATGATAGTGTGGAGCTCGTTCAGTGGTCTATATCTTCGCTGGATCGTTTGCTGTCTTTGGGCCTTCGCACTGTGAAATCTATTCCTCCTAAGTGTCGTCTTGGGTTTGCTCGGGCTTTGAAAGGGGCCTTGGATGCGGTGTTTGATACCCCTAGTGATCTCTCCCGCTGGGTTCGTTTGCTTGCTTTACCTCTTTGTTTGCTCAGGACCTTCGCTCCTCGGAGTAATCATGAGTGTCGGACTGCTATTTGGCGTCAGCATCAGGAGGAGAGCATTGCCAGGGCTATTCTTGCTTGGGGGACACCTGGGGGAGGTTTGCAGTTGTTACAGGAGTGCTTTGATGAGGGTCCTTCTTCTTTTTCTATGGATGAGGATCTCGATTTGAGTGACCTTAACCTCCGCCAATGCCGGCGGAAGATATCGGATGGCCATTATACTGCTGCTGTACGAGTGCTTTCTTCCTCTGGGGTCGCCCCCTACTCCGATGCCACTCTCGTGGCCCTGCGTGAGAAGCATCCTGTCGCCCCACCTCCTTCATTGCCTCCTCTGTCTGGGGATCATCATCCTCTGGTTGCCTCTTCCGCGGTGGTCTTGGATATGATTCGGAGCTTCCCTCGTGGTACTTCTTGTGGGAGGGATGGTTTTCGTGCTCGACACCTTATGGATTTGTTTGAGTGGCGCTGTTGTGGCTATCTCCGATGATTTGATCACTTCTATTACTAGGGTGGTTAATCTTTTTCTTGAGGGTCGGTGCCCTCTTCCTCTGGGTGAGTACATTGCCAGCGCTCCTCTCACACCACTCGTTAAACCGGGTGGTGGAGTTCGTCCTATTCTTTGTCGGTACGGTGCCGGAGACGGCTTGTCTCTAAGGTTGGTGCTTCTATGGTTGGCCCGTCTTTATCTTCTTATTTTGATGGGCTTCAATTCGGGGTGGGTGTGTCCGGTGGAGGAGAGGCTATCTTGCATGCCTTGAACCGGCTCATTGAGGCTCGGGGGAACAGTGGGGCTTTCCATGTTGTCTTTGGTTGATTTCAGAATGCGTTCAACCTTGTTGACCGTTCGACCATGCTTCAGGAGGTCCGCCGTCGTTGCCGGCTCTCTCCCGTTGGGTGGAGTTTTGTTATTCCAGCCCGCCCGCCTTTTTTATGGGGAGCACTTGCTTGTGGTCTTGTCGGGGTGTTCGACGCAGGTGATCCGTTGGGGCCTTTGCTTTTCGCGTTGGTTTTGCATCCCTTGGTTTGCAAGATCCGGGACACTTTTGACCTCACTTTGCAGGCATGGTACTTAGATGATGGCACCATTGTGGGAGATACTTTGGAGGTGGGGAAGGTGTTGGACTTGATTAGGTTGGATGGCCCTTGTTTTGGTTTACACCTAAATGTCTCCAAGACGGAGGTCTTTTGGCCTGTTGAGGATCCACGGAGCCGGCTTCCGGGGGTTTTCCCCACTTCTATTTCTCGGCCATTGCGCGGTGTTACAGTTTTGGGAGGACCTGTCAGTACTTGTCCTGGTTTTAGCAGTGAGATTGTGGCGACGAGAGTAACTAAGACCATTGAGCTGATGGACTTGGTTGCGAGGATTGAGGACCCGCAGTGTGAGTTGCTTCTTCTTCGAGCTTGTACTGGTATATCTAAGCTCTACTTCTCTCTTCGTACTTGCTCCCCTAGTGTTTTTGGGTCTGTCCTTCTCCCTTTTGATGCCGCTCTGCGTTCTAGCTTGGAACGTATTGTCACCGCGTCAGGGCCGGGTTTTGGGGATTGGCAGTGGCGCCTTGCTACATTCCCTTTTCATCTGGGTGGTCTTGGTGTTTATGCGGCCGGAGATGTTTTGTTCTATGCTTTTGTTGCGTCCCGCTTGCAGTCTGCTGGTTTGCAGGCTAAGCTCCTCGGCCCTTCTCGTGTTGTAGCTGCTGGCCCTGCTTTTGATGATGCCGCACAGGTGTTTACTGCGACTACGAGGTTCGATATATTAGGTCGCCCTAGTGAAATTGCGCCCCAAACTTATGAAGAAATTGGCGGATATTTATTTCACGACGGTTGCTCTTGCCTCGAGTCTTTTTTCTTTGACACCTCGCCGGATCGCTCTATGGCGGTCTCGGCGGGGTTCTCACTCCTCGATTGGTTGCGTGCGGTTCCTATCTCGGGGTTGGGGCGGACTATGAACGGGAGGACTTACCGTAGTGTCTTTGGGGTATCGTCCGGGTGTTCCGTTATTCTCGGTATCTAGGCCCCGTCTGCTTGCTCTCGGGTTTTTGCGGGGATGTTTTTGGGGACCACGCTGTTTCTTGTCTTTTTGCATCGTGGGCGTTAAACATCGGCATAACCTTGTCCGGGACACTCTCTTCGACATCTGCTATAGATCTGGTATTTCTGCGGGGAAGGAGGTTGATATCGGTTTGGTTGATGGGCATGGTTGCTCTCTTCGTCCTGCGGATTTATTGCTTTATTCTTGGGACGGGCGTGATGTGTGCGTCGACCGACGGGTTCTTCACCTTTGACTCGGACTAGGTTGGCGATTTTGTGCTTAGGGCCGGGTTGTCGGCGATCTTTGCTCGGCGAAAGTGTGCTAAGTATGGGGATTTGTGCGCGGTAGCGGGTTATGGTTTCCTACCTTTCTCTTTCTCTTCCCTCGGGAGTTGAGTTCGGATCTTGTTGCCTTGCTCAAGCGGATCCGAAATTCTCGGTATCTCGGATCTTTGGGGCTCGGGTAGCCGCTTACATTTTTACTCGTATTAGCTTTACTATTGCTAAGGGTGTGGGAGCCCAGATTGTCTCTCGGCTCCCCACCAATTTCATGTAAACATTTTATTTTTATTATAATGAAAGCTGCGCGCATTTTATAATAATAATAATAATAATAATAATAATAATAATAATAATAATAATAATAATAATAATAATAATAATAATAATAATAATAATAATAATAATAATAATAATAATAATAATAATAATAATAATAATAATAATAATAATAATAGTAATAATAGTAATAATAGTAATAATAGTAATAATAGTAATAATAGTAATAATAGTAATAATAACAAGAACAACAACAACAACAACAACAACAACAACAACAACAACAACAACAACAACAACAACAACAACAACAACAACAACAACAACAATAATAATAATAATAATAATAATAGGGTCAAGGTGGCGGAAACACCTGACCAAATCCGGATTGAGACTAAATCCAAATCCAAAAGTCAATACATTATTAAAAAGGTTCTTAAAAACTGAAAAAAAAAATCATAGCTTATTATTCCTCTCGCCTCTCGATGCATCCCAAAGAAAATCATCCAAAAATCAATTAGCATTCAACCTGAACAACCCTTGAATGGGGGTCGACAATTAGTCGGGAGAAACTAGATGCTCTCCCAGTCATGTTTACAACAAGTGAATATAATCAACAATCAATAACAATTGAAATGCATAACCAGTAAACATGTGAGACCATCTATACTCATGAAAACTCGACATCAACATAACATAGTACATTGTTCTCAACACCAGACAATTGAAATCATGCGACCCTAGACCATATGCGACCACTAGACCATGAACAGTTGGACACTCACAAAACTAAGTAGCACACGATCCATAGCAACATAAGGCACAAAGCTAGCATCAAAGCATAGTGCATAGAGCGAACGCCCGTTAGAGCATATCGCCACTGCCTCTAACTTGTCAGAGTGTACCACCACTGCCTCTGACTGAAGGAGCGTATAACCACTGCCTCCATCGGTGTGGAGTGTATCATCACTGCCTCCACAGTACTATGTATAGCGTATCACCACTGCCTATGTGCGTAAAACCTGGCCAGGCCCCTCGATGAAATAACTGTACACCGAACGACACTCGGGACCCAGAGCATATAAATGAGGACTCTAGCCACCCCCGAACATCGACCAAATAAATCTCACATCAATGAGTGGCATTAGTTCATTCCGATAGTTTATAACTAATACCATCGTCATCTATTAAAACTAGCCAACAAACAAATGCACAATATAACTGACTGTACCAATATGCGTGAACAACATCACGATTCAACCAATAGGATATTATAACTGACTATCCTACAATTATATGAACATGAGTAGCCAAAGAGATATGTAAACATAGTGTCATATAGCAACCTTACACAACACAACATAACATGTGAGACAAATACTAACGATCAATGTTATAATAACCTTAACCATAACATGAACTCTAGATGTGAGGTTATACTAGCCTCGACTATAACTTCAACAAATACCTTTGAGGTTATACTAACCTCACCCATAACCTTGACACGAAACTCAAAGTTATACTAATTCCAACCATAACCTTGAGTCATAATCCCAGTATTACGTTAGTTTCAGCCATAACCTTAAGTCGTATCCTAAAGTTATAGTAGCTTCAACAATAATATTTTTAAGGTTATATCTGTTTCGGCCATAACTTGAGTCGTAACTTGAGATTGTACTAGCTTCAGCCATAACCTTGAATCATATTTTCAAGGTTATACCAAGTTCAGCTATAACCCTAAGTAACACTAATGGCCGCAAGTCTTGCCGCCTCTAGGGTTTACTCGTGAACCCTATTTGCGCACACGACACCCAAAACAACGCATAAGAAACACCACGATATACCATTAAAGCATTAAAGCATGTACTAACTTATGAAACATATTATTCATGACAATAAATTATCGACCATGTAATAATCCAACAAAGTAATCATTAAATCATATTGATTACATCAATTGGCATAAACACAATTAAAGGAGAAACACCTAGTTACCATTTTAGCAATTAATAATGCACAATAACGAAAACCGCCATGAAAAACACGATCAACAACGGTCGTCTCTCACACGTGTCAACGTCCTCAAAAATCGACTTTAAAGAATACCCGAATCTGAATCCATGAAAGCACCATAAAAGACTTTTCTTCTTCTTTATTCATTGAAATACGAGACCCAAAACGTAAGTCTAAAGGTCCATATAAATAATTCTCATAAAAATGTTTGGAGATGAATATGTTGAAAAGGTAAGAGCCAAGATGGTGAAAATATAATTTTCTTTTGAAGTGGGAAGAAGGAAAGATGTGCAACAATGGAGTCAAAGGAAGAAAAGAAGAACAAAAGAGAGGAAGGAGAGAGATACGCCACACGTTTCACGCAAGAAAACAAGGTGAGCAACCTACCAAGGGCCAACTAGCTTAGGGTTTTATATATATAAGAGGGTTAAAAAGTGGGTTTGGGTCCATTAGCTCATAAGTTGGATCATCTGATTACAAATCGGATTGGACTATTTTAAAACGCAAGGAGAACATATATTAGAAAAGTAATTATTAAATTAAAATAGTCAAATTATGCACGGACAATTTAACTCTTCAAAAAGTAGATCAAAACGGGGAATAATAAAATGGATAATGGAATAATTAATGCGATGTATATATTTAAAATATATTATTAAACTCGAAAAATAATTTATTAAATAAAGAACATTCCGAATAAAATATTATTATAAAATAAGGGGTATTACATGGGCCGTGGGCTTGACCTTGGTAAATATGAGGGTATAAAGTGGGCTAGCGATGCGAATATGGATCTAGTAACGTTGTGAGTATATGATGAACATGTGATGAAGACCAAACCTTTGGTAATGCTTGAATGAAATAATTTTGTTATGAGGTTAGGTGATGAACATGTTATTAAGACCAAAGCTTTGGTAATGCCTATTGATGGGGCATATTCTGCACCCGCTGACCAAGTCAACATATTGAGCAAGGTCAAAGATATCCACAGCAAGTCAACGACTTAGACAGCCTAACCGACGCAACCTGTCGGCCTGTCACCTATGTCCCGGCCACGGTGACTTGCCAGCCGGGGCACATATCCGCGTACTCATACCCAAGACCCCTCGGCGGCGAGTCAACAGGGCCCGCCGGCCTGCCATGGGTCCCTCGGCCGAGGGTAGATCAGTCTTTCCACCTGCTAGCCACTTGGCCACTTGGTCACTACGTGACAAAAGCTGAAAGTCTATAAATACTCCTCAACCCTTATTGAGGAAAGGATCCACAATTTAACCTAAACACCTCATAATCTGGTAATATCTTCCTTATCTCTCTACAATACATACTTCGCCAAGTAACACATAACTTAATCCCTTTAAGTTTACTGACTTGGGCGTCGGAGTGAGTACGCTCGGCCAAAGCCGAGCCCTCAGTTTGTTCATTGTTTCAGGAGAGACCGAGAGAAAGATTCGATCAAAGACGTCATTCTACAAGCCACGAGTGGTAACAAATAACTGCTTCGGAATTACACCCGGAACAATTGGCGCCGTCTGTGGGAAAACAGATACTAGAAGCTAGTCAAATCCCTTAAAAAAAAAACAAAAAAAACAAAACCCACCCAATAAGCTAAGAAGATGTCAAAGCAAATTAAGCATTGTGGTGACCGACGAAACCGATTCTCGCCAAGATGATACCGTCCACAATTCTGGGGTTGTGCAGCCCTCCACCGGCCGAGTAATTCAACCGGCGTACGGGATGCCAATAATACCAGATACGCCGCTGCCCGCCGACCAAGTCACCATCATGGGACATGTGGTTGATGCAGCTAAGCTGAAGCTACTCCTGGACCTAATGGGTGGCACGCCGACTCACACTGTCACAACGACAAGAGCGGCGGCACCCGCACAGGAGACCAGGGCCCAAAATGTGACTCCGAGAAACTTGAATGAAGCATTGGAGGAAGCTGACCCTGTCAAGATGCCGGGGGAGCCCAGAGCGCTAGTGGTAGACCTAAGTCCTTCTCGCACTCGCGGGAGGACAGCGTCGCCGCAGCACCGACGAGGCCTGCCCCAGAGGAGCGAAAGAAGTCCGACTCACCAGAGTCGGAGAAGAAGCCCGACTCACCAGAGTCGGAGAAGAAGCCCGACTCACCAGAGTCGGAGAAGAAGCCCTTCCCGCCACGGGGAGAGGAGCCGGACTAAGGATGTGAGGAGCCGATCGCCGCGTGTCATTCGACACGTGGTCAGACAGCCCCTCGATGCCTATGTCCTAGAGGTCCCGGTGCCGACCAAGCTAAAGTTGCCACCCATATCATACAAAGGAGAAGGCGACCCAACCGACCACGCCGAGGCTTTCGAGTCTTACATGTCGGTATGGGAGCAACCCGATGAGGTTTGGTGCCGAGTCTTCCCAACGACTCTGCATGGGATGGCACAAAGTTGGTACAAGGGGCTACCCGATGGGTCGGTATACTGTTATGCCGACCTAAGGGACACATTTTTGGCCCAGTATTCTTGCAACAAGAGGAGGGCCGTCGAGACATCGGACCTCCTGACTATCAGACAGGAGGGAGGCGAGTCTCTCCGGAGTTATGTGAAGAGGTTCGACGCCAAGGTTCAGCAGATTCGTGAGCTGAACAGCGAACTGGCGGCCTTCGCACTGATGAAAGGCCTCCCGAGAGGAGACTTAAAAAATGAGCTCATCAAGTGCGGCGGCCTGAACCTAGACTCCGCCAGGAAGATGGCCGACCAGGCCATAAAGGTGGAGGACTACCACAAAACCTGGGTAGGCCCTTGCGAGGCCGGGCACTCATAGAGAAAGAGCCGCCAGGAGGACAACCCGGATGAAGGACGCCGTGACAATAATAGGTCACGGTCTGACAAATCTGCCAGGAAACAGAACTCGGCGGGCGCCGGGGGGAGTTCAGGACCGTACTACCAAAAGCGGTTCAATGGCCACACCCCCTTGGTCGTATCTGCTGCCGAGGTCTTCGCCCTGAGCAAGAACGAGGGTCAGAAGTGGGAAAGGCCTCCCAAGGCGAGGGGGGACGGTGACACGAGCCAGTACTGTGAGTACCATGGCCACACCGGTCACTTAACTGACAACTGCCGGCATCTGAAGAATGCCATAGAAGAGCTGATCCGGAAGGGGAGCCTCGGCAAATATGTTGCCAAAGGCCAAAAGACTGATGCCGGCGGCTCAAATAAGAAATCCGTCTTTGAACGGATAGGAGTAATCCATGTTGTCATCGGGGGCAACGAGAACGGTGGAGTCGCTCTGGGCACAAACGGCACTGAACGAACTATATCGGGCCATCAACTTTGTGCCCAAAACAGCGATCCCCGCTTCCAACATCCCCGACATAACTATTGGGAAGAAGGACTACGAAGGAGTCATCGCCCCGCACAAATGACCCACTAGTAGTCCACATGAACATATCCAACCACCTGGTCAAGAGGTGCCCGATTGACACGGCGCCTACACGAACATTATGTTCGGGAGTGCTTTCTCAACCTCGGTCGAAGGTTGAGGACTTGAGCCCCCCGCCAATCCGTTGTCTGATTTTTCCGGGCCGGCCTGGTACCCACGGGTCAATCAGTGCCCGGTGATGTTCGGCGAGGGGAATGCGGCTAAGAACGTCCCGTCGAGTTCGTGGTCATTGACGGCTCGTCCGCCTACAACGTTCTCATAGGCCGAGTCACTCGAGCGAGGCCGATGCGAAATGTCCATCCGGGGCCCCGACACACGATGTATGTCTCGGGCCGGGGAAGTGCATAAACTCGTCTCAAAGGATGAGAAAGACGAAGTGGTCAACATCCAGATATCTGCCAGAGGGTGCAACATGCAATCCCTCAAAGCGGCGAAGAAGTCAGAGAAGGGGAAGAGCCCATCCTTACAACAGGAGGGCGACCTCATGGATGCAACCGTCGGCATGGTCGAAGGAGCCGAGACCGAAGAAGTGGAAATTGACCCAGGGCGCACCGTGAATCGCTTCGGTGTCAACCGGAGCCAAAATTCGAGCCGCTCTCCTGGACACTGATGAGGAAGAACAAAGACGTCTTCGCTTACTCAGCAGCCGAGATGCCAGGCGTGAGCCGGGAGGTAATTGTTCACAAACTGAATGTACTCTCCACCGCTCGCCTTGTCAAGCAGAAGATGAGGAACTCCTCAGCCGATAAAGATGAAGCCATCAAAGCCGAGGTAGATAAATTACTAGCGGCGGGCTTTATCATGCCTTGTACTTATCCTGCGTGGTTAGCTAACGTTGTAATGGTGAAGAAATCATCGGGGGCGTGGAGGATGTGTGTAGATTTTACCAATCTTAATAAAGCGTGCCCCAAAGATTGCTATCCCTTGCCTCGAATAGATAGTTTAATAGACGCCACGGCGAGCTACACTATCTTGAGCTGCTTTGGACGCCTTCTCGGTATCATCGGTATTCATGGCAAAGAAGACATGCCTAAATGTGCATTCATCACCGTAACTTGCAGCACATATATGTATAAAATAATGCCGTTCGGTTTGAAAAACGCCGGCGCAACTTACACAAGACTGGTGGACAAAGTGTTCCAAAATCAAAAAGGGCGAAACATTGAGGCTTACGTCGATGATGCTATTGTAAAAAGCAAGTCTGACAGCGAGCACCTAGCCGATTTACACGAGACATTTTGTTCACCGAGGAAATACAAGATGAAACTTAACCCAATGAAATGCAACTTCGGTGTCCGGGCGGGTAAGTTCCTCGGCGTGCTTGTCGGCGCCGGAGGAATTGATGCCAATCCGAGAGAAAGTCCAAGCAATCCTGGACTGCGGAGCCGAGGAATCGAAAGGAGGTTATGATGTTGACCGGGAGGATGGCGGCTCTTGCCCGTTTTATCTCTCGGTCAGCCGACAAGAGCACCCCATTCTTCAAAGTGTTAAAGGGAAATAAGGACTTGGTGGGGAGGAACGAGCACGGCTTTCAAGCAATCGAAAGCTCATCTTCAAACTCTCCCAACCCCGTCCGTGCCGATCTTTGGGGAGACGCTATATCTATACATAGCGATTACCTCGGCCACGGTTAGTGCCGTGATCATCGTGAGAAGAAGACAAACAAAGAACACCCAATCTACTTTGTCACCATACATTGTTGCCCGCCGAAAGGAATTACCCACCGATTGAAAAAGCGCCTTTGCTTTGTCATCGTTGCCGCAAGGAAATCAAGCCTTACTTCTACGCACATCCCGTGACGGTCCTAACCGACCAACCGTTGGAGAAAGCATTGGAAAAATTTGAGCAATCCGCGGCTCATCAAATGGGCGAGAGAGCTATCCGGCTTCGGCATTCAATACAAGCCGAGGCCCTCGATAAAGGGACAGGCACTTGCAGATTTCCTGGCCGAGTGCACATATCAAGAAGAGCAAAACCCCGGAGTATGGGAAGTATACACCGACGGGTCCTCCACGGCAAACAGCTCGGAGCCATGATACTTATCATCGGTCAAACGGGACGAGTTTGAGTACGCCTTGAAATTTACCTTCCCGGCCTCAAACAACGAGTCCGAGTACGAGGCGGTGATAACTGGAGTCGAGTTAGCTAGAGCTGCCGGCGCAGAACACATCATTTTGAAAACAGATTCACTTTTAGTGGCTAATCAAATCAGAGGAGAGTACGAGACTCGAGACGACGGAATGGTAAGATACCTGGAAAGGGTAAAAGGCGACACTTCAAAATTGAAATCTTTTCGGATACAATGCATTCCCAGTGTCGAGAACAACCGAGCCGACGCTCTCTCAAAGCTTGCCAGTTCAACCATCAAGAATGTCAGTCGAACCGTGCTGGTGGACATCAGGAATACCAAAAGCATCA
Source organism: Silene latifolia (assembly GCF_048544455.1). NCBI lineage: Eukaryota > Viridiplantae > Streptophyta > Magnoliopsida > Caryophyllales > Caryophyllaceae > Silene > Silene latifolia. Next base: position 29,799,849 of record NC_133538.1, read on the forward strand.
CTGAGACCGTCGGCATGGTAGGCGACATAGAGGCTGAGACGACGTGGATGACTCCGATAATGAAATACAAACTGATGAATGAATTACCGGAGGACCGCAGTCTCTCACAGAAGATAAAGAGGATCGCAGCAAGGTACTTGGTGTTTGAAGGAGAGTTATACAGGAGGTCCGTGATAAGACCACTCTTGAAATGTGTCGGCCCGGTAACGCGAGCTATCTTGTGAAAATTCACGAAGGCATCTGTGGTCATCACATGGGGGCAAGAACACTAGCCCACAAAGCTCTCCGCGCCGGCTACTTCGGCCCACCATGCTTGAGGATTCCAGAACCAAAACCAAAAAATGCAACAACTGTCAAATGCATGCTCCGGTGATACATGCACCTTCCCGAGACCTGCAGCCGGTACTTAGTCCCCTTCCTTTTGCACAGTGGGGGATGGATCTACTTGGGCCATTTCCAACGGCATCCGGAGGAAGAAAGTACTTGATTGTCGCCGTTGACTACTTCACCAAATGGGTTGAAGCTGTAGCGGTACCTCCCAAGACCACGGCGGCCGTAAGAAAGGTAATCTGGGAAAATGTCATAACTCGTTTTGGGTTACCCCAAGTCATGGTATTTGACCACGGCCGAGAATTTTGGAGTGACACAATAATGAACTGGTTGGAGGAACTTGGTATCAAATTTGCATACTCCTCCGTCTGCCACCCACAGAGCAACGGACAGGCAGAGGCGGCCAATAAAACAATCCTCAACGGTTTGAAGAAGACAGTTGAAGACCTAAAGGGAAGATGGGCCGATGAACTACCCGGGGTCCTGTGGTCCCTGCAAACCACGGAGAAAGAAGCAACGGGGTACAGTCCATTCCACTTAGTCTACGGGTCCGAAGCAGTCCTGCCAATTGAAGCAACGGTGCCGACATTCAGAACGGCCACCTTCAACTCGGTTGAAAATGAGGAAGGTCTGAAAGCCTCCCTAGACCTGGTCGAAGAAAGCCGAGATGCAGCACGCCTCAACTTGGCAGTATACCAAAACCGAATAAGAAGAGCCTACAACCGAAGAGTCCACAAAAGGGACTTAAAAGTAGGGGACCTAGTCCTAAGAAAGTCGGCCGCCACCAACAAAGGAAACATTCATGGTAAATTGACGGCTAACTGGGAGGGTCCCTACAAAGTGGTTGAAGAAATGAGGCCGGGTACATACCGGCTGACAGACATGGAGGGTGTGCCTTTGATGAGCCATTGGAACACTGACAACCTCAGGAAATACTTTGTATAGCGGCGGAGGTGTCCAAAACAATTGTTGGCACCCCGGCGCGTGTTTATGCCTAATAAAGGATCATCCAAGTTTTCCATCAAAGTGTTTATCCCCTCCGTAGTCATATCGAGGTAGACGCCACGACCCAAGCCGCGCAGTCACCCCAAGAAGTAGACGCCACGGCAGTCACAACCAGCGCAGTTGATCCTCGTGAAAGCGACCAACATGCCTTAGGAACGTATAAGTACAGTTGAGACGCAATTCTAGCCGCCTCGGCCAACCGAAGGCCTGGCAGAGGAAGCGATCAATATGTCTACAGATACGAACGCTGTCGAGCCGTAACCTCTAGCCGCCTCGGCCAACCGAAGGCCTGGCAGGGGACACAACGGTCGATACGCTAACATGTTTACAACGGCGGTTAGAAACGCAAATCGGACGCCTCGGCCAGACCGAGAGTGAAAGAGGAAGCGACCAACATGCTAACATGTTTAAAGAAAAAGACGTTAAACACAGTTGAGATACGCATTCTAGCTGCCTCGGCCAGGCCGAAGGTAAAAACGAAAAAGCGCTCGATTAATAACGCAAGAAGACAAGTGAAGGATTGTGATCAAAACCCGCCGGGAGCCAATAAACAAGCTTTATTAAAAAATGATTACAAGTAAGGAGAATACAGACGACGGCCGTCCCCACAGGGATAAGCCAAAACACAACCTACCAAAGTTTTACAAAATACAAGGAAAAGAAAAGGAAAAGGTTACAGACATATCATTTGAAGCGCCAAAAGATGGCAGGGAGGAAAGGCTTAATAATTGGCCCCCGAACAGCTGAAGCTATCCGAGATGCCGGGTGAGCCTGGTGACGACCGCCCGTCTCCCTATGCATGTTGCTGCTTGCCATCAGCAACGTTAGCAGCATCGTCTTTGGTGGGCGACCCAGAAACTGTCTTGGCAGCCTCAGCTTTCTTGGCAGCCTCAGCCTCAGCAGCCTCAGCTGCCTTCATCCTCTCAGCTTCCTCCTTGGCCGCCTTAGCCTTCTCAGCAAGGGCTGCCTTCTCCGCGGCCACCTCTTCCTCCTTCTTCACCCTTGCCTCCTCCTTGGCCTTCTCCTCCGCGGCCTTCTCCTTAGCTTCAAGCTTGTCATCAAGCATCTCGTCAAATTTTGGCCACGAAAAGGAGCCATCAAGAGGAAATAGCTCCCCAATCACTTCCCGGCGGCTTCCTCGGCCAGTCCCTTGTTGGGCGCACATGTTAGGAAGAATCTCGCGTTGGAGCATCTCAATGGCCTCCTCCCTTTGGGCGATGATAGCATCCTTATTCCGAACCACCTTCCCCTGGGCCTGAAACCTGGACCTCCATTCCTCCCTCTACTTAGCATTAAAGTCGGCGACTTTCTCAAGGTGGTCACGCCCCTCCAGCGCTTAGCGACTTGAGCCGCCGACCTCGCCTTTGCTCTCTCGGCGGATCGCACTGCTCAGCGTCCTCCCTAAGTTTTCTCTCGACGGACGCCTCTTGACCTTAGCCTTGGCCCTCTCGACTTCCTTGTTCGCAGACATGGAGTTCAAGCCTGAGCCGCTCGAGTGTGGAGCGGCTTCAACAATGGTCTTCTCTTGCTCCACAATAAGAGCACCGGCCGTATCGCCCACTTCAACATCCTGGCCAAACTTAGGCCCTCCGACCTAACTGGATGGGGGTAGGCCGAGGAATGAGGTGACAACGGTGGCATCTTGACCACTTGCTGCGCAGTTTTCTTCTCGGCAGACGCCGTTCAACGGCGTGCCCGGTGAGACGACGGTTGATCTACAAAAATTCAATTAAAGCATCCGTGTCAACATACATGGACATACCAGAGAGCTTTGTCATCGAGAACGCCTAATGAACCGGCTAAGTCCGAGCCACGGGATAGATCCGTGCCATGCTTGGCCTTCTTGGTCGGAGGTCGCATTTCTTTGCCGGCGCGATGGCAATGAAGCATCGGCGGCGTGAGGGCTCTTTCCTCTTACGGAAGAGAGGGGTTTCCACCGCCAAGGTGACCACCTCCTCGGCGGTAATATCAACGACCTCCACCGTCTCCTTTTTCGATTGAAGGGAGTGGAGGTGGAATCGATCTTGACGCCGTCGCCGCCGAAGACTTTGTCTTCCGCGTTCGGCGCGGTATGTTACCAACAACCTTCGCCACGGGGCCGCCGTCGTATTTAAGCCCTTCACCGCTCTTTGATCCATGAGATCATTCGGCGGCGTTCGCGATCACGGTCCGAGCCTTAGGGTGCAAATTAATAACTGTCTTGTCCTTGGCAAGTCCCATTCTCCTAAGGATATCTTCAGACAGGTCCGAACCGAAATGGTCTGCAAAGGAAACGAAGCAACAGTCAAGTGAAAGAAATAAATCAAAGTTCAAATAACAGAAACATTAAAAGCGAGAGATGGGCCTCACACCGACCCCACTCACCCCGTTCGAAGGCGGTATGAGGCCGACGTGTGCGAAGCGACTCATCCTGAAGAATGATCTCGTCGGGGAATCCATCCCTTCGGCATCCCATTCTTCTCCGCCTCAAACAGCCTCATCGCCCGCTTCTCATCCGCAGTAAGAAGGACCTTGCAAGGCGTCCATCTTAAGCTTACTCCGGGAGACCCATTTGTCATGCTCCGCCTTAGTCTCGCACCGCAAATTGACTTGGTGCTGGAAGGACCGGGGCAGTGGATAATCCTCCGGAACCTCAACGTACACCCACCGATCTTTCTAGTCCTTGCAGGAAGAAAGCTAATCAACGGAGACGTAACCTGGCTCCGTCTGCACGCCTGTATCTTGCGACCAGGGGCCGACGGCCGAAGGTGATGAATCCGGCGAATAAGTTCACCGTCGGGACCTCCCCTTGAAAAGCGAGCCACACAAAGCCGACTATAGTCCTAATGGCCAACGGGTGCAGTTGGGCCACGACGACGTTCATGGCTTTAATTATGGCCATAACGTGTTCATTCAGAGGAAACCGGAGTCCATACTCCAGGTGTCTGATGTATACGCCGATGCAACCCGGAGGAGGGCAACAGACCGCCTGACCTTCCTCAGGAATTACGATACTAAACTCCCTGCCGAAGGAGAAGTGACGTTCGAAAACGTCAAGACCAGAACAACTGGCAAACTTGTGGGTCCAAGCACGGTCAGGGCAGACCTTATAGGCGTTGCCGTAATCCATGATGTACGGCCTCTCCTCATTAGGATGAGCCCTTTCCTCATCATCACCGTCATCATCAACATCATCATCATCCTCCCAATCCTCCAAAGCTTTTGGATCAACTTCGGGAGAAGGAGACCTAGGGCCCCCAGACCTTATCGGGATGGCGTCTAGTATCTCCTCCTCATCAAGACGCGACGGGGAACCCCCCGGCGCACGGTTACTAGGACCGGCATCAGCAGAAGACATGTTCACAACAAAAAACTTAACAATTAAAAGTTGAAAATTTGTTTGTTTACCTTGAAGAAAAAGTGCTACGCGAATGAGTAACGCTCAAGACTAGAGAGAAGTTTCGTCAAAGAAAGTTAAGCAAGAAGAAAATTTTTTAAGAAAATGAATTTGGAAGGCCAAATTCAGGGGCTAACTCTCCTATTTATAGGGCAAAGCCCACTCAATCCGACCAATCAGGGCAAAGCCCATGAAGCGTCAACCAATCAACAACGAGACACATGTCAAGCATGCAGCCATGGAAGGTCAATCGACAAACAGTTACAAAACTTCTTCAACACGCTCCTTGACAGAATGCCAATCGACGTATCTTCTTCAACACACCCCTTGGTATCTACTTGCCAAACGGCCCGATTCAACCAAGCTTGGCGACCTACTGGGTGAGGGCAATCAAAAGCACACGACACTCACAACCTCGGTCTCGGCCAGCGCCACTTTCTTTTCCACATCTGATGTCCATTACACATCCATGTGGAGGGGGGATATGGTACGGCCTAAGCAGAACCAAGCCGAGGTAGAAGAAGCCGGGGCAGAAAATTTTTTACTTGCGCAGAATACGCTCAACACTCATCGAAGGTCCATACCACGGCATAGACTACGCTGGGGGCAAATTGTTGGGGCATATTCTGCACCCGCTGACCAAGTCAACATATTGAGCAAGGTCAAAGATATCCACAGCAAGTCAACGACTTAGACAGCCTAACCGACGCAACCTGTCGGCCTGTCACCTATGTCCCGGCCACGGTGACTTGCCAGCCGGGCCACATATCCGCGTACTCATACCCAAGACCCCTCGGCGGCGAGTCAACAGGGCCCGCCGGCCTGTCATGGGTCCCTCGGCCGAGGGTAGATCAGTCTTTCCACCTGCTAGCCACTTGGTCACTACGTGACAAAAGCTGAAAGTCTATAAATACTCCTCAACCCTTATTGAGGAAATGATCCACAATTTAACCTAAACACCTCATAATCTGGTAATATCTTCCTTATCTCTCTACAATACATACTTCGCCAAGTAACACATAACTTAATCCCTTTAAGTTTACTGACTTGAGCGTCGGAGTGAGTACGCTCGGCCAAAGCCGAGCCCTCAGTTTGTTCATTGTTTCAGGAGAGACCGAGAGAAGGATTCGATCAAAGACGTCATTCTACAAGCCACGAGTGGTAACAAATAACTGCTTCGGAATTACACCCGGAGCACCTATGAAGATGAAGAATGTCTGGGGTTAAAAATGAACAATGAAGAACTAATTAAATTTGAGATTACGGGGTTGAAGATGAAGTTTGAAGAATTATCATGGAATTAATGAAATAAAAGGAGAGTGAAAAATAGCGTAGTAAATGAAATAAATGAAGGTTGAAAAATGAAGTAATGAATAGAATAAATGGAGGTTGAAGAAATAGAGGGAAACAATGAAAAAAAAGGGGGGGGGGGGGGGGGAAGTGTAAATGAAAAAAAAATTAAAAATCAAAGCCATGTTAGCACTTAATGGCAAAAGTTGACGGTTTATAGTGTTTAGGTCACGTTTGGGAACAATTAATGAAGCTTAGGGGTGTAATTAATATTTTGTCAAATGTAAGGGTATAACTTCGAAAAGTGAAAATTGAAGACGGACAAGAGACAAAAAAAAAAAAAAAAAAAGGACAACGTTGTTGTCTATGCATAGCTCCGAAAGATTGGGGGAAAAATTGACGGGAATAATCCCACCTTTATATCATCCTCTTAAAATAATCTCACCTTTTAATAATTCAAAAATAAACCCCCCATTTAACCCTATCTTCTTTAAACAATCCTTTTTACCAATTACCTGCTTAAACGGTTTTATGTCTCTTAAAAGTCAAACTTTTACTTTATGTCACCTGTAAATTGTTTATTTGCCTGAGTAAAGGTTAAAAATACTCCTTCCATTAATTTGTTTTCATTAATCTCTTTCACCTCCCACCATATCATCTCTGACTTTCATACAACTTCACGTACAACAATTATCAAGACAAAAAATATCTCTCTTTAATTTTCCATTCATTTAGTTTAGATATCGTACTTGGTAATTTAAATCAATTTATGCAACATTATTGTAGATTAATTGAAACTTTGTCATTGTGCATGAAAAAACTTCTGGGAAAAATTGGGACAAATAGGTGGAAATAAATTGATGCACTCATAATGAATGAAAACCATGACTGACCATTTCTATTGCCCAGAAATGTAGTGTTTAGCCACTAAGAGTAACTTTAATGACACATCAACTAATGTCACTAACCAAGTGACCAATGACCATGGATTAAACTGAGAGTTTTGTGCACAAGCTTCGTTTGACGCACGGAAACTGAGCTATAGTGCTCTCGTGTAGAGGAGATGACAAGCCCATTCTTGTGGGCTTGTGCGCTTCACACGACCCTTTCATAGTAATTTCGTGCAAAGTACATGACACTGCAATGGTAGTCTCGTGCGTTCTACACGACCAATATATGGCGATTTTGTGTACAGTCACGACATGATTACGGTGGTCTCAGGCATTGGACGTGAATGGCCTCCTCTTCATCCCCTTCCTTCAACCATGGCCTACGAACATTCGTCCTTTGAACACATAGTAGTGATTATAAATCAAGTGGTCTTGTAACCGAGATAAAAGGAGATGAAGATAGATTTAAAGAGGGAGAAAAGGGTTGGTAATAAACTAAAAGAATTAAAAGAGAAATTCATAGTGTCACTCATATACCTACTATAACAAGTCATTTTTTTGAGGGGTTTGTTTAAAGAAGATGACTAGATGAGGGTATAAGGTGGAATTATTTTTGGATTATAAAAAGGTGGGACTATTCTTAGAAAATGAGCTAAAGGTGGAATTATTCCCGTCAATTTTTCCAAGATTGGTGCATTGCATGTTACTCCCTCCCATCCAAACCAAAGGTAACATGGGAGGGAGCACAAGTTTTAAGAAAATAGAGAAAAAGTAAGGGTAATATTGGAATTAAAGTAGGACCACTTGTAGCTTAATTAAAGGAGGGCCACAAATATGATGGCATTTTCTGTAAATAATAAGGGTGTATAAGGGGTCTTTAGTCATGTCTTTTACCAAATAAGGAATGGGTAGTTTGGTTTGGATGGTCCGAATAAGGTAAGTGTTACCTTTGGTTTGGATGGGAGGGAGTATTATGTTAATGGTACGATAATGACATGGTATGATATGTGCCAGATGGCACCATAAAAAGTAAGTTTGAGCCGCCAATTGACTTTAACAAGTCAAGTCTAACGCTCCCTCCGTCTACCCAAATCTCTTCCTTAAACCCTTCACTTTGGGGATGGATCATCTCCATTAAGGAAAGTATTACACTAATATATCATGAGGTATTGAGGGGGCGTTTGGTTCAAACATTAGATATGAAATGGAATGGATTCTAATTCCAAGGAGGTATGAAGTTAGAACCTCATACATGTTTAAAGTTGTTTGGTTCAATCCGGATATGAGAATAATAATGTGTTTGGTGGAATGGAGTTGGAAATTTGGGGAGAGAGATGAGTATGGGATTCCAATGGGTTGGAATGGAGTTAGAATCCATCAGGTATCTAACTTCATTCCAAAATGCTCCAACCAAACATTGGAATGTCCTGAATCCATTCCAAAAGCTCCAACCAAACACCCCCTAAATTATAAACTCATAATTACCACAGTTAGAGAATTATTGGTGTAATACTTTCTTTAATTGACTCCTTACCATGTACTCATTAGGCACATAATAGAAAAACCGTTATTTTATTTATTTCTTTTTCCTATCACCAAACCCCATCTTTTACTCCTATTTTATTATTCCCCAACCCCATCTTTTTCTCCTATTTTATTTCTCCCCTTAATATTTGTAGCACACAAAATTCATTATTTAAATTCTAGTTATACATCCTTCTTTACTATTACCAAACTCTTCCTCTCCTTAATACTTGTATCGACAAATAAAGAGAGTATTTTATAACAATCATCACCGTATTTGCCATACTAGTATATTGCGGTTCAATTTTTCTAGGGTTTTAACGATTTGAAATTGACCGACCCGATGTTGGGGTAACCTTTGACGCCCCCAAGTACCTCGATCTCTTTCTCTTCCTTTCTCTTGATTTTACGACTTCTTGCGATTTTAACGGCGAAATTCGAGTAGCAAAAGAAATTGGAATGGATATTTTTGTGCCAATTGTTGCGATTTCGTATGATTGCTGAGCCGCAAAGGTAATTCCTCTTGTGATTTCTATCAATCTAAGTTAATTTTGTTTGATTTTTACCTTTTTAGGATTTATGTTGAAGTATTCTCATTTATCAAAGTACGAAATACCAGAGAAAACGATGAATAACAAGAATCTTATCTATAGGATATTCTTTCTCATAAGGAAATAAAGGATATTAGAGAATAAGATAAAGGTACTATAAGAATAAAATGTACCGTTATCATTATTGGGTGACCGTAGATCCATGCGTTTAATTAGAGCTAGGGTTCGTTCTACATTATGAGTAATGTAAACATGAACTGTGTTGTTATCATTTAATCACAACATTGAGTAGTACAACTATTTTTATGAGAATTACTCTCTTATGAAATCTATCATGGTAGAAACAATGACATCCACCGGTGGGATTTACCATTTAACATAAGAAGCTAATTTTTCGAGATTTAGTTCAAGAAAATTATCACCCAAAACTTAAATAAACTAATATTGACCCGATCGGATCCGAATGGGACTCGAAATAACATAAATCGATTAAAACTGCTAACTCAAATGAACCCGTTCAAAATCGAACAAACAAAATCGAAACTAAGGTTAACTAGATTTAAATCGAACTGATTTCACCCAATCCGAAACCGAAGGAAATGACCCGTTAACCAAGTCTACCCATTGTATGGTTTATCACAAATTGTTCTATAAGACGTCTCTTATTATGAGACCAGCCCATTTACTAAATGGCCCAAAAAAATCAAAGACTAAAATAAAAAATACAAAACTCAGTTTTCTTAAAACTGATTTCTAAGATAAATTGTTATCTTCTCAACTTCTCAAAAAAAAAGAACCAACGACTACCTATTGCTTCTCTACGAACAGAAAAATCATCGTGTCTTAACCAAACTAAAGTTACTACTAGTTTTAAACCCGTGCAAAATTGCACGGGTTTGTATTTAGGACGATATGAATGTTTTTTTATGAATGTTTTATTTTTAAATTTCTATTGTAATTATCTAATAGTTTAATATCAGTGATCTACATGTTAATGTAGATCGGTGATCTAACTGGAAATGAACATTCTCCACGTAAATAAGATGCGTTAAAACCACAACTATTGGGTGAATGTTCATTTCCAGTTACAGACGGATTAACATCAGTAAGAGTTTCACTATATTCGGCACATAGATCTCACACTAAGCGCTCAACAACATCGTACTATCTAGTTTTAAAAATTATTTAAGTTATTTAATTTATTCGCATTGTTTGTAATAATTAATTTCATTAATTTCTGTAATATATTCCCATTATATGTAATTTATTCCCGTAATTAAATGTAATTCATTCTCGTAATTATGTAATTTTATTATTAATTATGTAATTCGTTCCGATTAAATGTAATTTATTTCATTTATTCCGATTTGTAATTCATTCTGATTATATGCAATTAATTTCATTTATTCCGATTGTATGTAATTATTTCATAAATATTTTTAAGACATAAATTGTCGCATGGTTGTATTGCGACGATTTTAAGAAATAAATTATGTGCACACTAACGGGACCCAACATAACCCGAATTTAAAAAAAAAAAAAGTTGTGCAAATGACGTGGCACATTCTCCATTCAAAGATTGTCTTCGAATTAATAAAGATAAGATTAGTCTCACTATAGACGGATATAGTCAGTTTCTAAAGTGAAAGACGGGTCAAATATGCTTAAAGTATTGATATTTTTGGGCCCTACCATGCAAGTTATTGCTTGTTTTAAGCTTAAAGTGGGTGGATATTTGGTCCGTCTATAACTATAGACGTATGTCTCCCGTCTATAATGAGAATTTGTGATATAAAATATGTGTAAAATATTATGATTAAGTTTAGAAAATCATATTTAAGACACAAATTCTCATTGAAGACGGACACTATCCCGTCACAAGTGAAGACGGATAGTGTCTCTCTCACAAAATGTAAATGGATAGTGCAAGAGGGGGGAAATGAATACCTCCACTTGCCTACCACTTGCATTTTGTGAGAGGGTTACTATCCGTCTTCATCTTGTGACGAATAGTGGCCATCTTCAATAAAACGGACTGTATTTAAGATCTAATAGTTGAACTAAATATCACATTTGCAATTAAGAGATTTAATATGACTGGCCTAAGCGATCATTTTGACAAAGCAATTCATACCCTTCCAAAACGATTGTTGTAAAATCATTGTTACGTAAAGAACAAATAATAACGAATACGATAATTTTGTAAATGTGTTACTCGATCCATGTAAATGTGTTACTAAACCCGCGTCTATTGTAACCCGTATAAATTTGACCTGTATTTTCTAAACTTGAAACACACCTGCCCCGTAGTATTTGAATACAATGCTACTCCGATCGTGTAGCCCGCTCAACTGACCCGACTGAAATTTATACATGCTAACAACTAATTTCACTCTAACATTTCGAGCTACTCGTATTCACTTAACTCTTCAATACTCGTCAAAATATATAAGTCAATATGATAAAATGTATATTAGTATGAAATCACTTTTACATGTTGAGACAATCAGTTTTACTTAAGACGGAGTATCCGTCTTAAATCTTAAAACGGGTCAAATATTATCACATGGTAGTAATAAAGACAAAAATTTTGGCATTTCCTACGTAATTTATCATGTAATTTGGTATACAATATGATCCTTAATATGGATAGTATCCAGTGAGAATTCGAAAAGACCGACAATTTGGACTGCTCTAATAGAAAAACGTGTAAATCAATAACAAAATTGCCCACATATTCTGTATAATCTAAGGCCTAAGCCCATAAAACTACCCTTTACAAATCCAAATTAATAGAGAGTAAGTTTTACTTTAAACAAAAGAAAAAAATAAGAAGATAACTAAACCCTACCCACTACTAAAATTTACTTCTTTCTCGCCGCCTATGCACACCAAACAGGCAAATACCAAGCTCTTCTTTTTTTCCCTAAAATTTACGTCTTTTTTCCCTAGTAATAAATAATAAATACTTCTAAGTGAAACATTCATTGTATTTCCTCTTCCAATTCATCTTATATTCTACACTTATATATCAAATCTTTATCATTGGACTTACTCCGACCATCATCGTCCGCCTTACTCCGACCATCATCGTCCGCCGTTTTCGCCCATATGCTACTTCTCTGCTGCCGTAAACTCTCTTGATTTTTATTATCAATATTATTTTTTATTATTTTATAGATCTGTCAATTTTGGTTTTTATATTATTATTATTTTTAATTTTCATTTTTATTAAAATCTAAACTTGTTAGTAATTTAATCTTTAAAGAAATACGGCTGATATTATCTTTAAAACTTACGGAGTATTTGCTAGTATTTCTTTAAATAAATACTGAAACATTTAATCTTTAAAGAAATACGGCTGATATTATTTTTAGTTTTCTTTAAACATTTTTGTTTAAAGTAAAATTTACCCCCCTAACTTAATAACAAACCAAGTCGGATATTATTTTTAATTTTCTTTTTTAATTCGAAGATCTGTCATTTTTTTGTTGTTTTTTAATTATATTATATTTTTTTTTAAAGAAATCTAAGCCTGTTTTTATTTTGTAAACTTTTGTAATTTCTAATTTCTGAGATTGTTATTTTTGTTTTATTATTATTATTCATGTTTTTATTTTGTAAGATGACTTTATATAATTTGTTGCGAGACGGATTTAAGCGCATGCTTTGAAAGACGGATATCTCAGAAATTAAATACGTTGCATACACATGGGTCCCACCATAATCTCGATTTTTGAAAAAAAAAAAAGAAGATGTATTAATGACGTGGCGCGTTCTCTGATGAGTATTGTATTTTGCTTTTATAAAGATAAGATTACTATTATCTAAACTTTGAAAACACTATATTGTCAAGCTAAAGTTACTGATTATCATACTAACCTCTTATTTTAGAAAAAATAGGTAAAGTTCTATGTTTACAATGAAAACATGAAGGTTTAATTTTCATGAGAGTCTAAAAAAGTTATAAATTAAAATAATAAGTTTTAAAGTTAAAACTTCTAATTATTAAATTAAAGTATGAAAATAGAGTGACTGGATTTAAAACCCATAATTTTTGGATTAAAAACCCCAATACTCAAATTAAAAACGTGACTATTCAACTTAAAACAATTAGTAATGACAAATTAGAAGTATGATTTTCATCATCAAAACTAACCCTTCTATGTTCAAAATCCAAACATGGTTGTTGGAGATCGGCGTCACCGACTCATCGTGGATGCCGACGTCATCTACTTTTTTGCGTTAGTTGATTGGTGAAAGGGGAAATCAGTGAGCGAAAGTAGTGGGCGAGTGAGCGGAGTTGATGGTTGGGTCGGTGGTTGTGGTGGTGGTGGCCGGTAGTAGCGGGATTGCAGAGGCAGCGGGAGGAAAGCAGTTTTGGTCGTGATTCGTCAACATGGGGAACGATCTTCAAGAGTTCTCGACTTCTCATGGATTGATTATAATTCATCTTAGTGGGCTAATTTACATTATTGGTAGTCACTATCTTTATGGGACGGTCACCTATAAGAAAAAGAATGATTATTTATCTAGTCGTAAGATGCATGGTGAAAGTGTTAAATTCAAGAAGTAGAAATGTGTTTTTTTAAAAACATTGGATAATTAGGTGAAAAAACACGAAATACATTAGTTATCATGGTTGCTTTTGGCGTGTTGGTAAAGATCGTTGAACAAACTTACACAACTTTGCACACTAAAAAATAACCTACATATCACCAACTTCTTCTCTATCAATAAACTCTCATACTAAATTATCTCAATTATAACACAATCTTTACATTATCGCCATAAATCCCAAAGAAAAATAATCCATCTACATTTCATCCGAAACTATAAGTACACAAATTTTCGCCATAAATCACAAAGAAAAATAATACATCAACATTTCATCCGAAACCTTTTAAGTACACAATTTTTCACCAACATACGACTTTTTTATATTCAACAAAAATGAGAGAAAATTCTACACCGACAAATATTTCTTCTTTTTCAAACATGGGAATATTAGTTATATGTTTGAGTATGGGCTTGACATGGGTTTTGGTTCATAGGTGGACCCAAAGAAGCAAGTTGGGCCCAAAGACATGGCCCATAATAGGTGCAGCACTTGAGCAACTAATGAACTATGATACGATGCATGATTGGCTTGTTGGATATTTCTCTAAGTCGAAAACGGTCGTTGTCCCAATGCCTTTCAAGACATACACGTATATTGCTGATCCTACTAATGTTGAACATGTTCTTAAGACTAACTTTGCTAATTATCCTAAGGTAACAACTTTTCTACGTGTTATCTCTTGTTCCACTTATTCTGTCTTATGATTGAATTTGTAAAAGGTTACTTGATTGATGTGTCAAAGTAATTTAGTATTTGGTTTAAGTTAATTTATTCCATTGCAAATAAAATGACATGATTGTTGCTGTTACCAAATTTTACCGAGAAATGAAAAGTTCGGATTCTTAGAAATATTAACATAATTTTAGTGAGAAATGTTTAAATATGCTAAAAAGTTCTCTAAGAAACTGTATCACACTTAGTTTCTTGAAAATTTGGGTCATATAACATATTAGGAGATAACTTATAGTGTAGATATACGGTAGAATCAAGGTCATCTACTGTAATTACGAGGCCACGTTCAAAGTATAAATTTGAGTCCACAAGAAAAAAAAAAGACTTTTCTTTAAAACATAATAATACACGGTATTTCGCAATCACATACTAAAATAAACTATACAACTAAAATTGTATATTTATATTTTTAAAAGATGCTGAAAACAAAATAAAAAAAATATATCAAAATGAGGTTCGGTGAAAACTTAATCGCAAATGTTGTTTATGTTGGATCGCTTTTACGTGAGCTTAGTTAATCTCTAAGTGCGATTTTTTTAAATGTCTAAATGCATATTTTAAATCTCCGGATTAGCCTTAGCCAGTTAATTTTGATCATGCATCTTTAATCTTTTATTATTGTAAAGCCTAATTACTTAAAATTTATGACGGACATGGACCATGGTTGAATCAAATAAAGGGTGTGACATATCAATCATACATGGAGGTTCTACTTGGAAATGGGATTTTCAATGCAGACGGTGAAAGTTGGAGAAAACAAAGAAAAACAGCAAGCTTTGAGTTTGCATCCAAGAATTTGAGAGACTTTAGCACTGTGGTTTTTCGAGATTATAGTTTGAAGCTCTCTACCATCTTAAGCGAGGCGTCTTTCGATTTTCGTTCAGTAGACATGCAGGTAAATCAAATTACTCAGGGTATGTATATGAAAGTAAACTTGGAAGATACGAATAACCGAAAAAGTTTGTGCAGGAATTGTTGATGAGGATGACATTGGATTCGATATGTAAGGTAGGATTTGGAGTGGAAATAGGAACATTGGCACCCAACCTACCTGATAACTCTTTTGCAAAGGCTTTTGACACAGCAAACATCATTGTTACACTAAGATTTATTGATCCGTTTTGGAAATTTAAGAAATTCTTTAACTTTGGATCAGAGGCTTTACTTAGTGAAAGCATAAGAATCATAGATGAGTTCACTTATTCTGTCATCCGAAAAAGAAAAGCTGAAATCGTAGAAACTAAAAGATATCGCAACGACATTAAGGTACACTTTATACATACTTGCAAATTTGTTTCCAGTATTTGTTATTTCAACATCAATTTTCATCTAGACTCCAGTATGAGACCTTTCGCTAAATTAGATTAACACCTTATAGTTTCTCGAGTATTAAATTTGACATATAAACATACTTGCAATAAATTAAGCATATGAATTTATTTGGCGAAAAATTTCAGATGAAAAATGACATATTGTCAAGGTTTATAGAGTTGGTAGAGGATGAAGAGAACAATATAACCGAGAAAAGCCTAAGAGATATAGTCCTAAATTTTGTGATAGCTGGGCGAGATACTACAGCAACAACCCTGTCATGGGCACTATACATGATCATGACTCATGAAAATGTGGCAGAGAAAGTTTACGTAGAGCTCAAGGCCCTTGAAGAAGAAAGAGCAATTGAAGAGAAGGTGACATTGGTTGAATGTAACACAGAAGACCCTGTTTCTTTTGGCCAAAAGGTTTCACAATTTGGAGGACTTTTGACCTATGATTCTTTGTCTAAACTCTATTATTTACATGCTGTTATCACTGAGACACTTAGACTATATCCTGCAGTTCCTCAGGTATGGATTTACACAAAAAACTTCTACGGATTGAGTATGAAACTTCCCTACATCTTAGAGTGTCTCATAAATTTGTAGGATCCTAAGGGAATTCTGGAGGATGATGTGTTGCCAGATGGAACAAAACTTAAAGCAGGAGGGATGGTGACTTATGTGCCATACTCGATGGGAAGAATGGAGTACAACTGGGGTTCAGATGCTGCTTGTTTTAAACCCGAGAGATGGCTCAAAGACGGTTTCTTCCAAAATGCCTCTCCTTTCAAATTTACTGCTTTTCAGGTTCGAATTATTCATCTACTGTATATATACGCTCTCTGTCCCGTTCATTTGTTCATCTGTTTTATTCTTCTTAACCGATATTTTAATGAAATTGTTCATGTTGCAGGCAGGGCCAAGGATATGTTTAGGAAAGGACTCGGCATATTTACAAATGAAGATGGCATTAGCTATTTTATGTAGATTCTACAACTTCAATTTGGTGCCAGGGCACCCTGTTAACTATAGGATGATGACTATTCTGTCAATGGCCCATGGACTCAAACTTACCGTTTCACGGCGTTCTTAATAACCATCAATCGCATTCTGCCTTTTCAATCTTCAAATGGAACATGTCTGTTTAGTCTATGTTAAACTTAGATGAAAAGATTGTTTTGGAAAGGTTGAATTTTATTCTTCCTTCATAATTCAATATAGAGTTTATATATAATGTATCTTAGAACTTTCTAGAATATCTCATAAATGCTAAACAGTACTCTTGGATCTACAGGCTGAATATTATTTATTTGTGGATCAGTACTCTTGTAATAATCGTCTCTGTTCTGTATTAGCCCAAGGTCTCATTCCCCATTTTTTACGAGTACGAGTAGTACTCCACCGAGTGAGTGGCACTCGGCTAAGTGGACTCTGCACTTGACCGAGTGCAGCTCGTCAGATGGCGATATAACCTATGTCGGGTTTCCTTTTCCACCTAACCCCAAATCATTTCCACCTCTCTCTCTAAACCTTCAAACCCTCTCCCTTATCTCTAAAACTCTCCCTAGCCCTCTCCCATGGCATGTGAGCTTGTATTTGAGGATGGTACCTCCACCTATTTCCCGATCTACCCTTGTAAGTCGGAATCTCACCTTTTTCTTTATCTTTCTTTGAACCCTAACTTCTGGGGCTTTTTGTTGGGTTTGCTAATTAATACTTATTATGAATAATATGAGTAATTAATGGAAAATAATAAGGGGTTTTACATAGTAAATGTATGTAGGATATGTTGTGATGGTTATTATGTAATTTTTGTAGGATGAGATGGTTTTATGAGACGAGATCTTGCTTGTCTTGGATTGCTTATGGAGTTTGCTAAAAGGTCGGATTTTCCTACTCGAATTTAGTAATATGAATGCTTGTTTGTGTGTTCATTGTCCTTGTTTCCATGATATAAGTTGTATTGCATCATATTATGATATAAGGATTGTGAGTCTCATGTTGTTGTCAAGAATGCATACTAGCATGATATTGAGTTATGGTGACTTAAAGAGTCGGAATACTTGAGGAATGGATGTTCATGGCATATTTTGGAAGGTGTCTCATGATGAGTCGTATATTAGCATGTTATGTTGCATATTGCATTCATTGTGATTGTTGTATATGTTGGAGGATATGGAGGACTTGTGCTGGTTGTTGAGGAGACGTAAGGCGGGTCGGGACACTCACTTTTGCTTGGGTCGCCTCTTGGAGCTTCCCACTCCATGAGAGACTTGCACGTTTATAACTTGATTACGGAGGGGCTCATGTGGTGTCACGACGCCTGGCAGGGGTCCGGTTAGCGCCCGGGCTTGGTACCGCCAGTGTGTCCTGAGTACTTGTTTTACGGGCTCCAGTCTGACTGTTTGGCGGGCGGTGCTACGGTGCCGTAAACGAGTTGTTGGTACCGTGGATGCGTTCCTGGTACCGATGAGGTGGTTGAAAAGTCGTGATGGATGGAGAGTTCGTGTCTTGTGAATTCCATTGGCATGTTGCATATTTATATACCTGTGTCGTGTCTTAGGTATTTATATTACTGAAACTGATGTGGGTTGGTTGTGTGTAATTGTCACCATCTTTAATTGGGGTGGACTGTGTTGATCCATATGATATTTCCAATCATATGGGGAGCAGTTTGGGTACAAGTTAAGTTGAATTTGGTATATTGCGGGAGACGGGCCGAGTCACGAGCATTGGAGTTTATTCGAGTCATCATATGCTAGACGATATAGATGTCCTTTGAGTGGTTGTAGTCGTCTCGACTTGTATTATTCATTTAATCATTATGTAATTCATTAAACATGTTATTTATATAAATGTTTCTTAATTGTAATTCCAATCACTACCTTGGGAAACCGAAATGGTGACATCTCCCGATTACCTTAGCTAGGTAGGAAGGGGGTGTTACAAAGTGGTATCAAAGCGACGATTTTGGAACCTAAACCTATTAAACTAGGCGTGTCTAATAAAATGAATCCGACATGAGTACAATAGGAGGTTGGCTTTGGATGAGTAGGAGCCCTCATTTCAAATCTATATTCTATTGTCTTAACCGGTGAACTACGGGGTGGTTATAAGTATGGGGAACACTATGTGGAATGTGATGTGATTACATGTATGCTATAACAAGTTTATAAGTTTCTCGCATAGTATGATCATTATGATGTGGTGAATATGTACATGGAAACATGTGAAAGATGGATGAAAGGATTGATGTGTATAACATGTTTTGGGAGTAATTATTACGTGTTAGTGTGTTAGGGACATTAGTCCCGTTATTTGGCATTCTAATGTCGTATAAGTGCGTGGGTTGTTAGTATAATAGTTTCTAGTGTAGAAATAGTATATCGAAATGGTAAGTGTGATGACGCGTAATCTAACTCGGAACGGGTCACCAATAACCGGTAGACTTCCGAACGTTTTTCTCTTGTTGCAGGGACTATACCTTTCGATCTTAATTGGAAATTGCAAGCCATAAGGAAACACTCAACCGGGTGCGAGAAAGCACTAGGCGGAGCACCTTACACTCGATCGAGTGGACCATTTTCCAGTAAACTGGAAAGATTCTGGAAATGGGTCACTCGACCAAATGGAGTCAGCACTCGACCGAGTGCAAATTTCTGTGCTGAAATTTTCGTGAAATTGTGTCTGTACGCTATTCTTATCTCTTCATTCTTCTTCATTCTTCATATCTTCAAACATCAAAATCTCTCTTAAAATATTACAAAAACTCCATTGTTGCTCATTTTTGGAAAGATTCAAGTTTCCGACTTTATTTCTTCACCTTAATCTTTACTAATTAACCAAAGTAAGTGATTTTCTTTTTCCTATTTTTTTCACAAATTTGATTTTCTTTAGATCTACTCTAATTTCTCTAAGATTATCATTTATTTGCATGTTTTTATTTAATTTATGGTAGTAATTAACTCTCTACAACATTATTGATAACAAATATGAAATTTTCATGATGAATTTCTGCCCAAATTGGTATATGTAAAAAATTAGGGTTCTTGAGACAAAGATTGAATTTTTATGTTTGATAATTCGTTTAATTGTTCAATAAGGGCCTAACCTTTATTTTTAATGCTACATCTTGTCTTACATTTGAAATTTTGTCTTAAAATTGTACCGGAATTTTTTTGAAATTTATTGCATTCATGCCCAAATTTTAACTTTCATGTTTAAAACTTGGTTTAATTGTTCCATAAGACTACCATCTTCATTAGCAATGCTATGTATTGTCTTAAATCAAAAGTTTCATCTTAAAATATGGCCCAAATTTTCGAAAATTGCATAGTATACATTACCAAAATTTTGATTCTAGTACTTAAAACATGGTTTAATTGTTTCTTAACACTTCAATCTTGCTTATAATGTATGGTATTGGATTAAATTAGAAGTTTTGTCTTAAAATCACCAAATTTTCAAAATGTATGCTAGTATAACGAATGTTTTGATTTTCATGCTTCATTCTTGATTTAATTATGTCAAAAGTTTGATAACAACTAGAAATGTTGTATGATGCCTTAAGTTGGGTTTAAAATGTTGTGTAATTTCACAAGAATTTCATTTTCCAGAAAATTTGTGTCTTAGTAAACTTTTAGTTTGATTAAAATTCAAGGAAACCATGTCAAAATTTTCTACTCAAATTTTTGTTAGTAAACTAGAAGTATGGGGAAATTTCCAAATTGTTTCAAAAGTTTGTCTTAAATTCTCATCTTTTTTATCCGGAATCTTGTTATGTGAATCGGTTTTGTAGCATGTCAGGGAACACCCGAAGCAACCGCGGAAGACAACCGCGCCAAGAGTCAGTAGTTCCACCCATGATTGAATCCCCGGGATTTCCGGGCATTTGTTCGAGAGTGAGTCTCAAAAAAACACTTTTCTTGCGTTGGCTGAGAGACCTATGGGCCCGACTAGGTGTGTGACGACGGATGTCTTGAGGGAGTTAGAAATAGAAGAGGAGGTGCATGGTATCTTTGATATACTTGGGTTAGAGGAGCTATATAACCTAGAGGAGATTAGTTATCAAAACCTTACATTGGAATTTTTGAGCTCTTTTGGGTATAATAAGGGGGGCCATTCGGTGAGATTTAGGCTCAAGAACACTGCCTTTAACTTGACAAGTGACAACTTTGAGGAGTGCTTTGGAGTAGATAAGAGGGATTGTCTTTGTCATGACAAGGTGACGAAAGATATGAAAGCCACAAGGTACTTTGACTTGTATACGGGTAACACTCACACCTTGGTGAGTGCCGTGATAAGTAATGATATGGAGAATCCGGTTTTGAGGATTTTCGTAAGGCTTACGATCAACCTACTCTATAGGAGGAAGGATGTTCACAAGCTAAACTCGACGCAAGTCTTACTCTTAAGCTCGTACTTAACCCTTGCCAAGAGGAAACTTCATACTTTAGTGCCGTGTCTATGGTGTGCCTAGCCTTTGAGAGAATGGCCTCGTCCAACAAATGCTCCTTGGATTGTGGTGCTTTAGTGACCTATTTGGTGAAGAGTTTGTTGGGGTATGAACCTGGGGATGTAGAATAGGCCCTTGACCTGAGAGGTGTCGTATTTTGATATTACTTACATGAAGAACATCTATTGGCTCGAGGATGTGAGTGGGGAGGGGTATGCGTGAAAGGCAGACGGGCCATGGTACATGATGCATCCCGCGGGAGAGAACTTACCCGAAGTTTAGCATCTTGGAGAAGCGGACCTGCCTCGTTCTTCGCCACAACACTACACCATCCCTCACAACCTCACCTTCTCGCTCAAAGACTTGAATGACAAACAAGCTCCTACTTATCCGCCACGTCGTGTTCCATCCATGCAAGCATCTTATTCCTCTATATCCATGCCACCTCCACCCTATACCGGTTGATATGCCCAATCCCCACCTACCTATGACCATAACTACTATATGACGGATCTCACATCCCGCCCGAATAATGAGTTAGTGTTAATGAGTGCCCATGAAGCGGCGATTCTATAAGTAGTGAATCCACCCCACAACCCTAGTTATTGGACCGGAATGGGAGATTATTTGGGTATCTTTCGAGCGTATGGTGTTGACCTATCGGATTGGGGTTTTAGGATTTCCCATGGTGATGGACACTTGCTTGGTCCTTGGGCGAGACCTTCTTACTCTAGTGGGAGTTTCTTTGGCAATGCTTTTCAAGGAGAAGGGAGTGGAGTGGGCACATCCGGAGCGGCGATAGAGAATGTGGAGCAAGAAGGCAAAGATGATGATGATAATGATGGTAGTGGAAGCGGGGAAAAGGAAAAAGAAGAAGAAGAGGAAGAAGAGGAGGAAGAGGAGAGCGAAATGGACAGAGAACAAGCTGCGGCAAGGTCGGGAGGGTATAATAGTGTTGAGAATTTAAGCCATTGGTCGCGCTTGTGGGGCAAGAAGAAGAAGTCTTCCCGGTAGACTTGATGTCATATGAGTCGGATATTTTCTTTAGCATTGTGTCGGTACTGTAACTCGGATAATTTACTCTAATTTTTTTTTTAATGGTGGTCATAAGGCCAAGATTTTGCTTGAGTTTAATTATTAGACGGTGTTTTAGTCATCGTTGGGAGTTATTTACCTTTGTGTAGTAGTACAAGCAAGTTTGGAACGATTTTTGGAGGTGAAGAAAGCTTTCTGCTCAGGTGACACTCGACCGAGTGTCTAGTTCACTCGACCGAGTGCCGTCTACTTGGCCTAGTGATCTCTTTCACTCGACCGAGTGGCCTATTTTAGGCCTCTTTTTGTCAATCCTTGACCAAGTAACGAGTATATGCCCTTCATTTCATGATTGCATCGTTCACCGTACAATTAGGTGGACACCGTACCCTTATATGATTAGTTTTCTCATGAATTGTGTACATATGACGATATTATGTGGCATTTTACCACCCTAAGGTGTCTAATTTGAAAGTGATAATTTCACATGAGTAATTTGGTAACAAAGGTGATATGATAATCTTGTATGGTACATGTTAATCGCCGTGATCTTATTTTGTAAAGATATCTATATTACGTGATGGGTACTATTTATGTGTCATATAGTGGTTATTAAATGCATGATTGAGTGTTGTAATCTTCTTTATAAACGGAAGTGTATGATGGATGGAAGTAGGTAAGGAGAAACATGGGTGATCATGTGTGTGATAGTTTTGACGCGGTATACGCGTGGCATGATGTGTCTGAAAGTGATAATACTAGGAGTAATTGAATCATAATACGAGTGATATTTGCTCATTTTTGTATTCATTTTATAAAATCATACATTATTGTCACGATGATAAGAATTTTATTGCGTATGTACGCATACATATATGTGTATAGTCATGAGAGTTGTATGAAAGTAATGCCCCTATTCGGGACTTGTTTATGAGATTAGAACATTAAACCGTGAGTTTGACCTTATAATTTGACTTATGGGAGACCCGTAGTATAGAAGTTATATATACGATATTATGGTTAGATAATATTTAATTATGGGAATTATAATTAGTAAGGGAGTGTGATAAACCCGAAACTTATTAATTTTGGATCCTTTTATGAGGACTATGAAAGTGTTATCATGAAAGTTGAGCGGTGAACTTCGGGACAAAGTTCTCTTTTAGGGGGAATGAATGTAACAATTTGGAAAGAACGAGCACGGAAAAAGGAGAACGTTGGGATGAGTGTGATGAGTATAAGAGAGTGTGTATGGTGAGGATACGCAAAAGGTATGCGATGTTGGCATAATAAGAGTGATGATGAAGGTAAGAACCATGACAGACGTTACGAGAGAGTGGAGGACGACGAAGATGATGAGAGAGTGCATAAGAGCCGGTAGTAAGATTTGAGGAAGTGGTTGTGAAACGTGAGAGTTGAGGCCAACTTCGGGGACGAAGTTCATTTTAAGGGGGAAGATTGTAATACCCGAATGTTTAGAACTTATAAAGAAACCTTAGGATGTGTTAAGGACCTTAGGCTAGACGAAAGGCTACTCGTGAGCGAGGTATGACTGTGCAGTAGAACAAGTGTAACCTATTCTAGACCGAGTGAGTGTGCAGTGGACCGAGTGGAAAGTGTTGTGGACCGAGTGAGTGGCACTCGACTGTATGGACTCTGCACTCGACCAAGTGCAGCTCGTCAAATGGCGATATAATCTATGTCAGGATTCCTTTTCCACCTAACTAACGCGGTTCAAAATAGCGCTTTTTAACCCCATTTCAAACCCCATTTTGCATGCTTTTATGGTCTTTTATAGTCAATTTCCTAGTTAATTGCTTTCTATTTGATTTTCCATAAGATTTTGACCAATTTTTAGGAAAGAAGCTAAAAGGGGGCGGTTTTCCCATCTTTTGTGCTTATTTGGGAGCTATTTGTCGACTTTAGAGGATAAGCATGGAGCAAAGACGGAAACTAAAAGGTCGTAGTAATATTTTGAGGCTAAAGAAGTCAATCCCCACGACCTAGGACAAGGCCCCACGGATTATGGAGCAGCAATTGAAGAAAGGAGAACTTACCAGAGGAGCCTGGGCGAGCTATCCCATGACTTGGGCGAGCTGAATGCCAACCCAGGCGGGTACCAGACCAACCCAGGCGGGCAACAGACCAACCCGGGCGGTTCCCAGTCAGCGGCCCCTTACTATATCGCCAACCCGGGCGAGCTCCTGTCCGGCTCGGGCAGGGCACTATTTTTTCACCCTCGGACTTCAAGTGTATTAACCATTTTGCTCTTAATCTTATATCTATTATATATAATTTACTTGTAATAATTATAGGGTAATGTTCCCCTAGATTAGTTTTGTGCCTCCTTAAATTAGATTAGAAAACTCTCTTAGATTATATTAAATTACTCTCTTAGATTAGTCTTTAATCTTTCCACACAAATTACATTAACCTTTCAATAATCAATCCTTCAATATTGTCCTTGCAATTTACACTTTCAATAGTTTACATTTGGAACTCTTGGGTTTTGTATTGTAGATTGGTGACAAGTCTTCATCTTCATCCAAAGATCCTTCCTTTTTATGTTCAACTTTGCCTTAATTTGTTGGTATACTCTATCTCTCTCTCTCTCTCTCTCTCTCTCTCTCTCTCTCTCTCTCTCTCTCTCTCTCTCTCTCTCTCTCTTATTAATCCTTTGTTTATTACCTCGCTTAATCATCATGTTCACTTGTGTTATGATGTTTGACACCATTTCTATCATGATAACCTTGATGTGTAGTGAGTAGTCTTGTAGCTAGGGTTATTGGGGAATTATGGGAATGATTAGAGGGTAGATCTATACCTTGTGAGTTTTTTTTGGTTGATTAAATTTGTTGTTGTAAGTTGTAAGTTCTAGTCTACTGCACATGTTATGTTTGATGAAATGCTTGATTGGCAACCTAGCATGATTATCTACCTTTTTAGTAATGCCCGTAAGATCGGAAACCTCGGGGGTTATTACACCATGCATAACACTAGTGGAAAGACCGGTTGTACGCGGAAGCTAACCCGACTCGACCTGTGAGCTGCAGGAACAAAAGTTCCGGCCCTACTCTACCATGACCTTGACCAAATAATAAACTTATATATCTTGGATTTGTCTTTTGATATCCTCTTTGAACCCAAGACACTCTAGTACTTTTAATTAATTGTTTACATCCCTTACTTTCACCATTTACATTTCCATTAAAGCTACACAACCCCAATCAACTGTGATACTTGCATGAACCGGAAATAGATAGACTTAGAACCTAAAGCTCACCTTCTCATGGATCGACTCTGAATTACCACTTGCTAGTTGTTTGTTGGATTTACAAATATTGTTTGATGTAAAACGACACATCAAAATGGCGTTGTTGCCAGGAACGGTGTTACGTGATTAAGTTCTTATTGTTTGTCTATTTGTTTTGTGCTCTTTTTCTTGAGGAACTTTGTTTCTCAGGACCATACTAGCCATTTAGCGTAGTTTTCTTATTTAAGTTGCTAACAATGATGATGCAAGGCTTTCCACAAGGAGTACCTTACCATGATGAATATTTTGGGTATTACTTTAATGGGTATGAAGAATTTTCGGAGCAAACCCATTACCAAAACCCTTGAAAATGAAAGCCAACTCTATATCCTAGATTTTTCACGTCAAAACTCAAATATCCATCTACAACCACATAACCTCCAAGACCAAATTATCCAAAAACATTCTTTTGATCGATTTTCAACCCAACAACAACATGAAAACGACCAAATTCCTCCCATGCAAACCTTGGTACCACAAATGCTTCAAGATCAATATTTGAGCAAGTGTAAAGGGAAAGCATAGCAAAGGATAAGTTATTAATTAACCTTGTGGATTATGGGCAAAAATTGGAAACTCAATTAGGACAATTGGAGACCATCCAAGAACCCCTTGATGAAGAGAGTGATGAAGAGGAAGAATTTGGAGGACATTATGAAGCTACTCTTGTGACTACCACACCAACTAGACCTCAACAATTCCTAAGCATTGACCACCCAATATTCCAATCGGTACCTCACATTGTGGACATCAACTATGAGTTTGAAAGTGTAACTCATGACGTGGAGAAAGTTAAGTTAAAGGAACCAAGTTCTTTGGACCATTTTTAGTATGAAGGAGTGTCATTTGAAGTGGATACCGAAATTGTAGAGGAGGAGATAACAAGGGAAACCAATGGTCATAAGAATCCTTTAATGGAGGAAAAGTTTGGAAGTGAACACAAGTTACCCCACCAATCAACTTTGCTTCATGAAGTTGTAATCGACAAAGACTCCCCCATATTTCAATCCATGTCTTGCCTTGAGGATATTGTCTATGATTGCGAATACGAAAAGCATGATGTTTGATGAGGAAGATATGAGGTTGACCGGACCAAATACTCTTTGCCTAAGTGAATATGAGTAGGTCACCTTTGAGGTAGAGTACGAAGTGGTGGAGGAAGAGCTAATGAATAGGATTGGAGCTCCTATTTATGATGTATATGAAGAGAGTGATGATGAGCCAACAAAGATTATGGTGAATGTGAATCATGCCATGATTCATGGAATGAGAAAATGGAACTAGAGAGCAAATGGGATGATGAGATTATTCTACTTGAAGAACCCATTCTTGAGAAATTTGAAATGTGCTTCTATGCGGTGGACGAATATTATCCACCCATTTACCATGAAGACCTCATGATACCCACCATGGAGGCTATGATTGTTAAAGATAATGTTGAAGACGTTATCAAGAAAGCCAAAGCTTTGTTAAAAGGGTAATTGGTGGAATAAATCAAGGATGAAACCATAGAAATGCACGTTTGTGAAAACTTGGCACACTCAATCCCTATTGCTAAGCCACATTATCATCGAAGCTACAAGAATTATCCTTCTTTTCTTGAAGGATTGAGAAATTCAAGCTCTATCATCATTATTGCACTCAAAGGAGATGGGAGTGAATGGAAGCCTCCCGATGAGAAAGATTTCAAACTTGTTGAATCAAGGAACCAAAAGCGTTTTAATGACAAGGCTAGAAAGAGGAAGGGGAACAAGTCTTTTGGGAAAAATTGGCCATACTTCACCTTTGAATGGCTAATATCTTACTTATGCTTATTTGAAGCCTATTCACAAACTTTTGACCGGCTATTAAGAGCATTGAGTGGCATGGATAATGCCAAGGAAAGCAAATCCTTTGAAATAGTTTGATGGAATTTTACCTTAAAACATCGGTTGTAATATATTCTTTTTCATATACTTTGCATTGCATTACATTTTTGAATTATAGTTTATATGCATCACCTAGTTTCTAAATGAGAGAATGTGAGAGAGGGTGTCTAACCATTTGTGAGGAGATTTGATATGTGAATGGAAGATATGGGCAAGAAGGCTTAGCACATAGCCTTCAAGAGTTGAAAAAAGTAGGAAAGATGGATATCTGCACCAGCTCGCCTGAGCTAGAATGAAACCCGCCCGAGCTGAATGGAGAAAAATGAAGAAGAGGGACATGTCCGAGCAGCAGGGTAACTCGTCCGGGTTTGATGAGTAAATGATCCTACTGGGCCGAAACCCGCCCGAGCCCTCACAGAACCCGCCCCGAGCCCGCCTATGTTCCTTGTTAAATCCGTCTGTTCCTTCACTCAATTCTCACCTTATCTTCATAAAATCTAAATCTTCATCTCCTTCCCAAACACAGCACCAAAAACCATCACAAAAATCAACTCAAAAGCTTCATGAATCCACCCAAAACCAAGCAAAACTTCATCCTATTTCAATCCTACACACATATAACCCAACTCCCAACCATCGAAACCACAAAAATCACTCAAAATTACCTTCTACAAACCTAGGGTTCCAAAAATACGGTAATAAGAAAGTCATTATTGGATTTTATTTTAGCCTTACAACTATCATTCATAGATCATACCTTGGTTTTAAGGCTCTATTAAGGTATTTAGGGTCATCTCCAAGAGGATTCGAGACATCATTTTGGGTAGCATTTTCTTGAGTTGATTTTTGGCATCCAGATGTTTACAAGGAGCATGAACAAGTCAAAGACCGGAGCCAAGGCATCAAAGCGCCAAAGGGGAGGCGGCTCAAACGCGGCACTAAAGAAAATGATGCAAGAAGACATGTTTGTGTCGGCTATGGGCCAACTAGAAGCATTCCCGGAGCTGGAGTTTATAAGCGATGACCACCGGGCGCATTTTGAGGAATTACTAGGTATGCGCTATGAACCGAATCAATTTATAGATACGGATGTGTTGGAAATACTAGGGATTAGGCAAAAAACAGAATCATTCTTTAGTGGTATGGGGCTTGGGATAATGTTCTACATGCAAGGGGACACCTATCTTAGCTTCACCTTATAGTTTTTGTTTAATCTTCGTGTCGTGAGCCATCAGACGCGAGGCGTCGCCCTTGAGTTCTGTCTTTGCAATATGACTCACGAATTGACTCTTGGCTGCTTTGGAGAAATATTTGGCCTCGAGGTCCCAACTACCGACCTCAAGAAACCGTCAAATCTCAACATAGGCCACGTTTGGAGAGCCATCTCCTGAAGGGATTATGTTTAGCTAAAACAATGTCACGTCTTTCCCATACAATATCCGGTGATAAGAATTGCTGAATGGTTTGTAGTCGGAGTAATCTTCGGAAGGCATGAACAACATGCTTGCACTCTTCTTGACTTGACCTTCTTCGAGTCTTATCTCAATGTATAAGGGACGCGACGATTCAATTTCAACACGGCCCTTGTGATGGTTACTCGTTTCATTGACTTTGCCAAGGGGCACACACAAGTCAAAAACTGTGTTATCGGTGGAGTTATAACCATCCTAGCTAGTCTGTTGTGCCTCGGTTTTAACTAAGATGGAAGATATCGAGCCCTCCAAGGAGGCACCTTAATTGATGAACAAGTCAACCTCTGGTACCATAAGTGGTGTGTCTACAATGATATGGGAAATATGGAATGGCACACTAAGGGCTGCTCTCCTATTGTGCTAACAGGATGAGATATACCACCTACCGAATCCCGTTTGAGCTCCTACTCTCAAGAGCCTAGTTACCTCCTCCTAATTGAACTTTAAATGCACTAATACCTACAAGCGGGGATGTCAACTTAGAAGATAAGGAGGAAGAAGACGTACCCCCAAAACCCCAACCTCCTCACCAAATACATAACATAGGTTACCCACCGTTTCATCAAGGTGGACAACCCTCATACGTGTTCATACTGTAACACCCCCATACTCCAAGTGCCTTACCAGGACCACCCAGGTATAAGGATGTTACCATCTCGGTTACCCGAGGCAATGATAATCAAATAAACAATAATGAAACAACGTTTAAATAGAAATACTTTAGTGAAAGGTTACAACCCAAAAACCAAACCAAAATACGTATACATGTTCTCAAACCAACTGTCTACTGATCTAACTGAAATGTTTATGAAAACTACTAAGCTACAGCGGAAGACTTCTATCATCAGACGATGGCACATCCCAGCTATCCTAGTACTTAACTCATACCTGCTCAATATCTACTCACCATCCCCGAATGGATCACAACAGGTTTTAAAACAATAAACCAGGGTCAGTACTATTCACACAATTTATATAACCAACAATACAGTAATCAAGACAGCTCAAGCAGTCACACACAATCACCCACTCCAATCAATCTCCGTCACCGACTGTCCACTGGACCCGACCACGCCAGTGGGGGGGGCAATGTGCCGTACCCACCAAATCCCCGCTCATCATACCGAGCGATAACCCCGTCCCATTAATGTGCACATCCCCTTCCGTGGCGGGTTCCACGAAGGGCGAAACTAGGGCGTGAAGCCACTCCCGCAAGTGACTCCACTCACCGAGAACGCATCTCGAGAACCGAGACAAACAATCAGCAATCACAATACAACATCAACAACCGTCTGATTCAATCAACAATCACTAACTACAGCACAATCACCATACATTATGTAATTAATACTAAGTAGGGAAACCCTACCTGGAAAGCACAACAATCAGACGATCTCACAGCTGATATCAAAACGCTTCCTCTACGAATCCTTCTCCTAATATACAAACATATAATCACTACCAAGCATAAAGTACCACAAAACCCCTAATTCCCAACATTAGGGTTTAACTAACTTTAAAGAAATACTATAAAAATGGTATATAGGTCTTACCCTCGACGCAAGGATCACAACGGTATAAAGAAAGGTGAAATCCGACCTTCCAAGCTCCGGGATTTGCCAACAATGCGATTAAAGCGAATGACGTAGTTTGATTTCTCTTCTCACAGTGATTAGGTTTTAAAAAGTGTTTTAAGAACAATGACGGAAGTATTATATACTCTAATCGCATCATTAACAAAACCCGAGAAATCATCCCAGTAATGCCGCTACTCGATCGAGTAGCTAAGGTACTCGATCGAGTGCCCCCTTACTCGATCGAGTATCCACGTTACTCGATCGAGTACCCAACAGGTCAGAAACTATTTTAATCTGCAACTCGCCCTTACTCGATAGAGTAAGGCCTACTCGATAGAGTACCCAGAGACTCATAAATACGTAGTATTACAGTCTTCCCTCCTTAAAAAGAACTTCGTCCCCGAAGTTCAAACCAAAACAAAACAAAGACACACACTACGCACTCCCGACTCAACAACCAAAACAAAACTCAACATAAAACATGTTACTAACCCAAACTCAACCCGACTCAACGACAACAACCATACCGACACAGCATAAAAAGGGTGTAAAAACTCTTAAAAGCTCTTTGCGGTTATCTCCTACCCCCCCTAAAAGAAACAAGGTTACGTCCCCGTAACCATACATACCTGATAAAAAAGGAAAGGGTAACGCTCTCTCATGGCATCCTCTGCCTCCCATGTAGCTTCCTCAGTCTCGTGGTTAGACCAAAGGATCTTAAGCAAAACTGTCTCACCACTCCTAGTCTTCCTAACCTTCCGGTCAACAATCTTCTTAGGTACCTCAAGATATGATAAGGACTCATCTAGCTCTAAGCTCTCTGCCTCTAACACATGTGACGGGTCACTCAAATACTTCCGCAGCTGCGATACATGAAACACATTATGCACTCTCTTTAACGCAGCTGGTAAAGCCAGACGATATGCAACCTCCCCAACTCGCTCCAAGATCTCATAAGGCCCGATGAACTTCTGACTCAGCTTGCCTTTCTTCCTAAATCTCATTACCCCATGCATAGGAGACACTTTCAGAAGTACCTTATCCCCAACCTGAAACTCTATATCCCGGCGATGTAGATCTGCATAACTCTTTTGCCTATCCTGAGCTGCTCTCATCCATTCCCTGATCATCTTAATCTGTTCAACCATCTCATGTACCATCTTTGGTCCTAGAACCACTGCCTCAGCACTGTCGTCCCAACAAATCGGACTCCTGCATCTCCTCCCATATAAAGCCTCAAATGGTGCCATGCCAATACTAGTGTGGTAGCTGTTGTTGTAAGAAAACTCTATCAAATCCAACCTCTGTTCCCATCTACCACCAAAGTCCATCACACAAGCTCGTAACATATCCTCAAGAGTTTTGATTGTTCTCTCAGTCTGACCATCTGTCGCAGGATGAAAAGCTGTACTCATCTTCAAAGTTGTTCCCAAAGATTCCTGCAACTCTTTCCAAAGCCTTGAGATAAATTTCGCATCTCTGTCAGACACTATGTTTTTAGGGACTCCATGTAAATTAAGCACATTCTTTCGATAAGCCATAGCCAATTGTGCTTTAGTCCATGTATCTTTCACTGGTACAAAGTGAGCTGACTTGGTCAGTCGATCCACTATTACCCATATCATTTTGTTACCCTGTTGACTCTTTGGCAAACCCACGATGAAATCCATAGAAATGGATTCCCACTTCCACTCAGGTACCACTAAAGACTGAATCTTACCTTGTGGTCATCGCTGTTCCCCTTTAACTCTCTGGCATGTCAAACAACGGGCGACAAACTCAGCTATTTCTTTCTTCATCCCAGGCCACCAAAACGTGTTCTTCAAATCCTTGTATAGCTTGTCACCACCTGGATGTACTGAATACGGTGTACAATGTGCCTCTGCCATGATTGTCTTTTTCAGCTCCTCATCATTAGGGACACACCACCTACCGTCGAACCTCAAACTACCATCTGTATGAATAGAGAATCGAGACACTGTCCCTTTCTCTACTCCAGCTTTCCACTCAACCATCTTAGGATCCATAGCCTGTTTACCTCGAATATCATCATAAAGATCAGGATGCACTGTCAAATCTCCCACATCATCCCCTCTCTGCATCATATGTATCCCAAACTTCCCCACCTCATCTCTCAACCTCATCAAAGATAGAGCTGTACACAAGGAATATACACTCTTCCTACTCAAAGCATCTGCAACAACATTGGCTTTCCCTTCATGGTAGATAATATCCATGTCATAATCGCCAATCAGCTCCATCCACCTCCTCTGTCTCATGTTCAACTCCTTTTGAGTGAAGATGTACTTGAGACTCTTGTGATCCTAAAATACCTTAAAGGTCGCCCCATAAAGGTAATGTCTCCATATCTTGAGAGCAAACACCACTGCACCTAACTCTAGATCATGTGTAGGGTAGTTCTCCTCATACGGCTTCAATTGCCTAGAAGCATAGGCAATCACCTTACCGTTCTGCATCAACACACATCCCAACCCATTCTTTGAGGCATCTGTATAAACCTCAAAGTTCTCGATCCCTTCAGGCAATGCTAAGATAGGAGCTGTGGTCAAACGCTCCTTTAATGTTTGGAACGCCTTTTCACAACTCTCATCCCAACGAAACCTGTTCTCTTTCCTCATCAAAGCTGTCATAGGTCTAGCTATCTTGGAGAAATCTTTCACGAACCGTCTGTAGTATCCAGCTAAACCCAAGAAACTCCTAATCTCAGCAAAATTCTTTGGTGCTTCCCACTTTGTCACTGCCTCAATCTTCGCCGGATCCACAGCTACTCCCTCCTTAGAGATCATATGTCCCAGAAAAGCAACTTTCTCTAACCAGAACTCACACTTGGACAGCTTAACATATAACTCATGCTGATCGGAGCCATTTAGTTCACAAATTAAGCAATTGTGGTCGTTGGTCAATGGTCGATACAAAACACAATTTATACTTCACAAACAACTCTACAAATTAGTAAAGAGGCAAGTAAAGGTCGGATCCCAAGGGACGGGTATTGAAAACGAAGATTTCTATTGCTACTAGTGGTGTCTAGGGGTGTCACAAGTTGGGTTGATGTAGAAGGTTACTAAACTAAAATAGCAATGAAAATAAACTAACAAGGTAAATGGAATAAGGGTGTAAACAATTGATTAAAAGCACTAGGGTGTCATGGGTTCATAGGGGATTCATGGGATATGATCATACAAACATGTTCTCAATTTATAAGCAAGCAATTATTGTTGTGATGGATTGAGTTGGGTTATATCTTACAATCCTAGGAAAGTTTGGGTCCCGGAGCCGAATCACATAGATTGTACAACACCTACAAGTCGACTTAATCTTTCCTACTTAACACATGCATGATCTAACAAGACTCGAGTTGGGTTATGTCTTACAAGTCAAGTTGAAGAGATAGTAGATGATAATAAATGCAAGGATTCATAGGCTTAGCATTTCATCAAACATAACATGTGCATGTATTAAGATCAAAACAAGCAAGCAAATAAGATATGAAAGCATATTGATTTAAGCATGAATCATTCCCCATGTTGGTTTCCCTAATCACCCATTAAACCCTAGCTAAGAGACTACTCACTCATTATCATATTGATCATGCTAGAAAGGTTGTCAATCATACTAACATAATGAAACATGATGAATAAATGAAAGTAATTAGCAATAATTAAAAAGGGATTAAGAGATTATACCTACTAATGATTCCAATAATAAAGCAAGAATAATAGAAGTACTTGAATCCTAGATTGAGAGGTTGTCAATCTCCCAATAATAACCCAAATGATCTTCAATTACCCAAAATAAAGTAAGAACAAGAGAGAGATTAAGGAACTAAAACTTGGATTAAAACTTGATTAATATTTGATTACAATATTAAAGAGAGATTTGATTGATATTAACTACACTAATTATTGATTAGAAGAACATGCTCCTCTAATTAGACTAATGGGGTATTTATAGTGAAAATTAAGGAGGATGCATTAGGGTTAACTAAGGGTTAAACTAGTAATTACACTTTTTAAGTTGAGCAAGGAGACTCCGGTATTCAATGAGAGAAGGGCGTCTCCATTTTGTAACTTGAAGGACGAAACCATGTTTGTCGTGATCCGAGCGGATGGAGGTCGAGACGGACGGATGGGGCATGGACGATCCGAGCGGATCAAGGCGAAGACGCTCGGATTGGGCCTGGGGATCCGAGCGGATCTGGTAAGGACGCTCGGATTGAGTCAGGCGGACGGACGGATCATGGATGATCCGTTCGGATTCTTCTACAGCGTCATTCCTTCTTCTTTTCTTTCCTTTTCTTCATAGAATCCTTGGGGATTTCCTTGGGGACTCAAGGATCCTTTCTCAACATTGATCTTCTACTTAGCTATGTACAAAGGCCTTCTAGTCTTGTCTCTCCTTGATGCTTGGTCATTGAATACGATCCATTTAGCCTCGTTTTGCCATGAAAATGCAAGATTCTTACTCCTTTCCTACCAAGGGATCAAAATCTCAAAGAATATGCAAAACAAAGATCTAAAGATAAGAAATGACCCAAATAGGCACTAAAAAGCATGGAAACAATGGTAATTCGGGGCTAAATATGCGCCAATTATGGTCGCATCAAATATCCCCAAACCGAACCTTTGCTCGTCCCGAGTAAAGAGGTGACAAAGACTAGGACCAATACTAACCTAACCTAATAATAATAGCCGATATGAGACAATTAGCGGGTCTCACTCCGCCCCTTCAACTCACAACAAGACAACCATGAGGTAGGATGCCTTCTTGCAAGGCAAGGTGGGTCTTGCCAAAATGGCGACACATCCAAACATTAAGCACACAAAATCAAGTAATGGATGCATCTACAAAAGAATAGCCACTTTCCTCATCTAAGTGGCGGAAATTATCTACAAGGGAAGCAATTCAAGGGTACACAATCCTTCATAGATGCAATTTGTTCAAACTACTAAGCCTAGAAGGATACCAATAAATCACCTCCAAAAGGTGTCAAGCTAGGGTACCTTTGTCCTCAATCGTTAAATGCTTTTGTCAAGAGTAGACTCCCTATGGTGTTAGAAACACTGGAGGATCGCGGAATTCCCCCTCTTGCCTAGACAAGAAGAAGGGTCGTCCCCTCTCTACCATGCACAAAAATGGATATGATGGATAAAGGGATCGATAGATATTTGAGTTTCACTTTGAGAGTTTGCTTTCATTTTTGTTTTCCCCCCAAATTTCTTTGGCATTTGACATTTGAGAACACTTTCTTTGCCATTTCTTTTTGATTTTTGACATTTCAATACTTGACAAATTTTTTGCATTTCTTTTTGAACATTTTCAAAGTCACCCCAATTAGTAACGAGGGTGCCTTGTATTTGAAGCTTTAGGAGTTCTATTTTTGCTCCTCTTTTCATTTGATGCATTTTTGCAAACTTTCTTTCACTTTTCATTTCTTTGAACTCAAATCAATTTCTTTTTGTGCCCATTCCCTTTGATGACAAAAATGTGGTAGAACATGGATGATGGATAGAAGTATGCATGGTTTCAAGGGTCACCTTGGAATAAACGGTAGCCAAGGAGTTATCACACCACAAGGTACTCTTGACTCGACCTTAAACCATGGGTCAAAGGATACTAGCATGACACATCCTAGGGTGTTTTACAAGCATTCTAACAAGCAAAGTCTTAAGAATAAAAAGCATCTACTAGGGCCTATATACACTTGTCAAGCTTCCCAAGTAGATGGTTTCGCAAAATTTTTCTAACATGCAAACTACATGCCATGATGCAACTAACATATAAACATCCTAATGCAAATGATTCTACCAACTAATATGACATATAAACTAAGTGCAAGTCCTAAGTTCACATTGTTTTTACCGCATCAATCAAAATAAAGCCACATAGTCATTAACATAAAGAGGAAAAAGGAGATTGGAAAGATCATACCATGCGGTCTTCAATATCCTCATGTCTCGGATGTGGCGTAGTCAATCAATGTGAACAAGGATGAAACAAACATAATATATACAAGACAATATATACAAAGGAAAATGAACTTGTTTTTGGATTTTTCAATTTTCAAATTTTTATGATTTTTGAAATTTTTCAATTTTTATGGGTTTTTGAATAGAAGTTAAGTGTTAGAATTCCCATCCCCACACTAATATGGGCATTGTCCTCAATGGCCAAAATGATGGAAATTATGCAAGAGTGATGCATGATTTCTATGCTAAATGCAATTCTACACTAAGCTATTCTACATGATGCATGTTGTTTTGTTATGACGGAGAGGATAATTTAGATTACCTCCCGTTGCGTATGCATCAACTTCCCCAAACCAAGTAAGACACTATTGCTAATGTCGAGACATGGGGGAGTTCATGCACATGCTATGCTATGCATGAGACTAGATTGTCATTTTGGATTTTCAAAAATGGGAACAATAAAGAACACCTCAAAGGAACCGAGGTGTGAGTCCTTTGATGTTGCTAGGACTAAACCAACAATGAGTCAAAGTTAAATAAAATACAAACAAACAAGATGCAAAGTTCTTTTCATGAAAAATAAAGATAAAGAGGAGAGATGAGAAAACTTCACTTGAACTAAAGTGGGTGCCTCTTGCCCGCTCCACCTAGTGATGAAGTAATCTCCTAGATATCGGCATCATCTCCTTCAATATCGGTATCCCAAATATCCCTAGAAGCATCACTCAAGCTTGGATCCATGAATTCATCTTCTTCGCTCTCAATCTTCACCGTATCACCTCCACAAGAGTCCCCACTCTCCTCCCTTTGCTTACCATTTGCCCCTTCATTGGCCTTGTTCGAGTTAGGAAAGAGCAACTCCATTTGAGCCCATGAAGGAAAAGCTCCTTCTTCACTTATCCGTCCCTTTTGAACCATGTCGTGGTATTGGGGGTAGAGAGCATAATAGTTGTCCACCTTGGTTTCATATTGACGGTAGTGCAAGTCTTGCAAAATTCCCGTGACAAAGTCGTCACGGGGGAGGATGAAGGGATTTGGATGGTTGTAAGGTTGGTAGGGAAAGGGGTAAGGAGGCACCTTTATCTTTCCACTTTGAGTTTGTTGTTCTTGTTGTTGAGGTGGAGGAGCTTGTGGGGGTGGAGCTTGCTTTTCTTGACTTTGAATGAGGTAAGAGGGTATTGGGGACAAGCTTCCTCTCCTTGGAGAGATCCGAGGTAGGTCGGCCATAGGAAGATAGATAGGATCACTCCCTTTTGTCAACCATTTGATCCTTTTATCAATCCCCTCAAGGGTTATCCAATGGTGTTGGACAACAAGGAGGTCTTCATTAATTCTTGTTCCTCCCGAGAGTGGGGTGTACACATTGTTCTCATTGAACCTAGGATTAAAGTGCTTTGCAAGTCTTGTTATGAGTCCACCATTCACTATATGCTTTTTCCCATCATCATCACCATTTCGGAATTTCGCCCACTTTTCTAGTAAGACTAGAGGTGCATTGAGATGATACCCGTCTCTTCCTTGAATGTTTAGATAGGATTCCATGAACATGAGGTCCATTTGATTCACAATAGCCGGGTCTCGTCGGGCGAAGAGGGTACCCGAGAGAAATCGGTATGTGAGCCTCAAGATTGGGTTTTGAATGTGAAAAGCAAGACACTCTTTGGTAAGAATGAAGTCCCGGCCCGTCATGGCCCTCCACAAGGGTGCAACACTATAATTCTTGGGTCTTGATGTTCGGGTAGGCGAAACATCAAGCCCGAACACATTCGCAAATTCCACAAGTGTCATTGTTCTAGAGACATTTTCCAACCTAAACTCTATGCTAATCACCTTGTTTGAAGTTGTAATCTTTAAGCAACTCAAGAACTCGAGTACAAGAGACCGGTAAGTGGGTTCAAACATACGAAAGAGAGTCGAAAGACCAAAAACCTCAAATAAAGCCTCCACTTGGTGGAAAATTCCAAGCTTTCTCAAAGTAGAATGACACAAAAATTTAGTAGGAAGGATATTCTTACTTAGAAGCCGATGGAATACGATTCTTTGCACATCATTTAGGAATTCCACATTGGAGAAATCATTGAGTCTTGAAAGGTCCACAATCTCTTCATGTTCTCTTCTAATGGTGTTGAGATGAGAAGTAGAGGAACTCCCCACCATTCTTGGTCTTCTTGTGCTTCTAAAGGAGGATCTTCTAGGAGCCATTCTTGAGTTCTTTTGATTAGAGAAAGAGTAAGGTTGTTCTTTGTTGAGTGATTGTTGAAAACCCTAGATTTTGGGGGTTTTTGATTTTGTGGGTGAAAAGAGTGAATTGGATATGTATGGGAGTCATAAGGAGGGGGGGGGGTTTTATAGGGTAAGTGGAAGGAGTAGTGATGTGTTATTATATGGGTGGTGGGGTGTAATTTAATTGAGAAAAGACGGGCTGGAAAACGGGCAGGGAGACGAGCGGATTCACACTCGAGACGCTCGGATCCTTCGAAAATGGGACGGGCGGATTTCGGACCAGACGCTCGGATTCTGCCACAGAGTAAAAATTCCAAAAATCTTCCTCGCTTTAAGACGTGCGTCCCGAGCTCAAGACGCTCGGATTCTTCAGGGTTGAGACGGGCGTCTTCTTAGGAAGACGGATGGATTCTCTAACGAGAATTTGCTTGAATTGCACGCGAAAAAGACGGGCGTCTTTCCCATAATCCGTCCGGGTTTCCTCAGTCGGGCGTCTTCTTCCATGAGACGCTCGGATTGTTCACCCCGATCCGAAATCTTCAATTTCATAACAAAGCAGGACGTGCGTCTTTTCCCTCGGACGTCCGGATTCTTTCAGACGGTCGGATTCCGAGGAGAATCCGCACGGATTCCAGCCACGAACTTTTGACTTTTTCTTCTTTCTTTCAATGCGTCCCCACACCTAGGAATTTGTTCCTTCCTTCATTCAAAAACTCATTAGTAACCCTCCCTCACTTGCGCTCATGAAAAGAATTTATGCTTATTAAACAAATGCAAGTAAATGATAAATACAAGTTAGAGGGTTAGTATATTTACAAATGGCGGTTTAGGGAGGACTCCACCAAACTCTCATTCTTGATGAGATGTCAAGGAGGAGGAGGACCGAGGTAGATGGCCTCGACCTCTCCAACGAATGCTCCTTCATAATATGGCTTCAACCTTTGACCATTCACTTTGAACTTGCTTCCATCTTCCGCCTTGAGTTCGAAATCTCCATATTTCCCAACTTCGGTTATCACATAGGGACCCATCCATCTAGAGTTCAGTTTTCCCGGAAAGAGTCGGTAGCGGGAATTGAATAGAAGGACTTTGTCTCCCTTGTGCAAGGCCTTTTGTCGAATTCTCTTATCATGAAGCAATTTTGTTCTTTCTTTGTAAATCTTTGCATTCTCATAAGATTGTAGTCGGAATTCCTCCAACTCTTGGATTTGAATCATCCTCTTTTGACCGCTCAATTTGAGATCAAGATTGAGCGCTCGGATTGCCCAATAAGCTTTGTATTCCAATTCGATTGGCAAATGACATGCTTTTCCATATACAAGCTTGTAGGGGGAGGCACCTATGGGAGTTTTATAGGCCGTCCTATAAGCCCAAAGAGCATCATCAAGCTTTGTGCTCCAATCTTTCCGAGTCTTGATCACAACTTTTTCAAGAATTTGCTTGATCTCTCGATTTGAAATTTCCACTTGACCGCTTGTTTGAGGATGATATCCCAAGCCGGTTCGATGTTGAACACCATATTTGGTCAAAAGGGATGCAAGCTTCTTCTCATGGAAATGTGTTCCTCCATCACTAATGATAGCCCTAGGAACTCCAAATCGTGGAAAAATTATCTTCTTGAAGAGCTTGGTGACCGTTTTTGCATCATCATTTGGGGTAGCAATTGCCTCTACCCACTTTGAAACGTAATCTACGGCCACAAGGATATACTTGTTCCCATTGGATGTCACAAAGGGTCCTTGGTAGTCGATTCCCCAAACATCGAAAATCTCTACCTCTAGGATGCCCCTTTGCGGCATTTCGTTCCTCCAAGATATATTGCCCGTTCTTTGACAAGCATCACAATGAATGATGAATTCTCTTGTATCTTGAAACATTGTGGGCCAATAGAAACCCGATTGGAGAATTTTTGCAACGGTTCTTCTTGCTCCATGGTGCCCACCGTAAGGTGATGAATGACATCCTTCCAAGATTCCTTGGATTTCCCATTGAGGGATGCATCTCCTGTAGAGCCCATCACTACACTCCTTGTAGAGGTTTGGATCATCCCAAAAGTACCTCTTCACTTCGAATAGGAATCTCTTCCTTTGGTTGTGGTTCAAGTTAGGAGGGAGCACTTTTCCAACAATATAGTTAGCATAATCGGCAAACCATGGGGTGATGTGCCTTTCAAGTTGAGTTTGAATAGCCATCAAGATATCGTCGGGGAATGAGTCATTGATCGGTGTTTCTCCATTCTCATCATGAAACCGGATCCTTGACAAATGATCCGCTACTACATTCTCGGCTCCTTTCTTGTCTCTTATTTCTAAGTCAAATTCTTGAAGTAGCAAAATCCATCTTAACAACCTTGGTTTTGCCTCCTTCTTTATCAAGAGATGTCGAAGAGCACGGTGATCCGAAAATACAATCACCTTGGATCCAAGCAAGTAGGACCGAAATTTATCCAAAGCATATACAATGGCAAGAAGTTCCTTTTCGGTCGTGTCATAATTCACTTGAGAAGGGTCGAGGGTTTTGCTTATGTAATAGATGGCATGAAGAGCTCTCCCTACCCGTTGGCCAAGTACCGCTCCAACGGCGTAGTTGCTAGCGTCGCACATAATCTCAAAAGGTAACTCCCAATTTGGGGGTTGGATGATTGGTGCCGAGATCAATGCTTCTTTGATTCTATTAAAAGCTTCAACACACTCGTCAAGAATTGGAATTGGGCATCCTTAAGCAAAAGTTGAGTGAGGGGTTTTGCTATTTTAGAAAAATCTTTTATGAAACGACGGTAAAAACCCGCGTGACCGAGAAAACTTCTCACCCCTCTAACATTCACGGGAGGTGGGAGTTTCTCTATCACCTCAACTTTAGCTTTATCTACCTCGATGCCCTTTTCCGAAATCAAATGACCCAAAACAATTCCTTCATTAACCATGAAATGACACTTTTCCCAATTTAAAACAAGACTAACATCTTCAC
The DNA here is from genome assembly GCF_048544455.1 of Silene latifolia. Lineage (NCBI taxonomy): Eukaryota > Viridiplantae > Streptophyta > Magnoliopsida > Caryophyllales > Caryophyllaceae > Silene > Silene latifolia. The sequence goes on from NC_133538.1 coordinate 29,841,381, forward strand.
ATTTTTGCAACACAAGGGAAAGATTATGCAAGCATGAGTCAAAGTCCTTTCCATAAACACTAAAATCATCCATAAAAACTTCCATTATGGTCTCTAGATAATCGGAGAAGACACTCATCATGCATCTTTGGAAAGTAGCGGGGGCATTACATAATCCAAAAGGCATTCTTCTATATGCAAAAGTGCCATAAGGGCACGTGAAGGTGGTCTTATGTTGGTCATCCGGGTGTATAGGGATTTGGAAGAATCCCGAATACCCGTCAAGGTAACAAAAGAATTTGTTAGAGGCTAACCTCTCAAGCATTTGGTCAATGAATGGTAAGGGGAAGTGATCTTTCCTTGTTGCGGAGTTTAATTTCTGGTAGTCAATGCACATACGCCAACCGGTGATCATTCTTGTGGGTATTAATTCATTCTTTTCATTTGTCACTACCGTAGTACCTCCTTTCTTAGGTACCACTTGGACGGGGCTAACCCACAAAGAATCCGATATGGGATATATGATTCCCGCGTCAAGTAATTTCATGACTTCTCCTTTGACAACTTCTTGCATGTAGGGGTTCAATCTTCTTTGGGGTTGAATGGTAGGTCTATGGTCGTCCTCTAGATGAATCCTATGCATGCAAAAGTTGGGACTAATTCCCTTTAGGTCATCTAGACTATAACCTATAGCCTTCTCATGTTGTTTCAACACATTAAGCAATTTACCCAATTGGTCATCATCAAGTCTATCATTAACAATCACGGGTTTGGTCTTTGACTCATCAAGGTAAGCATATTTCAAATTTGGGGGAAGGGGTTTCAAAGTAGGAGTTTGTACCTCCCTTTCCTCCTTTGGAGTGTCATTGAGAATTTGCTCCATCTCCATTAGACATTCCATTCTCATGACATATTCTTCTTCACTTTCATTAACCTCATCATATTCAAATTCCATGATGGGTTCCTCTTGCTCTTGAGTTTGTAGAATATCTTCTAGGATAGATTGCTCATCCTCTATGGGTTGACATGCTTCCACTAGAATATTATGCACCAACTCGGATTGTGCATGAGTGAGTTCTTTGTTAGCTAGAGCGGCCTCAAAGAGATCCACCTCCAATTCCCAATACATGCTCTTAGCCTTACTTGCTTCTAAGGCCTCTAATGCTTGCATGGGATCCTTGAAGTAAGGGATACTCAAGTGGTCCTCTACAAAACAATCTATGAAATCCATTCTTGCAAAATATCAAACAACTAGAAAACAATTAGAACAAACCTTGAGGAGTTTTACTTCCCCAAGGCGAAAAAGACACAACTAAAAAAATAACAAAAGAAATCTAAAATCAATTAAACACCGTCCCCGGCAACGGCGCCATTTTTGATCGGAGCCATTTAGTTCACAAATTAAGCAATTGTGGTCGTTGGTCAATGGTCGATACAAAACACAATTTATACTTCACAAACAACTCTACAAATTAGTAAAGAGGCAAGTAAAGGTCGGATCCCAAGGGACGGGTATTGAAAACGAAGATTTCTATTGCTACTAGTGGTGTCTAGGGGTGTCACAAGTTGGGTTGATGTAGAAGGTTACTAAACTAAAATAGCAATGAAAATAAACTAACAAGGTAAATGGAATAAGGGTGTAAACAATTGATTAAAAGCACTAGGGTGTCATGGGTTCATAGGGGATTCATGGGATATGATCATACAAACATGTTCTCAATTTATAAGCAAGCAATTATTGTTGTGATGGATTGAGTTGGGTTATATCTTACAATCCTAGGAAAGTTTGGGTCCCGGAGCCGAATCACATAGATTGTACAACACCTACAAGTCGACTTAATCTTTCCTACTTAACACATGCATGATCTAACAAGACTCGAGTTGGGTTATGTCTTACAAGTCAAGTTGAAGAGATAGTAGATGATAATAAATGCAAGGATTCATAGGCTTAGCATTTCATCAAACATAACATGTGCATGTATTAAGATCAAAACAAGCAAGCAAATAAGATATGAAAGCATATTGATTTAAGCATGAATCATCCCCATGTTGGTTTCCCCTAATCACCCATTAAACCCTAGCTAAGAGACTACTCACTCATTATCATATTGATCATGCTAGAAAGGTTGTCAATCATACTAACATAATGAAACATGATGAATAAATGAAAGTAATTAGCAATAATTAAAAAGGGATTAAGAGATTATACCTACTAATGATTCCAATAATAAAGCAAGAATAATAGAAGTACTTGAATCCTAGATTGAGAGGTTGTCAATCTCCCAATAATAACCCAAATGATCTTCAATTACCCAAAATAAAGTAAGAACAAGAGAGAGATTAAGGAACTAAAACTTGGATTAAAACTTGATTAATATTTGATTACAATATTGAAGAGAGATTTGATTGATATTAACTACACTAATTATTGATTAGAAGAACATGCTCCTCTAATTAGACTAATGGGGTATTTATAGTGAAAATTAGGGAGGATGCATTAGGGTTAACTAAGGGTTAAACTAGTAATTACACTTTTTAAGTTGAGCAAGGAGACTCCGGTATTCAATGAGAGAAGGGCGTCTCCATTTTGTAACTTGAAGGACGAAACCATGCTGTACTGTGATCCGAGCGGATGGAGGTCGAGACGGACGGATGGGGCATGGACGATCCGAGCGGATCAAGGCAGAAGACGCTCGGATTGGGCCTGGGGGATCCGAGCGGATCCTGGGTAAGGACGCTCGGATTGAGCTGGGCGGACGGACGGATCATGGATGATCCGTTCGGATTCTTCTACAGCGTCATTCCTTCTTCTTTTCTTTCCTTTTCTTCATAGAATCCTTGGGGATTTCCTTGGGGACTCAAGGATCCTTTCTCAACATTGATCTTCTACTTAGCTATGTACAAAGGCCTTCTAGTCTTGTCTCTCCTTGATGCTTGGTCATTGAATACGATCCATTTAGCCTCGTTTTGCCATGAAAATGCAAGATTCTTACTCCTTTCCTACCAAGGGATCAAAATCTCAAAGAATATGCAAAACAAAGATCTAAAGATAAGAAATGACCCAAATAGGCACTAAAAAGCATAGAAACAATGGTAATTCGGGGGCTAAATATGCGCCAATTATGGTCGCATCACATGCTCCCTCAAAGTCTGCAACACAATCCTCAGATGCTCCTCATGCTCCTCCTTAGTCTTAGAGTAGACTAAGATGTCATCGATAAACACCACCACAAACTTGTCCAAAAACTGTGAAGATTCCGTTCATCAAGTCCATAAACACAGCCGGTGCATTAGATAACCCAAACGGCATCACCACGTACTGATAATGGCCATACCTCGACGTGAAAGCTGTCTTTGGTATGTCCATCTCTCTAATCTTCACCTGATGGTATCCCGACCTCAAATTAATCTTAGAAAAGACTGATGCACCACTCAACTGATCAAACAGGTCATCTATCCTTGGCAAAGGATACTTGTTATTCACCGTCACTCGGTTCAGCTCCCTGTAATCTATGCACAACCTCAAACTCCCATCTTTCTTCTTCACGAAAAGAGCTGGTGCTCCAAACGGCGATACACTAGGTCTAATATATCCCTTCTCTATCAGATCATCTAACTGTTTCCTGAGCTCCTCCATCTCTTTAGGACCCATTCGGTACGGTGCCTTAGAGATTGGCCCCGTCCCCGGTTTCAACTCAATGGTGAAATCTATCTCCCTCTTCGGTGGCAACCCCGGAATCTCCTCTGGAAAAACATCTGCAAACTCTCCCACCACTTGTATCTGATCAACTGTCGGACTCTCTATCCGGTCATCTCTCATATGGCACAAGATCAAAGGGCATCCCTTCCTCAGATAAGACTTCAAGGTGACAGTTGCAATCAACTTAACTTTAGGTTTGACTAGAAACCCACGATAAGACACACTAACACACTAACACCCTTAGGCCCTCTAAAAGACACTTTCTTTTGATGACAGTCTATCTTTGCTTTATACTTTCCCAACCAATCCATCCCAACTATCATCTCAAAACCGTCAAAAGGAAACTCTAGCAAGTCTACAGGTAGATCAACTTGCCCAACTATCATAGATACATCTCTAAACAACCTCCCACATGATACAGAATCACCCGAAGGTATAAAAACTTTCTCGCTTACACACTCATATACCCTCAAACCCAACCGTTTAACATGACTCGAAGATACAAGCGACTGAGACGCCCCCGAATCAAACAAAATAAAGGTATGAACACCGTTAACAAGAAAAGTACCAGTGATAACATGTGCATCCTCCTCAGCTGCTTCCTTGTCCATCATGAACAGCTTTCCACTGGTCTTCTGTCCACCTCCCTGGACAGAACTGGCTGATGTGGTCGGCTTAGCACCCGACCCCTGATTGTTGTTGTTGTTGTTGTTCGTAGCTGGTTTCTGATAAGAATTACCGCCATTGCGGTTACCTTCACCCTGATAGCTCTGACTTCCCCGGTTAAACCATGACCCAGACGGTCTATTACTCGCATAACTCTGTGCAGGTCCCTGAGAATAGCTCCCCCGAGCCGATCCCTGAAAAGCTCCCGGTGCACTCGTGCACTGATGTCTCTTGTGGCCTACACCACCACAGCCATAGCAGGTCATCCCCCAACTACCACTACCACTCACACGGCCACGCCCAAAGGAAGCCTCAGCCTGAATCCTGACCCAGAAGAAAACCTTCTAGCTTGGGTGTGGTTGCCTTTCTTATGACTAGATTGGCCACCACCCTCACTCTCAGCCTTTGTTTTCTCACTCACTCTCTCCTGAGCCATCTCCACTAACCTCTCAGCGCTCCCAGCCCTCTCATAAGCTTCCTTAACATCGGTAAGGACTCCCACGGGTAACTTATCCATAATCTTGGGTGTCAACCCTCTCTCAAACCTCAGTGCCAGGTTCTCCTCACTCAAACCCATATCCTCAGCATACCTAGACTTCTCATTAAACTGCTTGTAGTACTCAGCAACTGACATATAAGATGTCATCTTAAACCCATCAAACTTCTCCCTCAGCTTACTCCTCACATGCTCCGGTACAAACTCTTTCCTCATAGCCCTCCGAAACTCTTCCCATGGTATAGGTGGTAAGCCCTGGTTCACATACATCTCCCTAGCACTCACCTTCACCATATCCCACCACTTGCCAGCTGCTTCCCTCAGGTAGAACGCAGGTTGTTCTACTCTCATCTCATCAGGATAGTGAAAAGGTCTAGTATGTTCTCCATCTCACGATGCCAGTTGTAAAGAAGGTTTGGTTCCCCTGTTCCCGTGTACTCTTTTGGGTTAAACCTTGCTATATAGAGACTGATCTTAGAGTGATCAACCTCCTTATCCTTATTCACTTTCTTTAAGGCCTCAGTAAGAGCATCTTGGTGCTCCAACATCTTAACGATATCATCCATATTCATGGTCTCAGCTCTCGCATAATACGCGTTTCTCTTGGGCGGCATCTTGAAACTATATAAGAAAGGGTAGATATAAACATACGCTCTAAAACCTCAAAACACGAAAGCGGACTGCCCAGAACACACTCGATCGAGTGCCTAAACCTACTCGATCGAGTAAGAGGCTACTCGATCGAGTATCGATCGAGTGCCCCCCATACTCGATCGAGTGCCTCGACATCAGACCCCAAACAGACCTTTTGATCTCTAACATACTCGACCGAGTAGCCAGGCTACTCGATCGAGTGACCCCCTAGTCGATCGAGTGCCCGAGGTACTCGATCGAGTACCCAAAAACACGATTCTGGTTACAAAATCCTCAAATACCCACTCGATCGAGTCCGACCCACTCGATCGAGGTATGCTAACTCGAATATGCTACCCACATGCTATATCATATCCCAACATATAAAACAACTTTATAAACACAACATTATATCATAGTTAAGCATACTATGCCACTCAACTCTTCATATGATTAACGAAACAACTATATAATGTTATTGAACGCCACATAGTAAACATCCAACATGCTTCTTATTCCAACACAGTTCTATATGTCTCATCAATCTTTCATTCATATTCTCAACCTTCTACTCCAAACATCCAACAATTACAATATACTTTATCACATCCACACACAAGCGAACAAACAACACATACGACTTGACATACACCCCCCATGTGGCCGGTTCAAAATTATAGGGCGAGTTCGCGACTTTAGGACGTCTCCCAAGCCTTTGCATTAGCTCCCACAACCTTTACCCCGGGTTCATTTTAATTGACTCCCTATATTCATTAGGTTCATTGGTTACAGGTTTCAGGATCGTCGCTCTGATACCATTTTGTAACACCCCCATACTCCAAGTGCCTTACCAGGACCACCCAGGTATAAGGATGTTACCATCTCGGTTACCCGAGGCAATGATAATCAAATAAACAGTAATGAAACAACATTTAAATAGAAATACTTTAGTGAAAGGTTACAATCCAAAAACCAAACCAAAATACGTATACATGTTCTCAAACCAACTGTCTACTGATCTAACTGAAATGTTTATGAAAACTACTAAGCTACAAATGAAGACTTCTATCATCGACGGTGGCACATCCTAGCTATCCCAGTACTCAACTCATACATGCTCAATATCCGCTCACCATCCCCGAATGGATCACCGCAGGTTTTAAAACAATAAACCGGGGTCAGTACTATTCACACAATTTATATAACCAACAATACAGTAATCAAGACAGCTCAAGCAGTCACACACAATCACCCACTCCAATCAATCTCCGTCACCGACTGTCCACTGGACCAACCCAGCCAGTGGGAGTCCGCAGCCGTACCCACCAAATCCCCGCTCATCATACCGAGTAATAACCCTGTCCCATTAATGTGCACATCCCCTTCCGTGGCGGGTTCCACGAAGGGCGAAACTAGGGCGTGAAGCCACTCCCGCAAGTGACTCCACTCAGCCGAGAACGCATCTCGAGAACCAGAGACAAACAATCAGCAATCACAATACAACATCAACAACCGTCTGAATCAATCAACAATCACTAACTATAGCATAATCACCACACATTATGTAATTAATACTGTGTAGAGAAACCCTACCTGGAAAGCACAACAATCAGACGATCTCACAGCTGATATCAAAACGCTTCCTCTACGAATCTTCCTCCTAATATACAAACATATAATCACTACCAAGCATAAAGTACCACAAAACCCCCAATTCCCAACATTAGGGTTTAACCAACTTTAAAGAAATACTATAAAAACGGTATATAGGTCTTACCCTCGACGCAAGGATAACTGTATAAAGAAAGGTGAAATCCGACCTTCTAAGCTCCGGGATTTGCCAACAATGCGATTAAAGAAAATGACGTAGTTTGATTTCTCTTCTCACAATGATTAGGTTTTAAAAAGTGTTTTAAGAACAATGACGGAAGTATTATATACTCTAATCGCATTATTAACAAAACCCGTGAAATCATCCCCTGTAAACCGGCTACTCGATCGAGTATCCACGTTACTCGATCGAGTACCCAACAGGTCAAAAACTATTTTAATCTGCAACTCGCCCTTACTCGACAGAGTAAGGCCTACTCGATAGAGTACCCAGAGACTCGTAAATACGTAGTATTACACATACCACCTTACCCTAACCCACATACACCATTCGCTTCCGAAAATACAAGAGCCCCAACCATGAGTGAATTAATGATGGAAATGCAACGCGTCGACATCGGGGTGCACACCAAGCGGGTTGACAACTACTTGGCTCAATACCCTCCCTACTACCAAATGGCGCAACGAGGGTACTGTAATACTACGCATTTTATAGGCTGGTACTCGACTGAGTATGGCCTACTCGGTCGAGTAGAGTGTGTCATGTAGCCTGTTTATCTACTGCCCAGGAACACTCGGCCGAGTATGCTGAATACTCTACCGAATAGATGGTACTTGGCCGAGTATACTCTATACTCGACCGAGTATCCGGTCTGGCGATTAATATTGCTGCGGTTTGATTAGAGCGTAATTAGAACGATATATATTTCGTTAAGCAGTTTCCTAAACATAATTTACAAAACCTAATCATCGCACGACGCTCTAATCACTCTGAATCTCTCCTCTGTGTGTGTGTGGATAATCGTAGCAATCGCATTCAATCCTTTATTCCACCACGGGTAAGTCTTTATCCTCATGTTTGTTGATGATTATTTCTAGGGTTGTCTTTAATTACGAATTTTGGGGAAATGGGGTTTTGCATATAGTGATTGTGTTATGTGATTGTTGATTATCATTGTTGTAGGTGACGATGTGGTATTTATTATGCATATTGTATGATTGATTGCAGCATAGCGGATTGCAAAAAGGTAGAGTTTCCCTACTCAGTTACTGTTAATTGATTTAAGATTGTGTTTGTATTGTAATTGTTGTTATCTGCTGATCATCGGAGTATGGGTGTGGGGTGACGGTGGTGATGTGGTTGTGTTGTGACGGTGGTGGTGTTGTCAAAGATGTGATGCTGTGGTACTGTGATGTGTGTGTTGATTGTGGTGGAGTCACTTGCGAGAGTGGCTTCACACCCTAGTTTGCCCTCCGTGGAACCTGTCACGGGAGGGGATGTGCACATTAAGGGACAGGGATTGATAGTCGCTCGTTGATGAGCTGGACTTGGTGGGGATGGGCTGCGGTCCCCCACCAGCGAATGGATTACCTGTTGCGATGAGTAATCCAGCAGGGCTGCACACTTCGGTGTGTAGTCAGTTACTGTGGAGGATGATCAGCCGGTTACATTATTTGTTTGTCTTATCTTGATTGAACAGAACTGAACCCGTTGTTATTTTATAAAACCTGCGGTGATCCATTCGGGGATGGTGAGCAGATTGTGACAGGTAATGCAGATGTTTAGCTATGGAACAGTCATGGGGAGTCATCACTCTAGTCTAGCTTCCGCCGTCAAGAGACTTAGTTTGCATTCTTTATAATTAGTAGACATTTCACGGTTATACTTTGGTTTGGTTTTGGAAAAATGTAATCGCTAACTCTTTGTACGTTAATAAAGGTAGTTTGGAATTGGTAACTTTGATATACTAACCTCGGGAAACCGAGATGGTAACAGCCTTTCATGCTAGGGTGGTCCTGGTAAGGTACCTTTGTATGGGGGGGGGGGGTGTTACAAAGTGGTATCAGAGCCGAAGATTCTGGCACCTAAAACTAATGAACTCAATGAACTTAAGGAGTCTAAATAAAATTAACCCAGGGAGAGTTGTTTGGAGCTACCGCAAAGACTTGGTAGACGTCCCGAAGTCACACTAAGGCCCTTACGATCTCTAACCGGTCACATGGGGGAGTCTTGGAAACTGTTGTATGTCGAGTCATGTATGTGTAGTACTTTTAACTTGAATTTTGTGATATGGATGGATGAAATGATTGGATGAAATAGTGAAAGTGATGGAATATGGTAATATACGAGAGGTGGATTGTGAATTCGTATATGATGGATCTTGAGTATGAAGAATGTGATCATTTTACCTGTTTGATAAAATCTTGAGCATGAAGTATGGTAGTACTATTTGTGCATGTGAACATGATGATGTTAATGTATGGTTGTTGGTAGTAGCATGTGATTAAGGTCGTGCATCTATATATAGATATATATATGAATGTCATGTTTAATTTTCATGTGGGTATGATAAAAGTTCAGCTATGTACTGGTTTTTAGAAGTATTGAGTTGTTATTGTTTGCTTTATTCATGTTCAAGTTGTTTTGTTTAGAAAATTTGATTCGTATGAAGATCGTTTATGGAAGGGCTATCTTAAAACTGTCATAAGTCGAGTTCTAAAAATGATATTGCTGTAATTCCAATTGAAGGGGATATCTTGTCTTCTTACGATTCTAACGATAGGTCACACGCCCGAAATGACCAAGTAACGAGTGAGATATGACTGTTTTACGAAAACTGGACGATGCTGAGAACTGTGCCGGTACTCGAGCGAGTAGTCCCTACTCGGCCGAGTATCTTTCATACTCGACCGAGTATTCCATATTCAGCCGAGTAATCTCTCTGTGATAATTCTGTTTAGCTTCTGGAGTCGTTAACTCGGCCGAGTAGTCTCATTACTCGACCGAGTGCCCTGTACTCGGCCTAGTATGCCACGTACTCGACCGAGTACCTCAGTGGGCGACCATTTTGAGTCGGTGGCTATATTTTCACCTTAATTTTGAGTCGGTGGCTATATTTTCACATTAATTTTGAGTCGGTGGCTATGTTCTTACATTTGTTTTGAGTCGTGGGGTATGTGCACATGTGTGTTTGAGTCTTACCGCATTCTTTTATATATGTGACGGTCTTGATACGTAAGTTACCAAATACTATGATAGGGAGAATGCCGGCTTATGAGGGATAGGTGTTGGATATAAAGGACATGAGTTATATGTGGTTGTGAGCGATAGTGGAACAAGAAAAGAGTAGATTGATGGGCTAATTGAGGTAAAGAGCATGTTTTGTGAGATATGTTGAGTAACATAATGGTGTGTTTGAGTAATATAAAAGTAAGTGTATATGGGCAAGGGTGATGCAAGCGTAAAGGAACGTGAGAATGAAAGATTGAGATGAGGGATACGAATAGTGGCATATTGGGATGTGTAAGGATTTTTGGAGGGAGACGGTTAGTATTGAGTTGCTTAAGGATATATGTGATAAAAGGTCGCTATAGAGAGATGGAAACGAATAGTGTATAGTGAGGTCAAGTTATGCCGCGATGAGTAGATAGTGGTTGATTTGGGAATTTTGAATATCAAGAGGTGAGCCTAGTGTGTAATTCTTTGGGCAATTAACGGTATGAGATGAATTTTTGGTTTCCTAGAGATACGACATGGAGATACGACTTATTAAAGAATAACCGTTAGTGTGTAGACTTGATGGTAGCAAGTGCGAGTGAATAGTATGATGGGAGGAGATTAGTGATAAGAAATAAAGAGAAGATATCGATATGAATTACTGGAATTTGAGTTGTGGAGTAACAAGAAGGTAATCGGATTACTAAAAAGTTAGGTAGAAAGAGAAAGAAGATGAATTATTAATTGGTATTATTGAGCAAAAAAGGGGGAAAGAGGGATGGAAGTAAGTTGAGAGAACGTTGACCAGAGTTAAGGAGCATGAAGGTAGGAAATTATGGAAATGTACGATAGCCTCACTAGAGGGTATGCGTTAATGGTTATATAGGAGAACAGGACGACATGTTAGCCGTGAGTTTCGAGGCATTAAGGGAATAAGAAGCTTGTAGAGTGTTTGCACGACCTGAGATTTTGGTGAAGAGTTAGGTAACGATATGATAAAGGATAGAATTGGGAATAATGTTGAGGTAGATTTTGTTGATGGATTGGATGTTCGTTATTTAGGATGATAACCAAAGAGAGGAAACAGATTGTTATATTAAGAAGTGATAGTAAGAGAGTAGTCACATGAAGGATGTTGGTGTCATAGTATTGTCACTAGTGGTTGAGGATGATGTTACTTTACGGAAGTTAGTTGTTCTAATGAGGTTGATTTTGTGGAGGTGATTAGTATGTTTGGTTGTTAGGGAGTATAAGATGTGGATATATGAGGTGCTCGCTGGAAGTTGAGTACTGATGTTATGGCTACATTTGCCGGAGGGGTGATAATTGTGTGTATGAGAGGATATGTTATGAAAGGCACCTGAGTTAAGTCCGGATGAGAGGTACTCATTGTCAAGTGGTAACTTACGTGTTCGGGATTGGCTAGTTAGATTCGATTATGGGTCCATGAGGTGTGTAAAACTTTGTGTGAGGTCCTGGCCTCACGAGTAATGGTGTGGCGTGATAGTTACGAGTCGTTATATGTGTGTTCCACGTCATATGTTATACTTACATGTGTATGTATGATATCTTTAAGTAATGCTGTGAGGTTCCGGCCTCAAGAGTCATGGTATGGATAATATTCATAAGGTTGGTATTTGTGATCCCGTCTAATGTGCTGCGTCGTGATCTGGTAGAGCAGTTTTAAGAAAGTCTTGTTTCCAAGGAAGTTGTGCTGAGTCAGTGTGATGAGATTCTAAAAGTTGTGATAGCTATCGATGTGGTTTTGTGCACTGTGCACGGTAATTCGTGTTGTGATATGAGTATTTTCGTGTTGTCATAGATCGTTGTTTGTTTACTGCTATTTCTTGTCAGTGTCGGTCGGGGCATATAGACCGTTGTGTTGTTTCCCGATGTTCCTTACCAGTGTCGGTATGGGTATGGTCCTATTGGTTGTATATAGTATGATATGAAAAAGAGTTGGGTATGGTTCTGTTGTTGTCATGGTAAAGTAATATTCTGTTAATGGGACACAATTGTGAGAGGTTGTTGGAGTACTTTTGATCTTGTGTTAGATGAGGCAGTGGTGGACATAGTTGTGGAAAGAAATTGTGGAACATGTGTGGTATTGAACAGGAATTACAGGTGGTTTAGCACCTTTTCTTGGGACAGCGAGTACGGAGTTTTGGGACTTAGTATCATGTCGACTTAAGGGTGAGTTTTGTGGTAATAAAAGAGAGGAACTTGAGAAGCTAAGGTAAGTATTTGTAACACTTGAGGATTGTGAGATAAAATTGTGGAGATGAGTGTATATGTATATATATAGAAGTATGTCGTTTGTGGTAATGTAGAAGATATAGAGTAGTGGTTATACAGAGGATTTTATGATATATGTTATGGGAGTACAGAATAATTTGTTGGAGCTTGTGTCCTCCACAAATTAGTGTGATAACATTTGTAAATCTCTTATAGGTTCACAAGGGTATACTTCGTATTTTATCAGTTGATTAACGATTACCTAATAACGGTTGGCTTGCTAGAAAGTTTGACGTTATTATCATACAGATGGCGGTGATCAGCTGGTCCCTAAAGGTCACACCTATAGGATGTGTTTGAGAGATGTGGTTATGGAAATGTAATCACATTGATGCCTTATATGACTAAACAGTTAGTCAATGTGTTGATGAGACAATTATTTAATGAAGATTAAATAATATTAGTTGAGACGAATTAATCACAATTCGTAAATTGAATATAATAAGTTATATTTAATTAAATGTATGTAATGTTAGCTTGGACGAATTAATATGTTAATTCGTACTTAAATGTAATCAGTTATATTTAATCAACAAGATGAATGTGTCATAGTGGTAATAGTGAGGGTACTCAAACCAAGAGGTTGTGGGATCGATCCGAACTAGATGACAATTTATATTTAACACATTTTATACATTTTTGGAAACTGAAAATAAGGAATTAAAACTCCTTATTATCTCGGTATATGGGCCAAAATTAGGAGATGAGAAATCTCCCTATGGACTTCTCTTTTTCGGTTATAATAAGAGGAGAAGGGAGAATTTTTCTGACCTAATATATATTCTTTTTCCCAATTCTTGCCTCCTCTCATCGGAAAAACACAAAAAACCTAAAATTAATCTGTTGATTTGGGGATCGATTCTAGCAAAAGAACAAGTGCATATCTCATATCATCTTGGGTGCAACTGATAGGAGAATATCATTGCGATATTGTTCATAGGCCATATAAGCTAGGACCGAAGGTTATTTCGTCATCTCTTTACCCCCTTTTGTTTATGCAATTTAATTTATGTCATGCTTTCATCATGATAAATTCGTTATAATCCTTAAATTTAAAGGGATGCATACAGATAAATCCCACAAGTGGTATCAGAACCAAGGCCACGAATTTATTTGGATAATTTTCATAAAAATTGGATGTTAACAACATTAGGGTTTCGAAAATAAGAAAAATAAAAGGTGCGGTTGAAAAAAAAAATTTGCCGAGTGAAAAATTTTTTTGCCGTTTATTTTTTCTGTTTTTTTTTGGTTTTTGTTGTTTTGATTTCCATTTGATTCATACATATTGTTGTTTTAATCAGTTAAGATGATAATAAAATGAATTTGTAGATGTTTTGATTTAATTCGGATTAAATTAAATTGTAAATGGAATCGTCATGTTGATGACATAAAATTCGTTTTTACTATGTAGTTTTTAGCATATACGGTTAATCACGTTTCATTAATTCATATGCTAATCGTGTTCTAATAGCAACTATAAACAATTTTCCTTCATCTTTATGTTTTTGATATTTAGGGCATAATGCCGATTTTAAAAATATTGGGACGACTGTTTTAACTTTTAGCCGTTGAAATTTTTTTTCTGTTCGATTACTGTTCACTGTGAGCAGTTCATAAAAAAAAAAATTTTGTTGTGTTTCGGTTTTTAAAGGTAAAAACCGAGTTTAAAAGAAAGTAATGGCCTGTTTTTTTTTGCTTTGCTGTTTTGCCGAGAAAAAAAAAAAACAAAAAAATTTCTGTTACTGTTCACTTTGGGCAGAAATTAAAAAAAAAAAATTGTATTTTTCCTTTCGTTTTTGCTGAAAATCCGAGAGAAAAGTTTTTTTTTATGGGTTGTTTCGGTTTTTACCGAGATAATTGTTAAAGATTTTTTGTTGTTGTTTTTGGCCAATTAATTATTGTGAAGCGGTTCATAATTCATAGATACCTAATTATTTTAAAGCAGTTTAAAATATTGATGGATTAAATTCATATTACAAGTTTAATATGAATTAAGATTGAAATTAATGTGATTAATTGAGGAATTGTCACTTAATTTGATAATTTAAATAGGTGGTTTGGATAAATTAATCAACATAATTAAGGAATTGTGTCATGTATGTTTAATTTATTTTTAGTTGATGCATTTTATTTTTGTTGAATGAATCGTTGATGAATTTATTTACGTATTTTTTTTGCAATCGGTTGTAATTTGTAATACTTAGTGTGGCCTTAGTCAAATTATGTTTTCGTAATGATGGAAACATAATTTTAATGTAATTTGAGATCTTGAATCTCCTTTATTTTTCTTTAGTTTTTGGGTTTTGAAATTAGAATGTAATAAATAGGTTTATCATGTAAATTTATTTATTGTATTTTTCAAAGAAGACTAAAGATGGAGATTGGAGCTCACTCCCGCTACATGGATCAAGATGGAATATCGAGACAAGCTTCTCGGGTCCAAGGATGAATTCTAAATTTGTATTTAATGTTCATTTTGATAGGATAGGCCACACTAGGATTCTATTATTGTTTTTACGTTTTCATTCCTATTGCTTTTCATTCACATGATAGTTATGCATCATTTTCCGCCTAAAAACCAAACCACCTACTACTAAAATGCATGAAAATTGACACATATAGGTTGTATGTTAGTTTTCATAGACATACAAATGTCACATCTTTATTAAGCCATCATCTTAGTTTATTCATTCACGCATGCTAGATATTAGTTCACTTAAAATGAATTAAAATAAAGTTGATGAGATCTTCCTCTAAAACGGAAATTGAGATTAGTCTTTATAAGGGCAAACAACTATGAATCCCTTCTTCGTCGGTAGGCATAATATGACCCCTTCTACGTTGGGTAAGTAGTTTGTACTGACTTAGTTTATCTCAACATTATAGTCCGAAGAGTTTCTCGTGATTATGACGGACTAAACATAGAATTTACAGAAATTTATCGACCAAGAATTCTAACAGTAGAATTAGCCAATAGGTTGGCTTATCAATTTACAGATAATTGAGTCTTGAGATAATTTATATAATTCTTGAGGAAGGTCAATTGTATAAATGTTTTGAGTCTTCACGTTATGACACTAGTTCGTTAGACTTAAATTAAAATCGATGCACATGCTCATTATTTATTCTTCTTTTCGCAGTGTAGAACACGTTTATTTTATCACATTACAACAAATGGCCGGAAATAACGAAATCCCAATGCCAAGTGCCACACTTGGACGCGAGTCCTGGCTGAAAGTTTTTATGGACAACATGAATCAGTACACGCGACTGAAGAATGATGGGTCCAACTTTGCGGACTGGGAGGCAGCACTACGGAATGCTGCCATTGCTGACGGTAAGCTCAAGTACTTAACTGAGCCAATACCGGTAAACCCAGGCCCCAATGCGGGAGTTAACGAGTCACTTGCTTATAGTGATTTCGTTATGGAAGCGGGTGCGATAAAGAACGTACTCATCTTTGCAATGGAAACCAATTTGCAGAGACGCTTCATTGCTCAAGGTGCGAACAAGATTTTCACCATGCTCACTAACGAGTTCTCAAAAGCACCGAGGATCGTTACTTATGAGCATACCTGTCGCTTCTTTGATGCGAAACTCCAAAAGGGCCAACCGGTTAGCCCACACATTCTTAACATGATTGAGAATATCGAGAAATTGGAGGCACTTGATTGCAAAATCAGTGAGAGCATTGTCATTGACCGAATGCTTCATTCTCTTCACGATGGTTTTGCCCTTTTAAGGTCGAACTACTACATGAATGACTTGAAAAAGAGTCCTCATGAGCTACACTCCCTTCTCGTACAGACCGAGAAGGATATGAAATTGAGTGGGAGCATGAAGCAGGATGTTCTCACGATTTCCAACAAGGGTAAAGGTAAGGGCAAAGCTCCAGGCGACCTAATTGTAGGTAAGCCAAAATTCAAGAAGCCAGGAAATGGTAAGAGTAAGCCCGGTGAGACTAGTGGCTAACAGGGCAAGGCAAAGAGCAAGGGCGGTGACATTGAGTGCCACCATTGTCACAAGACTGGACATTGGAGGAGAAACTGTACCGTGTACCGTGAGGACATAAAAGCAGGCCACGTCGTTCCTGTTAGTATGTCATCTTATATTCATATGATTGAGATTAACCATGCAAGTTTCGGAACTTGGGTACTTGATACTGGTTGTTGTTCTCATCTGTGTAATCATTTGCAGGGCCTAAAGAACATCATACCTCTCGAAAAAGGTGATGTGGACCTGCGAGTCGGGAATGGAGCACGAGTTGCTGCAGTCTCGAAGGGAACATACGTAATCCAACTCCCTAGTGGTTTTGAGTTATTTTTAAATAACTGTTACTATGTACCCAGTTTGTCTAAGAACATTATTTCAGTTTCCGTACTTGATAAAGATGGATTTTCATTTTTAATAAAGGATAATAGCTGTATTTTCTCTTTCAATGAAATGATTTATGGCAAAGCAGTTTCCATGAATGGAATTTACATCTTAGATCAAACCACGGAAGTATTACACGTGAATAATAAGAAATTAAAGGTTGGTGACAAAGATCAAACCTATCTATGGCATTGTCGAATGGGACACATAAATTAGAAACGCGTGAAGAAACTCGTCGATAATGGGACTATTCCCGCATTCGAATTTTCTACATATGGCACGTGTGAATCATGTCTCATTGGCAAAATGACTCGAATTTCCTTCAAAGGTGTTGGAATGCGCGCTAGTGACCTATTAGGACTCATACATATAGATGTTTGTGGACCTATGTCAATTACCGCTAGAGATGGCTATAGATATTTTATCACTTTCACGGACGATTTGAGTAGATACGGATATGTCTACTTAATGAAGCATAAAAGTGAGTCCTTTGAGAAATTCAAGGAATACCAGAACAGGGTTGAAAACCATCTGGGTAGAAAGGTTAAAGCACTCTGTTCAGATCGGGGTGGCGAATATCTTTCAAATAAGTTTGATCAACACCTTAAAGACTGTGGAATCGTTTTGCAGTTAACTCCACCTGGAACACCTCAATTGAATGGTGTGTCCGAACAGAGAAATCGAACCTTACTTGATATGGTTCGATCCATGATGAGTCACACGGTAGTGCCTGATTCATTATGGGATTTTGCTCTTTTGTCTGCTGCTCTTATACTTAACCGAAATTCGACTAAAGCTGTCGACAAGACTCCATATGAAATGTGGAAGTGAACGGTACCTAACTTGTCCTTTATTTGGGTTTGGGGCTGCGAGGCTTATGTCAAGTGGAGACACGAGGATAAGCTCGGCCCGCGATCGGTCAAGACATACTTTATAGGTTATCCAAAAGGAACATTTGGTCATTACTTCTATTCGCCTACCGAACATCGAGTTTTTGTTGCGGCTAGTGCGACGTTCTTAGAGAAATAATTTCTCGAGAACAAGACGAGTAATAGAACCTTCGAGCTGTCGGAGATTCCAGAACCAACAACCGAGGAACGGATGGAGGAAGTTGTTCCTCCAACTGATGACATGGTTAATATTCCCGAGGAACCTAGGAGGTCGGGTAGAGTCTCTCATCCTCTGGACAGATACATTGGTATAGTCGAGGAGAATGACGTTTTACTCCTAGAGAGTAATGAACCCGCTACCTATAAAGGTGCTATGGAATAAGTTGATTTGGGAATCGATTCTAATATATATTCTTTTTCCCAATTCTTGCCTCCTCTCATCGGAAAAACACAAAAAACCTAAAATTAATCTGTTGATTTGGGGATCGATTCTAGCAAAAGAATAAGTGCATATCTCATATCATCTTGGGTGCAACTGATAGGAGAATATCATTGCGATATTGTTCATAGGCCATATAAGCTAGGACCGAAGGTTATTTCGTCATCTCTTTACCCCCTTTTGTTTATGCAATTTAATTTATGACATGCTTTCATCATGATAAATTCGTTATAGTCCTTAAATTTAAAAGGATGCATACAGATAAATCCCACATAATTGGAGGCACGAGAACTGTTAGAGAAAGAGAGTCATGGATATAGGAATGGTTATAGGTGTTGGGGTTATAGTGGGTTATCGTTGTCATGCAGTAGTAATGAGGATTATGGGAGGTATAGCAAAGGACCTAGTATTAGTGAATTACGAGGACGTAACATTTATCTTAAGAGGATTAGAATGCGACAAAGAGAGTATGATAGTTGTACATGTTATGGTATAATTGGAAGTTTGAGTGTTGGTGTAGAGTAAGGAATGGATTCGTGTTGTGGTTGATTTTATTACAGTTAATGGCAGTCTTGTAGTAGTATGATGTTTAGGAGTGTGAGTAACGGATTGTGTGAGGATGTTTATGTGTGAGTAAACTTCGAGGACGAAGTTCGTTTAAGGGTGGTAGAATGTAACATTCCGTTTAATTTAATGGTTAATCTTGTCCGGTGGATCGTCTTGGTAATTGAGGGTGCTAGTGAGCGTTATGGAGGTAAGATAGAGTTGGCAACGCTTATGTTGTGGCTATCCGATAGTACTATGGAGTTAGCATTGAGAGATTATGTTGTAGTTGAGACGATATCGTGAGCCATATTGTGGAAGGGAGCGTGGTTGGTGGAGTTAGTGTTAGGTGTCCATGTTTTATAGGTTGGGTTGGAACTTCGGGGACGAAGTTCTTTTTAAGGAGGGAAGACTGTAATACTACGGATTTTATAGGCCGGTACTCGACCGAGTATGGCCTACTCAGTCTAGTAGACTGTGTCGTGTAGCCTGTTTAACTACTGCCCAGGAACACTCGGCCGAGTATGCTGAATACTCGACCGAGTAGATGGTACTCGGTCGAGTATACTCTATACTCGACCGAGTATCCGGTTTGGCGAGTAGTATTTCAGCGGTTTGATTAGAGCGTAATTAGAACGATATATATTTCGTTAAGCAGTTTCCTAAACATAATTAACAAAACTTAATCATCGTACGACGCTCTAATCACTCCGAATCTCTCCTCTATGTGTGTGTGGATAATCGTAGAAATCGCATTCAATCCTTTATTCCACCGTCGGTAAGTCTTTATTCCCATGTTTGTTGATGATTATTTCTAGGGTTGTCTTTAATTATGAATTTGGGGGAAATGGGGTCTTGCATATAGTGATTGTGTTATGTGATTGTTGATTATCATTGTTGTAGGTGACGATGTGGTATTTATTATGCATATTGTATTATTGATTGCAGCATAGCGGATTGCGAAAAGGTAGGGTTTCCCTACTCATTTACTGTTAATTGATTTAAGATTGTGTTTGTATTGTAATAGTTGTTGTCTGTTGATCATCGGAGTATGGGTGTGTGGTGACGGTGGTGATGTGGTTGTGTTGTGACGGTGGTGGTGTTGTGACAGCTGTGATGCTGTGGTACTGTGATGTGTGTGTTGATTGTAGTGGAGTCACTTGCGGGAGTGGCTTCACACCCTAATTCGCCTGCCGTGGGACCCGTCACGGGAGGGGATGTGCACATTAAGGGACAGGGATTGATAGTCGCTCATTGATGAGCTGGACTTGGTGGGGATAGGCTGCGGTCCCCCAGCGGCGGAGTGGATTACCTATTGCGATGGGTAATCCGGCAGGGCTGCACGTTTCGGTGTGTAGTCAGTTACTGTGGAGGATGATCAACCGGTTACATTATTTGTTTGTCTTATCTTGATTGAACAGAACTGACCCCGTTGTTGTTTTATAAAACCTGAGGTGATCCATTCGGGGATGGTGAGCAGATTGTGATAGGTAATGCAGATGTTTAGCTATGGGACAGTCATGGGGAGTCATCACTCGAGTCTAGCTTCCGCCGTCAAGAGACCTAGTTTGTATTCTTTATAATTAGTAGACATTTCACGGTTATACTTTGGTTTGGTTTTGGAAACATGTAATAGCTAACTCTTTATACGTTAATAAAGGTTGTTTGAAATTGGTAACTTTGATATACTAACCTCGGGAAACCGAGATGGTAACAGCCTTTCATGCTAGGGTGGTTCTGGTAAGGTACCTTGGTATGAGGGGGTGTTACAAAGTGGTATCAGAGCCGAAGATTCTGACACCTAAAACTAATGAACTCAATGAACTTAGGGAGTCTAAATAAAATGAACCCGGGGAGACTTGTTTGGAGCTACCACAAAGACTTGGGAGACGTCCTGAAGTCGTACTAAGGCCCTTACGATCTCTAACCGGTCACATGAGGGAGTCTTGGAAACTGTTGTAGGTCGAGTCATGTATGTGTAGTACTTGTAACTTGAATTTTGTGATATGAATGGATGAAATGATTGGATGAAATGGTGAAAGTGATGGAATATGGTAATATACGAGAGTTGGATTGTGAATTCGTATATGATGGATCTTGAGTATGAAGAATGTGATCATTTTACCTGTTTGATAAAATCTTGAGCATGAAGTATGGTAGTAGTATTTGTACATATGAACATGATGATGTTAATGTTTGGTTGTTGGTAGTAGCATGTGATTAAGGTCTTGCATCTATATATATATATATATGAATGTCATGTTTAATTTTCATATGGGTATGATAAAAGTTCAGCTATGTACTGGTTTTGCAGCTAAACCTCCTAACCATGATGATCCCGATTGTATAGTACTGTGGACATAGGCCACCCGCCGGTCTGTGGACACGGGTTACCTACCAGTCTGTGGACACGGGCCACCTGCACGCCAAACCAATTTGTGAACATACAGCGGTCGAAAAGCCACTCTCGATGGAGTATTAAATTCTTTCGACCGGATCATTTTAGATCGGTCGGTTTCGTCTCGGCAAGGGTCTCGAAACGATGTTAGACATGTTCGGAGTCGCCATCAAGCAATTATGGGATGCTTGGAAACCGTTCGAAATCCACTTTATACCTCAGTCAATCAAGACAAAAAGCGGTGCTTTACATAGGTACTAAAGATAAGGACTTGCCCCCCTTTACCATCATATTGCTAGAATGACTCTCATATGCCCTGGATAAGGTCATCCAGTATCCAAAGGTTCTGAGTAATGATGGGTGAGGGTACGTATAATACTACGGTTTTCTATGTCTATGAGTACTCTATCGAGTGGCTTACTCTGTCAAGTAAATATGTTTTTATACGAAACAGTAGTCTGCTTGAAGGGTACTCGATCGAGTACATGTGACACTCGATCGAGTAAGGGGCACTTGATTGAGTAAGTCACTTACTCGATCGAGTAAGTTCTTTAGCCGGGTTTTGTTAATTACGTGTGATAAGTATTGAAGGGTTCCGTCATCTTCCTTAATCACTTTTACTTTTCTAAAGACCTTTCAAAGAGAGAAGAGAGTTACGTTGCTTTATTCTTCGCGTTATTAGCAAATCCCAAAGGCTAAGGTTGTCAGATCATCGTGTTCTTCACGCCGCTGAGTTCGTCGTGTCAAGGATAAGATTCTTGTATAGTTTTTATATTGTTTTGTTGACTTTGTTTAAAACCCTAATAGGGTAGAATTTGGGGTTTTGGGAGTGTTATGTTGATTAGATGGTAATTGTATGAATATGTGATTATAGGGTGAGGTTTCGTAGAGGAGCATTACTGATTAGCTGCTTGTGACGGTCTCGTGGTTGCTTATTTCAGGTAGGGTTTCCCTACTCGGTTATTGATTACATAGTGTTGTTGATGGTTGTTTATTGTTGTTGATTCATATCGTATTGGAATTGGTAATTGGTAATTGTTGTTGTATAATGTGGTTGGTTGTGATTGTTTGTCTATGGTTCTCGAGGTGCGTCCTCAACTGAGTGGAGTCACTTGCGGGAGTGGCTTTACGCCCTTGATTCGCCCTCTATCGAACCTGCCACAAAGGGGATGTGCAAATTAAGGAACATGGGTTATCGCTCTGATGAGATGAGCGGGGCTTAGGTGGGAACGGCTGCGGACCCCCATTGGCGGTGTGGAGTACTTGTTGCGATGGTTTGTAACACCCCCATACTCCAAGTGCCTTACCAGGACCAATTAAGGCATGGAAGTGCTACCATCTCAGTTTCCCGAGGCAATGATAATCATAAGAAAATAACGAAACATACTTAAAAGTAAATAATGTTTAAAGTGATTACATAGCAACTCCAAAACTGATAAAAAGAAATACAAGATTCTCAGACGGTCTACTGCTAAAATTATCAAAGCTATAAAACATCGTCTGACACAGCGGAAGACTTCTAACTGCCACATGATGACACATCCCAGCTATCCCATACGCGTCATATCATACCTGCTCACTAACTGCTCACCACCCCGAATGGATCACCACGCTTTTAAAACATTAAACGGGTCGATACTAATCACACAATTTATATAACCAACAACACAGTAAACAAGCAGCTCAAACGGTCACACACACAATCACACCCACTCCAATCAATCTCCGTCACCGACTGTCCACTGGACCAGCCCTGCCAGTGGGGGACCGCAACAATTCCCACCTAAGCCCCGCTCATCATACCGAGCGATAACCCTGTCCCATTAATGTGCACATCCCCTCCCGTGGCGGGTTTCACGAAGGGCGAAACTAGGGCGTGAAGCCACTCCCGCAAGTGACTCTACTCAGCCGAGAACGCATCTCGAGAACCAGAGACAAACAATCACAACCATCAAACAGCAATCATTCAACAACCGTCACAATACCAATACGATAATAATCAACAATCACAAAACACTAACAATGCATTATGGGACTAATACTGAGTAGGGAAACCCTACCTGGAATGCAACACAAACATCAGAAGATCTAGCAGCTGTCTCAAAATCATTCCTCTACGAACCCTTTTCCTATACACATAATCATACAATCACTACCACATCAACATAAACATAGAAAATCCCCAATCCCAAAATTAGGGTTTAACGAAACTTAACGAAATACTATAAAATTGGTATGTAGATCTTACCCCTGACGCAAGGAACACTATGATGCAAAGAACGAGACGATCTGACACTCCTAGCTTTGGGGATTTGCCAACAACGCAACGAGAGAGAACTACGTAACTCCTTTTTCTTTTGAAAGGTTTAGAAAGGATAAAAGTGATTAAAGGAACTGACGTAAACCTTTTATATTAAACTCGCATTATTAACAAAACCCGACAAAACAACTCCGTAAAACACACTTACTCGATCGAGTAACTGACGTACTCGATCGAGTGCCGCCTACTCGATCGAGTACCAAGGCTACTCGATCGAGTACCCTACAGGTCAGAAACTATTTTAAACTGCAAACTACCCTTACTCGACAGACTAAGGCCCATTCGATAGAGTACCCAGAGACTCATAAAACCGTAGTATTACAGTCTTCCCTCCTTAAAAAGAACTTCGTCCCCGAAGTTCAACCCATACATAAAAAGAAACACACTAACTCGGTCAAGACGCAACAAAGCTACTATGAACTCAAAACCAAAGCCCCAACTTATAAAATATGAAACCATGAACCCTTAACACCAACTCCACCAACTATTCCTACCTCCCCACATCGCTCACTATGTCGTATCAACTACATCATAAACTCTCCCGACACCAACTCCATACACTACCAACTATCATCCTCTAACGCTGCTAGCTCCATAATATATCATCCACTACCAAATCCAATATCAAGACACTCATAGACATCAAACGGAATGTTACATTCTACCACCCTTAAAAGGAACTTCGTCCTCGAAGTTTACTCACACTCATAACCTCATCATCCAACTGTCAACACTAGTGAAATATTCTCACACTCCTAAACATCACACTACTACAAGCACGGCCATGGCCTTTTAACAACATCAACCACAAAATATACAACTTCATTCTTTATGCTACATCAACACTCTACTGCGAATATACTACCATATGCACAACCATCAAAATCTCTTTTATCGCATCCTACTCCTCTTAAGATAAATGTTACGTCCTCGTAACTCACTAATACTATATCCTTAGTTATATCTTCTCATTATTCCCATCACCATCGTATGTCATAGATAACCACCAATACTCTAAACACTCGTCATGCATATATCCAAGGCTTTCTTACTTAAACAATTCTCATACTTCAAATCACTTGTCACACCACCTAACCTATACCTCAAAATCTTTAGCTTAACCCAGAACTTCAACTTTTCCACATTACCGCAACATGACATACCTCTCTATATAAACTATATAAAACTCCCTTCGTCAAAAGCATAACTCACGATCCACACTTGTTACGTACACTCCCACTAGCTCCTCAAGTTCTTTTCTTTCATTACCACAAAACTCATACATAACTTAACATGACACCAAATCCCAATACCCTGCACTCACTATCTCAACAAAAGATTATGAACCACCTGCCGCTTTCAGATCATTACAACACATGTTCCACAAATCACTTGCCATGACTATGACTACCGATGCCTCATCTTAAAACAAGATCAAAATTACTGTAACAACTTTTCACAACTATGTCCCATTAACAGAATGTCACTATACCATGACAATAATGAAAACATATACAACTCTCTTTCATATCATACTCTACCCTGATTCCCAAACTTAACTGGTAAGGAACATCAATAACAAAACAACTGTCTATCTGTACAAACTGAAACTCACAGGAAGCAACATGAAACAAAACAACAATCTATGTATGACTGGTATTTACTTTTGGAAACTCGTATCATAATCATCCTGCCTACTCCACCACAACTGGTGACGGCATCGCAACACCGCCACCAACAGCCACAACGCAGTGCAAAAATACCCGCATCACATCACTATATACCGTGCCCGGATCACCACCCGAGGCACAACAACCACATCAATAGACATCACAACTGCATATAATTCCCATAAACACTGACTCAGAAAAACTTCTCAGACAAGAAAAACTTACTCAAATCCACTTTACTAAATCATAACGCAACATATTTTATGAATTAAGCAGATAATAACCTCATGAACATCACCCCCTTACCACATCACGGAATAACATATATCTTGAATACATACAAGTATAACCAGTCATGCGAGATCAATCAAATTATTACTTTTTGAATATCATTCAATTAAATTACCGTGTCCAACATATATTACAGAACACTCAGATAACAGCTTTATAACTATCACACCATACCACTTCTCGTGAGGTCAGAACCTCACACAAACATTTATACACATCATAGACCCGTAATCACATCCAACTGGTAAGTCCTGATCGCGTAAGTTACCACCTGATAAAATTTACCTCTCACCCGAGCTTAACTCGTATACTCCTCATAACATATTCTCCCATTCGCATATCCATCACCCCATGCCAAATGTAACCACACTATTAATACTCAACTACTAACAACCGCCTCATATAACCACATCTTATACTCTTTCATAACCATACTTATCAATCTGGTCCCTACAAAATCAACCTGTTTAGAATTGCTACCTTTCTAATATACCATCACCCATAACCACTAGTCACAAACCATAACACTACCACTGTCCGGACATCAAACCTCTTACACTCATCTCTAAACATCACGATTTCTTTCCTATCTTTGGTTAACATCCCAAATAACGAACATCGAATCCATCAACAAAAGTTACCTCAACATTCTTCCTAATACTATCCTTAATTGTATCATCATCTAACTCTCCACCAAAAATCTCGTATCGTGCAAATACTCCACCAACTTCATACTCCCTTAATTCCTCGAAACTCATGATTAATCATGTTGTCACGAAACTTCTGTATAACCATTAACTTACTTACTCTTGATAGTATCATACATCTCGACGATTCCTTACTTTTATGTCACATAACTCCGGTCAACATTTTCCTAGTTTTACTCTCCTCATTCTTTTCTTTTACACTCGACAAAATCAATTAACTATTCAACTCCTTATCACTTCTACCTAACTCTTTAGTGTTCCGGTTACTTTTTCATTGCTCCAAAACTCACATCTCATTATTTCATATCGATATCATCTCACTCTTTCTTACCATAAATATTCTCTTATTATGCCATCAATCGCCCTTGCCACTAATCCATCCATAGAATCAACGTTTACTAGTTTGACAATTGCATCTCCTTTGTACATCTCTAGAAATCAAAATTCCTTTCATACCGTTAATTGTCCAAGGAAATCCCACAGCAGTTTCACCTCTTAATAAACCAAATCTCCCAAACTCACTCACTGTCTACAAATCGACCTCGCGACATGTCTCCACAAAGTTCACTATATACTACTATTCTCAACCCCTTTAAAACAAACTTTCACTATGTATATTCTTAACCCACACGACTCTTAACCACCTCCCTCCATGATTCTTCACACATCTCAAGTTGCCACCACTTACGTCCCTCATTTTAATCTTTTCATTCTCTCATTTCATAAACTCACATCACCCCTTGCCTACATTACTTTACTTTTACATTACTCAACACACAAACATATCACTCATCTCATCTCACAAAACATGCTCCATGTCTCAATTAAGCCATACCGATCTTCCTTTTTCTTTTCCCACTATCTACCACAACCACATATAGCTCATCTCCTCCCACCAAACTCATACTCACCTTAAAGTGCCACTCACCACCTCATAAGATTGGGTAACTTACGTATCAAGACCAACATACCTGTAAAACAATGCATAAAGAAGCAAAATAACAACTTTGAATTAAACATAATATGCAACGAATTCAAAAGATAAGCATATGACCCAAAATAGGGGTCACTAGATCGAGTACAGGCCACTCGATCGAGTAAGGGACTTACTCGATCGAGTAGGTGAAGGTCAGAAGCACGTAAAACAAATTTTACCAGGGTTACTCGATCGAGTAGGGGGCACTCGATCGAGTACCAAGATGCACTCGATCGAGTAAGGGCCACTCGATCGAGTACCTTACGCATTTCTCAGCACTGTCCAGTTTTCGTAAAACGGTCATAACTCACTCATTTCTTGGTCGTTTTAGGCGTGTGACCTATCGTTAGAATCGTAATAAAACAAGCTATCACCTCCAATTGGAATAACATTAAAATAATTTACGAATCTCAAGTTATAACAGTTTAAAGATAACCTCTTTATAATCGAAAAACACAACTATTTGATTTTACTTCCAAACAACTTAAACGACAACAAGGTAGGCAAAACCAACTCAGTACTCATAAAACCAGTATTGTTAATCACATGTTACTACTTTCAAAAGTCACGCAACAACATCCATCATGCACATATATTATTTAACTCATTAATCATGTACTAACCGCATGCTTTAAATTTTATGACTTTTCGTAAAACAAAACATACTCATACAATTACAAATCCTTTTTCCATGTTACTAACACAACAATATTACAACTCCACTTCGTCATCTAAACATATTCATATTCACAAAATCCATATTCTCAAGCAATTGACATTCCATCTTTTCCAATCAGTTCATCTATTTCAACCACATTCTTCCTTTACAAGTGCATATGATACCACAGTAGACAATTATATGAACTTATTATCTAACTTTACGCAAACAGAATTATGTAAAATCATATCAAATCCCCTAATCACAAGTTACTAGTATATACACATTATAAACCATTCATCCTGCAAAATCATTACCCCTCACATATCATCATATTATCTACTTCCCTTTTTCCACCACATCATTTATTTTCTCATGTACTTTTCCAACAATTCCATACATCACTATAAACCAAATATCATGCAACATGCCTATTCACAACACTTTATCATTTACCACATTCCTCATTCCACCACAAACATACATCCACTGA
Source organism: Silene latifolia (assembly GCF_048544455.1). Taxonomy (NCBI): domain Eukaryota; kingdom Viridiplantae; phylum Streptophyta; class Magnoliopsida; order Caryophyllales; family Caryophyllaceae; genus Silene; species Silene latifolia. The sequence continues at coordinate 29,869,737 of NC_133538.1, forward strand.
TTCATGCCACACATCACCATATAGGTACACAATTTACAAGATAAACACATAGCGATCCCGACTCATATCCCATGGTGACCGGTTCAAAATTGTAGAGCGAGTTCGCGACTTTAGGACGTCTCCCAAGTCTTTGCATTAGCTCCTACAACTTTTACCCTGGGTTCATTTTAATTTAACTCCCTATATTCATTAGGTTCATTGGTTACAGGTTTCAGGATCGTCGCTCTAATACCATTTTGTAACACCCCCATACTCCAAGTGCCTTACCAGGACCACTTAAGGCATGAAAGTGCTACCATCTCGGTTTCCCGAGGCAATGATAATCATAAGACAATAACGAAACATACTTAAAAGTAAATAATGTTTAAAGTGATTACATAGCAACTCCAAAACTGATAAAAAGAAATACAAGATTCTCAGACGGTCTACTGCTAAAACTATCAAAGCTATCAAACATCGTCTGACACAGCAGAAGACTTCTAACTGCCACGTGATGACTCATCCCAGCTATCCCATACACGTCATATCATACCTGCTCACTAACTGCTCACCACCCCCGAATGGATAACCACAGTTTTTAAAACATTAAACGGGGTCAATACTAATCACACAATTTATATAACCAACAACACAACAAACAACACAACTCAAACGGTCACACACACAATCGCACCCACTCCAATCAATCTCCGTCACCGACTGTCCAATGGACCAGCCCTGCCAGTGGGGGACCGCAGCCGTACCCACCTAAGCCCCGCTCATCATACCGAGCGATAACCCTGTCCCATTAATGTGCACATCCTCTCCCGTGGCGGGTTCCACGGAGGGCGAAACTAGGGCGTGAAGCCACTCCCGCAAGTGACTCCACTCAGCCGAGAACGCATCTCGAGAACCAGAGACAAACAATCACAACCATCAAACATCAATCATTCAACAACCGTCACAATACCAATACGATAATAATCAACAATCACAAAACACCAACAATGCATTATGGGACTAATACTGAGTAGGGAAACTCTACCTGGAATGCAACACAAACATCAGACGATCTAGCAGCTGTCTCAAAACCTTTCCTCTACGAATCCTTCTCCTATACACATAATCATACAATCACTACCACATCAACATAAACATAGAAAACCCCCAATCCTAAAATTAGGGTTTAACGAAACTTAACGAAATACTATAAAATTGGTATGTAGATCTTACCCCTGACGCAAGGAACACTATGATGCAAAAAACGAGACGATCCGACACTCCTAGCTTTGGGGATTTGCCAACAACGCAACGAGAGAGAACTACGTAACTCCTTTTTCTTTTGAAAGGTTTAGAAAGGATAAAAGTGATTAAAGGAACTGACGGAAACCTTTTATATTAAACTCGCGTTATTAGCAAAACCCGACAAAACAACCCCGTAAAACACACTTACTCGATCGAGTAACTGACGTACTCGATCGAGTGCCGCCTACTCGATCGAGTACCAAGGCTACTCGATCGAGTACCCTACAGGTCAGAAACTATTTTAAACTGCAAACTACCCAGAGACTCATAAAACCGTAGTATTACATGGGTATTCTGGTAGGACTACACACTTTAGTGTGTAGCCAGGTGTGTGGAGTTGTGATGGAGATTGGGTGACTTGTGCTTGGTTTCTGTTGTATTGTTTTTGTGTAATCAGTAACTGACCCCGTTTAAATGTTTTGAAAACTGTCGTGATCCATTCGGGGGCGATGAGCAGTTATTGAGCAGGTGTGATGACGCGCATGGGATAGCTGGGTTGAGTCTCCATGAGATGTCTAGAAGTCTTCCGCTGTGTTTTGAACATTTATTTACTTAGTTGGTTTGGCATTTTTGGAACAATTGTATCTTCTTTAACAGTGTTGGTTTTGGACATGCATCGCTTTAAATTCATTTAATAAAGTACGTTTCTTTATTGTCTATTTGATATACATTGCCTCGGGTAACCGAGATGGTAGCATTCACATGCTCAGGTGGTCCTGGTAAGGCACTTGGTGTATGGGGGTGTTACAAAGAGGTATTAGAGCGACAATTTTGGAACCTGTAACTAATGAACCCAATGAATCTAGGGAGTAAAATAAAATGAACCCGAGTAGGAGTTGTTAGGAGCTAATGTAAAGGCTTGGGAGACGTCCTAAAGTCGCGATCTCGCCCTACAACTTTGAACCGGTTACTATAGGGAGTGTCTTGGGATCGTTATGTGTTTATTTAAGTATGTTGCATATCTATATAAAAATGTGTTATATGAATCGGTGGATGAATGTATGTGGAGGATGGAGTATGTTGTGGTGAAAGGTGAGTAAGTGACATGAGTATATGTGTTAATATGAATAACGGAATTGCATGATGATTGATTTCTAATGTCGCTTATTAGAAACATGTGAAATAGGATGTTTCTTGTTGTATATAAGTATGCCTATCGTTTTATATATATAGTTGTTGTGGAAAGTAGTTGAGTTGAACATTCTGGTAGCATACGAGTCAGCATGACTCGATCGAGTAGGTGAGGGACTCGATCGAGTGGGTAGGACTCGATCGAGTAGGGTGTATATCGTTTCTGGACAGTCTGCTGTTTTTGGGAACTCGATCGAGTAAGTAGGGGGGCTCGATCGAGCGAGGTCTACTCATTCGAGTACGTAAGGGGCTCGATCGAGTAAGGTTTTTGATGATTTCTGGTCAGGTTCTGGAGTCGAGGCACTCGATTGAGCAACTGGGTAACTCGATCGAGTGGCCTCAACTCGATCGAGTGGGTTATGTGCTCGGTCGAGTGTGAGCAACTCAAGCTATATACGTGTTTAAGTTATGGGATGTGTGTTTATGTTTACCTCTTGCCGAAGAGATCTGCGTTGTATGTTAGGGCCGAGATGATGAGTATTGATGATATTGCCTAGATGCTTGAGCATTAAGAGGCGCTGACTGAGGCGTTAAAGAAGTTTGGGAAAAATAAAGAGGCTGGAGTGGATTTTTCTAAGATGAGTGTCACCATAGCCCGTTTCAACCAAAAAGAATATGATACCCGTCGTTGTGAGTACCAAAAATAAAATTTATATTTCCTATTAAAACTAACCTAGGCTAGTGGTAACAGGGTCGAACCACAAGGAGGCGAATGTAATTAATAATTGTCTAATTCTAGTCTAAGGTAACGAATGTGGAGGTTGAATTGATTTGGTCTATAGCTAAAGCCAATAAACTAAATAGACGGATAAAACAGATAAAAGAAGGGGTACTAGGATGGTCAGTTCACTATAGTTTCGGCGGCAACATACTAAGTAGGTCTAAATCAAACACACGAGGCGGGAAAACAAGAGGTCCTCTCGGTCCACTCTTAACAAGTAGCATCTTTCGATCTCGCTACAAGTCCCTAATATCACTAATACTGACTTTCGTCCTGAAAAGTGACTAAAAACCTAAACTTTACCTATCTTTCGATCTCAGCATAGTTTAGTCATTTTAATTGATGGTCAATCAACCTTCCCTATCTTTCGATCTAATAGGTAGTCAAATCCTAAACATTCAACTAGTCGCGTGCACTCGATTCGTCAAATATAGAAATTAAAACAATTAAAACGAAGGTAACACCTCACGTGGTCAGTCGATCGACCAAGTATGGCAGTCGATCGACTGACACGCGATTTCAGGCCACTATTCTAATGCCGCCTAATCCTACAGATCCCCTACATCCTAGCACAAATAATGTAGCTACTCATGACTATAGTGGAAACAACAATAATATTAAGGATTAAAACTACTAAATTCATGCTTGAATTAACGGAATAAAAGATTAGCATAAAACGATAATTGTGGCTTCGGGAAACCAACTAGCAATTTCTATACTATCAACGCAATAAAGATGAATTGAAATAAGAATAGGGGAATACCGATATTACAGAGGAATTGTAACGGAAAGATTAAAAGCATGAACGAAAATCCAATGCGAAACAATATTCCGAACCCTAATTATTTGATATTCTAAAAACTGATAAAACTGAATATTACTGGATTCAAAACTGAATGTTTATTCTCAAAACTCAAGCTGCGTTATAAAGGAAAGGTACGCAGCTATTATTTCTAAACCTAATATATCATGGGCTTGCTAATTCTTGATCTTCTAATTCACGTCTGAGATAGCGTCTTGGTCGATCGACTGCTGGGACCGGTCGATCGATTGGTCTATGCTGAACAGTAGCTACTGGAACCCGTGGGTTGGTTGATCGACCATAGGACCCGGTCGATCGACTGCTTTAGTTGACTCTTGACTTCTAACTTCTCGTGGATTTGTCTTTCGGGCCTCGAAATGCGCACCAAGCTCGTTCCTTGAGTAAATACTTCACGTCAAATGCAGTGCAAGATACTTGGGGACAGATTTGGCTCAAAATCTACTCATTTCCGCATAAATCTGCAATATTACATAAAAATACGAAAGTTGACGAAATGGGGCAAATAGTAGCTTTAAACTACACAAATGAGCTCTGAAATGCGTGTAAAATAGGGTGTAAAACATCATATAAATGACACGCATCAAACTTCCCCAAACCAAACCCTTGCTTGTCCTCAAGCAAGAACTAGACTCGATCTAATGACCTATTGGAACGAGTTCAATCTCAGAGCGAATTGCAACATGTAAAGCCTAAACCATTTTAATGCAACAACTAACAATTAATTAGCAATGCGAATCATGCAAACGAATTATGAAGTCGTTAAAAACTGCTGAACCGTTGACTATAGAGACTTATTAAATTGGACTCTCACGGGTCGTTCAAATCACTCAAATAAGCACAAGGTGAATCTAAGTATAAGATAGAAAGAATTCATTTTGTTGGTGACACTAACCTAACTACGACCTATAAGAACATACCTGCAATATAATATGAAAGCAATCTCTACAACCGCACATATGCATTCCAACCGAACAAATGACCATGACACATGCCGAGGTATATATGGGATATGTGAGGTAATGGGCAGGAAAGGCAAAACAATTATGGGAATGTGGGGGTACAGGTGATCAAGCTAGTACCGTAACAAAACCATAAGACAATATCCACTTCTTGCTCAAACTTCAATTGACCGGTGCCATAGCAAGCACAAAACTCACAATCTTCGTAATAAATCAACTCCCCATAATATATAAATGAAACATGGTAGCAAAAATCGCCATCTAATAAAGACTTGAATCATGCGAAAATGATTTTTTCTCTTTCTCGGCTCGGGTCCCAGTCGATCGACCGATGATGCCAATCGCTCGACTGCCTATACAGTACAACACTCCTTGTTTTTTTCTTTTTCGAATCATTTTTCTCTTTTTTTTTTCTTTTCTATTTCTTTCTTTCCTTCCTTTCATCTCCCCAACAACATCTCAAAAATGAGCATATGCTACCAAAAACAAAGTAACAACCCCAGAAACTAAACTACTAGCTTGACAAAGGCAGGCTAAATGTAGGATGTAGTAAACGGGACAAAAAGGCTATTTTTGGCAGTGTGGAGCTTATGGGTAAAATGAGAAAAGGGAACCTCTACCACAGGTATTAAGCAGATTAAGTTCATATTTATGCACACAGGTATTAAGCAGATTAAGTTCATATTTAGCTATGAGGTTTCAGTAGCCAGAAGTGCTACCAATAAGTACCCGAAAAGACAAAAGAACCACGCATAAGTCCGAGAAAAAAATTTCGAAGCGGTATTATGTGCAAAGTTAAGAAAATGGAAGAAATCGAAGGAAACAAAATTATGTCGGAAAATAAAGAGAAAGAAAGACTCCCTCAATTCCGCAAAACGACCAAACACAGTAGGGGAAAGGTCGTTAATAGGTACAGCAGCAGGCAACGGTCGATCGACCATCGCACCCAGTCGATCGACCAGGTGAACAGGAACAGAGGCTCTTAGAAGTCGCACCTCAGTCGATCGACCATGGTAGGCGGTCGATCGACTGGAAATACTGCTGTAACTTTCTGATTTCGTCGAATTAGCTCAATAAATTGAACTGATGAGGTCTATAAACCTGCAAATGCACAATAATAAGCGCCCAAAATTGCGCAAAACACAAAGTAACCATCCTAAGTGTTTAAAATCCTTAGCAAACGAAATAAATTGTGAAGTATCGCGCACACAAAAGCAATAAATAAAAAGGTTCAAAAGCAATAAAAATCAAATGTTTTGAAGAAGTCTCAATCAACTAATAGTTGATTAAGAACGGGCACGGAATGGCCCACTTGACTGGCTTCTGGCTAAAAGAGGTAGCCTCAACGGTGCTCATGTTCTCAGCTGCACCCTTCTTAGCTTCAACATCCGTAGAGCTCAACAGATCAATAGCTTCATCATCTCCCCAATCAATGACCTCTTCTAGCTCATCAAAGTCCAGGTCGGACTCTCTTACTTTAACTGGCTCATCTTCAAGCTCCTCATCTGTGCCATAGCTAAGGCAACCTAGACCGCCTCTTGAAACGACTTGCTCCTTCACAGCTGGAGCAACAAGCATCTCTCCCTTCCCCAAACCAGCTCCTGTAATGTCTAAAACAGAAGAATCTTCCTCCACTTTTGTCCCAATCTGGGGTGGAGGTGTTACAACAGGAGTAGGAATAAAGACAGGCATATTAGGAAGTATAAAATAGGATTTCTTTCCAGAAACCGTATTGCAAGTGACATGCCACATGGGGTCTTTCTTCCTAGCTGTATGGGCAAAGACAATGGAATGCTTGCCTACCTTAAAGGTCAAAGTACCTGAACCAACATCAATAATCGCACCAAAGCAGCGGTGTGTGCGGAATGGTCTACCTAGTATGATAGGTATGTGTGCATCTTCGGGCATATCAAGCACCATGAAGTCAACATGAAAGAAAAACTTCCCTATTTGCACAGGGATGTCCTCTAAGACTCCTATTGGCTGGACCGAAGAGCGATCAGCCATCTGTACTGTCATATTTGTGACTGCAAACCTATTCAACTTCAGCTTCCTAGCAAGACTCAAGGGCATAACGCTATTACTGGCTCCTAGGTCACATAAGGCTTTCTCAATAGGAAAGGTGCCAATATTACATGGGACTGAAAGACTTCCCGGGTCTTCTAGCTTAAGGGGTGCAGTATGGGACAAATAAGAGCATGTGTCCTCAGTTAATGCGACAGTATGCACAGTTTCAAGTCACTTCTTTTTAGAAAGTAATTGCTTCATAAATTTCATATAAGCAGGCACTTGATTAACTAGTTCTAGGAAAGGTACTTGTACGTTTAGACTACGAACAACATTTTCAAATTTATTGAAAGATACCTGTTCCTTCGTCGGCATCAATTTCTCCGGATAGGGGGCTGCAAGAAGTAACTTAGCCCTCTCCTCTAGATCTCTCATGCCGACATCGGTGGATTTAGGCTGAAAATCCACCACCTTTTCCTTGTTGTAGCTCGACCCTTCTTCAGACCGTCTCAGAAATGAACCATTTATCGTCATCGGGTCGTACTTTTGAATCGGAACAGACCCATCAGCATTCGGGTATTGACTCAATATTTTCGAAGTTGTCGTACCCCGAAACAGGTGATCCTTCAAGTTATTTGGCATTGGAGGACGAAAAGAATCACCTTCAGCAGCAATCTCAGTCGATCGACCAGATTGGTCACGATCGATCGACCGGCACATGACAGACCGAGAAGCTCTTTTTGTCGCGTTTCAGTCGATCGACCGGGTATGTCAGTCGATCGACTGACATACCTGCTGTTCGTCTTTTTCTTGTTCTTATTCGTTCCAGCTTTTTTTTGACTCGGTTCTGCCTCATCTTTTTCAGCAATGTCCTAAGCCATAATGGGCCCATCAAGGGTAGACCCACTCCTCAAAGTAATGGCATTGAGGGTCTCTTTTTGCTCTGTTTGAGTCGGTAAGTGTCCGGGAGCTCGATTTGTGTTCTTGCTAGCCAATTGAGCAATTTGGCTCTCTAAAATCTTCATCCCGGCCACTCTAGCTTGAGACTCTTTCAGCAACAAGTTATTAAATTCAGTAAAATCAGAACTTTGGGTTTGTTGCTGCTGCTATGGGATATACGGAGGCTTTTGATATTGTTGTTGCTTGTGAGGAGGCACATAGCTTTGCTGCTGCTGCGGAGGTGGAGTTGGATTTAGGACGTTCTGGCTACTCCACCTCAAGTTGGGATGAACATTAGGCTCATAGTAGGTGTTTGTCTGCCTATAATGTTGAAAGGCATCACAAGACTCGAAGGGACTAGGACAATTTTCTGAAACATGTCCCTCAACTCCACACCTTTTGCAGACGAAAGGACCGTCTGACACGGCATTCACATGGTAGATACCCCCTTTTGAAGCTCCTCCCAATTCGTATTTATCAAATCTCGCGGTGAGAGCTTCAAGTGCAGCTACAGAAGGAGATTCAGCACTTCTCCTTTGATTCCCCCTAGAATTCCCATACTCAGCTTTATGGGTGGCTAAGTCATCAATGATCTTCCACCCTTTGGTCTCTCCAACATTCTCTGCAAATCGACCACTTGCTGCAGCATCCAAGATAGCTCTTTGATCATCATAGAGCCCATTATAGAACTGATTGCATAGGCTCCACCTCTCAAACCCATGGTGCGGTATGGTTCGCACCAATTTCTTGAAACGGACCCAGGCCTCATGAAAGTTCTCATCCGGCCCTTGTTTAAAGCTCGTGATCTGAGCTCTAATCGTATTGGTCTTCGAGGCAGAAAAGTATTTCTTGTAAAATTCCAAGGCCAATGAACTCCAGTCGGTGATCCCATTAGCAGCTCGATCCAGGTCTCTATACCATTCCCTTGCAGCATCACGAAGGGAGAATATAAACATGGTCTCCTTCACCTGGTCCGGGGTCACGCGAGTGGGTGCGGATATGGAACAGCAATAATCGATAAAGGTCTCCATGTGCTTGGCTGCATCTTCGATTGCGCTCCCCGAATTGGTTTCTCTCAACCAAATTAATATAGGCAGGCTTTGGGTCGAATTTTCGGTCTTTCCCTGGTAATGCGAATCCTTTGTAAAGATTCGCGGCTGTCGGCTCAGAGTGACTAGCGATGCTTGCTTCTTCAGCCATGACCGGAATTTCTGGAGAAGTGACGGTCTCAGCTGATGAATTAGAGACAGGAGATGAAGGTGGATCCTCCTCAAATAAGGTGTTCTCGTCGTAACTTGACAGAGTACTCAGCTCTTCCTCTGTCGGCAATACCCTAGATGATCGCCTCAACTCACGCAAGGTCTTCTCAATCTCAGGATTGATCGGTAGTAATTCACCACCCTGTGACCTGCGCATAAGAGGAAACTACAAGAAGAATATGAGAATAGTTTAAGGAACGAATGTCCCTTAAACTAAGAAACAGACTAAAATAAAACAACTAAAAATTAGAACAATTGCCTCCCCGACAACGGCGCCAAAATTTGATACCCGTCGTTGTGAGTACCAAAAATAAAATTTATATTTCCTATTAAAACTAACCTAGGCTAGTGGTAATAGGGTCGAACCACAAGGAGGCGAATGTAATTAATAATTGTCTAATTCTAGTCTAAGGTAACGAATGTGGGGGTTGAATTGATTTGGTCTATAGCTAAAAGCAATAAACTAAATAGACGGATAAAACAGATAAAAGAAGGGGTACTAGGATGGTCGGTTCACTATAGTTTCGGCGGCAGCATACTAAGTAGGTCTAAATCAAACACACGAGGCGGGAAAACAAGAGGTCCTCTCGGTCCACTCTTAACAAGTAGCATCTTTCGATTTCGCTACAAGTCCCTAATATCACTAATACTGACTTTCGTCCTGAAAAGTGACTAAAAACCTAAACTTTACCTATCTTTCGATCTCAGCATAGTTTAGTCATTTTAATTGATGGTCAATCAACCTTCCCTATCTTTCGATCTAATGGGTAGTCAAATCCTAAACATTCAACTAGTCGCGTGCACTCGATTCGTCAAATATAGAAATTAAAACAATTAAAACGAAGGTAACACCTCACGTGGTCAGTCGATCGACCAAGTATGGCAGTCGATCGACTGACACGCGATTTCAGGCCACTATTCTAATGCCGCCTAATCCTACAGATCCCCTACATCCTAGCACGAATAATTTAGCTACTCATGACTATAGTGGAAACAACAATAATATTAAGGATTAAAACTACTGAATTCATGCTTGAATTAACGGAATAAAAGATTAGCATAAAACGATAATTGTGGCTTCGGGAAACTAACTAGCAATTTCTATACTATCAACGCAATAAAGATGAACTGAAATAAGAATAGGGGAGTACCGATATTGCAGAGGAATTGTAACGGAAAGATTAAAAGCACGAACGAAAATCCAATGCGAAACAATATTCCGAACCCTAATTATTTGATATTCTAAAAAACGATAAAATCAATGTTCTTGGATTCAAAACTGAATGTTTATTCTCAAAACTCAAGCTGCGTTATAAAGGAAAGGTACGCAACTATTATTTCTAAACCTAATATATCATGGGCTTGCTAATTCTCGATCTTCTAATTCACGTCTGAGATAGCGTCTTGGTCGATCGACTGCTAGGACCGGTCGATCGACTGGTCTATGCTGAACAAGAGCTCTCGGAACCATGGGTTGGTCGATCGACCACAGGACCCGGTCGATCGACAGCTTTAGCTGACTCTTGACTTCTAACTTCTCGTGGATTTGTCTTTCGGGCCTCGAAATGCGCACCAAGCTCGTTCCTTGAGTAAATACTTCACGTCAAATGCAGTGCAAGATATTTGGGGACGGATTTGGCTCAAAATCTACTCATTTCCGCATAAATCTGCAATATTACATAAAAATACGAAAGTAGACGAAATGGGGCAAATAGTAGCTTTAAACTACAAAAATGAGTTCTGAAATGCGTGTAAAATAGGGTGTAAAACATCATATAAATGACAAGCATCAGAATACATGGGCACCGGAGCACCAATTTTGGTCGACAATTGGCATAGAGAGATGGAGAATATTCTGAATGTGGTTCATTGCCCCGAGGATTTTAGAGTGGAACAAGCTGCGTTCTACTTGAGAGATGCGGTAGGAGAATGGTGGGATAAGGTGAGAGAGAGTGCCTTAGACTTGTATGTGAGGCAAGGGAAATCAGTTATACCTTGGGATGAGTTCAAGAGAGCTATGCGTCAAGAGTTTGTGCCGGAGCATATCTGTAGTAAGTTGAGAGAGAAGTTTGATGATTTCAAAATGACTCCGGAGATGACTGTGGCTGAGTACTATCACAATTTCAATGAGAAGTCTAGATATGCTGAGGATATGGGGTTGAACTAGGAGAACTTAGTGTTGAGTTTTGAGAAGGGTTTTGATATATACGATCATGGAGAAGCTGCCTGTAGGAGTCGTTAGTGATGTTAAGGAAGTGTATGAGCGAGCCGGGAGAGCTGAGAGGTTGGTCGAAATGGCCAAGGAGAATAGGGAGAGATGTATTGAGAAGAGGAAGGCTGAGAGTGAGGGTGGTGGTCAATCTAGTTATTAGTGGGGCAACCACAAACAAGCGAGGGCTTACTCATCGGGATCGGGGTTCAGTGGTAGAGCTTCCTTTGGGCGTGGTCGAGGTGGTGTTAGTAGCAGTTTGGGTGTAACTTGCTTTAATTGTGATGGTGTATGCCACAAGAGACATGAGTGTAACAGTGCTATGGGAAGGGGTTTCCAGAGGCCATAACAGGGGAGTTTCTCTCAGGGTTCGTCTCAGATTTATGCTAGTAATAAGCCGGCTGGATCATGGAACAATCAGGGACGTCAGAGCAACAACAACGGTGGGGCTAACCGCAATAGCGGTAATTCATATCAGAAACCAGCAATAAACAACAACCAGGGGTCACGATTGGCTACTAAGCCGTCTACATATGCTATTACTGTTCAGGGAGGTGGACAGAAGACCAGTGGCAAGCTTTTTATGATGGACAAGAAGGCGGCTAAAGATGATGCTCACGTGATCACAGGTACTTTTCTTGTTAATGGTGTCTTTATCTTTGTTTTGTTTGATTCAGGGGCATCACAATCTTTTGTATCGTCGAGTCATGCTAAGCTTTTGAGTTTGGGGAAGTTTGAGTCTTTAAAAGAGGAGGTTTTTATACCGTCTGGTGAGTCTGTAACTTGTGGGAGGTTGTATAGGGGTGTATCTATGATAGTTTGGCAGGTTGACCTTCCAGTAGATTTGTTAGAGTTTCCCATGGATGGTTTTGAGATGATAGTTGGTATGGACTGGTTGTGTAAGTACAAGGCTAGGATAGACTGTTACCAAAAGACAGTCTCTTTGAGAGTTCCTAAGGAAGTTAGTGTGTCTTATCGTGGGTTTGTTGTCAAACCCAAAGTCAAAGTGATTGCAGCAGTGACATTGAAGTCTTATCTGAGGAAGGGGTGTCCTGTGATCCTATGCCATGTGAGAGACCATAGTATGGTGAGTTCGACAGTTTATTAGATACTAGTGGTGGGAGAGTTTCCAAATGTTTTCCCGGAGGAGATACCAGGTTTACCACCAAAGAGGGAGATAGATTTCAGTGTGGAGCTGAAACCAGGGACGAGACCAATCTCTAAGGCCCCGTACCGCGTGGGTCCTAAGGAGTTGGAGGAGCTGAAGAAATAGCTAGACGATTTGATTGATAAAGGGTATATTAGACCTAGTATATCACCGCGGAGAGCACCAATTCTGTTTGTGAAGAAGAAAGATGGGAGTTTGAGATTGTGCATCGACTATAGAGAGTTGAACAGGGTTACGGTGAAGAATAAGTATCCTTTGACAAGGATAGATGATTTGTTTGATCAGTTGAATGGGGCAGCAGTCTTTTCTATGATTTATTTGAGGTCGGGGTACCATCAAGTTAAGATTCGGGATGAGGACATACCGAAGATAGCTTTTACATCAAGGTATGGTCACTATGAGTACGTTGTGATGCCGTTTGGGTTATTTAATGCAACTGCAGTGTTTATGGATTTGATGAACCAGGTCTTCAGTCAATTTTTGGATCGGTTTGTGGTGGTCTTTATCGATGATATCTTAGTCTATGCCAAGACTAAAGAGGAGCATGAGGAGCACTTTAGGTTAGTGTTGCAGACTTTGCGTGACAATCAGCTATATGCAAAGTTATCTAAGTGTGAGTTCTGGCTCGAGGAAGTTGCCTTTCTGGGGCATGTGATTTCGAAAAAGGGTGTAGATGTGGATCCGGCAAAGATTGAGGCAGTCACTCGGTGGGAAGCACCGAAGAATGTGGCAGAGATCAGGAGTTTCTTGGGTTTGGCAGGGTACTATCATCGGTTTGTGAAAGATTTTTCTAAGATAGCCAGACCTATGACAACGTTGATGAGGAAAGAAAACAGGTTTCGTTGGGATGAAAGTTGTGAGACGGCGTTCCAAATATTAAAGGAGCGTTTGACCACAACTACAGTCATAGCATTACCTGAAGGGTGTTAGAACTTTGAGATATATTCAGTTGCTTCAAAGAATGATTTGGGATGTTTGTTGATGTAGAACGAGAAAGTAATTGCCTATGCTTCTAGGCAATTGAAGCCTTATGAGGAGAACTATCCGACACATGATCTGGAGTTGGGTGCAGTTGTGTTTGCTCTCAAGATTTGGAGGCACTATCTTTATGGAGCGACCTTTAAGGTGTTTTCTGATCACAAAAGTCTCAAGTACATCTTCACTCAAAAGGAGTTGAATGTGAGACAAAGGAGATGGATGGAGCTGATAGGGGATTATGACATGGATATTATATACCATGAAGGGAAAGCAAACATGGTTGCAGATGCACTAAGCCGGAAGAGTGTGCATTCTCTATGCACAACTATGTATGTGATGAGGTTGAGAGATGAGGTGGGGAAGATGGGGATACATATTTTACAGAAAGGGGATGCTAGAGGGGACTTGATAGTGGAACCAGATATTTATGATGACATTCGCGGGAAACAGGCCTTGGATCCTAAGATTGAGGAGTGGAGAGCTGGGGTAGAGAAAGGGACAGTGTCTCGGTTCTCTATTCATACAGATGGTAGTGTGAGATTTGATGGGAGATGGTGTGTTTCTAGTAATGAGGAGTTGGAAATGATAATCATGACAGAGGCTCATTGCACACCATATTCAGTACATCTAGGTGATGACAAGCTGTATAAGGATTTGAAGAAGACTTTCTGGTGGCCTGGGATGAAGAAGGAAACAGCTGAGTTGTGGCTCAATGTTTGACATGTCAGAGGGTCAAGGGAGAGCAGCGACGACCGCAAGTTAAGATTCAGTCTCTGGAGGTACCTGAGTGGAAATGGGAATCTATCTCTATGGACTTTATAGTGGGTTTACCGAGGAGTCAACAAGGTAACAACATGATATGGGTGATAGTTGACCGTTTGACTAAGTCAGCTTACTTTATTCCGATGAAAGATACTTGGACCAAGATACAGTTAGGCTTGGGATATAGATAGCATGTGGTTCGTTTACATGGGCTGCCTAAGGATATAGTGTCAGATAGAGATGCGAGATTCATATCACGGTTTTGGCAAGAGTTGCAGGATCTGATGGGAACTACTTTAAAGATGAGTACTGCTTTTCACCCTGCGATAGATGGGCAGACAGAGAGGACTATCAAGAACTTGGAGGATATGTTGAGGGCTTGTGTGATGGAGTTTGGTGGTAGCTGGGAAGATAGGTTGGATCTGATTGAGTTTCTTATAACAACAGCTATCATACGAGTATTGGGATGGCACCGTTTGAGGCTTTGTATGGGAGGAGGTGTAGGAGTCCGATTTGCTAGGATGACAGAGCTGAGGCCGTGGTTTTAGGACCACATATGTTACATGAGATGATAGAACGGGTTAAGCTGATCAGGCAAAATATGAAAGTGGTCCAGGATCGACAAAAGAGTTATGCTGACTTACATCGCCATGACATAGAGTTTCAGGTTGGGGACAAGTTTCTTTTGAAAGTGTCTCCTATGCGTGGGGTTATGAGGTTTGGTAAGAAAGGGATGCTCAGCCAGAAGTTTATTGGACCATATGAGATTTTGAATCTTGTTGGTGAGGTTTCTTACCGGTTAGCGTTGCCAGCGGCTTTGGGTAGGTGCATAATGTGTTTCATGTGTCTCAGTTATGGAAGTATGTGAGCGATCCTTCACATGTGTTACAGGTGGAGAACATAGAGTTGGATGAGTCCTTGTCTTATCTTGAGGTGCTAAAACAGATTCTTGATCGTAAGGTTTGAAAAAGTAGGAATGGGGACACAGTGTTGCTTAAGGTTCTATGGTCTAACCATGAGGTTGAGGAAGCTACTTGGGAGGCGGAAGAGGCTATAAGGGAACGATATCCGTCTCTTTTTGATAAGGTATGTGTGGTTACGGGGACGTAATCATGTTTCTTTTAAGGGGGGGGGGGGGGTAGGAGGTGATCACATAAGGTCTTGGTATGGTTTATTTTGGTTTTGGTACAATTGTTAGTTGTTTTGAGTCGGTTTGAGTTTTAGTTCGGAGTTTTGTTTTGAGTTTTTAGTTGCGTTGTTGTGTCGTGGTTGACTTAGTATGTTTTGTTTTTGTGTATGGGTTGAACTTCGGGGACGAAGTTCTTTTGAGGAGGGAAGACTGTAATAGTACGGTTTTCTATGTCTACGGGTACTCTATCGAGTGGGGCTTACTCTGTCGAGTAAGTATGTTTTTATACGAAACAGTAGTCTGCCTGATGGGTACTCGATCGAGTATGTGTGACACTCGATCGAGTAAGGGGCACTCGATCGAGTAAGTCACTTACTCGATCGAGTAAGTTGGTCTTACGGGTTGTTTTAGCCGGGTTTTGTTAATAACGCATGATTAGTATTTTAGGGTTCCGTTATCTTCCTTAATCACTTTTACTTTTCTAAAAACCTTTCAAAGAGAGAAAAGAGTTACGTTGCTTTATTCTTCGCGTTATTAGCAATCCCAAAGGCTAAGGTTGTCGGATCGTCATGTTCTTCACGCCGTTGAGTTCGTCGTGTCAAGGGTAAGATTCTTGTATAGTTTTTATATTGTTTTATTGATTATGTTTAAAACCCTAATTGGGAGTTTTGGGAGTGTTATGTTGATTAGATGCTAATTGTACTAATATGTGATTATATGAGGAGGTTTCGTAGAGGAGCATTACTAATTAGCTGCTTGTGACGGTCTCGTGGTTGCTTATTCCACATAGGGTTTCCCTACTCGCTTATTGATTACATAGTGTTGTTGTTGGTTGTTTATTGTTGTTGATTCATATCGTATTGGAATTGGTAATTGGTAATTGTTGTTGTATAATATGGTTGGTTGTGATTGTTTGTCTGTGGTTCTCGAGGTGCGTCCTCGGCTAAGTGGAGTCACTTTCAGGAGTGGCTTCACGCCCTTGATTCGCCCTCTGTGGAACCCACCATGGAGGGGATGTGCACATTAAAGAACATGGGTTATCGCTCGGATGAGATGAGCGGGGCTTAGGTGGGAACGGCTGCGGTCCACCACTAGCGGTATGGAATACTTGTTGCGATGGATATTCTGGCAAGACTACACACTTTAGTGTGTAGTCAGGTGTGTGGAGTTTTGATGGAGATTGGGTGACTTGTGCTTTGTTTTTGTTGTATTATTTTTGTGTAATCAGTAATTGACTCCGTTTAAATGTTTTGAAAACTGTGGTGATCCATTCGGGGGTGGTGAGCAGTTATTTAGCAGGTATGATATGGACGCGCATGGGATAGCTGGGTTGAGTCTCCACGAGATGTTTAGAAGTCTTCCGCTGTGTTTTCAACATTTATTTACTTAGTTGATTTGGCATTTTTGGAACAGTTGTATCTTCTTTAACAGTTTTTGTTTTGGACATGTATCGCTTTAAATTCATTTAATAAAGTACGTTTCTTTATTGTCAATTTGATATACATTCCCTCGGGTAACCGAGATGGTTGCATTCACATGCATTGGGTGGTCCTGGTAAGGCACTTGGTGTATGGGGGTTTTACAGTATGTATTGGGAAGCCCTTTAATCGGACACCCAATCCCGCCCGCGTCAGCGGCCTCTATTGATCGTTCGTGGTTGTTTAAGTCCAAAAGTTCATAAAACCGTTTAAATGCATGAATGCGGATCCAAAAGTTTAACCTAACATGTGAAAGTTTGCTAAGTCGGTTTGTTTATCGAAATATCAAGTAATTGATGTCGAGTTGGATTTAAGGCTTAATTTGCATGCAAAACGAAATATAAACATCCATTTACCAAACTCAGGTTATGATGCTTAACACGATCCAATTGTTTGGAAAAGAAGTGTCTTTAAATGATAAAGTGTAAAATGTAAACTTGTCAATCTGATCCGTCATGTATTCGGGTTAACCGTAATTGGGATCGTCCTAGACAAGTACCAGAACAAGACAGAACAGTGCTAGGTAGCCTACTAGGGCGCGAGCCCATTGGCGAGGCAACAAGGCCTGTCCAGGTTTGAAATAAAGGAAACAGGAGGTTCCTTGGGGCGCGAGCCACAGGGGCAGTCCAAGGGACCTCTCCTGGTTGTTTAAAAAAAGATTGTTTAAAATCGCTTTTGTGATTTAAATGATTTGCATGACTCGGAATAATTACTATTATCTTAGTAAGATTCGTTGTCGGATTTGCAAGTTTGAAAAGCATAGTTTACAAATAAAAATGTAAAATGTGTGTGCTTAACCATTTTATTACCGTACTCGAATTAAATCAACATAGCGCCTCTGTAATGTGTACATCCTCGTACTCCTCTTTTGTCTATAACCATCCCTAATAAGAAATTGAAATATCCAAAGGTTCCGAGTAAGGAGTGAGGCTACGTATTGGGAAGCCGTTTAATTGGACACCCAATCCCGCCCGCGTTAGCGGTCTCTACTGATCGATCGTGGTTGTTTGAGTGCAAAAGTTGATAAAATAGTTTAAATGCATGAATGCGCATCCAAAAGTTTAACCTAACATGTGAAAGTTTGCTAAGTCGGTTTATTTATCCAAATATCAAGTAATTGATGTCGAGTTGGATTTAAGGGTTAATTTGCATGCAAATCGGAAATTAAACATCCATTTACCAAATTCGGGTTATGATGCTTAACACGATCCAATTTTTTGGAAAAGAAGTGTGTTTAAATGATAAAGTGTAAAATGTAAACTTGTCAATCTGATCAGTCGTGTATTCGGGTTAACCGTAATCGGGATCATCCTAGACAAGTACCAAAATAAGACAGAACAGTGCCAGGTAGCCCATTAGAGCGCGAGCCCATTGGCGAGGCAACAAGGGTCGTCCAGGTTTGAAATACAGGAAACAGGAGGTTCCTTGGGGCGCGAGCCACAGGGGCAGTCCTAGGGACCTCTCCTGGTTGTTTAAAACCGCTTTTGTGATTAAATGATTTGCATGACTCGGAATAATTACTATTATCTTAGTAATATTTATTGTCGGATTTGCAAGTTTGAAAAGCATAGTTTACAAATAAAAATGTAAAATGTGTGTGTGCTTAACCGTCTTATCACCGTACTCGAATTAAATCGACATGGTATTTATTTTAACCAAGGGTGACATATGATATGGTCAAGATAAGGATAAAAACAAAATGAAATAAAAGTGAAAGACATATCCAGCCATGACATCGAGTCTCCACCGAAGTTAGTACCTACCTTGTGGTCTAGGTCATGTTGCCCAATTGTCAAAGACATATCCAACCGCGTTAGTAGAGTCAAAACCTGTCAAGTTTTTAACCAACATTTCCTCTATATTACGGGTCAAAGGTCAAGTTTGTGTACATGTCTTGTCCAACGGCGTCACATCATCAACGCACATCCAAACTGAGTCAGAATTCTTCTATTTAGGCATCACTATCCTGGGCGTATGAGAGTCATTCTAGTGATAGGATGCTAAAGGGGGACGAGTCCTTATCTTTAGTACCTATGTCAAGCACCGATTTTTGCTCTGATTGACTGAGGTATAAAGTGGATTTCAAACGTTTTCCAAGCATCCCATAATTGCTTGGTGGCGACTCCGAACATCTTTAACATAGTTTCGAGACCCTTGCCGAGACGTAACCGACCGATCTAAAATGATCCGGTCGAAAGCATTTAATACGCCACCGAGCGTGGCTTTCCTACCGCTGCATGTCCACAGATTTGCTTGGCGTGCAGGTGGCCTGTGTCCACAGACTAGTAGGTGGTCCGTGTCCGCAGACCGGCGCGTGGTCTATGTCCACAGTTTGGCGACTCCGCTGGGGAAAACTAGGACACTTGTGTGTTTGTGATCCTTAGAGGTAAAACTCGAACGAGGTCATGGTTAAATTGCATTAATTGGTATTACGGTCATAAGTCGGGTTCCTTGTCCGTGCCCACAACCTACCCTTTATCAACCAATTGGTTCGTCTCGTCGGCGTGAGTTTACACATCCTCGCGTTTCGACTACCGATTGCGTCAAGCATACCATCGGCGTTACACATTATTGTTTCGTCAAAGAGCTTTCACTTCCTACGTGAACGAGGCTAGGGCACCCTCCTTACACATTTGGTTTGGATTGGCATTCCTCTAGAAAATCGGTGATTGATCGCTTGGTGTGTAACCACCCTTTTAAGCCAAAACCCGTGTCAGCATTATGCATAATATAATGAACTGCGAGTGCTTATGAGCTATGTGATCATTAGTCCTTCCATGTCATTTCCAAACTTTCAAAACACCTTTGCGCCGTTATAATGGTTATTTCAAACGTCGGTCTTTCGCCGACCGTTGCAAACCTTTTCATGCCGTCGTAATGGCGATTTTCAAACCCGATTTTTACAACCGTTTCAAAGCACGTTTTTATGCCGTCGTAATGACGATTTTC
Source organism: Silene latifolia (assembly GCF_048544455.1). Lineage (NCBI taxonomy): Eukaryota > Viridiplantae > Streptophyta > Magnoliopsida > Caryophyllales > Caryophyllaceae > Silene > Silene latifolia. The sequence continues at coordinate 29,889,533 of NC_133538.1, forward strand.
AAACCCGATTTTTACAACCGTTTCAAAGCACCTTTTTATACCGTTATAATGGCCATTTCAAAACTCGATTTTTATAACCATTTCAAATACACCTTTTCAAGCCGTTCTAATGACGCTTTCAATTCAAACCTTTGGTTTTCACAAACCATTTCAAAATACCCTTTTACGCCGTCGTAATGGCCGTTTTAAACCGCAGTCTCTCACCGACCGTTGGATTCTCAAAGCGCCCTTTTATGTCGTCGTAATGACGAATTCTACCCTCGAATTTTTAAAATTCGAAATGAATTATCAAACAAAAACTTTTTTCAAACCGTCGTAATGACGATTTCAACCCGTGCGACTTTCCAAATTTCAAATCTCGTTTTCGAAACAAAGTTTGGGCTTTTTTTTTAAGCTGTCATAATGACGATTTCCATTCTAAAATTTCCAACCATATTTCCAAAATGAAATTTGGCTTTTCTAAGCCGCCATAATTACGATTTCAATTCTCACAATTTTTGATTTGCATACCGTCTTTCAAAGGTTAAAACGGTTTTCTAACCCGTCGTAATGACGAATTCAATCCTCACAATTTCCAATTTCAAATCTTGAAAATTAATTTGGCCGTTTTCAAATCTCAAATTAAAAATCAAGTCTTTGGGAACAAATTTACCCATTTTCAAATTTCAATTACAATTTCAAAATCTTTTGAAAAAAAATTTAACCGTTTCAAAATTTCAACCCATTTTCAAATCGCTAGAAAACAAACAAAACCGTTTTAAAATTCTCCAATTTCAAATCATTTGAAAACAAATTTAACCGTTTTCAAATTTTCAACACAATTTCAAATTCTTTAAAAACAAATTTAACCATTTTCATGGCGCCATTGTGATGACGATCTTAAATTCTTCAATTCCCGGTTTTCAAATCCGTAATTCTGAATTTCGAAACCCGTCTTTGAAAACCACATGCTGTTTTCTAAGCCGTTGCAACTCCCGATTATTTTAAACCCATCTTCCGAAAATGAACTCAACCTTTTTCGAAAAACAACCTCAAGCAAATCTAGCTCTTTGAAAATTTTCTATTTTCGAAAATCCTTCATAAATAATTGCAATAGGTACATATCAGTTCACCATTCCGATTCAGCCTCGAGTCGAGTCAAGTTGTCTAAATGACGTCGAGTCTCCGCCGAAGTTAGTACCTACCTTGTGGTCTAGGTCGTGTCGCCCAATTGTCAAAGACATATCCAGCCGTGTTAGTAGAGTCAAAACCAGTCGGGTTTTTAACCCGCATTTCCTCTATACTATGGGTCAAAAGTCAAGTTTGTGTACATGTCTTGTCCAACGGCGTCACACCATCAATGCATATACAAACTGAGACGAGTGATCAAGTCTAATAAGATGATATTGGGTGTTATTTGGTGTAGGTATTTTGTGTGATTGACTCGGGTTTGATGCGTGTTGTGTCGGGATTTGAATTTTGAGTCGTTTTTGGCCCGATATCGGTTTTGACTCTAACTAGTGTCATTTTAATGAAAATGGCATGATAAAAATTATGGCATTATTTTTAACATTCAAAACTCGGGTTGACTCAGATTGACTCGAGTTGCGGTTTTCTGACTCGGTTTTGAGTCCGAAGACGGTTTTTAACTCTAAATAGTGTTGTTTTAATGCAAATGAAATTAGAAATCCATTTTTGAAATCATTTCTCATGTCCGAGTAATGTATTAAACCGACTCATGTGTAGCCAATCCATGCACGCATATCAAAAATACATTGTAGTCCGATCATCATCGGGTGGTTTTTGGAAGGTGCAGATACTGGGTATCTACAGGTACTTTCTCCTCCCTTTCTCATGTATAGTTTGCAATATATTATAAATTAGTTTAGTTTGCATATTATTTTACATTTCACTTGCATTTGTAATATACGCCATATCACACTTACATTAGATAGTTCATGTAGCATGTAGTATAGCTTGCATTGTAGTATAGCTCATATAGTTAGTTTCATATAGTTCATAGATTTTGCATTCATGCATGGTCAGTTATGACCAAACCTCCTCCTTTTTGCACTAGCAATAGTGTTTGGTTAGATTTTGGGAGGTTGGATCATAAGTAATCCAAGCTAATTCAAATTAGCTTTCCAATCAATAGAAAGCATCCATCACTTTATATTAGTTTAAATTAATTGCATCATTTGTAATATATGACATATAATTGCATTTACATGCATTCATTCATTTCATGCATTGCACTTGCGTTTGTATTTCCTTTCCAAATATTCAAAAACCCAAGAATATGTTTTACTTTTCAAATATTAAAAAATCCAAAAATAAATTTTTAATTTTCAAAAATTCAAAAATACAAAAGCATGTTCTTTATTTTCAAACAAGACTTATTTCAAAAATACAAAAATATGTCTTTCATTTCATTTCCTACTCCTACGTTGTACATTTAGGACAATGCCCAAAATAAAGGTTGGGGGTGGGAATTTATGTCCCAAAACCCGTAAAAATTTGAAAAATCTTGAAAACTCCAAAAATATATTCTTTATTTCAATGATAAAAAAATCCCTAAAAATTCAAAAAATTCAAAAATTAAAAACATGTTTTTTCATTTAGTAGTGTAGAATTGTATATATTTGTATGTATTGTTCTCTTCTCATATAGGTATAAAACTTCATTTAAAACATATCCTAATGGAATAAGAAGACCGCGCGGTATGATCGTTCTAATCTTTCTCCCTTCCATTTCTTTTCTTTTATAAGGAGGATGGGCTATATGTTTATGAGGATGTTGTGGAGTTTTGTGTTGCGATTTTTGTGCCTATGTGTTGTTAGGAGCTTGCATTTAGGATTACATGACAAAATAGTTGGTAGAAGCATGCATTAGATTGTTTATATGTAGGTTGCATCATGTCATGTAGTTGCATTTAGGAATAAACTTTGGAAAATGCCTCATTGAGAAACTTAACAAGTGTGCATAGGCCCTTGTAGATACTTTTTCTGCTTAACACTTTGTCTACTATAATAGTCTGGACATGGGCCACCTGCGACGCCCAGCCAATCTGTGGACATGCAGTGGTCTTTTGAAAGCCACGCTCGGCGGCGTAAAAATGCTTTCAACCGGATCGTTTTAGATGGGTCGGTTTTGTCTCGGCAAAGGTCTCGAAACGATGCAGAGATGTTCGGAGTCGCCACGAAGCAATTATGGGATGCCTGGAAACCGTTCGAATCCAGTTTATACCTAGGTCAATCAAGGCAAAAAGCGGTGCTTGCCATAGGTACTAAAGATAAGGACTCGTCCCCCTTTAGCATCCTATCGTTAGAATGACTCTCGTATGCCCTGGATAAGGCCATCCACTATCCAAAGGTTCTGAGTAAGGGGTAAAAGTACGTATTGGGAAGCCCTTTAATCGGACACCCAATCCCGCTCGCGTTATCGGCCTCTACTGATCGATCGTGGTTGTTTAAGTGCAAATGTTGATAAAACGGTTTAAATGCATGAATGCGCATCCAAAAGCTTAACTTAACATGTGAGAAATTTCTAAGTCGGGTTGTTTATCTATGTACCATGTAATTGGTGTCAAAGTTCGATTTAGATTGATTTCCATGTGAAAACGGAAATTAAACATCCATTTACCAAATTCGGATTATGATGCTTAACACGATCCATTTGTTTGAAAAGGTGTGGTTAAAGGATAAAGTATAAAATGCAAACTCGTCAATCTGATCCGTCATGTATTCGGATTAACCGTAATCGCGATCGTCCTAAACAAGTACCGAAACGAAACAAAACAGTGTCAGGCAGCCCTATTGGGGCGCGAGCCATTAGGCGAGGGAATAGAGCCTGTCCAGGTTTTGAAATATGAAAACAGACGGCCTCTTGGGACGCGAGTCAGACGATGACCCAAAGGGGCGTCTCCAGGTTGTTAAAAAGGTTGTTTAAAACCGCTTTTGTGATTAAATGATTTGCATGACTCGAAATAATTACTATTATCTTAGTAATATTCGTTGTCGGATTTGCAAGTTTGAAAAGTATAGTTTAAAACTAAAAGTGTAAAATCTTTGATATGAACTAATATGTTAAGTTCATTTCTTTGTAATTAGTCAACCGACATGGTATAAGGAACCAAGGATGATTATGAATTATGACTAATATGTTTGCAAGTGTAAATAAATGAGAAAAATGGCAAATAAAAGAAAAGAGTGTTATAATACCCTTTAAAAATGTAATTAACCAAATAATATCACTGAGTCACGGATAAAACCATCATGGTATGAGGAACCAAGGGTGATTACGATTTATGGTTAAAAGTTTGTCATAAAATGAATTAAAATGGTAAAAGCCGTAAAAGAAAATAAAAGGAAAATGTTGCGGAAAGATGAACACAAATACGGCTGGATTAAGGCCTGAGAGAGCATAGAGGCGCGAGCTCCCCTGCTACGCAAGTAGCCCCTGTCTCAGGCCAAAATCCGCTTTTGGCTCATTTCTCCTATTTTTGGATCGTGTTATGCATTGTTCATGCTTATACACTTATAAAAATAGCGAAGACATGAAATAAGTGAGTTGTTTATACCCTCAAACATTCATGTATTGATGTTTGCGAGGTAGACGACTTTAGAGACGGTGTTCTCGTTGTGACTACTCGCGATCAAAGAAGTTTAAAAGAGTGCCTTAAAAAAGGATTTTGTTTTGAAAATGAGTTGCAAATATGTTGCTAAAAAACATGTTGATTAATGTTGAGTTGGTCAAATGTGTTGACCGAATGCACGGCGACGGTACCAAACAAAATGTGTAAGGCTTGTGTTTTCAATCGGTAGGTCGAAAACACGTGTCGATTTGTTGACCTAAGAAGTCGAGTCTAGAAGTTTAAGGGAGATGTGAGGGGACGGGCGCTCGCGTGAGGATTCTGGTGTGTGAAGGTGGGTATTTATAGAGAAATGTGGGGTGGTAGGTCGGTTGAGTTTGCTTAGAGGCTAAGGAGGACGCCTATTGAGGCGCGAGCCACCTAGTACCTTAATAGGGTGCCCATTCCTTTTCAATTTGGACATGGCCTTTCCCCTATCTATTGTTTGGTTGGTTTGATTTGTGGTATCCAAATAGGATGTCGTGTAACAATGTGATCATCTAATAAGATGATTTGGGTGTTACTTTGTAATACCCGGTATTTTAATATGATATTATATTAGGCCGAGTTACCAGCTGCGTCGTGTAGTGTATTTGTGACTCGGGTAATTATGTGACTCGGGTTTTAATTAATCTAACTAGGCTAGGCCCGTATCGTCTTAATAGCACCTATCCTATATGTATAACCCATCTAACCAAACCCTAATCTCCCTATCACCATATTCATTTTAACCATGAGAAAAGAGAGAAAAGAGAGAAGAGGGAGTCGTGTGTGAAGGGAGCCGCGTGAGGAATTGCGAGGCGATTTCTCAGCCTATTCTCATCCTATTTCGTAAGTAGACTATCCTATTACCTCTTTATTCAATTATTAGCATAATTATAGTAGTATTGGGATAATTTTCGTAACCCTAGAATTGGTTTGGGGGTTTTTGATTATAAATTGTATGAGATAAATGAATGGAATAGTTACAGCAATTTACAGATTCGTTGGTCTGTGTTATTTGAGTGTTTTACCTGTCTTAAAGCCGTGGGATGCAAAAAGTTAAAGAAGAGACTCATGTTTATTCCAAGCCTAGTTTATGCCTGTGAAAATTGGTAGCATTTCACCGTGTAGTTTTTCCTGAAGAAATTATTTGTGAACGTCTATCTAAAATGTCCGCAAATCAGTAGAGGCTGAAAGATTACTTCTAAAACATAATTTAGATATTGAAATTGGTGCTGGGTCTTTTTCATATATTTAATTTAAAGAGTTTAGATGAGTTAGGCGTTGGTTTTACTTAAGAATCATTTGTCAAACTCGTTTTATGAATCAATACTTTTTATGCGACGGTTTCTGTCAGTTTTTGGAAATCAGTCTGAAAACCCTTGATAAGTTTGGAATTTGAGAAAAACATTTGGATATAAATTGTAGCTAAGACTCGTGGGGTTCCAATTCAATTGGCCTTGCATCAATTCGAATTTTCTGGAATTAGTTATTCATTTTATACCGAGTCTGCCATGAGCAGGAAAATCAGGAAAAGTCGTGTTTGTTCTTTAAATTGATATTCCTATTAAGTTATGATGAGTCTAGGTTATGTGCATGATTAATTGACTGAGTAGATGGTAATTATACATAATTATGTTATGTAGGTGATTGATAAGTGAAGGATCATAAGTGATTGCTTGTGTGTGCTTGGATTGCGAAAAGGTAGGGAAATACACTTGACTTATTATCGTTGATGTTGAATTGTGTTGACTTGTTTGTGTTTCGTATGACCAAACTGAGAACGTTGACTTGCTTCGTGGCTGTTGATTTACGTTATGATTCATATACTGGAAGGTGATTGACTGAATTGATCGTATTGAGTATGTTATCACAACATTTGGTAACCGGCATGATTTTATGATTGATCAGTTCAAAGATATATATATTGTGTTGCATTAATTTCTTTTGAGCATTCATATGCATTGGAGATGGAGGATGTTGTGGTGATGTGGTGTGGTGAAGATGATGTTGTGATAAGGCCCAGGCGGGTTCTGCAGACTTGCCCTGGTGTCCTCAACAGTGGGCGGATCGGCTACGGTCGATATATAGTCTACCGGGGATCGGTATGGCTGGGTGTTCCGGGTTATGAGATATGAGTTGAGATGGAGATGGAGGTGACGGAGGAGCATGCATATCATATTTTGTTGTTTCATTGTATTTCCTACTCAACCTCGTGGTTGACCCTGTGTATTCATGAACACCTGTGACGATCCAAATATTGGGGAGCAGGCTTGACAGGTTTATGAGATAGGCTGGGAGTTTGATGGGCGTGAGACACTGGATCAGAAGACTTAGTAGCTAGATCATCATTTAGAAGACTTTCACTTTCATTTATGTTAGTTCCTTGTAATTTGATATAAAAGAGGTTTTGTAATAATTAAGTTAAAGTAATTATATATTTTGCCTTGGAGTTTAATTTGTTATTCACTATCTCGGGAAACCGAGATGGTAACAGTCCGGTTTATTAGGGAATGTCTTGCTAAAGGCTCCTTCATAAATCGGGGTGTTACAAAGTGGTATCAGAGCGAACGATCCTCAGGCCTAAACCAATGAACCCAATGAACGTAGGATGTGTCTAAATAAAATGAACCCCTTGGGAATAAACTGTTAGGAGCTCACAGTGCGGTTAAGAAGGCGCCCTTATTACGTGCTCTTTTGCCCTCTCAGTTTTGAACCAGGTAACCCGAGAGAAAATTGAGTGAATGGGGTAGTTAGAAGGAAAACCTTGGATATAATCGAGTTGATGTATACCTTGAGACCCATATATTCTAACCATTCTGCAGGATAACGTCACGGTAAGTATTTTGTATGAATGATGACGTGATCATATGATGTTGTGGAGATGAGAAATAAATTTTCGTGTTCAGATTGATAATCAATGAAGTGTTGGATTGTGGTAATCGTGAGCGTGAAAATAATTGCGAATTGATTATATTTATCTGGATGGATGTGAATGACGTGTTGATAGTGCTATTATGTCTAGTGATATGCGGTTATGTGATCCCGAAGCCATGCTAGTATAGTATTGTGATAGTAATCAGAAACACTATTGAATTGCTTGTTTCTAGTCATAGCAATCGTGATTTAGATGTAAGGAGTAGATCGAGATGCGAAAGGATTCTATGGGATAGGTGTTTACGTAAGTACAAAGTGTGAGATTTAAGTTGGGATGGGTTAGTATACATAGTATGTTCATAAGAGCTTGTAACATAGTAAAGAATGACCTAGTGCTGAAACTCGTTTTGTTTGATTTTACTTTTTTATTGACCTTACTGCCATTTCTTTTCTGTTTATTGCCTATGGATGAAAATTTTATGAGAGATAGCCTCGTGAGTTAGTGTTCATTTGGCGTTGGTTTCATGCTTATAGGATATACGGATTAGGAGTAATAAATATTTTAGTGGGCTGTGGTCAGGAAGTTCTTGTGCAGTGATGTTTCGACCAACGATTTTGTAAAAATCCTCATTTAAATTGTATTAATAATTTTTGCATAATTCCAACTCCATCGATCAGAAGATTCGCATATGTTTTCAAATTGATAAGCCACGAAAATTCTTGATGTCTCTATATTAAATGGTAAGTTTTGCAAACTGACCCAAGTTTCGGACCAATTGCTGTCACATACTTGTTTGGACCAACTGAGTTGTAAAATCCTTTAAAAATTGAATTCTTGAGCTTTGGACCTCATTCTTTTTCTCACGAATTATTAACTCTCTGTATGTTATAAAAAGTAATATAACTCAACTTTTCGTTGAACGGTTATTTATTCGTGATTTTTTTGGAAGTTACAACGTGAATCATAACTTTTAAAATGTGAATGCTATGTTGAGTTTTCATGCAGTTGTTCGATTATTTCATGAGCCTTATTAATGTGAAATTATAGTGTCCTTATATGATGATAGTAGCACACATATTCATTGGTTATGTATCTTAACTAGTGATAAAAAAATTAAAGTTTAGTTTATAACATTGTTGGCATGATAGTATGAGTGAAATTGAATAGCTTAATTTGATTCTTAATCGAGGGTGAAATATTTTATACGAGTCCAGTTGTTTGCATATTTTATGCTTGGCATGTTATAATATCTCTGGTGTGTTCATCATATTTGTATAGTGGTCGGATATATATAAATATAAAACTATATTGTCATATCTTGGTAAAGTTGGTGGCGTTAAATGTTAACTTGATTGTTCTAATATACTCGCATGAATATTTATTATAATTATGTTCAAATGTTTACACATGGATGGTAGTAATGAGTATGTCTAAATGTTCACACTTGTAGGATGTCATCTGAGTTCTAATGTCTTTTATGTGAGTTTGTGTGCCTATAGTTATACTTATTACTTTCATTGCATTAATTTATTTCAGTTGAACCTAAACTTATGATATGATAATAAAATAGTGTTGTTGCTCCTTATTGGATATGTTCATAGTTGTATTGTCATGAAATGCTAAGGTGATTGTTGCAATTGTCACGATATTTGAAATATAGTTTGATATAGTTACGATATTTGAAATATATTCTCGAACCGTCGCTATGAATTATAATGAGATAACCCTTTGATGATTCACATGTTATGTGTATGTTTAAATGATAGTCGTTATAGTTACGTTTAATTGAGCCGCGAGTTGCCTATTTGTTCAAACCGTGCAAACCAGAGAACTTGTTCACCTTGCTAATCTTTTGTCATAGATAATGTTTTACAAGTTATATGATGGTATATGTACATGTTTCAGTTGTTTATGCGATATCTTTTATTTTGCTGAAAATGAATTATACTGAGTTGATGGATACAATTGAATGGTATGGTTGCTAAAATGTTAAACGTATGTGTGATATGGAAGTAATTTTGTTGTTATTGTGAATCATATAACCATTAATACTCAATTGTAATTTCAGTTGTTTGACTTCTACATTATTAAGTTAATTACTCATGACGCTTACGATCGATGGTTCCGTAAGGAGTTTAACTAGGAATTTTATAATGTGCCTCCGATCTAAACTAATAATCTTCTTATATTGACTATATGGTTAGACTCTTGTCTAGTTCTTATGACGTGATAAATCGTTTTAAAATTTAACATGTGATTGAGTTGGTACTTATACTTTTGTGTGACCATGCAACCCGTGATAAATAGATCTGTAATAAAGAGGTAAAATTTTGATTGAACACAGTTAATTTGTAGTTACTTGCTTTATATCATGGTACGAATCGTATGCTTTGATGAGACGTCACCAGGGAATGTGTACTATCTAAAAGGTCTCCGATTAAATGCTGTAGTCGTGTTAGCCGTGAATATAACTGAGTAAAGAAGTGCAACTAAAATCCTGATGTTGAGGTAATAGTCGTTCATTAGTAAAGATAGGACTGAAATGAATAAGATGAACCTGTAAATTACGAAATATGAGTCGACACCTAAGCTTGTATTGTTTGAAGGAATTGAGTTATGTTTATCTGAATTTGAGTTAAATGGATTCTATGGACGGCTCTGTTATAAGATTTATGTTAAGAAAGTTATTCACCGTCAAAGATGAAAGTAAAAGTTTTGAAAATGAAGTTAAATTTTGTCGTGTGAGTATAAATTTGGAATGAGATTTCCACAAGATTGTCTGGTTGTATGGTTTCATGATATTGCTAGTCCGGGAATGAAGCTAGAACGGAGTCACAAATAGTGGGTTAATTTAGTCATGTTGTTCGTTCATGTAGTGAATTAGTGGGTTGTGGTTAGTTACGAATGTCAAAACGGGAAATGTAATGTGGTGATTTAAGTGAGTTGTGTGTTAACATGGTATGTTGATATTAGCATGATATGTAATGAATATTTGTAAAATTGGTGTAGTTAAATACATTTAATCTTTTATGTCATGGTATTGGGTGCAGTTTAAATATATTTAACACCAAGAATGAAAATTTAAGTATGATAGTATTGTATGTTAACTTTCCAATATCGCTGTTTACTCGCTTGACTGACTCGACCAATAAGCTTGTAAAATTTGCCAATCAATGTGCATTCGTCATTCGTCATTCGACCAATATTTCTTGGAAAATATGCTATTTGACATGAACCATATGTGAGCACCTAAGCATCTTCATCTTTGTAACATGAGTAGTAATGTATAAATTAGATTGACAAGCAGATCCTGTGAATGTTATTGCATGTATTGATTGATATGAAGAGTGTTTAGATTAATACTGAAATGTCTTAAGTTATTCAACGTGGTTTTTGCTCCGATCCGTGGCGATGTGCTGTAGCAGCAGTAACTGTAGCTTCCTTGAGAGAGCGTGTATATTGATTGTCTTTAGTAGGGATTAGTTAACTTGAACGTGAGTTGTGAATCTTTTATCCTCTTTCAGTTGTTAGCAGTAGTTTGAGAACTTTTGTTATAATAATGAAGGTTACGGGGACGTAACCATGTTTAAGGAGGGTAAGATTGTAAAATCTTTATACTTTCATGTGTGATTTCTCAGTTTGGCTATATTGGTTATGCGTTGTGTGGGTTATGTTGGAGTGCTACATGATGTGTTTCTGTTATGGTTAAACTTCGGGGACGAAGTTTATTTTAAGGAGGGTGGAATGTAATACTGCGTTTAATATTCAAATTGGTGGGTGCCTTACATACTTTGGTATATGCGTTTCATAATTCGTTTGCGTTGGTTGGTAGAGAGGGTAAACTTCGGGACGAAGTTTCTTTTAAGGAGGGTAGACTGTAATACCCGGTATTTTAATATGATATTATATTAGGCCGAGTTACCAGCTGGGTCGTGTAGTGTATTTGTGACTCGGGTAATTATGTGACTCGGGTTTTAATTAATCTAACTAGGCTAGGCCCGTATCGTCTTAATAGCACCTATCCTATATGTATAACCCATCTAACCAAACCCTAATCTCCCTATCACCATATTCATTTTAACCATGAGAAAAGAGAGAAAAGAGAGAAGAGGGAGCCGTGTGTGAAGGGAGCCGCGTGAGAAATTGCGAGGCGATTTCTCAGCCTATTCTCATCCTATTTCGTAAGTAGACTATCCTATTACCTCTTTATTCAATTATTAGCATAATTATAGTAGTATTGGGATAATTTTCGTAACCCTAGAATTGGTTTGGGGGTTTTTTATTATAAATTGTATGAGATAAATGAATGGAATAGTTACAGCAATTTACAGATTCGTTGGTCTGTGTTATTTGAGTGTTTTACCTGTCTTAAAGCCGTGGGATGCAAAAAGTTAAAGAAGAGACTCATGTTTATTCCAAGCCTAGTTTATGCCAGTGAAAATTGGTAGCATTTCACCGTGTAGTTTTTCCTGAAGAAATTATTTGTGAACGTCTATCTAAAATGTCCGCAAATCAGTAGAGGCTGAAAGATTACTTCTAAAACATAATTTAGATATTGAATTGGTGCTGGGTCATTTTCATATATTTAATTTAAAGAGTTTAGATGAGTTAGGCGTTGGTTTTACTTAAGAATCATTTGTCAAACTCGTTTTATGAATCAATACGTTTTATGCGACGGTTTCTGTCAGTTTTTGGAAATCAGTCTGAAAACCCTTGATAAGTTTGGAATTTGAGAAAAACATTTTGATATAAATTGTAGCTAAGACTCATGGGGTTCCAATTCAATTGGCCTTGCATCAATTCGAATTTTCTGGAATTAGTTATTCATTTTATACCGAGTCTGCCATGAGCAGGAAAATCAGGAAAAGTCGTGTTTGTTCTTTAAATTGATATTCCTATTAAGTTATGATGAGTTTAGGTTATGTGCATGATTAATTGACTGAGTAGATGGTAATTATACATAATTATGTTATGTAGGTGATGGATAAGTGAAGGATCATAAGTGATTGCTTGTGTGTGCTTGGATTGCGAAAAGGTAGGGAAATACACTTGACTTATTATCGTTGATGTTGAATTGTGTTGACTTGTTTGTGTTTCGTATGACCAAACTGTGAACGTTGACTTGCTTCGTGGCTGTTGATTTACGTTATGATTCATATACTGGAAGGTGATTGACTGAATTGATCGTATTGAGTATGTTATCACAACATTTGGTAACCGGCATGATTTTATGATTGATCAGTTCAAAGATATATATATATTGTGTTGCATTAATTTCTTTTGAGCATTCATATGCATTGGAGATGGAGGATGTTGTGGTGATGTGGTGTGGTGATGATGTTGTGATAAGGCCCAGGCGGGTTCTCAGGACTTGCCCTGTGTCCTCAACAAGGAAATGCGATCGGCTACGGTCGATATATAGTCTACTGGGGATCGGTATGGCTGGGTGTTCCGGGTTATGAGATATGAGTTGAGATGGAGATGGAGGTGACGGAGGAGCATGCATATCATATTTTGTTGTTTCATTGTATTTCCTACTCAACCTCATGGTTGACCCTGTGTATTCATGAACACCTGTGACGATCCAAATATTGGGGAGCAGGCTTGACAGGTTTATGAGATAGGCTGGGAGTTTGATGGGCGTGAGACACTGGATCAGAAGACTTAGTAGCTAGATCATCATTTAGAAGACTTTCACTTTCATTTATGTTAGTTCCTTGTAATTTGATGTAAAAGAGGTTTTGTAATAATTAAGTTAAAGTAATTATATATTTTGCCTTGGAGTTTAATTTGTTATTCACTATCTCGGGAAACCGAGATGGTAACAGTCCGGTTTATTAGGGAATGTCTTGCTAAAGGCTCCTTCATAAATCGGGGTGTTACATACTTGGGGTAGGTACTTTGTGTGCTTGACTCGGGTTTGACCCGTGTTGAGTCGGGATTTTAATTTGGAGTCTGTTTTTGGCCCGGTGTTTGTTTTGACTCTAATTAGTGTCATTTTAATGCAAATGGCAATATAAAGCCATTTATGGCATTATTATTGACATTTGAGACTTCGGTTGACTCGAATTGACTCGAGTTGCGGGTTTCTGAGTCGGTTTTGGGTCTGAAGACGGTTTTAATTCTAAATAGTGTTGTTTTAATGCAAATGAAGTTATAAAACCATTTTTGAAATCATTTTTCATATTCAAGTAATACATTAAACCGTCTCATGCATAGCCAATCCACGCACGCATATCAAAAACATGTTATAGTCCGATCATCATCAGGTGGTTTTTGGAAGGTGCAGATACTGGGTATCTACAAATAGTCTTAAAACACCCTTTTTAGTGTTATGCTAGTATCATTTGACCCATGCGCTAAGGCCTAGTCAACAGTACCTTGTGGTGTGATAATTTCATGGCTACCGTTTAGTCCAAGGGGACCTTTGAAGCCATGCAACCGTTATTCCAACTTTTACCATCTATCATTTTTTTAAACAAAGGGAATGTCCACAATAGTTGTCAATTCAGTTCATATGCCAAATAAAAGCCAAAGTATACAAATATTGTCAATGTTATCCTTGTCTTAGGCTTAGGAGTGAAAATGGGACTTCTATGCTATTTTAGAGTACCCTTATTACATATGGGGTGGCTCTCGATGTCACTTCGGTGAGGATTTGCATATTGTTATTTACCGTTGCATTCCATTGCTAAAAGACCAAATAGCCAAAGTATTCAATGCCAATTATAACAAATAGCAAGAAATATTCTTCATGATCAAATGCTAGAAAAATGGTGGGAAAATAACCAAAAGCAAACTACAAATGAGAAAATCATACATCTTGAATCCCTTTTATCAGTTGATGGTCCTATTTTTGTTGCATGGTGGAGAGAGGACGACCCTTTCTTTTTTCTAGGCAAGAGAGGGAATTCCGCGATCCTACAGTGTCTTCTAACACCATAAGGACCTTGCTCTTGACGAAAGCATTTAGTAATCGTGGACAAACATAGCCTAGTTTAACACTAATTGGAAGTGATTTATTTCTATCCTTCTAGACCTAGTAGTTTATAAAACTAGTATCTATGATGGAGTATGTGCCCTTAGATAATTTCTCTCTTAGTTAATTCTGCCACTTAGATGAGGAGAGTGGCTATTCTTTTGTAGATGCATCCTTTTACTTGTTTATATGTTTAATGTAGGATGCATCGCCATTTTGGCAAGCCCCACCTTGCCTTGCAAGAACACATTCTACCTCATGGATGCCTTGTTGTGAGTTAAAGGGGTATAGCAAGGCCCGATAATTGTCTCGTATCGGATATGTATTAGGTAATTTAAATAAAGGTATCAGTTTTTTAGTTACCTCTTTGTTCGGGACAAGCAAAGGTTCGGTTTGGGGATATTGAATACAGTTCAAAATAGCGCACTTTCAACCCCATTTTGCATGATTTTATGGTCTTTTATAGTCAATTTCCTAGTTAATTGCTTCCTATTTGATTCTCCATAAGATTTTGACCATTTGTAGGAAAGAAGCTAAAAGTGGGCGGTTTTCCCGTCTTTTGTGCACATTTGGGAGCTATTTGATGGCTTTAGAGTATAGGCATAGAGCGAAGACGGAAACTAAAAGGGTGTTGCAAGATTTTGAGGCTGAAGAAGTCAATCCCCATGACCTAGGACCATTGCCCACGGATTATGGGGTAGCAATTGAAGAAAGGAGAACGTACCATAGGAACCCAGGCAAGCTATCCCATTACCCGGGCGAGCTGACTGCCAACCCGGGCGGGCGCTAGACCAACCGGGCGGGTTCCAAGTCAAAGGTCCCTTATAATATCGCCAACCCGGGCGAGCTCCTGGCCAGTTCGGAAGGGTCACTAGTTTTCCACCCTCGGACTTCAAGTGTATTAAGCATTTTGTCCTTAATTTTGTATCTACTATATATACTCTACTTGTAATAATTCTAGGGTAATATTCCCTTAGATTAGTTTGGTTCCTCCTTAGATTAGATTAGAAAACTGTATTAGATTATATTAGATTAGATTACTCTCTTAGATTAGTCTTTAATCTTTCCATGCAATTTACAATAACCTTTAAATAATCAATCCTTTAATATTGTCCTTGTAAATTACACTTTCAATAGTTTACATTTGGATCTCTTAGAATTTGAATTGAAGATTACTGACAAGTCTTCATCTCCATCCAAAGATCCTTCCTTTTTATGTTCATCTTTACCTTAATTTGTTGGTATACTCTCTCTCTCTCTCTCTCTCTCTCTCTCTCTCTCTCTCTCTCTCTCTCTCTCTCCCCCCTCTCTCTCTCTTATTAATCCTTTGTTTATTACCTCGCTTAATCATCATGTTCACTCGTGTTATGATGTTTGACACCATTTCTAGCATGATAACACTGATGTGTAGCGAGTAGTCTTGGAGCTAGAGTTATTGTGGAATTAGGGGAATGATTATAGGGTAGATCTATACCTTGTGAGTTGTTTGGTTGATTAAATTTGTTGTTGTAAGTTCTAGTCTAGTGCACATGTTATGTTTGATGAAATGTTTGATTGATAACCTACGCACGATTCTCTACTTTCTTACTAATGCCCGTAAGATCGAAAACCTCTTGAGTTATTAGACCATGCACTACACTAATGGGAAGACCGGGTGTACGCGGAAGCTAACTTGACTCGACCTATTGGCCGCAGAACCAAAAGTTTCGCCCATACTCTACAATGACCTTAACCAAATACTAAACTCATATATCTTGGATTTTTATTTTGATCTTCTCTTGGAACCCAAGACACCGTGTACTTTTAATCAATTTTTTACATACCTTACTTTCGACATTTGCATTAATTTACATTTCCTTTAAAGCTACACAACAACAATCAAACGTGACATTGCATGGACCGAAAATAGAAAGACTTAGACCTTAAGCTCACCGTCTCATGGATCAACTCCGACTTACCACTTGCTAGTTTTTTGTTGGATTTACAAATATTGTTTGATTTTAAACAACACATCACTATCCCCAAATCCTTTCCACCTCTCTCTCTCTCTCTCTAAACCTCGAAAACCTCTCCCTTCTCTCTAAAACTTTTCCTAGCCCTCTCCAATGGCATTTGAGCTTAGACTTGAGGATGATACCTCCACCTATTTCTCGATCTATACTTTTAAGTCGGAATCTCACCTTTCACCTTATCTCTTTTTGAATCCTAACTTTTGGGTGTTTTTGTTGGGTTTGCTAATTAATAATTATTATTAGTAATATGGATAATTAATGTATAATAATAAGGGGTTTTACATAGTAAGAGTATATAGGATATGTTGTGATGTCTATTTTGTAATTTATATAGGACGAGAAAGTTTTATGAGACGGGATATTGCTTGTCTCGGATTGCTTATGGAGTTTGCTAAAAGGTCGGATTTTCTTACTCGGTTTTAGTAATATGAATGCTTGTTTGTGTGTCCATTGTCCTTGTTTTCATAATATAAGTCGTATTGCGTCATATTATGATATTAGAAGAGTCGGAATACTTGAAGAATGGATGTTCATGGCATATTTGGGAGGTGTCTCATGATGAGTCGTATATTAGCATGTTGTGTTGCATATTGCATTTATTGTGATTGTCGTATATGTTGGAGGATATGAAGGAGTTGTGCTGGTTGTTGAGGAGATGTAAGGCGGGTCGGGAACCATCTTATGCTTGGGTTGCCTCTTGGACCTTCCCACTCCAAGAGGAACGTGAACGTTAATGACTTAATTACGGAGGGGCTCGTGTGTTGTCACGATGCCTTGTAGGGGTCAGGTTAGCGTCCAGGCTCGGTACCATCAATGTGTCCCGAGTACCTATTTTACGGGCTTTAGTCCGGCTGTTTGGCGGGCGGTGCTGCGGTGCCGTTACCACGTTGTTGGTACCGTGGATGCGTTCCTGGTTCTGGTGAGGTGGTGTCGGAGTCGTGGTGAATTGAGAGTTATGTCTTATTTATTCCATTGACTTGGTGCATATTTATATACATGTGTCGTATCATAAATATTTATAATATTGAATTTGACATGTGTGAGTTGTATGTAATTTCACCTGCTTTGATTGAGGTGGCCTATGTTGATCCATATGGTATATTCGTTCATATGGGGAGCAGTTTGAGTACAGGTTGGATTTCCTAGGCGATATAGATGTTATTAGAAATGTTGTAGTAGTCTCGACTTGTATTATTCAATTAATCATTATGTAATTCATTAAACATGTTATTTATATAATTATTTATTAATTGTATTTCCGATTTGATTGCTTTAGGAAATTGAGATGGTAACATCTCCCGATGACCTTGGCTGGGTAAGTAGGAAGTGTTGCACTTTCTTTCGAACCATGCCTTATGTTTCAGGCAAACTTTCTGATAGTATCTTGTCTAATTACAAAATCGACACGTACCCTTTATTGATTCCTTCTTATGGATCTAATCAGGTGTCTTGATGGGCTTTGACAGTCCTTGATTTCCCTTTCCATTCTTCTTCCATGTTTTCTTTCTAGCTCCTTTATGACCTAGGAGATGGACTAAATGATCTTATGCTTTCTTAAGCCTTGCTTCGTCTTGAATGAGCATGCTTTTTAATTGATGCACATTCTATTTAACCTTCAGGGTATTATAATGCACATGAAATGTGCCATATTGAGAAGGTTAGTAGTTAAATATAAACGTTACTAGAAAATTCTCATTCACTTCCATCCCCATAGTTTTCAATCTTGCCGCAATGTTTGTCATTTCGACAATATGCTCATGCATAGTATGAGAACCATTAAATTTCATAGTGGTTAATATACACATTAGTGTTCTAGCAAGTGACTTATCAGCTGAGTCCGATTGAGAGCTTTCTTTCACAAATTTCATAAATTCCTTTGCACTTTTAGTCTTTTTAAATGTGGACTTGATGTTGCTTTCTACAGTCATTCGCATAAACATTAGGCTTAGTTTGTTAGGTTTTTCCCAAGCTTTATGGAATTATTTTTGCTCAGTGGTGCTAGCAGCAGTAAGATCAATAGGTTTTTCACTTAAGAGTGCCAAATAAAGATCCAGTATACCAAGGTAAAACTGGACTGGTAATGACCATTCAACAAAATTAAGCCCATTAAAGTTAATAACAGACGTGGCTTGTGAATGAAGAGAGAAGGGAACAGATAATGCAAATATATGATATATGCTTACACATTAATAAGTTGTAAAAAAATATTTAAAACATAAATTTAAGTTATACATTGAAGTTACCTTTGGGCAAAAATATAATATATACAAATAAGTAGGCATAAGAGAAGATTAATAAATTCACATAAGCGATACTTTACGTAATTCAATTATATATGTTTGTAATCTTTGGATGTACTAAACGCACCTAACTCATCACACCAATGTATCACGATGATGTTTATGCATTGTAAAACAAATAATCAACTTTTAGGCGATCCTAAACTACTTTACAATCATAAATTATCAATGTACTCATGAATAAATAGTAAAACATCGTAATGTCATTTCAACGAGCATCTCATAAGCATGAGTAATTGAGCTAATTTCAATCTGATACCTATAAAACTTTATGACTTGGCCACTTTGGTGACTAACAAATCAGCGTTATAAGGATATCATACTGATAAATTAGAACGGAAACATAATTGACTCATTGTTATATTATTCAAACAAGTTGAATCAAAGCATTAACCCATTTTATAATATGCACGCAGATAAAGTATAACATTATTTGTAATACACTGATATTTTATATATATAGTTACGTAAACTATGAGTAATTCATAAGTATATATGCTATGAGTGTTGGGTGCAAGTCTTGGGATGTCGTCTTATGAGCTAATTGAGTGCTTAGAGGTTCGGTCTATCGAAGAAATAGGTGTGTCGTTTGACTTGTTGCTGGGTTTCGTCCAACCTATAGCATGGTGTCATTTGACTTGTTGTTAGTTATTGTAATATGTCATGACACAGGGAACAAGGGAGTGGAGAGTTCTGTTTGTGTCGTCTGACCTGTGGTTGATGTCGATCGACCAAGTACAGTATGGGATAGCAGCATATGTCGATCGACCATATGGAGCATGTCGACCGACTAGAGCATTGATGGAATTGGATGCTAATATTGTTTAAACCCTATTCCTATATAACATAAAATACGACACCCCTATTCTCTTTTGTCAGTTCCAGATACAAAGCACACACATAAACCTCACCCTAATCGAGAGAAGGAATGAGAAGAGAGGTAGCATGCGCATTTCACTTATCTTCTAGAAATTTACTTCCTAATCGTCGTAAGTAATCTATAATAATTCTTAATCTATGAAATTGATATCAATATCGTAATTAAACATAGTTGGTCCATAAACACCCAACTATAATTATTAGCCGAATGGGGTTTGGGGTGTTTGCATAATCAATAGCATTATACTATCTCGTGGTGTATTGTATTGTGTTTTCGTAATTAGGGCAAAGATTCATAAAGGATTGGTTTTAGACCTTGCTTGCCATCATATTTGCGGATTCGTAAACAAGGTAGGGATACCCTACTCAACTAAGCTTTATCGTTCATTATATTTTGTGAAATTATGTTTCATAATTCGTTATCATATTGTTTCTGTTAGGAAACTAGATCTATATGCAAAACATATTCATATATGTTTTTGTTAATTTAGTCATAAAATTAAATGGTGATCTTATGCATGCAAACAATAATCAATTAAAAGGGAAATCTTCATCTTACATTGGTATTTCGGTTTATATGGGCACAAGAGAGTTCTCCTACTCTCTTATTCTTGTGCTCTCCTTAATGGATGAACTAGGATTCAAGTGTAGAATCCCTCCCAAAGTAAAATACCCAAGGCAAACTCTTAATCAAATCAATATTATGATTACTAGAATAATATTAATTTAGTGTAATATAGACCCAAAATAATATTTTTGTCTCTCTATAATTCGGTCAAGAGAGAAGGAAGAGGAAGATGTTTACCTTTCTAAAACTTCTTATTTTTAGATGAATGAATAATGAGCTAATACACTAAAAATTATTCTAGTGTATAAGATAAATTTTAAGGCAAAAACCCTTGGCTTTGCCTTATGAAAAACCGGGTAAGGGGGAAGAGAAGGGAGCCAATGCATGCATGAGTTTGTCTTTACAATGACCACTAGGTTGCATGGCTAGTTTATTAGGGAAATGATTATGTTTACCACTAACATAATCAACACAATATCATCCTAATACTCCCCTTAATTTCGGTACATATGGATAAAATGGACTCCATTTTATCTTTGTCAAAATGTCAATTTGTCATATGTCACATGTCATATGTCACATAAATTTATTATGTATTTTTAACATATTAAAAATCAACGTATTAATAAAAATACGCCATATACAAAAATCGACTTAGCAATTCATAATTGCTTGTACCAAAATATTTTACCAATTTATAATTCACAATAACTTGTATTTATAATAATTCATTCAATTTCAATTGTTTCCTTAAACAATAATTTCATCTAAGTAATGAAACAATATGATTACTTAGACCGTATCTTATTTAATCAGATTATAATGAGATACGCAAATTTTACTTCCAAAATCGTCCGTCAATATTTTAAGAAATTTAATTAACCCGTATCTGCATACGATTAATTAAATGATCAATTAAGAGTGTTACCCTTTAGGTATGACCTAAGGGGATCAACTGGTCACCACCGTCTCACGACAGTAATGTCAAACTCTAGTCAGCCAATCATTACCGATATGTGTGGACTAGTTGACAGTAAATTATTACTTCCCAATTGTATTCTTTAAAATGAGACTTAAACATGTGATCATAATGATCAACAGTTGTGATCGCATTATTGTCGAAGGACACATATTCCAACAATCTCCCACTTGTCCTCGACAAGTGTGCGTCACCAATTCTCTTGTCCTATTACTATCTCCCACTCAATGCAAGGTGTCTTTCAGATCGTACTTGCAAGTGATCATATCGAGAGTGGTTTCCTCGATCTAGAGAACAACTGATTGACCGGATTTATCCACCATGGATACATTCCGAGCTTGGCCACGCATTTCCAGTTCATTACTCCTCGAGTGGCCCTGAGATATTGTTATAACCCTGACTAGGGGTGGACAATTCTTATCGCACTCATTCCCTTCGACTAGCCACATCCATCATAACCCAAAGTGTGCCCATTTGACCCCATTTACGAAGGTCGTAGTAACACAAATCAAAGTAATCTGAAACTGTGCCATCTTAGCCGAATAGTCTTTAGTCAAAAGAATCGACTCATTTGAATACTATAGTAGCTCTCTCCACGACCAGGCTATATAAATTTGCCAGAATTCTATAAGCGGTCTTAAGGCTCGACATAATGCTCCTAACAGTCTGCCTATATGATCGACTAGTCATTCTCATATGACTCTATGGCACTTGTACTTGCCATCAATCGCATCACACTCTAGTCAGTTCGAGACGTCACCTTATGTAAGTAACTATGGGCAAATACAATGCTAATCCGTGTTCACTTTAACGGGGTTCAATTGTCGCTACAACCCGTTTAGATATAACAAAGTATAAGGTGAGTTAATAATAACTCAAACGACAAATGTCGACATCACACTCGAGTGGTCAATACTATATTACAAGCTTGTGATGCATATCGTAAGTGTGTAAACACTTGTTAATTGCAATAGAAGTTTAACATATCAAGTGTCCATGTGTTCAAACTTCTTTTTATCGCATTTTCCTTTACGTTCATGTTATCTATCATAGCAGGAACCTTACCAAGTACAAATCTAGGTTCACAACCTCGGTTTCGGCTCCTTTTCTTGAAAGAACTTCTTTGTTGATTATCACATAACAAACGAATTTGTGGTGAATGATATGACTTCCACTTATCAAGTACTCCACCCACACACAATGCACTAGGTATATGTTTTGTAGAGTGTTGCAACAATTTGTCAAGATGATTAGCCTAGCACTTCTCACAAGTCCTAGCATTTTAGGAAAGATTAGTTTTGAGTAACTTCTTATTCAACTAAGTATCTTTCCAAACTTCTTATTTCTCCTTTTAGCTTGAAAAGTTTAGGATTTTCATAAATCCTTACGCGTGTTTGGATTCCTTTAATATGTGCAACCTCTTGACACATAACAGAGTCTTTCGTCCAACACTAAAAACGCTCATCGGATTCTCCTCGAGAATTCATGATGTTCTTCTATGGCTTACCAATGAATCATCATGTTCTTATGCATATGATTCATTTTGAACATGTGCAAGATTATTCTAATGGCGGAAACATTAGTAACTAATAATCATGAGATCAACCATTCTTAGGTTCAAGGAACGACCATGACTGCTAATGGCAATTCCGTTTTCATTTACATGAATAACCTACGTTTCTCGTGGATTCGATGTGCATGTCTCAATACTTATCCAATATCTCATGATGTGATTGGATTCATCATAGTCCATTTTCATCCAGAATTGAAAACTCAAATACTCCTTTATGAAGGAAGGAATTAGCTCGTCATTCTTCAATAAGTGATGAGTTATAAACTTTTACAAGATGATTGCTCCCACTAAATCCCATTTTTTCACATGATAATTTCCAACTACCACTCAATTCCACATGATCCGCAATTGACTACTCAATTGAGATATTTCAAGAATCGAAATTTATTGTTTTGCTAAGTTATTGAGATAAAACCATATATGTTCCCATCATATCCTTTCAAAATACTTATTTTGAAGTGGTCTCATCTTAACCTTATGGAAAGAGATTTTAATCTCTAACTCATTCATATCATAATGATGCGTAGCAATGTCATTGTTTAAATATAAATAATATTTAATACACGTCCTTCAAAATACCCTTTTCGGAAGGAGGTTTAACCATTTCATTTTCATAATGTGGTTAAGTAATGACATTTGCGTGGTTAATACTTAACTTAGCTATTGAGGATATAGGTATATCAATTCTTGTAATATCTAGTCATAAATCTCGTTTATTTTCTAGGATATTACTTTGATTCATTTTAGGCTCTTAAGTAAATATCAAGGTTGAAACTATTGGTCAAAGTTTATCATAAACTAGTCAAAACTCTTGTTAAGACTTTACATTAGTCATTTTTCTTCCAAAACTTTCTTTTGGTCTCCTCGTGTAGTAATCTTGAGAAAATATTCCTTTGATTACTTCACTTGGTCTCTTTTGTCATGTAGTTTTATTCGAGACAATAGATCTCATCTCTTGCGCATACTATATAAATAGATATACCTTTATTCAAATCATTCTTCCTTGCGTAGATCTCGTATACACAAGTACACAAATTTATCTTGGTGTTGTGTCCTCATTTTCTCCCACTCTATCTTTAGAATAAATACACTAGAGATTCAAAGATAGCTTATGGGACACAAATAATGATTTGAAGTATAAGGAGGACTATCTCATAGGTTTGACTAATTGTTTTAGATTTTGTAAGTGTACTTGGTGATTGACATTCCTTTAAGAGAGTTCATAAACTCAATGACACTTTGTAAATGATCATACACAAGCCTTAAGCATGTGGACATATAATGAATCTCATCATTATAATTGTCTATTAGATCACTTTAAGTGAATAATCATATGTTTCTATGAGCAAGCATGTAAAGACGAATTTTAGAACAAGGATAAAACAATAAAACGGATGACTTGGGTTGCAAACCAAGCCACCATTATCCAAAATACAACCAATTATCCAAAATACATTTCCATGTCGAACACGGAAATTAAAAGGTTCTAAAATCCGAAACATAATTAAAATAAGACAATAAAAAAGCAAAGCTTCATGGAAGCTATTCCTAGCATCTCGATGGTTTCTCAAGCTTGCTTTTCTTTTCCTTTGTCCTTGCTTGGTGGAGGCCTTATTTACAATAAAAAGGGGATACATTATCACAACTTTGTATCACAATTCCATAGTTGAAATAGAAACATAAAAGAAAGGATAGTCATTTACCTACTGGAGTAATCTTTCCAGCCTTAATATCACCAAGGTATTTGGAACAATTTCTTTTCCAATGTCCAACACCATTACAATAATGGCATTTATCAAGAGGACCCTTGATTTTTGAAGTGCTAGCTTCATAAGTCTTAGCTTTGGTAAAAGTGGGAGCTTGTTTCTTACCCTTCCTCCCATTCTTCTTGAACTTTCCCTTGCTTTTGGTGCTAATGTTAAGCATATCCTTGGGTGGGTTCACATTTAACCCCATGTCCCTTTCGGCTTGCACAAGTAACTTGTGCAATATTTCAAGAGACACATCCTTGTATTTAGGGCTGAGCAAAACCGGATATCCGATCCGGTTTTAAAATCCGGATCGGATATCCAGTTTTAAAAATCTGATTTTTAGTGATCCACATCCGGATCCGAATAATTCGTATATCCGAAATTCGGAATCCGAAAATTCGGATATCCAGATTTCGGGAACCGAATTCAATCCGGTTTTAAATGCATAGCAAAAGATCCAGAAAGACTGGTATGGTATGAAATGAATCATCCCAGATCATCATTCGAAGACATTCAAAGACATTCATTCTTCGAATAAAGACGAGATTACGTATGTGCACATCTCTTGTCACACTTCTCAATTATGTTTATAACAATAGCAATCAATAAGTATCAAACACCTCACAACATATGATCTAATGGAAGTATAAACGTTGAAGGGAAACAAGACGTTTATTTCTAGCCATCTAGAGAAAAACTTAATTTCTTTTTAGTACCAATTTTCAAATCATTGATGAAAGAATCAGAAAAATTCTCGGAAGATTCATAGATGTTATTGCACTCTAATAATTTTTTTGATCTTGATTCAGATATTAGAAGTGATGAATGATGATTGATGATGACTGATGGCGATTTGAGAATGGTAATTGGCAATTGAGCAGGAGACGAAAGG
This sequence comes from Silene latifolia, assembly GCF_048544455.1. Taxonomy (NCBI): domain Eukaryota; kingdom Viridiplantae; phylum Streptophyta; class Magnoliopsida; order Caryophyllales; family Caryophyllaceae; genus Silene; species Silene latifolia. The sequence goes on from NC_133538.1 coordinate 29,914,935, forward strand.
GGGAGGTTAGATGAGATTAGGGATTTAGGGTTTGTGTCAATTATTTTTGTGTAATTGGGTCAGTATATGATGTGTGTCGTCTTTTTACTTTTTACGTTTTCCTTTTTTTTTTTAAATTTTTAAAAACCGGATCGGATTCGGATATCCGGTTTTACGAAAATCACAATCCACATCCGATCCAGTTTATTCGGAAAAAACCGGATCGGATATCCAATTTAAATGGTATCCATATATTCGGATATTTTTTTTCGGATTTCGGATCGGATTCGGAAAAAAAACCGGATCGGATTTTTTTTGCTCAGCCCTACTTGTATTGCATGTTAAAATTCACCCGGAATTGAACATACGCCTTGACTTTGGATAAGGAGTGTAGAATCCTATCTACAATGAGTTCTTTGGGGATTTCAACCTTTTGAATCTTCAAGGTCTCGACTAGCTCCATTAATTTGAGCACGTGAGGGCTAACCTTTTTGCCCTCTTTGAAGTCGAGATCAAAGAATGCCCCGGCCGCCTCATATTGGACGATCCGCGGAGTTTGTGAAAGCATTGTCACAAGCTTGGAGTAAATCTCATTAGCGGTGCCCATCTTAAAGGCGCTCCTTTGGAGATCCGCCTCCATCGCAAAGATCAACACGTTTTTCATTGCGGCGGATTCCTTATGGTAAGCCTCATATGCTTCCCTAGTTGCGGCGGTCGACCTAGTGTTAGGTTTGGGTGGAGAGGCCTCGGTAAGGTAACGAAGCTTGTCGTCACCTTGGGCGGCTATTTTGAGTTGGGCATCCCAATCGGAGAAATTTGACCCATTCATTTCAAGTTTACATCGATCCATAAAGGATTGGAGCCATGAAGTATTAGTGAGAGGCGTGGCGTTGGTGTTTGGATTTGCCATTTGTTATGAGAAATAAGAGCGGTCTACAAAACAAAATATAGAAGGAATAAAACATATGTCGTTTTAATAATAATACTCGTAAAAAATAATTTAAACAAGTTTTATTGCATTTATCTAGTGACCTCTACCCAACTTAGATAAATGATTCCAAGACCCAAATTCATATCAACTTAGGCACGGATAGGCGATGAAACCCTTATCAATATAACTCGCTGGATTAACGCTTAATCGATTCTACTTTTAGAATTCTTGGTCGATAAAATTACTCTAATGTTTATCTATAGCCCGGAACACATGCGACTACGGTCACGAATACTTCCGTTGAGGTCAATCTAAATTTCGAATAAATGTGTCCATGATCCAAATTCACATTAACTTGGGCACGGGATGGCCGATGAAACCCTCATCAACACGAACTCGGTGGATAGACATTTATCACCCACTTCCCCTACGTAACAAGGTTTGTACCCCGAGATGGCCGAGTGCACTCCCTCACGAAATAGGTTTTCATGGTTTCTACTTTTTGGTAAGGCTATGTCTCAATTGTTTATTTTAGCGAGAGGTCATGTCAATTTATTATCTATCACGTTTTAAGTGAACTAAAGCGTTGAACTACGATAATTTTAATTGACACGGTCGATAAACTCGATAAAAGATGATGCATGTTTTAGTTATGGCGATTTAGCGATGCTTGTGACATATAATAAAATGCAAAACATAAAATAAATCCTAGTATGGCCTTCCTAAAATAGAAAAACTATTTAACTATTACATATTCGGAAACCAACTCCATTGGTCTCTTGAACTTCGGTTGAGGCACGCATCTCGAGGTAACACCGTCTTTATGTATCGCCTTCTTGAATGACACCGTCTTCAAGGAACTCCGTAATAAATAAATTACATAACAAATTACATAATTTCCTATTATACATTTGAAATTAAAATAAAATAAATCTATTAAATTACAAAACGGTGATACGAGATCACAATAAATTACAACCGAATCGATATTCCCATACATTTCGGGTAATATCAATTAAAAACTAAGGCCATACTAAGTAAAATTACATAATTCAAAAATTGCATAAAATAAAATTATGACAATCATAAAGAAAATGCAGCATTATAATATGTATGAACATGCCCAATTTTATGCTAAATCGCCTTTAAGTAGCCAATATCGTATATTACACGGTTTTTACGGATTTGCGTGATTCAACGTTTTAAAATCACAATAAAATACATAAATTCATATTTATGCATAAGTTAATTACCCTAACCTCTTAGGACTGAAAATTAGTCTCCACTAACTATTTGACCATAATTAACTCATATTTCTAAAATTGTTCATTAATGGAACTAAAATTACAATAATAAGCTATAATCTTCAAACAAATCACAAAAATTCCAAATAAATTCAAAATTTGAAATTTAAAACTTGTGAACATTCTTGAAAAATACCATGACACTCATAATGTTCAAAAACTTAGGTTAAAATTTCGTAAATTTTTTGGAAAAACTATGTTGCGGTTTAACGGATTTATCAATAAAATCATAAAAACATGAGAAAAATTATATTCATCAATTTTTCAATTTTAGATCTGAAAAAAGATAATAAAATGCAACATGTGACATTTTTTCTTAGTCATTCAGTATGTTTTAGGAATTATTCACTAATTAAGTCACTATTTATGCTATTTTTTTTCAAAAAATCATAAATCATGCAAAATGACTTCAATATAGCCTATTATTTTACACACATCTTTTAAAATTGCATGTGACAACATACGAAATTTCTATGACCAGATTCGAAATTTATCTCATATTAACCTATTTTTCATCTAAATCCGATTTTAAACATGAAAAATCCTTTTTTCGAGCATAAGAACTCCAAAAATTATGAAAATTTACAGGTCATGTCAAAATAATACATGTGATAACATATCCACAAATCACTCAAAAATTCAAAGTTTAGCTAATTATAGTCCAAAAATGACATTTTAATCATAAAATCACATTTTAATGTCATTATTGTATAATATGAACAATAAAAATCCATAAAATAACCAAAATATCCTAAAAACAATTTAGGACCAGAAACTTTAACATGCATAAATTATTTTCGTGATATATCATAATAACACAAATTTACAAGATTTATATGTTATTCGTATAACTCGGAAAAACTATAACCGATTTGAATGCAAACAACCAAGGCTCTTGATACCACTTGTTAGGAAACTAGATCTATATGCAAAACATATTCATATATGTTTTTGTTAATTTAGTCATAAAATTAAATGGTGATCTTATGCATGCAAACAATAATCAATTAAAAGGGAAATCTTCATCTTACATTGGTATTTCGGTTTATATGGGCACAAGAGAGTTTCTTACTCTCTTGTTCTTGTGCTCTCCTTAATGGATGAACTAGGATTCAAGTGTAGAATCCCTCCCAAAGTAAAATACCCAAGGCAAACTCTTAATCAAATCAATATTATGATTACTAGAATAATATTAATTTAGTGTAATATAGACCCAAAATAATATTTTGGTCTCTCTATAATTCGGTCAAGAGAGAAGGAAGAGGAAGATGTTTATCTTTCTAAAACTTCTTATTTTTAGATGAATGAATAATGAGCTAATACACTAAAAATTATTCTAGTGTATAAGATAAATTTTAAGGCAAAAACCCTTGGCTTTGCCTCATGAAAAACCGAGTAAGGGGGAATAGAAGGGAGCCAATGCATGCATGAGTTTGTCTTCATAATGACCAGTAGGTTGCATGGCTAGTTTATTAGGGAAATGATTATGTTTACCACTAACATAATCAACACAATATCATCCTAATACTCCCCTTAATTTCGGTACATATGGATAAAATGGACTCCATTTTATCTTTGTCAAAATGTCAAATTGTCATATGTCACATAAATTTTTTATGTATTTTTAACATATTAAAAATCAACGTATTAATAAAAATACGTCATATACAAAAATCGACTTAGCAATTCATAATTGCTTGTACCAAAATATTGTACCAATTTATAAATCACAATAACTTGTATTTATAATAATTCATTCAATTTCAATTGTTTCCTTAAACAATAATTTCATCTAAGTAATGAAACAATTCGATTACTTAGACCGTATCTTATTTAATCAGATTATAATGAGATACGTAAATTTTACTTCCAAAATCGTCCGTCAATATTTTAAGAAATTTAATTAACCCGTATCTGCATACGATTAATTAAATGATCAATTAAGAGTGTTACCCTTTAGGTATGACCTAAGGGGATCAACTGGTCACCACCGTCTCACGACAGTAATGTCAAACTCCTGTCAGCCAATCATTACCGATATGTGTGGACCAGTTGACAGTAAAATATTATTTCCCAATTATATTCTTTAAAATGAGACTTAAACATGTGATCATCATGATCAACAGTTGTGATCGCATTATTGTCGGAGGACATATATTCCAACAGTTTCATAATTCGTTACGTGATGAATTGACATTTAGTATTGATGATTATTGTATACTATACTGTATGTTTTGAGGCGCGGTGACCAGAGAGATACGCCATGTGTGGTGTTATAAGGCACGATGACCAAGGAGTTATGTTATGGAGGTGTATGATATTGAGACGAGACGTTACGGTAACCTGTGAGTTGTACCATTCTGATATGAGCACGGTGACCAGGGAGTTGTGCCATATGATGTGATAAGGTGGACGGTTGACCTGCAAAGGCAGGGACCGTACACATGTGCTTTTTATGTTCTATTCATCTGTTTTGCTACTTCGTTAGTTATACTGTTTTTCTTATTGTTATTTACTATCCCTACTCAATAGGTTGTTGACGTGTTTGTATCTTGTATCAAATTGTCACCTATTTTCAGGGTGGCCTATGTTGATCCATTCAATAATTTTCGATTGAATGGGGAGAAATTAATAAAACAGGTACAGTGTAGTAGCTATGTCTGATGCTATGCTTGGGGGTGGACGGATGATCGCAACTTATCAAGGAGCTTGAGTCTAGTCTCATGAGTCATTAAACATTAGTACTTCATTTGAGTTTAATAAGTATTGTAAACTTTTATACTTCTTTTACTTTTGGTTGGTCGTAAAGCCGTTTTGGCTAGTTCCTTCGGTTGATGTAAACCTTTCTATGAAAGTATCTTTGGTTTTTTATACTTTGTTATTCACTACCTCGGTTATCCGATATGGTAGCACGTTCATTTAGCCGGGCATGCCTTGTTAAGGCTCGTTTCTATATGGGAGTGTTACATTATTATAGTAGAGATTACCAGAATAATCGATCAAAACCACTAGCTATAAAAATTAATTGATGAGGTAAGGTTTGATATAAAACAAAAAGCGGCAATTAAAGTCATTAATTAGAAAGCTAGACCATGTAGAACATACCCATTAAATGACAAAACCATCAGGATAAGATTAGCAGTGATGTGACTTGTATTTACGCACATTTAGTCCCCTATCTAGTCTGGTTTCATATGCTTTTACGTGATTATTAGGGTCGTTTCTTGTCTTTAACTTCCTACTATGCAAATTCTATGAGGTTTGGTGCCTTTGTAGGTGGAGAGCGCTTGCCTTTCCTAAATTGGTGCGTTACGGAGCTAAATTGACCACATCAAATGACCAAGAATAAAAAAGGAGACCAAGACTAAAGGCCTTAGTCAATAAAGCAAGCGTTCAGGCAATGAAGAGGAACCCCACGGGTCCAGGCCAGCTCCCAGGAGCTGGAAGGGAGCCACGCCCAAGCATGTGAGGAAAGACACTGAGCTCCCACGAGCTCACTGGAGGATGGATTGGCCCAGCCTTAGCTCGGGTGAGCACTTATGCAGCGCCCACGAGCTGACCACAATGATGAACCTCATAGAGGAGGAGCTCAGGCGAGCCATGCCCAACTCCCACGAGCCAGCTGACTGGATGAGTGACATAGAGGAGGAACTCGTTAGAGCTAGCTCAACTATAGCAAGGCGAAAGACTTACTTAAGGGGTTTAATCGTCATTTAAGCCCTTAGTTAACCTAATACTTGTACTTAATATAAATACCTCATGTACTTAGAGAAGATGACATTATATTAGCTTAGCTTAATTAGACTACTCTAATTAGCTTAATTACATATTAATCCTTCTTTAATTATTGCTCAAACAATCTTAGATCTAGCTTGGTAATTGAAGATTTCTTGGGTTTTGTATTGGAGAATTGACAACTCTTTAACATTAATCAAGGAATTCTTCTATTATTCTTCCATTTCCTTTGTTCATCTTAAGTTGGTAGAACTCCTTTACTTAATCTTTTACTTAATTTCTTGTTAATTGCACTACTCATTCATCATGGTTATACTTGTTAAGATGTTTGACACCATTAGTGACATGGTTTCCATGATGATGTGTGAGTAGTCTCTTAACTAGGCTGAGTGGGGGATTAAGGGAGTAATCATGAGTTATATCAATGCTTAATGAGTTCATATGAATGATTTTATTTTGTGTTTTCTACTTATGCACATGTTATGCTTGATGAAATGCTTGATTGACAACATATCATGATTCTCTAATCTTTTCAACAAGACTTGTAAGACATAAACAAACTGAAGGCTTGTTAGACCATGCATATTGATGAATATGGACATCCAAATCTTTGTAGGTGTCGTACGGTATAAACCAACTTGGCTCCGAGACCTAAGTCTCGCTAAGAATTGTAAGACATAAAACTACTCTATTCCAACACAACTATAGCTGTTTGTATGACTCATTATTGTTATTATACCATGTTTCCCCTATGAATGTAACACCCCCCTTCTTACCCGACCAAGGTAATAGGAGGATGTTACCATCTCGGTTTTCCTAGACAGTGTTTTAAAACTCCAATTAAAGAACAACTTAAATAAATAACAAGTTTAGTGATTTAGAAATGAATGAATAAAGGAATAATAAATGTGAAGTAGACATTATAAAACTTATCTACCATCTAAGTTATCTATCTTTGCTACTCGACCTCAAGTCCGATGCTCGTCCCGTCACCCACGTGAATCCAAAACAACCTGTACTCAACGTGCTCCCTATATGATCGAAAATATCATATGCATTGATACAGACTACCTCGTAAATAGGTGACAATTTACACACAATCCAAACACATTAGTAAAAATAATTAAACATAAGACACAACATACAATATAATTCTACCTCATGGATGCCTTGTTGTGAGTTGAAGGGGCGGAGCGAGGCCCGCTAATTGTCTCATATTGGATATGTATTAGGTAGTTTAAATAAAGGTCTCAGTTTTTTAGTCACCACTTTGCTCGGGACGACCAAATGTTCGGTTTGGGGATATTTGATGCGGTTCAAAATAGCGCACTTTCAACCCCATTTCGAACCCCATTTTGCATGATTTTATGGTCTTTTATAGTCAATTTCGTTGTTAATTGCTTCCTATTTCATTCTCCATAAGATTTTGACCATTTGTAAGAAAGAAGCTAAAAGAGGGCGGTTTTCCCGTCTTTTGTGCACATTTGGGAGCTATTTGACGACTTTAGAGGATAAGCATAGAGCGAAGACAAAAACTGAAAGGGTGTAGCAAGATTTTGAGGCTAAAGAAGTCAATCCCCATGACCTAGGACCAATCCCCATGGATTATGGGGTAGCAATTGAAGAAAGGAGAACTTACCAGAGGAACCCGGGCAAGCTATCCAATTATATTGTTTCATAATTCGTTACGTGATGAATTGACATTTATTATTGATGATTATTGCATATTATACTGTATGTTTTGAGGCGCGGTGACCAGAGAGATATGCCATGTATGGTGTTATAAGGCACGATGACCAAGGAGTTGTGTTATGGAGGTGTATGATATCGAGACGAGACGGTACGGTAACCTGGGAGTTGTACCATTCTGATATGAGCACGGTGAACAGGGAGTTGTGCCATATGATGTGATGAGGTGGACGGTTGACCTGCAAAGGCAGGGACCATACACATGTGCTTTTTATGTTCTATTCATCTGTTTCGCTACTTTGTTATTAGTACTGTTGTTCTTATTGTTATTTACTATCCCTACTCAACCAGTGGTTGACGTGTTTGTATCTTGTATCAAATTGTCACCTATTTTCAGGGTGGCCTATGTTGATCCATTCAATAATTTTCGATTGAATAGGGAGAAATTAATAAAACAGGTACAGTGTAGTAGCTATGTCTGATGCTATGCTTGGGGGTGGACGGATGATCGCGACTTATCAAGGAGCTTGAGTCTAGTCTCATGAGTCATTAAACATTAGTACTTCATTTGAGTTTAATAAGTATTGTAAACTTTTATACTTCTTTTACTTTTGGTTGGTCGTAAAGCCGTTTTGGCTAGTTCCTTCGGTTGATGTAAACCTTTCTATGAAAGTATCTTTGGTTTTTTATACTTTGTTATTCACTACCTCGGTTATCCGATATGGTAGCACGTTCATTTAGCCGGGCATGCCTTGTTAAGGCTCGTTTCTATATGGGAGTGTTACATTATTATAGTAGAGATTACCAGAATAATCGATCAAAACCACTAGCTATAAAAATTAATTGATGAGGTAAGGTTTGATATAAAACGAAAAGCGGCAATTAAAGTCTTTAATTAGAAAGCTAGACCATGTAGAACATACCCATTAAATGACAAAACCATCAGGATAAGATTAGCAGTGATGTGACTTGTATTTACGCACATTTAGTCCCCTATCTAGTCTGGTTTCATATGCTTTTACGTGACTATTAGGGTCGTTTCTTGTCTTTAACTTCCTACTATGCAAATTCTATGAGGTTTGGTGCCTTTGTAGGAGGAGAGCGCTTGCCTTTCCTAAATTGGTGCGTTACGGAGCTAAATTGACCACATCAAATGACCAAGCATAAAAAAGGAGACCAAGACTAAAGGCCTTAGTCAATAAAGCAAGCGTTCAGGCAATGAAGAGGAACCCCACGGGTCCAGGCCAGCTCCCAGGAGCTGGAAGGGAGCCACGCCCAAGCATGTGAGGAAAGACACTGAGCTCCCACGAGCTCACTGGAGGATGGATTGGCCTAGCCTTAGCTCGGGTGAGCACTTATGCAGCGCCCACGAGCTGACCACAATGATGAACCTCATAGAGGAGGAGCTCAGGCGAGCCATGCCCAACTTCCACGAGCCAGCTGACTGGATGAGTGACATAGAGGAGGAACTCGTCAGAGCTAGCTCAACTATAGCAAGGCGAAAGACTTACTTAAGGGGTTTAATCGTCATTTAAGCCCTTAGTTAACCTAATACTTGTACTTAATATAAATACCTCATGTACTTAGAGAAGATGACATTATATTAGCTTAGCTTAATTAGACTACTCTAATTAGCTTAATTACATATTAATCCTTCTTTAATTATTGCTCAAACAATCTTAGATCTAGCTTGGTAATTGAAGATTTCTTGGGTTTTGTATTGGAGAATTGACAACTCTTTAACATTAATCAAGGAATTCTTCTATTATTCTTCCATTTCCTTTGTTCATCTTAAGTTGGTACAACTCCTTTACTTAATCTTTTACTTAATTTCTTGTTAATTGCACTACTCATTCATCATGGTTATACTTGTTAAGATGTTTGACACCATTAGTGACATGGTTTCCATGATGATGTGTGAGTAGTCTCTTAACTAGGCTGAGTGGGGGATTAAGGGAGTAATCATGAGTTAGATCAATGCTTAATGAGTTCATATGAATGATTTTATTTTGTGTTTTCTACTTATGCACATGTTATGCTTGATGAAATGCTTGATTGACAACATATCATGATTCTCTAATCTTTTCAACAAGACTTGTAAGACATAAACAAACTGAAGGCTTGTTAGACCATGCATATTGATGAATATGGACATCCAAATCTTTGTAGGTGTCGTACGGTATAAACCAACTTGGCTCCGAGACCTAAGTCTCGCTAAGAATTGTAAGACATAAAACTACTCTATTCCAACACAACTATAGCTGTTTGTATGACTCATTATTGTTATTATACCATGTTTCCCCTATGAATGTAACACCCCCCTTCTTACCCGACCAAGGTAATAGGAGGATGTTACCATCAAGGTTTTCCTAGACAGTGTTTTAAAACTCCAATTAAAGAACAACTTAAATAAATAACAAGTTTAGTGATTTAGAAATGAATGAATAAAGGAATAATAAATGTGAAGTAGACATTATAAAACTTATCTACCATCTAAGTTATCTATCTTTGCTACTCGACCTCAAGTCCGATGCTCGTCCCGTCACCCACGTGAATCCAAAACAACCTGTACTCAACGTGCTCCCTATATGATCGAAAATATCATATGCATTGATACAGACTACCTCGTAAATAGGTGACAATTTACACACAATCCAAACACATTAGTAAAAATAATTAAACATAAGACACAACATACAATATAATTCTACCTCATGGATGCCTTGTTGTTAGTTGAAGGGGCGGAGCGAGGCCCGCTAATTGTCTCATATTGGATATGTATTAGGTAGTTTAAATAAAGGTCTCAGTTTTTTAGTCACCACTTTGCTCGGGACGACCAAATGTTCGGTTTGGGGATATTTGATGCGGTTCAAAATAGCGCACTTTCAACCCCATTTCGAACCCCATTTTGCATGATTTTATGGTCTTTTATAGTCAATTTCGTTGTTAATTGCTTCCTATTTCATTCTCCATAAGATTTTGACCATTTGTAAGAAAGAAGCTAAAAGAGGGCGGTTTTCCCGTCTTTTGTGCACATTTGGGAGCTATTTGACGACTTTAGAGGATAAGCATAGAGCGAAGACAAAAACTGAAAGGGTGTAGCAAGATTTTGAGGCTAAAGAAGTCAATCCCCATGACCTAGGACCAATCCCCATGGATTATGGGGTAGCGATTGAAGAAAGGAGAACTTACCAGAGGAACCCGGGCAAGCTATCCAATTATATTGTTTCATAATTCGTTACGTGATGAATTGACATTTATTATTGATGATTATTGCATATTATACTGTATGTTTTGAGGCGCGGTGACCAGAGAGATACGCCATGTATGGTGTTATAAGGCACGATGACCAAGGAGTTGTGTTATGGAGGTGTATGATATCGAGACGAGACGGTACGGTAACCTGGGAGTTGTACCATTCTGATATGAGCACGGTGAACAGGGAGTTGTGCCATATGATGTGATGAGGTGGACGGTTGACCTGCAAAGGCAGGGACCATACACATGTGCTTTTTATGTTCTATTCATCTGTTTCGCTACTTTGTTATTAGTACTGTTGTTCTTATTGTTATTTACTATCCCTACTCAACCAGTGGTTGACGTGTTTGTATCTTGTATCAAATTGTCACCTATTTTCAGGGTGGCCTATGTTGATCCATTCAATAATTTTTGATTGAATGGGGAGCAATTAATAAAACTGGTACAGAGTAGTAGCTATGTCTGATGCTGTGGTTGGGGGTGGACGGATGATCGTGACTTATCAAGGAGCTTGAGGCTAGTCTCATGAGTCAATTAACATTAGTACTTCATTTGAATTTAATAAGTATTGTAAACTTTTATACGTCTTTTACTTTTGGTTGGTCGTAAAGCCGTTTTGGCTAGTTCCTTCGGTTGATGTAAAACCTTTTCACTTAAGAGTGCCAAATAAAGATCCAGTATACCATTAGGCGATCGTAAACTATTTTACAATCATAAATTCTCGTTGGACTCATGAATGAATAGTAAAATATCGTAATGTCATTTCAACGAGCATCTCATGAGCATGGGTAATTGAGATAATTTTAATTTGATACCTATAAAACTTTCTGACTTGGCCACTTTGGTGACTAACAAATCAGCGTTATAAGGATATCATACTGATAAATTAGAACGGAAACATAATTGACTCGTTGTTATATTATTCAAACAAGTTGAATCAAAGCATTAACCCATTTTATGATATGCACGCAGATAAAGTATAACAATATTTGTAATACCCCGATATTATATATATATATATATATATATATATATATATATATATATATATATATATATATATATATATATATATATATATATATATATATATATATATATATATATGTATATATATATATAGTTACGTAACCTATAAGTTATTTATAAGTACATATGCTATGAGTGTTAGGTGCAAGTCTTGGGATGTCGTCTTATGAGCTAATTGATTGTTTAGAGGTTCGGTCTATCGAAGAAATAGGTATGTCGTTTGACTTTTTGCTGGGTTTCGTCCAACCTGTAGCATGGTGTCGTTTGACTTATTGTTTGTTGTTGTTGAATTTCAGGACACAGGGAACAAGGGAGTGGGGGGTTCTGTTTGTGTCGTCCGACCTGTGGTTGATGTCGATCGACCAAATACATTATGGGATAGCAGCATATGTCGATCGACGATATGGGGCATGTCGATCGGCCAGAGCATTGATGGAATTGGCTGCTAATATCTTAAACCCTATTCCTATATAACATAAACTATGACTTCCCTATTCTCTTTTGCCAGTTCCAAATACAAAGCACACACATAAACCTCACCCTAATCGTCGTAACTAATCTACTATCGTTCTTAATCTATGAAATTGATATCAATATCGTAATTAAACATAGTTGTGCCATAAACACCCAATTATAAATATTGACCGAATGGGGTTTTCGGGTGTTTGCATAATCAATAGCATTATACTGTCTCGTGGTGTATTGTATTGTGTTTTCGTAATTAGGGCACAAATTCATAATGGATTGGTTTTAGACCTTCCTTGCCATCATATTTACGAATTTTCCAACAAGGTAGAAATAACCTACTCAACTAAGATTTATCGTTCATTATATTTTGTGAAATTATGTGTGAAATTAGAGATGCAGGTAACGTGATATTGCGTTTGGGCTGCTAGGTCAATTGATATAGGCTAATGGTCGATCGACTTAGGGCGTTGGTTTGGTGATTATTATCGTATTGTTTCATAATTCATTGCGTGATTGATGAAGAGTGTCGTTGGGGCTCTCAATCATACAAATTTATATTCTCAACAAACAACTAGTTAGTGGTTAAGTCGAGGTCGATCCATGGGACGGTGTGCTTTAGGTTCTAAGTCTATCTATCTCAATTTATGCTAGTGTCACAATTGATTTAGGTTTGTAGTGGTTGAGTCTAAACTAATGCAAGCAATGAAGTAAAATAAGTAATAAAAGGAAGGATGCAAACAAATGATTAAAAGTGCTAGGATATCATGGGTTCATGGGGGATTCATGGAATTGAGCATTTCCGTTTTGCTGGTCCCGTATGAATACGCTCGTCCCGAGCGGCTTGAGTCTTGGCACAGTGGGTTCTGTCCTGTGATCCGAGCGGATTATCAGTGGAGACGCTCAGATCTTCTTGCTTTAGGACGAGCGTCTTCAGCACGGGACGCTCGGATGGCGGTGAAGGGAGATGCTCGGATCGTCTGTGATCTGCTCGGATCCCATGGTAGACAACTTTTCTTCTTTTCTTCCTTCATAATCCGCGAGGATAAATCCGGGGATGCAAGGATCCTTTCTCCATTGCCCAATCTAGTTCATTATCTACATAGACCATCTAGTATTGTATTCTCCTTGATGCTTTGTCATTAGGTGCGATCCATTTAGCTCCATTTCGCCATGTAAATGCAAGGTTAGCTCTCCTTTCTTACCAAGGGGGACAAAACCTTAAAGAATATGCTAAATGGGAAACTAAAGATAGTAAATGACCCAATTATGCACTAAAAAGCATAGGAACGAGGTAAATTCGGGGACAAAATGTGCTCAAATATGAGTCACATCAGCGTCTCCCCTGCACGACGAGCGGATTGTTAGACATTAAAAAAGAGAAGCACTCTACCCAATGATCCGAGAGTCTTGCTCCCAAGACGGGCGTCTCAGAACCCCATGATCTGAGCGTCTTGCTCCCAAGATGGGCGTCTCAGAACGCTATGATCCGGGCGTCCCGATGCCTATCCGAGCGGATTCCTTGGTAGAACCAACCGTGCTTCAAACTAATCCGAGCGGATCATGGTAGGACTAGCAACGTGATATGCGCATTTCCTTCGGGACTTGCATTTCCCTACTCAACACTTAGCAATGCTATTTACTAATCTACCCTTGCATAACCTAATGATGTACTACTATATATACTCCATTTGTAATAATCAAGAAAACCAAGTTCTCATCGTAGAAATTTCCCTTAGAAAAAATCAAGTTCTCTTAGATTAAATTAGGAGTAGATTAGAATAGATTAATCTCAATCATTCGACATTAATCTTTCCTTAATCATTGTTCAAGTTTATTATTATTGGGTAATTGAAGACTATTGAGTTATTATTGGAGAATTGACAACTCTTCATCAATCAATCAAATTTTCTTCTATTATTCTTTGCTTTATTATCTGTATCATCTTAAGTTTGGTATAATCTCTTTACTCTTTATTGTTTATTTCCTCATTCTCTTATTATGTTTATACTTGTTGTGATGATTAACACCATTAATGACACGTTTCCCATGATAATGAGTGAGTAGTCTTTTAGCTAGGATTAATGGGGAATTAGGGGAAACAAACATGGAGAATGATTCATGCTTAATTTGTTTGTTTGTTGTGATTTCAACTTATGCACATGTTATGTTTGATGAAATGCGAGCCTATGAATCCTTGCATTTTTTACCCATCACCTATCTTTTCAATGAGACTTGTAAGCTTATACACCAACTCGAGTCTCATTAGACCATGCATATAGTTGGATAGGAAGAACTAAATCGACTTGTAGGTGTTGTACAATCTAATCGATTCGGCTCCGGGACCCAAACCTTCTTAGGGATTGTAAGCTTATACACCAACTCGATCCCATCACAACAATAAGTGCTTTCATCTAGTAGAGAACATGTTTGTATGATCAACTCCCAGGAACCCCTTACGAACCCATGATACCTTAGTGCTTTTAATCAATTGTTTACATCTCATTTTAATCACCTTGATTGTTTTTATTACTTTGCTTTCATATTGTTAATTAGTTTAGTTGATCTCCTATCTCAACCCAGATTGTCACACCCTAAGCCACAACCATTTGCAATTGAAAATCCTACATCAACACCCGTCCCTTGGGATCCGGCCTTTACTTACCTCTTTTCAAAGAGTAGTTTGTGAAGTTATAAATATTGTTTTGGTTAGGTAGATTTTGACGACGAGTTTAACCCGCACCAGATGCTCGTCTTAAGTCTCGGGACACGCGGATTGGCGGACAACTTGTCTATTTGAGCTCGGATTGTAAAACGGACGTCATTTCCTCATCCGGACTCCTATTGGAGTGATTCAAAAGCCTAGACCACTTGATTTTTTGACGCTGTTTCATCTAGCATACTTTCAGAGCCAAAGGATCAACTCTTGGTTTTGTTATGAGCAATTTCCTCTTGTAATGGCTTCCTTCTCCTTGCTTTTAAGCCCATGATCCTTCTATATACTCTTTATTCTTACATCCTTGGTCATCATTCTTGGATCCTCTTCATACTAGTCAATCCAATATCATCAACAAGCTTCCAAATATGCATGGGAGAAAGGAATTCCGCCTCATTATCTCCTTTCCTATAAGATATATAAAATGCACTAGGAAAGCAAAATAGGAAGGAATTGACGGATAAAATGGCCATAAAATGCTATATTAGTATGGAAAATAGGTAAAATTAGGGGACTAAATGTACGAAATTAAGAGTCACATCAAACATCCCCAAACCGAACCTTTACTCGTCCCGAGTACAGAGGTGACTAGAACTAGACCTTTATTTAAACTATCCTAATAATATAACCGATGTGAGACAGTTAGCGGGTCTCACTCCGCCCCTTCAACTTACAACAAGACATCTATGAGGTGAGATGCCTCCTAGCAAGGAAAGGTGGGGCTTGCCAAAATGGCGATACATCCAATCATTAAGCACACAAAACAAGTAATGGATGCATCTACAAAAGAATAGCCAATTTCCTCATCTAAGTGGCGGAAATCACCTAAGGGGGAAGCAATTCAAGGGTACACACTCTATCATTCATATTGTTTCTCTAAGCTACTAAGTCTAAAAAGATACCAACAAATCACCTCCAAGTTGTGTCAAACTAGGGTACCTTTATCCACAATCGCTAAATGCTTTCGTCAAGAGTAGACTCATTATGGTATTAGAAACACTGTAGGATCGCGGAATTCCCTTTTTTGCCTAGACAAGAAAAAGGGTCGTCCCCTCTCCACCATGAAACAAATAAGATCAATGGATAAAAGGGATCAAGATGTTTTGAGTTTCACATTTGTAGTTTGCTTTTTGATTTGTTTTTCCCCCCCAATTTGTTGTGGCATTTGACATTTGGAGAAGATTTCTTGCCATTTTTTATGATTGGCATTTTGATACTTGGCAATTCTTTTCAATATTGCATTTTTTGAACATTTTTCGAAGTCACCCCAATTTGTAACGAGGGTGCTTTTATTAAAGCATAGGAGTCTATTTTTGCTCCTCTTTTCATTGATGCATTTAGCAAACTTTTTGATTTTTCATTTTGATACTTGAACTCAAATTGATGTTTTTGTGCCCATTCCCTTTTTGTTGACAAAATATGATGATACAAGTGAGAGAACGGTTGCATGGCTTCACCTTGGAATAAACGGTAGCCAAGGAGTTATCACACCACAAGGTACTCTTGACTAGGCCTTAGTCCATGGATCAAAAGATACTAGTATGACACATCCTAGGATTTCTTGAAGGTATTCTAGCAAATAAAGTCTAAAGGAGAAAAATTATCTACAAGGGCCTTATATACACTTGTCAAACTTCCCAAAACGGCATTTTCACAAAATTTCTAACCATGCAAACTACATGCTATGATTCAATTAACATATAAACAACTCTAATGCATATGCTTCTATCAACTATTATGCTATATAATATTAATGAAAAACTCCTAACAACACATTGGTTCAAACCGCATCAATCAAAAGATAACCACATTGTCATTAACATATAAAAAGGAGGAAGGAGATTTGGAAAGATCATACCATGCGGTATTCTATTTCCTTCATGCCTCGAATGTGGCGTAGTCGACCCAATGTGATAAGAGTGAGAAAGAAATAAACAAATATATACAATATATACAATTCTACACTACAAAGGAAAGAATATGTTTTTGGAATTTTTAAATTTTAAATGTTTTTTGGATTTTGTTTTTATGAAATTAAAGAACATATTTTTGAGATTTTTCAAAAAATTTCAAGTTTTATGTATTTTGGAATATAAATTCCCATCCCCCACTTTATTTTGGACATTGTCCTCAATGTACATGTAGGAGTGGGAATGAAAAGAAATACATGTTTTTGGATTTTTGATTTTATGGAAATTGAATTACAAATGCAATGATATGATATGAATGAATGTAGGCTCTAACTAAATGCAATTCTATAAGACATATATAACAAATGAATGCAATCTAAACTACACTAAATGATGCATGTTCTCACCTATGATCAAACCTCTCCAAACCGATTTAAGCACTATTTCTAGTGTAGAAAAGAATAGGATTGGTCATTAGTGACTATGCATGAATTCTAGGCTATATGCAACTAACTATATGAATCATGTGAGATATATTACAATGCAAATTCTACTATATGAACTAACTAATGTAAATGCAAAATGCAATATAATACAAATGCAAGCTAAATGTATATGTATAAAACTAAATCCAAGTGTAAATGTAATACAAAGTCAAGGGATAAGATATCTTACAAATGGTGGTTTGAGGGAGGACTCCACCAAACTCATTCCTTGTTGCCATGGTTATTGTTGTTGTCCATGTTACTCAATGCTCTCAATAATCGGTCAAAGGCTTGAGCACAATCCTCAAATAAGCATGAATACGGTTTGTTCCAATTCAATATGAAGCTTAACCAAGGTAGCTTGTCACTTATTCTCTCATTCACCTTGCCCTTGGCATTTGAATATTTGCAATGCTTCAAACCAACAAGCCCATAATTCTTGACAACATAAGGTATGAAGTGTTAGAAATCTATATCTCATAATACAACATATTCTTATATGTTACAATTTAATTTAGTCATAAAATTAATTTAGATCTTATGCATGCAAACATAAGTAAATATAGAGAAGAATCGTCATCCTTACATTGAGATTTCGGATCAAAAGGGCACACGTAAGATCTCCTTCTTACTTGTTCTTGAGCTCTCCTAATATGGATGAACAAATATTCAAGGATAGAATATCTCCCAAGGAATTATACCCAAGATAACCTCCTAAAAGACTAATATTATTAATACTAGAACATTATTAATCTCAATAAAATTGACCCAAAACTATTGTTTTTATCTCTTGTATTTCGGCCAAGAGAGGAAGATTTTTGGAGTTTTTATTTCTCAAGTTTTTCTTAGAGAGCTTTTTAATTTCTTACACTAGAAATATTATATGAATTATGAATGAATAATAATAGAGAAAAACTCTCTATTTGGTCTTTCAAAAACCGGTGGGAAGGAGGGAATGGGGAGCCAATGCATGGTCAAGTTTTTCTATCCAAGAAAACATAGGCTTGCATGGCTATAGCTAGGTGTAATTATTTTGTTTCCCTTCAAATAATTTAACAAAATTTAAACACCATACTCCCTCCATATTTTGGTCCATATAAGATAAAATGGATTCCATTTTATCTTTGTCAATTTATCAATTTGTCACATGTCACAAGTCATGTAAAATTGTCATGTATTTTTAACGTATTAAAAATCAACGTATTAATAAAACACGTCATGAAAAAATCGACTTAGTAATTCACAATTACTTGTACCAAAACGCTTTACCAATTATAAATTACAACATCTTGTATTTATAATAATTATTCATTCAGTTTCAATTGTTTTCGTAAACAATAATTTCATCTAAGCAATAAAACAATTTGATTACTTAGACCGTATCTTATTTTAATCAAATTACAATGAGACACGTAAATATTACTTCCAAAATCGTCCGTCAATTTTAAGTAATTTAATTAACCCGTATCGACATATGATCAATTAAATAATCAATTAAGAGTGTTATCCTTTAGGTATGGCCTAAGGGAATCAACTGATCACCACCGTCGCACGACAGTAATGTCAAACTCTAGTCAGCCAATCATTACCGATATGTGTGGACCAGTTGACAGTAAAATATTACTTCCCACATGTATTCTTAAAATGAGACTTAAACATGCGATCATCATGATCGATAGTTGTGATCGCATTATTGTCGGAGGACACATATTCCAACAATCTCCCACTTGTCCTCGACAAGTGTGCGTCACCAATTCTCTTGTCCTATTACTATCTCACACTCAATGCAAGGTGTCTTTCAGGTCGTACTTGCAAGTGATCATATCGAGAGTGGTTTCCTCGATCTGGAGAATAACTAATTGACCGGATTTATCTACCATAGATATCTTCCGAGCGTGGCCACGCATTTCCAGTTCATTATTCCTCGAGTGGCCCTGAGCTATTGTTATAACCCTGATAAGGGGTGGACAATTTCTATCGCACTCATTCTCTTCGACTAGCCACATCCATCATAACCCAAAATATGCCCATTTGACCCCATTTACGAAGGTCGTAGTAACACAAATCAAAGTTAATTTGAAACTGTGCCATCTTAGGCGAACAGTCTTTAGTCAAAATAATCGACTCATTAGAATACTATAGTAGCTCTCGCCACGACCAGGCTATATAAATTTGCCAGAACTCTATAAGCGGTCATAAGGCCCGACAAAGTGTTCCTAACAGTCTGCCTATGTGATCGACTAGTCATCTCACATGACTTCATGGCATTTGAACTTGCCATCAATCGCATCACACTTTAGTCACTTCGAGACGTCACCTCATACAAGTGATTATGGGCGAATACAATGTTAATCCAGGTTCACTTTAACGGGGTTCAATTTGTCACTACAACCCGTTTGGATGTAACAATGTATAAAGAAAAGATAAAAGATAAATGCGATTATGAACATGAACAAAAGCAACACTTTTATTTCATTTCAGAATCTAACACAAACTTGGTACACATTTAAGTCACATGGACGCAACATGTCCATCATGCTTAGCCTGCGATAAAGGCTTGGTGAGCGGATCAGCTATGTTATCATCCGTCCCAACCTTACATATCACAATTTCCTTTCTTTTAATCAAATCTCTAATTACATGATATTTTCTAAGTACATGTCTAGATCTATTACTAGACTTTGGCTCTTTAGCTTGGAAGATTGTCCCACTATTATCACAATAGAGAGTGATGGGATCGTTGGCGGTAGGTACTACTCTTAGACCTTCCGTGAATTGCTTGATCCACACAGCTTCCTTGGCAGCTTCTGATGCTGCAATGTACTGAGCCTCCGTTGTTGAATCCGCAGTCACAGCTTCCTTGAAGCTTCTCTAGCTAACGGAACCACCATTGAGCATGAAAACGAAACCAGCTTGTGATTTCATGTTATCTCTATCCGTTTGGAAATTTGAGTCCGTGTAACCATTAACACGGAGCTCGGTGTCTCCTCCAAACACTAAGACAGAATCCTTAGTCCTTCTCAAGTACTTAAGGATTTTCTTGACGGCTATCCAGTGACTCTCACCTGGATTTCCTTGATATCTACTCGCCATGCTCAAGGCATAAGAGACATCAGGACGTGTGCATATCATGGCGTACATGATTGATCCAACAGCGGAAGCATAAGGGATCAACTTCATGCTTTCAACATCTTGGGGTTCGGAGGGAGATTGAGACTTGCTCAATATTGTCCCAGTTACCATAGGTACCAATCCCCTTTTTGATTTGTCCATGCTGAACCGTCGAAGAATCTTATCAACATAAGACTCTTGACTTAGTGCCAATATCCTCTTGGATCTATCTTTATGTATCCGGAAACCTAATATGCGTTGTGCTTATCCTAAATCCTTCATTTGGAAGTGGTTACCTAACCACTTCCTAACAGAAGACAACATCGGAATGTCATTTCCAATGAGTAGTATGTCGTCGACATACAAGATTAGGAACACAACATTGCTCCTACTAAATTTCATGTATAAACATGGTTCCTCAACACTTCGAGTGAAACCATTCTCTTTTATAACATGATCGAATCGATGATTCCAACTTCTAGATGCTTGCTTAAGACCATAAATGGATCTCTTAAGCTTGCACACTTTGTTAGGATTCTTAGAATCAACAAAACCTTCGGGTTGTATCATGTACACCTCCTCTTCTAAATTCCCATTTAGAAAAGCGGTTTTGACATCCATTTGCCATATTTCATAATCATGAAATGCGGCAATCGCTAACAAAATCCGTATGTATCTTAGCATGGCTACGGGGGCGAAGGTATCATCATAATGGAGACCTTGGACTTGGGTAAATCGTTTTGCCACTAGCCTAGCTTTGTAGACATCATCATGTCCTTCTATGCCATTCTTGACTTTGAAAATCCATTTGCATTGAAGAGGTCTTGCCTCTTTAGGCAAATCTACCAAGTTCCAAACTTGGTTTTCATGCATAGAATCAATTTCGGACTTCATGGCTTCAAGCCACAAGGAGGAATTTGGGCTAGAGATTGCGGCCTTGTAGGTGGCGGGCTCGTCACTTTCTAAAAGCAACACATCGAGTGTTCCATCTTCTTCGATAAGTCCCACATATCGATCGGGATGGCGAATAACACGGCCCGTTCTTCTAAGTGGTGGAGAGACAACCGCGTTAGACGGCGAAGGAACATCTTCTTGTGTCTCTATATCGGTTTGTGGCTCTTGAACTTCATCAAGTTCAAAATTTCTCCCACTCTGTCTCTTAGAAATAAATTGACTTTCTAAGAAGACAGCCTCGCAAGACACAAACACTTTGTTCTCTTGAGGTTTGTAGAAGTAGTATCCTCGAGAGGTCAAGGGGTAACCTATAAAGATGCATTTTTCGGATTTTGGGGCAAGCTTGTTGTCAGTATTTGCCTTGACGTAAGAATCACATCCCCAAATTTTCATGTAGGATAGATTAGGAACTCTTCTTTTCCACATCTCAAATGGAGTCTTTTCGGTTGCCTTTGTGGGACTATTATTCAAAGATATAATTGCAGTTTAGATTGCAAATCCCCAAAACGAGTTCGGTAACTCGGTTTGGCTCATCATGGATCGAACCATATCAAGTAGGGTTCGATTTCTCCTTTCGGCAACACCATTGAGTTGTGGTGTTCCGAGTAGAGTAAGTTGTGATATAATACCACAACCTTTCAAGTGTGAATCGAATTCAAGGCAAAGATATTCTCCACCACGATCGGATCGTAGTGCCTTTATACTTTTGTTCAATTGGTTCTCTATTTCGTTTTGAAATTCCTTGAATTTCTCAAAAGCTTCACTTTTATGCTTCATTAAAAAGATATACCCATATCTACTCAAGTCATCGGTGAAGGTTATGAAGTAGTCATAATTTCCTCGAGCGGTGATACTCATTGGTCCACATACATTGGCATGTATGAGTCCCAATAGTTCACTAGGTCGTGTCCCTTTACCAGTAAAAGGATTTCGAGTCATTTTGCCAAGAAGGCAATATTCGCATGTTCCATATGATTGAAAATCAAATGGTGTAATCACATTAGTCGAAATTAATCTTTTGATGCGATTCTCGTTTATGTGACCTAATCGACAATGCCAAATGAACGATTCATTTGGGTCACTTGATTTGAGTTTCTTTGATTAAATGTTATAGATATCATTAGTCGGATTCGAGGTTTCTGGAATGTAAATGCCATTAATGGAAGAAGCTTGGCCTATAACCAAGTCGTTCCTAGAAATAGTACAATGATTGTTCTTAATGACAAAACAAAAACCGCCCATGTCTAACATAACGATTGAAATAATGTTTTTAGAAAGTGTAGGCACATAAAAACAATTATGTAAATACAACTCAAACCCATTAGGCAAAGCTAATACATAAGTTCCCTTGGATTCGGCCGCTACTCGAGCTCCATTTCAAAGGCGTAGATCCACATCTCCTTTGCTAAGCCTCTTCACGTCTCTTAAACCCTGTAAATGATTACAAAGGTGAGAACCACAACCGGTATCCAGTACCCCATGTCGTAGTGGAAGTATAATTTATATCAATAACATAAATTTCCTTAAGAATTTTACCTTTTGGAACGATGATTCCTTCCCTTATATTTCGCAAATATATGGGACAATTCCTAAGCCAATGTCCCATGCCATAACAATAATGGCACTCATCTTCAACTTAATTGAAGTTTTTCCCTTTTTTTCCCTTCTTCTTAAACCTTTTGCCCTTGGAAGCAAGAACTTGATTGCTTGAGCTCCCACTAGTTTTGGCATCTTTGTCTTCTAAAGACAAAGATCCTATAGATTTTATGAGGCGGTCTTCCTGAGAATGGCTCACAAGAGATCTTGTAGTAGTAGGAGGTTTAGAAGAAGTGATGAAGTTTATGTTTCCATCCGAACCTATCCCAAAATGAAGTTCTCTAGTAGTGTTGAAATCATTGTTGAAGCAAACGTCGTCAAAAACATTGTGGCAAGACTCAATAGTTATCGGTGTAGTAGCGTTTGATGGATTCATTGTAATGAACTACTAGTATGGAGGAAAAAAGAAATATTAACATCTGTCTTTTTAATATCATACTTGTAAATAAATTAACAAGATATGAGCATTTAAATAGTGACCTCTACCCAACTATTATAAATGATTCCGAGATCCAAATTCATATTAACTTGGGCACGGGGTAGCCGATGAAACCCTTATCAATATAACTCGGTGGACTAACTCTTTAATCGATTCTACTTTTAGAATTCTCGGTCGATAAAATTACTCTAATATTTATCTATAGCCCGGAACACATGCGACTATGGTCACGAATACTTCCGTTGAGGTCAATCCAAATTTCAAATAAATGTGTCGATGATCCAAATTCACATTAACTTGGGCACGGGGTAGCCGATGAAACCCTCATCAACATGAATTCGGTGGATAGACATTTATCACCCACTTCCCCTACGTAACAAGGTTTGTACCCCGGGGTGGCCGAGTGCACTCCCTCGCGAAATAGGTTTTCATGGTTTCTACTTTTTGGTAAGGCTATGTCTCAATTGTTTATTTTTAGCGAGAGGTCATTTCAATTTATTATCTGTCATGTTTTAAGTGAACTAAAGCGGTGAACTACGATAATTGTAATTGACACGGTCGATATACTCGATTAAAATGATAATGCATGTTTTAGTTATGGCGATTTAGCGATGCATGCAACATATAAATAAAATGCAAAGCATAAATAAAATCCTAGTATGGCCTTCCTAAAAAATAGTAAATATAATAAACTATTACAAATTCGGAAACCAACTTCATTGGTCCCTTGAACTTCGGTTTTGGCACGCATCTCGAGGTAACACCGTCCTTAATGGATCACCTTCTTGAGTGGCATCGTCGTCACGGAACTCCGGAATATATAAATTACATAAAAAATTACATAATTTCCTATTATACATTTAAAAATTAAAGTAAAAATAAATCTATTAAATTACAAAACGGTGATCGAGATCACAATAAATTACACCCGAATCGATATTCCCATACATTTCGGGCAATACCAATTAAAAACTAAGGCCATACTAAGCAAAATTACATAAAATAAAATTACATAAAATAAAATTATGACAATCATAAATAAAATGCGGCATTATAATATGTATTAACATGCCCAATTTTATGCTAAATCGCCTTTAAGGAGCCAATATCGTATATTAATCGGTCTTTACGGATTTACATGATTCAACCTTTTAAAATCACAATAATTACATAAAATCATATTTATGTACTAGTTAATTACCCTAACCATCTTAGGACTCAAAATTAGTCTCCACTAACATATTGACAATAATTAACTTATATTTCTTAATATTGTTTATAAAAGACTTAAAATTACAATATAATACCATAAACTTCAAATAAATCATAAAAATTTCAAATAAATTTGAAATTTGAAATTTTAAACTCATGAAAATTCTGGAAAAATACCATGACACTCATAATATTCAAAAACTTAGATTAAAAATTTCGAAAATTATCGAGGAAAAACAATGTTGCGGTTTATCGGATTTATCAATTATTATCATAAAAATATGAGAAAAATTATTTTAATTTAATTTTCACTTTTAGATCTGGAATAGGTGATAAAATTAAACATGTAACGTTTTTACTTAGTCATGAAGTATATTTTAGCAATTTTTATTAATTAAAGTCACTATTTATGTGATTTTTCATCAAAAATTCATAAATCATGCATAAAGACTTCATTATAGCCAATTATTTTACACAAATCTTTTAAAATTTCATGTGACAACATAATAAATTTCTAAGACCAGATTCGAAATAGAACTCATATTAACCTATTTTTCCATTTAAATTTGATTTTATCTTGAAAAATCCATATTTCGAGCATAAAAACTCATAAAATTATGAAAACATACAGGTCTTCTATAGATAATATATGTAAAAACATATCCAAAAACCACTGAAAAAATCAAAGTTTAGCTAATTTTAGTCCAAAAATGACATTTTTTATCATAAAATCACATTTTAATGCCATTATTATGTAAAATGAACAATAAAAATCCATAAATTAACCAAAATATCCTAAATACATTTTAGGACCAAAAACTTTAACATGCATGATTGATTTCGTGATATATCATAATAAACACAAATTTATAAGTTTTATTTGTTAATCGTATAAGTCGGAAAAACTATAACCGATTTGCATGCAAACAACCTAAGGCTCATGATACCGCTTGTTAGAAATCTATATCTCATAATATAACATATTCTTATATGTTACAATTTAATTTAGTCATAAAATTAATTTAGATCTTATGCATGCAAGAAGAATCGTCATCCTTACATTGAGATTTCGGATCAAAAGGGCACAAGTAAGATCTCCTTCATACTTGTTCTTGAGCTCTCCTAATATGGATGAACAAAGATTCAAGGATAGAATCTCTCCCAAGGAATTATACCCAAGATAACCTCCTAAAAGACTAATATTATTAATACTAGAACAATATTAATCTCAATAAAATTGTCCCAAAACTATTGTTTTTATCTCTTATATTTCGGCCAAGAGAGGAAGATTTTTGGAGTTTTTATTTCTCTAGTTTTTCTTAGAGAGCTTTTTAATTTCTTACACTAGAAATATTATATGAATTATGAATGAATAATAATAGAGAAAAACTCTCTATTTGGTCTTTCAAAAACCGGTGGGAAGGAGGGAATGGGGAGCCAATGCATTGTCAAGTTTTTCTATCCAAGAAAACATAGGCTTGTGTGGCTATAGCTAGGTGTAATTATTTTGTTTCCACTCAAATAATTTAACATAATTTAAACACCATACTCCCTCCATATTTCGGTCCATATAAGATAAAATGGATTCCATTTTATCTTTGTCAATTTATCAATTTGTCACATGTCACAAGTCATGAAAAATTGTCATGTATTTTTAACGTATTAAAAATCAACGTATTAATAAAACACGTCATGAAAAAATCGACTTAGTAATTCACAATTACTTGTACCAAAACGCTTTACCAATTATAAATTACAACATCTTGTATTTATAATAATTATTCATTCAGTTTCAATTGTTTTCGTAAACAATAATTTCATCTAAGCAATAAAACAATTTGATTACTTAGACCGTATCTTATTTTAATCAAATTACAATGAGACACGTAAATATTACTTCCAAAATCGTCCGTCAATTTTAAGTAATTTAATTAACCCGTATCGACATACGATCAATTAAATAATCAATTAAGAGTGTAATTCTTTAGGTATGACCTAAGGGGATCAACTGATCACCACCGTCGCACAAGAGTAATGTCAAACTCTAGTCAGCCAATCATTACCGATATGTGTGGACCAGTTGACAGTAAAATATTACTTCCCACATGTATTCATAAAATGAGACTTAAACATGTGATCATCATGATCAACAGTTGTGATCGCATTATTGTCGGAGGACACATATTCCAACATGAAGTGTGGTTCATATTCATCTGGAGACTTCCAGTCACCACCTTCTTCTTCAATTTTGGTGATGATGATAGCATTTGTATTTATCAATCCTTCAAGAGTAGAAGGAGAATTCTCATGACATTGATGACGAGGTACCTTTGGAGTTGAAATTGTGGGTGCCAAATCTCCACAAGTAAGTTCATTCGCATGTTTGTTATTCTTCAGCTTTTCCAGAAAGTACCCTTTATATGATGATTTGACTTTTTGGAGAAGGTCCACCATATCATCTCCAATAATCATAGGTTCCATGGTGGGTGCGAAAAGGTCTTCATGGTCAATAGGAAAGAGACATTCATCTTCCTCATGGAAGCATACCTCAAACTTCTCAAGGATGGGGTCCTCAAGTGAGGCAATATCACAACTCCATTCCTCTTCTTCATTCCATAAGTCCTTGCAAGACACATATTCCGCATAAGCTCCTTCCTTAGGCTTGTCATCATCGCTATCTTCATACGAATCATAGATAGGGGCTTCACTCTTCTTCATTAACTCTTTCTCCAACACCTTAATGTCCACATAAAAAGTCACACTCTCATACTCACAAAGGCTAAGAGTATTTGGCTTACTCAACCTCATATCTTCTTCATCAAATACCACACTTTCATACTCACAAGAGCTCAAAGAGAGTGGCTCTTCCCATTTCTCATCAAAGGTAACTCCTTCAAACTCGCATTCACGATCAATGTCTAAGAAATGGGGAGGAGTGGTTACTTGGGCTTCTTTCATTTGGGCAATTTGAATTGCTAACTCCACACCATGGGTAACAATGCTTCGAAGAATATTGTCTCTATTTTAGCTCTCCTCTAGCACTTGTTTGAAGAAATTTTGTTGATCTCCCATCATTTGGAGGACCGTATCTTGAGTGTCAAAGTTGGGCTCATCTTTTTTTTGTGGGTGGGTGTGAAAGTGGTTATATTGTGGTATTTGGAATTGATTGCAAAGTGAGTTTTGGGTGGATGGTTGTTGTTGATATTGGGTGTGGTGATTTTGGTGGGAAAAATTGGGGTAGTAGTTAGGTTATTTTCATTGTATGAGTAGTAAGGTAGGTTTGTGTTGACTTGCTCCTCAAACTCCCCATACCCATTGTCATACTCAAAAGATTCACCACATACTCCATATGTCAAGTCTTGAGCCATCATAGCTAAGACAAGGAAACAACTACAACGAAGGAAACTACACAAAGATGGTAAGAACGAACCTTGAGGAACAAGTTCCGCAAGGTTAAAGCACAATTAAAATAGACAAACAAGCAAAAACTTAATCACATAACACCGTCCCCGGTAACGGCGCCATTTTGATGGTAAAAAAGCGAGTCGTTGTTCACTCCATCAAACACATTTATATTCTCAACAAACAACTAGTTAGTGTTTAAGTCGAGGTCGATCCATGGGATGGTGTGCTTTGGGTTCTAAGTCTATCTATCTCAATTTTTGCTAGTGTCACAATTGATTTAGGTTTGTAGTTGGTGAGTCTAAACTAATGCAAGTAATGAAGTAAAACAAACACTAAAAGGAAGGATGAAAACAAATGATTAAAAGTGCTAGGATATCATGGGTTCATAGGAGATTCATGGGAGTTGATCATACAAACATGTTCTCAATTATATAGCAAGCACTTATTGTTGTGATGGGATCGAGTTGGTGTATAAGCTTACAATCCCTAAGAAGGTTTGGGTCCCGGAACCGAATTGATTAGATTGTACAACACCTACAAGTCGACTTAATCCTTTCTATTTAACTATATGCATGGTCTAATGAGGCTTGAGTTAGTGTATAAGCTTACAAGCCTCATTGAAAAGATAGGTGATGGGTAAAAAAAGCAAGGATTCATAGGCTCGCATTCCATCAAACATAACATATGCATAAGTTGAAATCACAACAAGCAAGCAAATTAAGCATGAATCATTCCCCATGTTTGTTTCCCCTAATTCGCCATTAATCATAGCTAAAAGACTACCCACTCATTATCATAGGAAACATGTCATTAATGGTGTCAATCATCACAACAAGTATAAACATGATAAGAGAAAGAGGAAATAAACAATAAAGAGTAAAGAGATTATACCAAACTTAAGATGATCCAAATAATAAAGCAAAGAATACTAGAAGAAAACTTGATTGATTGATGAAGAGTTGTCAATTCTCCAATAATAACCCAATAGTCTTCAATTACCCAATAATAATAAACTTGAACAATGATAGAGGAAAGATTAATGTGGAATGATTGAGATTAATCTATTCTAATCTACCCCTAATCTAATCTAAGAGAACTTGATTTTTTCTAAGGGAACTTTCTACTATGGGAACTTGGTTTTCTTGATTATTACAAATGGAGTATATATAGTAGTACATCATTAAGTTAAGCAAGGGTAGATTAGTAAATAGCATTGATAAGTGTTGAGTAGGGAAATGCAAGTCCCGAAGGAAATGCGCATATCACATTGCTAGTCCTACCACAATCCGCTCGGATCAGTTTAAAGTACAATTGGTTCTGCCAAGGAATCCGCTCGGATTGGCATCGGGATGCCCAAATCATAGCGTTCTGAGACGCCCGTCTTGGGAGCAAGACGCTCGGATCATGGGGTTCTGAGACGCCCGTCTTTGGAGAAAGACACACGGATCACTGGGTAGAGTGATTCTCTTTTTTAATGTCTAACAATCCGCTCGTCTTGCAGGTGAGACGCTTGTTTTTGGTCTGGGGATACTCGTCTTGAGTCTCGGGACGCGCGGATTGGCGGACAACTTGTCTATTTGAGCTCGGATTGTAAAACGGACGTCATTTCTTCATCCGGACTCCTATTGGAGTGATTCAAAAGCCTATACCACTTAATTTATCAACGTTGTTTCATCTAACATACTTTAAGAGCCAAAGGAGCAACTCTTAGTTTGGATACGAGCAATTTCCTCTTGTAATGGCTTCCTTCTCCTTGCTTTTAAGCCTATGATCGTTTTATATACTCTTTATTCCTACATCCTTGGTCATCGTTCTTGCCTCCTCTTCATAGTAGTCCATCCAATATCATCAACAAGCTTCCAAATATGCACGGGAGACAGGAATTCTGCCTCATTATCTCCTTTCCTATAAGACATATAAAATGCACTAGGAAAGCAAAATAGGAAGGAATTGACGGATAAAATGGCCATAAAATGTTATAGTAGTATTCAAAATAGGTTCAATTAGGGGACTAAATATGCACAATTAAGAGTAACATCAGTGATGAATAGGCATTTATTTCTTATGATTATTGCATATTATACTGTATGTTTTGAGGCGTGGTGACCAGGGAGATGCGCCATGTATGGTGTTATAAGGCACGATGACCATGGAGTTGTGTCATGGAGGAGTATGATATTGAGATGATAGGGTACGGTGACCAGGGAATTGTACCATTCTGATATGAGCACGGTGGCCAGAGAGTTGTGCCATATGATGTGATGAGGTGGACCGAGAGGACCTCTTTATTTCCCGCCTCATGTGTTTGATTTAGACCTGTTTAATATGCTGTCGCCGAAACTATAACGAACCGACCATCATAGTACCTCTTTTATACTTGATTTTATATATTTCATTAGTTTAGTTTTCTTTTATTGTTATTAGCTATAGACCAAACCCAATCAAACCCCCACCTTTTGTTACCTTAGACCGAATTTAAACAACTAGAAATTACGTCTGCCTCTCTGTGGTTCGACCCGACTGCCGCTAGCTATAGTTGTAATTGGAGTTTATAAATATTATTTTTGACACCTCACGACGGGTATCAAATTTTAGCGCCGTTGCCGGGGAGGCAATTGTTCTAATTTTTAGTTGTTTTTATTCAGTCTTTCTTTAGTTTAAGGGACTTCAGTTCCTTAAACTTTTCTTATATTCTTTTTGTAGTTTCTTCTTATGCGCAGGTCACAGGGTGGTGAACTAGTACCATTAAATCCTGAGATCGAGAAATCCTTGCGCGAGTTGAGACGATCACAAAGGGTATTACCGACGAGAGGAAGAGTGAGTACTGTCAAGCTACTACGAAACGCTCTCGTTCGAAGGAGATCTACCTACATCTCCTGCTTCAATTTCTTCAGCTGAGACAGTTACTTCTCCAGAAATACCAGTCATGGCTGAAGAAGCAACCATTGCTAGTCACTCAGAGCCTACAGCTGCGAATCTCTACAAAGGATTCGAACTACCTAGGGAGGCGAGAAAATTCGAGCCAAAGCCTTCCTATATTAACCTGGTTGAGAGAAACAAGTTCGGGGGAGCTGCAAATGAAGATGCAACCAAGCACATGGAGATTTTTATTGATTATTGCTGCTCTATACCCCACGGCCGGCCGGTGTGACCCAAGATCAGATCAAGGAGACCATGTTCATTTTCTCTCTTCGTGACGCTGCAAGAGAGTGGTATAGAGATCTGGACCGAGCCGCTCATGGGATCACCGACTGGAATTCCTTAGCCCTGGCATTCTACAAAAAGTACTTCTCTGCCTCGAAGACGAATGCCATTAGAGCTCAGATCATGAGCTTTAAACAAGGGCCTGATGAGAACTTCCATGAAGCATTGGTCCGTTTCAAGAAAATGGTGCGAACCATACCGCACCATGGGTTCGAAAAATGGAGTCTTTGCAACCAGTTTTACAATGGGCTGTATGACGATCAGAGGGCTATTTTGGATGCTGCAGCCAATGGCCGATTTGCTGAGAACATGGGAGAGACTAAGGGGTGGAAGATCATCGATGATTTGGCCACTCATAAGGCTGAATATGGGAATTCGAGAGGAAACCAGAGGAGAGCTGCTGAATCTTCCTCTGTTGCTGCACTAGAAGCTCTCACTGCAAGGTTTGACAAATATGAGTTGGGAGGAGCTTCTAAAGGAGGGATGTACCATGTTAACGCTGTTTCGGACGGTCCTTTTGTCTGTAGAAGATGTGAAGCTTAGGGGCATGTCTCAGAAAATTGTTCTGTCCCCTTTGAGTCTTGTGCTGCCTTTCTGAGTCTTGTGCTGCCTTTCAACACTATAGGCAGACAAACACGTACTATGAGCCCAATGTCCACCCCAACTTGAGGTGGAGTAGCCAGAATGTCCTGAATTCGACTCAACCTCCACAACAAGAAGAATAAAGAAGACTTATGTGCCTCCTCATCATAAGCAACAACAATACCAAAAACCTCCCTATGTACCGCAGCAGCAACAATCCCAGAATTCTGATTTTACTGAGTTTAAGAACTTGCTGCTGAAGGAGTCCCAAGCTCGAGAGGCCGGGATGAAGCTACTAGAGAGCCAAATTGCTCAATTGGCTAGTAAGAGTACCACTCGAGCTCCCGGACACTTATCGACTCAAACTGACCAGAAAGAGACCCTAAATGCCATTACTTTGAGGAGTGGGTCTACCCTGGAGGGGCCTGCTATGGTCGAGGATGCCCCTGAAAAGAATGAGGCGGAACCGAGTCAAAAGAAAGCTTCAACGAAAAATAACAAGAACAAGGCGTCTACTGTGTACATCGGTCGATCGATCGATATACCCTCGATCGATCGATATATGCGGTTACTGGAGCTTCGAATCGTACACCTCGGTCGATCGATCGAGCAAGGTGGTCGATCGACTGAGACCCCTGCTGATATTTTGAAATTTCGTCCTTCAATGCCTGATAATTTAAGAGACCATTTGTTCCGGGGTTCGACAACTCCGAAAGTATTGGGGCAAGACCCGAGTGCTGATGGGTCCGTCCCGATTCCGAAGTTCGACCCAATGTCGGTCAATGGCTCACATTTGAAACGGTCTAAGGAGGGTTCAACCTTCAATAAGGAGAAGGTGGTGGACTTTCAGCCTAAGTCTACGGATGCCGGCATGCGAGACTTAGAGGAGAGGGCTAAGGTGCTTCTCTCAGCCCCATATCCAGAGAGACTAGTGCCGACAAAGGAACAGTTATCTTTCAATAAATTTGAAAAGGTTATTCATAGTTTGAATGTATAAGTTCCTTTCCCTGAGTTGGTCAATCAAGTGCCTGCCGACACTAAATTCATGAAACAACTCCTGTCTAAGAAAAAGTCACTTGAAACGATGCATCTTGTCGCACCGATCGAGGAAACTTGTTCTTATCTGTCTCACACTGCGCCCCATAAACTAGCTGACCCGGGTAGCTTTTCTGTTCCTTGCAATATAGGTACCTTCTCTATTGAGAAGGCATTATGTGACCTAGGAGCAAGTATAAGTGTCATGCCCTTGAGCCTTGCTAGGAAGCTCAAATTGACTAGGTTCGCAGTGACAGATATGACAGTACAAATGGCTGACCGATCTGCGGTCCAGCCAATATGAGTCTTAGAGGACATCCCTGTCCAAATAGGGAAGTTTTTTTTCCCCGTCGACTTCGTTGTACTTGACATGCCTGAGGATGCCCACATTCGCATTATTTTGGGTAGGCCATTTCTGCACACTGCTGGTGCAGTTATTGATGTTGGTCTAGGTACCTTGACTTTTAAAGTAGGTAAGCATTCTATTGTCTTTGCCCAACCTACTAAGAAAAAGGACCCCATGTGGCATGTGACTTGTAATACGGTTTCTGACAAGAAATCGTACTTTGTGCTTCCTGATATGCCTGTCTCTATTCCTGTTGTAACCCCTCCGCCCCAGATTGGGAGCAAATTGGAGGAAGATTTGTCTATTTCTGATATTGCAGGAGCTGGTTTGGGGAAGGAAGAGCTGCAAGTCACTCTAGCTGCGAAGAAGCCAATCATTTCACGAGGAGGTCTTGGCTGCCTTAGCTATGCCACCGATGATGAAGTTGATGATGAGCCGGTTAAGGCACGGAAGTCCGACTTGGACTTTGATGAGCAAGAAGAGGTCATCGACTGGGGAGATGATGAAAGTGTTGATCCGTTGAGCCATACGGACGTGGAAGCTAAGAAGGGTGCAAACAGAAGATAAGCACCGTTGAGGCTACCTCTAGTAGCCGTGGAAGCGCGAAGTGGGCCATTCCGTGGCCGTTCTTGATCAACTACTAGTTGATCACATGTTTTCCAAACTTTTTATTTGCTTTTGTTAGACACTTTTTATCGCTTTTGTGTGCGCGAAACTTCGCATTTTATTTTGCTTGCTTAGGATTTTATACGTTTTAGACTTTATTTTGGGTTTTGCGCAATTTTGGGCTCGTATTATTGTGCACTTGCAGGTTTTTAGACCTCTTTAGCTCAAGTAATTGAGCAAATACCAAGAAATAAGAAGTTACAGCAGTATCTTCGGTCGATCGACTGGCAACATTGGTCGATCGATCATGCGTCATATTTCCAGTGCTCTGTTCCTTTCACCCTGGTCGATCGATCAGGCTATGTGGTCGATCGACCGACCTGCCTTCTTTGTACACATTTCGACCTCTCTCCTGCTATGTTTGGTCGATTTGCGGAATTAAGGGAGTTTTCTACTCCACTTTATCTTCCGTCATTTATTTATTTCTTCTATTTTTCTCAATTTTGCACATAATACCGCTTCATTATTGTCTTTCTCGATTTTATGCGTTGTATTTTGTTTGTCTTTTCAGGTACTTATTAGTAGCACTGCTGGCTAATGAAACCTCCTAGTTTACGCTGGTTTGGGGAGGTTTCCTTTGCTGCGCTTAAAGTCTTGTGAGTTCCCAAATTCCGCTTCACGTCATTTTTATTTGTTTACTTTCTCGCAAATTCCCATTTCTCTTTTCTTCATTACATGATTTAGCACAATGGGGACATTGTGCGATTTGGTTTGGGGAAGGGTTTTGCGTCGCATATCATTTGCTTGCATTCACGTTTACATTTTAGTTTGCATTGTTTATTTCATTCTTATATTCAAAAATCCAAAAAATTTGGAAAATTTCAAAAAAATTCAAATAAAATGCACGTTTATTTTAGCATATAGGTTGAGTCGGAACGGTAGTATTTCAAGGATGACATTGCATTTGCATCTGTTTTTTTGCCTAAGCCTTGCTAATTGACATGTTATTAGTATAATCATATATGCATATCCACGAGTTTTCGTTAATTACGTGCTTAACTTGAGACTTGACTTTGAAAATTGGCAAACTACATCATATTTCTAAGATTTAGAGCCTATAACTGGTGACATCTATGACCAGTTTATTTAGGAATGTGAGTAGTACTCCTTATGAGACATGTTACATAAATGTGCATAAATATGAACTTAATCTGCTTAATACCTGTATTCATTCGGTTTGTGGTTTGTTGACACATGTGGTAGAGGTTTCCCTTTATTCGTTTTGCCCATGAACTCCACACTGCCAAACATATCCTTTTTGTCCCATTACTACATCCTACATATAGCATGTCCTTTGTCAAGCTAGTAGTCCGTGTTCTTGGTATTGTTACTTCGTTTTTGGTGGTAAATGCTCTTATTGAGATTTAGTTGGGAGAATGAAAAGAAAGGAAGGAAAGAAAAAAAAAATAGAAAACAAAAGAAGTGAAAAAAATGATTCAAAAAGAAAGAGAAATGCATGTGTACTGTTTAAGCGGTCGATCGACTGGCATTATAGGTCGATCGACCGAGGTTCGAGAGAAAGAAAAAGAAATCAAATTCGCATAATTCAAATCCTTATCTTTTGGCGATTTTTGCTCCCATGTATTATTCATATCTTATGGGGAGTTAGTTGATTACCTTTATACCTGGAGATTGTGAGATTTGTGCTTGCTATAGCACCGTTTCATTTGTTTTTGAGCAAGAAGTTGGATGTTGCCATATGGTTCCATTTCGGTACTAGCTTGATCACCTGTACCTCCACTTTTCCATAAATGTTTTGCCTCTTCTTACCCATACCTCACATATCCACATATATACCTCGGCATGTGTCATGGTCTTTTGTTGGTTGGAATACATATGTACGGTCATAGAGATTGCTTTCATATTATATTGCAGGCATGTTCTTATAGGTCGTAGTTAGGTGAGTGTCACTACAAATGAATTCTTTCCATCTTTACATTATTCACCTGTGCTTATTTGAGTGATATAAGTGACCCGTTAGAGTCCGATTTGATAAGTCTCTATGGTTGACGGTTCAGCAGTTTTTAACGACTCTATAACTCGCTTGCATGATTCATTTGCTAATTGATTGTTGGTTGTGCATTAAATTGGTTTAGGTTTTACATGTTGCATTTCGCTCTGAGATTGAACTCGTTCCATTAGGTTATTTGTAACACCCCCATTTATTTAAGGGCCTGGACTAGGACTCCTCAGATAAAGAAGGGTGTTACCATCTCGGAAACCCGAGGCAGTAGATAACAAAGGAAAAATAAACAGTACTTTAATTTGAAAGTTATAAATGTTTACAACTCAAATGGAACATGTCTCAATACTGTAAATAAAGTCTGATAGCTAAACTGAAAATAAAAGTGGGCTAGCTCTAAGTCAGGTGATCCATGCTCTCTCCCCTGCCAGCTCCATATGTCTCAACAACCTGTCAATCTGCTCCCCAGTAAATGGATCATCTCAGGAGTACACGAATACACAGGGTCAACCGCGAGGTTGAGTAGGTAATACGATATAATAAAGAATGCAATGATATGACCCTCCAAACTCAACTCCATCACACACATCCCCGGAACGCCCAGCCATACCGATCCCCGACAGACTATACAAATCGACCGTCGTCGATATACCAGCTAAATGGCCGAGGACACCAGGCAAGTCTGCGAACCCGCCCTGGCCTTAATCGCAATAATCTCATCTCCTCCAACTCCAACTCCGATGCAAATGCAATGTATGAAACGTATGAAACAATAATGCTCAACAAGATAAATAAGATAATCAGATATGTCATATAATCACCGAACATGCCAACTCTTTATAATCGTAAGAACTCAATCAGTGTATTCCCCTACCTCGATCTTTGAGTCAAATGGACAGATGCTCAATAATATTCCACAACAAATTCGCCCTCTGAAAGATAAATAAATGATAAATGATTACTTAACTATTCCCGTTATCAAAATAGAAGGTTACCAAAATTAGGAACTTCTTAACATGGAAAGTTTCCTTAAATGAAAACTTCCCCGATATAGCAGTTTTCCATTTTAACAACCCGACTCAAAACCCGTCTCTAATTATATAAATGACTCGGGAATTAAATTAAATAACTAATACGATAAATAAAAGATTAAACGAATTATACGATTAAGAAAGAAAACCGAATCAAACATTGAACAACCATAACAACCCGACTAATAATAAAAACACTCCCCATCATCTCAAGCCAACTACCTTCTAATCCCATAATATAATAAACTCTCTCATCTCAATAATTAACCAAGTCTCTACTCATTACTCCGTCTCACTCATTAATTACTCCATCTCATACTATAATAATCTAAAGTAACCACGTATCGTATTCTCATCGTCGTACCTAAGACCAAGGACAAGGGGTGAGTGAACTGGCGGATAAGACCGCGAAACAATACTTTCATCTCAATATCGATTTCAAACTCAAATAACTCAATACCATGGTCACTCTGGACCGTAAACATAACTTGGCTCAAAGGCCCCATAACTCATAACTCAATACCAGTAACCAATATTCATCTCAATTTCAATATCCATATTGTCAAAAGTTCTTTTTAAAGAGCTGCTCAACACTCGAAGTAAAACTCCGAGCTACTCACCCAAAAGTCAAGATCAAAGGAAAGACAGACAAAAATTACAATACAAGCATCTTAGTGATAGTACTCCATTCAAAATACGTACCAATTGTAGTATGCTAGCCATCATCATAGTTTCGTATTCCTTCACCATTATCATCAAACTACACTTACTATTGCAAATACATGTATCATTCAATTATACTCCATCATGACACAAAGTACATCTCTATGATTTGTCCAACAATTCATTTACCGAAAGTCACTTATGTTATTTCAATCCTTTTAACAACCATAATAAAAACAGACTCCTGATAGTAGCAATTCTCCTCGTAAGGTACATGACCGTATCTTTAATAATCATAATCGTAGAACCCATCTACCCAAAATAAAAATAACTCACTGATGAAACATTAATAATCAACAATTTATAATTATTATTATAATTTAACGCATATAAAGATTGTATCAAAGTAATAACAATTAGCATGTAATTCACATAACCTCGAACAATAATAATAATATTAGGATCGGTAAAATCGTGTTACCTTTAATAGAGCGAGAATAAGTCAAATAATCCATAAAAGGCACTACGGAGCTTGTATCCAAAATTATTTGAGAAAAGAGTGGAAAACCGTGGGCAAAGATGGATTAAGGTGATGATGATGCTATTAAAAGACCATACCAATGAATTTAAGGATGTTTACATTGGTATGAATGTGGTGTTAAAAGCAATTTAGAAAGTAACAGGGGAGTATGATGTGAACCGTAGGAACACAAAAGAGGAGAAATAAGAATGGTTGAAGCGGCTAATGCCATGAGATCATAAGAATTAATAGTAGATAAACATAGGGGTTAAACCCTATAAAGTAATAAACCGACATTGGAAGCCATTTTTTTTATTATTATTTTATTATTTTTTTTTAAAGTAATATTGGTATATAAAACAAATTAGTCAAATATAAGATTAAAATATTTGAGGTATTACATTATTAGATCAAGTCTAGTTCTTGCTTGGGGACAAGCAAGGGTTTGGTTTGGGGAAGTTTGATGCGTGTCTTTTATATGATGTTTTACATCCCATTTTACACGCATTTCAGAGCTCATTTGTGTAGTTTAAGCTACCATTTCCCCTATTTTCGTCTACTTTCGTGTTTTTGTACTTTATTGCAGAAATGTGAAGAATCCAGCGGAAATCGAGCTAAATCCGTCCCCGAGTATCCTGCATTGCATTTGACGTGAAGTATTCGCTTAAGGAATGAGCTTGGTGCGCAATTCAAGGCCCAAAAGACAAATCCACGAGATTATAGAAGTCAAGTAGCAGCTAAAGCAGTCGATCGACCACTACCTTCGGTCGATCGACCAACCTGCGTTCCGAAGCTATCAGACATCAAGAGCAATCGATCGATCGCCATGCTTAGTCGATCGACCAAGCTTGCTATCCCAGGCATTTAGAAATTAAAAGATCGAGGAACTTGAAGCGCATTATGTTTAGGTTTTGATAATAAGTGTTACGGATGTTTGCTATATAACGTAATCTAGAACATCAGATACAGGCATCCAGTTTTGATCGAGTTTTTATCTAAGTTTCACATTCAGTTTTAGAATATCATAGTTAGGGTTTGGAATATTGGTTGCATTGGATTTTCATTCATAATTCTAATCATTCCGTTACTATTCTTCTGCAATTTTCGGTATTCCTTCTGTTCTACTTTCAGTTCATCTTTATTGCGTTGTTAGATATAGAATTGTTAGTTAGAATCCAAGCCAATTATCGTTTATGTTAATTGTCTTTTCTATTATTTCAAGCATGAATTATTCTGTCTATTTTGTTAGTTTTATTGTTGTTATCATCCTTAGTATGAGTAGCTAAATAGTTTGTGCTTGGATGTAGGGGAATTGTAGTGTAAGCGGCAATATAATGAACACGGCCTGATTCGCGTGTTGGTCGATCGACCACCCTAACCGGTCGATCGACTGACCACGTGCGGTTTTATTTTCGTTTTAATTCTTTATTCAACGAATCGAGTGCACACGACTAGTTGAATGCTTAGGATATGGCTGACCTATTAGATCGAGAGATAGGGACAGTTGCTAGGTCACCAATTAAAATGACTAAACTATGCTGAGATCGGAAGATAGGTAAATTTTAGACCGTAAATCACTTTTCAGGACGAAAGTTAGCATTAGTGATATTAGGGACCTATAGCGAGATCGAAAGATGCTATTTGTTAAGAGTGGACTGAGAGGACCTCTTTATTTCCCGCCTCATGTGTTTGATTTAGACTGTTTAATATGTTGCCTGCGCGCGAAACTATAACGAACCGACCATCCTAGTACCTCTTTTATACTTGATTTTATATATTTCATTAGTTTACTTTTCTTTTATTGTTATTAGCTATAGACCAAACCCAATCAAACCCCCACCTTTTGTTACCTTAGACCGAATTTAAACAACTAGAAATTACGTCTGCCTCTCTGTGGTTCGACCCGACTGCCGCTAGCTATAGTTGTAGTTGGAGTTTATAAATATTATTTTTGACACCTGACGACGGGTATCAAGCGCTAGCCTTGCCTAAATTGGTGCATTACGGAGCTAAATTGACTGCATCAAACGACCAAGCATCAAAGAGGAGACCAAGACTAAACGCCTTAGTCAATAAAGCAAGCATTCGAGCAATAAAGAAGAACCCCACGATTCTAGGCTAGCACCCACGAGCTGGGAGGAAGCCACGCCCAAGCAAGTGAGAAAAGAGACTACGCTCCCACGAGCTCACTAAAGGACGGATGAGCCAAGCCTTAGCTCGGGCAAGCACTTACGCAGCTCCCACGAGCTGACCAACAGGATGAACTCATAGAGGAGGACCTCGGGCGAGCCATGCCCAGCTCCCACGAGCCCGCTGATAGTATAAGCGACATAGAGGAGGAACCCGTTGGAGCTAGCTCAACTCTAGCAAGGTGAAAGACTTACTTAAGGGGTTTAATCATCATTTAAGCCATTAGTTAACCTAATGCTTGTAGTTAATATAAATACCTCATGTACTTAGAGGAGATGACATTAGATTGGCTTAGCTTAGTTAGACTACTCTAATTAGCTTAATGACATATTAATATTTCATTAATTATTGCTAAAACAATCTTAGATCTAGCTTGGTAATTCAAGATTTCTTGGGTTTTGTATTAGAGAATTGACAACTCTTCGTCATTAATCAAGGCATTCTTCTATTATTCTTCCATTTCCTTTGTTCATCTTAAGTTGGTACAACTCCTTTACTTAATCATTTACTTAATTTCTTGTTAATTTATTTACTCATTCATTATGTTTATACTTGTTAAGATGTTTGACACCATTAATGACATGGTTTCCATGATGATGTGTGAGTAGTCTCCTAGCTAGGGTTAGTAGGGGATTAAGAGAGTAATCGTAGGTTAGATCTATGCTTAATGAGTGCATATGAATGATTGTATGTTGTGTTTTCAACTTATGCACATGTTATGCTTGATGAAATGCTTGGTTGACACCTAGAATGATTATCTAATCTTTTCAACAAAACTTCTAAGACATAAATCAACTCAAGGCTTGTTAGACCATGCATATTTTTAAATATGGAGATCCAACTCGTTGTAGGTGTCGTAAGCTATAAACCAACTCTGCTCCGATACCTAAGTCTCGCTAATAATTGTAAGACATAAATCTACTCGATTGCAACACAACTATAATTGTTTGTATGACTCATTATTGTTATTATACCATGTCTCCCATATGAATATAACACCCCCCTTCTTACCCGACCAAGGTAATGGGAGGATGTTACCATCTCGGTTTCCCGATGCAGTGTTTCAAAACTCCAATTAAAGAACAACTTAAATAAATAACAAGTTTAGTGATTTACAAATGAGTGAATAAAGGAATAATAAATGTGAACTAGACATTAAAAAACTTATCTACCATTTAAGTTATCTATCTATGCTACTCGACTCCAAGTCCGATGCTCGTCCCGTCTCCCACGTAACTCCAAAACAACATGTGCTCAACCTGCTCCCCATATGATCGGAAATATCATATGCATCGACACAAACCACCCCAGAAATAGGTGACAATTTACACAAAACCCAAACACGTTAGTTTCAATAATTAAACATAAGACACAAGACACAATATAAACAAATATGCAATACGCTAATTACCACACCAGTACCAGGAGATGAGCAGACGTACCCACAACCCCCAGTGTCAGGGACACGCCCAAGACACCAAACCTCACAAATAGGTACTCGGAACACGTCTGTGGTACAGGGCCCGAGAACCACTCGGATCCCCTGACAGACGTCATGCCTCAACCACACGAGTCCCTCCGTAACTCAAGTCATTAATGTGCGCATCCCTCTTGGTGTGGGAAGCTTCAAGAGGCGACTCAAGTGTAAGACGGTCTCCCAACCGTCTTACGTCTCCTCACAACAATTATCACTACCAACAATTTCAACCACCACATATATCATTAAATGGATCACAATATGGCAATATGTCCATTTTTACAATGAATATGCATAACTCTTACCAATTGTTCCTCTTTCTCATATATCATGAATGTCAATCATACCACATACTCATGTACACCAACAGTCACATGTTATAATGCAAATCCAATGACATTATGAAACCAACACTAAAGACTCATCATCATGTTATGAAGAAAACCCAACAATACTATGAGACTAACAACAATTATCCACAACAATCATGTCATAATGCAATAACAACACAATAATGATACATGCAACCATTTACTCTTATTGAAACCGAGTAGGATAAAACTACCCGTAACACCCACAATATCCGGTCAAGATAATTGAATGCGTTACCATTTCGGTTTCCCGAGGTAGTGTTTCAAAACTCCAATCAAAGAACATTTTATAAATAATATGTTTAATGAATTACATAACCGTCAAGACACGAATGAATGAAATACAACACGTCTATGACTATATCATCCGCATAGTGGCTATGTACTCGACTCCAAAGTCCGTAGCGCGGCCCGAATCCCGATCACGTCAAACATGAAAAACCTGTACTCAACCTGCTCCCCATATGTTTAGAAATATCATATGTATCGACACAGGACACCTCGGAAATAGGTGACAATTGTTGGAATATGTGTCCTCCGACAATAATGTGATCACGACTGTTGATCATGATGATCACATGTTTAAGTCTCATTATAAAGAATACAATTGGGAAGTAATA
Source organism: Silene latifolia (assembly GCF_048544455.1). Classification (NCBI taxonomy): domain Eukaryota; kingdom Viridiplantae; phylum Streptophyta; class Magnoliopsida; order Caryophyllales; family Caryophyllaceae; genus Silene; species Silene latifolia. The sequence goes on from NC_133538.1 coordinate 29,957,821, forward strand.
TTTTTTTTACTGTCAACTGGTCCACACATATCGGTAATGATTGGCTGACTAGAGTTTGACATTACTGTCGTGCGACGGTGGTGATCAGTTGATCCCCTTGGTCATACCTATAGGGCAACACTCTTAATTGATCAATTAATTGATCGTATAACGTTACGAGTCAATTAATTTAATTAAAATTGACGGACAATTTTGGAAGTAATATTTACGTATCTCATTGAAATTAATTAAAATGAGATACGGTCTGAGTAATTGAATTGTATCATTACTCAGATGAAATAATTGTTTAAAGAAACAATTAAATTTGAATGAATTATTATAAATACAAATTGTTGTGATTTATAATTGGTAAAATATTTTGGTACAAGTAATTATGAATTACTAAATCGATTTTTGTGTATGACATATTTTTATTAATACGTTGATTTTTAATATGTTAAAAATACATAACAATTTTATTTGATATGTGACATGTGACATATTGACAAATTGACAAAAATAAAATAGATTCCATGTTATCCATATGTGCCGAAATTAAAGAGGATGATTAGGCTAATATTGTGATTAGTTATGCTAATGGAAAACACAATCATTTCCCTAATAGACTAGCCTTGCAACCTAGTTTACATTGTGAAGATAAACTCATGCATGCATTGGCTCTCTCTGTTCTTCCCTCCTCTTCCCTTACCCGGTTTTCCATAGGAAAATCAAAGGGGTTTTTGCCTTATATTTTTGAATAACAATATACATTACATTGTTGTGATTATTATTCATTCATTCATTCACCAAAATATTTTAGAGAGATAAAATATTTTCACCTTCCTTTTCTTCCTCTCTCAACCGGTTTTGGGAGCAAAAACCAAATAATTTTGGGTCAATTTTTCTTACAAAATTAATATTGTCTAGTATTCATAATATTAATTTTAATTAAGAGTATGCTTTGGGTATTAAGCTTTGGGAGAGATCCTACACTTGGGTCTTTGTTCATCCAAAAGGAAAGCTCAAGAACAAGAGAGAAAGGTGATCTCTCTTGTGCCCTAAAAACCGAAAATTACAATGTGAGATAAATGTTTCTTCCTAATTTTGTTTATAAGTTTGCATGCATAAGATCATTTATTAATTTTATGACAAATTAAAATAGAACATATATGAATATGTTAGGTATATAGATCCACTTTTCTTTCAATCTGTATCAGAGCCATGGTTGTTTGCATGGAAATCGGTTAAAAGTTTTTCCGAGTTATAAAGATTAACATTTAAAACTTGTATACTTTGTGTTATTATGATATATCACGAAATTAATTTATGCATGTTAAAATTTCTAGTCCTAAAATGTTTTTAGGATATTTTGGTTAATTTACGGATTTTTATTGTTCATATTATACAATAATGGCATTAAAATATGATTTTATGAGTAAAAATGTCATTTTCGGACTAAAATTAGCTAACTTTGAATTTTCCAGTGATTTTTGGATATATTGTCACATATATTAATTTGAGATGACCTGTAAATGTTCATAATTTTTGGACTTCTTATGCTCGAAAAATGGATTTTTCATTATTAAAATCGGATTTAAGTGAAAAATAGGTTAATATGAGATAAATTTCGAATCTGGTCATAGAAATTTAGTATGTTGTCACATGAAATTTTACAAGATGTGTGTAAAATAATAGGCTATAGGGAAGTCTTTTTGCATGATTTATGGATTTTTGAAGAAAAATAGCATGAATAGTGACTTTATTAGTGAAATATTAATAAAACATACTCTATGACTAAGGAAAAACATTATATGTTGCATTTTATTATATTTTTCAGATCTAAAATTGAAAAGTTGATGTATATAATTTTTCACATGTTTTTATGATTATTTTAGTTAAAACCGATAAACCGCAACATTGTTTTTCCGGATAAATTTCGTAATTTTTAACCTAAGTTTTTGAACATTATGAGTGTCATGGTAATTTTTTCCAGAATGTTCATGAGTTTAAATTTCAAATTTTAAATTTATTTGAAATTTTGTGATTTATTTGAAGTTTATAGCTTATTTTTATAATTTTAAGTCCATTAATGAACAAATTTTAGAAATATGAGTTAATTATGGTCAAATAATTAGTGAAGACTAAATTTTGAGTCCTAAGAGGTTAGGGTAATTAACTTATGCATAAATATGATTTTATGCAATTTTGTGATTATAAAATGTCGAAATCACGCAAATCCGTAAAAACCGAATAATATACGATATTGGCTAATTAAAGGCGATTTAGCATAAAATTGGGCATGTTCTTACATATTATAATGCTGCATTTTCTTTATGATTGTCATAATTTTATTTATGTAATTTTTGAATTATGTAATTTTTTACTTTGTATGGCCTTAGTTTTTAATTGGTATTTCTCGAAATGTCTGGGAATATCGATTCAGTTGTAATTTATTGTGATCTCGTATCACCGTTTTGTAATTTAATAGATTTATTTTATTTTAGTTACAAATGTATGATAGGAAATTATGTAATTTGCTATGTAATTTATTTTATTTCGGAGTTCCCCAAGACGGATTTCTTCAAGATGGCGATACATAAAGACGGTGTTACCTCGAGATGCGTGCCACAACCGAAGTTCAAGGGACCAATGGAGTTGGTTTCCGAATATGTAATAGTTAAATAGTTTTTCTTTTCTAGGAAGGCCATACTAGGATTTATTTTATGTTTGCATTTTATTTATATGTCGCATGCATCGCTAAATCGCCATAACTAAAACATGCATCTTCTTTTATCGAGTTTATCGACCGTGTCAATTAGAATTATCGTAGTTCACCACTTTAGTTCACTTAAAACGTGATAGATAATAAATTGACATGTCCTCTCGCTAAAACAATTAATTGAGACATAGCCTTACCAAATCGTAGAAACCATGAAAACCTATTTCGCGAGGGAGTGCACTCGGCCCTACCGGGGTACAAACCTTGTTACGTAAGGGAAGTGGGTGATGAATGTTTATCCACCGAGTTCATGTTAATGAGGGTTTCATCGGCCATACCGTGCCCAAGTTGATGTGGATTTGGATCATGGACACATTTATTCGAAATTTGGATTGAGCTCAACGGAAGTATTCGTGACCGTAGTTGCATGTGTTCCGGGCTATAGATAATTATTAAAGTAATTTTATCGACCAAGAGTTCTAAAAGTAGAATCGATTAAAACGTTAATCCACCGAGTTATATTGATAAGGATTTCACCGGCCATACCGTGCCTAAGTCGATATGAATTTGGGTCTTGGAATCATTTATCTAGTTGGGTAGAGGTCACTAGAAAAATGCATAAAACTTGTTTAAATTATAAATTTTTACGAGTATTATTATTAAAACGACATTTGTTTTACTCCTTCTATTTTGTTTTGTAGACCACTTCTTTTTCACATAACAAATGGCAACACCAACCCCTAATGCCACGCCTCTCGCTAATTCATCATGGCTCCGATCCTTCATGGATCGATGTAAACTTGAAAAGAATGGGTCAAATTTCTCCGATTGGGATGCCCAACTCAAATTAGCCGCCCAAGGTGACGACAAGCTTCGTTACCTAACCGAGGCCTCTTCTCCCAACCTACTACTAGGTCGACCGCCGCCACTAGGGAAGCATATGAGGCTTACCAAAAGGAGTCCGCCGCAATGAAAAATATCTTGATATTTGCGATGGAGGCGGATCTTCAAAGGAGAGCCTTTAAAATGGGCAACTCTAATGAGATTTACTCCAAGCTTGTGACAATGTTTTCACAAACTCCGCGGATCGTCCAATATGAGGCGGCCGCGGCATTCTTTGATCTCGACTTCAAAGAGGGCCAAAAGGTTAGCCCTCATGTGCTCAAACTTATGGAGCTTGTCGAGACCTTGAAAATTCAAAAGGTTGAAATCCCCAAAGAACTCATTGTAGATAGGATTCTACACTTCTTGTCCAAAGTCAAAGCGTATGTTCAATTCCGGGTGAATTTTAACATGCAAGACAAGGATGTGTCTCTTGAAGAATTGCACAAGTTACTTGTGCAAGCCGAGAGGGACATGGGGTTAAATGTGAACCCTCCAAAGGATGTGCTTAACATAAGCACTAAGAGTAAGGGGAAGTTCAAGAAGAATGGGAGGAAGGGTAAGAAGCAAGCTCCCACTTTCACAAAGCTAAAGCTAATGATGCTAGCACATCGAAAATCAAGAAGGGTCCTCTTGATAAATGCCATTATTGTAATGGTATGGGACATTGGAAAAGAAATTGTTCCAAATACCTTGGTGATATTAAGACTGGAAAGATTACTCCAGTAGGTAAATGACTATCCTTTCTTTTATGTTTCTAATTCAACTATGGTATTGTGATACAAAGTTATGATAATGTATCTCCCTTTTTATTGTAAATAGGGCCTCCACCAAGCAAAGACAAAGGAAAAGAAAAGCAAGCTTAAGAAACCATCAAGGAGCTAGGAATAGCTTTCATTGAGCTTCGCTTTTTATTGTCTTATTTTAAATTATGTTTTGGATTTTTAGAACCTTAAGTTTCCGTGTTCGACATGGAAAGGTATTTTGGATAATTGGTTGTATTTTGGATAATGGTGACTTGGTTTGCAACCCAAGTCACCCGTTTTATCATTTTATCCTTTTGTTCTAAAATTCATGTTTAAATGCTTGTTCTTAGAAACATATAACTTAAAGTGATCTAATAGACAAATATAATGACGGGATTCATTATATGTCCACATGCTTAAGGCTTGTGTATGATCATTTACAAAGTTATTTTGAGTCTATGAACTCTCTTAAAGAAATGTCAATCACCAAGTACACTTGCGAAATCTAAAACTATTAGTCGATCTATGAGATATTTCTCCTTATACTTCAACATCATTATTTTTGTCTCATATGCTATCTTTGAATCTATAGTGTATTTATTCTAAAGATAGAGTGGGAGAAAAATGAGGACACAACACACGATAAATTTGTGTACTTGTGTAAATGAGATCTACGCAAGAGAGAATGATTTGAATGAAGGTATATCTATTCACATAGTGTACCCAAATTGATGAGAACTATGGTCTCAAGTAAGTTCTATATGACTTAAGAGACCAAGTAATGTAATCATAAGAGTATGTTCTCAAGATTACTACACGAGGAGACCAAAAGAAAGTTTTGGAAGAAAAATGACTAATGTAAAGTTTTAACAAGAGTTTTGACTTGTTTATGAAAAATATTGACCAATAGTTTCAACCTTGAGATTTACTTAAGAGCCTAAATGAATCAAAGTAACATACTAGTTACTTTGAATGAATTGCAAGGATTGATATACCGATATCCTGTATAGCTAAGTTTTTAACCTCGCAAATGTCATTACTTAACCACATTATAAAAATGAATTGGTTAAACCTCCTTCTAAAAGGGATATTTTGAAGGATGTGTATTAGATATTACTTATATTTAATAAATGACATTGCCACACATCATTATGACATGAATGTGTTAGAGATTTAAAATCTCTTTCCATAAGGTAAAGATGAGACCTCTTTAAAATAGGAATTTTGAAAGGATATGATGGGAACATATATGGTTTCATCTTAATAACTTTGCAAAGCAACATACATTCCAATTTTGAAATGTTTTCAATTGAGTAATCAATTTCGAAACATATGGAATTAAGTGGGAGTTTAGAAATTATCATGTGAAGACATGGAATTTAGTGGGAGCTATCATCCTTTGAATGTTTACAACTCATTACTCATTAGGAATGACGAGCTAATATCTTCTTTCACAAAGAAGTATTTGAGTTTTCAATTCTGGATAAATTTGGACTATGATGAATCCAATTACGTCAAGAAATATTGGATTAGTACTAAGAGATACACATCGTATCAACATACACATAGGTTATTCATGTAGATGAAAATGGAATTGCCATTAGCAGTCATGGTCGTTCATTGAACCTATGAACGGTTGATCTCATGATTATTAGCAACTAATGTTTCCGCCATTAGAATAATCATGCACATGTCCAATAGTGAATCATTTGCATGAGAGCATGATGATTCATTGGCAAGCCATACAAGAAACGTCATGAATTCTCGACGAGAATCCGATGAGCGATTTCAGTGTTTGACAGAATACTCTATTATGTGTTAAAGAGGTTGCACATATTATAGAAAATCCGAACACACGTAAAGATTTATGAAAATCCTAAACTTTTCAAGTCAAAAGGAGAAATAAGATGTTTGGAAAGATACTTAGTTGAATAAGAAGTTACTTAAAACTAATCTTTCTTAATATGCTAGGACTTGTGAGAAGTGCTAAGGTCAATCATCTTGACAAATTGTTGCAAGACTCTACAAAACATGTACCTAGTGCATTGTGTGTGGATGGAGTACTTGATCAGTACAAGTTATATCATTCACCACAAATTCGTTCGTTATGTGATAATCGATAAGGAAGTTCTTTCAAGATAAAGAACCGAAACCAAGGTCGGGAACCTTGATGTGTACTTGGTAAGGTTCATGCTATGAGTGATAACATGAATATAAAGGATAATACGATTAAGAAGTATGAACACATGGACACATGACATGTTCAACTTCTATTGCAATCAACAAGTGTTTACACACTTACGATATGCATCACAAGGTTGTAATATAGTATTGACTACCCAAGTGTGATGTCGACATTTGTCGTTTGTGTTATTATTAACTCTCTTTATACTTTGTTACATCCAACGGGTTGTAGAGACAAATTGAACCCCGTTTAAGTGAACATGGATTAACATTGTATTTGCCCATAGTCACTTGTATGAGGTGACGTCTCGAAGTGACTAGAGTGTGATGCGATTGATGGCAAGTTCAAGTGCCATAGAGTCATGTGAGATGACTAGTCGATCACATAGCCAGACTGTTAAGAACCTTTTTTGTCGGGCCTAATGACCGCTTATAGAGTTCTGACAAATTTATATAGCCTGGTCGTGGCGAGAGCTGCTATAGTATTCAAATGAGTCGATTCTTTTGACTAAAGACTATTCGCCTAAGATGACACAGTTTCAGATTAACTTTGATTTGTGTTACTACGACCTTCGTAAATGGGGTCAAATGGGCATATTTTGGGTTATGATAGCTGTGGCTAGTCGAAGGGAATGAGTGCGATAGGAATTGTCCATCCCATGGAAGTGTGGCGTTCAATGTTGTCAGTACAATCCACATGAAAAACAAAATATTATATATATAAAACGATGAAGTTGTAAATAGTATATGAAAAATATAATGTATTAAATTCATAATCAAGTACTACAACTCAGGAACATGTTTAATTCCCATGGAATTTACATTCCCTACATGCTTGTCATAATTCAACGGTTTGGTGAGAGGATCCGCGATGTTATCATTCATCGCAATCTTGTCAATCACTATCTCTTCTTGCTCCACGTAATCACGGATCAGGTGAGCCTTCCGAAGTACATGTCTAGATTTGTTGCTAGACTTTGGCTCCTTAGCCTGGAAGATGGCACCTCTATTGTCACAATAGATGGTGATCGGGTCATTCGAACTAGGAACTACCGAAAGCCCTTATAAGAATTGACGCATCCATATCGCTTCCTTTGCTGCCTCCGAAGCGGCATAGTACTCGATTGAGTGGTAGAATCTGCTACAACACTCTTGGGAACTCTTCCAGCTAACCGCATCACCATTAAGAGTGAAGACGAACCCGGACTGAGATTTTGAATCATCTCGATCCGTTTGGAAGCTAGCATCTGCGTAACCGGTTGCGCATAGCTTAGTATCGCCTCCATAAGTCAATACCCAATCCTTAGTCCTCCGTAGCTACTTGAGGATATTTTTGACTGCTATCCAGTGTGTTTCACCTGGAGTCTTTTGCTACCGACTCGTCATACTCAATGCATATGCCACGTCTGGACGTGTGCATATCATGGCATACATGATCGATCCTATTGCAGAAGCATAAGGAACACGACTCATGCGCTCAATACCTTCAAAGCGTCGTGGGTGATCGAGACTTGCTCAACCGCATCCCGCCGTCGTCATAGGAAGGTTCCCCTTCTTGGAGTTGGTCAAGCTGAACCTCTCAAGAACCTTATCTAGATAAGACTCCTGACTAAGTGATAACGTCCGTCGTGATCTATCTCGGTAGATACGGATTCCCAAAATACGCTGTGCCTCACCCAGATCTTTCATCTGGAAATGGTTCTTCAACCATCCTTTAACCGAAGATAAGAGAGGAATGTCATTCCCAATCAAGAGTATGTCATCGACATACAATATCAAGAATACAATCTTGCTCCCACTCGACTTGATATATAAGCATGGTTCTTCGACCGATCGAGTAAAACCATACTCTTTTATCACTTGGTCGAAACGATGATTCCAACTCCGAGAAGCTTGCTTAAGTCCATAAATGGAACGCTTAAGCTTGCACACTTTCTTAAGATGTTTAGGATCTATGAAACCTTCGGGTTGCACCATGTACAACTCTTCCTCCAAATAACCGTTTAAGAAGGCGGTTTTCACATCCATTTGCCAAATCTCATAATCATGAAATGCGACAATCGCTAAGATTATCCGAATGGAACGTAGCATGACTACAGGTGCAAAAATCTCATCATAATGCAATCCTTGCACTTGAGTGAAACCTTTTGCCACAAGTCGTGCCTTATAGATATCTGGTTGCGCGTCTACAGAATGCTTTATTTTGTAAAGCCATTTGCACTGTAGAGGTTTTACCTTATTAGGTAAATCAACTAGATCCCATACGTTATTCTCATACATGGAGTCCATCTCGGATTGCATGGCTTTGAGCCATAGCTTTGAGTCGGAACAGGCCATAGCACCTTTATAGGTTGCGGGTTCATTACTTTCTAGAAGTAAAACATCATTCTCCTCGACCATACCAATGTATCTGTCCGGAGGACGAGAGTCTCTAACCGACCTCCTAGGTTCCTCAGGAATATTAACCGTATCATCAGTTTGAGGTACAGCTTCCTCCATCTGTTCCTCGGTTGTTGGTTCTGGAATCTCCGACAGCTCGAAGGTTCTATTACTCGACTTGTTCTCGAGAAATTCTTTCTCTAAGAACGTCGCACTAGCCGCAACAAAAACTCGATGTTCGGTTGGCGAATAAAAGTAATGACCAAATGTTCCTTTTGGATAACCTATAAAGTATGTCTTGACCGATCGCGGGCCGAGCTTATCCTCGTGTCTCCACTTGACATAAGCCTCGCTGCCCCAAACCCGAATAAAGGACAAGTTCGGTACCGTTCCCTTCCATATTTCATATGGAGTCTTGTCGACAGCTTTAGACGGACTTCGGTTAAGTATAAGAGCAAAATGACAAAGAGCATAACCCCATAATGAATCAGGCACTACCGTGTGACTCATCATGGATCGAACCATATCAAGTAAGGTTCGATTTCTCCGTTCGGACACACCATTTAATTGAGGTGTTCCAGGTGGAGTTAACTGTAGAGCAATTCCATAGTCTTTCAGTTGTTGATCAAACTCATTTGAAAGATATTCGCCACCCCGATCTGAACGGAGTGCTTTAATCTTTCTACCCAGTTGGTTCTGTACCCTATTCTGGTATTCCTTGAATTTCTCAAAGGACTCACTTTTATGCTTCATTAAGTAGACATATCCGTATCTACTCAAATCGTCCGTGAAAGTGATAAAATATCTATAGCCATCTCTAGCGGTAATTGACATAGGTCCACATACGTCCGTATGTATGAGTCCTAATAGGTCACTAGCGCGCATTCCAACACCTTTGAAGGAAATTCGAGTCATCTTGCCAATGAGACATGATTCACACGTGCCATATGCAGAAAATCCGAATGAGGGAATAGTCCCATTATCGACGAGTTTCTTTACGTGTTTCTCATTTATGTGTCCCATTCGACAATGCCATAGATAGGTTTGATCTTTGTCACCAACCTTTAATTTCTTATTATTCATGTGTAATACTTCCGTGGTTTGATCTAAGATATAAATTCCATTCATGGAAACTGCTTTGCCATAAATCATTTCATTAAAAGAGAAAATACAACTATTATCCTTTATTGAAAATGCAAAACCGTCTTTAGCTAGTACGGAAACAGAAATAATGTTCTTAGATAAACTGGGTACATAGTAACAGTTATTTAATGATAAATTAAAACCACTAGGGAGTTGGATTACATATGTTCCCTTCGAGGCAGCAGCTACTCGTGCTCCATTCCCGACTCGCAGGTCTACATCACCTTTTTCGAGAGGTATGATGTTCTTTAGGCCCTGCAAATGATTACACAGATGAGAACCACAACCAGTATCTAGTACCCAAGTTCCAAAACTTGCATGGTTAATCTCAATCATATGAATATAAGATGACATACCAACAGGAGCGACACGGCCTGCTTTGATGTCCTCACGGTAGACGGGACAGTTCCTCCTCCAATGTCCAGTCTTGTGACAATGGTGGCACTCTATGTCACCTCCCTTGCTCTTTGTCTTGCTCTGTGAGCCACTTGTCTCACCGGGCGCACTCTTACCATTTCCTGGCTTCTTAAACTTTGGCTTACCTACAGCTAGGTCGCCATGAGCCTTGCCCTTACCTTTACTCTTGTTGTGAATCGTGAGAACATCCTCCTTCATGCTCCCACTCAATTTCATATCCTTCTCGGTCTGTACGAGAAGGGAGTGTAGCTCATGAGGACTCTTTTTCAAGTCATTCATGTAGTAGTTCGCCCTGAAAAGGGTAAAACCATCGTGATGAGAATGAAGCATTCGGTCAATGATAATGCTCTCACTGATTCTACAATTCAGTGACTCCAGTTTCTCGACATTCTCAATCATGTGAAGAATGTGTGGGCTAACCGGTTGGCCCTTCTGGAGTTTCGCATGAAATAAGCGACAAGTATGCTCATATGTGATGATTCTCGGTGCCTTTGAGAACTCATTAGTGAGCATGGTGAAAATCTTGTTTGCACCTTGGGCAATGAAACGTCTCTGCAAATTGGTTTCCATTGCAAAGATGAGTACGTTCTTTATCGCACCCGCTACCATAACGAAATCACTATAAGCGAGTGACTCGTTGGCTCCTGCATTTGGGCCTGGGTTGACCGGTATTGGCTCGATTAAATACCCGAGTTTACCGTCGCGATGGCATTCCGTAGTGCCGCCTCCCGATCCGCAAAATTGGACCCATCATTCTTCAGATCCGAGTGGACCGATTCATTTGGTCCATGAACATTTTAAGCCAAGACGAACGATCTAGTGTGGCACTAGGCATTGGGATTGCGTTATTTCCAGCCATTTGTTGTAATGAAGATTATTGATAATAAGCGTGTTCTACATCATAAAGAAGAATAAAATAATAAGCATGCATCGTTTTTATTTTAAGTCTAATGAACTAATGTCATAACGCGAAGACTCAAAAACATTTATACAATTGACCTCCCTCAAGAATTATATAAATGACCCCAAGACTCAATTCTCTGTTAATTGATAAGCTAACCTGTTAGCTAATTCGACCGTTAGAATTCCTGGTCGATAAATTTCTGTAAATTCTATCTTAAGTCCATCATAATCACGAGAAACTCTTCGGACTATGATGTTGAGGTAAACTAAGTCAACACAACTACTTACCCAACGTAGAAGGGGTCATATTAGGCCTACCGACGAAGAAGGGACTCATAGATGTTTGCCCTTATAAAGACTAATCTCAATTTCCGTTTTAGAGGAAGATCCCATCAACCTTTTAATTCATTTTAAGTGAACTATAATCTAGCATGCGAGAATGATTTAAACTAAAGTGATGGCTTATAGACAGTGACACCTGCATGTTCATGAAAACTAACATACAACTATATGAGTCAATTTTCATCTGCATTTTTAGTAGTAGGTGGTTTGGTTTTAGGCGGAATATGATGCAATTACTAGCAAGTGAATGAAAAGCAATAAAATGAAAAACGTAAAATAAAAAATAAAAGTCCTAGTGTGGCCTATCCTATCAAAATGAACAATAAATACAAGTTTGGAATCCATCCTTGGACCCGAGAAGCTTGTCTTGATGTTCCATCTTGATCCATGTAGCGGGAGTGAGCTTGAATCTTCATCTTTAGTCTTCTTGAAATTACAATAAATAAAATTACATAGTTGACCTATTAATTACATTCTAATTTCAAAAAGCCAAAACTAAAATAAAGGAGATTCGAGATCTCATAATTACATAAAAATTATGTTTCCTTCATTACGAAAACATAATTGACTAAGGCCACACTAAGTATTACAAATTACAACCGATTGCAAAATTAAATACGTAAATAAAATTCATTCATTCGATTCATTCAACATTATTAAAAGCATCAACTAAAAATAAATTAAACATACATAATACAATAAATAAATTATGTTGATTAATTTATCCAAACCACCTATTTAAATTGAATTAAGTGACAATTCCGCAATTTAATCACATTAATTTCATACTTAATCCATATTATACTTGTAATATGAATTCTATCCGTCAAAGATTTTAAACTGCTTTAAAATAACTCGGTATCATTAAATTGTGAACCGATTCACAATAACTAATTGGCCAAAAAAAAGAAAAATAAAATCCAATTCTCTAAATTTTACTCGGCCAAAAAAAGCGAAAAATCCCTTTTTTTTTTTTTTTTTTTTTATATATGACACGGCTGAAAAAAATAAAAAAAAACAACTCCTTTCCTATTCTAATTAGGTAAATAGGGAAAACAAGGGAAAAAAAACTTTCCAAAAAACTTTCTCTATTATATTTTTTTTTCGGCAAAAGGCAAAAAAAAAACTTTCCTAATCCTTTTTTTTTTACGGTTTACCATAACAAAAATAACATAAAATATATATTTTTTTTTTCGGAAACCCTAAAAAAAAACAGCCTTTTTTTTTCTTTCTTTTTGCGGCAATTATGCCCTAAAACAAGATTTGATGATCAATTGTTTGCCTTTGCTATTAGAACATGATTAGCATACGAAATAATAAACATGATTAATTTATATGCCAAAAACTATATAGCAAAAACAATCTATTAATCATAAACATGATGATTCCATTTGATTTTAACTTAATCTGCATTAAATCAACACCTACCAATTCTTCATATGATAATTTTAACTGATTATAAACTATAATATGAAAAATAGAATGGAAAAACAATCATCAAACAGAAAAAAAAAACGGCACAACAAAACGGCAAAAAAAAAAATTTCGATTCAAAAAAAATCGAAACCCTAATTTTTTCTTCTCGAAAATCTTATCGTGTACATACAAATTTTATGAAAATCATCAACATTAAAATCGAAGCCAAAGTCTCTGATACCACTTGTGGAAAATAATCTGTATACTTCCCTTTAACATGAAGGATTATAACGATATAATAAAGATGATCTATGGTCATAAAATAAAATACATAAGCATAAGTAAAAAGATTTAGAATTAACCTCAGGTCCTTGCAAAATTGGCCTAAGAACAATATCAAAATTGATATTCGCCTATTAGTTGCACCCAAGACGATCTAAGATATACCCTTTGATTATGCTAGAAATCAATCTAAAATTTTCTGTAAAATTTTATTGTCTTTGTGTTTTTTTTTTGTGATGAGAAAGAGGAGGCTAGGTCAGGAAAAGAATTAGGTTCGAAATAATTCTCCACCTTTCTTTTTATATAGACCGAAATCCGAAATCAATTAGGAAAGATTTATATCTCCTAATTTCGGCCAATGTGATCCGAAATAAGGAATTAAATTTCCTTATTTTTGGTCTTTCCAAAAATATATAAAGTGTGTTAAATTGTCATCTAGTGAGGATCGAACCCATGACCTCTTGGCTTGTGTACCCTCACTATTACCACTATGACACATTCAACTTGTTGATATTAAATACAACTGATTATATTTAATTACGAATTAACAGATTAATTCGTCCAAACTAACCTTATATATATTTAATTAAATATAACTTATTATATTTATTTTACGAATTGACAGTTAATTCGTCTCAACTTTATATTATTTAATTTTCATTAAATAATTATCTCATCAACACATTGATTAACTTTTTAGTCATTTTGGGCATCAATGTAATTATATTTCTATAACCACATTTCTTAAAGACGTCCTATAGGTGTGACCTTTAGGGACCAGTTGATCACCGCCATCTGTATGATAATAACGTCAAACATTGTAGCAAGCCAACCGTTATTAGGTAAACGTTAATCAACTGATTAAATATACGAAGAATACCCTTGTGAACCTGTAAGAGATTTACAAATGTTATCACACTAATTTGTGGAGGACACCAGCTCCAACACGCATATACCATAAGATTAACAATCTAATGGTTTCAAGAGTACTCTATAACTCTTTACGTTCATCATTCCAGAATTTAAGGTTTAATCTTGGGATACTAATTTGAGTCTTACATCATCTACATGATGTATCATTCTAGTTTGGTTTAGAATATATTCGCCTTCATAATGGGCTAGCCATACATCAAATCGTGGTGTATAGGGTCACATAAGTGAAACCTCTTTTGTATTTTAACAAGATTATATTCTTATTCAAAGTTTATGCACTTAATAGTCATAATTAAGTACAACTTTAAACCCAAAACTAGATTGAGTACACAATGACTCTATCTCTCAACATCATTTGTTGCTAGTCGTCATATTCTAATCATCCTATGTATCAAATACAATGATGAAAACCACCACTGGTTTCTAATATTGACGAAATAGTACTAGCAAAATTTATGTTAATCAAATAAACATTTAAAGAAGAAGGTGCCATTAGATGTCCCCACAACTAACTTGTTGATTCTTCAATAATTTGGGGTAGTTTCCTTTCTAGCGTCCAACAATTAAGACAATGGAAACTTTATCGGTCGGGATGTTGGAGCTAGTGTCCTCCACAATTAGTGTGATAACATTTATAAATCTCTTATAGGTTCACAAGCGTATACTTAGTATTTTATCAGTTGATTAACGTTTACTTAATAACGGTTGGCTTGCTAGAAGTTTGACGTTATTATCATACTGATGGCGGTGATCAACTGGTCCCTAAAAGTCATACCTAAAGGATGTGTATGAGAGATGTGATTGTATGAAGATATAATCACATTGATGCCTTATATGACTAAAAGGTTAGTTCATGTATTTGACTAAACAGTTAGTCAATGTGATGATGAGACGATTATTTAATACAATTAAATAATATTAGCTGAGACGAATTAACTGTCAATTCGTAAATTGAATATAAACTGTTATATTTAATTAATGTATATAATGTTAGCTTGAACGAATTAAGATGTTAATTCGTAATTAAACGTAATCGGTTATATTTAATTAGCTAATTATAAATATGCGATATTTATAGTTAAAGTATATATTATACGAGATTGTCATAATAAATTATTACAGACCGATATTAATAAATCGACTGCAAGCTGTTGTGTGTAGACTTATTAATACGGAACAACATAATTGACAATTTATAAATAATAGACTTTATATACATTTTTATAAACTACCAAAAATAAAAAGATTTAATCTCCTTATTTTGGGTTGGTGGTTTTCGGTCAAAGAGAGAAAAAAGGAAGAAAAAATATCTTCCTTATTCCTCTCATTTGGACGGTACAAAGAGGAGAAAAAGAGATCATTTTTCTCACTTCTCTTTTGACCTAATTCACTCATCACACAAAAAAAAACAAAAACCCTAAAAATTCATAAAAAAAATTAGGGATCTCATTCTAGCAAATTGAGGGGCATTTCTCATAGCATCTTGGGTGCAACAATTAGGAGAATATCAATTTGATATTTTTTCTTAGGCCATATTTGCTAGGACTAAAGGTTAATTCTTAATATCCATTCTTTTTGTTTATATAAATTCGTTTATGACTAGTTTTTCATTATTATAATTTCGTTATCATCCGAAAATTTATAGAGGAAGTATACCGATATTTTTCACAAGTGGTATCAGAGAATAGGCCACGAAATTATTTTATATGATTTTCATAAGTGAATTTAAACAAATTTGAAGAGAAAAAAAATTGGTTCGGCTGTTTTGAAAAAAATTTCTGCCGATTAAAAATTCTTTTTAGCCGAGGATTTTTTGTTGTTGTTGTTTTGTTTCCATTTAGATTTATTCATATTATTGTTTTAATTAGTTAAGATGATAATATGATAAATTTGTAGATGTTTTGATTTAATTAGAATTAAATTGAAATGTAAATGGGAATTGTTTTTGTTTTATGATGATAATTTGTTTTTGCTATATAGTTTTTGGCATACATGATGTTAAATTGTTGTTTCAGATCATGATTCATTAATTTAAATGGTGATGATTATGCCAATCTTGTTCTAGTAGCAACATTAAACAAATTTGTTCATCTTAAAAATATGTTTTTTCGACATTTAGGGCTTAATGCCGGGGGAAAAAAATGTTTTTGTTTATTTTTGGCTCAATGCCGAGAGCACAAGAAGAAGGAAAAGAAAAACCTATTTTTGTTTTTAATTGCCGAGAGAAAGAGGAAAAAAAATTGTTTTTTTTCTTTTGGCAATATGCCGAGAACAAGAAAAAAAAAATCTGTTTTTTTGTTTTGGGTGAATGCCGAGAAGAAAGAAAAAAAATTTCGTTTTTTTTTTCAGATTGCCGTGAGCAATTTTTAAAGAAAAAAATTTCTGTTTTTTTCTTTTATTTTGGCCAATAATTATTATACATTAAATTTATAATGTATGATGTTAGTTGTGAAAAGGTTCACAAATTAAAGATACCTAATTATTTTAAAGAGGTTTAAAATAATGTTGGATTAATTCATATTACAAGATTAATAAGTATTAAGATTGGAATTATTGTGAGTAATTGAGAATTGTCACATAATTTGATCATTTAAATTGGTGGTTTGGATAAATTACTCCACATAATTAAGGTATTATGTCTTGAATGATTAACTTATAGTTGATGCATTTTTATATAGTTGAATGTCTTGTTGAATGGTTTATTTACGTACTTTTGCAATCGGTTGTAATTTGTAATACCTAGTGTGGCCTTAGTTAATTATGTTTTCGTAATGATGGAAACCTCTTTAAAATAATTAGGTGTGCGTTCACCCTTGGACGGTTCGAAATGATGATTCATGTCAGCCGACCCCAAATCATTTTGGGATTAAGGCTCTGATGTTGTTGTTGTTGTTGTTGAATGATGGAAACATAATTTTAATGTAATTTTGAGATCTCGTATCTCCTTTTGGTTTTCTTTAAGTATTATGGTTTTGGATTTAGAATGTAAATAGGTTCATTTTGTAATTTATTAATTGTAATTTTGAGAAGACTAAAGATGGAGATTAGATTGCTCACTCCCGCTACATGGACCAAGATGGAACATCAAGACAAGCTTCTCGGGTCCTAGGAAGGATTCCAAAGTTGTATTTATGTTCATTTTAGTAGATAGGCCACACTAGGACTTTGTTTTTGTTTTACGTTTTTCATTCTTATTGCTTTTCATTCGCATGATAGTTAGTGCATCATATTCCGCCTAAACCAAACCACCTACTAAAATGCATGAAAATTGACTTATATAGTTTGGATGTTAGTTTTCATAGACATACAGATGTCACACAATTTTAAGCCATCATCTTAGTTTATTCATTCTCGCATGCTAGATATTAGTTAACTTAAAATGAAATAAAATAAAGTTGATGGGATCTTCCTCAAAAACTGAAATTGAGACTAGTCTTTATAGGCCAAACAACTATGAATCCCTTCTTCGTCGGTAGGCATATAGGACCTTACTCTCCATATGACCCCTTCTACGTTGGGTAAGTAGTTTGTGTTGACTTAGTTTACCTCAACATTATAATTCGAAGAGTTTCTCGTGATTATGATGGACTATAGATAGAATTTACAGAAATTTATCGACCAAGAATTCTAAAAGTAGAATTAGTCAAAAGGTTAGCTTATCAATTTACAGATAATTGAGTCTTAGGATCATTTATATAATTCTTGTGGGAGGTCAATTGTATAAATGTTCGAGTCTTTGCGTTATAACAGTATTGCATTAGACTTAAATCATAACGATGAGTATGCTTATTATATTTTTCTTCTTTTCGCAGTGTAGAATTCGTTCATATTGATAATACTGTTACAACAAATGGCTGGAAATAACGAAATCCCTATGCCAAGTGCCACACTTGGACGCGAGTCCTGGCTAAAAGCTTTCATGGACCACATGAATCAGTTCACACGACCGAAGAATGATGGGTCCAACTTTGCGGACTGGGAGGCATCATTACGGAATGCTTCCATTGCTGACGGTAAGCTCAAGTACTTAACTGATCCAATACAACCAAACCCAGACCCCAATGCAAGAGCTAACGAGTCAATTGCTTATAATGACTTCGTTATGGAAGCGGGTGCGATAAAGAACGTACTCATTTTTGCAATGGAAACCAATTTGCAAAGACGCTTCATTGCCCAAGGTGCAAACAAGATTTTCACCACGCTCACTAATGAGTTCTCAAAAGCACCGAGAATCGTTACTTATGAGCATACCTGTCGCTTCTTTGATGCGAGACTCCAGAAGGGCCAACCGGTTAGCCCACACATTCTTAACATGATTGAGAATGTCGATAAGCTGGAGGCACTTGATTGCAAAATAAGTGAGAGTATAGTCATTGACCGTATGCTTCATTCATTTCATGATGGTTTTACCCTTTTCAGGGCAAATTACTACATGAATGACATGAAGAAAAGTCCTCATGAGCTACACTCACTTCTCGTACAGACCGAGAAGGATATGAAATTGAGTGGGAGCATGAAGCAGGATGTTCTCATGATTTCCAACAAGAATAAGGGTAAGGGCAAGGCTCACGGCGACCTAACTGTAGGAAAGCCAAAGTTTAAAAAGTCAGGAAACGGTAAGAGTGGGCCTTGTGAGACTAGTGGCTCACAAGGCAAGGTAAAGAGCAAGGGCAGTGACATTGAATGCCACCATTGTCACAAGACTGGACATTGGAGGAGGAACTGTCCCGTGTTCCGTGAGGACATAAAAGCAGGTCGCGTCACTCCTGTTGGTATGTCATCTTATATTTATATGATTGAGATTAACCATGCAAGTTTCGGAACTTGGGTACTTGATACTGGTTGTGGTTCTCATCTGTGTAATCATTTGCAGGGCCTAAAACACATCACACCTCTCGCAAAGGGTGATGTGGACCTGCGAGTCGAGAATGGACATAGAGTTGCTGCAGTCTCAAAGGGAACATACGTAATCCAACTCCCAAGTGGTTTTGAGTTATATTTATATAACTGTTACTATGTACCTAGTTTATCTAAGAACATTATTTCTGTTTCCGTACTTGATAAAGACGGAATTTCATTTTCAATAAAGGATAATAGCTGTATTTTCTCTCTTAATGAAATGGTTTATGGCAAAGCAGTTTCCATGAATGAAATTTACATTTTAGATGAAACCACAGATATATTACATATGAATAATAAGAAATTAAAGGTTGGTGACAAAGATCATACTTATCTATGGCATTGTCGAATGGGACACATAAATGAAAAACGTGTAAAGAAACTCATCGAGAATGGGACGATTCCCGCATTCGATTTTTCTACATTTGGCACGTGTGAATCATGTATTATCGGCAAAATGACTCGAATATCTTTCAAAGGTGTTCGTATGTGCGCTAGTGACCTATTAGGACTCATACATACTGATGTATATGGACCTATGTCAATCACTGCTAGAGATGGCTATAGATATTTTATCACTTTCACGGACGATTTGAGTATATACGGATATGTCTACTTAATGAAGCATAAAAGTGAGTCCTTTGAAAAATTCAAGGAATACCAGAATAAGGTTGAGAACCAACTCGGAAGAAAGTATAAAGCACTCCGTTCAGATCGGGGTGTCCGAACGGAGAAATCGAACACTATTTGATATGGTTCGATCCATGATGAGTCGCACGGTAGTACATGATTCATTATGGGGTTTTGCTCTTTTGTCAGCTGCTCTTATACGTAACCGAAGTCCGTCTAAAGCTGTCGACGAGACTCCATATGAAATGTGGAAGGGAACGGTCCCTAACTTGTCCTTTATTCGGGTTTGGGGCTGCGAGGCTTATGTGAAGTAGAGACACAAGGATACGCTCGGCCCACGATCGGTCAAGACATACTTTATTGGTTATCCAAAAGGAATGTTTGGTCATTAATTCTATTCGCCTACCGAACATCGAGTTTTTGTTGCGGCTAGTGCATAGTTCTTAGAGAAAAAATTTCTCGAGAACAAGTCAAGTAATAGAACCTTCGAGCTGTCGGAGATTCAATAACCAACAACCGAGGAACAGATGGAGGAAGTTGTTCCTTCAACTGATGATACGGTTAACATTCGTCACGAACCTAGGAGGTCGGGTAGAGTCTCTAATCCTCTAGACAGATACATTGGTATGGCCGAGGAGAATGACGTTTTGCTTCTAGAGAGTATTGAACCCATTACCTATAAAGGTGCCATGACCTGTTTCGATTCAAAGCTATGGCTTGAAGCCATGCAATCCGAGATGGACTTCAAGTATGAGAATGATGTATGGGATCTTGTTGATTTACCTAATAAGGTAAAACCTCTACAGTGCAAATGGCTTTACAAAATAAAGCATTATGTAGAGAGGCAACCAGATACCTATAAGGCACGACTAGTGGTAAAAGGTTTCACTCAAGTGCACGGATTGCATTATGATGAAATTTTTGCACCCGTAGATATGCTGCGTTCCATTCGGATAATCTTAGCGATTGCCGCTTTTCATGATTATGAAATTTGGCAAATGGATGTGAAAACCTCCTTCTTAAACCCGAAGGTTATATAGATCCTGAAAATCCTAAGAACGTGTGCAATCTTAAGCGTTCCATTTATGGACTTAAACAAACTTCTCGGAGTTGGAATCATCGTTTTGACCAGGTGATAAAAGAGTATGGTTTCACTCGATCGGCGAGGAATCATGGTTATATATCAAGTCGAGTGGGAGCAAGATTTTTTTCTTGATATTGTATGTCGATGACATACTCTTGATTGGGAATGACATTCCTCTCTTAACTTCGGTAAAAGGATGGTTGAAGAACCATTTCCAGATGAAAGATCTGGGTGAGGCACAACGCATATTGGGAATCCGTATCTATCGAGATAGATCACGACGGATGTTATCAATGAGTCAGGAGTCTTATTTAGATATGATTCTTGAAAGGTTCAGCATGACCAACTCCAAGAAGGGGAACCTTCCAATGACGTCTGGGATGCATTTGAGCAAGTCTCAGTCACCCACGACACCTGAAGGGGTTGAACGCATGAGTCGTGTTCCTTATGCATCTGCAATAGGATCAATCATGTATGCCATGATATGCACACATCCAGACGTGGTATATGCATTGAGTATGACGAGTCGGTACCAAAAGAATCCAGGTGAAACTCACTGGATATCTGTTAAAAACATCCTTAAGTACCTACGGAGGACTAAGGATTGGGTATTGACTTATGGAGGAGATACTAAGCTATGTGCAATCTGTTACGCAGATGATAGCTTCCAAACAGACCGAGATGATTTGAAATCTCAGGTTGGATTCGTCTTTACCCTTAATGGTGCTACGGTCAGCTGGAAGAGTTCCAAACAGGATGTTGTAGCCGATTCTACTACTGAATCCGAGTACTATGCCACTTCGGAAGCAGCAAAGGAAGTTATATGGATGCGTCAATTTTTACAAGGACTAACCATAGTTCCTAGTTCGAATGACCCGATCACCATCTATTGTGACAATAGAGGTGCCATCTTCCAGGCCAAGGAGCTTAAGTCTAGCAGTAAGTCTAGACATGTACATCCGAAGGCTCACCTGATCCGTGATTACGTGGAGCAAGAGGAGATAGTGATTTACAAGATTGTGTTGGATGACAATATCGCGGACCCTCTCACTAAACCATTAAGATATGATAAGCATGAAGGGCACATTATTTCTATAGGAATTAAACGTGTTCCTGAGTTGTACTACTTGATTATAGATTTGTTACATTATCTTTTTCATATGCTATTTATAACTTCATCGTTTTATTTCATATTTTGTTTTTCATGTGGATTGTACGACAACATTAAACGCCACAAAGTGAACTGAATTACATTATATTTGTTTTGTTCCATAATAGCCTACATGAGTTGATAACTCTGGCTATTATTTTGTGAAGTTGATTGATTGTGGGTTCAACGAGCCATAAGTCAAACAGTTGGCTGATCGATCACAGATGAGAGTTATAACGATACCTCGTAGGACAAAAATTGTGACAACGTAATGGAGTCCTAAATGTTTAAAAACATTCGGTGCCAGGTCATGGATTGGACGTCCATTGTGTTCCTAGGGTCGATTCTTTTGACTATCGACTATCTTTTGAGATTAAGGCAGTTTTTGGGTGACTTTGGTTTCTTTCTTATGGTCTGCCGTAACAGGAGGCTAAGAATATTGTGACTGGGTCATTTCATACTGTGCTTATATCTGCAGGATTCGAGTTGAAGAAAATATCCAACCATTATCAGGTTTAGTTATTTCCCATGGCCACTCGAGGAGTTGTAACTGAAATGCATGGCCATGCTCGAATGATGATTCGTTTAACAGTTAAGTTACTCTCTAGTCGGGAAAACCACTCTTGATATTGATCACTTGTAAAATACAACCATTGTGAATACAGATTTATCAAATTGTTTTACATTGAGTGGGAGAAATTTTAGGATATGAGAATCGGTTATCGCACATACACTTGTGAGGACAAGTGGGAGATTGTTGGAGGTAGTGTCCTCCACAATTAGTGTGATAACATTTATAAATCTCTTATAGGTTCACAAGCGTATACTTAGTATTTTATCAGTTGATTAACGTTTACTGAATAACGGTTGGCTTGCTAGAAGTTTGACGTTATTATCATACTGATGGCGGTGATCAACTGGTCCCTAAAAGTCACACCTAAAGGATGTGTATGAGAGATGTGATTGTATGAAAATATAATCACATTGATGCCTTATATGACTAAAAGGTTAGTTCATGTATTTGACTAAACAGTTAGTCAATGTGATGATGAGACGATTATTTAATACAATTAAATAATATTAGCTGAGACGAATTAACTGTCAATTCGTAAATTGAATATAAACTGTTATATTTAATTAATGTATATAATGTTAGCTTGAACGAATTAAGATGTTAATTCGTAATTAAACGTAATCGGTTATATTTAATTAGCTAATTATAAATATGCGATATTTATAGTTAAAGTATATATTATACGAGATTGTCATAATAAATTATTACAGACCGGTATTAATAAATTGACTGCAAGCTGTTGTGTATAGACTTATTAATACGGAACAACATAAATGACAATTTATAAATAATACACTTTATATACATTTTTGTAAACTACCAAAAATAAAAAGATTTAATCTCCTTATTTTGGGTTGGTGGTTTTCGGTCAAAGAGAGAAAAAAGGAAGAAAAAATATCTTCCTTATTCCTCTCATTTGGACGGTACAAAGAGGAGAAAAAGAGATCATTTTTCTCACTTCTCTTTTGACCTAATTCACTCATCACACAAAAAAACAAAAACCCTAAAAATTCATAAAAAAAAAATCATGGATCTCATTCTAGCAAATTGAGGGGCATTTCTCATAGCATCTTGGGTGCAACAATTAGGAGAGTATCAATTTGATATTTGTTCTTAGGCCATATTTGCTAGGACTAAAGATTAATTCTTAATCTCCATTCTTTTTATTTATGTAAATTCGTTTATGACTAGTTTTTCATTATTATAATTTCGTTATAATCCGAAAATTTATAGAGGAAGTATACCGATATTTCCCACACGGGATTGATAGGTTTATTATCGTTATTCTCAATAACTTTACTTTAAACATTACTTTGTATCAATTCCGTTTAAATTTTACTTCTTTAAACCTCACCGTTTTCTTAACGGTTTAAGAGAATGATCCCACTCATTTCAATGAGTCTTTGCTAAGAGAAGCAAAATTGAAATTCATGAGGACTACTCTTCATTCGTTTGTTTAGTCTTAAAACTTTCATTGAAGTGGTTGCGGTTTTTTGGTCAATTTTGATTTCCAACAAATCTAGTTACCAAAATGATGTAACGTTTCAAAGTACTTAATTCGATTAAGCATATGAGAAACAATTTATTGTAAGTAGATATGTTAGTCAAGGATCAAAAACCCTTTTGATCACAAATAAATTTTATCTATACTCTTCACAAGAGATCCTTACTATGGATAATACGAGGTTTTTAGAAGAAAATTTAAATTTAGTCTTTAGTTACGATGTTTTAATGGAGATTTGAACTAAAATCGAAATGATATCGTATATAAATTGAGGTAAAGAATTAGAACAATATGATTAACGGAATAATGAAAACAAAACATTTATCGTTTTATTAATACTTGTAAATAACAAGTAAAGCATTTACATAGTGACCTCTACCCAACTATGATAAACGATTCCAAGATCCAAATTTATATTAACTTGGGCATCGGTAAAGCCGAATACAACCCTAATCAATATAACTCGGTGGATTAACTCTTTAATCGATTCTACTTTTAGAACTCTGGGTCGATAAAATTACATTAATATTTATCTTTAGCTCGAAACACATCCGACAACCGTCGAGAATACTTTCGTTGAGTTCAACCCAAATTTCGAATAAACGTGTCCATGATCCAAATTTACATCAACTTGGGCATCGGTAAAGCCGAATACAACCCTTATCTTTATAAATTTGGTGGGTAGACATTTATCACCCACTTCCCCTACGTAGCAAGGTTTGTACCCCGGTAAGGCCGAGCGCACTCCCTCACGAAATAGGTTTTCATGGTTTCTAATTTTTGGTAAGGCTAAGTCTCAATTGTTTATTTAGCGAGAGGTCATGTCAATTTATAATCTATCACGTTTTCAGTGAGCTAAAGCGGTGAACTACGATAATTATAATTGGCACGGTCGATTTACTCGATTAAATTATAATGCATGTTTTAGTTATGACGATTTAGCGATGCATGCAACATATAAATAAAATGCAAAGCATAAATAAAATCCTAGTATGGCCTTCCCAAAATAGTAAATCTAATAAACTATTACCAATTCGGAAACCAACTCCTTTGAAATTTACCAGACTCCTCGTCGTCCTGTAGGACAGGTGGCTCTCTGCCGCCCAAATGAGATGTCTACAGTCCCATTTCTCGGACCACTCGGGTGCACCCACTAACTGGCGACCACCACGTCCCACGTTGGCCCTCCTCGGGACATCCTCAGCCTCCTCCTCAACCAGCTCCTCTCTCTCACCCCCTATAAGAGCGAGAGAAGGGTCGAACTCTATGTCCACATCCATGGGAGCCCTCCCCGACGTAGAAGGAACGTCAACTGCAATATTAAAGCAAATTAGGTCATGTCAAGCCATGACAAGCCTTGATGAGGTCGTTTTTAGAGTGTTTTCAAGCCCTAAAAGTGGCCTTTTCACGCTATCCTTGGCCATTTCTTTCGAAACTTGACCACTCATGTGGTAAATTGAGTCAAGTCAAGTCTAAATTCAAGCCTAGTCACGGGAGATAAAATACTAAATGAACTCGTCTTGTTTTGACGTAGGCATTTTAATGAGGTTTTAATCGACTATTATTTTTATTATCACCATAATTCAACATATTTTCCATATAATTCATATTTTCCATATTTTCTATTTTATTTTTATTTCCTTTTATTTTTATTTCCTCTTATTTTTATTTCCTTTTATTTTTATTTCCTTATTTTTATCTTCCTAATTTATTTTATTTCCTATTTTCTCTTTATTTCCTTATTCTTCCAATTTCCTTATTTTTCGAATCTCTTTATTTTTTCTAATTTCCTATTTCTTTTAATACATCTTCTATTTTCTTTTATCTCTTTATTCTTTTCTTTCCAAATCATTTTTAAGCATGTTTATGACGTAAATTCAAGTTTATCAGTTGTAATTTATTTCTTTATTTCGTATTTATTTTGTATGATTTATTTACTTACTTTTCACATGTAAATTAATCTAAACTCCAACTTCGACGTAATTAATTACTAAATTCTTTATTCACCGACATAGTCTAATCTCACATGCTAGGACTAAAGCGTTGAATGTTGCATTGCATGTATATAATCGACGACATATCAACTATGAACGACTTCCCCAATCATTATTAGAGGCCGCTATCGAGGCGGGCGGGATTAGGTGTTCAGTAAAAGGACTTCCTAATACATACCCTTACCCCTTACACCAGATCTCTGTGAACATCCGTTTTCATTGGCATCCACGAGAGTCATTCTAGACATAGAATGCTAATGGTAACGAGTTCTTAGTGTTCATGTCACTACTATGTGTCTTGACATGACACGACGTATTCGAACGGTTCCAATTTCACATAAAAATTGGTGGCAACTCCACAAATGCACGCTTATTAAAGCGCCGTCCCGCGCTACGGTGTGGCCCATGTCCACAGTTTGGCGACTCCACTTGGGATGATACACTTCGTGTTACCCATGGTGAAACTTGAACAAGGTTAGTGAATAGTTAATATGAGACAGTTGTCAGTTTTCATTACTCGACCTTCTTAGGTCTTTTTATTCGGCCTTCCTAGGCCCAACCTAACCCATTCGACCAATCGTCCCGTCTGGACGGTCCAAATTCTTATATGGGCCTAAAGATGGATAGCGATTGACGTCACCCATACCGTGGTACATACTTTTGTTTGTATAAAGGGCTTTCACTTCTCGAGCAAATGGACTAGGAACCGACCTTACACTTGTTTGGCACGGACCTCTCCATAGACTAGGGTTTGATTGCTTGGGATGACAACCCACCATTTTAAGCCAAAACCCTTTAAATGCACTCAGCATACCGTTATAATTCCCATATTTATGTATCGTATACGTAATCACCTTTTGTAAACAAAACTATGAAAAAATTTTGTAAGCTAAAATCGTTTTCAAAATGTGAACATTTTCAAAACAGCACAAAATAAGCCGAAACACTGTCCAAATGTCAAGTCAAACTTTCGGCCTCAAACCCATTTCAAAACCCGCGCAAAAAAAAATCCTAAAAAAAAAACGTTTTAAACCAAAGTATTTTCAAATGTAAATATGTAAATTCCATTGGGCAAAGTTAGAGTCAAAATTCAAACCGACTATGGCCTAGTCGGAACTCTATCGAGTTATAAACCCATCTTCCTTTACATTTTGGGTCTTTTCAAATTCGAGTCAAGTCCTAAGGCATCACGCCATCATTTTGGACCCCCTACCCCCAATTCAGTTAGGATCTAAATATTTCCACACCTCGACTCACACACTCGAGGCTAACATATCGAGTCATTCCAATATCCGTTTCTCAAATTCTCCTAATGACACGTTCGGGACACACATACCCGAACCTTGAGTCAAGTTTATCTTAAAACACACGTCTTAGAATCAACACGTGTCATCAATCCCGTCAGTCAAGTCAACCATATAAATGTCTCTCTATCAAATTCAACACTCGAGTCTAAGGTCAAGGTCAAACACCGTCAGTCCAAACACGAGATGTCACTCACGACATTTCCTGGATTCACAAGTCAAGAGTCTAGTCATCTCGTCTTGTCTTATATCCATTGTTTGTCGCCTTAGTATGCGTGATCCCATGTCGAATCAAGTTGTAACGCGCTTTATTCTCTTCTCGGTAGTAATTCTGCAATTTGCAATGAAAACGTTCAAGAACGTTTATCTGTCGACGTCAAAGAACTAAGTACTGCAGTCACTAAGCTTCAGGCCACCGTTGAAGACTTGAGCACTCGTGTCATCAATATGGAAAACAAGATACACTTGATGAAACCTTTACCATCTTCTCGTACCCCAAGGCCAGGTCATAGCTTCAACACAACACACCCACCTAAGAAGGCCAATGAAGACAAGGGAGTCAACCTCATGGAAACGCTACCCAGAAGGTCGGGACGAGCTAATAGGGAATTCATTGACCTAAAAACCACATATGAAGTAGCTCTACAAAGACTGGTTTCCCAGGGAAAACTTCATCCAATTGGTCCAACCCGAGACCCTGAAAATATATTACCTAGGTGGAAGGGCAATTCATATTATCAATACCATCGAGGTAGGGGACATGATACGGAGCAATGCTTTGTCTAAAGCACATTATCCAGGATATGATCGAGGATGGCAAGCTTCATGTGCCACCGTCCGCCAAGAAATAAAAGAAGATCGACCCTCGTAGGTCTAATATCATTAAACATGGCGAAGAATCATTCTTAGACTGTTCTCAT
Source organism: Silene latifolia (assembly GCF_048544455.1). Lineage (NCBI taxonomy): Eukaryota > Viridiplantae > Streptophyta > Magnoliopsida > Caryophyllales > Caryophyllaceae > Silene > Silene latifolia. Next base: position 29,986,205 of record NC_133538.1, read on the forward strand.
CTCCTTAATCCTCGTGATGACGGAGAGATCAACGTGCTTGAAGACGATGATAACCACAGTAGAATGCTCATGTTTTTTTTTTTTTACAAGAACGGCAAGCCACTTTTATTCTTCCATGAAGGGAATAAATAGGCCAGATCTTACAAACTAGAACCAACTAATGAAGCCAATCAATGCTCATGCTTTCCATTGCCTACAACAATAAATTTTCCAATTTGGAAAGAGCTATTGATAGCCTAAACTCTCGACTTTCGAACATAGAGAACCAGTTTGCTGAAATGGATAAGAAGCTAGATGCCCAACCTCTCAAGATGAAAAGTGTTTATACAAACCCTCAACTTGACAGTCCTAAGGAGAAACCAATAAGCGAGCAATCTATTCCTAGTTATTCTCATCCAGGAATCAAAATCAACAAAGGAAACCTCATGAAGCCTTCGTCAAAGAAACCTAACAACCCTCCCAGGTCATTCAAAAGTCTAGGCATACCTTATTCCCTAGCCTTGAACAAATTATCCTCTATAGGTCTTCTTCAACTTATAAGACCTACGCTTGACCTAAAGAAGAAGTCTAAGTTCTGGGACAAGAATGCCTACTGCAAGTACCATAGAGGCCAAGGGGCATGATACAGAGAAATATTTCAAATTAAAATATGTCATTCAGAATATGATCGAAAGCGGGAAGTTGTTCCTCTCAAACTTTAGCCCACAAGGCAGCTTAGGCAATCCTCATGGATATACCACTTATCAAGAAACTTTTCTTGACTATTATTCTTCCAGTGTTCCCAGTGATGAGGATGAGGTGCTCAAATGGGTGAATGCTCAAAGTCAGATGCCAAAACCAGTTACTGGAAAAGAAAATGTTCGAGCATGGGCCAATGATTACGAGTCTGGATCTAAGATCAAATCAGAGTCCGAGTCCGAGTCCGAGTCCGAGTATTAGGCTTTATATCCCATAATTGTTCTAGTATCTTTCTTGGTTTCCATTTCCATTCCTAGTGACAACCTAGGGTCTGTCCCACGAGTCACATGCCTCTTCGAGTCTATGTTATATACATTCATTATTCATTTCAATAAAAGTACACTTTTCAATCCACATATTCTATCCTGACTCTTCCTTTACCCTTTCCTGTGACAACAAGAATTGATTTGAGACATTTTAAAATGAATTATGATAACACATGCAAAGTCAATGTGAGTACACTTAAACGATGTTCCATTTCGAGTTGTAGAGGACCTGAAACTCCTTGTCCATTTTCTTACCTATTCCATGTCTGGCAATAGAGACCTAACTGCAACCCAGTTTAATACGAGCATATCTTAAGAGATTCTAGGACAAATCCATACCATCTTCTTTGTTGACGATCCATGACGGAAGGTAAGCCCATTCCCCATAATAAACAACCCGTGTTACTAAAGACCAATGTGTTTCACAACAAAGGTGCTAGTCTGACCCAAATCCTTGGTGGCATGCAAATCCAAGACTATACGACCCATGATCAGAGACAAAGGCTCAATCAAGAGAATGACCAAGATCAATATCCAAGACAAAAGAGTCAAAAGGAGAAGGCTCAATCAAGCAGATCAATGTCATATATTAGAAGTCAAAGTTATCTTAAAAAAAAAACTGAATCAAGAATTTGAGAAAAAATCCGAGATATACTCTAGACCAAGAATCCAAGCCTGAAACCAAATACAGGATAATGCTAAAGTCTACATAGAATCAAGACATCGATGAAGATGATCAGCTAGCACCCTCACTCAGGTTTTCACACATTACACACCCTAAGTCCTTCTCGAGACCGTTATAGGGAGATAGTTAGAAATTTTGAGAATCCTCTCAAGCTCGGTATACCCATCCTTTAAAGCCAAGACATGAAAACTTGATCCCATATCATTTTAACCTGCCTTTATGTGCTCAGGCTACATCAAGCCAATGAACTCCATTTCTAATAAATATTACAAGCCATAATCCCATAAAGTCTTAATTTCACAAAATCAAAGCTCCAGAGATTTGATCATCAAAGCCTCTTATTTTCTAGCTCCACAATCCAAATATCCAAACCAGTTTCACCTTGACCTAGACACGAAGTCTTCAAATACATTTCTACTCAGAACGGGACGAACCCATATCCATCCTTAGGGTCCGCTTTCGGGTGTGCTCACACGATAAGGAAATTTTTATAAAATTAATTACACCTCTTTGGTCTATGATCAGGGGGAGTTATATCAAATTGATTCTTTGAGCCACCAAAGGAATATTACCCTTGTGACCCATGCACATTAAGGACCTGACAACATAGCTTAGGCACACACCTAAACTACGAGCATGGTTTGATTTCACCTCTTCAGGTGGATACGTAGGCAGTAAGGATACAACCATAACACCCATACAAAATTAACCAAAACTCAGAACTACAATCTGGTTTGATTTCATTTCACGTGAATACATATGCAGTCCTCAAGGACGCAACCATCCCCAGTTTTAACCCCATTTCACAATCACCAACCATAAGCTCTTAACCTCAATTATCGACACCAATTTTTACAACCATCCCTTTCCATTCCATAACCTTCCAACCACAATTTCCATTTGTACCTCTTTACTGAGGGCTCCTTCTTGTTGCCCAATCTCCTTTTTAGCAAAATCCAGAATCATCTTCTCATCCCGGGGGCTTCTTTTCCGAGAAGCCGCCCTTTCTTTATTTCTCCCTTTTAGTCTTCGAGTCTTATTTGAGACGAGCTAGTGCTTGGTTCGGACAATGACAAAGGTCTTAGATCGATTTTCCAAGTTATCGTTCCTTAAGAGGAGTCCCTTCTAAAGCAAGGACCAGCGAAAGATGTCCAAGTAGACAGCTGATCCATGGCTAATACCTTGCCTTTATATGTCCCCATCATTCTTGCAACTCTCCTACCTTTGGAACTGATACGCATTGTCACCCACACTTGGCTTGGGGTTACGCATACTTAAGCAAAGTTTGTCAGAGTCATCCCTGTGTCGCGTCCTAGTAGATCTGCGTCCGCGTCAGTCACGTGTTTAAAGCCCATTTGAATATGCGTAACACATTATACGCAACAATTTTATAAAGAAACAAATTTTGCAAAACCTATGTGCTTCCTCATTTGAGGTCCATGTTCTGATTGCTTACGTGCATACGTGTTTATGTGCTATTTTCCTGTTAGATTGCGTTTTTGTGTGGCTACTAACCATGCAGGTAAGTATCAGAAGCATAGCTCACTCCAACTGGGGGCTTCGCCCAAATATTCTGTTGGAATATGTGTCCTCCGACAATTGTTGATCATAATGATCACATGTTTAAGTCTCATTTTAAAGAATACAATTGGGAAGTAATATTTTACTGTCAACTGGTCCACACATATCGGTAATGATTGGCTTACTAGAGTTTGACATTACTGTCGTGAGACGGTGGTGACCAGTTGATCCCCTTAGGTCATACCTAAAGGGTAACACTCTTAATTGATCATTTAATTGATCGTATGACGATACGGGTCAATTAAATTACTTAAAATTGACGGACGATTTTGGAAGTAATATTTACGTGTTTCATTGTAATTTGATTAAATAAGATACGGTCTAAGTAATCGAATTGTTTTATTACTTAGATGAAATTATTGTTTAAGGAAACAATTGCATTTGAATGAATAAATTAATTATAAATACAAGATATTGTGATTTATAATTGGTAAAATATTTTGGTACAAGTAATTATGAATTACCAAGTCGATTTTGTATATGACGTATTTTTATTAATTCGTTGATTTTTAATATGTTAAAAATACATAACAATTTTATGTGACATGTGACATGTGACAAATTGACAAATTTGACAAAGATAAAATGGAATCCATTTTATCTATTATGACCGAAAGATTGGAGAGGATTAGGAAAATATAAGGTTAATTACATTAGTGGTAAACATAATCATGTTTGCCTAATACTAGCCTTGCATGCCCACTTGTTCTTGTGAAGGCAACCTTGTGAATGCATTGGCTCCCTCTTTTTCCCCCTCTTCCACCCGGTTTTTGAGAAGAAAACCACCTTGATTTTTCTTCTTATTTTTACCTAATATACACTACCATATACTCTAGTGTATTATTCATTCACTATCATCTAAAATTATAGTTTTAGAAAGATAAAAACTTCCTTCTCCTCCTTCTCTCTCACTACAAGAGAAGACGTAGATAGAGACTAAATTAGCAACTGAGTGATAATCAGTAGCAAAATGAAATATTTAGTTACAAAATTAGCGACTACATATTAATTAGTCTCTAATTTTAGATACTAACTTATAGGTGTAGCGAAATTAGACGCTAATTTAGAGACCAAATGTGACTTGTAGCTAATTTCGTAGCAACCGGTATATTTGGCTACCAAAATTACCGCAGTAGCTAGTTCAGTAGCAATTTATTGGACCCGCTTTAATTCCCGCGCATCTTTTTTTCCTCCACCCGACCCGCTTTAATTCCCGCGTGATACTTTGTTTTTTCCTAATACTCAGTTAACCTAATTAACCTAAATCCCCTCAAATTATCTTCTCTCCCATATCCCACCAATTCATATCATATATAACTACCTTTGATTATAATTCACAAATAGCTTGAAGTCATTACTTTAATTCTAATTGAGGTTAGATGCTTATATTTTCTTTATCTCTTTGATTAATTTATGTCGATATAACTATTTGCTATGTCAATTTGATTATTTTCTTAGGTTTTCATAGATAATTTGAAAATCAATCAATTGTTGTTAAATTACTTTGGTTGCTTATGTTGCTTTCATATTAGATTGTTTAATTTAATGGGGGTAAGAGTAAGATAAACATGTTTGATTTGTTTGTTTATGAGAATAGAGGAAGACTCTTGTAATTGGATGTTTACAGTAAAAAAAATAAGTAGTAAAATCCCAAATAAAGTTTCGATAAAAGCAAGTTTTGATAAAAGATTTCATCAAATTTTGGTATCACGTTCCCCTTAATTCATCTTACCTTCCTTCAACTCATCCAATCCATGCTTTTGTTTTGTTTGCTTGATAATAATTAAAGATTTCTGGGAGTATCAAAGTCCAATAACAACAATGAATTAGATCAATTTTGAGATTTTTTTTTGCTGGATAACGATAATGGATCAAAGTAAATTAAGTACAAGGTTTCTCCTTTCTTTGCTTTAGCGTATAATTTCGTTTGTTAATTTAGATTGCTTTGGAATATCACTAAATCTCATTTGTGACGGTGATATCCGTCACAAGCTTGTGACGGATACCATTTTCTCTCACAAAATACCCATGAGAGGTGAGAGATATCCGTCACAAGCTTTGTTGGAATATAATGTCTTGTTTAGCTGTTATAAAATCAGTATGTATTACTAATTAGTTTGGATTATCGGTTATGTTACGTTCCTATCAATAGAAATATCTCTATCTGCATAATCGTGTTAAGACCTCACTCCGTTTTATTGATTTTTTTTACCTTTGATTAAAATACCCTCACAAAGAATAAAGAGTTAAACAAATGATTGAGACGGAGGGAGTATTATATGAATATGACGGATGCTTAATGTTGTCTTTCCTTTAGCTAGCTAGCTTACGTCAACTTCAGTATGCTATGATTCCAAATTTGTCCTTTGTAGAATGAACATTAACTTATGATACTTCCATTAATGAGGGATGTTCCCTTATTTTTTTTAACTGTATTTCGAAGATTAAAGTTAGTAAATTATTTGAGTAACCTCATTTTTTCATACACACTTAATCACTTGCATACTGTTTATGACATGACAGATTGCGTAAAGCCCTCATTTGAGTACCAGATCACTAACTTCAACTTCACTCTACCAGGTATGTTTGACTAGCAACTTTTTTTTCTGTCTTATTTTTTCCGTTTTCTGTATACGTGGTTCTATCATCATTTAAGTTATGTAATTTGCACCATGCCTGTTAGAGTTTTAAAATTACTGGGGCGTCTTAAGAGAATTGGAGGCTTTGTGCTCCGAAAAAAATGAGGTCTCAAATATGAATGTATAAGTGTACTCTATTTTAAGGTTTGGATTGAATTCCATCAATAAAACTTGTAATTTTAATGACCAAAATCAGAGGATCGGTTTTCACGCTCATGACTAGACATGGCCTTAGACCGTACATTCTATCAAGTCCCATTATTGGGATTAATTACTGTTGTACTAATTTTAATTAACTATTATGGATTTAATACTCGTAGTATTTGCAGTAATCAAAGACGCAATTTGGTAGATGAAAACTTGGTTGTTCACTCGTGAATGCTGCTGAGTCAACATTAAACTTAAAGAAAATCATTCAAATGACAATTGAAATAAATATGTATAAATATAAAATCTGAAATTAGCTACCTGTCTTATTTTTTCCGTTTCCTGTATACGTATTACCTTTAGTTTGTTGTATTAAGCTGGTTTTGTGCGTGTTAATTTCGATTCAACAAACTTAAAATTTGCACCTAAGTTAAAGTTTAACCACATGAGCATATATCATTATCAGTATCTGTAGGTCAGCTACAACACTATCGCTATATTGACTCATCCATGCCAATTGTTGATGCTGAGTGACTTAGTTCTGAATACAGCCTTACTATTACTAGTCTCAGTTTTGTGTAGAATGTAGTTTATTAATATGTTGCGAAAACTCATTTTGTGATGATAGGTGATGAGAGTGTAACTTATTTTCACTAACTTGAATGTATATTTTATTTAGTCTTTTTCTCAACGCAGTTATGTCTGATCGTTCATGGATGTACAAAAGATTAAATGGAAAATATCTGTCAAATAACTTTGTTAAAGGAGTGGATGAATTTATAAAATTAGCATGTCAACAAAAGAGTTTCAAAAAGTCATCAAAACTGAAAGGCCCATGTATTAAGTGTGACAATAGGACCTATTTGGATGTCGACACTATTAAATTACATTCGTACAAGGAAGGGTTTAGTCCAGGATATACTCGTTGGGTTTGTCATGGGGAGAGCTTCCACAAGCAGAAAATGTCGTTGACTAGTCATTGTCATTTAGTGCTGAGCCTAACTCCTTTTATGATATGGTTATGGATGCATCAGGTTCTAATATCAATAATAGACAATTAATAGACGATGTTGAAGAGGAACCCAATGCTGAATCAAAAAAGTTTTTTGATATGTTGAAAAGTGCTGAAGCGCCCTTATATGAGGGGTGTAAGTTATCAATTTTAGAAGCTGCCTCAAGACTTACAAACGTTAAATGTGAGTTCAACATTCCTCATAGAGCCATAGATAACATAGCTTCCTTGCTAAAAGATATGTGTCCCACTGATAACAAGATGACAGACACTTACTCTAAAACAAAGAAGTTACTTGAAGGGCTGGAACTTCCATGTCAGAAAATTGATGTGTGCCCCACTGGAGACATGTTATTCTGGAATGAAGATGAAAAATTAAACCGATGTCGAATATGTAACAGTGATCGATATAGAAAGAATAAAATACCGGAAAAGGTACTAACATATTTCCCATTAACACCTAGGCTGCAAAGACTTTATGCGACTAAGCGTGTTGCTGAAGACATGAGGTGGCACACAAAAAACACTAATGGTAGTGGTCTAATGTCACATTCATCTGATGGGGAGTCATGGAAAAACTTTAATGAAACATATCCAGAATTTTCGGCTGAACCACGTAACGTTAGATTAGGATTGTGTACAGATTAGTTTGATCCATTTGGAAAGTCTGGGACATCATATTCATGTTGGCCAGTTATCCTAACTCCTTATAATTTACCACCATGGCTCTGTATGAAAAGACAATTTATGTTTCTTACTTTGTTAATTCCTGGTCCCAAATCACCTAAGGGAAACTTAGATGTATATCTACAACCGTTGATTGCAGAGCTTAAGGATTTGTGGGAAATGGGAGCTTTAACTTATGATGTCTCTAAAAAAAATAATTTCCTTATGAGGGCAGCTATTATGTGGACTATTAGTGACTTTCCTGCATATGACATGTTGTCGGGATGGTCTACTGCGGGCAAATATGCATGCCCTTATTGCATGGGAAAAACAAAATCTTTTTATCTCAAAAATGGCTCAAAGTACACGTGGTTTGATTGCCATCGTACATTTTTACCTGAAGACCATGAATATAGGTTAAATCGAAGTGCATTCCTAAAGAATAGGATAGAAACATCATCACCTCCACCACGATTAAATGGAGACCAAGTGTGGAAGTGTGTCTCATGCCTACCTAAGGGTACCGATTTTTCTGTTAGGAAGGAGAATAAAAAAAATAAGACAGATGGATGGAAAAGACAGAGTATTTTCTGGCAGCTCCCATATTGGCGTAAGTTACTGATTATACATAATTTTGATGTTATGCACATTGAGAAAAATGTATTTGATCAAATAATAAACACAATAATGGAAGTGAAAGGGAAATCAAAGGACACTGTTAGTGCAAGAAGAGACATGGCTAAACATTGCAAGCGTCGTAAACTGAATGTTAATGAAAGCACTGAAAATGCTAGAGAGGTTATGCCAAAAGCACCATATGTCTTAAGTAAGGAACAAAAGAGATCATTATGTGAATGGATACATAACTTGAAGTTCCCAGATGGTTACTCTTCTAATTTAGGGAGGTGTGTCGATATGAAACAGCATCGGCTTTTTGGATTAAAAAGTCATGACTGTCATGTGTTTATGGAAAGATTGCTTCCTATCGCTTTAAGAGAACTTCTTCCTCAGAATGTGGGGAAAGCTTTGACAGAAATTAGTCAATTTTATCGGGATATATGCTCCTCATTGTTGAAGGTTGAGGATATGGTTCGGTTAGAGCGTAACATTCCTGAAATTCTTTGTAAACTCGAGAAAATTTTCCCTCCAGCATTTTTCAACTCTATGGAGCATTTACCAATTCATTTGCCATATGAGGCAAAAGTTGGGGGACCTGTGCACTATAGATGGATGTATCCATTTGAGATTTATCTCTAATATATTTTAATAATAATCAAATATAAAATTTAAAATTGTATTTATATATCACTAATTTTGTACATCATAGGTTTCTACATCATTTAAAAATAAAAGTTGGCAACAAAGCTCGCGTGGAAGGTTCTATTTGCCAAGTGTATCTTATAGAAGAGATATCAAACTTCTGTACCTATTATTTTGGGCCTAATATAGACATAAAAACAAGAGATTTAAGTCGTAATGCAATTGCCCCTGTCACTGATGTGCCGCTAGACCCAAAAATCCCAGCAGTTTTCCAATGTAACATAGGATATGCCCCAACTAAGGGAAGAACAAAATATCTTGACGATCGAGATTATCATAGCGCTCATGCATATGTCCTGTCAAATTGTGATATTTTAGGAGATTATGAAAGGTAACATCAATTAATTTTTTTTTAAAAAATACTAATAGGATTAACAAGGCAGATTGATTATTTATTTGTGTCATTCTAGGGAGTTCAAGAAAGTTCTGATTCAAAGACACCCTCGTATGTCAGAAAGTGAAATTTGTAGTAAGGTTGTTAAGGAATTCCCATCATGGCTAAAACAATATGTAAGTTATCTTATCTAGTGTATTGTATTCAATTTGACCATTTAACTAATATAAATACTAATAATCAAATTTAAACCATATAGGTTTCGAGTTCAAATTCAAAAGATGATTTAGTTAAGGCTCTTGCATTAGGTCCAAGTAGAGAAGTAAAAGTTTGGAAGCATTATTATGTAAATGGCTTTAACTTTCACACTTATGAGTACAGGACAAATAAGAAGACAATGAATTATGGTGTATCTGTTAAGAGCGAACATGGAGTGGGATATTATGGTATTTTACAAGAAGTGATTGAATTGGTGTATTACTGGAAAGAAAGATCATATAAAACGATCTTGTTCAAGTGTGATTGGATGGATTCAGGGAAGGGTACAGTTATACACAAGGATTATAAACTTGTGGACATTAACAGTGCTTTAAAGTACCCCGAGTATGACCCTTTCGTTTTGGCACTTCAAGTTGAACAAGTGTATTTTGCACCTTATCCAAGTACCAAAAGAGATAGAAGTAATTGGTGGGCTGTGTTTAAAGTAAAAGCTAGGTCGACTATTGAGGGTAATGTGGAGAAAGTCGCTTTTCAAGGGAGGGTAATTGAAGATCCACCTTCTTTATCAGAAATTGATAACGAAGAATTTGGTGGAGAAAGACAATATGATGAAGACTTAAGTGAGGATAATGAAATACAAGAAGTGAGATTTAACGAAGAAGAGGATGAATATGATTCAAATGACACAGATGAGGACGATGGGATGATGTTATAGAGGAGGTGTTTGATGATGATGATGATGATGATGTTGAAGAGACAGATGATGAGGAAGAGGATTAAATTGTTATTATTTTATTTTCTGCCTGAAGTTCATTCATTATATTTTTTATTTTTCTAATTAAGTTTATTCATTGTACTTTGTTATTTTTCTAATTAAGTTTATTCTTTAGAACTCTTCACCTTATTGAATTTATTATCTTGTTATATTATAACCCGTGTCAAACTTGGTAAATTTTTCATTGCGACTAGTATTTATCACCATTGTAACTAATCGTTCTGAGTGTAGATGGCGCCAACAAATTCAAGATTTGACATGGGTCCTCGCTTTGCTGAAAGAGATGATGATGAGACTCAAGCACCATCATCTGAGGAAGAGATGAACGAACAAAGTGAGAGCGAGGGTTCTGATGATTCTGATGAAGATGCTTCGGGAAACGGACCTAGGGAACTCAAGCCTGACTTATTGTGGTAATTAACTTTTGGGATTTTCTATGTAGTACCCCTGTATTTTTTTAATTTCTATAATACCCTTCATTTTTTGAAAATCTACAAGGTACCCCTGAGTTATCTAAAATCCTGCATGGTACTTCAATCATAATTTCCGTTGAACTTTTCTATCAAATAGTCATCTTTCTGGCAAATTTGTTAACACAATTTTTTTCAATAAAACAAATTTTATTAACAATCCTCTTCCTCTTCCCTCAAATTCTTCTTCTTATGTGAACAATGTTTTTGGTAGTTGATAGGGATAATTGAAGGTACTGGCCCTGTCGATGTTAAGAACAAGCATGTCGATGTTGGTATTTGTGGGTTGTTGTACAGTGGAATGAAGAACATTCAATGGTGATTGAAGGAATTAAGTATGGGTTACACACTTACAGGATGTTATTTGATTAAGGAATATGGGTATTCATGGGGTTTACAGTGGAAATGGTGGGAGGTAGGAGAGAGAATATTAGTTTTGGTGATTGAGGAAGAAGGTGAATTAAGCATTAATTAACATGGGGTATAAGAGTCATTCATCTACCTAATTAAAGAATCTAACAGATACTTAACGACTTTGATATTTTAAGGTCACGGTTGGATTTAACTGGGAAATTTTGGGGTATCACGTAGAGATTTAAAAATCGAGGGGTACCATATGGAATTTGAAAAAACTGAAGGGTACCGTATAGAAAAACCCTTAATTTTTTGAAACAAACTCACTGTAGTTATTCTTCAACTAGTTTTTGTGTATTATTGTCATGTTTCAATTTATTTTTGTGTGATGCTCGGTTTATTTTGTAAATATATTATTGTTTATGAGTTTGTAATGTCAGGTTCCAGAAGAACTATGTTGTACGACAAGTCACTAAAAGCATTAAGAAACACTTTGAGCATCCTTGCACATGCTGGACAAATGCCGACGATGATGAGAAAATTTTGTGGTGAAATCTCTTTAAGGTACATGTTGTAATGATTTGCTTATTGCTGTGGTTGGACGGTGTTTTGTTTTGGTTGATGGGCTTTGTATTCTGTTCTTCATAATATCATCAACCTCGGATATTGTTGTTGGATGTTTCTATTGCCTTCACGTGCTTGAACCTGAGTTATTTTTGACTGATGCAGACCCATTTCACATAGGACTCGAACTTAGAAGATGACGTTATAGTTCAGTTTGAAAAAACAGCTGCAAGGCGCCTTAGGGACATGGTATCTAAGGCAATGAAAAGAAAAAAATGCCCTAAATGGATGAGCAAAGAGCTTAGAAAGGGTATCAAAAAAATAAGACATACAAGGGAATTCAAGAAGAGGTCCGCTCAAGCATCTAAAAATAAAAAGGGACCTAACAAAGGTATTGCTCATATCCAAGGATCTGTTTCAAGTCGAGAGTTGGCACGTCGTCACGTAAGTACCTATTTTAATGGATACACTAGTTTATATGTATTTGATGGTTTACCAATTTATACTTATATAACTTTTTAATATGTTGTAAAAAGTACGATACCCACAAAGAGATTCTTACACCGGCTGACTGGTTTCGCAAAACTCATATGAAAGAAGATTGAGATTGGGTGGACGATAAAGCAAAAAATGTTTGGGTAAGTTATCTATTATAATCCTGAATTTTATGTTCATAAATGTTTATAGTATAGATGTATTTTTGGTACTCTTTGTAACATGGTTTCTTTTTTGCATTCACCTTGGTGTTTAAAGCTACTTATGTACTCTAACTTTGGCTTTATTGCAGGAAGAGTATAAGAAAAAGGCTGGAAAACGAGGTAGCAAGGAAGATAACAATGCATATTTAGAAGCTGCTGGTGGCATCAACAAGGATGGCAGTGTATATGGAATGGGTAGCCTGTCTCAATTGTATTACCCACTTCCTAACTTGAAAAAAAGGGGTAAGAAATTGCCTCCTTCAAGTATTGTCGTACAACTAGAAGAACAACTCGAAACTACAAAGCAAGAACTTAAGACTACACAAGATGAACTCAAGTCTACACAAGAAGAATTGAAGAAGCATAAGGAGACTAGTGAAAAAGAAAAGCAAGCATTTCAAATGACTCTTTTAGATATGAAAAAGGATATGGCGCGTATGTCAGAGGCATTACATTGTAGTGACTTCTGTACCAACACTTCAGACTTTTCGGCTCATGGTTAATAGTGTCTTCCCTTCTCATTTAGATATTTGATAACTTTTCAACCAGATTTTAGAAGTGTTGTGATACTGAACACATGTTTGTTTTTTGGATTGTCAAACGAGGTGTTTGTTTTTGGATTTTTATTTGGTAAAAGACACATTGTTTTTGGATTTTGAGACGGTAATAAAAATTGGTTTGATCGTTTATTAGTTGTTACAAGTTAGATATGTGCATTAATGCTAACCAAGCTTCTTAAAAATCAATAGTAATCTGCTACAAATGCACATCCGTGTCAAAATGTGTCTCCATTTTGCTACTAAATTATTTGGCGCTAAAATGGCTACAAAGAATTCATGCTCTAAAACAGCTACTGTTCACTTTTGGGTAGCTGAATTATCTACTAATTAATTGGACGCAAAAATAGCTACAAAACATTATGTCTCTAAAATAGCTACAGTTTATTGTGCGTAGCTGATTTAGCTACAGGTTAATTTGACGCAAAAATAACTACAAATAGTTTTGTATCTAAAATAGCTACAGTAAATTTTGGGTAGCTCATTTAGCTACAGATAAGTTAGTCTCAAAAATGGTCACAAAAATTGCTACACTACGTCTTTGGTAGCAGATTTAGATACACGGACATTAGTCTCAAAAGTGGTCTCCAAATTAGCTACAGGTAAGTTAGTCGCTAAGCCAGTCGCTAATTAGGTAGCTAATTTAGCGACGAGGGTTTTAGCTACTACTTCATAACAGTAGCAAATGTTGTAGCAAATGCAATTAGCTACCGAAAAACATTGATTAGCTACGGAATATGCAGTAGCTAACGAGTCTTAGCCTTGTAGTGTCTTGACCGAAATAATAGAGAGACCAAATAATATTTTTGGGTCAATTTTTATACAAAATTAGTATTATTCTAGTAATAATAATATTAATTTTATTAAGTTGTTATCTTGGGTATTATACTTTTGGGAGGGATTCTCTTCTTGAATCCTTGTTCATCCACTAAGGAAAGCTCAAGAACAAGAGAGTAGGAGAACTCTCTTGTGCCCATATAAGCCGAAATATCAATGTGAGATGATGATTTCTTCTTTATTTATATTATTGTTTGCATGCATAAGATCACCTTTTAATTTTATGACTAAATTAAAATTATAACATATATGAATATGTTGAGTATAGAGATCTATATTTCCAACAAGCGGTATCAGAGCCTTGGTTGTTTGCATGCAAATCGGTTATAGTTTTTCCGAGTTATACGATTAACATATAAAACTTGTAAATTTGTGTTATTATGATATATCACGAAATAATTTATGCATGTTAAAGTTTCTGGTCCTAAAATGTTTTTAGGATATTTTGGTTAATTTATGGATTTTATTGTTAATCTTATATAACAATGGCATTAAAAATATGATTTTATGATTAAAATGTCATTTTCGGACAAAAATTAGCTAAACTTCGTATTTTCCAGTGATTTTTGAATATATTATCACATATATTATTTTGAGATGACCTGTAAATTTTCATAATTTTTGGAGTTCTTATGCTCGACATTTGGAGTTTTCATGATAAAAATCGAATTTAAATGAAAAATAGGTTAATATGAGATAAATTTTGAATCTGGTCATGGAAATTTAGTATATTTTCACATGCAATTTTACAAGATGTGTGTAAAGTAATAGGCTATATTGAAGTCTATATGCATGATTTATGGATTTTTGATGAAAAATACCATAAATAGTGACTTAATTAGTAAAAAATTGTTATAACATACTCCATGACTAAGGAAAAACGTCACATATTGCATTTTATTATCTTTTTCAGATCTAAAATTGAAAAGTTGATGAATATAATTTTTCTTATGTTTTTATGATTTTATTGTTAAATCTGATAAACCGCAACATAGTTTTTCCGATAATTTTAAGAAATTTTAACCTAAGTTTTTGAACATTATGAGTGTCATGGTATTTTTCCAGAATGTTCATAAGTTTAAATTTTGAATTTTGAATTTATTTGGATTTTTGTGATTTATTTGAAGTTTATAGCATTTTATTGTAATTTTAAGTCCATTAATGAACAAGATTAAGAAATATGAGTAAATTATAGTCAAATAATTAGTGAAGACGAATTTTGAGTCCTAAGAGGTTAGGGTAATTAACTTGTGCATAAATATGAATTGATGTAATTTTTGTGATTATAAAACGTTGAATCACGAAAATCCGTAAAAACCGTGTAAATACGATATTGGCTCCTTAAAGGCGATTTAGCATAAAATTGGGCATGTTCATACATTTTATAATGCTGCATTTTATTTATGATTATCATAATTTTACTTTATGTAATTTTTGATTTATGTAATTTTTACTTAGTATGGCCTTAGTTTTTTAATTGGTATTACCCGAAATGTTTGGGAATATCGATTCGTTTGTAATTTATTGTGATCTCGTATCACCGTTTTGTAATTTAATAGATTTATTTTATTTTATTTTAATTACAATTGTATAATAGGAAATTATGTAATTTCTTATGTAATTTTTTTTATTCCAGAGTTATTTGAAGACGGTGTCACTCAAGAAGACGATACATAAAGATGGTGTTACCTCGAGATGCGTGTCATAACCGAAGTTCAAGGGACCAATGGAGTTGGTTTCCGAATATGTAATAGTTAATTAGATTTTCTATTTTAGGAAGGCCATACTAGGATTTAATTTTATGCTTTGCATTTTATTTATATGTCGCATGCATAGCTAAATCGCCATAACTAAAACATGCATCATCTTTTAATCGAGTTTATCGAACGTGTCAATTAGAATTATCGTAGTTCACCGCTTTAGTTCATTTAAAACGTGATAGATAATAAATTGACATGACCTCTCGCTAAAATAATCAATTGAGACATAGCCTTACCAAATAGTAGAAACCATGAAAACCTATTTCGCGAGGGAGTGCACTCGGCCCTACCGAGGTTCAAAACTTGTTACGTAGGGGAAGTGGGTGATAAATGTCTATCCACCGAATTCATGTTGATAAGGGATGAATCGGCCCTACCGTGCCCAAGTTGATGTGGATTTGGATCATGGACACATTTATTCGAAATTTGGATTGAGCTCAACGGAAGTATTCGTGACCGTAGTCGCATGTGTTCCGGGCTATAGATAAACATTAGAGTAATTTTATCGACCAAGAGTTCTAAAAGTAGAATCGATTAACGTTAATCCACCGAGTTGTATTGATAAGGGATGAATCGGCCCTACCGTGCCTAAGTCGATATGAATTTGGGTCTTGGAATCATTTATCTAAGTTGGGTAGAGGTCACTAGATAAATGCAATAAAACTTGTTTAAACTTATTTTACGAGTATGATTCAAAAAGACAAATGTTAATATTTCCTTTCCTCCATATTTGTAGTTCATTACAATGAATCCACCAAACACTACCGCACCAATAACTATTGAGTCATGCCACAATGTTTTTGACAACGTTTGCTGCAACAATGATTTCGACACTACTAGAGAACTTCATTTTGGGATAGGTTCGGATGGAAACCTTAACTTCATCACTTCTACTAGACCACCTACTACTACTACTAGATTTCGTGTGAGCCCGTCTCAGGAAGACTACCTCATACAATCTATAGGGTCTTTGTCTCTGGAAGATAAAGATGCCAAAACTAGTGGGAGCTCAAGCAATCAAGTTCTTGCTTCAAAGGGCAAAAAGTTCAAGAAGAAGGGAAAGAAAGTCAAAAACTTCAAGCAAGTTAATGATGAGTTCCATTATTGCTATGGCATGGGACATTGGCTTAGGAATTGTCCCGTATATTTGCGAAATATAAGGGAAGGAATCATCGTTCCAAAAGGTAAAATTCCTAAGGAAATTTATGTTATTGATATAAATTATACTTGTGGGGTAATATCCGTATAATACCCTTAAATTTTAGGACTATAACGTATCTTTAACATGTGATTATCGTCATAAAACATAAATACAAGAGAAATGATAAGGAATAAAGAATCAACCTCGGGTCCTTGAGAATTCGGCCTAAGAACAGAAATCAAAGTAGATTTCCTCCTAATCGTTGCACCAAAGACCGTCTGAGACTATGCCCCTTGTGCTAGAAAGTACTCTCTAATTGCCTTGCAATATTGAGAGAGTTTATGTGAAGTTTTTCGATGTGAGATCTAGGTTTCAGAGAGAATGCCTCCAAAACCTAATTTTCTGTAAAATGAAAATGCTTTTTTTTATCAAAAGGAGAGAGAGCCTCTCCTTTTGTTTGCCTCGGTCCGCGGGTCTCAAGAGGAGGGAGTGGGCTTTCCACTTTCTCCTCATTTAACTCGTGGTCCGACTCGTAATTGCTAAAATGTATATGACGGGATTTTATCATATATCGTCATCGGTTATCGGTTATTAAAATATCGTCTAAAACATGAATTAGTCGATATAATAATACATGTCTGATAATGACAATATTGTATAATTAATTTATTCAATATACATTAATCAAATATAATCGTTTATATTTAATTTACGAATTAACTGTTTAATTCGCCTTAGCCATTATTATTTAATCCGTATTAAATAAAATATCTAAACATCGCGTTTGACTAATTATTAGTCAATAACTCCGACTAACTGCTTAGTCATATTAGGCATCAACATGACTGTATTTTCATACCGTCACATCTCTCAAACGTATCCTATAGGTGTGACTATTAGGGACCAGTTGATCACCGCCATCTGTATGACAATAACGTCAAACTTATCTAGCAAGCCAACCGTTATTGATAAACGTGGACCAACTGATAATAATAAAAAAGTATACCCTTTGATCCTTTTAGAGATTTAAATGTTATTGCACTAACTGTAGAGGACACCAGCCCCAACAAGCTCCCACTTGTCCGTACAAGTGTATGTGTAATAACGTTATCCGCACTTACTGGAGGACACAGCTCCAACAAACTCCCACTTGTCCGTACAAGTGTATGTGCGATAACCGATTCTCATATTCATTTAAAATTTCTCCCACTCAATGTGAAACAATTTGCAGATCCGGATCCGCAAAGGTCGTATTTTAGAATCGATCTGTATCAAGAGTGGTTTCCCCGACTAGAGAGTAACTTAACTGATAAAACGAATTCGTATTCGAGCATGGCCATGCATTTCGATTCTGACTCCTCGAGTGGCCCTGAGAAATATCGAGTAACTGATAAAGGCTGAATATTTCCTTCAACTCGACTCCTTCCGAACTAAGCACGCATGAAATGACCCGAAAAATCTACTTGGCCCCCTTTTACGGATGACCGTGAGAAAGAAACCAAAGTCACCCAAAATCTGCCTTAATCTCAAGAGACAGTCGATAGTCAAAAGAATCGACTCTTAGGATCACCATGGAGGTCCTATCCACGACCTGGCATCGAATGTTATAAAACAATTAGGACTCCACGTCGATGTCACAATTGTGTCCTACGAGATATCCGTATAACTCGCCTCTGTGATTGGTCAGTCAACCGTTTGACTTATGGCTCGTTGAACCCACCATCAACCAACGTCACAAAATAATTGCTAGAGTTATCAGCTCATGTGGGCAATTAAGGACCAAAATATAATGTTTGTTCAGTTCACTTTGTGGTGTTCAAAAATTGTCGTACAATTCCACATGAAAAACAAAATATATAAATATCAAAACGATGATGTCGTATAGAGTACAAAAGAGAATGAATCTAATCCATAAAAGAGTACTACAACTCAGGAACACATTTAATTCCCATGGAATTAACATGCCCTTCATGCTTATCTTGTCGTAATGGTTTAGTGAGAGGATCTGCTATATTATCATCTGTAGCAATCTTTTCTATCACTACTTCCTTTTGCTCCACGTAATCTCGGATTAGATGAGCTTTCCGTTGTACATGTCTAGACTTGTTGCTAGACTTAGGCTCCTTAGCTTGGAAGATGGCACCTCTATTGTCGCAATAGATGGTAATCGGGTCATTCGAACTAGGCACTACAGATAGTCCTTGTAAGAATTGACGCATCCAAATCGCTTCCTTTGCAGCTTCAGACGCGGCATAGTACTCGGACTCAGTCGTAGAATCTGCTGTAACACTTTGTTTGGAACTCTTCCAGCTGACTGCAGCGCCATTAAGAGTAAAAACGAATCCAGACTGAGATTTCGAGTCATCTCGATCCGTTTGGAAGCTAGCATCTGCGTAACCGGTTGCGCATAGCTTTTGTTCGCCTCCATAAGTCAATGCCTAAGCTTTAGTCCTCCGTAGGTACTTAAGAATGTTCTTGACAGCTATCCAATGTGATTCACCTGGATGCTGTTGGAATCGACTTGTCATACTCAATGCATATGCCACGTCCGGACGTGTGAATATCATGGCATACATGATTGATCCTATAGCCGAGGCATAAGGAATCCGTGTCATGAGCTCTTTCTCTTCCGGTGTCTCTCGTGCCTGAGACTTGCTCAAATGCACCCCTGGAGCCATAGGAAGAAACCCCTTTTTGGAGTTAGTCATGCTGAATCTCTCTAGGATCTTGTCTATGTAAGACTCCTGACTGAGAGATAACATCCGACGTGATCTATCTCGATAGATACGGATGCCCAAAATTCTTTGTGCCATCTTTCATCTGGAAATGGTTCTTCAACCATACTTTTACCGAAGTTAAGAGAGGTATGTCATTCCCAATCAGGAGTATGTCATCGACATACAATATTAGGAAGACAATCTTGCTCCCACTCGACTTGATATATAGACATGGTTCCTCGACGAATCGAGTAAATCCATTTTCTTTTATCACTTGGTCGAAACGATGATTCCAACTCCTAGAAGCTTGCTTAAGTCCATAAATGGAACGCTTAAGCTTGCATACTTTCTTAGGATGTTCAGGATCGATGAAACCTTCGGGTTGTACCATGTACAACTCTTCCTCCAAAAAACCGTTTAAGAAGGCGGTTTTCACATCCATCTGCCAAATTTCATAGTCATGAAAAGCGGCAATCGCTAAGATAATCCGAATGGAACGCAAAGATGACTACGGGTGCAAAAATTTCATCGTAGTGCAAACCTGGCACTTGGGTGAAACCTTTAGCAACTAGTCGTGCTTTATAGATATCTTGTTGACCTTCCACAGAATGCTTTATCTTGTAAAGCCATTTGCATTGAAGGGGACGAACCTTAGCAGGTAAGTCAACAAGATCCCATACGTTGTTCTCATACATGGAGTCCATCTCGGATTGCATGGCCTCAAGCCATAGCTTTGAGTCAGAACTGGTCATGGCACCTTTATAGGTTGCGGGTTCACTACTCGTTAAGAGTAGAATGTCATCTATGTCATGTTCCTCGACCATACCAATGTATCTGTCCGGAGGAATAGAGACTCTTCCCGACCTCCTAGGTTCCTCAGGAATATTCACCGTAGCCGGGATTGAAGGAATTGGTTCCTCCAATGGTTGCTCGGTATTTGGTTCTGGAACCTCCGACAGCTCGAAGGTTCTATCACTCTTTGCATTCTCGAGAAATTCCTTCTCTAAGAATGTCGCACTAGCCGCAATAAATACACGTTGTTCGGTTGGCGAATAGAAGTAATGACCAAGTGTTCCTTTAGGATAACCTATAAAGTATGTCTTGACCGATCGCGGGTCGAGCTTATCCTCGTGTCTCCACTTGACATAAGCCTCGCAGCCCCAAACCCGTATAAAGGACAAGTTAGGGACCGTTCCCTTCCATAATTCATATGGAGTCTTGTCAACAGCTTTAGACGGACTTCGGTTAAGTATTAGAGCGGCTGACAGAAGAGCATAACCCCACAATGAGTCAGGCAACACGGTGTGACTCATCATGGATCGAACCATATCAAGTAGTGTTCGATTTCTCCGTTCGGACACACCATTCAACTGAGGTGTTCCAGGTGGAGTTAATCGTAAGGCAATCCCACGCCTCTTTGAGGTGTCGATCAAACTCATGAGAAAGATACTCGCCACCACGGTCCGATCGCATGTTTTAATCTTTCTACCCAGAGGGTTCTCATACCCGATTCTGGTATTCCTTGAATTTCTCAAAGGATTCACTTTTGTGTTTCATTAAGTAGACATAGCCATATCTACTTAAATCGTCCGTGAAAGTGATGAAATACCTATAGCCTTCTCGTGCGGTGATTGACATAGGTCCACACACATCCGTATGTATGAGTCCTAATAGGTCGGCAGCCGCGCATTCCAACACCTTTGAAGGAAATTCGAGTCATCTTACCGATGAGACATGATTCACACGTGCCAAATGATTGAAAATCAAAGGCCCGATAGCTCCATTCTTTATGAGCTGTTTCACGCGTTTCTCATTAATGTGTCCCATACGGCAGTGCCATAGGTATGTTTGATCTTTGTCACCAACCTTTAACTTCTTATTCATTACGTGTAATATTTCGGTGGTCTGATCTAAAATATAAATTCCGTTCATGGAGACTGCCTTGCCATAAATCATATCGTGTAATGAGAAAATGCAAGAATTATTCTCTATTACAAATGAAAAACCAAGTTTGTCAAGTGCGTAAACCGAAATAATGTTTTTAGAAAGATTGGGTACATAATAGCGATTATCTAAAAATAACTCAAATCGCTAGGAAGTCGGATCACATATGTTCCCCTCGAGACGCAGCCACTCATGCTCCATTCCCGACACGCAGTCCACCTCACCCTTTACGAGGGGTTCGATGTTTCGGAGCCCCTGCACATGATTACACAGATGAGAACCACAACCAGTATCTAGTACCCAAGTTCCGTAACTTGCGTGGTTAATCTCAATCATATGAATAAAAGTAGAAGAGGAAGAAGACATACAACTAGGTTTAACGCGACCTGCTTTTATGTCCTCATGGTAAACAGGACATGTACGCCTCCAATGCCCAGTATTGTGGCAGTGATGGCATTCCATGTTTTCGGTCTTACTCTTTGTCGTGCCTGATGAGTTGCTCGACTCACCAGGCCCACTCTTACCTGATCCCGACTTCTTAAACTTCGGTTTACCTACTGCTAGGCCTGGCTGAACTTTGCCCTTTCCCTTGCCCTTGTTTGACACAACGAGAACATCTTGTTTCAGGCTCCCACTGAACTTCATGTCCTTCTCGGTTTGTACGAGAAGGGAGTGTAGTTCATGAGGACTTTTCTTCAAATCATTCATATAGTAATTCGCTCTAAAGAGCGCAAAACCATCGTGGAGTGAATGAAGCATGCGGTCAATCACGATGTTCTCGCCTATTTTACAATCAAGCGCCTCCGCTTTCTCGACATTCTCAATCATGCTTTGAGAATGTGTGGGCTAACCGGTTGGCCCTTCTGGAGTCTCACATCAAAGAAGCGAGTGGTATGCTCATAGGTCATGATTCTCGCTGCTTTCGAGAATTCCTTAGTGAGCGTGGTGAAAATCTTGCTTGCACCTTGGGCTATGAAGCGTTTCTGCAAATTGGGTTCCATTTCAAAAATGAGTACGTTCTTTACCGCAGCCGCTTCCATGGCGAAATCGTTATACTTGTCGATCTCGTTAATTCCAGCCGTGGGGCCTGGGTTTTGGCGGGATGGGCTCGATCGAATATTTGAGCTTCCGTCGGCAGCGGCATTCCGTAATCTTTGCCTCCCATGTTGGGGCTGGTGTCCTCTGATTAGTGCAAGGACTTATAAATCTCTAAAAGGATCAAAGGGTATACTTTTGTATTATAATCAGTTGGTCCACGTTTATCAATAACGGTTGGCTTGCTAGATAAGTTTGACGTTATTGTCATACAGATGGCGGTGATCAACTGGTCCCTAAAAGTCACACCTATAGGATACGTTTGAGAGATGTGACGGTATGAAAATACAGTCATGTTGATGCCTAAGTTGACTAAACAGTTAGTCGGAGTTATTGACTAGTAATTAGTAAAACGCGATGTTGAGATAATTAAATAATAATGGCTAATATGAATTAAGCAATTAATTCGTAAATTGAATATAAACGATTTATATTTAATTAATGTATATTGAATTTATTTAATTATACAATATTGTCTTTGTCGGACGTGTATATTAATATATTAACTGAGTCATGTTACCAGTTGATACGTTAATAACCGATAACCAATGACGATTTATAATTGAAAACCCGTCATATACATTTTAGTAATTTCGAGCTGGACTACGAGTTAAAATAAGGAGGAAGTGAAAGCCTACTCCCTCCCCTGGGCTCTCGGTTTGGCCAAACAAGACAAAAGGAGAGAGCCTCTCTCCTTTTGCCCTAACTGATTCATTTGAAACAAAACTAGGGTTTTGGAAAAATTTCCTCTGAAACCTAGATCTCACATCTAGCAAAACTCACAACAATTCTCTCAATATTGCAAGGCAATTAGAGAATACTTTCTAGCACAAGGGGCATAGTCTCAGACGGTCTTGGGTGCAACGATTAGGAGGAAATCTACTTTGATTTCTGTTCTTAGGCCGCATTCACAAGGACCCGAGGTTGATTCTTATACCTTAATCATTTCTATTATAATTTCGTTTATGATTATATTCACATGTTAAATTTGCGTTATAATCCTTAATTATAAGGGAATTTTACGGATATTTCCCTACAAGTGGTATCAGAGCGAGGCCACGTAAATTTTTCATGTTGTTTTTCATAAAACGATCTTGAAATGATGATTTTGTGCATTGAAAACCGTGCGGCTTTTTACACGGTTGTTTTTGTTTTCAATTCGGTTTTGCATATTGTTATTTTATACGGAAATTATTGCAATATGTTAAGGCTTTGTCAAATTTGTTATTTTGATTTTATACGTTTTAGATCAAAATCACCATTGGTTTTGTTTTGACAAATGTTTCACGAGGGTTTTAAGTTTTCAGAGATTTTCTGTCTTGTTTTTGCTCGATCGAGTTCTTGCTTTACTCGATCAACCACTTTTTAAACCCTGACTGCTCGATCGAGAAGCCCTCGTACTTTCGATCGAATCAAGTTGTTGCTTTATAAGTCCTCGATCGACCACCGTTAAATGATCGAGCACTTCTGTTTAGCACACCTCTCGATCGACTAGCGATTCATCGATCGAGCCCTTTTGTTCTTCGATCGAGGACTCTAGTGTCTCGATCGAGGAATTTTAGTTCTGGCAGCATGTAAAATTTATTTCTTTTGTTTTAAATTTTCTTTTGGCCATAATATGTACATCATACGGATGTTGTACACTCGCTTGATAGTGAAACGATTCACTCACGTACCATATAGTTATTTTAAAGCGAATTTAAAGTAACGGATTGTAATGGATTAAAATTAAGTTGATAGAAGCAGTTTTGTCACATAATTTTAATCGTTAAAAGGTGGTTTGGATAAATTTAACATAATTACGGAATTAGGTCACGAATAAATTTGTTTTAGTTGATGCATTTTATTTATCGTTATTGTTGAATGCCTTGAATGCTTTTAATTACGTATTTCTTTTATTTACAAACAGTTGTAACTTAGTGTGGCCTTAGTAGAACGTGTTACCGTAATGATGGAACACGGTCTTGGTTGTATTTTGAGATCTCGCATCTCCGTTTTGGATTTTTCACTTGTAATTACAGTTTTTATTTAGAATGTAAAAAGGTTTATATTTTGTAAATTTTAATTGTAATTTTCAGAAGACCAAAGATGGAGATCGGATGCTCACTCCCGCTGCATGGACAAAGATGGAACATCAAGACAAGCTTCTCGGGTCCAACGGTGGATTCCAAAGTTGTATTATGTTCTTTTTACTAGGATAGGCCACACTAGGAATTTTTATTTACGTTTTTGCATTCTTTTATTTATTTTATCGTAACGATAGATTGCATCATTTTCCGCCTAAAAACCAAACCACCTAATAATTGAATGAAAACTGACTCATATAGAGGTCACGCGTTAGTTTTCTATGACATTCTTATGTCACACGATCTTTTAAGCCATCACCTAAGTTAATTCATTCATGTAATGCTAGTTATTTGTTCACTTAAAATGAATTAAAACTAAGTTGATGGGATCTTCCTCGTATAACCAAAAATTGAGAATAGTCTTTATAGGTCAAACTCCAATGAATCCCTTCTTCGTCGGTAGGCATAATATGACCCCTTCTACGTCGGGTAAGTTGGAACTGATTGACTTATTTTATCTCAACACTATGGTGACTCGTACGATCCTGTGATTATGGTGGACTATAGATAGGATTTACGGAAATCTATCGACCAAGAGTTTTTACGGAAGAACTAGCTAAACAGTTGGCTTATCAATTTACGGAAATTGAGTCTTGGGATCACTTGTATTATTCTTGAGGGAGATCAATTATGCAAGTGCAATGAGTCTACACGATTAAAATGAATTTTAAATATACTTAAATCACCTCGATGAGTTGCTTATTTCGTTTTTGTTTTTCTTTGTTTTTCAGCGTAGATCACGTTTTTTTAAACTTCTAATAACATAATGGCTGGCATCCTCGATGACCCAATGCCAAGTGCCACATTGGACCGTGAGTCCTGGCTTCGGATCTTTATGAATCAGATGAATCGGTCTACTAGACCAAGAATGATGGATCAAACTTCACGGAATGGGAGGCGGCATTACGAAATGCCGCCACCGCCGACGGGAAGCTCAAATATCCGATCGAGCCCCTCCCGCCAGCCCCAGGCCCCACGGCTCGAGTTAACGAAGTCTCCAAGTATAGCGACTTCGTCATGGAAGCGGGTGCGATTAAAAACGTACTCATTTTTGCAATGGAATCCAATTTGCAGAAACGCTTCATAGCCCAAGGTGCAAACAAGATTTTCACCACGCTCACTAAGGAATTCTCGAAAGCACCGAGAATCGTGACCTATGAGCATACCACTCGCTTCTTTGATGCGAGACTCCAGAAGGGCCAACCGGTTAGCCCACACATTCTCAGCATGATTGAGAATGTCGAGAGACTGGAGGCGCTTGATTGTAAAATCAGCGAGAACATCGTGATTGACCGCATGCTTCATTCACTCCACGATGGTTTTGCGCTCTTTAGAGCGAATTACTATATGAATGATTTGAAGAAAAGTCCTCATGAACTACACTCCCTTCTCGCATGCACTGAGAAGGACATGAAGTTCAGTGGGAGCTTGAAACAGGATGTTCTCGTTGTGTCAAACAAGGGCAAGGGTAAGGGCAAAGCTCAGGCAGACCTAGCGGTAGGCAAACCGAAGTTTAAGAAGTCGGGATCAGGTAAGAGTGGGCCTGGTGAGTCGAGCAACTCATCAGGCGCGGCAAAGAGCAAGACCGAAAACATGGAATGCCATCACTGCCACAAGACTGGGCATTGGAGGCGTACATGTCCTGTTTATCATGAGGACATAAAAGCAGGTCGCGTTAAACCTGTTGGTTTGTCTTCTTCCTCTTCTACTTTTATTCATATGATTGAGATTATCCACGCAAGTTACGGAACTTGGGTACTAGATACTGGTTGTGGTTCTCATCTGTGTAATCATGTGCAGGGGCTCCGAAACATCGAACCCCTCGTAAAGGGTGAGGTGGACCTGCGTGTCGGGAATGGAGCACGAGTGGCTGCCGTCTCGAGGGCAACATACGTGATCCAGCTTCCTAGCGGATTTGAGTTATTTTTATATAACTGCTATTATGTACCCAGTCTTTCTAAAAACATTATTTCAGTTTCTGCACTTGACAAACTTGGTTTTTCATTTGTAATAGAGAATAATACTTGCATTTTCTCATTACACGATATGATTTATGGCAAGGCAGTCTCCATGAACGGAATTTATGTTTTAGATCAGACCACCGAAATATTACACGTAATGAATAAGAAGTTAAAGGTCGGTGACAAAGATCAAACATACCTATGGCAATCGCCGTATATGGGACACATTAATGAGAAACGCGTAAAACGAAATCATAAAGAATGGAGCTATCTCGGCCTTTGATTTTCAATCATTTGGCACGTGTGAATCATGTCTCATCGGTAAGATGACTCGAATTTCCTTCAAAGGTGTTGGAATGCGCGCTGCTGACCTATTAGGACTCATACATACGGATGTGTGTGGACCTATGTCAATCACCGCACGAGAAGGCTATATGTATTTCATCACTTTCACGGATGATTTAAGTAGATATGGCTATGGCTACTTAATGAAGCACAAAAGTGAATCCTTTGAGAAATTCAAGGAATACCGAGAATCGGGTACGAGAACCTCTTTGGGTAGAAAGATTAAAACACTGCGATCGGACCGTGGTGGCGAGTATCTTTCTCACGAGTTTGATCAACACCTCAAAGACTGTGGGATTGCCTTACGCTTAACTCCACCGGAACACCTCGGTTGAATGGTGTGTCCGAACGGAGAAATCGAACACTACTTGATATGGTTCGATCCATGATGAGTCACACCGTGTTGCCCGACTCATTGTGGGGTTATGCTCTTCTCATAAACCGCTCTAATACTTAACCGAAGTCCGTCTAAAGCTGTTGACAAGACTCCATATGAACTATGGAAGGGAACGGTCCCTAACTTGTCCTTTAAACGGGTTTGGGGCTACGAGGCTTATGTCAAGTGGAGACACGAGGATAAGCTCGGCCCGCGATCGGTCAAGACATACTTTATAGGTTATCCTAAAGGAACACTTGGTCATTACTTTTATTCGCCAACCGAACAACGTGTTTTTTTTGCGGCTAGTGCGACATTCTTAGAGAAGGAATTTCTCGAGAATGCAAAGAGTGATAGAACCTTCGACCTGTCGGAGATTCCAGAACCAAATACCGAGCAACCATTGGAGGAACAAATTCCTTCAATCCCGGCTACGGTTAATGTTCCTGAGGAACCTAGGAGGTCGGGAAGAGTCTCTATTCCTCCGGACAGATACATTGGTATGGTCGAGGAACATGATATAGATGACATTCTACTCCTAACGAGTAGTGAACCCACAACCTATAAAGGTGCCATGACTAGTTCCGACTCAAAGCTATGGCTTGAGGCCATGCAATCCGAGATGGACTCCATGTATGAGAACAACGTATGGGATCTTGTTGACTTACCCGCTAAGGTTCGTCCCCTTCAATGCAAATGGCTTTACAAGATAAAGCATTCAGTGGAAGGTCAACAAGATATCTATAAAGCACGACTAGTTGCTAAAGGTTTCACCCAAGTGCCAGGTTTGCACTACGATGAAATTTATGCACCCGTAGTCATGCTGCGTTCCATTCGGATTATCTTAGCGATTGCCGCTTTTCATGACTATGAAATTTGGCAGATGGATGTGAAAACGGCCTTCTTAAACGGTTATTTGGAGGAAGAGTTGTACATGGTACAACCCGAAGGTTTCATCGATCCAAAACATCCTAAGAAAGTGTGCAAGCTTAAGCGTTCCATTTATGGACTTAAGCAAGCTTCTAGGAGTTGGAATCATCGTTTCGACCAAGTGATAAAAGAAAATGGATTTACTCGATCGGTCGAGGAACCATGTCTATATATCAAGTTGAGTGGGAGCAAGATTGTCTTCCTAATATTGTATGTTGACGACATACTTCTGATTGGGAATGACATACCTCTCTTAACTTCGGTAAAAGTATGGTTGAAGAACCATTTCCAGATGAAAGATCTGGGTGAGGCACAAAGAATTTTGGGCATCCGTATCTATCGAGATAGATCACGTCGGATGTTATCTCTCGATCGAGAGTCTTACATAGACAAGATCCTAGAGAGATTCAGCATGACTAACTCCAAAAAGGGGTTCCTTCCTATGGCTCTAGGGGTGCATTTGAGCAAGTCTCAGGGACCAGAGACACAGGAAGAGAAAGAGCGCATGACACGGATTCCTTATGCCTCGGCTATAGGATCAATCATGTATGCCATGATATGCACACGCGTCGCAGGTGGGCATATGCAATGAGTATGACAAGTCGATTCCAACGATCCGGGTGAATCACATTGGATGGGGTCAAAGAACATTCTTAAGTACCTACGGAGGACTGAGATTGGGCATTGACTTATGGAGGCGATCAAAAGCTATGCGCAACCGGTTACGCAGATGCTAGCTTCCAAACGGATCGAGATGACTCGAAATCTCAGTCTGGATTCGTTTTTACTCTTAATGGCGCTGCAGATCACACTGAAGAGTTCCAAACAAAGTGTTACAAAGAGATTCTACGACCGAGTCCGAGTACTATGCCGCGTCGAAGGCCGCAAAGGAAGCGATATGGATGCGTCAATTCTTACAAGGACTATCTATAGTGCCTAGTTCGAATGACCCGATCACTATCTATTGCGACAATAGAGGTGCCATCTTCCAGGCTAAGGAGCCCAAGTCTAGCAACAAGTCTAGGCATGTACAACGGAAAGCTCATCTAATCCGAGATTACGTGGAGCAAAAGGAGGTAGTGATAGAAAAGATTGCTACAGATGATAATATAGCAGATCCTCTCACTAAACCATTACGACAAGATAAGCATGAAGGGCATGTTAATTCCATGGGAATTAAACGTGTTCCTGAGTTGTAGTACTCTTTTATGGATTAGATTCATTCTCGTTTGTACTCCATACGACATCATCGTTTTGATATTTATATATATTTTTTTCATGTGGATTTGTACGATAATTTTGAACACCACAAAGTGAACTGAACAAACATTATATTTTTGGTCCTTAATTGCCCACGTGAGCTGATAACTCAAGGTAATTATTTTGTGACGTTGGTTGATGGTGGGTTCAACGAGCCATAAGTCAAAAGGTTGACTGACCAATCACAGAGGCGATTTATACGGATATCTCGTAGGAAACAATTGTGACATCGACGTGGAGTCCTAAATGTTTTATAACATTCGGTGCCAGGTCGTGGATAGGACCTCCATGGTGATCCTAAGAGTCGATTCTTTTGACTATCGACTGTCTCTTGAGATTAAGGCAGATTTTGGGTGACTTTGGTTTCTTTCTCACGGTCATCCGTAACAGGGGGCCAAGTAGATTTTTTCTCTGGTCATTTCATGCTTTGCTTAGTTCGGAAGGAGTCGAGTTGAAGGAAATATTCAGCCTTTATCGGTACTCGATATTTCTCGGGGCCACTCGAGGAGTCAGAATCGAAATGCATGGCCATGCTCGGATACGGATTCGTTTTATCAGTTAAGTTACTCTCTAGTCGGGGAAACCACTCTAGATACAGATCGATTGTAAAATACGACCTTTGCGGATCCGGATCTGCAAATTGTTTTACATTGAGTGGGAGAAATTTTAAATGAATAAGAGAATCGGTTATCGCACATACACTTGTACGGACAAGTGGGAGTTTGTTGGAGCTTGTGTCCTCCAGTGAGTGCGGATAACGTCATTGCACATACACTTGTACGGACAAGTGGGAGCTTGTTGGGGCTGGTGTCCTTTACAGTTAGTGCAAGGACTTATAAATCTCTAAAAGGATCAAAGGGTATACTTTTGTATTATAATCAGTTGGTCCACGTTTATCAATAACGGTTGGCTTGCTAGATAAGTTTGACGTTATTGTCATACAGATGGCGGTGATCAACTGGTCCCTAAAAGTCACACCTATAGGATACGTTTGAGAGATGTGACGGTATGAAAATACAGTCATGTTGATGCATAAGTTGACTAAACAGTTAGTCGGAGTTATTGACTAGTAATTAGTCAAACGCGATGTTGAGATAATTATTTAATACGGATTAAATAATAATGGCTAATATGAATTAAGCAATTAATTCGTAAATTGAATATAAACGATTTATATTTAATTAATGTATATTGAATTTATTTAATTATACAATATTGTCTTTGTCGGACGTGTATATTAATATATTAACTGAGTCATGTTACCAGTTGATACGTTAATAACCGATAACCAATGACGATTTATAATTGAAAACCCGTCATATACATTTTAGTAATTTCGAGCTGGACTACGAGTTAAAATAAGGAGGAAGTGAAAGCCTACTCCCTCCCCTGGGCTCTCGGTTTGGCCGAACAAGACAAAAGGAGAGAGCCTCTCTCCTTTTGCCCTAACTGATTCATTTGAAACAAAACTAGGGTTTTGGAAAAATTTCCTCTGAAACCTAGATCTCACATCTAGCAAAACTCACAACAATTCTCTCAATACTGCAAGGCAATTAGAGAATACTTTCTAGCACAAGGGATTTAGTCTCAGACGGTCTTGGGTGCAACGATTAGGAGGAAATCTACTTTGATTTCTGTTCTTAGGTCGCATTCACAAGGACCCGAGGTTGATTCTTATACCTTAATCGTTTCTATTATAATTTCGTTTATGACCATATTCACATGTTAAATTTGCGTTATAATCCTTAATTATAAGGGAATTTTACGGATATTTCCCTACATCCCAGTCCGCGAAGTTTGATCCATCATTCTTCAGTCGAGTAGACTGATTCATCTGATTCATGAAGATCCGAAGCCAGGAATCTCGGTCCAAAGTGGCACTTGGCATTGGGTCATCGATGATGCCAGCCATTATGTTATTATCAGTTTAAAAGATCGTGATCTACGCTGAAAAAGAAAGAAAAACAAAAACGAAATAAGCAACTCATCGAGGTGATTTAAGTCTATTTAAAATTCATTTTAATCGTGTAGACTCATTGCACTTGCATAATTGATCTCCCTCAAGAATAATACAAGTGCTCCCAAGACTCAATTTTCGTAAATTGATAAGCCAACTGTTTAGCTAGTTCTTCCGTAAGAACTCTTGGTCGATAGCTTTCCGTAAATCCTATCTATAGTCCACCATAATCACAGGATCGTACGAGTGACCATAGTGTTGAGATAAAATCAGTCAATCAGTTCCAACTTACCCGACGTAGAAGGGGTCATATTATGCCTACCGACGAAGAAGGGATTCATTGGAGTTTGACCTATAAAGACTATTCTCAATTTTTTTTGGTTATACGAGGAAGATCCCATCATTTTAGTTATAATTCATTTTAAGTGAACGAATAACTAGCATTACGTGAATGAATTAACTTAGGTGATGGCTTAAAATGATCGTGTGACATAAGAATGTCATAGAAAACTAACGCGTGACCTCTATATGAGTCAGTTTTTATGCAATCATTAGGTGGTTTGGTTTTTAGGAGGAAAATGATGCAAATTATCGTTACAATAAAATAAAAAAAATGCAAAACGTAAATAAAAGTCCTAGTGTGGCCTATCCTAGTAAAAATGAACATAATACAACTTTGGAATCCACCGTTGGACCCGAAAAGCTTGTCTTGATGTTCCATCTTGATCCATGCAGCGGGAGTGAGCATCCGATTCTCCATCTTTGGTCTTCTCAAAATTACAATTTAAATATTACAAAATATAAACCTATTTACATTCTAAATAATAAAAAACTGTAATTACAAGGAAAAACCAAAACGGAGATGCGAGATCTCAAAATACAACCAAGACCGTGTTCCATCATTATGGTAACACGTTCTACTAAGGCCACACTAAGTTACAACCGATTGTAAAAAATAAATACGTAATTAAAAGCATTCAACAATAACGATAAATAAAATGCATCAACTAAAACAAATTTATTCGTGACATAATTCCGTAATTATGTTAAATTTATCCAAACCACCTTTTAACGATTAAAATTATGTGACAAAACCGGTTCTATCAACTTAATTTTAATCCATGATAATCCATTACTTTAAATTGCTTTAAAATAAGCTAAATGGTACGTGTGTGAACCGTTTCACAATCAAGCGAGCGTACATTATCCGTATAAAGTACAGTTTATGGCCAAAAGAAAATTTAAACAACAAAAAAATTAAATTTTCAGCGCTGCCAAAACAAAAAGGGGTCGATCGACTGAAACTGCAAGTCGATCGAGAGGATTGCCAAAGAGAAAGTGCTCGATCGACTGAACTCGAGGTCGATCGAGGACTTATATCAGCAAGACTGTTCGATCGAGTACAAAGAGGTCTCGATCGAGCAGTCAGAGTTTTAAAAGTGGTCGATCGCGTACTGCAAGGACTCGATCGAGTAAAAACAAGACAGAAAACTTCTCGATCGAGTAGAAACATGCTCGATCGAGAACATAACATATCTGAAAACTTAAAACCCTCGTGAAAACATTTGACAAAGCAAAAACAATGGCAATTTTGATCTAATTCGTATGAAATCAAATCAACAATTGAAAATACATTAACATATTGCTATAATGATCGTGTAAAATAACAATATGCAAAAACCAAATCGAAAACAAACACAAAACAGCCGAGAAACACATGAGGCCGCACGGTTTTCGAGACAATAAAAATCGTTTCAAAACGTTTTTATGAAAATCACAGTGAAAAATATATGTGGCCTCGCTCTGATACCACTTGTGGGGTAATATCCGTATAATACCCTTAAATTTTAGGACTATAACGTATCTTTAACATGTGATTATCGTCATAAAACATAAATACAAGAGAAACGATAAGGAATAAAGAATCAACCTCGGGACCTTGAGAATTCGGCCTAAGAACAGAAATCAAAGTAGATTTCCTCCTAATCGTTGCACCCAAGACCGTCTGAGACTATGCCCCTTGTGCTAGAAAGTACTCTCTAATTGCCTTGAAATATTGAGAGAGTTTATGTGAGGTTTTTCGATGTGAGATCTAGGTTTCAGAGAGAATGCCTCCAAAACCTAATTTTCTGTAAAATGAAAATACTTTTTTTTTATCAAAAGGAGAGAGAGCCTCTCCTTTTATTTGCCTCGGTCCGCGGGTCTCAAGAGGAGGGAGTGGGCTTTCCACTTTCTCCTCATTTAACTCGTGGTCCGACTCGTAATTGCTAAAATGTATATGACGGGATTTTATCATAAATCGTCATCGGTTATCGGTTATTAAAATATCATCTAGTAACATGAATTAGTCGATATAATAATACATGTCCGATAATGACAATATTGTATAATTAATTTGTTCAATATACATTAATCAAATATAATCGTTTATATTTAATTTACGAATTAACTGTTTAATTCGCCTTAGCCATTATTATTTAATCCGTATTAAATAAAATATCTCAACATCGCGTTTGACTAATTATTAGTCAATAACTCCGACTAACTGCTTAGTCATATTAGGCATCAACATGACTGTATTTTCATACCGTCACATCTCTCAAACGTATCCTATAGGTGTGACTTTTAGGGACCAGTTGATCACCGCCATCTGTATGACAATAACGTCAAACTTATCTAGCAAGCCAACCGTTATTGATAAACGTGGACCAACTGATAATAATACAAAAGTATACCCTTTGATCCTTTTAGAGATTTAAATGTTATTGCACTAACTGTAGAGGACACCAGCCCCAACAAGCTCCCACTTGTCCGTACAAGTGTATGTGAAATAACGTTATCCGCACTTACTGGAGGACACAGCTCCAACAAACTCCCACTTGTCCGTACAAGTGTATGTGCGATAACCGATTCTCATATTCATTTAAAATTTCTCCCACTCAATGTAAAACAATTTGTAGATCCGGATCCGCAAAGGTCGTATTTTACAATCGATCTGTATCAAGAGTGGTTTCCCCGACTAGAGAGTAACTTAACTGATAAAACGAATTCGTATTCGAGCATGGCCATGCATTTCGATTCTGACTCCTCGAGTGGCCCCGAGAAATATCGAGCACTGATAAAGGCTGAATATTTCCTTTAACTCGACTCCTTCCGAACTAAGCACAAAGATGAAATGACCTTAAAAAAATCTACTTGGCCCCCTGTTACGGATGACCGTGATAAAGAAACCAAAGTCACCCAAAATCTGCCTTAATCTCAAGAGACAGTCGATAGTCAAAAGAATCGACTCTTAGGATCACCATGGAGGTCCTATCCACGACCTGGCATCGAATGTTATAAAACATTTAGGACTCCACGTCGATGTCACAGTTGTTTCCTACGAGATATCCGTATAACTCGCCTCTGTGATTGGTCAGTCAACCGTTTGACTTATGGCTCGTTGAACCCACCATCAACCAACGTCACAAAATAATTGCCAGAGTTATCAGCTCATGTGGGCAATTAAGGACCAAAATATAATGTTTGTTCAGTTCACTTTGTGGTGTTAAAAAATTATCGTACAATTCCACATGAAAAACAAAATATATAAATATCAAAACGATGATGTCGTATAGAGTACAAAAGAGAATGAATCTAATCCATAAAAGAGTACTACAACTCAGGAACACGTTTAATTCCCATGGAATTAACATGCCCTTCATGCTTATCTTGTCGTAATGGTTTAGTGAGAGGATCTGCTATATTATCATCTGTAGCAACCTTTTCTTTCACTACTTCCTTTTGCTCCACGTAATCTCGGATTAGATGAGCTTTCCTTTTTACATGTCTAGACTTGTTGCTAGACTTAGGCTCCTTAGCTTGGAAGATGGCACCTCTATTGTCGCAATAGATGGTGATCGGGTCATTCGAACTAGGCACTACAGATAGTCCTTGTAAAATTGACGCATCCATATCGCTTCCTTTGCGCCTTCGTACGCGGCATAGTACTCGGACTCAGTCGTAGAATCTGCTGTAACACTTTGTTTGTAACTCTTCCACCTGACTGCAGCGCCATTAAGAGTAAAAACGAATCCAGACTGAGATTTCGAGTCAACTCGATCCGTTTGGAAGCTAGCATCTGCGTAACCGATTGCGCATAGCTTTTGTTCGCCTCCATAAGTCAATGCCTAAGCTTTAGTCCTCCGTAGGTACTTAAGAATGTTCTTGACAGCCATCCAATGTGATTCACCTGGATGCTGTTGGAATCGACTTGTCATACTCAATGCATATGCCAGGTCCGGACGTGTGAATATCATGGCATACATGATTGATCCTATAGCCGAGGCATAAGGAATCCGTGTCATGCGCTCTTTCTCTTCCGGTGTCTCTGGTGCCTGAGACTTGCTCAAATGCACCCACAGAGCCATAGGAAGAAACCCCTTTTTGGAGTTAGTCATGCTGAATCTCTCTAGGATCTTGTCTATGTAAGACTCCTGACTGAGAGATAACATCCGACGTGATCTATCTCGATAGATACGGATGCCCAAAATTCTTTGTGCCTCACCCAGATCTTTCATTTGGAAATGGTTCTTCAACCATACTTTTACCAAAGTTAAGAGAGGTATGTCATTCCCAATCAGGAGTATGTCATCGACATACAATATAGGAAGACAATCTTGCTCCCACTCGACTTGATATATAGACATGGTTCCTCGACCGATCGAGTAAATCCATTTTCTTTTATCACTTGGTCGAAACGATGATTCCAACTCCTAGAAGCTTGCTTAAGTCCATAAATGGAACGCTTAAGCTTGCATACTTTCTTAGGATGTTCAGGATCGATGAAACCTTCGGGTTGTACCATGTACAACTCTTCCTCCAAAAAACCGTTTAAGAAGGCGGTTTTCACATCCATCCGCCAAATTTCATAGTCATGAAAAGCGGAATCGCTAAGAAGATAATCCGAATGGAACGCAAAGATGACTACGGGTGCAAAAATTTCATCGTAGTGCAAACCTGGCACTTGGGTAAAACCTTTAGCAACTAGTCGTGCTTTATAGATATCTTGTTGACCTTCCACAGAATGCTTTATCTTGTAAAGCCATTTGCATTGAAGGGGACGAACCTTAGCAGGTAAGTCAACAAGATCCCATACGTTGTTCTCATACATGGAGTCCATCTCGGATTGCATGGCCTCAAGCCATAGCTTTGAGTCAGAACTGGTCATGGCACCTTTATAGGTTGCGGGTTCACTACTCGTTAAGAGTAGAATGTCATCTATGTCATGTTCCTTGACCATACCAATGTATCTGTCCGGAGGAATAGAGACTCTTCCCGACCTCCTAGGTTCCTCAGGAATATTCACCGCAGCCGGGATTGAAGGAATTGGTTCCTCCAATGGTTGCTCGGTATTTGGTTCTGGAACCTCCGACAGCTCGAAGGTTCTATCACTCTTTGCATTCTCGAGAAATTCCTTCTCTAAGAATGTCGCACTAGCCACAATAAATACACGTTGTTCGGTTGGCGAATAGAAGTAATGACCAAGTGTTCCTTTAGGATAACCTATAAAGTATGT
Organism: Silene latifolia; assembly: GCF_048544455.1. Taxonomy (NCBI): domain Eukaryota; kingdom Viridiplantae; phylum Streptophyta; class Magnoliopsida; order Caryophyllales; family Caryophyllaceae; genus Silene; species Silene latifolia. Next base: position 30,023,236 of record NC_133538.1, read on the forward strand.
CTTGACCGATCGCGGGCCGAGCTTATCCTCGTGTCTCCACTTGACATAAGCCTCGCAGCCCCAAACCCGTATAAAGGACAAGTTAGGGACCGTTCCATTCCATAATTCATATGGAGTCTTGTCAACAGCTTTAGACAGACTTCGGTTAAGTATTAGAGCGGCTCACAGAAGAGCATAACCCCACAATGAGTCAGGCAACACAGTGTGACTTATCATGGATCGAACCATATCAAGTAGTGTTCGATTTCTCCGTTCGGACACACCATTCAACTGAGGTGTTCCAGGTGGAGTTAACTGTAAGGCAATCCCACAGTCTTTGAGGTGTCGATCAAACTCGTGAGAAAGATACTCGCCACCACGGTCTGATCGCAGTGTTTTAATCTTTCTACCCAGTAGGTTCTGTACCCGATTATGGTATTCTTTGAATTTCTCAAAGGATTCACTTTTGTGCTTCATTAAGTAGACATAGCCATATCAACTTAAATCGTCCGTGAAAGTGATGAAATACCTATAGCCTTCTCGTGCGGTGATTGACATAGGTCCACACACATCCGTATGTATGAGTCCTAATAGGTCAGCAGCGCGCATTCCAACACCTTTGAAGGAAATTCGAGTCATCTTACCGATGAGACATGATTCACACGTGCCAAATGATTGAAAATCAAAGGCCGAGATAGCTCCATTCTTTATGAGCTGTTTCACGCGTTTCTCATTAATGTGTCCCATACGGTAGTGCCATAGGTATGTTTGATCTTTGTCACCAACCTTTAACTTCTTATTCATTACGTGTAATATTTCGGTGGTCTGATCTAAAACATAAATTCCGTTCATGGAGACTGCCTTGCCATAAATCATATCGTGTAATGAGAAAATGCAAGAATTATTCTCTATTACAAATGAAAAACCAAGTTTGTCAAGTGCAGAAACTGAAATAATGTTTTTAGAAATACTGGGTACATAATAGCAGTTATCTAAAAATAACTCAAATCTGCTAGGAAGCTGGATCACATATGTTCCCCTCGAGATGGCAGCCACTCGTGCTCCATTCCCGACACGCAGGTCCACATCACCCTTTACGAGGGGTTCGATGTTTCGTAGCCCCTGCACATGATTACACAGATGAGAACCACAACCAGTATCTAGTACCCAAGTTCTGTAACTTGCATGGTTAATCTCAATCATATGAATAAAAGTAGAAGAGGAAGAAGACATACCAACAGGTTTAACGCGACTTGCTTTTATGTCCTCATGGTAAACAGGACATGTACGCCTCCAATGCCCAGTCTTGTGGCAGTGATGGCATTCCATGTTTTCGGTCTTGCTCTTTGTCGTGCCTGATGAGTTGCTCGACTCACCAGGCCCACTCTTACCTGATCCCGACTTCTTAAACTTCGGTTTACCTACTACTAGGCCTGGCTGAACTTTGCCCTTTCCCTTGCCCTTGTTTGACACAACGGGAACATCTTGTTTCAGGCTCCCACTGAACTTAATGTCCTTCTCGGTCTGTACGAGAAGGGAGTGTAGTGCATGAGGACTTTTCTTCAAATCATTCATATAGTAATTCGCTCTAAAGAGCGCAAAACCATCGTGGAGTGAATGAAGCATGCGGTCAATCACGATGTTCTCGCTGATTTTACAATCAAGCGCCTCCAGTTTCTCGACATTCTCAATCATGCTGAGAATGTGTGGGCTAACCGGTTGGCCCTTCTGGAGTCTCACATCAAAGAAGCGAGTGGTATGCTCATAGGTCATGATTCTCGGTGCTTTCGAGAATTCCTTAGTGAGCGTGGTGAAAATCTTGTTTACACCTTGGGCTATGAAGCGTTTCTGCAAATTGGGTTCCATTGCAAAAATGAGTACGTTCTTTACCGCACCCGCTTCCATGGCGAAATCGTTATACTTGTCGATCTCGTTAATTCCAGCCGTGGGGCCTGGGTTCGGCGGGATGGGCTCGGTCGATATTTGAGCTTCCCGTCGTCGCGCGGCATTCCGTAATGCTTGCCTCCCGATCCATGAAGTTTGATCCATCATTCTTCAGTCGAGTAGACTGATTCATCTGATTCATGAAGATCCGAAGCCAGGACTCTCGATCCAAAGTGGCACTTGGCATTGGGTCATCGATGATGCCAACCATTATGTTATTATGAGTTTAAAAGATCGTTATCTACGCTGAAAAAGAAAGAAAAACAAAAACGAAATAAGCAACTCATCGAGGTGATTTAAGTCTATTTAAAATTCATTTTAATCATGTAGACTCATTGCACTTGCATAATTGATCTCCCTCAAGAATAATACAAGTGATCCCAAGACTCAATTTCCGTAAATTGATAAGCCAACTGTTTAGCTAGTTCTTCCGTAAGAACTCTTGGTCGATAGCTTTCCGTAAATCCTATCTATAGTCCACCATAATCACAGGATCGTACGAGTGACCATAGTGTTGAGATAAAATAAGTCAATCAGTTCCAACTTACCCGACGTAGAAGGGGTCATATTATGCCTACCGACGAAGAAGGGATTCATTGGAGTTTGACCTATAAAGACTATTCTCAATTTTTTTTGGTTATACGAGGAAGATCCCATCATCTTAGTTATAATTCATTTTAAGTGAACGAATAACTAGCATTACGTGAATGAATTAACTTAGGTGATGGCTTAAAATGATCGTGTGACATAAGAATGTCATAGAAAACTAACGCGTGACCTCTATATGAGTCAGTTTTTATGCAATTATTAGGTGGTTTGGTTTTTAGGCGGAAAATGATGCAAATTATCGTTACAATAAAATAAAAAAAATGCAAAACGTAAATAAAAGTCCTAGTGTGGCCTATCCTAGTAAAAATGAACATAATACAACTTTGGAATCCACCGTTGGACCCGAAAAGCTTGTCTTGATGTTCCATCTTGATCCATGCAGCGGGAGTGAGCATCCGATTCTCCATCTTTGGTCTTCTCAAAATTACAATTTAAATATTACAAAATATAAACCTATTTACATTCTAAATAATAAAAAACTGTAATTACAAGGAAAAACCAAAACGGAGATGCGAGATCTCAAAATACAACCAAGACCGTGTTCCATCATTACGGTAACACGTTCTACTAAGGCCACACTAAGTTACAACCGATTGTAAAAAATAAATACGTAATTAAAAGCATTCAAGGCATTCAACAATAAAGATAAATAAAATGCATCAACTAAAACAAATTTATTCGTGACATAATTCCGTAATTATGTTAAATTTATCCAAACCACCGTTTAACGATTAAAATTATGTGACAAAACCGGTTCTATCAACTTAATTTTAATCCATGATAATCCATTACTTTAAATTGCTTTAAAATAAGCTAAATGGTACGTGTGTGAACCGTTTCACAATCAAGCGAGCGTACATTATCCGTACAAAGTACAGTTTATGGCCAAAAGAAAATTTAAACAACAAAAAAAAATTAAATTTTCAAATACCCAAAACAAAAAGGGTCGATCGATTGAAACGCAAGTCGATCGAGAGGATTGCCAAAGAGAAAGTGCTCGATCGATCAACTCGAGGTCGATCGAGGACTTATATCAAGAAGACTGTTCGATCGAGTACAAAGAGGTCTCGATCGAAGCGATCAGGTTTTAAAAGTGGTCGATCGCGTCATCGCAAGGACTCGATCGAGTAAAAACAAGAGAAAAACTTCTCGATCGAGTAGAAACATGCTCGATCGAGAACATAACATATCTGAAAACTTAAAACCCTCGTGAAAACATTTGACAAAGCAAAAACAATGGCAATTTTGATCTAATTCGTATGAAATCAAATCAACAATTGAAAATACATTAACATATTGCTATAATGATCGTGTAAAATAACAATATGCAAAAACCAAATCGAAAACAAACAAAAACAGCCGAAAAACACATGAGGCCGCACGGTTTTCGAGACAATAAAAATCGTTTCAAAACGTTTTTATGAAAATCACAATGAAAAATATACGTGGCCTCGCTCTGATACCACTTGTGGGGTAATATCCGTATAATACCCTTAAATTTTAGGACTATAACGTATCTTTAACATGTGATTATCGTCATAAAACATAAATACAAGAGAAACGATAAGGAATAAAGAATCAACCTCGGGTCCTTGAGAATTCGGCCTAAGAACAGAAATCAAAGTAGATTTCCTCCTAATCGTTGCACCCAAGACCGTCTGAGACTATGCCCCTTGTGCTAGAAAGTACTCTCTAATTGCCTTGCAATATTGAGAGAGTTTATGTGAGGTTTTTCGATGTGAGATCTAGGTTTCAGAGAGAATGCCTCCAAAACCTAATTTTCTGTAAAATGAAAATGCTTTTTTTTATCAAAAGGAGAGAGAGCCTCTCCTTTTGTTTGCCTCGGTCCGCGGGTCTCAAGAGGAGGGAGTGGGCTTTCCACTTTCTCCTCATTTAACTCGTGGTCCGACTCGTAATTGCTAAAATGTATATGACGGGATTTTATCATAAATCGTCATCGGTTATCAGTTATTAAAATATCGTCTAGTAACATGAATTAGTCGATATAATAATACATGTCCGATAATGACAATATTGTATAATTAATTTATTCAATATACATTAATCAAATATAATCGTTTATATTTAATTTACGAATTAACTGTTTAATTCGCCTTAGCCATTATTATTTAATCCGTATTAAATAAAATATCTCAACATCGCGTTTGACTAATTATTAGTCAATAACTCCGACTAACAGCTTAGTCATATTAGGCATCAACATGACTGTATTTTCATACCGTCACATCTCTCAAACGTATCCTATAGGTGTGACTTTTAGGGACTAGTTGATCACCGCCATCTGTATGACAATAACGTCAAACTTATCTAGCAAGCCAACCGTTATTGATAAACGTGGACCAACTGATAATAATACAAAAGTATACCCTTTGATCCTTTTAGAGATTTAAATGTTATTGCACCCAACTGTAGAGGTTACCAGCCCCAACAATACTTCCACTACGACATGGGTACTGGATACCGGTTGTGGTTCTCACCTTTGTAATCATTTACATGGTTTAAGAGACGTGAAGAGGCTTAGCAAAGGAGATGTGGATCTACGCCTTGGAAATGGAGCTCGAGTAGCGGCCGAATACAAGGGAACTTATGTATTAGCTTTGCCTAATGGATTTGAGTTGTATTTACATAATTGTTTTTATGTGCCTACACTCTCTAAAAACATTATTTCTATCACTATGCTAGACATGGATGGATTTCGTTTTGTCATTAAGAACAATCGTTGTACTATTTCAAGGAATGATTTGGTTATAGGCCAAGCTTCTTCCATCAATGGTATTTTCATTTTAGAGACCTCAAATCCGACTAATGATATCTATAACATTCAATCAAAGAAACTCAAATCAAGTGACCCAAGTGAAGCGTTCATTTGGCATTGTCGATTAGGTCACATAAACGAGAATTGCATCAAAAGATTAATTTCAAGTAATGTGATTACACCATTTGATTATCAGTCATATCGAACATGCGAATATTGCCTTCTTGGCAAAAAGACTCGTAATTCTTTTAGTGGTAAAGGGACACGAGCTAGTAAACTATTGGGACTCGTACACACCGATGTATGTGGACCAATGAGTATAACCGCTCGAGGAAATTATGACTACTTCATAACCTTCACCGATGACTTAAGTAGACATGGGCATGTCTATTTAATGAAACATAAGAGTGAAGCTTTTGAGAAATTTAAGGAATTTCAAAATGAAGTAGAGAACCAATTGAACAAAAAGATAAAAGCACTACGATCCGACCGTGGTGGAGAATATCTTAGCCTTAAATTCAATTCACACTTGAAAGGTTGTGGTATTATATCACAACTTTCTCCACCCGGAATACCACAACTCAATGGTGTTGCCGAAAGGAGAAATCGAACCCTACTTGATATGGTTCGATCCATGATGAGTCAAACCGAGTTACCAAACTCGTTTTGGGGATTTCCGATTCAAACCACAATTAGATCTTTGAACAATAGTTCCACAAAGTCCACCGATAAGACTCCATGTGAGATGTGGACGGGAAGGGTTCCCAATATATCCTATATGAAGATTTGGGGATGTGATGCTTACGTCAAGGCTAAGACCGACAACAAGCTTGCCCTAAGACCCGAAAAATGCATCTTTGTAGGTTACCCCTCGACCTCTCGAGGATAGTACTTCTACAAACCTCAAGATAACAAAGTGTTTGTGTCTTATGAGGCTGTCTTCTTAGAAAGAGAATTTATTTCTAAGAGACAGAGTGGGAGAAATTTTGAACTTGATGAAGTTCAAGAGCCACAAACCGAAATAGAAACGCAAGAAGATGTTCTTTCGTCGTCTAACACGGTTGTCTCTCCTCCACTTAGAAGAACGAGTCGTATTATTCGCCATCCCGATCGATATGTGGGACTTATCGAAGAAGATGGAAGACTCGATGTGTTGCTTATAGAAAGTGACGAGCCCGCCACCTACAAGTCCACAATCTCTAGTCCAAATTCCTCCTTATGGCTTGAAGCCATGAAGTCCGAAATGGATTCTATGCATGAAAATCAAGTTTAGGACTTGGTAGATTTGCCTAAAGGGGCAAGACCTCTTCAATGCAAATGGATATTCAAAGTCAAGAATGGCATAGAGGGACATGACGATGTCTACAAAGCTAGGCTAGTGGTAAAAGGATTTACCCAAGTCCAAGGTCTCCATTATGATGAAACCTTTGCCCCCGTAGCCATGCTAAGATCCATACGGATTTTGTTAGCGATTGCCGCATTTCATGATTATGAAATATGGCAAATGGATGTCAAAGCCGCTTTTCTAAATGGGCATTTAGAAGAGGAGGTGTACATGATACAACCCAAAGGTTTTGTTGATTCTAAGAATCCTAACAAAGTGTGCAAGCTTAAGAGATCCATTTATGGTCTTAAGCAAGCATCTAGAAGTTGGAATCATCGATTCAATCTTGTTATAAAGGAAAATGGTTTCACTCGAAGTGTTGAGGAACCATGTTTATACATGAAATTTAGTGGGAGCAATGTTGTGTTCCTAATCTTGTATGTCGATGACATACTACTCATTGGAAATGATATTCCAATGTTGTCTTCTGTTAAGAAGTGGTTAGGTAACCACTTCCAAATGAAGGATTTAGGAGAGGCACAACGCATATTAGGTATCCGGATCCAAAGAGATAGATCCAAAAGGATATTGGCACTAAGTCACGATCTTATATTGATAAGATTCTTCGACGGTTCAGCATGGACAAATAAAAAAGGGGTTTGGTACCTATGGTAACTGGGACTATATTGATCAAGACTCAATCTCCCTCCGAACCCCATGATGTTGAACGCATGAAGTCGATCCCTTATGCTTCCGCTGTCGGATCAATCATGTACGCCATGATATGCACACGTCCTGATGTCTCGTATGCCTTGAGTATGACGAGTAGATATCAAGGAAATCCAGGGGAGAGTCACTGGATAGCCGTCAAGAACATCCTTAAGTACTTGAGAAGAACTAAGGATTCTATCTTAGTGTTTGGAGGAGACACTGAGCTACGTGTTAATGGATACACGGACTCGAGTTTTCAAACAGATAGAGATGACATGAAATCACAAGCTGGTTTCGTTTTCATGCTTAATGGTGGTGCCGTTAGCTGGAGAAGCTTCAAGGAAGCTGTAACCGCGGATTCAACAACGGAGGCTGAGTACATTGCGGATCGAAGGCGCCAAGGAAGTTTGTGTGGATCAGGCAATTCACGGAAGGTCTAAAAGTAGTACCTACCGCCAATGATCCCATCACTCTCTATTGTGATAATAGTGGGACGATCTTCCAAGATAAGGAGCCAAAGTCTAGTAATAGATCTAGACATGTACTTAGAAAATATCATGTAATTAGAGATTTCATTGAAAGAAAGGAAATTGCGAGTTATAAGGTTGGGACGGATGACAACATAGCCGATCCGCTCACCAAGCCTTTATCGCAGGCTAAGCATGATGGACATGTTGCGTCCATGGGACCTAAATGTGTACCAAGTTTATGTTAGATTTTGAAATGAAATAAAAGTGTTGTTTTTGTTCATGTTCATATTCGAATTGTTCTTTTATCTTTTCTTTATACATTGTTACATCCAAACGGGTTGTGGAGACAATTGAACCCCGTTAAAGTGAACGCGGATTAACATTGTATTTGCCCATAGTCACTTGTATGAGGTGACGTCTCGAGTGACTAGAGTGTGATGCGAATGATGGCAAGTTCAAGTGCCATACAGTCATGTGAGATGACTAGTCGATCACATAGGCAGGCTGTTAGGAACATTTTGTCGGGCCTTATGACCGCTTATAGAGTTCTGGCAAATTTATATAGCCTGGTCGTGGCAAGAGCTACTATAGTATTCGAATGAGTCGATTCTTTTGACTAAAGACTATTCGCCTAATATAGCACAGTTTCATATTAACTTTGATTTGTGTTACTACGACCTTCGTAAATGGGTTCAAATGGGCATATTTTGGGTTATGATGGTTGTGGCTAGTCAAAGGGAATGAGTGCGATAGGAATTGTCCACCCCTAGTCAGGGTTATAACAATATCTCAGGGCCACTCGAGGAGTAATGGACTGGAAATGCGTGGCCACGCTCGGAATGAATCCATGGTGGATAAATCCGGTCAATCAGTTATTCTCCAGATCGAGGAAACCACTCTCGATAGGATCACTTGCAAGTACGACCTAAAAGACACCTTGCATTGAGTGGGAGATAGTAATAGGACAAGAGAATTCGTGATGCACATTTGTCGAGGAGAAGTGGGAGATTGTTGGAATATGTGTCCTCCGACAATAATGCGATCACAACTATTGATCATAATGATCACATGTTTAAGTCTCATTTTAAAGAATACAATTGGGAAGTAATATTTTACTGTCGACTGGTCCACACATATCGGTAATGATTGGCTGACTAGAGTTTGACATTACTGTCGTGAGACGGTGGTGACCAGTTGATCCCCCTTAGGTCATACCTAAAGGGTAACACTCTTAATTGATCATTTAATTGATCGTATGACGATACTGGTCAATTAAATTACTTAAAATTGACGGACGATTTTGGAAATAATATTTACGTGTCTCATTGTAATTTGATTAAATAAGATACGGTCTAAGTAATCGAATTTTTTTATTACTTAGATGAAATTATTGTTTAAGGAAACAATTGCATTTGAATGAATAAATTAATTATAAATACAAGATATTGTGATTTATAATTGGTAAAATATTTTGGTACAAGGAATTATGAATTACCAAGTCGATTTTGTATATGACGTATTTTTATTAATGCGTTGATTTTTAATATGTTAAAAATACATAACAATTTTATGTGACATGTGACAAATTGACAAATTTGACAAAGATAAAATGGATTCCATTTTATCTATTATGACCGAAATATTGGAGAGGATTAGGAAAATATAAGGTTAATTATATTAGTGGTAAACATAATCAAGTTTGCCTAATACTAGCCTTGCATGCCTACTTGTTCTTGTGAAGGCAACCTTGTGCATACATTGGCTCCCTCTTTTTCCCTCTCTTCCACCCGGTTTTTGAGAAGAAAACCACCTTGATTTTTCTTCTTATTTTTACCTAATATACACTATCATATACTCTAGTGTATTATTTATTTATTATCATCTAAAATTAGAGTTTTAGAAAGATAAAAACATCCTTCTCCTCCTTCTCTCTTGACCGAAATAATAGAGAGACCAAATAATATTTTTGGGTCAATTTTTATACAAAATTAGTATTATTCTAGTAATAATAATATTAATTTTATTAAGTTCTTATCTTGGGTATAATACTTTTGGGAGGGATTCTCTTCTTGAATCCTTGTTCATCCACTAAGGAAAGCTCAAAAACAAGATAGTAGGAGAACTCTCTTGTGCCCATATAAACCGAAATATCAATGTAAGATGATGATTTCTTCTTTATTTATATTATTGTTTGCATGCATAAGATCAACTTTTAATTTTATGACTAAATTAAAATTATAACATATATGAATATGTTGAGTATAGAGATCTAGATTTCCAACATATTCATTTTCCCCAACGATGGCCAATGTGTTCCCCAACAAGAATTCATGATCACTAAATACAGTTGTCGATCAAACACCTTTTCCTTCGCTTGCGACGACCCGAGGGGATATTATCCTCAGCGGTACCAAGGACGCACCGTTGTCGATCAAACACCTTTTCCGCCACGATGCTAAGGACGCGTCATTGTCGATTCTTTGTTTTCTCCTCAGTGGTGCCAAGGGCGCGCCATTGATTGACTCAACATATGATTCTTCCCCACGGAGTTCTAGAGAAACAATTCCCGGAGAGTTTTGTAATTTCAGATAACACTTTCAGGATAAACCTTCAAATCTTTCAGAAACTTGCCTTAATCTTTCAGACGACCCTTTGGACAGTCCCTTCAGATATCCTTTAGATAACCCTTTCATTATAATCCTTCCTTCAGCCATTATCCCTTCAGATAACCTTCAGGTAATCCTTTATTTCTTCAGATAACTTTCAGGACAATCCTTTCAGTAACCTTCAGATAATCCCTTTTTAGTTAACTCCTCATATTCAGTCTTTCGGAGAGTTATTCTTCAGCCTTTCCTTGTGAGATAGCCTTTAGAATTAGCCTTCAGAAATGTTAAGAAGTTTGTTCAGAATCCCTGTAACCCCTAATGCCTTCAGACAACAAGTTATCTTCGGACCAAAGAGTTTTGCCGAAGCGCATCCCGTTTCACCCAGGGGTATCTCAGGTATAGTTTTTTGTTATGGCTGGCGAGCTTCCTTACGTAGTCTAATGGACTTTAAACGACCCTCCTTGGAAGTTGAAAGACTCTAAAATGTTCCCGACGACAGGTCCTTGGCTCAAGCCCCTTGAGCCATCTCGCGTCGCCATAGTCTTTAGGTTGTAATCTTCGATTGACCTAAGGTCTATACTTTGACTTTTGCCTTGTCCAAGCCTCAGTCAAAGTGGGGGCTCTATAGACACCTCGTTTCTACACTTCCCGCCAAACACCCAGTGATGATTGGGCCGCATGTTTAGCATATGTCGCGATTTTATAACGTTTCACAAATCGGTTAATAAAAGGTAACTAATACACTTGTTTTTACCCCTTGGTTTTCATCTAGGTGTCATTATGGTCGATTTGGCAGTAATTAGAGTTCATTTAGAGTCTGGGTCAAAAACTGTCTTCATTTCCTAAAACCGTCAAATCACAAGTCAAAAAGCAATGTGCTTGTCTACCTAAGGTTAGGATGTCATAAAATGTTATGGGTATATCTCATTTTGAGTCCCACGTCACTTCGTTGGGCTAAACATAAAGTTTACATTATAAAATGTACATTTCATTTAGTTTAAATAACAACCCAACCTTTAGGCCCATTTTGTAACACCCGCGAATTTCCCATTGTGACATTTAAAATTTATTAAACAGTTTAATCACTTTATTATATATTTTTGAATTATTCAATTTAATTCATTTTATTTCAAACACGATTTTTATAAAAGTAATATAAAAAAGCTCATTTATATGAAAATACGTAACATTAAATTATATTCTTAAGGCGTAATTTATATAAGAATATATGTATATATATTTTTGGTCGGACAATAATAGTGACGGTAGTGATAATAGTTTTCCGTCTTAAGTTGATATAGATTTGAGACTTTTTCCCGTTTAGCATAAGACCGTCACATTTTCATATATGAGACTAATTTATTCGGACCAATCTGAACCCTGCTACACCTACTCACTCACCTTATCTCTAACATTATATATTATTATTATTATTATTACAATTACACCCCGTCCCCACCCCCCTTCATTCTGCCTTTCTTTTTCGTTGATGTTAATCAACAGCACAACAACAACATTCAACACAACCTCACACCATTTCCGCCGTCCTTTACTCAGATCCCGCCTCCATTCTCAACCAAATTTGATAAACTTTACAACAAACTCTTCCTCTTTCCGTCCTCCTTCCTTCTATATATTAACTCGGACAACTCGGAGTAGCCTTGCGTCGGAAATGTGAAGATCAAAGAGGTAATGGTGATAGGTTACTCGACAAAAATGTCGAAATTCCGTATTATATGTCGTTTTACATACCCTTGTTTGATAAAGTTTGGTCCTTTGTGCTTTTCTCACTTGGATGGTAGAATGTATCGGAATAATACCGACCTATATGCTTGCTTGAAGTATTTTAGTGACTTGTGTTTTATATGTGAAACTCCGTCACAACTTGTGCTAGTTTTAGACCGTGTTTACTCAATAAAATGGTGGGTTGTTAGGGCGGAGAATCGATTTCAGTTCCATTATCCTTTAATGATCAGCAACTTGTTGGCTATGAAAATGCGTTGCACAAATTGGTTTCCCAGACAACACTCTTTCGGCATATTAGTTATACTTGCAGGCATTGAGTTTGTAATTAATTATCCTCCTGTTTCATACGATGAGAGTACAAGTGTCCGGGAAACCGTTCAATTAATAACTTTAATTTTTCTCCTATAGTTTGTACCATATTTTTTGATTGCAATACTTGTATGCTTGATTTTACCGTGTTAAATTCCGTCTTAAAACTTGTCCCTTTGATGTCAAAGTATAGCAAACTGACTATGTGAAAACCGTGAATGAAGGGGCTGCATAGGACGTTTTTGAGTGCGATTTTGGTGTCGCTTTTGTCGCTAGTTCGAGTCAGTTTGCTAGCTCCTATCTTGGATACATATACATTTGTGAAATAGGTTGGTGGTAGGGGAGAAATTCAGTCTTTAATATACTTCAATTATAAGTGCAAAGAGATATGACTGTCTGAGTTCTTATCATATTAGGGTCATTGTGCGATTCCTTGTGAGGGTTAATATCAGCCATCCAAATAACACTTTGCTACTTTTAGGCCTTGTTAAGTCTCCTCTAAGAGAGTCTTACCATAAGTTTAAGACCTTCCTGTTAAAATTGAAAGTAAAGGGGACTTAAACTCGTACATTGGTCACAAATTATAGTTCACCATATAAAGAGTGTAATTGCCTATGTTCAATCGGGCAGGAACTTTAAGATTTACGAAAATGGATACTAGTTGGAACCTAAGAATCGTGTTTACATACATAAAATATACAATGGGTACATTCTTTTTTATATTCTTCTCACATGGTTTATAATTGTGGAATGTATTCATTATTATCTCATTTGTATATGAAATGACATGTTTCCATTTTAATATGAGTCCAACTTAATTGTTTATGCCTTATAAGTAATAAATGTTTTATCTTACGTTTGAGTCATTTATAATTAAGTCCTCGTTTTGATTATTATAAATGGTTCATTTCTGTTTGTTTACATTTTTATTCAAGTGACGAATATTGAAGAAATGGGTTGTTTATTCATGTTCATGAATATAATTTGGCATGGAATGTCTTACTTGGATTATCATTGGCTCATTACGTTATTAGTCTCATTCCAAGTTGATTCGTATCGCTTGGTTGAGTCGTACCCGTTTTATAATGCCTTTTCGCCTAACTTGTGCCCTTCTGCCAAGTATTGGTTTACGCCGCTCTCGTGCCGTTCTGCCGGGAGTTAGTTGATTTATGTTTTTCCCGCCCCTTTCGGAATGTTCTGCCGGTTGTGGGTTAGCTCATATCGTATTCTGGTGACAATGCCTTTATGCTATATATTTTGCTTGACTTATCTTTACGCCTCTTTCGGACTGTCCTGCCGATTGTGGGTTTAGCTCATATTTTCCGCCTCTTTCGGACTGTTCTGCCGATTGTGGGTTCTCGATTTCCGATCTGTCTTCGAGTCTTGGATGCGGACTGTTCTGCCGCATGTCAAATCGGGAACTGTACTGTCCCGAGAGCCTGGCCAGATTTAGACTACGACCGAGTCTTGGGAGTACCATTGTCGTCCTACCAGGGGAATTATACTTTGATATATGAGTAGTAAAGGTCTTGCTTGGTTATAGATACTGGTATTTGTCTTTAAAGGTAAAAGTTATACCTTGTGTTGTATGTCATGGTCCTATCGGATACTAGGGGTGAGCTATAAGCCCTCTGGTTGCGATATGATCGTCGGGATTGATGTTCCCATCCGTTCTTATGGTGAGATGCAAGCCATAAGTATGAATCTGACATTAGTAGCCACGTCCCGTACAATGTTTGTTAAGTGGTTTTCCAAATAATGGCTACAGTTTCTATTCTTGTAATTTGCATTGGTTGATCCTTTACTTAGCTGCTTCATATGATTCAGATTCCAATCTCATATCTAAGTTGTAATTCTTTGAAATGCGTGCTTTTGCATGAATGATTGTATTCTTGTCTTTCATGTTATTTGATTGTCTTACATTAATAGTTGAATCTTTATTATGCTAAGGTTGGTCTATCTTGTTCTACCTCATTTAATTGTCACGTTTAAATATTCATTCCTTGCGTAAGTATCTTATATGACTTACCTATTTTAGTTCTTTGTTATGTTCGTTTTGACATTTTGTGGCTGAGAGAACCTTGAGTTACTCCCCACTGACTGTGGCGTTCATGTTTACATGAATGGCAGGTACTAGTTGGTGCATTTATGGGGTGAAGACATGTGTGAGCTAGCGAGCACATTGACCTTGTAGTCGGTTTATTAGGATTTCTTAGACTCGCCTTTTATCGTATTGTCATTCGAGGGATATATTTTCCCTCACCTTTGACTATCGCGTTTGTATAATTTAATCTTTATTTCCGCATTCTTTATTTGTGTTTTGTATTTTAATGAACCCGCGCTTTAAATTTTAAAAGTTTCAAAAATCTCCTACTTTCCGCTTAAATTTATAAGTTTTATCTTCCGCGTTATCGCGGGGTGTCACAGTTGGTATCAGAGCCTATGTTGCTCCCGACGCACACACATGTACCCCAAATTTAAATTTGAACTTGACCTTAAATAATGAATGAGAGATGGGTAGACTTAAGGACCTAACATGTTTGTGATTGTCATTTTATAATTGTTGTGCCCTTGGATCAATGACCGTAAACCTACCAATGTGAAGATCAAGATTTGGTGCTTATTGCCAGAAATCGATTTTTGCCCAACCTTGAAGAATGCTTCTACTTCCTCGAAGATGTTTCTCATTCTTTATTCTTTATCTCTTGGTGCTTATCCTTCTTCTAAACTTTATTCTGTTTTGCTTGAAAGCTATTCTTGTACCCTTAACTTGTCCTTTGTTCTCTGCTTATCCTCTCTTAACGCCTTTTTGATGGTTCTTTTTCTTTTGTGAGATGTTAATTTTGGTTGGATAATTTGACTTTTGTGGAGTTTGTTTGTGGTTGACTAATAAGCCTGGTTTTGAGAAGTTGTGGTTTGTAAAGACTTAGGTAGGGTGGTGAGACATACTTGGTGATTCTTATACCTAGTTTCTTGGTAAAGTGAGTATAATTGATTGGTAGAATTTGGTGTGTTAAGTGTGAGTTTCCTATGATATTAAGATTATGGAACTTGGCCTTGTTGTTTATACTTGGAATTTGAGGATTTGATAACTTGAGTATTGTTGCTTGGGGATTTGACATGGCGTAGAGTTTATGACGAGAGCTTGGAAAGAAACAACTATAGGACGTGTTGGCCATTGGTGATAAAAGTGTTACTTGGAAGTTTGAGTTGAACTCGAGGTTAGCATAGTCGGTATACTTTTGTGAGTGTTGTGATGATTACGTAGGAACCATGTTAGGTGAGAATTGTTGCTAGCTTTAGAATCTCATTCGGGTATCCACTTTGTGGTAATGAGGAATTAGTAGCTAGAGTTCTTGAGATGTAATTATAAGTTGGGATTGATAGATGTTGAGCTAGGTGAGTTAGGTGTTTTGGGTGGTTGTCTCGTAATTTGGAGAATGTCACCATCTATGCTTTAAGTTTCGAGAGTATAACAAGATCTCTTTGGGATGATAGAATGTGCAAAGGAACTTTTGAATTCGGATGTTTGATCGAGGGTTATTCCATTTTGAGAAACTCATAATTGACACTAGTTGGATATGAATATAGCTTTGACCTTGATCTCGTGGAGGTTGTTTGAGGATTTGGAGAGGTGAAATCACACTTATTATGAAGCACCTTGTTTCATGAAATTGCTTAGGATGAAGTAACGTGAGTGTTTTGAGGAAATCCTTGGGAGTGATGTGGTTATGAGTTTTGTTGTTAGGAAGTTTTCGGAACCGCTTAGGTTGATGTTGTTATTTGAGACCCGAGTACCTTGCGTTTCCTTGTGGTCTGATCTCCCTTCTTCTTTGACCACAAGCGCTACCGTTCATTCCTCTCTTCCTCACTTCGCGGCTCTCCTTTTTTTAGTCTGATGCTGGTAACTTATAAAAGTTCTATCTTTGACTTCTTTGTTGACCTGACTTCGATTCTTATCCCTAGGAAGTTCATCCTAGTTCTTTTGATTAGTTAAGTTTGATCTCTCTTAGCGTACTTTACATTTATGATATCTAAGTTCTTTCCTTTTCGTACAATCTCTAAACGTTTCAAGCTATCGTTTTTGGTTCATTGTTAAAAATTTATATTATTTTTACAAAACTTTACCTGTTTTAAAAGGTTCGAAAATGAAAATTTGATTTAGTTCCCTACTTGTCCTTTGAATATAAACTTATTTATCATGATTTTAGTTGCTAAATCCGGGATTTCTTTAAATTTTACCCAGTTTCTGTTAACTTTGGTCTATTTATGATTTCTTTGTCAAAGTTTAATATTATGTTTTCAGAAATTTGACTCCCTTTTGAGTTTAAAACTAAAACCTTTATTTCTATTTTGGCATTTGGAAAAGAAAATTTGAGTGAATTACCATTTTCTGTTGATTTTGACGTTGACCGGATGTTAGAACTCGTTATTGGAGTCGTTTGATAACTTGTTCTACGTTGGTCGGTGAATTGATTTTGTTTTAAATCTGTCTTTGACTTGGAAAGTTAGCGTTCTTGTGTGCACGACAAGAGCAATTTCGTTCCATGAATGAGACTTATACTTTTGAAAACCCTTCGTTAATGTTTTTGAAAGTATTTTGATTTTTAATTTATGCCAATGATTTACCTTTGAATCTAGTTCGGTCGAAAAATTTTATTTGAAACTTTCGAAGGAATTTTAATTCTTACGATAAGTAACCTTTTAAATGTTTTAGTCACCGATTCCAAAGTTCAGTTTTATTTTATAAAACCTTTCATTTCTACTTTCAAGTTTCGAGGACGAAACTTTTTAAAAGATGGGGTGATTGTAACACCCGCGAATTTCCCATTGTGACATTTAAAATTTATTAAACCGTTTAATCACTTTACTATATATTTTTGAATTATTCAATTTAATTCATTTTATTTCAAACACGATTTTTATAAAAGTAATATATAAAAGCTCATTTATATAAAAATACGTAACATAAAATTATATTCTTAAGGCGTAATTTATATAAGAATATATGTATATATATTTTTGGTCGGACAATAATAGTGACGGTAGTGATAATAGTTTTCCGTCTTAAGTTGATATAGATTTGAGACTTTTTCCCATTTAGCATAAGACCGTCACATTTTCATATATGAGACTAATTTATTCGGACCAATCCGATCCCTGCTACACCTACTCACTCACCTTATCTCTAACTTTATATATTATTATTATTATTATTATTATTATTATTATTATTATTATTATTATTATTATTATTATTATTATTATTATTATTATTATTATTATTATTATTATTATTATTATTATTATTATTATTATTATTATTATTATTATTATTATTATTATTATTATTATTATTATTATTATTATTATTATTATTATTATTATTATTATTATTATTATTATTATTATTATTATTATTATTATTATTATTATTATTATTATTATTATTATTATTATTATTATTATTATTATTATTATTATTATTATTATTATTATTATTATTATTATTATTATTATTATTATTATTATTATTATTATTATTATTATTATTATTATTATTATTATTATTATTATTATTATTATTATTATTATTATTATTATTATTATTATTATTATTATTATTATTATTATTATTATTATTATTATTATTATTACACCCCGTCCCCACGCCCCTTGATTCTGCCTTTCTTTTTCGCTGATGTTAATCAACAGCACAACAACAACATTCAACACAACCTCACACCATTTCCGCCGTCCTTTACTCAGATCCCGCCTCCATTCTCAACCAAATTTTATAAACTTTAAACCAAACTCTTCCTCTTTCCGTCCTCCTTCCTTCTATATATTAACTCGGACAACTCGGAGTAGCCTTGAGTCGGAAATGTGAAGAGCAAAGAGGTAACGGCGATAGGTTACTCGACAAAAATGTCGAAATTCCGTATTATATGTCGTTTTACATACCCTTGTTTGATAAAGTTTGGTCCTTTGTGCATTTCTCACTTGGATGGTAGAATGTATCGGAATAATACCGACTTATATGCTTGCTTGAAGTATTTTAGTGACTTGTGTTTTATATGTGAAACTCCGTCACAACTTGTGGTAGTTTTGGACCGTGTTTACTCAATAAAATGGTGGGTTGTTTGGGCGGAGAATCGATTTCAGTTCCATTATCCTTTAATGATCAGCAACTTGTTGGCTATGAAAATGCGTTGCACAAATTGGTTTCCCAGACAACACTTTTTCGGCATATTAATTATACTTGCAGGCATTGAGTTTGTAATTATCCTCCTGTTTCATACGATGAGAGTACAAGATTCCGGGAAACCGTTCAATTAATAACTTTAATTTTTCTCCTACAGTTTGTACCATATTTTTTTATTGCAATACTTGTATGCTTGATTTTACCGTGTTAAATTCCGTCTTAAAACTTGTCCCTTTGATGTCGAAGTATAGCAAACGGACTATGTGAAAACCGTGAATGAAGGGGCTGCATAGGACGTTTTTGAGTGCGATTTTGGTGTCGCTTTTGTCGCTAGTTCGAGTCAGTTTGCTAGCTCCTATCTTGGATACATATACATTTGTGAAATAGGTTGGTGGTAGGGGAGAAATTCAGTCTTTAATATGCTTCAATTATAAGTGCAAAGAGATATGGCTGTCTGAGTTCTTATCATATTAGGGTCATTGTCCGATTCCTTGTGAGGGTTAATATCAGCCATCCAAATAAAACTTTGCTACTTTTAGGCCTTGTTAAGTCTCCTCTAGGAGAGTCTTACCATAAGTTTAAGACCTTCCTCTTAAATTTGAAAGTATAGGGGACTTAAACTCGTACATTGGTCACAAATGATAGTTCACCATATAAAGAGTGTAATTGCCTATGTTCAATCGGGTCAGGAACTTTAAGATTTACGAAAATGGATACTAGTTGGAACCTAAGAATCGTGTTTACTTACATAAAATATACAATGGGTACATTCTTTTTTATATTCTTCTCACATGGTTTATAATTGTGGAATGTATTCATTATTATCTCATTTGTATATGAAATGACATGTTTCCGTTTAATATGAGTCCAACTTAATTGTTTATGCCTTATAAGTAATAAATGTTTTATCTTACGTTTGATTCATTTATAATTAAGTCCTCGTTTTGATTAGTATAAATTGTTCATTTCTGTTTGTTTACATTTTTATTCAAGTGACGAATATTGAAGAAATGGGTTGTTTATTCATGTTCATGAATATAATTTGGCATGGAATGTCTTACTTGGATTATCATTGGCTCATTACGTTATTAGTCTCATTCCAAGTTGATTCGTATCGCTTGGTTGAGTCGTACCCGTTTTATAATGCCTTTTCGCCTTACTTGTGCCGTTCTGCCAAGTATTGGTTTACGCCGCTCTCGTGCCATTCTGTCGGGAGTTAATTGATTTATGTTTTTCCCGCCCCTTTCGGAATGTTCTGCCGGTTGTGGGTTAGCTCATATCGTATTCTGGTGACAATGCCTTTATGCTATATATTTTTCTTGACTTATCTTTACGCCTCTTTCGGACTGTCCTGCCGATTGTGGGTTTAGCTCATATTTTCCGCCTCTTTCGGACTGTCCTGCCAATTGTGGGTTCTCGATTTCCGATCTGTCTTCGAGTCTTGGATGCGGACTGTTTTGTCGCATGTCGAATCGGGAACTGTACTGTCCCGAGAGTCTGGCCAGATTTAGACGAGGACTGAGTCTTGGGAGTACCATTGTTGTCCTACCAGGGGAATTATATTTTGATATATGAGTAGTAAAGGTCTTGCTTGGTTATAGATACTGGTATTTGTCTTTCAAGGTAAGAGTTATGCCTTGTGTTGTTTGTCTTGGTCCTATCATATACGAGGGGTGAGCTATAAGCCCTCTGGTTGCGATATGATCGTCGGGATTGATGTTCTCATCCGTTCTTATGGTGAGATGCAAGCCATAAGTATGAATGTGACATTAGTAGCCACGTCCCGTACAATGTTTGTTAAGTGGTTTTCCAAATAATGGCTACAGTTTCTATTCTTGTAATTTGCATTGGTTGATCCTTTACTTAACTTCTTCATATGATTCAGATTCCAATCTCATATCTAAGTTGTAATTCTTTGAAATGCGTGCTTTTGCATGAATGATTGTATTCTTGTCTTTCATGTTATTTGATTGTCTTACATGAATAGTTGAATCTTTATTATGCTAAGGTTGGTCTATCTTGTTCTACCTCATTTAATTGCCACGTTTAAATATTCATGCCTTGCGTAACTATCTTATATGACTTACCTATTTTAGTTCTTTGTTATGTTCTTTTTGACGTTTTGTGGCTTGGAGAACCTTGAGTTACTCCCCACTGACTGTGGCGTTCATGTTTACATGAATGACAGGTACTAGTTGGTGCATTTATGGGGTGAAGACATGTGTGAACTAGCGAGCACTTTGACCTTGTAGTCGGTTTATTAGGATTTCTTAGACTCACCTTTTATCGTATTGTCATTCGAGGGATATATTTTCCCTCACCTTTGACTATCGCGTTTGTATAATTTAATCTTTATTTCCGCATTCTTTATTTGTGTTTTGTATTTTAATGAACCCGCGCTTTAAATTTTAAAAGTTTCAAAAATCTCTTACTTTCCACTTAAATTTATAAGTTTTATCTTCCGCGTTATCGCGGGCTGTCACACATTTTACAAGGTGATAAGGACTTTTTTTTGGTCCGGTCTATTTCACAGAAAGTTCTAGATCTTTCTCTTAGCTTTCCAACGCCCCCGAAATCACCTTATTTTGAATCTTGTAGAGAAAGTTATGCCTAAAATACGACAGGTTGTCAAACGCATTTTCTCGCTCAGAAGAATCCTACCCGATAAAGGACGCAGTAAGTGCTGTGCCTCTCTTCCAAGGGACGCAACACCTGCTGCGCCTTTTCTCAGGGCTTTCTTTTTGTCCAAGTTTTCGTGTTTTAACCTAAGTCGGTTGTTTCCGGATATTTCCTTCCGTATCCTATTCTTACCAGAATTCCTCCGTGTGATTAGTACAAATAGAGGCCTTTGCCTCATATATTTTTCACGCGAGTGTCCACCCTTCTCTTCTCCCTTTGCATTCTAAGGCCTTGCTCTAAGATTTCGACGCCTACGTGCTTGATCAATGGACCACGTAAGCTCAGATCATTCTGAGTACCAGTCACGTTGTATGACCGACCAATTTGACCACTACACCATAATTAATCAATCTTTTTAATTCCTTTTTTAAGGGCACTTTCATATTTGCATAGATCGAGTCGAGTTACCACTAAAAACCGATGTAGTTAAATCTCGCAACGCTAACATGTAAGTCTGAGAGTGTAAAATCCCAATTTTATTTATTGTACTTTTATTTTGTATTTATTGATATAAATTTACGTCAAAAGCATGCTTGAAACCAATTTTAAAACCCCTTTTATAAACTATTTTTGCGAAACAGTGGAAATCAGACGTCGAGAAGAAACGCAGCAGCAGCTGCGCCTCTTCGAAGGATCGCTGCATCTGTTGCGCCTCTTCTAGAAGCTGCCGCTGGTCCTGCTCTTCTTCTTCTTCTTCCTCGATCTTCTTCAACTTTTCTATTTTTCTTATTTCTTGTTTCTTTTGTTCGTTTTAATATATAATCACATTTTAATAATTCCTTTCCAAATTATAACGTTTAATCTCAACTTAAATTCCTTATAATCAATATTTGCGGATTTTCGTCATCTTATTCAAACCCGGATTTAAGAGGCTCGATTCATTCATATCAAGTCCCTTGATTTCGTCTGTGATATATGTTTTAATTCTGTTTTCTTCATCAATTCTAAATCTTTAATTTCCGCCTCTAACCTCAAGTTTGTATATAAACCCGTTTTCGACATCGTAAATAATATCTAACTTGTAATAATTCATTTCAATCCGGTTTTTTTTTCATTTTATGACGGTTCCTGATGCATATAACCTGAATAAATCACTTTCATTCGAGTTATATATAAATAATCTATCCTAATCAAATAACCAACGATAACAATTAACAAGTATGACTTTCACAGTCATAAACCAATACAAGAACAGTCGCATGAACTGAGGTGGTTTCTGCCTCTGAACTCGTCTTGTTTTGACGTAGGCATTCTAATTAGGTTTTAATCGACTATTATTCTTATTATCACCATAATTCGACATATTTTCCATATAATTCCTATTTTCCATATTTTCTATTTTAATTTTATTTCCTTTTTTTATTTCCTTTTTTCGTTTCCTTTTTTATCTTCCTAATTTATTTTATTTCATAATTTCTCTTTATTTCCTTATTCTTCCAATTTCCGTATATTTTCAATCTCTTATTTTTTTTCTAATTTCCTATTTCTTTTAAATTCCTTATATCTTCTATTTTCTTTTATCTCTTTATTGTTTTCTTTCCAAATCCTTTTTAAGCATGTTTATGACGTAAATTCAAGTTTATCAGTTGTAATTTACTTCTTTATTTCGTATTTATTTCGTATGATTTATTTACTTGCTTTTCACATGTAAATTAATCTAAATTCCAACTTCGACATAATTAATTACTAAATTCTTTTTTCAGCGACATAGTCTAATCTCACATGCTAGGACTAAAACATTGGATGTTGCTTTGCATGCATATGACCGACGACATATCAACTAGGAATGACTTCCCCAATCATTAGTAAAGGCCGCTATCGAGGCGGAGAGGACTAGGTGTTCAGCAAACGGACTTCCTAATATGTACCCTCACTCCTTACTCCAGAACTCTGTGAACATCCGTGTTCATTGGCATCCACGAGAGTCATTCTAGACATAAAATGCTAAGGGTAACGAGTTCTTAGTGTTCATGTCAGTACTTTGTGTCTTGACATAACACGAGGTATTCGAACGGTTCCAATTTCCCATAAAAATTGGTGGCGACTCCACAAATGCACGCTTATTCAGCGTTGTCCGCACGCGCCGCGGTGTGGCTCATGTCCACAGTTTAGACACCTTATTTCTGCACCTCCCGCCAAACAACCAGTAATGATTGGGCCATATGTTTAGCATATGTCGTGATTTTATGACGTTTTGTAAATCGGTTTATAAACGGTACCTCATACACTTGTGTCTACCTTATGGTTGTCATCTAGATGTCATTACGGTCGTTTTGGCAGTAATTAGAGTACATTTGAAGTCCGGGTCCAAAATCGTCTTTATTTCCTAAAACCGTCAAATCACAAAATGTGCATTTCATTTAGCTAAAATGACAACCCGACCTGTAGACCCATTTTATGAGGTGAAAAAGACCTTTTTGGGTCTGCCCTATTTTACAGAGAGTTCTAGATATTTCTTTTAGCTTTCCAACGCCACCGAAATCACCTATTCCGAGTCTTATGAGAAAGTTATGCCTAAAATACGACAGATTGTCAAACGCGTTTTTTATGTACAGAAGGATCCTACCCGAGAAAGGACGCAGTGTGTACTGCACCTCTTTCAAGGGACGCAGCACCTGCTGCGCCTTTTCTCAAGGCTTTGTTTTTATCCAAGTTTCTGTGTTTCAACTAGGTTGTTTCCGGATCTTTCTTTCCTATTCCTTTCCCAATTCTACCCTTACCATAATTCCTCCGTGTGATTAGTATAAATAGGAACATTCGTTCCACATATTTTTCACGCGAGTGTCCACCCATCTCTTCTCCCATTGCATTCATAGACCTTGCTCTAAGCTTTTGACGCCTGCGTGCTTGATCAATTGACCACGTAAGCTCAGATCATTCTGAGTACCAGTTTCGTTGGCATGACCGACCAATTTGACCACTAAACAATCAATTAATAAATCTTTTAATTCGTTTTTCAATGGCACTTTCATATTTGCGTAGATCGAGTCGAGTTACCACTAAAAACCGATTTAGTTAAATCTCGCGACGTTAACATGTAAGTATGAGGGTGTAAATCCTATTTTATTTAATGTATTTTGTTTTATTGAAATTAATGTACGAGTTTATGTCATAAGCATGCTCAAAACCGTTTTCGAAATGATGTTTAAAAACCCTTTTCGACAAAACAACAGAGAGACACTGTCGAAAAGAAACGCAACAGCTGTTGCGCCTTCTGGAACAGTCACAGCACTTGTTGCGCCTATTCCACAGGCTGCTTAGGCGCTGTTGCTCTTCTTCTTCCTCGTGTTTTTTCGTTGCTTCGTTTAAAGGTCTTTTCTCGTCTTATTTCTTATTTTCTTCAAGTTTTCACCTTTTCCAATTTTTTAATTTATTTTAGAAAATCCTTTTCAATAAATTTCGACTTAAATCCCTTATAATTATTATTTGCGGGTTTTCGTCACAAAATCAAAACCGGGTTTTAGAGACTCGATTTATCCGTATCAAGTCCCAAGACTTCGTCTTTTGTACATATTTCTCTTTATTTTTCATATTTTGTTTTCTTTTGCTCTCAACCGTCTTTAATTCAAGTTTTGTATATAAATCAATTCCGACATCGTAGGATAACCATAACTTGTAATGTTTCGTTTTCATTCGTCTTTTATCGCTTTATGACGGTTCCATATGCATGTAATATGATTAAATCACTTCTACTCGAGTCATATACCAATAATCGACATTAAATAACCAACGAACATTAACAAACCGTGAGTCTAACTTTCACAGTCAGAACCCAGCTCAAGAACAGACGTATGAAGTGCTGCGCCACTTCCAGAGGATGCAGCAAATGCTGCGCCTGTTCTAAGTTGGCTTCTGCCTCTGAACTCGTCTTGTTTTTACATAGACATTCTAATTAGGATTTTAATCGACTATTGTTTATATTATCACCATAATTCGACATATTTTCCATATAATTCATATTTTCCATATTTTTATTTGTTTATTTTTATTTTCCTAATATATTTTATTTCCTATTTTCTTTTAATTTCCTTATTTAAATCAATTTCCAATTTCCTTTTTTTTCAAATTTATAATTTTTCTTATTTCATTTATTCTTTTCTTTTATTTCTAAAACTCTTTTGGACATAGTTTAATTCACATGCTAGGACTAATCTAATGTTTTTTGCATTGCGTGCATTATATCGACAACATATCGAATATGAATGATTTCCCCAATCATTAGTAGGGGCCGCTATCGAGGCGGGCGGGATTAGGTGTTCGATTAAAGAGCTTCCTAATATGTACCCTCACCCCTTGCTCCAGATCTTTATGAACATCCGTGTTCATGAGCATCCACAAGAGTCATTCTAGACATAGAATGCTAAGGGTAATGAGTTCTTAGTTGACCTGGCACGAGGTATTCGAACGGTTCCAATTTCCCATAAAAATTGGTGGCGACTCCACAAATACACGCTTGCTCAAAGCGCTTCCGCGTGCGACGCGGGTGGCCCATGTCCACATTTTGGCGACTCTGCTGGGGATGATACACTTACGTGTTACCCAGGGTGAAACTTGAACAAGGTTAGGGAATAGTTTATATGAGAAAGTTGTCGGTTTTCATTACTCGACCTTCTTAGGTCGTTTTATTCGGCCTTCCTAGGCCCAACCTAACCCATTCGACCAATCGTCTAGTGTGGACGGTCCAAATTCTTATCTGGGCCTAAAGATGGATAGCGATTGACGTCACTCATACCGTGGTACATACTCTTGTCTATATCAAGGGCTTTCACTACTCGAGGAAATGGACTAGGAATCGACCTTACTCTTGTTTGGCACGGACCTCTCCACAGACCAAGGTTTGATTTCTTGGTGTGGCAAGCCACCTTTTTAAGCCAAAACCTTTTAAATGCACTCAGCATACCGTTATAATACCCATATGTATGTATCGTATACGTGATAACCTTTTGTAAACAAAACTATTACAAAATTTTGTAAGATGAAATATTTTTCAAAATGTAAACATTTTCAAAACAGCGCAAAATAAGCCGTAACTCTGTAGAAATGTCGAGTCAAACTTTAGGCCTCAAACCCATTTTAAAACCCGCGCAAAAAAAAACCAAAAAAAAAACGTTTTAAAACAAAGTATTTTCAAATGTAAATATGTAAATTCAATTGGGCTAAGATAGAGTCAAAATTCAAACTAACTATGGCCTAGTAGGAACTCTGTCGAGTTATAAACCCGTCTTCCTTTACATTTTGGACCTTTTCAAATTCGAGTCAAGTCCTAAGGCATAACGCCATTATTTTGGACCCCCTACCCCCAATTCAATTAGGATCTAAACATTTCCACACCTCGACTCACACACTCGAGGCTAACATGTCGAGTCATTCCAAAATCCGTCTCTCGAATTCTCCTAATTACACATTCCGGACACTCATACCCGAACCTCGAGTCAAGTCTATCTTAAAACACACGTCTTAGAATCAACACGTGTCATCAATACCGTCAATAAAGTCAACCACATAAATGTTATTCCATCAAAGTCAACACTCGAGTCTAAGGTTAAGGTCCAAAACCGTGAGTCCAAACACGAGAAGTCACTCACGACATTTCCTGGATTCACAAGTCAAGAGTCTAGTCATCTCATCTCGTCGTATATCCACTACTACAAATGAGCACTTGGGCCACGGCTAAAATCGTGGCGCAGGTGTTAAATTTCCGTGACTAAATCATTTGGCCACGGGAATACCTTCCGTGACGCAAGTGGCCGTGACAAAGATATAGCCACGGGAAAATCAAGAACGTTGCTATTATTAAATTTTTAGCCACGAATTCTCTCGTGGCTAATACCTCCCGTGGCCAAAAAATAATTTCCGTGGCAAAAAATATACATGAAAATTAAATAAATAAAATGTTAAATAAATTTTTTTCACGATCGATATTTTATCATATATGGAAGTGACAATTTCGGTACTGGATTCGCTAGTTAACTCGATTCATTTAAACGTTATTTGGTTTCACCGGTCATGCATTCGCGCGCATCAAAGAGGCTTCCCAGGAGGTCACCCATCCCAATACTACTCTCACCTGAGCACGCTTAACTGTAGAGTTCTTTTGATGTGCTACTGAAATTGAAAGTTAACTTTGTTGATATAATTAGTACTTTGAATCCTTTTAAGTTTATTTATTTTTCTTTCAAAATTTACCTTTAGTACTATTTAATTACAAAAATGTTACATGATTTACGAATTTTTGCGGGAAAAACATTACTTTGGCCAAAACAATCAAATTTTCAATGTTACCCTCCCGACTAATGATTTTGACGTCATTTTTTTGCCCAAGTTAGCAAAACCATTTTCTCTAAAAAGTAAATTTAATCGTGTTTTCCTAACATTTTTTTATTTCTTTAGTTTATCGACATTCCTTTTTTCATTTTTCTTCTACTCATTTTTTCGTATATTTTTTTACGCAAATTGTATTGTATGACCGTCGTACCTACGATATGAAAAATTAAGCATTTTTTGGTAAAATAATGACCATTTTTTATAACTTAAGGTCCCCCCCCCCTTAAATTGGTCACTATTAACCAAAAAATAGTCACTTTTTACTCAAAAAACACTATCATACAACAAAATCTCTTATTTTCTTAAACTGATTTCTCTTTGTGATGATTTACCGTTTTTATCTCAAATTTTTCACATTATTTGCACATGTGACTTTAAATTATTATAATTTCTATATTATCCCTCTGATGTACTCATTTTCAAAGAAAAAAATTTCTCCATATTGAATTTTGGGTAAATTGATAAAACTACCAACTTTAGTCATCTTTTTCATAATCAATAGCAACATAATCAAACATTAGTAATTACTACCAAAATATTAACTTTTTTCTACGATAGGTACCAAGTCGCCTTCTTACTCTAATTTCTTTTCCTACTTTAAAGGTGTTTTCATCTAAGAGAGGGATTTTGGAAGTGGGCGAGTGGAGATTTGTACTTGAATGATAGCTTTTTGGACTTTTTCAAGTAGGTTGAGATAAGATTTTCAGGCGACTTAGTACCGATCGTAGAAAAAAGTTAATATTTTGGTAGTGATTACTTATTATTGATTATGTTGGTACTGATTATGAAAAATGGTCCTTATATTGTTACTGTTTATCAATTAACCCTTGAATTTTTTATATTGATAATTTTTCCGATATGTTTTTTTCTTATTTTATTTGTGGAAGATCATTTTTTTCTTTTTATTTCTCAAATAGCACTTATTTTTTTTAATCAATTTTGTAATCTAATTGTCGTTTTTTTCTTTCCTAAAAAATTTATCCCAAACTTTTTTCTCAAATAAGTTAAATTTTGTATCAAATTTAAATTTTTCTATTAATATGTTACAAATAAAGTTGTCAATCAAATTTTAAATGAACCAATTGGACAATATGTTAATTTTAGATTTATCAAAGATAGATGATAAATAACTTCTTTATTTAATTTTTTACGCTATGTTTTTAAATGTGATACGATCATTTAAGATTGTTATTCAAGATTATAATGTTTTAATTAAAAATTTAAAGGAAACTCATGACTCTAATAAACAGAATTATATATTAAAATAAATTTCTTAAATTAGAAATGTTTTGAAAAACCTGCAAAACGTAATTGTGATTTCTAAAAGAATAAAAAAATTTAGACGATAAACTTTTCTTTGCTTGCATATAAGTTTATAAAATTTTAAAATCTTATTAAAGTAAATAAAAAAATAAAAAAATATTAATTAAATTAATCAAACTGTTTGCAAAATTTTATATTTAAATGCATTTTCATATTATTTATATTTGATTAAATTTCTTTTAGATTTTAGGTTTGCCTTAACGTGAAAATATCTTAATTTAAGTCGGAAAAGATACTCGCCACGGGAGTTTGTTAGTTCGTGGCTAAATTTTTTTTGCCACGGAACAATTCGTGGCTAATTAAAATTTCGTCACAGGTGTGACATAGTTCGTGCCTAAAATGATTATTTGCCACGGGTGTAGCTGATGCGATCCCGCTAAGTGTTCACAAATTAAGATGTGGTCGTAGGTCACGGTCGAATCAAAACACAATTTATAGCTCTACAAACAACTCTACAATTAGTAAAGAGGTAAGTAAAGGTCGGATCCCAAGGGACGGGAGTTGAAATGAGATTTCTATTGTAACTAGTGGTGTCTAAGGGGTGTCACAAATTGGGTTGATGTAGAAGGTTACTAAACTAAAATAGCAATGAAAATAAACAAGCAAGATGAATTAAAGGGGTGTAAACAATTGATTAAAGGCACTAGGGTGTCATGGGATCATAGGGGAATCATGGGATATGATCATACAAACATGTTCTCAAATTATAAGCAAGCAATTATTGTTGTGATGGATTGAGTTGGGTTATATCTTACAATCCTAGGAAAGTTTGGGTCCCGGAGCCGAATCGATTAGATTGTACAACACCTACAATTCGACTTAATCTTCCCTACTCAACAACATGCATAGTCTAATGAGACTCGAGTTGGGTTATGTCTTACAAGTCTCATTGAAAAGATAGAAGATGATAGTTAATGGAAGGATTCATAGGCTTAGCATTTCATCAAATATAACATGTGCATGAGTTGAGATCAAAACAAGCAAGCAAATAAAACATGAAAGCATATTAATTTAAGCATGAATCATTCCCCATGATGGTTTCCCCTAATCACCCATTAACCCTAGGTAAGAGACTACTCACTCATTATCATGTTGATCATGCTAGCAAGGTTGTCAATCATACCAACAATATGAAACATGATGAATAAATGAAAGTAATTAACAATAATTAAAAAGGGATTAAGAGATTATACCTACTAATGATTCCAATAATAAAGCAAAGATAAAATAAGTACTTGAATGCTTGATTGAGAGGTTGTCAATCTCCCAACAATAACCCAAATAATCTTCAATTACCCAAAATAAAGGATGAACAAAAGAGAGATTGAAGAACTAAAACTTGGATTAAAACTTGATTAATACTTGATTAATACTTGATTACAATATTAAAGAGAGATTTGATTGATATTAACTACACTAATTATTGATAAGAAGAACATGCTCCTCTAATTAGACTAATGGGGTATTTATAGTGGAAATTAGGGAGGATGCATTAGGGTTAACTAAGGGTTAAACTAGTAATTACTTTTTAAGTTGAGCAAGGAGGAGCCGGTATTTTCTGAGAGAAGGGCTTCTTTCTTCGTAGCTTGGAGAAGACAATCCGTGCTGTGCTAGAATCCGGGCGGAATAGGCTCGGGACGGGCGGATTCGGCATTGGAATCCGAGCGGATTCGGGGAATCGGGCGGATTGTGGAGGGGGAATCCGAGCGGATTGTGGCAAAGCCGCTCGGATTGTCTTCTTCTTGGACGGACGGATTGGTGACAATCCGCTCGGATTGTCGATCAAGAACAAATCTTCTTCTTTTCTTCCCTTTTCTTCATAAATTCCTTGGGGATTTCCTTGGGGACTCAAGGATCTTTTCCCAACATTGCTCTTCTACTATAATATGTACAAAGGCCTTCTAATCTTGTGTCTCCTTGATGCGTGGTCATTGAATTCGATCAATTTAGTCTCGTTTTGCCATGAAAATGCAAGATTCTTACTCCTTTCCTACCAAGGGATCAAAATCTCAAAGAATATGCAAAATAAAGAACTAAAGATAAGAAATGACCCAAATAAGCATTAAAAAGCATGGGAACAAGGCTAATTCGGGGGCTAAATATGCGCGAATTATGGTCACATAAAATATCCCCAAACCGAACCTTTGCTCGTCCCGAGTAAAGTGGTGACAAAGACTAGGACCAATACTAACCTATCCTAATAATATAGCCGATATGAGACAATTAGCGGGTCTCACTCCGCCCCTTCAACTCACAACAAGACAACCATGAGGTAGGATGCCTTCTTGCAAGGCAAGGTGGGTCTTGCCAAAATGGCGACACATCCAAACATTAAGCACACAAAAACACATAATGGATGCATCTACAAAAAGAATAGCCACTCCCTCATCAAGTGGCGGAGGCACTAAAGAGGAACAAATTTAAGAGCATGTAATCCTTCACAAATACTAGTTCAACAAATTACTAAGTCTAAGAGGATGGCACTAAATCACCTCCAAATGGTGTTAAACTAGACTACTTTCGTCCTCAATTTCCAACTGCTTTCGTCAAGAGCGATCGGATGGTGGTGGAATGATGATCCCTATGATGCTAGTAGCATATGACATGACAAGTCTCGAATTCTCTACAAAAGTAAAAGTCATGGATCGTCCCAAGCTCGACCAAGTGGCTTGAGAAAAGGCTTTTTGGGAATGAAATGCTCAAATCTTTATTCACAACGGGTGGATATGACTAGTATTCAAAATTGTCCTCATTTCACTTTCACATTTCAAAAATTTAAGATGGGGTTTGTCCCTTCCGGGCTAGTGTCTTTTGCTTTCGCCAATCGCTTATTAGGCAACCGATTAACCTCTAGACAATAGCTTTTCGAGGTGATAGTCACTCTGTCTCTGGGCGGCCGAATTCACAACCGTATGGGGGCCCAATTCAATGGATCCCACACCAAAGCACATCGAAGTGGTACGCCTCCATCAAAACAACTTAACTTTCAACTTTCAACAATTCATAACATTTGAGGTTTCCTTGGCATTACATTACTTCCACATGACAAAATTTCTTTGAAATGAGCACTTCAAGCTTATTGATAGAAAATATTTTTGGGTTGCCTTACCACAAGGTCAAACAAGGTCACCTAGACAAGTTAACCAAGTCCACATCGCATCACGGGGTTGGATAGGTGACTCACGTGCAAACCCTTGACTAGGCCTTGGGTCATGGGTCAAAAGACACTAGTATGACACTATTTATGGTGTTTTACAACCATTCTAGTAGGCAAAGTCTTAAGTTGAACAAGTATTGATAATGGCTTAGTTGCTCTTGTCAAAGTTCCTAAATAGGCATTTTTCAAAACATTTCTAACATGCAGCTACATGCCATGATGCAACTAATATAAACATCCTAATGCAAGTGGTTCTATCAACTAATATGACATATAAACTAAATGCAAGTCCTAAATTCACATTGTTATACCGCATCAATCAAAATAAAGCCACATAGTCATTAACATAAAGAGGAAAAAGGAGATTGGAAAGATCATACCATGCGGTCTTCAATATCCTCATGTCTCGGATGTGGCGTAGTCAATCAATGTGAACAAGGATAGAACAAACACAATATATACAAGACAATATATACAAGACTACAAAAGGAAATAAACATGTTTTTGGGTTTTCAATTTTCAAATTTTTATGATTTTTGAAATTTTTCAATTTTTTTGGATTTTTGAATAAGAGTTAAATGTTAGAATTCTCATCCCCACACTAATATGGGCATTGTCCTCAATGGCCAAAATGATGGAAATTATGCAAAGATGATGCATGATTTCTATACTAAATGCAATCTACACTAAGCTATACTACATGATGCATGGTTTTTGTTATGACGGAGAGGATAATTTAGATTACCTCCCGTTGTGTATGCATTAACTTCCCCAAACCGAGTAAGACACTATTGCTAATATCCAAGGATGGGTGTAGTTCATGCATACACTATGCTATGCATGAAATTAATTTGTCATTTTGGATTTTGAAATTGGGAACAATAGAATGAGAACACCTCAATGGTACCGAGGTGTGAGTCCTCTAATGGGGCTAGGACTACTCCAACAATGATCAAAATGAAATAAAATACAAAGAGAGAAATAGACAAACCATGAGAGTGTAGGAGTCTCCAAGGCTTGCTAATCTTCCATCATGCTATCACCATCACTTCCCTCATGAGAAGTGGTCACATTGCCACTTTCCTTGTCATTTGCTTCTTCACTTTCTTCCTCATCTTCATCTTCATCATCTTCACCATCCTTTTCTCCTTCACTTGCTTCTTCCTCAATATTATCATCAACTTCTTCATCATTTCCAACAACCTCATTGTCACCCAAAACGACCCTAGATGCACCCGGAAATAAGACTTCTCTATCCGCCCAACTAGGCAAAGGACAAGATGGATCAAGTAGTCCTTGCCTAGCTAAATGTAGGAGGGGTGGATATTGAGCCAAGTAGGCATTTTTCCGATCTTCATAGGCTTGCTTGTGCATTGCTTGCATGAGAAGAGTCACATAGTCTTTCCCAACTTCAACTCCTTCCGGCTTGAACTCTTCATACTTAAAGGGGTAAGGTGGTATGACAATGGAATAGGAGGGCATTTCAAGATCACCCTTTTGTTGTTGAATGATATACTCGGCTTCTTTGGAAAGGGGAAGTAGATAATTGGTCCGGTGGACGCTTAGACGGCAAAACTTCGAAGGTAAGGTGAACGATCTAGCTTCACTAGTGAGCCATCCATACTTAGTGTCAAGGGGGTTATGGGCAACCCACTTGAACTTGTGAATCATAGTATGCATATCAACAAGATGGTCACCCTCCTTTGCTTTTTACTTGTTATCCTTATTGAAGTTAGGATCAAAGTGCTTGGCTAGGAGTGTGACTAGGCCGCCATTGACAATAACGGTCGTGCCCTTCTTCCCACAATCAATGTCGAGCCATCTATCTACCAAGAGCCTCAAAGAATTGTAAGGCTTGGTGTGTACTCTTCCGATATTCAAAGCCGATTCAAGGAGAATAAAATCAAGTCTTGTGAAATGGTTGGTATCTTTCCTAGCAATTATGGTGTTGCCCACGACCTTGTACCATACTCTTATGCCCGGATGGTGGACCAAAAGAGCACGACTCGTATGAAAATCCTCAAATTTCTTCCCGGAGATTGCCTCCCAAAGAGGTTCGGGGTCATACTTTCCATAACTCTTAAAATAACTCGGTTCATCACTAAGACCCAAAATTTCACCTAATTCCCTAAAGGTAATGCGTCTACTAACATTAGCTAGACGAAACTCGAGATTCTCTCTATTCTCAACTTTGGTGACTTTCAAAGAACTTAAAAATTCCAAGGTAAGGGAGGGGTATGTCAATTCCCTTGTTTCAAACAATTTCTTCAACCCCATGGCATTGAAAAAGGCTTTTGTTTGTTCAATAACACCCAATTTTTTTAAGGTATCTTCACATATGAATTTGGTGGATTGTAATGACTTCACAGCAAACTTGACAAAGGTATTTCTATGGGTATCGGAAATAAAAGTTACCTCCGGATAATGCAAAAGTTGATCAATTACCGGAGTAGAAGGTATTGTTGCTCCCATAGAAGGTTGTTGTTGTTTTTGCACTTCCAAGTTTGGTGTTGCTACCACCATAGCCAATGCTTTCTTTGTTTGAAGAGCCTTTTGCCTTTGTGAGAGTGCCTTAGCCTTTGGTGCCTTTGTTGCCTTTGTTGCCTTTGTTGCTCCCTTAGTCCTTGCCATTGATGAACTAACCAAGAAAAGAATGAAAAATCTTCAATTTGTAGTATGCCCAAATCGATTTGAAGGTGAAAGGCTTTGCCTTTATGAAATCAAAAATCGACTCAAAGGTTGAAGATTTTGTGCTTGGTTTTGATTTTTATTGAGGAAGGAGTGATTGATTTGTTGTTGGAAGGATGGTTTGATTTGTATTTGGTGAATGTTGTTGAGGGTTTTTGTTTTTGTGATGGAGAGGATGAGGGTTTTGATGTTGTGGGTAGTGTTTATGAATGAATGAATGAATGAATGAATGAATGAAGGTGGGAGGGGTTTTAAAGAGACCGAAATTTTTCGATTCTGCTCTTTCTGAACTTTGAAAAACTCGCCTAAAGACGGGCGGATTTGTGACAATCCGCTCGGATTTGCTGAACACGGGACGGGCGGATTTGCTTAAAGACGGACGGATTTCAGTCCAGAAAATTTTGCTTGTTTTCCTCAGCTGCAAAGACGGACGTCTTTCTTACAAGACGGATGGATTCTTCAAGACGGGCGGATTCTTCACAGGACGCCCGGATTCAGTCACAGTCAAGAAATTTTCAAAATTCAGCTCAGTTCAGGACGGGCGTCTTTTCCGCAATACGCTCGGATTCTACAAGATGGGCGGATTCTCTGGAATCCGCTCGGATTCTTCCCCTGTGTACACGGATTCAGTTCCATCCGTGCACACTGCATTTCCCATACCGTTCTTCTATTCTTTCTTCAAGTCTTGTGTTCGTCATTGTGGGGGCACTACTAAGGCATGGATAGCCTAGGCAATTTCCATCCCCACACTAAGCTTAAAGCACTACACATCAATTGAAATCGTTAGTCCCTCCCTCACTTCTCTCAAACATGTCAATTATTTTGATCAAAGTAAATAAAAATCCAAAGATGACAAAAATGCAATACAAGAATTGAAATATAAGTTAGGGAGTTCGAAATATTTACAAGTGGTGGTTTAGGGAGGACTCCACCAAACTCTCATTCTTGATGAGATGTCAAGGGGGCATGTCCAAGGTGTTGTTGATGTTGCTCAACACCTTGAAGAAGTAATCAAAAGCTTATTCATTATCATGGTAGAGGTTCTCAATAGACCTTGGCCCTTGTTGTTGGATCGATGGCATTACCAATGTAGGGATTAAAAATCCCTTCAAATTCGTCGTCCCAAAGACCACAAACTTCATTGAGTTGATCATTGAAAATCTCTTGCTTAGATGGAAACAATTCTCCCAATTTCTTCTCTTGGCCAATGAGGCCATCCTCTTCTTCCTTGGTTGATTTTGATGACCTTTGCAAGCTCTCCTTGTCACAATTCACTTGCTCTTTGAATGGAGCATCTTCAATTTTCTTCTTCCATTGGAGTTCCGATTTCTTCCTTTCATCCTTTCGGCTATAATGATCAATCATGAAACATGGTTCATGCAAACGAGGAGCTCTCATAGTCTTGTCATGATTAAAAGTGATGCTTTCATCTCCCACTTCTAGAGTGAGCTCACCATGTTTCACATCAATCACCGCACCGGCGGTGTGTAGGAAAGGTCTTCCTAGGATGATTGGAATGTTGGAATCCTCCTCCATATCAACAATGACAAAGTCCACCGGGATGAAAAACTTCCCAATTCGCGCGGGGACATCTTCCCATATCCCTAACGGTGTCTTCGTCGATCTATCGGCCATTTGGAGTGTGATGTTGGTGCATTTAAGCTCTCCCATCCCCAACCTTTTACTCACCGAGTACGGCATGACACTCACACTAGCCCCTAGATCACATAAGGCTTTGTTGATCGTTGTGTCGCCAATGGTACACGGTATTGAGAAGCTTCCCGGATCCTTTAACTTTGGAGGTGAACTCCCTTGAAGTATTGCACTACTCACCTTAGTGAAGGCGATAGTCTCAAGCTTCCGGATCGACTTCTTCTTTGTGAGGATATCTTTCATGTATTTCGCATAGGCCGGAACGTGATTGATTAATTCCGTGAAAGGAATTGAGACTTCTAAATTCTTCACAATTTCCATGAACTTTCGAAGTTGATCATCAAATTTGGGCTTGGCTTGACGACTTGGAAAAGGGAGTCTAATCACAATGGGCTCCTTCTCCTTGGCCTTGTCTTCATTTTTCTTTGAACTTTCTTCTTTTGATGATTCTCCATCTTTGGAGTTTTGCACAATTTCTTCCTTTTCACTAGCTTTCACAACTTCATCCTCAACTTGCTTCTTCGGTGCTTCATACCTTGTACCACTTCTCAAATGAATGGCACTAACCGTTTCATGTCTAGGGGGATTACTTTGAGGTGGTAATTGCCCCTTTTGTCTTTGTGAGCTTGAAGATGCTAGTTGAGTCAATTGTGTTTCCAACATCTTGGTGTGAGCTAGAATGTTTTTGATGGTGGTTTCCTTTGCTTGGCTATCTTTTTGCATTTGAGTGAAAAATTCTTGTTGATTCTTTTGCATTTGGAGGACCGCTTTTTGGACATCAAAACCTTGGTCATTTTGGTGATTGTATGGATTTTGATTTTGGTAACCTTGGTTTTGATTGTAAAAGGGTCTTTGATTTTGGTTTCTCATGGGTGGTGGAGTGTATGTTGTTTGAGGGTTTTGAACATTTTGGCTTTTGTATGAGAGATTTGGATGGAATTTGGTGTTTTCATTGTAAAAGTTGGAATAAGGGGTACCACTCTTGTATGCTTGAAAAGCATTCACTTGTTCATTTGTTCCCCTACATTCACCTTGGTCATGTCCCAAAGTTCCACAATTCTCACATATCCCACTTGGGATTGATGAGGATGTCATCATGGCATTAACATGATGCTTTGATGATTTTGAGTTTTCCTCAAGTCTAGCCATAGCTTGTTCAAACTTCAAGTTGATTGTGTCAATGTGAGCACTAAGTTGAGCACCCAATTGAGTAACGGAGTCCACTTCATGCTTTCCTCCTCTAGTAGCCTTGCGAGGTCTACTATATTGTGAGTTATGGACCGCCATTTCCTTAATCTTGTTCCATGTTTGATTGTCATCAACTTCGGTGAACATTCCATTTGATCCCATATTGAGAATGTTCCTAGAATATTCATATAAACCATTCCAAAATTGTTGCACCAAAAACCATTCGCTAAGTCCATGGTGAGGACATGAGCGACAAATTCCCTTGAACCGCTCCCAAGCTTCATACAAAGACTCTTCATCCCTTTGCTTAAAACCCGTACTTTGAGCTCTTAGCATGTTAGTCTTTTCCTGGGGTAGAATTTTTGTAGAAAGCTAGAGCCAACTTCTTCCAAGAATCTATTCCAAGGGTGGCCTTATCAAGGCCCTTCAACCATTGCTTCGCGGTGCCGATTAAGGAAAAAGGAAATAAGACCCATCTAATTTGGTCTTGAGTCACGCCCGTTTGAGAGATTGCATCACAATAGTCGCAAAAGGTTTCCATATGAGAATGAGGGTCCTCACTAGGCATCCCCCCGAATTGGCTCTTCTCAACTAATTGGATGAAGGCGGACTTGGCAATAAAATTTCCGGTTAGATGTTGCGGCGTAGGAGTACCATTTGGTAGATTCTCCTCGGTGGGTACGGAGTGTGACGAGAATTTTGGCATTGTAGGTGGATTTTGTGGGGTATTGTGTAATGGGTTTTCTTCTACTTCTATTGCGAAAGGATTGACAAACTCACTAGTGGGTTGGACAACTTCACTAATACCTCGTAAATTCCTCCTAACAACTCTCCTATTGTTCGTCAAGGTTCTTTCGATTTCACGGTCAAAAGGTAACAAATCACCT
The DNA here is from genome assembly GCF_048544455.1 of Silene latifolia. NCBI lineage: Eukaryota > Viridiplantae > Streptophyta > Magnoliopsida > Caryophyllales > Caryophyllaceae > Silene > Silene latifolia. The sequence goes on from NC_133538.1 coordinate 30,061,814, forward strand.
TGTAACCTTCTAGACATGCAAAATATCAAACAACTCGAAAACAATTAGAACAAACCTTGAGGAGTTTTACTTCCTCAAGGCGAAGAAAGACACAACTAATAACAATAAAAAGAAATCTAAATCAAACAAACACCGTCCCCGGCAACGGCGCCATTTTTTATGCGATCCCGCTAAGTGTTCACAAATTAAGATGTGGTCGTTGGTCACGGTCGAATTAAAACACAATTTATAGCTCTACAAACAACTCTACAATTAGTAAAGAGGTAAGTAAAGGTCGGATCCCAAGGGACGGGAGTTGAAATGAGATTTCTATTGTAACTAGTGGTGTCTAAGGGGTGTCACAAATTGGGTTGATGTAGAAGGTTACTAAACTAAAATAGCAATGAAAATAAACAAGCAAGATGAATTAAAGGGGTGTAAACAATTGATTAAAGGCACTAGGGTGTCATGGGATCATAGGGGAATCATGGGATATGATCATACAAACATGTTCTCAAATTATAAGCAAGCAATTATTGTTGTGATGGATTGAGTTGGGTTATATCTTACAATCCTAGGAAAGTTTGGGTCCCTGAGCCGAATCGATTAGATTGTACAACACCTACAAGTCGACTTAATCTTCCCTACTCAACAACATGCATGGTCTAATGAGACTCGAGTTGGGTTATGTCTTACAAGTCTCATTGAAAAGATAGAAGATGATAGTAAATGCAAGGATTCATAGGCTTAGCATTTCATCAAATATAACATGTGCATGAGTTGAGATCAAAACAAGCAAGCAAATAAAACATGAAAGCATATTAATTTAAGCATGAATCATTCCCCATGTTGGTTTCCCTAATCACCCATTAACCCTAGCTAAGAGACTACTCACTCATTATCATGTTGATCATGCTAGCAAGGTTGTCAATCATACCAACAATATGAAACATGATGAATAAATGAAAGTAATTAACAATAATTAAAAAGGGATTAAGAGATTATACCTACTAATGATTCCAATAATAAAGCAAAGATAAAAGAAGTACTTGAATGCTTGATTGAGAGGTTGTCAATCTCCCAACAATAACCCAAATAATCTTCAATTACCCAAAATAAAGGATGAACAAAAGAGAGATTGAAGAACTAAAACTTGGATTAAAACTTTATTAATACTTGATTACAATATTAAAGAGAGATTTGATTGATATTAACTACACTAATTATTGATAAGAAGAACATGCTCCTCTAATTAGACTAATGGGGTATTTATAGTGGAAATTAGGGAGGATGCATTAGGGTTAACTAAGGGCTAAACTAGTAATTACACTTTTTAAGTTGAGCAAGGAGGAGCCGGTATTTTCTGAGAGAAGGCTTCTTTCTTCGTAGCTTGGAGAAGACAATCCGTGCTGTGCTAGAATCCGGGCGGAATAGGGTCGGGACGGGCGGATTCTGGCGTTGGAATCCGAGCGGATTCAGGGGAATCCGGGCGGATTGTGGAGGTGGAATCCGAGCGGATTGTGGCAAAGCCGCTCGGATTGTGCTGCTGTGGGACGGACGGATTGGTGAAAATCCCCTCGGATTGTCAGTCAGCAACAAATCTTCTTCATTTCTTCCCTTTTCTTCATAAATTCCTTAGGGATTTCCTTGGGGACTCAAGGATCTTTTCCCAACATTGCTCTTCTACTATAATATGTACAAAGGCCTTCTAATGTTGTCTCTCCTTGATGCTTGGTCATTGAATTCGATCAATTTAGTCTCGTTTTGCCATGAAAATGCAAGATTCTTACTCCTTTCCTACCAAGGGATCAAAATCTCAAAGAATATGCAAAACAAAGAACTAAAGATAAGAAATGACCCAAATAAGCACTAAAAAGCTTGGTAACAAGGCTAATTCGGGGGCTAAATATGCGCCAATTATGGTCACATCAGTAGCCTATTTCGTGGCGCAAGTAACTTTTTGCCACGGAAAAAGTCATCCCGTGGCGTAAAATATTTTCCAAAATAATGAATACATTTTTCCCGTAGCTAAGCAGATTTTAGCCACGAATTATAAATTCCCGTGGCATAATTCGTGGCGCAAGTTATAATTTGTTGTAGTGATCCTTTGTTTGTCTCCTTAGTATGCGTGATCCGATGTCGAATAAGGTTGTAACGCGCGTTATTTTCTTCTCGGTAGGAATTCTGCAATTTCCAATGAAAATGTTCAAGAACGTTTATCTGTCGACGTCAAAGAACTAAGTACTGCAGTCACTAAGCTTCAGGCCACCGTCGAAGACTTGAGCGCTCGTGTCATCAATATGGAAAACAAGATAGACATGATGAAACCTTTACCATCTTCTCGTACCCCAAGGCCAGGTTATAGCTTCAACACAACTCACCCATCTAAGAATGCCAATGAAGACAAGGGAGTCAACCTCTTGGAAACTCCACCCAGAAGGCCGGGACGAGCTCATAGGGAATTCATTGACCTCGGAACCACATATGAAGTAGCTCTACAATAACTGGTTTCCCAGGGAAAACTTCATCCAATTGGTCCAACCCCAGACCCTGAAAAGATATTTCCTAGGTGGAAGGGCAATTCATATTGTCAATACCATCAAGGCAGGGGACATGATACGGAGGAATGCTTTTGTCTAAAGAATATTTTTCAGTATATGATGGAGGATGGCAAGCTTCCTGTGCCACCTTCCGTCAAGCAATTCAAGAAGATAAACCCTCTTGGGTCTAATATCATTAAACATGACGAAGAATCATTCCTAGACTGTTCTCATCTCCTCGATCCTCATGACGATAGAGAGATCAACGTGCTTGAAGACGACGATATCCAAAGTGGAATGCTCATGCTATCCATTGCCTTCAACAATAAGTTTTCCAAGTTGGAAAGGGCTATTGATAGCCTAAACTCTCGAGTTTCCATCATGGAGAACCAGTTTGCAGAAATAAGTAAGAAGCTTGATGCCCAACCTCTCAAAATGAAAAGTGTCCATACAAACCCTCAACTTGACAGTCCTAAGAAGAAAGCAATAAGCGAGCAATCTATTCCTTGTAATTCTCATCCAGGAATCAATATCAAAAAAGGCAACCTCATAAAGCCTTCCTCAAAGAAACCTAACAACCTTCCCAGTTCATTCACAAGTCTAGGCATACCTTATGCCCTAGCCTTGAACAAATTATCCTCTCTAGGTCTTCTTCAACCGATGGGACCTACGCCTGACCCAGAGAAGAAGTCTAAGTTCTAAGATGAGAATGCCTACTGCAAGTACCATAGAGGCTGATGCGTGTCATTTATATGAAGTTTTACATCCCATTTTACACGCATTTCAGAGCTCATTCTTGTAGTTTATGCTACATTTCTCCCTATTTCCGTCTACTTCCGTATTTTGTACATTATTGCAGAAATGTGAAGAATTTAACGGGAAATCAAGCCAAATCCGTCCCCGAGTAATCTGCATTGCAAATGACGTAAAGGAATCACTTAAGGAACGAGCTTGGTGCGCAATCCAAGGCCCAAAAGACAAGTCCACGAGTTTTAAGAAGTCAAGTAGCAGCTCCATTAGTCGATCGACCACCACCCTCAGTCGATCGACCAATGATCGGGTTCCAGAAGCTACTGTTTGCTGAGGAGCAGTCGATCGACCAGCCTTATCATTCGATCGACCAGATTGCTATTCCAGACGAGAATTAGAAGACCGAGAAAGCGCAAGCCCATGATGCTAGGTTTAGGAAATAAGATGTTACGTTATTAGCTATATAACGTAACATAAAACTTTCAGTTTGAGATCCAAGTTTTTATCTAAATTTCATACAGTAACTTTCAGTTTTGGTTTATTCGAGTAATTAGGGTTTGGAACATCGTTTTAGCATTGGAATTCTGCTCTTGTTCTTAATATTTCCTCTGAAATCTCGGTATTCCTTCTGCCCTAATTCCAGTTTATTGTTTTACTTTCATCATTAGTATAGATTTGATAGTAAGTATCCCGAAAGCCAATTATCGTATTATCGCTGTTTGTTATTTACTTTAAGCATGAATTCAGTAATCGTTATTAGTTTTATTGTTATTTTTACCCTTAGCATGAGTAGCTAATTCTTTAGTGCTAGGATGTAGGCGATTTATGGCATAGGCGGCAATAGATCATGCGCGGACTGTCTCGCGTGTTGGTCGATCGACTAACATTGTCAGTCGATCGACTGACCTCGTAGGGTTTTATTTTCGTTTTAATTGTTTTAATGTTGTATTTAACGAATCGAATGCATGCGACCAGTTAGATACCTATTTTGTGACCGACCCATTAGATCAAAAGATAGGGAAAGTTATTTGACCATCAATTAAATCGACTAAACCGTGCTAAGATCGAAAGATAGGTATAGTTTAGACCGTTAGTCACTTTTTAGGACGAAAGTCAGTATTAGTGACATTAGGGACCCATAGCGAGATCGAAAGATGCTAGTTGTTAAGAGTGGACCGAGAGGACCTCTTTATCTCCCGCCTTACCTGTGTTTGATTCAGACCGACTTAGTTTGCTGCCGCCGAAGCTATAATGAACCAATCATCCTAGTACCCTTCTTTTATCTGTTTAAATCGTTTATCTAGTTTATTATCTTTGTTCACTTTTAGCTGTAGACCAATTCAATTCAACCCCCACAATAGTTACCTCAGACTGAACATAAATCAACTAAAATTTACAACTGCCTCCTTGTGGTTCGACCCTGTTACCACTAGCCTAGGTTAGTCTTAATAGGAGATTATAAATTTTATCTTTGGTACTCACAACGACGGGTATCAAATTTTGGCGCCGTTCTTGGGAGGCAATAGTCCTAATTTTAGTTGTTTTTATTTTTAGTCTTTCTTAGTTTAAGGGACATCTGTTCCTTAAACTTTTCTTATATTCTTTTTGTAGTTTCTTCTTATGCGCAGGTCACAGGGTGGAGAATTAGTACCGTTGAACCCTGAGCTTGAAAGATCCTTGCGCGAGTTGAGACGAACACAAAGAGTATTACCGACAGAGGAAGAGCTGAGTACTCTGTCAAGCTACTACGAGAACGAACTGTTCGAAGATAATCCACCATCTTCGCCCGTTTCCACTTCTTCAGCCGAGACAGTTACTTCTCCGGAAATTCCAGTCATGGCCGAGGAAGCAAGTATAGCTAGTTATTCTGAGCCGACAATAAAAACTTATATAAGGGGTTCGAGTTACCAGGAGATGCGAGGAAATTCGAACCAAAGCCTGCCTACATTACTATGGTCGAGAGAAATCGGTTCGGGGAGCCGCAAATGAAGATGCAAACTAAGCATATGGAGACCTTTATTGACTCTCTTGTTCCCATACCCCCACCAGTGGCGTGACCGAAGACCAGATCAAGGAGACCATGTTCATCTTCTCCCTTCGTGATGCTGCAAGGGAGTGGTATAGAGATCTGGACCGAGCCGTTCAGGGGATCACTGATTGGAATACATTGGCATTAGCATTCTACAAGAAGTACTTTTCTGCTTCAAGGACGATTGCTATTAGAGCTCAAATCACGGGCTTTAAACAAGGGCCAGATGAGAATTTCCACGAGGCATGGGTCCGATTCAAGAAGTTGGTGCGAACCATACCGCACCATGGGTTCGAAAAATGGAGTTTGTGCAATCATTTCTACAATGGGTTGTACGACGATCAGAGGGCCATTTTGGATGCTGCAGCCAACGGGAGATTTGCTGAAAATTTGGGAGCAACCAAGGGGTGGAAGATCATTGACGATCTAGCTACCCACAAGGCCGAGTATGGGAATTCTAGAGGGAACCAGAGGAGAGCTGCTGAATCCTCCTCTGTCGCTGCGCTTGAGGCTCTTACCGCGAGATTTGACAAGTATGAGCTAGGAGGAGCTTCTATGTGACACCCCTCGATAGGGCATCAAATTTAAAGCGGAAATTACGAGATTTTTAAAACCTTTAAAGTTTAAAGTGTGAAATCCACCATAAGTGATCAAACGAAAATGAAAAGTAAGATGAATAAGTTTTACAATTAAAAACGAAGTGCGTTGGGGAAAAGATATCCCACGAATAAACACAAGTCTAACGATAGGTGAGTCTAAGCAAACTATAACTAAGGTCCAAGGTTCAACGTTCTCGCTAGCTCACACGTCTTCCCCATAATCTGCATCACGAACCTGTCATTCATGTAAACATGAACGCCATACGGTCGATGGGGAGTAACTCGGGTTCTCCCACCACAATATGTCAAAATGCACATAAGCAAGAACTTAATCAAACATATTGATCATGCATCATACTTGAATAATATGAACAAGGGAATATAAACGATAATCATAACGAGATAGGCACATTGCATTCTTAATGAGATAGGCATGGTACATCATATTAAACATGCTTTCAAGGTAGCAAAACATGGATATGAGATTAGGCATCGAATCATATGAAGAAGGTAAACAACGGATCAATTGAATAGAAAATACATGGATGGAAACCAATAGCCATTACTTGAAAACCTCTTAACAACCATAGCACGGGACGTGGCTACTAATGTCACATTCATACTTATGGCTTGCTTCTCACCATAAGAACGGATGGGAACATCAATCCCGGCGATCATATCGCAACTAGGGGCTTGCATCTCACCACTAGTATCCGATAGGACCAAGACTCTCACAAACAATCATAGAAGACGTGCACTCTCGTATATAAGAACACGCCAATGACCGTAACAAGCAAGACATTTACAAAGCTTTGACTCAAAACAAGACAACCCCTAGACTCCAACCTCCTGGTAGGACGACGATCATAATACGGTCCTAGTCTAAATCTGGCCAGACTCTCGGGATGGACGACACCCGATTCGACATACAATCCCAAATCGTATCCAAGACTCGATCCATGACACCTAGCCGTGCCCCAAGGTCGAGTAACCCCAAATCGGAACAATGGTACCTAGCCGTACCCCAAGGTCCGAAGAGGCGGAAGGAAGATAGCCCAACTCGGAAACAATGGCACCTAATCGTGACCCAATGTCCGAGGGCAAATAAATGAGGAATGTCGAGTAGTCACACAATGTAAACCGTCACACTCCGGTCACAAATACGAGTAACAATAGTTGCATGATTATAATGTCAATAAGTCTTATACTAACCAATTACCGATACGGAAGAAGATACATGCATAAACCATTGATTATTAGAGGTTACAAGTGAAAAGAGGCATACAGGGGGCTCCCAGCCGGGAGGTGTACCGGCCGCCGGGCCACCGGCTGGGACAACATGCCAAAGTCAAAATTTAAATAAAACTTACAGTGCACTCCCAGCCGGTCAGTAGACCGGCCGCCGGTCACCCGGCTGGGACTACAAACACACGGGTTCAATGCAAAACACTTCCAAACCATTTGAAACCAACAAAAATTGTTTCCCATCAATTGTTTACGTATCCTAGCATGATTCTAACTCGGAAAAACAACATATTTGAGCATGTGAAAGGGTAATTTCGGGTTCAAGAGATGTAGCATGAGATTTTCATCCAAACATGTGAGAATTGCAAACAAGCATGATATTCAACATCCAAATTAGCACCAATCATGAAAGATACAACTTTTAACATTCATATGAGATTATAACTACATAAAACCACACAATTTTAACATAAAAGTCGAGTAACCCATCACCGTTACCTTTTTGCACTTCAATCTTCTAAAGACTCGTCAATGATGTAGCTATCCTCCTCCGGGTTGTCCAAGTTCTCCCCTAAACACAAAAATAAAGGTATTAAGTCAAGAATCCACATCCTTGTAAGATGAGAATTTCGAAATAGAGGAAAAGATGGTGACTTTCTTACTTAGAAAGAAGGGAAATGAGAAAAGGAAGAGAATGGCGCGAAAAGGAACGAGATTGGTGAAGAGTTGAGTGAGTTATGGTGATTTTAGGGTTGAGAGCAAAGGGTTTAACAATGGTGGAGTGTTTGTTGAGGAATTTCAGAAATTAGAATGAGGGAGATGAAGTTGTGAGGGTTTAGTTGAGGGTTTTGTGTAGACAAAAAGAGGGGAAAAAGGCCCATGAGTCAAGATAAGCCCAATAACTCAAAATGAGTCGGTATCCACTAGAATTTTCGTCCCAAGTCTACTATAACTCGAGACGGAGAATAATATTATTAAAATCTACACTATCATTACCGTTACACGGCTAAGACGATATTTTATGAAAATAAGCTTTAAATAATAATTATTTAATAAAAATTACTTAAAAGTTTATTTAAAAATATAGGGAAAGCGCGGGGTGTTACAATCATCCCACCTTTTAAAAAGTTTCGTCCTCGAAACTTGAAAATAGAAGTGGAAAGTCATATATAAAAATAAAACCGGAGTTTTGAAATCGGTAACCAAAACATTAAAAGGTTACTTATCGAAAAAATCAAAATCCTTTCAAAAGTTTCAAATAAAATTTTCCGACAGAACCAGATTCTCATCAAAGGAACGGAAATGCTCTCGTTGCGCATTCAAGAACATCACATTCCAAATCGAAGATATGGTCAAAAGCAATTCATTTGTATAAATTGAAAATCAAAATATTTTCAAAAACATTAATGAAGAGTTTTCAAAAGTATAAGTCTCATTCATGGAACGAAATTGCTCTTGTCGTGCACACAAGAACGCTAACTTTCCAAGTCAAAGACAAATTTAAAACAAAAATCATTCGCCGACAAGCGTAGAACAAGTTATTAAACGTTTCAAATAACGAGTTCTAACATCCGATCAACGTTAAAATCAAAAGAAAAAGGCAATTCACTCAAATTTTCTTTTGCCAAAGTCAAATTAGAGATAAAGGTTTCACTTTTAAACTCAAAAGGAAGTCAAATTTCCGAAAATATATAATATCAAACTCTGACAAAGAAATCATAAGTAGATCAAGGTTAGTTAGAAATTGAGCAAAGTTAAAAGTAACTCGGGTTTAGCAATTAAAATCAATAAAAGGAGTTATACTTATAGAACAAAAGGAGAACTAAATCAAATTTTCGTTTTTGAACTCTTAAAATAGGTAGGGTTTAGTAAAAGTAACATAAACCTTTAACGACGAACCAAAAATGGTAGTTTGAAACGTTTAGAAATTTTATGAATTGAAAAGTAACTTAGATATCATGAAAACAAGATACGCTAAGAGGGTTCAAACTTAACCAACAAAGAGATAGGATGAACTTCCTAGGAGAAGAGTTGAAATCGAATCTACCAGGCTATCAAAGATTGAATTCCATAGGTTAGCATCAAATTCTAAAGGAGGAGCAAGCATAAACGAGGAAGAGAGGTATGAACGGAAACACTTATGGTCAAAGAGGACGGGAAGTTAGGCAACAAGGAAACACTAGATACTTAAATCTCGAACAACAAAGTCACCCCAACGGTTCCGAAAACTTCCTAACCACTAAACTCATAACCACATAACTCCCAAAAATTTCCTCAAAATACTCACAATTTACTCCTATGCTACCCCGTGGGTCAAGTCACTCCATCACAATTGTGATTCCATAACTCTCAAATATAAATCATCTATAAACGATTTCCATGAAATATCAAAACTACTAAAAGAGTTACACACATAACCAACTATCGACTACTAGGAGTTCTCACTATGGTAAAATCCTAAATCAAAGGTCAAAATCTCCAGGTCTTTATACTTTCTAACACTCCAAACCAAAATCTTATTCACACCCGAATTCACAAGCCTAAATGATCACATTCCCCAAATCTTAAAGACCACCAACCAAAAGTAAATAGATTGTCATACAATTTTTCCTACCCAACTCAACTCAAGTGCCACTAATCCAATTTTGACGAAATCAAGGTTTGCAAAGAATCCTCAAGGGCATCTCACTCACTCTACAACGTAGCCAACAAAGCCATCACTCCACTAAAGAAACAAAGGGTAATAACTAGGTCAAGAAATGATAGGAAATTTCAAAGGGATATATGAACATGGCGAGGTGTGAGATTAAATGAGTCAACTAATAAAGATAACTAGTTAACGCCAACAAGAGATATTAGAATTAGAGAGGTATTCAAGGCAAGGAAACGACAAGTAACTTTTATACTTAAGAATTAAATCTAATCAAGGTGTGAACGAAGGGAAGGAAGATGATTAAAGACACGAAGGGGGATTTCAGGGCTTAACCCATACGCTTCATAAGACTTAAGGTTCTCTCTAACAAGGTCACACCTATTAGGATATTGTACCATCATAACAAAACGACCAAATTCCAAAACAAGGGTCAAGGCAATTCATCTCATTCCTTATATGCAAGTCTCTCTTCAAGGGTTACACCTCTATGGCTGATCAAGGTAAAAATAAACGCTCGCTTAAGGGTTGATACATTGGTTAGATTCATTGTTCACCTATCCTATCACATATTAGGATATCCCTAAAGTAAGTCTACCACTCAAGTATAACAACGTCTCTTTATCTCAAGTTCTCGACACAACCTCGATGTTTTAAAAACCAAAGAACGAATTAACAAAGACTTCTCAACCAAATTCTTCAAGGGAAAACTAATATCAAATCACATCACCATTCTATTTGGGACCTTTAACATCTAAGAATGGGTTCTATTCAAGGCTTCTATCATAAATCTATCTCATATTCTCCTAAGATGACGACGCTCAACCTACTAAGCTTTCAAATCCCAAACATAAACAACAAAGCCAAGTTCTATAACTTTAATCACATAGGCAACTTATTCCTGACACGAAGAATCCACCAATCAATTATACTTACTTGGTCAAGGAACTAGGTATAAGAATCACTAAGTATTTATCATCACCTTACCTAAGTCTTTTCTGACATCCTGACCTCTCAAAACTGGGGTTAAGGGTCAAAACACAAACAAACTCCACAAAAGCCAACTTATCCGACCGAGTTAACATTCCATAAGGCAAAGATGAAGGTATACACGAGGGGCATTATAAGGAGAAAAGGTACAAAGACAACTCCTAAGATATGGAATAAGAGTTGCGAAAGGCATAGAAGCACACAGATAAGGGAATATGACAAGGCACTCAAAGAGAGGAAGGTATCTTCGAGACGGTAAGGAAATCCTTCAAGAGAAAGAGTTCCTTAAGCAAGATGTTATGGAAGGAGAAACAAAAACATGGGATAGGTCGGGCGGGTACCAACCTAGCTTCCAAGGTAAAGCAAAAGAGAGTTTAGAAAGGAGGGATGAGCATCACGGGATAAAAGTAAGGAAAGGTGGATCAAGGATAGAAAACACACCCATAACGGTGTCGGGAGGAACGGTGGTTCCGACTTGATTCTCGACAAGAATGACTCTTCTTGGCTCGGCTTCCGGAGCATGAGGGAGAGGAGGAGGGATAGTCTTCTTCTCGGGGCAATTCCTGAAGAGATGTCCGGGCTTCTTGCAATGGTAACATTTCAAGGGCATATCATAGCATCCAATCCCGGGGTGATAAGCTTGCCCACACTTGAAGCACTTGCGGTTCTCCTTAAGCCTATTAGTAGATGTAGGTACTTGTCCTTTCGGCTCTTGCACTACTGGCTCTTGTCCTCCATGGTCTTGTACTCCTTGTCCTTGGACTCTCGGCACCAACCTCTTCTTGCTAGAAGACGACGAGGGTGAGGGCACAGATGGCCTCTTGCCACGGCGGTTTGAGCGATGATTAACTTGAGCATTGGCATTTCGTTGATTCCGAAGAATTAGAGTAAGAGCTTCCATGATAGTATTCTCCACCTTGGTTGGTCGTACCATCTTCTCAAGACACCAAAGAGTCAACCATGTTAGCACCTAACATATAGCATGCACAAAGAGACTACCAACTTAGGTCCTTAGTCCTACCCATCTCTCATTTATTATTTGAGGTCAAGTTCAATTTAAATTCGGGGTACACGTGTGTGCGTCGGGAGTAACATATGCTCTGATACCAACTGTGACACCCCTCGATAGGGCATCAAATTTAAAGCGGAAATTACGAGATTTTTAAAACCTTTAAAGTTTAAAGTGTGAAATCCACCATAAGTGATCAAACGAAAATGAAAAGTAAGATGAATAAGTTTTACAATTAAAAACGAAGTGCGTTGGGGAAAAGATATCCCACGAATAAACACAAGTCTAACGATAGGTGAGTCTAAGCAAACTATAACTAAGGTCCAAGGTTCAACGTTCTCGCTAGCTCACACGTCTTCCCCATAATCTGCATCACGAACCACCGTCATTCATGTAAACATGAACGCCACAGTCAGTGGGGAGTAACTCAGGGTTCTCCCAGCCACAATATGTCAAAATGCACATAAGCAAGAACTTAATCAAACATATTGATCATGCATCATACTTGAATAATATGAACAAGGGAATATAAACGATAATCATAACGAGATAGGCACATTGCATTCTTAATGAGATAGGCATGGTACATCATATTAAACATGCTTTCAAGGTAGCAAAACATGGATATGAGATTAGGCATCGAATCATATGAAGAAGGTAAACAACGGATCAATTGAATAGAAAATACATGGATGGAAACCAATAGCCATTACTTGAAAACCTCTTAACAACCATAGCACGGACGTGGCTACTAATGTCACATTCATACTTATGGCTTGCATCTCACCATAAGAACGGATGGGAACATCAATCCCGGCGATCATATCGCAACTAGGGGCTTGCATCTCACCACTAGTATTCGATAGGACCAAGACTCTCACAAACAATCATAGAAGACGTGCACTCTCGTATATAAGAACACGCCAATGACCGTAACAAGCAAGACATTTACAAAGCTTTGACTCAAAACAAGACAACCCCTAGACTCCAACCTCCTGGTAGGACGACGATCATAATACGGTCCTAGTCTAAATCGCGGACTCTCGGGATGGACGACACCCGATTCGACATACAATCCCAAATCGTATCCAAGACTCGATCCATGACACCTAGCCGTGCCCCAAGGTCGAGTAAGCCCAAATCGGAACAATGGTACCTAGCCGTACCCCAAGGTCCGAAGAGGCGGAAGGAAGATAGCCCAACTCGGAAACAATGGCACCTAATCGTGACCCAATGTCCGAGGGCAAATAAATGAGGAATGTCGAGTAGTCACACAATGTAAACCGTCACACTCCGGTCACAAATACGAGTAACAATAGTTGCATGATTATAATGTCAATAAGTCTTATACTAACCAATTACCGATACGGAAGAAGATACATGCATAAACCATTGATTATTAGAGGTTACAAGTGAAAAGAGGCATACGGGGGCTCCCAGTGGGGTGTCTGCGGCCGCAAGCCACCGGGGGGACAACATGCCAAAGTCAAAATTTAAATAAAACTTACAAGTGCACTCCCAGTGTCAAGAGACCGGCCGCGGTCACCCGGCTGGGACTACACCAAATTTCAAAAACTCATAAAACCTTCATGCACTCCCAGTAGGTCGAGACCGGCCACGGTCACCCGGTGGGAATACGCCAAACTCAAAATCACCTAAAACCTTCGTGTACTCCCACCCGGTCAAGAGACCGCCGCCACGATCACCCTACTGGGACTACGAGCTTACTAAAATATGTCCAAAACTTACAGAATCTCCCGGTCAAGTCGAGGCCGCCCGTCACCCGGTGGGACTACAAACACACGGGTTCAATGCAAAACACTTCCAAACCATTTGAAACCAACAAAAATTGTTTCCCATCAATTGTTTACGTATCCTAGCATGATTCTAACTCGGAAAAACAACATATTTGAGCATGTGAAAGGGTAATTTCGGGTTCAAGAGATGTAGCATGAGATTTTCATCCAAACATGTGAGAATTGCAAACAAGCATGATATTCAACATCCAAATTAGCACCAATCATGAAAGATACAACTTTTAACATTCATATGAGATTATAACTACATAAAACCACACAATTTTAACATAAAAGTCGAGTAACCCATCACCGTTACCTTTTTGCACTTCAATCTTCTAAAGACTCGTCAATGATGTAGCTATCCTCCTCCGGGTTGTCCAAGTTCTCCCTAAACACAAAAATAAAGGTATTAAGTCAAGAATCCACATCCTTGTAAGATGAGAATTTCGAAATAGAGGAAAAGATGGTGACTTTCTTACTTAGAAAGAAGGGAAATGAGAAAAGGAAGAGAATGGCGCGAAAAGGAACGAGATTGGTGAAGAGTTGAGTGAGTTATGGTGATTTTAGGGTTGAGAGCAAAGGGTTTAACAATGGTGGAGTGTTTGTTGAGGAATTTCAGAAATTAGAATGAGGGAGATGAAGTTGTGAGGGTTTAGTTGAGGGTTTTGTGTAGACAAAAAGAGGGGAAAAAGGCCCATGAGTCAAGATAAGCCCAATAACTCAAAATGAGTCGGTATCCACTAGAATTTTCGTCCCAAGTCTACTATAACTCTAGACGGAGAATAATATTATTAAAATCTACACTATCATTACCGTTACACGGCTAAGACGATATTTTATGAAAATAAGCTTTAAATAATAATTATTTAATAAAAATTACTTAAAAGTTTATTTAAAAATATAGGGAAAGCGCGGGGTGTTACATTCTAAAGGTGGGATGTACCAAGTCAATGTTGTGTTAGACGGTCCCTTCGTCTGTGAAAGGTGTGGAGGTGAGGGCCATGTCTCGAAAAACTGCCCTAGTCCCTTTGAATCTTGTGCTGCCTTTCAACACTATAGGCAGACCAACACCTACTACGAGCCAACCCACCCGAACTTGAGTTGGAGGAGCCAAAATGTCCTAAATCCAACTTAAGCTCCGCCGCAGCAGCAACCCTATGTGCCCCCTCATCAAAAGCAACAAGAATATCAGAAACCTCCTTATGTGCCGCAGCAGCAACAATCGCAGAATTCTGAATTTTCTGAACTTAAGAATCTGTTGCTGAAGGAGTCCCAAGCAAGAGAGGCCGGGATGAAGCTACTAGAAAGCCAATGTAACACCCCCATACTCCAAGTGCCTTACCAGGACCACTCAGGTATAAGGATACTACCATCTCGGTTGCCCGAGGTACTGAATATCATAAGACAATAAAGAAACGTACTTTTAAAATAATTATAGATTAAGTGATTACATGTTCAAACCAAAACTAATAAAAGGAATTACAAGGTTCTCATACGGTTTACAGCTAAAACTATCAAAGCTACTAGACTTCGTCGACACAAATGGAAGACTTATAACCGCCACGTGATGACTCATCCCGGCTATCTCATACGCGTCATGTCACACTCCTGCTCAATAATCGCTCACCACCTCCGAATGGATCACCACGCTTTTTAAAACATTTAAACGGGGTCGAGACTAATCACACAATTCAATATATATATCAACAATAAGATAAACAGACAATTGAACACACACACACACACACACCCCACCAACTCCCATCGTCTCAATCTTGACCGTCCACTGGACCCACCACTGCCGGGGGGGACCGCAGCCGTTCCCACCTAAGCCCCGCTCATCGTACGAGCGATAACCCTGTCCCATTAATGTGCACATCCCCTTTCGTGGCGGGTTCCACGAAGGGCGAAACTAGGGCGTGAGATCACTCCCGCAAGTGACCCCACTCGGTAGAGAACGCATCTCGAGAACCATCAACAAACACAACCACAATCACAATCACAATCACAATCATCATATCAAACAACTAACTACCGCACATCACCAATATCCCATTATGGGACTAATACGAGTAGAAATCCTACCCGGAAAGCACAACAAGCGGTATCTATCTACAAATTGTATCAAGACGCCTCTTCTACGAACCCTCCTCCTATCATATAACACACATAGGCCATACATCACATACTACACATAAAAACCCCCAATTCCTAAATTAGGGTTTAACCAAACTTAACTAAACATTATAAAAATTACGTTAAAAGCTTACCCTTGACGCAAGGAACTCAACGACACGAACAACGACAAGAACCGACCGTCGAACTCCGGAATTGCTAAGAATGTGATTAGGAAGATGAACTGATCGCTTTCTCTATTAAACGGGGTTTTAGGTTTTGCAAAAGTGATTTAAAACAATGACGATTATGTTTAAATACCTTAATCGCATAATTAACAAAACCCGAGAAAACTCCCGTAAAACCGGACACTCGATCGAGTACCCAAGGTACTCGATCGAGTACCCCTTACTCGATCGAGTACCCCACTACTACTCGATCGAGTACCCAACAGTCGAAACTATTCTAAAACGCAACTTACCCTTACTCGACCGAGTAAGGCCTACTCGATAGAGTACCCAAAGACTCATAAATACGGAGTATTACAGTCTTCCCTCCTTAAAAGAACTTCGTCCCCGAAGTTCAACCCATACATAAAAACAACCATACCGACTCGACCAAGACACAACAACTTAGCTAAGGACTCAAGAACTCGACCGAACATAGAACATGAACTCTTAACACCCACTCCACCAACTATGTTTACTTCCACAACATGACTCACTATATCGTATCTACTACATATATATCTCTCACGACACCAACTCCATACATAACCAACTACCATCCTCTAATGCTGCTAGCTCCATAATATCATCAACTATCAAATCCAATACCAAGACACTCATAGACATCAAACGGGATGTTACATTCTACCACCCTTAAAAGGAACTTCGTCCTCGAAGTTTACTCACACTCGTAACCTCATCATCCAACTGTCAATACTAGCGAAATATTCTCTCACTCCTAAACATCACGCTACTACAAGCACGGTCATGACCTTTAATAAAATCACCCACAACACGAATCGATCTTTTATTCTACATCAAGACTCAACTTCCGAATATATTACCATATGTACAACCATGAAAATCTGTTTTATCGCATCCTACTCCTCTTAAGACAAATGTTACGTCCTCGTAACTCACTAATACCAAACCATATCTATATCTCATTACCCTATGTACCACCACATGTCAAAGTTAACCGTCTATAAACCAAACACTCACCATTCTTATATCCAAGGCTCCCATACATAAACATTTCTCATTCCTCAACTCATTCGGCAGCGCACCTAACCTATACCATAAACTCGTAGCAAATCACCATACCCACTCTTCATTATTACTTTGCAAACAACATACCTCTCTATGTATGGCACTTATCTCCCGAAGCATAACTCACGGTCCGCACTTTCGTTACGTACACGCACACTAGATCCTCAAGTTCTTTCTTTCATTACCGCAAAATTCATACACAACTTAACATGGCACTAATTTCCCCAACACCCTACACTCACTGTCTCAACAAAAGATTATGAACTACCTGCCGCTTTCAGATCATTACAACACATGTTCCACGAATCATTTTCCATTACCATGTCTACCGATGTCTCATCTAAAAACAAGATCAAAATTACTGTAACAACCTCTTCACAACCGTGTCCCATCAACAGAATATCACTATCCCATGACAACAACGAAAACATATACAACTCTATTTCATATCATACTCTACCTCATTCCCAACTTAACCTGGTAAAGAAAACATGAATAAACAAGACAACTGTCTATCAGCACAAACTGAAACTCACAGGAAACAACAACAAACGAAACAACAATCTATGTATAATTGGTATGTACTTTCGAAACTCGAATCATAATCATCCCGCCTACTCCACCACAACCGGTGACGGCATTAAAACACCGCCACCAACAGCCACACCGTAGTGCGAAAATACCCGCATCCCAACACTAAATATCGTGCCCGGATCACCACCCGAGGCACCACAACCGCATCGATAGACATCACAACATACACAATCACATAAGTACTGACTCAACATAACTTCTTGAACAAAAAAAACTTAAATCCACTTTATTAAATCACCACGCAACATATTATGTGGATAAACAGATAAGCATCTCATGAACATCATCTCTACCATTTCACGGAATACACATGTGTTATCAATACACATAAAATTATAACTAGCCATGTCAAATCAATCAAGTTATTACCTTTTTGGATATCATTCAATTAAATTACCGTGTCCAACATATATATTACAGAACATTCATAAAACAACTTTATAATTATCACACCATACCACTTCTTGTGAGGTCAGAACATCACACAAACATTTACACATATCATAGACCCGTAATCACAACCAACTAGTCAATCCTGACCACGTAAGTTACCACTCGAAAAAGGTTACCTGCCGCCCGAGTTTAACTCATATGCCCCTCATAACATATTCCCCCATTCGCACAACCATCACTTCCTGCCAAATATAACCATACCTTCACTATTCAACTAATAGCGTCCGCCTCATCTAACCACATCTTATACCCTCTCACAATCATACACAACAATCAGGTCCCTACCAAATCAACCTCTTTAGAATTGCTACCTTTCTAATATACCATCACTCTTAACCACTAGTGATAACACCACAATGCCACCACTGCCCGTATATCAAATCTCTTACACCCATACCAAAATAACATGGTTTTTCTCCTATGTTTGATTAACATTGCAAATAACGAATATCAAACCCATCCACAAAATTACCTCAACATTATTCCCAATGCTATCTTATTTGTGTTGTCATTCAGCTCTCCACCAAATATCTCGTATCGTGCCGATACTCCACCAACTTCTTACTCCCTTAATTCCTCGAAACTCATTACCAATCATGTTGTCCTGAAACTCCTATATAACCTTTAGCTAACATCCTCGTGATACCATCACATATTTCGATGATTCCTTATCTTTATATCACATAGCTCCGGTGAACATTTTCCTCAGCTTACTTTTATCCTTCTTTTCTCTTTACACTCAATAATACCAATTAATAGTTCAACTCCTTATTCCTTCTAGCTAACTCTTTAGAAATCTGGTCACCCCTTCGTTGCTCCAAAACTCAGTTCCATTATTTTCTACCGACATCATCTCACTCTTTCTTCCCATGGATCTTCTCTTATTATGCTATCACTCATACTTGCCACTAATCTATCCATAGAACCAACGTTTAATGTTCAAACAATTGCATCTCCCTTTTTACATCTCTAGAAATCAGAATTCATTTAATACCGTCAATTACCCAAGGAACTCACACAGTAGTTTCATCTTTTAATAAACCTCCCAAACTCACTCACTGTCTATAAATACACCTCGCGACATGTCTCCACAAAGTTCACTATATATTACTCTTCTCAACCCCTTTAAACGAACTTTCACTACATAAATCCATAACCCACACGACTCCTAACCATTTCCTTCCATAACTCTTTACACATCTCAAGTCAGCCACTATCCACATTCTTACTTTCAATTTTTTTTTTCATTCTCACGTTCATTATACTCACATCATCCCTTGCCTATATTCACTTATTTTTACATTACTCAACACACAATCATATCACTCATCCCGTCTCGCAAAACATGCGCCATGCCTCAATAGACTATACCAATCTTCCTTTTCTTTTTCCACCATCTATCATAATCACATATAACTCATGTCCTCCCCACCGAACTCATACTCATCATAGTGCCACTCTTTACATCATAAGATTGGGTAACTTACGCTCCAGGACCAACACATACGTAAAACAATGCATAAAGAAGTAATACAACACCTTTGAATTCAACGTAATATGCAACGAATGTCAAAAGACAAACATATGACCCGAAATACGCATATGACCTGCACAGACCCCACTCGATCGAGTACCAGAACCTACTCGATCGAGTTGAGGCTACTCGATCGAGTGCCCAACATGCTCGATCGAGTGCCCCGACTCCGAACCCAAACGGACCTTCGCTCTCGACTTACTCGACCGAGTAGCCCGGCTACTCGATCGAGTGACCCCATACTCGATCGAGTGCCCGAGGTACTCGATCGAGTGCCCAAAACCACGATTCTGGTCAAAATAACGACAAGTACCCACTCGATCGAATCAAACCCACTCGATCGAGTCATGCAGACTCGTGAATACTACCCGCATGTTATCTCACATACCCCAACGTACTATGCATTCAAATCTGCGCGACTCCTCATACAATCAACAAAATAATCTACTTCGTGTTATTAAGTGCCACGTTATAAACAGCCATCATGCTTTTCATCCAATTCGTTATACAAAACACATATCATTGAACCTCTATTCTTCATGCTACTACTTACCAAAAGTCAAACATTACCATCTATCATGCTCATATAACATTCAACTTTCAATCATGTATTACTCGCATGTTTTAAATTTTCATAACTTTTCATAACACAAACCACACCCATACACTACAAATCCTATTTCCATGTTGCTAATACAACAACATTACAAATCCACTTCATCACACATCATCATATACGAACTACTTTCTTTTTCTACCATATCATTCATCATTCTCATATACTTTCCCAACGATTCCAACCAACATGTCAACCAACTATCATGCAACATGCTTTCAACAAACCATATACAAAGACAATTAACATACACGTCGCACATATACACACGGACTCCACGTTCCCATACCATGTGATTGGCTTAAGTATCATGGGGCCAAGATTTTGAAGTGAGGGCGCCTACTCACCCAAAACCTAGCATCACCGGCTCCCATTACACATACACCAGGTTCATTTTATTAGACTCCCTATGTTCATTATGTTCATTTGTTACAGGTTCCAAAATCGTCGCTCTGATACCATTTGTAACACCCCCATACTCCAAGTGCCTTACCAGGACCACTCAGGTATAAGGATACTACCATCTCGGTTGCCCGAGGTACTGAATATCATAAGACAATAAAGAAACGTACTTTTAAAATAATTATAGATTAAGTGATTACATGTTCAAACCAAAACTAATAAAAGGAATTACAAGGTTCTCATACGGTCTACAGCTAAAACTATCAAAGCTACTAGACTTCGTCGACACAAATGGAAGACTTCTAACTGCCACGTGATGACTCATCCCGGCTATCTCATACGCGTCATGTCACACCTGCTCAATAATCGCTCACCACCCCGAATGGATCACCACGCTTTTTAAAACATTTAAACGGGGTCGATCTAATCACACAATTCAATATATATAACAACAATAAGATAAACAGACAATTTGAATGTCACACACACACACACACACACCACCAACTCCCATCGTCTCAATCCGACCGTCCACCGGACCACCGCCATGGGGGACCGCAGCCGTTCCCACCTAAGCCCCGCTCATCGTACGAGCGATAACCCTGTTCCATTAATGTGCACATCCCCTTTCGTGGTTGGTTCCACGAAGGGCGAAACTAGGGCGTGAGATCACTCCCGCAAGTGACCCCACTCAGCCGAGAACGCATCTCGAAAACCATCAACAAACACAACCACAATCACAATCACAATCACAATCATCATATCAAACAACTAACTACCGCACATCACCAATATCCCATTATGGGACTAATACTGAGTAGGAAATCCTACCTGGAAAGCACAACAAGCAGACTGTATCTACAGCTGTATCAAGACGCCTCTTCTACGAACCCTCCTCCTATCATATAACACACATAGGCCATACATCACATACTACACATAAAAACCCCCAATTCCTAAATTAGGGTTTAACCAAACTTAACTAAACATTATAAAAATTACGTTAAAAGCTTACCCTTGACGCAAGGAACTCAACGACACGAACAACGACAAGAACCGACAGTCTGAACTCCGGGAATTGCTAAGAATGCGATTAGGAAGATGAACTGACTGCTTTCTCTCTTAAACAGGGTTTTAGGTTTTGCAAAAGTGATTTAAAACAATGACGATTATGTTTAAATACCTTAATCGCATAATTAACAAAACCCGAGAAAACTCCCCGTAAAACCGGACACTCGATCGAGTACCCAAGGTACTCGATCGAGTACCCCCTTACTCGATCGAGTACCCCAGCTACTCGATCGAGTACCCAACAGGTCAGAAACTATTCTAAAACGCAACTTACCCTTACTCGACAGAGTAAGGCCTACTCGATAGAGTACCCAAAGACTCAAAAATACGGAGTATTACAGCCAAATAGCTCAATTGGCTAGCAAAATTAACACTCGAGCTCCCGGACACTTACCCAATCAACCTGAACAAAAGGAGACCCTAAATGCCATCACTTTGAGGAGCGGGTCCACCCTTGATGGTCCTGCCATGGTTGAGGACGCTGTTGGAAAAGATGAGCCGGAAACAAGTCAAGAGAAAGCTTTTACGAACAAATCAAAGAAAAAGACGTCTGCTAGGTATTTCAGTCGATCGACTGATATACCTAGTCGATCGACTGAAGCACGGGTTACAGGAGCTTCTGGAACTGTACATCTCAGTCGATCGACTAAGATCGCTACTGATGCTGAAGAATTTCGTCCTTTAATGCCAAAAAACCTACGAGACCACTTGTTTCGGGGAACCACAGTCCCGAAGATTTTAGGACAAGACCCGAGTGCTGATGGGTCAGTCCCAGTCCCGAAGTTCGACCCAATGACGGTGAATGGTTCTCATTTGAGACGGTCTGAAGAGGGGTCTAGCTTCAACAAAGAGAAGGTGACGGACTTTTAGCCTAAGTCCAAGGATGCCGGCGCGCGTGAATTGGAGGAGAGAGCCAAGGTACTCCTTACAGCCCCATATCCGGAGAGACTCGTTCCGACGAAGGAACAGGTATCTTTCAGTAAGTTTGAGAAAGTTATCCGTAGTCTGAATGTTCAGGTACCCTTCCTTGAGTTAGTTAACCAAGTGCTCGCTTATACTAAATTTATGAAACAACTTTTGTCCAAAAAGCGGTCACTTGAAACAGTGCACACTGTCGCACTTACTAAGGAGTCTTGCTCCTATCTGTCTCACACTGCGCCCCATAAGTTAGAGGACCCGGGTAGCTTTTCTGTTCCTTGCAAAATAGGTACCTTCTCAATTGAGAAGGCATTGTGTGATCTAGGGGCTAGCATAAGCGTCATGCCCTTGAGTCTAGCTAGGAAGCTTAAGTTGACCCGGTTTTCTATCACAGACATGACATTCGGATGGTCGACCGATCTGCGCGGTCGAGCCTATAGGAGTCCTAGAGGACATACCCGTCCAAATAGGGAGGTTTTTCTTCCCTATTGACTTTGTTGTCCTTGACATGCCCGAGGATGCCCATATACCGATCATCCTAGGAAGGCCGTTTCTGCACACTGCTGGTGCAGTTATTGACGTAGGCTCTGGAACTTTGACCTTCAAAGTTGGAAAACATTCTATCATTTTTGCCCAACCTGCTAAAAAGATGGATCCCATGTGGCCTGTTACTTGTAATACGGTTTCTGAAAAGAAATCGTACTTTGTGCTTCCTGAATTGCCTGTCCCTATCACTACTGCTGTGTTAACCCCTCCGCCCCAGATTGGGAGCAAGAAGGAGGAAGAATCTGTTGTTTTAGATAATGCAGGAGCTGGTTTGGGGAAGGAAGTGCTGCAAGTTGTGCCAGATGTAAAGAAGCCAATCATTCAAAGAGGAGGCCTTGGATGCCTAAGCTATGAGACTGATGAGGAAGTGGAAGATGAGCCAACCAAGGTGAGATGGTCTGACTTGGATTCCGTTGAACCCAAAGAAATCCTTGATTGGGGAGCTGACAAAGTTGATCCGTTGAGCCCTCCGACTGTCGAAGCTAAGAAGGGTGCAGCTGACGAGATGAGCACCATTGCGGCTACCTCTAGTAGCCAGAAGCCGACGAAGTGGGCTATACCGTGGTCCTTCCTGATCAACTATTAGTTGATCGATCTCGTTATAAACTTTATTTTATTTTGTTAAGACAATTTTATTGCTTTTTGTGTGCGCGAAAACCTCGCTTTTATTTTATTTGCTTAGGATTTTTAAGTACTCTAGACTTTATTCTGGGTTTTGCGCAATTTTGGGCGCGTTTTATTGTGTATTTGCAGGTTTTTAGACCTCGTTAGCTCAAATTATTGAGCTAACACGAAGAAATAAGGAGTACAGCAGTACCTTCAGTCGATCGACTGGCTATCATGGTCGATCGACTGAGTTGCGCTTTCCAGGAGCTTCTGTTCCTGTTCATCTTGTCGATCGACTGCCTCTATAGGTCGATCGACCACTTCTGCTGCTGTATTTGTTCCCGACCTCTCCCCTGCTGTGTTTGGTCGATATGCGGACCTAAGGGAGTTTTCTACTCCGCTTTATTTTCAGTCATATTACTTCTTTCTTCAAGTTCTCTTATTTGTGCAAAATTTTACTGCCTCAAAATTGTTTTCTCAGTCTTATGCGTGGTATTTTCTGTCTTTCAGGCACTCTTATTGGTAGCATTGCTAGCTACTGAAACCTCCTAGCTCACGCTGGTTTGGGGAGGTTTCCTTTGCTGCGCTTAAAGTCTTGTGAGTTCCATATCTTTCCTTTGTGTCTTGCTTATTTATTTTCTCGCAAATTCCCATTTCTCTTTTCTTCACTTCATGATTTTGCACAATGGGGACATTGTGCGGTTTGGTTTGGGGAAGGGTTTTGCGTCGCATATCATTTGCTTGCATTCACGTTTAATTTTGTTTTGCATTGTTTCATTCCATTTCTCTTATATATACAAAATACCAAAAAATTTTAAAATTCCAAAAAAAATGCCCATAAAATGCACGTTTATTTTAGCATATAGGTCGAGTCGGAACGGTAGTATTTCTATGATGATTTTGCATTTGCACCTGTTTCGCCTGAGCCTTGCTAGATTAACATGTTATTAGTAGAATCGTATATGCATATCTACGAGTTTTCGTTACATTCTTGCTGAATTTGAGACTTGACTTTGATTTTTGGCAAACTACATCATACATTCTGAGATTTAGAGCCTATAACTGGTGACATTCATGACCGGTTTATTTAGGAATGTGAGTAGTACTCCTTATGAGACATGTTTCCTTAATTTGCATGAATATGAATTTGATCTACTTAATACCTGTATGCATTCGGTCTGTGGTTTGTTGACACATGTGGTAGAGGTTTCCTTTTCTCATTATACCCATAAGTTTCACACTGCCAAAAATAGCCTTTTTGTCCCATTACTACATCCTACATTTAGCCTGTCCCTTGTCAAGCTAGTAGTCTGTGTTTTTGGGGTTGTTACTCGTTTTTGGTGGCATTTGCTCTGTTGAGATGGTGATTGGAAAATGAAAAAGGAAAGAAAGAAATAAAAGAAAGAGAAAAAAATGGAAAAAAATGATTCGAAAAAGAGATGAAAAAAGAGGTTCTGTACTGTTCAAATGGGTCGATCGACTGCCAAATATGGTCGATCGACTGAGATTCGAGGAAGAAGTCAATTCGCATAATTTAATCCTTATCTTTTGGCGATTTTTGCTCCCATGTTTCATTTATATCTTATGGGGAGTTAGTTGATTACTGTTAGTTTGGAGATTGTGAATTTTGTGCTTGCTATAGCACTGTTTCGTTTGATTACGAGCAAGAAGTTGGATGTTGCCACTTGGTTCCGTTTTGGTACTAGCTTGATGACATGTGCCTCCACTTTACCATAAAATGGTTTGCCTCTTCTTACCCATACCTCACATATCCCATATATACCTCGGCATGTGTCATTGGTCATCTGTTTGGTTGGAATGCGTATGTACGGTTGTAGAGGTCATTTTCATATTTTATTGCTGGCATGTTTTCATAGGTCATAGTTAGGTGAGAGTCACTACAAAATTAATTCTTTCTATCTTACATATATATCACCTGTGCTTATTGAGTGATTTGAGCGACCCGCGAGAGTCCAATTTGATAAGTCTCTACAGTTGACGGCTCAGCAGTCTTTAACGACTACATAACTCGTTTGCATGATTCATATTACTAATTGGTTGTTGGTTGTGCATTAAATCGGTTTAGGCTTAACAGTTTGCATTTCGCTCTGAGATTGAACTCGTTCCATTAGGTCATTAGATCGAGTCTAGTTCTTGCTTGGGGACAAGCAAGGGTTTGGTTTGGGGAAGTTTGATGCGTGTCATTTATATGATGTTTTACATCCCATTTTACACGCATTTCAGAGCTCATTCTTGTAGTTTATGCTACATTTCTCCCTATTTCCGTCTACTTCCGTATTTTGTACATTATTGCAGAAATGTGAAGAATTTAACGGGAAATCAAGCCAAATCCGTCCCCGAGTAATCTGCATTGCAAATGACGTAAAGGAATCACTTAAGGAACGAGCTTGGTGCGCAATCCAAGGCCCAAAAGACAAGTCCACGAGTTTTAAGAAGTCAAGTAGCAGCTCCATTAGTCGATCGACCACCACCCTCAGTCGATCGACCAATGATCGGTTCGAAGCTACTTGTTTGTTTGAGGAGCATTCGATTGACCAGCCTTATCAGTCGATCGACCAGATTGCTATTCCAGACGAGAATTAGAAGACCGAGAAAGCGCAAGCCCATGATGCTAGGTTTAGGAAATAAGATGTTACGTTATTTGCTATATAACGTAACATAAAACTTTCAGTTTGAGATCCAAGTTTTTATCTAAATTTCATACAGTAACTTTCAGTTTTGGTTTATTCGAGTAATTAGGGTTTGGAACATCGTTTTAGCATTGGAATTCTCCTCTTGTTCTTAATATTTCCTCTGAAATCTCGGTATTCCTTCTGCCCTAATTCCAGTTTATTGTTTTACTTTCATCATTAGTATAGATTTGCTAGTTAATATCCCGAAAGCCAATTATCGTATTATCGCTGTTTGTTATTTACTTTAAGCATGAATTCAGTAATCGTTATTAGTTTTATTGTTGTTTTTACCCTTAGCATGAGTAGCTAATTCTTTAGTGCTAGGATGTAGGCGATTTATGGCATAGGCGGCAATAGATCATGCGCGGACTGTCTCGCGTGTTGGTCGATCGACTGACATTGTCAGTCGATCGACTGACCTCGTAGGGTTTTATTTTCGTTTTAATTGTTTTAATGTTGTATTTAACGAATCGAATGCATGCGACCAGTTAGATACTTATTTTGTGACCGACCCATTAGATCAAAAGATAGGGAAAGTTATTTGACCATCAATTAAATCGACTAAACTGTGCTAAGATCGAAAGATAGGTATAGTTTAGACCGCTAGTCACTTTTTAGGACGAAAGTCAGTATTAGTGACATTAGGGACCCATAGCGAGATCGAAAGATGCTATTTGTTAAGAGTGAACCGAGAGGACCTCTTTATCTCCCGCCTTACCTGTGTTTGATTCAGACCGACTTAGTTTGCTGCCGCCGAAGCTATAATAAACCAATCATCCTAGTACCCTTCTTTTATCTGTTTAAATCGTTTATCTAGTTTATTATCTTTGTTCACTTTTAGCTGTAGACCAATTCAATTCAACCCCCACAATAGTTACCTCAGACTGAACATAAATCAACTAAAATTTACAACTGCCTCCTTGTGGTTCGACCCTGTTACCACTAGCCTAGGTGAGTCTTAATAGGAGATTATAAATTTTATCTTTGGTACTCACAACGACGGGTATCAGAGGCAAAGGGTATGATACAGAGAAATGTTTCAAATTAAAAAATGTCATTCAGGATCTTATCGGAAGCGGGAAGTTGTCCCTCTCAAACTTTAGCCCACAACGCAGCTTAGGCAATCCTCATGTATATACCACTTATCAAGAAACTCTTCTTAACTATTATCCTTCCAGTGTTCCCAATGATGAGAATTAGGTGCTCAAATGGGTGAATGCTCAAAGTCAGATGACAAAGCCAGTTACTGGAAAAGAAAACGATCGAGCATGGGCCGATGATTACGAGTCTGGATCTATGATCAAATCAGAGTACGAGTCCGAGTCTTAGGCTTTCTATCCCATAATTGTTCTAGTATCTTTCTTGGTGTCCATTTCCATTCCTAGTGATAACATGGGGGCTGTCCCACGAGTCACATGTCTTTTTGAGTCTATGTTATATACATTTGTTATCCATTTCAATAAAAGTACACTTTTCCAATCCACTTATATTCTTCTTTTCCTTTACCATTTCCTGTGAAAACAAGAATTGGTTTGAGACATTTTAAAACAAACGATAACACGTGCCAAGTCGATGTGAGTGCACTTAAATGATGTTCCATTCCGAGTTGTAGAGGACCCGAAACTCCGTATCCATTTTTCTTACCTATTCCATGTATGGAAATAGAAACCTCACTATAACCCTAGTTTAGGACGAGCCTATCTCAAGAGATTCTAGGACGAATCCAGACCATCTCCTTATTGAATATCCATGACGGAAGGCAAGCCCATTCCCTACAATAAACAACCCGTGTTACTAAAGGCCAACCCGTTTCACACCAAAGGTGCTAGTCTGACCCAAATCCATGGTAGCAAGTAAATCCAAGACAATACAAGCCATGATCAAAGATAAAAGGCTCAATCAAGAGAAATAACCGAGATCAATATCCAAGGCCGCGGTTATACCCGTAATCCAAAATAAAAGAGTCAAAAGAAGAAGGCTCAATCTAGCAAGTCAATGTCAATATCCCTTCAAAGTTATCCTCAAAAACATGAATCAAAAATCCAAGTCTGAATCAATAACAAGCCTGAAATCAAATACGGAATACTGCTAAAGTCTATATAGAATCAAAACGTCGATGACGATGGTCAGCTAGCACCCTCACTTAGCCTTTCACGCTTCACATACCCTAATTCCTTCTCGAGACCGTTACAGGGAGATAGTTAGGAATTTTGAGAATCCTCTCAAGCTCGTCAAGTATACCCATCCTTTAAAGCCAAGACATGGAAACTTGATCCCATATCATTTTAACCTACCCTTATGTGCTCAGGCTACATCAAGCCAAGGGACTCCATTTCCAAGCCATATTACAAGCCATAATCCCATAATGCCTTAACTCAACAAAATCAAAGCTCCAAAGTTTTGTTCATCAAAGCCTCTTATTTCCTAGCTCTACATTCCAAATATCCAATCCAGTTTCACCTTGACCCAGGCACGGAGTCTTCAAATACTTTGCGACGTAGGACGAGACATGCCCAATTCATCCTTAGCATCCACTAAGTGTGCTCACATGACAATAAAATTTTTACAAAATTAGTTATACCTCTTTGGTCTATGATCAAAGGTAGTTATCTGAAATCGATTCTTTAAGTCACCAAAGTAATATTACCCTCCTGACCCATGCACATTAAGGCCCTGACAACATAGCTTAGGCACACACCTGAACACCGAGCATGGTTTGATTTCACCTACGCAGGTGGATATGTAGGCAGCCCTTTCTTACACAAGAAGGATACAACCACAACACTTAAACAAAGTTAACCAAACCTCAGAACTACGACCTGGTATGATTTCACTCCACGTGAATACGTAGGCAGTCCTCATGGACACAAGCATCCCAATTTTAACATTCAACCCTACTTTACAACCATCCCTTTCCATTTTATAATCTTCCAACCACAATTTCCATTTATACCCTTTACTGGGGCCTCCTTCTTGTCACCCATTCTCCTTTTCATCAAATTCCAGAGTCATCTTCTCATCCTGGGGGCATCTTTTCCAAGGCGCCACCATTCCTTTATTCCTCTCCTATTTTGAGTCGAGCTAGCGCTTGGTCTGGACAATGACAAAGGTCTTAGATCGATTCTCGAAGTTATCGTGCCTCAAGTAGAGTCTCGTTACGCAAGTGGCGGTAAAAGATGTCCAAGTAGACAGCTGATCCACGGCTCATGCCTTGCCTTTATATGTCCCTATCATTCTCGCAGATCTTCTACCTTTGGAACTGATACGCATTGTCACACCCATATTCGGCTAGAGGTTGTGCATACTTAAGCAAAGTCTGTCAGATTCATCCCTATGTCGTGTCAGATTCATCCATGTGTCACGTCAAGTCTAAGTCAATGTTGCATCAGTCTATCGTCTTGCGTCCTAGTGAGTCTACGTCGCGTCAAGTCATGTGACTAGAGCCCATTGAATATGCATAACGCATTATAAACAACAAATTTCTTTGAGCAAGTTTTAAATAACTTTTATAAAGAAACAAATTTTACAAAATCTATGTGCTTCCTCATTTGAGGTCCATGTGCTAATTGCGTTTCCTCATGTGTTTGTGTGCTGTTTACCTATTAGATTGCATTCTTGTGTGGCTATTAACCATGCAGGTGAGTATCAGAAGCAGTACTCGCTCCAATTGGGAGCTTCACCCAAATCTTCATTCTCACCAACGACAGTCATGATATTCATCAGCAGTATTCGCAGTATTGCTCAAGGTTTCTTCCATGGCGATCAAGATGTTCCTAATCGTCAATGTGTTCCCCAGCAAAAATTCATGATCACTAAATACAGTTCATGAGCTTCTCCTCTTTATCGGAATTTTGCTTGCGATGACCCGAGCAGATTTTCTCCTCAGCGGTACCAAGGATGCACCGTTGTCGATCAAATACCTTTTCCTTAGCGATGCTAAGAACGTGTCATTGTCGATCCTTTGTTTTCTCCTTAGCGGTGCCAAGGGAACGCCATTGATTGACTCAACATATTATTCTTCCCCATGGAGTTCGAGAGAAACAATTCTCGGAGAGTTCTGTACTTTCAGATAACCCTTTCAGGATAATCCTTCCTTCACCCTTTATTTCTTCAGATAATCATAAGATAATCCTTTATTTCTTCAGACAACTTTCAGGATAATCCTTTCCGTAACCTTCAGATAACCCCTTCAGTAGTTCCCAGAAGTTCTTTTCAGTTACGTCCTCATATTCAGTCCTTCGGAGAGTTACCCTTCAGCCTTTCCCTTAGATATAACCTTCAGAGTTAACCTTCAGAAGCGTTAACAATTTTCTTCAGAAGTCCTGTAACCCCTAATGCCTTCAAACACCAAGTTATCTTCAAACCAAAGATTTTGCCAAAGCGCCTTCAGTCCCATTTCACCCAGGGGTATCTCAGGTATGGTTTCTTCTTATGGATGGCGAGCTTCCTTACGTAGTCTAATGGACTTTAAACGACCCTCCCCGGAAGTCGACAGACTCTAAAATTTTCCCGACGACAGGTCCTTGTCTCAGACCCATTGAGCCACCTCGCGTCGCCGTAGTCTTCAGGTTGTAATCTTTGATTGACCTGAGGTCTATACTTTGACTTTCGCCTTGTCCAAGCCTCATTCAAAGTGGGGGCTCTGTAGACACCTCATTTCTGAACCTCCCGCCTAACACCCAGTGATGATGGGACGCATGTTTAGCATATGTCGCAATTTTATGACGTTTTGTAAATCGGTTAATAAACGGTAACTCATACACTTCTGTCTACCTCATGGTTGTCATCTAGCTGTCATTACGGTCGTTTTGGCAGTATTTACAGTACATTTGGAGTCCTGGTCAAAAACCGTCTTCATTTCCTAAAACCGTCAAAACCCGAGTCAAAAAGCAATGTGCTTGTCTACCTAAGGTTAGGATGTCATAAAATGTTATGATTATATCTTATTTTGAGTCCCATGTCACTTATTTAGGCTAAACTTAAAAGTTTATATTACAAAATATGCATTTCATTTAGCCAAAATAAAAACCCGGCCTTTAGGCCTGTTTTACGAGGTGATAACGACTTTTTTGGGTCTGTCCAATTTTAGAGAAAGTTCAATATATTTATTTTAGCTTTCCAACGCCACCAAAATCACCTTATTCCGAGTCTTGTAGAGAAAGTTATGCCTAAAATACGACAGGCTGTCAAACACGTTTTCTACGCGCAGAAGGATCCTACCCGTGAAAGGACGTAGTAAGTCCTGCGCCTCTTCTAAGGGACGCAACACTTGCTGCACCTTTTCTGAAGGCTTTCTTTTTATCCAAGTTTCCGTGTTTCAACTAAGTCGGTTATTTCCGGATCTTTCTTTCCTATTCCTTTCCCAATTCTACCCTTACCATAATTCCTCCGTGTGATTAGTATAAATTGGGACCTTCGTTCCACATATTTTTCACGCGAGTGTCTGCCTTTCTCTTCTCCCTTTGCATTCTAAGACCTTGCTCTAAGTTTTTGACGCCTACGTGCTTGATCAATCGACCACGTAAGCTCAGATCATTCTGAGTACCAGTCACGTTTGCATGACCGACCAATTTGACCACTACACAATCAATTAATCAATCTTTTAATTCCTTTTTCAAGGGTACTTTTGTATTTGCATAGATCGAGTCGAGTTACCACTAAAAACCGATTTAGTTAAATCTCGCGACGCTAACATATAAGTCTGAGGGTGTAAATCCTATTTTATTTAATGTATTTTGTTTTATTGTAATTAATGTTCGAGTTTATGTCATAAGCATGCTCAAAACCGTTTTCGAAATCATGTTTTAAAACCCTTTTCGACGAAACAGCAGAGAGACACTGTCTAGAAGAAACGCAACAGCTGTTGCACCTTCTGGAATAGTCCCAACACTTGATGCGCCTATTCCAGAGGTTGCTTAGCCGCTGATGCTCTTCTTCTTCCTCGTGTTTTTTCGTTGCTTCGTTTAAAGGTCTTTTCTCGTCTTATTTCTAATTTTGCTAAAGTTTTAACCTTTTCCAGTTTCTTAATTTATTTTAGAAAATCCTTCTCAATAAATTTCGAATTAAATCAATTATAATTATTATTTGCGGGTTTTCGTCACAAAATCAAACCCGGATTTTAGAGACTCGATTTATCCCTATCAAGTCCCTGGAGTTCGTCTTTTGTACATATTTCTCTTTATTTTTCATATTTTGTTTTCTTTGGCTCTCAACCGTCTTTAATTCAAGTTTTTTATATAAATCAATTCCGACATCGTAGAATAACCATAACTTGTAATGTTTCATTTTCATTCGTCTTTTATCGCTTTATGACGGTTCCATTTGCATGTAGTATGATTAAATCACTTCTACTCGAGTTATATACCAATAATCGACATTAAATAGCCAACGAATATTAAAAAACCGCGAGTCTGAATTTCACAGTCAGAACCCAGCTCAAGAACAGACGCATGAAGTGTTGCGCCTCTTCTAGAGGACGCAGCAAATGCGGCGCCTGTTCTGAGTTGACTTCTGCCTCTAAACTCGTCTTGTTTTTACGTAGGAATTCTAATTAGGATTTTAATCGAGTATTGTTCTTATTATCACCATAATTCGACATATGTTCCATAGTTTAATTGACATGCTAGGATTAATCTAACGTTTCTTGCATTACATGCATTACATCGAAAACATATCGAATATGAATTAGTTTCCCAATCATTAGTAGAGGCCGCTATCGAGGCGGGCGGGATTAGGTGTTCGATTAAAGAGCTTCCTAATACATATCCTTACCCCTTACTCCAGATCTCTGTGAACATCCGTGTTCATTGGCATCCACAAGAGTCATTCTAGACATAGAATGCTAACGGTAAAGAGTTCTTAGTGTTCATGTCACTACTTTGTGTCTTGACAAGGCACGAGGTATTCGAACGGTTCCAATTTCCCATAAAAATTGGTGGCGACTCCACAAACACACGCTTATTCAAAGCGCTTCCGTGCACGCCGTGGGTGGCCCATGTCCACAAGCAATGTCAAGCAAATCGTCCCGTCGGCGTAAACCAACGATCTATGACTTTCACAACCAACGATTGTTATAGCCTTAAAAGAAAATGCTGGGCTAGGATTCTAAAAACCCCGCCGTTTATTACAAGTTAAATAATATTAATAATAATAAATGACTAAGGCTATTCTTCCGTTTTCCCTTTACAGTTTGGCAAAGGTTAGCCCGAATCTTCCTTTCCCTGATCACCCTCCACTCTCCCACCAAAGCTTCGAAGGCTCCCAACTCGATGATAGCCTTCTCTTCCTCCGACAGTCTCCCTAAGGCGTCCATCATCGTCGTGTAGCCGGAAAAGGATATCATGTTCTCGGCATCCTGTATTAATTCGAGGCAAATGCTATCTTTAGCGCGAAGGCGAATAAGAAATGAAACGATAAACGAGTAAGGAAGGTAAATAGGAAATGACAAATTCGAAATTTACCAGACTCCTCGCCGCCCTGTAGGACAGGTGGCTCTCTGCCGCCCAAAGGAGATGTCTAAAATCCCATTTCTCGGTCCACTCGGGTGCACCCACTAGCTGGCGACTACCACGTCCCACGTTGGCCCGCGTCGATACCTCCTCAGCCTCCTCCTCAAGCACCTCCTCTCTTTCACCCCTACGTAGAAGG
The DNA here is from genome assembly GCF_048544455.1 of Silene latifolia. Lineage (NCBI taxonomy): Eukaryota > Viridiplantae > Streptophyta > Magnoliopsida > Caryophyllales > Caryophyllaceae > Silene > Silene latifolia. The sequence goes on from NC_133538.1 coordinate 30,095,876, forward strand.
AACATCACCTGCAAGATTGATAAAAATTAGGCCATGTCAAGCCACGAGAGGCCTTGATGGGGTCGTTTCAAGCACTTTTAAGCCCTAAGAGTGGCCATTTCTCGCCATCTTTGGCCATTTCTTTTGAGACCCGACCACTCATCTGGAACATTGGGTCAAGTCAAGTCTACCGAGCCTAGTCATGGATTTAAGTTGAAAATTTGGCAGCATTTCTCTATAATAGCAATTATGCCCTAGAAAAGTGTCCTGAAAAAGCTGTCACAAATCAAAAATCTGACATTGTAAGAAGTTCACCCATTACACAAGGGTTCCAGAAAACCAAATTTCATCAAAAATAGACAGTCCTAAAGGCATTTTCGAAGCAATTTTCAAAACAGCTGAGAAACCGTCTCAATTTCGCTCAAATGCTCAATACTTGACGAAACTTCAAAAAGAATATATGGTTATGTTCCTAACATTGCCAATTATCCATTTCAAATGTCAATTTTATCAAACAAATCCGTTAAGGACGAAACCCCCAAATTTCCGACATAAAAGGGAGGGGAAACCCTAATTTTTCGGCTCTAATTGATCAAAAACGAGAATTGAAGGCAAGAATGTGATGCATACCTCTATTAGTCATGATTAATGGAGCGAGTTGATCAAATTTTGGCGGAAATTAGTTGGAATTTGAGAGAGTATTGAAGGATTTGTGTTTTGTTAATTATGAAATAAAACACAATTTTATTGAGCTTTTACTCAGACAAGGACAAGCTCTGGAAAAGACGCAGCACCTGCTACGCCTCTTCCAAGAGTCACAGCTCCTGCTCCGCCTCTTCCCCAGCTCCCTTCCAGCTCAATTTTCAAAAGTTCGTTATAAGTTAGTTGTTTGTGGGCCCATCTTTGGTGCGCCTCTTCTCCCGCACCTTATATCATATATTTGGTCTATTGGGCATTTATTTTTGTCCGGACCCATATTTTTTTCAAAAGCAGACTGCGAAGCCATCGATGTATTTTATCTCCTGTATATTTTTCTAAAGCAGACTGCGAAACCGCCGCAGTATTTTATCTCCCAGCAACGATCTCGCTTGCAACAACGAGCGGATTTCCGGCGGTGCTTAGGACGCGCCATTATCAGTCAAGCTTTTTTAAGTTTTCTTTGACACACCTTTATCGATACTTTACCCACCGAGAGTTCATGACAAGTGATTGCGCTTCTCGAGAGATGGAGTTTGTTTGGAAGCAGGCACAAGCAGATTCCCAAGAAATGATTCAATCCAGACAGAATCATCAACATATTCCCCAACGGAGTCGCCAAATTGTGGACATGGGCCACACCGGAGTGCGCGCGGGGACAACGCTTTGAATAAGAGTGCATTTGTGGAGTCGCCACCAATTTTTATGGGAAATTGGAACCGTTTGAATACCTCGTGTCATGTCAAAACATAAAGTAGTGACATGAACACTAAGAAGTCGTTACCCTTAGCATTCTATGTCTAGAATGACTCTCGTGGATGCCAATGAACACGGATGTTCACATAGATCTGGAGTAAGAGGTGAGGGTAAGTATTAGGAAGTCCTTTTATTGAACACCTAATCCCACCCGCCTCGATATCGGCCTCTACTAATGATTGGGGAAGTCGTTCATAGTTGATATGTCGTGGATTATATGCATGCAATGCAACATCCTATGTTTTAGTCCTAGCATGTGAGATTAGACTATGTCGGTGAACAAAGAATTTAGTAATTAATTACGTCGAAGTTGGAATTTAGATTAATTTACATGTGAAAACCAAGTAAATAAATCATACAAAATAAATACGAATTAAAGAAATAAATTACAACTAATAAACTAGAATTTACGTCATAAACATGCTTAAAAAGGATTTGGAAAGAAAAGAATGAATAGACAGAAGAAAATAGAAATATAAGGAAATTAAAAGAAATAGGAAATTATAAAAAATAAAGAAATTGGAAAAAATAGGAAATTGGAAGAATAAGGAAATAAAGAGAAATTAGCAAATAAAATAAATTAGGAAGATAAAAATAAGGAAATAAAAAAAGAAAATAAAAATAAAATAGAAAATATGGAAATATGGAAAATTTGTCAAATTATGGTGATAATAAGAATAATAGTCGATTAAAACCTAATTAGAATGCCTACATCAAAACAAGACGAGTTCAGAGGCAGAAACCACCTCAGAACTGGCGCAGTATCTGTTGCGTCCCTTAGAAGAGGCGCATCAGTTCATGCGACTGTTCTTGAATTGGTTTATGACTGTGACAGTCATACTTGTTAATTGTTATTGTTTGTTGTTTGATTAGGATAGATTATTGATATATAACTCGAATGAAAGTGATTTAGTCAGATTATATGCATCAGGAACCGTCATAAAATGATAAAAACGGATTGAAATGAATTATTCCAAGTTAGATATTATTTACGATGTCGAAAACGGGTTTATATACAAATTTGAGGTTAGAGACGGAAATTAAAGATTAAGAATTGATTAAGAAAATAGAATTAAAACATATATCACATACGAAATGAAGGGACTTGATATGAATGAATCGAGCCTCTTAAATCCGGGTTTGAATAAGATGACGAAAGCCCGCAAATATTGATTATAAGGGATTTAAGTCGAGATTAAACGTTATAATTTGAAAAGGAATTATTAAGATGTGATTACATATTAAAACGAACAAAAGAAACAAGAAATAAGAAAAATAGAAAAGTTGCAGAAGATCGAGGAGGAAGAAGAAGAGCAGGAGCAGCGGCAGTCTCTGGAAAAGGTGCAACAGATGCTACGATCCTTCGAAGAGGCGCAGCTGCTGTTGCGTTTGTTCTCGACGTCTGATTTGCACTGTTTTACAAAAACAGATTATAAAAGAGGTTTTTAAATTGGTTTCGAGCATGCTTTTGACATAAATTTATATCAATAAATACAAAATAAAAGTACAATAAATAAAATTGGTATTTTACAACCTCAGACTTACATGTTAGCGTCACGAGATTTAATTAAATCGGTTTTTAGTGGTAACTCGACTCGATCTGTGCAAATATGAAAGTGCCCTTGAAAAAGTAATTAAAAAGATTGATTAATTATGGTGTAGTGGTCAACTTGGTCGGTCATGCAACGTGACTGGTACTCAGAATGATCTGAGCTTACGTGGTCGATTGATCAAGCACGTAGGCGTCGAAAGCTTAGAGCAAGGTCTTAGAATGCAAAGGAAGAAGAGAAGGGCGGACACTCGCGTGAAAAATATGTGAGGCAAAGGCCTCTATTTATAATAATCATATGGAGGAATTATGGTAATGGTAGAATTTAGAAAGGAATAGGAAAGAAAGTTCCGGAAACAACCGACTTAATTGAAACACGAAAACTTGGACAAAAAGAAAGCCTTGAGAAAAGGCGCAGCAGGTGCTGCGTCCCTTGGAAGCGGTGCAGTACTTACTACGTCCTTTCTCAGGTAGGATTCTTCTGCGCGAGAAAACGCGTTCGACAGCCTATCGTATTTTAGGCATAACTTTCTCTACAAGACTCGGATTAAGGTGATTTCGGTGGCGTTGGAAATCTAAGAGAAAGATCTAGAACTTTCTGTGAAATAGGCTGACCCAAAAAAGTCGTTATCACCTCGTAAAACGGGCTTAAATATCGGGTTGTCATTTTAACTAAATGAAATGCACATTTTGTAATGTAAACTTTAAGTTTAGTCCAAAGAAGTGATGTGAGACTCAATATGAGATATACTCACAACATTTTATGACATCCTAACCTTAGGTAGAAAACCACATTGCTTTTTTACTCGGGATTTGATGGTTTTAGGAAATGAAGACGGTAGATGACAACCATGAGCTAGACACAAGTGTATGAGTTACCGTTAATTAGCCGATTTATGAAACGTCATAAAATCGCGACATATGCTAAACATGCGGCCCAATCATCACTGGGTTTTTGGCGGGAGGTGTAGAAACGAGGTATCTACAGAGCCCCCACTTTGACTGAGGCTTGGACAAGGCAAAAGTCAAAGTATAGCCCTCAGGTCAATCGAATATTACAAGTTGACGACTATGGCGACGCGAGGCGGTCAAGGCGTCTGAGCCAAGGACCTGTCGTCGGGAACATTTTAGAGTCTATCGACTTCCGGGGAGGGTCATTTAAAGTTCATTAGACTACGTAAGGAAGCTCGCCAACCATAAGAAGAAACCATTCCTGAGACACCCCTGGGTGAAACGAGACTGAAGGCGCTTCGGCAAAACTCTTTGGTCTGAAGATAACTCGGTGTCTGTAGGCATTAGGGGTTACAAGAGATTCTGAAGAAACTTATTAACACTTCTAAAGGCTAACTCTGAAGGCTATCTCTAAAGGAAAAGGCTGGAGGATAACTCTCTGAAAGACTGAAATGGGACTTAACTGAAATGAACTTCTGGAAATTACTGAAGGGGTTATCTGAAGGGGACCGAAAGGATTATCTGAAAGTTTTCTGAACATATGATGGGATTGTCCTGAAGGAATAAAGGATTATCTGAAGTTATCTGAAGAGAAAAAGGACTATCTGAAGGCTCATTTGAATGGTTGTCTGAAGGATATCTAAATATATGAAGGTAATCGAAAGGGTTGTTGACACGTCTGTCGCGTACCTGTCAAAAATAAAACCTAACGGTCTCAACTAAATATGTAGTAGAGGCAGTCGAGTATCGAATCCACAGGGAGGAATGTAACTACAGCTATCTATTTCTAATTCTAAGGTAACAAATGGGTTTGATTAATTTTTGGTTCTAAACTACGGAGTAAAGGGAAGAGAAATAAGGGCAGAGCAGTAAGGCAAGAAAATGATTTTAAACTATCAAATAGAGAGGGACATGTCGGGAATTCGGTTCACTACGGTAGTACAACAACTCGGCAGTAAATGACTCAGACGAACTAACGTGAGACGGATATTAGAAGGTCCTTTCGGTCCACTTCCCACCCTAAAATACCACTAACTTAACTTTCGTCCTCATTAGGGTAGTCTACTGTTTATAGCAGGCCTATTTAATCCAATCTTTCGATCCAGGGTTAATTGTAGCCAGATTAATGGGTGACATAGAAGCGTGCACTCAACTAGGTCGAGAATTACAGTTATATTGCTATAGTGACAGAGTCTCTTAGTCAATTCGTCTAATTCATTCACTACATCGTCATTATTCTACCGCAGATCCCCTAATCCCAACATGAAGGGGTTTAGCTACTCATATTCGTAATAAAACTAACAAAGATGTAAATTTCCAAAGAGATGACATAATGAAATGATAATAAAAATGGCTAATAGAAATTAGGGCAGAAAGAGACAATAACATAAAACAAGAATTAAACAACAAAGGAAGGTTAATTATTATTAAAAGGGAAAGAGAATTACAATCCAGCAATTTCCGGCGTAAAGAACGAAATCCGAGCAAAGAAAATCCAACGTCGAAAGTAACAGTCTAATGTAGAAGAGAGTAAAAACTAGATAAAAAGAATACTGGATGAAAAGAGAATAAAAAGATGAAAGATGACTAATAACCTAGTTAAACATAGGTTAAATAGCCAAAAAGCCTAAGTGTTTATGCGGAATATACTAAAACACGGACTAATTAAAGCCCACAGACGAAATCCTCTCGATCGAGTAGGCAAAACCACTCGATCGACCAACGGCTCAGCAGAAACTCCTCGATCGACCTTCAGGGAACTCGATCGAGGACCAGATCAAATGCAGCTTACTCGATCGAGAAAGGAACAGCTCGATCGAGTCTTGGGAAGCTTAGGGACCTCTCGATAGACCACCAAACAGCTCGATAGACCACCTGGGTCTTCAATTCAGCTCACGTCTTCACCAAAATGCCTCGTAAAGCGTGCAACGACACTTCTAAGTGCAACATCTCACTCTGGGATGGTCCCGTCTCCTCTAAATGCATGCAAAAGGACAGAAAAGAGCATGGTTCCGCTACTTTCGCGATCATTCCTACAAAAAGGACCAAATACACCAAAGTAGCCAATTCGGGGCAAAATACTATAAAAATAGCATAGAAATGCATAGAAATACGTGCTGAAATAGGCCAAAAAGACTATACATTAGGCACGTATCAGTTGTCTGTAAGAATAAGGCAAGTTTCTGAAAGATCTAAAGGTCTATCTTGAAAGGGTTATCTGAAAGTAAAGAATTCTTCGGGAATTATTTCTCTCGAACTCCATGGGGAAGAATCATATGTTGAGTCAATCAATGGTGCGCCGTTGGCACCGCTAAGGAGAAAACAAAGGATCGACAATGACGCGTCCTTAGCATCGCTGAGAAAAATAAAGGCGTTCGATCAACAACGGTGCGCCCTTGGAACATCTGAGGAGAAAATTTGCTCGAGTTGTCGCAATTGAAATTTCGATAAAGGGGAGAAGCTCATGAACTGTATTTAGTGATCATGAATTCTTACTGAGGAACAGATTGACGATTAGGAACATCTTTGATCGTCATGGAAGAAACCTTGAGCATACTGCGAATACTGCTGGAGAATATCTTGACTGTCACTGGGGAGAATGAAGACTTGATCGAAGCCCCCAGTTGGAGCGAGCAATGCTTCTTAACTATTTGCATGGTTAGTAGCCACACAGGAATGTAATCTAATAGTCAAATAGCACATAACACATGGACCTTAAATGAGGAAGCACATAGGCTTTGCAAAACTTGTTTCTTTATTAAATTTGTTGCTTGGAATGCGTTATGCATATTCAATGGGCTCTATTCACAGGACTTGTCACGACATAGACTCACTGGGATGCAAGACGATAGACTCACGGAACGCTAACTTAGTTTTGACGCGACACAGGGATGAATTTGACAGACTGTGCTTAAGTATGTGCAACCCTTAGTCAAGTGTGGGTGACAGCGCGTATCAGTTCTGAAGGTAGAATAATTTCAAGAATGATGACAGCATATAAAGGCAAGGCATGAGCCATGGATCAGCTGTCTACTCGGACACCTTTTGAGAGTATTTCCTGTAAAAGAGACCCCTCTTGAGGAACGATAACTTTGAGAATCCATCTAAGACCTCATCATCGCTTTGACCGAGTACTATCTTGACTTAAAATAAGAGAGGAATAAAGGAAGGGTGGCATCTCGGAAGAGAAGCCCCCAGGATGAGATGTCGACTCTGGAATTTTGTCAAAAAGAAGACTGGGCGACGAGAAGGAGCCCCCAGTAAAGAGGTAGAAATGGAAATTATGGTTAGAAGGTTAAAATTGAAGGTTCATGGTTGAGGTGGTTGATAATTGAGGTTGAAAGTTTATGGTTGGGATGGTTGTGTCCATGAGGAATGCCTACGTATTCACGTGAATTGAAATCAAATCAGATCGTAGTTCCGGGGTATTGTTAATTTTATTTGAGTGTTGTGCGTGGTTGTATCCTTCTTGTGTAACAAAGGACTGCCTACGAATCCACCTGAAGAGGTGAAATCAAACCATGCTCATAGTTCAGGTGTGTGCCTAAGCTTATGTAGTCAGGGCCTTAAAATGCATTGGTCACAAGGGTAATTTTCTTTAGCGACTCCAAGAATTGATTTGAGATAACTCCCTCTGATCACACTCAAAAGTGGACCCTAAGGATGGATTTGGTATGTCCCATTCTAAGTAGCAAAGTATTAGAAAACTCCGTGTCTGGGTCAAGGTGAAACTGGATTGGATATTTGGAATATGGAGCTCGGACATAAGAGGCTTTGATGAACAAAATAATAATTAAGAAATTAAGCATTCTTAGATTAGATTAAGCTCTCATTAGGAGTAGAATAGACTAGATCAATGTTTAATCATTCCACAAATTGCAGTTTAATCTTTCTTCAATTATTTCTCAAACAATCTTAGATTTAGCTTTGTACTTGAAGAATTCTTGGTTTTGTATTGGAGAATTGACATCCCTCCACAATTAATCAAAGGGTTTCTTCTATTGTTCCTCCATCTCCTTTGTTCAATTTAAGTTGTTAACATTTGGATCTATTGGGTATGTATTTGAAGATTAAGTGACAAGTCTTCATCTTTATTCCAGGATTCTTCTTTATTTGTGGTCATATTATTTACTCTGCAAGTTGGTAACATACTTAATCACTTTTTATTTACTTGTTAATCTCTTGTTTATTATCTTGCTTAATCATCATGTTCACTTGTGTTGTGATGTTTAACACCATTGCTAGCATAATAATCATGATGTGTAGTGAGTGGTGTCTTAGCTAGGATTAGTGGGGGATTAGGGGAGTTAATGATGGGATATATTTATGCTTAATGAGTTCATATGAATACTTGCTTATTGTACTTTCAGCTTTTGCACATGTTACGCTTGATGAACTGCTTGATTGACAACCTAGCATGATTCTCTTATCCTTTCAACAAGACTTGTAAGATATAAACAGACCCAAGGCTTGTTAGACCATGCATATTGTTGAATAGGAAGAATTAAGTTGACTCGTAGGTGTTTTAAAGTCTTGATCCACTCGGCTCCCAGACCCAAAACTTCCAAGGAATTATAAGACATAAACTAACTCGATTCCAACAATAATAATTGCTTGCATCTATATGGCTCATTTATGCTATCTTACCATGATTCCCCTATGATCCCATGACATCCTAGTGTCTTTTACCATTTGTTTACATCCTTTCCTTTGTTGCTTGTTTTACCTTACATTGCTTTTTATTGCTTTCATTAGTTTAGAACCATCAACCTCAAACCCCAATAATTGTGACACTAGGATAAAGTGAGATAGATAGACTTAGAACCCAAAGCACACCATCCCGTGTATCGACATCAACTTAACCGTTAACTAATTGTTTGTTGAGAATATAAATGTGTTTATTGAGTGAACAATGACTCGCTCACTATCAAAATAGCGCCATTGCCGGGGATGGTATTTTGTGATTAAGTTCTTTTTTGTTTGTCAGTTTTAATTGTGCTTTAACCTTGAGGAACTTTTTCCTCAAGGTCGTTCTTACCATTTTTGTGTAGTTTCCTTGGTTGTAGTTGTTTCCTTGTCTTAGCTATGATGATGGCTCAAGACTTGACACATGATGTATGTGGTGGATCTTTTGAGTATGACTATAATGGGTATGGGGAGTTTGGGGATCAAGTCAACACAAACCTAACTTCGAACTTATACAATGGAAGTCCTAACTACTACCCTAATTTTTCCTACCAAAACCCCTACATCCAATATCCACAACAATCACCCTCCCAAAACCCACTTTACAGCCGATTCCAAATGCCACAATATAACCACTTTCACACCCATCCACAACAAGAAAATGAGTATGACTTTGATATTCAAAATGTATTTCTCTAAATGATGGGAGACCAACAAAATTTCTTCACACAAGTGCTAGAAGAAAGAGAAAATAGGGACAATGTTCTTCAAAGCATTCCTACCTATGGTGAGGAGTTGGCAATTCGGATTGCCCAAATGACGGCAACCCAAGCAACCACTCCTCACCAATTTTTCAGCATTGATCATGTATGTGAATATGAAGGAATAAGCTTTGATGTGGAAGATGTGAAGTTGGAAGAGCCAATCTCCTTGAGCTCTTGTGAGTATGAAAGTTTGGTATTTGGTGAAGAAGATATGAGGTTGAGTAAACCAAATACTCTTAGCCTTTGTGAGTATAAGGGTGTGTCATTTAAAGTGGACGTTGAGATGGTGGAGAAAGAGTTAATGAGGAGGGGTGAAACCCCTATTTATGATTCGTATGGAGATAGCGATGATGACAAGCCAATGGAAGAACATTATGCAGAATATGTGTCTTGCAATGACTTATGGAATGAAGAAGAGGAATGGAGTTGTGAGATTGGCTCACTTGAGGAGTCCATCCTTGAGAAGTTTGAGGTATGCTTCCATGGAGAAGATGAATGTCACTTTCCTATTGACTATGAAGACCTTTTCCCACCCACTATGGAACCTATGATTGTTGGAGATGATATGGTCAACCTTATCCAAGAGGTCAAATTGTCGTATAAAAGGTACTTGGTGGAGAAGCTCAAGAACAAAGTTATGAATGAGCTTACTTGTGGAGACTTGGCCCCCACATTCTCAATTCCTAAGTTATCCCGTCATCAATGCTATGAGAATTCTCCTTCTATTCTTGAAGTATTGATAAATCCGAATGCTATCACCAACAGTATATTTGAGGGAGACGGGAGAGAATGGAAGCCTCTCGATGATAAGAATTTTAAGCTTGCTAGTTTGGAGAGACAAAAAGGCTATCGTGAAAAGGCCAAAGTGAAGGGGAAAAATTTCAATAAGAAGCCACTTGTGGAGGATTGGCTCTATTCTATTTTGAAGTGGCCAAGGTCCTACTTGTGTTTATTTGAGGCCTATTCAAAAGCCTTTGATCGCCTACTAAGAGAATTAAGCTCCATGGATAATGAAATTTGTCATTTGACTTAGTTTGGTGGAGTCCTATCTCAAACCACCATTTGTAATATAACTTTTTAAGATTGCATTTAGTATGAGAGATAAAAGAAAAGGATCTCATATTGCAAATGAGCATTTTGAAAATGATGAAAATGAGAAGATAGGAAATGCAAAGAAATGAAGAAGATGGAGAATTTGGGGCTTGTGCACATATTGCAAGTCCTTATCGATGTATTGGGCCATTGTACGCGTGAACCTGTGCATCTTGAGTTGGACCCGCGCGGGTTATAGCCTGAAGAAAGAAAGAAAAAACTCCCTGGACCGCAACTCGAGCGGATTCAAGAGAATCCGAGCGTCCCCAGCCTCAACTCGACTAGGTCAGAATCGACTCGAGCGGGTCAAGCAGTAACTCGAGCGAGTCAAAATTGCTCAAGCGGGTTGATGTTAAAATTCCAAAGCTGAAGCAGAATCAGGGCAAGCTAAGCCCAGCCCGCCCGAGTTGACCCATAAACTATTTTTTTCTCTCATTTGGCTCGTGACATTGCTATGGATGCATCCTATCTACCATCTTTATCTTCTAAAATATACAACCCATTGAGATCATGCTTGTAAGAACCCTTTCTATCCCTGTCTCTCATGTATAGTTGCATTTATCTAGTTACCTAATGAGTAAACTCCTTTCTTCCTACATTAGCAATGGTGTTTAAAATCGGTTTGCGGAGGTTAAACCATGAAGTGATATACATTATAGTGAATCATATAGTTTAGGCTTGTTTTTGTATTGTATTTATTATTGCATTTTCATTAGTTCATATAGTGTAGCTTTCATTGTAATATATCTCACATGTCTCATATAGTTAATGGATATAGTTAAATTTGCATTCATGCATAGTCACTAATGACCAAACCTCATTTCTCCTATACTAGAAATAGTGCTTAAATCAGTTTGGGGAGGTTTGATCATAGGTGACCTAAGCTAATTTAAATTAGCTTCTCACTTAATAGAAAACATGCATCATCTAGTGTAGTTTAGATTGCAATCATTTTTTTATATCTGTCATATAGAATTGCATTTACTTAGAGCATGCATTCATTCATATCATATCATTGCGTTTCTAGTTCAATTTCCATAAAACTTTAAAAATCCAAAAACATGTATTTCTTTTTCATTCCTACTCCTGCATGTATATTTAGGACAATGTCCAAAATAAAGTGGGGGATGGGAATTTATATTCCAAAATACATAAAAATTTGAAAAATTTCCAAGAAACTAAAAAATATGTTCTTTAATTTCATAAAAACAAAATCCATAAAAATTTGAAAATTTGAAAAACAAAAAACATGTTATTTAATTTAGTAGTGTAGAATTGTATATACTTGTGTTTTTGTTCTTTTCTCACATAGATATGACTCTTCGTTTGAGGCATTAACAAGGGAATGTGAAGACAGCTTGGTATGATCGCTCAAATCCCTATTTGCCTTCCATTTCTTTTCATTATTCATATGAGGAGGATGGACTTACATGTCAAGGAGGATATGGTGTATTCTGTTGTTACAGTTTGTGTATCTATGTGTTGTTAGGAGTTGCATCTAGATTATATGGCATTTTAGTTGATAGAAGAATATGCATTAGAGTTGTATATATGTTAGTTGCATCATGGCATATAGTTGCATGGTAGAAATTTTTTGTGAAAATGCCTATTTGGGAAGCTTGACGAGTGTATATAAGGCCCTTGTACATAATTTTTCTCCGCGAGACTTTGTTTGCTAGAATACTCTCATGACATACTAGTATCTTTTGTCCCATGGTCTAAGGCCTACTCAAGAGTGCCTTGTGGTGTGATAAATCCTTGGCTACTATTTATTCCAAGGTGGCCCTTGATGCCATGCGACCGTCGGTGCACTTCTATCATCATTTTGTCAACAAAAAGGGAATGGGCGCAAAAATATCAAATTGAGTCTAAGTTATCAGATGTCAAATGTTTGCAATTACATCAAATGAAATGATGAGCAAAAATAGACTCCTATGCTTTTATAGAAGTACCGTTGCTACAAATGGGGTTACTCTAAGAAATGTAAAAAAATTCAAAGTTGAAAATTGCAAGTATCCAAATGTCAAACATAAAAAAAATGGCATGAAATGTGCTTAATCGTCAAATGCTACAAAAGTGGGGGGGAATAAACCCAAAGGCAAACAACTATCATGAAACTAATACACTTTGAATCCCTTTTATCCATTTATGATCCTATCTTTGTTGCATGGTGGAGAGGGGACAACCCTTCTTCTGGTCTAAGCAAGAGGGGAAATTCCGCGATCCTACAGTGTTTTCTAACACCATAGGGAATTGGCTCTTGACAAAAGCATTTAGCAATTGTGGATGAAAGTAGCCTAGTTTAACACAACTTGGAGGTTATTTTTTTGTATCCTCTTGGACCTAGTAACTTGGAGAACTAATATCTATGATGAAATATGTACGCTTAAATTTCTTCCCTTTTAGATTATTTCCGCCACTTAGATAAGGAAAGTGACTATTATTTTGTAGTTGCATCAATTACTTGCTTTGTGTCCTTAATGCTTGGATGTGTTGCCACTTTGGCAAGCCCCACCTTGCCTTGCAATAAGGCATCTTACCTCATAGATGTCTAGTTGTGAGTTGAAGGGGCGGAGTGAGACCTGCTAAGTGTCTCACATCGATTATATTATTATTATGATAGTTTAAATAAAGGTCTACTTCTAGTCACCTCTTTACTCGGGACGAGAAAATGTTCGGTTTGAGGATATTTGATGTGGCTCATAATTACGCACATTTAGTCCCCTAATCAACCTATTTTTGCATATTAATATAGCATTCCATAGCCATTTTATCGGTCAACTGCTTCCTATTTGCTTTCCTAGTGCATTTCATATATCTTGTAGGAAAGAAGATAAGGAGGCGGAATTCCCGTCTCTCGAGCATATCCGGAAGCTTGTTGATAATCATGGATGGACTAGTATGAAGAGGAGGCAGGAATGATGACCACGGATGATGGGAATAAGGAGTATATGGAAGCATCATAAGCATAGAAGCAAGGGAAGAAGGTCTGCTGCTCAACCCGCTCGAGTTGGCCTTCAACCCGCTCGAGTCGGCTCAACTCGCTCGAGTGGATGCCCAGACTGCCTCCCACGGATCCTCTTTGAAACGTGCAAGGCATTATTTCTTCAAATTGCAATTTAATCTTTCTTCAATTATTTCTGAAACAATCTTAGATTTAGCTTTGTACTTAAAGAATTCTTTGGTTTGTATTGGAGAATTGACAACTCTCCACAATTAATCAAAGGGTTTCTTCTATTGTTCTTCCATCTCCTTTGTTCAATTCAAGTTGTTTACATTTGGATCTCTTGGGTATGTATTTGAAGATTAAGTGGCAAGTCTTCATCTTTATTCAAGGATTCTTCTTTATTTATGTTCATCTTTACTCTCCAAGTTGGTAACATTCTTAATCCCTTTTTATTTACTTGTTAATCTCTTGTTTATTATGTTGCTTAATCATCATGTTCACTTGTGTTGTGATGTTTGACCCCATTGCGAGCATGATAATCATGATGTGTAGTGAGTAGTCTCTTATCTAGGATTTGAGAGGTATTAGGGGACTTAATCATGCGGTAGATTTATGCTTAATGAGTTTATATGAATGCTTTCTTATTGACTTTTAACTTATGCACATGTTATGTTTGATGAAATGCTTAATTGACAACCTTGCATGATTCTCTTATCCTTTCAACAAGACTTGTAAGATATAAACCAACTCAAGGCCTGTTAGACCATGCATATTGTTGAATAGGAAGAACTAAGTCGACTCGTAGGTGTTGTAAAGTCTTGACCAACTCGGCTCCGAGACCCAAAACTTCCTAGGAACTGTAAGACATAAACTAACTCGATTCCAACAATAATAACTGCTTGCATCTATGTGGCTCATTTATGCTATCTTATCATGATTCCCCTATGATCCCATGACATCCTAGTGTCTTTTATCATTTGTTTACATCCATTTTTTTGTTGCTTGTTTTACCTTATATGGCATTTTATTGATTTCATTAGTTTACAATCATCAACCTCAAACCCCAATAATTGTGACACTAGCATAAAGTGAGATAGATTGACTTAGAACCCAAAGCATACCGTTATGTGGATCGACCTAGACTTAACCGCTAACTAGTTGTTTGTTGAGAATATAAATGTGTTTAATTGAGTGAACAATGACTCGCTCACCATCACTTGGCAACTTAACATGATTGCATACATGAAATCACACAACATATCACATAGCGCTCCCCCATACCCATAACTACCCACGTAGTGACCAACCGAGACAATAAGATCTAGTTTTTAGATGAGGGATCCTACTCAACCAAAACGACCTCCTATTGTACTCATGTCGGGTTCATTTTATTAGACACACCTACGCTCATTTTGGTTCATTGGTTTAGGTTCCAAAATTGTCGCTCTAAAAGCATTTGGTAACACCCTCTTCTTACCCAGCCAAGGTAATTGAGAGATGTTACCATCTCAGTTTTCAGAGGCGGTGAATCGAAGATACAATCAAGAAACATTTATTACAAATGATAGTTTAGTGAATTACATAAACGTAAACAAATGAATAAATGCATACAAGTCATACTCCTACGACTCTCTAAAGAAGACTATCTCATGCCGACTCGACTCTAACTCTGAAGCTCGTCCCATCTCCCGCGTGACACCAAACACAACATGCACTTAACCTGCTCTCCTATATGATCGGAAATATCATATGGATCGACATAGGCCATCCCAGAAATAGGTAACAATTACACGGACACACAACACGTCAGTTTTAATAAATAAACATAAGACACAACATCATAAGTAAATATACAACATGCCAATGATATGAATGAGACACGATTATACAATCACCACACCGGGACCGGGACAAGACCAGACGTACCCACAACCACCGGTGCAAGGAACACGCCCACGACACCTCACTTCACAAATAGGTACCGGCACACGCCCAGACGTACCGGGCTCGAAAGCCAATCAGATCCCCTGCCAAACGTCGTGTCTCAACCACACGAGTCCCTCCGTAACTCAAGTCCTTAATGTGCACATCCCTCACGGAGTGGGAAGCTCCAAGAGGAGACCCGAGCGTGAGGTGGTCTCCCAACAGCCTCATGTCTCCTCAACAACAAGTAACCAACCATAAATCATCATGTCCTCTAATATACATGACAAACACAATAAATGCATGATATGACACAATATGCCATTTACCAACTCATCATGATACACATTCTCATATACGACATACAATACGACTCATATAATGCAAGTAATGACAAATGACACAATAACAAACATACACATTATCGAAACTAAGTAGGATAAACCTACCTTTTAGCAAAACTCCATAAGCTACTCAACACAAGCAAGATCCGTCTCATAAAACTGTCTCACAAAACCGGCACCTAAATTAATACAATAAATACGCGTAATTACTAATTAATTTAATTATTAATACAATTATATAATTAAATATAATTAAATTCAGTCCCGACTCAACTACCCGCCAACTACTTGGTTCAAATCCCGACTCATAACGAGTTATACAATAATTAAAACCCGTCTTAAGCACTTATCCAACACCCACAACCACACACGCAAACATACGGTTTAAGCGGTGTGCTTGAGCCATAAAAACAATCGCAAAACGGCTCCGCATCCAAGACCAACTTGCAGCACCCATCACCACCGTGGTTCACCTTCCCCCACACCTGACCACGGTGGCCAGTCGCCCTGACAGCCGCCCAAGGCAGCAGCAACAGCGGCCAATCATTAGCAACACACATGACACCAACACACACCAACACTCTACATACACACACCAAAACGCCCCTAAAACAGCCCCCATTACAGCCGCCACCATGAGCCAGCACTATCCCCACCTAGACACGGTGGTCACGACCTGCCAAGCACCCTTAACCGGCACCAAACACGTCCCAAAAAAGAACCATACATAACAACAACAACAACCATCAACAACACAAACCAACATGAACCACGCCTCTTTAACCGTGTAAAACAACCCTTACCGCCACCCATTCAACCACCCACGACCACCACTCAATTCTCCTCCCAACCGTTAACACAAGCCACCCAAGGTCAGCCCAAGCCAGGCCATAAACGGTGGTTAAAAACCAGTCCAAAGACGATGACAGGCTTGTCGTATACCTACCAAAGATAACCACTGGTCTCTGCCTAATATAGAAAGGGAAGTCAGGATCGTATCCACAGGGAGACTAAGAAGTGTTCTACTTGCTATAACTAAAGTCTGTCTAAGTAACAAATGGGGTTGATTGATTTTGTTTTAACTAAACTAAAAGTAATAAGGAAGAGAAGCAAAGTGTATAAAAGAGTATAAAATATAAGGAGAGGAAACTAGGGTTATCGGCTCACCAATGAATGTCTAATGATTTTAGTCTAGGTCACAGATCAGTGAAAACAAATCGGTCTAAGGGTAGAGAAAAGGCCCTCTCGGTCCGCTTTTCGCCCTAGAATGCTTCTAACGGACTCTCGCAACTTACTAGGGCACTCTAATGTTTGCAGAAGGTCTAACCCTCATCAGGCTTTCGATCTTAGGTATGGGTTTACCAATCCAATTAATCAATCATGCACATTAACTAACTAATCGTGATCAAATGCTACAATTAACAACAAAGGCATAATATGAATGACCAATCTATAACCGAATTAACAACCGTCATAAATTCATGGCTCCCCTAAATCCTAGCAGAGAAATTAGCTACTCATGTTTATACTAATGAAAACAATAACGATTGTATCAATACTTAAATTCAACATGATGAAGGTATGAAAATAACTATTAAACATAAAACAAAGGAGGTGAAGAGTAAAAAGAATAATATAGATAAAAGAGCTAATTAAATGAATAACAAAGGTTAATTAAATTACCAATCAGAAGGTGGAATGTTGCAGAGTTCGAATCCGAAAATTTATGCAAGAGCAACGTAGGAAAAGAATTAAGCAATGTCAAAGATGACCTAAATGTTTTCCAACTTATTCTAAAATAGCCAAAGTCTAAAATTGTCCAACAAGTAACATTGGAATGAAATATCTAACTAAAGAATTCCTCCAGGTATAAAAACGGTCGATCGACCAACTAGAATAGTCGACCGACTGATCCACAACTTGCCACCTATTGATCGAGTAAAAGCAATAGTCGATTGACTTTTCTGAACAAACGGCAACGTTCAGCATTAACATAATGGCTTCCTTGCGACTTCACGCACTCTAAGATGATAGTTTCCGAGCTTCAGCTTCACTATTGTCCGAAATGCAACTCCGGGGACAGTTCTTTTGCTTGAAATCGCACGTTCAGGTTCAGTATCTGCAAAGAATACAAAATAACCCAAAGTAGTCAATTCACCTAAGAATAGTAGCTAGCCGGTACCTAATATGCATAGAAACGCGTACAAAATGATAGAGAAAATGCATAAATAAGGCACGCATCAAACCTCCCCAAACCAAATGCTTGTCCGCAAGCAAGCAAAGACTACACACAGCGAAGGAACTAATGTAACGATGAATAAACTCAGAGCCGACTATGCTTTTGACATGCCCAAACCGTTAAATGCAATCAAGTCAACACCAAAGTACGAAATCAAATTCAAACGAGTAAAATGAATTATTAGAATTACCCAACCGTCAACCTTGCAAGATTGTTTATATCGGACTCTCACGGATCGCTTATCTCTCGTTTGAATAACATGGTGAATATATAATGTAAGATAAAAAGAAATGTACCCACTCACCTAACTGCAACCTATAAGAACATGCATTCAATCTAACATGAAAATTACCTCTATCAACCATATATACACATTCCAACCAAAATGGACCAAACACATGCCGAGGATTTACATATAATGTGAGGTGAGGTAATTCGGTGAAAAGGGGCAAAACAAATTTTGGAAATGTGGAGGTAAAGGCAAGCTAATACAACCATAACAAAAATAAACAGCTCATTCCTCTTAGTAAAACAGTGCCAAGTGCATCAAAAACTCACTCTCAATAGTAAACACGAGTCCCCATATAATACAAAGACAAACATGGGAGTATAATCAATGTTTTTTTTTCTGATTTTCCTTTTTTTCTCTCTTTGTTTTTTTCTTCATTCTGATCTTTTTTTTAATTCTTCTTTTCGTCATTTCAAACCCTTTCTTATAGCAAACATATGTTGGAATATGTGTCCTCCGGCAATAATGCAATCACAACTGTCGATCATAATGATCACATGTTTAAATCTCATTTTAAGAATACGTGTGGGATGTAATATTTTACAATCAACTGGTCCACACATATCGATCATAGTTTGACATTACTGTCGTGCGACGATGGTGATTAGTTGATCCCCTTAGGTCATACCTATAGGGAAATACTCTTAATTGATTATTTAATGAATCGTATGCCGATACGAGTTAATTAAATTGCTTAAAATTGACGGATGATTTGTGAGTAAGATTAAAGTGTCTTATTATAATTCGATTAAATTAGATACGGTCTAAGTAATCGAATTGTTTTATTACTTGGATAAAATTATTGTTTACAAAACAATTGAATTTGAAATTGAATGAATAATTTATTATAAATACAAGACGTTGTAATTTATAATTTGATAAACCATTTTGGCACAAGTAATTACGAATTACTAAGTCGATTTTGTATATGACATATTTTATGAGTATGTTGATTTTTAATATGTTAAAAATACATTACAAATTCACATGTCAAGTAACATGTCACATATGTCACAATTGACAAATAACAAAATAAAATGAACCATCCATTTTATGTTAAATGTGCCGAAAATATGGAGGGAGTATAAGGTTTATATTGTGTTTTTATTTTAAGCGGAAAACATATTATTACAACCTAATATAGCCTTGCATGCCTAGTTGTTCTTGGGAAGAAAGTTGGCCTCATGCATTGGCTATCTCCCCTCCCCCCAACCGGTTTATACATAGAAAAGGCCAAGGCCTTTTCTCAATTTATTCACTTCTTCAACATTATTTTGCTAGTGTAAGAAATATAGGCCATTCTCTATCTTGTCAAGAAATTTTAGAGAAATAAAATCTCTCAAATCATACTCTCTTGACCGAAAATTTTCAAGAGTATAAAATATTATTTTTGTGTCATATTTATAGTAAGACTTATATTATTTTTAGTACAAAATAATATTAGTTATTAAGAGATTTTCTTGGGTATTCACATTTGGGAGGGATTCTAAGCTTGAATCCTTCTTCATCCATATAAGGAAAGCTCAAGAACAAGTAAGAAAGAGATCTTACTTGTTCCCAAAAATTCGAAAGTATCTTAGTAAGGGTTGATGATTTCTTCTCTTTTTAATTTAAGTTTGCATGCATAAGATCACGAATTACTTTTATGACTAAATTAATTATAACATATTTGAATATGTTGAGTATATTGAGATATAGATTTCCAACCAGCGGTATCAAGAGCCTTAGGTTGTTTGCATGCAAATCGGTTATAGTTTTTCCGAGTTATATGATTAACAAATAAAACTTACAAATTTGTGTTTATTAGGATATATCACGAAATCAATCATGAATGTTAAAGTTTCTGATCCTAAAATGTATTTAGGATATTTTGGTTAATTTATGGATTTTTATTGTTCATTTTTTATAATAATGGCATTAAAATGTGATTTTATGATAAAAATGTCATTTTTTGACTAAAATTAGCTAAACTTTGATTTTTCCAGTAGTTTTTGGTTATGTATTCACATATATTATCTTATGATGACCTGTAAATTTTCATAATTTTATGAGTTTTTATGCTCGAAATATGGATTTCTTATGATAAAATCAGATTTAAATGGAAAAATAGGTTAATATGAGTTATATTTCGAATATGGTCATAGAAATTTAGTATGTTGTCACATACAATTTTACAAGATGTGTGTACAATAATTGGCTATAATGAAGTCTTTATGCATGATTTATGAATTTTTGATGAAAAATAACATAAATAGTGACTTTAATTAGTGAAAATTGCTAAAACATACTTCATGACTAAGGAAAAACGTCACATGTTGCATTTTATCATATGTTTCAGATCTAAAAGTGAAAAGTAAATTAATATAATTTTTCTCATATTTTTATGATAATATTTGATAAATCCGATAAACCGCAACATTGTTTTTCTCGATAAATTTCCAAATTTTTAACCTAAGTTTTTGAATATTATGAGTGCCATGGTATTTTTCCAGAATGTTCATGAGTTTAAAATTTTAAATTTTGAATTTATTTGAAATTTTTGTGATTTATTTGAAGTTTATGGCTTTTTATTGTAATTTTAAGTCTTTTATGAACAATATTAAGAAATATAAGTTAATTATTGTCAATATGTTAGTGGAGACTAATTTTGAGTCCTAAGATGGTTAGGGTAATTAACTAGTACATAAATATGATTTTATGTAGTTATTGTGATTTTAAAAGGTTGATCACGCAAATCCGTAAAAACCGATTAATATACGATATTGGCTCCTTAAAGGCGATTTAGCATAAAATTAGGCATGTTCATACATATTATAATGCTGCATTTTATTTATAATTGTCATAATTTTATTTTATGTAATTTTTGAATTATGTAATTTTGCTTAGTATGGCCTTAGTTTTTAATTGATATTACCCGAAATGTATGGGAATATCGATTCGGTTGTAATTTAATGTGATCTCGTATCGCAGTTTTGTAATTTAATAGATTTATTTCATTTTTAAATACAAATGTATAATAGGAAATTATGTAATTTGTTATGTAATTTATTTATTCCGGAGTTCCTTGAAGACGGTGCCACTCGAGAAGGCGATCCATTAAAGACGGTGTTACCTCGAGATGCGTGTCAAGATCGAAGTTCAAGGGACCAATGGAGTTGGTTTCCGAATTTGTAATAGTTTATTAGATTTACTTTTTTAGGAAGGCCATACTAGGATTTATTTTTATGCTTTGCATTTTATTTATATGTTGCATGCATCGCTAAATCGCCATAACTAAAACATGCATTTTCATTATATCGAGTTTATCGACCGTGTCAATTACAATTATCGTATTTCACCGCTTTAGTTCACTTAAAACGTGATAGATAATAAATTGACATGACCTCTCGCTAAATAAACAATTGAGACTTAGCCTTACCAAAAAGTAGAAACTGTGAAAACATATTTCATGAGGGAGTGCACTCGGCCACACCGGGGTACAAACCTTGTTACGTAGGGGAAGTGGGTGATAAATGTCTATCCACCGAATTCATGTTGATAAGGGATGAATCGACTACACCGTGCCCAAGTTAATGTGGATTTGGATCATGGACACATTTATTCGAAATTTGGGTTGAACTCAACAAAAGTATTGATAAGGGATGAATCGGCTACACCGTGCCCTTGTCGGATTTATTTTGGGCTAAAGATAAATGTTAATGTAATTTTATCGACCAAGAGTTCTAAAAGTAGAATCGATTAAAGAGTTAATCCACCGAGTTATATTGATAAGGGATGAATCGGCTACACCGTGCCCAAGTTAATATGAATTTGTATCTTGGAATCATTTATAATAGTTGGGTAGAGGTCACTATGTAAATGCTTTACTTGTTATTTACAAGTATTAATAAAACGATAAATGTTAAAGTTTTCCACTATTCCGTTATCATATTGTTCTATTTCTTTACCACAATTCATATACGATATCATTTCGATTTTTGATTCAAATCTCCATTTAAACATCGTAACTAAAGACAAAATTTGAATTTTTCTTCTAAAAACCTCGTATTATCCATTGTAAGGATCTCTTGTGAAGAGTATAGATAAAAGTTATTCGTGATCAAAAGGGTTTTTGATTCTTGACTAACATATCTACTTACAATGAATTGTTTCTCATATGCTTAATTGAGTTAAGTACTTTGAAACGTTAAATCATTTTGGTAACTAGATTTGTTGGAAATCAAAATTGACCAAAATACTGCAACCACTTCAATGAAAGTTTTAAGACTAAAACGATTGAATTGAAGAGTAGTCTTCATAGGAATCAACTTTGCTTCTCTAAAGTAAAGATTCATTGAATTGAGTGGGAGCATTCTCTTAAACCGTTAAGAAAAGGATAAGGTTTTAAAGAAGTAAAATTAGAATGGAATTGATACAAGGTAATGTAGATGTGTGAGCTATCATAGGCATTTAGCTTAAACTCCTCCAGTTCATCTAGCTGCATAAACGGTTTTGACCACACAACTTAGGATCAAAGTTAAGTTCATGAATATCCCACCAAGCCTTACACTCTAACTCAACAGGTAAATGACATGACTTCCCATAAACCAGCCGATATGGTGATGCACCTATCAGTGTTTTAAAGGTAGTCTGGTAAGCCCATAATGTGTCTTATAGCTTAAGGATACAATCCTTCCGTGATTTAGAAACTACGTTAGCTAAAATCTCATTAATCTCTCGATTAGATACCTCAGCTTGCCCACTAGTTTGGGGATGATACCCCAAACCACGCCGGTGTTGGACACCAACCTTAGACAATATAGAAGTTAGTTTCTTTTCTTTAAAATGCATTCCCCCATCACTAATAACGACCCTAGGGACACCAAATCGGGGAAAGATAATCTTTTTGAACATTTTAATCATGGTCACGGCATCACAATTAGGTGAAGCAATCGCCTCCACCCACTTAGACACATAATCTACAGCTACCAAGATATACCTGTTACCTTTGCTAGAAGGTAAGGGTCCTTGGAAATCGATGCCCCAGACATAAAAAACCTCGACCTCTAGGATACCATTTTGTGGCATATCATGTCTCTTAAAAATATTCCCGGAGCGTTGTCAAGCATCACAAGCTGAAACAAAAACCTTAGCATCAGCAAACAAAGTAGGCCAATAAAAACCGGACTGAAGTACCTTAGCCACGGTATGCGATAGACTGTGGTAACCACCATAAGAGGATGAATGACAGCCCTCCAAGATTGCCTTGGTCTCCCACTGCGGAATACACCGTCTGTAGAGTCCGTCTGCAAACTCCTTAAATAAATAAGGATCATCCCAGAAATACTGCTTAACGTTATAGAGAAAACGCTTCCTCTGCTGATAAGAAAGGTTAGGTGGCAGCGCGCCACTAACAACATAATTAGCTAAATATGCATACCAAGGGTCATAGTTAATTATAGAGGACAAAAAAGCAAATAATGAATCATCGGGAAAAGAATCATCAATAGGTAAAGAATCTTCTCCCTCTTGCTGTGTTAGTCGCGACAGATGATCAGCTACTACGTTCTAAGCACCCTTCTTATCTTTCATCTGAAAATCAAACTCCTGAAGAAGGAGTATCCATCTTAACAGCCGTGGTTTAGCTTCTTTCTTAGCCAGAAGGTGTCTCAGCGCTGCATGGTCAGTAAAAACAGTAACTTCTAACCCTATCAGATAAGAACGAAATTTTTCGAGCACATAAACCACAGCCAGCACCTCTTTCTCAGTGATGGTTTACTTCACTTGAGCCTCATCCAGAGTTCGGCTCGCATAGTAGATTGCATTCAAAGCTTTGTCTTTCCTTTGGCCTAGCACCGCTCCTAGTGCATAATCACTAGCGTCGCACATAATCTCAAACGGCAAATCCCAGTCGGGAGGCTGTATAATCGGCGTCGAAATCAAGGCCTACTTCAACCTGTTAAAAGAAGAAAGACACTCATTAGTAAATGCAAAGGGGGCATCCTTAAGCAACAACCGTGTAAGTAGTTTTGCAATTATTGAAAAGTCCTTGATAAACCGGCGATAAAAGCCAGCATGACCAACGAAACTCCTCACTCCTTTGACATTAACAGGAGGAGGTAATTAATAAATCACTTGCACCTTTGCTTTGTCAGCCTCAATACCCCTGTCAGAAACTAAGTGCATTAAGACAACTCCCTCGTTGACCATAAAGTGGCACTTCTCCCAATTAAGCACAAGATTAACCTCACTGCAGCGCTGCAACACCTTATCAAGGTTAGACAGACAGTTAGCAAAGTCACTTACATAGACACTAAAGTCGTCCATAAAGACTTCAATAATAGACTCTATATACTCGGAAAATATCCTCATCATGCACCTTTGGAAGGTGGCACAGGCATTACATAAACAAAAGGCATCCTGCAATAACCAAAAACACTTTGACGACAAGTAAAAGTAGTCTTTTCCTGATCATCTGGATGAATAGAGATCTAAAAGAACCCTGAGCATCCGTCTAGATAATAGAAAAACTTATAAGAAGCTAACCTTTCTACCATTTGATCAATGAAAGGAAAGGTAAAGTGATCTTTCTTTGTGGTGGCATTGAGATGTCTGTAGTCTATCCACATCCGCCAACCAGTTACTACTCTAGTAGGTATCAACTCGTTTTTGTCATTCATGAACACAGTAGTCCCTCCTTTCTTAGGAACTACCTGAACTGGACTCACCCACTTAGAATGACCAACATAATAGATAATACTTGCATCAAGCATCTTCATTACCTTGACCATCACAACGTCCTGCATCTTTTGGTTCAGTCGGCGCTGACTCTGTCTGCAAGGCTTGAGATCTTCCTCGAGCTCAATTCTGTGCATACAAATGTCGGGACTAATGCCCTTAATGTCATCCAATGAATAACCCATAGCTTTCCTGTTTTTCTTAAGCACAGCTAACAAAGCGGTCAGCTGATCATCATCAAGTTTAGCACTAACAATGACTGCATATTACTCTGTATCATCTAAGAAAGCATATTTAAGATGAGAAGGAAGAGGCTTACACTCAGGTACCTTTACCTCTATGGCGCAAAGAGTATTAATCATTTGTTCCACTCTCTCTCCTTCAGCGTCGGTGAGTTCATGCTCATCTAAAGCAGCTTCAACCAAATCCAACACAGCATCATTGTTATTTGGGTTATCTGCACACTCATCTAAAAGCATCAAAGCTTCTTGTGGATCCTTTATAAAAGAACCCGACCAGAAGTTATAAACAGAATCGTCAACAATATCAACAGAATAACAAGTATCCTCTATCATTGGCCGAGCAAGTGTACCGGGTAGACTAAAAGTGATCGCGTCATCCCCTACTACAAGAGTCAAACGCCCTTGTTTGACATCAATAATAGCCCCATCTATACATAATAATGGTCTTCCTAGTATAATTAGGGTCCGGGTATCCTCAGCTATGTCTAAAATAATAAAGTTCACTGGTATAAAGAACTTGCCTACTTTGACAGACACGTCCTCTAAGATACCCAAGGGTCATCTTACAGATCTGTTAGCCATCTGTAATTTAATGTTAGTCATTTTAAGGTGACCCATATTAAGCTTCTTGCACACAGAAAAGGGCATGACACTGGCACTGGCTCCTAAGTCACAAAGTGCCTTGTCTATCACTTCATTGCCTATTGTACAGGTAATTGATAAACTACCCTGGTCTTTGATTTTAGGTGGAGCCTTATTAAGAAGTAAATTACTAGACTCTTCCATAAAAGCAATAGTCTCGAATTCACTAAGCTCCCTCTTAAGCGTCACAATGTCTTTCAAAATTTTTGCGTAAGTAGGTACCTGGGTAATATGTTCAGTAAAAGGGACGGTTACCTGGTGATTATTGCCCACGTCCAAAAACTTACCGTACTGTCGCTCGACCTTACCATCCTTCAGACGTCCCGGATAAGGAACCCTGGTAGCAATGCGGGCACGCGACCTTCTCTTTACCTTTATCAGAACATGGCACCTACACAGCAGGAGAAGATGTCACGGTAGCGGAACAAGACTTTGACGTTGAAGCTCCGCTGGTATAGGCGCTCGATTGAGCATTCTTACCACTCGATCGAACAGTTTTATCAAGGAAATCACTCGATCGAGGAATGTTCACCTCTCGATAGAGTTCTTCAATTCCAGCATCTTTCGATCGAGTTCCAGAATCACTCGATCGAACAATATTTTCTGCCAATTTACTCGATCGAGAGGAATTAACTCCTCAACCGAATCCTTCAATTGGGGCACTTCTCAATCGAGCAGATATTGTGTTCGATCGAGTACTGGTGGAGGTGAAATCACTCGATCGAGCTGCAGGATGATATTGAGCAGGGATATCATCAATTAACTCCTCCAAATCAATATCCGGTGTATCATCAGCTGTCAAAGCCCCGTCTTCCGGCATTTTCGGTCCATCATAAGTAAGACCGCTTACGATATTAATGGCATTGATCGGGTCACAAGGAGGTGATTGATTCACTTAACTTTACGCGAGTGAAAGACGTGCAACTTGCTCTCTTAGTTCTACTATGGCAGTGTCATCCTTATCAGACTTCTTTCCGAGCTGATGTGTTAAGTTCAACACCAAGGACTTCAATTCTGCGAACTCCTCATTTGTAAAGGGTGAATCAACTGGTTGTAGCATTGGTGTAGAAGGGCTAGAAGTACTTGTTGATGTCAAATCTTAATATAGCTTAGAGAATGGCACCCCTTGCTTAAATTTTTGATGAGCACGGACGCGCTCTACATCCGCCGTACAAGTAATAGGGTCATGCCCCTCCATACCGCGTCTACCACAAACCACCTCATGCTCAGTTATGGCACAAACTTGTTCATGCACACCCGTAGTTTGAAAAATCTTCGGACAGCCTAACCTTCCACTAGGACTTTCCACCTCAGCTACCGCCAACTCATGTACGTACCTACTTCCTCGAGGATTTCCATATTCGGCAACGCGGATGGCCATTTCTTCAATAAGGTGCCACCCTTAATCATCCTCAGCATTTTTCTGGAACCTCCCCTTGCCCCCATTATCAAGAACAGCTCTCTGGTCAGGATACAACCCATTGTAGAATTGGGTACATAAGAACCAATGCCTTAAAGCCATGATGAGGTACAGATCGGACAAGCCTCTAAAACCTAGTCCAAGCCCCATTCAAATCTTCAGTAGGTAATTGATCAAATGCAGTAATTTGAGCTCTCAATGCATTAGTGCGTTGTGGTGGGGGATATCGTTTGTAAAAGGCTTATGCAAGGGAATTACAGTAAGTTACATCGACAGCTTCCCTATCCAAATCTCTAAACCACTCCCGGGCATCATTAGTCAAGGAGAAAGGGAAAAGGACTCCCTTAACTCTATCTTGCGTCATCCCAGCAGCTAAAGGAATGGTGGAGCAGTATTCTGTAAAGAGCTCTATGTGCTTTTGCAAGGATCCTCGCCAGGTACACCTCTGAAGAGATTTCTCTCAACCAGTTGTATATAAGATGGGTGGAACCCAAAGGTCCCCGAATCGGTAGTGGGTAACAGGAAACCTTTAGGAAGGGAATCCACTGTAGGTTCTGAATGACTGGCGATGTTTGGCATCTTAGCAGATAGAGTCTACAGCAAGGCAGGTATGACAATGTTCTCTCTTAGAACAGATTTCCTGCAAAACTAATTAAGAACTTGGAAAAATATGAGATCAATCTTAAGGAATAAATTCCTTGAGATGAGAGACAAACTTAATAAAAGCAACAAAATTACGCTACCTCCCCGGCAACGGCGCCAAAATTGAAGGAAATGTAGATTCATATACATGTTAACATACTCTTATATGTCTAAATAATTTGTCATAAAATTAATTACGGATTTTATGCATGCAAACAATAATATAAATAGAGGAGAAATCATGTCCTTACATAGTAGATTTCGGCTATTAGGGCACAAGAGAGATCACCTTTCTCTTCTTGTTCTTGAGCTTTTCCAATGGAAGAACAAAGATCTAAGTGTAAGATCTCTCCCTATGTATTATACCCAAGGCTCCTCTTAATATAATTAATATTACAAATACTAGTTATAATATTAATCAAAGGTAGAAAATTGAACCAAAAATTTATAAAACACTTATATTATTTCGGTTTTATAAGAGAAGATGAGGAGGATTTTTCTTCTCTCTAGAACTTGATTTTGGATGATAATGTTGGAATGAAAATAATACACTACACTTAGTATATTATTAGGTAAAAATTATAGAAAAACAATGATAGTTTTTCTTCCCCAAAACCGTGTAAGAGGAGAGCTATTGGGGAGCCAATGCATGGAAAAATTGTTCTTCACAAGGAACAATAGGCTTGCATGCCTAGACTTGCTTTTTCATCATTATGTTTTATCAACTAAATAAAACAATTAACTAGCTTAATGCTCCCCAATTTTTCGGCACTTTACATAATATGGATCCCATATTATTTTTGTCAATTGTCAATGTGTCACATGTCATATGTGACATAAATATGTTATGTATTTTTAACATATTAAAAATCAACGTATTAATAAAAATACGTCACATACAAAAATCGACTTAGTAATTTCATAATTACTTGTGCCAAAATATTTTACCATAAATTTCAACTGATTGAATTTATAATAATTCATTCATTTTAATTGTTACATTAAACAATTTATTTCATCCGAGTAATTATACAATTTAATTACTCAGACCGTATCTCATTTAATCACATTTCAATTTGATACGTAAATTTTACTTCCAAAATCGTCCGTCAATTTTCAAGTAATTTAATTAACTCGCAACGTTATACGATCAATTAAATAATCAATTAAGAGTGTTGCCCTTTAGGTATGACCTAGGGGGTCAACTGATCACCACCGTCACACGACAGTAATGTCAAACTCTAGTCACCAATCATTACCGATATATGTTGACCGATTGACATAAAAAATTACTTCCCAATTGTATTCTTTAAAATGAGATTTAATAATGATATTTAAATCATGTGATCGCATTATTGTAGAGGACACATTTCCCAACAAAAATTTGATACCGTCGTCAGGTACCAAAAATAAATACCTATTACTACCAACAGAAGTCAGTGGCAAGTAGGGTCGATCTCCACAGGGAGATGGGAAAATGTCGGCTTAACTAAGTCTGTCAAGGTAACCAGTTCTTGGGGGTTTTAATTGTTTGTTCTAAACTAACAACGTCAAAGGAGAGAAAGAGAGTAAAAGAGCAGAAAGTAAATAAATAGAGAGAAAGCAGCTAAGACAATCGGTTCACCATGATTCTCAAGTAATGTAATCTAAGTTCTCAGGTCAATGCAAGTTTAATCTACAGAGCAATGAATATCTCCTTCCGGTCTCAATTCGTCCTAAAACACTAATCGCTTAGCTTCCGCCCTCACTAAAATGCCATAATGTTCGCTACAGGTCTTACCCTTTCCAATCTTCCGATCTAGGTCAAGGTGTACTGTGATTTATTAACTAATTGTGTCGACTCAATTAGACAAGAACAGTTAAATGTAGCGATTAACAATATAGATCAAATTTGCATTAAACCCAATCACTTAAATCACAAATTCCTTAAGATCACGGATCCCCTATATCTTAGCAAGAGGGAATTAGCTACGCATAGTCATTAAAAAGGTAACAACAATACATAAGCAATAAAGACTAAGCATGAAAACAAGAATAAAGAGAGATTAATAATAACAATTAAAGAATAAAGAGAAGAAAACAATAAAGAGCAATAATGGATAAAGATTAAGAAAGGAGTAACAGTACCAAATACAAGCAATCCAAGTTAGGTTCTAAGAGAAGAGTCTCGAAAGTAGAGAGGTAAAGTATCAAAGTGAGGAAGCGAAGGAGTCATCCGTATGATACTGCCGTCATACATATATCAAATTACAAAGCCCAACTCGAAATTAGACTAAAGCTCGCATAAAACACAAAGCCTCTCGATCGAGTGAAATGAAACCACTCGATCGAGAACAAATATTGAAAAACCTCTCGATCAAACGAATATGGTGTTTGATCGAGTACTCCTTATATCAGCCAATTCGATCGAGTAACAGAACAGCTCGATCGAGTGATTCTTGATGGATAAAGCATTCGAGCGACCAAAGAGTGTAGCATAACTGGTCGATCGAGTATATTAGCATGTATGGACTCCTTGGCACCTTCCTAGGCTACTTTGCGCATCTCTAAGTGATGGATTCCGGGCTCCAACTCCTTATTCTCCAAAATGCATGCGAATAGGACAAGTTTAGGCTCGATTTTGCTCATTTCTGGTCTGTACCTGCAATTTACACAAGACAAACCAAAGTAGACTATTCGGGGGCATTTGTATCTAGATGCCACGTAAATAACACATAAATGCGTGTAAAAATGAGGTGAAAACCTTATATAAAATACACGCATCAGGAGCTTATGGGATGCGTGAGGATTCAGCCAGTCTACCTAGAAGTCTAGACCACTTAGATTATTTAATCACTTTATTTATTTCCGATACGAGTTGTATTAAATTTTATATTGTGTTTTAGTTGGTAAATTTGTAATAAACATGTAATCGCTATAGTTTTATTTAAAGTACTTTGGTTTGTTGTGTTGGAAATTATTAATCTCATTAATTTACATATTCATATATGAAACTATTTATTTAGTCATAAAATAAATTCTAGATCTTATGCATGCAAACATGAACAAAAGTAGAGAAGAAATCAGTGTTCTTACTATAAGAATTCGGTCTTATGGCACCAACAAGATCTCCTTCTTGTTAGTTCTTGAGCTTTTCAATAATGGATGAACATTTATGACTTCAAAATAGAAGCCCTCCAATAAGTAGCACCCAAGACTATCCCAAAATCTCACAAACTAACATGTACTAGATATTTGTAATGTGGTTTACCTTAAAATCGGTTACTAATACTCATATACTACTACTAGTATTATTAGTGATTGATTTGTACAAATTTGATTCATAAAACTTGATTTTATGAAGAACAAGAGAGAGAAGGTTGTTGGGTTTTCACAAAACATGAGAGAATGAATTATGGAGAAAAATCCCTCTATATTATGCACAAAAACCGGTTGGCACATGAGGATTATGGACCATTTTTCTTTTTCCTTTTTGTCTTCACAAGATAAAATGTGTAAGCCTTTGTCCATAGTCATGTCTCTATCAAGTGTCATAGACAAATGAATAATACAAATGAATAAGACAAAACTTCTAAAATTTGCCCGCCAATTTCGGTTTTGATGTGTAATATGGAGTCCATTTTATTTTTGTCAATTGTACAATTGTATGTCATGTGACATTTGACATGTCTTATGTCATGTTTTAATTTAAATTGCATATTTAACAAATTAAATATCATTTACAAATTAAATAAATCACATTTAACAAATTGACTAGTAATTCAAAATTACTTTCACATAAAATGGTCATTTAATTACTAGTTAGTATAATTCACAACATCTTGTAATTATAACTAACTTATCATTCTCATCTCGCGTGTTTCGCAAACACCGATTAATTTTAGTAATATAACTTCTTAAATTACTAAATAAAATCTTATTTAATCACATTATAATAAGATGTCATTTTCTTTCTTATGAAGATAATTTGTTCAATTTTAAGGAATTAATTAATCTGTATCGACATACAATTAATTAACCTTTTTCAATTAAGGGAATCGTCCTTTAGGTGTGACCTCAAGGGATCAACTGATCACCACCGTCACACGACAGTAATGTCAAACTATAGCCAGCCAATCATTACCGATATGTGTGGACCAGTTGACTATACTTTAGTTTGTTGTACTTTTTTATTCACTACCTCGGGAAATCGAGATGGTAACACATTCATTTACTTGGGATGTCCAGCTAAAGGCTCCTGAATAAATTGGGGTGTTACACAAACACCCGCCCTAAATAGCCTCCTCAAAACCCGACACAACCAACACAACACACACACTCACCTCCTTACACCACCCCACGACCACCAGTTGCCACCATCATGGTCTCCCTTGACCCACTGTGGTCCCACCACCTTCTATGACCTCCCACGACAACCCGCGACCCAAACACGACACCCACAACTCTCTTTATAGCGCAAACACCCAAACAACCACCACAACCCGACATACCCGTACCAACCACCACCTGCAACCACCTAGACAACACCACTACGACCACCCATAGCCGAACTAACCAACTACCCAGGTCCCAAGTTCATATGACAACCACACAAGGCAGTAATTCCGTTTTAAGGCTCACGGCACACCCTCCATTAAACGTCAATTCCGCCACCTATGGTGGTCAACGACGGTCAACAAAGATTCTAATGTAATCACAACAGTCAAGGACAACTACTAAGGTCAACGACACTGTTCATGGTGTTCTATATGGTGCATAAACGATAGATTAATTGATTAAGACGATATAAACATTAAATTACGACGATCTTACCTTTTATCGCTTAATTGCTCCTTTCGTCTCTTAAATCTCCTTCTTCTTATTTTAGGAATTATTTTCAGATTATCTTTGTATTTATAGTCTAGGTTTAGAGAGTATGTGATGTCAATTAGGAAACTATTGCCTTATTCTAATTATAATGAGAATTACCATTATTATTATTATTATTATTATTATTATTATTATTATTATTATTATTTTTAAATTATTGTTATTGTTGTTGTTGTTGTTGTTGTTGTTGTTATTATTATTATTATTATTATTATTATTATTATTATTATTATTATTATTATTATTATTATTATTATTATTATTATTATTATTATTATTATTATTATTATTATTATTATTATTATTATTATTATTATTATTATTATTATTATTATTATTATTATTATTATTATTATTATTATTATTTTTATGTTTGCTCGCCCGGAAGGCTTCAAATCTTGGTTGGTATGGCCGCTGAAATCCGGGTAAACGCCAACACCTAGTACTGGTAGAAAGATAGACGCCGAAACAAAAAATTCTCGTGGAGTCTGGTCTAGTAGAACTCTTGCTGAAGCCGTATGGTTGCTTTTTCCTGGCGTATGGCTGCTTACGTAAAAAAAAAATCGGAAAAATATTTTAATTTTGAATGGGGCCCCTCGAAAAGATGCCCGAAGTGATTTAGAAAGATTCGAGCAGGAGGTACCACGAGCCCTCTGCCCCACACTTACTTGAGCAGACTCCCGACCAATACTCACACTAGGCCAATAAAATCAGCCCACTTATCTATATCACACGGCAAAAGGCCTTACTACCAGCTAAGCCCAATTCCCGACTTGCTTACTTACTTTATTATTTGATTACCGTCTTATTTGCAATTATTATTATAAATGCCATTAATTAATTATTTGAATTACATAAATTATTCTTGTAAGTATTATTAATTTACGGGGTATTACAGTCTTCCCCTCCTTAAAATGAACTTCGTCCCGAAGTTCACCCAGAAATACTATAACACATCTATAAACATCCACACAACTGAGCACCATTCTAACTTAAGATAACACAATTATCCATTTACTATTATCAACTACGCCAATTTATCAAAAGATGTCACAACGATAACTCAAAAACATTTGTAGTATCACATTTTATCCCCTTTAAAATTCACTTCGTCCTCGAACTTCACGATACCAAACAGCAGGAATAAATAAACCATTTATTATAACCTCTCAAGAACACATGTAATACACCTTGTAACATAAGTCAACTATTACCTTTAACACAAAATCGATTGATGGATAAATGAATAATAACAACCTTCGAATTACTTTTAAATAGCAAAACCCACATTGTATAGTATATTCGAACTAATCTTTATTTAGGCTAACTACTTTACTTAACTACTAGCGAATACATTGCCAGGATAAATAATACTCTATAACAAAAGATACGCATAATTGTTTAAATTTATTACTTGCGCATTTATTTCTTAAACAAGACATCTAACTTAAACATGCATGCAATCAACGTAACTATATAGGCTTAGGGCAAAACATTCCGCATATCACTAGACATGTTATTCTAATTCACATAATTTACATCATCACAATATCAAGGTGTTTTGACCGATTTTTACACAGCCTGGAATCCGGCCAGGCTATTCCACGGTATTCCGACCAGGGTTGATTATGGTGAGGTTAACTAGTATCATCCTATTATGATGGTATCATGGTTGCACCTTTACATGGTTGATTATAAAGTAAAAAGAGATAAACTAAAAGTAAATAAGAATAAAAGAAGACATGAGACAGAGATTTATACGTGGAAAAACCCTTGAATGGGAAAAAAACAACGGGCACCAAGCCAGGAGAGTATTTCACAATGTATTTCATATGATCTGAGGATAATTGTACAATTCTAGGTAATTATGTGACTTTTATGTAGTAGTGATGTAGGATGGTAGTGGAGTGAATGATGGATCCCCGTCGTCTAGTATTGTTTGCTTTCTATTTGTATCTTCCAACGGATGTTCCCTTGAGAGTAGTTGTTAGTTACTTTTTTATAGGATCTTTCCCATGAAAGTAGCTGACTCTTCCTTCCCATGTTGCTAGTTCTTCATTATTTTGCTAGGGTTTTAGTTGTGATTATAACAATGTTGACTTAGTCTTCCATAATAATAGAAACTACTTCAGACCAAATTTAATTGACATGTGATAATTACCATAGTATCCCATGCTAGGTAAATATCTTCTCTATATTGTTTGTTGGGCATCCACGTTATCCCTGCATACCTCTCCTGGCCTGTACCAATGCATGTCAGGCTAAACTGCTCTGTACGCAAGCCTGACTATGTCTGATGTACCCTGACAATGCCTGCTATAATGCTGTACTGTGCTGACTTATAATAAGGCATGACCTGAGTTGTATCCTGGTCAGTATTTTCAGTATGATGTCTTGTCCGTCTGATATAGTCTTCTAGCTTGTCTCTTTGCCTGGACTGTTACGTTGAACTAGCCTGAACGGTACTGCTGAGGCTGAGTTCTAGCCTGACGGTAGTGTAAAATATCAGGCTCAACAATTGCCCCTTATCTTCTTATTCTTTGTGATTCAAGCCAATAATGAGGACATAACTTCATTCCAATCATAAACAAAGCTCGATCATGCAGGTGTACATATTCCAGGCTTATTATTTCTCCATTGCCCTGGGTTAGGCCAGATATAAAAAAATAACAGCTTTCTGGCGCGTCTAAGGATTATTTCTAACCTGCATATAGTTGGTATGGCTTGTTTTTGCCCCGCTATATGATAGAAAAAATTAGAGTAAAGTGTAGATTGACAATGTTTGTATGTTGATCAAGTGTATTCACCAAGTGTGTATGTATCAATATCCCTGCAACATTTTTTGTACTAGCATTTAGATAGTCGTAAAAAAAAATTAGATTAGTTATGCACTTTGTGTCCTGCACGTGAATAAGTGCTCCTGATAGGTGGAGATTATAAAGAAAACAGGAGAGTGAAATATTAAGTATAGGAAAGAGTAAACCTGGTGGCAATAATCAAGCAATCGTGGATATATTGCTTGTTGTAAGCGTATTGGAATCACTCCTGAAGCTTTTGCCAAGTCAGGAAAGATATATCTTGATGATATATACCGCGATTTTCATTAGAAGTATGACGATGAAGTTGAGGTGAAGTTGATACGTGCATTTTATATAGTCTTATTATCCTATTTTATGCACGTATTTCTATGCTTTTATCGTGGTTTTATGCTACGAAATGCCCCGAATATGCTACTTTGGTGTATTTTGTCTTAATTGCAGGAATGGACCATAATGTAGTGAAATCAAGCCATTTACCGTCCGTTTTGCATGCATTTGGAGGAAGAGTGGATTTGGAGCGGGAATTATAGCTGTCTTGGGATGCGTGAAGCCTTTTCGAGAGCTAAAAGGACAAGTCAAAGTCAAACTAACGAGAATCATGAGCTGCTGAAGTCAAGATTCACTCGAACGAGTAATTAATTAGTCGATCGAGTGGTGTTAGGATGAATAATCAGGCGGTCGAGTAGTTTAACTAGTCGATCGACCATTTGCATTTATTGTTTTAGTCGATCGAGTAACTATTCTGGTCGATCGACCAGTTTTGAGCCTGAGTTGCTCGATCGAGTGGTTTTATTCCACTCGATCGAGTGGATTTTGCTACGGGCTGGGCTTTTTGCTTTAATTCCGTCAATTAGGTTTAGCAAATCCTATTTTCTTATAAATAGGAAGTCAGTATGTCATTGTAAACTCTCTCATCTCCTCCCTCCTTTTCATCTGACACTTCTATTACGTTACTTTGGCTACTGTTACTTTTGTTCTTCATTTCCGGATCTTTTAATTTAGTAATTCTTTCTTCCCTTTTCTCTCTTTAATTTAGCTAAGTTAGGAGACCCTAGGGCGGTTTAAGACCCGAAAGGTGACGACCATGGCTCTTCTTATCAATAGTCTAATCGCCTCAGTACACCCGATAGTACAGCTGCCACGGTAGACCGACTCCTAGCATATTCCCTTCTCCTCTGTTAAATTCTCGCTTTCCTCTCCCTCTTGCTTAGCATCTTTAGTTTAATATAAATAATCAAAACACCCAACTTGTGACATTAGACAGATAGAATAGACAAGTAGATAGTACACCGCCTCCCTGTGGAGATCGACCCTACTTATCGCTAGCTTCTGTTACTTATACTTAGGTATTTTATTTTTGGTACAGAAACGACAGTATCAAATTTTGGCGCCGTTGCCGAGGAGGCATCTATTTATTTAATTGTTTCATTTTATCTGTTTCTAGCCTCAGGGGATTTTTCCCTTGAGGCCGTTTTAATCTTTTTTCTTGAGTGCTGTTTTGATAGGCCTTACAGGTTCTACCTTGACAGCCGGTGATTTACTGCGGGAGATGTGGTGCTGCTGGGCATGATGCAGTTTTTTGTCTGGCAGAGAATGACGAAGTTTACGCGTTCAAGTAGCGTAGTCGAGCTAGTCAAGCAGCTGTAGTTGTGGCGCCACATCCACCCTATCAATGGCCACCGCAACAAGATCCTCCTGATATACAAGAAGAAGAAATTGCGGAGCTGAAATCTCTATTGGAGACACTTGCATCTCAATTGCAAGAGAAGCAAGATCATGATAGACGCACTTCTTCGCGACTTGCTAAGCTCGAAACTGATATTGCTCAGTTAGTAGCTGATATACAAGAAGAAGAGGTTGCGGAACTGAGGTCTTTAATGAAGACATTAGTGTCAAATTTATCCATGAGGCAAGAGAGTGATAGACGTAGGGATGCTCGATTCATTGAGCTGGAGTCTGACATTGCTAAGTTAGTAGCTGAGATGCAAGAAGAAGAGGTATACCTTACCGAGATCGGTTTTTCCCACGAAGAAACCGTGTTGCCCAATGCTGAGGATGACCTCTACGACTCGGATGACGAGTTTCTATCATATTTCAATGCCTTACGCGAAGATTTCAGCCCTGTACAGGAGGAATCACTCGATTGAGTGACTTATATTGGTCGATCGAGTGATTTTCCAGGAGAAAGTCTTCGATCGAGTGATATTTCCACTCGATCGAGTGGAATTCAGGAGGAAATTGGTCGATCGAGTGATTATTCTGCTCAATCGACTGAATTGGCCATTGGGAGCTTTGATCCGTCATATGGGTTTGATTTAGATAACGATTGTGATGACGACAATGGTTACGGTGAATCTCCCTTATTCAAAGCCGAGTTAGATGCACTCGAGGCCGAGATTTACGGGACGAATTCCACTGAGGGCGACGAAAGGACAGCTGAGTCGGTACTTGCTCCTAGCACGGATGAGGTAATGCATTCCCTTGTCAGTGATTCCGTTGTTGAGAGCGACCAACCTGAGGTAGTAGACGATAATCTTATTATTGTTTGTTTTAATAGCATATTGCCCCGTTTGATTCATGCTTCTTCCTTTAATGCTATATCCCCTCCCATGTGGATGAATAAATTAGCGATTATTCACCATCCCTGTCGTCTTAATTTTGTTAATCCAAAACGAATCCTTACTATATTGACGATTGCTCCCGCGCTCCTTTATTTTGTGGATAAATTTAGGAGTTCGCATAGGAAATTTGTTCGACTTAAACGGTTGTTTAATTTTATTTCCTATTTCTTCATTCCACTTTGGTGCTACTTATGATTTTGTGTAGCCCATGCGCAGATGTACGATCTAATGCTGCGCGCTTTGAGCTGTTTTGATTGTATCTGATTATAAAGGCTCGAAGAAAAAGGAGGTCGAGCTGGGACCTGACTGAAGCTAGCGTTACCCGGGAGGCAACCCGGGTAATTTTATTTTATTTTGTATTTTATTAACTTTCAGTTGTAATAAAATGTTTTTATACCATAGGCTATCTTAGTATGCTTGTTTAGTTAGTTTGCGGGCCATTTTTAATTATGTTTTGCAGGGAACACGCTGGGAATCACTCGATCGAGTAGTTTCCCTACTCGATCGAGCACTTTTGCTGATGAATTCACTCGATCGAGTGAAATATTTACTCGATCGACCACCTGCAGATAGAGAACTGCTCGATCGACTGTTTTTCTCCTCGATCGAGCAAGTTTTGGATGCCCACTCTACTCGATCAGCTACTGTTCATCTGCTATCGAGTGTATTTGACTTGGATTAGCTTCCTGAGACGGTTTTTCCGGGCCTTTAGCAACCTCCCATGTTCATGGTCGGTTTGGGGAGGTCCCTTTATTCGCGCATTTGTGAGTTTTTTCGTATTTACTCTCTTTCTCCTTCAGTTTGCATTTCCTTTCCATGTTTTGGTACAATGGAGGCATTGTACGGTTTGGTTTGGGGAGGTTTTGCATCCATATCTATGTCTGCATTTTGTTTTCATTGCATTTCAGTTATCACGTTTAATTTATGTTTGCGTTGTTGTTTATTTTTGTTAAAAACTCAAAAATTCCATAAAAATTCAAAAAATTGTTAAAATTCAAAAAAATCACGTTTATTTTTGCATATAGGTTGAGTCGGAACGGTAGATTTCAGTGATGAAATTGCACTATTTTTTTGTCTTTTTGCTTAAGCCTTGCAATAAACTTTTATCTTTTAGCTTTGTCTTATTGCATATCTACGAGTTTATGTTAAAATTTAGCTGAACATATAGACTTGACCTGAGATTTTGGCAACCTACTTATAATTTCTAAGATTTAGAGCCTTATAAACTGGTGTCATTTGTGACCAGTTTCATGTAGGATTGTGAGTAGTTACTCCTTGCATAACATGTACCATTAATTTTCACATATATGAAATTTAATTGCTTTTTGCCTACATACATTCGGGTTAGTGGTTGGTGTCACATGCAGGGAGGTGCTTACAATTTCCCTTTCTTTCATTTTTACCCATTTAACTCCACATTAGCCAAATTTGCCTGTTGAC
Source organism: Silene latifolia (assembly GCF_048544455.1). NCBI lineage: Eukaryota > Viridiplantae > Streptophyta > Magnoliopsida > Caryophyllales > Caryophyllaceae > Silene > Silene latifolia. The sequence continues at coordinate 30,135,503 of NC_133538.1, forward strand.
CCTTAACTACATTCCAAATTTAGCCTGCCTTGTCAAGCTAGTTTAGATTGTTTTTGCGGTATATTGTCTATTGTATCAAGTTTGGCTTATATCTATTGTTTTGGAGTTGGTATTTATGAATAAAAGGAGGAAAATAGAAAAAAAAAGAGTTGAAAAAACGTGAAAAAGAAAGAAAGAAGAAAAAAAGAAAGTTGAAAGGAAAAAAAACAAGAAGAAACCGAAAAAAAAAGAATGAAAAAAAAAAAGATTTCGAAAAAAAAGATGTTGTTTGGTTGTTGACGGTTTCTGCTCCTATGTTTTATTTATATCATTTGAGGAGTGTTTCTAGTTCGGTTTGGTGAGTTTTGTGCCAAATGAAGGGCATGTATTTATTCATAATTGAGTTGGAAATGGATGTTGCCATATGGTTTTGTTTAGGTACTAGCTTGGCCGCCTATACCTCCACATTTCCATAAAATGTTTTGCCTTTTCTTATCCATTGCCTCACTTTACCATATTTTTGTAAGCCCTCGGCTGTGACAAGACCTTGTTTGGTTGGAATGTATGTACAGTAGTTAGAATTGTCTATCATATTAGTTGCATGCATGTTTATGTGGGTCGTAGTCTAGGTGAGCGACTATTTTTCTTTCTCTCTTACATATATATGTTCACCCTTTGCTTCATGAGAGAAGAGTGACCCGTGAGCGTCCATTATTAAAGGTCTTGCAAGGTCGACGGTTCAGCTTTATTAGAAACATCCTATAACTCGTTTGCATTTGACTCTGTTTAGCTATAATTGTTAGTTTGCTTGCACTAAATCGGCTTAAGTGGGCATTTGTAGCTAGCTCTGAGTTATCTTTCCCGTTCCTTTAGTTGCATTTTAGTTTACTCGAGGACGAGTAAAGGTTTGGTTTGGGGAGATTTGATACCTGCATTTTATATAGTCTTATTAGCCTATTTTATGCACGTATTTCTATGCTTTTATCGTGGTTTTATGCTACAAAATGCCCCGAATATGCTACTTTGGTGTATTTTGTCTTAATTGCAGGAATGGACCATAAAGTAGTGAAATCAAGCCATTTACCATCCGTTTTGCATGCATTTGGAGGAAGAGTGGATTTGGAGCGGGAATTATAGCTGTCTTGGGATGCGTGAAGCCTTTTCGAGAGCTAAAAGGACAAGTCAAAGTCAAACTAACGAGAATCATGAGCTGCTGAAGTCAAGATCCACTCGATCGAGTAATTAATTAGTCGATCGAGTGGTTTTAGGATGAATAATCAGGCGGTCGAGTAGTTTATCTAGTCGATCGACCAGTTGCATTTATTGTTTTAGTCGATCGAGTAACTATTCTGGTCGATCGACCAGTTTTGAGCCTGAGTTGCTCGATCGAGTGGATTTTGCTACGGGCTGGTCTTTCTGCTTTAATTCCGTCAATTAGGTTTAGCAAATCCTATTTTCTTATAAATAGGAAGTCAGTATGTCATTGTAAACTCTCTCATCTCCTCCCTCCTTTTCATCTGACACTTCTATTACGTTACTTTGGCTCTCACATTTACTTTTGTTCTTCATTTCCGGATCTTTTAATTTAGTAATTCTTTCTTCCCTTTTCTCTCTTTAATTTAATGTTTATTGTTCCTATTTCTTTTATTCTAGTTTTCCTTATTCCCATGTCTAGCTAAATCCCCTTAGTATGTTAGGATTAGGGAAGTCGTGGTAGCAACATGTTATAATTGACTTGAATAGATTAGTCTGGTGATAAGAATTGTATTAGGCAATTTAATTGTTATTAGGTTGAATGTATGCATGCAGGAGACCAATTTATAAAAGTAGTTAACCCCGACCTGGATCGAAAGATTGGAAGGGAAGGCTTGCTTAATTACAATAGGTAATACCTAATTAGGGCGAAAGCTAAGTTAGGAGACCCTAGGGCGGTTTAAGGACCGAAAGGTGACGACCATAGCTCTTCTTATCAATAGTCTAATCGCCTCAGTACACCCGATAGTACAGCTGCCATGGTAGACCGACTCCTAGCATATTCCCTTCTCCTCTGTTAAATTCTCGCTTTCCTCTCCCTCTTGCTTAGCATCATTAGTTTAATATAAATAATCAAAACCCCCAACTTGTGACATTAGACAGATAGAATAGCCAAGTAGATAGTACACAGCCTCCCTGTGGAGATCGACCCTACTTATCGCTAGCTTCTGTTAGTTATACTAAGGTATTTTATTTTTGGTACAGAAACGACAGTATCAGAAGTTTTCTTCTTCAGGACATGATGATGAGTATAAGACAACCTTTGAGCAATATGTTATGTAGGATGCCCCATTGCTAATGAAGATAAATAATGCTACAACTTTTCGGGACACCTTTTGAGTGAAGAAATTAGTTCTGGAACATTCCTGCAACACTCGTCGTAGTTGGTTTTTCTCAATTAATCTTGTATTTCCTTGATACTTTATTATGTCAGCGATACATTTCGTATGGCATTCATGGTAGACAGCTTATTATGCAAAGTGAACACCTGAGGTCCTAAGCTGATGGAGGCTGATGTCCTTCATAAGAAAAGAAGAATTCTGGTGCTCGGTCAGGCGAGCAACAATTTCTGATTGGTGATAATGTTTGACCCTGACCAGAGGGAGGTCATTAATAGAGATGTTGAACAGTTTTTTGTGGTGTCTTGCCCAACCATGGGGAATGTACTTGGTAGAACAATTAACCTTTTGTGCCTTTGCCCCCGGGGGTAAGGGTAAGTAATATGACTCCTGTCCTAGGGAAATTTGTTGTATTTTGATGGTTTACGAACGTTGTTGCTGTCTTGGGAACATGTTTATGTTATATATCTTCATTAAAGGAAGATCTATTATAGAGAATGTCCTTATTTGTCAGGACATTGTCAAGATGTATAACAGGAATGCTGTGTCACCAAGATGTTTGTTTAAAATTGATCTCCAAAAAGCTTATGACACAGTGGAGTGGGATTTTGTTGAGCAATTATTTCAGGGCCTGAAATTTCCTTCTGATTTTACTCATAAAGTAATGACATGCATAAGGTCCACATCCTTCTCTCCATGTCTCAATAGTGGTAGTTTTGGTTATTTTAAGGGCAAAAAAGGGTTTAGGCAAGGGGACCCTATCTCTCCTCTTATTTTTACCATCTGCATGGATTACCTTACCAGAATGATTAATTATGTTGTGGCTAGATGGCCATTCCAATACCATCCTCTTTGTAAGGCATCCAAATTGAATCACCTGATGTTTGCAGATGACCTGTTAATGTTCTGTAAGGGCAATGTTGCATCTATAATGCTGTTACTCAGCGCTTACTCATCCTTTTCTAGAGCTTCTGGCTTGTCTATGAATAGCTCTAAGTCTGAGGTTTATTACAATGGAGTTGGGCAACAGCTTAAAGAGGATATACAACAGGCTACAGGGTTTGTGGAGGGTGCTATGCCTTTTAGATATCTTGGAGTCCCTATCAAAGCAGGCAGATTGACTAAGACTGAATGCAATACTATAGTAGAGAAGATTGTAGGAAGAAGTAGGAGCCTTGGGGCAAGGAAACTCTCCTATGCAGGTAGAGTAGTACTCATCAATTCAGTTCTTAATACTCTCTACTCATATTGGGCAAGCATTTCTTTTACCGAAAAGCATTATCAAGAGAATTGAGGGCATTTATAGAAATTACTTATGGGATGGCAATGCTGAGTATCACGGAGTCCCACTTATTGCTTGGGATAAGGTTACACTGCCTAAAGAAGAGGGACGTCTGGGAATTAAGAAAGCACATCTATGGAACTATGCAACAGTGGCCAAATTGGTGGACTGGATTTATGGGAAGGCTGATAGACTGTGGATTAGATGAGTCAATCAAGTATATTTAAAAGGAAGGGATTGGCATGAGTATGTCCCTCCTGCTGATGCTGCTTGGTCTTGGAAGAACATATGCAAAGTCAAGGAAATGATGAAAAATGGATACTCTGATGGACAGTGGACTGCTGATGTTAAAGGGTATTCCATAAGAAGTGGATATGATTGGCTTAGGGTACAACAGCCTAAGCAAGATTGGGTGCCTCTGGTTTGGAACAAATGGAACATACCCAAACATACCATTATTGCTTGGATCATCATGAATAATGGTTTGAATGTGAAGGAAAAACTATGCAAAATAGGATACTGTACAGATGATTGCTGCTTAATCTGTGGCAATGATGTTGAAACACAGGAACACCTGTTTTTTGATTGTAGATACAGTTAGAAGGTAATACACCAGATGGAGAACTGGTGTGGATTCCCACTGCAGACTAACATGATCATGGGTATGCTGTCATCTAAAGGAAGCCTGATGCAGAAAGTTCAATTCCTGATGATAACTGCATGTTATTATCAGGTTTGGATGCAAAGGAATAGTGCCAGAATGAAACAAGTATTGCTTAAACCAGAGAAAGTATCTGAACATATCATTGAGGAGGTCAAGAGTAGAATCGGAAGGAAGCTCATGAAGCCTGTTTCGAGTACTGATAAGAATTGGCTGGCAAAATGGGGTATTCTAGTAGTGTGCTAGCAGCATGTGTAGGCATAGAATGTGTGTGCATATTTGTCTTTGGTTAGCTAAGGCTTTTGATGTTTACTATTGCATGAAACCCTCTTGTAATTAGTCTTTTTTATATTAATATATTCTCACATTTCACCAAAAATAAAAAAAAATTAGAAAATTGCTGCAAAGGTTACACCTGTTTTTGTTTGTTTTTCGACAGTTGTATTTCTGAAAGGATCTTTGCCTGTCTGGAGGGCTTATGATCCTCAGCTTGACTGGAGGGCTTTGTACTAGTTGTCAGGATCTTTCACCTTCGTCACCGTATAAGTAATGAGCTTAGATATTTTGTACTTTCAAAAGGATTTTGGCCTGGCTGGAGGGCTTATTATCCTTAGCCTGACTGGAGGGCTTTGATTATGCCTGTCTGGAGGGCTTTGCACGAGTGGTCAGAATTTTTCGCCTGCGTCCCCGTATAAGTACTGAGCTCATATTTTTTATACTTTGAAAGGATTTTTGCCTGTCTAGAGGGCTTATTATCCTGGGCCTTACTGGAGGGGTTTGATTTTGTCGTTTTGGTGTTGGTAACCAATTACATTCAAGCAAGATTGAGTGGTATACAAGCTAAGGGAGTGCCCTCAATTCTGAACATTCGTTTATGCATATTATAGAAAATTGATAAATGAATATATTGAGCAGAAACAATTTTTCAGGATTCAAGTAAGCATTTTTTAATAGAATAGTAGGCATGTGAAGTTACATACATGTAGACAGGAAAAGAATGCACATTGTCACGTATCATGTTCAGGAAAGACATATTGATCATTCACGAATTGCATATGATACATGCAGATGAGTAAGTTTTGGTTTTTACCTTGAACATGCAGGATAAAATTTACCACGAGTATGATTATGTAACACCCCAAGTATCCGGCCAAGATAATTGGAGCGTTACCATCTCGGTTTACCGAGGTAGTGTTTCAAAAACTTTATAAAAGAAGATTTTATAAATAACATAATGTTTAGTGAATTACATAAACGTAAAAAAATGAATGAAAGTATAATCATGACATATATACTCTTCCAATCAACTAGACTCGTCTCATGACTCATCAAGCTCGTCTCGTCTCCCACGTGCTATCCAAACAACATGTACATAATCTGCTCCCCATATGACCAAAGGATATCATATGGATCGACACAGGCCACCCTAAAAGAGATAGGTGACAATTACACAGACAGACAAACGTCAATTTCAATAAATTAAGTGTGACACAACTCAAAGTCTGTGAGTATGCAACAAGACTATAATATGAATGACACGCTATCAAACAACCACCACCATGGTACCGGGACATGTCCAGACATACCGACAAGCATACTGGTACCGGGACACGCCCAGACAAACCAACAACCGCAAACAGATACCGGCACTTGCCCATATGTATCGGGTCTGGAAGCCAACTGGATCCCCTGCCAGACGTCGTGTCTCAACCACACGAGTCCCTCCGTAACTCAAGCCATTAATGTGCACATCCCTCTTGGAGTGGGAAGCTCCAAGAGGCGACCCGAGCCTGAGACGGTCTCCTAACCGCCACACGTCTCCATAACATCAAGTAATCCACCAAGTCCTCCGACATACAAGATAAGACAATAAATGCAAGATACCGTATAACATGCCAATTACCGTCTCATTCAATGGAATTAACCAATATCTCATCATAATGCATTGACCATTAAAATACGACTCACATGACCATTTAAATATATTAAAACTGAGTAGGATTAACCTACGTTTTAGCAAACTCCGTAAGCAATCCTGTTAATAATATTCTTCCACAAAACCGTCACATAAATATAATAATTAAATATATTTAATTATTAACTAATCTAATTAAATTACGATTATATGATTTAATATAATTAAATTCAAGTCCCGACTCAACTAACCACCAACTACTTGGTTCAAATCCCAACTCAGCCCGTTATACAATAATTAAAACCCGTCTTAAACACACTACCCATACCCCCATATGTGTACAACGCCCGCGGGAACTGCGTCCGCGGGATCCACACTAGGCATTATCGACTCGAGGTTCTTTCGAATCGAATTAAGACGAATTAGAGTCGCCACCAAGTTTTATGGGAACTTGGAACCGTTCAAGTCAACTTTACACCTTTCATCGAAAAGCATAAAGCCAATCGACTACGAGTGATTAAAGATAAAGACTTGTACCCTATATCACTCGATTTGATTGACTCTCGTAATACAATGGTATTTAGACGGATCCACAAACCATAGATCTTGAGTAAGGGGTGAGGGTACGTGTTAGGAAGCCCATAAGGACACCTAACCCCGCCCGTCAATAACGGCCTCTACTAAGTCAAGTATCGGATTTCAAACAAGGTCGTAGCTAATACGATATATGATATGCAAACATCGTTTTAAAACCCTAACATGTGACAATAATTTCTATGTCGTTTAATGCATGAATACTAACTTTATCAAAGTTGTTTAAGCATGTTGGTTGATTTTAAATAAAAGATGCGCAAACACGGCTTAGGAGGAATGGGGGAGCCATTGGGATCTATCCTATTACAACCCAGGCATTTCATGCCGACACAACGAGAAACTAGGGATACAACTCGATCTAAATACAATTGCTATATACGACACCACACACGACACATGGCCATTCGGCCTAGAAAAACGTGCACAAAGAGGTGGCCCACGATTTATAGAACCCACGGCCTTGGGTCACTCCTCATAATGCGTGCTCTCGGTTAATCTCATCGAATTAGACATTAGGCCATACACCAAAGCATGTATTAACATAAATCGGGCCATGTCGCTTTAAACAACATGCGATTTACTACGCTCCTACATGAATTGGAGTACAACTATCTAACAAAATAAGGCTAAGGTTTTTGTCAATCCTTTGACTCGACCAAATAGAAAACTAATTACAAACGAATTACAAGAAACGAATCGATAAACAAACGGTAATTACAAAATACGAAACAACGATGAACAAATGATATAAAGAAGAAGCAAGAAAGACAAAAGACACGGCCACACCTACGGCCAAGCCATGGCCACCCTAGTTCCTAGGTTAGGTTCATTAGGTTAGATAAATTTGCAAAGCGATATGGGATATACATTAGAAATCGATGATAAAAGAGGTCAGAAGGCTTCGCCTAAAACCGAGTGTTCTACACGGCCTAAAGGGTCAAATTAGGTCAAGTTCGCTAATTAAATTAACTCGTCGAGTTTTAATAAGAAGGTGCTAATCACGCACTCTTATACTAGCGAGAAATCATGTGAAAGGAGAGATGTATTCAATTAAGTTATAGAATTGTTAACCGATTTTAATGCTTGTGACGAAGCACCCTAACATGTCTAATTAGGTTATTTAATCGATCTAAAGTCGTCTAAGTAAAACATATATTAACAATCAGAGGTTGAACTAACATGCAACGGGTCCTAGGGCAGGTCGAATTGAACGAAACAAGCGAGGGGTCAAAAGCGAGGAACGAAGTTAGAATCCATTTTATTAATGCCCTACCTTGAACACGAGGATATGTAAATGAGAAGGGGGGATACGACCGACCGATGTGGCGGATTTCTTTCCCGACTCAAGTCAACGCGGGTGTTCATGGTGGTACTTTAACTCGTACTCAAACTAACTAGTTTCATAGTTAACGAAATCAAACGATAAACAAAACGATAAACAAAGTAAAAATGAACAATAGAAAAACAAGCGAAATAAAAGGGAGAAGAGGAGGATTTGATGCACCCTCAACCTACATGTATCTTTGACACCATCTTGGGTCGTAATCGATCGTAGATTTTATCTCGAGAGGCCGTCGTCGACGAAGGAACAAAGCAACAACACGTTTTTTTGGTAAATCTTGACAGCAACTTTCAAACTGCAATTTCTCACTCGTTTCTTGGTGAAAATTAGATTTAAAAGATGTTTTGAAAACTAGAAAGAGAGTAGAAAAACGATCTTAAATCAAACCACGCTCGTTATGAGTTATTGGGCACGAAAAACGAGCACAAACAGAATCTGACAGACAGGGAAAAGCACGAAAAACAGAGTGTATGACACTGTTTTTCGAGGGGATTCGTGTACTCTCAAGGTCAATTTGGCTCGTGAATCTTTGTGTAAGATGTAGATGGACATTATATGGTTAATTAGGAACAAGAAAACCGAGTTTTAATGGAGATTTGAAGGGGGAACGAATGGTATTTCGAGAGAGACAGAAACTGTTTCTCAGTTTGGATATCTCAATTTTGTCGAGGGTTTTGAGCGGCAATTAGGGTTTGTTTGTGGAGATTAGTGCTGTTTAGTGACGGTAGTAAGTATGGAGAACTTAGAGTAATGAAAGTATGGCAGAGGGGAGGTATTTATAGGGAGTTAAAGTAGGGTAAAAGAGAGCAACAAGCGCTCGGGCTCCTCTGTTTGGCTTGCTGTCCAGCAGCTTTCGTGAGCTCGTGTAGGGTTTAGGAGGGGTTCTTCTTGGTGGTTAAGCTAGGGTAATATGGGTAGGATACTAGGGTATGGTTTAGGGTTAATGGGCACGGGTTTAAGTGGTGTTTGGAGCGGGTTTGGGGCTTGGCAAAGCTGAACACGGGTAAGGGAAAGGGTTGGTTGTGCGGGCTGTTTGGGACGGGTTATTAGCTGGATTGGAGGGAGTTTGGACGTGGGCTTGCATGGGGTTAGGGCCTGGTTATGAGGATGAGTGATGGGTTGGGTTATGGGTCAAGAGTTGGTTCGAGTTTGCTTCGAAAATCGTGCCCAAATCAAGTTGAAAACGAGCTCAAAATCGCGTAGAAAACCATCGTAAAAAATCGAGTTCTTCAAATACGGTTTATAAACGATATAAATCGATTTTTCAAATCAAATAACTAAAGAATGATTTTTCAAATCAAAAATATATTTTATTTTCAATAAAATAATTTTAAGAAAATAAATTCAAATTAAAACAATAAAATGAATTCACATTAAAAAGAACATTTAATTTAAATATCATTTAAATTAATAAAATACTTCGTCGACAATGCTCATTCTACAACGTAAAACGAGCCCAAATAATGACAATGACAACTAAAGAATACATGTGTCCTATCATCATCGGGTGTTTGTCGGGTTCTCTATAAATTCCAATATCGACGGATACGGGTATCTACAGAGCCCCCACTTTGACTGAGGCTTGGACAAGGCGAAAGTCAAAGTATACCCCAGGTCCCTCTCGACCTGAGGATTCCGCGGGTCGTTTATAGTCCATTAGACTTGCGTATATAAGCTCGCCAGCCATAAGAAGAGATCATATCTGAAACTTCGTCGGGGGTTAACTCTTTCTCCTGTTGCGTCAAATTGTCATCATTGGTCGTCGACCCATAAAGTTGCATATGTGATGGGTTGAGCCTTATCCTTAGGCGCCTAAGTATCCGTTTCTGATGGAATCAAACTCGCGTCGTAGTTCGGCAACTGCTGACACATGCCCAAAGTTCATCATCTGCTGGCGTTTGTCCAAAATGGGATGGGACTTTCCAAGGAGGTCGCCGCCGCTTTCATCATTTGCTTTCAGCTACGGAATTCTTCCGTTTTATATTCTTGTATTGAATTGAATTCTTGGTGGATGTGATCCTTTGCATCTTGATAATGGTCTCTGAAGCCAATGGCTTCAAAGCCCCCAGTTTGCGATGGCTCTAAAGTCGATGACTTTAGAGCCCCAGTTGAAGCATATCTTGCTACATTTGAAACACAAAAACGTACTAGCAATAATCATCACCTGAGCACATTTGGATCATCGATCTTAAAATTGGATCATTTAAAAGATTGAGTCATTGACCCGAAGATTTAACACGTTGAAAATCTTGAATAATTGGGCCATCGACCCGAATTTTGAATCACTTAGAATATTGGGCCATCGACCCGAGGTTTGAAGTTGAAGTGTTAGAATGCTGGGTTGTCGACCTAAAATTAAATTTTGAATGACTGGGTCATCGACCCGAAATTTGAACAAGTTGAAAATTTTGAATAATTGCGCCATCGACCCAAATTTTGAATTTGAAATGAATCCCTTGGATGTTGGGCCATCGACCCGAAATTTGAATTTGAAACGACACATTTTGATTTTGAACTTTGAGATTTGAACCTTGACTTAAAATGTACCACTACTTGGATCATCTATCCATAATTCGCAAAAAGTTTTTGAAATTTCGGAATTCTGAAATATTTGGCATTTTGAAATCGAACCTTGACGGGTGAGCAGGAAATACGACTCAGACACTCTGTATGACCCGTAAATAACGTGGGCGTAGCCCTCTACCGTAAAACAAAAAGGAAAATAAAACCGCAAGTGTGCACGGGTTTTAATTCAATTATTGACTTGTTGGGGGTAAAAATGTAAATTGGCCATTCTGGCACCAAAATATGGCAAATGGGAATCACTAGGTCGTTGGACTTGGGACGCAAATTTTGTATGGCAGGGGCGTGCTCCCGAGGCCACGGGGAATCAATATCACTTGGTATTGACAAGGTGGATTAAACTCACAGAGCAACAACGTTGGCTTCGCCCAGACACTAAACACATACTGATTTCATGAGAACACTTAGACATTACACATCACTGTTGTTGGGAACATCCTGTCACTCTTCTCCTCTCCTCCTTTCCTTTCAGCGAGTTTTCATCATTTCTTGCCACCGCCTTCTTTCTTTTCAGCGGGTTTTTTATATTTTCGGTTCCCAACACAAACCCACATCTATATGACTCAGCATCATTGCCTACACCGTTAGATAAAGCTCATTCTGAGACTCGATACTATTCATCCGAACCTATATCCTCATCCTAGCCTACATCGAGTGCTAAGACCGACTCAAACAAAGGTGGCTTCATTTGGACTTGGTTAAGACCCGTAAGAAACCGACAAGATGACAACTTGGTTGATGAGTGGATTGAATCCCTTGTTCAGAAGGACTGCCTACGTATTCACGGGGAGCGAAATCAAATCCGACGTAGTTCGATCATGGTGCATAAACATGGCATTTTGATTGTGTGTACACACTCGAAGGTTTCACCTAAGGTATCATGTCATATCCCATTCTAGCCTGTAAAGTACCGTTAAATCTCGAGTCTGGGGTTGGTACAAAAGGTTGTGGTTCTTTGGGGTGTGGAGCTTGGTAAAAATAGGTTCGCAAGGTAAACCATCATTCTGAAGGTTCATTTTGTGGTGCTAAGGCCGAGGGCTATGGCTGCTGATGTGGTTGGAATGGGTGTCTCGGGTTTGATGAACCACGAGTGCAAATGGGTTGAAAAATGATGTGGGTTCAAATTTCCATGTCTGGACCCTAAAGGCTGGGTGTAACAACACAAGCAGAATAATTCTCAAAATTCCCGACTGTCCCTTTGTAACTGTCTCAGGAAGGACTTAGAGGGTAAAGAGGTTACTACTTAATCTTTTGGGATTCGCCCATTGAACTTCAACTATGGGTACTTGACTTGACTTCTGGCTTCCGTAACTTCGACATTCAACCAAAAGCGTTCTGCAATGACTTCAACATCTTTTTTTCTTTTTTCCTTTTTCTTTCATCACTTTTCTTTTTTCATTTTTTCATTTTTTTCATTTTTCCAATTTTTCTCTTTTTCTCATTTTTTCATTCTTTTTGAAAAAAAAAGTCTTCTACTCATTCTCCTAGTCACAAATTGATACACCTTGAAAACATGGCTTCGCCAACTAATTTGGGTCAGAACGAACAATTCCTTGTTAGAACAGGTTGGTTTCTTCTCTCTTCGAGAGGGGGTGATTTTGTGGGGATGGGCTTGCCTTCCATCATCGATAGGGAAACCAGGAGCTAGTCTGGGTTCATTATAGAATCATCGAAAGGCTTGTGTTAACCATTGGTTTTGATGGATGTTTTCTACCGCCAGACATGGAATAGGTAAAGGAATCAAACACAGGATCCTAGTGTACCTTACATTTTGAAACGAGACATATTTCCACCCCAGGGATGCCTTTGAGTGTGTTGTGCGTTTTATCATATTTCGGAATGATTGAGGATGGGAAACAAGACATATTTGGAAACGAAACTGCAAATTTTTATTGGAAAGGCACTTGCTTAATAGACTCAAAGGAACGATTCCTAGGACACACCCTAGGTCATCGCGGGACAAACGACTCAACTTCAAGAAAAGAAAGTCCTAGACTCGACTCGACTAAGAAAAGAAAATAGATCCCGATTCATAATTTTTCAAATCTGGTCTTGAGCTTTCCCTTGTTCAAATTTATCGACTTAGATGCTTGGTTCTAGTCCTTGATCCCTTTGATGGTCTGCCTCCATCCTGAGGTAGTCCTCTGAGGATCTACGCCAGTGATGAAGGTTGGTGAATCGAATTGTCCTTTATTAACTTCGTTAACGAGAGGAGTACAATCTAGAGCAAGACTCCCGACTTGAATTTCATTCTTCGGGTTTGGAAAGAATTCAAAGCAATCCACAAATATTTTCCCGATAAACACCCCTTTCAAGTGACATGGGCGGATAAGATGGGAATAATCGCCATTGTCTTCGACAGAAATAAAGTTGGCGTGATCGCCAAATGGATTGGTGATGTTATTAGGTTTAACAGTTGGTATCGGGAGTGTTCCATTCTCAATCATGTCTTGGATTTCGTGCTTCAGTCGATAGCACCTTTCAGTATCATGGCCTTTCCCTTGATGAAAGGCACAGTAGGCATTTGGTTTATACCATTTACCTTGTTGATCAGCGGGAGGGTCTGAAGTTGGACCAATAGGCTTCAGCTTTCCCTGGGCTAGGAGCCTTTGGAGAGCGTATGTATAAGTGCATCCGATATCGGTAAATGCCCTAGGGGTTTGGCGCTGCGACTTCTTCGATTTCCCTTCTAAGAGATTGATGGCTTCATCAATATGGGTTGTTGCTGAGCCTTTTGTCTTAGATGATGAGGCCCCTTGGTATCCTTTTTGCTTTTCAGCCTCTGCCCTTATGACATCATCTTCTACCTTTATCCCGATTCTTATCAATTCTTTGAAAGTGCCAAAATTCTGGTATTTCAGAGCATTGCGGTAAATAGGTCGTAGATTCTTTATGAACTTATCTACCATTTCAATCTTGTCAGGCTTCTTGGCTAATTTCACGCTTTCAGCGCGCCATCTTGCAAGGAATTCAGTAAAGCCTTCTTTGTCTTTCTGTGTCATCACCTTCAATGTTCTTATGTTGGTTTGAATCTCGACATTATCAGCATAGTGCTTGTAGAACTCAACCGTAATATCTGTGAAAGTGGGGAAGTTCTTAAGGTCAAGATTGTAGAACCACGCCTTCGGGTGTTCATCTAGAGATTATGCGAAAATTTCAGAGAGCATGTCAGCAGGTACTCCCTTCAGTGCTAAGTACCCCTTATAGGCCTTAACATGGTGGACTGGATCTTCTGTGCCTTTAAACTTTTGGATATCAGTGAGTACCATGTTTGTGGGCAACTTATCCTGAACTGGGGCATAGGCCCTAGCATTTTCGTAGTGGATGTTCTTCCCCCGGGAGAGTTTCAGACGGTCTTCAATGAATTTGAACTGTTTCTCCAGATCAGTCAGAGGTGGGGTGGAGGAATCTTCACCCAGCTTGGATTTGATCACATCCATTCTGGCCATCATGAGGTTCACGGCCTCAGTGAGTTTGTTAACAGCATCTTCCATTGCTTGAAGTCGGGTTTTTGGTGGCCTTTCTAAAAGAAAACCCCGAACTGAGTCAATATTCAAATGTAAGAGCCCCTGCACCCTTAAGGACACGACACCAACTTGACTCAAACAAAGACTCGACTTATGACTGACTAACCAAAAGGTTCGACTCACGGTTGGATTTAGACCTCGATTCATTTTGGACTCGACAAAACGACACGACCCAAACCATCATAACTCGATTCTAAACTGGACTCGGTGTGACTAAACCCGTGATTGGACCAACATAGCCCATAGGTTTAAGTGAAACGCCCTAAATGGCCTAGCTTGGACATTTCTGTGGACTATCCTAGACCAATAGGTAGACCAACATGACTCGAAGCGCAAGAGATGAGCTTGGGTGACCCAACAAGGTCGTGTTCTAGACACTTGGGGCAAAACACGCCTAGCCCAACACGGCCAGGACTCGGACACGACTCGACGCATTTCATGCTTGGTTAAGGTTCGAGAAACATTTTGGATTGAATTTGAAAAAAACGAAAAATCGATTTGAAAATGAGATTTAAAATGGGCAGCATGCCGGCTATAAAAGCTCATTTTGGGCCGAAAAATCCAGTCCTACTTGGGCAGCATTCCGCGTTTTTAAAACCATGCTATTTTGAAAGTAAGTTGTTCAAAAGTTCGGTTTTGAAATTGATATGGAAAATTGAAAAGACTTGGGAAATTTACCTTGCACATTGTCATTCTCATGTTATAAGGATGTATGTTCCTAGACATTTCTAAGTCTCGGCAAGTCTTCTACACGAAGGTCTATGCCCTCCATCCTTTTGGGTCTAATAGAGCAAGGGCCTTTAGGTAGAGTACCTAGAAGAGCATTCCCACCCTCAAGAACCACGACGAGGCGGAGCGGAAGCAAGCAATGTGCAAGCACCTGGCATAGTGGGACGTCGCCCCCCACGCGTCACAAAGAAGCGCTGGGACGGCCCAAGAAAGTCCTTAAGGGTTTATGCATGAATCGTAGCACTACGAGTAATGTTTTACTTTCCAATACTTTCTTTTCAAGTTTCACCTCGGGGGAAAAGACCCTAGAAACAAAGTGTAACTAGTCCTCTTTTCCCAGCGGAGTCGCCAAACTGTGGACAACGCCCGCGGGAACTGCGTCCGCGGGATCCACACTAGGCATTATCGACTCGAGGTTCTTTCGAATCGAATTAAGACAAACTAGAGTCGCCACCAAGTTTTATGGGAACTTGGAACCGTTCAAGTCAACTTTACACCTTTCATCGAAAAGCATAAAGCCAATCGACTACGAGTGATTAAAGATAAAGACTTGTACCCTATATCACTCGATTTGAAGGACTCTCGTAATCCAATGGTATTTAGACGGATCCACAAACCATCGAGCTTGAGTAAGGGGTGAGGGTACGTGTTAGGAAGCCCATAAGGACACCTAACCCCGCCCGTCAATAACGACCTCTACTAAGTCAAGTATCGGATTTCAAACAAGGTCGTAGCTACTACGATATATGATATGCAAACATCGTTTTAAAACCCTAACATGTGACAATAATTTCTATGTCGTTTAATGCATGAATACTAACTTTATCAAAGTTGTTTTAGCATGTTGGTTGATTTGAAATAAAAGATGCGCAAACACGGCTTAGGAGGAATGGGGGAGCCATTGGGATCTATCCTATTACAACCCAGGCATTTCATGCCGACACAACAAGAAACTAGGGATACAACTCGATCTAAATACAATTGCTATATCCGACACCACACACGACACATGGCCATTCGGCCTAGGAAAACGTGCACAAAGGGGTGGCCCACGGTTTATATAACCCACGGCCTTGGGTCACTCCTCATAATGCGTGCTTTTGCTTACTCTCATCGAATTAGACATTAGGCCACACACCAAAGCATGCATTAACATAAATCGGGCCATGTCGCTTTAAACAACATGCGATTTACTACGCTCCTACATGAATTGGAGTACAACTATCTAACCAAATAAGTCTAAGGTTTTTGTAAATCCTTTGACTCGACCAAATAGAAAACTAATTACAAACGAATTACAAGAAACGACTCGATAAACAAAAGGTAATTACAAAATACGAAACAACGATGAACAAATGATATAAAGAAGAAGCAAGAAAAACAAAAGACACGGCCACACCCACGGCCAAGCCATGGCCACCCTAGTTCCTAGGTTAGGTTCATTAGGTTAGATAGATTTGCAAAGCGATATGGGATATACATTAGAAATCGATGATAAAAGAGGTCAGAAGGCTTCGCCTAAAACCGAGTGTTCTACACGGCCTAAAGGGTCAAATTAGGTCAAGTTCGCTAATTAAATTAACTCGTCGAGTGTTAATAAGAAGGTGCTAATCACGTATTCTTATACTAGCGAGAAATCATGTGAAAGGAGAGATGTATTCAATTAAGTTATAGAATTGTTAACCGATTTTAATGCTTGTGACGAAGCACCCTAACATGTCTAATTAGGTTATTTAATCGATCTAAAGTCGTCTAAGTGAAACATATGTTAACAATCAGAGGTCAAACTAACATGCAACGGGTCCTAGGGCAGGTCGAATTGAATGAAACAAACGAGGAGTCAAAAGCGAGGAACGAAGTTAGAATCCATTTTATTAATGACCTACCTTGAACACGAGGATATGTAAATGAGAAGGGGGATACGACCGACCGATGTGGCGGATTTCTTTCCTGACTCAAGTCAACGCGGGTGTTCATGGTGGTACTTTAACTCGTACTCAAACTAACTAGTTTCATAGTTAACGAAATCAAACGATAAACAAAGTAAAAACGAACAATAAAAAAACAAGCGAAATAAAAGGGAGAAGAGGAGGATTTGATGTACCCTCAACCTACATGTATCGTTGACACCGTCTTGGGTCGTAATAGATCGTAGATTTTATCTCGAGAGGCCGTCGTCGACGAAGGAACAAAGCAACAACACGTTTTTTGGTAAATCTTGACAACAACTTTCAAACTGCAATTTCTCACTCGTTTCTTGGTGAAAATTAGATTTAAAAGATGTTTTGAAAACTAGAAAGAGAGTATAATAAATATCTTAAAGCTAACCACGCTCGTTCTGAGTTATTGGGCACGAAAAACGAGCACAAACAGAACTGGACAGACAGGAAAAGCCGTGAAAACAGAGTGTATGACACTCTGTTTTTCGAGGGGATTCGTGTACTCTCAAGGTCAATTTGGGTCGTGAATCTATGACCAATATGTATATGGATATTATATGGTTAATTAGGAACAAGAAACTCGAGTTTTAATGGAGATTTGAAGGGGGAACGAATGGTATTTCGAGAGAGACACAAACTGTTTCTCAGTTTGGATGTCTCAGTTTTGTCGAGGGTTTTGAGAGGCAATTAGGGTTTGTTTGTGGAGATTAGTGCTGGTTAGTGATGGTAGTATGTATGGAGAACTTAGAGGAATGAAAGTATGGCAGAGGGGAGGTATTTATAGGGAGTTAAAGTAGGGTAAAAGAGAGCAACAAGCAGTCGGGCTCCCTGTTTCGCTGCTGCTGTCCAGCAGCTTTCGTCAGCTCGTGTAGGGTTTAGGAGGGGTGTTTCTTTGTGGTTAAGCTAGGGTAATATGGGTAGGATACTAGGGTATGGTTTAGGGTTAATGGGCACGAGTTTAAGTGGTGTTTGGAGCGGGTTTGGGGCTTGGCGAAGCTGAACACGGGTAAGGGAAAGGGTTGGTTGTACGGGATGTTTGGGACGGGTTATAAGCTGGATTGGAGGGAGTTTGGACGTGGGCTTGCATGGGGTTAGGGCCTGGTTATGAGGATGAGTGATGGGTTGGGTTATGGGTCAAGAGTTGGTTCGAGTTTGCTTCGAAAATCGTGCCTAAATCAAGTTGAAAACGAGCTCAAAATCGCGTATAAAACCATCGTAAAAAATCGAGTTCTTCAAATACGGTTTATAAGCGATATAAATCGATTTTTCAAATCAAATAACTAAAGAATGATTTTTCAAATCAAAAATATATTTTATTTTCAATAAAATAAATTTAATAAAATAAATTCAAATTAAAACAATAAAATGAATTAACTTTAAAAAGAACATTTAATTTAAATGTCATTTAAATTAATAAAATACTTCGTCGACAACGCTCATTCTACATCGTAAAACGAGCCCAAATAATGGCAATGACAACTAAAGAATACATGTGTCCTATCATCATCGGGTGTTTGTCGGGTTCTCTATAAATTCCAATATCGACGGATACGGGTATCTACACCATACTACACTGTTGAACCCGTGTTTGGACCACCCCCGAAACACCCTTAAAACAGCCCCCAAAACACGACTACCACCACCACCATACACCACCATCATACACCACCACAATCACCAACCACATACACCACCTACGGCCCCCAAACAGTGGCCACAACCCCAACAAACAGCCGCAATAAAACAGCCCGACAACAATTACACAACCCGACAAATACCCTCTAAAACACCACCAAACAACCACCACTGTGGCCAACACAATCACTGTGGCACCCCCTGACAACGGTGGGTCTAAACACCAGCCCACAACCCCGACAAAAACCCCCAAGCAGCCGACACAACAACAACAACACAAACACGACACTTGTAACCACAATCTCGTATGCCCCCTTAAACCACCCAATTAAACACCCTTACCGGCACCCATTCCACCACTCACAACCACCACTACAACCCCCACTCAACCTCGACAAAACCCACCGGAGTTCAGCACAAGATAGTCACAAAAGGTGGGTCAAAAATCCGTCTTAAGACCGTCGCACAAAACAACAATATTTCATTATATATACTCGGTCAAACCACCATTCGGGCGGTCAACGGTGATCCTATGGTGGTCACGGTGGGTCACACGGTGGGTCCAAGTCACGGGTGAGTCAACGGTATAAATTAAATAATATAAATGTTAGTTTAAGACGGTTTACCTTACGATCTCGAGGCGGAGGAACAAAATCTCCGTTTTCCTTTTCTCCCTTTTCTCTCTTCTTTCTCTCTAAGGATTTGTGTGGATTTTGTTTGGATAGAATGAGGATTGTGTTTGGATATGGTGATGGGTGGATAAGGTGAGGGGTATATATAGTGGTAGGTGGGAGTGTATTATTATTGTTATTATTTTGTTATCCGTCTTATAACATAACTCGTATAAATGCAATATAATATTGTTTATATAATTATAAAATACGGAGTGTTACAATATTCCCCCCTTAAAAAGAACTTCGTCCCCAAAGTTCCCCCCTCTCTCTCTCTCTCTCTCTCTCTCTCTCTCTCTCTCTCTCTCTCTCTCTCTCTCTCTCTCTCTCTCTCTCTCTCTCTCTCTCTCTTTTTCTCCTTTCCACAAATCTCATGCATTCTCTCGCACCTCATATGTCTAACAACCGTATACGCTCTTCCTAAACATCACACTCATCCCAAAGTTCTTCACTCAATTCTCACTACTTTCTCACATTCTGTACTTTCTCTTTCCTAAATTTCCGAATTATTACATCTACTCCCCATGAAAGAGAACATCGTCTCGAAGTTCAACTATCAAACCTCAAACTACAATCTCATACGCTCGTTACTAAATTCCACAAATGACTATGTTTCAGCTTCAACACACTCTCTTACCTATTGCAATGCTATTATCAAGTCTCGTATCGTCTTATGCCATTGCTATAATCCCGATCTAGAAACCTCTCTAGAAGTCTCTCTACGGGTACCCCTATGAGCCTCCCAAAGGTCAAGCGTTGGGTCTAACCCACGGTTCGAAACTCTAATCTCATAGATAACTTATAACTCATATCGGTTATGTGAATACTTATTTATCACGGGGTATTACTCGATAATTATTACGTATCTATATCACGTCAATCCTCATATATTAACATGTATGCACATCAAAACACCAACTATGCGGACTCTAGGAACAATCAACTAATGTATAATTCTTATAATGTGACTCAACCATGTTCCACATTCCCATTCATCGTTAATACTTCCGCATATACGGAAGACGACAATTACTATTATGTAATGACCACTAGGCGACATATGACTTGCCTTTCCATCTTACATGTACAAAACAAAATAAAATCATCTCAATTAACACGCATCAAACAAGGTTATCACATCACTCCCGTCATCCAATTATACATGTCAATTACCACTTTCATTTGAATTTCACTATTAAATAGCAAAGCTACCCAATATGGTCAAACGTAAATGATTCGCAAAATATCACTCATGTAAGGTCCACATGTTCATCCAACACAAGTCAACTAATATAAACCGCGATATAAGGGTATACACCCATATTTGGGTTGAGTATGAACAAAACAAAGGTCAAAGCAAACCACCCATATTTGGGTCAAGTATATAGGCGGCCACTCGGCCGAGTAGGTGACCACTCGGTCGAATATAGGCAGCCACTCGGCCGAGTAGGTGACCACTCGGTCGAGTGCATGGTGCACTCGGCTGAGTGTCATCTGGGCATGAGGTTTCCACTCTCAAACTTGTTTCCAAGATTTCCTATTTCATCATACAATGCTAATAGACGAACTCTTGGCCCTAAGGCCATCATTCTACCTCCTCAAATGGACACTAAAACCTCGATCACGATGTACACTATGGGCGTTTCACTGGACGATTGGGAGGCAACTTTAGAAACCACATCTATATTATCACCGATAGGCCAAAACCTCACCAACTACGCTCTACTCCTGTTTGTCATGCATGCATACCTAAGTTAAACGGTAACCCTATATATCAACGATCAACTAGCTTAACCACACAATTTACCGCTCCACGAAAACGACTTTCAAAAGACAACCATCAATTACCATATCACACATGTACACTAACTTTCAAATAGTCTCGTTATTCACTTCTTACTACGGCTTTTACTAGCATCTTGTACCCTCAAATCTCACTGATCACCTCAAATTCCATCTAATAACCTCTTATATTCCTATTTCATGAATTCTTCTTACCATCTTCTAATTCTCGTCAATCCATGAATTCAATTTTCATATTCCCACAACTATGAACAACCCAAATTATCACTTTAGTCTACCCTTAGGCATCTCAATTGCTTTCCCACTATTCCACCATTCAAATCTCATTTATTTATCACCTAAATTTCCTACCCACATACAATGATAATATCTCTTGACATGCAACCCAAACCTTACTCACTATCCGTAAGTTCAGTCAATCAACAAACGTTTGACCTAGATCGCACGTCACTCATTATACACAAATTACCTCACAAAATCCTCTTACTCATTTCAAGACTTCTTACGCAAGCTAAGTCACCTTCTTGTATTCCCAATTTCCGACATAAATCACATAGAAAATCACACCCAACTTCTCCTTTTAATCTACTAAACACACTCATAACTTTGGATCACCAAAATAATAGCTCCTTAATCACAAAACTACACTATTAGCATGAAATATTGCTTCTTCAAAAGTCAATAGTCATGTTACGTTCTCATATCTTTAAATTTATACTCTACATTGGTAACGTATGCTTATAAACAACCATTTCCATTCACTGTTCCTTTACTCACAATATTTCATCACTATTTAACCAATTCAAATTTAATCTCTAGCACATCATACATGTAACTCTCTACTTGGCTCAAATCCACATCCATTAAGAAACTTAACATAACCCATGTCTCCCGCTCCTAACTCTCAAGATACTCTATTCACTCCTTGCACATTATTAGTACCTTTTTTTTCCTCATAAACTCATCGACTCACTCCCATTACACATCCTTTTCAACACAACCATATATGTCTACACAACTTTACTCATCAAGACCATACAACCCAGAAGGTAAACAACGCATTGACACACATATATACGCAAACATCATACTATTAACGAGATTTCAACACTACGAGATAAGGAAACCATGTTTCAAATATGAATATTTAAAATTTAATCATATACCCTTTGGTATAAAAAAAAATTAGCAAGATTTTGAGATAAGATTCCCAAATTAAGGCAATGCATCATGACAATATCAAGGTGTTTTGACCGATTTTTACACAGCCTGGAATCCGGTCAGGCTATTCCACGGTATTCCGGCCAGGGTTGATTATGGTGAGGTTAACTAGTATCATCCTATTATGATGGTATCATGGTTGCACCTTTACATGGTTGATTATAAAGTAAAAAGAGATAAATTAAAAGTAAATAAGAATAAAAGAAGACATGACACAGAGATTTAGACGTGGAAAAACCCTTGAATGGGAAAAAAACAACGGGCACCAAGCCAAGAGAGTATTTCACAATGTATTTCGTATGATCTGAGGATAATTGTACAATTCTAGGTAATTATGTGACTTTTATGTAGTAGTGATGTAGGATGGTAATGGAGTGAATGATGGATCCCCGTCGTCTAGTATTGTTTGCCTTCTATTTGTATCTTCCAACGGATGTTCCCTTGAGAGTAGTTCTTAGTTACTTTTTTATAGGATCTTTCCCATGAAAGTAGCTGACTTTTCCTTCCCATGTTGCTAGTTCTTCATTATTTTGCTAGGGTTTTAGTTTTGATTATAACAATGTTGACTTAGTCTTCCATAATAATAGAAACTACTTCAGACCAAGTGAATTGACATGTGCTAGTTACCGTAGTATCCCATGCTAGGTAAATATCTTCTCTATATTGTTTGTTGGGCATCCACGTTATCCCTGCGTACCTCTCCTGACCTGTACCAATGCCTGTCAGGCTAAACTGCTTTGTATGCAAGCCTGACTATGTCTTATGTACCCTGACAATGCCTGCTATACTGCTGTATTGTGCTGACTTATAATAAGGCCTGACCTGAGTTGTATCCTAGTCAGTATTTTCAGTATGATACCCTGTCCGTCTGATATAGTCGTCTAGTTTGTCTCCTTGCCTGGACTGTTACGTTGAACTAGCCTGAACGGTAATGCTGAGGCTGAGTTCTAGCCTGACGGTAGTGTAAAATATCAGGCTCAACAATTGCCCATTATCTTCTTATTCTTTGTGATTCAAGCCAATAATGAGGACTTAACTTCATTCCAATCATAAACAAAGCTCGATCATGCAGTTGTACATATTCCAGGCTTATTATTTCTCCATTGCCCTGGGTTAGGCCAGATATAAAAAAATAACAGCTTTCTGGCGCGTCTAAGGATTATTTATAACCTGCATACAGTTGGTATTGCTTGTTTTTGCCCCGCTATATGATAGAAAAAATTAGAGTAAAGTGTAGATTGACAATGTTTGTATGTTGATCAAGTGTATTCATCAAGTGTGTATGTATTAATATCCCTGCAACATTTTTTGTACTAGCATTTAGATAGTCGTAAACAAAATTAGATTAGTCATGCACTTTGTGTCCTGCACGTGAATGATTGCTCCTGATAGGTGGAGATTATAAAGAAAACAGGAGAGTGAAATATTAAGTATAGGAAAGAGTAAACCTGGTGGCAATAATCAAGCAATCGTGGATATATTGCTTGTTGTAAGCGTATTGGAATCACTCCTGAAGCTTTTGCCAAGTCAGGAAAGATATATCTTGATGATATATACCGCGATTTTCATTAGAAGTCTGACGATGAAGTTGAGGTGAAGTTTCCTTCTTCAAAACATGATGATGAGTATAAGACAACCTTTGAGCAATATGTTATGTAGGATGCCCCATTGCTGATGAAGATAAATAATGCTACAACTTTTTGGGACACCTTTTGAGTGAAGACATTAGTTCTGGAACATTCCTGCAACACTCGTCGTAGTTGGTTTTCCTCAATTAATCTTGTATTTCCTTGATACTTTATTATGTCAGCGGTACATTTCGTATTGCATTCATGGTAGACAGCTTATTATGCAAAGTGAACACCTGAGGTCCTAAGCTGATGGAGGCTGATGTCCTTCATAAGAAAAGAAAAATTTTGGTGCTCGGTCAGGCGAGCAACAATTTCTGATTGGTGATAATGTTTAACCTTGACCAGAGGGAGGTCATTAGTAAAAATGTTGAACAGTTTTTTGTGGTGTCTTGCCCAACCAAGGGGAATGTACTTGGTAGAATAATTAACCTTTTGTGCCTTTGCTCCCGGGGGTAAGGGTAAGTAATATGACTCCTGTCCTAGGGATATTTGGTGTATTTTGATGGTTTGTGAACGTTGTTGCTGTCCTGGGGACATGTTTATGTTATATATCCTGTAAGAATTGAATCCTGTATATTTCACAACCTGCAAAAAATTAGAAAATTGCTGCAAAGCTTACACCTGTTTTTGTTTGTTTTTCGATAGTTGTATTTCTGAAAGGATCTTTGCCTGTCTGGAGGGCTTATGATCCTCAGCCTGACTAGAGGGCTTTGATTATGCCTGTCTGGAGGGCTTTATACTAGTTGCCAGGATCTTTCACCTTCGTCCCCGTATAAGTAATGAGCTTAGATATTTTGTACTTTCAAAAGGATTTTGGCCTGGCTGGAGGGCTTATTATCCTTAGCCTGACTGGAGGGCTTTGATTATGCCTATCTGGAGGGCTTTGCACGAGTGGTCAGAATTTTTCGCCTTCGTCCCCATATAAGTACTGAGCTCATATTTTTTATACTTTGAAAGGATTTTTGCCTGTCTGGAGGGCTTATTATCCTGGGCCTTACTGGAGGGGTTTGATTTTGTCGTTTTGGTGTTGGTAACCAATTACATTCAGGGATGATTGAGTGCTATACAAGCTAAGGGAGTGCCCTTAATTCTGAACATTCGTTTATGCATATTATAGAAAATTGATAAATGAATATATTGAGCAGAAACAATTTTTTCAGGATTCAAGTAAGCAGTTTTTAATAGAATAGTAGGCATGTGAAGTTACAGACATGTAGACAGGAAAAGAATGCACATTGTCACGTATCATGTTCAGGAAAGACATATTAATTATTCACAAATTGCATAGATACATGCAGATGAGTAAGTTTTGGTTTTTACCTTGAACATGCAGGATAAAATTTACCACGAGTATGATTCTGTAACACGCCAAGTATCCGGCCAAGATAATTGGAGCGTTACCATCTCGGTTTCCCGAGGTAGTGTTTCAAAACTTTTATAAAAGAAGATTTTATAAATGACATAATGTTTAGTGAATTACATAAACGTAAAAAAAATGAATGAAAGTACAATCATGACATATATACTCTTCTAATCAACTAGACTCGTCTCGTGACTCATCAAGCTCGTCTCGTCTCCCACGTGCTATCCAAACAACATGTACATAATCTGCTCCCCATATGACCAAAGGATATCATATGGATCGACACAGGCCACCCCAAAAGAGATAGGTGACAATTACACAGACAGACAAACGTCAATTTCAATAAATTAAGTGTGACACAACTAAAAGTGTGTGAGTATGCAACAAGACTATAATATGAATGACACGCTATCAAACAACCACCACCATGGTACCGGGACACGTCCAGACATACCGACAAGCACACTGGTACCGGGACACGCCCAGACAAACCAACAACCGCAAACAGATACCGGGACTTGCCCATATGTATCGGGTCTGGAGGCCAACTGGATCGCCTGCCAGACGTCGTGTCTCAACCACACGAGTCCCTGCGTAACTCAAGCCATTAATGTGCACATCTCTCTTGGAGTGGGAAGCTCCAGGAGGCGACCCGAGCACGAGAAGGTCTCCTAACCGCCACACGTCTCCATAACATCAAGTAATCCACCAAGTCCTCCGACATACAAGATAAGACAATAAATGCAAGATACCGTATAACATGCCAATTACCGTCTCATTCAAAGCAATTAACCAATATCTCATCATAATGCATTGACCATTAAAATACGACTCACATGACCATTTAAATATATTAAAACTGAGTAGGATTAACCTACCTTTTAGCAAACTCCGTAAGCAATCCTGCTAATAATATTCTTCCACAAAACCGTCACATAAATATAATAATTAAATATATTTAATTATTAACTAATCTAATTAAATTACGATTATATAATTTAATATAATTAAATTCAAGTCCCGACTGAACTACCCACCAACTACTTGGTTCAAATCCCCACTCAACCCGTTATACAATAATTAAAACCCGTCTTAAACACACTACCCATACCCCCATACTACACGGTTGAACCCGTGATTGGACCACCCCCGAAACACCCTTAAAACAGCCCCTGAAACACGACTACCACCACCACCATACACCACCATCATACACCACCACAATCACCCACCACATGCACCACCTACGGCCCCCAAACAGCGGCCACAACCCCAACAAACAGCCACAATAAAACAGCCCGACAACAATTACACAACCGGACAAATACCCTCTAAAACAACACCAAACAACCACCACCGTGGCCAACACAATCACTATGGCACCCCTGACAACGGTGGGTCTAAACACCAGCCCACAACCCCGACAAAAACCGCCAAGCAGCCGATACAACAACAACAACACAAACACGACACTTGTAACCACAATCCCGTATGCCCCCTTAAACCACCCAATTAAACACCCTTACCGCCACCCATTCCACCACCCACAACCACCATTACAACCCCCACTCAACCCTCGACAAAACCCACCGGAGTTCAGCCCAAGATAGTCACAAAAGGTGGGTCAAAAATCCGTCTTAAGACCGTCGCACAAAACAACAATATTTCATTATATATACTCGGTCAAACCAACATTTGGGCGGCCAACGGTGGTCTTATGGTGGTCACGGTGGGTCACACGGTGGGTCCAAGTCGCGGGTGAGTCAACGGTATAAATTAAATAACATAAATGTTAGTTTAAGACGGTTTACATTGCGATCTCGAGGCGGAGGGACAAAATCTCCATTTTCCTTTTCTCCCTTTCCTCTCTTCTTTCTCTCTAAGGATTTGTGTGGATTTTGTTTGGATAGAATGAGGATTGTGTTTGGATATGGTGATGGGTGGATAAGGTGAGGGGTATATATAGTGGTAGGTGGGAGTGTATTATTATTGTTATTATTTTATTATCCGTCTTATAACATAACTCGTATAAATGCAATATAATATTGTTTATATAATTATAAAATACGGAGTATTACAATATTCCCCCCTTAAAAAGAACTTCGTCCCCAAAGTTCACCTCTCTCTCTCTCTCTCTCTCTCTCTCTCTCTCTCTCTCTCTCTCTCTCTCTCTCTTTATCTCTCTCCTTTCCACAAATCTCATGCATTCTCTCGCACCTCACATGTCTATGAACCGTATACGCACTTCCTAAACATCACACTCATCCCAAAGTTCTACACTCAATTCTCACTACTTTCTCACATTCTGTACTTTCTCTTTCCTCAATTTCCGAATTATTACATCTACTCCCCATGAAAGAGAACTTCGTCTCGAAGTTCAACTATCAATCCTCAAACTACAATCTCATACGCTCATTACTAAATTCCACAAATGACTATGTTTCAGTTTCAACACACTCTCTTACCTATTGCAATTCTATTATCAAGTCTCGTATCGTCTTATGCCATTGCTATAATCCCGATCTAGAAACCTCTCTAGAAGTCTCTCTACGGGTACCCCTATGAGCCTCCCAAAGGTCAAGCGTTGGGTCTAACCCACGGTTCGAAACTCTAATCTCATAGATAACTTATAACTCATATCGGTTATATGAATACTTATTTATCACGGGGTATTATTCGATTATGATTACGTATCTATATCACGTCAATCCTCATATATTAACATGTATGCACATCAAAACACCAACTATGCGGACTCTAGGAACAATCAACTAATTTATAATTCTTATAATGTGACTCAACCATGTTCCACATTCCCATTCATCGTTAATACTTCCGCATATACGGAAGACCACAATCACTATTATGTAATGACCACTAGGCGACATATGACTTGCCTTTCCATCTTACATGTACACAACAAATTAAAATCATCTCAATTAACATGCATCAAACAAGGTTATCACATCACTCCCGTCATCCAATTATACATGTCAATTACCACTTTCATTTGAATTTCACTATTAAATAGCAAGCTACCCAATATGGTCAAACGTAAATAATTTGCAAAATATCACTCATGTAAGGTCCACATGTTCATCCAACACAAGTCAACTAACATAAACCGCGATATAAGGGTATACACCAATATTTGGGTCAAGTATGAACAAAAAAGGGTCAAAGTAAACCACCCATATTTGGCTCAAGTATATAGGCGGCCACTCGGCCGAGTAGGTGACCACTCGGTCGAATATAGGCAGCCACTCGGCCGAGTAGGTGACCACTCGGTCGAGTGCATGGTGCACTCGGATGAGTGTCACCTGCGCATGAGGTTTCCACTCTCAAACTTGTTTCCAAGATTTCCTATTTCATCACACAATGCTAATAGACGAACTCTTGGCCCTAAGGCCATCATTCTACCTCCTCAAATGGACACTAAAACCTCGATCACGATGTACACTCTGGGCGTTTCACTGGACGATTGGGAGGCAACTTTAGAAACCACATCTATACTATCACCGATAGGCCAAAACCTCACCAACTACTCTCTACTCCCATTTGTCATGCATGCATACCTAAGTTAAACGGTAACCCTATATATCAACGATCAACTAGCTTAACCACACAATTTACCGCTCCCCGAAAACCGACTTTCAAAAGACAACCATCAATTACCATATCACACATGTACACTAACTTTCAAATAGTCTCGTCATTCACTTCTTACTACGGCTTTTACTAGCATCTTGTACCCTCAAATCTCACTGATCACCTCAAATTCCATCTAATAACCTCTTATATTCCTATTTCATGAATTCTTCTTACCATCTTCTAATTCTCGTCAATCCATGAATTCAATTTTCATATTCCCACAACTATGAACAACCCAAATTATCACTTTAGTCTACCCTTAGGCATCTCAATTGCTTTCCCACTATTCCACCATTCAAATCTCAATTATTTATCACCTAAATTTCCTACCCACATACAATGATAATATCTCTTGACATGCAACCCAAACCTTACTCACTATCCGTAAGTTAAGTCAATCAACAAACGTTCGACCTAGATCACACGTCACTCATTATCCACAAATTACCTCACAAAATCCTCTTACTTATTTCAAGACTCCTTACGCAAGCTAAGTCACCTTCTTGTATTCCCAATTTCCGACATAAATCACATAGAAAATCATACCCAACTTTTTCCTTTTAATCTACTAAACACACTCATAACTTTGGATCACCAAAATAATAGCTCCTCAATCACAAAACTACACTATTAGCATGAAATATTTCTTCTTCAAAAGTCAATAGTCATGTTACGTTGTCATATCTTTAAATTTATACTCTACATTGGTAACGTATGCTTATAAACACCCATTTCCATTCAATATTCCTTTACTCACAATATTTCATCACTATTTAACCAATTCCAATTTAATCTCTAGCACATCATACATGTAACTCTCTACTTGGCTCAAATCCACATCCATTAAGCAACTTACCATAACCCATGTCTCCCGCTCCTAACTCTCAAGATACTCTATTCACTCCTTGCACATTATTAGTACCTTTTTTTTCCTCATAAACTCATCGACTCACTCCCATTACACATCCTTTTCAACACAACCATATATGTCTACACAACTTTACTCATCAAGACCATACAACCGAGAAGGTAAACAAGGCATTGACACACATATAAATATATAAGCAAACAGCATACTATTAACGAGATTGCAACACTACGAGATAAGGAAACCATGTTTCAAATATGAATATTTAAAATTTAATCATATACCTTATGGTATAAAAAAAATTAGCAAGATTTTGAGATAAGATTCCCAAATTAAGGCAATGCATAGCATTATTAACAAAATGGAAGTCTTATTACTCAATTAAGTCAAGAACATTTTAAAAATGAAGTTTTCAAATTATAAGAACATACCCAACAACAACATTTGGATCAACGCGATACTACATCAACAAAGACCAAGTACCAACAAACAATTAAGTCACAATTGAGAGCACAACCAAAATTATTCCCTTTGAGATGAAATTTCAAAACATTTTGGACAACATTTTAAAAATGAAATTTCGATTCAAAATGATACATGCCATTACTAACAAAGATGGTGCCTCATTAGCAAATTGAACTAAGCTTCAAATACGAAAACTCAATTTTAAGAATGAACATTAAAGTTTCGAAAATTTTGGAACACGGTTTTCAAGATAAACTTTCAAAGGTACGACAAAAGTTAGGAAAAACAACCAAACTTTTGGTCCTTGTTAAACAATTAACCAAATAACGAATATAAAATTGACTTATTGACTCAAGAACATATAGTTTCGAGTTTATAAAAGAAATTTTTGGTAAACATTCATCGTGAAATTTCATATTTGACATCGTAAATATCGAAAAAGGTGATTAATACCATAAATCGAACAAAATGGCTTATTAATTGACAAAAATTGAAGGGATTAGTGTATATTTATACAAAACCAAAGTGGAAGAATAAGAGGAAAGAAAGCGTCACTTGCAAGGTGAAATGCCAATTTAAAAGGCTAAAAATTAGAGTAAGAATTTGAATTCGAGCAATAAACAATCAACAATGAAGTCTTATAAAAAAAATGATTTTAAATGGAGGAATAAAGAGATAATATAAGGCAATAACACAATTTTTGCGAAATTGACAACCCAGAAGTTGGCACTCGGTCGAGTGCTGAGTCCACTCGGTCGAGTGCCTTCTCCACTCGGTCGAGTGACTCACTTCCAGAAATTTTCAAGTTTCTGGAAATTGGTCCACTCGGTCGAGTGATAGGGTCCTCTCGGTCGAGTGACTGGTACTCGGTCGAGTACTAACCCGAATTCGGCTGGGTGCCTCTCTATGGTTTGCAATTTCCGACTAGCGATTACTTCTTATACTAGCGACCACTTTACTAACAACTATTACTAATCTTGTTCTAACTATAGAATTAGTGAAATCCAAACATTTATGCGGTATTGAAATGCTAAAGGACGGGACTATTGCCCTTCACAGACCAACACATAACAACCATTTTCAAAACATGTTATGCACATTACTCTTTTCATCCAATTTTCACATACTAACTTGTACTAAATGAATAACTACATCATGTAAGAATCCTATCAACTATGCAAATTATAGCTTCAAAACTCATCATATTTAAGTGCGCAACGCTTATACAAGTAAATGTATTTCACATGAAACGATCCTCTACTTATATCACATACACCTCATTTAAGTAAACATTTCTATTGCATCATTTCAACTATCACATATTATCATATGCCAATGAAAGGTTATATCAAGCAAGACAAGAAATCTACGAACTCGCATCAACATATAGAAAACCACGTCATGCGATAACTTGCCAACTTAACATTGCACATATGAAATCACACAACATTACACTTCACGTTTCCCAAGTCATAACCACCCACGTAGTGACCAATCGAAACAATAGGATCTAGTTTTGAAATGAGGGATCCTTCTCACCAAAAACCGACCTCTTATTGTACTCATGTCGGGTTCATTTTATTAGACGCTCCTAAATTCATTTTGGTTCATTGGTTTAGGTTCCAAAATTGTCGCTCTGATACCACTTTGTAATACCCCAACTATCCGGCCAAGATAATTGGAGCGTTACCATCTCGGTTTCCCGAGGTAGTGTTTCAAAACTTCGATAAAAGAACATTTTATAAAAAACATAATGTTTAGTTAATTACATAAAGGTAAACAAATGAATAAAAGTACAATCATAACATCTATACTCTTCTAATTAACTAGACTCATGTCGTGACTCATCAAGCTCGTCCCGCCTCCCATGTGCTATCCAAATAACATGTACACAATCTGCTGCCCATATGATCAAAGGATATCATATGGATCGACACAGGCCACCCCAAAAGAGATAGGTGACAATTACACACACAGACAAACGTTAGTTTTAATAAATAAAGTGTGACACAACTCAAAGTGTGTGAGTATGCAACAAGACTATAATATGAATGACACGCTATCAAACAACCACCACCACTGTTCCGGGACACGCCCAGACATACCGACAAGCACACTAGTACCGGGACACGCCCAGACATACCAACAACCACAAACAGGTACCGGGGCACGCCCAGACGTACCGGGTCCGGAAGCCAACCGGATCCCCTTCTAGACGTCGTGTCTCAACCACATGAGTCCCTCTGTAACTCAAGCCATTAAGGTGCACATCCCTCTTAGAGTGGGAAGCTCCAAGAGGCGACCTGAGTGTGAGACAGTCTCCCAACCGCCTCACCTCTCCATAACAACAAGTAATCCACCAAGTCCTCCGACATACAAGATAAGACAATAAATGCAAGATACCGTATAATATGCCAATTACCAACTCATTCAATACAATTAACCAATATCTCGTCATAATGCAACGACCATTAAAATACGACTCACCTGACCATTTAAATATATTAAAACTGAGTAGGATTAACCTACCTTTTAGCAAACTCCGTAAGCAATCCGGCTAATAATATTCTTCCACAAAACCATCACCTAAATATAATAATTAAATATATTTAATTATTAACTAATCTAATTAAATTACGATTATATAATTTAATATAATTAAATTCAAGTCCCGACCCAACTACCCACCAACTACTTCGTTCAAATCCCGACTCAACCCGTTATATAATAACTAAACCCGTCTTAAACACACTACCCATACCTCCATATTACACAGTTGAACCCGTGATTGGACCACTCCCGAAACACCCTAAAATAACTCCCAAACACGACCACCACCACCACCATAAACCACTATAATACACCACCACACTCACCCACCAGATACACCACTTATGGCCCACAAACAGCGGCCACAACCCCGACAAACATCCGCAATAAAACAGCCCGACAACAATGACATAACCCGACAAATACCCACTAAAACACCACCAAACTGCTAGGTTCATCAACCCCTAATTAGACTCCTCTAATTAGTTTCTAAATTATTCACTTACTTAGAATAATAGATCTAGTTGCATGCAATATGTAAATAAATAAAATAAGGAGAAAAACGGTTTTACCCTTACAAAATGGTGGACCCAATTTTGGGCACAAGGTAGGACACCTTCATTACCTTGTTCTTGAGCTTAATAACATTAGGATGATCCTCCAAAAACCAAAATTCCATATTAGAAACTCTCCTCTTAATTGCACCCAAGACTATCCCATAACACTAATAATATCATTAAGTAGATAATATTACTAGTTACCTTAAATATTTAATATAATATTCATTTTATTACTACCATAGTAATTTTGATGTAAATATTAGAGTTCTAGAACAATTTTTTAGCATAAAAGCAAGTTTTATGTATGAGATCTAGAGAGAGGTGTTTTTCACAAAAACATAAGAATAAGAATGATGAAAATGAGACCTCATGCTCATCTTTATGGGGGGTGCTGGTTTTCTATGGGTGGTATGGGAGCTACTTTTGTTTCTTGTCTTACCAAAACAATAGCTAGGTATCTAGGCTTGTATGGTAATGATGGTGTCTAGTGCATAAATAAGAACACCCATTATTTCCCTTAACCACCCAATATTTCGGCCCACATAAGAAAATGGTCTTCCATTTTAGAAAACTGTCTTTTGTCATATGTAATGCGTGACATGTGACAAATAACATGCCACTAGTCATATAAATGCATATTTAACTAATTAAATATCATTATATATCAAATAAATTATATTTAACAAATTAACAAGTAATTCACAATTACATGTATATAAAATGGGTCACATTAAGTCTAGTTAATATAATCTACAATATTTTGCAATTATGATTAACTAATTACTCTTATCTCAAATGTTTCATAAACATTAATCAATTTTACTAATATAACATATTAATTACTTAATTGAATCTTATTTAATCAAATTACAATAAGATTTATAACTCTCACTCATTGATAAAAAAATTGTTCAATTTAAGGATTTAATTAATTTGTATCGACATACAATTATTTAACTTATCAGTTAAGGGAATTGTCCTATAGGTTGTTACCTTAAGGGATCAACTGATCACCACCGTCAAACAACAGTAACGTTAAACTCTACTCAGTCAATCGTTACCGATTAATGTTGATCAGTTGACAAAATATTGAATCATCCCTTTTGTATTCTTATTATGAGATTTAATATGTGATCGCACTATTGTTGAGGACACATACTCCAATAATCTCCCACTTGTCCGAGACAAGTGTGCGTCACCAATTCTCTTGTCCTAATACATCTCCCACTCAATGCAAGGTATCTTCACAAGAAATCATACATATTTCTGTTAATCATCAAAAGACTTTTGAACCGTGGGTGCATAGAAGATATCATCAAAACATATTTTGACTAATCATTACTTCTGTTCATACTTCTTCACAAGAAATCATACATAGGTATGTTAAGAATTTAAGATGCTAATCTTATATGACGTAGGACAACTCCTATGGAGTTCTATAGAATAGAACGATTCCTATGGAGCTACTCCATGTCTTATTTAAACGGTTCAATTGAGGCTTTTTAGAAATTAGATTCTATTTGTCTTTGGCTATAATGGTTTAATGGAGACAAAAGTTAAAATTGAAATGACATCGTATATGTCTAGGAGCAAAGATATAGAATAAATTTAAGCAACGAAATAGAGGGAAAACTAACATTCATCGTAATATACGAAAACTTTTAGCAAGATATCGCATTTATATAATGACCTCCACCCAATGATATAAACGATTCCAAGACCCAAATTCATACTAGCTCGATTGTGGGACAACGGTCCCTCTACAACCTTTACTAATACAATTTGGTGGGTTAACTCGTTTAACCGATTCTACACTTAGAACTCTCGGTCGATGAAATTACATTAAGTTCATCTTTAGCCCGAACCTATTGGGACAACAGTCCCTCTAATACTTTCGTTGAGATCCACTAAATTCCGAAATGTAATAACATCTTATTACCCCACTTACCCAACGTTAAAAGAAAGTACCCCGGTATAATATTTCAATACCGTATTGTAACCCTAATGAAATTGGGATTCATGAGTTCCTACTATTTGGTAAGGCTAAGTCTCAATTTTTAGAAATGTGAAGGTCTTTGAAAGAACATAGATCCATATTAGACTCTCTAATAAAATTAATTTCTCTCATAAATTGTCATTTAGGTGATCTATGTAACATGCATGCTAATATGAAAGCATAAAAAGAAAGTATAAGGAAAAACAATTTCCTTACATTGAATTAGTGGTAAAAGGGGCACAAACTAGTTCACCTTACTAGCTTGTTCTTGAGCTTATACCAAATGGAAGATCCTCCTTGCAAATCTTCAAAAAGAAGATCTCCTTCTTGTTGCACCCAAGAACTAACCCAAAAATATTAACAAGTATTGAAATAGAACTTGTTAATATTGTACCACTAACTAGTCTTAGTAATTATATATTTTTACTAACAAGCTTAGTAAAGATGAGTAATATTTTTAGAGAGATGTTGAAGAATTGTTCACATGCAAAGTATTGAGTGAAGAAGTGAGGTAGTGTAAATAAATGAACAATAGATGGAGTGAATAGGAAGGGAAGTGGCGGGTGGAGGTGGAGTGAGGGAGTGGACAAATTTGTCTTATGTTTTTCATCTTACATCACATGCAAACTCTTACATAAGATAAATTATGGTAGAATACAAAATAAGGTGAAATGATTATGTGAGTAATCATCCACTACTCTTATTTTACGCGGTCCACTTGACCATTTACGGGTCCATGTTGGTACTTATATTTATCGCACAAATCCGTCTAATTTTTATTTTAAACATCGTATCATGTTTAAATAATTCCATAATTAATTCGTCCAATTCACTCCGTAAATATACGTGTACCACTACACATATTATTTACGTACTAATATTAATCACATTAATCAATTAGTAAAATTTTAGTAAATTAACAGTTAATTAAATAAAACCCGTCTCCCAAAACTTATTATTCAATTATCACATAATTAAATAATAACTGCCGCTCCTCGAGTTCGCAACTCGAAATCTCTCTAAAAATAATCGACTAACTTTTTAGTCTACAAATCAAGGGACTAAATAAATTGTATCTCATACAATTAATTAGTTGTCTATTGGGGTTCGTTCTGTAGGTGTGACCGAAAAAGGGTCGATTGATCACCGCCGTCTCACGACAATAACGTCAAACTCTAGTCAGCCAACCGTTATCGATTTACGTTAATCAACTGGCGAGGATCAAATAATTAAATATCTGATGATATTCCATTAATGAGATTTATTATGTTAACGCCCTATTGTGGAGGACACTAACTCCAACAATCTCCCACTTGTCCGACACAAGGTGTGCGCTACCAATTCTCTTGTCCGTTTTAATCTCCCACTCAATGCAAGGTGTCTTTCAGGTGGTTTTCTTGATCGGGAGTGTGACTACCTGACCGGAAAAATCTCTCACAGTTTACTTCCGAGCGTGGCCACGCATTTGTCGTCATTAACTCCTCGAGTGGCCTTGAGATATTGTTACCCAACATGGGTGGACAATTCCTGTATGCCTTATCTATCCTATTGCACAATACAGCTCACCATGACCTAGTAAATGCCCTTTTGGCCTCCTTTCACGGCACGGCCTAGGATAAAAACCAAAGTTACTCGAAAACTGCACCTGCTCAGATAATAGTCTCCAGTCAAAAGAATTGACTCATTAGAACATCTTAGAGATCCCCGCCACGATCAGGCGTCTATAATAGAACTTAGGGACTCTCTAAATGGTCATTGTCCGGCAAAGTGTCACACACTCTGCCTATGTAATCGACCAGTCATCACATATGACCTTATGGTGTTGAACAACCATCAATCGACTTACAATCTAGTCACTCCGAGACGCCACCTCATTAAGTGACTAGGGACAAAATACAATGTTCATCTTATTCACTTGAATATTGTTCAACATTGTCTCCACAACTTATTAAGATAAACAAGGTATTCATGTTTTCAATCAAAATGAATAATTGAGTTCTTAAAGAAACTCTAACAATGAATGCGATCATCACTTATGTAAATATCAATACTCTATCCAATATTTGCATAACGATCTTTAGCAATTAAGTTATACTCCTCAATTCACATTGAGATGACATAACCATCATGTCTACCTTATGCCAACGGCTTAGGTTAGAGGATTAGCAACAGTTGCATGACTCTAATTTCCATTGCTATTTTCCTTTGTTTTATGCAATCTTTTCATCACATAGAGCCTTTTTAAGTACATGTCTAAACAAGTTTTTAGACTCTGGTTCTAAAGCCAACCAAACACTCCCACTGTTTTCACAGTCGCTCGGGAGACGATATTCGGCTAACGGAACTACTCTAGTTCCATTAAATTCCGGTTATTAACTATCTCTTTTACAACATCAGATGCTGTAATGTACTTAGCTTTTCGTTCATGATTTGTACGTATAACACTTATACACACACATTCTTCATATGACATCTTTTATGTATGACTCCTCATACATATCTTCTTTATACATGTATAACTTCTTATACATATATGTATAACTTCTTATACATATTATTCTTTATGCACATAACACTCTTACATGCTAATCATTCCTTAACGAGGCTCATAACATCTTATAAGCATAGGAATGTTTTCGTGTAATCCTTTTACACAAAATTCATATATTCCTCCAGTCAAGAGTAAATCCTCAGTGCTTCTCCAGTACTCAAAGATGCTCTTGATAATCATCTAGTGACACTCACTAGAAAATGATTGGTAATGACATCTCATATTCTCAATATGATAAGTTCCGACGAGAGAAGTTTTTAACATATTTAATAGATCCTGCAGCGGAAGCACAAGAGATCATATTAATTGTTCAACAACTTGAACGACTCAAGAATCTTATCACATAAGTCTCTTGACTGAAATGCTAATATCCATGGAGATCTATCTCATTAGATCCGGATGTTTAAGATGCGCCATGCTACTCTTAAATATTCACCCGAGAATATTTCTAGTCACTAATATGTCAAACACATATTTAGACTAAGAAACATCACCTTAGCTACATTTCTAGTCACTAATATGTCAAACACATATTTAGACTAAGAAACTCACTTTAGCTCCCACTAAACTCCATGTATCATCATGGTACCTTGACACTCGAGTAATACCATTTTGATAGACTACTTGATTGAACCCAAAGTTTCAACTCTTTGATGTATATAGATCACAAAAAGGGATCTTTCAAACATGCCAGGCTTCTTAGCATTGACAAAATCAACAAAACTTCTCCCAAGGAGAAAGTTTCGTTATCCTTTTGCCTAAACTCATCCTCATGAGAGGCTATATTGCTAAGACCATAAGAATTGATAAAGGCATTTGGGTTGTCACAAACTCTCTATAACAAGCCCAAATTTTAAACATCTTATGTAACCTTTACGACAAGATCAAGGTAACCAACCAAAGTATTCTCCTTAAATCAAGTCTCGAAAACATCTCGTGTTTCCTTCCTTATCGCATCATGTGCAAGGAGATCAATTCGAATTGCATGGGGACACGCCATCACATAGAGTTCATACTATAGAAAAGCCTTTGATGAGGGTTTATGTTTCGTCACTTTTAAAAAGTAACGCAATATTATCGCAAAATTATCTCTTTATAACCACTGAGCCACAATAAAGAACGTCTTCTTGCATTGTACTCACCACCGAGCCTCAATAAATAACGTCTTCTTGTATTGTACTCAGTTTGTGGGTCTTGGACTTCCGCAAGTTCAAAATTTCTCCCACTCTCTCTTCCAGAAAATGAAAATCTTTCTGGAAAGACAGTATTATGAGCCACAAACTCTTTGTTCTCATTTTGGAGGAGTAAAAACCATGTGGTTCAATTTTGGATAACCCTCACAAATACATAAATTGGTTCTGAACATAAACATTTATGGTCCCAAATGTATAAAAAGACAAGTTAGGGACTCTCCCTATCCATATCTCATATGGAGTCATTTAGGCTATTATAGTCAGGTTTTAAACTTTTAGTGAGAAAATAGCTTATAAAATTGCGAAAAACCTCAAACTATATCTCATAAAGTTTGGTTTATATACTTGACTACACCATACTCTATGGTGTCCCAAGGAGAAGGTATTATGTGAACTGGTTCACAATCTTCTTAGTGATTATCAAGGTCATTACTTGATATTACCCATTTGATCTTCAAAGTCATTACTTTGAAACTCCCGATCAACATCTTGATCTTGACATGCTTTTGGTTTACTACTTCATTTTGAAAATATAACACGTTTCAAAAATCACTTTTATGTCTTATTAAATAGATACGAGGTTTTCATATCTACTTAACATTACGGTAAAAGTAACGAAGTATATATATAACCAACTATTGTCCTTACACATCCGTATGTATATGGTCAATCACCTCACTATTGTGTTTCTTTTCTGCAAAAGAAAAACATAATACATGCACACATACCATAAGACTCACAATCAAATGGTTGTTTAATGTACTTTTCGTTTACTCGTTTGAAACGAATTTACTTGAGGTTTGATCAATTGGGTTCACCAGATTAGAGACTTTAAAATCTACAAGATAGTATAACATTTAGTTTTCGTGAAGAATGTAAAATTCCTCTAACTTAAGTGGTCTAAACCAACAACCAAGTTATCATAGGAGTAGGTACAACATTTTGTTTTAAATCACATGAGTACTGATGCCTTCTATGTATAAACATAGATGATTACATTCTTTTAAAACCAAATTTAGGTACATTTGTCCCTATCGAAATCATTGCTACTCTAGCACCATTTCGATACAAAAATGTCCTATGCTAGACGTCTTACGTTTTATCAATTCATGTAAACTTCTTTACAAAGAAATGACCCGTAGTTGGTATCTCATACCAAGATAGTGGAACTAGCCTATCCATTTAATAGATGTCTCTTTCAACTTTGTTCTATCGCATACATCTAGGGTTGATTCCTCTTAACTCCCACTCACTTTCACATTCCTCTTTGCTTCAATCGAGCAAAAATGAATCTCATGAAGACCTCTCTTCATGTCATTTGTGATATTGTATACACTTAGTAAGATTCAATTACTATAAAGTGAGTGAAACATGTGGCAAAATCTCAACTTCTTGCGAAATTGGACTACCTAACCGTTCAATTGTTATCATATGCCTAAATTTTTTAGCCATAAGCAATCAATTTGGCTTTTATTGAATTGAGCCATTTGACGGTATTATATTGGAGTATTATTTCTGTTTTTGAAAACTCTTTTCGCAAACTTTTGAATTACTCTTGAGTAATTAAAAACTAATATGTCATCTTCATGACGGAGGTATCACTTCCGAAATCAAGACTCTGTAGATAAAATATGACTTCTTTTTAAACTCGTAATATGAGTTTGCAACATGAAAACCCCTTTTTAAATATGGATGTTAAGTTGTATAATAATCGCAATAATTGTTGTAAGCTTATGTAGGTGAATTAGTAAATCATGTTACCAATCATTGCTACCGAAATCCTTCAAAGAAACCGCTTCCTATGAAAGAACGAAACGAGTATAATAATAAATAGAGGATGAAGTGCGCGATGTCATACATTTATGAGAATGAACGAAAAATAGGAAAAATTAACATTCAATGTTTTAATAATACTTGTGAAAAAAATGTTCAACAAGTTTTAACATTTATATAATGATCTCCCACTAAATTATATAAATGATTCCAAGACCCAAATTTTAAACAAAAATGAGCATCGGTTGGGCGAAACATCCCATAAATTGTGTAAATTCGGTAAGTCACGTTGACTAATTCTACCTCTAGAACTCTTGGTCGACGAATTTCCTTAGATCCATCTACTAGCCCCGGAACACAAGACCGTCTTATATCCCGTTGAGTCCAACCAATTTTAGCGTGTGATAACCGTTTACCACTCTACTTACCCAAGGTAAAAAGAGAACACCCCGCTTGGACGAGCATGGCTCTAATGAACAAGAGATTCATAGGTGTTACTAATTGGTAAGGCTAATCTCAATTTAAGTTATGTGAGAGATCTTGTCAATTTAGTCATAAATTCCTTATAAGTGAATTAATTCAGTGAATGTAAATGACGTGAATTGACAACCGCGAAAATAAAATGCATGTGAATGGCGATTTTGGCATGCGCGAAAATAAAACAAGCAAACATGTAAGCATATGAATAAATCCTAGTATGGCCTCCTAGTTAATAAAAACTAGTCTATTATATTTCGGAAACCAACTCCTTGGTACCTTGCCTCTTCATTCCATAAGTGGCTCTTCCTTGTGGGATTTGGAACACCTTCCAAAAATAGACTCCGTCTCGATGTAATCCGTCTTTTGGAAACGCCGGTAAAAATAACTATTACAATTGAATTACATAGCTATTCCTATTATACATTAATTAATAAAATAAATAAAATTATTAATTAATTACAAACCGACGATACGAGATCATATTTAATTACAAACAAATCGATATTCTCATTCATTTCGGGTAATAACGATAAAAATTAACTAGGCCATACTAGGTACAACAAGATAAAACTTTAAATAAATGACAATCATTCATTAAACTTAAATAAATATGCTTAAAATACTGTAAAATGATGCGAAAATCGCCCTATCTATCATTCGTTGGTATCCATCTCGGGTTTTGTGGATTTAATCGATTTTTAACATGTAAAAATCAATAATCAACTCTTAAATCTCATTTAAGTCCAAAATAATTGTCCAAACTATTTTGAACCTCAAAATTAGTCCTCACTAATTTTATGATAAATAATTAGTTTGATTGGTGATATTTTGCAAATTTAATCGTTAAAATCATAATATTTAAGTAAAAATCCAAAATAATTGAAAAATTACCCAAAAAATTGAAACAAATCTTTTAGTATTCTGGAACACTCCCAAGAACACCAAAATATCAGAAAAATTGCCCAAAAATTCCGGATAAAGTTTATGAAGAAAAAGATCGATATTTATCGGTTTTTAACCACTAAAACCAATAAACATAAAAAAAAAAGTGAAAACACACATGCAAAATCGCTTTTAACATTTAAATATTATTCTTAATTGTATATAAATTTATCATGGGCAGAATCAAAAGTTTCGAAATTATGTTTAATTAATTTGACTTTTATCGACTTTTATCTCATAAAATCAATAAACATGCAAAAATTTCGAACCAACCTTCAACTTTTTGAATACAATTAGTAGAAAACATGCATGAACTACCATAAAAAATTCATGCACCGAATCAACTTTTAACTATTTTTAGTGAATTTTTAACTAAAATACGGCATTTTGACTCGGTTTTCTACCAAAAATCATTAAAAATAGCAAAATGACTTCAAAAATAACCAAACAATACCACAAATCTTTTGAGATCAGTAGGTATGCATGTCCCAAAAATTTCATGCTAAAACCTCTTCTAACACAATTTTTGAGTTTTTATAAATTATCTCATAATTCGTTAAAACGCTTAAAATCAACATGCAAATTACAAGCCTAAGCTCTGATACCACTTGAAAGAATATAGATCCATATTAGACTCTCTAATAAAATTAATTTATCTCATAAATTGTCATTTAGGTGATCTATGTAACATGCATGCTAATATGAAAGCATAAAAAGAAAGTATAAGGAAAAACAATTTCCTTACATTGAATTAGTGGTAAAAGGGGCACAAACTAGTTCATCTTACTAGCTTCTTCTTGAGCTTATACCAAATGGCAGATCCTCCTTGCAAATCTTCAAAAATAAGATCTCCTTCTTGTTGCACCCAAGAACTAACCCAAAAATATTAACAAGTATTGAAATAGAACTTGTTAATATTGTACCCTTGATATTATTAGTAATATTACTAACTAGTCTTAGTAATTATATATTTTTACTAACAAGCTTAGTAAAGATGAGTAATATTTTTAGAGAGATGTTGAAGAATTGTTCACATGCAAAGTATTGAGTGAAGAAGTGAGGTAGTGTAAATAAATGAACAATAGATGGAGTGAATAGGAAGGGAAGTGGCGGGTGGAGGTGGAGTGAGGGAGTGGACAAATTTGTCTTATGTTTTTCATCTTACATCACATGCAAACTCTTACATAAGATAAATTATGGTAGTATACAAAATAAGGTGAAATGATTATGTGAGTAATCATCCACTACTCTTATTTTACACGGTCCACTTGACCATTTATGGGTCCATGTTGGTTCTTATATTTGTCGCACAAATCCGTCTAATTTTTATTTTAAACATCGTATCATGTTTAAATACTTCCATAATTAATTCGTCCAATTCACTCCGTAAATATACGTGTACCACTACACATATTATTTACGTACTAATATTAATCACATTAATCAATTAGTACAATTTTAGTAAATTAACAGTTAATTAACTAAAACCCGTCTCCCAAAACTTATTATTCAATTATCGCATAATTAAATAATAACTGCCGCTCCTCGAGTTCGCAACTAGAAATCTCTCTAAAAATAATCGACTAACTTTTTAGTCTACAAATCAAGGGACTAAATAAATTGTATCTCATACAATTAATTAGTTGTCTATTGGGGTTCGTTCCTTTAGGTGTGACCGAAAGGGGTCAGTTGATCACCGCCGTCTCACGACAATAACGTCAAACTCTAGTCAGCCAACCGTTATCGATTTACGTTAATCAACTGACGAGGATCAAATAATTAAATATCTGATGATATTCCATTAATGAGATTTATTATGTTAACGCCCTATTGCGGAGGACACTAACTCCAACAGCCTTGTCAATTTATTATCTATCTCTTTTAAGTGAACTAAATTAGTGATCTATGGATAATTATAATTGACAAGGTCGATGATTCGATATAAAAAGATATGCATGTG
Organism: Silene latifolia; assembly: GCF_048544455.1. Classification (NCBI taxonomy): domain Eukaryota; kingdom Viridiplantae; phylum Streptophyta; class Magnoliopsida; order Caryophyllales; family Caryophyllaceae; genus Silene; species Silene latifolia. The sequence goes on from NC_133538.1 coordinate 30,179,740, forward strand.
ATGTTATGGCGATTTGGCATGCATGCAAACATATAAAGAAGAACATGTAAAGGAAAGCAATTTCCTAGTATGACCTTTCCTAAAATTGAAAATCTAATAATCTATTACATATTCGTAAACCAACTCCTTTGGTCCCTTGAACTTCATGTGACACGCCTCCAAAGGAAACACCGTCTTGATCGGAACTTCTTTCCGAATGGCTCCGTCTTTAGGAAACTCCGGAATTACAAAATAATAATAAAATACATAGCTATTCCTATAATACATTTTCAATAAAAATTTAAATGTATTAAATTACAAAACGGTGATGCAAGATCACAATAAAATTACAACCGAATCGATATTCCTTTACATTATGGGTAATACCGACTAAAAACTAACGCCATACTAAGACAATTACATGATTCAAAATTACATAAATTTAAATGACATACATCTATAAAATATGCAGCATTATATGTGTATTCAACATGCAGAAATGAATGTGTCAAATCGTCTTACTAGATTATATAGTATATCGCTTTGGTTTTATGGAAATGCGTGACTTTTAACTTATTAAAATCACAAAAGAATACTTAAATCAAATTTAAGCCCAAGTTAATTACCCTAACGGTCTTAGGACTCAAAAATTAGTTCACACTAAGATTTGACAATAATCTAACTTGGTTTTACATTATTGCTCATTATAATCTTATTAATCTTAACAATTAAGAAATAATTCCCAATAAATCATAAAAATTTGAAAAAATTCAAAATCAAAATTTTGTATCTCAAAATTTTGTATATTCTAGAATATGACCAAGATCCCAAAAATTCAATAAAAATTGCTCACAAAGTATTTTTAATTTATTTCATGAATAAATAGCATAAATCATAATTTTTACAACTTAATTCCAAATTAATTACAAAAATTATGAAAAATTCAAATTCAAAATTTTGAACATACTATGATAATTTCTATATCCTTGAAAAACATAAATCCAACAAAAAATTTCAAATTTAATTTTATGACTAATAAAGTTGCCTTTTATCAATTTTATCACATAAAAATCAATAAACACACAAAATTAACAAGATTAATTTTTCCATTTTCACATCTGATGTTCTAAATATGAGTGCAACTTTAGAGAAAAGTTTCATGCCATAAAATTCATTTAGCTATTTTTAGCTTATATAATCTCCATTTATTCCATTTTAACGATTAAAATCATAAATCATGCAAAATTAATCACATTAACCTCAAATTTTACATACAATAAGTAAAATATTCATGTGAGATCATATTAAAATTTCGTGGCCAGAAAAAATATATAACTATATTTAGTTATTAAATAACCATTTTACTCAATAAAATGTTATTATTATCAAATAAATTATAAAAGTGAGCAATAAAATTTCATAAATCATCTAAAATGACCTAAAACATTTTAGGACCAGAATGTATACATGTATGAGAAAATTTCGTGCATATAATATATAAACACAAATTTTTCGGTTTTTATTTTAGTCATCTAATAACTCGTAAAAACTCAAAAACCGATTTGCATGCAACAACAAAGCTCTGATACCAATTGTTAGGTTCATCAACCCCTAATTAGACTCCTCTAATTAGTTTCTAAATTACTCACTAATTTAGAATAATAGATCTAGTTGCATGCGATATGTAAATAAATGAAATAAGGAGAAAAACGTTTTTACCCTTACAAAATGGTGGACCGAATTTTGGGCACAAGGTAGGACACCTTCCTTACCTTTTTCTTGAGCTTAATAACATAAGGATGATCCTCCAAAAACCAAAGTTCTATATTAGAAACTCTCCTCTTAGTTGCACCCAAGACTAACCCATAACACTAATAATATCATAAACTAGATAATATTACTAGTTACATTAAATATTAAATCTAATATTCATTTTATTACTACCATAGTAATTTTGATGTAAATATTAGAGTTCTAGAACAAATTTTTAGCATAAAAGCAAGTTTTATGTATGAGATCTAGAGAGAGGTGTTTTTCACAAAAACATAAGAATAAGAATGATAAAAATGAGAACTCATGCTCATCTTTATGGGGGGGAGGGGGTGTCGTTTTTCTATGGGTGGTATGGGAGCTGCTTTTACTTTTCGTCTTATCAAAACAATAGCTAGGTAACTAGGCTTGTAAGGTAATAATGGTGTCTAGTGCATAAATAAGAACACCCGTTATTTCCCTTAACCACCCAATATTTCGGCCCCCATAAAAAAACGGGTCTTCCATTTTACAAAAATGTCTTTTGTCATATGTAATGTGTGACATGTGACACATAACATGTCACTAGTCATATAAATGCATATTTAACTAATTATATATCATTACATATCAAATAAATTATATTTAACAAATTAACAAGTAATTCACAATTACATACATATAAAATGGGTCACATTAAGTCTAGTTAATATAATCTACAATACATTACAATTACGATTAACAAATTACTCTTATCTCAAATGTTTCATAAACATTTATCATTTTTAGTAATATAACATATTAATTACTGAATTGAGTCTTATTTAATCAAATTACAATAAGATATATAAGTCTCGCTCATGGATAAAAAAATTGTTCAATTTAAGGATTTAATTAATCTGTAGTGACATACAATTAATTAACTTATTAGTTAAGGGAATTGTCCTATAGGTGCGACCTTAAGGGATTAACTAATCACTACCGTCAAACAACAGTAACGTCAAACTCTAGTCAGCCAATCCTTACCGATTAATGTTGATCAGTTGACAAAATATTGAATCATCCCTTTTGTATTCTTATTATGAGATCTAATATGTGATCGCACTATTGTTGAGGACACATACTCCAGCACAAACAACCACCACCGTGGCCACCACCATCACTGTGGAACCCCCTGACCACGGTGGGTCCAACCACCAGCCCACAACCCCGACAAAGGCCACCAAGCAGCCGACACAACAACAACCCAAACACGACACCTATAACCACAATCCCGTATGCCCCCTTAAACCACCCAATTAAACACCCTTACCTCCACCCAGTCCATCACACTACAACCCCCACTCAACCCTCGACAAAACCAACCCGAGTTCAACCCAAGATAGTCATAAAAGGTGGATCAAAAATCAGTCTTAAAACCGTCGCACAAAACAGCTGTAATCCATTATATATACTCGGTCAAACCACCATTTGAGCGGACAACGTTGGTCCTATGGTGGCCACGGTGGGTTATACGTTGGGTCCAAGTTGCGGGTGAGTCAACGGTATAAATTAAATAATATAAATGCTAGTTTAAGACGGTTTACCTTACGAACTCGAGGCGGAGGGACAAAATCTCCATTTTCCTCTTCTCCCTTTTCTCTCTTCTTTCTATCTAAGGATTTGTGTGGATTTTTTTGAATAGAATGAGTATTGTGTTTGGATATGGTGATGGGTAGATACGGTGAGGGGTATATATAGTGGTAGGTAGGAGTGTATTATCAGGACGCAGAGGGAGAGCAACATACATAGAAGATACAGGACTTGGACACTCGTATATTCATGGGTAAAATAAGGAAATCCTACCTATTACCATATTCTGAATAAGGAAAGCCCAATCTTGTGCCAAATTAGGAATACTTGATGATAAAGCAAAGAACACTAGGGGGCATAAACGCAAGACCTAGAGATCATCCAAGAATGCGCATAAGAACCCTAGCTTCCGCAATATAGCAATATCGTCCACATTGTATTCTCCACCGAATTATAGTACAAATATTGGTGGGATTCCGTCTCCCCCCGCGGTTGTTTCCCATATCCGGTTTTCCGCGTAACCAAAATTTCTTGTGTCCTTTATTTTCGTTTACATACAATTCTAACATACATACAAAATACAATCAACAACAAATCGTAATATTGATTAGGCACTAAGACCACTTTAACCCTAAATTGGTAGAAATTTACCAAAACAGTTTGGCGCCCACCGTGGGGCATAGTGGTCGCCTCCGTTAATCAGTATACGAAGAACAAGAAGCATGTCAGGACAACTAGAATAAAATCTGAGCAAGACAGACGGCGTTCCTGCAATGCGAGTACCACCTCCTTCCACGACAGCGGCACGCACGAACCCAACGCAGCCACCGAACGCTGCGACTACACCAGGAACGGTTCAAGTGCCAGCTATCAAGCAAAGCCATAGTTCTCAGACATTGGCGAATCCACAATAAGAAGAAAGGGCGCAGGTTAGAGACCCGGGCATCTGCCACGGTAAGCAAGGGATGGGACAACCGGAGAAAGGAGGACAGTTCAGACAACAGGGCCCAACTCCACCAATTCCTACCAGTATCATGATAAGCGAACTGGAAACTCTGGAAAGGACCATCAGAACGCTACAAAGTGAAAATAGGAGCATGAGATCACTGATGGAAGCAGATAACAATCTCCTCCAGGCCTAGATTGACGAGCTATGACAACAAGCTCCCAGTCCAGTGGCATGGGCGCAGGATGCCAGATTCAGGGTAGCACCAGCGGGAGACAGAGAGAGGAGGCAGGCACGCCAGCTGCCATAAGATATGGTAACACGGATAGATATGGAAACCACACCGCAGTAGAGGAGAGGCCTGATTCCAGTGGGATTGGGGACACTAACAACAGATGACGAGCCAGCACACCAAGAACCACCACCCATGTCAGGTGCTCTGCACCCAAGTAATTTCATGCGTTCTGACAGTCTCTCTGGCGCAAGTATAGGAGAACGCCAACAAGGAAAGTTGATATCTGCAGCCTCACCATCCATGGGACCAGTCCTGAATAGATCTGAATATGCGTGGGCAAGCAGCTTGAGTCCAACAACACCGCAGACGCACGCACCGCCGGTAGTCGAACAACAAAATATCGCAGGAACTACGGATCTGCAACCACAGATGGACCAGCAACTCACGGGGAGAGAGGCCTATATAGAGCAGCAGTACCAGGAACTATGCAGACTCCTCCGGAGAGTCCCAGGAATGCCTCCACCCATGGAGATGGCAACACCAGACAGCTACGCTGATTCACCCTTTACCGACGCTATAGCTCATGTGGCTTTGCCAAAAGGGTTTAGTGTCCTGATAATGACTCTTTTTGATGGGACCACAGATCCATGTGATCATAGTAGCCAGTATAAGCAAAACATGATGGTGACTACAGCAGCAGGGGTCTCGAAAGAGGCGTGTATGTGTAAATTCGGGTCAACCTTATCTGGAGCAGCGCTACAAAGGTTTGTTAGTCTACCCAACAAGTATATATCCTCATTTGTTGACCTGGTCAACGCATTTAACCACCAATTTGCCACCAGCCGAAGGACCCTGAAGCAGCCAAGTGACCTTTGTAGAATTGTCCTAGAAATTGGGGAGCCAATTAAAGATTATGTTATAAGATACAACACAGAAAAGGTAGCTATACGGGGTTGTGACACATCCACAACCATTAATGCCTTCAGGCAAGGGTTAGATAAAAATTAGAATCTATACAAAGAATTAACAATGCATCCCTGTGAGAGGTTTAAGGAAGTTCAACAGCGTGAAACAGCGGCATTGAGGTTGGAAGAAGATATACTGTCTAGAAGAAGAGCGGTAACTTTCGCCAAAACAAGTAGGAAGATTCCAACAGAGAAAAAAGACGAGAGAGCTAGACCATACAACATGCCCTACATCAGCAAAGTGGCAGAAAAATCTCAACAAGTGGAAGATTCATAATCCGCCCAGGTTAGTTGAGTATGGGTTTAACACAGGAATGGAAGGTTTGTTAAAAGCGTTAAAGGAGTCGGGTGACCAGGTAAGGTGGAATAAGCCACCTACACAAGACATTAATGATGACCGGGATCGCAGTAAGAGGTGTGAGTGGCACCTAGATATCGGACATCGAAAAAAAGATAGTTTCAGACTGCCGAAGGAGGTAAAATTTCAGGTACGGAAAGGGAATCTGGACCACCTGTTATCATTTGGGGGCAACCAGGATAGGATGGAGACAACAAATCAGGTGCTCCCCTCTGCCCCACCTATTTGCCCCAAAATCATTAACGTGATAACAGGTGGATCCGAGTTGTCAAGGTTAACCTACTCTGCAGCCAAGAGCCAAGCTACCGAAGTGTTTTGGTAAATTTCTACCAGTTTAGGGTTAAAGCGGTCTTAGCGTCAGGTCCGTATTATGATTTGATTATTTGTTGTATGTTAATTTGAATGTGCGACGTAAATAAAGAACACAAGCAATTTTGGTGACGCGGAAAACCCAATTTAGGAAACAACCGCGGGGGGAGACGGAATCCCACCAAGATTTCCACTATAATTCGGGAGGAAATACAGTTCGTGCGTTATGCTATGAATTCTAGGGTGTAGTTCTCGTATTTCTGATGATCTTTCTTCTTTGCGTTGAGGCTCTTTATATAGGGGAGCTTGGCTAGCTAGGGTTTCTTGCTTTCCCTCCAAGTTATTCCTAATTTGATACAGAATAGGACTTTCCTTCCCTGGATATGGTAAGTGATAGAACTCTCATATGCTTCTTCTATACGGATCAAAGCCCACGTTCTGCGTTGCACGCTGATGCTGTCACCCTGGCTCCCTGATGTCCTGCGTCTCACACTGCTTCCAGACTTGCTGCCCCATATCAGCCCATATCAGATTTTGGGCCTAACAGTTTGCCCCCAATTTTTCGCGAAAGCGCAACCCTAATTATTTGAGCGGGAAATTGCAGTGTATCGTTAAGTGTCTTCTCGCATACTCCATTTCAATTCACATTTTCCAAAACACCAACTACCCTCTCCTATTTAATCTCACCCGTCCCTTTCTTTCGCTTTCATCATCATTTGTTTTCCTCAAAATCTTCAAATTTCCGTCTGCCCAAACCCTTCTTCTTCAACGTCCTTTCACTGTCAGCGCCGCTTCCTCCCGTCTTTTCAGGTACTCCTGATTCTCTCTCCTTACTTGTCATGTCCAAAACCCATCTCACGCCATCTTCATCCGCCACCATTGACCTTATAGAGGACGACGACTTCCCTTCGCAGGGAGTCCTCAAAAGACCACATTCTGGTGATTCTCACCTAACCCAAGAGGACATCCCTAGGATCAAAGCTTTGCTTGGCCTGGGTGACAATGTGGTGATCCTCATCCCCAAACTCGGCCAGAAAGCAGACGCCTTTCGTGCGGGGTGGATCTGCTTGTACACTTACCCTTTCATCCTTGGTCTTAAATTTCCCTTTCCCCCGATGATCCAAGATTTCATCAGCCTGAACTCTCTCCTCATGGCCCAAATTGCCCCTTATGCATGGAGGATCCTCTTGTCTACTGTTGCTTTGAACAACAGTATGGGCACCGAGTTTGGATTGTCAGATCTGGTCCATAGGTTTGAGTGTCGGTCGTTGGGGAATGGCCAATACACCTTCAGGGCCGTGGAGAAGACTGAAAACTTCCTCCAGTCGGCGGCTAAAGGGAAGGACGATGGGTGGTACGAGGATTTCTTCTATGTCAAGCTTGAATCTCTTCCCATCCACGCTGATTACTTGTTCGAGCACAAGGTTTTTGCCAAGAGTAAGTGTATTTGCATGTCTATTTTTGATTTCCCCTGTCGCTCACTATTCTTACTCTTTAATTTGATGCAGAACTCAAGAACCCTGAGAAATCTGAGGATGAAGCAATCTCTGTTGCCAAGCTTTTATCCATCCCTGAAGACCGTAGACTGTTTCCCCTCCTGCTCTCTGGTTTAGACGATTCTGCCACTGAAGAAACCATGTCTTCTAGTAAACATCCTCTTTTAATCTTTAGAAGCTTCCTTACCCATTGGCTCTCTATTCTTATCTCTTGCGTCCTGGTGCCTCCGTAGGAAGTGCTAGACCCTCTGCTTCTGAGATCCTGATGCGTCAAGCCAGGAAAAGAACTGATGACTCCTTTACCTCTCCTGCTTCCTCAAGAAAGAGATCCACCTCAAGGCTTGCTCCAGAACCTATCGAAGTGACTCCATAATCACGTGCCCCTTGGTCCCCTGTTTATGTCGATGAGCTGCTGCTGCGCCTCTTTGTTAACTTTGGGGATGCTGATCTTGCCAACTACTGGCCTGCACTGGAGAGGCTCCTGACTCCGGCTTGCTCCAGGACATTTGATTCGACTGCCCCCAGGAGATGACTGACCTGGCTGCTGAACATTGCTTCCTTGTGAGTCTTCCTTTACTGGCCCCTTACTTTCTCTGCCCCTGTGCTTCCTTGACTGATGGTTTTCTTCATAGCAGGCTCTCCAATCATACCTCTATCTCCGCAAGATGCAGTAGAGGGCCAAGACTGAGTGTCTGGCTTCCGTGGGGAAGAACAAGGAGCTTACAGCTACCTGTGCCAAACTGAGGAAGCAGCTCCATGCAGCCAAAAAGGAGAAGGAGGCAGGTAAAGACCAGCTGGCGAGGACGCAGGAGGCTAACTACGTTCTGACTTCTGGCCTGACAAAGGCAGAGGCCCGTGCTGAAGAGATGGCTGAGCTAGTAAAAAATGTGGGAGCCTACACTACTTTTGAAGGGGCGGATTGACTGCATCCGTGCTTACACTGAGGGGAGGCACACATCCTGGAACCTGGAGGAAGAGCTGGCCGAGTTTGCCCGTGCATTTCCCAATGGTATGGATTTGAGCGCCCTGTTTCCTCCTGAAGCTGAGGCTGCTAATCCGGAGCCTGATTTCACCGCTATGGATATCTCTGGGGCTTCTCTGGGACTCTAGAGGAGATCCTGGTGGAGCAGACTGGTGAAGGTGCTGCTGCAACTCCTAAACCTGTTCAGGTACCTGCAACAGAGAAGCAGATGGAGCACGGGGAGCAGAGCACTGGTCAGGATACAGTTGTCGAGAGGATTGACCTCTCTTAAATTTTAAGTTGTTTGGGGACTTGGCCCTGTGTGGTGCAAGTTTGTAAAAAAAACTCTTTTTCATTTTTTTATTTTGGCTCGTTTTGTGCCTGCTGGTATGCAGGCTTTAAACTCTGATGGTGCCTGCTACAGGTAGCAGGAGCCATAACTTAAAGTAGTTCTGGGCCTAGGTTTTAGGCCCTCCTTTTGTTATACTTGCGTTTTTTGCCATTGATTTCTGGAGTTCTGATTCCACATAGCTATATCCAGGAAGCTCACCTGGTTCCAGGTGCACAGCTCTTGTTCCTGGTGGCAGGTTTTTGATAACATATTTTACCCATGACGTAAAATATTTTATCACTAGGATTAGCTGACTGGAGCATACCTTCATTAACTGTCTCTGACTAACAAGGAATGTTACGTTCCTTGTGGTTCCATACGTTTGAAATTCCGTGCGTGCACCTTTTGCTCTACGTCATAGCTATGGAATTACTGAGATTAACGTTAAGGTATGGGTGGTGTTAGTATGCCGTACCCTGCGCGCTACCTCGACGTATGCTCCCCATGTGGCTTGACTTAAGATAAACGTCTTCGCAGCCTCACATGGCAGGGGCTGGACCCTCAAAGTGTTCCTTATCTGACAAGTAACCAACATTAGTACCAAAGCCTTTCTTCGTAGAAGCATGATAAATTCCAAAGTAGTGCAAATTACCTGGTGCTATCTCATGGTGTTCTAGGGCAACACTTGGATCCAGGAAGCCACGGCCTGGACTACTTGGTTTAAAAACGACTCTATTTGATTTGAAAAAAAGAAAAACTAGGGAAAACAAAAGAAAAAAGTTTTTTGAAACACACTAATACCTAAAGCATATACTAACCCCCAAGTGACGACTCTTTTTTTTTTGTTTTTTTTTTTTTTTGCTTCGCGGACTTTTGAAAATTTTTGGCACTTTGTCAGACAGAGTACCGTTTTAAGTGACGAATGTTCCAGGGTTTATCCAGGATTTGACCGTGCATAGTCATCAACCTGTATGCCCCATTCTTGACAATGCTTTCGACCTGATATGGCCCTTCCCATTTGTAGGCAAACTTGCCTGCTTTGTGTTTCTTGGTATTTTCGAATACCCTTCTGAGTACGAGGTCCCCTACTTTAAGGGTCCTGATCTTGACATTTTTGTTATATGTCCTTGCTACAGATTGCTTGTAAGACGCCATACGTATGTAGGCGCTTTCTCGCAGCTCATCAACTGTATCCAGGCTCCTAGCCATTTTGACCTTGTTCTACTCTGTCTTCTGACAGCCGTATCTGTGCGTGGACACCAGAACTTCTGAGGGTATCACTGCCTCTGCTCCGTATACGAGGCTAAATGGAGTTTGGCTTGTTGCCATTTTCGGTGTTTTTCTGTCTGACCAGAGTATTAATGGTAGTTCTTCTGCCTATTTTCCCCCCAACTCTTCCAGCCGTTTTATGAGGTTCTCCACAATGATTTTGTTGCTGGACTCGGCTTGGCCGTTGGTTTGTGGATATCTGGGGGCTGATTTTCTCAGTGTTATGTTCCAGCGTGAATAGAAGCCCTCGGTGTTATCCGATATGAACAGGGATCCATTGTCGCATATGATCTCAAATGGTATCCCAAATCTGCTTATGATGTTGCGCTTGATAAAAAAGATCACCTGCCGTTCTTTTACCTTTGTCATTGCCTCTGCCTCAATCCACTTTGAGAAGTAATCAGTCATAACTAGCATATACACTCTGTTTCCTGGAGCCCTGGGCTGCTTACCTACTATGTCCATGCCCCACATCATGAATGGCCATGAAGCGATAATCCGATGCATTGGTTCTGCTGGCTGGTGAATTGGTGGAGCCGCCTTTTGACATGATTCACAGCGTTTAGCATGATTAACTGCATCCATGCGCATAATGGGCCAGAAATACCCCTGTCTCAAGATTTTGTTAGACAGGCTCCGTCCTCCATCATGGTTCCCGCATTCTCCACCGTGTACATCTTGCAGAACTGTCTCTGCTTCGTCTTTGTTCAAGCACCTGAGGCATAGTCCTGCCAACGATTTTCTAAAGAGGACGTTATTAATCAAGATATACCTGGTGGCTTTTATTCTGAAACATTGTGCTTCCTTTCTATCCTCAGGGAGTGTCCCATCCCTTAGTCAATTTATGTACATCACTCTCCAATCTGGATCCTGCTGTCCTATTGTGGAAACCAGAGTCCTGACTCCCTGCGTATACTGCATGTGTAAAACCTCTTTTACCGGATTCTGATCTGGCTCCTTCTAGATGGATGGGGTCAATACATGGGTGATAGGTATATTTGACAGTTCTGTGGGCTGGAAGCTGACCCCTAACGTTGCCAGGGCGTCTGCTTCCACGTTCTGATCTCGCGGCACCTGAGTTATCTTGAACGTTCTAAACTTTGACTTTTGCTTTGTGGCTATCTTCAAGTAGGCTATCATCTTTGAATCATGTGCCACATATTCGTTGTTTACATGATTTACCACAAGTAAGGAGGCACTATACACCCTCAGGTTCCTTACCTTAAGCCCCGACGCCATTTGCATCCCAAGTATAAGGGCTTCATACTCGGCTTCGTTGTTGGTTGCCTTGAAATCACACCTAATAGCTTGTACTATCATATCACCTTTAGGTGATCGAAGGACCAAACCTACACCGGCTCCCCTTGCATTTGAGGCTCCGTCAATGTATAGGATCCATATCTCGCTGTCCTGACTCCCCATTATTATCAGCATTCCTTCTTCTGCCTCCCCACGGGTAGCAGGGCAGAAGTTAAAGACGAAGTCTGCTAGGGCCTGGGATTTTATCGCTGTTCTGGGTTCGAATTGTAAGTCATACCCACTAAGATGTACTGACCATTTAATCATTCTGCCCGAAATTTCAGGCTTCCTCATAATAGTCTTTAGCGGGTAGTTGGTTATTACGTGGATGGTGTGAGATTCAAAGTACGGCCGCAGTTCATAGGAAGCAGTAACCAAAGCCAATGCTAATTTTTCAAAGGAAGTGTACCTGGTCTCTGCAGGAAGCAAAGACTTGCTAATGTAATACACAGGATGCTGCACTCCTTCTTGTTCCTTGACCAAGACCGCACTTACAAACCGCTTAGTGATCGACGGTATTGGAATAGTGGCTCCTCTTGCTCCGGCTTCGCGAGTAACGGTGGCGTGCTTATATAGCTTTTGAGTTCCGCGAATGCCTTTTCATGTTCTTCGGTCCATTCGAATTTCTGACTTTTCCTCAATATATCATAGAACAGCATGCACCTATCTAAAGCCCTTGATATGAACCTTTTTAGGGCCGCCACCTTCCCTGCAAGCCTTTGCACATCTTTTGGCTTCTGTGGTGATTCTAGCTGGAGTATTGCTTTTATCTGCTCCTCGCTTACTTCAATTCCTCTCTGGGTCACCATATATCCTAAGAATTTTCCCGAGGATACTCCAAACGAGCACTTAGACGGATTAAGCTTCATTTTAAACTCCCTTAAAGTCTGGAAGGTGTCCGCTAAGTGTTCCATATGCATTCCTGCTTTTTTGGACTTCACTACCATGTCGTCTATGTATACTTCCATGGTCTTTCCTATTTGCTTCTTGAACATTGTATTTACCAATCGCTGGTAAGTGGACCCGGCGTTCTTTAGGCCAAAGGGCATGACATTGTAACAATACTTGCCTCTTTCTAACATGAATGCTGTTTTCTCTTGATCATATGGATGCATCTTGATCTGATTGTAGCCGCTCCAGGCGTCAAGGAAAGTAAGTACCTCGTGTCCTGCAGTAGCGTCCACCATTGCATCGATATGTGGTAGTGGAAAGGGGTCTTTGGGACAAGCTTTGTTTAAATCGGTGAAGTCTACGCATACCCTCCACTTGCCGTTCTATTTGGGCACAACTACCACATAAGAAAGCCATTTGGGGTAGCTAACTTCACTAATTTTACCTGCTGCCAAGAGTTTGTCTACTTCCTTGTTAATGACTTCGTTTCATTCTGCCGCGAATTTCCATCTCTTCTGCTGTACTGGGGTGCAGCCTGGGTTCACACTTAGCTTATGTGAAATAACGGATGGGTCTATACCTACCATATCGTCGTGGAACCAGGCGAAACAGTCCATGTTGGTTTTCAGAAATTGAGTCAGCTGGCTGCGTAGCTCTTCACTGCAAGTTGCTCCAAATAATACAGTCCTATCCAGGTGCTCCTCGTCCAGGTGGACCTGGTCTAGTTCCTCTAAGGGAGGCTCCTTATATTCTTTCGAGGTGCCCCAGTCCTGTAATAGCTATGAGGGGAGCCTGGTTGTAGCTTTGAGGGCTTGAGCGTAGCAGTTCCTGGATTCCTCTCGATCCTCTATTACTGTGACCGTACCCCATGGTGTTGAGAACTTGAGACACTGATGATATGTTGAGGGCACCGCCTTCATCTGATGCAGCCACGGTCTTCCTAGTATCATGTTGTAAGTGGTCGGACCCTCAATGACTAAGTACCTTACCAGTTTATTACCTTCTTCAATGTACGTTGGGATGGTTATCTCACCCACTGAATGCGCAGTCTCACCACTGAATCCCACCAGGGGTACAGATTTTTTTATCAGGTTCTGTTTATCAAAACCCATGGTTTTGAGGGTTTCAAGTATGATGAGGTTCACAGAACTCCCTGTTTCCACTAATGCTTTTCGTACGGTGCAATGTCCAATGGATAACGTTATAGTTAGGGCATCGTCGTGTTGCTTTGCACCGCTTTCTATGTCGGTTTCGTCGAAAGTTACCGGGGGTAAATTGCTCTGGCTTACTCTGCATGAAGTTTCTGGATGATCCCCTTTACTTCCGGTGGCTTTCCTCTTTGCGGCGGAATATGTTAAACCTGATTGCTCGGACCCGCTTGTTATCACGTTAATAATTTTCGTGCATATGGGTGGAGTAGAAGGAAGCACCTGATTTGCTGCTTCTCTCCTGTCCTGCTTGCCCCCACGTGATAACAGGTGGTCCAAGTTTCCCCTGCGTACCTGGAACTTTACTTCCTTTCGCAACCTGTAGCAGTCTTCCGTCCTGTGACCTATGTCCTGATGCCATTCGCATCTCTTGCTGCTGTCTCTGTCGTCGTTGGGTCGATCCTGAGTGGGAGGCTTTGGCCATCTAACCTGATCACCTAGGCCTTTTAGCGCTTTCAGCAATCCTTCCATTCCCGTGTTGAATCCGTACTCAGATTGCTTAGGAGGATGCTGGGAGTCGTCAACTTGCTGGGTTTTTTCTGCTATTCTGTTGATATTAGGTCTACTGTATGGCTTAGCTCGCTCGTCTTTCTTTTCTGTTGGGTTTTTCCTTCCAGGTTTGTCTAAGTTTGTTATTCCCTTTCTAGCTTGTATATCTTCTTCCAATCTTAATGCTGTTGTAGCTCTCTGCTGGACTTCTTCGAATCTCTCACAAGGGTACATCGTTAATTCTTTGTAGAGGTTTGACTCCTTATCAAGCCCCGCCCGAAGGCGTTGATGGCCGTGGACATATCGCACCTCGAATTGAAACTTTCTCTGCATTGAACCTGTAACGTAATCCTTGATTGATTCACCTATTTCTGAACGATCCTATACGGATCACTTGGTCGCTTTGGTGTTCTCCTATTCTTTGGAGAACTGCTGATTGAACGCGTTGACCAAATCGGCGAATGAAGATATGGTCCCATTAGGCAAGCCGACGAACCATTGTAGTGCTACTCCAGTTAGGGTCGAACCAAATCCTTTACACATACATGCCTCCTTTGAGGCTCCTGTGGCAGTGGTAACCATCATTTTCTGCTTGAATTGGCTAATGCGATCGCAGGGTCTGTGGTTCCATCAAAGAGGGTCATTGTTGGGACATTAAATCCTTTTGGTAAGGCCACTGTAGCTATATTGTTAGTAAACGGCGAGTCAGCGTAGCTTTCTGGTCCGGCCATCTCCATAGGCAGCGGCATTCCTGGGACCCTTCGGAGGATGCTTCGTAGTTCCTGGTATTGCTGTTCTATGTATGTCTCTCTCCCGGAAGGTCGCAGGTGCTCTTGTGACTGATGTTCAGCTCCTCGTACGAAGTTTTGTTGTCCCAAGACTGCTGGTTGGCACATCTGTGATGCTGCTGCAGCCGGGCCGCTTTCCCAGGTATACGCAGCTTGATTTGTAACCGGGACCCTGATCATCGGGACCGCAGCTGCGGCTCTGCTCTGTTGGCGTCCTTCTGCATCTGACGTGGGTGTTGGCTCTTGGTGGGTTGGATCCTTATCTGGTGTTAATGCCCCCAGCCCTGTTGGGACCAGGCCTCCTCTTGGCTGTGGTGTTGCGTCCATGTCCAGCCTAAGTGCCACTTTGCGTGGCAACACCCGCGTCTGCCTCCGATCCCCACTTTCTCCTAGTGGCCTCCCGGATCTGTCTTCCTGCATCGAAGGGGCCGAATTAGCGGCATGGCTCCTTAACTCGTTGATCTGTGCTCGGAGGAGATTGTTGTCCTCTTCCATCTGGGATCTCATGCTTCTATTCTTGTTCTGCATAGTCCGGATTGTCCTTGCTAATGTGTCCAATCCGCTTATCATGATGCTGGTATGACTCGGAGGAGCCTGAGCCTGTTACCTAAATTGCGTTCCTCTTTCAGGCTGTGCGACTCATTGCCGTCCCTGGACGACTCCTGAATCTCTAGTACGGACTCTCTCCGAAGATAGGCTTGCTGCTACCTGGGAACTTTGGCTTTGCTTAACTGCTGGTATCTGAGCAGCAGTGGCGGTCTGGATCGAGGTAGCGCGTCTTCGTTGCTTAGGGAGATGGTACCGTCTTTCTTGCCGAGGGGGCGTACCCGCGTTCATCGGGGCACCGCCGTGCTACCTGGGTTGGTTTCTTTGTGTCCGGACATGTTATGCTTGCTGTGTAGACTAGCTAACGAAGACGACCACTATGCCCCACGGTGGGCGCCAAACTGTTTTGGTAAATTTCTACCAATATAGGGTTAAAGCGGTCTTATCGTTAGGTCCGTATTATGATTTGATTGTTTGATGTATGTTAATTTGAATGTGCGACGTAAATAAAGAACACAAGAAATTTTGGTGACGCGGAAAACCCAATTTGGGAAACAACCGCGGGGGGAGACGGAATCCCACCAAAATTTTCACTATAATTTGGGAGGAAATACAGATTGTGCGTTATGCTATGAATTCTAGGGTGTAGTTCTCGTATTTCTAATGATCTTTCTACTTTGCGTTGAGGCTCTTTATATAGGGGAGCTTGGCAAGCTTGGGTTTCTTACTTTCCCTCCAAATTATTCCTAATTTGATACAGAATAGGACTTTCCTTCCCTGGATATGGTAAGTGATAGAACTCTCATATGCTTCTTCTATGCGTATCAAAGCCCACGGTCTGCGCTGCACGCTGATGCTGTCACCCTGGCTCCCTCATGTCCTGCGTCCCACACTGCTTCCAGACTTGCTGCCCCAGATCAGCCCATATCCAGATTTTGGGCCTAACACGAAGGCATGGGAGACCACCCAGAAACGTCATGCAGGGTGAGCCAGAGTGACTTGCCTATGGTTACGTTCCACGAAACTGATGCAGGAAGCGAAGCAGAACAGCACCACGACGCCCTCCCCATAACATTATCTATTGGGAATTGCACTGTGCGAAATGTATTAGTAGACACCGGGAGCTCTGTAAACATCATCATGTTTGAAACTCTTAAAGTAATGGGCTTCGACAAAGAAAACTTGATAAAGAAATCTGTGCCACTAGTGGGATTTAGCGGTGAAACAGCACACTCGATAGGTGAGATAGCCATTCCAACTTATATTGAAGGGGTGAGCAAATTAGTGAGGTACCTAGTCATCGAGGGCCCAACCACTTACAACGTCATCTTAGGGAGACCGTGGGTGAATCAAATGAAGACGATCCTCTCGACATACCATCAGTGTCTCAAGTTCCCAACCCCATGGGGTGTAGTCAAAGTAAGAGGAGATCGTGAGGAATCCAGACGCTATTATAAGCAAGCCCTGAAAGCCACAACCAAGCTTCCCTCATAGCAATTACAGGACAGGGGAGCCTCAGAGGAGAACAAGGATCCACCCTCAGAAGAGTTATTAGATCAGGTCCACCTAGACGAGGCACACCCAGACATAGTGGTGCTATTTGAGGCAACCTGCACTAGCATGCTGTGAGATCAGCTAATTCAATTTCTTAAAGCGAACATGGAATATTTTGCCTGGTCCCACAATTATATGGTCGATATAGACCCATCCATCATCTCACACAAGTTAAGCGTAAATCCAGGCTGGACCCCAGTACAGTAGAAGAGAAGGAAATTCACGGCAAAACGGAATGAGGTTATTAACAAGAAAGTGGATAGCCTCCTGGCGGCATGAAAAATCAGGGAGGTCAGCTATCCTGACTGGCTCTCTAATGTAGTAGTTGTGCCTAAAAAGAATGGAAAATGGAGGGTGTGTGTAGATTTTACAGATCTAAATAAAGCTTGTCCTAAAGATCATTTTCCACTGCCACATATCGATGCAATGGTGGATGCCACGGCTGGGCACGAAGCGTTCACCTTTCTAGATGTCTGGAGTGGCTATAATCAGATTAAGATGCATCCGCAAGATCAAGAGAAGACAACATTCATGTCGGAACGAGGCATATACTGATACAATGTCATGCCCTTTGGCTTGAAAAACGCTGGCTCCACCTATCAACGTTTGGTAAACAAGATGTTCAAACAACAGACAGGGAAGACCATGGAGGTGTATATAGATGATATGGTGGTGAAATCAAGGAGAGCTGCTATGCATATGGAACACTTAACAGGTTCCTTTATAATGTTAAGGGAATATAAGATGAAGCTTAATCCATCCAAGTGCTCGTTTGGGGTGTCCTCCGGAAAGTTCCTAGGGTACATGATAACTCAGAGGGGGATTGAAGCTAGTAGGGAGTAGATCAAGGCAGTCCTCCAGCTGGAATCACCACAGAGGCCGAAAGACGTGCAGCGGCTAGTAGGAAAAGTGGCAGCCTTAAGTAGATTCATCTCACGAGCCTCGGATAGATGAAAACTAGGGGATTTATCTGTATGAATCCCTTTATATTCGAGGATTATAACGAATTTTATGAAGATGATCACTAGTCATAAAATAAAATTACATAAACAAAATTAATGGATTAAGAGATAACCTTCGGTCCTAGCAATTACGGCCTATGAACAATATCGCAATGATATTCTTCTATCAGTTGCACCTAAGATGATATGAGATATGCCCTTTGATTGTGCTAGAATCGATCCAAATTTTCTGTAAAAATTTAGGTTATTTTTGTGTTTTCTGATGAGAGGAGAGATTAGGTTAAAAGAGAATTAGGTTAAAAGTAATGATCTCCCTTTGCCTCTTATTGTAACAGAAAAATGGGAGTGAATAAGGGAGATATTATCTTCCCTAATTCGGCCCATATCACCGAAATAAGGAGTATTATTTCCTTATTTTCGTTTATTCCAAAAATGTATAAAATGTGTTAAATTGTCATCTAGTGAGGATCGAACCCATGACCTCTTGGTTTGTGTACCCTCACTATTACCACTATGACACATTCATCTTGTCGTTATTAAATATAACCGATTACATTTAATTACGAATTAACAGATTAATTCGTCCAAGCTACCATTACATACATTTAAATAAATATAACTTATTATATTCAATTTCTGAATTAACAGTTAATTCGTCTCAACTAATATTATTTAATCTTCATTAAATAATTGTCTCATCAACACATTGACTAACTGTTTAGTCATATTAGGCATCAATGTGATCATATTTCTATAACCACATCTCTCAAACACATCCTATAGGTGTGACCTTTAGGGACCAGTTGATCACCGCCATCTGTATGATAATAACGTCAAACTTTCTAGCAAGCCAACCGTTATTAGGTAATCGTTAATCAACTGATTAAAATACGAAGTATACCCTTGTGAACCTGTAAGAGATTTACAAATGTTATCACACTAATTTGTGGAGGACACAAGCTCCAACAAACTCCCACTTGTCCACACAAGTGTATGTGCAATAACCGATTCTCATATCCTAAAATTTCTCCCACTCAATGTAAAACAATTTGCAAATCCGTATTCACAAAGGTCGTATTTTGCAAGCGATCATCATCAAGAGTGGTTTCCCCGAATAGAGAGTAACTTAACTGATAAACGAATTAACATTCGAGCATGGCCATGCATTTCAGTTACAACTCCCCGAGTGGCCCTGAGAAATAACTATACCTGATAAGGGTTGGATATTTTCCTCAACTCAAATCCTGCAGATGTAAGCACAGTATGAAATGACCCAGAAAAAATATACTTAGCCTCCAGTTACGGCAGACCATGAGAAAGAAACCAAAGTCACCCAAAAATTGCCTTAATCTCAAGAGACAATCGATAGTCAAAAGGATCACCTCTAGGAACACAATGGATGTCCTATCCACGACCTGGCACCGAATGTTTTTCAACATTTAGGACTCCATTACGTTGTCACAAAAAGTTGTCCTACGAGGTATCGTTATAATCTCGCATCTGTGATCGATCAGTCAACCGTTTGACTTATGGCTAGTTGAACCCACCATCAATCGACTGCACAATATAATAGCCGGAGTTATCAGCTCACATTGGCGATTACGGACCAAAACAAATATAATGTAATTCAGTTCACTTTGTGGTGTTCAATGTTGTCAGTACAATCCACATGAAAAACAAAATATTGTAATAAAACGATGAAGGTATAAATAGTATATGAAAAAGATAATGTATCAAATCCATAATCAAGTACTACAACTCAGGAACACGTTTAATTCCCATGGAAATAACGTGCCCTACATGCTTATCATAATTCAACGGTTTAGTGAGAGGACCCGTGATGTTATCATCCGTCGCAATCTTGTCTATCACTTTCTCCTCTTGCTCCACGTAATCACGGATCAGGTGAGCTTTCCGATGTACTTGTCTAGATTTGTTGCTAGACTTTGGCTCCTTAGCCTGGAAGATGGCACCTCTATTGTCACAATAGATGGTGATCGGGTCATTCGAACTAGGAACTACCGAAAGTCCTTGTAAGAATTGACGCATCCATATCGCTTCCGTTGCTGCCTCCGAAACGGCATAGTACTCGGATTCAGTAGTAGAATCTGCTACAACACTCTGTTTGGAACTCTTCTAGCTGACCGCAGCACCATTAAGAGTAAAGACGAACCCGGACTGAGATTTTGAGTCATCTCGATCCGTTTGGAAACTAGCATCTGGGTAACCGATTGCATATAGCTTAGTATCGCCTCCATAAGTGAATACCCAATCCTTAGTCCTCCGTAGGTACTTGAGGATGTTTTTAACAGCTATCCAGTGTGTTTCACCTGGAGACTTTTGGTACCAACTCGTCATACTCAATGCATATGCCACGTCTGGACGTGTGCATATCATGGCATACATGATCGATCCTATTGCAGATGCATAAGAAACACGACTCATGTGCTCAATCCCTTCAGGCGTCGTGGGTGACTGAGACTTGCTCAACTGCATCCCAGTCGTCATTGGAAGGTTCCCCTTCTTGGAGTTGGTCATGCTGAACTTCTCAAGAATCTTATCCAAATAAGACTCCTGACTAAGTGATAACGTCCGTCGTGATCTATCTCGGTAGATACGAATTCCCAAAATGCGTTGTGCCTCACCCAGATCTTTCATCTGGAAATGGTTCTTTAACCATCCTTTAATCGAAGATAGGAGAGGAATGTCATTCCCAATCAAGAGTATGTCATCGACATACAATATCAAGAAAACAATCTTGCTCCCACTCGACTTGATATATAAGCATGGTTCCTCAACCGATCGAGTGAAACCATATTCTTTTATCACCTGGTCGAAATGATGATTCCAACTCCGAGAAGCTTGCTTAAGTCCATAAATGGAAAGGTTAAGCTTGCATACTTTCTTAGGATGTTCAGGATCTATGAAACCTTCGGGTTGCACCATGTACAACTCTTCCTCCAAATAACCGTTTAAGAAGGCGGTTTTCACATCCATTTGCCAAATTTCATAATCATGAAAAGCGGCAATCGCTAAGGTTATCTAAATGAAACGTAACATGACTACAGGTGCAAAAATTTCATCATAATGCAATCCGTGCACTTGAGTGAAACCTTTTGCCACAAGTCGTGCCTTATAGGTATCTGGTTGCGCGTCTACAGAATGCTTTATTTTGTAAAGCGATTTACACTGTAGAGGTTTTACCTTATTAGGTAAATCAACTAGATCCCATACATTATTCTCATACATGGAGTCCATCTCGGATTGCATGGCTTCGAGCCATAGCTTTGAGTCGGAACAGGCTATAGCACCTTTATAGGTAACGGGTTCATTACTTTCTAGAAGTAAAACGTCATTGTCCTCGACCATACCAATGTATCTATCCGGAGGATTAGAGACTCTACCCGACCTCCTGGGTTCCTCAGGAATATTAACCGTATCATCAGTTGGAGGAACAACTTCCTCCATCCGTTCCTTGGTTGTTGGTTCTGGAATCTCCGACAGCTCGAAGGTTCTATTACTCGTCTTGTTCTCGAGAAATTCTTTCTCTAAGAACCTCACACTAGCCGCAACAAAAACTCGATGTTCGGTAGGCGAATAGAAGTAATGACCAAATGTTCCTTTTGGATAACCTATAAAGTATGTCTTGACCGATCGCGGGCCGAGCTTATCCTCGTGTCTCCACTTGACATAAGCCTCGCAGCCCCAAACCCGAATAAATAACAAGTTAGGGACCGTTCCCTTCCACATTTCATATGGAGTCTTGTCAACAGCTTTAGTCGGACTTCGGTTAAGTATAAGAGCAGCTGATAAAAGAGCAAAACCCCATAATGAATCAGGCACTACCGTGTGACTCATCATGGATCGAACCATATCAAGTAAAGTTCGATTTCTCTGTTCGGACACACCATTTAATTGAGGTGTTCCAGGTGGAGTTAACTACAAAACGATTCCACAGTATTTAAAGTGTTGATCAAACTCATTTGAAAGATATTCGCCACCCCGATCTGAACGGAGTGCTTTAACCTTTCTATCCAATTGGTTCTAAACCCTGTTCTGGTATTCCTTGAATTTCTTAAAGGACTCACTTTTATGCTTCATTAAGTAGACATATCCGTATCTACTTATATCGCCCGTGAAAGTGATAAAATATCTATAGCCATCTCTAGCGGTAATTGACATAGGTCCAAATACGTCAGTATGTATGAGTCCTAATAGGTCACTAGCACGCATTCCAACACCTTTGAAGGAAATTTGAGTCATCTTGCCAATGAGACATGATTCACACGTGCCATATGGAGAAAAATCGAATGAGGGAATAGTCCCATTATCGACGAGTTTTTACACGCGTTTCTCATTTATGTGTCCCATTCGACAATGCCATAGATAGGTTTGATCTTTGTCACCAACCTTTAATTTCTTATTATTCACGTGTAATACTTCAGTGGTTTGATTTAAGATGTAAATTCCATTCATAGAAACTGCTTTGCCATAAATCATTTCATTGAAAGATAAAATACAACTATTATCCTTTATTGAAAATGCAAAAACCGTCTTTATCGAGTACGGAAACAGAAATAATGTTCTTAGATAAACTAGTTACATAGTAACAGTTATTTAAGAATAACTCAAACCCACTAGGGAGCTGGATTACATATGTTCCTTTGGAGACTGCAGCAACTCGTGCTCCATTTCCAACTCGCAGGTCCACATCACCCTTTGCGTGAGGTGTGATGTTCTTTAGGGCCTGCAAATGATTACACTGATGAGAACCCCGACCAGTATCTAGTACCCAAGTTTCGAAACTTGCATCGTTAATCTCAATCATATGAATATAAGATGACATACCAACAGGAACGACGCGGCCTGCTTTGATGTCCTCACGGTACACGGGACAATTCCTCCTCCAATGTCCAGTTTTGTGACAATGGTGGCACTCAATGTCACCGCCCTTGCTCTTTGCCTTGCCCTGTGAGCCACTAGTCTCATCGGGCCCACTCTTACCGTTTCCTGGCTTCTTAAACTTTGGCTCACCTACAGCTAAGTCGCCATGAGTCTTGCCCTTACCTTTACCCTTGTTAAAAATCGTGAGAACATCCTGCTTCATACTCCCACTCAATTTCATATCCTTCTCGGTCTGTACGAAAAGGGAGTGTAACTCATGAGGACTCTTTTTCAAGTCATTCATGTAGTATTTCGCCCTGAAAAGGGCAAAACCATCATGAAGAGAATGAAGCATTTAGTCAATGACAATGCTCTCACTTATTTTAAAATCAAGTGCCTCCAGCTTCTCGACATTCTCAATCATGTGAAGAATGTGTGGGCTAACCGGTTGGCCCTTCTGAAGTTTCGCATCAAAGAAGCGACAGGTATGCTCATAAGTAACGATTCTTGGTGCTTTTGAGAACTCGTTAGTGAGCGTGGTGAAAATCTTGTTTGCACCTTGAGCAATGAAGCGTCTCTGCAAATTGGTTTCCATTGCAAAGATGAGCAAGTTCTTTATCGCAGCCACTTCCATAACGAAGTCACTATAAGCAAATGATATGTGCCTAATGAATAGTCTTTTTAGCCTATTTCAGCACGTATTTCTATGCATTTTCATATTGTTTTTATGATATTTTGCCCCGAATTGGCTACTTTGGTTCGTTTTGTCAATTTTGTAGAAATGAACGCGAAAGTAGTGGAATCGTACCCTTTTTCGTCCTTTTTGCATGCATTTAGAGGAGACGGAATTTTCCAGAGTGAGTTACAGTGTTTGGAAGCGTCGTGGCACGGATTACGAGGCATTTAAGCGAGGACGTGAGCTGTTTTCCACTCGATCGAGTGGTTTCTACACCCCTAGTTGGTCGATCGAGTAGTTTACAACTCGATCCTTATGCCGCAGAATGAGCTGTTACTCGATCGAGTAACTTTCCTGTCGATCGAGCTGTTTTGGATGAAGAGTTGGTCGATCGAGTGGTTTTAATCCACTCGATCGAGTGGTTTTGATGGGTTTGGGCTTTAATTAGCCCGCGTGATGTTTTATTTCGCTAAACTCTTTTGCCTTGCTATTTAAGCACGCTTTACTAGGTTAATTAGGATGATCTTTTATATTATCAAACACTCTACTGTAAACTTTAGAACGCTGCTTTATTCCTCTCTACTGTTACCTTATTTCGGGATTACTTTTACTCGTATTTTGTGTTCTTTACGCCGGATTCGCTTGGATTGTAATTCCTTCTCTCCCTTTAATAATAATTAATCGTTTGTTTGCTTTAATTTCTCGTTTGTGTTATTACTTCTTTTGCCCTAATTTTCCTTATTGCAATTTATTGTTTATTTATAATGTTCTTCTGGAAAATTGTTTCTTTAGTTAGTTTAATTAACGATATGAGTAGCTAAACTCCCTTCGTGTTGGGATTAGGGAATCTGCAGTAGAATTATGACGACGTAGTAAATGAATTAGACGAATTGATTATGAGACTCTGTCACTATGGCAATTTAACTGTATTTATCCGACCTAGTTGAGTGAACGCTTCTATGTCACCCTTTAATCTGGCTAAAATTAATCCTGGATCGAAAGATTGGACTAAATAGGCCTGCTATAAACAGTAGACTACCCTAATGAGGACGAAAGTTAAGTTAGTGGTATTTTAGGATAGAAAGTGGACCGAAGGGACCTTTCAACATCCGTCTCACATTAGTTCGTCTTAGTCATTTACAGCTGAGTTATTGGACTACCGTAGTGAACCGAAATCCCGACATGTCCCTCTCTTATTGATAGTTTAAACCGATTTTCTGCCCCTATTGCTTTTGTTTTTATTTCCTTTTCCTTTCAAACTTCGTAGTTTAGAACCAAATTCAAACAACCCCCCAATTGTTACCGTAGGATTAGAATTAGACAGCTATAATTACATTACCTCCCTGTGGATTCGATACTCGACTGCCTCTACTACATTTTAGTTGAGGCCGTTAGGTTTTATCTTTGATAGGGTTGCGATAGCCGTGTCAATTTTGGCGCCGTTGTCGGGGAGGCAATTGTTCTAATTTTTGGTTGTCTTTATTTTAGTCTGTTTTTCAGTTTAAGGACACCCATTCCTTAGACTATTCTTATATTCTATTTGTAGTTTCTTCTTATGCGCAGGTCACAGGGTGGTGAATTATTGCTTTATAATCCTGAGCTTAAGAAATCTTTGCGCGAGTTGAGACGATCACAAAGGGTATTACCGACAGAGGAAGAGCTAAGTACTCTGTCAAGCTTTCACGAGAACGAGCTGTGCGAGGAAGATCCACCTTCATCTCCGCCCAATTCATCTCATTGAAACAGTCACTTCTCCGGACTTTTTAGAAATGGCCGAAGAAGCAACCATCGCCATCCTCCGAACCGACAAAGAAAATCTCTATAAGGGATTTGTACTACCAGGGGAGGCAAGAAAATTTGAACCAAAGCCTTATTATATCAACTTGGTTGAAAGGAACCAGTTCGGGGGAGCTGCAAATGAAGATGCAGCTAAGCACATGGAGACCTTTATCGATTATTGCTGCTCCATACCCCCACCAACTGGCGTGACACCGGATCAAATAAAAGAAACCATGTTTATCTTCTCACTCCGCGATCTTTGCAAAGGAGTGGTAAAGGGATTTGGACCGGCCGCTCACGGTGTAACGATCGAATTCACTGGCTTTAGCATTTTATAAGAAGTACTTTTCTGCATCGAAGACTATTGCCATTAGAGCTCAGATCACGAGCTTTAAACAAGGGCCTGACAAGAACTTTCACGAGGCATGGGTCCGCTTCAAGAAGTTGGTGCGAACCATTCCGCACCATGGGTTCGAAAAGTGGAGTCTATGCAATCAGTTGTATAACGGGTTGTATTACGATCAGAGGGCTATTTTGGATGCTGCAGCCAATTGCCGATTTGCTGAGAATATGGGAGAGACTAAGCGGTGGAAGATCATTGATGATTTGGCAACCCATATGGCTGAATATGGGAACTCCAAAGGTAATCAAAGAAGAGCTGTTGAATCTTCTTATGTCGCTGCACTTGAAGCTCTCACTGCAAGATTTGATAAATATGAGCTGGGAGGAGCTTCCAAAGGAGGGATGTATCAGGTGAATGCTGTGTCAGACGGTCCTTTCATCTGTAGAAGATGTGGAGGAGAGGGACATGTCTCAGATCATTGTCCCAACTCCTATGAGTCTTGTGCTTCCTTCCAACATTACAGGCAGAACAACACTTATTACGAGCCGAACGTCCATCCCAATTTGAGGTGGAGTAGTCAGAATGTGCTCAATCCCACTGCTCCTCCGAATCAGCAGCAGCTGTATATTCCTCCACACAAGAATCAACAAGGCTTTCAGAAGCCTCCTTCTTTCAATCCTCCTAACCATGGTGCATCACCTTCCGGTGGGGTGAATGAAATAGTAGAGATTAAGTCTATGTTGCAATCCATTTCAAAGCATTTGCAGCTGAATGATCAACAAAATCAACAGAAGGACGTGTCATTGAAGGCACTTGAGACTCAAGTTGCCCAACTTGCTGCAAATCAATCCTCGAAAATGAGAAGAATCCACATGAGACGGTAAATCTGATAGAATTGAGAAACGGTCTTTCTTATGAGGGACCGGATGTGTCAAAATCAGACCCTAGGGAAGCTAATATTGATGGTGAACAGTGTACTGTCGAGAAAAAAGGGCTCACGACAAAGCAGTTGCTCGATCGACTGAAATATGGTGTTCGATCGAGTAGAACTGAAGATGAAAGTCTTCGATCGAGTGGTTTTTCCACTCGATCGAGCGAACAGGAAGAACAGGTTGGTCGATCGAGTAGTTTATCTACTCGATCGAGTGAAGCAGAAAGTGGAGTTGGTCGATCGAGTGGAAATTGTACTCGATCGACTGACATTGATGAAGAAACTGCTCGATCGAGTGAGTAAATTGGCCGATCGAGTAGTATTGATGACGGGAAGCTTATTCGAGAGCCTGCTAGTGCTCGATTAAGTGAGATATCACCGGAAAGACCTCGTTCGAGAGGTAAGAAGCGTCCAAAGGATACAGAACTTGCTCCGGAAGACACTTTGGATGAGAGAAACAAGGGACTCGAGATACCTATTACGGTTCCCTTCCCGAGGCGGCTGCAAAATACTAAAGTTAATCAACAATTCGGCAAATTTGTCGAACTTTTGAAGAGCTTGGAAGTCACCGTGCCGTTCACTGAATTGCGAACTAAGGTACCCTCTTATTTAAAGTTTATGAAAGAAATTTTAGCGCGTAAGAGGACTATTAATGACAGTGAGACCGTAGCTTTGACGAGGTGGTGTCACTTATTTCAAAATAAGTTACCCCTAAGCAATCGGACCGGGTAGTTTTTCAATTCCGTGTCATATCGGTATGCATTTGATTGATAATGCGCTATGCGATTTAGGCGCTACCGTGAGTGTCTTACCTTTATCTCGGCCAAGAGATTTGGTTTGACAAAGCGAGTTGTACCAACATGATCGTTCGGATGGCCGACCGTAGTTTATCACGGCCACTAGGTGTAGTAGAAGACGTACCTGTTCGGATCGGGAAGTTCTTTATTCCCGTTGATTTTGTTGTCTTAGACATCCCAAGATGCACACACCCCTATAATTTTAGGGAGACCATTTTTGTCCACTGCCCGTGCAGTAATAGACGTCGGGGGGAAGACTTTGACCTTTCAGGTAGGGGACGAGGAGCTGATTTTTCATCAGTCTATGTTTCGGAGAGCTCCCATGCAAGCCCAGTCTTGCAATGCTCTCTCTTCTATTGATCCTAGTATTGACACTCCAAATGAAAATTTGGAGAATTGTGCCGCTATTGTTAACCCTCCGCCTCAGACTGAGAGAAAAAGGAGGAAAGTTCGTCTGTTTTCCTTCTTTGTAGAGTAGATGAAAGCAAAGGGAAGTGTCAAGGGACATGGTGCAATTATTATCAATCAAACTGGAAATGTTGACGCTAAAGCTGGTGATAAAGGAGCAAGGATGAGGAAGGTTCACGCTTATGTGGATGTGAACTACTCCCCTCCTACTGTTTCGAGTGATTACTCATGCTCATGGAAGTTGAAGAGGACAGTCAATGTTGCTGAGGTGACGTCCTCCAGTCAGAAGCCCACCAAGGGGCTACTGAAATTTGATGGGAATTAAACGGGGAATGCCCCGTGTAACACTTTGTAATAGATAATTTTTGAATTTCTTTTGAATTTGTTTTATTGCGTTTTAATTAGGACAATTAGTTTTAGACAGTTTTTAGCATAAACATAAGACTATAGACTGTGCTTTTGCGTATTTGGTATTTTGGGAAATTTTTGGATGTGTTTTTATGCAGGTTTGGGGAAGTTTCACGCATCCCGAGGAGAAAATGACGGAAATTAAAGAGCTTACACGAGAAAAGAGCTCGATCGAGTACTTTTTGTACTCGATCGAGTAAACATGTGGTCGATCGAGCACCCTATCCAGTCGATCGAGCAAAGCAACAAGCTGGACTAGTCGATCGAGTAAAATTTACTCGAGCGAGCAACAGGAACATCAACAGTGCTCGATCGAGCGGTTTAAAACCACTCGATCGAGTGGAAATGAATAGACGCAGGGAGTGTTTTCCTTAAACTCTTTCTTTGTATTTCTAATTCATTTTTATCCCTAACATCCGTCTAACCTTCCCTTGTGCGATCATTTTCATCCCCAAATCCCCATTTTCTTGCCCAAATCTCCAAATCCGTCACCTACAATATCTTGTTTGCTAATCGATCTTCAAAAGTCCCTTATCTCCCCCTTAATTTGTGTTGATTTTCACGGTTTTCAAAGAGGGTTAGGGTTTGCGGTTTTGAGCTCGAAAATCGCTTGTTTTTGCTTGATTTTTGAAGATTAATTGCATATTGTAGGATTCTTATCATCAAGTAAGTGTTTCCTTCACCTTCTTTGCTTTTTATTTTCGACTATTTGGAATTTTATGAAGTGAAAGTCGAATTTAGGGTTTGTATATCCATTGTTGGTCGATTTTTCGATTTTAATTGAGTTTATTGCCCTTATTATTCTTGCTTGATGATCATAATTCCCCTTCCTCGCTGTTTTGCATGCTTAGTTCGATTTTTACATGGATTTTTGCGATTTGGGTGCTGGACTGTCGATTTTTCGACTGTCAATTGGTGAATGCTGCTGTTTTTCTGTCTAAATTAGATTCTTTGTCGCTTAATTGCTGTTGTTTAGACTGCTATCACACCCCGTCGATGCCTATCATGTTTCCATTCAAACTTGTGCAAAATTCTTGCGATTAGGGCTGCTTAAGTCAAATTTTTCGACTGTCAGACGGTTTGTATACTGCATTGTCTTAATCAACTTCAGTTGTTGCTACCAGCTACTGCTGTTAATTGCTATCCCCGTCTCCCTATCGCCAATTGCATTCTGTAATTCGAAACTTTTGAGGAATTGTTGGAAATTGTATGCTGTAGGTCGAAATTTTAGGCTGGTAAGGGAGTGTTTATGGTTTCACATGCTGATTTTCTGTTGCCTTAGCCTCTGTTAACCACTGTTTTCCTCTCCTATCCCTTACCCTATATTTGCAGGATGGATTCTAGTTCTTTACCCTCCACTAGTTCGTCCTCCAGCCCGTCCTCGAGCAAGTCAGTGGCCCCTGCTGTTGCCACTACCTCCGCCCTAGTCACCACTGCAGCCCCAGTTTTCCTTGTTTCAGCTGCAGGGACGGTCTTTGCTCCAGCCAGCTCAGCTGGAAGCCCAGTTCAGGCTGCCACTTCCACTACGGTCACCACCACGGCTAGCACTGCTGCTAGTTCCTCTTCAGTGGTGACCACAGCAGCCACTACGTGTACACCAGCCACCACTTCTACACCTGTGGCGGACTCACCAGCAGCCGCAGCCGCCTTCAGAGCTGTCCTGGTTCCTTACACCGTCCTAGAGCGAGCCGCTTCCTTGCGTTCCAGAGACCGAGGCCGGGGTCGTAGACAGTCTCGAGCTACGACAGCTCCTGTTGCATCTACTCCTGCTCCTAGCACTTCCACAGCTACTGCCTCTGTTTCTACTTCAGCTGCCGCTTCGTCTACTTCTGAGACAGTTACAGTCCGAGGGGACACTTCCCTCGACTCCCACCCAGACTACCCACAGGTATTATTCGTCAACGCTGTCCATCGTACGAAATTCTTTAACTTGGTCAAGTGTGTACATGTGCCTTCCTTTTTGGATAAATCGGCATTAGAGAAACTCGGTATTTACGAGTCAGTCTATACTTTACTACGGGGCACGGGGATGCCTGGCCTCATTACCATGAGGGGCCGTACCTTCTTAGAGCTGAGCCTCGAATTTCTCAGCTCTTTTACCTTCTCCTCAGGGGTATACGATACTGACCCCGACTGTCTTTCAGTCTTCTTCCGGTTGTTCAACCGGACTTTCCCGATGCCTCTAGCGGAGTTTGGTAGGCTGCTTGACCTTACCTCCTCGGGTGTGACATCAGACTAGAGGAAGGTTTACCGTCAGGTTTGGCGGTGCCCGGCCCGGACCGTTTCCGGAGCTAAAGCTCCACCAGTCCACCATCCCCCCCGTCCGTTGTTTTCTTAGGCGATGGGGAGCTCTATTTTCGGCCGAAAGGAGCCGAACAACACTACCAACACCGAGCTCTCCATCCCGGCGGTTATCCGAACGTCGATTGTGAAGGTCCTTTTACCTTCAACATTGCCTACCTCACCGCCCGATACCTCCACGACCGGGGGAAGAAGGAGGCGGGAACCATTGCTGCGGTGGCATAGCCACCATTCTTGCCACCGACTTTTCCCCACCTGGCCACGTGGCTTGCAGTACCTCGAGGGAGAGAGGTCACTGAGTCTGGCTGCCACTCTCGCTCAGCATTGGCTAACCCCAGACTACCAGACTTGGAAGATTGACGGCTCCTTGTCTGTTGACTTACCTTGCGACAGTATCCCCCGTCCTGAGCCCTTACCTACTGTGGTAAAGGGCCACCGTCTTCCTGCCTTGCCTCTACTTCACCTTCCACTTCGACCATCTCCTGAAGCACCCGCCGCAAAGAAGCGGCGAGTTGAGACTGGAGAGGGGTCCGCACCTTCAGGGAGTACCCAGCCTTCCACGGCTACTCCCGATCCGACGCCTACTCCCACGGCTACTCCCGATCCGACCCCTACTCCCACTACTACTACCGCTCCTACTCCTGCTCCACCTCCCACTGACCAGACCCAGACTGAGCCGGTCTTCCCTGCTACTTTTAGACCACCTCCTCCTTTTGTAGCGCCCGCGGTCCACGACCAAGGGGGCGATTCTGATTTGTTGATCGAGCTTGCGAGCGTCGGGGCTCGTATGGAGAGGGACATGGCTCTTGCCTTACACCCTCTGTACGAGTACCACTTGCGGCGAAACAGACCGATCCCGGAGGGTTGGCCACACCCTTCCTTCTTCCAAGACTACCCGAGGGGGGTACCCGGTTTCTGACGAGGAGGACGAGGACCCAGAGGTGGCAGTGGAGAGAGCTCAGGAGGAGGAACGGAAGAGGAGAGAGGAGGAGAAAGACCCGGAGTACAAGGTGGATGGAGACGACGACGACGACGACGAGTAGCTACTGGTCTACTCACTTCCCCAGTTTTCTGGCTGGTTTGGGGAAGTTCGTATTTTGTATGTATCTTTCACTCTTTTACTTTGTCTCCTTTATTTGTTTTATTTTTATTTTGTTGGTTGTATACTCCCGTTCCCCCATATTTCTGTTGGTGTATGCTGGAGGACAACGAGGGCGTTGTCCGTTTTGGTTTGGGGAGGGTATTGCATCCTTTTGAGTCTGCATCTGCATTTCTTTTGCATCCACGTTTATTTTTCAGCCTTGCATTGTTTTAATTCATTGAAAAATAAAAAAAAATCAAAAAAAAAAATTAGAAAATTAAAAAATTCAAAAAAAAAAAAATCACGTTTATTTTAGCATATAGGTTGAGTCGGAACGGTACATTCCCATGATGACAATGCACTATAACTTGTCTTTTTGCTTGAGCCTTGCACTTTTATTGATAGTTATTAGCTTTGTCATACGCATAGTCTTCGAATTTCTGTTCAAATATAAGCTGACTGTTTAGACTTGACCTATAAACTGGTAAACTACTTAAAAATTCTGAGTTTTAGAGCCATAACTGGTGACATTCATGACCAGTTCATTAGGAATTGAGAGTAGTACTCCTTGCATAGCATGTTCATCACTTTGCACATTCATGACATTCAATTTCTTGTTAAATACACATATTCGGGTTTGTGGTTGGTGTCACATGCAGGGAGGTGTTTGCAAATTCCCCTTTCCTTATACTTTTCACCCATTTAGCTCCAAATTAGCCAAAATTTGCCTTTTTGACCCATTAGCTACATTCCAAATTAAGCCTGCCTAGTCAAGCTAGTTTAGTATGTTCTTTTGTGGTATGAGTTTTCGTTGCAGTTTGGTTTGTATCTCATTGTATGGAGATTGGTGGAAATTATGGAAGGAGAAAAGAAAAAAAAAAGGAATTGAAAAAGAAAAAAAAAGAAAGACGTGAAAAAAAGGAAAAAAAAATGAAAAAAAAATGAAAAAGAAAGACGTGTAAGAAAGAAAGAAAAGAAAACGAGAATGTGAAAATGGAGGAAACAGACGTGCCCCTCTTGTCTGAGTTGAGAAGATGTTCGAAGATGTACAATCGAAAAAGGTTGTTTTGGTTCAGTTAGTTATTTCAGACGGTGTTTAAAAAAGGGAAGTTTGTGACCGTCTGACTCCTCCGTTCTATCCCATATTTTTTGAAGAGATTGTGTTTTGAGTCTAGTGAGTTTTGTGCCGAATGAAGGGCACCCGTACTTAGTCTTTTAGTCAGCTGAGATTCGGATGGCTTTATTATGGTCCTGTTAGGAACTAGCTTGACGCTTTTACCTCCACATTTCCATAACATGTTTTGCCTTTTCTCACCTGAACCTTACTATTCCCAAATCATTTGCAAACCCTCGGCTGTGACGGACATTATTGGTTGGAATTTGTGCATTAGTACTTGAATTGTCTTTCATTTTTGTTGCATGCATGCTATGTAGGTCGCAGTTAGGTGAGTGACTGTCTTTCCTTCTCTCTTTTACATATAACATTCACCCTTTGCTTCATGAGAGAAGAGTGACCACGAGAGAGTCCAGTTTTGTTGGTCTTGCAGGGTCGATAGGTTGGCTATATTTCTGAACAGCTTATAATTCGTTTGCGTATTGACTTTTTAGCTTTAACTGTTAATTTCTGTTGCATTAAATTAGTTCATGTAGACAAGTTAAGCTAGCTTTGAGTTATCATTTCCGTTCCATTAGTTTAGTTTTGAGTTTACTCGAGGACGAGTAAAGGTTCGGTTTGGGGAGATTTGATACGTGCCTAATGAATAGTCTTTTTAGCCTATTTCAGCACGTATTTCTATGCATTTTCATATTGTTTTTATGATATTTTGCCCCGAATTGGCTACTTTGGTTCGTTTTGTCCATTTTGTAGAAATGAACGCGAAAGTAGTGGAATCGTACCCTTTTTCGTCCTTTTTGCATGCATTTAGAGGAGACGGGATTTTCCAGAGTGAGTTACTGTGTTTGGAAGCGTCGTGGCACGGATTATGAGGCATTTAGGCGAGGACGTGAGCTGAAATGAAGTCTAGTCACTCGATCGAGCTGTTTTCCACTCGATCGAGTGGTTTCTACACCCCTAGTTGGTCGATCGAGTAGTTTACTACTCGATCCTTATGCTTGCAAAAGAGTCATTACTCAATCGAGTAACTTTCCTGTCGATCGAGCTGTTTTGGATGAAGAGTTGGCCGATCGAGTGGTTTTAATCCACTCGATCGAGTGGTTTTGATGGGTTTGGGCTTTAATTAGCCCGCGTGATGTTTTATTTCGCTAAACTCTTTTGCCTTGCTATTTAAGCACGCTTTACTAGGTTAATTAGGATGATCTTTTATACTATCAAACACTCTACTGTAAACTTTAGAACGCTGCTTTATTCCTCTCTACTGTTACCTTATTTCGGGATTGCTTTTACTCGGATTTTGTGTTCTTTACGTCGGATTCGCTTGGATTGTAATTCCTTCTCTCCCTTTAATAATAATTAATCGTTTGTTTGCTTTAATTTCTCGTTTGTGTTTTTACTTCTTTTGCCCTAATTTTCCTTATTGCAATTTATTGTTTATTTATAATGTTTCTTCTTTGGAAAATTGTTTCTTTGTTAGTTTAATTAACGATATGAGTAGCTAGACTCCCTTCATGTTGGGATTAGGGAATCTGCGTAG
Organism: Silene latifolia; assembly: GCF_048544455.1. NCBI lineage: Eukaryota > Viridiplantae > Streptophyta > Magnoliopsida > Caryophyllales > Caryophyllaceae > Silene > Silene latifolia. Next base: position 30,213,906 of record NC_133538.1, read on the forward strand.
AATTATGACGACGTAGTAAATGAATTAGACGAATTGATTATGAAACTCCGTCACTATGGCAATTTAACTGTATTTATCCGACCTAGTTGAGTGCACGCTTCTATGTCACCCTTTAATCTGGCTAAAATTAATCCTGGATCGAAAGATTGGACTAAATAGGCCTACTATAAACAGTAGACTACCCTAATGAGGACGAAAGTTAATTTAGTGGTATTTTAGGATAAAAAGTTGACCGAAAGGACCTTTCAACATCCGTCTCACATTAGTTCGTCTGAGTCATTTACAGCTGAGTTATTGGACTACCGTAGTGAACCGAAATCCCGACATGTCCCTCTCTTATTGATAGTTTAAACCGATTTTCTGCCCCTATTGCTTTTGTTTTTATTTCCTTTTCCTTTCAAACTTCGTAGTTTAGAACCGAATTCAAACAACCCCCCAATTGTTACCGTAGGATTAAAATTAGACAGCTATAATTACATTACCTCCCTGTGGATTCGATACTCGACTGCCTCTACTACATTTTAGTTGAGACCGTTAGGTTTTATCTTTGATAGGGTTGCGATAGCCGTGTTAGCAATTGACTCGTTGACTCCTGCATTAGGGCCAGGGTTGACCGGTCTTGGCTCAGTTAAGTACTTGAGCTTACCGTCAGCAATGGCAGCATTCCGTAGTGCCGCTTCCCAGTCCGCAAAGTTGGACCCATCATTCTTCAGTCGCGTTGACTGATTCATGTGGTCCATGAAAGCTTTCAGCCAGGACTCGCGTCCAAGTGTGGCACTAGGCATTGGGATTGCGTTATTTCCAGCCATTTAGTTGTAACAGTATTATCAAAATATACGTGTTCTACACTGCGAGAATAAAAATAATAAGCATGTGCATCGTTTATAATTTTAAGTCTAATGAACTACTGTCATAACGCGAAGACTCAAAACATTTATATGATTGACCTCCCTCAATAATTATATAAATGATCCCAAGACTCAATTATCTGCAAATTGATAAGCTAACCTTTTAGCTAATTCTACCGTTAGAATTCTTGGTCGATAAATTTATGTAAATTCTATCTTTAGTCCATCATAATCACGATAAACTCTTCGGACTATGATGAGGTAAACTAAGTCAACACAACTACTAACCCAACGTAGAAGGGGTCATATTATGCCTATCGACGAAGAAGGGATTCATAGTTGTTTGCCCTTATAAAGACTAGTCTCAATATCCGTTTTAGAGGAAGATCCCATCAACTTTGTTTTAATTTATTTTAAGTGAACTAATATCTAGCATGCGTGAATGAATAAACTAAGGTGATGGCTTAAAAACATGTGACATCTGTATGTCTATGAAAACTAACATACAACCTATATGTGTCAATTTTCATGCATTTTAGTAGTAGGTGGTTTGGTTTTAGGCGGAAAATGAAGCATTAACTAGCATGTAAATGAACAGCAATAAGAATGAAAACGTAAAAACTATAAAAAGGTGCTAGTGTGGCCTATCCTATCAAAACGAACATAAATACAAGTTTGGAATCCATCCTTGGACCCGAGAAGCTTGTCTTGATGTTCCATCTTGATCCATGTAGCGGGAGTGAGCTCCAATCTCCATCTTTAGTCTTCTTTGAAAATTACAATAAATAAATTTACATAATAAACCTATTTATTACATTCTAATTTCAAAACTCAAAACTAAAGGAAAAATAAAGGAGATTCGAGATCTCATAATTACATAAAAATTATGTTTCCTTCATTACGAAAACATAATTAACTAAGGCCACACTAAGTATTACAAATCAAAACTGATTGCAAAAATACGTAAATTAAATTCATTCAATCGATTCATTCAACTAAAATAAAATGCATCAACTAAAAATAAATTAAACATACATGACACAATTCCTTAATTATGTTGATTAATTTATCCAAAGCACCTATTTAAAATTAAATTAAGTGACAATTCCTCAATTAATCACATTAATTTCAATCTCAATTCATATTAAACTTGTAATATGAATTTAATCCGTCAAAATTTTAAACTGCTTTAAAATAATATGGTATCTTTAAATTGTGAACCGTTTCACAATAACTAATTGGCCAAAATCAAAACAAAATCCATAATTTTTTTTTGGTCTCGGCTGAACAAATAAACAAAATTTTTTTTTTTTTAAAATTCCCAACTGCTCACGGCTGGAATAAAAAAAAACAGCCCAATTTGTTTTTTTTCAATTCGGCAATTAGGCAAAAAACAAAAAAAAATCCTTTCCAATTTTTTTCTTTCGGCATTTCAGAAAAAAGCAAAAAAAAAAAAGAAATTTTTTTTTTCCTCACGACAAACCCTAAAAAATAAGCCGTCAATTTTTTTCCTTTTGCGGCAAAAAACCTTAATTCAAAGATTCGATGAACAAAATGTTTATAGTTGCTATTATAACATGATTTAGCAAATGAATTAACAAACATGATTAATTGTATATGCTAAAAATATATAGCAAAAACAAATTCTTATATCATTGACATGGCAATTCTATTTGCATTTTAACTTAATCTGCATTAAATCAAAATCTAATTCTTCATATGATAAATTTAACTGATTAAAACAATGATATGAAAAATGAAATTGGAAATAAATCATCAAACAAAAGAAAAAAACGAAAAACAGTCCGGAAAAAAAACCTCTCGGCAAAAAAAAAAAATTTCAGCCGAAATTAATTTTTTTTTTTCCGAAATTCCATATGTTGTTTACATACAATTTTATGAAAATCATCAAAATAAAAAATCGTGGCCTTTGCTCTGATACTACTTGTGGGATTTATCTGTATGAATCCCTTTATATTCAAGGATTATAACGAATTTTATGAAGATGATAACTAGTCATAAAATAAAATTACATAAACAAAATTAATGGATTAAGAGATAACCTTCGGTCTTAGCAATTACGGTCTATGAACAATATCGCAATGATATTCTCCTATCAGTTGCACCCAAGATGATATGAGATATGCCCTTTGATTGTGCTAGAATCGATCCAAATTTTCTGTAAAAATTTAGGTTATTTTTGTGTTTTCTGATGAGAGGAGAGATTAGGTTAAAAGAGAATTAGGTTAAAAGAAATGATCTCCCTTTGCCTCTTATTGTGATCGAAAAATGGGAGTGAATAAGGGAGATATTATCTTCCCTAATTCGGCCCATATCACCGAAATAAGGAGTATTATTTCCTTATTTTCGGTTATTCCAAAAATGTATAAAATGTGTTAAATTGTCATCTAGTGAGGATCGAACCCATGACCTCTTGGTTTGTGTACCCTCACTATGACCACTATGACACATTCATCTTGTTGATATTAAATATAACCGATTACATTTAATTAAGAATTAACAGATAATTCGTCCAAGCTAACATTACATACATTTAATTAAATATAACTTATTATATTCAATTTACGAATTGACAGTTAATTCGTCTCAACTAATATTATTTAATCTTCATTAAATAATTGTCTCATCAACACATTGACTAACTGTTTAGTCATATTAGGCATCAATGTGATCATATTTCTATAACCACATCTCTCAAACACATCCTATAGGTGTGACCTTTAGGGACCAGTTGATCACCGCCATCTGTATGATAATAACGTCAAACTTTCTAGCAAGCCAACCCTTATTAGGTAATCGTTAATCAACTGATTAAAATACGAAGTATACCCTTGTGAACCTGTAAGAGATTTAAAAATGTTATCACACTAATTTGTGGAGGACACAAGCTCCAACACAAACTGTTTTATGATATACTGAGAAAGAGCCAGAAGTTTGAGTGGAAATAGGAGCATGAGAAAACATTCAAAGAAATCAAGTGCTACCTAAGCACGCCGCCACTGTTGGCGAAGCCAGAGCAAGGGGAGCAACTGTTCCTATACCTGTCGGTTACAGAAGCAGCGTTAAGTTATGTTCTGATCAAGGAGCAAGAAGGGATGCGGCATCCAGTATACTATATTAGTAAGTCTCTGCTTCCTGCAGAGACTAGGTACACACCTTTCGAGAAGTTAGTCTTAGCTCCTGTCACTGCTTCATATAAGCTGTGCCCATACTTTGAATCTCGCACCATTCGTATAGTGACTACTTATCCACTGAAAACGATCATGAGGAAGCCTGAACTATCTGGAAGAATGACCAAGTGGTCGGTACACCTAAGTGGCTATGATTTACAATTTGAACCTAGGACAGCAACAAAGTCCTGGGCACTGGCAGATTTTGTTTCAAATTTCTGTCCTGCTACCCATGTGGAGGCAGAAAAAGGGATGTTGACATTACGAGGGGACCAAGAAAGCGCAACCTGGACCCTGCACATAGATGGAGCCTCTAACGCTCGGGGAGCTGGAGTAGGTCTAGTCCTTCGGTCCCCAAAGGGGGATATGATGGTACAAGCAGTCAGGTGCGAATTCAAAGCAACTAATAATGAAGCTGAGTATGAGGCACTTATACTGGGTATGTAAATGGCGTAGGGGCTCAATGTGAGGAACCTGAGAGTGTACAGCGACTCATTGCTTGTAGTGAATCATGTCAACAATGAATACGGGGCGCGTGATTCGAAGATGATAGCCTACTTAAAGGTAGCCACGGAGCAAAAGTTGAAGTTCCGGTCTTTTAAGATTACTCAGGTGCCAAGAGATCAGAACGTGGAAGCAGACGCTTTAGCCACATTGGGAGCCACCTTCCAGCCCACGGAACTCTCCAATATACCAATTACTCATGTGCTTACTCCAACTATACAGAAGGAGTTAGAGCAAAATCATCCAGGGGAGGCAGCGCACGTGCGACATGTAAATAGAGCAACAATCCTGGTCTCAGATGAAAACCAGCAGGGGGTTTAGATTGGAGAACACCTTATGTGAAGTGGCTGAAAGATGGGAAACTCCCAGAAGATAAGAAAGAAGCACAAAGTTTCAGAATAAGGGCCTCCAGATTCGTGCTAATAGATAACGTGCTCTTTAGAAGATCTGTGGCATGACCCTATCTCAGATGTCTAACTAAAGAGGAAGCTAACACAGTGCTGCAGGATGTACATAGCGGAGAATGTGGGAATCACGCGGGTGGACGAAGTCTATCTAATAAAATCTTAAGGCATGGATATTTCTGGCCTACTATGAGGGCAGACGCTGTAAACCACGCCAAGTGTTGTGACTCGTGCAAGAAGGCTGCCCCAGCAATTCATCAACCAGCAGAACCAATGGATCCGATCATCTCCCCGTGGCCATTTATGATGTGGGGGATGGACATAGTTGGGAAGATACCTAGGGCTCCAGGTAACAGAGTGTATATGCTTGTTATGACTGACTATTTTTCAAAGTGGATTGAAGTTGAAGCAATGACAAAAGTAAAAGAGGCTCATGCGATCTCTTTTATAAAATGTTACATCATCAGCAGGTTTAGGATACCATCTGAAATCATATGCGACAAGAAACTCACCAGACCCAGATTCCACAAATTCTATACTTTCAAACCCCAGTTTCAAATCAAACCATTCCAATAAATCGTACCAGTTTCATATAAGCGCCTAAGAGCCGTTAATTTACGACAAAATCGAATTCATTAATAATCAACATCCAGATAGGCCTAAGGTACCAATTGCAAATAAGTTTTCTCTACTCTTTTATTTCTTCTTTTTTTTTCTCTATTTTATTGTCTTATTTGTATAATTGTATACTCCGTATAAACTAACCTAGTAACTTGTCCATGTAAATAATTGTATAAAGTTTGTTTCTAACTTTCTTTTCTTTGTCTTAATTTCGTCAAATATATAATATTACAAATAAATAGTAGAGGCCGTCAGTTTGATGGGCGGTCCGGGTGCCTAACACCTTCCCTGACCGTACCTTTACCTCCGAATCCACAATCTTTAGTTTAGACCGGAGTGACGGATCAGTCCCCATTCCAGGGATCAAAAGGGTCATTTCCGTTAACTTATTTTTGTATGTTTTTTTTATAAAACCTACTGGCGACTCCCATATTAATTTATTTCAAAAAAGGAGATTTTTCAGGAATCTCACAGTGGCGACTCCGCTGGGTACTTAATAAGCGGGTAAGACTTAAACTCTATTTGTAATATTATAAATTTGACATTTTTTTTTTTCGATTATTGTAAAATTAGGCCTAAATTAACCTCAATAGACGTATAACTTTGCTCATGAACACAACCTACCTAACAATGAATGTGATAAAGTCAAAAAGAGTTGTGTGTACGTGTCTTAGGTTTTGCATGCAATCCAACTATGCATTTGACTAATTCTATAAATCTGACTTATGCTTGTCTCAGCCTAAGTAAAAGATAGGATTGTTTACTAGTTACTCCTGTTTTTTATACAATTAGTCTTGGTGAAGATGGGTCGGATTAAGTGACGGATAATATCACTCACAAAACGAATAGGGGGGACAAGATGGGGCACCCCCATGTGCTTCTCTCTCTTTTCTATTTGGGTCATTTGTGAGGGAAAATGGTATCCGTCACTCCAAAGTGATGGATACATGCCGTCACAAATGAGATTTTGTGTTTTTTATATATATGGAATCTTATACTTCTACCTATGTTGATTTTTTTTTTTTTGTGAATTGTATTGCTATTAAAATATTTATTGGAAAAGACAAAAAAGGTATACGCTTTCCGTAAGCCAATATTATGCCATCTTAAGCTATCACTATTTACCCTCGGTAAAGTGCGTTATATACTTAGAAGGTCCAATCGACCGACTAAGCCTTACATGTATTTTCCATCTCATGACGTTGCGTTCAGGTAACTCGCTTGACCCATATGACTGGGAGAGTCCAAAAGCGAGAGGTACTCTCGGGTATTTTAATGTCTTTAAGTACCCAATTTCCAACCCGTAAACCTAACCATAGAACCCGTAGAACTTTGATTAAGATTGTTTTTTGCTTGTTATCTTGTATGTTTTGTCATGAGTCCTTTAATCGTGTCATACAATTATTTTAACTCACTTTAGTATTTATGTCATACTTTTTCTTTTGTATGAGTCATTAACACGAGCATTCCCATGTACGAGTACATAGTAGCTTGTTTATTAGTTAGGCCCTGTTCTTTTAGATTTAAAGTCACTTAACTTAAGTTCATTTCAGATCCTATAAGTTCAGATCAGATCCTATAAGTTCAATTAAGATCCTATAAGTTCAGTTCAGTTTAGATCCTATAAGTTCAGTTCAGATCCTATAAGTTCAGTTCAATTCAGATTCTATAAGTTCAGTTCAGTTCAGATCCTATAAGTTCAGTTCAGATCCTATAAATTCAGTTTAGAAAAGTTATATATAGAGTATTATTTTTAAAAACTGACGCAAAAATATTTGACATTATTAATTATTCGATACATATATACATTATTATTTTTAAAACAAAATTATCACTCCTCATTATTTTTTATCGTAATGTGACCGTAGTTTAATGTACGAACAAACCAATATATATAAAGGAGAAAAATGTTATTATCTTACCTTGTATTTTAGACTATATTTTCTTATCAGTGTTCTCTCTTGTTTGCCCACTAATTTCTTGTAAAATTTTTGTTTAATCTCAATAAAAGTTTGCGTTTATAATAATAATAATAATAATAATAATAATAATAATAATAATAATAATAATAATAAAAGTTAGGGTTGTATAAAAAAAATAAAAGAAATTAATAAAAATAAAAATAACAACAAGAACAAGAACAATGATAATAATAACAATAACAATAATAATAATAATAATAATAATATCAATAATAATAATAATAATCATAATAATAATTAAGTTAAATTAATTTAAGCTAATTTAAATTTGAATGGTGTAAGTTTTGTTCAGATCCTATAAGTTCAATTCAGATCCTATAAGTTCTGTTCAATTCAAGTTCTATAAGTTCAGTTCAGATCCAATAAGTTCAGTTCAATTTAGATCCTATAAGTTCAGTTCAGTTTAGATCCTATAAATTCAGTTCAGATCTTATAAATTCAGTTTAGTTAGATCAAATCAGATCCGTTTCAGTTCAAAAGAACAGGGCCTAATCTTATACCACTAAAAAGTACTTGCACATATATATCCCTTTATCCCTTTATGCTAATAATTAGACTAACAACTGTGTGTTACACTGTTACATAACAATTATTGTCACTGATCGCCATGTTGCATATAGTGTCGAAATTAGTCAATCTAAATAGAATCACTAGGAGCCTCGTAATATCATTAAATAATGTAGGAAAATTAATCTAAATAATTAGGCATTCTTTATATTTTAGGGTTATTTAACACGAATACTCTGAACTATTTGAATGCTTCTCAAAATACTCCCAACTCTATTTTAACTATCAATAAAACGAACAATTACACCATTTCTCTTATATTAGAATTCGTGTTTTTATAACTTGTTGTAGCAGGTAAGTATGAGGGCAGGCCCACTCTTTTTCCCTTTATCCGTCTTCATTTTTTCATCTTCCTCTTTTACCGGTTTACCCCATTTTTTAACTGTATTTTTTTATTTTCAGATTTAATCTCTCCTTCCATTTCAATAGTGGATCGATCATCTTCCTCTTTTATCCGTTCTTCCTCCAATGATGTGTTCATCTTCATTTTCACCAAATTCATGTTAAAAGCGAGTCTTTGCCTTGTGATTTGCCAAACCTATTACACAAATGAGTTGGAAACTGAATCTGGGCTTCACAATTCCGTACAAAAATCGGATCACTTAGAATAAAATAATACTCCTACAAACAAATTACCTACCAAACAATAGGGGGAGAAAATCTACAGAATCTGAGCTTACATTTACATCCTACAGGTGAAATAAAAATACAGGATGAATAAAAAAGTTTAATTCTTGGATACCCAATCAATAAAACCGAAAACTGAGAAAAATGGAATTGAAAGATAGAAAAAAAAAGGGACAATAACATATATGAGTATTAATTACTAAGATATAGAGGGCAATACCAAAGTATTTGCAGTAGTGAAGATTGCAGAAATTGTTGGAATATTTACTAAATTGGATTTAGCAGAACCATTACCAAATTGCTTTGTAAAAAAGTTGTTGTTCTTCTTCAATATCTTCCACCCCAATATGATCCAGCTACTGTTGCCATGGTGATTGAGGAATGAACAAAAGGCATTTAAGAGCTTGGAGTAAAAGTAAGAGCTATAATGGCTATTAGTTGAAGAGGTAAGGGAAAAGAAAAAAAGGGATTAAAAGAGGGGTAAAAGAAAAAGATGGATTAACAGAGAAACAAAGGATCAAAACAGGTGTAAAATATTTGTTCACCTTCTTATAAGGTAGCCGGTCAACCTATTTTAATATAAGCGAAGGGTTGTAATGGTTGGTTTTATTGTTAGTTAAAATAAAGCTGAGAGTATTTTGAGAAGCACCCCAATAGTTCGGAGTATTCTCGTTAAATAACCCTATATTTTAATACAAGGTCATGCATTGTAGAATTTAGACGTCTTTCGGTATAAATTTGTATACAAACATCAACTATGTTAGCCAACAGTAGGACAAGCTTATAAACTTAAAAAGGCATAGAGGACAGGACATAATTACATAGCATGTGATGCACAACCCTTCATATATGCAACATCTGCATTCAATTATCCCATTCAACTTGTAATATAAAAAAATCTCGTTTTCTTCTTAAAAAAAAAAGGGTTAATTAACATGAATACTCCAAACTATTGCCCCTCTTCTCTTCAGCACGTGACTCCGCCTTGGTAAGCCCAGTGGTCAGAACACGATTAGCCTCCTGCGTCTTAGCAAGCTGGTCCTTGGCTACTTCCTTCTCCATGTTGGCTGCATGGAGCTGCTCCCTCAGGTTAGCGCATGTTGCCGTGAGCTCCTTGTTCTTCCCCACATATGCCAGGCATTCAGTCTTGGCTCTTTTCAACATCTTGCGTAGGTAGATAGATGATTGTAGGGCCTGGGGCACGTAAGGAGGCTATCAGTCAGAAAGAAAATTGAAATAATAGGAGCAAGAGACAGGAGCAGCAGAAAGCAGACTTACAAAGAAGCATTGTTCAGCAGCCAGGTCAATCATATCCTGGGGATCAGTCTCATCAAACATCTGGGTGCAGGTTAGTGTCAAAAGTCACACCAATGAGGGCTAGTAGTTGACACGCTCTACGTCCCCAAAGCCAGCAGGAAGACAGATCAGTTGGTCATCAACACGGGTTGGAGAGCCCGAGGCACGGGATATGGGAGTGACCTCAATAGGCTCAGGTGTGGGTCTAGCAGCAGATCTCGTTTTCGAGGAAGCAGGAGAGGGAGTAGATTCAGCAATCCTCTTTCTTGCTTGACGCATCAGAATCTCAAAGGCAGTTGGGCGGCTGGTTCCTGTAAAAACACCATAGGGAAAGCGTAAGGTCCCACGGTAAATAGCTGTAGAGACAAGCTAGAGCCAGAAACAGATGCTTACCAAAGACATGGTTTCTTCAGCAACAGAATTGTCAAGGCCAGAGAGCAGAGAAGAGAACATTCTTTGTTCTTCAGGGATAGAGAAAAGATTGGCAACAAAGGTATCTTTATCCTTTGATTTTTCGGGGTTCTTGAGTTCTGCAGTAAATCACGAGGTAAGAAAGGTGAGTAGCAGAAGAAATCAGGTAAAAAGACATGCAAGCATACTTAATCCTAGCCAGGATCTAGTGCTCAAAGAGGTAAGTAGCACGCAGAGGAATAGAGTCAAGCTTGATGTAGAAGAAGCCCTCATACCAGCCGTCGTCTTTGCCTTTGGCCGCGGACTGAAGGAAATTTTCAGTCTTCTCCACGGCCCTAAAAGTGTATTGGCCATTTCCAAGTGACCGGCACTCAAATCTATGGGCCAGATCTAATAGCCTTATGTCAGCATCTAGGCTATTGTTAAGAGCGACGGTGGATAGAAGAATTCTCCATGCGTATGGAGCAATTTGAGCTATGGGGAGAGAGTTCAAACGAATAAATTCTTGGATCAAGGAAGGAAAGGGAAATTTGAGACCAAGGATGAAGGGGGAAATATACAAGCAGATCAACCCCTCACGGGAGGCGTCAACTTTCTTACCAGGACAAGGGATGTGAATCTCCACATCATCCCCCAGACGTAAAAGTGCTTTGATTCGTGGGATGTCGCCCTGGCTCAGGGTGGAGTTACAGAGGTACGGTGTTTTGAGGATACCCCGTGATGCAGGAGCAATGTCGAGCTCTAGCGCACTCTTACTTAAAGCTGGTCTGAATCCTTATTTTTGCGCTAAAAGAAATACGAGCAATGTAACAATGATAAGCTGGACGTCTTGTGATAGTCCAACTGCTCAATAAGTCGTATTCCTACTGTCCATCAAGAAATAATGTGAAGTCAAGTTCGTCGGTATTAGCACAAGCTAGCTAAAAATCGTGAGGGCCTAAGAAGTGTCGTCCAAAATAAGAAGAGTGCCGCCCAAGGGAGAGGATAAATCTAGTCTTCCTCACCTAGTTTTTACAAAAATCTAGCATATTTTTCTACATAGTCTTAAATAATGCCTTGGAGCCCAAGCACACTTAGGAAATTGCCCCTAGCATTTAATGTTGCCTTGGAGCCCAAGCACATCTTTTGCGATATAAGGGCCGAAATACCCCTTTGTAAATCATCCAATTTCGGAACTATAAACCCAAGTGTTGAGAACTTTTCTCAAACTTTGAACACTTGCGAGTGTTCTTGTCTTCCTTGCGAGGTTGGCGCGTTATTTCATCCTTGTTTACTGCGTATTCTTGGTTGAAATATCCTTTGTTTCCCTCCTAGTTCTTGTGTGGTCTTGGTTGGAGATTTCAGTTTTAGTTGAGTTATCTTGCGAGGTTTCTTAGCTAATCCATATCCTCTTTACTTAACATTTTCCGCTGCAAACTAAACTCTAAAAACACAAAAATATCACTAAAAACACTTCACCAAATCTGGCCCCTTTTGTGTCTAAAATTCACACCAAATTGGTACCCAGTTTTACATCAAATTGGTATCAGAGCTTCGGCTCTTGATTTTCCATAAGCAAGACGATCCATTGCGAGTGTTATTATCATGAAAAAAAAGACAAATAAAAAACAAAACAAAAACTATTGTTCCCTCCTGGTACTATTCACCCGTGAGAGAAAAAAAAAGAAAAAAGAGATGTCTTCTCATGATGGTTCATATCAAGAACCATGGGAGGAACGTATGGATTACTTAAAAAAACGAATGGCACAAATGGATTACAAGATTGATCAAATTTGTGATCATACTCTTACAAAGAAGGGGAGGAGGCACGTTGAAAGTTCAGATTCCGATGAGAGCCATCATTCCATTCCTGAACCAAGGAGGAATAATGATGATGATCGTGGATTAAAACTTGATATCCCGGAGATTAAAGGGGAACTTGACGCTGAAAAATTCTTAGATTGGGTGAGACAAGCAGAGAGAGTCTTTGAATATAAAGGCTATGATGAACACAAGCAATTCAAGGTTGCCACCATGAAAATGACCAAGTATGCATCCTTGTGGTATGAGAACCTTAAGAAGCAAAGAAGGCGTCAAGGAAAAAGTAATATTGAGACTTGGAATATGTTGAATAAGCACTTACAAAAATGCTTCATGCCAAGTGACTATGAACAACAGCAGTACTTGAAGCTTACATCTCTTTCTCAAGGTAATTTAAGTGTGACTGATTACATTAGGGAGTTTGAAAGAATAATTATGGTGTGTGATCTTAAGGAACGGGAGGAGATGCAAATTGCTCGATTCATTAAGGGTTTGAGTCCTTCATTGGCCCAACGAGTTGAAGTTCAAAATTTCCTTGATTTTAATGATGTGTGTAAGCTTGCTCTTATGTTTGAAAAGCAGGACAAAGAAAAGAAACCCCTGGTTGCTCGTTATGGTTCTAAGGGTGTTAATCCTTTTTATAAGTCAAGCGCTACATCATCGTTCAATAAGGAAGCCAAAAAAGAAAGAACCCAAAGACAAAGGCAAAGGAGTTGCTACTCATTTCAAAGATATGCGTGCTAGGAGATGCTTTAAGTGCCAAAGTTATGGACACATCGCTAATGAAAGTCCCTAAAAGAGAGCGCTTACTCTTCAAGAGTTAGGTGAGATTACTCCATGTTTCGTGGTGATAAATGAGAAGGAGGTCAGTTCTGTCCAGAACGATGGAGATGAAGAAGATGATGAGGTTCACACTCATATTGTCGAACCATCATATAACAATATTAAGGAGATGTTCGTTGTGAGAAATTTGCATATTCAATCCACACCGACTGAAATGGAGCAACGTGTTCCATGCTCGTTGTAAGGTGCATGGTAAGACTTGCAATTTTATTATTGATAGTGGGTCTTGCACAAATGCGATTGCTACTGAGTTGGTGGATTCCTTTAAGTTTGAAACTCGTAATTACCATAAACCATATATGTTATATTGGTTGAATGAAAACAGTGGGATTAAAGTCAAGAAACAAGGTTTACTTTCATTTGTTATGGGTCCTTATGAAGATGAAGTATGGTGTGACGTGATACCCATGAGTGCGTGTCATATTCTATTAGGTCGACCATGGCAGTTTGATAGAGAAGTTGTGCATCAAGGAAGGGATAACATTTACATTGTCAGCAAGGGTAAAACCAGATTCCACTTGAAACCCTTGTCACCTAACAACGTAAGAAGAAAAATGAGAATTTGTTTATGAATGCTAAAGAATTTAATGAAGCATTAGAAAAAGGGGAACAAGCTTATGTTCTTATGGTTCAATATGTGGAGAAAGGAGTTGGTGTTCATGATGAGGCTGTTCAGATGTTGTTGCAAGAGTTTGTCGATGTGTTCCCGGAAGATTTGCCACTTGGATTACCTCCTAAGCGTGGCATAGAGCACCGAGTTGATCTTATTCCAGGAGCTACACTTCCAAACAAACCAGCCTATCGATGCAATCCAGAAGAGGCTAAAGATTTGCAAAGACAAGTGCAAGAGTTGAATAATCGAGGCTATGTGCAAGAGAGTCTTAGTCCTTGTGCCGTACCTGCTCTTTTGGTACCCAAGAAGGATGGGACATGGCGTATGTGTAATGATAGCCAAGCGGTGAACAATATTAAAATCAAGTATCGCTTTCCTATGCCGAGGCTAGATGATATGCTTGATGAGTTGAATGGAGCTCGTGTGTTCTAAAAAATTAATCTTCGAAGTGGTTATCATCAAATGAGGATTCGAGAAGGTGACGAATGGAAAACAGCCTTCAAAACAAAGCAAGGGTTGTATGAGTGGTTTGTTATGCTATTTGGGTTATGCAATGCTCCTAGTTCTTTCATGCGGCTGATGAATGAGGTCCTAAGGCCATTTCTTAATAATTTTGTTGTTGTTTATCTTGATGACATTCTTATTTACAGCAAAAATAAGGAGCAACACTTGGAACATTTGAGAAAGGTGTTTGAGAAGTTGAGAGAACAGAAACTTTATGGAAAGCTCGAGAAATGCATGTTCATGGTGCCTAGTGTGACCTTTCTTGGTTACATCGTTGGAGAAGAAGGGGTGAGCGTTTATCCTTTAAAAGTGAAAGCAATTCAATGGTGGCCTATTCCTAAAACAACTACTGAAGTTAGAAGTTTTCATGGACTGGCTTCATTTTATCGAAGGTTCATTCAAAATTTTAGCTGTATTGTTGCACCTATTACCGAGCTAACAAAGAAAGGAGATTTTGTGTGGAATCCTAGCGCACAAAAGGCATTTGATGAGATCAAAGATAAACTAAGTTTAGCACCTATTCTAGCTTTACCCGACTTTAACAAATTGTTTGAAGTTGAATGTGATGCTAGCAGAGTTGGAGTTGGAGCTTTTCTAATCCAAGATAAACGACCAATTGCATTCTTTAGTGAGAAATTGGGTGGAGCAAGGCTGAAGTCTTCCACCTATGACAAAGAGTTCTATGCGATTGTGCGAGCACTGGATCATTGGGCTCATTATCTTCGCCCAAACCATTTGTTCTACATTCTGATCACGAGGCTCTAAAGCACATTCATGGACAGCAAAAGTTGAATGCAAAACATGCCAAATGGGTAGATTTCTTATAATCTTTTACCTTTTCTTCAAAGTATAAGATGGGAAACTCTAATGTTGTGGCTGATGCGCTTTTGAGGAGGCATTGTTTACTTGTTGCACTTGATGCGAGGTTACTTGGATTTGAGCAATTGAAAGAATTGTACAAAGATGATCCTGATTTTTCAAATGAACTTATTAGTCCTACTAATTTTTTCTCGGTGCAAGAAGGATATTTGTTCAAAGGAAACAAGCTTTGTATTCCTAAGAGCTCAATTCGAGAGCTACTGGTTAGAGAGGCACATGGAGGAGCATTGGCTGGACACTTTGGCGTCAATAAGACTTATGACATTCTTGGAGAGCACTTCTACTAGCCTAAGATGCTTAAGGATGTTCAATATGTGATAGCGAGGTGTGCTACATGCCAAATGTCGAAGAGTTCATTCACTAAGAGGCTTTACACTCCCTTACCAGTTCCTACAGAACCATGGGACGAGAAGGAGATGGTAAGTTTTGAAGCTAAGGAAAGAGAAGCTGCATTCTTGCGTACTTGTGAGCAAATCAAAACTCAAATTAAGAAGGCTAATGCAAGATACAAGGAGAAAGCTAATAAGCATCGAAAGGAACCTACTTTCAAGGTGGGAGATCCTGTTTGGTTACATCTTCGCAAAGAAAGATTTCCCTCGAAGCGAAAGAACAAGCTAATGCCAAGGGTCGATGGTCCATTTCGAGTGCTTGAGCTCTACAGTGAAAGTGCTTACAAAATTGAACTCCCTGATGAATATGGTGGTATAAGTGCTACTTTCAATATTGGTGATCTATCTCCATACTTGGATGATTAAAATTTGAGGACAAATTCTTTTGAAGAAGGAGAGAATGATGCAGGAGCAATGTCGAGCTCTAGCGCACTCTTACTTAACGCTGGTCCGAATCCTTATTTTCGCGCTAAAAGAAATGCGAGCTATGTCACAATTATAAGTTGGACGTCCTTTGATAGTCCAACTGCTCAATAAGTCGTATTCCTTTAGTCCATCAAGAAATAATGTGAAGTCAAGTTTGTTGGTATTAGCACAAGCTAGCTCATACCCGTGAGGGCCCAGGAAGTGTCGTCCAAAATAAGAAGAGTGCCGCCCAAGGGAGAGGATAAATCTAGTCTTCCTCACCTAGTTTTTACAAAAATCTAACATATTTTTCTACATAGTCTTAAATAATGCCTTGGAGCCCAAGCACACTTAGGAAATTGCCCCTAGCATTTAATGTTACCTTGGAGCCCAAGCACATCTTTTGCTATATAAGGGCCGAAATACCCCTTTGTAAATCATCCAATTTCAGAACTATAAACCCAAGTGTTGAGAACTTTTCTCAAACTTTGAACGCTTGCGAGTGTTCTTATCTTCCTTGCGAGGTTGGAGCCTTATTTCACCCTTGTTTATTATGTGTTCTTGGTTGAAATATCCTTTGTTTCCCTCCTTGTTCCTGCGTGGTCTTGGTTGGAGATTTCAGTTTTAGTTGAGTTATCTTGCGAGGTTTCTTAGCTAATCCATATCCATTTTACATAACATTTTCCGCTGCAAATTAATCTCTAAAAACACAAAAATATCACTCAAAACACTTCACCAAATCAGGCCCCTTTTGTGTCTAAAATTCACACCAAATTGGTACCCGGTTTTACATCCCCCCGGGAAGGGAAGACGTCATCTTCGACGAGATCGATTGTGGTGGATGAAGAAGTGGCGAAATGGGTTTTTGCCATAGTAAAATAAAGAAAGAAGAGAAGTAGAAGTACCTGGAAGACGAGAAGAGAAGGCGGCGTTGACGGCGAGAAGAAGATGGAGAGACGGATTTGAGAAATCGAGGTTTTGAGGGTTTTGAAGAGGTGAAATGATTGATGAGAGAGAGAAGGGAGACGGATGAGATTAAATAGGGAAAAGTAGTTGGAGGGTTTAAAATGTGAATTGGAAAAGAGTATGCGGAAAGTTATTCAACGGTACATTGCAATATCCCGCTCAACTATCAAGAAGTGATTTTCGCGAAAAATTGGGGGCAAACTGTTAGGCCCAAATTCTGGATATGGGCTGAGCCGGAAAAGCAGGCTAGGAGGCAGAGTAATCAGGAGGTAGAGGGAGAGCAACATACGTAGAAGATATGGACCTGGACTTGGACACTCGCATATTCATGGGTAAAATAAGGAAGTCCTACCTATTACCATAGTCTGAACAAGGAAAGTCCAATCTTGTGCCAAATTAGGAATACTTGATCAGAAAGCAAAGAACCCTAGGGGGTATAAACGCAAGACCTAGATATCATCCAAGAATACGGAGAAGAACCCTAGCTTCCTCAATATAGCAATATCGTCCACATTGTATTCTCCACCGAATTATAGTACAAATTTTGGTGGGATTCGGGCTCCCCCCGCGGTTGTTTCCCATATCGGGTTTTCCGCGTAACCAAAATTGCTTATGTCCTTTATTTTCGTTTACATACAATTCAAACATACATACAAAATACAATCAACAATAAATCGTAATATTAATTAGGCACTAAGACCACTTTAACCCTAAATTGGTAGAAATTTACCAAAACACCAATAGCCTGGGTAGTTTTTCTATTAAATCCTTGCCCCACTTCATGCTTGCCCAGGGTGCGGAGATTGAGTGTTGTAGTTTTGATGACTAGTGAATGATCAGAGCATGCTTTAGGCAGGCTTCATATTTTGTGATGTAAACCAGACAATCAACTCTCAGGGTTGGCCAATGATAGCCAGTCCTGAGCACTTTACTGGCCAGGCTTCTACCTCCTTTGTGGTTTCCATAATATCCATCATTTATGTCCTACAGATCTTGCTTAGCTTCGAGTGGTTTAAGATAACTCAAGCATGGTCCAACCTGAGATTTTTCGAGTAAAATGTTATTCATAATAGTATAAGTATAAGCTATGATCTTAAAGGCTCTTACCTCATGTCTACTCTGTAGTATTATACCTTGCAGAAACCAATTATACTAAGGTCGGGTCCTGGGATTAGTATTGACATTAACGGGATATACCTGGTCAAGCTTGCTAATAAGAAGTTTAAGCAAATGAACAATAAGGATTTGTCAAATATGGTCGAGCTAAAGATTGAAACAAGGCTGGCCAGAGCATTAGCCAAAGTAAACAGGTCTCTTGCTATTTGTTCAATTACAAATGAACGAAAGTTTGTGCAAAGGTTCTTGACGTATTCCAAGTATAATATCATTTTTTAATCATTTGCTGTATAATTTCCATTGATTTGATTGACACTTAGAAGTGAATCAGTTTTTACCTTTTTATGCTGCACAACAAGGTATATTCTTACGCTGAACCCTACTATTAGAGCTTTGTGCTCGGGTTTATTATTGGTGGTTTTGTATTCACAACCTATAGTCTGTGCTATCATGTACCCTTGTGGCAATTTTAGAACTAAACCTAATCCTGTCCCCTGCATGTTGGTTATCTTATCTATGAAAATGGTCCATTCCTGACTTGAGGTATGGGTGTCTAATTGGTTTAACTCTTTTGCTAAGTCGATTTCTAGGTTAGGACTGAAATCAGCCACAAAGTATGATAACGCATAAGATTTGTTTGCTGGTCTGGGTTCAAAGGTGATATCTTATGTGTGAAGCTGGACTGACTACTTGGTCATCTTATTGACTGATAGTTCAGGCTTTCTCAGGACTAATTTAATGGGGAGGTTAGTCTGACTATAATAGGGCGAGATTTATAATAGAGACGATGCTTACTACATGACATAATTGTAGCTGAAACATATTTTTTAAGAAAGTCATACCTCATGTCCGCATCTAGTAGACTTTTACTTACATAATAGGCTGGGTGTTGCCGATCATTATCTTCCCTGATCATGATTATACTGATTGTTGCCTCAATCACAGGAATGAGTAAAATGATAGTGGTTTCCCTTTGCCTGGCTTGGCGACAGTAATAAAGGAGTAGAAAGATAGTTTGGAATATTGTCTTATGATCAGGTGTCCACACGAATCATTGTGTTTTATTTCCAGAGAGGTTATAGAAAGCTTTGCATGTTTTTGAGGGCCTGGATAAGAATATGACCAGGGTTGTAACTTTTCCTGCCAGGCGCCAGCTTCTGGACGCCCCTGACTGACTTTGATGATTGGAGCTCCAGTTTTCTTTAATTTGTCCAGGACAGGCTTTTATGCCTTCTTTGAATTCCTTGTAACTTATAAACTTACCACATGTTGCACAAACTTGTATTTGACAGGACTTGAATATCTTTCAAGGATATCACAAGTAGTTGTAAATGATTCACATGAATTATTCAATAACAACTATACTGACTAGTTGGTCAGGATAGATTATGTCTTTCATTATCCATGTATTATCAACCATTAAAGGTAACAATCCTAATGGTTCAAAGTTTCTAATTCTATGGTGAAAAAGCTTGATATGTAATAAGAAAAAGTTAATCAGTAATCATGTGAGAATTGAATTACGGTAGTATAATAATAGAACTAAGCGTATCGAGACTGACCGGTCGGGCCAGGCCAATTTATCTTTCCAAAACAGTGAGGCCAGGCTGATTTTCTCTATAAAAACAATCAGGCCAGGTTGATTTTCTCTACAAAAACAGTCAGGTCAACCTTGACTAACACTAGTGTATCAGGACTGATTAACACTATCATATGTAAGATGGTTGTTTTTAAAAATATTTGATCCATCGTTGTTTTGGAATAAATATTGTGATGATGTATTTATTTAAATGTTATAGAAATGATAGCGACGTATCTGTGTAGGAATATTTGAATACCCTTGCTGGGCCAGGATGAAAATCCTATCCTGACTAGGCTTTGTGCAGCTTGGAAATATCTGGCTTTGTGTAGCTTGGAAATATCTGGCTGGGACATTCTAGCCAGCCTAGCAAACGACGACCAAGCATCAGCCACGAGGGGGAATGAAGGACAACCTATCATAGTAGCCCTTGAAGGAAATGTAGATTCATATACATACTAACATACTCATATATGTTGAAATTAATTTGTCATAAAATTAAATACGGATTTTATGCATGCAAACAAAAATAAATAGAGGAGAAATCATGTCCTTACATTGTGGATTTCGGTTATATTGGGCACAAGAGATATCACCTTTCTCTCTTGTTCTTGAGCTTTCCCTTATGGAAGAACAAAGATCCAAGTATAGGATCTCTCCCTAAGCTTTATACCCAAGGCTTTCTCTTAATTTAATTAATATTACAAGAACTAGTATAATATTGATTAGGTAAAAAATTGAACCAAAATATTTATAAAACACTTATATATTTCGGTATTATGGAGGGAGAAGTAGAGAGCTTTTTATCTCTCTAGAATACTAATTTTGGATGATGGAATGAATGAATAATCACTAACACATTTTAGTGTAATATTAGGTAAAATTGGATGAAAAACCAATGATGGTTTTTCTCATCAAAAACCGGGTGGATGGGGGCTTTTTGGGTAGCCAATGCATGCAAGTGTTGTTCTTTACAATACACAATAGGCTTGCATGGCTAAATAATAGGTAATCATTGTGTTGCCATTATCTTAATCAAACACAATATTAACCCATTACATCTTCTAATTTCGGCACATTTGGATAATAAGTAATCCATTTTATTTTTGTCAATTGTCAGTATGTCACATGTCATATGTGACATAAATTTGTTATGTAATTTTTAACATATTAAAAATCAACGTATTAATAAAAATACGTCACATACAAAAATCGACTTAGTAATTTCATAATTACTTGTGCCAAAATATTTTACCATTTATAAATCACAACAGATTGTATTTATAACAATTCATTCAAATTTAATTGTTACATTAAACAATTTATTTCATCCGAGTAATTATACAATTTAATTACTCAGACCGTATCTCATTTAATCACATTTCAATTTGATACGTAAATTTTACTTCCAAAATCGTCCGTCAATATTCAAGTAATTTAATTAACTCGCACATTATACGATTAATTAAATAATCAATTAAGAGTGTTGCCCTATAGGTATGACCTAGGGGGTCAACTGATCATCATCGTCGCACGACAGTAATGTCAAACTCTAGTCAGCCAATCATTACCGATATATGTTGACCAGTTGACAGTAACAATATTACTTCCCAATTGTATTCTTTATAATGAGATTTAAACATGTGATCATCATGATCAACAGTCGTGATCGCATTATTGTCGGAGGACACATATTCCAACAATCTCCCACTTGTCCTCGACAAGTGTGCGTCACCAATTCTCTTGTCCTATTACTATCTCCCACTCAATGCAAGGTGTCTTTCAGGTCGTACTTGCAAGTGATCATATCGAGAGTGGTTTCCTCGATCTGGAGAATAACTGATTGACCGGACTTATCTATCATAGATACTTTTCGAGCGTGGCCACGCATTTCCAGTTCATTACTCCTCGAGTGGCCCTGAGACATTGTTATAACCCTGACTAGGGGTGGACAATTCCTATCGCACTCATTCCCTTCGACTAGCCACAGTCATCATAACCCAAAATATGCCCATTTGACCCCATTTACGAAGGTCGTAGTAACACAAATCAAAGTTAATCTGAAACTGTGCCATCTTAGGCGAATAGTCTTTAGTCAAAAGAATCGACTCATTTGAATACTATAGTAGCTCTCGCCACGACCAGGCTATATAAATTTGCCAGAACTCTATAAGCGGTCATTAGTCCCGACAAAATGTTCCTAACAGTCTGCCTATGTGATCGACTAGTCATCTCACATGACTTTATGGCACTTGAACTTGCCATCAATCGCATCACACTCTAGTCACTTCGAGACGTCACCTCATATAAGTAACTATGGGCAAAAACAATGTTAATCCATGTTCACTTTAACGGGGTTCAATTGTCTCTACATCCCGTTTGGATATAACAATGTACAAGGTGAGTTAATAATAACTCAAACGACAAATGTCGACATCACACTCGGGTAGTGAATATCATATTACAACTTTGTGATGTATATCGTCAGTGTAAACACTTATTGATTACAATAGAAGTTTAACATCCCATGTGTCCATGTGTTCAAACTTCTTACACTTGCAATTTCCTTCACATTCATGTTCTCTCTCATAGCATGAATCTTACCAAGTACACATCAAGGTTCCCGACCTTGGTTTCGGTTCTTTAACTTGAAAGAACTTTCTTATCGACTATCACATAACGAACGAATTTGTGATGAATAATATAACTTGTACTGATCAAGTATTCCATCCACACATAATGCACTAGGTATATGTTTTGTAGTATCTTGTAACAATTGACAAGATTATTTAGCTTAGCACTTCTCACAAGTCCTTGCTTAACTAGGAAAGATTGATTTTTGAATAACCTCTTATTAAACCAAGCATCTTTCCAAAAACTTCTCATTTCTCTTTCTAGGCTTGAAAGAATTGGGATTCTCATAAATCCTTATATGTGCTCGGATTTTCTACAATATGTGTAACCTCTTAACACACAATGGAACATTCCGTCAAGCACCGAAATCGTTCATCGGATTCTACTTGAGAATTCATGACGTTTCTATTATGGCTCACAAATCAATCATCATGCTCTTATGCATATGATTCATAATTGGACATGTACATGATTATTCTAATGGCGGAAACATTAGTTACTAATAATCATGAGATCAACCGTTCATAGGTTCAATGAACGACCATGACTGCTAATGGCAATTCCATTTTCATCTACATGAATAACCTATGTGAATGTTGATATGATGTGTATCTCTTAATACTAATCCAACATCCCTTGATGCAATTGGATTCATCATTGTCCATTTTCATCCAGAATTGAAAACTCAAAAGCTTCTTTATGAAAGAAGATATTAGCTCGTCATTCTTTAATGAGTAATGAGTTTTATACATTCAAGGATGATAGCTCCCACTAAATTCCATGTCTTCACATGAGAATTTCCTAACTCCCACTCAATTCTACACATTTCGAGATTGACTTCTCAATCGAAATTTATTCAAGAATTGAAATATAAATCGCATTGCCAAGTTATTAGGATAAAACCATATATGTTCCCATCATATCCTTTCAAAATACCTATTTTGAAGTGGTCTCATCTTAACCTTACGGAAAGAGATTTTAAATCTCCAACACACTTATGTCATAATGATGTGTAGTAATGTCATTTTCAAATATAAACAATATCTAGAATACGTCCTTCACAATTACCCTTTTGGAAGGAGGTTTAACCATTTCATAGGGAGGTTAAGCAATGACATTTGCGTGGTTAAAACTTTGGCCATTGAAGATATCGGTATATCAATCCTTGCAACTCGATCATAACTAGTATGTTATTATGATTCATTTAGGCTCTTAAGTAAATCTCAAGGTTGAAACTATTGGTCAAATGCTTCATAAACTTAGTCAAAAACTTGTTTAGACTTTACATTAGTCATTTTCTTCCAAAACTTTCTTTTGGTCTCCTCGTGTAGTTATCTTGAGAATATACTCTTATGTTAACTACACTTGGTCTCTTTAGTCATATAGAATTAACTTGAGACCATAGATCTCATCTATTCGGCATACTATGTAAATAGATATACCTTCATTCAAATCATTTTCTCTTGCGTAGATCTTCATTTACACAAGTACACAATTTTATCTTGCCTTGTGTGTTGTGTCCTCATTTTTCTCCCACTCTATCTTTAGAATAAATACACTAAACATTCAAAGATAGCATATGAGACACAAATTAATGATGTTGAAGTATAAGGAGAACTATCTCATAGATAGACTAATAGTTATTGATTTCATATGTGTTCTTGGTGATTGACATTCCTTTAAGAGAGTTCATAGACTCAAAATCGCTTCATAAATGATCATACACAAGCCTTAAGCATGTGGACATATAATGAAACCCGTCATTATTTTTGTCTATTAGATCACTTTAAGTGAATAATCTTATGTTCCTAAGAGCAAGCATTTAAAGATGAAAATTTAGAACATAAAGGATAAATGATAAAACGGGTGACTTGGGTTGCAAACCAAGTCACCATCATCCAAAATACAAACCATTATCCAAAATACTTTTCCATGTCGAACACGGAAACTTAAAGTTCTAAAATTCAAAACATAACTTTAAATAAGACAATGAAAAACAAAGCTCCATAAAAGCTATCCTTAGCTTCTCCATGGTTTCTTATGCTTGCTTTTCCTTTCCTTTGTCTTTACTTGGTGGAGGCCCTATTTACAATAAAAAGGGAGATACATTATCACAACTTTGCATCATATTACCATAGTTGAATTTAGAAACATAAAAAGAAGGTTAGTCATTTACCTACTGGAGTGATCTTTCCAGCTTTGATATCACCAAGGTATTTGGAACAATTTCTTTTCCAATGTCCCATGCCATTACAATAATGGCATTTATCAAGAGGACCCTTCTTGACTTTGGATGTGCTAGCTTCACAAGACTTAGCTTTGGTGAATGTGGGAGCTTGCTTTTTACCCTTCCTTCCACTCTTCTTGAATTTCCCTTTACTCTTGGTGCTTATGTTAAGCACATCTTTGGGAGGGTTCACATTTAACCCCATGTCCCTCTCGGCTTGCACAAGTAACTTGTGCAACTCCTCAAGAGACACATCCTTGTCTTGCATGTTGAAATTCACCCGGAATTGCACATATGCCTTGACTTTGGACAAGGAGTGTAGAATCCTATCTACGATGAGTTCTTTAGGGATTTCAACCTTTTGAATTTTCAAGGTCTCGACAAGCTCCATGAGTTTGAGCACATGAGGGCTAACCTTTTGGCCCTCTTTGAAGTCGAGATCAAAGAATGCCGCGGCCTCCTCATATTGGACGATCCGCGGAGTTTGTGAAAACATGGTCACAAGTTTGGAGTAAATCTCATTAGCATTGCCCATTTTGAAGGCTCTCCTTTGGAGGTCCGCCTCCATCGCAAATATTAAGACATTTTTCATAGCGGCGGACTCCTTTTGGTAAGCCTCATATGCTTCCCTAGTGGCCGCGGTGGACCTAGTGGAGGGTTCGGGTGGAGAGGTCTCGGTAAGGTAACGAAGCTTGTCGTCACCTTCGGCGGCTAATTTGAGTTGGGCATCCCATTCGGAGAAATTTGACCCATTCTTTTCAAGTTTACATCGATCCATAAAGGATCGGAGCCAAGATGAACTAGCGAGTGGTGTAGCATTAGGAGTTGGTGTTGATGTTGCCATTTGTTATGAAAAAGAAGTGGTCTACAAAACAAAAATATAAGGAGTAAAACAAATGTCGTTTTAATAATACTCGTAAAAATGTATGATTTAAACAAGTTTTAAGCATTTTCTAGTGACCTCTACCCAACTAGATAAATGATTCCAAGACCCAAATTCATATCGACTTAGGCACGGGGTAGCCGATGCAACCTTTATCAATATAACTCGGTGGATTAACCTTTTAATCGATTCTACTTTTAGAACTCTTGGTCGATAAAATTACTCTAATGTTTATCTATAGCCCAAAACACATCAACAAGGGCACGGGGTAGCCGATGCAACCCTTATCAATTACTTTTGTTGAGTTCAATCAAAATTTCGAATAAATGTGTCCATTATCCAAACCCACATCAACTTGGGCACGGGGTAGCCGATACATCCCTTATCAACATGAATTCGGTGGATTAACATTCATCACCCACTTCCCCTACGTAACAAGGTTTGTACCCCGGAGTAGCCGAGTGCACTCCCTCGCGAAATAGGTTTTCATGGTTTCTACTATTTGGTAAGGCTATGTCTCAATTAATTGTTTTAGCGAGAGGTCATGCCAATTTATTATCTATCACGTTTTAAGTGAACTAAAGCGGTGAACTACGATAGTTTGAATTGACACGGTCGATAAACTCGATAAGATAAAAATGCATGTTTTAGTTATGGCGATTTAGCGATGCATGTGACGTAAAATAAAATGCAAGCATAAAGATAAATAAATCCTAGTATGGCCTTTCCTAAAATAGAAAAACTATTTAACTATTACATATTCGGAAACCAACTCCATTGGTCCCTTGAACTTCGGTTGTGGCACGCATCTCGAGGTAACACCGTCTTTATGTATCGTCATTCTTGAAGAAATCCGTCTTTTGGAACTCCGGAATGAATAAAATTACATAATAAATTACATAATTTCCTATTATACATTTGTAACTAAAATAAAATAAATCTATTAAATTACAAAACGGTGATACGAGATCACAATAAAAATTACAACCGAATCGATATTCCCATACATTTCGGGAAATACCAAATAAAATCTAAGGCCATACTAAGTAAAATTACATAATTCAAAATTATATAAATTAAAATTATGACAATCATAAAGAAAAGCAGCATTATAATATGTAAGAACATGCTCAATTTTATGCTAAATCGCCTTTTAATTAGCCAATATCGTATATTACTCGGTTTTTACGGATTTGCATGATTTCAACATTTTATAATCACAAAAATGCATAAACTCATATTTATGCATAAGTTAATTACCCTAACCTCTTAGGACTCAAAATTTAGTCTTCACTAATAATTTGACCATAATTAACCCATATTTTATAAAAATTGTTCATAAATGGACCAAAAATTACAAAAATAAGCTATTAAACTTCAAATAAATCACAAAATTTCAAATAAATTTGAAATTTGAAATTTAAACTCATGAACATTCTGGAAAATTTCCATGACACTCATAATGTTCAAAATCTTAGGTTAAAAATTTCGAAAATTTACCGGAAAAACAATGTTGCGGTTTATCGATTTTTAATAAAATAATCATAAAAACATGGAAAAATTATTTTCACTAACTTTTCAATTTTAGATCTGAAAAAGATAATAAGATGCAACATTAGACGTTTTTCCTAAGTCATAGATTATGTTTTATTAATTTTCCACTAATAATGTCACTATTTATGCTATTTTTCTTCAAAAATCCATAAATCATGCAAAAAGACTTCTTTATAGCCAATTATTTTACACACATCTTGTAAAATTGCATGTGACAACTTATTAATTTTCTATGACCAGATTCGAAATTTAACTCATATTAACCTATTTTTCACCTAAATCCGTATTTAATAATGAAAAATTCATTTTCGAGCATAACAAGTCCAAAAATTATGAAAATTTACAGGTTATCTCAAAATAATGTATGTGACAACATATCCAAAAATCAATGGAAAATTCGAAGTATAGCTAATTTTAGACCAAAAATGACATTTTTACTCATAAAATCACATTTAAATGCCATTATTGTAAATTATGAACAATAAAAATCCGAAAAATTAACCAAAATATCCTAAAACATTTTAGGACCAGAAATATTAACATGCATTGTTTAATTTCGTGATATATCATAATAACACAAATTTTACAAGTTTTATTTGTTATTCTTATAACTCGGAAAAACTTTTAACCGATTTGCATGCAAACAACCGTGGCTCATGATACCGATTGAAGGAAATGTAGATTCATATACATACTAACATACTCATATATGTTGAAATTAATTTGTCATAAAATTAAATACGGATTTTATGCATGCAAACAAAAATAAATAGAGGAGAAATCATGTCCTTACATTGTGGATTTCGGTTATATTGGGCACAAGAGATATCACCTTTCTCTCTTGTTCTTGAGCTTTCCCTTATGGAAGAACAAAGATCCAAGTATAGGATCTCTCCCTAAGCTTTATACCCAAGGCTTTCCCTTAATTTAATTAATATTACAAGAACTAGTATAATATTAATTAGGTAGAAAATTGAACCAAAATATTTATAAAACACTTATATATTTCGGTATTATGGAGGGAGAAGTAGAGAGCTTTTTATCTCTCTAGAATACTAATTTTGGATGATGGAATGAATGAATAATCACTAACACATTTTAGTGTAATATTAGGTAAAATTGGATGAAAAACCAATGATGGTTTTTCTCATCAAAAACCGGGTGGATGGGGGCTTTTTGGGTAGCCAATGCATGCAAGTGTTGTTCTTTACAATACACAATAGGCTTGCATGGCTAAATAATAGGTAATCATTGTGTTGCCATTATCTTAATCAAACACAATATTAACCCATTACATCCCCTAATTTCGGCACATTTGGATAATAAGTAATCCATTTTATTTTTGTCAATTGTCAATATGTCACATGTCATATGTGACATAAATTTGTTATGTAATTTTTAACATATTAAAAATCAACGTATTAATAAAAATACGTCACATACAAAAATCGACTTAGTAATTTCATAATTACTTGTGCCAAAATATTTTACCATTTATAAATCACAACAGATTGTATTTATTACAATTCATTCAAATTTAATTGTTACATTAAACAATTTATTTCATCCGAGTAATTATACAATTTAATTACTCAGACCGTATCTCATTTAATCACATTTCAATTTGATACGTAAATTTTACTTCCAAAATCGTCCGTCAATTTTCAAGTAATTTAATTAACTCGCAACATTATACGATTAATTAAATAATCAATTAAGAGTGTTGCCCTATAGGTATGACCTAGGGGTCAATCGATCACCACCGTCGCACGACAATAATGTCAAACTCTAGTCACCAATCATTACCGATATATGTTGACCGTTGACAAGAATAATATTACTTCCCAATTGTATTCTTTATAATGAGATTTAAACATGTGATCATCATGATCAACAGTCGTGATCGCATTATTGTCGGAGGACACATATTCCAACAGCCCTGCACAATAATCCCTGGTAGAACTTTCTCCCCTGTATGAAATTCTTCTAGAACAACCCTAATGATTCGTTCCTGGGCTACAACGTTACATAATGTTGGTATGCATTCCCTGTCCTGATAAGACTGGTATGTGCTGCACTGCTACTGTTCAGGGCTTACTTTTAATCCTGTTCTGGTCAGGGCTAAGTTGTCCAACCAGGCTTGTATTTTGATGTTCAAGGTTGAATTCCTAAGAACATAAAATTATTAGAATTAACAAAATCTAAAATTTAAATGTAGAACTGATATCAAAGTCCCAAAATTTTAAGATATATTGCTTAGAGCTTGTGAAACTTGTATTGGATATGAGAAAGACTTATCTTTGAATTCCTTTAGTGAGAAATTTTCACTTGAACTCCGCTGTCTCTTAAGCAATGCTATACTTATGGTTATTGGAAGGGCTTCTAGCTTGTCTTGACAATATTTCTCTTGGATTGTACCTTTGTTCGTTCGAAGTGTAGACTTATGGAAATTTTTGTATCGATCTTTCTCAAGGCTCTCAAAACTTGTTGTGGAGAAGAAAAGATATTTTGAATAATTATTAGAAATGATAAACTAGTTGCCCATGGTGGGCGCCAATTGTTTTGACCTATTTTTACACAGCCTGGTATCCGGCCAGGCTATTCCAGGGTATTCCGGCCAGGTTGATTATGGTGAGGTTAACTATTATCATCCTATTATGATGGTATCATGGTTGCACCTTTACAGGGTTTATTATAAACTAAAAACAGATAAATTAAAAGTAAAGAAGAATTAAAGAAGATATGACACAGAGATTTATACGTGGAAAAACCCTTGAATGGGAAAAAAAACCACGAGCACCAAGCCAGGAGAGGATTTCACTATCTATTTCGTATAATGTGAGGATAATTGTACAATGCTAGGTAATTATGTGACTTTCATGTAGTAGTGATGTTGAATGGTGATGGAGTGAATGATGGATCCCCCCGTCTAGTCTTGTTTGCCTTCTATTTATATCCTCCAACAGATGTCCCTTGAGATTAGTTGTTAGTTAGTTTTTTGTAGGGGCTTTCCCATGAAAGTAGCTGACTTTTCCTTCCCATGTTGCTGCTTCTTCCTTATTTTGCTAGGGTTTCAGTTGTGATTATAACAATGTTGACTTAGTCTTCCATAATAATAGGAACTACTTAAGACCAAGTTTAATTGACATGTGCTAATTAACTTAGCATCCCATGCTAGGTAAATATCTTCTCCATATTGTATGCTGGTCGTCCACTTTATCCCCGCATACCTCTCCTGGCATGTACCAATGCCTGTCAGGCTAAACTGTTCTATACGCAAGCATAACTGTGTCTGCTGTACCCTGAAAATGCCTGCTATACTGCTGTACTGTGCTAACTTTTAATAAGGCCTAACCCGAGTTCTACAGTGGTCAGTAATTTCAGTATGATGCCATGTCCGTCTGATAAAGTCTTCTAGCCTGTCTCCTTGACTGGACTGTTACGTTGAGCTAGCCTGAACGGTACTACTGAGGCTGAGTTTTAGCCTGACGGTAGTGTAAAATATCAGGCTCAACACAAGGTGAAAGAGATGAGAAGCAATTCGTTATAAACATTAGCATAACTTATATTTTCAAGGATAAGAAAACATATTACAACTTCCAAAAATCATTTAATAAATAATAACATAATTACTTCTTGAGCACTTTTTTAATTTTTATAAAATATATGTATTAAAAATTCATGAGAGAAAGAATCAAGGCCAAAGCTCATAGGATCAATTTATAATGAATTTCACAAATTGTTTGGTCAAAACAGAAATTTAACAGCAACTTGTCAGAATCTTAGGTCAATTTGTAAAAATCAATATAAAATGTCAAAATATTATCTTGCAACGTGACTTATCAATTTAGAAACATATACAAATCTTTTAAACAGCGGAGTTGGAATCATACCTAAAAATAAGTACGTATTAAATGGCAATTTTTACAAAAATATGGAACGAAAACATTACTCTACATAAATACTCTGACAACTATCTACTAAAATATTTATTTATCCTAGTCGTATATTATTTAAGCATAAAACCAGGGGCATATGCAAGCTAACTCACAAGGCTATTACCTATAAAAATTTCGTGCACAGATATTAAACAAGCAATAAATGGAAGCCAAAGAAATAAAGGGTAAAATTCCGAGAAATCAACCAAATCACATCCTTCACAATTCCATGCATTTTCCGTAATACTTCATATGTTAATTATAACTACACCTCCCAAATACATGCCAACACACGTTTCTCATACCCACATGCTTATACCAATGCTTAAACTTATATAATATCACATTCCACTCTCCTTAAAAGCAAGGATACGTCCCCGTAACCGCAGTTATCAATGAAAACAATACTCATCCAAGGCAAACAAAAACTCCTAAGATAATAACAATATTCATTTTAAATTACCCCACACTTCAATATCTCTCAAGGTAACCGGTTCAAAAACTGAAAGGGGCAGGAGTTTGGTGTGAGGGGCCCTACTCATCCCAAGCCTAAGGGGCTCATAACAGTTTCTACCCGGGGTTCATTTTATTTGACACCTCCTAATTCATTATTAAGTTCATTAGTTAGGCCTGATGATCGTTTTGCTCTGATACCACTTTGTAACACCCCCATTTATTCGGGAGCCTTTGTCTAGACATCCCAAGTAAATTAGAGTGTTACCATCTCGGTTTCCCAAGCTAGTGAATAACAAAGTACAACAAACCAATTTACTTTAAATAAAACTTTAGCGATTACATGTTTATTACAAATTAACCAACTAAAACTTAATATAAAATTTAATACAACTCGCAGCAGAAATAAATAAAGTGATTAAATAATCTAAGTGGTCTAGACTTTTAGGTAGACTGGCCGAATCCTCACGCATCACATAAGCTCCCAAGTCATCTAATATTTAGTACGTGTCCAATTTTCTCCCCATTATGGTTCATCACAGGTGTTCATTAATACACAGTAAACCACGAGGTTGAGTAGGAGCAAACAATAAAACCAAGAACATACGATAGACAATCCAATTCTATTCACATTGCACCACTCCCTTAACAATGTGCTCCTTTTCATGCCTTACCACACCTCTCTTGACAATGTGCTCATATTACTTTGGTACCCCTCCCTTAACAACGTACCGCCATTATGTAATAGTACCCCTCCCTCACAACGTACATATTACCATTCACCCCTAATTACAAACTCCATCAACAACGTACATCTGACTGTAGCACATCTTATCACAATTTCAACATTCACAATCAGTGATAGCAATTATGAAAGATCATATATCTATATTAGACTCTCTAATATAGCACGAAATTATCTCATAATTTATCATTTTGATGATCTATGTAACATGCATGCAAATATAAAAGCATAAAAATGAAAGTTTAAGGAAAAACATTTTCCTTTCATTGATTTTATGGTAATTTGGGCACAATCAAGATATCCTACCTTGATTGTTCTTGAGCTTATAATAAAAGGATGATCCTCCTAACAAATCTTCAAAAAGAAGATCTCCTTCAAGATGCATCCAAGAACTTAACCCAAAACTAACAAGTATTTAACTAGAAACTTGTTAAAACTATACCCTTGATATTATTTGTAATTTTACTAACACTTATTAGTAATAAAATTTGATTACTAACTTCTTAGTAAAGATGTGTAATAATTTTAGAGAGATAGACTAAATATTTGTTCACATGCAAAAGTGAAGTGAGCTAGTGTAACAAAATGAACAATCTTAGTCTATATAGAGGGAAGGGGGGCCGGGTAGGTGAGAGGTAGAGTGTGGGAGTGATTTTTATTATTTTAGTCAATCTTACATCACATACAAAATTATTATAAGATAACTTATGGAAGTATACAAAATAAGGTGAAATGATTATGTTCCTAATCATCCACAACTCTATATTACATGGTCCACTTGCCCATTTACGGGTCCATGTTGGTTCTTATATTTGTCGCACAAATACGTGTAATTTTATTTTAAACATCGTTTCAAGTTTAAATACTTCCATAATTAATTCGTCCAAATCACTCCGTAAATATACGTGTACCACTACACATATTATTTACGTACTAATATTAATAACATTAATTAGTACAATTTTAGTGTATTAACAATTAATTAACTTAAACCCGTCTCCCAAAATTTATTATTCAATTATTACATAATTAAATAATAACTGCCGTGCCTCGAGTTCACAACTCGAAATCTCTCTAAAAATAATCGACTAACCTCTTAGTCTATAAAGAAAGGGACTAAATAAATTGTATCTCATACAATTAATTAGTTGTCAATTGGTGTTCGTTCCTTTAGGTGTGACCGAAAGGGGTCAGTTGATCACCGCTGTCTCACGACAATAACGTCAAACTCTAGTCAGCCAACTGTTATCCATTTACGTTAATCAACTGACGAGGATCAAATAATTAAATATCTGATGATATTCCATTAATGAGATTTAGTATGTAAACGCACTATTATGGAGGACACTAACTCCAACAATCTCCCACTTGTCCGACACAAGGTGTGCGCTACCAATTCTCTTGTCCGTTTTAATCTCCCACTCAATGCAAGGTGTCTTTCAAGTCGCACTTGCACATGAACATATCGCGAGTGGTTTTCTCGATCGGGAGTGTGACTACCTGCCCGGAAAAATCTATCACAGATTACTTCCGAGCGTGGCCACGCATTTGTAGTCTTTAACTCCTTGTGTGGCCTTGAGATATAGTTACCCAACGTGGGTGGACAATTCATGTATGCCCTATCTATCTTATTGCACAATACAGATAATCATGACCTAGTAAATGCCTTTTTAGCCTCCTTTCATGGCACGACCTAGGACAAAAACCAAAGTCACTCGAAAACTGCACTTGCTCGGATAATAGTCTCCAGTCAAAAGAATCGACTCATTATAACATCTTAGAGATCCCCGCCACGACCAGGCGTCTATAATAGAATTTAGGGACTCTTTAAATGGTCACTGTCCGACAAAGTGTCACAC
This sequence comes from Silene latifolia, assembly GCF_048544455.1. Taxonomy (NCBI): domain Eukaryota; kingdom Viridiplantae; phylum Streptophyta; class Magnoliopsida; order Caryophyllales; family Caryophyllaceae; genus Silene; species Silene latifolia. The sequence continues at coordinate 30,247,744 of NC_133538.1, forward strand.
ACTCTGCCTATTTAATTGACCAGTCATCACATATGACCTTATGGTGTTGAACAACCATCAATCGACTTACAATCTAGTCACTCTGAGACGTCACCTCATTAAGTGACTAGGGACAAAATACAATGTTCATCTTATTCACTTGAATATTGTTCAACATTGTCTCCACAACTTATTCAGATAAACAAGGTATTTAAAATTTAGTCACACTAAACAAAAGATTCATAAAATAATGAATCCGAAAACAATGAATGTGATTGACATATATATAATAAGAGATACACTATCCAATTGTTTTATATCCATAATCTAAAGAAAATCTGGTACTTGTCTCAATACCATAGCGACGACATGACCATCATGCTTAGCCTTTGATAAAGGCTTGGTTAAAGGATCAAGAATATTATCATCTGTCCCAACCTTACAAATGTCAATTTTCTTCCTTTCCACATAATCTCTAATTACATGGTATTTCCTTTCAATGTGTCTATATTTGTTACTAGACTTTGCCTTGAAAAATATCTCAACTGTTATCACAATATAGAGTGATAAGATCTTCGGCGGAATGGACTACTCCTAGTCCCTCCATGAATTGCCTAATCCAAACAGCTTCCTTCACAGCCTCAGACGCTGCAAGGTACTCAGCCTCTGTTATAGAATCCGCGGTAACACTTTGCTTGAAGCTCTTCCAGCAAACATCTCCTCCATTTAGCCTAAACACATAGCTGGATTGGGATTTCATGTCACCCCGATCAGTTTGGAAACTTGCGTCCGTGTAACCTCTTACACGCAACTCAGTTTCTCCTCCAAACACAAAGAACTAATCCTTAGTCCTTCTCAAGTACTTAGGGATGTTCTTTACAGCTATCCAGTGACTCTCACCAGGCTTGGCTTGATAACGACTTGTCATGCTCAAGGCATACGCAACGTCGGGACGAGTGTAAATCATAGCATACATGATAGACCCAACAGTGGAAGCATAAGGGACGGTCTTCATGTGTTCAATTTCCTTAGGGGTGGAGGGAGACTGTGACTTGCTAAAAGTAATCCCTTGGCCCATAGGTAGAAATCCTCTCTTGGAGTCTCTCATATTGAACCGGTCAAGAACTTTGTCAATATAAGCCTCTTGACTCAATGCTAGTATCCTCTTGGACCTATCCCTATAGATCCGGATACCCAAGATTCGTTGTGCCGCTCCTAAGTCCTTCATTTGGAAGTGTTTCCATAGCCACTCCTTAACGGAAGTGAGCGATGGAATATCATTCCCAATGAGCAATATGTCATTCACATATAGGACAAGGAATGCAACCTTACTCCTACTAAACTTCATGTATAAACAATGTTCTTTCACACTTCCAGTGAAACTGTATTGTTTAATAACATGATCAAAGCGATGATTCCAACTCCTAGATGCTTGCTTAAGACCATAAATGGACTTCTTGAGCTTACACACCTTGTTAGGGTTAGATGTATCCACAAAACCTTTAGGTTGTATCATGTACACCTATTCTTCTAGAATCCTATTCAAGAAGGCGGTTTTGACACCCATTTGCCAAATCTCATAATCATGAAATGCGGCAACCGCTAATATTATCCTAATGGACCTAAGCATAGTGACTGGAGCGAAGGCTTCGTCATAGTGTAAACCATGTACTTGGGTGAAACCTTTGCCACCAATCTAGCTTTGTAAACATCCACATGTTTATCCATGCCGAGCTTAATTTTATATATTCATTTACACTTAAGGGGTCGCACTCCCTCAGGTAAATCCACCAAGTCCCATACTTGGTTCTCGTACATGGAATCCATTTCGGACCGCATGGCTTCTAGCCAAAGTGAGGAGTCGGGACTAGACATGGCCGATTTGTAGGTAGTGGGTTCATCACTTTCCAAATGTAACACCATCCTCTTCGATGTTACCAAGGTAGCGATCAGGTGGATTAGAAATCCTATCTGACTTTCTAGGAATAATTACTGTTTCAAAGGAAGAGGGAATGCTATCCTCCACGTTCTCCTCTACCTCATTCTCGGTTTGTGGCTCTCGAACTTCTTCATGTTCAAATTTTCTCCCACTCTGTCTCCTAGAAATAAACTCCTTTTTTAGGAAGACAATATCACGAGCCACAAACACTTTGTTGTCGTGTTTATTGTAGAAGTAATAGCCACGTGTTTCCCTTGGATATCCTACAAAAAGACATTTGTCAGACCTGGGTGCAAGATTATTGTCAGACTTGAGCTTAACGTATGCTTCGCAACCCCAAATACGCATGAATGACAAATGTGGGACATTCCCTGTCCATATCTCATATGGAGTCTTATCGGCTGCTTTAGCCGGGCTTCGATTTAGTGAAAATACTGCAGACAAGAGGGCAAAACCCTAAAATGAAATAGGAAGCTCATGTACACTCATCATAGACCAAACCATATCTAGTAAAGTTCGGTTTCTCCTTTCGGCCACACCATTTACTTGCGGTGTGCTAGAAGGCGTCCATTGTGATAATATACCACAATCTTTTAGGTGTGCATCAAATTCATAATTTAGATATTTACCACCACGATCGGATCGTAGGGTCTTAATATTTTTATCCAATTGGCTCTCTACTTCATTTTGGAACTCTTTGAACTTGTCAAAAGCTTCACTCTTGTTCTTCATTAAGTAGACATACCCATATCTACTTAAATCATCAGTAAAAGTAATGAAGTAGTGAAAACCTCCTCTAGCGGTGATGGTTAATGGTCCACACACATCCGTATGCATGAGAGCCAAAACCTTACTAGCTCGTGTCCCTTTTCCCACAAAAGGTGCACGAGCCATCTTGCCTAGAAGGCAAGACTCGCATGTACCATAAGATTCAAAACCAAATGGTTTGAGCGCTTTTGATGAAGCAAGTCTCTTAATGCGTCTTTCGTTTATGTGGCCTAAACGACAATGCCAAAGGTAGGATTCGTTTGGATCACCCGTTTTGAGCTTTTTAGTTTCCACATGATAAACGTCATTAACAACATTTAAAACATAAATGCCTCCAATTGAAATGGCCTTGCCATAAACCACATCATTAAAAGAAAAAGTACAACACTTATCCTTAATCATAAAACAAAAGCCTTTGGTATCTAACACTGAAATGGAGATGATGTTCTTGGTTAAAGTTGGTACAAAATAACACTTATTTAAATACAACTCTAGACGACTAGCTAAAGTGAGCACATAGGTCCCCACGGAAACGGCGGCTACTCTAGCTCCATTGCCCATGCGGAGATCCACATCACCTTTTTCTAGTGCGTGCACGTCCCTTAAACCATGCAAATGATTACAAAGGTGAGAGCCACATCCGGTATTAAGTACCCAAGTGAAAGTACAAGCATAATTAACGTCTATCACATAGAGAGAGCAAATCATACCAATAGGCGTCACACGCCCTTCCTTGAGATCCTCCAAGTATTTGGGACAACTCCTCCTATAATGCCTCTTCCCATTACAATGGAAACATTCGGCCTCGGAGAGTTTGACACTTTTTGCCTTGGGATTGCCATTCTCAACGGCCTTCCCCTTTCTCTTGTCATGTTTCTTTGACGATTTCTTGAATTGGGACTTTTCCTTCCCTTTTTCTTTCTTAACTCCAAGGGACATGTTCCTTAACTTCATGGTTAAAACGTCTCCTTTTTCACTCCCACTAGCTTCCATATCCCTCTCCGCTTGGATGAGGAGTGCATAAATTTCATGATAACTCTTATCCATGTCATTCATGTTGTAGTTTACCCTAAAGTGGGCAAACTTGGTGGGAAGTGAGTGTAGGATACGATCCACCACAAGAGTCTTAGGAATCTTACACCCTAGGCGCTCTAGGATGTCAACATATTCGACCATTTTGAGTACATGGGGACCAACCTTTTGGCCCCTCTCAAGCTTAGCTTCAAAAAAGCGTGCCGCCGGATCGTATTGACGGACTTTAGGTGTTTGTGATAACATAGTGATCATACGAGTGAATATCTCGTACGCATTTAAAGAAATGCATGATAGCTTGAGCTTTGGGGACATCGACCATATCAAGACATTCTTGATATCATTCGACATCCTCACATGGTCATCATAGGCGGTCCGCACCGCCGATGAAGCCCTTGGACCGGGCTCGATTGAAGGAGCATCGGTCAAGTAAGTGAGCACATTGTCGGACAATGCGGCACTTTTGATGTTGGATTCCCATTTAAGAAAGTTACTACCGTCATCTTTAAGATACATTTATCCATTACGGACCTTAGCCATGAATCTTTGCCTAGTGAAGTAGTCGATGGAGTTGATGAAGTTGCCATTGCGAATTAAAATGCTACAACAAAAAGGAAAAATTAACATCCATTGTTTTAAAAATTTACTTGTGAAAACATGTTTAACAAGTTTTAGCATTTATATAATGATCTCCCACTAAATTATATAAATGATTTCAAGACCCAAATATTAAACAAAATGAGCATCGCTTGGGCGAAACATCCCATAATTGTGTAAATTCGGTAAGTCACGTTGACTAATTCTACCTCTAGAACTCTTGGTCGACGAATTTCCTTAAATCCATCTACTAGCCCCGGAACACAAGACCGTCTTATATCCCGTTGAGTCCAACCAATTTTAGTGATAACCGTTTACCACCCTACTTACCCAAGGTAAAAAGAGAACACCCCGCTTGGGCGAGCGTGGCTCTAATGAACAAGAGATTCATAGGTGTTACTAATTGGTAAGGCTAATCTCAATTTTAGTTATGTGAGAGATCTTGTCAATTTAGTCATAAATTCCCTGTAAGTGAACTAAGTCGGTGAATGTAAATGACGTGAATTGACAACCGCGAAAATAAAATGCATGTGAATGGCGATTTTGGCATGCGCGAAAATAAAACAAGCAAACAAGTAAGCATATGAATAAATCCTAGTATGGCCACCTAGTTAATAAAAACTAGTCTATTACATTTCGGAAACCAACTCCTTGGTCCCTTGCCTCTTCATTCCATAAGTGGCTCCTTCTTTTGAGATTTGGAACACCTTCCAGAAATAGACACTGTCTCGATGTAATCCGTCTTTTGAAAACGCCGGTAAGAATAACTATTACAATTTAAATTACATAGCTATTCCTATTATACATTAATTATTAAAATAAATAAAACTATTAATTAATTACAAGCCGACGATACGAGATCGTATTTAATTACAAATAAATTGATATTCCCATTCATTTCGGGTAATAACGATTAAAATTAAACTAGGCCATACTAGGTACAACAAGATAAATACTTTAAATAAATGACAATCATTCATTAAACTTAAATAAATATGCTTAAAATGCTGTAAAATCATGCCAAAATCGCCCTATCTATCAATCGTTGGTATCCATCTCGGTTTTTGTAGATTTAATCGATTTTTAACATGTAAAAATCAATAATCAACTCTTAAATCTCATTTAAGTCCAAACTAATTGTCCAAACTGTTTTAAACCTCAAAATTAGTCCTCACTAATTTTATGATAAATAATTAGTTTGATTTGGTGATATTTTGCTAATTTAATCGGTAAAATCTCAATATTTAAGTAAAAATCCAAAATAATTGTAAACTTACCCAAAAAATTGAAACAAAAATTTTGAGTATTTTGGAACACTCCCAAGAACACCAAAATGTCAGAAAAATTGCCCCTAAAATCCGGATATAATTTATGAAGGAAAAGATCGATATTTATCGGTTTTTAACCACTAAAACCAATAAATACCAAAACAAGGTGAAAACACATTTTAAAATTCATTTTTAATATTTAAATAATATTTTTAAATGAACATAAATTTATCAAGGGCAGAATGAAATGTTTTGAAATTATGATTAAATTATTTCACTTTTATCGACTTTTACCTTATAAAATCAATAAACATGCAAAACATTCGAACGAACCTTCAACCTTTTGCATACAATCAGTAGAAAACATGCATGAAATGTCATAAATAATCCATGGACCGAATCAACTTTAACTATTTTTAGTCAATTTTTAAATAAAATACGGCATTTTGACTCGGTTTTCTACCAAAAATCATTATAAATAGCAAAATAACTTCATAAATCACCAAACTTAACCACAAACCTTTTAAGATCATTAGGTATGCATGCTCCAAAAATTTCGTGCTAAAACCTCTTCTAACACAATTTTTGAGTTCTTATAAATTATCTCATAATTCATTAATATGCTTAAAACCAACATGCAAATTACTAGCCTAACCTCTGATACCACTTGAAAGATCATAGATCTATATTAGACTCTTTAATAAAAATTAAATTATCTCATAATTTATCATTTTGATGATCTATGTAAAATGCATGCAAATATAAAAGCATAAAAATGAAAGTTTAAGGAAAAACAATTTCCTTACATTGATTTTATGGTAATTTGGGCACAATCAAGATCTCCTATCTTGATTGTTCTTGAGCTTATAATAAAAGGATGATCCTCCTAACAAATCTTCAAAGAGAAGATCTCCTTCAAGATGCACCCAAGAACTTAACCCAAAACTAACAAGTATTTAACTAGAAACTTGTTAAAATTATACCCTTGATATTATTTGTAATATTACTAACACTTATTAGTAATAAAATTTGATTACTAACTTCTTAGTAAAGATGTGTAATAATTTTAGAGAGATAGACTAAATATTTGTTCACATGCAAAAGTTAAGTGAGCTAGTGTAACAAAATGAACAATCTTAGTCTATAAGGAGGGAAGGGGGGTCGGGTAGGTGAGAGGTAGAGTGTGGGAGTGATTTTTCTTATTTTAGTCACTTACATCACATGCAAAATTATTATAAGATAACTTATGGAAGTGTATAAAGTAAGGTGAAATGATTATGTTCCTAATCATCAACAACTCTATATTACACTGTCCACTTGCCCATTTACGGGTCCATGTTGGTTCTTATATTTGTCGCACAAATACGTGTAATTTTATTTTAAACATCGCTTCATGTTTAAATACTTCCATAATTAATTCGTCCAAATCACTGCGTAAATATACGTGTATCACTACACATATTATTTACGTACTAATTTTAATCACATTAATCAATTAGTACAATTTTAGTGAATTAACAATTAATTAACTAAAACCCGTCTCCCAAAATTTATTATTCAATTATCACATAATTAAATAATAACTGCCGTGCCTCGAGTTCGCAACTCGAAATCTCTCTAAAAATAATCGACTAACCTCTTAGTCTATAAATCAAGGGACTAAATAAATTGTATCTCGTACAATTAATTAGTTGTCAATTGGGGTTCGTTCCTTTAGGTGTGACCGAAAGGGGTCAGTTGATCACCGCCGTCTCACGACAATAATGTCAAACTCTAGTCAGCCAACCGTTATCGATTTACGTTAATCAACTGACGAGGATCAAATAATTAAATATCTGATGATATTCCTTTAATGAGATTTATTATGTAAACGCACTATTGTGGAGGACACTAACTCCAACAAAATAAACCCATCTCATCATAACTATTAATAACAACCAACACAATTTAATATAATTTCTCCCTTTCAACAAATACAACAATATCAACATTTGAACAATTCACTTATCAACATATGAACAATTTCACTTCAATATATATCATCCACCATACCGAACATTAACAAACAAAAGTTGAGTAGGATTTACCCCTACCTGGCAAGCAATTCGAATTAAGCAGCTCAAACCGATCCAAATAATAAAGCAGATGAACCCGATTATAAATTCTTCACAATCCGTTACCTATCATATTGATAATTCATTCAATTATTAATCATTAAATTCTAATTATTATTTATTATTCCAATTAATTAATTATTATTATTGTTAGAGGATTACGATATGAAAAATCCGATTATTACATAGCCGAATAACCCAAAGAAAAACCCATCCCAAACACCCCAAATCACCCCCCCCCCCCCCCATGTACACAGTTTAGAGACCGTGTCCATCACCTCCCACAAACCCGCCTACACCCGACACCACAGGCCACCTCCATTACCACCCAACCCATCTAACTCATGCCTACACTAAGACGTACCCAACCATCCCCCAAACACCAGCCTTACCGCCACTAGCAACTCATAAACACTAGGCCTATACAGCCCCCTCAAAACCCGACACAACCAATACAACACACACACTCACCTCCTTAAACCACCCCACGATCACCAGTGGCCACCACCGTGGTCTCCCTTGACCCACAGTGGTCCCAACACCTGCCACGACCTCCAACGACAAACCACAACCCAAACGCGACACCCACAACTCTCTTTATAGCGCAAACACCCAAACAACCACCACAACCCGAGATCCCCATACCAACCACCACCTGCAACCACCTTGACACCACCACTAGGACCGCTCATAGCCGACCTAACCAACTACCCAGGTCCCACATTCATACGACAACCACACAAGGCACTAATTTCGTCTTAAGGCTCACGAAACACCCTCCTTTAGACGTCAATTCCGCCACCCATGTTGGTCAACGACGGTCAACAAAGGTCCTACTGTAATCATGGTGGTCAAGGGTAACTACTAAGGTCAACGACACTGTTCATGGTGGTCTATACGGTGCATAAACGATAGATTCACTACTACAAAAAAAAATGCTTAGAGAACAGTTGAAATAAGCTTTAGAGAACGCCTTAGAGGCGTTCTCCAACTCAGCGTTCTCTAAAGCTTAGAGAACGGTTAGAAGAGGCATTTTAGATTCACAATCATAGAGAATAATTATGCTTACAACTATTCTCTATTCTTTCTTAGTTTTTAAAAAAAAAAAAATACTATTGACGTTATAATGAATAAAATTAATACACCGTATTTTTTTTGTAACCATTTATATATCATTATAACCAAATACCAATACCAACTAAATTGTTTCACAACCAGTTTATGTGTATAAAGTACATCAACAAAAATAGCCCTTTTACATAACTCCAACATACAGACAATTCATTTTTATTTTTTTACAATAGAACATACAGACATTTGATGCACTACAAAGTACAAACACACATAATAAATTTAAATCTTTCTTCGACTTCACCCCCCACAGCCTACGTTAACATCAGTTGATCAACTTGCAAGAAATGGGAAATAAAGGAAACTTATTTCCAGTTTTAACTTATCACTAGTCACGAAGAACAACCATACTTGGGATATGCGAATTAACATTGGTTTTTAATAAAATAACATAAGAAAAGCTATATGGATAGGACCAGTGAGTACGATTCACATGTACCTATTCATGGTTCTAAAAGTAATTGTCAAGTGTCAATGCAAGGTGATACGTGCATTTTGTATAGTCTTTTTAGCCTATTTCAGCACGTATTTTCATGTACTTTTGTACTGTTTATATTGCATTTTGCCCCGAATTGGCTACTTTGGTTCATTTTGTCCGTTTGGTAGGAATGAACGTGAAAGTAGTGGAATCGTACCATTTTTCTCCCTTTTTGCATGCATTTTGAGGAGATGGCATTGTTTAGAGTGAGATCTTGCATTGGGATGCGTGAAGGAACGGTCTACGGAGCAGTCGGTCACGAGTTTGAGTTGTTTTGGTGGAAGAACACTCGATCGAGCTTTTTTGTTACTCGATCCAATGGTTTCTATGGCTAAGGTTGGTCGATCGAGTAGTATTGTACTCGATCAAGAGGAGCTGGAATTAGGAGTTACTCGATCGAGTAACGATTTTGGTCGATCGAGTAGATATTTTGGAGAAGTACTCGATCGAGTTGTTTCAGACTACTTGATCGAGTGGTTTCGGCTTTCATGGGCTTTAATTAGTCCGTGAACGTGTTTTAGTTTATGGACTTAGTAATTTTTCTATATAAACGCATAATAACTAGGTCATTAGCATTCAGTTTTTATCTTATCATTTTCATCTTTCCCAGTAAAGACTGCGTTGCTTTCTCTCTTTCACTGTAACTTTGTTTTCGGGGTTATTTAGCTCGGATTTGTTTGTTCTTTACGCCGGATTCTTGAGATTGTAATCTCTTTCTCCCTTTTTAATATTAATCATTCATTTATTCATCTTAATTACTTGTTTTGCTCTTTCTTAATTTCTACCCTAATATTAGTTTATGCATTTTAATTATTATTTCATCATGCTTTATATTAGTTATTTCAATATTTTTATTATTGACAACATTAGCGATATGAGTAGCTAAATCATTGGGATCTACGGTAGAAATGTGACGACGTAGTAAATAGGTTAGATGAATTAATTGTGAGACTCTGTCCCCATAGCAATATAACTGTATTTACCGACTTAATTGAGTGCACGCTTCTGAGTCACCTTTTTAATCTTGTTAAATTTAATCCTGGATTGGAAGATTGGACTAAATAGACCTACTATGAACATTAGACTACCCTGTCGAGGACAGAAGTTAAGTTAGTGGGAATCTAGGGTAGAAAGTGGACCGGAAGGACCTTTCCATATCCGTCTCGCAGTAATTTGTCTAAGTTGTTTACAGCTGAGTCACTGGACTACCGTAGTGAACCGAAATCCTGACATATCCCCTCTATATTGATAGTTTAATCTCATTTTCAGCCTTTATTGCTCTTTCCTTGCTTCTCTTCCTTTTACACCTTTAGTTTAGAAAACCAATTACAAAAACCCCCCATTTGTGACCAAATAGACGGACCTTTACAGATATCTTGCCTCCCTGAGGATATCGACCTGACTTCCCTAGCTACGGAGTATATAGTTATTTTAGTTAGTTATTTTTGATAGGTATACGACAGCCCTGTCAAATTTTGGCGGCGTTGCCGGGGAGACAATTGCCCTATCTGTCTTTGTTTCGTTTATTTTATCCATCTCAGAGAATTTTTATTTCTTGAGGCAGTTCTTACTTATTTTCTTTCAGTGTTGTGTATGCCCAGGTCACATAGGTTGGAGTTAGTTTCAGCTGATTCTGAGCCAGAGAGACTGTTCAGGCATAGACTATGTCTGCAAAGAGAATCACGAAAGGAAGCCTTGAGTACTTTCGGACCAGAGCTTAAGCATTTCCTATTTACAGAAAATCCATCTTTTGAAGAAGACACTTTCAGTTGTGTAAACCAACCAGTAAAGATGCCGAATATTGCTAGTCATTCGGAGCCTAAAGCATCATCTATAACTAAAGGTTTCAACCTCCAGACTGAGGATGGGAATACATTTGACATCCGTCCGTCCTATATCAATCTGGTGGAGAGAAATCTCTTTAGAGGTGTGGCAGGTGAAGACCCGAGGAAGCATATGAAGGTCTTTACGGACTATTGTTCTACTATCCCCGCCACAAAGAGGGTAACTCAAGACAAGATTAAGGAGGTTTTGTTTCCTTTTTCTTTGACTGACTCAGCCAGGGAGTGGCTGACTGATTTGGACCGTATGGCCGCGGGGGGTCACAGACTGGGAGACCCTTGCTCTTGCTTTTTTTAAGAGATATTTCCCTCCGCAGCGCAATAATCAGCTGAGGGCCAAGATTACCAGTTTCAAACAGGCACCTGATGAAACTTTATATGAAGCTTGGCGTCGTTTCAAGAGGTTGGTGAGGTCTCTTCCTCACCATGGTTTTGATCAGTGGTTCTTGTCCAATCAGTTCTACAATGGGCTATACGATGATCACAGAGCCATACTTGATGCATGACATGCATCATCCAACGGAAGATTCCAAAAGAACACTGACGATGATAAGGGATAGGCTCTTATTGAAGAAATGGAGACCCACTGTGCTGAGTATGGAAACCCGAGGGATGGTATTAGAACAGTTCATGCAGTCGATAAGCAAGTTGTGGATCAGCTTGATCCATGAATGCTATATTTGATAAGTTGGAGGTGCATTCTGCTGGGGAGTCTCAGACGGTCCATTTGCTTACTAGAGGGGAGATTGTCACATGTGATAGGTGTGGGAGCAACGATGGTCACACTGCTGTTAGCTGTCTTACAGAGAAGGAACATGTCCTTACTTTTCAACAATATAGGCAAGGAATGGGTTCCTATTATAATAACCAAGGGGCAGCCCATCCCAATTTGACGTGGACAAGTCAAAATGTGCTCAATCCTACCCCTCCTCCTCCGCAGCAGTAGCCATATGTCCCTCATCATAAGGCCCAACAAGGTTTTCAGAAGCCTCCTTCCTTTCCTACACCTAATCAAGGTGCATCATCTTCTGGTGGGGTAAGTGAGATAGGTGAGTTGAAGACGATGTTGCAGTCTTTGACAAAGCAGTGGCAGCTAAGTGATCAACAAAAAGATGCATTTATCAAGGCACTTTAAACTCAAGTTGCCCAGTTAGCCGCGAACCAGTCCATAAGGAAACCGGGACATTTACTGTCACGGACCGATAAGAATCCTCATGAGATGGTGAATTTACTTAATTTAAGGAGCGGTTATTCATATGAAGGACCGAAATCAGACCCGGGGAAGGAAATTGCTGCTGATGAACAGTGCCCTATCGAAGAAAAAGAGCTGACTAATTTCTGGGGGTCGATCGAGTAAAAATGCTGAAGAAAGGATTCGATCAAGTGGAATTTATACTCGATCGAGTGAACCGGAAAAAGAAGAGCTCGATCGAGTAAATTAAACTGCTCGATCGAGTGAATTTGTTGAATAATCTACTCGATCGAATGATAATTTTGGTCGATCGAGTAATGCAGATAAAGAACAACTCGATCGAGAGCCTACTAGTGCTTGATCGAGTGAAAAATCACCTGAAAGACCACGTTCGAGAGGAAAGAAGTCTCGATCGAAGGATTTAGACACTACAAGAAAAACGCGGGTTAGTGACGGCCCTACCGACGGAAAAAAGAGGCCGTCAGAAAACACCGGTTACTGACGGATTTGTGACGGAATTTCCGTCAAGACTTTTTTCCCGACGGATACCCCGTCAAGATCTATTGGCGCGTTGACCAAGTCAAAGGCGCCAAAAAGTCATGTGACGGAAATTCCGTCGGTAATCCCTTAATCCCGACGGAATATCTCGCAAGGGGCTTCACACGTTAAATTGAGTACAAATGAAATCATTGAACCCACCGACGGAATATCCGTCGCTTTTTTCAAAATCTCGACGGAATTTCCGTCGATGGGCCAAGATATTTGAATTCAATCGTCGATGACAGTGTCACAATAATTGGTCCACTGACGGAATTTCCGTCAGGATTTTGAAAAAAACTGACGGATATTCCGTCAGTGGACCAATAATTGTGACGTGTACAATCACTTAAATTATTGGTATATAAAGTGGACATCTGACGGATTTTCCGTCAGTAAAATAGGAATACTGACGGAATTTCCGTCAGGATTTCTATTTCACTGACGGAAAATCCGTCAGATGCCCTTATAAACTAAACCACGGGAACACTTTCCCCTCACTTTACCAAATTTCCCCAAATAAATTAAAAATCGTCAACCCTCCTAACCTCCTTAAAACCCGATACCACCACCACCCTCCTCCACTTCCGGCGCCACCATCACCACCACCACGCCGTCGCCGTCACTATAAGGTAATTTACTTTATCTTTTTTTCCTATTTCCTTTATCTTTTTCCTTCTCCTTCATCCTTTTCCTTTTCCTTTTCTTATTTATCTTTTTTTTTTAATAGTAGGCCAGCCGCCGCCGCCCTCCTCCGCCGCCACTGCCCCTTCTTTTTCATTTTTTTGGGTCAAGTTAATTAGGTATTACTCCTTTTAATTTTTTTAATTAGTTTAATTAATTTAGATTTTTAGTTATTGTTTTAATTGTTGTTGAAAAAGGGTTGGTGTTGATGCATGTTGACTTAGGATAGAAGCCAATGTTGTGACGGATGTATGTTGTTAATGTATGTTGTTAATTTAGATTATTAGTTATAATTTTTTTTAAATGTATGCATGTTGACTTAAGATAGATATATTTAATTTTATTGTTAAAAATTAGATTATTGTTAAATGTTAATTAGAATAGATATGAATTAGACTAGATATGTAAAATGAAAAGTAAATCATGTTAGTTTATGTTAATTCAAATAGTAGTCATTGTTGTATGTTTTGTTTTTAATATTGTTAAAATTATTGTTCATATTGACCTAGTACCCGTTCAAAAATTACTCACTACGAGTAATTTTTGAATAGTCCCTGTTTTGGGACGGTCTTTGTACGTTTTAAGTCACTTAGGTAGTAAACATGTGCTTGTCATTTGTTAATGAGAAAAGAGTTTGGTGACAATTCCTTTAATGTTCTCTAAATGCATATGTAGAGTAATTATTTATTCTATATTGTGTATTTGGAGAACGGATGGGAAATGCTGCCGAATTTTTTTTCTCATTAATAAATCACAAGTACATGTTTGCTAGTGACTTAAAACGTACATTGATGGGTTTAGGTTGGAGTGATAAGGACCCAATTCAAAGAAATACAATATTTATATTGGTTTAAATGTTAAATTATTGTTTATTATGCTTGATTTTGATTGTTGTTAGGTTATTATCTTTTTTAATGACATATATAAACGTGTAGATATATAATAACATGAAAAGATTAGAACGGCAGTGGATGTATGAAAGATTAGACGAAAAAAAGAAACCCAAGAAAGCATATGCAGAGGGGGTGAAAGATTTTATTAAATTCGCGGAAGGAAGTAGTGAGTACAAGAATTTAGGTGAAATGAGGTGTTCATGTAAGAAATGCAAAAATCTAGGTTTTAAAAGGAAAGCAGATGTCGGGTGGGAAAGATGGGAAAGCATTGGGCACCCACACTCTTGGTCGGAAGAGTTGCTCCGATGCTTTCAAGGAATTGGTAAGTATTGTTTATATTGCTTTTAAAAAGTGGTTAATATATATGATTGACAAATATATACTTGATTTTACTTGTTTCCATACTAATTTCAGGGTCAAGAGGCCACCCCCCACAAGATGTTCATGAAGACGAAGAAAAATAAGAAGGGCGAGTAGGTTAACCCTCGAGCGGCTGAGATTGAGGTAAATTCTTGTATTTAATTTAATATTTATTTTTATTACAAAGAACGATAATCTCTTTCTTATAAAGATAGGTATATATATATCATTTCCCGACGATTTTCTATTTTTTTCAAATAAGATTTCCAAGCGGAGATGAGTCGGCCATTGCCACTGGACAGTCTCCGACGAGATTCAGGCCTACTACAAGGTCAGTAGGAGGCTTTGACGAGAAGAACCGGATGTTTGGGACCGGAGATACAGGGGCCCATATATGGTATGATCTTCCTCCTAACAAAGCTGGCCGACGGTCTTTGTCTTATGCTCCTAGCATGATTTCACAGCTTTCCACCCAAATGAATGATGAGCAAGCCGCTCGAGTTGCTCTTGAAAGACAGGTTCGTGAACAGGCTGAAGAAATGGCGGCAATGAGAATGGCTTGGGCTGATTTGCAAGCATCTCAACCCCCAAACACGTGTTCACAATTTACTACTCCACATAGACGGGATGACTTTGGGGGTGGTGATGACGGGTTTGGAGGTACTGGTAGTTTTATGGAGCCTATAATAACTTAGAGCCTTTAAGTTAGAGCCTTTAGGTTAGAGCCTTTAGGTTAGAACTTTAGTTTAGTTAGTATTGTCGTCTAGTAGGGAGTATGAAAGACATGGTAAGACAATTGTCTTTCGTGTTTAATTTGTAAGACAATGTACAAATTTGACTATGTTTTTATGTAAAATAATTTGCGTCCCCTTCTCTTTTGTTGTCTATTGATTCCCGCATTAGCGGTCGACATGAAAATGGATTCCTGCTTGGCGGTCGACGATTGGATGTGTTTTGCAGATTTTGGTTATATTGGAAACGATGCAAATAGGCATCGTGGCTGTATTTGAAACGATGCAAAAACGATCGTACGGGCAAAGCAGTCAGCCGTTTCCATGCTGTTTTTTTCATAGCACCGACGGAATTTCCGTCAGTAATTTAATAAAACTGACGGAATTTCCGTCACTGCTCTTCCCCTTCATTTTCCCAGAATTGACACAAAAGTGCCACGTGTCTAGCAATTGACGGAAATTCCGTCAGTAAAGTGGAAATACTGACGGAAATTCCGTCACTTCCCTCTTTTTAATGTTATTTTTTCAACCAGACTGATCTGCCACGTGTCTAGCAACTGACGGAATTTTCGTCAGTAAAAAGAAAATACTGACGGAAAGTCCGTCACTACCCTCTTTTAATGTGATTTCAGAAGATTACGTGGAATGCCACGTGTCAGATAACACTGACGGAAATTCCGTCAGTAATGCAAAAAACTGACGGATTTTCCGTCACTTTTGACCTAGAATTAAAGATGGATTTTTCGTCAAAGATCCGTCAGTATTTTGGAAAACTGATGGAAATTCCGTCGATCATGATGTATTTTACTTGACGAAATAAGTGACCACGATTCCTGACGGATTTTCCGTCAGGAAATTGAAATACCGACGGAAATGCCGTCAGTATGGCCTTAATTTTTCCGTCAGTTTCCCGCGTTTTTGTTGTAGTGAGAGCTTGATCCGGCTGATACATTGGAAGAGAGGAACAAAGGGCTCGAGATACCCATCACGGTGCCCTTCCTAAGGTGTTTGCAGAGTACCTTAAATTTATGAAAGAAATTTTATCACGTAAGAGGCACATTAACGACCATGAGACGGTAGCTTTGACCGAGGTGGGGATGACCCTAGTTCAGAATAAGTTACCTCCCAAACAGTCAGACCCGGGTAGTTTTTCGATTCCGTGTCATATTGATACCCACTTAATTGATAACGCGTTATGCGATCTTGGCGCTAGCGTGAGTGTCTTACCGCTGTCTCTGGCTAAGAGACTTGGTTTGACCATGTTTAATTGCACAAATATGACTGTTCAGATGGCCGACCGTAGTATATCACGGCCACTAGGTGTCATAGAAGACATAACTGTTAAGATCGGGAGGTTCTTTATTCTTGTTGACTTCGTTGTACTTGACATCCCCGAAGATACCCATACCCCTATCATTTTAGGGAGACCGTTTTTATTTACTGCCCGTGCAGTGATAGACGTAGGGGCAACACATTGACTTTCCAGGTTGGGGACGAGGAATTGATATTCCATCAGTCTAAGGTCCGAAGGGCTCCCATGCAAGCTCAGCCTTGCAATGCCCTCTCTTCTACTGACCCTCCTACTGACACTCCCTTGCATTTTAATTTCATTAATTTTGCCTTTTATGAAGTGAATTAGGAATTAGGGTTCGGTATTCATCTTAGGTCGAATTTTTCGACTATTATTGTGTTCTTATGCTTAATTTACCCTACTTGCTGATTAATTCCCTCGCCTCAATGATGATTAACATGTTTAATTCGAAATTTTTTGAGAAATTTATGATTAGGGTTCATCTTAGTCGACATTTTCGACTGTCATTGGGTCTATACTGATGGCTTTGCTTATTTTGTCTCAATTGTTGATTAAATTGATGCCATTAATCCCTGTTACCCGCACCCTATCACTGTTTGCTTGTCTTCATTCGAATTATTGAGGAAAAATTTGGGAATTTATGGGCTAATAGGTCGAATTTTTCGACCGTCTTTGGGAATTCTCTGCTATTTAACTGTTGTTTTCAGTGCCGCTAATTCGTTAATTGCTTATCAAATTCCCCTGCCCTATTTGTTTAGGATGGATTCTAGCTTTGTGCCTTCCATGAGCTCGACTTCTAGTTCGTCCTTGTCTGAGACGGTGGTCCCTACTGTCACCACTGCCTCCACTTCTGTTAGTACCGCAGCTCCTGTGTTCTTAGTCTCTGCTGCTGCTACTGTTTTTGCTCCGGCTAGCACTACTGCTAGCCCTGTTTCAGCTACCACCTCAGTCACAGCCACTACTACTGCTAGCACTGCTGCTGACCTTTCTTCCTCAGTGGCGGTCACAGCTGCAGCCACAGCCTCTACTTTGCCACGGTGAGCACACCTGTAGCGGACTCACACGCAGTCGCAGCTGCTTTACGGGCGGCTCTAGTTCCTCGTACCGTCAGTGGACAGTCTTCTACTTCAGGTCGTGGTCGTGCTACACCCGCTGCTGGCTGTGTTAAGAGTAGAGTGGACGACACTCTTGACTCCCACCTTGCGTTCCCCTAGGTAACTTTTATTAACGGTGTTTATCATAAAAGGTTTTATGACTTAGTTGACTGTGACTTTCTCCCTACGCGCTTTCTTTGCCGTACGTCACTTTAGAGGCTCGGCTTCTACGAGCCAGTTTGTGAGCTTTTACGGGGCACGGGGATGGCCGGACTCATCACTATGAGTGGCCACACTTTCAGGGAGCTGAGCCTTGAGTTCTTCAGCTCCTTTACCTTCTCCTCAGTGGCACACGACACTGTCCTCACTAGTCTTTCTGTGTCCTTCCGGTTGTATAACCGAAGCTTTTCAATGACACTTGAGGAGTTTGGTACTCTACTCGGCCTTTCCTTTATGGGCGCTACTGTTGCCCCTAGGAAGGTCATTAGTCTGCTTTGGCGGGCTTTGGCACAGACTCCTTTTCACGAGCGAAAGCTCGCTCAGGTCCACCTACCCCCCACCCGTTACTTTCTTAGATTGATGGGGAGCACTATGTTTGGCCGAAAGGAGCCAAACAACATCAACAACAACAATCTTTATATCTTAGGCGGTTACCTGAACATCGACTGCGAGGGTCCCTTTACCCTCAACATTGCTTATTTGACCGCCATGTACTTCCAGGCTCAGGGAGAGAAGCTCATGGGCACTATTGTCTGCGGTGGCATAGCCACCTTTCTTTCCCGTTCTCTCCTCACCGTCTTGCCTCGTGACTTACCTTACATAGACGGTGATAGGTATCTGAGCCTAGCTGCCATGCACTCTCAGACTTGGCTGACCACATACTACCGGACATGGAAGATTGATTGTTCCTTGTCCGTGGACCTTCCTTGTAACACCCTGCCTCGTCTAGCCCCTTTGCCCACTGTTGCGCGGGGCGCTCGACCACCACCTCTACCCGAGTACCACCTCCAGGTCCGCCCACCTACTACCTTACCCGCCGCTAAGAAGCAGCGTAGACTTGAGACCGGAGAGGGATCCGCACCTTCCACGGGTGGCCAGACTTCCACGGCCACACCTACCCCGATCCCTACTCCTACTCCTCCACCCTTTGAGGCGTCCTCGGTCATGGACCAAGGGCGCCGTGACGGTTTGTTAGTTGAGATTGCAGAGAGACAGGCTCGTATGGAGCAGGACATAACTTTGACTTTGTTCCCTCTATACGAGTATCACATGAGGCGACACCGTCTGATCCCAGAGGGTTGGCCAGACCCTTCCTTTTACCGGTACCCAGCTGAGGGGTTCCCGGAGTCTGCTAGTGAGGAGGAGGAGGAGGACGAGGACCCGGCGGCGGTGGCGGAGAGAGCTCGAGCTGAGCAGAGGAGGAAGAGAGAGCAGGAGGTGGATCCGGACTACACGGTGGAGGACGTGCGTAACGACGAGCCTGACGAGTAGCTGCTAGTCTACTCACTTCCCCAATTTTCTGGCTGGTTTGGGGAAGTTCGTGTTTTGTATGTTTATTCTCGCTCTTTTATTTATTTTGTCTCCTTTTTATTTTATTGTTTTCATTTTTTATTGGTTGTATATTCCCGCTCCCCTCTATATATCTGCTGGTGTATACTGGAGGACAACGAGGGCGTTGTCCGTTCTGGTTTGGGGAGGGTATTACATCTTTTTGAGTCTGCATTTGCATTTGTTTTGCATTCATGTTTCTATTTCTCAGCTTGCATTCGTATTTATTTCATTACAATTCAAAAAACAAAAAAAAAGCCAAAAAAAAAATTCGAAAAATTTCAAAAAAAAATTCACGTTTATTTTGCATATAGGTTAAGTCGGAATGGTTGATTTCCGTGATGATATTGCACTATAACTTGTCATTTTACTTGAGCCTTGCACTTTCATTGATGGTTATTAGCTTTGTCATACACATAGTCTATGAGTTTTTGTTCAAATATAGCTGACTGTTTAGACTTGACCTGATAAATCGGCAACCTACTTATAATTTCTGAGATTTAAAGCCATAACTGGTGACATTCATGACCAGTTCATTAGGAATTGAGAGTAGTACTCCTTTCATAGCATGTTCATCATTTTTGCACTTTTATGACATTCGATTTCTTGTCAAATACACACATTCGGGTTTGTGGTCGGTGTCACATGTAGGGAGGAGCTTGCAAATTTTCCCCTTTTCTTAAATTTTTCACCCATTTAGCTCCACTTAAGCCAAAACTTGCCTTTTTGACCCATTAGCTACATCCCAAACTGAGCCTGCTTAGTCAAGCTAGTTTAGCATGTCTTTTGAGGTATGATTCTCCGTCTGAAGTTCGGCCCGTATCATTTAATTGGAGTTGGTGAAAATAAAGGAAGAGAGAATGAGAATTTTTTTTTTAAAAAAAAAGAATTGAAATTGGAAAAAAAAGAAGGAAAAACGTGAATAAAGAATAAAAAAAAATGAAAAAGAAATTCACGTTGTACAATGAAAAAAAAACCAGAAGATTGAAGATCAAAACTATTTGGGCTGGTTTGATTTTAAGTCCGTGTGTATTCGTTTCTATCTTGTGACGGTCTCACTCCTTCGTTCTTATTCCATATTTTTGAGGAGATGGTGTATGTGATTAGTGAGTTGTGTGCCAAATGAAGGGCACTTGTACTTTATTTTTCAGTCAGTTGAGCTTCGGATGGTCTTATATGGTCTGTTTAGGAACTAGCTTGGCGCTTTTACCTCCACATTACCATAACTTGATTTGCCTTTTCTCACCTGAACCTCACTATTCCCATATCATTTGTAAGCCCTCGGCTGTGACGGACATTATTGGTTGGAGTGTGTGCATTAGTACTTGAATTATCTTTCATTTTTGTTGCATGCATGCTATGTAGGTCGCAGTTAGGTGAGTGACTGTTTCTCTTTCTCTCTTTCACATATTTTATTCACCCTTTGCTTCATGAGAGAAGAGTGACCACGTGAGAGTCCGATTTTGTTGGTCTTGCAAGGTCGATAGGTCGGCTATATTTCTAAACAACTTATAACTCGTTTGCGTATTGATTGCATAGCTATAACTGTTAATTTTTGTTGCATTAAATTGGTTCAAGTAGACGAGTTAAGCTAGCTCTGAGTTTTCATTTCCGTTCCATTAGTTGCATTTTAGTTTAATCGAGGACGAGTAAAGGTTCGGTTTGGGGAGATTTGATACGTGCGTTTTGTATAGTCTTTTTAGCCTATTTAAGCACGTATTTCTATGTGCTTTTGTACTGTTTATATTGCATTTTGCCCCGAATTGGCTACTTTGGTTCGTTTTGTCCGTTTGGTAGGAATGAACGTGAAAGTAGTGGAATCGTACCATTTTTGTCCCTTTTTGCATGCATTTTGAGGAGACGGGATTGTTCAGAGTGAGATCTTGCATTGGGATGCGTGAAGGAACGGTCTACGGAGCAGTCGGTCATGAGTTTGAGCTGTTTTGGAGGAAGAACACTGGATCGAGCTGTTTTGTTACTCGATCGAGTGGTTTCTATGGCTGAGGTTGGTCGATCGAGTAGTATTGTACTCGATCAAAAAGAGCAGGAATTAGGAGTTACTCGATCGAGTAACAATTTTGGTCGATCGAGTAGATATTTTGGAGAAGTACTCGATCGAGTTGTTTCAGACTACTCGATCGAGTGGTTTCGGCTTTCATGGGCTTTAATTAGTCTGTGCACGTGTTTTAGCTTATGGACTTAGTCATTTTTCTATATAAACGCATAATAACTAGGTCATTAGCATTCAGTTTTTATTTTATCATTTTCATCTTTCACATAAAGACTGCGTTGCTTTCTCTCTTTTACTGTAACTTTGTATTCTGGGTTATTTAGCTCTGATTTGTTTGTTCTTTACAGAGTCTCCCATAGTTATTACCTAGAGCGTTGCACTTATAGGCGATGAATTATTGATTTCCTAAGACACTAAGGTCTTCACATAAGGTAATAATTATCTGACAAATACACCAAACATGAAAGGATTAGCCCAATTAAACACATAAGGAGAAAAATCAGTGTTTCAATAGTGGATAATTGCCTCCTATGAAGTCAAAGAATATTCGTTCTAAGGTAAGACTGAGGAATTGTTAAAGCTGATGGACGTTGTTGTAGCAAGCATCAGACCACATAAAATCAAGAGCCATCAAAAATAGATATACACATGTACTCGTAATTCCGATACTCATTTTTAAAAACACAGCCGCACCATGGCCTTGTTCCTAATATGTTCAATGCAGGTGCACTAATAACAAAATTGATGAGCATTTTAATAAATATTGAAAGACATAGGAACTGGTCAAGTTTGAACCGAAAAAGGGAAAATTTGCACATTATGCCTTTGTGCACTGGGATACTTTTCCCAATTCATTCTAAGTGTTTTATCAAAAACATGTCTCAAGGGAACATCCAACATCTCACTTAAAGGTGAAAGCATATTATAGAATTCACACTCAAAATCACATGGTAAAGCTTCATCAATATAACCTCAACAATGATTAACAATATCAACAATTGTTCCATATGATTAAGCTTAGCCAGCATCAAAATTCATTATCAAAATAAAATGCATTTCACAATATCAACCAAAAAAAACCACCAATTCGCATTAATTCATAATATCACCAGATTGAATTCCATCACATAATACTCCGTATCAGTTAAATTGCATAAAATACAGTAGCTACTTTGATTAATCCCTCTTTTATACAGTATGTTACAAATACAAAATAATGGTCAATATAGTTTCCGTCTTTTATCTTTCATCTGCCCCTTATTTCTTATTGTCAAATTATGAAGTTTTGCTATGGACATAACGGACAAGTGGCAAATAAGTCCCATACGCTTGACACTATGTGCATATTAGCCCCATCTCTTTCTCTTAGTGCAAATAAACCCCACTAGTTATACTTAATGTGTAGTTAATTGAATATATTCAGGTCATTTTCTCGCCCGAAAAAGATGACATAGCACCGGAAAGATGACTAAGATTAAATTAAATATTTTTTTTTAAAAAGAAAAAGAAAAAACTCATGAGTACTGGTTAGCAAAATTAAGTTAGAAGCAACTGGTGAGCAGTGAAAATGGTCCTTCTATTAGCCTCTCACAAAGCAAATCAAGATCCTTCTCCGCTTCCTGCCTTCTTTTGAATCCAAATAAAGGGTTAGGACTTAGGAGACTAGAAATATAAACTTTTAAGATTTTAATATACGGAGTACTAGTTTTCATTTTGTTCTTTTATACGACTGCATTAAGATGAACTTGGAATTTCACATGTTCATCCAATTATTACCCGAGTTAAAATAAACCGAGGCAAGGTTGGGGTTTTCTAGTGTTTTGAATAATATGTTGTTTGTTGTGGGTAGAACTTGGAATCGCCACTATATCTCACTCGTGTTACATCAAAGGTGGTCCACCAAATGTAAAGGATACATGTTGATACATGTCTGCATTAACTTGCATATACAGGGTGGGGTGAACTCCAATGCTAATCATAAGCACACTGCTTGTCTCAAACAAAAATTTCCATTTGAAATTGTGATAATGAAATCAGGGTGAACTCGTGTGAGGTACTGAGGAATGAATAACCTTATCAGAGGTATGCCAAATATTGATGTAATCAGTGTTAAATTCCTAGTCATCTTTCCGGTGTCACGTCATTTTTTTCTGGCGACCAAATCACTTCAATATATTCAAAAGAGCTTAATTGCACATCAAATATATCTAGTGGGGTTTATTTGCACTAAAAGAAAGGCATGGGGCTAATGTGCACATAGTGTCAAACGTATTGGGTTTATTTGCCACTTCCCCGATGGACATAATGACAATTGATTTGAATTGCTAAAGTCAAATAACCAGTGCATACAACTATAGGATATTGTAACCACATTCCGCAATTTGTTGATATGCAAAGAAAACCTCAAAGATAAAATCAACAGTATCAATGATAACAGATACTTCCTCCATTTCATTCAATTCCATACATTTGTTATATACACGTATATCTATGCTTGTTTTCGTTTGTTCATATCTTTAGTTACACATTAGTAAAAGTTATAAAAAATTGTTATTTAAGATGTACTCTATAAGATAATTAAAACAAGATCGCACATGACTATATTTTATGCTATATATTAGATGTTGTATCAAAAATTCTCCCTACTTGTGAATAGTGTTCAAAAAGGCAAATGTATGGAATTGAATAAAATGGAGGAAGTATAAAATAAGAAGAAACCTTGTCAAAATACTTGACATGAACTGATGAACCACATAACATATACTCGATTGCTGCTCAATGTGCATAAACGCTTTGCAAATCGGCATACCTGAATTACAATAAAAAAACCACATTAAAAATCAAAAAAATCAATAAACCCTAGAAATCAATCAAGAAGTATTTAACAATCGATCGCTGATTCTAGTTTTTTGTACTTACGAGGATGCGTAGCACAACCACGCTTAGCAAACTATATAATGAACTCAAAATAGAAATAATATCCTACAATTTTTCATAGAAACAAATAAATTAATTTCTCGATTTATAAGCGCAATTTGGACTGTAACAAGATAAATCCCAAAAATTTGGAGAAGGTGTGCAAACCCTGGAAATTTCGATCAAAATACAGAAGCTGAAGGTTGTGAAGCGACCGACAATGAAAGGCGTTAAAAGGCAGTAGTCGATGGAAGGAGATGAGAGGAAGTAAAAGGGGGTGTGGTCGACTAGTGAGTTTAAGTTTTATTATTATTTTTTTTCAATCTTATCTTTTGTTGAGTTTATGGATTCAAGTACCTAAGAGGGGGAGGGGGTGAATTAGGTACTATTTAAAAATTTAATTTCAACTTTATTGATTTAAAGTGAGTTATAAGAACAAAAGAGATGAGAGAATACTTCGAATAATATTGCAATATTAAATGAGTATTGAATTGAATGTTTGCTGAAGTATGAAAGTAACAATTGTTCTGACTGTAGCTATTTGTCTCAGTTTATAGAGTACAGACTGTAGACCAAATGTGACAGTATGATGAACTGTTACTTCGAAGGTTAATCAAAGCAAAACAAACAAAAATAAAAGAGCAGCGGAATAAAATAAAAGATCAAACACGAGATTTCGAATTGGTTCGGCAAATACTCAAGTGCCTACGTCCAATCTACTGTTTTTATTGATTTCTTTTAGTGATCTACTCCGACTACTAAAAGACCCGTACAATAAAATACAACAACCTACTCCGGTTGTGATACAAGTCCAAGAACTACTCCGTTCTGATGACAAGCCAACTCGCAACCTACCCCGGTTGCCAAAGAGTTGAAGACTACTCCGTCCTAAACTCTACTAACACACTTAGAATGTTATAAGGATCAAGTTTCCACTAACTTATTCTTAACAAAGAATAGAGATGGACAACTTTTACAAGATCAACAATTCATAAGCAAGAGAGTTTAGTATGTTAAAGTAACAGTAGCCATGATTGTAACAACTTGAAGACTTTTGAAAGTTTTGCAAATAAACACTCGGTTTTTAAATCTTTGAAAAACAATTTGCAAACTTGAAATGAATCTCAGAAAAGTCTTGGGATTTTTAGAGGAAATGGCACTCCTTTTATAGAGGGGATGAGTAAGGGAGTTGCTAGGGTTTTGAAGGGTCAAAGACCTCACATGTGATGAGTCTCAACAAACTCCCAAACTTACACCAAAGAAGGTTCTTTTGCAAAGACAAGAATAGAGAAAGAGTGTTTGAAAGTTATCCATAAAAGCTCACGCAAATTCAGAAAACAAAGAGAGAAAAGACAAGTCACATGATGACAAGTTTACACAAATATGGCAAACAAAGCATTTCTTGTTTTATGAAAGACCAAAGGGTCAAATTTGCACAAAGAGGAAACATTTTGAAAATGATAATTATTCAAACCACTTTTCTTAGAGAGCCAAATCCTTGTAAAAATCTGAAAGTTATCTTTCAAAATGTGAGACACGTAAATGGCTTTTGAAAGATAAAAAAAGAATTCAAGTGTTACGAATTGTGGCAACAGTCCAGGCAGCTGTTACTTGTGAAAGTAACAGTCGTCTTAACTGTTTCTATTACTCTAAGATACTTAACTTTCACACATGTATATTAGATGACACTTAAGACTCAATACAAAGGGATGATCAACAACTCAACACTTCTTAAACCAAGCTTGATTTGATCATTAATCCTGAAAAGGTAAACTAAGATAACACAAATCAAATGGGCATGTTATCATCAATTTAAGGAACCCAACAAATTCCCCCTTTGATGATGACAAGCCCCAAACGAATGTATAACCAATGTAAACACCATTATTCAAGATTTTAAACAAGCAAGATCAAATGAGAGAGGGAACAATATTACCTTGTATAAAGAAAGAACTAGAATCAAACTAACCATGACAATTTTACATTGCCCCAAAACAAGATTCAAAGCTAAGAAGGTTAGGCCTAGACATTAGTTAATCAATATGCAAAGAGATTAAGAGTATGATTTTACCTTTTCCCCCTCTTGACATCATCAAAAAGGATAGGGAATGCAATGGCATTAGAGTGCAAACAACCATAAGAAAACACAAAAAGACACATATAACCGTGACAAGATAACAAAGTCAACATAAACATACGGATTAAACATAAGTTAACCATAGTTCACCATGGCTAAAAAGAGTTTAACATACACCACCAAGCAAAATATTAAGAGTGAAAAAAGTTTTGAAAAGGGCGCAACAAGGTGGGACAAAAGGTGTAAGGCAAAAGACAAGTTTGATTATGGGGAAATTCAGGGTGCGGAAGTTTGGTCATCATTTTTTAGGATAATGAAGAAGATAGCAAAATGGTTGAGGTTTGACAATGAAGGTCTGAGTCACAGTCATCTCTACTGTTGCATTGGACTGTGTATATTGAAACCACCAAGGTATGCACCAATGTAAGTTCTCAACATGTGATGAAGGAACATCAACTTCTTGTATTTTGCTTTCGTATCATGAAATTTTTGACAAATTTGATCTTGAACTCTGAGCGTAGCAACAATTGCATACACTGTTGCTTTCCTTTCTACTTTGACCTTTGAGCATAGCAACAGTCGCATACACTGTGACTTCCTTTCAATTTCTTCCAAAATTTTTGCTTTACTTCTTTTCTCAAGACCGTCGCAGTTTTCAATTTCATCTATCTCGTTTCCAATAATCACTTTGGCATTTCACATATTGCCTTCCTGTTTTTTTTTTTTTTTTTTTTTTTTTTTTATTCTCCAATTTTCCAACCAACTTCAATTTTCAGTTTCATCTATCTCCATTTTTCGAACCAACTTCTCAATCATCTCTTGATGCATATGTAGAACATGTAGTTGTTTGGTTCTTTGTTTCACATAGACCTTTGCAACATAAGTGAATTGAATGTGAAGGGGTGATGTCTTTGGGTATTGAAAATGAAGGATTTTGATCAATTTGAAGAGTATAAGAGACATCCATTTGAAGGTGGTTGAAAGGGTTGGTATTCGTATTGAAGGACGTTTTGACCATGGTGGGTAATTGTTGAGTTTAATGGGTAGGTGAGATGGAGGGAGTTGAAGGTGAAAGGTTTGTGGGTTGAGGGAGTTTGGACGGTGGGTTAGAAGGGATAGGTGGCCCAAACAATAAATGAGGTGAGTGGGGTAGTTGGCCCAACCAATTAATTTTGATCACTCGAAATAAAACGCAAGGTAACATATTATAAACGTAAATTTAGATATGAGGTTGAGTGATTACCGACTCACGAATACGGTGTCAATTTTTGGTCTAAAAATATTATGAATGCACTTAGAACACTTAATGACATATGTCCATTTTAGTTTAATCAATTAAGGAAATTTGCAAAACTCACACTAAAAATCACAAGCAATTAATTAACCCAATTTCTAGTCTAAATTTCTCAAAATGTTCTCTTGCAAGTGGCTTAGTGAAAATATCGGCAATTTGATTTTCGGTTTTGCAAAAGATAAGTTTAACATGTCCTTTTTCCACATGATCACGGATAAAATGATGACGAATATCAATATGTTTGGTTTTAGAGTGTTGAATAGGATTTTTGGAAATATTTATTGCACTCGTATTATCACACATTAAGGGAATGGAGTAAAAAATAATACCAAAATCCAAGAGTTGTTGTTTTACCCAAAGGAGTTGAGAACAACAATGTGTGGCACTAACGTACTCACTTTCGGCCGTTGAAAGAGCTACCGTGTTTTGTTTCTTTGAGCCCCAAGAGATTAGACAAGGACCCAAGAATGTTGCAATTCCGGAGGTGCTCTTTCTATCAACTGTGCATCCCGTATAGTCCGCATCCGAAAAGCCTATGAGATCAAAACGACAATGTAAGGGATACCATAAGTATAGATTTTGTGTTCCAATAAAATACCGAAGAATTCGTTTAACAGCTTTAAAATGTGATTCTTTCGGATTTGCTAGGAACCTAGCACATAAACAAACACTAAAGAGAATGTTGGGACGACTTGCGGTCAAGTAGAGAAGTGAGCCTATCATACCTCTATACACCTTATCACTAATATTCATACCGAGTTCATCTTTGTGCAATTTGGACCCGGCTACCATAGGTGTATCATGAGACTTACCATTAGTCATCCCAAATTTCTTAAGCATTTCCTTAATATACTTTTGTTGATGGATCATGATTCCATCCTTTGATTGCTTAATTTGGAGCCCAAGGAAGAATCCTAGCTCACCGACCCATCATACTCATTTCAAACTCCGATTTTATTAGTTCCGAAAAATATAAGTAAAGGAGTTCATTTGTTGCACCAAATATAATGTCATCAACATATACTTGTACAACCAACAGTTCGTCTGACTGTGACTTTAAGAACAATGTTTTGTCAACGGAGCCTCTTTTAAAACCATTTTCAATAATAAACTTAGACAATCTATCATACCAACATCTTCGTGCTTGTTTTAAACCATAAAGAGCTTTGTCTAATTTGAAAACATGGTTAGGCAAGTCATTGTTCTCAAAACTCGGTGGTTGCTCTACAAAGACATCTTCTTCCAAATATCCATTTAAGAAAGCGGTTTTAACATCCATTTGGAAGAGTTTAATGCCTTTGTGAGCCGCAAAAGCTATAAGTAATCGTATGGCCTCAAGTCTAGCTACCGGTGCATAGGTTTCATCGTAGTCAATACCCTCTTGTTGGTTATAACCTTGCACCACTAGCCTAGCCTTGTTCCTTACAATTTCTCCCGAATCATCAAGCTTATTGCGAAAGACCCACCTAGTACCAATGACGGTACGATTAGGCGGTCTAGGGACTAAGTGCCATACCTCGTTTCTTTTGAATTGATTGAGTTCTTCTTGCATGGCAAGCAACCAATCTGCATCAGTCAAGGCGACTGTTACATTTGAAGGTTCAATTTGAGAGAGGAAGGCATTATGGGCACAAAATTCATTGAGATGAGCGAGATTGTTGAGGGATGATCTTGTTCGGATTTTCGAGTTCAGATCACTCATGAAATTAGTGAGTGGATGAGAGCTTTGATGTTTCCACTTCTTTGGAACAATGGTTTCTTGTTCCCCCTCAGCAGCATCAGTCACAATGACTGTTTCTTTTGGCCTGGAGGGATCTTCATCCTCACTGTTTTGAGTAGATTCAGTTCTGGAGGTGGAGGCAACAGTCATTGGGTCTGTTGCTTCCGTAGAGGAAACTTGATGCAGGTGTGCTACGTGTTCCCCCTGAATGCGATCTCCTTTGAAGGTGACAGATCCACAGTGTCTCATTGCAAGTCAGCGTTGGGAGCTTCTTCATTCTCGAACACGAAGTCTTTTCGATCAAGACCAATCTCAAACTCATCGTCATCATCGTCTTCATCATCCACGTTTTGTACCTGTTCAAGCACACTAGATTCATCAAAAATGACATGGATGCTTTCTTCAATTAACAAGGTTCGTTTATTGTAAACTTTATAGGACTTGCTATGATCGGAGTAACCAAAAAATACTCCTTCATCACTACGTGGATCAAACTTACCCAAGTTGTTTTTACCATTGTTATGAACAAAACATTTGCTTCCAAAACATCTAAAATATGAAATGTTGGGTTTTATTCCACGTAGTAATTCATATGGAGTTTTATTCAATATACTTCTTATCATGACACAATTATGAATGTAGCAAGCGGTATTTACCGCTTCGGCCCAAAAGTTCATAGGCAACTTACTACATAATAACATTGTTCTAGCCATTCCTTCAAGGGTTCTATTCATCCTTTCAACCACACCATTCTGTTGTGGGGTTCTAGGATCCGAGAAGTTATGGTCTACACCATTGTCATCACAATAAGCACCAAATGATGAGTTTTCAAATTCGGTTCCGTGATCGGTTCTCATTGAAACAAGTTTTAAATCAAGTTTATTTTGAATCTTTCTTAACCAAATTAGAAACTCATCAAATGTCTCATCCTTAGAGCTTAAGAAGAGTGCCAAAACAAACCTAGAGTAATCATCAACAATGACACACACATAACGACTACCACCTCTACTTCTAGTTCTCATTGGTCCACATAAGTCGATATGTAAAAGTTGCAACGGTTGAGATGTACTCACAATTCTTTTGGATTTAAAGGAACTTCTAACATGTTTCCCTTTAGCACATTCATCACATACTTTATCAATGTCAAACTTCATGTTGGGAATGCCTTCAACTAAGTCAAGTCTTTTAAGGGTATTAAGAATTTTTGTACTAACATGACCAAACCTTTTATGCCATAACCAAGGATCATTGTTCATTACACTCATGCAAGAAATGGTGTGACCGGATAGAGTGTTCAAATTAGTTAAGTATACGTCTTTGACACGTCTTCCTTCGAGTATTAGTTCATTAGTAGTGGCATCAAAAATTCGACACATATTAGCACTAAATTCTACAATATTACCCTTATCAAAAAGTTGAGAAATGCTAAGGAGATTATGTTTCAAACCTTTGACAAGCCGCACATTGTCGACACAAAGTAATGGTGACTTACCAACTTTTCCAATGCCAATTACTTCACCTTTCTTGTTGTCACCAAACCTTACCGTGCCACCATCATATGCTTTAAGTGAGAGGAATTAGCTTCTATCACCCGTCATGTGACGAGAGCATCCACTATCCAAGTACCAATTGCGGACGCCTCTCACCAACCCCTACACAAGATTAGATTTTGAGTTTAGGAACCCAAACAAACTTGGGTCCCCTTTTGTGATCAACATATCTTACGGTGTATTTCCTAATCCATATTTGCTTAATTATTTTGATGTTCTTGTTAATGTCATGAAATCTTTTTCTACAAGTGTTGAGGACATGACCATTCTTACCACAATAATTGCAAATAATGTATTCGGGAAGACCAACGTACTTTCTCCTTCTAAAATCAGTTTTAGGCTTCTGGATGTAACAGTATGTCTGACTGTTCCATTTGAACCCCAAACCAGCAATTTTGTTACATCTCTCGGTTTGATTCGTGAGGAAGTTTAACACGGTTTGACTTCCTTCCCATTTTTTTAGTGATGTTTTTAGCACTAACAAGTTCATTGGTCAAGTCATTGACTCGTGAGAGGAGATTCAAATTCTTTTCTTTTTCCCTCTTGAGTTCATCATTGTTAACACTTTCTAAGGACAACCGTTTCTCAACTATGAAGTCATGGGTGTGGTTGTTGAGTTTAGACACGAGATACATGATTCTTTCTTTGGACTCTTCATATTTAGACGTCATCTCATCAAGACGTTTGTTTAGATCAACGAATTCATCGGATCTATGATGAGAAGTAGATCTAGAAGTGCTACATTCGGGCATACCCTTTTGAAGAAAGATAAACCTTTCATGAAGAACTTCTATTTCTTTCTTGAGACAAGCTATCTCACCTTTTAGACACTTGTTTTTATTCACTAAGCATTCAATCTTCTCATTGGACTTGACAAAATGTTGGTCAGAAGCAACAGTCTTAGAGACTGTTTCTCTTAGGTCAATTATCTCAACCACTATGTCATCCAATTCGTCTTTGAGAGCATCTTTGTCCTTCAAAAGGTCATCACGTTCCTTTGTTAGCAAGGAAACTTGCATCACCAAGGTGGTGTTGACATTTTCAAGGTCTGAGACACCCGTGGGGATCATCTTAAAACACTCAAGTTCTTTAGTCAATTGTTTGTTCAATTTGTTGACTCTTTTTACTTCATCATAAGCCTCAGAGGTGACAGTGACACTGTCTGTTGCTTTCAGTTCATTTTTAAGGTTAAAGTTTTCTTGAGCAATTTCTTCAATTTCGTCTTGCATGATATCAAGCTTATCATTTCGTGAACGACACTTATCAAAGAGTTTGTCAAGAAGCTTACATACCTTTTCTTTGGAGTAAGATCTAACCTTGGCTTTTAGATGCTTTACCTCATTGTCGGAGTCCGAGTCGGAATCATCGGGATGAGCCATAAGACATCTAAGATGTTCAATTTTAGAATTTTTTGAGACTTTGTCCTTGAGATGACTTGTAAGACACATTTTAGACTCTAGTTGCTCCTCGATGAGTTCCTCATCTTCCTTGGAGTCGGACATTCCCCAAATTATGGTCATGACTCTATGTTTGTAGTCCCTTTTAGCTTTATCTCGTTTTTCCTTTGATTTGATTTCATCCCACTTGGGACATTCTTTAACTTGGTTAGTTTTATCACCACACTTAAAGCATCCCACGGTGGAACTAGGTCGTTTCCTAGGAAAACGTTTTTTCGAGTAATTATTATTGAACTTTCTATTTTCTTGATCATTGACCAACCCAACTAGATTCCTTGAGAACATAGCAAACTCGTCTTCCTCCTTGTCTTCTCCATCGCTTGGAGAGGACGTGAGAGCGAGGCTCCTTCCCTTTGAAGACTCGCTAGAATGCTTATCGAGATTGAACTCGTGAGCCATTAGTGATCCCATTAGTTCATGAGGAGATAGGGTTGACAAATCTTTGGCTTCCTCTATAGCGGTAACTTTGGGTTGCCACTTAGAGGTTAGACTACGAAGGATTTTCCGAATGATGTCATGGGACTCTAAATCCCTTCCTAGACTTTTTAGCTCATTAATAATACAAGAAAAACGTGAAGAAAAGCTATTTATGGACTCGTCCTTTGACATTCTAAACATCTCATATTGTTGCATGAGAAGGTCAATACGGTGTTTTCTAACTTGGGAAGTCCCCTCATAAGCAAGTACAAGAGAGTCCCAAATAGATTTTGCCGTAGGACATCCAGAGATTCGACTAACTTCCCCCTCACCAACACAACGTTGAAGAATCGACATTGCTTTGGAGTTCTTTTCGGCAAGTTTAAAGTCGTCTTCATTGTAATTTCTTTCCTCTTTAGTTTTGGTGAAACCGGTTAGCATATCGGTTTCCTCAATAACAAGAGGTCCATTTTGGATGATGTTCCAACATTGAAAATCGATACTTTGGATGTAATGTTCCATTTTGAGTTTCCACCATCCAAAATTCGCACCGGTAAAGACCAGGATCTTGGAGTGTTTCTCGGAATCCATTACCCACGAATAAAACTCTAAGGCGATTAGCCTCGAACAAGAGCACGAGGCTCTGATACCAATTGTTGAGTTTATGGATTCAAGTACCTAAGAGGGGGAGGGGGTGAATTAGGTAATATTTAAAAATTTAACATCAACTTTATTGATTTAAAGTGAGTTATAAGAACAAAAGAGATGAGAGAATACTTCGAATAATATTGCAAGATTAAACGAGTATTGAAATGAATGTTTGCTGAAGTATGAAAGTAACAATTGTTCTGACTGTAGCTATTTGTCTCAGTTTATGGAGTACAGACTACAGACCAAATGTGACAGTATGATGAATTGTTACTTCGAAGGTTAAGCAAAGCAAAACAAACAAAAATAAAAGAGCAGCGGAATAAAATAAAAGATCAAACACGAGATTTTGAATTGGTTCGGCAAATACTCAAGTGCCTACGTCCAATCTACTGTTTTTATTGATTTCTTTTAGTGATCTACTCCGACTACTAAAAGACCCGTACAATAAAACACAACAAACTACTCAGGTTGTGATACAAGTCCAAGAACTACTCCGTTCCTATGACTAGCCAACTCGCAACCTACTCCGGTTGCCAAAGAGTTGAAGACTACTCCGTCCTAAACTCTAATAACACACTTAGAATGTTATAAGGATCAAGTTTCCACTAACTTATTCTTAACAAAGAATAGAGATGGACAACTTTTATAAGATCAACAATTCATAAGCAAGAGATTTTAGTATGTTAAAGTAACAGTAGCCATGATTATAACAACTTGAAGACTTTTGAAAGTTTTGCAAATAAACACTCGGTTTTTAAATCTTTGAAAAACAATTTGCAAACTTGAAATGAATATCAGAAAAGTCTTGGGATTTTTAGAGGAAATGGCACTCCTTTTATAGAGGGGATGAGTAAGGGAGTTGCTAGGGTTTTTAAGGGTCAAAGACCTCACATGTGATGAGTCTCAACAAACTCCCAAACTTACACCAAAGAAGGTTCTTTTGCAAAGACAAGAATAGAGAAAGAGTGTTTGAAAGTTATCCATAAAAGCTCATGCAAATTCAGAAAACAAAGAGAGAAAAGACAAGTCACATGATGACAAGTTTACACAAATATGGCAAAAAAGCATTTCTTGTTTTATGAAAGACCAAAGGGTCAAATTTGCACAAAGAGGAAACATTTTGAAAATGATAATTATTCAAACCACTTTTATTAGAGAGCCAAATCCTTGTAAAAATCTAAAAAGTTATTTTTCAAAATGTGAGGCACGTAAATGGCTTTTGAAAGATAAAAAAGAATTCAAGTGTTACGAATTGTGGCAACAGTCCAGGCAGCTGTTACTTGTGAAAGTAACAGTCGTCTTAACTGTTTCTATTACTCTAAGATACTTAACTTTCTCACTTGTACATTAGATGACACTTAAGACTCAATACAAAGGGATGATCAACAACTCAACACTTCTTAATCCAAGCTTGATTTGATCATTAATCCTGAAAAGGTAAACTAAGATAACACAAATCAAATGGGCATGTTATCATCAATTTAAGGAACCCAACATCTTTATTAATTCAGAAGACAATACTCAATCCAGGACGCTCCACCTCATTAATTCAGCCTTTTTTTTAAAAAGAAATTCATGTTATGGTGGGACCCGTTAGTGTGCAAAGGAGTATATTTCTTCAGAATTCCGCCACTACAAATATCCTACAAATTCCGTCGTAGAACAAATACTATGAAATAATTTTATACATTCCGAATAAATGAAATTAATGGCATACAAGCGGTATGAATTACAAATCGGAATAAATGAAAATAATACTATGAAATAATTTTATACATTCCGAATAGTTTGATAAAACTATATTTATACATATGCAATAAATTTAGTGACAACGAGTTCAAAGCGATAATAGCCCAAAGTTTACACTTTGATTTTATTTGTATACAGATTATTAATTTTATTTTAACAATTCGAAATTTTATGATAAATACGGCATTTTGAATTTGTTAATTAAAAATAAGAAATATTTAATTATCAAAACAAAATACGAGTATTATTTATCGATCCATTTACTTCATTGTATATGGGTTTTCTAGGACACACTTATTTCACCAATAAATCATATAAGCTTTGACATTCTGATGTTACACTAAGATGTGTTAAAGTAGATTATTAAATTATATTTCTTTATTCAGGGTGTAAAGTTTTTTATGTATGCAAATTTTATTTACAATAGTATATGACGTTATTTCCTCTTAAACCATTGCATTTGAACACGTATTTGAAACAAGTGTAAAAATTAATTATGTAGATCACTGATTTAGACCAACTAGATAATTATAATAGAAATGCGAAAAAAAATCATTCAAAATCATTAATATCAGCCCAAATACATACCCGTGCAATTTTGCACGGGTTTAAAACTAGTTTATTTATGTTAGACGAGATTTTGCCAGTTCCTTATTAGGATTAGATGTGGTACTTGAGTTTCTAATTATTATTTTTTTTACTTTTATTTTCTTTTTTTAAAAAAAGATAGCGAATTGTTAATGCAAAAAGCGTTCTCTATTCTTATTTTTACACAACGCATATTTAAGATAAGTGTTCTCTTTATTCCTGAAGAACGGTTATATAACTTAACCGTTCTCTATTATGCGTTACTTATTCCATTTTTTGTAGTAGTGATTAATTGATTAAGACGATATAAACATAAATTACGACGATCTTACCTTTTATTGCTTAATTGCTCCTTCCGTCTCTTAACTCTCCTTCTTCTTATTTTATGAATTGTTTTTTCAGATTATCTTTGTAGTTATAGTTTAGTTTTAGAGAGTATATGACGCCAATTAGGAAACTATTACCTTATTCCAGTTGTTATAGGAATTACCATTACTATTATTATTATTATTATTATTATTATTATTATTATTATTATTATTATTATTATTATTATTATTATTATTATTATTATTATTATTATTATTATTATTATTATTATTATTATTATTAAATCCCGATACAAATCCTGAGCAATACTCACACTAGGGCAATAAAATCGGCCCACATATTTATATCACACGGCTTTAAGCCTAATTCCCAACTTTCTTATTTACTTTATTATTTAATTAACATCTTATTTGCAATTATTATTATAAATGCTATTAATTAGTTATTTGAATTACGTAAATTATTCTTGTAAATATTATTAATTTACGGGGTATTACAGTATCCCTTGTAAAGGGCAAGTGCTAAGGAGTTCCAGTCAGTTATACCAGCTGCTTCCTTGTCTAAATCGCGATACCACTTGCGAGCATAGTATTTCAAAGAAAATGGCAACATGGTTTCTGTTTTAGCAGGATTTCACACTAGGATAAAGTCCTGCCAGGGATATAATCGCAGGGCAAACTAACTTAAATAATTAAGCCTGACTAGTACGACTGATTTCTTAAAGAATGAATAACAAAGTGTGACACAAAGATTTATACGTGAAAAAACCTTAGGAATAAGGAAAACACCACGGGCACCAACCCAGGAGGGATTGTTACTATCTATTAGAGTATCCTGACAGGGAATGTGTATGTCAGGCTAGGAATAGGGTATGAATGCTTAATAATTACGCTTATGTGGTTTACAATGATAAAATGAGAGTAAGTATGAGTGAATAATTGATTCTCTTTCCTTCCTCTGCTGCTTGTTATTTATACTCTGCTTATAACGTTCATTTAAGGTTATTTTGGACGTTCCTTGTAAATAGGCCTCATGCCCTATTTACTCGGGGGTGGTTGGTTGACTCTATAATCTGCCTGCCTTTATCTTTGCTCAGTCAATAGCTCCATTTTCTTTGTATATTATGTTGAATAGGTCTTCCATGAAAGTAGGAGCCGTTTCACTAAGTTTTAGTTGTGCGTTGGTTCTTGCGTGACTTGATCTGGTTGTGTCCTTCACACGGCTGGTGAGATATTCCTTCAGGCCTGGCCTAGTAGATGGTCTGACCTGTCTTTCCCTCCTGGCTGGCACCTGCTCAGGTGTCGTATGCCTTGTATTGGTTTCCTTTTGTTCAGGCTAGGCTTGGTGCTTATTTGCCTGACTGTTGTCCGGTCAGGCAGGACAATTATGGTCCAAACAATTGCCCCATATCTTCTTATTCCCGGTGGATCTGGCCAGGGATAAGGAGATAAAAAACCGGTACAGGAAAAAAGTATAAGAATATTTACCGGAAAAGTGTTTGAGTTCCCTTCAACTTCTTTAACGGCAAATTATCATAAATGAGGTAGGTTCATCAAACCCTAGGAGAGTCATGAATTGGACTCATCCACTTGTGCTATCCGTTGGATTTTTGCGATTATAAAATGCTTTGATCCGTTATTTGCTTCCATATTTCCATTCTTCAATTCTTTAAACTTTATTTCTCTTCTCTCTAAATCCTTTGTGAAATAAACCTTCCTTTGAAAATTAGTCTCCGGTAGTGGTAGATGTCCCATAAATTATTCCTGAGGATGAAGTTACGGAAATTTCTGCCCCTGCGGAAATTCTGTCTATCACACATAAGTGTGTCACTTTTACCCCTGTAAAATCTTTATCTTCTTCCTTCCCTGAGGGCAACCAATTGAAGCCTTCTTTCGAACATTATTTGAAAGGAAGAGGTCTAATTCCTTCTGGTGCCAAGGTCTGGTTTCCTGAGAGCGGTCCAGGTAGGGTTAACTGGTGCAGTGTTAGCTAGTTTTGCATCTTCGAATGAGCGTTTAAAGGGAGTTGCAGGCTTCCCTTTTCTCCATTTATGGTCGAGGCTATTAGGGCTATCAAGGTTGCTCCTTTTAAACTTATACCGATGGTTTGGAAGATTGTTCATTCCGTTGAACATCTATGTGCGAAGCACAACTTGGTGATTACTCTTGAAGATTTCAAGAATGTTTATCATTTGAAAAGCAATACCACTGGGTGCTTCAACTTTCTAGTCATGGCTAAGATGGCTCATCTGATAACCAATTTTGATTCAGGTGATGATAAATGTTGGGCCACAACCTATATGTTAATCAGGGCAGATTCTGTTTCCCCTAATGTGGATTATCTTAACTATCCGATTGTGGAGGGTGGTAAGTTCTTTTTCCCTGCATTTAATTCAAATTATAGTTGTATGTAAATTAAATTTTAATTATAAACTTACTTGTCTTATGTCACAGTGGCTGACTGGGCTTGTGATCCTAATGCTGAGGGGTCGGCTAACCGAATTGCAGCCTTTATGGCCTTGCGAGATGAGGAGAGGATGTGGCCAACTTTTCTTGGTTAAGAGCCCTTGCCTCGCTTCAAGAAGGCTAAACTGAGCACTTACAAGGCTGCTAGAGGTGCTAAGGCTTCAGGGGACTCATCATCAGGTAGTAGTTTTTGTCTTCTCTTTGTAGATTTTGATGCCTGAACATATGTTAGTATTACTGATATAGGATTTCGTCGTGTAGCTACCAGGGCTTCTACAAAGATTGCTAGTTTTGGCTTATCTTTGCTAAAAGCAGGCGTTTCTTAGATTAAAGGGGAAAAGTCCCGGAGTAGTGAGACTACAGGGAGTGACAACACACTTCAAGTCCAGGTCCCTGCTCACCAGGCTTAATTGGTGTCTCCTCTGCAGGTTGTGGTTGATGTTGATGAGCCTAGTCAGGCTGGTAAGAGAAAAAGGTCGGATGAGGCTTCTGCGGGAGTTGGTGGTGTGAGTGAACTTAGGGAGGTTAGGGCTAGACTTGCTGTTGTTCAATTTACTAAGGAACAAATCCAGGCTCACTCTTTTCTAGTTGATGATCCTTACTACAAATATCAGGCAGAAGAAATGTCTGCTCAAGCAGTGGCTGCTATGAACCGTTCTAGGGACTATGCTACTAACCTGGTCACCATGTTGCAGGAGGTATGACTCCTTTCTCCTTAGATTTTTTTGGTTGTATGTTTTTATTCTAGCTTGCCTGATGTGTGATCTTCTTGCAGAATGTAAATGACATGTTGAGTGGTGCTTGTGAACTGGAATCTTCAAATGCCAAAAAAGAGACTTTGGACTAGGAGGCGCAATACCTGAAGAAGGATGCTGAATCTTTGAAGACGGATTTAGAAGAGTTGAAAAAGGAGAATGAGTCTTTAAAGAAAGAGAATGAGGCAGGCAAGGCAAGTCAGGTTGTTGAAACGTCAAAATTGGGGTCTGCTCAAAATTATGTGTAGTCCATCCAGGCTAAGCTTGCTACAGTCCAGGAAGAACTGAAGGCTGAGAAGCAAGCTATGCAGGCTCAATTGAACGTAAATGAGGAGCTGGCTGCTGAAAGGGATGTGGTGCAGGGCAGGTACAAGGATGATGCCTTGTATGTCTTTGGCAAGCCTCGTGTAGACGCCATGATGGAGCCTGTTGAAGTCAGGCCATATTGGAACCTAGAACAAGAAATGGCTGACCTTAATGCCACCTATCCTGATCTTTGCAAGCTATATGCTGATGACGAGGTTGATTCTCCTCCGTCCAAAGAAAAAAGCGGTGAGGCTGATGAGGATGAGGATGATGAAGAGGAGGAGGCAGATGATGAGGGCATTGGTTCTGCTACTGTTTCCAAGGTAGGCTGATAATTTTGTTTAGGGTAATATTTTTTGGGCCCATCCAAGGGGGATATTCCCTGGGCAAACTTTGAATTTTTTTCTTCTTCCTTAGTATAATTTGAAGTTGTTCTCTTATTCCATTGTGTGCTCTGGTCTCATTAGGTAGTACCTGAAATAATGCAATTTGAGCCATTTGTTAAGATAATGCCTCTCAGGAGGGCTTATAGCCTTCAATCCGTTCAGGAAATCGTGGCTTTTTTGCCTATCTGGAGGGCTTTTTTAGTAACAGGGGTTGTTGCCTGTCAGAAGGGCTTATGGCCCTCAGCCTGTCAGGAGGTCTTTAAGACAAGTGGTCTTGATTTATTTCACCATCATACCTGTGTTTTTATACTGAACTCAATTTTTTGTGTGTGTTTTAGATGTGGCAAAGATGCCAATGTTTGTGAAGCATTTCTGAGATGTTGTTCAGGTTGGGTGGAGTGGCCCTCAATCCTGAATATTTATTTAAGCCTGTAATTATAATGACCTAGATAATTATAGAATAGCCGTAAAACAAGTTTTCAGGATTTAACATGGTAATTTGAAGCATAAGGTAAAAATTATAGTTATATTAGGTAAGGGATAAGGTAAGAATATAACAGACAAGCAAAACTGCAATTAGCAGGAAAGCACATATAAGCAACATGGATTATTTCATTCAGGGGGTTTCACATAGAATTTTGCCAGGTAAGAGATAAAGATAATAGTCTTACCTGGTTGAAGCATAAGATAAGTAGATTATACATGAAATAGTTTTAAGTGGGAGATGTTCCAGGATCTGTGGATTATTTCTCTATCCAGGGTCGGTAGCCTGTAGGCACCCTGCCTTACTATCGAGTCAATCAGGTAAGGTCCTTCCCATGCAGGAGCAAGTTTGCCAGCAATCTTTTCTTTTGTATTTGGTAAGACTTTACGTAGGACCAAGTCTCCTTCTTTGAATACTCTGATGTTCACATTTTTATTGTAGCTTCTGGCTACTGTTTGCTGGTAGGAAGCTATTTTGATCTTGGCTACATCTCTTAATTCTCCAGCCAAGGTCAGGCTATCTTGCAGTAGTGGTTTGTTTTCTTCCACGGTGTTCAGGCTGCTTCTAGTAGCTGCTACATGGATTTCTGCTGGGATCACTGCTTCACAGGCATAGATCGCGGAGTAAGGAGTCTGGCCTGTGGATGTTTTAGGCGTAGTTCTATCAGCCTAGAGGACTAGAGGGAGTTCTTCAGCCCACCTGCCTTTTCTTCACTTTAGTTTTTTCTTCAGGCAACTGATTATCACTTTGTTGCTGGATTCAGCCTGGCCATTGGCTTTTGGATAGCTTGGTGTAGAGGTCACCAGATTGATATTCCATTGTGCACAGAAAGCCATTATCCTTTTTCCCACAAACCGAGTGCCATTGTCACAAACTATTTCTAAGGGGATGCCATATCTACATATGATGTTGCATTTGATGAATGATATGACATCCTTCTCCTTGACTTGCATGTATGAGTCAACCTCTATCCATTTTGAAAAGTAATCAGTCATGGCTTACATGTAGACTTTTTCTCCAGGAGCTTGGGTTGTTTGCCTACAATGTCCATTCCCCACTTCATGAATGGCCATGGAGCTGAAATGGAATGTAGTAGATCTGATGGTTAATGGATGAATGGAGAATAAAGTTAGCAGGCTTCACATTTTGAGCTGTAAGCTAGGCAGTCAGCCCTTAGGGTTGGCCAGAAGTAGCTTGTCCTTAGAACCTTGCTCTCCAGGCTTCTGCCGCCTTTGTGATTTCCATAGTATCCATCATGTATGTCCTAAATAACTTGTTTGGCTTCATGAGGTTCCAGGCATCGCAGGTAAGGTCCAGCCTGAAACTTTTTAAACAAGATGTTATTTATAATAGTATAGGTGGAAGCTTTAATTCTAAGGGCCCTTGTTTATGCCTATCTTTGGGTAAGATTCCTTGTAAGAACCAGTCATAGTATGGTTTGGTCCAGGAGTTCGTGTCCTCATTGTTGGGACAGATTTGGTCAGGTTTTGTAATGGTTGGTTCGAGCAGGTGAACAATAGGTATCTTATCAAATACAGCAGGGCTAAAATTTGATCCCATGCTGGCTAGGGCATCAGCTTGGGTGTTTAAGTCTCTTGGTATTTTATCAATGTCAAATGAACAAAACTTTTTGCAAAGATTTTCGACATAGTCTAAATAAAGAACCATTTTGGAATCCTTTGCAGCGTAGGTTCCTTTGACTTGATTGGAAATTAAAAGCGAATTAGTTTCTAAGTTGAGATTTTGCACACCAAGATCTATACATACCTTGAGTCCAGCTATCAGGGCTTCATATTCAGCTTCATTGTTTGTTGCTTTAAATTTACAATTGATAGCCTGAGCTATTAAATCTTCCTGTGGTGATTTTAGGACTAATCCCAGACTAGTTGCTCTCATATTTGTTGCTCCATCTACGTGTAAGGTCCATCCTTGGCCTAATTTTTGGGTGTCTAGACGATTGACCTCTTTTATGAGGTCCGGTTTTAGGCTGGGACTAAATTCAGCCACAAAGTCTGCTAAAGCCTAGGATTTGATTATTGTCCTAGGTTCAAAGGTTATGTCATAAGTACTGAGTTATACTGACCATTTTGCCATTCTGCCTGAAAGTTCAGGTTTTCTGAGGACAGATTTGATAGGTAGGTTGGTCCTGACAATTATTGGGTGACTCTCAAAGTAAGGTCTAAGTTTTGTGCAGGATACAATTAATGCATGTATGTATTTTTCAATTAGTCTATACCTTGTTTCTACATCCAGGAGACTTTTACTAACATAATAGACAGGGTGTTGTTGGCCTTCAATCTCCTTGGTCAGGACTCCACTTACTGAAGTCTCAATGACTGATAGGTAAACTGTCAGGGGTTCTAGTTTGTTAGGTTTGGCCAGTAGTGGAGGAGTAGCCAGGTCGGTTTTTAATTCTTGGATGGCTGTTTCATGTTCAGGCATCCACTTGAATGATTTGTTCTTCCTGAGGAGGTTATAGAAGGATCTGCATCGTTCAGATGATCTGGATATGAATCTATTCAGGGCTGCAACTCTTCTTGTTAGCCTCTTGATATCTTTGATTGACTTGGGAGATTCTAATTCTAGTATGACTTTTATTTGTTCTAGGATGGCTTCAATCCCTCTTTTTGTCACCATGTATCCTAAGAATTTGCTTGAAGACACTCCAAAGTGGCATTTGGATGGGTTGAGCTTCATGTTGAATTCTTTCAGGATTTTGAAGGCTACTTCCAGGTCCTTCACATGATCTTCTGCCTTCTTTAACTTGAACACCATGTCATATATGTAGACCTCCATTATGTCACCAATTTGGTCGTTGAACATCATGTTGACCAGACATTTGTAGGTTGCCCTGCATTTTTCAGGCCAAAGGGCATTACTGTGTACCAATATATACCCTTTTCCCTGATGAATGTAGTATTTTCCTGGTCAGCTGGGTGCATTTTGATCTGGTTAAATCTACTTGAGACATCCATAAATGTTAGTAGTTTATGCTGAGCTGTAGCATCTACCATTGCATCAATTTGAGGGAGTGGAAATCGGTCTTTTGGACAGGCTTTCTTAAGATCTGTGTAGTCTACACAAACTCTCCACTTGCCATTCTTCTTTAGCACCCGACCACGTTGGCCAGCCATTCAGGGTACTTTACTTCCCTAATCATTCCCATGTCTAAGAGTTTGTCCACCTCTTCGTTAATGATTGTGTTGCGCTCAGAGGCATACTTTCTCCTTTTCTACTATACAGGCTTAAAAGA
The DNA here is from genome assembly GCF_048544455.1 of Silene latifolia. Lineage (NCBI taxonomy): Eukaryota > Viridiplantae > Streptophyta > Magnoliopsida > Caryophyllales > Caryophyllaceae > Silene > Silene latifolia. The sequence continues at coordinate 30,291,651 of NC_133538.1, forward strand.
AGTGTCAATACTGAGTTTATGGGTAATAATATTAGCATCTATGCCAGTCATAAAAAAATGGGACCAGGCAAAACATGAAGATTTATTCTTAAGAAAACTTACAAGTTCTGGTCTAATTTTATCAGGGACATCAGATCCTACCAGTACATACCTGTCAGAGTACTCAGGGTCTAATACTACCTGATCTGTTTCCATTTGAGTTTCTGCCACGTAAGTGCTCCTGACAGGGTACTGTAATTACTAAGCGAGAGACTTACCTGCCTTGGAAGGTTTTAATGATTCAGTATAACATTCTTGGGTTGACTTTTGTTCACCTTTGAGGTTACTATTCCCCATTCTGTTGGTATTTTGACGCATTGGTGATAGGTTGAAGGAATAGCTCTGACATTATGGATCCAAGGCCTGCCTAGGATTGCATTGTAGGATGAAAGGCAATCCAGGACTTCAAATCTTTCATGTGATGAGACTCCTTAAACTTAGGTTGGCAGGTAGATCTCTCCTAGACTATTCTTGGTTTCACCACTGAATCATACCAAGACATTTGACTTCTTTATGATCTGGTTCTCATCGATCTTCATGGCTTTCAAGACATCAAGCATAATTAGATTGACTGAGGTGCCACCATCTACTAGAATTCTAAGGACACGTGCAGTCCCAATTTGCATACTAATGACCTCGGCCATCATGATGGATGTCCGATATTCTCTGCATATCAGTATCATCAAAAGTAATTTGAGCCAAATTTCTAGGTTTAAAAGGAGATTTCATTTTTGACTCCCTGGCTAATTTCTGTACAGCTGAGCTAGTCAGGCCGTAGATCTCAAATCCTCTATTGATGAATTTGACTTCATAGATGGGTGGTGCGGGGGGCAGGTCACGTTGTGGTCTTTCCTGATCCTTTCCTGTTCTATTGTCTTCCCTGTTCTTTGATGGCATCAAATCTTTCAGGCAGCCTTTCTTTAGCAGGTAGGCCACTTGTCAACGTAGACCTAGGCATTCTTTTGTGGTATGTCATATGTCCATATGAAATTCACACCATTTTGTTGTATCTTTCCTTGAGTTGAGATTGTCCACCTTTTTGGGCCACTTGACAATGTCTCCCATGTTCTCAGGCCTTTTGATCAATCTTGTAGTATCAACACAGAAGTTATATTCCTGAATAGGTGGGTAAGTATAAGAGTTACCTCGTTGCTCATGAGCATAGTTGACTTCTGATCTGTCAGGTCTGGTATAGGGGGATGGCCTGGAATTGCTTCCCCTGTGATTAGAGATTTTTTTGTTGGATCTTTCATATCCTGAAACACTCTCAGTGGTTTCAGCCTTGAAGCTTTTATCTTCTTCCGGTCTGATGTAGCCAATAGCCTTTGCCTGAACGTCGTCAAAAGTTAGGCAAGTTTTCATGGTCAGCTCGTCATAGAAATCGCTATCCAATGGTAGTCCCTAACTGAAATCTTCAACGGTTGTTCCTGTTAGGTTCATATACCCCTATTTGACTCATCTAATTCATATTTATAAATTACTCATAATATATGTTATGTGGATCTAGTTGCATGTAAGATGATTTAAATAAAAATAAGGAGAAAAACGATTTTTCTTACATTTAATATGGACCGAAATTTAGGGCACTAGATTTGGACTCCTTCCAAATGTAGATCTTCAGCTTATTACATTAGGATGATCCTCCATAAACTCAAACTTTCAAATTAGAAAGTCTTTTCTTGATTTCCAATCCCTTAATACTAATATTATTATTAACTAGATAACAATATTAGTTACCTTAAATAAATCTAATATTGATACTATTACTACCTTAGTAATCTTATTTTAGATATTAGATATTTGAACAATTTTATGTACTAAAACTATTTTAGAGAGTTAGAGAGATATGCATAAAGAGAGTGATAAGAATTGTCCAATGGGAAAAATAAGAACAACTTTCTTACGTTCCATGGGGGGGGGGGGGGGGGGTGCCTGTTTGGTGGAGTGGCCAAAGAGCTAATGCATGCCCTTCATACATTTTTCTCTTATTTAATTATTAAGGGTAGCATCTAGGGTTTTAGGGGTAATCATAATGTCCTTAATATAAAATTAACAATTACAATTAACCCTTAAACACCCCTTAAAACTGGTGGACTCATATAATGTGGACTCCGTTTTATTTTTGTCATTTGTAATATGTTGTGACATGTGACATTTAACATGTCATTAATCAATTTAATGCATATATAACAATTAAATATCATTATATAAATTAATTAAATTAAAAATAATAAATTTCCTTGTAATTCATAATTACTTGTGTATAAAATTGGTCAAGTTAATATAATTCACAATATTTTGTAATTATAAATAACTATTCAATTTTATCTCAATTGTTTCATAAACGATAATCAATTTTAGTAATAAAATATTTTAATTACTAAAATGAATGTTATTTAATCAAATTACAATTAGATATATATATTCTCACACACTATCATAAATTGCTCAATTTTAAGGAATTAATTATCTGTATCGTTATACAATTAATTAATTAATCTATTAAGGGAATTTTCCTATAGGTGTGACCTTAAGGGATTAACTGATCACCACCGTCAAATGACAGGAATGTCAAACTCTAGTTAGCCAATCATTACCGATTAATGTTGATCAGTTGACTATATAATTGAATCATCCCTTACGTATTCTTATAGGAGATTTATTAATGTGATCGCACTATTGTTGAGGACACTTACTCCAACAATCTCTCACTTGTCCGAGACAAGTGTGCGTCACCAATTCTCTTGTTCTATTACATCATATCCACTCATTGCAAGGTGTCTTACAGCTCGTACTTGCATTTGATCTTATCTAGAGTGGTTTCCTCGATTTGGAGAGTAACTTTCTGACCGGAATTATCTACCGTAGATGCCTTCCGAGCGTGGCCACACATTTTCAGTTCACTGCTCCTCGAGTGGCCTTGAGATTCATAGATAACCCTGACAAGGGGTGGAAAATTCCTATCGCAGTATTCCCTTTGAATAGTCACAGCTCATCATGACCCAAAAGATGCCCATTTGAACACAGTTACGACATTCGCAGAGCATAAATCAAAGCCAGTCAGAAACTGTGCCAAATTAGATGAACAATCTCTAGTCAAAGAATCGACTCATAAGAATACTATAGTTTCTCTCGCCACGACCAGGCTTTATAAAAATTACCAGAACTCTATAAGCGGTCACTGCCCGACAGAGTGTCCCACACAGTCTGCCTAAGTGATCGACTAGTCATCTCTTACGACCTTATGGCACTTGAACTTGCCATCAATCGACTCACACTCTAGTCACATGGAGACGTCACCTCATATAAGTGACTAGGGGCCAATACTATGTTAATCCATGTCACTTTAATATGGTTCAACGTTGTCTTTACAACCTATTTGGATATGACAAAGTAATAAAAGAGTTTAGAATAAAACTCAAAACGATGAATGTATTATCACATATGTAAAATTAATACAATATCAATTACTACATATTCTATAATCCATATTTAATTTTGTATATAATCGTATATTTCAATTCAATTGAAATTGCATGACTTATCATGTTAAGCCTATGAAAAGGCCTTGGTTAACAAGTCTTAGCAACATCTTGCACCTTAATTAACCTCATTATATACTATTTCCCTTCTTTATCTATAATTTTATATTATAAAACCTTTTGAGCACGTGTCTAGATCCAATCTGGACAGGTTATATTGCCTTAGGATAGCTCCCACTATCCTCACAGTGTGTGGGATTCATCCTTTTCTCATATCTCATAGTTGCAAGTGTCATCAAGGGATCAACCGATTACCACCGTCAAACGACAGTAACGTCAAACTCTAGTGAGCCAATCGTTACTGATAAATGATGATCAGTTGACAATATAATTTCCGTTGTATATTACTCAGATTAAGTCCTCGAAAATTATAGCCAAGATGGTTCTCCAACCATCCTTATGTGTTTAGAATATGGTTTTTGTGTAACTCGTTGCACATAAATCCAATAATTATTTCTAAACAGTTATCCTCTCGTATATATCTCTTATAGATTCGGATATTAAAGATGCTTTGCATCTCTTCCTAGTCTCTCAATCCCTCCTTCACGGAGGAAAGCATTGGTCTATCATTCTCAATGAATAATATGTTATCTACATATGAGACATAGAATACATATCAGTAGTGCTTCTTGAGTACTAATGAATATACTATATGGCTATATATTGACTTTCATAAAGATTCAATTTTAATTTCTCGTCATACTCCAAGTATACGAAATATAAGAATAGTGATACATCTTAGCATTATAAATTAATCCATCAGCGGAAGCAAATGGATTCAATTTCTCCATGTTCAATACTTTTGAACTTGTCAAGATTCTTACTAACATAAGAATATTAACTTTATGCTAATATCCATCGAACTGGATATCTTAGAGATGTATTATTCTTCTCCTGAGTCTTTCATCACTCACAGTGATCAATATTTCATTCACATATAAGACTAATAATACCACCCTACTCCCACTAAACTTCATGTATAAACAAAACTACTCGACAAATCGAGAAAGGTTTATTACATGACTGAAACATACCATTCAGCTCCTTGACTTCTACTTAAGATTTCTTCTTAAGTTCGTATCCTACCTTAGGATAGTTGCGATTTACAAAACTCATGCAAGATGATTTTAAAATCCAATAGTCAAATAATATTATGAAATCCGAATTTAACGAAGGGTTGCAATTGGGGTAAACCTCTTACCACAAATCAACCAAGTTATGGAAACATCTTAATGTTTATGTTCAATTCGGACTTTTGTGGAGTTGAAACTAGATAAAGCATCTTAATAAGTTATAGGTTTGTTACTTTCAAAAATGACCTGACTCATGTACACTTAGGTTTTGAAGAAATATTTACTGATTTTGACCAAGAAAGAACATTTTCCTACGTCTTATTGATCAGTTTGTGGCTCTTGAACATTTTCTCCCACTCTGTCTTTAAGAAATAATCCTCTTTTCTTTAATTGACAGCATTACGAACCACAAACCCTTTGTTCTCGTGATCATGTAGGAAGAGAGAGCACATGTTTACTATCGAAACAAGGTACAATTTTAGGTACCATGCCCTAACCATATCTCTTAAGAAAAGTAGATGGTTGCTTTAACCATGTTTTTGTTTTAATGGTAGACAAATTTTTTAACAGAAACTACCTCCAATTATATTGTAAAGATTCAATCATATTGTAATGAAAGTGAACTTGTGATACCATATAACACTCTTTTTGGTGCAGATAAAAGTCTTCACTTTATTGTTCCCTATTTTAACCAAGTACTAATACTTTAGTTTTATAATCTCTAGGTTTTGATACTTTTTAAACATTCATTGAACTTATTCAAAGAATTTCTCTTCTTACCTCATTAAGTGGATACCAAGTATCTACCTAGTTCGTTGGTAAAAGAGATGAAGAAGTAATAACCTTTTCTGATTGAAATTTTATTCGACCATGCACTTCAAGGTGTAAATAGGGCGCATATCTAATTCTATTCAAAATCCTTTTCAAGAAAAAGTCATGAATTATCTTGGTTTCAATAAAAGATTCGCACACACTAAAAGATTCCCAATCAAATGGTTTGGGAGACTAGTCAAAACTAGTTTCTAAATGCGATTTTCAATCGAGAATTGAGAAATGATTGGGGTCACCAACTTGAGTCTTGTATATATGACATTTATTTCTAGTTTGAATATAATTACCTTGATTTGTATGGTCTCACCATAAACTTAATCGTGGTATGTAAGGACAGAACGCCTGTTTTAATTGCATAACAGAGAAACCCTTGCGTTTTATACAAAAACTTGAATTATATTCTTATTTAGACTTATTGTACATCATAACAGTTAATGAGGGACATTTCTAAAAACAAAACTAAAATGAGTACACTACAATATTCTTGCTAGTCGTCACAGGAAAATATCAAATATTATGATAAAATCCACAAATTTGTATCAAATACTTATGATGTGGTAATTAGCAAGAATGCAATGTCAATGTCATAGATATTCTGGAAGGAATATGTTGGAGTCACACAACCAATTTCTTGATCATTACTTATTTGGGGTTTGTCTCTATTTTAGTGTCTTACATTTTCTCTTTTGAGCCTAGTTTTATCCTTAACAATTAAGATATGTACTTACTTCATATCGCTTCCACTGACTTCAAGAATTTCTACTTGATGAAGACTTATCTTCATTTAAATTCCTAGTTAATCCTTCACAAGGGTTAACCCTTTTGTGGTATTTGGTCAATCAAAATTTCTAACAAATTAATTTACCAATTTTAACATTGTCATATTCTTAATTACTTAAGTGCTTGATGACAAGTGTTTAGTTTGAGCAATAAGACTTTTGAACTGTGGATGCATAGAAGATATTATCAAAACATATTTTGACTAATCATTACCTCTATTCATATTTCTTCACAAGAAATCATACATGGGTATGTTAAGAAATTAATATGCTAATCTTATATAACATAGGATAATTCCTATGGAGTTCTATGGAATAGAACGATTCCTATGGAGCTAGTCCATACCTTATTTAAATGGTTCAATTGAGGCTTTTAGAAAGGAGATTCTATTTGTCTTTAGCTTTAGTGGTTTAATGGAGACATAAGTTAAAATCGAAATGACATCGTATATGTCTAGGAGCAAAGATATAGAACAAATTTAAACAATGAAATAGTGGGAAAACTAACATTCATCGTAATATATGAAAACATTTAGCAAGTTATAGCATTTGTATAATGACCTCCACCCAATTATATAAATGATTCCAAAACCCAAATTCATACTAGCTCGATTGTGGGACAACGGTCCCTCTACAACCTTTACTAATACAACTTGCTGGGTTAACTCGTTTAACCGATTCTACACTTAGAACTCTCGGTCGATGAAACTACATTAAGTTCATCTTTTGCCCGAACCTATTGGGACAACGGTCCCTCTAATACTTTCGTTGAGATCAACCAAATTTCGAAATGTAATAATATTTTATTACCCCACTTATCCAACGTTAAAAGAAAGCACCCCGATATAATATTTTAATACCGTATTGTACCCCTAATGAAATTGGGATTCATGAGTTCCTACTATTTGGTAAGGCTAAGTCTTAATTTTTATAAATGTGAAGGTCTTGCCAATTTATTATCTATCTCTTTTAAGTGAACTAAATTAGTGATCTTTCGATAGTTATAATTCACAAGGTCGAGAACTCGATATAAAAAGATATGCTTGTGATGTTATGGCGATTTGGCATGCATGCAAACATATAAAATAGAACATGTAAAGAAAACCAATTTCCTAATATGACCTTTCCTAGAATAGAAAATGTAATAATCTATTACATATTTGGAAACCAACTCCTTTGTCCCTTGAACTTCATGTGACACGCCTCACAAGGAAACACCTTCTTGATCGCAACTCCTTTCGGAATGCCTCTGTCTTTAGGAAACTCCGGAATTACAAAAATAATAACAAAATACATAGCATATCCTATTATAAATTTGTAATGAAAATTTAAATCTATTAAATTACAAAACCGTGATGCGAAATCACATTAAAATTACAACCAAATCGATATTCTCTTACATTACGGGTAATACAAATTAAAAAACTAAGGCCTTACTAAGACAAATTACATGATTCAAAATTACATAAATTTAAATGACATACATCTATAAAAATATGCAGCATTATATATGTATTCAACATGCAAAATGAATGTGCCAAATCGCCTTACTAGATTATATCGTATATCGCTTTGGTTTTATGGAAATGCATGACTTTTAACTCATTAAAATCACCAAAATAATACTTAAATCAAATTTAAGCCCAAGTTAATTACCCTAACTGTCTAAGGACTCAAATATTAGTCCACACTAAGATTTGACAATAATCTAACTTGGTATAACATTATTGCTTATTATAATTTTATTACTCTTAACAATTAAGAAATAATTCCCAATATATCATAAAAATTTGTAAAAATCCAAAATTAAAATTTTTTAAATTCTAGAATGTGACGAAGATCCCAAAATTCAATAAAAATTTGCTCACAAAGCATTTTTAATTTATTTCATATATAAATAGCATAAATCATAATTTTTACAACTTAATTCCAAATTAATCACAAAAGTATGAAAAAATTCAAAATCAAAGTTTTTAACATACTATAATGATTTCTAGATCCTGAAAAAAACATAAATCCAACCAAAAATTTCGAATTTAATTTTATGACTAACAAAGTTCTCTTTTATCGATTTTATCACATAAAAATCAATAAACACACAAAATTAACAAGATTAATTTTTCCATTTTCACATCTGATGTTCTAAATATGTGTGCAACTTTGGGAAAGAATTTCATGCCATAAATTTCATTTTAGCTATTTTTAGCTTATATAATCTCGATTTAATCCAATTTTAACTATTAAAATCATAAATCATTCAAAATTAATCACATTAATCTCAAATTTTACATACAATAAGTAAAATATGCATGTGAGATCATATTAAAATTTCGTGGCCAGAAACATCATATAACTATTTTTAGTTATTAAATAACCATTTTACTCACTAAAATGTTATTATTATCCAATAAATTATAAAAGTGAGCAATAAAATTCCATAAATCATCTAAAATGACCTAAAATATTTTAGGACCAGAATATATACATGCATATAAAAATTTCGTGCATATACTATATAAACACAAAATTTCCGATTTTTATTTTAGTCATCTAATAACTCGTAAAAACTCAAAAAACGATTTGCATGCAACAACAAAGCTCTTATACCAATTGTTAGGTTCATATACCCCTATTAGACTCATCTAATTCATATTTATAAATTACTCATAATATATGTCATGTGGATCTAGTTGCATGCAAGATGATTTAAATCAAAATAAAGAGGAAAACAACTTTTCTTACATTTCATATGGACCGAAATTTAGGGCACTAGATTTGGACTCCTTCCAAATCTAGATCTTAAGCTTATTACACTAGGATGATCCTCCATAATGTGAACCCCCGCAATAACAGTAACAAAAATACAATAACAAAATGCGGAATTTTAGGAAATTTTTGAAACTTTTAAAGATTAAAGCGCGGGTTCATTAAAATCTAAAACATAAATAAAGAATGCGGAAATAAAGTTAAGTTTATACAAACATGATAGTCAAATGTGAGGGAAAATATATCCCTCGAATGGCAAAATGATAAATGGTGAATCTAAGCAATCCTAATAAATCAACTACTAGTCCAACGTTTAGTTCTAGCTAGCCCAGACGTCTTCCCCACGTAAGCATTTTGACAACTTGTCATTCATGTAAAATGAACGCCACAGTCAGTGGGGAGTAACTCAAGGTTCTCCCAGCCACAAAATGTCGAAACACAGATAAACAGGAACATGTTAGAACATCATAAATATAACCATTTGATGCAAGCACTGAGACATGAGACTAATATTCAAAACATACCTAGTTCATCATAGATAAGGCATATGATACATACATATGAGACAATCCAACCAAAACGTCATAAATGATAATACAACTATAAACACGATAGAATATCATATGTCACGGATAAACAAGATTAACATCATAATACATGTGAATGGAAACCTTAGCCATGAACTTTGAAAGCCAAAAACATACAATACACGAAATGGGACTAATAACATCACACATAAAGCAAAGCATTTTGCTCAGAGGCTACCTTTAAAGCATGTCCGAGACACAAATCCATAAGTAACTTGGCTCAGCGATTACCTTTAAAACATGTCCAAGGCGCGACCTCCAAAGTATCTAGCTCAGCGGTTACCTTTAAAACATGTCCAAATACTACAAACAAGTGCCTGACTCAGAGGTTACCTTTTAAACATGTCTGAGGCACAACACATAAAGTATCTGGCTCAGCGGTTACCTTTAAAACATGTCCAAATACTACAAACAAGTGCTCGACTCAGAGTTTACCTTTAAAACATGTCCGGGTCACAACACATAAAGCAAAGCATTCGGCTCAGAGGCTACCTTTAAATCATGTCCGAGACACAAATCCTTAAGTACCTTGGCACAGCGATTACCTTTAAAACATGTCCAAGGCACGACCTCTAAAGTATCTGGCTCAGCAGTTACCTTTAAAACATGTCCAAATACTACAAACACGTGCCTGACTCAGAGGTTACCTTTATAACATGTTCGAGGCACAACACATAAAGTATCTTGCTTAGCGGTTACCTTTAAAATATGTCCAAATACTACAAACAAGTTCCCGACTCAGAGGTTACCTTTAAAACATGTCCGAGGCACAACACATAAAGCAAAGCATCCGGCTCAGAGGCTACCTTTAAACCATGTCCGAGACACAAATCCTTAAGTACCATGGCTCAGCGGTTACCTTTAAAATATGTCTAAGGCACGACCTCTAAAGTATCTGGCTCAGCGGTTACCTTTAAAACATGTCCAAATACTACAAATAAGTGGCCGACTCAGAGGTTACCTTTAAAACATGCCCGAGGCACAACACATAAAGTATCTGGAATGGGACTACTAATATCACATTAATACTTATGGCTTGCATCTCACCATAAGTACGGATGGGAACATCAATCCCGACGATCATATCGCAACGCCAGGGCTTATAGCTCACCTCTAGTATCCGATAGGACCAAGACTCTCACGACCGAACAATACAAGACATTATCTAGAATACGACCCCTCACAAGTAACTATATATAATAAATATTTCATACATGTATTATATTAATAAATATTCCACTTTATATTCTAACATGCTGGTTAAAATAAAATATAATAAGCGATAATAAATAATTTACGTTATGTGAAATTTATGGAATAAAATGTGACCAACTTAAGTGACTCATTTATGAGCCCGATATCCAATCATTTAATCATGTGAAGCCCAACATTAAAACCATATGAAATCCAACAAGTGAAACATAACAAGCCCAATGAGTAGAATATATCTAGTCCAAAGAATGTTGTATGTTTAGCCCAACCAACAAATAACATGTAACCATCAAATAGAAATCATATATATATATATATACATACTTGAGACGGGAAAATAATTAAATAACGGAATTCCACAATTATAAATCATAAGGAAAAAATATATAAATGAACGATATTTAACGAAATACGTTATATAGAACACGAGATGGAATTTAAATAAACCAAACACGAATTTAAGTCGACTCAACAAGGCACACGACCCGAGGTTCGGCTATGGCTCAATCATGAATAGTCCGCCAGGGGTCCTACTTCTTTGGAAGATTAACCACAATCTCCCATAGCAATAAATGTTTTGAATACCAAGTCATACTCAAGTACATGGCACAAACAAAGCTTAAACTTGTACACAAGCAGTAACTTTAACCGTGCCAAACACGGTCCCTTACGAGACATTTTAACACGAGGTTTTTAAGTATAAGCAAGGCGAAGTTTTCCCAACACATCGAGTAATAACAAGACGAATTTGACATTTATAAAGTAAGCTCAAAACAGTCCCAAAAGACCACAAAAATCGTCCCAAAACAGAGTCCAAATCAGTCCATTCGACTCAAAATTAAGATGGAAATGAAAGCAAGGTTGAGACGGAAACCAAGCACAGCTAAGACTTGAATAACAACCATTAAATGTAATCCAACAACACTCGAAAATATCATGTAAAACAGGTCATTTGTACCCGACTTTTGAAGCGGACAACACTTTATCCTCGTTTAAAAACTTGCTTGTTTCTACTTTTTATACGTTTAAACAAATGAACTGCCTTACATGTTATATTGATTCAGTGTTAACCATCTCTTTGGAATCTATGCTTTGGTTTACTGTTAGAGTGGAGATAGTGGACTCATAATGCCATATTAAAAGATACCATTAAACTCGTTTTTCTTTTGCCCGATATATTTTACAAAGACTTGAAACCGATGTACGTCTTTCGTTAATCATTATTTATTTTCCACTGCAATTCAATTCTTTGCATTTCACCATACCCGAAATTTTATAGAAGAAAACAAGCCATGTAATCTACTTTAAAACAAGCATGTAAAAGACTAATAAATCCACATATTCAACCACACATATGAGGGAAGACTAAAGAACCAAACTTTAAGACAAAAGAGTGAAAAACCGAGTTAAAGGGGGGAAATTTCGACACTTTGTCGAGTAACCTATCACCGTTACCTTAAACACTCCTTATTCTTCGAATAAACGGTCCCCAAATCTTGAGTCTTCCACCGGGTCTTCGAAACCTTCATCAAGGAGCAAGAAAACGAAAGGATTGAGGTAAAATCAAAACTTTTATAAGACAGCGAAATGCGAAACCATCACAAAAAGGAGACTTTATTACCTTGAAAGAAGGAGGAAGGAAAGGAGAAGAGAATGGTACAAAAATTAGAGGAAATGGTGAAGGAATGTAGCCGGAATCTGGGTTTTTATGTAGACGAAAATGGCATTTTCCTGAGCTCTGCTTGGTTTATCATTTTCGAAAATGCAGTGCTGCTTATATTTTTTTTTTTTACCAGGTAAATGGAAAAAGGAAAGGGAGTCAGTGGGTTGGGATTGGCCAAAAGAAAAAGTGAGAGAGAATTAAATAATTTATTATTTTTAGTTAAGTGATGAAATAGAGAATTAAGTTGTCGATCCGGGATAGTTCGAGAATAGATTAGTCTAGTCTCACATGTGAAAATGTGACGGACTTTGCTAGACAGATAAATGTCTATAACTTAAGACGGAATAATATTATTATTATTGTCACTATTACACTACCCGACTAAAATACATATTTTTATATAAATTAAGCTTTAAAAATATTACCTTTATAAAAATAATGTTTAAAATAAATTTAATTAAATTAAATAATTCAAAAATATAAAATAAAGTAAGTAAACGGTTAAATAAATTTTAAATGTCAAAATGAGAAATTCGCGGGTGTTACAGTCACCCCATCTTTTAAAAAGTTTCGTACTCGTAACTTGGAAGTAGAAAATGAAAGGTTATAAAGATAAGGTCGAACTTTTTGAAATCGGTAACTAAAACACTAAAAGGTTACTTATAGTAAGAATTAAAATTTTCTTAAACAGTTTCAAGTAAAATCTTCCAATAGTACCGGATTCTCGTCAAAGGAACGTAAGTGTTCTCGTTGCACATTTAAAAACATCGCATTCCCAATCAAAGGCAAGGTCAAATATCAAATCATTTGCAGAAATCTGAAATCAAAATACTTCCGAAAACATTTATAGAGGGTTTTCAAAAGTATAAGTCTCATTCATGGAACGAAGTTACTCTTGTCGTGCACACAAGAGTGCTAACTTTCCAAGTCAAAGACAAGTTTAAAACAAAAATCATTCGCCGATAAGCGTAGAACAAGTTATTAGACGACTTTAATAACGAGTCCTAACATCCCATTAGCGCTAAAACCAAACGAAAATGATAATTCACTTAAATTTTCTTTTGCAAAAGCAAAAATAGGAGTAAAAGTCTCATTTTTAAACTCAAAAGGGAGTCAAGTCCGTGAAATTATAAAATTACATTTTGATAGAGAATCATAAATAAATCAAAGTTAGTTAGAAATTGAGCAAAATTGAAAGAAACTCGGGTTTAGCAATCAAAATCATGATAATGGAGTCTATACTCAAAGAACAAAAAGAGAATTAAATCAAAATTTCATTTTTTCAAATCTTTAAAATGGGTAAAATTTTGTAAAAGTAACATAAATTTCTTACAACGAACCAAAAATGGTAGTTTGAATTGTTTAGAAGTTGTACGAAAAGAAAAGTAACTTAGATATCATAAATACAAAGTATGCTAAGAGGATCCAAATTAAACCAACAAAAGAGCTATGATGAACTTCCTAGGGGTAAGAATTGAAGTCAAATCAACAAGGATGTCAAAGATAGAGTTTAACATGTTACCAGTATAAAACTTAAAGGAGGAACATGATGAAGCGAGGAAGAGAGGTATGAACGGTAACACTTATGGTCGAGGAAGAAGGGGAAATTAGACAACAAGGAAACACCAGGTACTCAAATCTCAAATAACAACATCACCCTAAACGGTCCCTAAAACTAACAACAAAACCCATAACCACATCACTCCCAAGGATTTCCTCAAAACACTTACTTTACTTCATCCTAAGCTATTCCTTGAAACAAGGTACTTCACTATAAGTGTGTTTTCACCACTCCAAATCCTCAAATATCCACAAACAACCTTCACGAGATCAAGGTCAAAGCTATACGCATATCCAACTAGTGTTAACTATGAATTTCTTAAAATGGTACAACCCTCGATCGAAATCCAAATTCAAAAGTTCTTTTGCACATTCTATCATCCCAAAGAGATCTTGTTATACTCTCGAAACCTAAAGCATAGATGGTGACATTCTCCAAATCACGATACAACCACCCAAAACATCTAACTCATCTCAACTCAACCTCTATCGATCCCAACTTATAATCGCATCTCAAGAACTCTGGCTACTAATCCTCATTACCGCAAAGTGGATACCTAAATAAGATCCCAAAACTAGCAACAACTCTCACCTAACATGGTTCCCATGTAATCATCACAACACTCACAAAAATATACCGACTATGCTAGCTTCGAGCTCAACTCAAACTTCCAAGTATAAACAACAAGGCTAAGTTCTATAACCTTAGTATCATAGACATCTCACACTTAACATACAGAATCAACCAATCAAATATACTTACTTTATCAAGAAACTAGGTATAAGAATCACTAAGTATGTCTCATCACACTACCTAAGTCTTTCTAACATCACAACCTCTCAAAACCAAGGTTATGGGTGAACCAGAAACAAACTCTACAAAGCCAAAATCTCCAACTAAGATTAATATCCCACAAAACAAAAGAGAACTATCTAAAAGGCGTCAAGGGAGGATTAGCAAGGAACAAAGGACAAATTCGGAGTACAAGAGTAACTTCCAAGGAAAAGAAAAGAGAGTTTAGAAGAAGAAATAAGCATCAAGAGGTAAAAGAACGAGGCAAGGTGCACAAGAACGATGAATATCTCCGAGTAAGCAGAAGCATTCTTCAAAGGTTGAACAAATATTCAATCTCCAGCAATTCGCACCAAGTCTTGATCTTCACGTCGGTAAGCTCACGGTTATTGATCTAAGGGTACAAATCATCAATTGGCAATCAACAAACATGTTAGAACCTACCACGAAGCATACACAAAGAGACTACCAACTTAGGTCCTTATTTATACCCATATCTCATTCATTATTTAAGGTCAAGTTTAAATTTAAGTTTGGGGTACACGTGTGTGCGTCGGGAGCAACAAAGGATCTGATACCAAATGTGAACCCCCGCAATAACGGTAAGAAAAATACAATAACAAAATGCGGAATTTTAGGAAATTTTTGAAACTTTTAAAGTTTAAAGCGCGGGTTCATTAAAATCTAAAACATGAATAAAGAATGCGGAAATAAAGTTATGTTGATACAAACATGATAGTCAAATGTGAGGGAAAATATATCCCTCGAATGACAAAATGATAAATGGTGACTCTAAGCAATCCTAATAAACAAACTACTTGTCCAAGGTTTAGTTATCGTTATAGCCCACATATCTTCCCCACGTAAGCATCTTCACAACCTGTCATTCATGTAAATATGAACGCTACAGTCTGTGGGGAGTAACTCAAGGTTCTCCCACCCATAAAATGTCGAAACACAGATAAACAGGAACATGTTAGAACATCATAAATATAACCATTTGATGCAAGCACTGAGACATGAGACTAACATTTAAAACATGCGTAGTCCATCATAGATAAGACATATGATATATACATATGAGACAATCCAACCAAAACGTCATAAATGATAATACAACTATAAACACGATACAATATCATATGTCACGGATAAACAAGATTAACATCATAATACATGTGAATGGAAACCTTAGCCATGAACTTTGAAAGCCAAAAACATACAATACACTAAATGGGACTACTAACATCACATATAAAGCAAAGCATCCGGCTCAGAGGCTACCTTTAAAGCATGTCCGAGACACAAATCCTCAAGTACCTTGGCTCAGCGATTACATTTAAAACATGTACAAGCCACGACCTCTAAAGTATCTGGCTCAGCGGTTACCTTTAAAAGATGTCCAAATACTACAAACAAGTGCCCGACTCAGAGGTTACCTTTAAAACATGTCCTAGGCACAACACATAAAGTATCTGGCTCAGCGGTTACCCTTAAAACATGTCGTAATACTACAAACAAGTACCCGACTCAGAGGTTACCATTAAAACATGTCCGTCGCACAACACATAAAATATCTGGCTCAGCGGTTACCTTTAAAACATGTCCAAATACTACAAACAAGTGCCTGACTCAAAGGTTACCTTTAAAACATGTCCGAGGCACAACCCATAAAGCAAAGCATCCATCTCAGAGGCTACCTTTAAAGCATGTCCGAGACACAAATCCTTAAGTACCTTGGCTTAGCGGTTACCTTTAAAACAT
The DNA here is from genome assembly GCF_048544455.1 of Silene latifolia. NCBI lineage: Eukaryota > Viridiplantae > Streptophyta > Magnoliopsida > Caryophyllales > Caryophyllaceae > Silene > Silene latifolia. The sequence goes on from NC_133538.1 coordinate 30,308,260, forward strand.
GTCCAAGGCACAACCTCTAAAGTATCTGGCTCAGCGGTTACCTTTAAAACATGTCCAAATACTACAAACAAGTGCCCGAATCAGAGGTTACCTTTAAAACATGTCCGAGGCACAACACATAAAGTATCTGGAACGGGATTACTAATGTCACATTCATACTTATGGCTTGCATCTCACCATAAGTACGGATGGGAACATGAATCCCGACGATCATATCGCAACTGGAGGGCTCATAGCTCACCTCTAGTATCCGATAGGACCAAGACTCTCACGACCGAACAATACAAGACATTATCTAGAATACGACCCCTCACAAATAACTATTTATACTAAATATTTCATACATGTATTATATTAATAAATATTCCACTTCATAATTTAACATGCCGGTTAAAATAAAATATAATAAGCGATAATAAATAATTTACGTTATGTGAAATTTACGAAATAAAATGTGACCAACTCAAGTGACCCATTTATGAGCCCAATATACAAACTATAAGATTTGGCCCGACAAATAAAGCATGTCAAGCCCAACAATGGAAACATGTGAAATCCAACAAGTTAATCATGTAAAGTCCAATCATTTAATCATGTGAAGCCCAATATTAAAACTATATGAAATCCAGCAAGTGAAACATAACATGCCCAATGAGTAGAATATACCTAGTCCAAAGAATGGTGTATGTTTAGCCCAACCATCAAATAACATGTAACCATCAAATAGAGATCATATATATATATATATATATATATATATATATATATATATATATATATATATATATATATATATATATATACATACTTGAGATGGGAAAATAATTAAATAAGGAATTCCACAATTACAAATCATGAGGGAAAAATATATAAATGAACGATATTTAACGAATTACGTTATATAGAACACGAGACGGAATTTAAATAAACCAAACACGAATTTAAGTCGACTCAACAAGGCACACGATCCGAGGTTAGGCCATGGCTCAATCATGAATAGTCCGCCAGGGGTCCTACTTCTTTGAAAGATTAAGCACAATCTCCCACATCAATAAATGTTTTGAATACCAAGTCATACTCAAGTACATGGCACAAACAAAGCTTAAACATGTACACAAGCAGTAACTTTAAACGTGCCAAACACGGTCCCTTACGAGACATTTTAACACGAGTTTTTCAAGTATAAGCAAGGCGGAGTTTTCCCAACACATTGAGTAATAGCAAGATGAATTTGACATTTATAAAGTAACCTCAAAACAGTCCCAAAAGACCACAAAAATCATCCCAAAACAGAGTCCAAATCAGTCCATTCAACTCAAAATTAAGACGGAAATGAAAGCAAGGTTGAGACGGAAACCTAGCACAACTAAGACATGAATAACAACCATTAAATTTAATCCAACAACACTCGAAAATATCATGTAAAAGAGGCCATTTCTACCCAACTTTTGAAGCGGACAACACTTTATCCTCGTTTAAAAACTTGCTTGTTTCTACTTTTTATACATTTAAACAAATGAACTGCTTTACATGTTATATTGATTAAGTGTTAACCATCTCTTTGGCATCTATACTTTGGTTTACTATTAGAGTGGAGGCAGTGGACTTATAATCCCATATTACAAGACACCATTAAACTCGTTTTTCTTTTGCCCGATATATTTTACAAAGACTTGAAACCGATGTACGTCTTTCGTTCATCATTAATTATTTTCCACTACAATTCAATTCGTTGCATTTCACCATACCCGAAATTTCATAGAAGAAAACAAGCCATGGAATCTACTTTAAAACAAGCACGTAAAAGACTAATAAATCAACATATTAAACCACGCATATGAGGGAACCATAAAGAACCAAACTTTAAGACAAAAGAGTGAAAAGCCGAGTTAAAGGGGGGAAATTTCGTTACTTTGTCGAGTACCCTATCCACGTTATCTTAAACGCTCCTTATTCTTCGAATAAATGGTCCCCAAAGCTTGAGTCTTCCACCGGGTCTTCGAAACCTTCATCAAGGAGCAAGAAATCGAAAGGATTGAGGCAAAAATAAAAACTTTTATAAGACGGGGAAATACGAAACCATCACAAAAATGAGACTTTATTACCCTGAAAGAAGGAATAAGTAAAGGGGAAGAGAATGGTACAAAAATTAGAGGAAAAGGTGAAGGAATGGAGCCGGAATTTGGGTTTTTATGTAGACGAAAACGGCGTTTACCTGAGCTCTGCTTGGTTTATCATTTTCGAAAATGCAGTGCTGCTTCCCTTTTTTTGTTGTTTACCAGGTAAATGGAAAAAGTAAGGGGAGTCAGTGGATTGGGATTGGCTAAAAGAAAAAGTGAGAGAGAATTAAATAATTTATTATTTGTAGTTAGGTGATGAAATAGAGAACTGAGTTGTCGACCCGGGATAGGTCGAGAATAGATTAGTCTAGTTTGAACTGTGAAAATGTGACGGTCTTTGCCAGACGGAAAAATGTCTATAACTTAAGACGGAATACTATTATTATTATTGTCACTATTATACTACCCGACTAAAATACGTATTTTTATATAATCTAAGCTTTAAAAATATTACCTTTATAAAAATCATGTTTAAAATAAATTGAATTAAATTAAGTAATTCAAAAATATAAAATAAAGTAATTAAACGGTTAAATAAGTTTTAAATGTCAAAATGAGAAATTCGCGGGTGTTACACATAAACTCAAACTTTCAAATTAGAAAGTCTCCTTTTGATTTCACCCAAAACAATCCCTTAATACTAATATTATTATTAACTAGATAACAATATTAGTTACCTTAAATAAATCTTATATTGATACTATTACTACCTTAGTAATCTTATTTTAGATATTAGATATTTGAACAATTTTATGTACTAAAACTATTTTTGAGAGTTAGAGAGATATGCATAAAGAGAATGACAAGAATTGTCAAATAGGAAAAATAAGAACAACTTTCTTATGTGTGTGTGTGTGTGTGTGGGGGGGGGGAGTGCTTTGGTTTGCTGGAGTGGCCAAAGAGCCAATACATGCCTGCCCTTCTTTCATTTTGCTTTTATCTAAATGTTTAGGGTAGCATCTAGGGTTTTAGGGGTAATCAAAATGTCCTTAATATAAAACTAACAATTACAATTAACCCTTTAACACGCCTTAAAACCGGTGGACTCATATAATCTGGACTCCATTTTATTTTTATCATTTGTAATATGGTGTGACATGTGACATGTAACATGTCATTAATCAATTTAATGCATATTTAATAATTAAATATCATTATATAAATGAATTAAATTACAAATAACAAATTTCCTAGTAATTCATAGTTACTTGTGTATAAAATTGGTCAAGTTAATATAATTCATAACCTTTTGTAATTATAATTAACTATTCATTCTTATCTCAATTGTTTCATAAACAATAATCAATTTTAGTAATAAAACATTTTAATTACTAAAATGAATCTTATTTAATCAAATTACAATAAGATATATATATATTCTCACTCACTATCATAAATTGTTCAATATTAAGGAATTAATTAATCTGTATCGTTATACAATTAATTAATTAATCAATTAAGGGAATTGTCGTATAGGTGTGACATTAAGGGATCAACTGATCACCACCGTCAAACGACAGTATTGTCAAATTCTAGTTAGCCAATCATTACCGATTAATGTTGATCAGTTGATTATATAATTGAATCATCCCTTACGTATTCTTATATGAGATTTATTAATGTGATCGCACTATTGTTGAGGACACTTACTCCAATAGTTCCAACATCACATCTGGGGATTGATACTTTCTCTTTGTTGAATCTGGTTGTCTCGCCAGGCTTTTGCTTGATTCTGTATAGGTCACTGGATCTCTTTTCGAGTTCCCTGCTGCTGGCAAATTGATGGTTGAACGAGTTTATCAGATCTGCAAAGGGCTTGATGCTTCCATTTGGCAGGTTTATGTACCATTGAAGGGCAGGCCCGGTCAGGGTTGTTCCAAAGCCCTTGCACATACATACTTGTCGTAGCTCACTGGGTATAGAGGCTGCAAACATTCTTTGTTTGTAGTAGGCTACATGGTTCTGAGGATCTGTAGATCCATCATAGATTCTCATCTATGGTACCATAAACGTGTTTGGCAGATGTATCTTAGCTATCTCACCCATGAAAGAAGAGTCAGCATAACTTTCTGGGTTGGCTTCCTTAATGGTTGCAGGCACTCCAGTAATTTTCTCAAATTTCTCATGGAGTTTCTGGATCTCCTAGAGCATGGCCATTATTATGGCTGCGTTAGTTTGATATGGGATGTCATCTTCATTTGGGATTTCTTCTGAGTCTGAATCAACATCCCATGCTTTGGATTTTGATGGAGTTGAAGTACTAAATTTGGCGAAATCAATGTTTCTAATAATTGAAGAAAATGGTGTTCCAGGCTGAATCATTAATTTTGAGCCTGAAGCTTTATCTCCTAGCTTTTGCTTCAGACTTGACTCTAATTCTTTCAGTTTCTGGACTTAAGCTTTAGCCTGGGCCATCTTTTGCTTTAGTTCCTCCATTTCCAGTAGTTGTTGTTTGGCGGTAGCCAGTTGTTGTTCTATGCTGTCTCCAGCCATTTTTTTGGAAAGGTTTTTGTTTTGTTTGGGATTAGGTTTTGATTATTTTTGAGCTAGATGCCCCACGGTGGGCGCCAATTATTTTAGCAGGATTTCACACTAGGATAAAGTCCTGCCATGGATATAATTGCAGAGCAATCTAACTAAAATAATTAAGCCTCACAAGTACGACTGATTGCTTAAAGAATGAATAACAAAGTGTGACACAAAGATTTATACGTGGAAAAACCCTGAGACTGAGGGAACAAACCACGGGCACCAAGCCAGAAGGGATTGTTGCTATCTTTTAGAGTATCATGACAGGGAATGTGTATGTCATGCTAGGAATAGAGTATGAATGCTTAATAATTATGCTTATGTGGTTTACAATGATAAAATGAGAGTAAGTATGAGTGAATAATTGATTTTCTTTCCTTCCTCTGCCGCTTGTTATTTATACTCTGCTTATAACGGCCCATTCAAGGTTATTTTGGACGTTCCTTGTAAATAGGCCTCGTGCCCTATTTACTCGGGGGTGGTTGGTTGACTCTATAATCTGCCTGCCGTTATCCTTACTCAGTCAATAGCTCCATTTTCTTCATATATTATGTTGAATAGGGCTTCCATGAAAGTAGGAGCCGTCTCTCTAGGTTTTAGTTGTGCTTTGGTTCTTGCCTGACTTGATCTAGTAGTGTCCTTCACACGGCTAGTGAGATATTCCTTCAGGCCTGGCCTAGTAGATAGACTGACCTGTCTTTCCCTCCTGGCTGTCACCAGTGAGGTGTCGTATGCCTTGTATTGGTTTCCTTTTGTTCAGGCTAGGCTTGGTGATTCTTTGCCTGACTGTTGTCTGGTTAGGTAGGATAATTCTGGGCCCAACAGTTTCCTTTCTATGTTCTTGTGTTACCCCAGCAGTAAGAGGGATAGCTGAGCAATAATCCGTGAATGTATCCATGTGCTTTCCAGGATCATCACCTCCCACGCCTCTGAGCTGGTTTCGCTCCACCATATTGATGTAAGAAGGGCGGATATCAAATGTACTATTAGTACTTGTAGGTAGTGTAAAACCCTTAGGAATCAAGCGTAGGCTCAGAATGGCTAGATAGTTTAGGCATGATGGAAATGGTAGAAGTGGATGTATCCTCTTCAAAGGATTGATTTTTTGCAATAAATTCGGCATAAGCAGATTCAAGCGCACTCAAGTCTTTGGCTTGACGGATTTCCTTCCAAAAGTTTTGTCTAGCACGGAATATCTTTTCTAGTTCGGGATCAAATGGAATGAGCTTGGACCTGTTAGACCTGCGCATAAACAAACACTAAAGGAACAGAATAAGAACTGTCTAAAAGAACTCGAGTTCCTTGAGACAAAAGACAAATTAAAATAAAAAAATAGAAAAATCACCGTCTTTGCGGCAACGACGCCAAAATTTGACAGGCTTGTCGTATACCTACTAAACATAACCAACTGGTCTCTAATTAATATAGCTAGAAAAGTTGGGATCGTATCCACATGGAGACTAAAAAGTGTTCTACTTGCTAACTAAAGTCTGTCTAGATAACAAATGGGGTTGATTGATTTTGTTTTAACTAAACTAAAAGTAATAAGGAAGAGAAGCATAGTTTATAAAAGAGTATAAAATATAAGGAGAGGGAACTAGAATTAACGGTTCACCAATGAATGTCTAACGGTTGTAGGCTAGGTCACAGATCGGTCAAAAAAATCGTTCTAAGGGGTAGTTAAAAGGTCCTCTCGGTCCGCTTTTCACCCTAGAATGCTTCTAATGGGCTCTCGCAACTTACTAGGACACACTAATATTTGCAGCAGGTCTAACCCTCAACAGGCTTTCAATCTTAGGTCGGGGTTTACCAGTCCAATTAATCAATCATGCGCATCAACTGAGTAATCGCGATTAAATGCTACAATTAACAACAAAGGCATAATATAAATGACCAATCTAAAACCTAATTAATAACCGTCAGAAATTCATGGCTCCCCTAAATCCTAGCAGAGAAATTAGCTACTCATGTTTAAACTAATGAAGACAATAACGATTGTATCAATACTTAAATTCAACAAGATGAAGGTATGAAAATAACTATAAAACATAAAACAAAGGAAGTGAAGAGTAAAAAGATTAATAGAGATAAAAGAGATAATTAAAGGAATAAGAAAGGTTAATTAAATTACCAATCAGAAGGATTAATGTTGCAGAGTTCAGATCCGAAAATTGAAGCAAGAGCAACGCAGGAAAAGAATTAAGCAGTGTCAAAGATGACCTAAATGTTTTCCAACTTATTCTTAAATAGCTAAAGTCTAAAATTGTCCAACAAGTGATAATGGGCCCAAATATCTAACTAAAGAATTCCTCCAGGTATAAAAACGGTCGATCGAGCAACTAGAATAGTCGACCAACTGATCAACAACATGCCACCTGCCGATCGACTAAACGCAATAGTCGATCGACTTTTCAGAATAAACAACAATGTTCAGCATCAGCATAATGGCTTCTTGCGACTTCGAGCACTATAACACCCCCTTCTTACCCGGTCAAGGTAATTTGGAGATGTTACCATCTCGGTTTCCCGAGGCGGTGAAATCGGAGCTGCAATTAAGAAACAAATTAAATAAATAAAGTATCTATTGAATTATATAACCATAAATGAATAAATGAAATAAATGATACAACTCATGACTACTATACTCTTCTTATGAAATGACACTCGACTGCAAGTCCAAGGCTCGTCCCGTCTCCCACGTAACATCAAAACAACCTGTACTTAACCTGCTTCCTATATGATCGCAAATATCATACGAATCGACACAAGCCACCCCGGAAATAGGTGACAATTACACAGACACACATGTCAGTTTCAATAGTTAAACATACGACACAACCTGATAGATAAATATGCAACATGTCAATGATATGAATGAGACAATATTATACAATCACCAGGCCGGTACTGGGACACGCCCAGACGTACCCACAACCGCGCCGGTACTGGGACACGCCCAGACGTACCCACAACCACCGGTGCCAGGGACACGCCCACGACACCAAACTAATCAATCACAAGCCGTCATATCCTCCAATACACATGACAAACATAATAAATGCAAGATACCACTTTATATGTCAAATACCGACTCCTTGAGACACCACAATCCAATATCATGTTATAATGCATCACCAACACATGTGAGACTCACCCAAATCCTCAATTACCAACAAACATTAATTACTCATTATCATGTTACTATGGATTCTCAACAACAATATGAGACCACAAATGACTAACCACAACAATCATATTATACTGCAATGACAACATAGTAATAACAAATACAACCATCCAAACTTATTGAAACCGAGTAGGATTAACCTACCTTTTAGCATAACCCATAAGCTATGATAAGTATTAGGATGATCCTTCAAGACTCTATATTAGGAGCCCTCCTTTTGATTACACCCAAGATTTGACCCAAAATTACTACTAATATTAACTAGACATTAGGTAGTAATATTCCCTTAATATAACTAATATTACTACACTAGTAATATTTGCTAAACATTACTAAAATGAGTATATATAAGTTTAGAGGATTTGCATGTGTGAGTTTTTGAGAGAAAGGTAGAGTAAAAATGAGAACAACAATTATTCTCCTCTTGTTCTTTACATGTGCCGTCCAAATGCTCCTTATGTAAAGCATTTTGGTTTTCTCATTTTGTCTTATGCAATATTCTTTATGTGTAGGTAGTAGCCTAGCATGCGTAATGCATGTCATAAGATGTTGGAGCATGTTTCCAACAACAAAATGACAAAACCAAAAACTCAAGCATGCTCACCATTTTGGACGGTGCACTTGAGTATATATGGGTCCATTTTTGTCTTATAATATTTGTCCCACAAATGCTTAATAGTCTTATATTTAATTATCTTACATAATCAAGTATTAATTTAATCACATAACAATTATGTGATAAATTAATTAACATATAATTGAGTAGTATTTTACCATTATATCAACATATAATGGGTCCCATAATAGCTAGTTAGTTAAATTTGCAACCTCTTGTAAATGTAAATAACTAATTAGCTCTACCTCGAAATATTTATAAAACCTCAACATAATTTAGTAAACTAATATATTAATCCACAAAATCGAATCTTATTTAATCACATTACAATAAGATACAAAATCCAACTCATATAAATAAGGGATTAGTTAATCCGTATCGAATACAATTAATTAATTATTTATTTGGGTCTCATCCTATAGGTGTGACCTTATGGGATCAACTAATTACTACCGTCAACATCACAGTAACGTCAAACTCTCATAAGCCAATCATTACTGATTAATGTTGATCAGTTGACTTATAATTAATCATCCCTTATGTATTCTTAATTTGAGATTTATACATCTGATCGCACTATTGTTGAGGACACATACTCCAACAATCTCCCACTTGTCCGAGACAAGTGTGCGTCACCAATTCTCTTGTCCTATTACAATCTCCCACTCAATGCAAGGTGTCTTATAGGTCGTACTTGCATTTGATCATATCTTGAGTGGTTTCCTCGATCTGGAGACTAACTGTCTGACCGGAATTATCTACCGTAGATACCTTCCGAGCGTGGCCACGCATTTTCAGTTTACTTCTCCTCGAGTGGCCCTGAGATTTTCAACAACCCTGACAAGGGGGTCGACAATTCCTATCGCACTATCCCCTTCGTATAGCCACAGTTCATCATAACCCAAAATATACTCATTTGACTTTAGTTACGACAGTCGTAGAGTATAAATCAAAGCCAATCAGAAACTTGTGCCAACTTGGGTGAATAGTCTCTAGTCAAAAGGATCGACTCATAAGAATACTATAGTAGCTCTTGCCACGACCAGGCTTTATGAATTTCCAGAACTCTATAAGCGGCCAAAGCCCGACAGAGTGTCCCATACAGTCTGTCTATGTGATCGACTGAACATTCCATATGACCCTATGGTACTTGAACTTGCCATCAATCGCATCACACTCTAGTCACTTTGAGACGTCAACTCCTATAAGTAACTAGGGGCGAATACTATGTTAATCCAGTTCACTTTAATAGATTTCAAAATTATCCCAAAAACCTATTTGGATATAACAAAGTAATAAAATAGTTTTTAAATAAAACTCAAACGATAAATGCGATTATCATATATCAGTAATCAATAAAATATTATTACTGCACATCTAATAATCTAAAGCATATAAAATCCAGGAAACTTCATGGTGATTTCATAAAGCTTGCAAAAATAATTTGGTTGGAAAGTACATCATCCATTCCAACTTCGAAAAACTATAATTTCCTTCTATCAATGTAATCTCGAATGAATTTTTCTAAGTACATGTCTAGTCTTGTAACTAGAACTTGGGTTGTTTAACTTGAAAGATACTCCCACTGTTATCACATAATGATGGGATCTTTGGTGGAAAGACCTACTAATGGTTCTTTTATGAACCACCTTATCCTTATAACAATGTACTCAGACTCCGTTCGTAGAATTGCAATGACTAACTCTTTAAGGTCTCTCTAGCTATTTGCACTTTTGATAATCATCAACATGTGCAGCCTGAGATCTCAAATCATCTCAATAAGTTTGGAAACTTAAGTTTGTGTATTCTTCAATACATAATTCAACATCTCTTCCAAACACAAGAATGAACCCTTAGTCCTCCTAGAGAACTCAAGGATGTCCTTGACGGCTATCTGATGATATTCACTTTGAATTGACTTGTTATTGACTTGTCATGCACCAGGCATACAAGTTATCAAGTTGTGTGCACATATTATGGCATACATGATTAATCCAATGGCGGAAACATTAGAATTCAACTTCATGCGTCCATCAACTCTCAGGTTCAGTGGGTGATTTTACTACTGGCTCTAAGTAATCCCACTTTCACCAATATGAAAAACCTTCTTGATATGTTGATGTTTAAGATATGAAAGATCTTATCATTATAAGGCTCTCGACTCTATGCCAATATTCTCTCAAATTTAACACATAGATTCGGAAATCTAGAATACATCGTACCTTTTCCTAGTCTCCCAATCACTCTTTCACAGAGGAGAGCATTGGTACATTATCCTCAATGAGTAATATGTTATCAACATATAAGACATGGAAAAAATAATTCTGGCTCCAACTTAACTTCATGTATAAACATGATTCTTTCAACAATGTGAATGAAACCATTCTCAATTATCACATGAATGAAAAGTATGATTGTTACAATCCTTTGATGCTTGCTTAAGACCATTCTAGGATCACTTAAGTAAGGTTTGCATAATATGTTAGGATTCTTAGATCTTTATCATTTGCCATTCTTCATCAAAATGAAATGTGGCAATTCCTAACATGATTTATCTTGATTAACATCTTCATGTCTATCTATCCTTTTAGGTACTCTAAACTTCTAAAGCTCTATTTACTTTAAAGAGACCATCGCCTTAAAGTAAATCTACTCTTGAGTAGGATTTTTTTTTTTTTTTTGGATTGTAATGCTATGGCATTTATGCAACAAAGTCGATTTGGGACTACTTGCAATTGATAATTCAATAGGTCATAATTCCATTACTTTCGAAAAGTAACATATTAACAATAAGACATGTGTACTTTACTCCCACTCTATCTCCATAGATTGTAGTTCCATTACTTTCAAAAAGTAACACATTAACTATAAGACATGTTTTTGACGATCTACTCCCACTCTATCTCTTAGAAATACTTCTATCTTCTTAAGAGATAGCTTTGTGAGCTACAAACATATATGGTGAAGTAATACTGTTGGGGTTGGTGTCCTTAACAGTTAGTGCAAGGACTTATAAACCTCTAAAAGGATCAAAGGGCATACTTTGGTATTATTATCAGTTGATCCACGTTTATCAATAACGGTTGGCTTGCTAGATAAGTTTGACGTTATTGTCATACAGATGGCGGTGATCAACTGGTCCCTAAAAGTCACACCTATAGGATACGTTCGAGAGATGTGACGGTATGAAAATACTGTCATGTAGATGCCAAAATTGACTAACCAGTTAGTCCGAGTTATTTGACTAGTAATTAGTCAAATATGTGATGTTGAGATATTATATTTAATACGGATTAAATATCATGGGCTAAGGCGAATTAACCAGTTAATTCGTAAAATTAAATATACGTGATTTATATTTAATTAAATGTATATTAAAAATAATTATACAATACTGTTTTGTCGGACACGTATTAATAATTCAGCTAACCCGTATTATTAGCTGATGCCTAAATTTCCGATAACCGATAACAGTTTATAATATAAACCCGTCATATACATTTTAGCATTTGCGAACTGGACCTCGAGCTAAAATTAAGAGGAAGTGGAAGCCCACTTCCCCATGCATGCACTCGGTCCGGCCGAACCAAACAAAAGGAGAGACTCCCTCTCCTTTTGACCTAGACAATTTCATTTGCGAAAAAACTAGGGTTTTGAAGAGCATTCTCCTCGAAAAACCTGAGATCTCTCATCTCGACAAAACTCACATCAGTTCTCCCTATATTGCAAGGCAATCGGAGAACACCGTTCTAGCACAAGGGCATATCTCGGACAAAGTCTTGGGTGTAACGATTAGGAGGAAATCTGCTTTGATTTCTGTTCTTTACGCCGCAATTTAAAGGACCCGAGGTTATTTCTATACATTAATCATTTCATTGTGTTTATCGTTTTATGACTATAAATTGCATGTAAATTTTACGTTATAGTCCTGCAATTAAAGGGTAGTATACGGATATTAACCTACAAGTGGTATCAGAGCGAGGCCACGTAAAATTTTATATGTGTTTTTCATCAAACGATTGTTGAAACGATGAATTATCGTTAAAAAATGTCACGGCTCACATTTTTTTCACTCGGAAGCCATATTTTTTTTTTACTCGGCAGAAATTTTTTTAATTTGCTGCGTTTTTTTTTGGTTGCATTGGGGACCGTGTCTTGTTTACACGATTGCTCTTGTTGTTGTTTTGTCTCGAAAACCAAACCGTGCCATGTTTTACACGGCTGTTTTGTTTCAAATTTCATGTTGTTTTTACATGTTGTTATTTTATACAGAGATTATAGCAACATGTCAAGTTTTTGTCAATTGTCAAATTTGTTTTAATGCGTTTTTGATCGAATTTGCAATTGATTTTGTCTCGCCAAAACTGTTTCACGAGGGTTTTGAAGTTTCAGCCAATTTTGCATTCGATCGAGCGTATTTCTACTCGATCGAGTGCCATTTATGTCTTGTTTTTGATCGATCGAGTCCCTGTTGTGCTCGATCGACCCCTTTCTGAACCCTACTGCTCGATCGAGTTGTCCTCGTACTCGATCGAGCAGATTAGCTGATAAAAGTACTCGATCGACCACCAGTTCAGTCGATCGAGCACTCTCTGTTTGGCAACCTTCTCGATCGACTTGCAGTTCAGTCGATCGAGCCCTTTTTGTCCTCGATCGAACACTTGTGTCAACGGATCGAGGTTTTTTGCTTTGACAGCTTTGAAAATTTGTTTCTTTTGATTTAAATTTTCTTTTGGCTTCAATATGTACTTTATACGGATATAGTACACTCGCTTAATAGTGAATCGGTTCACTCTCGTACCATATAGTTGTTTTAAAGCGTCTTTAAAATGACGGATTATAATGGATTAAAATTAAATGATAGAAGCGGTTTTATCACATGAATTTTAATCATTAAAAGGTGGTTTGGATAATTTTAACATAATTACGGAATTATGTCACGAATGAATTTGTTTTTAGTTGATGCATTTTATTTATCGTTAATTATGAATGCCGTGAATGCCTTTTTATTACGTATTTAATTTTTACAATTGATTGTAACTTAGTGTGGCCTTAGTAGAACGTGTTACCGTAATGATGGAACACGGTCTTGGTTGTATTTTGAGATCTCGCATCTCGGTTTTGGATTTTTCACTTGTAATTACAGTTTTAATTAGAATGTAAATAGGTTTATATTTGTAATTTTAAATTGTAATTTTTGAGAAGACCAAAGATGGAGACCGGATGCTCACTCCCGCTACTTGGATCAAGATGGAACATCAAGACAAGCTTTTCGGGTCCAACGGTGGATTCCAAAGTTGTATTATGTTCTTTTACTAGGATAGGCCACACTAGGAAATTTTTATTTACGTATTGCATTACTTTATTTATTTTTTGTTACGATAATTTGCATCATTTTCCGCCTAAAAACCAAACCACCTAATTATTGCATGAAAACCGACACATATAGAGGTCACGAGTTAGTTTTCATTGACATTCTCATGTCACACGTTTTAAGCCATCATCCATATAAATTCATTCACGACAGACGCTAGTTATTCGTTCACTTAAAATGAATTATAATTTTGTTGATGGGATCTTCCTCGTATAAACCAAAAAAATTGAGAACGGTCTTTATAGGTCAAACTCCAATGAGTCCCTTCTTCGTCGGTAGGCATACTATGACCCCTTCTACGTCGGGTAAGTTGGAACCGATTGACCTATTTTATCTCAACACTATGGTCACTCGTACGATCCTGTGATCATGGTGGACTATAGATAGGATTTACAAAATCTATCGACCAAGAGTTCTTCCTAAGAATTAGCTAAACAGTTGGCTTATCAATTTCTTGAAATTGAGTCTTGGGATCACTTGTATCATTCTTGAGGGAGATCAATTATACAAAGTGCAAGAGTCTACATGTTTAAAATGAATTTTAAAATAGACTTAAATCACCTCGATGAGTTGCTTATTTCGTTTTGTTTTTCTTCTTTTTCGGTGTAGATCGCGTATTAAACGCTAAACAACAAATGGTTGGTTCAAGTGATAACCCAATGCCAAGTGCCACATTGGACCGTGAGTCCTGGCTTAGGATCTTCATGAGTCGGATGAATCAGTCTACTCGATCAAGAATGACGGATCCAACTTCGCGGGATCGGGAGGCGGCATTACGGAATCTTGCCGCTGCCGACGGGAAGCTCGGATATCTGCTGAGCCCATGCCGTTAAACCCCGGCCCCACGGCTGGAATTAACGAAATCAACGAGTATAACGATTTCGCTTTAGAAGCAGGTGCGGTAAAGAACGTACTCATTTTTGCAATGGAACCCAATTTGCATAAACGCTTCATAGCCCAAGGTGCAAACAAGATTTTCACCACGCTCACTAAGGAATTCTCGAAAGCACCGAGAATCGTGACCTATGAGCATACCACTCGCTTCTTTGATGCGAGACTCGAGAAGGGCCAACCGGTTAGCCCACACATTCTCGGCATGATTGAGAATGTCGAGAACCGGAGACCTTTAATCGTAACATCACGAGAATATTGTTATCGACCGTATTCTTCACTCACTCCACGATGGTTATTCGCAATTCAGAGCGAATTACTATATGAATGATTTGAAGAAAACTCCCCATGAATTGCACTCCCTCCTCGTACAGACCGAGAAGGACATGAAGTTCAGTGGGAGCTCGAAACAAGATGTTCTCGTTGTGTCAAACAAAGGGAAAGGTAAGGGCAAAGCTCCGGCAAACCTAACAAAGAGGTAAGGCGAAGTTCAAGAAGTCGGGTTCAGGGAAGAGTGGTCCTGGTGAGGCGAGCAACTCATCAGGCATGACAAAGAGCAAGAGTGAAAACATGGAATGCCATCATTGCCACAAGACTGGGCATTGGAGACGCACATGTCCTGTTTATCATGAGGACTTAAAGGCAGGTCGTGTTAAACTTGTTGGTATGTCTTCTCTCTCTTCTACTTTTATTCATATGATTGAGATTAACCACGCAAGTTACGGAACTTGGGTACTTGATACTTGGTTGTGGTTCTCATCTGTGTAATCATCATGTGCGGGGCTCCGAAACATCGAACCCCTCGTAAAGGGTGAGGTGGACCTGCATGTTGGGAATGGAGCAAGAGTAGCTGCCATCTCCAAGGGGACATATGTGATCCAGCTTCCAAGCGGATTTGAGTTGTCATTATATGACTGCTATTATGTACCTAGTCTTTCCAAAAACATTATTTCGGTTTAAGCGCTTGATAAACTTGGTTTTTCATTTGTAATAGAAAACAATGCTTGCATTTTCTCATTACACGATATGATTTACTGAAAGCGCTTTCCATGAACGGAATTTATGTTTTAGATCAGACCTCGGAAATATTACACGTAATGAATAAAAAGTTAAAGGTTGGTGACAAAGATCAAACGTATCTATGGCACCGCCGTATGGGACACATTAATGAGAAACGCGTAAAACACTCATCAAACATGGAGCTATCTCGGCCTTTGATTTTCAATCATTTGGCACGTGTGAATCATGTCTCATCGGTAAGATGACTCGGATTTCCTTCAAAGGTGTTGGAATGCGCGCTGCTGACCTATTAGGGCTCATACACACGGATGTATGTGGTCCTATGTCAATCACCGCACGAGAAGGCTATAGGTATTTCATCACTTTCACGGACGATTTGAGTAGATATGGCTATGTCTACTTAATGAAGCACAAAAGTGAATCCTTTGAGAAATTCAAAGAATACCAAATAGGGTGACAACCTATTAGGTAGAAAGATTAAAACACTGCGTTCGGATCGTGGTGGCGAGTATCTTTCTCACGAGTTTGATCAACACCTAAAGGACTGTGGGATTGCCCTACGATTAACTCCACCGGAACACCTCACCGAATGGTGTGTCCGAACGGAGAAATCGAACACTACTTGATATGGTTCGATCCATGATGAGTCACACGGTTTTACCTGATTCGTTATGGGGTTATGCTCTTTTGTCGGCCGCTCTAATACTTAACAAAGTCCGTCTAAATCTGTTGACAAGACTCCATATGAACTATGGAAGGGAACGGTCCCTAACTTGTCCTTTATACGGGTTTGGGGCTGCGAGGCTTATGTCAAGTGGAGAACTGAAGATAAGCTCGGCCCGCGATCGGTCAAGACATACTTTATAGGTTATCCTAAAGGATCACGTGGTCATTACTTCTATTCGCCAACCGAACAACGTGTTTTTGTTGCGGCTAGTGCGACATTCTTAGAGAAGGAATTTCTCGAGAATGCAAAGAGTGATAGAACCTTCGACCAGTCGGAGATTCCAGAACCAAATACCGAGCAACTATTGGAGGAACCTATTCCTTCAATCCCGGCTTTATGTGAACATTCTGAGGAACCTAGGAGGTCGGGAAGAGTCTCTATTCCTCCCGGACAGATACATTGGTATGGTCGAGGAACATGACATAGATGACGTTCTACTCTTAACGAGTAGTGAACCCGCAACCTATAAAGGTGCCATGACCAGATTCGACTCGAAACTATGGCTTGAGGCCATGAAATCGAGATGGACTCCATGTATGAGAACAACGTGTGGGATCTTGTTGACTTACCCGCTAAGGTTCGTCCCCTTCAATGCAAATGGCTTTACAAAATAAAGCATTCTCATGGAAGGTCAACAAGATATCTACAAAGCACGACTTGTTGCTAAAGGTTTCACCCAAGTGCCAGGTTTGCACTACGATGAGATTTTTGCACCCGTAGTCATGTTGCGTTCCATCCGGATTATCTTAGCGATTGCTTTTCATGACTATGAAATTTGGCAAATGGATGTGAAAACCGCCTTCTTAAACGGCTTTTTGGAGGAAGAGTTGTACATGGTACAACCCGAAGGTTTCATCGATCCAGCACATCCTAAGAAAGTGTGCAAGCTTAAGCGTTCCATTTATGGACTTAAGCAAGCATCAAGGAGTTGGAATCATCGCTTCGACCAAGTGATAAAAGAAAATGGATTCACTCGATCAGTCGAGGAACCATGTCTATATATCAAGTCGAGTGGGAGCAAGATTGTCTTCCTAATATTGTATGTTGACGACATACTCCTGATTGGGAATGACATACCTCTCTTAACTTCGGTGAAAGTATGGTTGAAAAACCATTTCCAGATGAAAGATCTGGGAGAGGCACAAAGAATTCTAGGCATCCGCATCTATCGAGATAGATCACGACGGATGTTATCTCTCAGTCAGGAGTCTTACATAGACAAAGTCCTAGAGAGATTCAGCATGACTAACTCCAAGAAGGGGTTCCTTCCCATGGCTCCAGGGGTGCATTTGAGCAAGTCTCAGGCACCAGAGACACCGGAAGAGAAAGAGCGCATGACACGGATTCCTTATGCTTCGGCTATAGGATCAATCATGTATGCCATGATATGCACACGTCCGGACGTGGCATATGCATTGAGTATGACAAGTCGATTCCAACAAAGAACCAGGTGAACCACATTGGTTGGCTGTCAAGAACATTCTTAAGTACCTCCGGAGGACTAAAGATTGGGCATTGACATATGGAGGCTCTCAAAAGCTATGCGCAACCGATTCTGTGAGATGCTAGCTTCCAAACGGATCGAGATGACTCGAAATCTCGATCTGGATTCGTTTTTACTCTTAATGGCGCCGCAGTCACCGGAAGAGTTCGAAACAAACGATTCTGATTCTACGACCGAGTGATAGAAAAGATTGCTACAGATGACAACATAGCGAGATCCTCTCACTAAAGCATTACGACAAGATAAGCATGAAGGGCACGTTAATTCCATGGGAATTAAACGTGTTCCTAAGTTGTAGTACTCTTTTATGGATCAGATTCATTCTCCTTTGTACTCTATACGACATCATCGTTTTGATATTTTATATATATATTTTGTTTTTCATGTGGAATTGTACGACGATTTTGAACACCACAAAGTGAATCGAACAAACATCATATATTGTTAGTCCTTAATTGCCCACATGAGTGATAACTCGCAATTATTTTGTGACGTTGGTTGATGGTGGGTTCAACGAGCCATAAGTCAACCGGTTGACTGACCAATCACAGAGGCGATTTATACGGATATTTCGTAGGACACCATTGTGACAACGACGTGGAGTCCTAAATGTTTTATAACATTCGTTGCCCGGTCGTGGATAGGACTTCCATGGTGATCCTTAGAGTCGAATCTCTTGACTATCGACTGTCTCTTGAGACTACGGCAGATTTTGGGTGACTTTGGTTTCTTTCTCACGGTCATCCGTAACAGGGGGCCAAGTAGATTTTTTTCTGGGTCATTTCATGTTGTGCTTAGATCGGAAGGAGTCGAGTTGAAGGAAATATTCAGCCTTTATCGGTACTCGATATTTCTCGGGGCCACTCGAGGAGTCAGAATCGAAATGCATGGCCATGCTCGGATACGGATTCGTTTTATCGGTTAAGTTACTCTCTAGTCGGGGAAACCACTCTAGATACAGATCGATTGTAAAATACGACCTTTGCGGATCCAGATCTGCAAATTGTTTTACATTGAGTGGGAGAAATTTTTAAATGAATATGAGAATCGGTTATCGCGCATACACTTGTACGGACAAGTGGGAGTTTGTTGGAGCTTGTGTCCTCCAGTTAGTGCGGATAACGTCATTGCACATACACTTGTACGGACAAGTGGGAGCTTGTTGGGGTTGGTGTCCTTAACCGTTAGTGCAAGGACTTATAAACCTCTAAAAGGATCAAAGGGCATACTTTGGTATTATTATCCGTTGATCCACGTTTATCAATAACGGTTGGCTTGCTAGATAAGTTTGACGTTATTGTCATACTGATGGCGGTGATCAAATGGTCCCTAAAAGTCACACCTATAGGATACGTTCGAGAGATGTGACGGTATGAAAATACTGTCATGTAGATGCCAAAATTGACTAACCAGTTAGTCCGAGTTATTTGACTAGTAATTAGTCAAATATGTGATGTTGAGATATTATATTTAATACGGATTAAATATCATGGGCTAAGGCGAATTAACCAGTTAATTCGTAAAATTAAATATACGTGATTTATATTTAATTAAATGTATATTAAAATAATTATACAATACTGTTTTGTCGGACACGTATTAATAATTCAGCTAACCCGTATTATTAGCTGATGCCTAAATTTCCGATAACCGATAACAGTTTATAATATAAACCCGTCATATACATTTTAGCATTTGGCGAACTGGACCTCGAGCTAAAATTAAGAGGAAGTGGAAGCCCACTTCCCCATGCATGCACTCGGTCCGGCCGAACCAAACAAAAGGAGAGACTCCTCTCTCCTTTTGACCTAGACAATTTCATTTGCGAAAAACTAGGGTTTTGAAGAGCATTCTCCTCTCGAAAAACCGAGATCTCTCATCTCGACAAAACTCACATCAGTTCTCCCTATATTGCAAGGCAATCGGAGAACACCGTTCTAGCACAAGGGCATATCTCGGACAAAGTCTTGGGTGTAACGATTAGGAGGAAATCGCTTTGATTTACTTCTTTACGCCGCAATTTAAAGGACCCGAGGTTATTTCTATACATTAATCATTTCATTGTGTTTATCGTTTTATGACTATAAATTGCATGTAAATTTTACGTTATAGTCCTGCAATTAAAGGGTAGTATACGGATATTAACCTACAAATACAAGTTCATCTAGACTGACGTGTTAGCTCAGAAATAGACCAGCTCTATTATGGCAGTTTGATTCATGTAATATGCGAGTCTGATCCATGCCATTTGTTAAATAGACTTGCTATTTTAGGTATCTCCAGGTTGACCTTTCGTTTAAAATAGTGTGTCCGTTTTGGATTGCAAATTCCCAAAAGTGAGTTCGACAACTCAACCGGACTCATATTAGTTTGATCTTATAGGTAGTGACACAAGGTCATAATCCATAAGTGAGAATCAAATTCATTACTTATATATTCGCCACCACGATCGGATCGTAATGCTTTAACTTTCTTATTCAATTGGTTCTATACTTCCTTTTAAAATTCTTTAAATTTCTCAAAAGCTTCACTTTTATATTTGATTAAGTAAACATACCCATATCTACTTAAATCGTCGATAAAAGTGACGAAGTAGACATAATTTCCCCTAGCGGTGATACTCATTGGACCACATACATCGGTATGTATTAGTCCCAATAAATAACTTGCTCGTGTCCCTTTACCACTATAGTGAGCGCGAATCATTTTGCC
The DNA here is from genome assembly GCF_048544455.1 of Silene latifolia. Lineage (NCBI taxonomy): Eukaryota > Viridiplantae > Streptophyta > Magnoliopsida > Caryophyllales > Caryophyllaceae > Silene > Silene latifolia. The sequence continues at coordinate 30,328,940 of NC_133538.1, forward strand.
AAGGAGACAAGATTCGCATATTCCATATGATTGAAAATCAAATAGCCTAATAATTCCAATTGACACTAGCCTTTTGATGCGTTTCTCGTTTACGTGACCTAATCGACAATGCCAAATGTATGATTCATTTGGATCACTTGTTTTGAGTCTTTTGGAATGTATGTTATAGATATCTCTGCTCGAGTTTAAAGTTTCAAGAACATAAATGCCATTAATTGACGTGCCTTGGCCTATGGCCATGTTATTCTTAGAAATTTTACAACAATTATTCTTAATAGCAAAAGAAATCCTTCCATGTAAATACAACTCAAAGCCATTAGCTAAAACAAGTACATAAGTCCCTCTTGAATTGGCGGCTACCCTAGCTCCATTTTCTAGTCGGAGATCTACATCACCCTTGTTTAGCTTTTCCACATTTCTAAGCCCCTGTAAATGATTCCAAAGGTGAGAACCACAACCGGTATCCAATACCTACGTTGAGGTGGAAGTATAATTTATATCAATAACAAAGATTTCGGAAGAAATATTACCAAGTGGAGCGTCAAGTCCAACATTGATATCTCCCAAATACTTGGGGCAATTTCGCTTCCAATGGCCCATGACATTACAATATTGACATTCAACGTAGGATTGGGCACCCTTCTTGGTGTTGGTTGTGGTAGTCTCACTATCCACTTCCAATCCATTATCGGGTTTGGGTTTCTTACCCTTCTTTGCGTTTTCTTTAATAATACCATTACTCCTTACAGTTGCAAGGACGTTCTTGCTAGAACTCCCACTCAATATAATACTTCTACGTGCTTTTACAAATAAGGATGTCATGGAATTTGTGAGATTCTCCTCACAAGATTCTCTTACCAAAGAGGTGGACATAAATATGGGAGGGGGAGGTGTGGAAGTGGTAAGGTAGCAATGATTTCCATACTCACCAATGCCAAAGCGTAGTTCTCTAGTCGTATCATTGTCATACAAGGAGCATTTTTCATTGAATGATTGGAGCCACGAATTAATGGCGATCGGTGTAAGAGTATTAGATGAATCCATTGCGCAAAAATAACTACAAAAACGGAGATGAAGGAAACAATTAACATTTATCGTTATAATACTTGTAAATACAAGTATAGCATTTATATAGTGACCTCTACCCAACTATAATACATGATTCCGAGATTCGAAATTCATATTAACTTGGATGTGAGCCAACGGGCCCTCAACACCTTTATTAATATAACTTGGTAGGTTAACCCTCTTAACCGATTTTACATTTAGAACTCCCGGTCGATGATTTTACATTAATTTCATCTTTAGCCCGAACCTATTGCGGATACGGTTGCAAAATACCTTTATTGAGATCAACCAAACTTTCGAAGTGTAATAACTACTTATTACCCCACTTACCCAACGTCAATAGAAGGACCCCGAAAAATCGTATTGTACCCCTTATGAAATTGAGATTCATGAGCTCCTACTATTTGGTAAGGCTAAGTCTCAATCTTTTAAAAGTAAGGTCTTGTCAATTTATTATCTATCAATTTTAAGTGAGCTAAAAGTCAAATTATCGATAATTATAATTGACACGGTCGAAGACTCGATATGATATGCATGTGTTGTTATGGCGATTTGGCAATGCATGCAACAAATTAAAAGAAATGCAAGGCAAAAAATAAATTCCTATTACGGCCTTTCCAAAATAGAAAATCAAATAAGATATTACATAATCAGAAACCAACTACTTTGGTCCCTTCAATCTTCAAGTGGAACGCCTCCCAAGTACACCGTCTTTGTCGGAACGCCTTTCCGAATGGCACCGTCTTGAAGGAACTCCGGAATTACAAATAATAATAAAATACAAAGCTATTCCTATTATACATTTGTAATATGAAAAACTAGTAAAAATAAAAAGTGATACGAGATCACATTAAATTACACCTGAATCAATATCCCCTTACATTACGGGTAATATCGATTAAAAAACTAAGGCCATAGTAAGATAAAGTTACATAATTCAAAATTACATAAATAAAATATGACATTCATCAATGAAAATGCAGCATTATAATATGTGTCTATCATGCCAAATTATTTGCCAAATCGCCTTGTTTAAACTTATATTATATATATAACCCGCTTTTTTGGACACACGATTTTTTAACTTATTAAAATCGTAAATTAATAAAAGAATCTAATTTTAGCCCAAGTTAATTATCCTAACACTCTTAGGTCTCAAAAATTAGTCATTACTCAACTTTTGACAATAATTCAACTTGTTATAATTTTATGCTCATTTTGACCCCAAAATCATAAATTTTATGAAATAAATCCAAATTTAATTACAATAATTTCAAATTTCAAATTTTAAATTTTTGAAAATTCTAGAATATATACATGACTCTCATAATATCAAAAATCATGGTTAAAATTTTCGAATTTATTTCGAGAAAAAAGTAGTTGCGATTTATCGGTTTTATTAAATAAAACATCTAAAGCATACAAAAATTAATCTAATCAATTTAACAACTTTAGATCTGATAAGTGGGATATAAATGTAACCTAAAATAATTTTCTCATGCCATGTAATTTGTTTTAGCCTTTTTAGCTAAAATAGTCACTATTTATGTCATTTTTACACTAAAAATTCATAAATCATGCAAAATGAATCACATTCATCATAAATTTTACACACAGTGAGTAACATGTGCATGTGACAATATACTAAAATTTCATGGCCTATTTCGAAGTGTAACTATTTTTAACCTTTTTAACCTCCTTTTATGACATTTTATCTCATAAAATCATAAATATTGCAATATAAATCATTTTTATACGAAATTTTACATACAATAAGTAAAATATGCATGTAAGGTCATATAAAAATTTCAAGGTCAGAGACTATGTTTAATATTTTAAATACCATTTTAATCATAAAAATATAATAAAATTACTAAAAATCATTAAAATGAGCAATAAAATACCATAAATCATAAAAATGACCTAAATATATTTTAGGACCAGAATATACAACATGCATTAAGATTTCGTGGATTTATCTAATAAATCACAAATTTTTAGTTTTAATTAAGTTACTAATAACTCGAAAAAACTATAAATCGATCATGCATGCAATACCCTATGCTCTGATACAAATTGTTAGGTTCATATACCTTTCATTAGACATTCCTAATAGAGATTTAATCAACATATTAAATTTTTCATAGTGGATCTAGTGCATGCATAACAAAATAAAAGAATAAGGAAGAAAAAACAATGTTCCTTACATTGTTGTATGGCACGAAATGGGCACAAGTAAGGTCTCCTACCTTCACTTGTTCTTGAGCTATGATAAGTATTAGGATGATCCTCAAAGACTCTATATTAGGAGCCCTCCTTTTGATTGCACCCAAGATTTGACCCAAAATTACTCTTAATATTAACTAGGCATTAGGTAGTAATATTCCCTTAATATAACTAATATTACTACACTAGTAATATTTGGTAAACATTAGTAAAATGAGTATATATATATATAAGTTTAGAGGATTTGCTTGTGTAATATTTTGAGAGAAAGGTAGAGTAAAAATGAGAACGACAATTATTCTCCTCTTGTTCTTTAAATGTGCCGTCCAAATGCTCCTTATGTATAGCATTTTGGTTTTCTCATTTTGTTATTTGCAATATTCTTTATGTGTAGGTAGTAGGCTAGCATGAATAAAGCATGTAATAAGATGTTAGAGCATCTTTCCAACAACAAAATGACAAAACCAAAAACTCAAGCATGCTCACCACTTTGGACGGTGCACTTTAGTATATATGGGTCCATTTTTGTCCTATAATATTTGCCCCATAAATGCTTAATAGTCTTATGTTTAATTATCTTACATAATCAAGTATTAATTTAATCACATAACAATTATGTGAAAAATTAATAAACATATATTCACTCAACTTATTGAGTAATATTTTTATAAAACCCACGATGTTTAAGGACCTTTTGACCGGCCGTTTGACCACGAAAGACCTTAGGAGGGGATAGGTGTGAGGCCAAGTGAATATAAGTGTCTTACGGGAGTGGTTGCTCGACCTAGTAGGGACTACTCGGTCGAGTAGTGTGAATACTCGACCAAGTAGAGCTTACTCGGCCGAGTATGGGAGTACTCGACCGAGTATAGCTGCTATTGACGCGTAATTATAAAATGCAAGTTCGCTAGTCTCATTTCTTTTTGGACGGTTTCTTTTCACTCTACCCTAATTTCTCTCTCTCTCACCTATCACCCATATCTCCCTACACTCTCATATATCCTAGACCTTAACCATGGAAGGGGACGGGTGTACATAAGGAGGATGTGTGCGAGGATGTCGTATCTGGCACCGTTGGTCCGCGTCGCTAGGTAAGTCGCTGTCCTGTTATCCTTTAAGTAGATTATTGGGGTAGTCTTATAATAGGATGTGGTTACCATTGTAGGATGCGTCTCGGAGTCATGCTTGGCTGTTGTGGATGCATTTTAATGGTTGGCGACGAGGTAACGTTCCCCTACTCAATTCCTGTTTAATTTATTTGAGATTATGTTGTTTTGCGTACGATTGCTTGTCTGCTGATCATCGTTGGAGTGTTGGTGCGGTGTTGGTGCGGTGTTGGTGTGGTGACTGTATTGGTATTGTGATGATTGTGGCGGAGTAACTTGTGGGAGTAGCTTCACACCCTAGTTCGCCCTCCGTGGAACCCGTCATGGGAGGGGATGTGTACATTAAGGGACAGGGATATCGCTCATTGATGAGCGGGACTTAGGTAGGGATTGGCTGCGGTCCCCCACTGGCAGCGTGGATTACCTGATGTGATGGGTAATCTGGCAGGGCTACACACTTCGGTGTGTAGTCGGTTACTGTGTGAGATCGGGAGACCGGAGGTATATTGCATTTCTTTGTATAGTACTCATAATGTGGTTGGTTCTTTATGTGTAGAAGTGTGGGTTTAATTCGCACCAAAGTATGTATTTTATAATGATTGTTCGGCTTTCGGCTGACCGTAGTCATTGGGTAGAACGAACTTCGGGGACGAAGTTCCTTTTAGAGGGGTATATAGCATATCGCGATGTAAAAGTGTAAGTTATTTAGACCATATTAATACTCATCTTATGCTATTAAAATTACAAATTAATTTAAAATGGTCTAAATCTACATGAATGCAAATAAAAGTATAAAAGATGGTATTAAACAATCGTAAGACAAAAGTTCCTTACATTGTATAAGGCAAGTTTTTGGCACAACTCAAGGACTCCTTCCTTGATGTTGTTCTTGAGCTATGAAAATGGATGATCCTCCAAGACAACAAACCACCAAAATAGATGGTCTCCTAAGGAAGCACCCAAGAATCAACCCAAAATACTACTATAATACTAACTAGATATATGTAATAGTAAACCTTGTATTGTGTAATATTATTACACTAATAATTTTATGTTATGTATATTATAATTTGTGAATTATATTTTTGGGTTTTGATTAACAAATTTGATCAAGCTTTGATGAGAAAAATGAAGGAAAAACTCTCTCTTTTTCTATCTTGTAGAAACCGGCCAAGTAGACAAAGAAGGGTGAAATTTTTTTTTTACCCATGCAATTGTGTAATGAGGAGGTATTTATAGGGGTTTCAAGTGTAAACAAATGATGGGAACATACCATGTGATTGCATTACCTAATGTTTGATAAAATATGGTCTCTAATGACCTTCTATGTCATGGTCCAAATGGATCTATTTGGTCCATTTCGATTTTCGACATTTGTCCCACAAATGCTTATAAGTCTTATATTTAATTATCTTACATAATTAAATATTAATTTAATTATTTAACACTTAAATAATATAAATTAACTATCAATGACTACTTAACTATTAAGTAATCATGAGACCATTTTATCAACATACAATGTGTCAATACTACCCCATTTAGCTAATTTTACAACCTCTTTTAAATTAAATAGCTAATAACCTTTACCTCAAAACTTATATACACAACTCGTTTTAATTAACTATTAATTAATAGATTTAATAATTAATTATCAAACTACTAAATAATAAATCTCCTTGGCCCAAGTTCGTAACTCGTCATCAAATAATATATTCACATGACTTATTAAACGTCAATTATTACAAGGATTTAATTAATTTTTATCTCATACAAATAATTAGTTTCTCCATTTGGGCATCCTCCTATAGGTGTGACCTAAAGGGATCAGCTGATCACCGCCGTCACATGACAGAAATGTCAAACTCTAGTCAGCTAGTCATTACCCATTAACGATGACCAGCTGACAAATAAAAAGATAAATCCCTGATATTCCTTTTACGACATTTAATATGTAAACGCACTCATTGTGGAGGACACTACTCCAACAAAAAGTTCATTTAAACCAAAGTCAAATCAAAGTTCCTTAGTGTGTAGCCTTCTTTCTATGCATGTCTTCTTCCTATGTTCATCTATTCTTTCATGTTGTTACGAACCTAATTGTGGTAACTGATATTAGAATTAGAATTGGATGCTATATCTAGGTATGGGGTTGTGAACCTTGTAGTGGTTAGAGTTTGGTATTGGTACATGTCAGAGTCTTGGGCATTGCGTGTTTTGGTATTGGTGCATCTTGCGTGTTTTGTGGTGGTCGGAGTCTTGTACATTTTTATTTTGTATCGAACATCGCTTAGGTGGTTAACCTCGCCGTTGGGATGCATGGGTTGAACTTCGAGGATGAAGTTCCTTTTTATGGGGGGAAGACTGTAATACCCACGATGTTTAAGGACCTTTTGACCGACCATTTGACCACGAAAGACCTTAGGAGGGGATAGGTGAGAGGCCAAGTGAAGATAAATGTCTTACGGGAGTGGTTGCTCGACCTAGTAGGGACTACTCGGTCGAGTAGTGTGAATGCTCGACCAAGTAGAGCTTACTCGGCCGAGTATGGGAGTACTCGACCGAGTATAGCTGCTGTTGACGCTTTATTATAAAATGCAAGTTCGCTAGTCTCATTTCTTTTCGGACGATTTCATTTCACTCTACCCTAATTTCTCTCTCTCTCTCTCTCACCTATTACCCATATCTCCCTACACTCTCATATAGCCTAGACCTTAACCATAGAAGGGGACGGGCGTACATAAGGAGGATGCGTGCGAGGATGTCGTCTCTGTCACCGTTGGTCCGCGTCGCTAGGTAAGTCGTTGTTCTATTGTCCTTTAAGTAGATTGTTGAGGTAGTCTTATAATAGGATGTGGTTGCCATTGTAGTATGCGTCTCGGAGTTTTTCTTGGCTGTTGTGGATGCATTTTAATGGTTGGCGATGAGGTAGGGTTTCCCTACTCAGTTCCTGTTTAATTGATTTGAGATTATGTTGTTTTGCGTACGATTGCTTGTCTGCTGATCATCGTTGGAGTGTTGGTGCAGTGTTGGTGTGGTGACAGTGTTGGTATTGTGATGATTGTGGTGGAGTCAATTGCGGGAGTGGCTTCACACCCTAGTTCGCCCTCCGTGGAACCCGTCATGGGAGGGGATGTTCACATTAAGGGACAGGGATATCGTTCATTAATGAGCGGGACTTAGGTGGGGATTGGCTGCGGTCCCCCACTGGCGGCGTGGATTACAAGTTGCGATGGGTAATCTGGCTGGGCAACACACTTCGGTGTGTAGTTGGTTACTGTGTGAGATCGGGAGACCGGAGGAGGAGGATGGTCAGCTGTTTACCTTATTTTACTTGTCTTACTTTAGTTATTCAGTAACTAACGCAGTGTTGTGTTTTCAAAACTGTGGTGATCCATTCGGGGATGGTGAGCAGGTACGGTTGGTCTATTTGCTGATGGGCTTGGAGGGGATTCGAGTCACTACGCTACCGAAATAGATGTCCTGACGCAAGAGCTCTATAGTAGTCATAGCTGTCGCTTTGTATCACGTTTTGTAGGTTGGTTGTAAGGACTTAAAGTAATGTAATATAAGTGTTCTTTTATTGTCTATTTGATCTACTACATCGGGTAACCGAGATGGTAACACCTTCATACACTGGGACGGCCTTGGTAAGGCATCCTGGTGTGCGGGGGTGTTACAATTTTACCATTATATCAACATATGATGGGTCCCATAATAGCCAGTTAGTTAAATTTACAACCTCTTGTAAATGTAAATAACTAATTACCTCTACCTCGAAATATTTGTAAAACCTCAACATAATTTAGTAAATTAATATATTAATCCAATAAATCGAATCTTATTTAATCACATTAAAATAAGATACGAAATCCAACTTATATAAAAAAGGGATTAATTAATCCGTATCGAATACAATTAATTATTTAATTATTCATTTGGGTCTCATCATATAGGTGTGACCTTAAGTAATCAACTGATCACCACCGTCAAGATGACAGTAACGTCAAACTCTAGTCAGCCAATCACTACTGATTAATGTTGATCAGTTGACTTATGATTGAATCATCCCTTATGTATTCTTAATTTGAGATTTATATATGTGATCGCACTATTGTTGAGGACACATACTTCAACATATATTGCTAAGAACATACGAATTGATAAAGACATTTGGGTTGTCACAAACTCTCTGTAACCAACTCAGTTTTTTTTTTTGATGACGAGGTGGTTGAATCCTCCCCAGGCCCAAGCATTCCCGCATCACCATATAGACCATGTAAGCCACCCCCTTCGAGGGCTGCAGTGGCCAAGTGATCTTCTCCCCAGCTGATAGCCGAACCCGGGACCTCTCAACTCCTGCATTTATGCAAGCTTCAAGGGTTAACCCGGCTACCACTGGACTAACACCACTTGGTTAACCAACTAAAAATTGAAACATCTTATGTAACCTTTATGACAGGATCAAGGTAACCTAATTTGGTGCAAAGTATTCGCCCCAAATCAAGCCTCGAAAACATCTCATGCTTCCTTCCTTATCACATCTTGTGCAAGAAGACCAATTCGAATTGCATGGTGACACGCCATCATATAGAGTTCATACTATAGAAATGCCTTTAATGAGGGTTGAAGATTCGTCACTTTCGAAAAGTAACGAAATATTATCACAAAATTATCTCCTTATAACCACTGAGCCTCAATAAAGAACGTCTTCTTGCATTGTACTCAGTTTGTGGGTCTTGGACTTCCGTAAGGTCAAAATTTCTCCCACTCTGTCTTTCTGAAAATAAAAATCTTTCTACAAAGACAGCATTACAAGCCACAAACTCTTTGTTCTCGTTTTGAAGGAGTAAAAATCAAGTGGTTTAATTTTGGATAACCCTCACAAATACATAAATTGGTTCTGAACATAATCATTTATGGTCCCAAATGTATAAAAATGACAAGTTAGGGACTCTCCTTATCCATATCTCATATGGAGTCATTTAGGCTATTATAGTCGGGTTTTAAACTTTTAGTTAGAAAATAGCTTACAAAATTGCGAAAATCCTCAAACTATATCTCATAAAGTTCGGTTTATCTTCTTGACTACACCATAGTCTATGGTGTCCCTAGGAGAAGGTAAAGGTGAACTGGTTCACAATCTTCTTAGTGATCATCAAGGTCATTACTTGATATTACCCATCTTCAAAGTCATTACTTTGAAATTTCTGATCAACATTTTGATCTTGTCGTGCTTTTGGTTTACTACTTCATTTTGAAAATATTCCCCGTTTCAAAAAATAACTTTTATGTTTTATTAAATAGATACGAAGTTTTCATATCTACTTAGCATTACGGTAAAAGTAACGAAGTATATATAACCTACTATTGGCCTTACACATCCGTATGTATATGGTCAATTACCTCACTATTTGTGTTTCGTTTCTGCAAAATAAAACATAATTTATGCACACACACCATAAGATTCTCAATCAAATGGTTGTTCAATGTTCTTATTGTATACACGTTAAACGAATTTACTTGAGGTTTGATCAATTGGTTCACCGGATTAGAGACTTTAAAATCTACAAGATAGTATAATATTTAGTTTTCGGGAAGAATGTAAAATACCTATAACTTGAGTGGTCTAAAACAACCACCAAGTTATCATAGGAGTAGGTACAACCTTTTGTTGTAAATCACATGAGTGATGCCTTCTATGTATAAACATAGATGATTACATTGTTTTAAAACCAAATTTAGGTACATTTGTCCCTATCAAAATCGTTGCTACTCTATCATCATTTCGATACAAAAATGTCATATGCTAGACGTCTTACGTTTTATCAATTCATGTAAACTTCTTTACAAAGAAATGACCCATACTTGGTATCTCATACCAAGATAGTGGAACTAACCTATCCATTTAGTAGATGTCTCTTTCAACTTTGTTCTATCGCATACATCTAGGGTTCGCTTCTTCATAACTCCCACTCACTTTCACATTCCTCTTTGCTTCAACAAGCAAAAATAAATCTCATGAAGAACTCTCTTCATGTCATTCGTGGTATTTTATACACTTAGTAAGAGTAAATTACTATAAAGTGAGTGCAACATGTGGCAAAATCTCATATTCTTGCGAAATTGGACTACCTAACCGTTCAATTGTCATCATATGCCTAAACTCTTTAGCGCATAAACAACCGATTTGGCCTTTCTCGAAGTGAGCCATTTTACGGTATCATATTTGAGTATTCTTCGTGTTTTTGAAAAACCTTTTCGCAAAATTTTGAATTACTCTTGAGTAATCAAAATTAATATATCATCATCATGACGGAGGTGTCACTTTCGAAATCAAGACACTCTTGATAAAATGTGACTCCCATTTAAACTCGTAATAAGAGTTTGCATCATGAAATCCCTTTTTAATATGTATGGACGTTAAGTTGTATAATAATCGCAAAAATCGTTGTAAGCTTATGTAGGTGATTTGGTAAATCATATTTCCAATCATTGCTACTGAATTCCTTCAAAGAAACCGCTTTCTATGAAAGAACGAAATGAATATAATAATAAATAGAGGATGAAAGGAGGATGAAATGCGCGATGTCATAGTAAATACATTTATGAATATAAATGAAAAAATAGGAAAAATTAACATTCAATATTATAAAAACTTGATAAACAGTTTTAACAAGTCCATTTTTATAATGACCTCTCAGTAAATTATAAAATGAAACCAAGATCCGTCTTTAGACAAAAATAGGCATCACTTAGGCGAAACATCCCATAATTGTGTAAATTCGGTAAGTTAACGCTTGACTAATTCTATCTTTAGAACTCTTGGTCGAGAAATTTCAACAAATCCATCTACTAGCCCCGGAATACAAGACCGTCTTATACCCCGTTGAGTCCAACCAATTTTGGCACGTGATAACCGTTATCACCCTACTTATCCGAGGTAAAAAGAGAACACCCCGCTTGGGCGAGCGTGGCTCTAATGAAGAAGGGATTCAATATTGTTAATAATTGGTAAGGCTAATCTCAATTTTAAATTAAAAGAATGTGAGAGATCTTGTCAATTAGTTATCATTCTCCTTTAAGTGAACTAACTAGGTGAATCTTCGATAACTTTAAATCGACAATAGAATTATAAAAGCATGTAACAAAAAAAAAATGCAAGTGTGGCAATTTCGGCATGATGAACTAGCATAAAATAAAATAAATAAGCATGCAAAAACGGATAAATCCTAGCATGGCCACCTAGCTAATCAAATTAACTAGATTATTACATATTCGGAAACCAACTCCTTGGTTCCTAGAATCTTCATTAGAACATCTTCCAAGCATGCACCGTCTTGTGGGATTTGGAACCTCTTCCAAAATAGACTCCGTCTCGATATAAATTCCGTCTTTTGGAAACGCCGGTAAAAATAACTATTACAATCAAATTACATAGGTATTCCTATCATACATTAATCAATTAAATAAAAAAAACTATTAATTAATTACAAACCGAAGATACGAGATCGTATTTAAATTACAAACAAACCGTTATTCCCTTACATTTCGGGTAATAACGATTAAAATAAACTAGGCCATACTAGGTACAAAAATTTGCATAAAAAATTAAATAAATGATGTTCATTCCTTCAACAATAAAAATATAAATAAAATGCTGTAACTTTCATGCCTAAATCCCCCCTTTAACATAATCTTTTAAAAATGCTCGGTTTTGCGGAATTTATCGATTTTTATTCGTTAAAAATCAATAATCAACACTTAAATCTCATTTAAGCTCAAACTAATTATGTAAACTGATTTAAAACTCAAAATGAGTCCACACTAATTTCTTAATAAGAATTAGTTTGAATTGATATTATCCATGTGCTATTTAAATTGGTTTTTATCACGACCTTGATAAACAATTCAAAAATAAGTTTGACCATTACAAAATTTTGACACAAAATTTTGTACATTCCGGGACTCTCCCAGAGACATAAAAAAGGTCAAAAATTTAGTCCAAAAATTTTGAATTATTTTTATGAACAAAAACATCCATATTTATCGGTTTTTATTGAATAAAATCCAATAAACATCAAAAAGTGTGAAAACTTTTTGTAAATTTCACATTTATCATATAAACCATAATTTGGAATATACCAAAATTTTCATACCCAGAAAATTCCGTTTATTATTTTTGAAAAGAAATAATCGTTTTTTATCGATTTTTAACCATTAAAAATCATTAAGCATTAAAATCTTCATAACTTTTTACAAACTTTTACCGAACATTTGTAAAAATTGCATGTGATAACATATAAAAATTTCAAGGTCAGAATCCAAGTTTAACTATTTTAGTTAACCTCTTCACCTAAATACGATATTTCCGACTCGGTTTTCCATAAAATTGATTAAAAATAGCAAAATAATTCCGCAACTCACCAAATTTGACCACAAATATTTTTAGATCAGAAGGTATGCATGCAAAACTTTTTGTGCAAAAATCCTCATTTTAGCACCAGTTTTGATTTTAAAATTATCTCATAATTAGATAAAAATGCTTAACATTAACATGCATAATACAAGCCAAAGCTCTGATATCACTTTAAAGACCATAACCCAAAAATTAAACTTCTCTAGTTAGGTTATAAAAAATCTTTATTTTAGAAATCATTGGATCTATGTAATATGCATGTAATATATAAGCCTTTTAAAAATAAAAGATGAGGAAAACAATTTTCCTTACACTGAGTATGGTAATATTGGACACAACCACGATCATTGATGCCCGTCGTTGTGAGAACCAAAGATAATATTTATAATACCTATTAAAACTAACAGAAGCTAGTGGTAACAGGGTCGAACCACAGGGAGGCGATGCAATTATTAGTTGTCTAATTTTAAGTCCAAGGTAACAAATGTGGGGGGTTTGATTTGATTTGGTCTATAGCTAAAGGCAATAAAAGACAATAAACTAAATAAACGGATAAAACAAATATTAAAACGGTGCTAAGATGCTCGGTTCACTGTAGTTTCGGCGACAGTGTACTAGGTAGGTATAAAACAAACACGTGAGACGGGAAAATAAGAAGTCCTCTCGGTCCATTCTTACAGGTAGCATCTTTCGATCTCGCTACAGGTCCCTAATATCACTAATACTAACTTTCGTCCTGCAAAGTGACTAAAAAGGCTAAATTAACTCATCTTTCGATCCCATTAATCTAGTCGTCTTAATTAGGTAGGCTATTTCCCTTCCCTATCTTTCGATCTTTATTGGGTCGGTCAAATCCTAGGCATTCAACTAGTCGCGTGCACTCGGTTCGTCAAATATGGAGATTAAATTAATTAAAATGAAACTAATACTCACGTGGCCAGTCGATCGACCAAGGAACCCAGTCGATCGACCATGGCGCGATTTAGGTCGTACTATTCTAATGCCGCCTACACTACAAATTCCCTACTTCCTAGCACAAGGTATTTAGCTACTCATGACCACGACGAAAACAACGATAAAATTAAGGAATAAAACTACTGAATTCATGATTGAAATAATTAAACAAGCAAATAACATAAAACGATAATTTCGGCTTCGGGAAACTAGTCTAGCAATTCTATACTACGAGCAAACAGAGTAATAAACTGAAAATAAGAGCAGAAGATTACCAAATGGAAGCAGGAATAGAGATCAAAACCGAAAGCGAAAGTAACTTTTATTGAAGGAAATTGTTCTAAACTAATGAACCCTAAAATTTGATGATAAACTGAAAACTGAATAAAACTTGATTAAAACTTGATGTTTATTCTGAAAACCTAAGCTACGTTATATAGGAATATACGTAACACTTATTCCTAAAAACCTAACTACTTATGGGCTTCTTAATTCTCGTTCTATTAATTCACGTCAGAATTAGCGGCTTGGTCGATCAACCATGCAAGGCAGTCGATCGACTGCTCTTCGCTGAACAGTAGCTACTGGAACTCATGGGTTGGTCGATCGACCATGGAGGCCAGTCGATCGACTGCTTTAGCTGATAGTCCGTTTCTAATTCTTCATAAAATTATCTTTCAGGCCTCGAAATGCGCACCAAGCTCGTCCCTTAAGTAAATACTTCACGTCAAATGCAATGCAAGATACTCGGGGACGGATTTAGCTCAATATCTACTCATTTCCGCATAAATCTGCAATATTACATAAAAATACGAAAGTAGATGAAATGGGGCAAATAGTAGCTTTAAACTACATAATTGAGCTCTGAAATGCGTGCAAAATAGGGTGTAAAACATCATATAAATGACACGCATCAATCACCCATCTTGTAAACTGTATCTCATTCAATTAATTAGCTTTGGTGTTGGGGCTCGTTCCTTTAGGTGTGACTGAAAGGGATCAGCTGAACACCGCCGTCTCACGACAGTAACGTCAAACCCTAGTTAGCAAACCGTTACCGAGATACGTTGATCAGATGACTAGTATTGTCAATGAATATCCCATGCATATTCCTTAATGAGATTTAATATGGTCACGCACTATTGTGGAGGACAACTACTCCACCAAATACAACACAAAACCCCTTATTATTACCGATTAATTACCCTTATTATTCATATTAACTACTAACTAATTAACCCAAGCGAAAACCCCAAAAAATTAGGGTTAAAACTTAAACAAAGAGGAGTGAGATTCAACTTACAAAGTGTATATGATGAAGAACAAGGTGAGATATTCCCCTAAAGCAAGCTTGGATCCATGAAAAAAGGTGTTTATGGGGTTTTTAGAGAAAAGGGAGAGAATTTGGAGTCAGAATAGATAAGATAGAATGAATAGGAGATTATGGTTAGGTGAGTAAAAAATCCCCTATTGTGACTCAACGCCACTCGATCAAATGACGAGTCTACTCGATCAAGTGTCACTCACCGGATCGAGTGCCGAGTCCACTCAATCGAGTGACCCTCTCTCGGTCGAGTGCAATGAAGTTCTCAGCAATGACAATGGTCGTAAAACTGTCATATCTCACTCGTTTCGTAGTCATTTTGGGCGTGTGACATACCGTTACAATCGTAAGAGAACAATGCAAGCTATCACCTCCTATTGGAATCACATCAATAAAATGTCTACATCTCAAGTTATGACAGTGTTAATATGACAATTCTATAGGCGGACATTCTAACAACTCCACTAAGTCTAGTAGACTCATAAAACTCGAGTAGACTCATAAAACCCGAGGGTCCTCTCATGCATCCCAAGGTTCCTTTTTGGGTCCCAAAATATCCAGGTATTACACGCACTCCAAGACGATAGTTTCCGAGCTTCAGCTTCACTATTGTAACACCCCCATTTATTCGGGAGCCTTTAGCTAGACATTCCCAAATAAATAGGACTGTTACCATCTCGGTTTCCCGAGGTAGTAGATAACAAAGTCCAACTCACCAAAGTACTTTAATTAAAAACTTTAATGATTACATAAGTTTTACAATTTTAATCAACTATAACTTAATATAAAAATAAATACAACTCGCAGCGGAAATTAAATAAGTGATATAACTACATTTGTGATCTAGACTCCTGCAGGTCCGAAAGCTCACACGCCCAAGCTCCCCATATCCAGCTAACTCAAAACCTGCTATTTAAATCTGCTCCCCATATAACCGGAAATATTAAATGGTTCACCACAGGATGCCATCAATTAAAGCAGGCATCAATTTTGTTTTGACACAGAAGCAAACACGTCAACCAATGGTTGAGTAGGAAACTAAACAATGAACGAGAATAAAATAACCTGCAATATCACTGGTACACAAATAAACTCTACCACCACAATCCCGTTTACTCCACACCACCGCACACAGCCACTTCCAGACACACAGTCATACTCCACTTCTAGACACACAGTCATACTCCTCTTCAAGACAAACAGTCATACTCCAGGACACACAGTCCAATGAACACACAGTCCCGCCTCAGACACACAGTCTGGATATACTGGACACACAGTCCCGCCTCAGACACACTATCTGGATACACACAAAAGTCATCTCCCAACTCCAACAACAATCAATAATATTGACATAAGGCAGAAAATCCAGAAAGATAACAAAAGATCACCGTAAACAGTTAAATACAACCTTCACCTATCCACCGCCTCATACATTTAATCCATCTTTAGCAATAACAGAAATAAGACAAGATTAAGTAGTTTCCTACCTGGCGAGCAAATCCAATTAAGCATCTCAAAGCAATCAAGGATAAAATTACGAGAAATCAACCAAGTCACATTCTTCACAATTCCACGCATTTTCCATAGTACCACACATGTTAATCATAACTATGCCTCCCCAAATACATACCATCACTCTTTTCTATAACCATACACATATACCAATGCTTAAAATCATATCACATCCCCTCTTCCTAGAAGCAAAGTTATGTCCTCGTAACCATAGTCATCAACGAAAACAACATGTACACAAGGCAACAAGAACTTTCAACACAAAACAAACAATATTCGTTTTAAATTACCCCACACTCTCAAGTATTCTCTCAGGGTTCCCGGTTCAAAAATGAGAGGGCCATGGTACGAATTAAGGGCGCCTTCTTAACCGCACTAAGAGGGGCTCCTAACAGTTTCTACCCGGGGTTCATTTTATTTAGACACATCCTAAGTTCGTTAGTATTCATTAGTTAGGCCTGAGGATCGTTTTGCTCTGATACCACTTTGTAACACCCCCATTTATTTGGGAGCCTTTAGCTAGACATTCCCAAATAAATAGGACTGTTACCATCTCGGTTTCCCGAGGTAGTAGATAACAAAGTCCAACTCACCAAAGTACTTTAATTAAAAACTTTAATGATTACATAAGTTTTACAATTTTAATCAACTATAACTTAATATAAAAATAAATACAACTCGCAGCGGAAATTAAATAAGTGATATAACTACATTTGTGATCTAGACTCCTGCTATAACACCCCGGTTTATAAAAGAAGCCTTCGTCAAGACATTCCCTAATAAACCGGGCTGTTACCATCTCGGTTTCCCGAGGTAGTGAATAACAAATTAAACTCCAAGGCAATTTATATAATTATTTTTAACTTAATTATTACAAAACCTCTTTACGTCAAATTACAAGAACTAACATAAATAAAAGTGAAAGTCTTCTAGATGATGATCTAGCTACTAAGTCGTCTGATCCAGTGTCTCACGCCCATCCAGCTCCCGTTCTATCTCTTAACCTGTCAAGTCTGCTCGCCAATAATTGGGTCATCACAGGTGTTCACGAATACACAGGGTTAACCACGAGGTTGAGTAGGGAAAACAATAAAACAACAAAATATGATATGCATGCTCCTCCATCACCTCCATCTCCATCTCAACTCATATCTCATATCTCATACCCCGACAACCCACCATACCGATCCCCTAGACTATATATATCGACCGTAGCCGATCTGCCAGCTCGCAGCTGAGGACACCAGGGCAAGTCCTGCAGAACCCGCCTGGGCCTTATCACAACTCACATCGTATCTCAACATCGTCACTCCTACACCATCCTCCAACTCCAATGCATATGAAATGCTCAACAGAAATTAATGCAACACAATATATATATATATATATATATATATAGAGGTGGGATCGGGTGAGAACGATCACTCGGTAAGAACGGTGAGAACGAACACTAACCATAGGATTATACAAATTAAAGGCTCTGATTTCAATAAAAAAAATAACCAAACCAATCGTGTCTTTTATTTTCACTCAGCAACACACCCATCTGCCATTTCTAATTCCCATCTACCACCACCCATCATCTGCCGTCACCGCCGCCGGCAATCACCATCAACATCGGAGAACCACCGCAGACGTCGTCGTAACTGTGGCGACACCATTCAGCATCACCAACCCCCGACATTTCGTGTTTCGTGACCCTTAGATCTCTATTCTCCTTCGTCCGATTATGATTACCACCTCCTCGACCACCCTATCTCCATCATTCTCCCCGCCGGCGATGCATTGGAAGCGATATTTAAGGATAAATCAGGGTGTCGAAGTGGCTGTAATGTCGGATATCACCATCTCCGACAAAGCATAATTCGAATTCATTGATTATGCTCGAGATAGAGAGACAGTAGAGTTGTGCGTGGTATGTATATGGTTTCATGGTGCGCCGGTGCCATCTGGTGTGTCGGTGATGTCGCGGCAGGAGTATAGTGGTGATTGATCGAGTTTTGGAAATTAGTGTATCTGGGTTCTATATTATTGTACCTCAAACCAATTTTTATGTACCTAGAAATTAATTTTGTGTATCTATATTAGATACATTAAAACAATGTTTAGATACATCAAAAATTGGTGTAGATGCATTGAAATAGACGGGAAATCGATGAAGGGGGAGAGGTGAGGTAGTTGTTGCCGACGACTTGTCTGACACTTATCGCCACACCACCATCATCAGAAGCGTCGCACTTGCACACACCACCACCACCAACTACCAGGCAACCACCCCCTAAGCCATCGTCAACAACAAACCACAATATCAGATCTGAAAGTACGAAGGAGCATGCGACAATGGTTCAAAGCGCGAGGATGGAGTTGTGAGAGGTCAGAGAGATTAGTCGGCGTTATTCTTCGCCGGCGGTGGTGATTGGAGTAAGAGTGAGCGACTATGGAGTATGTAAGTGAAAATTCGATTTGATATCTGAGACCGTGGGGATTTGAGGTCGGTCGTCGCTAAAATTTATGGGGTCGCCTGAGGTGTTCCGACAACTTCACTCGCCGGCCGACAGTGAGGGTCGTGGTGGGGCTACCGTCAGTTAAGATGGTGGTGATGGTGGTGTTGGTGTTGAGGTGTGAGAGAGGACGGGTGGTGGGAGTCTGGTTAGAGACGTTGAATTTTTTTTTTTTTATTTAAATATAGACGAAGGTTGATTATAATGTTTGTTTAGTTATCGTTCTCACCGTTTGCACTGAGTGATCGTTCTCACCGGATCCTAAATCTATATATATATATATATATATATATATATATATATATATATATATATATATATATATATATATATATATATATATATATAAATCAACTAATCGATAAATCATAAAATCATGCCGGTTACCCGATGTTGTGATATCATATTCAATACGTTCAATTCAGTCAATCACCTTCCCATATATGAATCATAACGTAAATCAACAACCCCGAATCAAGTCAACACAATTAAACAACAACGATAATAAGTCAAGTGTATTTCCCAACCTCAAAGTGCCAGCAAATCCAATTAAGCAGTTCAAGCAGTCCAGAAAATAAAGCAACGAATCTGATTATCGATCCTTCACGAATCCGTCACCTAAAACAATTATAATATTTATAATTACTAACTACGAAATCTAGAAATCTCCCAAAATAGAAGCTTTCCCGAAATACAATCCCGACACCAAACTTATGCCCAACTAATAACTAAAATAACCCGATTAGTATCTGCCCCAACTTCCCAAAATAGAAAGTTACTAAAGTAGAATCTCTTAAAATGGAAACTTTCCCGTTATAGTAACTTTTCTCTTTTAACAACCCGACTCAAAACCCGTCTTTAATTATTTAAATAACTTGGGAATTAAATTAAATAACTAATTTAACGAATTAAACGATTTAAGAAAAAACCCGAATCAAACGAACAACTCAAACAACCCGACTCCACAACCCGTGACTTCTCCCTCGCCCAAACTCCTCACGCGCCGCCTGAACCACCGCGACAACCACCAGGCCTGCTGCCCACTTCGACCCCACTACCAACCACTGACCCCAAGCTGGTCGACTGCCGCCGACGAGTCGAACCAGGGCCGTCATTTGGCCTGGTTCACCGCCAAGCCTCACCAAACGTCCTATTTTCACGACTCACCACCACCGCAACCATTACCTAACCCCTGCCAAATCACCACTGCCTTACTCGCCGTCAAACAGTGCACCCAGGCGTCGTGGCGCCGCCATTTCGACCTCCCCCAAGTCCACGGTGGCGCCACCCCAACCTACCCATTCTAAACTCGCCTGAAAACTACTGCTTAAACTCGTTTGCTACCCCCCGTCGCTGCCGCCTTTCTCTGCCACCACCACCACCTAAAGCCTACCTAACAACCACCACCGCACTCTACCCTTACCACACTACCCTCTTACCCTGCCAACAACCACCAGCATCCCCTCCCTAAGACACGCAACAACAACCAACAACTCGACAGAAATGCGAAAACAGAAGGGACGATTGTACCATACCTTTCCTGCCGCCATAACAGCCACCAGGGTTGGCCACGGTCGTCGACGAACACCCTAAAGCCTTCCTTGTTGTGCCGACAACACCCATGCTCTCTCTCTCTCTCTCTCTCTCGTTTTGCGTGAAGGTTGCCATTTCAGCTGATGAAGTGAGGGAGGCGGGTTGAGGGAGGCGGGTTGAGGGATTAGGGTACTATTAGGTTTAGGGTTAGGGTTAGGGTTAAATAGGGTTAGTTGGGCTTAGGGTTAATTGGGCTGAACATGTTATTGGGCCAGCTCAAATGGGTTAGCTCTCATTTCGAATTCTTATAAACCCGTCTCAATTAACTTGCGATAGCTCAACGTAATTATCGACTCAACAATTAACCCGACATAATTAGTAAAATAAAATGTATAATAATTAATATATAATAATATCAGTTTAATTGATTATATTATATAAAATACGGGGTATTACAGTCTTCCCCCCTTAAAATGAACTTCGTCCCGAAGTTCGCTCCCGTACTCAAACCTCAGAAGGGTATTGTATATCGTACATACGGACGTCACGCATTTCTAACACGGTTAACACACACTTTTGACCATCAATTAAACATAGTTGACATGAAATGTTACATTCTGCCCTCCTAAAAATAAACTTCGTCCCGAAGTTTAACCATCTTCACTTAACCCAATTAACTACGACTAATAACTACCTGAAAACGCAAATGTATAACAACTAAATAATCACCTGAGAACACCGTCATCTTCCATCTAAATTCCGATCTCAAACTCAAACAACTCAATAACCATGGTCTCACTGGACCGTAAACGTAACTCGGCACAAAGGCCCCACAACTCATAACTCAATACCAGTAGTTTAACTATACTCTCCTTTTACACCTCAACCAACTAACAGAAGTAGGAATAGAACATATAGAACTCATTTGCATAGGTACCCCACAACGAAATATCTACTTGATCAAAACCACCATCTACAAACAAGTGCAATATAAACATTAAGATTTTACAATCCTACCCGACTAGAAACATGGTTACGTCCTTGTAACCTCTTTTCAATTTTCATATACCTATGCAACAAAATCATTATCAATCACATGTGACAGGAAAGAACACGTGATAAGAGATTGCGCATTAACATTAAGGTCGAAACAAGGTTTTATTAAGGAATTAACTGATTGTCAACAAGTATCATTTATTACTAGCTCATGCTTAACTTAAAAACACAACGTCAAACTAAAAAAACAACTAGAAAGGAACCAAGGTTTACACGGTTTCACAACTAAACAAATTTGATGATCAATTATAGGCTATGAACGAGAGAGAGCAAAATCAACAAAACAATTTAAGAACTTCTCACATTTGTAAACATATCACAGACAACAGATCTACCACTGCTATCCCTCACAATCACAGGATCTTATTGACATGTCCGTACAACTATTTTCCCACTCACTGGTTTAGGTCACGAATTAGGCCGATGAATTTAAGCAATGAACAACATACTCATCATTCATATTTTAAATTATCAAGATTGTTTGCACGATATCAATTCTGAAAACATGTTTCCCAATAAAAGTAACAACATATGATCTATAACAACGACAACATTACTTCCATATCCCTCATGTGTTTAACATCTTAGCAACCATATCATTCAATTGTGTCCAGCAACTTAGTATAATTCATTTTCAGCAAAACAAAAGATATTGTATAAATAGTTTAACATATACATTTGCCATCATATACTTTGTAGAACACTAGCTATGATAAAAGATTAGCAACTTGAACAACTTCTCTGATTTGTACGGTTTGAATAATTAGGCAACTCGTAGGCTCAATTAAATGTAACTGTAACGACTATCATTTAAACCAATGCATATCATGTGAATCATCAAAGGGTTATCCCATTATAATTGCCAACACAGTTATCTTGAACAATTTATTTATTTTTATTATAATATACTTGATAGTAACGACTCGAGAATATAGATATGCCAAATGTCGTGTTATATCAAACAGTTCCTTTTATATCACGCCCATACAATTGCAGGAATCATTTTAGCATTTAATGACAATATGATAACGAACATATTCAATAAGAAAGAACACACTGTTTATTATCATGTCATAGGTTTAGGTTTAACTGAAATAATTTAATGCGATGAAGGTAATAAATATAACTATGGGCACACAACTCATATGAAAGACATTAGAACTCAGATGCATCCTACATGTGTGAACATTTAGACATACTCATTATTACCATCCATGTGTAAACATTTAAACATAATTATTATAATTATTCATGCGAGTATATTAGAACCATCAAATTAACTTTTAATGCCATCAACTTTACCAAGATATGTCAATAGAGTTTTATATTTATTTATATCCGACCACTATGCAAATATGATGAACACACCAGAGATATTACAACATGTCAAACGTATGTAAAATATGCAAACAACTGGACTCGTATAAAATATTTCACCCTTGATTAAGAATCAATTTAAGCTATTCAATTTTACTCCTACTATCATGTCAACAATGTTATCAACTAAACTTTAATTTTTATCACTTGTTAAGATACGTAACTACTGGACATGCGGGCTACTATCATCATATAAGGACATTATAAATTCACTTTACTAAAGCTCCTGAATTAATCAAACAACTGTATGAAATCTCAATCTAGAACACACATTTTACAAATCATGATTCACGTTGTAACTTCCAAAGCCTACGAACAAATAACCGGTCGATTAAAACTTGATTTATATTACCGTTATAAAATACAGAGAGTTAAAACACAGGGAAAAAAAGAATTAGGTCTAAAGCACAAGAATTCCATTTTTAAAGAATTTTACAACTCAGTTGGTCCAAACAAGTATGTGACAGCAATTGGTCTGAAACTTGGGTCAGTTTGCAAAACTTATTATTTAATATAGAGACATCAAGATTTTTCGTGGCTTATCAATTTGAAAACATATGCGAATTTTATGATCGATGGAGTTGGAATTATGCGAAAATTATTAATATAATTTAAATGAGGATTTTTACAAAATCGTGGGTCAAAACATCACTGCACAGAAACTTCCTGACCACAGCCCACTAAAATATTTATTACTCCTAATCCGTATATCCTATAAGCATGAAACTAACGCCAAATGAACACTAACTCCCAAGGCTATTTCTCATAAAATTTTCATCCATAGGCAATAAACAGAAAAGAAATGGCAGTAAGATCAATTAAAGAGTAAAATCAAACAAAACGCGTTTCAGCACTAAGTCGTTCATTTTCTATGTTTCAAACTCTTACAACCATACTATCGATACTAACTCATCCTAACTTAAATCTCACACTGTACTTACGTAAACATCTATCCCATAGAATCCCTTCGCATCTCGATCTACTCCGTACATCTAAATCACGATTGCTATGACTATAAACATGCAATTCAACAGTGTTTCTAATTACTATCACAAGACTATACTAGCATGGCTTTGAGATCACATAACCGCATATTACTAGACATAATAGTACTATCAGCACATCATTCAACATCCACCTAGGTAACTATCATCGACTCGCAATTATTTTCATGCTCACGACTAGCACAACACTTCATTGATTATTAACCTGAACTCGAAATTTTATTTCTCATTTCCACAACATTATATGATCACGCCATCATTCATACAAAATACTTACCGTAGCGTTGTCCTGCAGAATGGTTAGAATATATGGATCTTAAGGTATACATCAACTCAATTATGCAATAATCAATGTATCAATCAGTTAATACTTAGGCAACGATATTTGAATTTCATGTTCAACCTCAAGCAACTTTTCTACCCTTTCTCTCATATACACTCAGGGTTTCCGGGTCAAACTGAGAGGGCCGCTGGTTCGGTGTGAGAGGGCCCCTAACTCATACCTTACCTTAGTGTGCTCCTAACAGTTCTATCCCGGGGTTCATTTTAATTAGACACATCCTAGGTTCATTGGGCTCATTGGTTTAGGCCTGAGGATCGTTCTCTCTGATACCACTTTGTAACACCCCGGTTTATAAAAGAAGCCATCGTCAAGACATTCCCTAATAAACCGGACTGTTACCATCTCGGTTTCCCGAGGTAGTGAATAACAAATTAAACTCCAAGGCAATTTATATAATTATTTTTAACTTAATTATTACAAAACCTCTTTACGTCAAATTACAAGAACTAACATAAATAAAAGTGAAAGTCTTCTAGATGATGATCTAGCTACTAAGTCGTCTGATCCAGTGTCTCACGCCCATCCAGCTCCCGTTCTATCTCTTAACCTGTCAAGTCTGCTCGCCAATATTTGGGTCATCACAGGTGTTCACGAATACACAGGGTCAACCACGAGGTTGAGTAGGGAAAACAATAAAACAACAAAATATGATATGCATGCTCCTCCGTCACCTCCATCTCCATCTCAACTCATATCTCATATCTCATACCCCGCATAACCCAGCCATACCGATCCCCTTAGACTATATATATCGACCGTAGCCGATCCGCCACTCGCAAAGAGAGGACACCAGGGCATGTCTGCAACCCGCCCGGGCTTTATCACAACTCACATCGTATCTCAACATCGTCACTCCTACACCATCCTCCAACTCCAATGCATATGAAATTCTCAACAGAAATTAATGCAACACAATATATATATATATATATATATATATATATATATATATATATATATATATATATATAAAATCACTCAACTCGATAAATCATAAAATCATGCTTAAGGTTACCCGATGTTGTGATATCATATTCAATACGTTCAATTCAGTCAATCACCTTCCCATATATGAATCATAACATAAATCAACAACCACGAATCAAGTCAACACAATTAAACAATAACGATAATAAGTCAAGTGTATTTCCCTACCTCAAAGTGCCAAATCCAATTAAAAGCGATTCAAGCGATCCGAAAAATAAAGCAACGAATCTGATTATCGATCCTTCACGAATCCGTCACCTAAAACAATTATAATATTTATAATTACTAACTACGAAATCTAGAAATCTCCCAAAATAGAAGCTTTCCCGAAATACAATCCCGACACCAAACTTATGCCCAACCGATAACTAAATAACCCGATTAGTATCTCGCCCAACTTCCCAAAATAGAAAGTTACTAAAGTAGAATCTCTTAAAATGGAAACTTTCCCGTTATAGTAACTTTTCTCTTTTAACAACCCGACTCAAAACCCGTCTTTAATTATTTAAATAACTCGGGAATTAAATTAAATAACTAATTTAATGAATTAAACGATTTAAGAAAAAACCCGAATCAAACGAACAACTCAAACAACCCGACTCCACAACCCGTGACTTCTCACTCGCCCAAACTCCTCACGCGCCGCCTGAACCACCGCGACAACCACCAGGCCTGCTGCCCACTTCGACCCCACTACCAACCACCGACCCCAAGCTAGTCGACTGCCGCCGGCGAGTCGAACCAGGGGCGTCATTTGGCCTGGTTCACCGCCAAGTCTCACCAAACGTCCCATTTTCACGACTCTCCACCACCGCAACCATTAACTAACCCTTGCCAAATCACCACTGCCTTGCTCGCCGTCAAACAGTGCACCCAGGCGTCGTGGCGCCGCCATTTCGACCTCCCCCAAGTCCACGGTGGCGCCACCCCAACCTACCCATTCTAAACTCGCCTGAAAACTACTGCTTAAACTCGTTTGCTACCCCCCGTCGCTGCCGCCTTTCTCTGCCACCACCACCACCTAAAGCCTACCTAACAACCACCACCGCACTCTACCCTTACCACACTACCCCCTTACCCTGCCAACAACCACCAGCATCCCCTCCCTAAGACACGCAACAACATCCAACAACTCGACAAAAATGCGAAAACAGAAGGGACGGTTGTACCATACCTTTCCTGCCGCCATAACAGCCACCAGGGTTGGCCACGGTCGTCGACGAACACCCTAAAGCCTTCCTTGCTGTGCCGACAACACCCATGCTCTCTCTCTCTCTCTCTCTCGTTTTGCGTGAAGGTTGCCATTTCAGCTGATGAAGTGAGGGAGGCGGGTTGAGGGAGGCGGGTTGAGGGATTAGGGTACTATTAGGTTTAGGGTTAGGGTTAGGGTTAAATAGGGTTAGTTGGGCTTAGGGTTAATTGGGCTGAACATGTTATTGGGCCAGCTCAAATGGGTTAGCTCTCATTTCGAATTCTTATAAACCCGTCTCAATTAACTTGCGATAGCTCAACGTAATTATCGACTCAACAATTAACCCGACATAATTAGTAAAATAAAATGTATAATAATTAATATATAATAATATCCGTTTAATTGATTATATTATATAAAATACGGGGTATTACACCTGCAGGTCCGAAAACTCACACGCCCAAGCTCCCCATATCCAGCTAACTCAAAACCTGTTATTTAAATCTGCTCCCCATATAACCGGAAATATTAAATGGTTCACCACAGAATGACATCAATTAAAGCAGGCATCAATTTTGTTTTGACACAGAAGCAAACACGTCAACCAATGGTTGAGTAGGAAACTAAACAATGAACGAGAATAAAACAACCTGCAATATCACTGGTACACAAATAAACTCTACCACCACAATCCCGTTCACTCCACACCACCGCACACAGCCACTTCTAGACACACAGTCATACTCCACTTCTATACACACAGTCATACTCCTCTTCAAGACAAACAGTCATACTCCAATGGACACACAAATCCGCCTCGGACACACGATGCGGATATATTGACACACGATCCCCGCCTCGGACACACAAATCTGGATATACTGGACACACAGTCCCGCCTCGGACACACAAACGGATACACACAAAACTCATCTCCCAACTCCAACAACAATCAATAATATTGACATAAGGCAGAAAATCCAGAAAGATAACAAAAGATCGCCGTAAATAGTTAAATACAACCTTCACCTATCCACCGCCTCATACATTTAATCCATCTTTAACAATAACAGAAATAAGACAAGATTAAGTAGTTTCCTACCTGGCGAGCAAATCCAATTAAGCAGCTCAAAGCAATCAAGGATAAAATTACGAGAAATCAACCAGGTCACATTCTTCACAATTCCACGCATTTTCCATAGTACCACACATGTTAATCATAACTATGCCTCCCCAAATACATACCATCACACTTTTCTATAACCATACACATATACCTATGCTTAAAATCATATCACATCACTATTGTCCAAAATGCAACTCCGGGGACAGTTCTTTTGCTTGAAATCGCACGTTCAGGTTCAATATTTGCATAGAATACAAAATAACCCAAAGTAGCCAATTCACGCGAGAATAATAGCTAGCCGCTACCTAATATGCATAGAAATGCGTGAAAATGATAGAGAAAACGCATAAATAAGTCACGCATCAAAAGATATAACAACAATAACAACAACAACAATAACAAACATGAAAATTCTCAGTCAAACCCCCATATACACGGTCAAGGGTGGTCATGAGGTTGTCAAAGGCGGGTCTAGGGTGGGTCAAGGTCGAGGTTCAACGGTATAACTTAATTAAGATTTACACTAGTATTAAACGGTCTTAGCTCAGAATCTTGAGACGGAGGGACAAAAAGTGTCTTTCACTTTTCTCCCTTTTTCTCTCTTTTCCTATATCTTTAAATTGTTGTTGGAAATGTGATGTTATAAGATTATCGATAGGGTGAGTGGATAAGATAAGGTGAGGTAATATGGGTGGGTGGAGTATATATATACATGTATTATGTATTATGTATTATGTATTATGTGTTATGTATTATTATTATTATTATTATTATTATTTTATTATTATTATTATAAATGCGCGCAGCTTTCATTATAATAAAAATAAAAGGTTTACATGAAATTGGTGGGGAGCCGAGAGACAATCTGGGCTCCCACACCCTTAGCAATAGTAAAGCTAATACGAGTAAAAATGTAAGCGGCTACCCGAGCCCCAGCATCCTGAGATACCGAGAATTTCTGGATCCGCTTGAGCAAGGCAACAGCATCCGAACTCAACTCCCCAAGTGAAGAGAAAGAGAAAGGTAGGAAACCATAACCCGCTACCGCGCACAAATCCCCATACTTAGCACACTTTCGCTGAGCAGCATCAGCGACAACCCGGCCCGACACAAAATCTGCCAACCCAGTCTGAGTTATTATTATTATTATTATTATTATTATTATTTTTATTATTATTATTATTATTATTATTATTATTATTATTATTATTATTATTATTATTATTATTATTATTACTACTACGATTATTATTATTATTATTATTATTATTATTATTATTATTATTATTATTATTATTATTATTATTATTATTATTATTATTATTGTTGTTGTTGTTGTTGTTGTTGTTGTTGTTGTTGTTATTGTTGTTATTGTTGTTGTTGTTCTTATTATTATTATTATTATTATTATTATTATTATTATTATTACTGTTGTTGTTGTTGTTGTTGTTGTTGTTGTTGTTGTTGTTGTTGTTGTTGTTGTTGTTGTTTTTGTTGTTGTTGTTGTTGTTGTTGTTGTTGTTGTTGTTGTTGTTGTTGTTGTTGTTGTTGTTGTTGTTGTTGTTGTTGTTGTTGTTGTTGTTGTTGTTGTTGTTGTTGTTGTTGTTGTTGTTGTTGTTGTTGTTGTTGTTGTTGTTGTTGTTGTTGTTGTTGTTGTTGTTGTTGTTGTTGTTGTTGTTGTTGTTGTTGTTGTTATTATTATTATTATTATTATTATTATTTAGCTATGCGCGCAACTTTCATTAAAAGAAAAATAAAAGTTTACATGAAATTGGTGGGGAGCCGAGAGACAATCTAGGCTCCCACACCATTAGCAACAACCAAGCTAAGTCTAGTGAAAATATAACCGGCCACCCGAGCCCCCGCATCCTGAGATACCGAGAATTTCTGGATCCGCTTGAGCAAGGCAACAACATCCGAATTGTTGTTGTTGTTGTTGTTGTTGTTGTTGTTGTTGTTGTTGTTATTATTATTATTATTATTATTATTATTATTGTCACTATTATTGTTATTACTATTATTGTTATTATTATTATTGTTATTATTATTATTATTATTATTATTATTATTATTATTATTATTATTATTATTATTATTATTATTAGTATTATTATTATTATTATTAATCAAGCAAAAGTTTACAAGAAATTAGTGGGCAGCCGAGATACAATCTGGGCCCCCACTCCCTTAGCGATAACAAGGCCAAGTCTAGTAAAAATGTAAGCGGCCGCGCGAGCTCCTGCATCCTGAGAAATAGAGAATTTCTGGATCCGTTTGAGCAAAGCCACAATATCTCCCAGCGAAGAGAATGAGAAGGGTAGGAAACCCTAACCAGCCGTCATGCACAAAAACCCGGTACTTGGCACACTTTCGCCAAGCAGCATCAGCAACAACCTGACCCGGCACAAAATCGGACAACCCAGTCTGTGACAAGGGGGAAGACCTCGTCAGATCGACACTTACATCATGCCCCCTGTCCCAGGAATAAAGAAGCAGATCCGCCGGACGAAGGGAGCTACCATGTCTATCTTCTAAATCGATATCAACCTCCCAACATCGGAGATCCCCGACCTGTAGCAGATATCCAATAAGGTGTCGCGAACGAGGTTATGCCGATGCTTAACGCCCACAGTACCAGCACAGGACACAACATGATCACCATAGATATCCCCGTCAAAAACCCGAGAATAAGCAGGACAGGGCCGAGACACCGAGAACAACGGGACACCCACGCGATAGCTAAGCACACTACGATATGTCCTCCCATTCATAGTCTACCCCAACCCAAAAATAGGAAACGCACGCAACCAATCAGAAGAGTGAGTCCCCTGCTGAGATTTCCACAATGCAACCTGACGCGGAGTCAAAGAGAAAATAGAGTCCGAAGTAGCAGCAACTTTCACGAAATATATATATGCCAATTTCTTCATAAATTTAGGGCCAGCGATTTCACTAGGATCACGTAGAAGATCAGAACCTGTAACCTCATTAAAATTACGCAAAGCATCATCAAAAGTAGGGCCAGCAGCAATGATATGAGAAGGACGTAAGAGCTTAGTCTACAACTCAGCAGACTGCAAACGGGACTCCAGAAAAGCATAATGCATGACATCCCCAGCCGCATAAACCCCGAGCCCACCAA
Organism: Silene latifolia; assembly: GCF_048544455.1. Lineage (NCBI taxonomy): Eukaryota > Viridiplantae > Streptophyta > Magnoliopsida > Caryophyllales > Caryophyllaceae > Silene > Silene latifolia. Next base: position 30,359,813 of record NC_133538.1, read on the forward strand.
AATGAAAAGGAAAGGTGGCAAGTCACCACTGCCAATCCCCAAAACCAGTTCCCGACGCAGTGACAATACTTTCCAACCTAGAACGGAGTGCCACATCAAAAGAAAGCTGGGGCGACCCAAAGACACGAGGAGAACAAGTACGCAGGGCGAAGTAATGTTTAGAAATACCAGCACAGGCCCGAAGTAGAAGCAACTCACACAGTGGGTCATCGATCCTTGCGACAAAATCCATATGCTCGATGGTTTTAGTCACTTTCCTCGCCATAAGTTCGCTGCCGAAAATAGGACACGTACTGACAAGACCACCCAGAACAGTGACACCGTGTAATGGTCGAGCAATAGAGTGGGGGAAGACACCAGGAAGCCGACTCCTTGGATCCTCCATAGGTCAAAAGACCTCGGTCTTAGCAGCATTAAGATGGAGACCAAACTGAGGACCATCTTCCATAATCAGATCCAAGACCTTCCCCACAACCAAAGTGTCCCCAACAATAGTGCCATCGTCTAAGTACGAAGCCTGCAAACTGAGGTCAAAGGAGTCCCTGATCTTGCACACCAAATGATGCAACATCAAAGCAAAAAGCAAAGGTCCTTACGGATCGCCCTGCTGAACCCCCCGACAAGACCATAAGCTATGCTCCCCATAATACAGTCGTGTAGGACCAGAGTAACAAAACTCCACCCATTGGGATATTATTATTATTATTATTATTATTATTATTATTATTATTATTATTATTATTATTATTATTATTATTATTATTATTATTATTATTATTATTATTATTATTATTATTATTATTATTATTATTATTATTATTATTATTATTATTATTATTATTGTTATTATTGTTATTATTATTATTATTATTATTATTATTATTATTATTTTTATTATAATTTTTATTTTTTTTATTTTTTTTTATTTTTTTATTCATATTATTATTCATATTATTATTATTATTGTTATTATTATTATTATTATTATTCATATTATTATTATTATTATTAGTATTATTATTACTATTACTATTATTATTATTACTACTACTACTATTATTATTATTATTATTATTATTATTACTATTATTATTATTACTATTATTATTAATATTTTTATTATTACTATTACTATTATTATTACTATTATTATTATTACTATTATTATTATTATTATTACTATCATTATTATTTTATTATTCCGTCTTATAATCATAAATCGTAGAATCCAATATAATTTAATAAAATATATTTTCTCATTTACCATTGACTAGCCTTTGACCGAGGTAAATAAAATACGGGTATTACACGTATTTACAACGCATGAATAGTGGTTTTGTGCGACTCTGACACAATGAGTGGTAGTATGGATGTTGTTTGGAAAATTGTCTTTTGATTATGATGTGAAGTATCCATGTAATGTATCGTGATCTAATTGTAAATTACTTATTTGAGTGGTGATATTATTGTTATTCTTTATGAATAATGTGGTGTTGAGACCGTGTTCATGAGACTGTATAGAGTGCGATGGAAGCCGATGTGGGTGTTTTATTTCGCACTGCGGTGCGGTTGTTGGTGACGGTATTGTGATACCGTCACTAGTTGTGGCGAAGGAGACGAGATGGTTGTGAAACGAAATTTGAAATGTCATGTTATCTTATTGTTGGCATATGACTTGGTATTGTGTTTTCAGTACTGTTATTTACCTTTTGTAATTTCCTACTTGTGGATGAAATAATCGAGTATGTATACGATGAATTGGACGTTCTAACTATGGTTGTTGTGTTAATATATTTTCATACATATTTGTTAATAAGACATAGTTGTTGGAGCACTTACAAGCTTGATTCGGATGAATCATTCAAAGACTTTTAGTGACAAGTAGTTAATGGAATATGAGTTGTATAGAGCTAGAAGCTACATGTGGTCCATAACCATTTGTTGGGATAGTAGGAGTAGAGTGATGAGAATGAGTGTCACATTAATGTATGGGCGAGTTCGGTAGTGATAAAAAGGAACCTTGGAGGATCTCTTATATGTACAAGAATCTTTGGTCACGTGTTATGTAGTCAGAGTAGGTGCGTGAGTCACGAAGGATGTGATTGAGTGGTTATGTGAAGGGTTAACTGAGTGGGTTATGTTGGGGATTTTGCCGTAAACCTTAGGTGGTGAGAGATATGGTTGGATTTATGACAATTAATATAGAGAAAGTTACAGGTGGAAGTAGCCATCAGTGTTTATATTAAGCGATAACCGGTTATCGGTGGGTCGGAATGGTGTTAATGAACGAAAGTAGTCATGGATATAGTACGGGGTGGACATTCTGTGGTATACTTCGTTCTCTGATTTTACTATTGAGGTACTATTGAGCACGAAACATGATGGAACTTAGTTGTAAAATCGAGTATATACTTGAGTGTGTATATCATTAAAAATATTGGAGCCTCATGTGGTATTACTTATTTGGGGTACTTGTGGTATTACTTGTCGTAAAGGAAAGGAATCATAAAGTAAAGTTGCAGTCGTTTATAATTGTGATAGTATTGAGGGTGTTGAGTGTGAGCGAACCTTGACGGTGTCATGTGTGAGCGAACATAGGGGACGAAGTTCATTTTAAGGAGGGAAGAATGTAACATTTTATTTTGGTAGATGTCTTTGCTTAGTAAATGCCATTAGTATTGGGGTATTAGTTTTGTGCAATGCATAATGATGATTATAGGTCGAACGTGACGATGGTGGTAAAATGCTTGGGAGTCGGTGTTTGATTAGTGAATTAGTAGTGTTGCTGTCATGGAGCTTGATAGGTAGTATTAAGGGTGTTACGATAGTGTGAGTCGCGTGTGAGGTTGACTACGCCGTAGAGTTGGTGTTATATGTTGTAAAGACCTACCTTGGGTTGTTGTTGTTGTTGTTGTTGTTATTGTTGTTGTTGTTGTTGTTGTTGTTGTTGTTGTTGTTGTTGTTGTTGTTGTTGTTGTTGTTGGGACACAGAAAGGAGTGTTAGAGGTGTCTTGTGAGGGACGGGTGTGAACTTCAGGGACGAAGTTAGTTTTAAGGAGAGAAGACTGTAATACCTCTGATTTTCTAGCTGTGCACTCGGCCGAGTAAAACAGAGTACTCGAGCGAGTGGCACTCACTCGACCGAGTAGAGTGACCGAGTTTCTTCTGAGTTTTAACCCATGTTCTGTTTTGGTGCCACACAGCCGAGTGGCTGGAGCACTTGACCGAGTGCCTTCGAGCACTCGACCAAGGGTACGAGTTTGGACCCCGTTTCCGCTTGTTGGGTTCTGTTTTTTGGGCCTTGCTTTATAAGCTTCCATTTCAGTTTCTCCTTCATTTTTAAAACCCAAAATTTTTTTTCTTCACTATCTCTACCACCTTAAACCCTCTGAAACACTCTCAAACCTTATCCATTGGAGATTTCCTCTTATCGTGGTGATGTGGCTCATATTTACGCACATTTAGTTCCCTAATTAACCTCGTTTCGCATGCTTCACTACTAAAATTTTAGGCTACGAGAACACCACTAAAAGAACCGTTTATAGCGGAACTGGTGTCTTTCTTATTTTTAGTTATGGCGTGCATATATGACTCCAAAAGAGAATGGTTGTTTGCTCGAACCAAGCTTGTAATTTAACAAAGAGAACGGTTAGTTTTGACCCACCGTCTTAAAATAATAGAGAGACCAGCTAATATCTAGACCCGTTCTTCTTAAAAAACAAAGACCACGGTCCCTTTATCCACATTTCTATTTGTAAATCCCTAAATACTATCAAACTTCCCATTCACACTTCAATTGCTTTCTTTTAAACACATACAATATCCATAGCTTTCTTTCAAACACCAACAATCATCGCTTTTGCCCTATCTAGCACGGTCTCGCCCCTTGTTGTCCGTGGTCGCTCGTACTCTGACCACCACCTGGTTGTCCCTGCTCGCTCGCCTTTCTCGTTGCCGATCGTTCTTGCTGTTGCTAAGACCATTTTTCACTACTTTTTAATGTTAGCTTTAAGATAATACTAAAATTGACATTATATTGTTCAGTTAATTCATTAAATTGATACCCTTAAGACGATATACATGGCTTAAACATGGAGCCCCATGTATAATTAATTGAATTTATGGTGATGTTAGGGTTAGTATATGGTGATGTTGGGGTTTAGTATTTTTGCAGTTGTATTAGACATATTCATAATTTGTTTTTTCATAAACCATGAAATTCTAGTAGAGGAACGGGCTAATTGTTGTTGGTTGATTATACGTTTAATTGCAGTGGATAAGTTTAAATTACAACTTAGCAACGAGGTGTTAAGTAAGAGTAATCACAATGTAACGAGAGATTAAAACTTTTATTAAAACTTTATTTTTTTCTTTCACTTTTGTTTTGCTTTATTAGTTATATAGTTATATCCATTCAAAAATTTTACTTCCGAACTATAACGTCTGATTATACCATTGTCCATATGTAAACCAAGCAACCACGGATATCTAGGTTTAACTAGTACGTCTACTATGTTGTAGTCAAGGACATTAACAATAATTTTGTAACATCGAACATCATAACAATAATACTTTTTTTTTCCTAAAAAAATCGTATTTTTTTCAAGACATAAATATTAGAAAATCATTAACTATCTATTATGCATGACAATTACCCCTCTTAGTGCATGATTTATGGAGTATCTTCTATTGCGTTTTTCTGGTGGTTGGAAACCATTGTTAAAAGTGGATAAGTGAGTACGGTGAGAGATAATTGTGTGTTTAAAACTAAATCACTTTGTGCCTTCATATAGAACTTAGTTAAATTATCATATTGAGGTCAATAAAAGGTGTACTATAAATACACTTATTGTACATTTGGTAATAATAAGATCCTCATTTTATTTACTTTTGTTTCTCTCACTACAACTAACTTTCTCACTCTATAACAAACTACTCTGTTCTTCTACCTCATGTCAATGGAGATCATAGCTTCACATGGTATCAGACGACAGGTTACGATCATCTGGTGATCCTTTTTTCGTCATTTTTTCTTCCGCATCGTGGATCTTCATTGTGTGAGCTTCTCTTTCATCATCGCATTTCGTTCTTCGTTCTTCGACTTGTTTTTCCCCAAATTGTTTGACCTAGAATTTTTTCGGTGAAATTCTTTGATCAATCTCGTTGAATTCTTTCATCAATTCTTGTGAATTCTTCGGTTGATTCTTCTTCGGTTAATCATGCCTGAAATTACTGCTGATTCTAGTGTTACATCACCTCCTAGTTATGCGATTTATGATGATCCGTTTTACCTTTCTCCCACTGATCAACCTTCTCTTAAGCTTCTTTCTTACTTATTTAATGGCAAGAACTTCACTAAATGGAAGCGTGACGTTTATCTTGCACACATAACTAAGAATAAGGATGGATTTATGGACGGAGTCTTGAAAACTCCGGCTAAAACTGATCGATCTTTCAATCAGTATGTTCGTTGTGATTTGTTTGTTGCTAAGTGGATTCTTTACTCCATTGAACCTGAAATTCGTGAATCTCTGGATTACATTCACAATGCTAGAGAGTTGTGGTTAGAAATCAATGAAAGGTATGGTCAGGCGAATGGTTTGGAAGTTTACCAGCTAAAGAAGGATTTAGGACACATTTCTCAGGATAATTCTTCCCTGATTGAATATTATAGTAAACTGAAGACTATTTGGGACAGCCTGGCTTCTTTGGATCCTGTACCTCTGTGTAGTTGTGGTGCACTAGATCAGTGTACCTTTCATCTTCTTAAGAGAATGTTAGACAGGGAGTCTAATGCCAAGTTCATTCAGTTCATTATGGGACTTAACAACAGCTATGAGATGGTCAACACTAACATCTTATCTATGGAACCGCTGCCTTCCATAAACAAAGCCTTATCTTTACTCCAAAAGATAGAACGGCAGAAACAAATTATTGATGTAGTTGAAGTTTTGGCTGAAGCAACTGCTTATTCTACATCTACACAGCAGCCTGAGTGGAAGAAAGCAAAACTAAATCCACCGAGTCCGTTACTCTCCTCGCTTGCAACTATTGCAAGGATCCTTCTCATCTCATTAGCAGCTATCCCAAACTGAAACCTTGTGAATGCTGTGGTAAAAAAGGTCACAAGTTGGAACATTGCTATATCTACAAGAATAAGGGAAAAGGAAAGAGCTGGAAAGGCAAGGGCAAGGTCACTTTTCAGAATGGGGAGAATGTTTACAGAAGAAATGCTAACAATGCTAAGACACTTGACAGTGATGATGAAGATGAGACTGCTGATTACACACCATTTACCTCCCATTCTGAGCCTGCATTTCCTCCTGATATGGATAAATATGCTGCTCAGCAATCTGCACCTTTGGCATTTGACAGTCACATGATGAATGGTCTTGTTCAGACTGTGGTCAAGCAGGTTGTTCAAGCTTTTTCTGAAACGCAATCACCACCAGCTGTTTCTCATATCAATTTTGTAGGTATAATTCCACAATCTCATGTATGTTAAGTTTCTAAATGCTTGCCATCTGCTGACTGGATTGTAGACACTGGAGCCTCTGATCATATGACATCTAAAACAGATGTGCTTCTTGATATTAAAATCCTGCTAAAACCTATTATTGTCAGTCTGCCTGATGGTACTATTAAAGTGGTGCACAGAATAGGTAAAGCCTGTGTAGCACCAAATATCATTCTAGATAATGTGCTCATTGTCCCAGATTTTAAACAAAATCTTTTGTCTGTTGGCAAATTAATTGGCAAAAGTAATATTGTGGTCAGTTTTAACACTACTGAGTGTGTTTTCCAGGACCTTACAAGTAAGGTAATCCTTGGAGTGGCTAAAAAGTGTGGAGATCTCTACTGGTTGAAGTCTTATAAGGCTGTTAATAAAGCTAGTTCTAGTCTAGATGCTCATTTTCCTTTTCATGATGTATCTAGCAATATGGCTAATTGTTCTAGAGATCTTAGGCATAAGATGAAAGATTTACATGTTTTACATGCTAGGTTAGGCCATACTTCTATTGAGCAAATGAAACATGTACTGAATCTTCCTTATTCAGATGTTAATGGATTCTTTTGTGAAACTTGCATTTAATCCAAACATCACAAGTTTCCTTTTACTAGGAGTATTTCTCATGCTCCTATTTGTTTTGAGTTGGTACATATGGATATTTGGGGTCCATACAGGGTATGTGCCTTAAATGGTGCCAAATATTTCTTAACTATAGTTGATGACCATTCAAGGAGTACTTGGACATTTTTATTCCATGACAACACCCAAGTTCATAGTTTGGTCAAGGATTTCTTAACTTATGTAGACACCCAGTTTGGTATGGCAGTTAAGGTTGTTAGAAGTGACAATGGAACTGAATTCCTTCAAAAAGTTTGTCATAGACTATTCAAGGATAAGGGTATAGTTCATCAGAGGAGTCTAGTAGGGAGACCTCAACAAAATGGCAGGGTTGAGAGGAAGCATAGGCACCTCCTTGACACTGCTAGGGCATTAAAACTACATGCTGGTTTGCCATTGAAGTTTTGGGGAGAGTGTATTCTTGCTGCCACCCACTTGATTAACAGAATGCCAGTTAAGACCTTGACATGGAAGAGTCCATATGAGATTTTATTCAAAGAAAAGGTCCCCTACCAAGATCTCAAGGTGTTTGGTTGTCTCTGCTATGCTACACTATCCAAGCCAAACACTGATAAATTTGCAAACAGAGGCAGGAAATGCATTTTTTTGGGTTATTCATATGGCCAGAAAGTCTACAAGGTCTATGACCTCTCCACTCATACTATTTCTGTCAATAGGGATGTGGTTTTCAAAGAGGATATTTTTCCATATAAACTCCAGTCCCCTTCTCATACTACTGTTGACCCTCAACTGCATCTACAAGAAATAGCAATTGTTGATTCCAACTTACCTGATGCAATCACACCTTTGCATCCTACTAACACTTCAAATATACAAGCTTCTACAACTAATATTCATATAAATACAAATAATAATTCTTCACATACTATCCCTACACAATCCCTTACATCTTCAAATCCAGAGTTTGGCACTCAGGACAAGGTGCCTGACATTTCAGGTGAAGCAGAGACTGTTGTGCCTGGACCAAGGAGGTCCACCAGGGCAAAACAGCTTTCCAAGAATCTACAGGGGTTTCAATGTGCAATAAAGCTCCCCTTTCAATCTGCAGCAGCATCCAACATTGATGCATCCTCTTCCACATTTGTCAATACAGCTGTTATACAACATCTGGTTGAGTTTGATCCTGCCTATACAGCCACTCTGGCTAATGTTCTTAATATTCATGAACCTGTCTCTTTTGACCAAGCAGTCAAAGATGACAGGTGGGTTGCAGCAATGGATAAAGAGTTACAAGCATTGGAATCTAATGATACATGGGATTTGATGCTTTTACCAGCTGGTAAGAAGGCCATAGGGTCCAAATGGGTGTACAAAATAAAACACAACCCAGATGGCACAATTGAAAGATTCAAAGCCAGGTTGGTAGCTAAAGGCTACAACCAGGTAAAAGACAAAGACTACAAACATACTTTTTCCCCAGTAGCTAAGTTTGCTACAGTCAGAACTTTGATGGCTTTGGCAGCAGCAAAGGGGTGGATTTTACATCAACTTGACATCAATAATGCATTCTTGCATGGTTTTTTGGAAGAAGAAGTTTACATGACACCACCATTGGGTTATAGCAAAGCCAAAGATAAAGAAGTGTGTAAACTCAAGAGGTCTTTATATGGGCTCAAGCAAGCCTCTAGACAGTGGAACAAAGAGCTTACAAAGCATTTATTAGGTATTGGGTTTACCCAATCCAGACAAGATTATTCTTTGTTCATTAAAAAATCACCTAATGATTCACTCATCATTGCTTTGGTGTACGTGGATGATATATTTCTCACTGGTGATGATGAGTTGGGCATTCAGTCAGTCAAAAAGGGCTTGGATGCTACCTTCACCATTAAAGATCTTGGCCATATGAGATACTTTCTTGGCCTAGAAGTGGCCAGAAATGATTCAGGCATCCTTTTGAATCAAAGGAAGTACATTGTTGACATTCTTAAGGATTTGAACATGGAAAATTGTACTGAAGCTGCAGTTCCCATGGCAAAAGGTACAACATTATCCGTGGAATAAGGTGAACTGATACAGGAACCAGAGAGGTATAGAAGACTGATTGGGAAGTTGCTGTACTTAAACCTCACTAGACCAGACATATCCTATTCAGTACAGCATCTAAGTCAATTCTTGGTTCAGCCTAGAGTTCCCCATATGCAGGCAGCAATTCACATAGTCAGATATCTCAAAGGAACAATCAATGTGAGCTTGCATTACCCCTCTTCATCTGAATTACATCTCAAGGCTTATAGTGATGCAGATTGGGGCAAATGTGCCTTCACCAGCAAATCCCTAAGTGGATATTGCATCTACCTTGGTTCATCTTTAATTTCTTGGAAAACGAAAAAACAAAAAACAGTGAGCAAAAGTACTGCAGAGGCCGAATACAGGAGTATGTCATATACTGCCAGTGAGATGGTTTGGTTGGAAGCTCTGCTCAAAGATCTACATGTTCAGGTACCCTTACCTATTTCCCTCTATTGTGATAATCAAGCCGCAACACACATAGCTCAGAACCCTGTCTTTCATGAAAGGACAAAACACTTGAATGTGGATTGCCATTATGTTAGAAACAAGCTGCAAGAAGGCTTCTTGATGTCACAGCATGTGCGTACAGGTCTGCAGATTGCAGACATCATGGCCAAGGGGCTAGGCATTCAACAGCACTCCTTTTTTTTACACAAGCTTGGACTTCACTCCTATAAAGGAAGTCCAGCTTGAGGGGGGAATATAGAACTTAGTTAAATTATCATATTGAGGTCAATAAAAGGTGTACTATAAATACACTCATTGTACATTTGGTAATAATAAGATCCTTATTTTATTTACTTTTGTTTCTCTCACTACAACTAACTTTCTCACTCTATAACAAACTACTCTGTTCTTCTACCTCATGTCAATGGAGATCATAGCTTCACACTTCATATGCTAATACTGTTGGAAATTAGCTAATTACTGTTGATTGATTATGGTCTTAATTGCAGTTGTTGCAGATTAGAGACTGCTAATCTTTAGCAGTCCAACTGTCTATACCATTCTCCCACTTGCATCGGACTGTCGACCCTCAGACATGACATGAAACTTAAGACACATCATTTTAGAACAAAACATAAATTTATCTATAACAAAACGGTGTCCGTCACCTAAACAAGAACCTGTGTTAGATGCTTAAATGCCTTAATCAAGGCTGAGTAACATATGTTAGAAAATAAAATCGGAGTAACATTTCGGTTTCTAATCATACGTGTTTTAGATTTGAATATCCATTTTTCACATAATGTTCATGTAAATCATTTAACACCGAAATAAAGGGATCCACTCAACTAGTTAGAAAGAAAACAACAATTTTCAGTAAATCATTTAACACCGAAATAAAGAGATCCACTACAATTAATTATTTTAGGCGGTTTCAAGGGCTTGGGCTTTGAAGCTATGGTGGTTTTAATACTCTAACATGTTTCATCCTGCTGCGTGCATAACATACTTCACTCCATAGCTAGTCCAATAGCTACTAGAAGACTAGAAAGGGGAGGGGGTGACACCTAGTTCACGTAATGGGGGAAATAACAACGGATTCAGATCTTTCGCGTAAAAAAATAATGAATTAAAAGTGAACTAAACAAAATATTTGATTAAGAAAAAACAAATAATAAGAGCAAGACAAATACATCTTAGCTTACTAAGGCAGACCGAGTACTAGAGCTAGGCAACGAGAAGTTTAGAATATCAGTTCAAGAAGCGGTACAAAAGAAAATAGTTAAACCATCTCTAGGTACTGATTACTAAGGCAATGGAAGAAAATGAGAATGAATGCTTATACAAATACATCTTAGCTTCCTCATACGAATAGTCTAATGCATAGACAAATACATATCTAGATCGTAATGAAGAAGAAGAAGAAGAAGAAGAGGAAGAAGAATCATCAACGTCTCCACCACTTTTGGTTTCGACTTTTCTCGGTGTAGAAGTTAGTAGTGAGTTTAAGCAAAAGATGAGAACCCCGCTGATGAATTTTTTAGTTCTCGAGGCTCGCATATTCAATACGAGCGGAGCACTTATTAACGTTCCTGTTGATGACCATGTATTACACCTTGATAAATAGACTTCTTTGATTTCTTTTGAGCAAGTTATTCATTGGTGTGACGAAGGCGAGATAGGTGCCTCTCACATTTCTATTTCATGAGGTAAGAACTTTTAACATTTTTTAACATTAATAGTAAGTCTACTAGTTTCTACGGACTCTAGTTCAAATTGTTGTAGGTATTTGACTGATCTTAGTGACACTATGAAGTCTACTAGTTTCTACGGACTCTTTTTCCCCGAGCCGTTGTCTAAATTTGCAGCTGTAAGTGAAATTATCGATCAGATTATATTGGAAGAGCTATGATATGTACGAAGTGTGGAAGGGGTCGAAAACTTATATTTGCAGCTTATTGATACGTCTGTCGTATACCTATCAAAAATAAACTAACTAAACTAACTATATAGCTAGGGAAGTCAGGTCGATCTCCTCAGGGAGGCAAGATATCTGTAGAAGTCCGTCTATTTGGTCACAAAAGGGGGGGGGGTTGTTTGAATTGTTTTCTAAACTACAAGATTTAAAGGAAGAGAAGTAGAGAAAAGAGCAGTAAAAGCAAGGAAATAGATTTAAACTATCAGATAGAGAAAGGTCATGTCAGGATTTCGGTTCACTACGGTAGTCCAATGACTCAACTGTAAACAACTTAGACAGATTAATGTGAGACGGATATGGAAAGGTGCTTTCGGTCCACTTTCTATCCTAAATTACCACTAACTTAACTTTCATCCTCGTCAGGGTAGTCTACTGTTCATAGCAGGCCTATTTAGTCCAATCTTTCGATCTAGGATTAATTTTAGCCAGATTAATGGGGTGACTCAGAAGCGTGCACTCAACTAAGTCGGTAAAATACAATTAAATTGCTATGGTAACAGAATCTCACAATTAAATCATCTAACTTATTTACTACATCGTCACATTTCTACCGTAGCTCCCCTAATCCCAACATGAAAGAAGTTTAGCTACTCATATCGCTAATAATATCAAAACTAACAATCAACAATGAATTAACAATAAACATGATGAAATAACAAATTAAATGCATAAAAGTAAATTAGGGCAGAAATTAAATATGACTAAACGAAGAATTAAAGCAAACAAAAGAGAGATTATTATTAAGAAAAGAGGAAGGGATTACAATCGTGCGAATCCGGCGTAAAGAACACAAAATCCGAGCAAAACAATCCCGAGAACAAGGTTACAGAGAAAGGAGAAAAGTAACGCAGTCTTGAAAATTAGATAAAAGCTAAGTAGTGAATGAATTCTGATACTAATGACCTAGCTAAAGCGTGCTTAAATAGGAAAATAACTAAGTTTATCGAAATAAAACAACTCACGGGCTAATTAAAGCCCATGACAGCAGAAACCACTCGATCGAGTGGAATAAAGCCACTCGATCGAGCAAAACTCAGGACAATCTACTCGATCAAGTAGATTAATCAGTCGATCGAGTAACCCATCTTTAGAGCAGCTCTGGATCGAGTAGAAAACTACTCGATCGACCAACTGGGACCATAAAAACCACTCGATCGAGTGGTTAAACTACTCGATCGAGTCTTCTGTCTTCAACTCAGCTCAAGTCCATGCCCGACTGCCTCGTAATCCGTACCTTCACGCTTCCCGTCTCCTCTAAATGCATGCAAAAAGGACAGAAAATGGTACGATTCCACTACTTTCGCGTTCATTTCTACAAAATGGATAAAACGAACTAAAGTAGCCAATTCGGGGCATAATACTAAATAAACAGGACAAAAATTCATAGAAATACGTGTTGAAATAGGCTAAAAAGACTATATAATATGCACGTATCAAATCTCCCCAAACCGAACCTTTACTTGTCCTCGAGTAAACTAAAATGCAACTAATGGAACGGAAATGAAAACTCAGAGCTAGCTTAACTTGTCTACTTGAACCAATTTAATGCAACAAATACTAACAGTTAAAGCTAAGCAGTCAATACGCAAACGAGTTATGAGCTGTTCAGAAATATAGCCGACCTATCGACCTTGCAAGACCAACAAAATTGGACTCTCTCGTGGTCACTCTTCTCTCATGAAGCAAAGGGTGAATGTTATATGTAAAAGAGAGAAGGAAAGACAGACACTCACCTAACTGCGACCTACATTGCATGCATGTAACAAAAATGAAAGACAATTCAAGTACTAATGCCTACACTCCAACCAATAATGTCTGTCACAGCCGAGGGCTTACAAATGATATGGGAATAGTGAGGTTCAGGTGAGAAAAAGCAAAACAAGTTATGGTAATGTGGAGGTAAAAGCGTCAAGCTATCCTAATAGGACCATATAAGACCATCCGAATCTCAACTGACTGAAAAACTAAGTACAAGTGCCCTTCATTTGGCACACAACTCACTAAACTCATACACAATCTCCTCAAAAATATGGAATAAGAATGGAGGAGTCAAACGGTCACAAACTTTCCTTTTTTAAACACCGTCTGAATGAATCACAACAAACAAATCAAACCTTTTCAAACTTCTTTTTTTTTCTTCACTGTACACGTGAACAACTTTTCTTTTTCTTCATTTTTTTTCATTTTTTTTTTCTTTCTTTCTTTCACGTTTTTCCTCTTTTTTTTTTTTTTTTTTGCTTTTTCAAATTTTCTTTTTCTTTTTCTCATTCCTCTATTTACACAAACTCCATACAGATAAATACGAGCCAAAATGCAGACAGAAAATCATACCACAAAAGAACATACTAAAACTAGCTTGACTAGGCAGGCTTAGTTTTGGATGTAGCTAATGGGTAAAAAAGGCAAGTTTTGGCTTATGTGGAGCTAAATAGGTGAAAAATATAAGAAAAAGGGAAGATTTACAAGCACCTCCCTGCATGTGACACCAACCACAAACCCGAATAAGTGCATTTTACAAGAAATTGAATGTTATAAAAGTGCGAAAATGATGAACAAGCTATGCAAGGAGTACTACTCTCAATTCCTAATGAACCGGCCATGAATGTCACCAGTTATGGGCTCTAAAACTCAGAATTTATGGAGTAGTTTGTCAATTTATCAGGTCAAGTCTAAACAGTCAGCTATATTTGAACAAAAACCCGTAGACTATGCGTATGACAAAGCTAATAACTATCAACAGAAGTGCAAGGCTCAAGTAGAATGACAAGTTATAGTGCAGTTTCATCACGAAAATCTACCGTTCCGACTAAACCTATATGCAAAAATAAACGTGAATATTTTTGGATTTTTTGAAATTTTCTAATTTTTTTGGTTTTTTTTTTATTTTTTTAATGAAATAAATAAATACAAATGCAAGCGGAAAAATAAATGTGAATGCAAAACAAATGCAAATGCAGACTAAAAAGGATGCAATACCCTCCCCAAACCAAAACGGACAACGCCCTCGTTGTCCTCCAGCATACACCAGCAGATATATACAGGGGAACGGGAATATACAACCAAGAAAGAATAAAAATAATAAAATAAAAAGGAGACAAAAATAAAAGAGTAAGAGATACATACAGAACACGAACTTCCCCAAACCAGCCAAAAAACTGGGGAAGTGAGTAGACCAGTAGCTACTCATCAGCGTCCTCGTTACGGACGTCTTCCACTGTGAACTCAGGATCGGCCTCCTCCTCTCTCCTCCTCCGCTCCTCAGCGCAAGCTTTCTCCACTGCCACCTCAGGATCCTCGTCCTCGTCCTCCTCCTCAGCAGACTCCGGGTACCCCTCAGCTGGGTACCGGTAGAAGGAAGGGTGTAGCCAACCCTCTGGGATCGGACGGTGTCGCCTCAAGTGCTACTCGTACAAAGGGTGCAAGGTAAGAGCTATGTCCCTCTCCATACGAGTCTGTCGCTCTGTAATCTCTAGAAACAAACCGTCACGGCGCCCTTGGTCCATGACCGCGGACACCACAAAGGGTGGAGGTGGTACGAAAGTAGCCGGAAAAACCGGCTGTGCCTGTATCTGGTCGGTGGGAGTGGGAGTAGGAGTAGGGGTCGGGACGGGAGTAGCCGTGGAAGGCTGGGTACTGCCTGAAGGTGTGGACCCCTCTCAATTCTCAAGTCTACGCCGCTTCTTGGTGGCGGGAATAGTGGGAGGTGGTCTGAGTGAAAGGTGGTAGACCGGTGGAGGTGGCAGTCGGTCACCCCTAGCGACAGTAGGCAAAGAGGCTAGACGGGAAAGAGTGTCACAAGGTAAGTCTACAAAAAAGGAGCCGTCTATCTTCCATGTCTGGTAGTCTGGGGTCAGCCAATGCTGAGAAAGCATGGCATCCAGACTCAGAAACCTCTCTCCCTCGAGGTACTGCAAGTCACGAGGCCAGACGGGGAAGAAGGAACGGGCAAGAATGGTGGCTATGCCACCGCAGGCAATAGATCCCGTCTCCTTCAGCCCCTGGGCCTGAAAGTACTGGGCGGTCAAGTAGGCAATGTTGAGGGTAAAAGGACCCTCATAGTCAACGTTGAGGTAACCGCCCAAGATGGAGAGCTCGGTGTTTGTGATGTTGTTTGGCTCCTTTCGGCCGAAAATGGTACTCCCCATCATCCTAAGAAAGTAATGGGCAGGGGCAGGTGGACCTGGGCGAGCTTTCGCTCGGGACAGGTGGTCTGGGCCAAGGTCCTCCAAAGCTGACGGATGACCCTCCTAGGAGCTGTAGTGTCGCCCGTAGAGGAAAGGCAAAGTCTGCGACCAAACTCCTCCAAAGTCATCGGAAAGGTCCGGTTGAACAACCGGAAAGACAATGAAGAAGAAGTAGCGGGGTCAGCATCGTGTGCCCCGGAGGAGAAGGTGAAGGAGCTGAGGAACTCAAGACTCAGCTCCAAAAAGGTACGGCTGCTCATAGTGATGACCCTGGTCATCCCCGTGCTCCGTAGAAGCTCACAAACCGACTCGTAAATGTCGAGTCTCTCAAGTGCCGGTTTATCTAAAAACCGGGAAGGTACAAACTCACAGCCTAGGAGGCGATAAAACCTCTTACGATGAACAACGTTAATAAAAAGTACCTGCGGATAGTCGGGGTGAGACTCGAGGGATGTGTCCCCTCGGACCGTAACCGTGCCAGAAAGAGAAGCAGCTGAAGTAGAGGGAGCGGCATAAGTAGAGGTAGCAGGAGCTGGTGTAGAACGGTAACGTCCACGACCTCGGCCCCGGCCTCTAGAACCCAAAGCAGAAGCCCGTGCGGTGACTGTGTGAGGGACTAGGGCCGCTCTAAAGGCAGCTGCAACTGCCGGCGAGTCCGCCACATGTGTGAAAACAACGGCTGGAGTAGAGGGTGTGGCTGCTGTGGCCACCACTGACGAAGAAAGGCTAGCAGCGGTGCTAGTAGTGGTGGTGGCCGTAACGGAAGTGGCAGCCGAAACAGAGCTAGCAGTAGAGCTAGCTGGGGTAAAAATGGTACCGGCAGCTGAAACTAGGAAAACAGGGGCTGCGGTACTAACTAAAGCGGAGGCGGTGGTAACAGCAGTGACCACCGTCTCAGCCAAGGATGGACTAGAAGACGAGCTAGTGGAGGGTAGAGAGCTAGAATCCATCCTGTATACAAAGGGTAGGGGACATGATAAGATAACAGTGGTTAACAGCAAGAAAACCAGCATGGTAACTGCATGATAATTCCCAAACAGTCGAAAAAATTCGACTTCAGCCCACAAATTCCAAATATTCCTCAAAAATTTCGAATTAAAGAATGTAAACAGCGATAGGGGCGGGATAGCAAGTATCAACAGCAGCAATTAAACAACAACTGAAATTAACTAGGTATTTGACAGTAGCAAATACCAACTTTCAGTCAAAAATTTTGACTGTAAGAACCCCTAAATGCGAATTCGTGTAACATTCGAATTAAGGCATGTTTAAGCAGTGAGGAAAGGGGATTAATCATCAAGTATAAAAAAGAAGGGCAAACAATGACAGTGTAAGTCGAAGAATTCGACTAAACAGAGAATTTCAAAACCCTAATTTTAAATTACCTCATAAAAATTCGAAATAAACGAAATTAAAATGCAATTAGGATGGAGTAATGACTTACTTGATGAGAAAAAACCTACTAAATGCAATTAATCTTCAAAGAACAAGCTAAAATGGCGATTTTTTCGATCGAAAAAACGCGAACCCTAAACCCGCTAATAGACCGTGTAAAATGGCACAAATCAAGGGGAAAACAGAGGGCTTTGAATGATTAATTAACAAGTAACAATTTGTAGGTGACGGATTTGGTGAATGGGCAAGAAAATTGGGGATTTGGGGATGTTTTGATCGCAATTAAGGAGAGGGTGTCGAAAATTGGGGAAGAAATGAAATAGAAAACAAAAAGTAAAGAGTTAAAGTAGAAACTCCCTGCGTCCTTTCCCAATCTACTCGATCGAGTGGTTTAGAACCGCTCGATCGAGCACTTTGATGATCCCTGTACTCGATCGAGTAGAAATCTACTCGGTCGAGAACTCCCCATATGTGCTTTACTCGATCGAGTGAACTGGAATCACTCGATCGACCACAATTTATTACATCGTCACATTTCTACCGTAGCTCCCCTAATCCCAACATGAAAGAAGTTTAGCTACTCATATCGCTAATAATATCAAAACTAACAATCAACAATGAATTAACAATAAACATGATGAAATAACAAATTAAATGCATAAAAGTAAATTAGGGCAGAAATTAAATATGACTAAACGAAGAATTAAAGCAAACAAAAGAGAGATTATTATTAAGAAAAGAGGATGGGATTACAATCGTGCGAATCCGGCGTAAAGAACACAAAATCCGAGCAAAACAATCCCGAGAACAACGTTACAGAGAAAGGAGAAAAGTAACGCAGTCTTGAAAATTAGATAAAAGCTAAGTAGTGAATGAATTCTGATACTAATGACCTAGCTAAAGCGTGCTTAAATAGGAAAATAACTAAGTTTATCGAAATAAAACAACTCACGGGCTAATTAAAGCCCATGACAGCAGAAACCACTCGATCGAGTGGAATAATGCCACTCGATCGAGCAAAACTCAGGACAATCTACTCGATCAAGTAGATTAATCAGTCAATCGAGTAACCCATCTTTAGAGCACCTCTGGATCGAGTAGAAAACTACTCGATCGACCAACTGGGACCATAAAAACCACTCGATCGAGTGGTTAAACTACTCGATCAAGTCTTCTGTCTTCAATTCAGCTCAAGTCCATGCCCGACTGCCTCGTAATCCGTGCCTTTACGCTTCCCAATGCAGTATCTCACTTAAGAAAAATCCCGTCTCCTCTAAATGCATGAAAAAAGTGCAGAAAAGGGTACGATTCCACTACTTTCGCGTTCATTTCTACAAAATGGACAAAACGAACCAAAGTAGCCAATTCGGGGCATAATACTATATAAATAGGACAAAAATGCATAGAAATACGTGCTGAAATAGGCTAAAAAGACTACATAATATGCACGTATCACTTATCACGAAAGGTATCCATAAACTTTCCCTTTTTCAAACTTCTTTTTATTTATTCCTTGCTAGTTATGTGAAAATATTCTCATTCTTCGCTTTTTTTAATCAGTGTTCACTAGATGTTGGCTGCGATTAGTGCATCCGAAAGTACCATGTATTGGTGTGATCCTGCTAGATATAAGGAGCCTCGGCAGTTTTTCGTGGAAACAGTTACAAGGTAAATCATGTATATTTGATATTATTGATTAGAATTATGTTTGAAGTAACAACTAATTTTAGTTAAAAGAAATATAGAGCCTTTGAGAAAAGAAACTCTATCGATCCACTTGCCGGGTTTAAAGCAAAACCACTTACATGGAAATTAATTAAGGTATATCTTTTATCTTGTCGATATTCATTATTATAGTATTTCAATAATTGTTTTTTGGCGCAAAGTGGTGATTTAACCCCATTAGTTTGTCTGTATAGTTGAAAGTTATTGGGAGTAGTAGTTTTTAGGAGTAGTTTGTTTTTTCAACGACTTTTATTTGGGTGTCGAGATTTTTCGCACTAGAAAACTTGAACATCAAACCTGATCTCATCACATGTATATTACCAACTACTATCTCCTTGTCCACTCTATTTGTTCTGTGCTTCAGGGAGCATATAACTTTGTGCCACTTGTTATCGTCTAGGATATCGTTTTACCATTGTGTTATCACTACTATACATACAACATGGACTATGGACTCAGATCCCCTATTGATTATTGTCTATAAACTTCTTGTCAAGTTTTGGTTATTGTATTGGCATCTGCAGTTGTGCCACATGCATTGCCTGCGTTCCAATTGCATATGCAGAGCCATTATATTAGCGATGGAATTGCACGGACAATAACTCCTATCTATTATCTATTTAGCTCTTTCCATTTTAGTTTCTCGTGAGTGGTTTATAATAAGTATATCTCATTATGGGTTTTTATTTTAGTGTCTTATACAACTTCTTGGGAGCGCATTATGCGGATATTATGTTTGCAAATATATGTTCGAGCTTATCAAATGAAGATATATTAATATTACCCCAAATGTTTGTGTTTTTTTATTCTTCATTTCAATCATTTTTTGGGTGGAAATGTAAGTAATATATAAGCACATCCCAAAGGCAATCACTTGTTTACAACCTATCCACTACCCAAAAATTTTAGCTACATACATTACATTCATCTAAATATAATGCAACATTGAAACACATTACAGTTTAAGAACATTATCATATCAATCCTCTCAGCCTACACCATAGAATACCCCTACGCCTGATCATTCCCATATTGGATTACATAACCTTCATGCTACACTCCTCTTTCACCGTTGCTATGAGTTTGGTAGGATGTACCACATACTGCTCCAATCTACTAGTATTTCTTTCATTATAAATCTGGTATTGTGTTCTACCACCATAGAGCACAAACCCCGAACATTTCCTTAGCTTAAGCATACCCTCAATATATATATTCCCACGTATACTGGTATTGACCCAATCCATCAGCTTCTCAAAACATTGCTTGGTATACTGGCACATTACAAATAGATTATTATGATCCTCATTATACATTCCACATACATAACACAATGTTTGAGTAGTAATTCCCTTTTTATCTAATCTATCCAATGTCAGCAGCCTCTCATGCTTGATGAGCCAAGCATTGAAAGTATGCCTGCTGATGTTAAATCTGTTCCACACAATTTTGCACCAAGGAACCTTAACACCGTTATCCTGAGATAGCTAAGCATAGCCCTCAGCTATTGTATATTCACCTGTTTTTCCCAGCCATTTGGTATTAACACACGCATCTTTGAACCTATTCTGTACTTGTAACAACCCAACTATCTGGCCAAGATAATTGGAACGTTACCATCTCTGTTTCCCGAGGTAGTGTTTCAAACATCAATTAAAGAATATTTTATTAATGTAATGTTTAATGAGTTACATAAACGTTAACAAATGAATAAAAGTACAACTGATGACATCTGTACTCTTCTAGCCAACTACACGCGTCTCGTGACTCATCAAGCTCGTCCCGTCTTTCGCGTGCTATCCAAACAACCTGTACTTATACTTCTCCCCATATGATCGAAAATATCATATGGATCGACACAGGCAACCACAAAAATAGGTAACAATTACACAGACAGACAAACGTCAGTTTTAATAAATAAAGAGTGACATGACTAGAGTATGAGAACGTGCAACATGACCATAACATGAATGAACCACTACCAACAACCACCACCATGGTACCGAGGCATGCCTAGACATACCGACAACCAAAATGGCACCGGGACACCCACAGACATATCGATAACCACAAATAGGTACCGAGACACGCCCAGACGTACCGGGTCCGGAAGCCAACCGGATCCTCTGCCAGACGACGTGCCTCAATCACACGAGTCCTTCCGTAACTCAAGCCATTAGTGTGCACATCCCTCTTGGAGTGGGAAGCTCCAAGAAGCGACTTAAGCGCAAGACGGTCTCCCAACTGTCTTACGTCACCAAAACAACAACAACACGAATCCTCCAACATATACTGTCACAACCGTCAAAATATGAAAGGCATGACAGACCATATACACCATGACATGCCAAACATGCCACAGATATCATTTCCTAAAATCCCGACTCGTCGAGTCGTCATGACCCACCAACATACAATACGACTCACTCGATGCAATTAAATGACAAAAGACTCATTTTATAAACAAATACGATAATGACGACTGAGTAGGATAAACCTACCTCGCAGCAAATCCGCAAAAGCAATCCGTCACACAAACAAGGCCCGTCTCGTAACCGTCTCACAAAACCCATTTCCTAAAATACGTTAATAATACAAATACGTAAAAATATACAAATCTAATACGTATGAAAATATGTATAAACATACTAATATAATACGTATTCAAATACGTATAAATATATTATTCTATTTATACAAATACGGCTAATTCAACCCGTCTTATACACTACCTAAAACCTGACTCAAACTCAACCACCACCACCAGCCACTACCGCCACCAAGGCCATCACCACCAGCCATGGTGGACCACGGCCCGCAGCAGCCACGACCAACATCAACGACAACAACCAATGACAACAACAACAAAAACCCGCAACAACCAAAAACCCGCAACACCACCTAACAACGGCCCCCAGTCGACCCTACCGTTGACGCCGACCACCATCGTGTCTCCCTTGACTCTAGTCGGTACCAGCCACCACAACTAGCCACGACAACCACAGCAACCAACAATGGCGACAAAACACAAACAACATCAACAACCCGACACCCCCTGTTTCCCACGGTTTTTCGACCACCACAGCCACTCTAACCACCAACCAAGACCACCACTAGCTCCTCCTCACTACCCTCGACACAACCCACCCAAGGTCCGGCCAAAAGAACCACGAATGGTGGGCAAAATTTCCTCTTAAAACCCTCGCACAAAACAGCTATAAACATGTATGTGCTCGGCCAAACTCGTATTGGGTGGTCGACGGTGGTCTAACCTACGGTGAAAGGCGGTCAGGGTAGGGTCAAGGTCGAGGCGGGTCAACGGCATAAAATAAATAACATAAAGGGTAGCATGAAGGTCATACCTTACGAACTCGAAGCGGAGGGACAAAATCTTCTCCTTCTCTTTTCTCTTCCTCTTTTCTCTCTTTTTCTCTCTAGGATTCTCTCTAATTTTGTGTGGTGGAAACGATGAATGAAATTATAAGGATAGGGTAGTATGGGTGGGGGTATGTATATAAGGGTAGAATGGTAGGTGGGAGTGTATAATACATGTATTATTATTATTATTATTATTATTATTATTATTATTATTATTATTATTATTATTATTATTATTATTATTATTATTATTATTATTATTATTATTATTATTATTATTATTATTATTATTATTATTATTATTATTATTATTATTATTATTAATATTATTATTATTAATATTATTATTAATATTATTATTATTATTATTATTACTACTATTACTATTATTATTTTTATTCTTATTGTTATTGTTATTGTTATTGTTATTGTTATTATTATTATTATTATTATTATTATTATTATTATTATTATTATTATTATTATTATTATTATTATTATTATTATTATTATTATTATTATTATTATTATTATTATTATTATTATTAAAAATTAAAATTAAAATTAAAATTTTTATTATTATTATTATTATTATTATTATTATTATTATTATTATTATTATTATTATTATTATTATTATTATTATTTTCTTTTTTATAAAAGGATGCACACAGCTTTCATTAAAAGGAAAATAAAAGTTTACATGAAATTGGTGGGGAGCCGAGAGACAATCTGGGCTCCTACACCCTTAGCAATAGCAAAGCTAAGTCTAGTAAAAATGTAAGCGGCCACCCGAGCCCCCACATCCTGAGATACCGAGAATTTTTGGATCCGCTTGAGCAAGGCGACAACATCCGAACCCAGCTCCCCAAGTGAAGAGAAAGAGAAAGGAAGGAAACCATAACCCGCTACCGCGCACAAATCCCCATACTTAGCACACTTTCGGCGCGAGCAAAGATCGGCGACAACCCGGCCAGGCACAAAGTCCGTCATCCCAGTCTGAGTCAAAGGAGAAGAACATGTCAAGTCAACGCACACATCACGCCCCCTGTCCCAAGAATAAAACAATAAATCCGCAGGACGAAGAGACCCACCATGCCCATCAACCTCCTTTCCCGCAGTAATCCCAGATCTAAAGCAGATGTCGAAAAGAGTGTCCCAGACAAGGTTATGCCGATGTTTAACGCCCACAGTACCACTACAAGAAACAGCGTGGTCCCCAAAAACATCCTCAACAAAAACCCGAGAGCAAGCCGGACAGGGCCTAGATACCGTGAATAACGGAACACCGAGACGATACCCCAGCACACTACGGTAAGTCCTCCCGTTCATAGTCTGACCCAACCCTGAGATAGGAACCGCACGTAACCAATCAGAGAAGTGAGAACCCTGCTGAGACTGCCATAAAGAAAGCTATCATGGTGTCAAAGTGAAAACAGACTCTGAGGCAGCAACAACCGTCGCGAAATAAATGTCTGCCAATTTCTTCATAAGTTTGGGGGCAGCAATTTCACTAGGGTTACCTAAAATACCAGAGACTGTAGTCGTAGTAAAAAGCTGTGCAGCATCATCAAAAGCAGGGCCAACAGCTACAATACCAGAAGGGCCTATGAGCTTAGCCTGCAAACCAGCAGACTGCAAACGGGACGCAATAAAAGCATAAAATAAAACATCCCCCGCCGCATAGACACCAAGACCACCAAGATGAAAAGGGAATGTAGCAAGGCGCCACTGCCAATCCCCAAAACCCGGGCCAGACGCGGTGACAATACGTTCCAAGCTGGAACGAAGAGCGGCATCAAAAGAAAGATGGACAAACCTAAAAACACTAGGGGAACAAGTACGAAGTGAGAAATAGAGCTTAGAAATATCAGTACAGGCTCGAAGTAGAAGCAACTCACATTGCGGGTCCTCAATCCTCGCAATCAAGTCCATTAGCTCAATGGTCTTAGTTACTCTCTTCGCTACAATCTCACTGCCAGAACCAGGACAAGTACTGATAGGTCCTCCCAAAACTGTAACACCACGCAATGGCCGAGAAATAGAAGGGGGGAAAACCCCAGGGAGCCGACTCTGAAGATCCTCAACAGGCCAAAAGACCTCCGTCTTGGAGACATTAAGATGCAGTCCAAAACGAGGGCCATCCACCAAAATCAAATCCAAGACCTTCCCTACCTCCAAAGTATCACCCACAATGGTGCCATCATCTAAGTACCATGCCTTCATAGTGAGGTCAAAAGTGTCCCGGATTTTGCATACTAAGGGATGCAAAACCAAAGCGAAAAGCAAAGGGCCCAACGGGTCACCCTACTGAACACCCTGACAAGACCACAAGCAGTGCTCCCCATAAAAAAGACGGGCCGGGCTGGAATAACAAAACTCCACCCATCGGGAAAGAACCGGGCAACGACGGCGGACCTCCTGAAGCATGGTCACACGATCAACAAGGTTGAACGCATTCTGGAAATCAACCAGCAACATAGAAAGCCCCACCTTAGCACCCCGACCCTCAATGAGCCGGTTCAAGGAATGCAAGATAGCCTCTCCTCCACCGGACAAACCCACCCCAAACTGAAGCCCATCAAAATATGAAGATAAAGAAGGACCAACCATAAAAGCACCAACCTTAGAGACAAGCCGTCTCCAGACCGTGCCAACAGCAATAGGACGAACCCCACCACCAGGTTTAACGAGTGGCGTGAGAGGGGCGCTGGCAATGTACTCACCCAGAGGAAGAGGACACCGGCCCTCAAGAAAAAGATTAACCACCCTAATAAGAGAAGTGATCAAATCATCAGAGATAGCCACAGCAGCGCCACTCAAACAGTCCATAAGGTGCTGGGCACGAAAACCATCCCGCCCACAAGAAGTTCCGCGTGGGAAGCTACGAATCATATCTAAAACCACCGTCGAAGAGGCAACTAGAGGATGATGATCTCCAGACAAAGGAGGCAAAGTAGGAGGCAGGACGACAGGATGCTTCTCACGCAAGGCCACAAGAGTGGCATCGGAGTAGAGGGCGACACCAGAGGAAGAAAGCACCCTGACAGCAGCAGTATAGTGGTCGTCACAAATCTTCCGCCGACATTGGCGGAGGTTAAGCTCACTCAAATCCAGATCCTCGTCCACAGTAAATGAAGAAGGACCCTCATCGAAACACTCCTACAACAGCTGCAACCCCTCCCCCCCCAGGTACCCCCCAAGCAAGGATAGCCCTAGCAATACTCTCCTCCTGACGCTGACGCCGAATAGCAGTCCTACACTCATGATTACTCCGAGGAGTGAAAGTCTTAAGCAAACACAGCGGTAGAATAAGCAAACGAACCCAGCGGGAGAGATCACCAGTGTTTTAGCAGGATTTTCCCTGAATAGGTCCGGCTTGATTAAAGAATAATTTGGGTATCTAGCTCTATAAGTTTGGAATATTGTAAATGAATAACAGGGAAAGATTAAGTATAAAGAATAATGTTTATCTTTTTTAGATAAGCTGGATACAAATTTGTTTAAGTAACTGTGTGCTCGTAAAATAATGAAAAATAAGTAGTGAAGTGGTTTAACACTGATGAATGATGAATCAAATTACAAATGCCAGATTACAATATTTATAGTTATACAAATATAAACGTTACATTGATCTTCAACGTCTTCCTCTTTTGTTGGAGTTGTTACCGGATTAATAGGGCACATTCCCTTTTAGTTCGGTTGACTCGTTCTCCTTTGATTATTTCTTCAACTCATTCTCCTCTTGTATGTCCAGGTTCATTGGTGATACAGCTTCATGGTTAGACTTGGTCTTCCTTGAGAATAGGACATGAACATTCATCTTCATATAATCGTTTTGTTGCTCTTCAGCTTAATCCAACCTGTTTAGGTGTACTGCCAGGCTATTCCGTGCTTACCTTCAGGCCTTTCTTCTGGGACTAAGTAGCCTATTCATCCTGTAATATTCTTCATCCGCTGACAGTGTGGTTAGAACTGATCGGTCTCCGTTTGCCCCAATCAGCCTTGTAAGGTCAGGCCAGGTTACAGTCAGACCAGGCTAAATTGGGCCTAACAATTGCCCCTTGACATTTTACCCGTGCTGGATCAGGTCAGGGGTGAGATGTCAACTTTACCGGGTTAAACAATAAAAAGAATTATATTTACTCAATTACTCTTAGACTCCTAGTTACCGTTAAACACTTGCACCGGCTACTTTGTGTGATGTCATGCTGTCAGTTTTGCAATTCCTAGGGTTTTTACACCGTTAAACTCCTTCTATAAATACGATTCTTGTGATGAGTTTGTTTCCCACCAATTTTCTTCCACTTTCTTTGCTAAATTTTTCTCTGAAATTCTTTCCTATTTCTCCTGAGTTCTTATTCTGCTAACTTATAAAATAAAATTCATCATAATAAACTAAAGTAGAAAAGGATATGGGAGCCAAAAAACGTCCGGCACCCCAGAAAGCTGCTGATGAAGCTGAACCTAAAGACGTGCAGGAGGAGGAGATTGTTGAAATTGATCCTCCTGCTCGTGCTATAGCTTTTAAATATCAGGATTCTATCTTTTCTGCTCTTCAATCTTTGGATCCATACATTCCTGAAGAGAACTTATTGAAAACAAATTATGATAGGGTTTTAAGGGAAAAAAATATTATTCCTTATTCGACTGAGGTATGGATCCCTGAATCTTGTCCAGTCAGAGCTAACTGGGTGTCACCTAGTTGGTTCTGTATTTTTGAATGGGCGTTCAAAGCAGGCTTTAAGTTACCTTTTACCCCTTTAATGATCGATACCATTCGTGCTATGGAAGTATCACCTTTTCAGATTATGCCAATGGTTTGGAAACTTAACCATTCTGTTGAAAATTTATGTGCTAAGCACAATCTCACAATTACCATTAACGATATCAAGGCAATTTATCATATGAAAAATCCTTCTCCTGGTCGTTTTAATTTGAGAATCAAGTCGAAGATGTCTCCATTAATCACTATCCTGGATTTTGGAGATGATAAAAGCTGGGCAAAGACTTTCATGTTTGTCCGGACTGAGAGCCTGGGGTCAGGCTTTGATTACCTGAGATATCTCCCTCTGGAAAGTGGTAGGTTTCCTGTACTGTTAATTTGCAATATATATTATACGAAATTAGGATGTTCTGAGTTTTCACCTTTTTATTTGATGATTTTTGCAGCTCCTGATTGGAAATCTGATCCCCTCGATGAGGAAGCTATTTCCAAGGTAGAGGCTTTCCTCGCTATTCCTTAGGAAGAGAGGGCCTGGCCTGCTAGTCTGGGCAGGGAATTATTGCCCCGGTATATGAAGACTAAGCTGAACGCTGTCAGGGTGCCTAAAGGCATGCCTAGTTCCACTGCTCTTTCCTGTATGTTTTCTGCATGTTTCTGTGTTTGTTTATTGTCTTGTTATGTCTTCTCTTCTCATATTTATGTGCATTATTTATATATTCAGTGTTCAGGTCTTCTGCTAGGTTGGCCAGCTTTACTGCAAAAGATTTAAAAGCTGGGGTGGCTAGAATTGCTAAACAGTCCAAGAGCCAGGAGGCTAGTGGGAGCGATAAGACGATTGATATTTTGGTTTCTGATGTCCAGCCTCCCCAAGAACCGCCCAGGCTAGTATCACCGGAGGTTGTTAAAGCTTCTAAAAGGAGAAGGGAAGACGTTATTCCTGAAGAGGAAGGGGGAGAGAGAGAGCCTATTCAGGCTCAACCCATCAGGAGTGTCAGGCAAGTGCCTACCAGGATTGATGATATGGATGCTGCCCGGGCACGGATAGATGAATTTTCTACAAAGATGGGCGGCCAGCTTTTGTCTGCCAATACCCTTGAGTCGTCTACTAGAGTGGTTTCTATTCGACTTCTCTTGTGACGAAGGCTGCTGAACTCGCTTGCTCGGGCTAAGGAGGTTAGTTGTAAAGGGATGTTTCGATTGTTCATGTGCTTTTTGTCTTTGCTTTGTATCGAGCTGATTAATTTTGCTTCTTGTAGGGATTGGATGTCGGGTTGGCTCTTTGCTTGCCGATTCGGGGATGCCTAGGCCAGGATTCTTACCTTGGAAGAAAAACTGGATAAGGTTAACCGTGAGCTGCACACATCCAGAGGTAATGAAGTAGTGCTTCAATCTCAGCTAACGACAGCTAGAGAGACATCCAGGGCTACTATAGTTTGTGAGGTGGCTGCAAAGAATGCTGAGAAGGTTGTTAGGCAGAAGTAAGAGGCTGTTAAGGGAGAGTTGGCTGCTGAGAAGCAGGCAATGCAAGATCAGCTGAGGAAGAATGATGAGCTTGATGCTGAGAAGGAATTAGTGGAGGCGCGACTTGCTGATGTTGCTCAGTACTTTTTTGGGAAAGGCCGGGTTGATGCTATGAGGGATCCGGAATCTGACCGGGCTAATTGGGATCCGGACCGGGATGAGACAGTATTGGACACTCAGTATCCTTATTTGGCCAACATGGGCCAGGAAGAAGAAGTGGACTCTCCTCCTTCCAAAGAAAAATCTGGTGATCAGGAAATGGTGGATGGTTGTGAGTCGGTTACTGCTGAGAAACCTACTTAGTTTGGAGTTTTTATTTTTTTCCTTCTTTTTGTTTTGGCCCATCCAGGGGGGTGTTCCTGGAATGAATATTTAGGTATTTTTTGGCTCATCCAGAGGGGGATGTCCCTGGAATGGATAATTAGGTTTGTGGCAAGGCCAGCTATTTTGGGTAAATAAATATTTGGTCTTCCTTGGTTTCTTTTTGTGTTTTGATAAGGCATTTGTAGTATTGAATGTCTTCGGATCCGCCGATTATTCGGTGGATCGGGCCGATTTTTTTGTCTTTGGACCTGGCCGTTTATTGTGTTATGGGTGGGGTTATTGCACATGCCGGAGGGCTTACGTCCCCTGCCATGCGGAGGGCTTATGACCCATCTATGTTATACAATCCAGGAATAGATTTTCCAGGTTTGTATGTTAAGTTGAGCTCAGTATTTTAAGGCCTGTTTTGCAACTGAAAATAGGGTATCAGTTGGATATTGGTGGGGTGGCCCCCAATCTTTAAGATTTGTTTTAAATAAAATGCAGTATGTAAAACAAGCATTAAAGATTCTACTTGGTAAAAATAAGTATACGAATATTGACAAGTATTTGGGCACATAATAGAAGAAATTATATAAGGCATTTATTCATATAATGGCAAGTATCATACATTTAGTTTCACGTTAGGTCAGGCAAGAAATATGAACATGAAAATTATACCTGGACCGGGAGATATATTCTATATGTGAAACAGTTTTAAGTGTGCAATATTCCAAGCTCTTGGGATCATTTCGCCCTCCAGGGTTTGTAATCTATATGCTCCCTGGCCGACTATCGAGTCAATTAGGTAGGGACCTTCCCAAGTTGGGGTCAATTTGCCAGCATTCTTTTCTTTTATGTTTTGGAAGACTTTCCTGAGGACAAGGTCCCCTACCCTAAATACCCTGGCTTTGACAGTCTTGTTGTAGCTTTTTGCGAATTTTTGCTGATATGCTGCCAATCTAATGCCGGCTGCATCTCTTAACTCTTCCGTTATGTCCAGGCTGTCCTCCATTAGAGGTATATTTCTTGTTATTGTGTTCAGGGTGCATCTGGCTGATGGAATGTAGACCTCAGCCGGGATTACTGCTTCACATCCATAGACCAAGGAGTAGGGGTTTTGCTGTGGATGTTTTAGGCACTGTTCACAAACCCGGAGGACCGGGGGAGCTCTTTAGCCCATCTGTATTTCCTTCTTTCTAGCTTCTTTTTTATGCAGTGATTACTACTTTGTTCTTGGATTCTGCGCCCCGACCGTTAGCTTTTGGATATCCTGGCGTGGATGTTACCAGGTTAATGTTCCATTGAGCACGAAGGAAATTTCTTTTTCTTTTTCCCACGAATTGCGTGCCATTGTCACATACTATTTCGGAGGGGATGCCATATCTACATATGATGTTGTGTTTGATGAATGCGATGACATCCATTTCCTTGACTTACCTATATGAATCAGCTTCTATCCGATTGGAGAAGTAATCGGTCATTGCTAGCATGAAGACTTTTTGTCCGGTGCTTGAGGTAGTTTTCCTACTATATCCATGCCCCACTTCATAAATGGCCAGGGGCGGATATGGAATGTAGTTCCTCAGATGGCTGATGGATATATGGTCCGTGAATCTGACAAGCTTTACATTTAGAGCTAAATTCCAGGCAATCGGCCCTCAAGGTGGGCCAATAATAACTGTTACGAGTACTTTGCTTGCCAGGCTTCTTTCACCATTATGATTTCCACAAGTATCCTTCATGGATTTCGATAATATCTGCTCGACTTCTTGTGGCTCCAGGCATCGAGGTATGGCCCGACTGCGATTTCTTAAAAAGCACGTTGTTAATAATAGTATTAAAACAACTTTTATTTTTAGTGCTCTGGCATCTTGTTTATTTAGGGGAAGGATTCCTGTTGTAGCCATCATAGTAGGGTTTTGTCCAAGAATTAGCAACATAAATTGGAAAACTTTCATCTTGTTTATTTATTGCGGGTTCCAATAAATGTACGATGGGTATTTTGTCGAAGTCAAGGGGACTAAAGTTGGATCCTAGGCCGGCTAAGGCATCGGCCTGGTAATCAAGTCCCCTGAATTTGGTCAATATAAAAATTGCAGAATTTTGCTTTTAAAATTTGAACAATTTCCAAATAGAGTATCATTTTTGAGTCTTTTTGCGATATATTCCGTTTACTTGGTTGGAAATAAGAAGGGAATCGATGCGTACCTTTAGGTTTTGCAAACCAAGGTCAATACATACCTTTAATCCAAATTTATTAGGGCTTCATATTCTGCCTCATTGTTGGTAGCCTCAAATGCACAGCTTATGGCCTGTACTATCTTATCCCCCTGTGGCGATTTTAGCACTACCCCAAGGCCTGTGCCTCTCATATTGGCTGCACCATCGACAAATAGGGTCCATTCTAGGTCTGTTTGGTCGCTGGTCAATTTATTTACCTCTTTTATCAGGTCGGGTTCTGGGGTTGGACTAAAATCAGCCACAAAGTCTGCTAGTGCCTGTGACTTAATTGCTTGTCCTTGGTTCAAATGTTATGTTGTATGTGCTTAGGGTGACCATTTGCACATTCGTCCGGACAATTCTGGCTTCCTAAGTACAGACTTGATAGGAAGATTGGTTCTGACTATTATAGCGTGGCTTTCAAAGTATGGTCTTAATTTTGTGCAACACATAATTAAAGCTAAAACATATTTTTCAAGTAGGCCATACCTGATCTCTGCATCCAGTAGACTTTTACTTACGTAGTAGATAGGATGTTGTTGTCCGTCTGCTTCTTTGACCAAGACCGCACCGACAAAGTTTACTGTGATCGACAGGTATACTTGTCGGGGGTTCATCTTTGACTGGTTTTGCCAGCGGGAGGAGAGGATAGATATGTTTTCGGTCTTCAAAGGCGGCTGATGATCGGGGTCCATTGAAAGTCCTTGTTCTTCCTTAGCAGGTTATAGAATGATTTGCACCTCTCTGATGATCTTGAAATGAATCTGTTCAGGGCCGCTATTCTTCCAGTCAGCTTTTGTATGTCTTTGACCGTCTTTGGTGGTTCTAGCTCCAGGATAGCTTTGATCTGTTCAGGGCTGGCTTCTATTCCTCTTTTTGTCACCATATAGCCCAAGAATTTGCTCTTTGAGACTCCAAAGTGGCATTTTTGTGGGTTGAGCTTCATATTGAATTTCTCCAGTATTTGAAAGGCTACTTCCAAGTCTTTGACGTGGTCTTCTGCCTTTTTTGACTTGACTAATGTTTTAGCAGGATTTTCCTGAATGGATCCGGCCTGATTAGAGAGTAATTTGGGTATCTAGTTCTATAAGTTTGATATGTTGTATATAGATAATCAGGAAAGACTAGGAGAAAAGAATAGTGTTTATATTATTTTGATAAGCTGAATACAAATTTTGTTTAAGTAAGTGAATGCTCGTAAAATGATGAAAAGATAAGTAATAGAATAGTTTCACACTAATGAATAATCAATATCTTTGCCAATGCTAGAATTACAATATTTATAATCATAAAAACGAACGTTGTACTGGTCTTCAACGCCCTCCCCTTTTGTCGGGAATTTATTCTAGGATTAATAGGGCATATTCCCTATTAATCCGGTTGACTTCGTTCTATTTGATTGATCCTTAACTTCCTCTTCCTTTGCACGTCCAGGTTCATGGGCAATATGGTTTTATAATTAGACTTAGTCTTCCTTGAGGATAGGACACGAATATATATCTTTATATAACCATTTTGCTTCTTCCTCAGCTTAATTTAGCTTTGCTTTAATACTCACAAGGCTATTCTCAGCTTACCATCGAGGCTTCTCTTCCGGATAAGGCAGCCTGATTGCAATAACAGCTAGAATTGTCCGGTCTTCGTCTTCTTCAGTCAGCCTTGTGAGGTCAGGCTAGGTTATGGTCAGGCCAGGCTAATCTGGGCCTAACAATTGCCCCTTGCAATTTTACCCATGCTGGATCAGGCCAGGGGTGAGATGTCAACTTTACCGGGTTGAATAATAAAGAGAATTATACTTAATCAATGACTCTTATACTCCTAGTTACCGTGAACACTGTAACGGCTAGGTGATGTCATGCTGAGAGTTTTGCAATTTCTAGGGTTTTCATACCGTTATACATCTTCTATAAATACGGTATTTGGGACGAATTTGTTTTCCACCAATTTTCTTCCACTTTCTTTGCTAAACTTCTCTCTAGAATTCTTCCCTTGTCAACTTACAATTATTCAATAATTAACATCCATTACAGTAGATCAAAAAATAAAGGATATGGGAGCCAAAAAAACGTTCTGTTCCCCAGAAAAACCGCCGCACCTCGGAAGGGCAGCTGCTGAGCCTGAACCCTCAGATGTTCAGGAGGAAGAGGTGAGGGAAATTGATCCTCCTGCTCGTGCTGTGGCTTTTAAGTACCAGGATTCTATTTTCACTGCCCTCAATCTCTGGATTCTTCTTTTCCTGAGGAAAACTTACTAAAAACGAACTATGACAAGATTCTAAGGGAGAAGAAAATAATTCCTGAGTCAACCGAGGTATGGATTCACGAGTCTTGTCCATCGGGGCTAACGGGTGTCACCTGGCTGGTTCTGTATTTTTGAATGGGCGTTCAAAGCGGTCAGTAAGTTACCTTTTACTCCCTTAATGATTGACACCATTCGTGCTATGGAGGTATCACCTTTTCAGATTATGCCAATGGTTTGGAAACTTGTCCATTCTATTGAAAATTTATGTGCTAAACACAATCTTGTAATTACTATTAATGATATCAAGGCAGTATATCATATGAAAAATCCTGTCGACGGTCGTTTTAATTTGAGAATCAAGTAAAAAATGTCTCCACTAATCACTAACCTGGACTCTGGAGATGATAAAAGTTGGGCAAAGACTTTCATGTTTATCCGGACTGAGACTCTGGGATCAGGCTTTGATTATCTGAGATATCCTCCCTTGGAGAGTGGTAGGTTCCCTGCACTTTTATTTTGCAATATATATTACATGAGATTAATGGATTTTGATTCTTACCTGTGTAATTTTGACGGTTTTTGCAGCTCCTGATTGGAGTTTTGATCCTCTTGATGAGGAAGCTATTTCCAGGATAGAGGCTTTCCTTGCTATTCCTGAGGAAGAGAGGACCTGGCCAGCTAGTTTGGGCAGGGAATTGTTGCCCCGGTATATGAAGACCATGCTGACTGGGGTCAGAGTACCCAAAGGCAAGCCTAGTTCTACTGCTCTTTCCTGTACGTCTTCTGTATGTCTTTATGTTAACTGTTATCTTTATGTCATTTCTCGTTTGATACTAACCTATATTTTTTATATATTCAGTATTTAGGTCTTCTGCTAGGTTGGCCAGCTTTTCTGCAAAGGATTTGAAGGCTGGGGTGGCTAAGATTGCTGAACAGTCCAAGAGCCAGGAGGCTAGTGGGAGTGACAAAACGCTTGATATCCTGGTTTCGATGTCCACCTTCTCAAGATCCACCCGGGGTAGCGTCACCGGAGGTCGTCCGAGGCACAAAAAGGAAGAGGGAAGATGTTATCCTGGAAGAGGAGGAGGGAGAGAAAGAGCCTATCCGGCTCGGCCAATCGGAGTATAAGGCAAGTGCCTACTAGGGTTGATGACATGGATGATGCCCGGGCACGGATAGATGAGTTTTCTGCAAAAATGAGCGGCCAGCTATTGTCTGCTAGTACCCTTCAGTCGTCTACCAGAGTGGTTTCTATTCTGACTTCTCTTGTGACAAAGGCTGCTGAACTTGCTTCCCAGGCTAGGGAGGTTAGTTGTAAAGGGATATTTTTAATTGTTCATGTGCTTTTTGTTTTGCCTTGTATTTGGCTGATTGATTTTATATATATGTAGGGATTGGATGCCGGGTTGGCTCGCTTGTCACTCGGGGATGCCCAGGCCAGGGTTTCTAGTTTGAAGGAAAAACTGGATAAACTTAACCGTGACCTGCCCACATCCGGGGTAATGAAGTAGTACTTCAATCTCGGTTGGGGACACTAGGAGGCAACCGTGGCCGCAATAGTTTGTGAGGTCGCTTTGCAAAAATGCTTGAGAAGGTTGTCGAGGCAAGAGTTGGAGGCTGAGAAGCGAGCAATGCAGGATCGATTGAGAAAAAATGAGGAGCTTGCTGTTGAAAAGGAATTGGTGGAGGCGAGGTTGGTGATCTTTTCAATACTTCTTCGGGAAAGGCCGGGTCGATGCTATGAGGGATCCTAATCGACCGGCTAATTGGAATCCGGACCGGGATGAGATAGCTTTGGACGCTCAGTATCCTGATTTGGCCAATATGGGTCAAGAAGAAGAAGTGGATTCTCCTCCTTCCAAGGCAAAGTCTGATGACCAGGAAATGGCGGATGGTTGTGAGTCGGTCACTGGCTCAAAGATAACTTAGTTTTGTTTTTCTTTTAGGTTTTGGTCTATCCTGGGGGAATGTCCCTGAAATGAATATTTAAGAAAGATTTTTTGGCCCATCCAGGGGGGATGTCCCTGGAATGGATGGTTATTAGGTGTGTGGTAAGGCCAATTATTTTGGATGAATAAATATTTGGTCTTTGTTTGTTTCTATTTGTGTTTTGACAAGGTACTTTTGAAATGTTGGATGTGTACTGGATTTGACCAGTGTTTTGACTGGATCGGGCCAGTTTTTGTGCTGGATCTGGCCAGTCCTCATTTTTATTGTATGTTATGGGTGGGGTTGTTGCCTGTCTGGAGGGCTTACGTCCCCTGCCTGTCTGGAGGGCTTATGACTCATCTATGTTATACAAGTCAGGAAGGAGTTTTCCAGCTTTGTATGTTTAAGTAGAGCTGAATATTTAAAGGCCTTTTTTGCAACTGAAATTTGGATATCAGTTGGATATTTGGTGGGGGTGGCCCCCAATCTTTAAGATTTGTTTTAAATAAAATGCAATATGTAAAACAAGTATTGAAGATTTCACTAAGTAAATATGAGAACATAGATAAGTACTTGAGCAAATAATTTGAAGAAATCATATACGGCATTTATTCATATAATTGCAAGTATCATACATGTAGTTTCCAGGCAAGAAATGTCAAGGTGAAAAATTATACCTGGATTGAGAGATATATTTTATATGTGAAATAGTTTTAAATGTGCGATATTCCAAGCTGTTGGGATCATTTCGCCGTCCGGGTTTGTAATCTATAAGCTCCCCGGCCGATTCTTGAATCAATCGATAGGGACCTTCCCGAGGTTGGCGCCAATTTGCCAAAGATTCTTTTCTTTTGTGTTTTGGAAGACTTTCCTGAGGACAAGATCTCCTACCCTGAATACCCTGGCTTTGACAGTCTAGTTGTAGCTTTTCGCAACTCTTTGCTGATATGCTGCTAATCTGATGTTGGCTGCATCTCTTAGCTCTTCTGTTAAGTCCAGGTTGTCCTCCATCAGAGGTATATTGCTTGTTATTGTGTTCAGGCTATATCTGGCTGATGGAATGTCCACCTCAGCTGGGATTACTGCTTCACATCCATAGACCAAGAAGTAGGGGTTTGGCACTGTAGATGTTTTAGGCGTGGTTCTCAGCCATTGAAGGACCAGGGGAGTTCTTGACCCATCTGCCTTTTCTTCTTTCCAGCTTTTTCTTTATGCAGCTGATTACCACCTTATTACTGGATTCTGCCTGACCGTTAGCTTTTGGATATCCTGGTGTGGATGTTACTAGATTGATGTTCCATTGAGCACAGAAGGCTGTTGTTCTTTTTCCCACGAATTGCGTGCCATTGTCGCATACTATTTCAGAGGGGATGCCATATCTACATATGATGTTGTGTTTGATGAATGCTATGACATTCTTCTCCTTGACTTGCCTATATGATTCAGCTTCTATCCATTTGGAGAAGTAATCAGTCATTGCTAGCATGAAAACTTTCTGTCCGGGTGCTTGAGGTAGTTTTCCTACTATATCCATGCCCCACTTCATAAATGGCCAGGGTGCGGATATGGAATGTAGTTCCTCAGATGGCTGATGGATATACGGTCCGTGAATCTGACAAGCTTTGCATTTAGAGCTGAAATCCAGGCAATCAGCTCTCAAGGTAGGCCAATAATATCCTGTTCTAAGTACTTTGCTTGCCAGGCTTCTTCCACCTTTATGATTTCCACAGTATCCTTCATGGATTTCTGATAATATATGCTCAGCTTCTTGTGGTTCCAGGCATCTGAGGTACGGCCCGGCCTGCGATTTCTTAAAAAGCACGTTGTCAATAATAGTATATGAAGCAGTTTTTATTTTTAGTGCTTTGGCATCTTGCTTGTTTAGGGGAAGGATTCCCTGTTGTAGCCAGTCATAGTAGGGTTTTGTCCAAGAATTGGGAATATAAATTGGGAAGCTTTCATTTTGTTTATTTATTGCAGGTTCTAGTAAATGTACAATGGGTATTTTGTCGAAGTCTAGGGACTGTTGGATCCTAGGCCCGCTAGAGCATCGGCCTGGGTATTCAAGTCCCTGGGAATTTGGTCAATTTTAAAATTGCGAAATTTTGATTTTAACATTTGAACAACATCCAAATAAAGCATCATCTTTGAGTCTTTAGCTGTATATATCCCATTCGCTTGATTTGAAATAAGGAGGGAATCAGTACATACCTTCAGGTTTTGTACACCAAGGTCAATACATACCTTTAGTCCAGCTATTTGGGCTTCGTATTCTGCTTCATTGTTGGTGGCTTCAAATGCACAGCTTATAGCCTGTACTATCTTATCCCCATGTGGTGATTTTAGTACTACCCCCAGGCCTGTGCCCCTCATGTTGGCTGCACCGTCGACAAATAGGGTCCATTCTAGGTCCGCTCAGTCGCCGGTCGGTTTATTTACTTCTTTTATTAGGTCGGGTTCTAGGGTCGGACTAAAATCAGCCACAAAGTCTGCTAGTGCTTGTGACTTAATTGTTGTTCTTGGTTCAAATGTTATGTTGTATGTGCTTAGTCAGACCGACCATTTACACATTCGTCCTGGATAATTACGGCTTCCTAAGTACTGATTTGATAGGAAGATTGGTTCCGACTATTATAGGGTGGCTTTCAAAGTATGGTCTTAATTTTGTGCAACTCATAATTAAAGCTAAAACATATTTTTCAAGTAGGCCATACCGATCTCTCGCATCCAGAGACTTTTACTTACATAATAGAAGGTCTTTGTTGTCCGTCTGCTTCTTTGACCAGGACTGCACTGACAGCAGTTTCTGTGACTGACAGGTATACTGTCAGTGGCTCATCTTTGATTGGTTTTGCCAGCAGGGGAGGAGAGGATAGATATATCTCTAGGTCTTCAAAGGCGGTCTGATGATCAGGGGTCCATTGAAAGTCCTTGTTTTTCCTTAGCAGGTTGTAGAATGATTTACACCTCTCTGATGATCTTGAAATGAACCTGTTCAGGGCCGCTATTCTTCCAGTCAGCTTTTGTATGTCTTTGACTGTCTTTGGTGGTTCTAGCTCCAGAATAGCTTTGATCTGTTCAGGGCTGGCTTCTATTCCTCTTTTTGTAACCATGTAGCCCAGGAATTTGCCTGCTGAGACTCCGAAGTGGCATTTTTGTGGGTTGAGCTTCATATTGAATTTCTCCAGTATTTAAAAGGCTACTTCCAGGTCTTTGACGTGGTCTTCTGCCTTTTTTTACTTGACTACCATGTCATCTATATAGACTTCCATGGTGTCTCCTATCTGGTCTTTGAACATCATGTTGACTAGCCTTTGGTAGGTTGCACCTGCATTTTTTAATCCAAAGGGCATAGCAGTATAACAATATATACCTCTTTCAGTGATGAAAGCTGTGCTTTCCTAGTCTGCTGGATGCATTTTTATCTGATTGAATCCGCTGGAGGCATCCATGAATGTTAGCATTTCGTGGCCTGCAGTGGCATCTACCATTGCATCGATGTGTGGCAGGGGAAATGGATCTTTTCGACAGGCTTTGTTTAAGTCGGTGTAGTCTACACAGACTCTCCATTTGCCATTTTTCTTTTGGACGACTACTACGTTTGCAAGCCAGTCAGGGTACATTACTTCCCTGATCATTCCCATGTCCAGTAGCTTGTCAACTTCTTGGTTGATGATTTCATGCCTCTCTGCGAAATTTTCTTCTCTTTTCTTTGTACGGGCTTAAAGGATTTGTCAATATTTAACTTATTAGTAATAACATTAGCATCTATACCAGTCATATCATAATGTGACCAAGAAAAACAAGACATTTTAGTTTTGAGAAAGCTGACCAGATTTGGCCTAATTGAGTCGGGTGCATCTGACCCTACAAGTACTTTCTTGTCAGGGAATTCTGGGTCTAATATGACTTCTCCTGTTTCCATCTGTGATTGTGCTACATATTCTTCCATGACAGGCGACTTTAATTGCTATGCAAGGGACTTACCTGACTTTGAGGGTTTCAAAGCCTGAGTGAAACATTCCTGAGCCGTCCTCTGTTCTCCTCTGATGGTGGTTATCCCCCATTCTGTTGGAATTTTCACACATTGATGGTATGTTGATGGGATTGCTTTGACATTGTGGATCCATGGTCTGCCCAGGATTACATTATACGAGGATAGGCAATCCATTACTCCAAATCTTTCATATGAAGCCACGCCTTCCACATAGGTTGGCGGTGATTTCTCCCGGGGTCTTCTTCGTTTCTCCACCGAATCCAACCAGACGCTGGATTTCTTGATGATCTTTCCTTCGTCTATCTTCATAGCTTTAAGGGCGTCAAGCATCACCAGGTTGATTGAACGCCTCCGTCTATCGTGGATTCTTGATACCTTTCTTTGTGCCAATTTGCATAGTGATTACCAGGCTGTCATGGTGTAGATCTGATATTCCCTAGAGGTCCGAGTCATCAAAGGTAATACCGGGCAATGACTTGGGCCTAGAAGGAGGTTGAAGTCTGGATTCCCTGGATATTCTTTTGGCAGGTGAGCTGGTCGGACCACGATTTCGATCCTCCATTTATGAATTTGACTTCATAGATGGGGGAGGAGGAGGAGGGTCTCTCCGTTTTCTGGATCTCTCTTGTTTTGTCCTTCATCTTTGTTCTTTGGCTGTTGGATTAAATCCTTCAAGAAACCTTTCTTGAGGAGATATGCCACTTGTTTCTGAGCCGGATGCATTCTTCTGTGGTGTGTCCGATGTCCTGATGGAAGTCACACCATCTCGTTGGGTCTTTCCCGGGATTGTCGATTTCTTGGGCCATCCGACCGTATCTCCCGTGCTTTCAGTGCGTTTAATTAATCCTGCAGTATTAATAGAGAAGTTATATTCAGGAATGGTTGGTAAGCTAGAAAGGTTACCTTTGTGTTCTTGTGCCATGTTGACTTGGATCTTTCAGGCCGGAATAGGGTGCTGATCCGGGGTTGCCTCCTTTCTGGTAGGAGCTTTTCCTGTTAGTGTGTCCATAGACTTGCTTTCCGCCGGATGAGTTCGTTCTCAAGTTGAGATCTTCTTCTAATCGACATGGTCTAAGGCGATGTACTAAACAATGGCAAAGGTTGGGCATGCTTTCTTGGTCGTCCGCATAGATGTCACTTTGTCAGCGGGACTCCTTGCTCAAGGCTTCCACCGTTTTTCTTCATCACACCTGGAATGGCCACCTTTTCTTTGACAAATCGGCCAGAAATTCTTTGAGAGATTCTTCGGAAGTTGCTTTTTCCGAACAGTTCTTGGGGTCTCTTGGCCATATCTCTGCTACTCGCGAATTGTTGATTGAAGGCATTGATTAATTCTGCAAAATTCTTGATACCTCCACTTGGGAGATTGATGAACCACCGTAATGTCTTTGCTCCGGTCGGTTGTACCAAAGCCCTTGCACATGCAGACTTGCCTGAGTTCACTGGGTATTGAGGCAGCCAACATTTTCTGTTTGAATATGGCAACATGATTTTGTGAATCAGAGGTTCCATCATAAGTTCTCATGGATGGAACAGTAAATTTCTTGGGGAGATCAATCTTTGCAATTTCATCCGCAAAGGGTGAATCTGCAAAGTCATCAACTTCTACTTCACCACGTGGTCCGGCACTCCGGGTATATTTTCTATTTTGTTGTGGAGTTTTTGGATTTCTGAAGCATAGCCATCATTATTCTTTGCTTCGATTTTGTTTGTCTCATCATTGGGAATGGTTGGGGTACCGGATAATGTATCCTTCTCCGGGGTTCCAAAATTAGAAAAGTCAATGTTTTTGATAATGGATGAGAATGGGGTTCCTGGTTCGAATCTGGTCTTGGAGCCCGAAGCCTGATTTTCCAATCTTTTCCTCAGGCTAGACTCAGATTCCTTCAGCCTATTGATTTACCGCCACTGTCTGCCTTCTCTTGGATTGTTTCCAATTCTTTGATCTTGGCCAGGGCAGCCACTAATTGTTGTTCTGTGGTGAGTTCCACCATTTTTGTGTGTGAATATTAAATGAAAAATGATAAAGGGAATTTTATTGGTTGAAGAACTAGATGCCCCACGGTGGGCGCCAATTGTTTTAGCAGGATTTTCCTGAATGGATCCGGCCTGATTAGAGAGTAATTTGGGTATCTAGTTCTATAAGTTTGATATGTTGTATATGGATAATCAGGAAAGACTAGGAGAAAAGAATAGTGTTTATATTATTTTGATAAGCTGAATACAAATTTTGTTTAAGTAAGTGAATGCTCGTAAAATGATGAAAAGATAAGTAATAGAATAGTTTCACACTAATGAATAATCAATATCTTTG
The DNA here is from genome assembly GCF_048544455.1 of Silene latifolia. Taxonomy (NCBI): domain Eukaryota; kingdom Viridiplantae; phylum Streptophyta; class Magnoliopsida; order Caryophyllales; family Caryophyllaceae; genus Silene; species Silene latifolia. The sequence goes on from NC_133538.1 coordinate 30,401,337, forward strand.
CCAATGCTAGAATTACAATATTTATAATTATAAAAACGAACGTTGTACTGGTCTTCAACGCCCTCCCCTTTTGTCGGACCTGTTACCGGATTAATAGGGCATATTCTTTATTAATCCGGTTGACTCGTTCCTATTTGATTGATCCTTAACTTCCTCTTCCTTTGCACGTCCAGGTTCATGGGCAATATGGTTTTATAATTAGACTTAGTCTTCCTTGAGGATAGGACACAAATATATATCTTTATATAACCGTTTTGCTTCTTCCTCGGCTTAATTTAGCTTTGCTTTAATACTCGCCAGGCTATTCAAAGATTTTTACCATCGGGCTTCTCTTCCGGGATAAGGCGGCTGATTGCAATAACAGCTAGAATTGTCCGGTCTTCGTCTTCTTCAGTTAGCCTTGTGAGGTCAGGCCATGTTATGGTCAGGCCAGGCTAATCTGGGCCTAACAACTACCATATCATCTATGTAGACTTCCATGGTATCTCCTATTTGGTCTTTGAACATCATGTTGACTAGCCTTTGATAGGTTGCACCTGCATTCTTTAATCCAAAGGGCATAGCAAAGATAACAATATATTCCTCTCTCGGTGATGAAAGCCGTGCTTTTCCCCGGTCCGCAGGGTGCATCTTTATTTGATTGAATCCCGAGGCATCCATGAATGTTAACATCTCGTCGCTGCGGGGCATCCACCATTGCATCGATGTGTGGCGGGAAATGGATCTTTTGGGCGAGGCTTTGTTTAGGTCGGTGTAGTCTACACGGACTCTCCATTTGCCGTTTTCTTTTGGACGACTACTACATTTGCAAGCCATCGGGTACATTACTTCCCTGATCATTCCCATGTCCAAAAGAGCTTGTCAACCTCTTGGTTGATGATTTCATGCCTCTCTGCAAAAATTTTCTCCTCTTTTCTTTGTACATGAGCTTAAATGATTTGTCAATATTCAACTTATGAGTTATTATATCGGCATCTATGCCGATCATATCAAAATGCGACCAAGCAAAACAGACATTTTGTTTTTAAGAATGCTTTGACCGGATCGGGTCCGACCGAGTCCGTGCATCGGACCCTACAAGTACCTTCCTATCGGGAACTCGAATCCAAAATGACCTCTCCTGTTTCCATCTGTGTTTGTGCAATATATTCTTCCCTGACAGGTGACTTTAATTGCTATGCAAGGGACTTTCCTGACTTTGAAGGTTTCAAAGCCTGGGTGTAGCATTCCTGAGCCGTCCTATGTTCTCCCCTGATGGTGGTTATCCCCCATTCTGTTGGAATTTTCACACATTGTTGGTATGTTGATGGGATTTCTTTGACATTGTGGATCCATGGTCTGCCCAGGATTATGTTATATGAGGATAGGCAATCCATTACTCCAAATCTTTCATATGAAGCCACGCCTTCCACATAGGTTGGCAGACTGATTTCTCCCAGGGTGTTCTTTGTTTCTCCGTTGAATCCAACCAGGACGCTGGATTTCTTTATGATCTTTCCTTCATCTATCATCATAGCTTTTAGGACGTCAAGCATCACCAGGTTGATTGAGCTGCCTCCGTCTATCAAGATTCTTGATACCTTAGCTGTGCCAATTTGCATGGTGATTACCAAGCTGTCATGGTGTAGATATGATATTCCCTGCAGGTCCGAGTCATCAAAAGTAATAGCGGGCAATGACTTGGACCTGGAAAGGGGCTGAAGTCTAGACTCCCTGGATATTCTTTTGGTAGTCGAGCTGGTTAGACCACAGATCTCTGATCCTCCATTTATGAACTTGACTTCATAGATGTGGGGAGGAGGAGGTGGATCACTGGCGTTCCCTGAATATCTTTTGTTTTGTCCTTCATCTTTGTTCTTTGGCTGCTGGATTAAGTCCTTCAGATAGCCTTTCTTTAGAAGATATGCCACTTGTTTCCTAAGTTGGATGCATTCTTCTGTAGTGTGCCCAATGTCCTGGTGGAAGTCACACCATCTCGTTGGATCTTTCCTAGGGTTGTCGGATTTCGTGGGCCATCTGACTGTATCTCCCAGGCTTTCCAGGCGTTTGATTAATCCTGCAGTATTAATAGAGAAGTTATATTCAGGAATAGTTGGTAGGCTAGAAAGGTTACATTTGTGTTCTTGTGCCATGTTTACTTCAGATCGTTCAGGCCTGGAATAGGGTGCTGATCTGGGGTTGCCTCCTTTCTGGTAGGAGCTTTTCCTGTTAGTGTGTCCATAGCCTTGCTTTCCTCCGGACGAGTTTATCCTGAAGTTGAGATCTTCCTCCAATCTGACATGCTCTAGGGCGATGGATTGAACAGTGGCAAAGGTTGGGCATGCCTTCTTGGTCAAGTCTGCATAGATGTCACTGTCAAGCAGGACTCCTTGCCTGAAAGCTTCTACCGCTGTTTCTTCATCACACCTGGGAATGGCAACCTTCTCTTTGACAAATCTGGCCAGGAATTCTTTGAGAGATTCTTCAGGAAGTTGCTTTACCCTGAACAGGTTGCTGGGTCTCTTGGCCATATCTCTGCTGCTTGCGAATTGTTGATTGAAGGCATTGATCAATTCTGCAAAATTCTTGATACCTCCATTTGGGAGATTAATGAACCATTGTAATGCTGCTCCGGTCAGGATTGTACCAAAGCCTTTGCACATGCGGACTGCCGAGTTCGGTGGGTATTGAGGCAGCCAACATCTTCTGTTTGAATATAGCAACGTGATTTTGTGAATCAGAGGTTCCATCATAGGTTCTCATGGATGGGACGGTGAATTTATTGGGGAGATCGATCTTTGCAATTTCATCTGCAAAGGGCGAGTCAGCAAAGCTATCAATTTCCACTTCAGCCGCAGGGTCCGGTACTCAAGTATATTTTCTATTTTGTTGTGGAGTTTTTGGATTTCTGAAGCATAGCCATCATTATTCTTTGCCGGTTTTGTTTGTTTCATCATTGGAAATGGTTGGGGTACCGGATAATGTATCCTTCTCCAGGGTTCCAAAATTGGAGAAGTCAATGTTTTTGATAATGGATGAGAATGGGGTTCCTGGCTCGAATCGGTCCGGAGCCCGAGGCCCGATTTTCGAATTTTTCCTCGAGCTAGACTCGATTCCTTCACTATTGACTTACTTCGCTTGACCTTCTCTTGAATTGCCTCTAATTCTTTGATTTTAGCCAAGGTAGCCGCTAATTGTTGTTCTGGGGTGAGTTCCACCATTTTTGTGTGTGAATATTAAACGAAAAAATGATAAAGGGAATTTTATTGGTTGAAGAACTAGATGCCCCACGGTGGGCGCCAATTGTTTTAGCAGGATTTTCCCTGAATAGGTCCGGCTTGATTAAAGAATAATTTGGGTATCTAGCTCTATAAGTTTGGAATATTGTAAATGAATAACAGGGAAAGATTAAGTATAAAGAATAATGTTTATCTTATTTAGATAAGCTGGATACAAATTTGTTTAAGTAACTGTGTGCTCGTAAAATAATGAAAAATAAGTAGTGAAGTGGTTTAACACTGATGAATGAAGAATTAAATTACAAATGCCAGACTACAATATTTATAGTTATACAAATATAAACGTTACATTGATCTTCAACGTCTTCCTCTTTTGTTGGAGCTGTTACCGGATTAATAGGGCACATTCCCTATTAGTTCGGTTGACTCGTTCTCCTTTGATTATTTCTTCAACTCATTCTCCTCTTGTATGTCCAGGTTCATTGGTGATATAGCTTCATGGTTAGACTTAGTCTTCCTTGAGAATAGGACATGAACATTCATATTCATATAATCGTTTTGTTGCTCTTCAGCTTAATCCAGCCTGTTTAGGTGTACTGCCAGGCTATTCCGTTCTTACCTTTCGGCCTTTCTTCTAGGACTAAGTAGCCTATTCATCCTGTAATATTCTCCATCTGCCTGACAGTGGTTAGAACTGTCCGGTCTCCGTTTGCCCCAATCAGCCTTGTAAGGCCAGGCCAGGTTACAGTCAGACCAGACTAAATTGGGCCTAACAACTAGGTAATCCAGCCACATCATCCATGGCCCCTTTCAAAGCCCGAGCAAACCCAAGACGACATTTAGGAGGAATATATTTCACGGTGCGAAGGCTTCACGACAATAAACGATCAAGCGAAGATATAGACCACTGAACAAGCTCAATACTATCATCAGAAGAAACCGAAGTAGAAGGACCCAAAGGTCTCGGAATACCATAAATATGAAGGGTGTAGAGGCCATCAACACACTCCGGATGCTTCGCAATATCACCCCGACTATGCCGACATCTAGCTCGAGTAGTACGGGTTTTAAAACATACCGCACAAAACCAGAGCCCCATCCGTCTCAAAGAACTCTCGGCATTAGAATAAACAGTTAAACTATCAGTAAGAGTCTAACGCGTAAGTTCCAACGCCCCCTCATGACAATGTCGGTCCTGAAAATGCTTCTCCCATGCAGCCTTAGTAAGGCCCTTACCAAAATCATTCGGACACGCATGAAGACCCCTGCTAACCTGCACCACGCTTAAACGCACCACGCTATAACACACCAAAACACCGAACCCAAGCAACCCTTAAACCAGAAGCGGCCATCACAGACTGGACCCTAAACACCACGGCCCAAACAGACCGAGGAAAAGCAGCGGGCAGAAGGCATCACCACCACCGGAGAAGGTAGCCGAGGATACACAAAGAGGAAAAGGAAAACAGAAATGCCGAAAAAACAAAAGGAAAGCCTTGACACAACGAACCTGACCGGAGACGACATCCAGTGAAGATCGACGGCAGCGACAGCCAAGAAATCGTTGAGCAAGAAAGCTGGCAACAACCAACGCAGTAGCCGAAAAAAAAAGATCTCGAAACCGACAACCCCCGTCGACGTGCACCCGTCGCAGATCCCTAACAACACCCACACAGAAAACCAACAAACGACCAACCTTGACCGGCGACGTGCGGTCTGAAGGTCGACCCGGGGTGGTTGTTGATGGCGTATAGCGGCAGAAGGAACTGTAGGGTAATGACCAAAAACCAAAAAACCATCACGCGAACCCGTAACAAGACAACCTAAAACCCAACACCGGGAAACCTGACAGCGGACATGATGATGGCCGTTGTGAGACAGGAGCAACGGTGCCGGAGATGAGGGACAGAGCGATGACGTCGGCAGCAGCAAATCGTTCAAAAATCGCCTTCCCTCACTCTCTCTTCTTCTTCCTTTCTTTCGGATAAACTATTATTATTATTATTATTATTATTATTATTATTATTATTATTATTATTATTATTATTATTATTATTATTATTATTATTATTATTATTATTATTATTTTTATTATTTTTATTATTTTTATTATTTTTATTATTTTTATTATTTTTATTTTTATTATTATTATTATTATTATTATTATTATTATTATTATTATTATTATTATTATTATTATTATTATTATTATTATTATTATTATTATTATTATTATTATTATTACTATGATTATTATTATTATTAAAATTACTAAATTTAAATTATTAAAATTATTATTATTATTATTATTAATATTATTATTAATATTAATATTATTATTATTATTATTATTATTATTATTATTATTATTTTTATTTATTTATTTATTTATTTATTTTATTATTTTTATTAATATTTATTATTATTATTATTATTATTATTATTATTATTATTATTATGATGATGATTATTATGATTATTATTATTAAAATTATTAAATTATTATTATTATTACTATTATTATTGTTATTATTATTATTATTATTATTATTATTATTATTATTATTATTATTATTATTATTATTATTATTATTATTATTATTATTATTATTATTATTATTATTATTATTATTATTATTATTATTATTATTATTCAAAATGTGGTCCTCCAAATGATGGGAGACCAACAAAATTTCTTCACACAAATGCTAGAAGAGAGCCAAAATAGGAACAATGTTCTCCAAAGCATTGTTACCTATGGTGAGGAGTCGGCATTTCGAGTTTCCCAAATAGATGCAACCCAAGAAACCACCCAACCAACCACCCCCCACCAATCCTTGAGCATTGACCATGAATGTTAATTTGAGGTAATGACCTTTGATGAAGAAGATGTGAAGTGGGAATAGCCAATCTCCTTGAGCTCTTGTGAGTATGAAAGTGTGGTATTTGATGAATAAGATATGAGGTTGAGTAAGCCAAATACTCTTAGCCTTTGTGAGTATGAGAGTGTATCATTTTATGTGAACATTGAGGTGTTGGAGAAAGAGTTAATGAAGAAGAGTGAAGCCCCTATCTATGATTCGTATGAAGATAGCGATGATGACAAGCCTAAGGAAGGAGCTTATGCGAAATATGTGTCTTGCAAGGACTTATGGAATGAAGAAGAGGAATAGATTTTTGATATTGCCTCACTTGAGGACCCATCCTTGAGAAGTTTGAGGTATGCTTCCACGAGGAAGATAAATGTCTCTTTCCTATTGACCATGAAGACCTTTTCGCACCCACCATGGAGCCTATGATTGTTGGAGATGATATGGTGCACCTTCTCCAAAAGGTCAAAACATCATATAAAGGGTACTTGGTGAAAAAGCTCAAGAACAAACTTGCAAATGAACGTGCTTGTGGAGATTTGGCACCGACAATCTCAACTCCTAAGGTATCCGATCATCAATGTTATGATAATTCTCCTTCTACTTTGGAAGGATTGACAAATCAAAGTGATATAATCATCACTGAACTTAGAGGAGAAGGTGGTAAGTGGAAGTCTACGGATGAAAATGAACCATACTTCATACCTAGTGTTGACAAGAATCATGGGCATGTTGGTTTGAAGAATTGCAAATATTCAAGTGCCAAGGACAAGGTGAAAGACAGAATAAGTGACAAGCTCCCTAGGCCAAGCTTCATATTGAATTGGAACAATTCGTATCCATGCGTGTTTGTAGATTGTGCTCAAGCCTTTGACAGATTATTGAGAGCATTGAGAAACATGGACAACATCAATAACCATGGCAACAAGGAATGAGTTTGGTGGAGTCCCCTCTCAAACCACCATTTGTAAGATATCCTATCCTTTGACTTTGCATTACATTTACACTTTTATTTAGATATATACATATACATTTAGCTTGCATTTGTGAAATATTTCATATTGCATTTAAATTAGTTAGTTCATATAGTATACTTTGCATTGTAATATATATCTCACATGATTCATATAGATAGTTGCATTCATACATAGTCACTAATGACCAAACCTATTCCTTTCTACACTAGAAATAGTGCTTAAACCGGTTTGGGCGGGTTTTATCATAGGTGACCATAGCTCAATAGAAAACATGCATCATATAGTGTAGTTTAGATTGCATTCATTTGTTATATATGTCATATAGAATTGCATTTAGTTAGATCATGCATTCATATCATTGCATTTGTACTTTAATTTCCATAAAACTTTAAAAATCAAAAACATGTATTTATTTTTAATTCCTACTCCTACATGTACATTGAGGACAATGTCCAGAATAAAGTGGGGGATGGGAATTTATATTCAAAAATGCATAAAAAAAATTGAAAATTTTTAAAAAATCCCAAAAATATGTTCTTCAATTTCATAAAAATAAAACCGATAAAAATTTGAACATTTAAAAATTCCAAAAACATGTTCTTTCCTTTATAGTGTAGAATTGTATATATTCTATATATTTGTTTGCTTGTTAGTAACTCTTATCCCATTGGTTCGACTATGCCATATTCGAGGTATGAAGGAAATAGAACACCGCATGGTATGATCTTTCCAAATCTCCTTCCTCCTTTTTATACGTTAATGACAATGTGGCTATTTTTGATTGATCCGGTATAAACAATGTGATTATAGGATTGCATTTAGATTATTTGGTATACTAGTTGGTAGAAGCATATGCATTAGGTTGTATAAATGATAGTTGCATCATGGCATATAGTTGCATTTAGGAATTTTTTTTGTGAAAACATCTATTTGGGAAGCTTGACAAGTGTATATAAGGCCCTTGTAGATACTTTTTTCTTCTTAAGACTTTGCTCATTAGAATACTTGTAAAACACCCTAAGATGTGTCATGCTAGTATCCTTTGACCCATGGATTGGTGGTGTGATAACTCCTTGGCTACCGTTTATTCCAAGGTGACCCTTGAAACCATGCAACCATATTCCATGTTATACCACATTTTGTCATCAAAAAGGGAATGAGCACAAAAATTGTTCAAATTTCAGTTCAAGTATTGAAATGAAAGTCAAAAAGTTTGAAATTGCATCAAAAGAAAAGAGGAGTAACAAAAATGAAAACTCCTATGCTTCAAATATAAGCACCCTCGTTACAAATGGGGTGACCTTGAAAATGTTCAAAAGAAAATGCAAGAAAAAGTTGAAATTGTCAAGTATTGAAATGCCAAACATCAAAAGAAATGGCAAAGAAATGTTCTCAAAATGCCAAATACCACAAGAAATTGGGGGGATAAATAACAACAAAAGCAACCTCCCATAAGAAACTCAAAATCTATTGACCATTTTCCAACGAATCCACTTTTGTGCATGGTAGAGTAGGGACGACCCTTCTTCTTGTCTAGGCAAGAAGGGGAATTCCGTGATCCTCTATTGTTTCTAACTCCATAGGGAGTCTACTCTTGATGAAAGCATTTAACAATTGAGGATAAAGGTACCCTAGCTTGACATAACTTTGAGTTAATTTATTGGTATCCTTCTAGGCTTAGTAGTTTGAAGAAACCATATCTATGATGGAGTGTGTACCCTTAGATTGCTTCCCCCTTAAGCGATTTTCGCCACTTAGATGAGGAAAGTGGCTATTCTTTTATAGATACATCCATTACTTGTTTTGTGTGTTTAATGCTTGGATGTATCGCCATTTTGGCAAGCTCCACCTTGCCTTGCAAGAAGGCATCTTACTTCATGGATGTCTTATTATGAGTTAAAGGGGCGGAGTGAGACCCGTGATACGATCGTTTCTGTACCAAAAATAAACCTAAATATACTAACGGAAGCTAGTGATAAGTAGGGTCGATCTCCACAGGGAGGCAAGGTATCTATCTGAAAGTCCGTCTATCTAAGTCACAAATGGGGGTTTTGTAATTGATTTTTTAAACTACTAAATGTTTAAGGGAAAGAGAAATAGGGAAAGAGCAATAAGGCAGAAAAATAGTAGACAAGTGATCAGATAAAAGAGGTATGTCAGGATTTCGGTTCACCATGGTAGTCTATCGACTCAGCTGCAAATAGCCTAGACAATCTACTGTGAGAAGGATACAGGAAAGGTCCTTCCGGTCCAGTTTCTATCCTAGATTTCCGCTAACTTAACTTTTGTCCTCATTAGGGTAGTCTACTGTTCATAGCAGGTCTGTTCATTCCAATCTTCCGATCGAGGAACAAAATTAACCAGATTAATGTAATTTAGAAGCATGCATTCAACTAAATTGGTGTACAATTATATTGCTATGGGGACAGATTCTTACAAGTAAACCATCTAGTCTATTCGCTAGATCGTCACAATCTTACCATGGATTCTCTAGTCCTAACATAAGAGAAATTAGCTACTCATATTACTAATGTTGTCAATATTAATAACAGTAAATGAACTAATTGAAAGCATGATGAAATAACAATAAAAATGTATAAATGAAATTAGGGCAGAAATTAATGATAAGAGACACAAGGGATTACAATCACAAGAATTTTGGCATAAAGAACAACCCAAATCCGAGCAAAGAAATCCAAGAGCAAAGTTACAGTAGAAATTTTAAGGGAAAGATTAAGAGAGTAAAGTGTATTAAGAGAAGTCTTAAAAGGTCAAAGAATAAGTTTTTATTAACCTAGTTACGACTCCCTTATATAGGGAAGTGAAAATTAACAAAACAAAACCTATCACGGGATAAAAATCCCGAGTATAATAGCTAAATACTCGATCGAGGACTTTTATATCACTCGATCGAGCAAATCCAAGCTAAAACCTCTCGATCGAGTACCCGATCGAACACTTATTAAATAGGCATTACTCGATCGAGTAGAAAAAGGAGTCGATCGAACACAATTATACTCGATCGAGTACTTTCCAGCGCACAATTCCTACTTCGCGCACTGAACTTCAAACGGCTGCCATTTCTTCGTTACTTCGGCAAATAGGGCGTTTCCAGTGGCGTTGGAAAGCTAAGAGGACAAGCATTCATCTCCAATTAGAATCACCTGAAAATCCATTGTAGAACACAAGGTATGATTCTTCAAATTAGGCACTAGTAATTTGAAGTTCTTCCTTTGCTCGCCTAGCTAAGTTACTTCTTTGCGCATCTCAAAATAGTAATCTTAAGGCTCCGACTCAACTAATATCCTAAATGCATGCATAGGGACAGGTATTAAGCTTGATTATGCTCCTATTTGGTTCATTACTGCAATTAAGACAAGAGAAACCAAAGTAGACAATTCGGGGGATATTTGTAGCTAAACACTACACAAAATGCATAGAAATGCGTGCTAATAAAGTACGAAATACCTATATAAAATGCACGCATCAAGTCTCCCCAAACCATACCTTTGCTTGTCCCCAAGCAAATCAAATGCAAACTAATGGAACGAAAATGAAAACTCAAAGCTAGCTATAAGCTGTCTACTTGAACCAAATTAATGCAATCAAAAATTAACAACCATAGCTACAGTAGTCAATACGCAAACGAGTTATAAGATGTCCATAAACAAGGCTGACCTATCGACCTTGCAAGACCAACAAAATCGGACTCTCACGTGGTCACTCTTCTCTCATGAAGCAAAGGGTGAATAATTATGTGTAAGAGGGAAAGAGAATACAGTCACTCACCCAAACTGCGACCTACATATAATGCATGCAACAAAAATGATAGACGATTCAAGTACTACGCATACACTCCAACCAACAATGTCTGTCACAACATAGGGCTTACAAATAGAATGGGAAAGTGAGTTTTAGGTGAGAAAAGGCAAAACAAATTATGGAAATGTGAAGGTAAAGCGTCAAGCTAGTTCCTAAACAAGGCCACATAAGACGATCCGAATCTCAACTGACTGTAAAATAATGTACAAGTGCCCTTCATTGGCACACAACTCACTGTCCAAATACACTATCTCCTAAAAAAAATGTATAAATAAGAACAAGGAGTAGACTGTCACATGATAAAAGTAAACACAGAGGGTCTCTTAATCAAACCAGCTCAATATTTTCAACTTTTATTCCTCTGCCTGTCACTGCATTACGTATGATTTCATTTTTTTTCAATTTTTTTGCTTTTTTTTTTCTTCACACGTTTTCTCTTTTCTTCTTTTTCATGTCTTTTATTTCATTTTTTCTCATTTTTCATCCTTCCTCCTTTTTCACCAACTTCAAACAACAAAAACGAGCCAAACTCGCAACATGGATCAAAATACCACTACAGTCACACTAAACTAGCTTGACAAGGCAGGCTAATTATGAATGTAGCTAATGGGTCAAAAAGGCTAAATTTGGCTTAAGTGGAGCTACATGGGTGAAAAATGTAAGAAAAGGAAATTTGCAAGCACCTCCCTGCATGTGACACCGGCCACTAACCCGAATGTATGCATTTGACAAGAAATCGAATGTCATAAATGTGCAAAATTGATAAACATGCTATGCAAGGAGTACTACTCTCAATTCCTATGTAAACAGGTCATGAATGTCACCAGTTATAAGGCTCTAAATCTCAGAAATTGTAAAGTAGGTTGCCAATTTATCAGGTCAAGTCTACACAGTGAGCTAAATTTGAACAAAAGCTCGTAGATATGCGTAAGACGCAGCTAATAACTGTCAATAGAGTGCAAGGCTCAAGTAAAAATGACAAGTTACAGTGCAATATCATCACGGAAATCTACCGTTCCGACTCAACCTATATGCAAAATGAAACTTGAATATTTTTTGGTTTTTTGAATTTTTTTAATTTTTATGGGATTTTGATTTTTATGGAAATAAACAAGCAATGCATACAAAAATTAAACGTGATAACAGAAACGCAAATAAAAACAAGATGCAGACACAGATATGGATGCCTAACCTCCCCAAACCAAACCGTACAATGCCCTCATTGTACCCAAAACAGGGAAAGGAAATGCAAACTAAAAAGTAGAGAGAGTGTAGATGCGGAAAACTTACAAGATAACGCGAAGAAGGGACCTCCCCAAACCAGCCAATAACATGGGAGGTCACAGCTAGCGGCTTCAGAGCAGCTAAGTTGCAAACAGAATGCAAGAGTACCTGCAAGTTCGCAAATAGCAACCGCACAAAAGTACTGCCAAAGCAAAGAGGGCTAAAATGTTCACAGACTATAGCCGAGTAGGCTAATTATTAAGGCACACAACAAAACTAAATTGTTTAAAAAAACAACTAAATAGTTTGAACACCAGGTTGCCTCCTGGACAGCGCTAGTTTCAGATAGGTCCCGGCTCGACATTCTTTTGTCAACCAGCAACACAAAGCAATCACCCACTACTAGGCCTTTGACTGGAAGCACTAACTTCAGCAATCGTCAAGTCTGCTTCCGGCCTCCACAGCATGGCAACGGAAGAACATCAACTTCTCCAATCATCGAGATCGCAATCTCTAACGTCGTCACGCAGCAACTTCCTAGACGCCATAGCTTCCTCAAAACCTCCTCTAGGGTCATCTATCTTGGTAGTTCCAGACTTCAACTTGAGAGCACCTATCTCACCTCCTGGGTCCTCGAGCCTGTCAAGACCTGTAAAAAGAGAAACAAAGTAATGTTCCTCCAATTTGCTCCCAAACTGGGGCGGAGGTGTTATAACAGCAGCAATATGTGACTCATAAGGAATATCAGATGGTATCTCCACGGACTCTATAGAAGGGGTAGCATCACAAGACATGACTCGCATGGGTTCCCTACATGCATTAGACTTGGAAAAAACCAAATCCTCTCCTCCTACCTGAAAGGTAAGTGTCTTAGCCCCGACATCTATAATTGCACCAGCAGTGCGTAAAAATGGTCATCCCAAAATAATGGGAGTGTGACGGTCTTCTGGTTATCTAAAACAACAAAATCAACGGGAGTAAAGAATTCTCCTATCCTGACAGGTACATCATCCAGAACTCCTTTAGGCCATGATAAAGAACGGTCGGCCATCTGTACCGTAATGCTAGTATGCTTAAACTTAGTCAAACCTAATCTCTTAGCAAGAGACAAAGGTAACACACTGACACTAGCACCAAGGTCACATAAAGCATTGTCGATTAATTGGGTCCCTATATGACATGGTATGGAAAAACTACCTGGGTCAGACAACTTAGGAGGGGTCCCAGTATGAAGAAGTGCGCTGCACTCTTCAGTCATAGCTACAGTCTCAATAAAACTAACATCCCTCTCACAACATAAAGTCTTCTTAATAAATTTAGCATAAGAGGATACTTGGGCCATAAGCTCATTATAATGCTCACCGATGTTAAGAACCCATATAAGATCCAGGAAACCGCGGTGCGGCAACAACCTTCGTGGAAATGGAACTTGAATAGAATAGGCTTTGACTATATGTTCCTTTTTGTCGTCATTTGAAATAGCCATTATTGACGTATCAGTGCTGTCCATAGCAAGGCAATTCAATCGAGGTAGCACAATACTCAATCGAGAGCTTTATTCACTCATATTGCTCGATCGAACAGTCGCAGAGAGTGTTCGATCCAGATCTTCTTCTTCACCAGTGCTCGACCGAACAGACTTTCTGACTGTCCGATCGACGTTCTCCTCCCCAGCAGTGATCGATCGAACAGTATGTGTGTCTAATCGATCGAGATAATCCATTCCAGCTTCGCTCGATCGACCTCCAGCAGTGTGTCGTTCGAACACATTCCCTCTATATTATCTCGATCGAGCGCTGGCAGGGTCTCGATCGAGATCTTTACATATATCAGCTCTTGAATTGACGCAATAAGCTTCTGGAACAATGGAATTGAACCTTGTATTTTCAATATCGGCGTTAATAGGCGAATTGGGTACCTCATAAAACGAGATGCCCTCGGTATGAACAACATATACCATTTCATGTTACCCATACGCTTGCTCGGCAGCTATTCGATTCAGCTGAGTTTGTAGCTTCTTTATACGGATGTCATTTTCCGCATAAGACTTCTGGGCCGTTCGTGCAAATGCCCCTATCATTGACTTCAGTTCAGCAAGCTCAACTTTTTCGATCAGTACATTTACTTGGGCCTGCAAGTTCTCAAGACGGATGTCTTGAGCTTTGGATTTTTCCACACTCGAAACCAAGATATTTGCAATTGAGAACAATTTCTCGACCCATCATTCTTTTCAGCAGGAGGGGTGTGTTGCGGTGGGTTAGCATAACAAGGCTGTTGAAGACCTTGTTGTTGCAGCGGTTGTGGCTGCACCGGTATAAGAGGAGCAAAACTTTGGTGACTTCCACAACCCCAAGACTCTTTTCTCTTCCAATTGTCAGTTCTGACGGTTGGAGCTTCAAAACGGGCTATAAGTTGGGAGACGAACGTCATTTTGGCTAAAGAATCGAAGGTACTCAACCCTTTCCTTCGATAATATTTCTCTGAAATCTGTCTAATAGACCTGTAGACATATCAAAACAGCACTAAAGAAAAATATAAGAACTGCCTCATGGAATAAATCCCTTGAGGCACAATACAAACGAAAATAAACAGATAAATAGGCCGATTGCCTCCCCGGGAACGGCGCCAAAATTTGATACGGTCATTTCTGTACCAAAAAATAAACCTAAATATACTAACAGAAGCTAGTGATAAGTAGGGTCGATCTCCACAGGGAGGCAAGGTATCTATCTGAAAGTCCGTCTATCTAAGTCACCAATGGGGGTTTTGTAATTGATTTTCTAAATTACTAAAGGTTTAAAGGAAAGAGAAATAGGGAAAGAGAAATAAGGCAGAAAAATAGTAGACAAGTGATCAGATAAAAGAGGTATGTCAGGATTTCGGTTCACCATGGTAGTCTATCGACTCAGCTGCAAATAGCCTAGACAATCTAATGTGAGAAGGATACAGGAAAGGTCCTTCCGATCCACTTTCTATCCTAGATTTCCGCTAACTTAACTTCCGTCCTCATTAGGGTAGTCTACTGTTCATAGCAGGTCTGTTCATTCCAATCTTCCGATCCAGGAACGAAATTAACCAGATTAATGTAATTTAGAAGCATGCATTCAACTAAGTTGTTGTATAGTTATATTGCTATGGGGACAAATTCTCACAAATAAACCATCTAGTCTATTCGCTACATCGTCGCAATCCTACCATGGATTCCCTAGTCCTAACATAAGAGAAATTAGCTACTCATATTACTAATGTTGTCAATATTAATAACAGTGAATGAACTAATTGAAAGCATGATGAAATAACAATAAAAATGTATAAATGAAATTAGGGCAGAAATTAATGATAAGAGAAACAAGGGATTAAAGCAATTAATAACAAGATTAAGATTAATAAAGAGAAGAGGGATTATAATCACAAGAATTCTGGCATAAAGAACAACTCAAACCCGAGCAAAGAAATCCAAGAGCAAAGTTACAGTAGAAAGTTTAAGGGAAAAGATTAACTGAGTAAAGTGTATTAAGAGAAGTCTTAAAACGTAAAAGAAGAAGGTTCTATTAACCTAGTTACGACTCCTTATATAGAGAAGTGAAAATTAACAAAACTAAACCTATCACGGGATAAAAATCCCGAGTATAATAGCTAAATACTCGATCGAGGACTTCTATATCACTCGATCGAGCAAATCCAAGCTAAAACCTCTCGATCGAGTACTTTAGGTACTTGATCGAACACTTATTAAATAGGCATTACTCAATCGAGTAGAAAAAGGAGTCGATCGAACACAATTCTACTCGATCGAGTACTTTTCAGTGCACAATTTCTGCTTCGCGCACTGAACTTAAAACGGCTGGCATTTCTTCGTTACTTGGGGAAAGAGGGCGTTTCCGGTGGAGTTGGAAAGCTAAGAGGACAGGCTTTCATCTCCAATTAGAATCACCTGAAAATCTGTTGTAGAACTCGAGATATGACTCTTCAAAGTAGGCACTAGTAATTTGAAGTTCTTCCTTTGCTCGCCTAGCTAACTTACTTCTTTGCGCATCTCAAAATAGTAGTCTTAAGGCTCCGACTCAACTAATATCCTAAATGCATGCATAGGGACAGGTATTGAGCTTGATTATGCTTCTATTTGGTTCATTCCAGCAAATAAGACAAGAGAAACCAAAGTAGACAATTCGGAGGACATTTGTAGCTAAACACTACACAAAATGCATAAAAATGCGTGCAAATAAAGTACAAAATACCTATATAAAATGCACGCATCAACCCCCCAATCGTCTCACATCGGTTATATTACTAGGATAGTTTAAATAAAGGTCTAGTTCTTGTTACCTCTTTACTCGGGACGAGTAAAGGTTCGGTTTGGGGATGTTTGATGTGACTCTTAATTGCGAATATTTAGTCCCCTAATTGAACCCATTTTGCATACTAATATAGCATTTCATGATCATTTTATCCGTCAATTCCTTCCTATTTTGCTTTCCTTTTTCATTGTATATGTCTTGTAGGAAAGAAGATAATGAGGCGGAATTCCCATCTCTTGTGCATACTGGGAAGGTTGTTGACGATCTTAGATGGACTAGTATGAAGAGGAGGCAAGAATGATGACGAAGGATGTAGGAATAAAGAGTATATAGAAGGATCGTAGGCTTAAAAGCAAGGATGACGAGAAGGAAGCCATTACAATAAGAAATTGCTAGGAACCAAACCAAGAGTTGCTCTTTTAGCTCTGAAAGTATACTAGATGAAACCGCGTCAAAAAATCAAGTGGTCTAGGCTTTTGAATCACTCCAATAGGAGTCTGGATGAGGAAATGACGTCTGTTTTACAATCCGAGCTCAAATAAACAAGCTGTCCGCCAATCCGCGCGTCCCGAGACTCAGGACGAGTGTCACCAGACCCAAGACGAGCGTCTCCCCTGCAAGACAAGATTGTTAGAAATTAAAAAAGAGAAGCACTCTGCCCAATGATCCGAGCGTCTTGCTCCCAAGACGGGCGTCTCAGAACCGCATGATCCAAGCGTCTTGCTCCCAGGACGGGCGTCTCAGAACCCCATGATCCGGGCATCCCGATGCCAATCCGAGCGGTTTCCTTGGCAGAACCAACCGTGCTTCAAATTGATCCGAGCGGATCGTGGTAGAACTAGCAATGTGATATGCGCATTTCATTTGGGACTTGTATTTCACTACTCAACACTTAGTAATGCTATTTACTAATCTGCCCTTGCTTAACCTAATGATGTACTACAATATATACTCCATTTTTAATAATCAAGATCATCAAGTTTCCTCAGACTAAACCAAGTTTTTAGATTAGATTAGGAGTAGATTAGAATAGATTATCCTTTAATCTTTCCCCAAAATTACACATTAATCTTTCCTTAATTATTGTTCAAGTTTATTATTGAGTAATTCAAGTTTATTATTGGGTAATTGAAGATTATTGGGTTATTATTGGAGAATTGATAACTCTTCATCAATCAATCAAGTTTTCTTCTATTATTCTTTGCTTTATATTTAGATCATTCCTAAGTTGGTACAATTCCTTTACTCTTTACTTTTTATTGTTTATTTCCTCATTCTCTTATCATGTTTATACTTGTTGTAATGATTGACACCATTAATGACATATTTTCCATGATAATGAGTGAGTAGTCTTCTAGTTAGGATTAATGGGGAACTAGGGGAAACAAACATGGGGAATGATTCATGCTTAATCTAACATGTTTTCATAATTTATTTGCTTGCTTGTGGTTATTTTAACTTATGCACATGTTATGTTTGATAAAATGCAAGCCTATGAATCCTTGCATTTTTTGACCCATCACCTATCTTTTCAATGAGGCTTGTAAGCATATAAACCAACTCGAGCCTCATTAGACTCTGCATAATGTTGCATAGGAAGGATTAAGTAGACTTGTAGGTGTTATACAATCTAATCGATTCGGCTCCGGGACCCCAAGCTTCTTAGGGATTGTAAGCTTATACACCAACTCGATCCCATCACAACATTAAGTGCTTGCATCTAATTGAGAACATGTTTGAATGATCAACTCCCATGAATACCCTATGAACCAATGACATCTTAGTGCTTTCAATCATTTACATCTCTTGATTTATTGCTTTCTTTACTTTATTGCTTCCATTAGTTTAGAACACAACTACAAACCCCAACAATTGTGACACTAGCATAAATTGAGAAAGATAGACTTAGAACCCAAAGCACACCATCCCATGGATCGACCTCGACTTAACCACTAGCTACTTATTTGTTGAGAATATAACTATGTTGGATTGAGAGCCCCAATGACACTCTCCATCAGTTTACCGAGGAGTCAACAGGGTAACAACATGATATGGGTAATAGTTGATCGTTTGACCAAGTCAGCTCACTTTGTTCGGATGAAAGATACTTGGACCAAGATACAGTTAGCTTTGGCTTAGGAACCATGTGGTTCGTTTTCATGGGGTGCCTAAGGATATTGTTTTAGATAGGGATGCGAGGTTCGTATCGCGGTTTTGGAGAGAGTTGCAGGAATTGATGGGAACTACTTTGAAGATGAGTACAGATTTTCATCTAGCGATAGATGGGCAGACAGAGAGGACCATCAAGACTTTGGAGGATATGTTAAGGGCTTGTGTGATGGATTTTGGTGGTAGCTGGGAGGATAGGTTGGATCTGATTGAGTTTTCTTATAACAACAACTATCACACGAGTATTGGGATGGCACCGTTCGAGGTTTTGTATGGGAGGAGGTGTAGGAGTCTGATTTGCTGGGATGATAGAGCTGAGGCCGTGGTTTTAGGACCACATATGGTATAGGAGAAGGTAGAACAGGTTAAGCTGATCAGACAAAAGATGAAAGCCGCCAAGGATCGACAAAAGAGTTATGCAGACTTACATCGTCGTGACATAGAGTTTCAGGTTGGGGACAAGGTTCTTTGGAAAGTGTCTCCTATGCATGGGGTCATGAGGTTTGGTAAGAAAGGGAAGCTCAACCAGAAGTTTATCGGACCATATGAGATTTTGGATCGTGTGGGTGAGGTTGCTTACCGGTTAGCGTTACCAGCGGCTTTGGATAGGGTCCATAATGTGTTTCATGTATCCCATTTATGGAAGTATGTGAGCAATCCTTCACATGTGTTAGATATGGAGAACATAGAGTTGGATTAGTCCATGTCTTATCTTGAGGTGCCAAAACAGATTCTTGATCGCAAGGTTCAGAAAACTAGACATGGGGAAACAGTGTTGCTTAAGGTTTTATGGTCTAACCATGAGGTTGACTTGGGAGGCAGAAGAGGCTATAAGGGAGCGGTATTTGTCTGTTTTTTATCAGGTATGTGTGGTTACGGGGACGTAACCATGTTTCTTTTAGGGGGGTAAGAGATGGTCGCATAAGTTTTTTGTATGCTTTATGTTTGTTTTAGTACAGTTAGTAGTTGCTTTGAGTCGGTCTGAGTTTTGGTTGGGAGTTTTTGTTTTGAGTTTTGGTTATGTTGTTGTGTCAGAGTTGAGATAGTATGTTTTGTTTTTGTGTATGGGTAGAACTTCCGGGACGAAGTTCTTTTTAAGGAGGGAAGACTATAATACTACAATTTTCTATGTTTATGGGTACTCTATTAAGTGGGGTTTACGCTATCGAGTAAGTATGTTTTTGTACGAAATAGTAGGCTACCTGATGGGTACTCGATCGAGTATGTTGGGCACTTGATGGAGTAAGGGTCACTCGATCGAGTAAGTGACTTACTCGATCGAGTAAGTGAGTCCTACGGGTTATTTTAGCCTGGTTTTGTTAATAACGCATGATTAGTATAAAAGGATTCCGTCATCTTTCTTAATCACTTTTCACCTTTCTATAACCTTTCAAAAGAAAAAGAAGTTACGTAGTTCTCTTTCGTCATGTTATTAGCAAATCCCATGGGCTAGGTGATACGTGTGTTTTATATAAGGTTTTTGCCTCATTTTTACACGCATTTCTGTACTATTTTACGTGGCATTTAGCTACAAATACCCCCGAATAGTCTACTTTGGTTTGTCTGTGTAAATTGCAGGAATAGACCGAAGAGAAGATTAATCGAGCCTAAAATCGTCCCATTTGCATGCATTTATGGAGAACAAGGTGCCGGAGCTTGGAATCTATCACTTTGAAGATGAACGAGCTGAATTCGGAAGGTGTCATAGTGCCTAACGTGCCAAAATAGCTCGATTGACCACTTATCTAGTCGATCGAATGCTTTATACCATGAAGATTACTCGATCGAGTTGTATATCTACTCGATCGAGCAGGCCACAATAAGGAGTTACTCGATCGAGTAGTATTTCTACTCGATCGAGGGGAATTTTGCTTAGTTTACTCGATCGAGCGGTTTTATTCCACTCGATCGAGTGGTTTGCCTTGTATTTGTATTTTTCCGCCTATTTTCGTACGAGCTTTTGTAATTAGGCTTTGGATTAGGTTTAAGGGGGAGATTTTCGTGTGCTACTAAAAGCAGTAGACTGCGTAACTCTTCCTCACTTACCTCTCCTGGATCTTACTCACTGCTTCCCTCTTCTTTACTCTTTGCTACTCAGATTCGGATTTTGTAATCGGTATTATTTTTCCTTTTTAATTTCTTAATCTTAATTGCTATTTGAATTCTTCTTTTCTCTTATTGCTTTCATTATTGTTTTATTCGGTCCCTTTGCTTTCATTATTATCATGTTTAATTCTCATTATCTATATATTATTGTTGTTGATTCGATAGTAATGTGTAGCTAATTCCCTTTTGCTAAGGCTAGGGAATCCATGATTATGAAGGAAGAGTAATTGAATTATTAGATTAATGCTTGTGTAGTCCTTGTTGTTAATCACTGCTGTTAATTGTTTCTGCCTAATTGAGTCGACGCAATTAGTCATTTAATCGTGGTCAACCTTGACCTGGACCGTAGTGAGGGCGGAAGTTAAACTATTTGTGCTTTAGGGCGAATTGAGACCGGGAGGAGATATTCTCTGCCCCTTTGACCATACTTGCATTGACCTGAGACCTAAATTGCTTGACTGAATCATCATGGTGAACCGACTGTCTTAGCTGCTTTTCCTTTATTTGCTTAATCTTTATTCTCTGCCTTTTTCTCTTTCTCTTTCTCATTAGTTTAGAACAACCAAATTAAAACTCCCCAAATTGATTACAGTGACGAACTTAGACAAAGTTGACATTTTCCCATCTCCCTGTGGAGATCGACCCGACTTCCCTAGCTATATTAGTTAGAGCCAGTTGGTTATTTTTGATAGGAATACGACTGCCCTGTCACTAGGATTGTCGGATTTTCTTGTTCTTTACACCGTTGAGTTCGTCGCGTCAAGGGTAAAATTCTTGTATAATTTTTATAATTTTCGTTGAGTTTGTTTAAAACCCTAATTGGGTAGATTTGGGGGATTTAGGTGTATTATGTTGATTAGGTGATAATTATATGAATATGTGTTATAGGAGGAGGATTCTTAGAGGAACATTACTGATTAGCTGCTGTGACGGTCTTGTGGTTGCTATTCCATGTAGGGTTTCCATACTCGGTTATTGTTTACATATTATTGTTGATGGTTGATCATTGTTGTTGAATTGTATCATGTTGGAATTGGAAATTGGTGATTGTTGTTGTATAATGTAGTTGGTTGTGATTGTTTGTCTATGGTTTGCGAGGTGCGTCCTCGGCTGGGTGGAGTCACTTACGGGAGTGGCTTCACGCTCTTGATTCGCCCTTTGTGAAACCCGTCATAGAGGGGATGTGTACATTTAGGAACATGGGTTATCGCTCGGATGAGATGCGCGGGACTTAGGTGGGAACGGCTGCGGTCCCCCACTGGCGGAGTGGAATACTTTTAGCGATGGGTATTCTGGCAGGACTACACACTTTAGTGTGTAGTCAGGTGTGTGGAGTTGTGATGGAGATTGGATGATTGTTGTAATGCGTTTGTTGTATTGTTTTATGTAAAGAGTAACTTACCCCGGTTTAAATGTTTTGAAAACTGTGGTGATCCATTCCGGGATGGTGAGCAGTTATTGAGCAGGTATGTGGTGATGCGCATGGGATAGCTGGGTTGAGTTGCCACGAGAGGTCTAGAAGTCTTCCGTTGTGTGTTAAACATTAATTTTATTTAGGTCGTTTGACAGTTTGAGGAATAGTTATATTTTCTTTAACAGTGTTGGTTGTGGACATGTATCACTTTAAATTTATTTACTAAAGTATGTTTCTTTATTGTCCATTTGATATACATTGTCCCGAGTAACCGGGATGGTAGCATTCCTATGCCTTAAGTGGTCCTCGTAAGGCACTTGGAGTATAGGGGTGTTACAATTCTACCTCATGGATATCTTGTTGTGAGTTCAAGGGGCGGAGTGAGACGCGCTAATTGTCTCATGTCAGATATGCTAATAGGATTAGTACAAATAAAGGTCTTAGTCATAGTCACCTCTTTACTCGGGATGAGCAAAGGTTCGGTTTGGGGATATTTGATGTGGCTTATATTTACGCACATTTAGCCTTCTAAATAACCTCGTTTCACATGGTTTTACGTGATTGTTAGGGTCGTTTCATTATCTTTAGCTTCCTATTTGCTATACTTTGAGGTTTGGTGCCTTTGGTAGGAAAGGAGCGCTAAACGTCCTTGAGTGGAGCATTCCATAGCTAAATTGAGCACATCCAATAACCAAGCATGAAGAGGAGACCTAGGCCAAGGATTCATAGAGAACTAAAGGAAGAGTTGGGATGGTTTTGATGCCAAGCCCCCTCGAGTTATTGTTCAACAATGACGACAATGGAGCGACCACAAGGGGAATCCACTCGCACCTGAACCAAGGAGTTCTTGCTCGCCTCTGAAACCTCATAGATGGATCGACGTCGAAAAACAAGTGGTCCAAGCTTTTGAATCACTTAGATAGAAGTCCGGATGAGGAAATGACGTCCGTTTTACAATCCGAGCTAAACTAAACAAGCCGGGCACTACCTCGCTCGAGCTGAAATCAACTCGCTCGAGTTCAGACCTAGAATGGCCTGTTTTGCTCGAACTCGCACAAGTTCCCACCTAGCTTGTGCGAGGGGATGTTTCTTCGACACTCCTACCTATTTCCTATTCTACCCTTACTTAACCCACTCATGTACTTACTATTTATACTTCATTTGTAATAATTAGAGGATTAAGCCACCTTAGAGTAGATTAAGCTATCTTAGATTAGATTACTCCTTTAGATTAGTCTTTAATCTTTCCATAATTGCACTTTAATCTTTCCTTAATTATTTCTCAAACAATCTTATATCTAACTTTGTATTTGAAGAATTCTTGGGTTTTAATTGGAGGAGGTGACAATCCTTCATCTTAATCAATGATTCTTCTATTGTTCGTCCATTTCCTTTGTTCATGTCAATTTAATCTAGATTTTTATTTGAAGAATTCTTGGGTTTCGATTGGAGGAGGTGACAATCCTTCATCTTAATCAAAGATTTCTTCTATTGTTCTTCCATTTCCTTTGTCCATCTGAAGTTGGTATAATTCCCTTACTCTTTACTTAATTCTTTACTTAATCTTTTGTTAATTACTTCACTTTATCATAATATTTATGCTTGTTAAGATGTTTTACACTATTTATGACATGTTAATGATGATGACTTCTGAATAGTCTCTTAACTAGGGTTAGTGGGGGATTAGGGGAAAAATTATGGTATATATCTATGCTTAATGAGTTCATATTAATGATTGTTTGTTGTGTTTTTAACTTATGCACATGTTATGTTTGATGAGATGCTTGATTGGCAACCTAGCATGATTCTCTATCTTTTCAACAAGACTTGTAAGACGTAAACCAACTCAAGGATTTTGGACCATATAGTTGAATAGGGTAACCCAAGTTGATGTAGGATTCGTAAGCTATAAACCAACTTTACTCCGAGACCCAAGTCAACCTAGGAATTGTAAGACATAAATAAACTCCATTCCAACACAACACTTGTATTTATGTGACTCATTTATGTTATTTTACCATGATCTCTCTATGATCCCGTGACACCGTAGTGTCTTTAATCTATTGTTTACACTCTTATTTACATATTTGCCTTGTTTTCATTTATGTAGATTTGTTGTTAGTTGATCCATACTCATTACCCAATTCAATTGTGACAACCTTAGCACATCTACAACTTGATTAAATGATTTTAATACCCGCGTCCTTTGGATTCGACTCCGACTTACTTGCTATAGTAAGTTGGAGATAAATGTGTTTGATAGTGGATAACGACCCGCTCATCACTTGGGGGACTTGCACTCAAGCTAACTCTTTTTCATTTCTTTACATTTGTAAGTTGTTATTTACTCTTTTTCCTACTTTTTATTATTAGTAGTAATCCTAGATTTTGGGGGTTTTGTCGTACAAGTATTTAATTAGAGTGTTCGGTAATTAGATGGTTTAGTTAAAGGTTTATTAGTATTATATTGTTGTAGAACATCCTTGTGATAAGTATTACTCAATTAATTGTAGGATGTGGCTTCTTAGAGGAGGATTAGTGTGCTTGCTTTTGTTAATTGGAGGATTGCTAAAAGGTAGGGTTTCCCTACTCGATTTCAATAGTATAAATGTTTACATGTGTTATTATTGTGTTGTTGTTACATTATAACATGATTATTGTAGGTAATTATTGTTAACCTCATAGTAGTGTTGAGATTTCAAGGTGGCATGATAATGGATTGTTAATAATGGTTTCATAATATCATTAAAGTTGCATTATAACATGTTAATTGGGGATTTCAACTTGTGGTAGTGTTGTGGTTATTGGTGTACATGAGTACTTTGCATAATTCTTATTTATTACATGAGAAAGAGGCACGTATGGTAAGAGTCATTCATGTGAAAGAATATTGGGTGCATATTGTGTACATATGATTGTGGTGGTTGTTGGTGGTTGGTGGTTGGTGATGAAGTTGTTGTTGTATTGTATGGTCGTTGAGGAGACGTAAGGCGGTTTTGGAGACCGTCTTACGCTTAGGTCGCCTCTTGGCGTTTCTCATCCCAAGAGGGACGTGCACGTTAATGGGTTGATTATGAAGGTACTCGTGTGGTGTCACGACACTGGCAGGGGTCCAGTTATCGCCCGGACTCGGTACCACCGGCGTGTCCCGAGTACCTGTTTTACGGGCTACGGTCTAGCTGTTTGGTGGCGGTGCTGCGGTGCCGTCACCAGGTTATATATAGAGGTGGTGTGTGGTGGATGGAGAGTGGTGATTGTGTGCTTCATAGATGCATTGAATACTCATGTCTACATCTTATTATCGTGAGCATTTGTATTATTGTAACTAACGTATGTTGGTTGTGTGTAACTGTCGCCTGCTTTATTTGGGGTGGCCTGTAACACCCCCACACACCAAGGCGCCTTAACATGACCACTCTATCACATGTGGATGCTACCATCTCGACTACCCGAGGTATAGTACTCAAAGGAGATGATAAAGAAACGTACTTTAAGTATGAAAGTTTCATGTGCGTATAACATAACCAAACTGAAAATAAAATACAACCGTCTCAAAACTGAAATCCAACTAAAACAAAACAGTCATAACAACACAGCGGAAGACTAAAGACTTTGACAAGTGATAACTCCATCCCCAGCCAGATCCCGCGCATACTCCAAAGAATTACCTACTAATCAACTGCTCACCATCCCCGAATGGATCACCACAGTTTTCAAAACATTTAAACGGGGTTAGTTACTGCATAAACAAGATATGTAAACAATAACATAAAATTAAACAACCACATTCCTCCAACTCCATCTCCTCACCAATCACCTGAGTGCACAGCCCCCTTGTGATGTACCACAGTTTTCAAAACATTTAAACGGGGTTTGTTACTCCATCTCTATCGTACCACCGAAGCCCCGCTCAACACCATAGAGTGCACATCCCCCTTGTGACGGGAACCACAAGAGGAAAATCAAGG
This sequence comes from Silene latifolia, assembly GCF_048544455.1. NCBI lineage: Eukaryota > Viridiplantae > Streptophyta > Magnoliopsida > Caryophyllales > Caryophyllaceae > Silene > Silene latifolia. The sequence goes on from NC_133538.1 coordinate 30,427,403, forward strand.
GCGTGAAGCCATTACCGCAAATGAATCCACTTAGCCTAGGGCGCACCTTGCAAACCACAGATACACCAAGCAACCAGTTCACAATACCAGTACAATATGCCAAATTCAAACATAAACAATTCCAACAACAATATTAATCATGCCAACAATGCAATCACCACATCTTAAATTAATTATACAATCAACTAATTAGGGAAAACCCTACCTTTTCGCAATCCGCTATAACTGCAGCCAAACATACAATTGTACAAGAGTACCACATCGTCACCTACAGCATTAAACAACAACTACACATCATAAACCGATTTCTACCTAAAACCCCAAATCACCCAAATTAGGGTTTAAACCAACATTTAACTATTAGACATAAAAACGATATAGAAAACTTACCAAAACAATGACGATCACAAAGGTATGACGATCTCGGAAATATGGCAACCCTAAACTTGATTTGATAGCATATAGAGAAGAGGATTAAACGGTGTTTTGTTTTTCTTTTGTGGAAGGTTTAGAAATGTGAAAGTAAAAGTAAAACAACTATCGAAAGAACTTCGTCCCTGAAGTTCAAACCCAACCTATAAAACATGTACACCTTACACTAACTCCACCAAATATGCCTACCTCCACAACACGGTTCACGATATCGTATCAACTATAGCATGGCCTCTAGACACGAACTACATAGTTCTACATCCACAAATGCCGCTAATTCCGTCTCACTAACATATTAGACACTAGCAAATCCAACGTCAAGACAATCCACCAAGCAAGATCAACCACCAAAACGCAATGTTACATTCTACGACCCTTAAAATGAACTTCATCCTCGAAGTTTAATCACATTCATAAACATCATACTACTGCAAGCACTGCCATGACCTTTAATAGTGTCAACCACAACATAAATCCATCCTTTATTCTACACCAAGGCTCAAACTTCCAAATATACCGCAACAAGTACAACCATCAAACTCTCTTTGTCGCATCCTACTCCTCTTAAGATAAATGTTACATCCTCGTAACCCACTAATACTAGATCCTTTGGTATACTTCCCATAATCCTCATCACCACCACATGTCAACGATAACCGACTATAACCTCAACACGTACAACCATTCCTATATCCAGGGCTCTCTTTCTCTAAAATTTCCCATACCTCAAATCTTTCTGCACTCCATCTAACCTATACCATAAAATCCTCAGCATAACCACTACTCCAACTCTTCAACATTAACTCAAAACGACATACTTCTTTATTATGCACTTATCTCCACGATCATAACTCACGATCCACAATTGTTACACACACTCACATTAGCTTCTTAAGTTCCTTTCTTTTATTACCGCAAAAACTCACCCATAACTTACTAAGTCCCAAAACTCCGTACTTACTGTCCCAATAAAAGGTTATAAACCACCTGTAGTTTCCAGTTCAGTTCAACACATGTTCCACAAATCACTTGTCACTACTATGTTAACCAAGGCCTCCTCTAAAACAAAATCAAAAGTACTCCAACAACCTCTCACAACTGTGTCCCATCAATAGAATATCACTATACTATGACAAAAACGAACACATGCGCAACTCTTTCCCATATCATACTCTACCCTCATTCCCAAGTCGAAACTAGTTAGAAACATCAATAAACAAACAACGATCTACTTGTCTAAACCGAAACTCATAGGCAACATCAGTAAACAAATCAACAATTTATATAACTGGTATATACTTTCGAAAGTTTGTCACATAATTGTCCCGCCTACTTCACCAAAACCAATGACGGCATCGCAATACCGCCACCAACAGCCGCACCGCAACGCGAAAGTACCTGTATCATAACACTAAGTACAATGCCCGAATCGCCACCCGAGGCACAAAAACCACATCGATATCCATCGTAACTTATATAATCCCATAAACACTGACTTAGTATAACTTCCTTGGCAAGAAAAATTCCTTAAAACCGCTTTACTAGATCACAAGACAACATATTACACGGAATAAACGGATAACAACTTTATGACTATCACACTATACCAGTACTCGTGAGGTTAGAACCTCACACAAACACTTACACACTGATGTGACCATAATTAGAGCATATTTAGTCCCAAAATTAGCCTTGTTCCCATGCTTTTTAGTGCATATTTGGGTCATTTATTGTCTTTAGTCCTTTGTTTTGCATATTCTTTGAGGTTTTGATCCCTTGGTAGGAAAGGAGTGCAAACCTTGCATTTTAATGGCAAAATGAGGCTAAATTGATTGAATTCAATGACCAAGCATCAAGGAGAGACAATATTAGAAGGCCTTTGTACATACTGTAGTAGATGGGCAATGATGAGAAAAGATCCTTGCATCCCCGAGGAAATCCCCAAGGATTTTATGAAGAAAAAGGAAGAAAAGAAGAAGAAACAAGACTGCCCAGCAATCCGTGCGTCTTCCTCAGAAGACGCCCGTCTCCACCACCACAATCCATGCGTCTTCTCCCCAAGACGCCCGGGCAAAAGACCCAGAAGACGCCCATCTTCACTCCAAGACGCCTGGGCAGAGACCACCAAATTCTCCCGTCCCATGCTAAAGACTCCCGGATTCTCAGGCAGACCCATTTCGTCTTCTTCAAGCTTCAAGGAAGGATGCACATCTTTTTCTAGAGACTGGAGTCTTTCCAAAAAGACCGGCGTTTCCTTAAGTAGGGACTTAATCGTCATTTAAGCCCTTAGTTAACCCTAATTCATCCACCTAATCCCCACTAAAAATACCCCATTAGTCTAATTAGAAGGGCATGTTCTTCTTAGAAATATTTAGTGTAGTTAATATCAATCAAATCTCTCTTTAATCTTGTAATCAACAATTAATCAAGTTTTAATACAAGTTTTATTTCCTTAATCTCTCTCTTGTTCATCCTTTATTTTGGGTAATTGAAGATTATTTGGGTTATTATTGGGAGATTGACTACCTCTCAATCAAGCATCAAGTACTTTCATTTATTCATCATGTTTCACTTTGTTGGTATGATTGACAACCTTGCTAGCATGTTCAACATGATAATGAGTGAGTAGTTCCTTAGCTAGGCTTAATGGGTAATTAGGGGAAACCAACATGGGGAATGATTCATGCTTAAATTAATATGCTTTCATAGTTTATTTGCTTGCTTGTTGTGATCTCAACTCATGCACATGTTATGTTTGATTAAATGTGAGCCTATGAATCCTTGCATTTTTTACCCATCACCTATCTTTTCAATGAGACTTGTAAGACATAAACCAACTCGAGTCTCATTAGACCATGCATGTTGTTGAGTAGGGAAGACTAAGTGGATTTGTAGGTGTTGTACAATCTAATCGATTCAGCTCGGGGACCCAAACTTTCCTAGGATTGTAAGATATAAACCAACTCGATCCATCACAACAATAATTGCTTGCTTATAATTTGAGAACATGTTTGTATGATCAATTCCCATGAATCCTCTATGACCCCATGACACCCAAGTGCTTTTTATCAATTGTTTACATCCCTTTTAATTCATGTTGCTTGTTTACTTTCATTGCTATTTAGTTTAGTGATCTTCTACATCAAACCCCAATTGTGACACCCCCTAAGACACTACTAGTTGCAATAGAAATCTCATCTCAATTCCCGTCCCTTGGGTTCCGACCTTTACTTGCCTCTTTACTAATTGTAGAGTTGTTTGTGAAGTTATAAATTGTGTTTTGGTCTAGGTGCTCCTAACGACAAGTAACCGAAAGATTTAGTAAAATATCCCGACCACAAACATCACAGGCTCATAATCAAATTTAACTAGCCAATCCTGATCACGTAAGTAACCACTTGATAATGGGTATTTCTCACCCAAGCTTAAACGCATATGCCCTACAAAGCTCATTCTCTCGTCGCATAAATACCACCACCTGACAAATGTAACCATATCATTAATACCCAACTACTAGCAACCGCCTCCTATAACCATATCATATACTCCCCCATAACCATACATACCCCAATCTGGCCTCTACAAAATCAACCTATTTAAAATGGCTATCTCTCCTATTTAACGTCGTCCTTAACTACTAGTGATAACATTACGACACCACCATCTTTCGTATTACAAATTTCTTACACTCACCTCTAAACATAATGTTGGAGTATGTGTCCTCAACAATAGTGAGATCACATGATTTAAAATCATTATTAAATCTCATAATAAGAATACATAAGGGATGATTCATTATATAGTCAAGTGATCAACATTGGCTTGCAGAAAAAGGTAGCATGTGAGGAAGTAATCCAATCCAATTTTAGCTTGTAGAGAAAGGTAATGAAGAAAGCCCCAGCTTGTGAGGAATTAGACAAATCAAACCTTGGCTTGCAGAAAAAGGTTGCAATGACAGCCCCTAGTTTATGAGGAAATAACTAGATAAATTCTTGGTCTGTGGAGACATGTAGTAAAAAAAAGCCACCAGCCAGCCCCAACCTTGTCGAGACGGGAAAATATGTAACCTCTATCTTACAGAGATCTAAATCAAGTAGCTCTCAGCTTGTGGAGAATAAAAAACAAATGGCCCTCATCTTGTGAACACGGAATCTCAATGATAACCCAGCTTGTTGAGATGGCAAATCAACAAAATCTCCACCTTGTGGAGACGGAAAATCATTAAAGCCCACAGCTTCTGGAGAATGGAAAACAAAAGGTCCTCAGTTTGTGAAAACGGAACATCAACAGCCCTTAGCTTGTGGAGGTAGAACATGAACAGCCCACAACTTCTAGAGACAGAACATCAATAAAACCCCCACATCCATTGGAAACAGAACATCAATATGCCCCCAGCCTGTGCAGAAAAGAACATCAATAGCCCCCAGCCTGTGGAGAAAAGAACATCTTTTGTACTCTCCTTGATATCAGTTTGTGATTTTGAAATTTGATGATGGTCTCTGAAGGTAAAGGCTTTGGAGCCACCCAGTTTGCAACTGGTCTAAAGTCGGAGACTTTAAAACCCCCAGTAGAAGCATATCCCGCACTGCTTTGAACACAATATTATATGAACAACATGTAAGATCACATAGAAATCATTCTGAACCTCTAGATTTATAAAGTTGGAATTTTGAAATTTCAAACGTTGAATGCAACGATCCGATATATGAATTTTTAGAAGGTAAACATTTCCGAAAAAACTGGTTTTTGAATTTTTGAACTTTTGAAATTCTGAACTTGGAATTTTAACAAATTTTGGGTGTGCATGTTGTGCTTTGCATTTTAATGAGAGTCAAATGCGACATGAATATGATACGAATGTGACTCGAATATATTAATATTGACTAGGTTGACTCGGATTGAGACGAAGTCTTAGTGAAACGTAGAGTCCTAAGTGTGCAAGATCTTTTAGAACGACCGACACATGGTTTGAAGTAGGAAAGGACGGAAGGTATCATAATCCCCTTAGTCAAAGTTTTTGTCGGAATGCGAACCAACTATCAAGTTAAACATTCTTGCCAACATCGCCAAATAAAACTCATTCTATGACTTGACGATTATCACCTGAATTTAGATTCACAACTTTGCATAAATAGAGTGCTAACACTAACTCAAATAAAGGTGGCTTCATTTGGTCTTGGCTAAAATCCGTAAGATAAAAAGGTAACTTCCATATGAGAAAGGGCCCTAGCAATTGACAAAATGAAAGAGTTGGTGGTTAAATCCTTTTTAGATAAACTACCTACGTATTCACGTGGACTGAAATCAAACTGATGACGTTGTTTCGATGTAAGTGCCTAGGCTCAATGCTAGGGTAGTTTATTGTTTGTACACACCGAATGGTGGAACCTAGAGAAAGTGTGTTGTATCCTGCTTTAGCTTGTAAAGTACCATTAGATCTCGTGTTTGGGGTTTGGTGTAAATGTAACAACCCGGATTATAAAACAAAGGAAAAACTTATATAAAGTAAATATCAGAGTACGATACTGATAAAAGGGTCAAGGTGGCGGAAACACCAAGCCCAAATCCGGATCGATACTTATTCCAAACAGAACTAATACATTATTCGAAGGCTCCTAAAACATAAAGCAAACACCTATTTTATTATTAAGCTCGCTTCACACATTCCCCAAGCAAGCATCAACCAGTCAGCAACATCTGAACAACCTGAGAATGGGGGTCGACAATTAGTCGGGAGTAACTAGATGCTCTCCCAGTCATGTTTACAACAATTGAATATAACTAATAATTATTAACAATTGAAATGCAAAACCAGTAAACATGTGAGACCATATATACCCATAAAAACTGGACACCAACTTACTATTGAACAATGACGAGGACAAACATACGATATGATAACTCCAACTCAAACAACATGTGACGATGCATAAAGACATAAACCATATTATGACATCATGCGAATCATAGATCCATCATAACCACGCCATATAAGAACAGACCAAATAACAAAGCACAATGTATAGAATGAACGCCGTTAGAGCGATTAACGAACTGCCTCTAACTAATGGAGCGATTAACAAACTGCCTCCATTCAATGGTATGGGCCGATTAACGAACTGCACCCACAGTGGACCGATTAACGAACTGCATCCACACTATGTATATCGTATAACCATTGCCTATATGCCTAAGACCTAGCCAGACCTCTCGGTGAAAAACAGAGCGATTAACGAACTACCTCTGCTACACCGAACGACACTCAAGGAACAAAGCGATTAATGAAATGCCTCTCTACCCCCCCCCCCGCGGACCATAGACCATAACAAATACCCGATGGGTAGCCTTAGTTCATTCTGATAGTATATAACTGATACTATCGTCATCTATACACCATCCAACCAACAAATGCATAGTTAACTGATTGTACCAATAATGCATGAACAACATCATGACACAACTCATAGAACCGTATAACTGACTGCCCTACTGATCATACGAACAAGCGTAAACGACAACATATGCACACATATCGTCATACAATATAACTGAACACCACATACATGTGAAACAAGTATCAACCATTCAATGTTATAGTACTCCAGCTATAACTTTTAACACTAACCATTCAATGTTATAGTACTCCAACTATAACTTTAACAATACTCTTACCTCATAACTCAACATTATATTAGCTCAGCTATAACATTGACTTCATTAGCCCAATGTTACATTAGCTATAACATCGATATGTGACTTAAGTTATAGTAGCTCAGCTATAACATTGAGCTATAATCTCAAAGTTATACGGCTTCACCTATAACTTTATCACAACCTTAGAGTTGTACCAACCCAGCTATAACATTGAGCCATAATCTCAAGGTTATACTACTTTAGCTATAACTCTAGGTATTCTCCCATACCACCACCAAGCCGCACTAGGGTTTCCATGGGGAACCATAGCTGCACGCCCAAACACCCAAGCGGAGCATAGGCAAGATACGTTATGCAAGTTTAACGGTAAAACGCATACGTAAACACACATGCACAATTAAACATGATAGTAAACAATCAAACATGTACCAATTAAACAAATCAATTATTAAATCATGTAAATTACGTCAGTTGGCATAAACACAATTAATGTAAAACACCTAGTTACCTTTTTAGCGAAATAAACCCTAGAGATCGTTTTCCATGATATAGATGTCTTCTGCAGGTGCAGTCTCCACGCCTTTATTGAATCATCCACGTGCCACAGATAACGAGTCTAATAAATATACTACTATATATAAACTATAAAACTATAAAAACTACGCGAAAACATAAAAACTTCGAAGAAGATAGATATATCCAAGAAGTAGGATCGATCTAAGAACGAAAGATAATGAAGGGAGGAGGAAGGAGGCGTCGCACGAAACCCTAGGGAGGAGGGGATCTCACGGCACCAAGGGAAGAAGAAGGAGGAGAGGATTAGGTTTAGGGTTTTGTGAGAAATAAGAGAAAATAAAAGCAAGGGTTTGGTTTCCCTTCTTATTTATAGAGAAGCTCATGGGTTTATTCCAAGCTTTGGCCAAAAATTCACCCATAAACACTAAACCACACGTGAAACCCAAGAAAGAATAGGTCTTCACCGTTTTCGAACCCAACAGGCTAAAAAGACAAGAGACGGATATTTTCCTGGAAAATAAAATATGAAATATGGGAAAATAAAATTATAGAATTATATTACGGAAATTAGGGGTGTTACAATCCAACCCCCTAAAAAGAAGTTTCGTCCTCGAAACTTGATAAGAGAACTACCTCACTCGAGAAGATGTGGATGCTTCTCTCGCATAGACGCTTCAGTTTCCAAAGTCTATTGCTCAAACTTTTGACTACTCCACAGAACCCGAACCTAAGGTACAATCTTATTCCTTAGTCTCTTCTCCTGACATTCCAAAATACGAACAGGTCGTTCCTCATAAGTCAGGTTAGGCCCAACCTCGATAACATCATCCTGTAGAACATGAAAAGGATCACTGCGATAACGACGTAACTGCGACACATAGAACACATCGTGAACCTTTGACAAGTTCGGAGGTAAAGCCAACCTATAGGCTACCTCGCCAACTCTCTCGAGCACCTCATACGGTCCAATGTACTTAGGACTAAGCTTGCCCTTAATCCAAAATCTCTTGACACCTTTCATCGGCGAAACCTTAAGAAAAACCTTATCGCCATCCTCAAACTCAATCGGCCTACGCCGCAAGTCTGCATACGTCTTCTGTCGATCCTGGGCTGCCTTAAGCTTCTCACGGATCAACCTTACTTGCTCAATCGATTCCTGAACCAACTCTGGACCAAGAACGACAGCCTCACTAGAATCGTCCCAACACAAAGGACTACGACACTTGCTTCAATAAAGTGCCTCAAACATAGCCATCTGAATACTAGCTTGGTAACTGTTGTTGTAAGAGAACTCCACTAGCGGTAAACTCTTCTCCCAACTAACTTGGAACTCCAAAGCACAAGCTCGCAACATATCCTCAAGCATCTGAATCGTACGCTCAGTCTGACCATCAGTTGCAGCGTGAAAAGCCGTACTCATCTTAAGCTCACAGCCCAAAGCCAACTGAAGTGTCTTCCAAAACTGAGAACAAAACCTCGGATCACAGTCGGAGATGATATCCTTAGGAACCCCATGAAGACGCATGATCTCACGTTGATAAGCATTCTCTATCTCCTCAAGACTCCAAGTCTCCTTCATGGGAATGAAATGCGCGACCTTAGTCAAACGATCAACTACGACCCAAATCGCTTTCATTCCTCTCGGCGATCTCGGTAAACCCGTGACGAAGTCCATCGAAATCGAATCCCATTTCCATGTGGGAATCTCCAAAGGTTGTAATAGACCACCAGGTCTTTGATGTTCGAACTTGACCTTCCAACAAACCAAGCAACGACCCACAAACTCAGCGATCTCTTTCTTCATAACCGACCACCAAAATCGTAGCTTCAGATCCTTATACATATTATCACCACCAGGATGAACCAAAAAGGGAGTACTATGAGCCTCCTTGAGAATCTTACATTTTATGACCTCACAGCTAGGTACACACCAAGGTCCTTGGAATCAAAGACCATCATCAGGTCCAACGTCGAAGTCTCTAGCACATACTTCGCTTATAGCGACTCGAACTCCTTCTAAGAATTCATCCTCTCTTTGCTTAACTCGGATCTCATGAAGGATCTCGGGTTCAGCAACCATCGCACTCAAATCTAAAGTACCAGGAAGGATTACCTCGAGGCTCATCTTCTGGAACTCTCGACTCAAGTCATCAAGTAACACTATCACGGATCTCAATGCATGACACACCTTGCGACTCAAAACATCGGCAACTACGTTTGCCTTACCCTCATGATACTGCAGCTCCAACTAATGTGTCTGCCTTATGTTAAGATCTCTCTGAGTGAAGATATACTTCAAGCTCTTATGATCCGTATAAATGTTGCAAGAGACCCCATACAAGTAGTGTCGCCAAAGCTTAAGTGCAAACACCACTGCTACTAACTGAAGATCGTGAGTCGGGTAGTTCATCTCGTGAACTTTCAACTGACCGGAAGCATAAGCCACAACTTTACTCTTCTGCATCAAGACACAACCCAAGCCAAACTTCGACGCATCGTAGAAAACATCGAACTCAATGCCCTCTTTAGGTAGAGTCAACACAGGAGCGGTAGTCAACCTCTTCTTCAACTCTTAGAAAGCCGCTTCACAAGCCTCAATCCAAATGAACTTGGATTCCTTCTTCATTAACTGAGTCATCGGTCTCGTGATCTTAGAGAAATCATGCACAAACCAACGATAATACCCAGCTAAACCAAGGAAACTCCGAACCTCGTTCACATTCGTTGGACTCTCCCACTCGACCATAGCTCGAATCTTCGATGGATAAACCATAACTCCATCACTAGATATCACATGACCCAAGAAGGTAACTTCCCTTAGCCAAAACTCGCACTTCGAGAACTTAGCATACTCGTGCCACAGATAATGAGTCTAATAAATATACTAATATATATAAACTATAAAACTATAAAAACTACGCGAAAACATAAAAACTTGCGAAGAAGATAGATAGATCCAAGAAGTAGGATCGATCTAAGTACAAAAGATGATGAAGGGAGGAGGAAGGAGGCGTGGCACCAAACCCTAGGGAGGAGGGGATCTCACGGTACCAAGGGACGAAGGAGGAGGAGAGGATTAGGTTTAGGGTTTTGTGAGAAATAAGAGAAAAGAAAACAATGTTTTGGTTTCCCTTCTTATTTATAGAGAAGCTCATGGGTTTATTCCAAGCTTAGGTCCAAAAGTCACCCATAAACACTAAACCACACGTGAAACCCAAGAAAGAATGGGTCTTCACCATTTTCGAACCCAAAGGGCTAAAAAGACAAGAGACGGATATTTTCCCGGAATTTAAAATATGAAATATGGGAAAATAAAATTGTAGAATTATATTACGGAAATTAGGGGTGTTATAGTAAAAGGTAACAATGTTTTGGGGATGTGAAGATTTGTGATAAAGGTTTTAAATGTTGCATTACAATTTTGGAGGTTTGTTATGTGGTACTATGGCCAAAGGGCTATGGTTGCTGATACGGTTGGAAATGATGTCTCGGGTTTGATGAAAACGAGTGCAGATGGCTTCAAAAATGATGGGTTCAAATTTCCATGTCTACCCTAAAGACTTGGGTGTAATGACACAAGCTGGATGAATCCTCAATATTCCTGACTATTTCCTTGACTGTCTCGAGAAGAACTTATGGGTAAAAGGTTGTTGACGATGTTTAGATACCATTTTGGCTTCGCCTTTTCAACTTTAGATCTCCAATGTTTGATCCTCCTTTCTTTATTTTCATCGGCTTTTGGCTTCTCGAAGTGCGAGTTTGACATGACTTCTACTTCGACATGATTTCTGGCCTTCTGGTCTTAACACTTCGAGTTTTGTCATCATTTAACGTTCCATGAACAACTTCGGGTAATCCTCTCCTCATACTCCTGTCACGATTGAATTAACAACCACTATGGAGCTCCAATCTAATGGATCCTCCTTTAGGAGCATCGGAGTATTTAACAACTTGAAAAATTAGGATTTTAATTGCTTGGTTTATTACTAACATTCTACGTCGGAATAGGTCGGTCTTTTCTCATTTCGAGATGGGATGATCTTCTGGGGAATGGGCTTGCCTTCCGTCATGTATATGGGAAACAGGGAGAAAGTCCCGGTACATCATTGAATCATCTAAGAGCTTGTCTTAAGAACTGGTTTTTGCGGTAAGTTTTCTACTGCCAGACATGGAATAGGTAAAGGAACCAAACATGGGATCCAAGCGTACCATGCAATTTAAAGTGGGATATACTCTTACCCAAGGGGTGATTTTGAGTGTGTTGTTCTTTTGATTTGACGATGAATGTGGAAACATAATCGATTTCATTGATACCAAAAGGAGTTTGACATAGCTGTAGAAAAACAAATCTTATATTTGACTTGGATTAAGACTCGAATGCAAATTCCAACTTGTAATCATTGACCTAGGTCATAAGTTATTCTCTTTTTACGAGTCGTTTTAGATGCCCAATTTGAAAGTTGGTCTACTTTCACGACTCGGTTTGACATGGGAAGAAACTATGTGACTCGTGCTCAGGAATTGACAGAGTTTTGACATTGTTTGGCAATCATGTAAACTGATAGAGGTTTCACTCTATTTAACGACTCAAGATGCAAATGGAATGAACTGGATTGGAGCTGGAAATGAACGTTAGGTTCATTTGTAAAGGCCTGATGCATTTTTTGTCGGATTTGGGTCTTGGGCCCAAATGGACCTTGATGTGACATGGATGGACTTGATGAAAGATGTTGACCCGGGAATTAACCACATGGTTCATCTGTGAGGGGTGATACGTGAAAATGATGCGTGATTCAGGTCTTCGACCCTATGTGAACCATGACACAACTTAGGCCCTGGAAATGAACGAATCTAGTTCATTTGTGATGGGTCCTAGACATAACAACATGAGTTGACATATACAAACCCGTGCTTCGACCATCTTGGTCTATAGGTTTGGAAAAAATGTTCCACATGGCCTCGGGAGACTTTTTTTTTTACTTGACTCGGACCAAATGGTCAACATATGACTCGAACCCAAGTGTGAACTTGGGTGACCCAAGTGGGTCGTCACTAGTAGAAAAAATGCTATTGACATCGGTTATTTAGGCCCATTTACATCTGTTTTGGGCGATGTTTCTGGGGGCGTTGTTTATTGAATTTATAAGAAAAACATCGGTTTTAAAACCGGTGTTAATGTTAAAAATTTACATCGGTTCTGTACCAAAATCGATGTTAATAGCATTTAAATTACATCGATTCTGGACTAAAACCGATGTAAATATATCTTTATTTACATGAGTTATGACTAAAACCGAAGTATATTTAATGATGTTAACATCGGTTGTACTTAGTAACCGATGTAACTTATATTAACATGCATTTCCATTAACATCGGTTGTACTTGGTAACTTATGTAACTTATATTAACATGCATTTCCATTAACACCGGTTCATTTCTAAAGTTGATGTAAATAATTCCTTTAATTCATTTGGGCAATACGGATTCAATAATTTACATTCGCAATTAAATGCTGCATATAATACGCTATTAAAGACCTGCAAAAATAAATAACAATAAATAACCCCTAAGCAACTTAAGCTTTGCTTCCAACAATAAAAACAAACACAACCATTTATAATATAACAAAAAATATCGTACGAATTACAATAATGCCGTCCATTCAAAAAGGTAGTTTAAACACTACAAACTGCTACGATACAAAATATTAAATGTTTTGGATTGGAATTTCTAAGAATCAAAACCATACATTAGACATTCTTTACATAATAAAGCGGCCAAAGCTCTCGAACCTCATTCATTTCTTCAATTGTCATTTCCGTACCTGAAACACACTACATAAAAGACGGGGGCTTAGGAAAATGTAGGCACTTCAGAAAAAAATACGAACAATATGAGTTTGTGAAACATGGGAATAATAACTTTCAATAACAATGAATGAATAACCCCGTATAGCTTCCCACATATATAAACTCAGGTGATGTTTATCAAAGATACACACATTATAGAGCTAGCAACGTTACAAATTTTAGGGCTGGGTGTTTAGAAATCAAAAAACAGTTCGAGAGAGTAAAGCAAGAAACCTTTTCTATGTCGTCCTCCGATGATGCGTAGAGTAAGGTAATGTCATACATCTACTTCATAACATAATAACCACACTCATAATTCCCTGGCTGTGAGGGCACTATATTTATACACAAATAAGAGTTAAGTATAGACTCGAAGCGCATATAATCTAAGCTAAATATACTACAATCATAAGGTAATAAATTAAGATTATTTAATGGAAATACTCACTATTAGGATACTACTCAAAATAATTCATACTTTACTTAAACAATACATATAAGGAACTATCACACCCTTTCCCATTGATTAGAATTAGCCATCTTTTAACCTGATGTAGCAGGTAAAAGTTACGGCGGATCCCACTTCATCTTCTTGAATACTAGGCTCCATCCTCCAATTTAAAACTGTACTCCATCTTTTTCTTTTAACCTGCATTTTTTTTCATTCTTTTTAACTTGCATCTTTTTCTCAACTTCACTCGTTTCCCCTTTCTCTCATCTCTTCTAAGAAATTTAGACCATTCTTAAATTGATGTCAAACTAGCTATTACAGTTTTACTTTACCAAAAACTAAACAAGTGCCTCACTAATTTATGGCCTTAATTACAGTTAAGACACGCCTTTTGGACTTGGCACAAGATGCAGTAGCTTGTGCTTCACCCGTCAATACCAATTTTGCTCGCTCTTATTGTACCATCATAGTATTTTACATCATTACAGTGCAAAAACATGGAATTAGAAAATTGGTGCAAGAAATCACAAGATCCCCCTGAAATTGAACCTAACAATACCATCAAGGAACACAGACCAATCAGAACCTTAAAATAAGAAATTACAAGAAACCCACATCTTAAACAAGTCAAGAAGCATTAAACAAAGGAATTCTTATACAAATACTAATTCAAAGCAAATCCGCACCTTAAACATAAAAAGTAACAAATACCTATTAACCAAAATTCAAACGTGAACAAACTCACTATTATAAACATTGAAAAATGCAAAATTTCATCTAAACCCAACATCAAATTTACTGACAAGCAACCACATCTAGTAGAAATTCAATTTAGTGCACCTGCGACATGCTGATTTGTAAGATATTTAACGGCAGGTTCGAGAAAATAGAAAGGTAAATGAGGTTTAGGAGAACAAAAACAATGGTGTTTAGAAGAAGAGACAAGGGTTAGGTACCAGCATTCTCCAAAATAAGTATAGTATCAAACTACCATGTTGATTATTATTAAAGATTGGACAAAGATAGAACACCAAAATCAACCATTTTACTAAACGGGTCTTATTCGACAATACATGAGCAAAACAAAAACAGTAGGTAGGGTGGTACTAATTGGCGTAATTGAATATCAAAGGAAAACAACTTCATTCCTCAATCATTTTTATCTGGACTTCATTTTGTTTAACATATCACGCATTCCTGCTCTAAAAGAATACCTTATCCAAGCCTTGAAATTGAATACATGAAATGTAATCATATTATCTATTTAAGTAACTAAAATTTAATGTGGTTAATCGATTGAACTTACCAAGATAACCAACTTTTTATCTGTCATGTCTTCTTTGTCGCTTTAGCAAAGTAAAAATATATGCAACATTATCTTGAAGACATAATACAACCAACATCCAATGTGAGCTATATAATATAACAAAACTTACAAATCCTTTAATTAGGTCATCTAAATGATGAAATGCACGAAAAAAAGTTGTAATACTTACGCCTCAAAAAAAGCACTCATCACATATCTCTTGTCGTTGCTTCCTTAAAGCCTCAGTTAAGTATCTCTCCATCTCAACCGAAGAACGCATATATGTGCAAAGTCTATCGGGACACAAAAATCCAGCTAGTTTTTCCATCACTCCACGTTGTGTCTCATAGTCATATAAGAAGCTACGTTATTATGAGAATAAAATTTAAGTATATATATATATATATATATATATATATATATATATATATATATATATATATATATATATATATATATATATATATAAAATTGAATCTCGTGAGGCACCCTTCTTAGGGTGAGGCTACTGAACTCATTCTATACCATTGGATCTAAATATTATAGACTCATAAGATGATGCCACGTGTCCCCTATTTAATTCCAACCAACACACGCACATTTCATTGAATAACATTCATTTCCAACAAACACACGCACACTCTTTCTCTCTCTTCAAATCATCTTCGTCCGCCATTATCACCGAGCTCCCCGTCCGCCATTATCACCGAGCTTTTCCTACCGCCATTATGTTTAGCTTTCGACCTCCGTTATCGGTGAGTCGAGGTTTTGTCTTTGCATTATCATCACAAATTAGGTATTTTCGATCTACTAATTTAAGTTTCGATTCATCTTCCTTTCATTCTCGTATTTTTCGGTTTAATTTCCAAATTTATTTAGTTCGTCAAATTATTGTTGTTATTATGCGGGTTTTTGATCGCTTTGTGAGCATAATCGAACACAGGAGAACGCATAAAATCAATTGCAGTCGATTTCTCCGCATTTTCGTATGTTCCTTTCTATTTCTTTACTAGATTTTGATTTTTTTGCTTATTTAGTTAAATTTTAGGTTATAAACTTCATTAATTAGGTTAAATAAGGAGTTTTGCTCTTGTTTCACTATTTTCCTTCATTCGATTTTCATCGATTTTTTATGCATTCCTTATCTGCTTAATTATTCTTTGAATTGAAGTTTCATTGTTATTGTTCATTGTTAGTTATTGCCGATTTCATGTTTACCTGCTTAATGTTTAGGTTATAAACTTCATTAATTAGTTAAATTTTAGGTTATAAACTTCTTTGGATTGAAGTTTCATTTTTATTGTTCATTTTTCACTTGGACTTGATGTTTGTCATCTGTTTATTAAGATTAGTTTACCTGCTTTTGTGAAACCTAGAACTTATTTTGTGAATCTAGAAGGTAAATTTGTGAAATCATTAGCTTATTGTTATATTATCTTCAAACTTGGCCTTAATTTTTGTCATCTGTTTGTTAAGATTTGGTTTACCTGCTTTTGTGAAACCTAGAACTTATTTTGTAAACTTCATCTTACTTCTGTTGTTGTTGCTTGAGTTCTCATTGAATAAGGTCTGCGATTATTCAAAGGTTTGCATAATTACAGAGTTTTGCATAAATTACACTAGCTACTTTGTCTTCTGTTGTTGTTGCTTGAGTGTTCATTGAATAATGTCTGAGATTACAAAGAAGCAGAGAAACAAATTAAGAAGAAAAGGTCGGATATTCAAGAAACAATGTCCGAGATTCACCAAACAAGGTCTGACAATCTAAACCTTTTTATTTTCCCGGTTTTTGTGCTTCCTAGATTTAATTTTGTGAGGAATTTGTGCTTCCTAGGTCTGAGAATCTCGTTCACCTTTGTTTATTTTCCCAGCTTGTTAGTCCAACTACCTAGGAATTTGTGTTTTGTATTTTCACATTTCTTTTGTTTATCTAATATTTGTATTTCACTTGTTTCATAGACAAGTATGACACCTTGGTGCAATGGTTGTGTTGTTAATGTTCTTGACGAAGATCAAAAGTCATTTCGCGCACTTTATGTCACTTTGAAAAACAAACAAATATGGATTTCTCTTTTCGCCGTTAAAGGAAGTTATAGTGCCTGGCCGTCACTATCAAGCATGTCATTCTGTTTTCAATAATGAAGGTCTTATGGAAAAAATCTTCTCAAAAATTAATGATCGGGAAGATAAAGCAAATATGGCGCTCGTTTGTCGAAATTGGGCTCAACTATTTCTGATACACAAAAGTGCACCTGGGGTCACCTTCTCATATTGGCTTTCTGTAGACATAAATGATATGAATGATGTTCGGACTATTCGTAGGGGTCCTAGCATAGTCTTTCAAACATGCAAATGTTTCATGACGGACAATATGATTGCCAAATTCTTAGTGCATTATATGCAAGCAAAAATTCCATCTCGTAGTACTCATCTCAATGCTCTTGATGATCTTGCGCACGCAAAGGCTCGTTAATGAGTCATTGCTTGTTTTAAGAGCTACGCCGAGTGAAGAACGAGATATAGCTATTGGCATTGCAGCTGGCTTACTACTCACTCGTACTGATATATCTTTTCTTGACTTACCTCTGATGATGATGTAAATATAGCCTAGAGTTGTCCCTTGTTTGTAATGTACTATCTGTGTAACTAGGGCTTTGCACTTTAAGGTTTTAACTTTGCCCTTTTGTTATTTTGTATAATTTCGTAGTAGTGTCAACCTTCTGTATAATTACGTACGTCTTAGTTTAACATTTTGGATAACATAAATTATCATGTAATGTTGTACTTTTGTTTTAAATATCTGCATGGATCACTTTTCTATGTATTATGCAATGTTCTTTACTTCTGACTTTCTATTTAATTTTGTATTTGTTTTCTTACATATTCTTACATGCACTTATAATGACCAACTTATTTTGTGACCTTATTTTGTGAATTGTGGATTTTCTTTTGTGAATCTTGCAACTTATTATGTTAATCCTGGAAATTATTTTGTGAATCCTGGAACTTATTTTGTGAACTTATTTTGTGAAGGCCTGAATAAGGACGTAGATTCACTGAATAAGGTCTGAGATTCACAAAACAAGGTCTGTGAATTCACCAAATAAAGTTATGAGCAAAATAGATGACTTTAACTACTAATAATGACCAAGTTTCACAAAACAAGCCCGTAGATTCACTGAACAAGGTCTGACATTCACAAAACAAGGTATGTAAATTTATCAATTAAAGGTATGAGCAATATAGATGATTTTAACCACTTATAATGACCAAGTTTCACAAAACAAGCCCTTAGATTCACTGAACAATGTCTGAGATTCACAAAAACAAGGTCCGAAAATCTAAACCTTCATCGACCAAGTTTCTTTATTTTGTGAACTTATTTCCTTTTGCTTTGTGAATAATAGGTTTTACCGAGTTGTAGGAATCAAGCCAAGCCGGGATGAAGCGACGTTCGAGGACGTCTCAAGCTACTCTTGCACCACTCTATTGAAGCACCTACATCAAGCTACCGAACCGGTTCTAAGCCACCTAAAAAAAAGACAAAAATTTACAAAGAGAGACTCACTGTGTTGAGGACTCGGATGTCTCCTGCAGGGCTTTACCACTTTCTCAACAATAAGGAGAATCCACCATCGGATAAGCGATTAAAGCTATACAAGAAATGGGATTTGGTTCTCTATTGCATCTTAAAACAGGATGTTGTTCCGGGTCGGTTGGCGTCTTGGCTAGTTTCTAATTATGACCACCGTACAGATCGTTGTGTGATGGGAAACTCCTTGTTTTAGAGAAAGATATCCATCTGTGCATGGGATTGCCAATGGGTCCAAACATTGTCGAAGAAGCAAAAATTGGAGATAAGTCCCCTTCTTATGTGTCTCTTTTGGAGGATTTCAAAAGTCAATACAATTGTAGTTCCATTGAGCTCAAACACATTATGGAAAAGCTCTCTACACAAAAAGATGGTGGAGATGATTTCAAACGCACTTTCATCATTTATATCTTCAATGCTTTTCTAGGCGGTGTTGTAGGCAATCGGGCTAGTTTGAGACTTCTTAAAAGTTTGGCAAACACTTGAGTTGTTCTCCGTTCAATCGGTGCAATTTCATCAAACGCAAATTGGCCGGCCAAGTTGAGTCTTGGCAAAAGAAGGAGTGGCAGACCCAAAATCTGAAAGAAAATCTGTTTGGTGGACCTATTATGGTCTTGGTTTTCATTTATGTTGACCGATTTGTCTTCCAAGCACGGCTTGTTTCTCGCGATTTCAACGCTCTCAACTTGGACTAAAGAAGCTATAACCAAGAGAGTTAAGCAGGAACTGAATGACAAAAATTCGGACAAGAAAACTTTTGGCAGGGGTTCTATTGAGCCTCCAATGTTATTCAACAACCATATTCCACAGTTGTGTCCTCCTCCTCCAAAGATTGATCTTGGTCAGTCTTCCAAGTCAACAATTCAAGATAAAGCATCCGAAGACGACAAAAAAATTACCGCTACCTGGGAATGAAGGCACTGGTGAGTTTGTCCATAAAATTGCGTTTTCCGCAAAGCGTGGCTCAAGCTTTTTCGGATTTCAAATCACTTGTTAGTCAAGCTCCTCCAAACGCCTTCAACAACAACAAGTGAAGAAACTAGTTGCACTGTAGACGGCATAGCGAAGGTTTTAAGTTATCTCAACAAGTGGATGATGCTGAAAATGTCAACGATGTGAAGAATGAGGAAAAGGTGTCGGACATTGTGGATGAGAACATCGCTGAGAAAGTGGTTGACGATATTCATGATAATGTGGAGAAAGGTGGGGAGAATGTGGAGAAAGCTGGGGAGAATGTGGATAATTTGTATGGGTGGTCTGAGGCTGATTTGTTGGCGGGATTGGATGCGATGGGTGAAGCTTTGCAACCAATTGCGCGACATCATTCACCACCACCAAATGCAGAATACCCATCCTTTAGGCTTCTAGCGATGATGACCATTTGTTGTCTCAACCTCGAGCCCGAGCCCGACACATATCTTCTTTGTCATCCCCCTCCTTGTGGATGTCATCCCTCCTTTCACCGAGCCCACTCCTTTGGTAGGGAACACATCTTCTCACGCCGCTCTCGGATGATGTTCTTCCTGATAAGGACGCGAGCCTACAATTATTGAGATAACAGCTACTCCTCCTACTACTGTGGTACTGAAGACAACTCGTGATGTTATTTGCCTACCAGATACTCCACTTGTTTTAACAATTGATAAAACATCCGTCGATGAAACGATCCGTCGCAATGTCTATATTCGTCGATCGCCACGTCATTTGGCAAAGTCGATTGCCCGTGTTTCTTGCAAAACCCCACTCTCATCGCTGCAATCCCATCTCCCTTATCTCCCTTACCAATTGAAGAGGATGTTCCGGTCGTGGTAAGAGGAGGGTTGTAGTTCAGTGAAGTTATCCGATCGCCCTATTTGCAAAGGAATCTTAATGGTTTTAAGGAATTGAATCAAGCTGAGAAACAAGTATTAGATTTTATACTTGGCGAATCATATGATGAAACGGAGCTTATTTTCCAAAGTGAATGTCAGACTTTGACTAGGAGCCAGTTGAAGAGTGTGCCTGAAGTCGATCGGATATCATCTCATGTCATAGATATGTATTGTGAGATCTTAAATAGTAATGAGATGTTCAAATCCAGGACTTCCCCTTCTCGTTTATTTGTGCCGTATAGAAATGAAAGTGTTAGTCTTATTACCCTGTACTTTATCCAATTCTCTGAGTGTATTTTACATGATGTTCACTTCTAATCGTTACTCATACGATCTTATTTTTTTTCCCAGTGTCTCTCCAATGTTGATGTTTCTGCAGTTCAACTAGTAAGTCTTTTATTTTGGTCTGCTTATATTTCAACTTAAGTTCATTTTTGACTTTTTTATTCACTTTGCATTTTTGTCTTTTTTAATTCGATTAACTTTTTGTCCCTTTTCGGGTTTCGCTCCAATAGTCTCCGCCTCCTGTGCACCTTTCTTGATTTGTATCGACCTCTGAACTAAAAGTAGCAAAGTGCAAATCATCCATCCTATGAAAGGCGGATATGTTGATTATATTCTGTTTTATCCAACCTTTGGTACGTCTATTGTTTCCATTTTGCTTAGGGAAATGTGTGTTATTGTGATTCTACTAGGAAATGACTTTGTGAATGTATGACTTTATTTTGTGAAGCCTACACTTATGTTTCACAAAAATAAGCCCTGAGATTCACTGAACAAGGTATGAGATTCACAAGATAAGGTGTGAGATTCACAAAATTAAGACCAAAATAGATGTTTTTAAACTACGACCAAGTTTCACATAACAAGCCCTAAGATTCACTGAACAAGGCCTGAGATTCACAAGATAAGGCCTGAGATTCACAAAATTATGAGCAAAGTAGATGATTTTATTTTAAACCACGACCAAATTTTCACAGAACAAGCCCTAAGATTCACTGAACAAGGCCTAAGATTCACAAGATAAGGTCTGAGATTCATAAAATTAAGAGCAAAATAGATGATTTTAAACCACGACCAAATTTTCACAGAACAAGCCCTAAGATTCACTGTACAAGGTCTGAGATTCACAAGATAAGGTGTGAGATTCATAAAATTAAGAGCAAAATAGAAGATTTTAAACCACGACCAAGTTTCACAGAACAAGCCCTAAGATTCACTGAACAAGGTCTGAGTAGCTAAGAAAGACTGATTTCTCTTTTGTACATACAGAAAGAAAAGCTCATCCGGCTTCTTAAACCAAAGGTGCCAGCACTGAGAAGTATTCTGTGGACGCCCGAAGTGTTTATCCCAAAATCAAACTTACCTTCTGATGAAATAGATAATGGTATCTATTTATTGAACATATTGGAGAATTACAAAGGAAACAAAAGTGATTGTCCAATAACCATATATACTGTAAGATTACTTTTTCAACTCTATTTATACATTGATAAATATAAATTTTTATAAGTAGGCAACACATTATTATTCCCCTTTTTGCATTTATAGGAAGTTCAGGTGAAGCGTTTTGCACCGAGGGTGTGCTATCGATTATTACATGTGATAAGAACGTATTAAGAGATAGAGTGAAAAAGATGCACTAGAATGGAGTCGTGTCTTCATAAGAACCTTCTTCTTTTAATATTATCATATTTTTCTTGCAAAACCTTTATTACTTTAGTTGATTAAATGATGTTTATATGCTCATATTGTGGCGGTGGCTCTCGACCACTTCCTTACAAAGTGACCAAAGAATTGTTGGATTATGTATGCAGATCAAAATCGGCACAAACTAAATTGTAATGATTTTGCTTTGATTTGATTTTACAATATAAAAGTTATATTATTTTTATTTGATTTTACAATATAAAAGTTATATTGTGAGAGATATTGACTAATTGCATTTCCTCGTTATTTATGTGACGCTATGGTGTCCACTCCATGGATGGAAGTCACAAGGGAGGCTTTACAGACCCTTGGACCACGTGGCTTTGTTATGGATCAGGTAAGAATCATTTTCCTTTCCTTTTTCTTTTCATGTTTCATTTTACTTTTTTTGTGAATCCTAGAACTTGTTTTGTTAATACTAGACCTTATTTTGTGAATGATGGACCTTGTTTTGTGAATATTGGAGCTTATTTTGTGAACTTATTTTTGTGAATCCTGGAACTTGTTTTGTGAATCTTGGACCTTATTTTGTGAATCCTAGACCTTATTTTGTGAATGCTGGACGTTATTTTGTGAATCCTTTGCATATGTTTTGTTAAATTTGTTTTGTAGGTGATTGATATGTTTGGAGTGAAGTCCATACTCGGTAAATCAGATCTTCTCTACTTGCCAACCACAGTATATGTGAGCTTCAAATCCTTTAGATGTTGATATTTCAAGTATTGGCTCCTCATTGGTTTATTAAAATGGTCCTACATTTGTCACATGCAGACCGTTCATGAAGAACGCAACCCAGCTATTTGGGGTTGATACGGTCGTTCTGTACCAAAAATAAATACCTAAGTACAACTAACAGAAGTCAGCGGTAAGTAGGGTCGATCTCCACAGGGAGGCGGTGTACTATCTATTTGTCTATTTATCTGTCTAAATGTCACAATTGGGGGTTTTGAATTGATTGTGAACTAACTAAACTACTGAAACTAAAGGCAAGAGAAGGGAATAAAGGAAATTAAAAAAAAAAAGAGAAAGGAAGTATGCTAGGAGTCGGTCTACCGTGGCAGCTATCAGATCTTATACTATCGGGAATACTAAGGCGATTAGACTATTGATAAGAAGAGCTATGGTCGTCACCTTTCGGTCCTTAAACCGCCCTAGAGCGTAAACAGCTTAACCTTCGCCCTCACTGCAATACCCTATTGTAATTAAGCAAGCCTTCCCTTCCAATCTTTCGATCTAGGTCGGGGTTAACTAAATTTATGGTCTCCTGCATGCATTCATTCGACCGGATAACAATTAAATTGCCTAATACAATTCCTATCGCAAGACTAATCTATATAAGTCAATTAAAACATCGCTACCACGGCTTCCCTAATCCTAACATACTACGGGGAATTAGCTACTCATAATAAAATAAGCAATGACAATAATTAAAGAAGAAATAAGCATTAAAAGAGAATAAGGGAAAAAATTACTGAATTATGTGATCCGGAAAAGAAAGAGCAAAGTAACAGTGTAAAAGTGACAGAGTATTAAGAGTAATTAGAAAGGAGAAGTCCCCTCATTATGTCGACCTCCTATCCTATTTATAAGAAAAATAGGATTATTAACCTAATTGCGGAAAATAAAGCTTAAAAGCCCAAAATCAAAGGATTGTTGCTCGATCGAGCACTTAAGTCTCTCGATCGAGTGATATTCCTTAGCATTCCTCTCGATCGAAGACTTCTTTCCCTTTAATCACTCGATCGAGAAGAAGTAGCTCTCGATCGAGCAAATGGGCTTTCGATCGAATAAAAATAGTTCTCGATCGAGCACTTCTCGACGCGTAATTCCGCTTCGCGCACTGAACTTCAAACGGCTGCCATTCCTTCGTTACTTGGACAAATAGGGCGTGGTTGGTGGCGTTGGAAAGCTAAGAGGATAACCTTTCACCTCCAACTAGAATCACCTTAATAAATGTTGTAGAACTCGAGATATGGCTCTTACAAGCAGGAACTAGCAAATTGAAGCACTCTCTTGGCTCGCCTAACTTCCTTACTCCAATGCGCATATCAAAATAGTACTTTCCAAGCTCCGACTCAACTCATCTCCAAAATGCATGCTAAATGGATGGTAAAAGGCTTGATTTCACTACTTTATGGTTCATTCCTGCAAATAAGACAAAATACACCAAAGTAGCATATTCGGGGCATTTCGTAGCATAAAACCACGATAAAAGCATAAAGATACGCGCATAAATTAGGCAAAAAGGACTATATAAAATGCACGTATCAAATCTCCCCAAACCAAACCTTTACTCGTCCCCGAGTAAACTAAAATGCAACTAATGGAACGGAAAAAGATAACTCAGAGCCAGCTACAAATGCCCACTTAAGCCAATTTAATGCAAGCAAACTAACACTTATAGCAGAACAGTCAAATGCAAACGAGTTATACGATGTTTATAATAAAGCTGAACCGTCGACCTTGCAAGACCTTTAACAATGGACTCTTACGGGTCACTCTTTCTCTCATGAAGCAAATGGTGAACATATATATGTAAGAGAGAAAGAAAAATAGTCGCTCACCTAAACTACGACCCACATAAACATGCATGCAACTAATATGATAGACAATTCTAGCTACCGTTCACACATTCCAACCAAACAAGGTCCTGTCACAGCCAAGGGCTTACAAAAATATGGTAAAGAGGCAATGGGTAAGAAAAGGCAAAACATTTATGGGAATGTGGAGGTATAGGTGATCAAGCTAGCACCTAAACAGAACCATATGACAACATCCATTTCCAACTCAATTATAAATTAAGCATATGCCCTTCATTTGGCATAAAACTCACCAAACCAAACTAGAAATACTCCTCAAATGATATAAATAAAACATAGGAGCAGAAACCGTCAACCAAACAACATCTTTTTTTTCGAATTTTTTTTTCTTTCTTTATTTTTTTCGGTTTTTTTTTTTTTTATTTCTTTTCCGAATTCTTTTTTTTCATTTTTCATATTCTTTTTTTTTTCAACTTCTCTTTTTTCTTCTTTTTCACGTCTTTTTTCATCATCCTCCTTTTCTTCATAAAATACCAACTCCGAATCAACAGAATATGCGCCAACATTTGATACAATAGACAATATACCGCAGAACGATCTAAACTAGCTTGACAAGGCAGGCTAAATTTGGAATGCAGTTAAGAGTCAATAGGCAAATTTGGCTAATGTGGAGTTTATGGGTAAAAATGAAAGAAAGGGAAAATGTAAGCACCTCCCTGCATGTGACACCAACCACTAACCCGAATGTATGACGGCAAAAAGCAATTGAATTTCATATACGTGCAAATTAATGATACATGTTATGCAAGGAGTAACTACTCACAATCCTACATGAAACTGGTCATAAATGACACCAGTTTATAAGGCTCTAATTCCTTAGAAGTTATAAGAAGGTTGCCAAAATTTCAGGTCGAGTCTATTCGTTCAGCTAAATTAAACATTAACTCGTAGATATGCAATAAGACAAAGCTAATAAGATAATTAATTCAATGCAAGGCTTAAGCAAAAAGACAATTAATAGTGCAATTTCATCATGGAAATCGACCGTTCCGACTCAACCTATATGCTAAAATACACGTGAATGTTTTTTGAATTTTTCTAATTTTTTTAATTTTTATGAGATTTTGAATTTTAACAAAAATAAACAACAATGCAAACATAAATTAAACGTGATAACTGAAATGCAGTGAAATCAAAATGCAGACACAGATATGGATGCATAACCTCCCCAAACCAAACTGTACAATGCCCCCATTGTACCCAATCATAGAAAGGAAATGCAAACTAGAGAGAAAGAGAGTAAAAGCGGAAAAACTCACAAAATGCGCGAATAAGGGGACCTCCCCAAACCGACCATGAACATGGGAGGTTGCTAAAGGCCCGGAAAACCGTCTCAGTAAGCTAATCCAAGTCAATAATACTCGATCAAGAGGAATAGTAGCTGATCGAGTAACATGGGCGCTCAAAAACTGCTCGATCGACTGGAATAGTGGTCGATCGAGTGGATTTCTTCCTGCAGGCACTCGATCGAAAGGAATAGTAGCTCGATCGAGAGGATTTCTCAGAAAAAATACTCGATCGAGTGGAAAAACCACTCGATCGAGCGATCCTCAGCGTGTACCTGCAAAACACAATGAAAAACAGCCCGCTAACTAACTAGACAAGCAAACTGATAAAGTCTATGGTATAAAAACCATTTATTACAACTGAAATTAAATAAAAAGCAAAATAAAATCTCCGGGTTGCCTCCCGGGTAGCGCTAGCTTCAGTCAGGTCCCAGCTCGACCTCCATTTTCTTCGAGCCTCTATAATCAGCTACAATCAAAACAGCTCAAAGCGCGCAGCATTAAATCATAAACCTGCGCATGTGCTACACAGAAAGGTAAGTAGCACCACTGTGGAATAGCAGAATAGGAAATTAAAATATAAGACCGTTTAAGCCTAACAAATTTCCTATGCGAGCTCCTAAATTTATCCACAAAATATAGGAGCGCGGGAGCAATAGGCGATAAAGTGGGGCTCCATCTCAGATTAACAATTTTGTGATGATAAAGACGGTGAAAAGGCATTAAATTGAACGACCTACTAGGAAGGGGCAAAGCATTAGAATGCAAAGCATAAGTCAAACGAGGCAATTCACTATTTAAACAAACAATAAACAAATTACCGTTCAATACCTCAGGTTGATCACTCTCAACGACGGAATCATAGATAAAAGAATTCATTACCTCTTCCGTGCTAGGAGTGATCACCGACTCAGCTACCTCCTTGTCACCCTCCTCAGTGGAATTAAGCCCGTAAATCGCAGCCTCAAGTGCATCCAACTCGGCTTTGAATAGGGGAGACTCACCGTATCCATTATTATCATCAAAATTGTCGTCTAAAACGACCCCAAGTAACGCATCAATGCTCCCAATGGCCAATTCAGTCGATCGAGCGAATAATCACTCGATCGACCAACTTCCTTCTCCTAATTCCACTCGATCGAGCAAAGAAATTCCCTTCGATCGAAAGCGGTGTCTCTGGAAAATCACTCGATCGACTAATATAAGTCACTCGATCGAGTGATTCCTCCCGTCTTGGCAATGAAATCTTCGCGTAAGCTAGTGAAATATGATAGAAACTCGTCGTCCGAGTCATAGAGGTCATCCTCAGCATTGGGTAACATGGTTTCCTCAGGGGAAGAACCACTCTCGGCAAGGTATACCTCTTCTTCTTCCATCTCAGCTGCTAACTGAGCAACTACAGACTCGAGCTCCTTAACTCGCGAGTAGCATTGTCTATCATGATCTTGCTGAGCTTGCATCTGAGATGCAATTGTCTCCAATAAAGATTTCAGCTCCGCAATTTCTTCTTCTTGTATATCGGGAGGATCTTGTTGCGGTGGCCACTGATAGGGTGGATGTGGCGGCACAACTACAGCTGCTTGACTAACTCGACTACGCTGCCTGAACGCGTAAACTTCGTCATTCTCTGCCAAACAAAGGACTGCATTATGCCCAAGCAGACACCACATCTCCCGCAGAAATCACCCGCTTTTTCCATATAATAGGACATTGGTGATGGGTCAAAGGTACTCAAGCCTTCCCTTTGATTGTCTTTCACCTAGAACTGTCTAGGTAGTACCCGTAAGGCCTATCAAAACAGCACTAAACAAAAGATTAAAACGGCCTCAAGGGAAAAATCCCCTGAGGCTACAAACAGATAAAATTAAACAAATAAATAAATAGATTGCCTCCCCGGCAACGGCGCCAAAATTTGATACGGTCGTTCTGTACCAAAAATAAATACCTAAGTACAACTAACAGAAGTCAGCGGTAAGTAGGGTCGATCTCCACAGGGAGGCGGTGTACTATCTATTTGTCTATTTATCTGTCTAAATGTCACAATTGGGGGTTTTGAATTGATTGTGAACTAACTAAACTACTGAAACTAAAGGCAAGAGAAGGGAATAAAGGAAATTAAAAATAAGAGAAAGGAAGTATGCTAGGAGTCGGTCTACCGTGGTAGCTATCAGATCTTATACTATCGGGAATACTAAGGCGATTAGACTATTGATAAGAAGAGCTATGGTCGTCACCTTTCGGTCCTTAAACCGCCCTAGAGCGTAAACAGCTTAACCTTCGCCCTCACTGCAATACCCTATTGTAATTAAGCAAGCCTTCCCTTCCAATCTTTCGATCTAGGTCGGGGTTAACTAAATTTATGGTCTCCTGCATGCATTCATTCGACCGGATAACAATTAAATTGCCTAATACAATTCCTATCGCAAGACTAATCTATATAAGTCAATTAAAACATCGCTACCACGGCTTCCCTAATCCTAACATACTACGGGGAATTAGCTACTCATAATAAAATAAGCAATGACAATAATTAAAGAAGAAATAAGCATTAAAAGAGAATAAGGGAAAAAATTACTGAATTATGTGATCCGGAAAAGAAAGAGCAAAGTAACAGTGTAAAAGTGACAGAGTATTAAGAGTAATTAGAAAGGAGAAGTCCCCTCATTATGTCGACCTCCTATCCTATTTATAAGAAAAATAGGATTATTAACCTAATTGCGGAAAATAAAGCTTAAAAGCCCAGCCCGTCAAGGATTGTTGCTCGATCGAGCACTTAAGGCTCTCGATCGAGTGATATTCCTTAGCATTCCTCTCGATCGAAGACTTATTTCCCTTTAATCACTCGATCGAGAAGAAGTAGCTCTCGATCGAGCAAATGGGCTTTCGATCGAATAAAAATAGTTCTCGATCGAGCACTTCTCAGCGCGTAATTCCTGCTTCGCGCACTGAACTTCAAACGGCTGCCATTCCTTCGTTACTTGGACAAATAGGGCGTGGTTGGTGGCGTTGGAAAGCTAAGAGGATAACCTTTCACCTCCAACTAGAATCACCTTAATAAATGTTGTAGAACTCGAGATATGGCTCTTACAAGCAGGAACTAGCAAATTGAAGCACTCTCTTGGCTCGCCTAACTTCCTTACTCCAATGCGCATATCAAAATAGTACTTTCCAAGCTCCGACTCAACTCATCTCCTAAATGCATGCTAAATGGATGGTAAAAGGCTTGATTTCACTACTTTATGGTTCATTCCTGCAAATAAGACAAAATACACCAAAGTAGCATATTCGGGGCATTTCGTAGCATAAAACCACGATAAAAGCATAAAGATACGCGCATAAATTAGGCAAAAAGGACTATATGAAATGCATGTATCAGGGGTCAATACATGAAGCCTGATTACATTCCATTTGATGGGAGCAATATCCAAAAGGTGAAAGATCCCTCTTCTACTATTTATGTTCTTTTTTATTTATTTTCGTTCATGTGTATTGTTAATTGGTTTGTCTATTGCAGGTTTTTATCCCTATGTTTAACGATAAGTGTCGTCATTGGTGGGCTTGCGTTTGTGATTTAAAGCAAAAAAAAAATTCCATCCTCGACTCGAGCACCGATATACATGCGGATCATGATAACCACACAGCCCACGAGATTGTATGATTTTTTCCCAAAACATTTTGGAGTATTTATCTTTAGTTTTTTTCCCAAAAAATATGTCCCTGTCATATTTTTATGTTCTATTGGCTTTTTCATGTTCCAGTTGTACCAAGTTTCATCTGTTCTTTGTGGTGGTTCATCTCCATTTGAACCTTTGCAGTTGATGTACATGAACCCAATTGAAAACCTTAAAGTCCCTCAACAAAAAACATGGTATGTAACCATGTATCTTCGTTTTTTATGCTATATTATGAGATATATTGTACAAGTTTTAATGGTCCCTCTCTGACCAAAATCATGTACCCAATCCCATATTCGCTGAAATGAATGGTTGAATAGTTGATGTTCACTTGAGATGTTTTTTTTACTCATAAATGTTTATTTATTTGTAGTTTTGATTGTAGAGTGTTTGTGCTGAAATTGTTGGATGCGTTGGACAATCAAAGTTTATGGACCAACAGTGAATATTTTGAGGTATAGATTTACGGGTTTTGCCTCCTACCTTGCCATTGCTACATATTAAATATATACTATACTGTATGAAAATCTCTTTTGCAGAAATTGCCTGACTATCGAAAGAAGATAATATTGGAACTTCTTAAATGGGATAAAAATACAAAAACGGTACACTTGCTTGACTTAAAATTAATGCAAAGTCCATTTCGTCATAACTTGGGTGAACATTTGTTAATTGTTACTTGTTTTTCATGGTATAGGTGTTTCATTGATGACATGGACAGTCTTTTGCAAGCAAATGATCATTCTTCGATGGATATGTGTTCAGTGGCGGCCATTCCTTGCTTCAGCAGGCCTGCTATATCTAAAATTAATTCGGCCATATAACCTTGTTTGTTTGTAATGGTACCATGAATTGTTTAGTCTGTAATCTTGTATTTAGTAGTCGACAATGTATTTAGTAGTCGAGAATGTAATGCTACAAGAAATTGTGAAACTTGCATTGACCATAAGATGAGACGGGTGTACTTCGTATGACGGTCTTTTATTGAGAGACAAAGATGTTTAATGCAAGCCGCCTTCTCATTTGATTCGCATCCTTTTCTGTATTATGTACAATTACATGTTTCATATCATCAACTAAAGGCTTTATTTCATTGGGGAACGATGCTGGATTCATGCTAGATTGGGGAACGATGACATCGACTAAATTTTGATC
This sequence comes from Silene latifolia, assembly GCF_048544455.1. Taxonomy (NCBI): domain Eukaryota; kingdom Viridiplantae; phylum Streptophyta; class Magnoliopsida; order Caryophyllales; family Caryophyllaceae; genus Silene; species Silene latifolia. Next base: position 30,458,500 of record NC_133538.1, read on the forward strand.
AAAATCACAAAAATACATAATGCTGGATTCAGGTCTATGTTTCATAATTTTCTGTTCCAGTTTCACAAGATAAGGTCCAGGATTCACAAAATAAGTTTCAGGATTCACAAAACAAGGTCAAGGATTCACAAAACAAGGTCCAGGATTCACAAAACAAGATCAAGGATTCACAAAACAAGGTCACAAACTAAGTTCAAGTAGTTAACAAAATAAGGTCCAGGATTCACAAAACAAGATTCAGGATTCACGAATTATGTTCCAGGATTCACAACATTGAGTGAAACAAACATCTTAAGTGAAGATCCACGTGGTTTCAATTTCGCAATTTCGCATTTTCACAATTTCGCAATTTTCAAATTTCACCATATTCAACATCCATATTCACTCTCTTCAACTTCCATATTCACCATATTCACTAACTGCTCTCTCTTCAACTTCCATATTCACTAACTGCTCGTCTTCGCCATTATCCGCCATTAGCTTTTCTTTGCTATTATCCGCAAATTAGGTATTTTTCTATCTACTTTCTCAAATTTCGATTCATCCTCCTTTTGTTTCGTATTTTTCACCATAATTTTCAATCAACTTCTTTAATTTGTCAAATTATTGTTTAGGGTTTTTGCCAGTTTTTGTTATTGAGGGTTTAGGGTTTTTGCCAGTTTTTGATAGTGAGGTTTTAGGTTTTTTTTTAGTATATTTCGATTCTTTTGCGTATGGTTTTGTGATTAATTTATCGTTCTTTGGATGCATGTTCTTTGCCAATTTTTAAATGTTTTTGTTACTGTGGGTTTATGGCGCTCGTTTTTGCTAGTTTTTGTTAGCTACATCTCATTTGCATTCCGTGAATCTAGGATCTAGTTTTGTGAATCTAGGACCTAATTGTGTGAATCTGACCCTGTTTTGTGAAATTGGAAGATAATATTGTTATACTTGTTAATAAGTGCATGAAATCACCTTATCTGTTTTCATTATGTTATCCTTATTTATTGCCAGTTTTTCAGTAGCTACATCTCATTTTCATTTCGTGAATCTAGGACCTAGTTGTGTGAATCTGGGACCTAATTGTGTGAATCTTAGACCCTGTTTTGTGAAACTGGAAGATAATATTGTTAACAAGTGCATGAAATCACCTTCTCTGTTGTCAAACTTACTTAAAATGTTCACATTTCGGATTTTAGTTCTGATGTTATTTTGCCTTACTTGGTGCATAATAGGAAGCCATCAAAAATGAAGCGACCTGTTCAACCAGCGGCTGATTATACTGAAGCTACCGAACCAGTCTCTGAGCCACCTAAAAAAAAAGACAAGAGTTTACAAAGAGAGACTGCCTGTGTTGAGGACTCGGATGTCTCATTCTGGGCTTTACCACTTTCTCAACAATAAGGAGAATCCACCATCAGATAAGCAGATTGAAGCTATACAAGAAATGGGATTTGGTTCTCTATTGGATCTTAAAACAGATGTTGTTCCGGGTCAGTTGGCGTACTGGCTAGTTTCTAATTATGACCACTGTACAGGATCGTTGTGTGATGGGAAACTCCTTGTTTTAGAGGAAGATATCCATCTGTGCATGGGATTGCCAATGGGTCCAAACATTGTCGAAGAAGCAAAAATTGGAGATAAGTCCCCTTCTTATGTGTCTCTTTTGGAGGATTTCAAAAGTCAATACAAAGGTAGTTCCATTGAGCTCAAACACATTATGGAAAAGCTCTTTACACAAAAAGATGGTGGAGATGATTTCAAACGCACTTTCATCATTTATATCTTCAATGCTCTTTTAGGCGGTGTTGTAGGCAATAGGGCAAGTTTGAGACTTCTTAAAAGTTTGGTAAACACTGAGTTGATCTCCAAATTCAACTGGTGCAATTTTATCAAACATTAATTGGCTGACCAAGTTGAGTCTTGGCAAATGGAGGAGTGGAAGACGCAAAAGCTGCAAGAAAATTGGTTTGGTGGACCTATTATGGTCTTGGTTTTTATTTATCTAGACCGATGTGTCTACAAAGCACGCCTTGTTACCCGGCAGTTTCCAACGCTCTCAACTTGGACTAAAGAAGCTATATCCAAGAGAATTAAGCAGGAAGTGAATGACAAAAATTCGGACAATAGAACTTTCGGCAAGGGTTCTATTGAGCCTCCATCGGTCATCACTCAAAGATAAGGCACATGCACTTTTGCCTACTATTGAGTTTTGGGAGTCTTCAAAGCCACCGAGCGCACCTTTGCCTACTATTGAGTTTAGGCAGTCTTCAAAGCGATCAAGTGAACAACAACATTCTGAAGATGAAGAACCTTCTGATCCTCCTACTGAGTTTATTAATAAACTTTCTCTTTCCGCAAAGGTCATGGTTCAAGCTTTCATGGAGTACAAATCTCTTGCTAGCCAAGCTCTGAGCAAACTACCTTCCTCAACAACAGTTTCTAAACTAGTTGTAGCTGTAGATGGTATTACAGATGGTTTTAGGGCATCTCAAGAAGACAATAATGAGGAGGGTAATGTACAGGAGAGTGTGGAGGGTAATAGTGGGGATAATCTAGCTGAATTGTTGGAGGCATTGGACGTGATGGGTGAAGCTTTGCAACCAATACATCCACGTCGTTCATCACCAAAACCGGTTTGCCAAATCATACGATTTCGTGAACCTTCAACATCTTGTATTCAAGCTGATGAACAACCCGATCATCTTTTATCTCCCTGTCATACTATCACTCGATGACTTCCCTCCCGTCAGTGATGATGCCTCCCCCGTCAATGATGAACAACCTGACCATTCTGAGCCCACAGTGGTAGCGGATGATCATCATAATCAAGAACGGTGCGTTGAGTACAATAGGAGGAGAACAAGTGAAAGAGATATGCAAACAAGTTCCAGTGCTATTGATGATTTCCTTCCACAATGAGCCCACTCACCCCACATTTATTCTTCGTTCTAGCTACTCTTACAACTTCTACTCCTCCTCTTGTGGTAGGGAAAAATGATGAACAACCTGACCATCTTTTATCTCTCTCTCATTATACTGCTACTGATGATTTCCCTCCCGTCAGTGATGATGCCTCTCCTGTCAATGATGAACAACCTGACCATTCTGAACCCACAGCGGTAGCGGATGATCATCATAATCAAGAACGGTTCGTTGAGTACAAAAGGAGGAGAACAACTGAAAGAGATATGCAAACAACTCCTGCAACTTCTACTCCTCCTCCTGTGGTAGGGAACAATGATCCTCCTTCTACACCAATTGTTTCCGGCCTCGATAAACCATCTTCCAGTAAGGAGGTTAGGGCGTGCAATCAAGAGAACCTATCCAGAGAAATAGTACAAAATGATGCACTAGAATGGCCTCAATACACTGACAATGAATTGATGCATTTTGTTCGAAAGAAAGCACAGAAAAATATACAGTAATGTCATATTTTTGCTTTCAATTTCTGATTTTTTTTATTGTAATAAATATACCTACTAATTGAATTTTATCAATAATGAAGTGACGTTATGGTGTCCACTCCGTGGATGGTTGTCACAAGAGAAGCTTTGCGTAGTCTTGGACCGAAAGGTCTTGTTATGGATGAGGTAAGTAACCCCTGAGTATTATTTTCCTTTTCCTTCCCATGTTTTCATTTTGTTCACGTCACTCGATGTGTATGTTTCCTAACAAATTTAATTTTGTAGGTCATTGATATATTTGGAATTAAGTGCACATTCAGTAGAAGAAATTTAATCTACTTGCCAACAACAATATTTGTCAGTCTCAAATCCTTTATATGTTGATATTCAAGTATTTTGCGTTCTTTAAGTTGCTTTGTTTCTAAAATTGCCTTCTTGTGACTTGTAGAGTCTTGATCGAGAAAAGAACCCTGAAATTTGGGGTACACACATAAAGGACAGTTATACTCCACCTGCTGGTAGCCATATCGACAAGGTCAGATATTTGTGAATCCTGGACCTTATTTCGTGAATCCCGGAACTTGTTTTGTGAATCCTAGACTTTATTTTGTGAGTCCTGGACCTTATTTTGTGAACTCCTTGACCTTAGTTTTGTGACATTGTTTTGTGAATCCTTGACCTTGTTTTGTGAATCCTTGACCTTATTTTGTGAATCCTGGACCTTATTTTGTGAACTTATTTGTGAATCCTGGACCTTATTTTGTGAACTTATTTGTGAATCCTGGACCTTATTTTGTGAACTTATTTGTGAATCCTGGAACATAATTCGTGAATCCTGGATCTTGTTTTGTGAATCCTGGACCTTATTTTGTTAACTACTTGAACTTAGTTTGTGACCTTGTTTTGTGAATCCTTCACCTTGTTTTGTGAATCCTGGACCTTATTTTGTGAATCCTGGACCTTATTTTGTGAATCTTATTTGTGAATCCTGGAACATAATTCGTGAATCCTTGACCTTGTTTTGTGAATCCTCGACCTTGTTTTGTGAATCCTGGACCTTGTTTTGTGAATCCTGGAGTTTATTTTGTGAACTCCTTGAACTTAGTTTGTGACCTTGTTTTGTGAATCCTCGACCTTGTTTTGTGAATCGTTGGACATTTACTATCTCGGTTTTTATCCCTTTGCATAGTAACACGAGCCACAAATTGGTGGGCTTGTGTCTGTGATATAAAGCATGGAAACAATTTCATCCTTGACTCATGCGTGGCTGTTAATGTGGATCCTGACAACAAGCATGCCAAAGAGATTGTATGATTTTTTTTCCCAAATTATTGTTATTGCCTTTTATTTTAAAAGTATATTCCAAAATATATTTTGATTTTGTTATTGCCTTTTCTTTTTCGTGTACATCATGTTTCAACTATATTGCCGGGTTATATAACTCTTTGGAGTTCATGCACACGAACGAATATGTCAATCTCAAAGTCCCTCAACAAACAACAAGGTATGTAAGCATGTATATTTTTCCTTTTGTTAACAGATCAAGAGTTATTATTTTGAGCCATTTACTGTTTTTTTTTGTCTAGTTATGATTGTGGAATTTTTCTGCTGAAGTGGTTGAGTGCCTTGGATGATGATAGTTTATGGACCAAAAGTGAATATTTTCAGGTAAGTTCATTAGTATACGTAAATAAGGCTAATCTTGTGAACCCCAGACATTGTGCAGTGAATCTCAGAGCTTTTTTAGTGAAACATGGTCATTATCAGCAAGGTCTGAGATTCACTGAACAAGCTATGAGAATCACAAAACAAGGTTTGATATTCTCCAAATAAAGATAGGTTCGTTGTCTATATACTTCATTAATATATGTTTCTCTTGGCAGAATTTGACACAATATCGAAAATCGATCGTATTGGAACTACTTAGATGGGATAAAAATACTACAAAGGTACACTTCATTGTCTTAAAAATGATGTGAAGTTCATTTCTTCATAACTTTGGCAAATTTTTCGTAAATAAGTCGATTGTACTTTTTTTGGGTTGTATAGGTGTTTAATTAAGGAAGACAATTGTCCGTGAAGTCATAATATGCAAAAGTGGGTCGAGGCTCCTGTAAAGATTGTTGCCTACATCAACTCTTGTAAAGATATTTTGATAGTTAATTTGACATTTACATTGACATTGACATTGAGTTGAGCAAAAATGGTTCGAGGCAAGATATTTCAACTCTTGTAAAGATATTTGATAGTTGTAAAGATTGTTGCCTTCATCAACTCTTGTAAAGATATTTTGATAGTTGTAAAGTAGATGATTTTAAACCACAACGAAGTTTGACATTGACATTGTCAATGAGTTGAGCAAAAGGTATGAGATTCACAAGATAAGGTCTGAGATTCACAAAATTAAGAGCAAAATAGATTATTTTAAACCACGACCAAGTTTCACGTAACAAGCCCTAAGATTCACCGAACTTGGTCCGAGATTCACAATATAAGGTCCGAGATTCACAAAATAAGGTCCGAGATTCACAAATTTAACAAAGAAAATAGATGATTTTAAACCACGACCAAGTTTCATAGAACAAGCCCTAAGATTAACTCGAACAAGGTCCGAGATTCACAATATAAGGTCCGAGATCAAGTGTCACAGACAAGCCCTCGATTCACTGAACAAGGTCTGAGATTCACAATATAAGCTCTGAGACCAAGTGTCACAGAACAAGCCCTAAGATTCACTGAACAAGGTCTGAGATTCACAATATAAGGTCTGAGATTCACAAAATAAGGTCCAAGATTCACAAATTTAAGAGCAAAATAGATGGTTTTAAACCACGACCAAGTTTCACAGAATAAGCCCTAAGATTCACTGAACTTGGTCTGAGATTCACTAAACTTGGTCTGAGATTCACAATATACGGTCTGAGATTCACAAAATAAGGTCTGAGATTCACAAATTTAACAGCAAAATAGTTGATTTTAAACCACGACCAAGTTTCACAGAACAAGCCCTAAGATTCACTGAACAAGGTCTGAGATTCACAATATAAGGTTTGAGACCAAGTGTCACAGAACAAGCCCTCAGATTCACTGAACAAGGTCTGAGATTCACAATATAAGGTCTGAGATTCACAAAATAAGGTCCAAGATTCACAAATTTAAGAGCAAAATAGATGGTTTTAAACCACGACCAAGTTTCACAGAATAAGCCCTAAGATTCACTGAACAAGGTGAACAAGGTCTGAAATGATAAAAACGCTTGATGCTAGATTCAGAACCAAGTTTCACAATTTTACGTTCCAGATTCATAAAATAAGGATTCACAACGTTGACAAAAATAAAACAAGCTTAAAACTTGTCTTCTTCAATCATCTTCCTCTTCTTCCTCATTACATCATTCTTCATTCTCAACCTCTTCCTCTTCTTCCTCTTCTTCCGATGTGTCTCCCTATGTGAAGAATCAAACCTTTATTAGATACTTTTTTTTGAGAAAAGTTGCGTTTTCAAGCAACACTAAAATGGAAAGACAAGAGTAGAATTATACATACTTGATTCTCAGGAGGATGCTCTGCAAACTCATTTGGACAATTTCTTTTATCATGGTGTGACATGCGTTTACACTTAGCACACAACCTTTTTGGTTTTTTTGCCTTCATAATTGCCTTATTTTTGCTGCTCACCATCCTTTTACCACTACCTTTGTTTCTAGAGACTTTAGGTGGTAAGATCTTGATTTCTTTTGGAGCCTTGCAGTTGAGAAGGGCCTCCAATTCTTGTTCTTTGGTCAAAGGCTTTGGGTTTGGCTCCAACTTCTCTCGGAATTCTTTTATTAGCTTGGCAAAGTCTCTCATATCTGACTCTTCTTCTTTTCTTTTAAGCATACCAACAGTTGCGTAAATCTCGAGACCACACCCGAGACATCTCAAACTTACTATTACCAGAAGATCATTGTTTTCCAAGATTTCCATTCAAATCATAAACCGGGTTTCTGAGTGCATTCTTACTCCACCTACGCAAAATGTATTTCTCAAGAATTTCCTTAAACTTTCCCGAGCAAATCCAAATGATGTGGTTGCATAAGATACCTTTCCTTTCAAACAATTTACATGCACAATGAACATCCATTGTTCTCCGATTGTACTCAACTGCATATCTCTTTCGCTTGTTCGCGTCCTCAACAATTGAAACTTCAAAGTTAGTTACTGGATCTGGTGGGGTGTATCCACAAACACTACACGCATTTACCGAAAATTTAACCTCCTTTTGGAAATCAAAGAACACTTCATGTGTATAGACCTTCACTACATGGGCCTCCCAGTTTGACCCGAACAGGGTTTCAGGTATTGAGTTGTGGCTCTGTGCTTCGAGAAGCTTTAGATTGTGTCTTTGTTGGTCCATGGCACTCTCAAATCTCATCCAAAATTCTACAAGAGTCCCATATCTATTTTCAAATCTCTTGAAGAAGCTATTCGAACTCTCTGATCTTTGTGTGGTTTTTAAAATGTTGCCCATCGGGACATTCCTGAAATAAGCGGGTATCCATTGATCTCGTTCCGCGAACTTGTCAGTCAACCATTTATTCTCTTCTAACGAAAACTCGCTAATGACTTTAGCCCAATTCTCTTCAAATTCCTCAGGCTCCAAGTCCTCGCTCCAGACAACATTGTTCAGACGACTTAAGAAATCAGTCTCTTTGCAAATTGTGCTCCCAACCTTGTCTGTTACTTTCTTCATAATGTGCCACATGCAAAAGTGATGTCTTGCTTTTTTGAACACGGCTGCAAGTCACAAAATCCACATTATCTATTGTCAGAGATCTTTTGTCACAAATCAAGCTCTAACATTCACAAAACAAGGTCTCAGATTCACAAGATAAGAGAAATAACAATATAGGCAATTTCAAAACAAGGTCTCACAAAACAAGTTTAAGAATATTAGCTTTGTGTGTCATATAACAAGCCCAAAGATTCAGTGAACAAAGTCTGAGATTCACAAGATAAGGTCTGAGATTCACAAAATTAAGAGCAAAATAGATTATTTTAAACCACGACCAAGTTTCACATAACAAGCACTGAGATTCACTGAACAAGGTCTGAGATTCACAACATAACGTCTGAGATTCACAAAATTAAGAGGAAAATAGATGATTTTAAACCACGACCAAGTTTCACAAAACAAGCCCTAAGATTCACTGAACAAGGTCTGACATTTCACAAGATAAGGTATGAGATTCACAAAATTATGAGACTGATAGATGATTTTAAACCACGACCAAGTTTCACATAACAAGCCCAAAGATTCACTGAACAAGGTCTGAGATTCACAAAATTAAGAGTAAAATAGATGATTTTAAACCACAACCAAGTTTCACATAACAAGCCCAGAGATTCACTGAACAAGGTCTGAGATTCACAACACAAGGTCTGAGATTCACAAGTTAAGGTCTGAGATTCACAAAACAAGGTCTCAGATTCACAAGATAAGAGAAATAACAAAATAGGCAATTTCAACAACTTATGACCAAGTTTAAGAATATTAGCTTTGTGTTTTACAAATCAAGATCTAACTTTCACAAAACACGCTCTATGATTCACAAATTAAACTTCAAGATTCACCAAATAAATAACCAGATTCACAAAAGTAAGATATTCCAAACACACTGAATCGCATTTATTATTCCGGCATCTTGGTCACTGATGATGTAATTGGGTTCTTTGCCACCCATTACTTTCAGAACTCGCTGAAATGCCCAAATAAACGAGTCATCGTCTTCATGATCTAAAAGCACGCATCCAAATGTTATTGATTTTTTGTGATTGTCAATGCCAGTAAAAGGTGCAAATTTCATGTTATATTTGTTTGTTCCATAGGTTGGATCGAATGAAATAGCATCACCAAACAATGTGTAACATCTGATGGAATCCGCATTTGTCCAAAAAATTCTTGTCAAGGCAATCACAAGATCTCTGTTTCATATGAAAATACCAACCCTTTTGTTTCTTGGAGGGTTTCTAAACGAGAGATGAACATATGTCCATCCTTGCCACTAAGTAGACACTTTACTTCCCTTTGGAAATTCTTGAACTGCGTAAGGGTAGCTCCAACATTTTCGAAACCCTCTGCTTGTTCCTTGCATAATTTGTATGTTAAACTAGCCCCGGCATTCAATCTCGAATTTTGTATAATCAATTGCTTATGATATTCGTTCAGTTGATTTATATTAAGAGCAAGTTTCTCAAATTCTCTATTTTTGACAAAGCGCCATCTTTGGGTGATTGTGACCCTCACGGAATTGTTCAATTTTGTACATCTTTTCATGGTACATGAATTTTATCATTGCTTCACAACCCCACCTTTTAATTTTAGTTATTCTTGTACCACTTTGCTTATTGGAACTCTCACTTCACCGCGCACCCGCAACTCCACCCTTTTTCGTCTTGGTTTTAGCGTTTTTGTTTTTCTATTTGCACTTATTGCACCAACTTTTGTTTTGTCACCAGTTTCAACAGTTGTTGTTTTTGCATCAGCTTTTGGAGGACGATTTTTCCTGTTATTAAAACCTTGACGATGACAAACCATGCATTTTGTTCGAATAGTCCCATCTTTAAACCTCTTAGTTGAAGACTTCCTTGCTTCAAACCCACAAGCAATAGCATAAATTTTATAGAACAACATTGCTGACTCTAAGTCCACAAATGTTTTGCCAAGCACGGGTGTAAACTTCTCTTCAATCCTAGTTATCCATTGCTCAGTGCCACCCAGTGTGTAAGTTACCAAAGTAGTAGGTGTGGAAATAGTTGGCATTGTAGGGGTTGTTAACACAGTAGTAGAACCCTCACCATCCTGACAAGAACCAACATTAGAGCAAGGAACCTCACCACAACCGACACGAGGCGTCACACTACACTGTGAGTTGTTGTTGACATTTTAATCAATACCTAAGAAGATAAAAGGTTCACAAAGTCACATCTCACATTCACAAAACAAGGTTTAAGATTCACTAAATAAGGTATGTGATTCACAAATAAAGTCTGAGGATATTATCTAAGCAAGGAAGAGAGCAGAATAGGTCATTCCTCTAAAGGGTTCACAAAAGGAGCTCTAGGATTCACAAATACAATGACTGAGATTCACAAGTTCACTTTTTGGTTCAGATTATTAGTTCAGTTTTTAACTTTCACAAAATAACCTTCTAGTTTCACAAACTAGGGTCTCTGATTCACACAATAAGAAATAAATAAATTGCATTAGTAACGTTTAACAATAGAGATTCACAAAGTAAGGCCCAAGATTCACTAAATAAAGGCTGAGATTCACCAAATAAAGTCCTCAACCTACCAACAGAGGTTCACAAAGTCACATCTCACATTCACAAAACAAGGTTTAAGATTCACTAAATAAGGTCTGTGATTCACAAATAAAGTCTGAGGATATTATCTAAGCAAGGAAGAGAGCAGAATAGGTCATTCCTCTAAAGGGTTCACAAAAGGAGCTCTAGGATTCACAAATACAATGACTGAGATTCACAAGTTCACTTTTTGGTTCGATTATTAGTTCGTTTGTAACTTTCACAAAATAACCTTCTAGTTTCACAAACTAGGGTCTCTGATTCACACAATAAGAAATAAATAAATTGCATTAGTAACGTTTAACAACAGAGATTCACAAAGTAAGGCCCAATATTCACTAAATAAAGGCTGAGATTCACCAAATAAAGTCCGAGATTCACTAAATAAAGTATCAGATTATTAGTTCAAATAATTTAAAAATTTTTTGTGAAGATTATGAATTCACTTTTAAGAACAGGTCAGGTTGTATGTATGAGGATATTTTGTTGATTTGTTAATAACACTTCCATTCCCAAGAAAAGGAAATTGAACAATCAAAAAATTTAATATATGGGTAATGTGAACAGCACTTTGATGATTGTGCCAAATACCAGCCTATAAATATCTAATTTCTCAAAACATAATAGTATATACCAATAACCTCTCCTCTCTTCTCAGAAAAACATTTCAAAAATCCCTATTGCACACAATGTCTCATTTATTTGTATTTCCCTATACTTGTGTTTTGGCGAATGTTCCAGTTATATGGATAAAAAGGGAAGTATGTTTGTCCCGACCTCTCTAAATTGGCAGATTGTTTAATGAGCCAAGGTTATGAGATAGAGTCTCTGGTCCCTGTTATGTGCAGGCAGACTTGTCATTTTATGGGATTAGTACTAATTCAATTTGGCACAAATGACAATTTCTGCAAACAGGCTTTTAAGTTGCAGGAGAAGTTTGAGCAATTTGGGCGTACTAGATCTGAATGGCTGGCTACTTATTCCCGAGTTCAGGGGCCCTTTCTATGGGTAGCATCAAGGCTTGATTCAAAATATTTTAACTACACTCCAGTATGTAGAAGTGTCCCATATTCATCTAAACATGCAGGAAGATCACTCGCTGATGCAGATGAATGCTGCACCTATAGCTATATCAATATTGCTCTATGTGCATTGCCTCGAACAAATAGGGGTGATTGATAAACTAAACAAATATCATATCTTGCTTAATTTTTCAGCTTTTCATTTTATTTTATTTTTGAATGTTGTTGTTTAGTTAATTCGAAAGCCATGAGCCTGCGAAATTTTATGTGATGAAAAATTACAAGATTTTTAAGTTTTCTGAATATTATGTTTTAATTAATTTTTCTAAGATTCACTGAGTAAGGTCTGAGATTCACAAAATAAGGTCCGAGATTCACTAAACTAGGTCTGAGATTCACAAAATAAGTAAAAGAGTAGAAAAGGTGATTCTAACCACTTATGATAAGTTTCACAAAACAAGCTCTAAGTTTCACTAAACTAGGTCTGAGATTCACAAAATAAGGTCTGTGATTCACCAAACAACAAAATCCACTCAATTGATAACTCATTACACTAACAATTCAACCAACTCTTACAACACACAATTAGGTTCTAAGATTCACAGAGATACAATATCAATCCATATATTGCATAATAATCGAGCAGAAATTTTGACAAATGCAAATTGAATGATAGAACATGAGATTTTTACAAAATTACATAAAAAACGATAGACCTGATTCAATAACACTATTATCATCAGTCATTGTGATATCTACAATCTCCATAGCAATTAGAGCTGCAAAATCGTCAAAAACAATTTAGTAAGTAATACGAAATCCACGAACAATCTCCATAGCATAGCAATTGAGAAAAAGGAAATCGCTCAAAATATTGGTCAAATTCGAACGTTTTATTTACAAATCGTTCAATTTGATCAAATTCGAACCTGATATCATCAATTTATGAGGGAATTGACAGAATTGTATGAATATACTCAATTTTGATGAAAATTATGAAATTACCTGTAAATTATTCGATTTTTCTTCTGAAATTAATTGAATCAACGTTGTTGAATGTTGTTTTGATGAAATTCACGAACAATCGATGAACAAATTGATGAGCTCGCTTGTCAAGAATTTCCGTTGAAGACGAGTTTGCTTGATGAAGAAAATTTTCAGAAAAAAATTTTGTTTGTTATATTTTTAGAGAGATATTTCGTGATTGGGCTATTATATGATATAATATTTTAGTGAGAGAAAGTATTTTGGGCTAAATGAAAAGATTTGGAGTGACCCCTAAATTTTCAAAATTTCAATGAATAATAGGAAGTTAGTCCATATAATGAAGGATTAATGAAGGAATTTGGTGAGGCCGGCCGCCTACGCTATAATTAACGGCCTCACCGGATCCGGCCTATATATATATATATATATATATATATATATATATATATATATATATATATATATATATATATATATATATATATATATATATATACACACACACACATTTGTAAAGAAAGAATTAATTGAAATATTACGAGACAAGTTATACCTTCCCCAAAGTTGATGTCTGGATATATTTAACCATTCATATCTGAACATCTCCCTAATATCATCAAACATGGTTAAAAGCTTAATCGGACTTTCGTTTGAATAGACCAATTTACTGATCTCTATAGTAAAAAATGAATATTTTCCCGAAATAGCAGAACAAATCATGTCTTCCAATCTCTGACAGTGGACATCCAAACGACTTAACTTGTCCTTATTTAGAGACCCCTTTTTTTTCATTGTTGACTTCACCTAAAAATTACAAGTTTTAAGAACCAAATAAGGAAAATTATAAGTTTTAAGAACCAACGAAGTTTATGGAATGCCATAAGTTCCATAACTTTGTGCTTTAACTCATATTGATCGAATTTCGGAACTTAACTTACAATAATTGAATTATTGTGAGGATGATCCAAATTTCAAGAATTCAAATGAAAAATATAATCCATGTGAGGAAGTGAAGGCAGATGTGAAACTGTAAGGAATTGTATGATTTGATTAAAGAAGGATGGATCGATATCATTGTTTAGCAGTTGACTAGTCGTCACTCCATGTGGTCACTTATCAGAAAAATAGACGGCGTCATTAGCTTGGCTCATATATAGAAGAAAATACTTAAACAGGTAGAAAGGTATACAAGATGATTTCAAAAACAAAGGGGTATATTGTAAAAAATAAAAAAATTGAAGGGTACATAATAAATAAACCAAAAAACTAAAAAAACAACGCCTAAAAGTCAAACTAGTTATACATATCTCATTTTTGCACCTCCCGCCAACCACCTAGGAATGATTGGGACGCATGTTTGATACGCGAAATGATTTTATGACTGTTCGTAAGTTCATCAACAAGTGATAGCTCAAACACTCGAGTCAATCTCATGGTTGTCATATACGTGCCGATACGGTCGTTTTGACAGTAATTAGAATTCATTTGGAGTCCGGGACAAAAACCGCTTCATTTTCTAAAAACCGTTTAAATGCCGAGTCGGAATATTCCGGATTGTTCTAGAATTCTCTGGATATTTATTCCTAATTTAATATTTTTATGGAAATATCTTCCGCATATTGTGTTTCATGGAATAAGGAAGTGTATATCTAACGAATTTCCATAAAAAATGCGGAAATCTTTCTTGCTGCGGAGGAAACCTCTGGAGAAATGACGCATCAGGTGCTGCGCATCTTCCAAGGGTCGCAATGGTTGGTGCGCCTCTTCCCCAGCCCTCTTTCCATGCTTTCCAGAATATTTTCGTGATTTATTTCCATATCCGTGTAATTTCTAAACTCCTCCATGTGTTTAGTATAAATAGAGACCTTCGGTCTCCATATTTTCCGCCCCTTCTTTCTCTCTCTTTGCATTCTAGACTGCGATATTGCTTTCGACGCCTACGTGCTTGGTCAATCGACCATGTAAGCTCAGATCATTCTGAGTCCCAGTCACGTTGCATAGACCAACCAATTTGACCAACTCCACTTTAATCAACCTAATCAATCTTTTAAATCTTTTAACAAGGGCACTTTTCACGCATATTCGAGTCGAGCAATCACTTAACGATAAATTTAGTGAATCTCGTTTCGTCAAACATGTAAGTCTGAGGGTGTAAATCCAATTTTATTTATTGTGCTTTTATTTTTTATCAGCTAATGTATGGTCTATATCAAAAGCACATTCGAAAACCGTGTTAAAAACCTTCTTTTAAAACCGTATTTACGAAATAGCGGAGGTTTGACATCGAGAAGAAACGTGGCAGCAGCTGCGCCTCTTCCTGAGGCTGCCGCAGCTCCTGCTCTTCTTCTTCTTCCTCGACCTTCTGCAATTTTCTACTTTTTTTCTCTTTTCTTTCGTTCCTCTTGTTTGTTTCAGTATGTAAATCTTGTTTTAGTAATTCCTTTCTAAATTATAATGCATAATTTGACATTAAATCCCTTATAATTCAATATTTGCGGGTTTTCGTCGTCTATTCAAACCTTGATTTTAAATGGTCGATTTTCTCATATCGATTCTCTGGAATTCGTCTTTTGTACATAGTTTTCTTTATTTTATTTCAGTTTTACAAATTTAATTACGCTTTCAAGTTCAAAGTTTTGTTCTATTGTATTTCCGACACGAATTCATCGTAATCATGTAAATCGCTGTAAATTCTCATCTTTAATTCATTTTGTGACTTGCCCAGATGCATATAATCAACTAAAACACTTCAACTTAAGTATGATATCAATAATAAATCTTAAATTTACCAATGAACGATAAGGATATTGCGGTTCTGACTTCACAGCCAGAGCCCAGCTCTAGAACAGACAGAGGAAGAGTTGCGCCTCTTCTAGAGGACGCAGCAGATGCTGCGCCTGTTCTGGGTTGGCTTCTGTCCCTGAACTCTTTCTCGCTTTGACGTAGCTCTTAATTTAGGTTTAAGTCAATTATTAATCGTATTATCACCCGTAATCTGACGTATTTTCATACTTTGATTTAAATTTTACTTTTCTTTTATTTTCTTCTACAAAATTTCGTTTTGAGCGTGCTTTTGACGTAGATCAAGTAATCTTTGTAAAGTTTGTAATTTATTTACAGTAATTATTATTTATGCATGATTTAATTGTTTGACATTCGCATGTAATTGAATCTAACATCTACTTCGACCCTAATTTGTTTGCTAAATTACGTGTTAACTGACTTAGTTTAATCTCACATGCTAGGATTAATCTATTGTTTGTTGCATTGCATGCATTACATCGACAACATATTAAATATGAACGAATTCCCTAATCATTAGTAGAGGGCGCTATCGAGGCGGGCGGGATTAGGTGTTCGAATTAAAGAGCTTCCTAATATGTACCCTCACCCCTTACTCCAGTTATCTCTTGACATTCGTGTCTATTGGCATCTTCGAGAGTTATTCTAGCCATAGAATGCTAAGGGTAACGAGTTCTTAGTGTCTATGTCACTACTTTGTGTCTTGACATGGCATGAGGTACTCGAACGGTTCCAATTTTCTATAAAAATTGGTGGCGACTCCACAAATGCAGGCTTATTCAACCTTTCACCGGTTTCAATGCCTCAGAAATCGGTAATGGCCCATGACGTGATTTGGTAAACCAAGGCTCCGTGGGAGAAGTGCCGCCGCCTCGAGACCAAAGCGCGGGTGTGCGCGGCGTGGGTGGCCGATGTCCACAGTTTGGCGACTCCGCTGGGGATGATACACTTACGTGTTACCCAGGGTGAAACTTGAACAAGGTTAGGGAATAGTTTATACGAGACAGTTTTCGGTTTTCATTACTTGGCCTTCTTAGGTCGTTTCATCCGGCCTTCCTAGGCCTAAAGATGGATAGCGATCAACGTCAACCATACCATGGTACATACTCATGTTTGTATCAAGGGCTTTCACTACTCGAGGGAATGGACTAGGGAACGACCTTACTCATGTTTGGCATGGACCTCTCCACATACCAGGGTTTGATTGGTCGGTATGGCAACCCACCTTTTTAAGGTTAAACCCTTTAAATACACTCAGCATACCGTTATAATGTCCATATGTATGTTTGTATCATATACGTGATCACCATTTTGAAAACAAATCCTTGACGAAATTTTGTAAAATAAAATCCTTTTTCAAAATGTAAATATTTTCGAGAATGGCCTAAAATAGCGCAAAATAAGCCGAAACTTTGTTCAAATGTCGAGTCAAAATTCGGGCCTCAAACCCATTTCAAAACCTCACTTCGAGCCAGCACTCCTACAACTACATTACAGTTGTCTAGGACAAACATTTCAAAATTTGTCATTTTCAAATCTCACTTGACACAGTGACACACGCCCACTTCACGAGTCAAGTCTTTTTTAAGTAAGTGTGCGAAAATGGTCGATCATGTTTTGATTCGTCGTCGATCTCTTATCCTCAGTTCCAGAATGGTGGGAACTAGTCATGGAAGCGTTAATGGTCAACCCCAACCGTCCGTAAATGGTAATGATCAAATCCTAGCTGCACTCATCCGTCTCCAGACAAGCCAAGACCAAGCTTATGCTCGCCTTAACGCCATGAAGGCCGAATTGTCACTGTTGAAGCTAGACTTCCTCCTGCAGAGGATGTCATTCCCGACATGGTATTACACGATAATCTTCCACCCTTTGTTGGACAACCAGAAGTCAATCTTCCACCAGGTCCTACTGAAGCTAAAAAGCGACTCCAATATTTGGAGGAGCAACTAATGTACCTCAAGGGAGATTACGTCTATAGGGAAAACAGTCGCAAATATGAGGCAATAAACGCTTAACTGCCAACTAACTTCAACATGACTGACATCCCGAAGTTTAAGGGGTATGGAAACCCGTTGAATCATATTCGTGCCTTCAAATATTATATGTCTATCAAAGGCATCAAGCTAGAGATGTTCCTAAGGATCTTTCCTTCATCTCTCGATACTATTCCTAAGCAACGGTTCTACTCCTTGGATCACAAGAAAATTGGTACTTGGGATGATGCTGCAATTGAGTTCACCAAACAATATGCAGATAATGCTGAAATTCAAGTCAATATGCCCAGTCTAGAGGTTCTTACTAAAAATGAGAAAGAAGGATTCACCGACTTCCTAAGTAGTTGGACAAAGACTAGCACAAAACTCGTCGAACGCCCAGACGAGGCGACTCTTGTTGAAAGTTTGTGGACAATTTAAGGCCAATCTACGCGAAACATCTAAGGTACCAAAACATAAAGTCTTTCAAAGACTTAATAGTGCTAGGAACAAGAATTGAAGACAACATTCTTAAAGGACTCTTGTCCAAAACGGTAGGTCGCGGATATCAAGGCACAATGAGTCGTTCTTATGGCTCCACTAGCAAGACCGATGAGGTCAACCTTGTCGAATCATCTACCAAGAAGAATAAACCGCAGAGGAAGTTCACCAATGTTGGTGACTCGTACTCCAATGCTCTGAAAAGATTAATGAAATAAGGTAAACTCCAACCCATAGGACCTACACCTGACTTAGAGAGGAAGTCTAAGCTCTGGGATGAGAATGCCTACTGCGAGTAGCATAGAGGCAAAGGGCATTATATAGAGAATTGCTTCAAATTGAAACAAGTCATTCAGGATACGATTGAAGATGGACGCCTGCCCATACCTCCAGCGAGCAAGCCTAACAATACTCAGAATCCTCTTGGAGTCCTGATGATCACAGACGAGGAATACACCTTTGATTGTTCACAGCTCATTTCTCCAACCGAAGATGAGGTCAATGCACTGGAAAGTGAGTAGAGTTATTCTACCATCTCTCCTACTATCGTTGATTTTGTCGCATGGACAAAGAGTGTAAGTAGACAAGTTTCAGAGCTAGAAGCTATAGTGGCATCCCTACGCAATCCAAGCACTATACCTAGGGAATATAGGCCAGTGGTCCAAATATTATCTCAAGAATCCACAATGCAAGAAGTGATCGCAGTGACCGACAATCTGGTTGAGCACATAATCAACTTAGAAGCCAAAATCATAAACTTGAGAGGGCTCAATAACGTCAATGGAGTTAGGGAGCATGAAAATGAAGATGTTTATCCCAAAGAACACCCTCTAGTCAAGGCTAGTGAATATCAAGATGTGGACCACCTTACTCAATCAAGACCTCCATATCAAAATGTCACTCAAACGAATGGTCCAATTACCACTAACACCAATGTCATCACACAAAACGATAGCGAAGATACATCTCCTGACCATTTATTGAAGCAGCATCAAAAGACAAAGGCTGATCTTTCAGTCTGGCAACTAGTTGCAAGATCATTTCCTCATCGCTAGCCTTTAATACAAGAATTGGCTAAATTGAACATAGTACATGACTCTACACCTGACGACGTCAACATAGTTTTCCAAGACTCAGTCAAGCTAAGTAACCCTGTTACTTTCTCAGATGAGATCTTGCCTCCCTTTGGCGTCACTCACAATCTTGCTTTATACATCAAAGTCACATGCTTGAAGAAGAACGTACAAATGACTTTGGTGGATGATGGCTCCGCAGTCAATGTCATACAACTAAAAACAGCATACAAGTTATGCATAAAAGAATCAGACTGGACTCCTACTAATAAAGGCATTCGGGCGTACGACGGAACCCGACGTAAAGTAGTGGGGCCAGTCAACCTTACTGTGGCCACTAGGCCGATCGAGCGAAAGGTTAATTTTCTTATAGTGGACATCGTGGCATCTTTTAATATACTTCTGGGTAGGCCTTGGATTCACGCTTCCAAAGCAGTAACATCCACCTTACACCAAAAGATCAAGATCCCTCTAGATGGCAAGGTAGTGACGATCACTTCATCACCTATCAAAGCCGTGATAGAGAAATTGTCAAGCAACCAATTAGTTGCAGATCCAGTGTACGAGCTTGGAGGATTTCAAATCATAAACCTTATAGAGAGCGAGCTAGCTCCCTTATACTTCAACCTGTACTCCAACTTAGTGGTTAACCACATACTCAAATACCAGGGATACTTCCCAGGAATGCCACTCAACCCTATCAGAAA
Source organism: Silene latifolia (assembly GCF_048544455.1). Lineage (NCBI taxonomy): Eukaryota > Viridiplantae > Streptophyta > Magnoliopsida > Caryophyllales > Caryophyllaceae > Silene > Silene latifolia. The sequence goes on from NC_133538.1 coordinate 30,478,299, forward strand.
GAATACATTTGCACCTTTCAAGGAAGGAAACTCCCAAAGGATACCACTAGGCTTGGGGTACAAGCCCACAAAGGTCGAAACCCTCGAAATTCTTGCTCAAGTTCAAAATCGCAAACGTCAGGGAATCCAAATGCAACCCTATGTCCCTACACTAAATGGTTACTTCGCCAGAGAAGGGGATTGTGAACATTTTCATGCATTTCCCGAACCTTGGAGGTACAAAGTCATGCAACTAGCCGAATCGAGGTCTTCCACGATTTCTACATCATTCCTCCAAAAACGGTTCCTATCGTCAAAACTTTTCAGACACCTTGTCTCGACGAACAGGCCACTAGCCTTCTGTTTGGAGAAGATCGATTCGTCAGGGCAGCAGAGGATGAGGTCATTACCATGATACTTCAAGACGTCCATTTCAACCCTACATCACTGATCACTGACACCAACTCAAATAAGCAGAAAGGATGGAGAAAGTCGATTAAGTGGACCAACAATCAAGGAAAGCTCTTCAAGGTCACTACTGGAGAAGGAGAGATGTTCAAAGGAGAACCCGAAGACGATGAATTCGAGCAGAGTCGGAATCAGAGTCGCAGTCTGAACCTAAGTCTATAGAAGTCGCTAGAGAGTCTCCTCCTATCGTTACTCCTCGCCCTTTTGTTTCTCCTAGCATAGCATCGCCTAGTAATAGTAGCTTGAGGAATGTCCCAGCAACTGTCCCTTCACCGCCACTGACTACTGCGCAGATGGCTTCTTTGTTTCAACTGTTTTCGAACTTTAATATGAATAAATCTGATTCTGCTTACTCCTTATGTTATTCCGAATGCAATTCTATTTACCATGATAATGTTGGAGTATGTGTCCTTAACAATAGTGCGATCACATGTTTAAATCTCATATTAAGAATAAGTAAGGGATGATTCATTATATAGTCAACTGATCATCATTAATTGGTAATGATTGGCTAACTTGAGTTTGACATTACTGTCATTTGACGGTGGTGGTCAGTTGTTCCCTTAAGGTCACACCTAAAGGACAATTCCCTTAATGGACAAATTGATTAATTGTATGATGATACAAGTTAATCAATTCCTTAAAATTGAATAATTTACTTGTGAGAGAGAATATTGATATCTTATTGTAATGTGATTAAATAAAATTTATTTTAGTAATAAAAATACTTTATTACTAAAATTGTTTATTGTTTGTGAAACAATTGAGATAAGAATGAATGGTTGATTATAAATACAAGATGTTGTGAATTATAATTAAATGACCCATTTTATTTATGCGATCAAGTATCACTAGTCAATTTGTTGTATGTAATTTAATTAATTTATAAAATGATATTTATGTGATAAATATGCATTAAATTAATTAATAACATGTAACATACTACATGTGACATATTGTGTGACAAATAGCAAATTGACAAAATAAAATGGTAGCCCATTTTTTGTGATATGGACCGAATGGAGGGAGTAGTAGTGGTGTGAGGATGATATTATTTTATGAGATAAAATGCACATCATCATAGCTATTTGCTTACTAGCCTTACACCTACTCTAAATTGTCTTACACATCTATGTCTTCTGAAGACAAAAAGCAAAAGGCAAGATGCTCCTCTTGGCCTCTTCCTACCCGGCTCCATGCTCCTCTATATGAGCATTTTGGTTCTCATTTTTATTCATTCACTTCTACATGCAAAAGCTTTGCTCCTTATTCTCTCTAGTTTTCTCTAAACAAATTTTTAGAAATTCAAGTAATTGTTCATCAATTCTAATATCAAAATAAGGTTACTAGTGTAGTAATAATAACAATATTAGAATACATTTTAAGGAATAATAATACACTAATCTAGTTAATTAGTTTATTATTTTTAAGGGATAAGTCTTGGGTGCAATCAAAGGAGAATCTCTACATTGGGATTTTTGGAGGATCATCCAACATTTTAAGCTCAAGAACAAATAAGGAAGGTGACCTTATTTGTGCCCATAATTTCGAACCCATATACAATGTAAAAGACATTGTTTTTCTTATAAATCTCTTATTTTGTCATGCATGCACTAGATCTAAAGAACAAATAATTAATAAGTTAATTAGTTCACTATTAGAGGAGTCTAATAATAGGTATATGAACCTAACAAGTGGTATCAGAGCATAGGATGTTGCATGCATAATCGGTTATTGTTTTTACGAGTTAAAATGTTCTTATATAAAACTAAAAATTTGGGATTTATAAGAGTAAGTCACGAAACCATGATGCATGTTATATATTCTGGTCCTAAAATGTTTTTAGGTCATTTTTATGATTTATGGTAATTTATTGCTCATTTTTATGATTTTTAGTTAAATAATTACATTTTTATGAGTAAAATGAACTTTTATTCACTAAAATAAGTTAACCTTCACTAATGGTCGTGATTTTTTAGTATGACCTCACATGAATATTTTATGTATTGTATGTAAAATGTTATATTAATGTGATTAATGTTTCATGATTTATAATTTTTATGTTATAAAAATGGTACAAATGAAGGTTAAATGACTAAAAATGGTTAAACTTACTCTATGACCTTGAAAATGTTATAGCACCTCATATGCATATTTTACAAGTTATGTGTAAAATCTAGTATTAATTTGATTAATATTGCATGTTTTATGATTTTTATGAGATAAAATTGGATTAAAAGACGTAAAATGGTTAAAAATAGTTAAACTTCGAACCAGGCCATGACCCTTTAATATGTTGTCACATGCATGATTTACACAGTGTATGTAAATTTTGAGATGCATTGATTTCATTTTGCATGATTTATGAATTTTTAGTGTAAAAATGGCATAAATAGTGACTATTTTAGCATAAATAGCTAAGACGAATTACATGGCCTGCGAAAATTATTTTAGGTTGCATAAATATCCCACGTATCAGATATAAAGTTGTAAAATTGATTGGATTAATTTTTGGATACTTTAGATGTTTTATGAGATAAAACCGATAAATTGCAATTATATTTTCTCAAAACTAATTCGAAAACTTTAACCATGATTTTTGACATTATGAGTATCGTGGAATTATTCCAGAATGTTCAAAAATTTAAAATTCAAAATTATTGTAATTTAATTTGGATTTATTTCATAAATGTTATGATTTTAAGGTAAAAAATGAGCATAAGATTAAATCAAGTTGAATTATTGTCAAAAATTGAGTGATGACTAATTTTAGACTCTTAAGAGTGTTAGGATAATTAACTTGAGCTTAAATGTCATTTAAGTGTTAATTTGTGATTTTAAGAAGTTATGATCACGCATTTCCATAAAACCGGGTTATATAAACGATACAAGTTAAATAGGGCGATTTGGCACATAATTTGCCATGATAGACACATATTATAATGCTGCATATTTCAATTGTTGAATGTTTTTATTTATATAATTTTGAATTATGTAATTTTATCTTAGTATAGCCTTAGTTTTAATCGATATTACCCGTAATGAAAGGGAATATTGATTCGGTTGTAATTTAATGTGATCTCGTATCACTTTTATTTTTACTAGTTTTTGGATTTTACAAATGTATAATAGGAATAGCTTTGTATTTTTATTATTATTTGTAATCATGGAGTTTCTTCAAGACGGTGCCATTCGGAAAGGTGTTCCGACGAAGACGGTGTTTTTGGAAGGCGTACCATTTGAAGATTCAAGGGACCAAAGGAGTTGGTTTCCCAATACATAAAAGATTATTTGATTTTATTTTTTAGGAAGGCCACACTAGGAATTTTATTATTGCTTTGCATTTCTTTTAATATGTTGCATGCATTGCCAAATCGCCATAACAACACATGCATATCATATCGAGTCATCGACCGTGCTAAACTTGTTACGTTGGGTAAGTGGGTAATAAAATGTTATTACAACGAAATTTGGATTGAGCTCAACGGAAGTATTCGTGACCGTAGTCGCATATGTTCCGGGCTAAAGATAAATATTAGAGTAATTTTTATCGACCGAGAGTTCTATAAGTAGAATCGATTAAGAGTTAATGCACCGAGTTATATTGATAAGGGATGAATCGGCTCACCGTGCCTGAATTAATATGAATTTGGATCTCGGAATCATTTATAATATTTGGGTAGAGGTCACTATAAAAATGCAATACTTGTTTACAAGTATTATTAAAACGATAGATGTTAATTATTTCCTTCATTTCCATTTTTGTAGTTATTTATTTGCAATGGATTCATCTAATAATCCTACACCGGTCACAATTAATTCATGGCTCCAAACATTCAAAGAAAAATTATCCTAGTATGACAATGACCCGATTAGAGAACTATGCATTGGCATTGGTGAGGATGGAAATCTTTGCTATTTTGCCACTTCTACACCTCCGACTCCCATACACATGCCCACCACATCCTTGGTAAGGGAATCATATGAGGATAATCACACAAATTCCAAGGTATCCTTGTTTGATGAAGCAAGGAGAAACATCAAATTGAGCGGGTGTTCTAGCAAGAGTGTCCTTACAACCGAAAGGGGTAATAGTATTAATAAAGAAAAGCCAAAGAAGGGTAAGAAACCCAAATCCAATTGTGAATTGGAAGTTGATAAGTGAGACTACCACAACCAAAACCAAGAAGGGTGCCCAATCCTACCATGAATGTCATTATTGTAATGTCTTGGGCCATTAGAAGCGTAATTGCACCAAGTATTTGGAAGATATCAATGTTAGACTTATCACTCCAAATGGGTCTTGGAAATATGGAAAAGCTAAACAAGGGTGATGTAGATCACCGACAAGGAAATAGAGTTAGGGTAGCCGCCACTTCAAGAGGGAGTTATGTACTTGTTTTAGCTAACAGCTTCGAGTTGTAATATACATAATTGTTATTATGTATCCATTTTGTCAAAAAACATTATTACCATTTCTATGTTAGACATAGAAGGATTGTTCTTTTGCAATCAAAAACAATTGTTGTAATTTTGTTGAATATGACTTGGATGTGAGCCAAACCACTTCTATCAATGGTTTTCATGTTTTAAACACTTCCAACTCAACTAAAGATATCCATAACATACAATCCAAAAGACTCATATCAAGTGATTCAAATGATTTGTACATTTGGCCTTTTTACGATTAGGTTACATAAATGAGAAACGCATTTAAAGGCTAGTGTTGACTAGATTTATTGAACCATTTGATTTTTCAATCGTATAGAATAGGCGAATCTTGTCTCCTTCGCAAAATGATTCGTACTCCCTTTAGTCGTAAAGGAAGACGAGCAAGTGATTTGTTAGTACAAATACATGCCGATGTATGTGGTCCAATGAACATCACCGCAACGGAAAATTATGACTACTTCGTCACTTTTACCGATGATTTAAGTATATATGGTTATATTTACTTGATCAAATATTAAGTGAAGCTTTTGAGAAATTTAAAGAATTTCTAAAATGAAGTAGAGAACCAATTGTATAAAAGGAATTAAAGCATTACGATCCAATCTTCGATTATATATGGATTATGACCTTGTGTCACTACCCATAAGATCAAACTAACATGAGTCAAGTTGAGTTGTTGAACTCACTTTTGGGGATTTTTATTTTAATCTGCAGGGTCAACCAGGAAATACCATAAATAGAGAGTCTATTTAATAGATGACATGGATAAGACTCGTATAATGCCTGCTGTAAAAGGGCTGGTCTTTTATGAGCTAATGCGTTAGTCTAGAAAAACTTCTTATACTCCACCACATGAATGTTTGTAACTCACAAAGCTATCTCTTAAGAAGATAGAGGTATTTCTAAGAGATAGAGTGAGAGTAGATTAGATCGTCACAAACATGTCTTATAGTTAATGTGTTACTTTGTGAATGTAATGGAACTATAATCTATAAAGATAAAGTGGGAGTATAGTTCAGTGGGAGTTTTACACACATGTCTTGTTGTCAAAATATTGCTTTGCGAAAGTAATGGTATTGTCCTAAATCGACTTTGTTACATACGAGCCATATCATTACAATCCAAAGATTGTTACTCAAAGAGTAGATTTACTTAAAGGCGAAGGTCTCCTTAAAGTGAATAGAGCTTAGAGTAAATATGAGCATAGATCGACATGAAGATGTTGATCAAAATAAATTATGTTAGGAATTGCCATATTTCATTTGATGATGAATGGCATATGATAATTAAAATTCGCTTTTCTAAAATGGGAATTTAGAAAAGGAAGGTGTTTGGAACACAAAACCTTAGATAAAGATCTAAGAATCCTAACATATTATGCGTAGCTTTCTTAAGTGATCTCAGCATGGTCTTAAGCAAGCATTAAAGGATTATACTTTTCGTTCATGTGATAATTGAGAATGGTATCATTCACATGATTAAAGAACCATGATTATACATGAAGTTGAGTGGGAGCAAGAATTATTTTTCCATGTCTTATATGTTGATAACATATTACTTATTGAGATATAATGTACCAATGCTCTCTTCTGTGAAAAAGTGATTGGGAGACTAGAAAAAGGTATGATATATTCTAAGATTTTTGAATCTATGTGAGAGAATATTGGCATAGAGTTAAGTGTCTTATGATGATAAGATCTTTCAAATCTGTTTAAAATCAACAATGTTGAATAGGTTATTCATGGTGATGAAAGTGGAATTACTCTGATGGAGTCATAGTCGTTCACTGAACCTATTGATTTGTTGATTACATGAAATCGTCTATAATGTTTCCGCCATTAGAATGATCATGTATGCCAACAGACGCACACGTCGTGAAGAAGTATATGCTAGGAGCATAATATGTCAATAACAGATTAATTCATAAGATGGTCTTGTGAAAGCCTTAAAGAACAATTGAGGATTTGTTCAATTGTTTGGATGATGAACTAAGTTATGTGTTGAAGAGTTACACAAACTTTAGTTTCCAAACCGAGAAGGATTTGTCGAAATCCTAGGCTGATTTTATTGACTAAGGAGTAAGAAACTAGAGAAGTGTTTTAGTTTCGACCATTGCAAATTTTACAAACAGAATCTAAGTAAATTGTGATAAGTTGGTCAAGATAGGGATTAATGGTGAATTCCTCTACCAATGACTTTATCACAAGTTATGTGATAACAGTGGGAGCATCTTTCAAGTTAAAGAGCTCATGTCTAGTAAGACGACTAGACATAAACTTAGATAAATTCATGTCATTAGAGATGACATTGAATAGAAGGAAATGGCAATAATAAAGTTGGAATACATGGATATCTGGTATATCCACTTGCCAAGCTTTTATTGCATTTCAACTAGTGCAAAAGATAAACTAAAGATTATAAGTTATGAAGTAGTAATAGTGTATTGACTATTCATATATGATAATTGCATTTATCGTTTGAGTTTCTTTAAACTCACCCTTTACTTTGATATATCCAAATGGGTTGTAGAGACAAATTGAACCCCATTAAAGTGAACTGGATTGACATAGTATTCGCCCCTAGTTACTTATATGAGGTGACGTCTTGAAGTGACTAGAGTGTGATGCCATTGATGGCAAGTTCAAGTGCCATAGAGTCATAAGAGATGACTAGTCGATCACTGTTGAGTTTATGGATTCAAGTACCTAAGAGGGGGAGGGGGTGAATTAGGTACTATTTTAAAAATTTATAACTTCAACTTTATTGAATTAAAGTGAGTTACAAGAACAAAAGAGATTAGAGGATACTTTGAATAATATAGAAAGATTGAACAAGTATCACGATGAATGTTTGCTGAAGTATGAAAGCAACAATCGTTCTGACTGTATCTATTTGTCTCAGTTTGTGGAATATTACTCAGACCAAATGCGATAAAGATGATGAATCACACTTCTAAGTTTAAGCGAAACAAAACAAACAAACAAAGTATAAAGCAAATGGAAATAAAGTAAACACTTGAACACGAGATTTTTGAATTGGTTCGGCAAGAAACTCAAGTGCCTACGTCCAATCTACCTTTTTATTACTTTCCTTTAGTGATCTACTCCGACAACTAAAAGACCCTTGTAATAAAAGACGCCAACCTACTCCGGTTGCAAAGCTAGTACAAGAACTACTCCGTTCTTATGACAAGCTAACTCGCAATCTACTCCGATTGCCAACTCACAACCTACTCCGGTTGTCAAGAGTTAAAGACTACTCCGTCCTAAACTCTACTAACACACTTAGAATGTTATAGGATCAAGTTTTCACTAACACATTCTTAACAAAGAATAGAGGTGAACAACTTTTACAAGATCAACAATTCTTAAGCAAGAGAGTTTAGTATAGAAAAGCAACAAAGTGGCCACGACTGTAGAAACTGAAGATACTTGAAGACTTTTAAACAGATTTTGCAAACAAACACGGTTTTTAAGCTTTAAAAATACTTTGCAAATATGGAAGAATTAAATCAGAAAAGTCTTAGGAATAAATGAAGGAGGGACTCGGTATTTATAGAGGAGGTGAGTGAAGGGGTTGCTAGGGTTTTGAAGGGTCAAAGACCTCACATGTGAAGGGCAATAGCAACCACCTAAAAACTTGCACCAAAAAGGAGTCTTTTGCAAAGGTAAGAATAGAGAAAGAAGGTTTGAAAGATAACCTTAAAAGCTCATGCATTTTAGAAAACAAAGGATGTGAGACAAGTCACATGATGACAAGTTAACACAAATATGGCAAAAAGCAACTTTTGTTTTCTTAAAAACCAAAGGATTGAATTTGCATAAAGAGGAAACATTTTGAATAATTCAAACCACTCTTTATTGGATACTACCTCCTTAATAAAAATCTGAATTTTTATCTTTGAAAAATATGAGTCACGTGAAGGCATTTGAATGATAAAAGGAAGCTTCAAGTTTTTACGAGTTGTGGCACAGTCCACTCAGCTGTTTACTTGTTGAAGCAACAGTCATCTGGACCGTTTCTATTACTCTATTATACTTAACTTTCTCACTTGTACATTAGATGACACACGACTAATTACAATGGGATGATAAACAACTTCAACACTTCTTAATCCAAGCTTGATTACATCATTAATCCTGAAAAGGTAAACTAAGATAACACAAATCAAATGGACATGTTATCATCAACATAAGGAACCCAACAAATTCCCCCTTTGATGATGACAAGCCCCAAACGAATGTATAACCAATGTAAACACCTTGATTCAAGATTTTTAACAAGCAAGATCAAATGATAGAGAAGGGACAATATTACCTTGCCAAGGGCAAAAGCTAGAATCAAACTATCATGACAATTTTACATTGCCCCAAACAAGAATCAAGCTAAGAAGGTTAGGCAAGACATTAGTTTAATCAATAAGCAAGGAGATTTAAAGCATGAGTTTACCTTTTCCCCCTCTTGACATCATCAAACGGATAGGGATGTCAAAAGTATTAGAGTGCAAATAGTCATAAGAAAACACAAAAAGACACATGTAAATGTGACAAGGTAACAAGGTCAACATAAACAAGGATTAAGCATAAGCTAACCAAAGTTCAACATAGCTAAACAAAGTTTAAAGTACACCACCAAATGTTCAAAATAACAAGCAAGAAAACAAGTCTTAGAAAGGCACAACCGGTGGGACAAAATGAGATGGCAAGGGTAAAATATTAATAGGCCGAGAGGGAAGGGAAAGGCTAAGGGGAGGAGGCTTGTTCACAATCCGAGCCACTACTTAACGGATCATCATCCACATGAGCATCTTCACCACTTTCTTTTGTTGACACAAGGGTGGAAATGATATCCACCTCTCCACGGATGAGGTCCAAAGAAGAAGCAAGAGCCGAGATTGCCAAGTCCTTTTGACGAGCATCTTCCCTAATCCACGCACCCAACTCAGCCACGGCATTAAGCACTTCCCGCATATTACCCATATTCCCTTGACTTGATGACCCAACTTCCGGGTCCTTCTTAATTTTCACAGAAATTAATTCATCATTCTCAACCTTGATAAGCATCTTCCCCATTTGCCCATCACTCATGACATCACACATATCCAACGAACCCAAGCTAGTGTTCACCAACACCCCTTGTGCCTTGAGCACAACCGATAACCACATGCCATAGGGTAGGTAAATCATACTAGAAGAAGGTCGACGTAGCTTGGTCGAAATAAGGTGAAATCGTTTGAACATTAACCCGACTAGGTTCACCTTCTTATGGGTAGCAATATGATAGATTAAGTATTGTTGGGCTATGGTGAGTTTTCCCCTATCACCCGAGGGGTAAATAGACCTACACAACATGTTGAAAATAATTCGAAGAGGAGGTGGGATTTGGGTGTTGCTCACGGGTCCAGGAGAAACGGTTTTGGGACAAACGGTTTGAGCAATGCTAAGAGGGGAGGCATATGGTAAGGCAACCCAAGTTTCGGAGGGGAGTTTGTCATTGCCTCCGACAGGAATATTAAGAGCAGTAGCAAAATCAGATTGAGACAATTTAAGGGGCTTACCGTTCACCTTAGCCGTAAGAGCCTCACCCGACTTTTCAACCCGAACCGTTGCAAAGAATTGGATCACCTCGCTCACAAATACCGGCTCACGCATTTCCAACAGTTTCTCCCAACCTTGAGCTAAAACCATATCACGGATCGAGTGAAAGGCAAAGCGGGTCAAACCAAGTTTGGTTGTAAGCCCGAGGGGAGTGAATGGCTTTGATGTTCATTAACCTCTCACAATTTTTATAAATGGAAGTAGGGAGGTCAATACTCTCAAGGTGATCCCAAACCATGGCCAAATCCCATTTCGAGGTTAGGGAGACCGGATCCGAGGGAGCAAGGTATACAAGCTTTTTATTCAATGGTTTCGATTTTTTCAGAGGAGGTTCACTGGGATTTTCAATTGGGGTATCAACAAAGGGGTTATCAACATTACTTTGCTCGATAGTTTCTGAGATTGGGGGTAATTGAGAGGAGGAGGCCTTTTCTTTTCTTTTGTTGTTCTTTTTCGCTGGAGTCGGGTCAGACTCGCCGGATTTCGACGGATTTTCGTTCAAATCAAATTCGGTTTCATCTTCAACATCTTCAACCAATACAGGTGACCGGTTCGAGGAGGAGCTCGGAACAAAGGAGCTTTTCTTCCGACCACCACGTGTGCGTCGTCCTACCATAGTGGCGATAGGTATGTCGTCGGATGATGGAGGGACAAAGGAGTTCGGTGATGATTGAGGGTTAGGTGGATCTGGGTTTGTTGAAGGTGTGGTGTTTGAGGTTTGTGGAGGGAATGCGTAAGATGTTTTGACTGGAGTCATGGTTGGGGTTGGTGATGTGGGCGGATTTGATGTGACAGGGGAGGTAATTTTTGTGGGTTTAATGGGTATGGTTGTGTTAAAGGAGGTTTTTACCATTGTGGGTTAAGGGTAGGTTAGCTTTGATGGTGTTAATGGATTTGGGAGATGGAAGGGTAATTGGGTTTAGGCGGTTTGGACGGGTAGTGATAGGTAGTGGGTTGAGGAATTTAATGGCCCATTTAATGAGGTAGGAGAGGTGGTTGGCCCGACTAAACAAATTTAATCACTCGAAATAAAAACGCAAGGTAGCATATAATAAACGTAAATTTAGATATGAGGTTGAGTGATTACCGACTCACAAATACGGTGTCAATTTTTGGTCCAAACATGATGTCAATGCACTTAGAACACTTAATAACATATATCCAAATTTAATTTAATCAATTAAGGAATTTTGTAATACTCACACTAAAAATCACAAGCTATTAATTAACCCAATTTCTAGTCTAAATTTCTCAAAATGTTCTCTTGCAAGTGGCTTAGTAAAAATATCGGCAATTTGATTTTCGGTCTTGCAAAAGATAAGTTTAATATGTCCTTTTTCCACATGATCACGAATAAAATGGTGACGAATATCAATATGTTTGGTTTTAGAGTGTTGAATAGGATTTTTGAAAATATTTATTGCACTCGTATTATCACACATTAAAGGAATGGAGTCAAAAATAATACCAAAATCCAAGAGTTGTTGTTTTACCCAAAGGAGTTGAGAACAACAATGTGCCGAACTAACGTACTCACTTTCGGCCGTAGAAAGAGCTACCTTGTTTTGTTTCTTTGAGGCCCAAGAAGTCAAGCAAGGACCCAAGAACGTTGCAATTCCGGAGGTACTCTTTCTATCTACCGTGCACCCCGCATAGTCCGCGTCCGAAAAGCCTATAAGATCAAAAGGACAATGTAAAGGGTACCATAGGTAGAGATTTTGTGTTCCAATCAAATACCGAAGAATTCGTTTAACGGCTTTGAAATGTGATTCTTTCGGATTTGCTTGGAACCTAGCACATAAACACACGCTAAAGAGAATGTCGGGACGACTTGCGGTCAAGTAAAGAAGTGAGCCTATCATGCCTCTATACACCTTATCACTAACATTCTTACCGAGTTCATCCTTGTCCAATTTGGACCCGGCTACCATAGGTGTATCATGAGGCTTACCATTAGTCATCCCAAATTTCTTAAGCATTTCTTTGATATACTTTTGTTGATGGATCATGATTCCATCCTTTGATTGCTTAATTTGGAGCCCAAGGAAGAATCCTAGCTCACCCATCATGCTCATTTCAAACTCCGATTTCATTAGTTCCGAAAAATATAAGTAAAGGAGTTCATTTGTTGCACCAAATATAATGTCATCAACATATACTTGTACAACCAACAGTTCACTGGACTGTTGCTTCAAGAACAATGTTTTGTCAACGGAGCCTCTTTTAAAACCATTTTCAATAAGAAATTTAGACAATCTATCATACCAACATCTTGGTGCTTGTTTTAAACCGTAAAGAACTTTGTCTAATTTGAAAACATGGTTAGGCAAATCATTGTTCTCAAAACCCGGTGGTTGCTCTACAAAGACATCTTCTTCCAAATATCCATTTAAGAAAGCGGTTTTGACATCCATTTGGAAGAGTTTAATGCCTTTGTGAGCCGCAAAAGCTATAAGCAATCGTATGGCCTCAAGTCTAGCTACCGGTGCATAGGTTTCATCGTAATCAATACCCTCTTGTTGGTTATAACCTTGCACCACTAGTCTAGCCTTGTTCCTTACAATTTCTCCCGAGTCATCAAGCTTGTTGCGAAAGACCCACCTAGTACCAATGACGGTACGATTAGGCGGTCTAGGGACTAAGTGCCATACCTCATTTCTTTTGAATTGATTGAGCTCATCTTGCATGGCAAGCACCCAATCTGCATCGGTCAAGGCGATCGTTATATTTGAAGGCTCAATTTGAGATAGGAAGGCATTATGGGCACAATACTCATTGAGATGAGCGAGATTGTTGACGGATGATCTTGTTCGAATTCCCGAGTTGAGATCACTTGTGAGATTAGTGAGTGGATGAGAGCTTTGATGTTTCCACTTCTTTGGAACAATGGTTTCTTGTTCCCCCTCAACAAAGATCAGATCCACGGATCGTTTCTATTGGCCTGGAAGGTTCTTCATCCTCACTGTTTTTGGGTCGCTTCGGTTACGAGGTGGATGCAACAATCGTTGGGTCTGTTGCTTCCAGAGAAGAATCGAAGTACTACGTGTTCCCCCGAGTTGCTGATCTCCTTTGAAGGTGACAGTCTGTGTCTTTGCAATTCAGGCTTTGGGAGCTTCTTCATCCGTGAACACGAAGTCTTTTCGAACAAGACCAATTTCAAAATCATCATCCTCATCCTCATCATCATCATCCATGTTTTGTACCTGCCCAAGCACACTAGATTCATCAAAAATGACATGGATGCTTTCTTCAATTAACAAGGTTCGTTTATTGTAAACTTTATAGGCCTTGCTATGATCGGAGTACCCAATAAATACTCCTTCATCACTACGTGGATCGAACTTACCCAAGTTGTTTTTACCATTGTTGTGAACAAAGCATTTGCTTCCAAAACATCTAAAATATGAAATGTTGGGTTTTCTTCCACGCAATGATTCATAGGGAGTTTTATTTAAAATACTCCTTATCATGACACGATTATAAATGTAGCAAGCGGTATTTACCGCTTCGGCCCAAAAGTTCTTAGGCAACTTACTAGTTAATAACATTGTTCTAGCCATTCCTTCAAGGGTTCTATTCATCCTTTCAACCACACCATTTTGTTGTGGGGTTCTAGGAGCCGAGAAGTTATGGTCTACACCATTGTCATCACAATAAGCACCAAATGATGAGTTTTCGAATTCGGTTCCATGATCGGTTCTCATTGAAACAAGTTTTAAACCAAGTTTATTTTGAATCTTCTTTAACCAAATTAGAAACTCATCAAATGTCTCATCCTTAGAGCTTAGGAAGAGTGCCCAAACAAACCTAGAGTAATCATCAACAATGACACACACATAACGACTACCACCTCTACTTCTAGTTCTCATTGGTCCACACAAGTCGATATGTAAAAGTTGCAAAGGTTGAGATGTACTCATAATTCTTTTGGATTTGAAGGAACTTTTAACATGTTTACCTCTAGCACATTCATCACATACTTTATCAATGTCAAATTTTATATTAGGAATGCCTTCAACTAAATCAAGTCTTTTAAGGGTATTAAGAGTTTTTGTACTAACATGACCAAACCTTTTATGCCATAACCAAGGATCATTGTTCATTACACTCATGCAAGACATGGTGTGACCGGATAGAGAGTTCAAATTAGTTAAGTAAACATCTTTGACACGACTTCCTTCGAGTATTAGTTCATTAGTAGTGGCATCAAAAATTCGACACATATTGGCATGAAATTCAACAACATTACCCTTATCACAAAGTTGAGAAATACTAAGGAGATTATGTTTCAAACCTTTGACAAGCCGCACATTGTCGACACAAAGTAAGGATGACTTACCAACTTTTCCAATACCAATTACTTCACCTTTCTTGTTGTCACCAAACCTTACCGTGCCACCATCATACGCTTTAAGTGAGAGGAATTGGCTTCTATCACCCGTCATGTGACGAGAGCATCCACTATCCAAGTACCAATTGCGGCCGCCTCTCACCAAGCCCTACACAAGATTAGTTTTTGAGTTTAGGAACCCAAATGAATTTGGGTCCCTTTTTGTGATCAACATAACTTGTGGTGTCTTTCTTAATGTTCATTTCTTTTAATGCTTTGGTGTTCTTATCAATGTCATCAAATCGTTTTGTACATCCATTAAAAACATGACCATTGTCACCACAATAATTGCAAATGATGTATTCGGGAAGACCTACATACTTCCTTCCTCTAAAATCATTTTTAGGCTTCTGGATGCAACAGTCAGCCTGACTGTTCCATTTGAACCCCAAACCAGCAGATTTCTCACATTTCTCGGTTTGATTCGTGAGGAAGTTTAACACAGTTTGACTTCCTTCCCATTTTTCAGTGATGTTCTTAGCATTAACAAGTTCATTGGTCAAGTCATTGACACGAGAAAGAAGATGCAAATTCTTTTCCTTTTCTCTTTTAAGTTCATCATTGTTAGCACTTTCTATGGACAATCTTTTCTCAACAATGAAGTCATGGGTGTGATTGTTGAGTTTAGACACGAGATAAATGATTCTTTCTTTGGACTCTTCATATTTAGATGTCATCTCGTCAAGTCTCTTGCTTAGATCAACGACTTCATCGGATCTATGGTGAGGAGAAGACCTAGAAGTACTACATTCAGGCATACCTTTTTGAAAGAAAGTAAGCCTATCATGGAGATCTTCTATTTCATTCTTGAGACAAACAACCTCACTTTTAAGACACTCATTTTCATTTTCCAACCATTCACCTTTTCTTTTAAACTTGTCTAAGTCGTGGTCGGGCAACAGTCTTAGAGACTGTTTCTCTTAAGTCTACAACTTCAACTACAAGGTCATAGATCTCATTTTCAAGAGCATCTTTGTCCTTCAAAATGTCATCACGTTCCTTGGTTAGTTGGGAAACTTGCATCACCAAAGTTGTGTTGACATTTTCAAGGTCAGAGACGTCCGTGGGGGTCAACCTAAGACGCTCTAGTTCTTTAGTCAAATGTTTGTTTAACTTGTTGACTCTTTTGACTTCATTATATGCCTCAGAAGTGACAGTAACGCAGTCTGTTGCTTTCAGTTCATTTTTCAGATTAAAGTTTTCTTGAGCAATTTCCTCAATCTCATTTTGCATTATATCAAGCTTATTGGTTTGAGACCGACACTTATCAAGAAGTTGGTCAAGAAGCTTACATACTTTCTCTTTGGAGTAAGTTCTAGCCTT
This sequence comes from Silene latifolia, assembly GCF_048544455.1. Classification (NCBI taxonomy): domain Eukaryota; kingdom Viridiplantae; phylum Streptophyta; class Magnoliopsida; order Caryophyllales; family Caryophyllaceae; genus Silene; species Silene latifolia. Next base: position 30,494,508 of record NC_133538.1, read on the forward strand.
GGCCTTTAGATGATTTACCTCGTTGTCGGAATCGGAGTCGGAATCGTCGGGGTTAGCCATGAGGCATCTTAAGTGTTCAAGTTTTGAGGTTTTTGAGACTTTTTCTTTACCATGATTTGCAAGACACATTTTAGCCTCAAGTTCCTCCTCGATGAGTTCCTCATCTTCCTCGGAGTCGGACATTCCCATATAGCACTCATGACTCTATGTTTGTAGTCCTTTTTAACCTTTTCTCTTCTTTCCTTAGATTTGATTTCTTCCCACTTGGGACATTCTTTAATTTGATGAGTTTTATCACCACATTTAAAGCATCCCATGGTGGAAGTAGGTCGTCTCTTAGGAAAGCGTTTTTTTGAGTAATTATTAGTGAACTTTTTGTTACCTTGTCCATTGACCAACCCGGCTAAGTTCCTTGTGAACATAGCAAACTCGTCTTCCTCCTCATCTTCTTCATCACTTGGAGAAGATGTGAGGGCGAGACTCTTTCCCTTTGATGACTCACTAGAATGCTTATCGAGATTAAACTCGTGAGCCATTAGTGATCCCATTAGTTCATGAAGAGATAGGGTTGACAAGTCTTTAGCTTCCTCTATCGCGGTGACTTTGGGTTGCCATTTAGGGGTTAGACTACGAAGGATTTTTCGAATGATGTCCTCGGACTCGAAATTCCTTCCTAGACTTTGAAGCTCATTAATAATACAAGAAAAACGAGAAGAAAAACTATTTAAAGACTCGTCCTTTGACATTCTAAACATCTCATATTGTTGCATGAGAAGGTCAATACGGTGTTTTCTTACTTGGGACGTCCCTTCATATGCAAGTACAAGGGAATCCCAAATAGATTTTGCCGTAGGACACCCGGAGATTCGACTAACTTCCCCCTCACCAACACAACGTTGAAGAATCGACATTGCTTTGGAATTCTTTTCGGCAAGCTTGAAGTCGTTCTCATTGTAATTTCTTTCCTCTTTTGTCTTGGTGAAACCGTTAAGAATATCGGTTTCCTCAATGGCAAGAGGTCCATTTTGGATGATGTTCCAACATTGATAATCGATACTTTTGATGTAATGTTCCATTTTGAGTTTCCACCATCCAAAATTCGAACCGGTAAAGACCGGGATCTTGGAGTGTTTCTCGGAATCCATTACCCACGAATCAAACTCTAAGGTGGTTAGCCTCGATCAAGAGCACGAGGCTCTGATACCAATTGTTGAGTTTAAGGATTCAAGTACCTAAGAGGGGGAGGGGGTGAATTAGGTACTATTTTAAAAATTTATAACTTCAACTTTATTGAATTAAAGTGAGTTACAAGAACAAAAGAGATTAGAGGATACTTTGAATAATATAGAAAGATTGAACAAGTATCACGATGAATGTTTGTCTTTGAAGTATGAAAGCAACAATCGTTTCCGATCGTATCTATTTGTCTCGGTTTGTGGAATATTACTGCAGACCAAATGCGACGAAGATGATGAACTGTTACTTCTAAGTTTAAGCGAAACAAAACAAACAAACAAAGTATAAAGCAAATGGAAATAAAGTAAACACTTGAACACGAGATTTTTGAATTGGTTCGGCAAGAAACTCAAGTGCCTACGTCCAATCTACCTTTTTATTACTTTCCTTTAGTGATCTACTCCGACAACTAAAAGACCCTTGTAATAAAAGACGCCAACCTACTCCGGTTGCAAAGCTAGTACAAGAACTACTCCGTTCTTATGACAAGCTAACTCGCAATCTACTCCGATTGCCAACTCACAACCTACTCCGGTTGTCAAGAGTTAAAGACTACTCCGTCCTAAACTCTACTAACACACTTAGAATGTTATAGGATCAAGTTTTCACTAACACATTCTTAACAAAGTATAGAGGTGAACAACTTTTACAAGATCAACAATTCTTAAGCAAGAGAGTTTAGTATAGAAAAGCAACAGTGGCCACGACTGTAGAAACTGAAGATACTTGAAGACTTTTAAACAGATTTTGCAAACAAACACGGTTTTTAAGCTTTAAAAATACTTTGCAAATATGGAAGAATTAAATCAGAAAAGTCTTAGGAATAAATGAAGGAGGGACTCGGTATTTATAGAGGAGGTGAGTGAAGGGGTTGCTAGGGTTTTGAAGGGTCAAAGACCTCACATGTGAAGGGCAATAGCAACCACCTAAAAACTTGCACCAAAAAGGAGTCTTTTGCAAAGGTAAGAATAGAGAAAGAAGGTTTGAAAGATAACCTTAAAAGCTCATGCATTTTCAGAAAACAAAGGATGTGAGACAAGTCACATGATGACAAGTTAACACAAATATGGCAAAAAGCAACTTTTGTTTTCTTAAAAACCAAAGGATTGAATTTGCATAAAGAGGAAACATTTTGAATAATTCAAACCACTCTTTATTGGATACTACCTCCTTAATAAAAATCTGAATTTTTATCTTTGAAAAATATGAGTCACGTGAAGGCATTTGAAAGATAAAAGGAAGCTTCAAGTTTTTACGAGTTGTGGCACAGTCCACTCAGCTGTTTACTTGTTGAAGCAACAGTCATCTGGACCGTTTCTATTACTCTATTATACTTAACTTTCTCACTTGTACATTAGATGACACACGACTAATTACAATGGGATGATAAACAACTTCAACACTTCTTAATCCAAGCTTGATTACATCATTAATCCTGAAAAGGTAAACTAAGATAACACAAATCAAATGGGCATGTTATCATCAACATAAGGAACCCAACAATCACACAGGCAGACTTTATGGGACACTCTGTCGGGCAGTGACCGCTTATAGAGTTCTGGTAATTCATAGATCCTGGTCATGGCAAGAGCTATTATAGTATTCTTATGAGTAAATTCTTTTGACTAGAGAGTATTCGCCCAAGTTGGCACAATTTCTGATTGGCTTTGATTTATGCTCTACGACTGTCGTAAATGAGGTCAAATGGGTATATTTTGGGCTATGATGAACTGTGGCGAAACGAATGGAATAGTGCGATAGGAATTGTCCACCCCCTTGTCAAGTTTGTTTGAAATATCAAGGCCACTCGAGGAGTAGTGAACTGGAAAGGCGTGGCCACGCTCAGAAGGTATCTATGGTAGATAATTCCGGTCAGACAGTTACTCTCCAGATCGAGGAAACCACTCAAGTTATGATCAAATGCAAGTACGACCTGCGAGATACCTTTCATTGAGTTGGAGATTGTAATAGGACAAGAGAATTGGTGACGCACACTTGTCTCTGACAAGTGGGAGATTGTTGGAGTGTGTGTCCTCAACAATAGTGCGATCACATGTTTAACTCTCATATTAAGAATACGTAAGGGATGATTCATTATTTTGTCAACTGATCATCATTAATCGGTAACGATTGGCGAACTAGAGTTTGACATTACTGTCGTTTGACGGTGGTGGTCAGTTGATCCCTTGGTCACACCTACAAGACAATTCCCTTAATGGACAATTTGATTAATTGTATGATGATACAAGTTAATCAATTCCTTAAAATTGAACAATTTACTTGTGAGGGAGAATATTGATATCTTATTGTAATGGGATTAAATAAGATTTATTTTAGTAATAAAAATACTTTATTACTAAAATTGTTTATTCTTTGTGAAACAGTTGAGATAAGAATGAATGGTTGATTATAATTACAAGATGTTGTGAATTATAATTAAATGACCCATTTTATTTATGTGATCAAGTATCACTAGTCAATTTGTTGTATATAATTTAATTAATTTATAAAATGATATTTACGTGATAAATATGCATTAAATTAATTAATAACTTGTAAAATACTATATGTGACATGTTGTGTGACAAATGACAAATTGACAAAATAAAATGGTAGTCCATTTTATGGTACATGGACCAAATGGAGGGAGTAGTGCGGTATGAGGATGAATTATTTTATGAGAAATAATAATAGGCTTTGCTTTTGTAGCCTTACACCTATCCTACTTTGTCTTACACACTTACACATTGTGAAGAAAAAAAGAGAAAGGCAAATATGCCTTCCTTGGCCCCTTCCCACCGGTTACATGCATCATATAATAGAACATTATGTTCTCATTTTGATGGTTTATTCATTCATGCTCTTCTACATTGAAACCTTCACATATTTACTCCATCTCTCTAAAACAAGATTTTTGAGATACACAAGCATTTGTTCATCCATTCTAATATCACAATAAGATTACTAGTGTAGTAATAGTTATGATATTAGAATCCCTTTAAGGCAACTAGTATAATAATCTAGTTAACTAGTTTAAGGGTAAGTCTTGGGTGCAATCTAAGGAGGATTTCTATACTTGAGATCTTGGAGGATCATGTATCATATTAAGCTCAAGAACAAGTGAAGGAAGATGACCTTACTTGTGCCCATATTTTCGAACCAATATACAATGTAAGGAACATTGTTTTTCTCATAAATCTTTCATTTTGTTATGCATGCACTAGATCCAAAGAACAAATAATTAAGAAGTTAATTAGTTCTCTATTAGAGGAGTCTAATAATAGGTAAGTAAACCTAACAAGTGGAATCAGAGCATAAGGATGTTGCATGCATAATCGATTATTGTTTTTCCGAGTTAAAAAGGTGAACATATAAAACTAAAAATTTGTGATTTATAAGTATAAGCCACAAAATCATCATGCATGTTATATATTCTGGTTCTAAAATATTATTAGGTCATTTTTATGATTTATGGAAATTTATAGCTCATTATAATGATTTTTGGTGTTTTTATTACATTTTTATGATTAAAATGAATTTTTATTCACTAAAATAAGTTAACCTTCACTACTGGCTGTCGTATTTTAGTATGACCTCACATGAATATTTTATGTATTGCATGTAAAATGTCATATTAATATTTCATGATTTATGAATTTTTAGTGTAAAAATGACATAAATAAAGGTTAAAATGACTAAAAATGGTTACACTTACTCTGTGACCTTGAAAATTTTATATGACCTCACATGCATATTTTACAAGTTGTGTGTAAAATCTTGTATTAATTGGATTAATATTGCATGATTTATGATTTTTATGAGATAAAAATGGATTACAAGAGGTAAAATGGTTAGAAATAGTTAAGCTTCGAATTGGGCCATAAAACTTTAATATGTTGTCATATGCATAATTTACAGAGTGTGTAAATTTCGAGATTAAATTATCTCATTTAGCATGATTTATGAATTTTAGAGTAAAAATGACATAAATAGTGACTATTTTAGCATAAATAACTAAAACGTATTGCATGGTATGAGAAAACTATTTTAGGTTGCATAAATATCCCAATAATCATATCAAATGTTGTAAAACTGATTGGATTAATTTTTGGATACTTTAGATGTTTTATGAGATAAAACCGATTAACTGCGACAATATTTTCTCAAAATTAATTCAAAAATTTAAACCATGATTTTTGACATTATGAGTGTCATGAAATATTCCAGAATGTTCAAAAATTTAAAATTCTAATTTTGAAATTTTTATAATTTAATTTGAATTTATTTCACAAATATTATGATTTTAAGGTAAAAAATGAGCATAAAATTAAATCAAGTTGAATTATTGTCAAAAATTGAGTGATGAATAACTTTTGAGTCCTAAAAGGGGTTAGGATAATTAACTTGAGCTTAGATGTGATTTAAGTATTAATTAGGGATTTTAAAAGGTTATTATCACGCATTTCCATAAAACCGGGTTATATATAAGACATAAGTTAAATAAGGCGATTTGGCACACCATTTGGCATGATAGGTACATATTATAATGCTTCATATTTCAATTGTTGAATGTCTTTTATTTATATAATTTTGAATTATGTAATTTTATCTTAGTATGGCCTTAGTTTTAATCGATATTACCCGTAATGAAAGAAAATATTGATTCGGTTGTAATTTAACGTGATCTCGCATAACTTTTATTTTTATTAGTTTTTCCATTTTACCAATGTATAATAGGAATAGCTTTGTATTTTTATTATTATTTGTAATTATGGAGTATCTTCAAAGACGGTGCCATTCGGAAAGGTGATCTGACGAAGACGGTGTCTTCGGAGGCGTGCCACTTGAAGATTCAACGACCAAAGGAGTTGGTTTCCGAATATGTAATAGATTCTTAGATTTTCTATTTAGGAAGGCCATACTAGGAAATTTTATTTAGTGCTTTGCATTTCTCTTAATATGTTACATGCATTGCCAAATCGCCATAAACAACAACATGCATTTCAAATCGAGTCATCGACCGTGTCAATTATAATTATCGTAGTTCACCGCTTTAGTTCACTTTAAACGTGATAGATAATAAATTGACAAGACCTCTCACATATAATAATTGAGAAATGGCCTTACCAAATAGTAGAAACCATGAATCCCAATTTCATAAAGGAGTTAAGCCGCCTTTACCGTAATACAAACCTTGTTACGTTGGGTAGGTGGGTAATAAAATGTTATTACATCGAAATTTGGATTGAGCTCAACGGAAGTTTTCGTGACCGTAGTCGAATATGTTCCGGGATAAAGATGAGGATTAGAGTAATTTTTATCAACCGAGAGTTCTAAAAGTAGAATCGATTAAGAGGTTAATCCACCGAGTTATATTAATAAGGGATGACTCAGCTTACCGTACCTGTATTAATATGAATTTGGATCTCGGAATCATTTATGTTAGTTGGATGGAGGTCACTAAATAGATGCTAAAATACTTGTATTAAAATATACGAGTACCATAAAACGATAGATGTTAATTAATTCCTTCATTTCCTACTTTGTAGTCAAAATTGTTTTATCAATCGCAATGGCAACTCCAATCACATCCGCAACCACTAGCTCCAACACGCTCACCAATGTGTCATGGCTCCGATCCTTCATGGATCGATGTAATTTAGAAAAGAATGGGTCTACTTTGGCCGATTAAGACGCGCAACATCGCTTGGCCGCGGAGGGTGACGACAAGCTTCGTTACCTTACCGAAGCATCTCCCACCGAACCTAATGTTAGATCCACCGCCGCCGCTAGGTTAGTCTATAAGGTTTACCAAAAGGAGTCGGCCGAGATCAAAAATGTGTTGATCTTTCCTATGGAGGCCGAACTCCAAAGAAGTGCTATAAAGATTAGCACCGCTCATGAGATCTACATGAAGCTAGTGAACATGTTTTCACGAGCTCCGAGGGTCATACAATATGAAGCGGCTTCCGCATTCTTTGATCTCAACATTAAGGAGGGCCAAAAAGTGAGCCCTCATGTGCTCAAGTTGATGGAGCATGTTGAGACCTTGAAAATGCATAAGGTGGAGATTCCCGATGGACTCGTGATTGATCTCATCCTTCATTCCCTCAACAAAATCAAAGCATATGTTCAATTCCGGGTGAATTTCAATATGCAAGATAAGAAGGTTTCCCTAGATGAGTTGCACAAAATGCTTGTGCAAGCCGAAAGGGATATGGGGCTAAGTGTTAGGTCTACCAAAGATGTGCTCAATGTCAATCACAAGAGCAAGGGAACCTTCAAGAAGAGCGGGAAGAAGCGAACTCCCAACAGAAATATAGCTAAAGCTTGTGAAGCTAGTACCTCCAAGCCCAAGTGCCTCCGCCGGGGACAAGTGCCACTATTTTTCTGGTGTTGGGCATTGGAAGACAAACTGTTCCAAATACCTTGGTGACATCAAAGCTGGAAAGGTTATTCCAGTAGGTATATAACTATCCCTATCTTTTATGTTTCGATCTCAACCTTGGTATGATGATACAAGTTGTGATGATTACCCTTTTTATTGTAAATAGGGCCTCCTAGCAAGGACTAAGGCAATGAGAAGCAAGCCTAGAGGATCATGTGGGAAGCTAGAGTAGCCAACCGTGGTGGTGGATCATTGGAAGCTTGGCTTTAATTTGCTCTGTCTTTAATTTCATGATGTATTCGAAGTTTTTAGAACTATTTTGATTTCCTTGTGTGACTTGGAAATTGGTTTGTAATCCTTTAGACAATTGTTGTGCTTTGGATATTTGTGTTTTTGTTTTCAACCCAAATCACTTGTTTTATCACTTGTTCTAAAATCATCATCATAAATTACTTGCATAGTGAAACATTAGATTGACAACTTAAATTGATAAAATTGACGATTATGATGATTAGATCATTATATGTCCATAATCTATGAATTTGATTCTCCTTATGTCATTGTTACTAAATGTAACAACTTACTTATGTAAGATCAATTATATAGTTGTAATGTGCTATGGAACTCATCAAGTAGGGAATTTACAATACCATACGGACACATTATTCTAAACGGATGGTCAACCATCAGATACCTAGAATAGAGAGTCTATTAAACAGATGACATGGATAAGACTCGTATATTACATGAATCAAACTGCCATGTTAGGGGTGGCCTTTTGAAAGCTAATACATAGTCTAGATAAATTCCTAAAATTCCACCATATATATGTTTGTAACTCACAAAGCTATCTCTCAAGAAGATAGATGTATTTCTGAGAGGTAGAGTGGAAGTAGATGGGATCGTTACAAACATGTTTTATAATGTTGCTTTTTGAAAGTAATAGAACTATAGAGTGAGAGTGTATTTGAACTATAGTCTATTAAGATAGAATATGAGTATAGTTCAGTGGGAGTTTATCGCACATGCCTTATTGTTTAAAATATTGCTTTGTGAAAGTGATAGTATTTTGACCTTGTTACATACGAGCCATTGCATTACAATCCGAAAATGGTTATTCATGAGTAGATTTACTTTAAAGTGAGAGTCTCTTTAACGGTAAATAGAGCTTCAGAGTACACAAATACATAAGATTTACATGAAGATGTTGATCAAGATAAATTGTGTTAGGAATTGCCTCATTTCATTCTAATGAAGAATGGCAAATAAAATTCGCTTTTCTAAAATGGGAATTTAGAGAAGGAACAGTTTGAAACACAAAACCTTAGATAAAGATTTAAGTGTCCTAACATCTTATGCGTAGCTTTCTTAAGTGAACCTAGGATGGTCTTAAGCAAGCATTAAAGGATTATACTTTTCATGTGATAATAGTGAATGGTTTCATTCACATGATTGAAGAATCATGATTATACGTGAAGTTAAGTGGGATCCAGTATCATGTTTCCATGTCTTATATATTGAAGACATATTACTTATTGAGAATAAAGTACCAATGCTCTCTTCTGGCAAGAGTGATTGGGAGACTTGGAATGGGATGCAAAGTATTCTAGATTTTTGAATCTATGTGAGAGAATATTAGCATAGAGTAGAGAGTCTTCTGACAATAAGATCTTTCACATCTGTTGTACATCCACAAGATCAAGTAGGGTATTCATGTTGATAGAAGTGGAAATACTATGATGAAGTCATAATCATTCACTAAACCTATTAAGTTGTTTATTACATGAAATCGATTTCTAATGTTTCCGCCATCAGAATGATCATGTATGCCAACAGACGCACATGCCATGATGTGATATATGCTAAGAACATGATAAGTCAATAACAAGATAATTCCCATGATATGGCTTGTGAAAGCCTTAAAGAACATCCTTGAGATTCTTGAGAAGAATTAAGGATTCGTTCATATGTTTGGATGATAAACTAAGTTATGTGTTGAAGGGTTGCACAAAATTTAGTTTCCAAACCAAAAGGGATTTGTTGAAATCCTAGGATATCTTATTGACTAAGGAGTAAGAGACTAGAAAAGTGTTTTAGTTTCGCACATTGCAAATTCTACAAAAGGAATCTAAATAAATTGTGATAAAATCGTCAATGTAGGGATTAAGGGTGAATCCCTCGACAAATGATTTTGTCACAAGTTATGCGATAATAGTGGGAGCATCTTTCAAGTTAAAGAGCCCAAGTCTAGTAATAAGTCTAGACATATACTTAAGTAAATTCATGTCATTGGAGATGACATTGAATGGTAGGAAAAAGCAATTGAAAAGTTGGAATATATGGATATAGGGTATATTCACTTTCCAAGCTTTTATTGCATCTAAACTAGTTTTAATAATACACTAATGATTATAAGATATGAAGTAGTAATAGTGTATTGACTATTCATATATGATAATCGCATTTATCGTTTGACTTTCATTAAACTCACCCACTACCTTATCGTATCTGAATGGGTTGTAGAGACAAATGGAACCCCATTAAAGTGAACTGGATTGACATGGTATTTGCCCCTAGTTACTTATATGAGGTGACAACTCGAAGTGACTAGAGTGCGATGCGATTGATGGCAAGTTCAAGTGCCATAGAGTCATGTGGGATGACTAGTCGGTCACATAGGCAGACTGTATGGGACACTCTGTCGGGCAGTGACCGCTTATAGAGTTCTGGTAATTCATAAAGCCTGGTCGTGGCAAGAGCTACTATAGTATTCTTGTGAGTCAATTTGTTTTGACTAGAGAATATTCGCCGAAGTTGGCACAAATTTCTGATTAGCTTTGATTTATACTCTACGACTTCGTAAATGAGGTCAAACTGGGTATATTTTGGGTTATGATGAACTGTGGCTGAACAAAGGGAATAGTGCAATAGGAATTGTCCAACCCTTGTCAGGGTTGTTTGAAATCTCAAGGCCACTCGAGGAGTAGTTAACCGGAAATGCGTGGCCACACTCGGAAGGTATCTATGGTAGATAATTCCGGTCAGACAGTTACTCTCCTGATCGAGGAAACCACTCAAGATATGATCAAATGTAAGTACGACCTGCAAGACACCTTGCATTGAGTGGGAGATTGTAATAGGACAAGAGAATTGGTGACACACACTTGTCTCGGACAAGTGGGAGATTGTTGGAAAATGTGTCCTCAACAATAGTGCGATCACATGATTTAATATCATAATTAAATCTCATATTAAGAATACGTGAGGGATGATTTATTATATAATCAACTGATCGTCATTAATTGGTAATGATTGGCTGACTAGTGTTTGACATTACTGTTGTGTGACGGTGGTGGTCAGTTGATCCCTTAAGGTTACACCTGAAGGACAATTCCCTTGATGGATAAATTGATTAATTGTATGACGATACAAGGTAATCAATTCCTTAAAATTGAACAATTTACTTGTGATAGAGAATATTCGTATCTTATTGTAATGGGATTAAATAAGATTTATTTTGGTAATAAAAATGCTTTATTACTAAAATTACTTATTGTTTGAGAAACAATATAGATAAGAATGAATGGTTAATTATAATTACAAAATGTTGTGAATTATAATTTTATGATCCATTTTATTTATATGATCAAGTATCAGTAGTCAATTTGTTATATGTAATTTAATTAATTTGTAAAATGATATTTATGTGATAAATATGCATTAAATTAATTAATAACATGTAAAATACTACATGTGACATGTTGTGTGACAAATGACAAATTGACAAAATAAAATGGTAGTCCATTTTATGGTACATGGACCCAATGGAGGGAGTAGTCTGGTGTGAGGATGAATTATTTTATGACAAATAATAATAGGCTTTGCTTTTGTAGCCTTACACCTATCCTACTTTGTCTTACACACTTACACATTGTGAAGAAAAAAAGAGAAAGGCAAAGATGCCTTCCTTGGCCCCTTCCCACCGGTTGCATGCATCATATATGAGAACATTTTGTTCTCATTTTGTTGGTTAATTCATTCATGCTCTTCTTCATGCAAACCTTCACATATTCTCTCCATCTCTCTAAAACAAGATTTTTCAGATACACAAGCATTTGTTTATCCATTCTAATATTACAATAATATTATTAGTATAGTAATAGTTATAATATTAGAATCCTTTTAAGGCTACTAGTATAATAATCTAGTTAATAAGTATACTAGTTTAAGGGTAAGTCTTGGGTGCAATCTAAAGAGGATTTCTATACTTGGGATCTTGGAAGATCATCCATCATATTAAGCTCAAGAACAAGTGAAGGAAGGTGACCTTACTTGTGCCCATATTTTCGAACCAATATACAAAATGTAAGGAACAATGTTTTTCTCATTAATCTTTCATTTTTATGCATGCACTAGATCCAAAGAACAAATAATTAAGAAGTTAATTAGTTCACTATTAGAGAAGTCTAATAATAGGTAAGTAAACCTAACAGCGAGGATGATATTATTTTATGACATAAAATGCACATCATCATAGCTATTTGCTTACTAGCCTTACACCTACTCTAAATTGTCTCACACATCTATGTCTTGTGAAGACAAAAAGCAAAGAGCAAGATGCTCCTCTTGGCCTATTCCTACCCGGCTCCATGCTCCTCTATATGACCATTTTGGTTCTCATTTTTATTCATTCACATCTACATGAAAAAGCTTTGCTCCTTATTCTCTCTAGTTTTCTCGAAACAAATTTTTAGAAATACAAGTAATTGTTCATCAATTCTAATATCAAAATAAGGTTACTAGTGTAGTAATAATAACAATATTAGAATACATTTTAAGGAACAATAATACACTAATCTAGTTAATTAGTTTATTATTTTTAAGGGATAAGTCTAGGGTGCAATCAAAGGAGAATCTCTACATTGGGATTTTTGAAGGATCATCCAACATTTTAAGCTCTAGAACAAATAAGGAAGGTGACCTTATTTGTGCCCATAATTTCGAACCCATAAACAATGTAAGGGACATTGTTTTTCTTATAAATCTCTTATTTTGTTATGCATGCACTAGATCTAAAGAACAAATAATTAAGAAGTTAATTAGTTCATTATTAGAGGAGTCTAATAATAGGTATATGAACCTAACAGATAATGAGGATGATCCTGACCCAGACTCAATCGAATTACCTCCCTATATAATCAAAGAAATACTAGAAGAGAGGGAAGGGGCACCAGTCATAGAAAACACCGAACCTATCAACGTAGGAACGGAATTAGAAACCGAAGAACTTAGGATATGGACGACCCTAGACCCAACTGAGAGGGCCAATTTCATCGACATCCTACACAAGTTCAAAGACGTCTTCGCTTGGTCTTACAAGGACATGGCTGGGATTGACAGGGATATTGCAGAACATCGCATTCCAATCCAGCCAGGTTTCAAACATGTAAGCAGAAACTTCGTCGGACGAGGACAGAGTGGGCTCTTAAGATTAAAGAAGAAGTCGATAAGCCATTCAAAGCCAGATTCATCAAAGTTTCCGAGTATTCAGACTGGGTGGCTAATATAGTCCCCGTACCCAACAAGGATGGGCGAATCCGGGTTTGTGTTGATTTAAGAGACTTGCAGAATGCAAGTCCTAAAGATGACTTCCCACTACCACACATCGATATATTGATAGATAATACAGCAGATCACGCGTTGTTATCCTTAATTGACGGGTGTGCAGGGTATAATTAAATCAAAATGGTCGTGGATGATATGCACAAGACAGCCTTCGTCACTCAGTGGGGCACATACTGTTATACTGTTATACCATTTGGGCTAATCAATGCTGGGCTAGGTATCAACGCACTGCGACCACTTTGCTACTTGACATGATGCATAAAGAGGTAGTAATGTACGTGGATGATATGAGTGTCAAATCCAAGGATAGGAAAGGGCACATCGATAACCTTTGCAAATTCTTCGTCATATTGTGCAAGTACAACAAGAGGCTTATACCATATGGGACGAAGACTGTCAAAAGGCATTTAACAGGATAAAGGAGATACTGGCTAAGCCACCCGTGCTAGTGCCTCCTCAATAAGATCAACCTCTTGGTTTATATCTCAAAGTCACCAAAACAGCTATGGGGGCTATGCTCGCGCAGACCGTTATAAAGGAAGAAATAGCTATCTACTACCTTAGTAAGAAGTTCTTAGAGTATGAGAGTAAGTATATGCCTCTCACGAATACATGCCTCGCTCTTGTGTGGGCAACAAAGAAACTACGCCATTACATGCTTAGCTACTCTCTCAAGGTGTATTCTAAAATGGATTCCGACAAATATCTCTTCGAGAAACCCGTTCTCAATGGACGTTTGGCAAGATGGACCTTAATGCTCTCAGAGTACGATCTCAAATACGTACCTTTGAAAGTCATAAAGGGGCATGCCGTGGCTGAATTCTTTGCAGATAATCCAATCAGCGATACGCAAGCAATAGACACGTGGTCGTTTCCAGATGAGGATATTTTACAAACCAGTATGGATTCTTGGGATCTTTACTTTGATGGGGCATCCAATTTGAGAGAATTTGGAATAAGAGTGTTGCTCAATGCTCCTGAAGGCGAGCATACACCACTTTCTGTCAAACTCAACTTCGAGGTGACAAATAATGCAGCACAATATGAAGCTTGCCTCATCGGTCTACAAGCAACAGTATGTTTAGGCATCAAGCATCTTCGAGTTCACGGGGACTCGTCCTTAATTATCAATCAAATTACTGGATCCAGGAAAATTAGAAGTGAAAGTCTAGCACCCTATCAGGCCAGGATAGATCAGGTTGCTTAATTCTTCGATCAGGTTACCTATTTACACCTGCCTCGCGAAGAAAATCAGTTTGCAGACGCTCTTGCAAAACTCGCATCCCTGATCAATATGCCAGACAACGTTGTTGAAATGCCTCTATGCATCGAAAGGCGGTCCAAGCCAGCTTATGCACACTTCTTTATAGATGAAGAGGAAAGCCAGAGGAACCTTGGTTCCATGCCATTCTCAATTTTAAGCTAAATGGTACATACACACCAAATATGGATAAGAGGGGACAACGCGCCATATGCCTACTTGCCTCTTAATACCTCCTCATGCAGGGAGAGTTGTACAAAACAACACCTCTTGGTGTCCTCTTCCATTGCCTTGATGATTCACAGGCACGGAAAGTGATGGAAGAAGTTCACGATGGAGAATGCGGTCCTCACATGAGTTGACCTATGATGGCAAAAAATATTACGCGTCTAAGGTATTACTGGAGAACAATGGAGTCAGATTGCATCAAATATGTTAGACATTGTCACAACTGCTAGATCTTTGGGAATGTGCAACATGTTCCTCCCTCAATGCTATATACCATGACATATCCTTGGCCATTTTCTGCCTGGGGTATAGACATCATCGGGAAAATCACTCCAGCTGGGACAGGAGGTCACTGTTTTATTTTACTAGCCATCGATTATTTTACTAAATGGGTCGAAGCATCATCTTAAACCAGCCTGACAACATCTTACATAGACTTCATTTTAGTAGCTATCGATTATTTTACTAAATGCGGTCGAAGCAACATCTTACACCAGCCTTACAGCATCTTACATAAGCCTTCATTTTAGTAGCCATCGATTATTTTACTAAATGCGGTCCTCACATGAGTGGACCTATGATGGCAAAAAATATTAGGCGTCTAGGGTATAACTGGACAACAATGGAGTCAGATTGCATCAAATATGTTAGGCATTGTCACAACTGCCAGATATTCGGGAATGTGCAACATGTTCCTCCCTCAATGCTATATACCATGACATCTCCTTGGCCATTTTCAGCCTTGGGAAAAGACATCATCGGGAAAATCACTCCAGCTGGGACATGAGGTCACTGTTTCATTTTAGTAGCCATCGATTATTTTACTAAATGGGTCGAAGCAGCATCTTACACCAGCCTTACGACCAAACATGTGGCAAAGTTCATACAAACCAATCTCATCTGTCGATACGGTTGCCCACATGAAATCAATAGCGACAACGGGTCACATTTTTAGGCCGAAGATGCACAATTGCTAGCCGAATATAAGATCAAGCATCACCATTCCTCGCCATATAGACCTCAAAATAATGCCGCGGTGGAGGCATCTAACAAAAATGTCGTCACAATCCTCAAGAAAATGATCGACAATTATCGCGATTGGCCTAGCAAAATACCCTTTGCGTTATGGGGATATCGCACATCAGTTAGGACTCCCACTGGGGCTACTCCTTTCTATTTGACTTACGGCATAGAAGCTGTGCAACTAGTAGAACTAGAGATCCCATCTCTACACATTCTACTCAAAAGTTAAATTCCAGAAGCTGATTGGAAAAGAGATCGGTATGACGAACTCGTCCTCTTAGACGAACGGAGGCTGTGCGCATTATATAATGTGCAGACATATCAAGCACGCATCAAATGAGCCTTCAATAAAAGGGTCAAACCCAAAAATATCAAGGAAGGAGATTTAGTACTCAAGTCAGTCAAAGCTCTGTTACCTGTCGATCCACGAGGAAAATTGAAGCCTAACTGGGCCTGACCATTTCTGGTGAAATCCATACTTTCAGGGGATGCGGTTAAGATCACAGACCTAGACGGGAAGGAGTTCTCTAACTCGACTAACCTAGACCAATTGAAATAATAATACCCTTATAAATAGGATAAAACGCGCCTCGCGTGACCCACGAAATAAAATCGGCCCCTAGCCCGCTAAAAGCTTATGACATTTCGCTCTTACGTTTTGACATTTTGATATCCTCATATCATCAAATAAATAAAATTGCATTTCCTTAGGAGTAAGTCAAGAACATGCTTATTTTTTAAGTTCATTACAGGCTCTTGCTTTGAACATTTTTTCTTTTACATTTTCTCGAACTACGTACAGGGTTTGATTTAATTTTTTCTAATGAATACGTAGGCAATCACTCACCGGATACAACCCATTATTTGAAGATGTAAATAGAAGGACATTTGCATTCGCATTTGAAATTCGACAAGAATAAATAAAGGAAATTCATGAAAGTTTCTTATCTAATAAATCTTTTATTCATTGTTCCATAAATAATAGTAATACGCCGAATACATATAAATTTAAATGTTGAAATTTTAAATGCTAGGCTAGGAATCTAAAAACCCCGCCATTTATTACAATAATAATAAATAATACTATTATAAAATGACTAAGGCTACTCTTCCATTTTCCTCTTGCCTTTGTCACCTTTGTCATATTTCTTGTCTCGCCCACGATCAGGACGCTTTTGCGTTATCTCTGACCTAATGACCAACGGTCGTTCTCGCGGTCTAGCATTCCCATTTCGATCCACAACCATCTTCTCCACAGGATTATTCTTCGGTTTCTTCGACGAACGCACAACCCGATATCCGGCCTCTTCTTCCACCTCAGTCAAGTACCTTTGGTTCTCCTTCGCCACTTCGCGAATTTTGTCGTCTACGGGCTCATGCTTCCTTAGCTTTTCACGCTCTTCGGGGGTGCTAGCTTTCCTCCACTGCAGATATGAGTCAGATACACATAATGAGCCAACCGGGACAGGTATGAACCACATATTCCTTTGGGCCCGTCAAATAGCCCACTCTCGACAAGACTCCGTAGAATGCGCCAAGGCAATTTGAGGGATAGTGTCTAGCTTTGGGATTTTCTGTCTTAAGCCCACGTGAATTCTAAGCCGGGAACGCGAATGGAGCGTGTCGGATCCAAAGACGATACTCCAGTCACTGATCTGAGATGCCACCATGGCAATATCCACCTGATCAAGGGCCCACCTTCACTCTTCAGTTTATTTTCCCAATAATCGCACACTCGAGTGAAGTCCATCATGTATAGCCTCGTCCTCATCGCAATTGATCGGGAGCGATATCCTGTCACATCAACTGGGGGCGCAATCAACCGTAGTCTTTCTATCAGCTAAATCTGCGAAAAGAGGAGACGGGAGTCCATCCCAGAAACCGGGAAAAAAAAAGGCCGCGTAGTATAAGAAAACGGTTTCTTCCCTGTAAAACGATAGGACTCCCAAGATAGGGTTGCTCGCGATTCGTCTTCCTATTGTCCAATCCTAGAATGGTCTCTCCTATAATCAAGCATGCTGGACTCCTGCGCAATTTTATTTGCTCCACTATGCCTAGAAATCGAGGGTCACCCCTCATCTCTTGGTCAACATGTTCTCGAAGGACATAACAATGAAGAAGACAAAATCTATAAGCTCGGCGCCTCACCACATAAGAAATAGTGGGATCTTGCTTATTTATGAATCGATCGACAAATTCAAACATGCGGACACCTTTTGAGGTCACAAGACGGACTACCTCAGCCTTGGTCAATCCAAACAAATCCCTAAATTTTTTTTATATCCTTGAGAGCTAGGGGGAATAACCGGAACACTTTCTGCGTCCCATCTTCCAACTGCAGCAATTTCTTCAGGAAAGGGACAAATTTTGCCTTTCGGAAAGGCAAATACATGGACATTCGGTTCCCAATATTCAATACAAGCATCCAAGAAGGTGTGGGAAATATCGGTATATCTCATCAAGAAATTCGGATTATAACGAAATTATGAAATATGAAATTACGAGTCATAAACGAAATTGCATAAACAAAAGAATAGAGATTAAAATTAACCTTCGGTCCTAGCAATTTGGACTAAGAACAAATATCGAGATCGATATTCTCCTAATCGTTGCACCCATGATGCTCCCAGAAATGCCTCTTTCTTGCTAGAAAGAAAACCCTAATTTCTAATAAATTTAGAGTAGTTTTTAGGGTTTTAAATGAGAGTGTTTTTGTGAAAAATTAAGTGAGTAAAATAATCCTCCCCTCTCTCCTCTTAAAACGTCCAAAAGAGAGAAATGAGGGGAAGATATTTTTCTCCCTTTTTTTTCTCAACCCGTGTAACCCAAAAATAAGGAGAAAAATCTTCTTATTTTTTGTAGTTATGATATTGTATAAAATGTGTATAATTATCAATTATCATTTATGTCGTCACGTATTAATAAGTCCATACACAACAGTTTGAAGTCGATTTATTAATACCGGCCTGTCAACATTTTTATGACAATTTCGTATAATATATACATTAACTATAAATATCGCATATTTATAATTTGCTAATTAAATACAACGGTTTATGTCTAATTACGAATTAACATCTTAATTCGTTTAAGCTAACATTATATACATTAAATAAATATAATAGTTTATATTCAATTTACGAATTAACAATTAATTCTTCTCAGCTGGTATTATTTAATTTTATTAAATAATCGACTCATCATCACATTGACTAACCTTTTAGTCAAATACATGGACTAACCTATTAGTCATATAAGGCATATTATTGTGATTATATTTTCATATAATCACATCTCTCAAACACATCCTTTAGGTGTGACTTTTAAGGACCAGTTGATCACCGCCATCAGTATGATAATAACGTCAAACTTCTAGCAAGCCAACCGTTATTAGTAAACGTTAATCAACTGATAAAATACTAAGTATACCATGTGAACCTATAAGAGATTTGCACACGTTATCACACTAACTGTGGAGGACACGAGCTCCAACAATCTCCCACTTGTCCTCACAAGTGTATGTGCGATAACCGATTCTCATATCCTTAATTTCTCCCACTCAATGTAAAACAATTTGCAAAATCCGTGTTCACAAAGTTCGTATTTTACAAGTGATCAATATCAAGAGTGGTTCTCCCGACTAGAGAGTAACTTAACTGATAAACGAATCATCATTCGGCCATGGCCATGCATTTCAGTTACAACTCCTCGAGTGGCCCTGAGAAATGACTAAACCTGATAAAGGTTGGATATTTTCTTCAACTCGAATCCTGCAGATATAAGCACAGTATGAAATGACCCAGTAAAAATCTGCTTAGCCTCCTGTTACGGTCGACCATGAGAAAGAAGCCAAAGTCACCAAAAAAGTGCCTTAATCTCAAGAGACAGTCGATAGTCAAAAGAATCGACTCCAGGAACATAACGGAAGTCCAATCCACGACCTGGTACCGAATGTTTTTAAACATTTAGGACTCCATTACGATGTCACAATGTCCTACGAGGTATCGTTATAACTCGCATCTGTGATCGATCAGCCAACCGTTTGACTTATGGCTCGTTGAACCCACCATCAATTAACTTCACAATATAATAGCCAGATTATCAGCTCATGTAGGAGATTATGGACCAAAACAAATATAATGTAATTCAGTTCACTTTGTGGCGTTCAATGTTGTCGTACAATCCATATGAAAAACAAAATATGAAATGATACGATGATGTTATAAATAGCATATGAAAAAGAAAATGTATCAAATCCATAAGAAACTAGTACAACTCCGGAACACGCTTAATTCCCATGGAAATAACGTGCCCTTCATGCTTATCATATTTCAATGGTTTAGTGAGAGGATATGCGATGTTGTCATCCGAAACAATCTTGTCAATCACTATCTTCTCTTGCTCCACGTAATCACGGATCGGGTGAGCTTTCTGATGTACATGTCTAGACTTGTTGCTTGACTTAGGCTCCTTGGCCTGGAAGATGGCACCTCTATTGTCACAATAGATGGTGATTGGGTCATTCGAACTAGGAACTATGGTTAGTACTTGTAAGAATTAATGCATCCATATAGCTTCCTTTGCTGCTTCTGAAGCGGCATAGTGCTCGGATTCAGTAGTAGAATCTGCTACAACTTCCTGTTTGGAACTTTTCGAGCTGACGGCAGCACCATTAAGAGTAAAGACGAATCCAGACTGAGATTTCGAATCATCTCGATTCGTTTGGAAGCTAGCATCTGTGTAACCAATTGCACATAGCTTAGTATCTCCTCCATAAGTCAATGCCCAATCCTTAATTCTCCGTAGGTACTTAAGGATGTTTTTAACAGCCATCTAGTGTGTTTCACCTGGATTGCATTGGTACCGACTCGTCATACTCAATGCATATGCCACGTCTGGACGTGTGTATATCATGGCATACATGATTGATCCTATGGCTAATGCATAAGGAATGCGACTCATGCGTTCAACCCCTTCAGGTGTCTTGGGTGACTAAGACTTGTTCAAATGTATCCCAGAAGTCATTGGAAGGTTCCCCTTCTTGGAGTTGGTCATGCTTAACCTTTCAAGAATCCTATCTAAATAAGACTCCTGACTGAGTGATAACATCCGTCATGATCTATCTCGATAGATATGGATTCCCAATATGCTGTGCCTCACCCAGATCTTTCATCTGGAAATGGTTCTTCAACCATCCTTTTACCGAAGATAAGAGAGGAATGTCATTCCCAATCAAGAGTATGTCATCGATATACAATATCAAGAAAACAATATTGCTCCCACTCGACTTCACATATAAGCATGGTTCCTCGACCGATCGAGTGAAACCATACTTATTTATCACCTGGTCGAAACGATGAATCAAACTCCGAGAAGCTTGCTTAAGTCCATAAATGGAACGTTTAAGCTTGCACACTTTCTTAGGATTTTCAGGATCTATGAAACCTTCGGGTTGTACCATGTACAATTCCTCCTCCAAATAACCGTTTAAGAAGGCGGTTTTCACATCCATCAGCCAAATTTCATAGTCATGAAAAGCGGCAATCGCTAAGATTATCCGAATGGAATGCAGCATATCTACGGGTGCAATGATTTCATCATAATGCAATCCGTGCACTTGAGTGAAACCTTTTGCCACTAGTCGTGCCTTATAGGTATCTGGTTGCCCTTCTACAAAATGCTTTATTTTGTAAAGCCATTTGCATTGAAGAGGTCATACCTTGTTAGGTAAATCAACAAGATCCCATATGTCATTCTCATACATGGAGTCCATCTTGGATCGCATGGCTTCGAGCCATAGCTTAGAATCGGAACAGGTCATGGCACCTTTATAGGTAGCGGGTTCATTACTCTCTAGGAGGAAAACGTCATTTTCCTCGACCATACCAATGTATATGTCTGGAGGATTAGAGACTCTACGCGACCTCCTAGGTTCCTAAGGAATATTAACCGTATCATCAGTTGAAGGAACATCTTCCTCCATCTGTTCCTCGGTTGTTGGTTCTTGAATCTCCGATAGCTCGAAGGTTCTATTACTTGACTTGTTCTCGAGAAATTCTTTCTCTAAGAACTTTGCACTAGCCGCAACAAAAACTCGATGTTCGATAGGCGAATAGAAGTAATGACCAAACATTCATTTTGGATAAACAATAAAATATGTTTTGACCGATCACGGGCCGAGCTTATCTTCGTGTCTCCACTTGACATAAGCCTCGCAGCCTCAAACCCGAATAAAGGACAAGTTAGGGACCGTTCCCTTCCATATTTCATACGGAGTCTTGTCGACAGCTTTAGACGGACTTCGGTTAAGTATAAGAGCAGGTGACAAAATAGCAAAACCCCATAATGAATCAGGTACTACCGTGTGACTCATCATGGATCGAACCATATCAAGTATTGTTCGATTTCTCCGTTCGGACACTCCATTTAATTGAGGTGTTCCAGGTGGAGTTAACTTTAAAACTATTCCACAGTCTTTAAGGTGTTGATCAAACTCATTTGAAAGATATTCGCCACCACGATCTGAACGGAGTGCTTTAACCTTTCTTCCCAGTTGGTTCTAAACCTTATTATGGTATTCCTTGAATTTTTCAAAAGACTCACTTTTATGCTTCATTAAGTAGACATATCCGTATCTACTCAAAGCATCCGTGAAAGTGATAAAATATCTATAGCCGTCTCTTGCGGTAATTGACATAGGTCCACATACATCAGTATGTATAAGTCCTAATAGGTCATTAGCGCGCATTCCAACACCTTTGAAAGAAATTCGAGTCATTTTGCCGATAAGACATGATTCACGCATGCCAAATGATGAGAAATCAAATGTGGAGATAGTCCCACTCTCAATGAGTTTCTTTACACGATTTTCATTTATGTGTCCCATTCGACAGTGCCATAGATAAGTTTGATCTTTGTCACCAACCTTTAATTTCTTAGTATTCACATGTAATATCTCTGTGGTTTGATCTAAGATATAAATTCCATTCATGGAAACTGCTTTGCCATAAACCATTTCATTAAAAGAGAAAATACAGCTATTGTCCTTTATTGAAAATGAAAAACCGTCTTTATCAAGTACTGAAACAGAAATAATATTCTTAGATAAACTGGGTACATAGTAACAGTTATATAAATATAACTCAAAACCACTCGGGAGCTGGATTACGTATGTTCCCTTTGAGACTGCAGCAACTCTTGCTCCATTCCCGACTCGCAGGTCCACATCACCCTTTGCGTGGGGTGTGATGTTTTTTAGGCCCTGCAAATGATTACACATATGAGAACCACAACCAGTATCAAGTACCCAAGTTCCGAAACTTGCATGGTTAATCTCAATCATATGAATATAAGATGACATACCAACAGGAGTGACACAGCCTGCTTTTATGTCCTCACGGTACACGGGACAGTTCCTCCTCCAATGCCCAGTCTATTGACAATGGTGGCACTCAACGTTACCGCCCTTGCTCTTTTCCTTCCCTAGCTTGTGATCCACTAGTCTCACCAGGCCCACTCTTACCATTTCCTGACTTCTTAAACTTTGGCTTTCCTACAGTTAGGTCACCGTGAGCTTTGCCCTTACCCTTATTCTTGTTGGAAATCATGAGAACATCTTGCTTCATGCTCCCACTCAATTTCATATCCTTCTCGGTCTGTACGAGAAGCGAGTGTAGCTCATGAGGAATTTCTTCAAGACATTCATGTAGTAATTTGCCTTGAAGAGGGCAAAACCATCATGTAGTGAATAAAGCATACGATCAATGACTATGCTCTCCCTGATTTTGCAATCAAGTGCCTCTAGTTTCTCGACATTCTCAATTATGTTAATAATGTGTGGGCTAACCGGTTGGCCCTTCTGGAGTTTCGTATCAAAGAAGCGACAGGTATGCTCATAAGTAACGATTCCCGGTTCTTTTGAGAACTCATTAGTGAGCGTGGTAAAAATCTTGTTTGCACCTTTGGCAATGAAGCGTGTTTGCAAATTGATTTCCATTACAAAAATGAGTACGTTCTTTATCGCACCCGCTTCTATGATGAAGTCACTATAAGCAAGTGACTCATTAGCTCTTGCATTAGGGCCTGGGTTTTGCGGTATTGGCTCAGTTAAGTACTTGAGCTTACCGTTAGCAATGGCAGCATTCCGTAATGATGCCTTCCAGTCCGCAAAGTTGGACCCGTCATTCTTCAGTCGTGTGGACTGATTCATGTGGTCCATGAAAGTTTTGAGTCAGGACTCACGTGCAAGTGTGGCACTTAGCATAGGGATATCATTATTTCTAGCCATTTGTTGTAAGCAGTATTATCAATATAAAATGAATTCTACACTGCGAAAAGAACAAGAAAAATATAATAAGCATACTCATCGTTATGATTTAAGTCTAATGCAAAAACTGTTATAATACAAAGACTCGAGCATTTATACAATTGACCTCCCTCAAGAATTATATAAATGATCCCAAGACTAAATTATCTGTAAATTGATAAGCCAGCCCCTTGGCTAATTCTACTATTAGAATTCTTGTTTGATAGATTTCTGTAAATTTTATCTATAGTCCATCATAATCACGAGAAACTCTTCGGATTATAATGTTGAGGAAAAATAAGTCAACACAAACTACTTACCCAACGTAGAAGGGGTCACATGGAGAGTAAGGTC
Source organism: Silene latifolia (assembly GCF_048544455.1). Taxonomy (NCBI): domain Eukaryota; kingdom Viridiplantae; phylum Streptophyta; class Magnoliopsida; order Caryophyllales; family Caryophyllaceae; genus Silene; species Silene latifolia. The sequence goes on from NC_133538.1 coordinate 30,518,928, forward strand.
CTATATGCCTACCAACGAAGAAGGGATTTATAGTTGTTTGGCCTATAAAGACTAGTCTCAATTTTAGTTTTAGAGGAAGATCCCATCAACTTTATTTTAATTCATTTTAAGTGAACTAATATCTAGCATGCGAGAATGAATAAACTAAGATGATGGCTTAAAATAGTGTGACATCTTTATGTCCATGATAACTAACATTCAAACTATATGAGTCAATTTTCATGCTTATAAGTAGGTGGTTTGGTTTAGGCGGAATATGATGCACTAAAAATCAAGCGAAGAAAAGCAACGAGAATGGAAAAAACAAAAACAAAAACAAAGTCCTAGTGTGGCCTATCTACCAAAATGAACATAAATACAACTTTGGAATCCTTCCTAGGACCCGAGAAGCTTGTCTTGATGTTCCATCTTGGTCCATGTAGCGGGAGTGAGCAATCCAATCTCCATCTTTAGTCTTCTCAAAATTACAATCAATAAATTACAAAAAAAAAAAAACTATTTACATTCTAATTTCAAAAATATAATACTAAAGAAAACCAAAGGAGATCCGAGATCTCAAAATTACATCAAGATTATGTTTCCATCATTACGAAAACATAATCAACTAAGGCCACACTAGGTAATACAAAATAACAACCAATTGCAAAAATACGTAAATAAACCATTCAACAATTCATACAACTAAATAAAAATGCATCAACTATAAATTAATCATTCAAGACATAATTCCTTAATTATGTAGAGTAATTTACCCAAACCACCTATTTTAAAATGATCAATGATACGTGCCTAATGTATAGTCTTTTTAGCCTATTTCAGCACGTATTTCTATGCATATTTAAACTTTTTTTATGGTATTTTGCCCCGAATTGGCTACTTTGGTTCGTTTTGTCCATTTTGTAGAAATGAACGCGAAAGTAGTGGAACCGTACCCTTTTTCGTCCTTTTTGCATGCATTTAGAGGAGACGGGATTGTTCCAGAGTGAGATACTGCATTTGAAAGCGTCGTGGCACGCATTACGAGGCACTTGGGCGGAGACGTGAGCTGAAATGAAAATGAAGCACTCGATCGAGCAGTTTTTCCACTCGATCGAGTGGTTTCTACACTCCAGAGTGCTCGATCGAGCAGTGTACTGCTCGACCCTTAGCTTGCAGAAAGACCAACTACTCGATCGAGTGACTTTATGGTCGATCGAGCAGTTTTTGCTTAGGATTTACTCGATCGAGTGGTTTTAATCCACTCGATCGAGTGGTTTCGTGGACTGTGGGCTTTAAACAGCCCGTGTGATGTTTTATTTCGAGAATTTTAGTTACCTTTCTATTTAAACCTATGTTAACTAGGTTATTAGGCATCTCTTTTACCCATCTTTCAGATTAGAAAACTCTCTACTGTAAACTTGTTACGTAGCTTTATTCCTCTTCACTGTAACCTTATTTCGGGATTGCTTTTACTCGGATTTTGTGTTCTTTACGCCGGAATCGCTTGGATTGTAATTCCTTTCTCTTCCTTTAATAATAATTAATCTTTTGTTGCTTTAATTTCTTGTTTGTCTCATTATTCCTTTTGCCCTAATTTACTTTTATGCTTTTTAATTGTTCTTTCATTATGTTTACTGCTGGAAAATTATTTGCTGATAGTTTAATTAGTAATATGAGTAGCTAAATCCCTTTTGATACGTGCCTAATGTATAGTCTTTTTAGCCTATTTCAGCATGAATTTCTATGCATTTTCATATTGTTTTTATGATATTTTGCCCTGAATTGGCTACTTTGGTTCGTTTTGTCCATTTTGTAGAAATGAACGCGAAAGTAGTGGATCCGTACTCTTTTTCGTCCTTTTCGCATGCATTTAGAGGAGACGGGATTATTCCAGAGTGAGTTACTGTGTTTGGAAGCGTCGTGGCACGGATTACGAAGCATTTAGGCGAGGACGTGAGCTGAAATGAAGTCTAGTCACTCGATCGAGCTGTTTTCCACTCGATCGAGTGGTTTCTACACCCCTAGTTGGTCGATCGAGCAGTTATACTACTCGATCCTTATCTCTTGAAAAGAGTCATTACTCGATCGAGTAACCTTCCAGTCGATCGAGCTGTTTGGATGAAGAGTTGGTCGATCGAGTGGTTTTAATCCACTCGATCGAGTGGTTTTGATGGGTTTGGGCTTTAATTAGCCCGCGTGATGTTTTATTTCGCTAAACTCTTTTGCTTTGCTATTGAAGCACGCTTTACTAGGTTAATTAGGATAATCTTTGATATTATCAAACACTCTACTGTAAACTTTAGAACGCTTCTTTATTCCTCTCTACTGTTACTTATTTCGGGATTGCTTTTACTCGGATTTTGTGTTCTTTAGGCCGGATTCGCTTGGATTGTAATTCCTTCTCTCCCTTCAATAATAATTAATCATTTGCTTGCTTTCATTACTTGTTTCGTTGCATTTATCCTTTGCCCTAATTTTCCTTATTGTGATCTATTGTCACTCCATAATGTTTACTGCTGGAAAATTGTTTGCTGTTAGTTTAATTAACGATATGAGTAGCTAAACTCCCTTCATGTTGGGATTAGGGAATCTGCGGTAGAAATATGACGACGTTGTAAATGAATTAGACGAATTGATTATGAGACCCTGTCACTATAGCAATTTAACTGTATTTATCCGACCTAGTTGAGTGCACGCTTATATGTCACCCTTTAATCTGGCTAAAATTAATCCTGGATCGAAAGATTGGACTAAATAGGCCTGCTATAAACAGTAGACTACCCTAATGAGGACGAAAGTTAAGTTAGTGGTATTTTAGGATAGAAAGTGGACCGAAAGGACCTTTCCACATCCGTCTCACATTAGTTCGTCTGAGTCAATTACAGCTGAGTTATTGGACTACCGTAGTGAACCGAAATCCCGACATGTCCCTCTCTTCTTGATAGTTTAATCATATTTTATTGCCTTTACCGCTCTTTACTTTATTTTTCTTCCTTTCAAACTTCGTAGTTTAGAACAAAATTCAACAACCCCCAATTGTTACTTTAGGACTAGAATTAGGCAACTGCTAATTACATTACCTGCCTGTGGATTCGATACTCGACTGCCTCAGCTACATTTTAGTTGAGACCGTTAGGTTTTATCTTTGATAGGGTTGCAATAGCCGTGTCACCTTTCATGTCGGGATTAGGGGATCTGCGGTAGAAATGTGACGATGTAGTAAATGAATTAGACGAATTGATTATGAGACTCTGTCACTATGGCAATTTAATTGTATTTATTCGACTTAGTTGAGTGCACGCTTCTATGTCACCCTTTAATCTGGCTAAAATTAATCCTGGATCGAAAGATTGGACTAAATAGGCCTGCTATAAACAGTAGACTACCCTAATGAGGATGAAAGTTAAGTTAGTGGTATTTTAGAATAGAAAGTGGACCGAAAAGACCTTTCAACATCCGTCTCACGTTAGTTCGTCTGAATCGTTTATAGCTGAGTCACTGGACTACCATAGTGAACCGAATTCCCGACATGTCCCTTCTCTCTTTATAGTTTAAACCAATTTTCCTTGTCTTACTGCTCTTTTCTTTAATTCTCTTTCCCTTAATCTCGTAGTTTAGAAACCAATTCAAACAAAACCCCCAATTGCTACTTTAGGACTAGAACTAGACAGCTGATAGTTACATTACCTCCCTGTGGATTCGATACTCGACTGCCTCTGCTACATTTTAGTTGGGACCGTTTGGTTTTATCTTTGATAGGGTTGCGATAGCCGTGTCAAATTTTGGCGCCGTTACCGGGGAGGCAATTGTTTAATTTATTTGTTGTTTTATTTTAGTCCTTTTCAGTTTAAGGGACATCCGTTCCTTAGACTATTCTTATATCCTGTTTGTAGTTTCCTCTTATGCGCAGGTCACAGGGCGGTGAATTATTGCCTTATAATCCTAAGCTTGAGAAATCTCTGCGCGAGTTGAGGCGATCACAAAGGGTATTGCCGGCAGAGGAAGAGTTGAGTACTCTGTCAAATTACTTTGAGAACGAGCTATTTGAGGAGGATCCACATTCTTCTCCTGTTTCCACTTCTTCAGCCGAAACCGTCACATCTTCGGATTTTCCAGTTATGGCCGAAGAAGCAACCATTGCCATCACTCAAACCGAACCAGTGCGAATCTCTATAAGGGATTTGTACTACCGGGGGAGGCAAGAAAATTGAACAAAGCCTTATTATATCAACTTAGTTGAAAGGAACTAGTTGGGAGCTGCAAAATGAAGATGCACTAAGCACATGGAGACCTTTATCGATTATTCTTGCTCCATACCCCACCAATCGGCGTGACCCCGGATCCGATAAAAGAAACTATGTTTATTTTCTCACTCCGTGATGATCTTTGCAAGGAGTGGTATAGGGATCGACCGGAAGCTCATGGGGTAAATCGATGAATTCGCTAGCTTTGGCATTTTACAAGAAGTACTTTTCCGCCTCGAAGACTATTGCCATTAGAGCTCAGATCACGAGCTTTAAACAAGGGCCTGATGAGAACTTCCACGAAGCATGGGTCCGTTTCAAGAAGCTGGTGCGAACCATCCCGCACAATGGGTTCAAAAAATGGAGTCTTTGCAATCAGTTCTATAATGGGCTGTACGACGATTAGAGAGCTATTTTAGATGTTGCAGCCAATGGCCGATTTGCTGAGAACATGGGAGAGACTAAGGGGTGGAAGATCATTGATGATTTGGCCACCCATAAGGTCAATATGGGAACTCAGGAGGCAATCAAAGAAGAGTCATTGAATCTTCTTCAGAGTGCACTAGAAGCTCTTACTGCGAGATTTGACAAATATAAGTTGGGAGGAGCTTCCAAAGGGGGGATGTATCAGGTGAATGCTGTGACAGACGGTCCTTTCGTCTGTAGAAGATGTGGAGGAGAGGGAGATGTTTCAGATCATTGTCCCAACTCCTATGAGTCTTGTGCTGCCTTTCAACATTACAGGCAGAACAACACTTATTACGAGCCGAACATCCACCCCAATTTGAGGTGGAGTAGTCAAAATGTGCAAAATCCTACCGCTCCTCCACACCAGCAGCAGCCCTATATTCCTCCACATAAGAATCAACAAGGCTTTCAGAAGCCTCCTTCTTTCAATCCTCCTAACCAAGGTGCATCATCTTCCGGTGGGGCGAGTGAAATAGGTGAGATAAAGTCAATGTTGCAATCCATTACAAAGCAGTTGCAGCTGAGTGATCAACAAAATCAACAGAAGGACGCGTTTATTAAGGCACTTGAAACTGAAGTTGCCCAACTAGCCGCAAATCAATCCTCAAGAAAGCAGGATCATTTACCAACTCAAAATGAGAAGAATCCAAATGAGACGGTACATCTGATAGAATTGAGAAGCGGTCTTTCTTATGAGGGACCGGAAGTGTCGATATCAGACCCGAGGAAGTCTAAGATTGATGGTGAACAGTGTTCTGTCGAGAAAAAAGGGCTCACGACAAAGCAGTTGCTCGATAGACTGAAATCTGGTGTTCGATCGAGTAGAACTTAAGATGAAAGTCCCCGATCGAGTAGTTTTTCCACTTGATCGAGTGAACAGGAAGAACAGGTTGGTCGATCGAGTAGTTTATCTACTCGATCGAGTGAAGCAGAAAGTGGAGTTGGTCGATCAAGTGGAAATTGTACTCGATCGACTGACATTAATGAAGAAACTGCTCGATCAAGTGAGCAAATTGGTCGATCGAGTAGTATTGATGACGGGAAGCTTATTCGAGAGCCTGCTAGTGCTCGTTTAAGTGAGATATCACCGGAAAGACCTCGTTCGAGAGGTAAGAAGCGTCCAAAGGATACAGAACTTGCACCGGAAGATACATTGGAAGCGAGAAACAAGGGACTCGAGATACCTATCACGGTTCCTTTTCCGAGGCTACCGCAGAATCACGAAAGCTAATCAACAATTCGGCAAATTTGTTGAACTTAAAGAGCTTGGAATTCTTGTGCCGTTCACCTTGAATTCTTTGAGAAAGGTACCCTCTTATTTAAAGTTTATGAAAGAAATTTTAGCACGTAAGAGGACTATTAATGATAGTGAGACCGTAGCTTTGACTAAGGTGGGGTCAGCCCTATTTAAAAACAAGTTACCCCCTAAGCAATCAGACCCGGGTAGTTTTTCAATTCCGTGTCATATCGGTATGCATTTGATTGATAACGCGCTATGCGATTTAGGCGCTAGCGTGAGTGTCTTACCGTTGTCTCTGGCTAAGAGATTTGGTTTGACAAAGCTGAGTTGCCCCAACATGACTGTCCAGATGGCCGACTGTAGCTTATCATGACCACTAGGTGTAGTAGAAGACGTACCTATTCAGATCGGGAAGTTCTTTATTCCCGTTGATTTCGTTTTCTTAGACATCCCCGAAGATGCACACAACCCTATAATTTTAGGAAGACCATTTTTGTCTACTGCCCGTGCAGTTATTGACGTCGGGGGAAAGACTTTGACCTTTCAGGTAGGGGACGAGGAGATTTTCATCGATCTAAGTTCCAGAGAGCTCCCATGCAAGCCCAGCCTTGCAATGCTCTCTCTTCTATTAATCCTATTATTGACACTCCAGATGAAAATTTGGAGAACTGTGCTGCTATTGTTAACCCTCCGCCTCAGTCTGAGAGCAAAAAGGAGGAAAGTTCGTCTGTTTTCCTTGCTGCAGTTACAGATGAAAGCAATGAAGGAGCTGTCAAAGGACATGGTGCAATTATTATCAATCAAATTGAAGATGATGACGCTAAAGCTGGTGATAAAGGAGCAAGGACGAGGAAAGTTCGCGCTTACGTGGATGTGAACTACTCCCCTCCTACCGTTTCAAGTGATAATTCATGCTCATGGAAGCTGAAGAGGACAGTCAATGTTGCTGAGGTGACATCCTCCAGTCAGGAGCCCACCAAGGGGCTACTGAAATTTGTTGGGAATTAAACGGGGAAATGCCCCCTGTAACACTTTGTAATAGGTAATTTTTGAATTTCTTTTGAATTTGTTTTATTGCGTTTTAATTAGGACAATTAGTTCTAGACAGTTTTTAGCGTAGACGTAAGACTATAGTTCTTATGCGTATTTGGTATATTGGGAAATTTTTGCGTGTGTTTTTATGCAGATTTGGGGAAGTTTTACGTATTCCAAGGAAGAAAAAGACAAAATTCAAGAGCATACGCGAGAAAAGTCTTCGATCGAGTACTTTTTGTACTCGATCGAGTAGAAAATTGGTCGACCGAGTGCTTTTTCCGGTCGATCGAGTAAAGCAATAAAGGGGATTGGTCGATCGAGTAAAATTTTACTCGACCAAGCAGCTGGATTACTAAAGCCCTCGATCGAGTAGTTTAAAACCACTCGATCGAGTGGAAATGAGTAGGGTGCAGGGAGTTTCTAACCTTAAACTCTTAATCTTGTTTTTTAATTCATTTCATCCCCTAATTCCGTCTAACCCTTCCCCTTATGCGATAATATTCATCCCCAAATCCCCATTTTCTTGCCCAAATCACTAAATCCGCTTCCTAAATTTCATTGTTTGCACATTAATCTTCAAAAGCCCCTTAAATTCACCCTTGTTTGTCTTCATTTTCGCGAGTTCAAAAGGGTTTTAGGGTTTGCGGTTTTAAGCTGAAAAATCCCCATTGTTGCTTGTTTATTTAAAGATTATTTGCATTTGTAGGATCATCCTCATCAAGTAAGTGCTTCTTTTACCTTCTTGCATTTTAATTTCGATTGTTTGGAATTTTATGAGGTAAAAATCGGAATTAGGGTTCGAATACCCATTGTTGGTCGATTTTTCGATTTTAATTGAGTTTATTGCCCTTATTCTTCTTGCTTGATGATCATAATTCCCCTTCCTCGCTGTTTTGCATGCTTAGTTCGATTTCCACATGAGATTTTTGCGATATGGGTGCAGGACTGTCGAATTTTCGACTGTCACTTGGTTATTACTACTGTAATCCGTCTAAATTAGCTTCTTTGTCGTTTAATTGTCTTTCTTTGTTTTAGACTTTGTTACACCCTGTCGATGCCTAACATGCTTCCGTTCGAACTTTGTGCAAAAATCTCGCGATTAGGGCTACCTTAGTCGAATTTTTCGACTGTCAGATGGTTCTTACGCTGCATTGCTTTAGTTAACCTCAGTGTTACTTATGTGTTGCTGTTGTTAACTGCTTTTCCCGTCCCCTATCGCCTTTAAATGCTGCCAATCGAACTTTTTGAGGATTGTTGGGATTTATGTGCTGTAAAGTCGAATTTTTCGACTGGTAGAGGACACACATGCTGTCACATGCTTGTTTTATGTGTTGTTTAGCCACGGTTAGCAGCTGTTTTCTTATCGTGTCCTCTGCCCTATGTTTACAGGATGGAGTCTACTACCTTGCCTTCCGCGCGCACTACCACCTCCCAATCCGTCTTTGAGGGAGACAGTGGCCCCTTTGTTGCCACTTTGCCTCCGCACTAGTCACCACCGACCCCAGTATTCCTTGTTTCAAATGCGGGGACGGTTTTTACTCCGGTGAGCTCACCATTTGCGAGCTCGATTCAGCTACCACTTCCTCTACGGTCACCACCACATTAGCACTAGCTGCTAGTTCCTCTTCGGCGGTGACCACAGTAGCCACTACCTGTACACCAGCCACCACTTCTACACCTGTGGCGGACTCACCAGCAGCCGCAGCCGCCTTCAGAGCTGCCCTGGTTCCTTACACCGTCCGAGAGAGGGCCGCTGCCTTGCGTTCCAGAGGCCGGGGTCGTAGACAGCCTCGAGCTACGCCAGCTCCTGTTACCTCTACTCCCGCTCCTAGCACTTCTACAGCTGCGGCTTCTACTTCTACTTCTGGGACAGTTACAGTTCGAGGGGACACCTCCCTCGACTCTCACCCAGACTATCCGCAGGTACTATTCGTCAACGCTTTACACCGTGAGAAATTTTATAACCTGCTGAAGTGTGTACATGTGGCTTCCCGATTTTTGGATAAATCAGCGTTAGATAAACTCGGCATTTACGAGTCGATCATACTTTACTACGGGTCACGGGGATGCCCGGCTCATTACTATGAGAGGCCACACCTTCTTAGAGCCGAGTCTCGACTTTCTCAGCTCTTTTACCTTCTCCCAGGATGCACATGAGACCCGACCTGAGGCAGTGTTTGATCTACTTCCGGTTGTTTAACCGGACTTTTCCGATGCCTCTAGCGGAGTTTGGTAGGTTACTTGACCTTACCTCCTCGGGCGTGAAATCAGACTCGAGGAAGGTTTACCGTCAGGTTTGGCGGTGTCTGGCCCAGACCACTTTCCAGGAGCGAAAGCTCCATCAGGTCCACCTTCCCCCCGTCCGTTGTTTTCTTAGACTGATGGGGAGCTCTATTTTCGGCCGAAAGGAGCCGAATAACATTACCAACACCGAGCTCTCCATCCTGGGCGGTTATCTGAATGTTGACTGTGAGGGTCCTTTTACCTTTAACATAGCCTACTTGACGCCCATTACCTCCATGACCAGGGGAAGAAGGAGGCGGGAACCATTGCCTGCGGTGGCATAGCCACCATTCTTGCCCATCGCCTTTTCCCCACCTGGCCTCGTGACTTGCAGTACCTCACGGGAGAGAGGTTACTGAGTCTGGACGCTATGCTCGCTCAGCATTGGCTGACCCCAGACCACCGGACTTGGAAGATTGACGGCTCCTTATCTATTGACTTACCTTGCGACAGTCTCCCCCGTCTTGAGCCTTTACCTACTGTGGTAAAGGGCCACCGTCTGCCACCACTGCCTCAACTTCACCTTCCACTCCGACCACATCCACCTCCTGATGCACACGCCGCCAAGAAGCGGCGACTTGAGACTGGAGAGGGGTCCACACCCTCCGGGAGTACCCAGCCTTCCACGGCTACTCCCGATCCGACGCCTACTCCCACTACTACTGCCACTCCTACTCCTGCTCCACCTCCCACTGATCAAACACAGACTGAGCCGGTCTTCCCGGCTACTTTTAGACCACCTCCTCCCTTTGTAGCGCCCGCGGTCCAGGACCAAGGGGGCGCAGTTCTGATTTGTTGATCGAGCTTGCGGAGCGTCGAGCTCGTATGGAGAGGACATGGCTCTTGCCTTACACCCTCTGTACGAGTACCACTTGCGGCGACACAGACCGATCCCAGAGGGTTGGCCACACCCTTCCTTCTTCCAGTACCCAGCTGAGGGGTACCTGGTTTCTGACGAGGAGGAGGAGGACGAGGACCCAGAGGTGGCGGTGGAGAGAGCACGGGAGGCGGAGCGGAAGAGGAGAGAGGAGGAGAGCGACCCGTTGTACCGGGTGGACGGAGATGGAGACAGCAGCGGCGACGACGCCGACGAGTAGCTACTGGTCTACTCACTTCCCCAGTTTTCTGGCTGGTTTGGGGAAGTTCGTCTTTTGTATGTATTTTTCACTCTTTTATTTCGTCTCCTTTCTTTATTGTCTTTATTTTTCTTTTTGGTTGTATACTCCCGTTCCCCCATATTATTGCTGGTGTATGCTGGAGGACAACGAAGGCGTTGTCCGTTTTGGTTTGGGGAGGGTATATTGCATCCTTTTGAGTCTGCATTTGCATATGTGTTTTTGCATTCACGTTTATTTTTCAGCTTTGCATTGTTGATTATTTTCAAAAAATCAAAAACAAATTAGAAAATTACAAAAATTCAAAAAAATTTCACGTTTATTTTTGCATATAGGTTGAGTCGAAACGGTAGATTCCCATGATGACAATGCACTATAACTTGTCTACGAATTTTTGTTCAAATTTAAGCTGACTGTTTAGACTTCACCTATAAATTGGCAAACTACTTAAAAATTCTGAGTTTTTTAGAGCCATAACTGGTGACATTCATGACTAGTTCAGTAGGAATTTTGAGTAGTACTCCTTGCATAGCATGTTCGTCTTTTTTGCACATTTATGACATTCAATTTCTCGTCAAATGCACATATTCGGGTTTGTGGTTGATGTCACATGCAGGGAGGGTCTTGCAAATTTCCCTTTCTTATTACTTTTCACCCATTTAGCTCCACATAAGCCAAAATTGCGTTTTGACCCATTAGCTACATCCCAAACTAAGCCTGCCTAGTCAAGCTAGTTAGTATGTTCTTCTGCGGTATATTTTTCCTTTGCACTTTGGTCCGTGTTTCTTGTTTTGGAGTTGGTGTAAGTATAGAGGAAGGAGGAAAAGGAAGAAAGAAAAAAGTATTGAAAAAAAAAAGAGAAAAACGTGAAAGTGAAAAAACAAAGAAAAAAAACGAAAAAAAAAATGATGAAAAAAGAAAGAGCTGAACGTGAACAGGAGAATAAAAAAAAAGAAAGAAAAAGAAGGGCACTTGTACGTCTGACGGTGTTTCAGTTAACCATTTCAGACGGTGTTTAAAAAAGGGAAGTTTGTGACCGTCTGACTCCTCTATTCTTATCCTATATTTTTGAGGAGATTGTGTTTTGAGTCTAATGAGTTTTGTGCCAAATGAAGGGCACTTGTACTTAGTCTTTTAGCCAGTTGAGATTCGGATGGTTTCATTATGGTCCTGTTAGGAACTAGCTTGACGCTTTTACCCCCACATTTCCATAACATGTTTTGCCTTTTCTCACCTGAACCTCACTATTCCCAAATTATTTGCAAGCCCTCGGCTGTGACGGACATTATTGGTTGGAGTGTGTGCATTAGTACTTGAATTGTCTTTCATTTTTGTTGCATGCATGCTATGTAGGTCGCAGTTAGGTGAGTGACTATTTTTTTCTTCTCTCTTTTACATATAACATTCACCCTTTGCTTCATGAGAGAAGAGTGACCACGTGAGAGTCCGATTTTGTTGGTCTTGCAAGGTCGATAGGTCAGCTATATTTCTGAACAGCTTATAATTCCTTTGCGTTTTGACTGCTTAGCTTTAACTGTTAATTTTTGTTGCATTAAATTGGTTCAAGTAGACAAGTTAAGCTAGCTCTGAGCTATTTTTCCGTTCCATTAGTATATAGTTTTGAGTTTACTCGAGGGCGAGTAAAGGTTTGGTTTGGGGAAATTTGATACGTGCCTAATGTATAGTCTTTTTAGCCTATTTCAGCACATATTTCTATGCATATTTATACTATTTTTATGGTATTTTGCCCTGAATTGGCTACTTTGGTTCGTTTTGTCCATTTTGTAGAAATGAACGCGAAAGTAGTGGAACCGTACCCTTTTTCGTCCTTTTTGCATGCATTTAGAGGAGACGGGATTGTTCCAGAGTGAGATACTGCATTTGGAAGCGTCGTGGCATGCATTACGAGGCACTTGGGCGGAGACGTGAGCTGAAATGAAGATGAAGCACTCGATCGAGCAGTTTTTCCACTCGATCGAGTGGTTTCTACACTCCAGAGTGCTCGATCGAGCAGTGTACGGCTCGACCCTTAGCTTGCAGAAAGACCAACTACTCGATCGAGTGACTTTCTGGTCGATCGAGCAGTTTTTGCTGAGGATTTACTCGATCGAGTGGTTTTAATCCACTCGATCGAGTGGTTTTAATACATGGACTAACGTTTTAGTCATATAAGGCATCAATGTGATTATATTTTCATATAATCACATCTCTCAAACACATCCTTTAGGTGTGACTATTAGGGACCAGTTAATCACCGCCATCAGTATGATAATAACGTCAAACTTTTAGCAAGTCAACCGTTATTAGTAAACGTTAATCAACTGATAAAATACTAAGTATACCCTGTGAACCTATAAGAGATTTATAAACGTTATCACATTAACTGTGGAGGACACGAGCTCCAACAGAAGGGCCTAACTACCTTCAATAGCTTCAAACATATGATTGATCCAAATTGAAAGCACTCATGTCGTGTTTCTCCACATTTGTAAATTCATTCATTTACTCCTTCATGCTATTTTTAAAAGCATCCATATTTTTGAGAAGATATGGGAGGTTTTATGATGAAGTCGAGAAAGAAAAAATTATGAGAATAGAAGCTCAACCGAGGTCTCTATTTATACTATTCGTTGTTTCCTAATTTCAGCTGAAGACGGACAAGTTGGAGAAAAGACGAAGCAATTGTTGTGCCTCTTCGAAGGATCGCAGCTCCTGCTGCGCCTCTTCCCCAGCTCATTTTCCTCGTTTGACGGCCATGGATCTTTCCTTAATCCGTTTTTTTAAAATTCATATTCCTAAAGGGATTTAATTCGGTAATTCCGAATAGTTACCAAATTTGAGTTTTCTAATCTTTACGGGTTCGCTTTTCGAGGCAAAATCAACGTTTTCGCCAAATACGCACACTTACTCATTTTTTATTTCTTTTTCTTCAGGGAATCATTTCACTCTCTTTTCAAAAATGTATCTAATACACTTAGAAATTTCTTTTAAATCCTTTTTTTTACGGGGTAGCCCTCCCTACCGTCTGGTCGCGTCATTTTGCCCATGCGCGTCATTTTGTCCATTTTTGGGCACTTGTTTTGTCCATACGCGTCATTTTGTCCATTTTCGGGCACTTTTTTTCATTTTCGTCATTTTTGTCCATTTTCAGGCATATTTTCGTCACTTTTTCAGGCATTTGTTTTTCATTTTCGCGTTTTTTTAGGCCATTTATTTAAGTTAATTCCTTTTATAACATGCTTTGCTATGTGATTTTCTACGTGTATTTTGGCAGTATGATGGCGTAAACCGTCACATGCCAAACCTGTTTTTAAAGCTAACCTGCAGATACATCAAACACCCAGAAGCAAAGGCACACAGGCCATCATATATACAACCCAAAAATGCAAAATGTACATCAAAGTACGGGCTCCTGCCGAAAGTGACATCCAAAAATGTACAAGTATACAACAAACAGCCAACAAAATAGTCCTGACGACCCCTCAACTCAGCTACTATCGCCTCAAGGGCAGCGATCTCAGCATCTCTAGCCTCTAGCTCTCTCAACAAGCGGACCGTCTCCTCCTGGGACTGCGCCAGCTCACGCTCTAAGACACGCTCCCTCTACATAGAAGAAATGGAGCAATACTTTACTTTACGTCCCTTCACAAAATTGGAAGTAAAAATAAGACATAAAGAACGGGTACAGAAGGTTCATACCTGCCACCCAGAGCCACCTGCAAGGGCCTCAATGGCTATAGCTCGCAGCCGGTTGGCCATCTTCCACAGCTCCAGGTGCCTAGATGGTGCCACCTTCATTTAAATACAAAGAAGGTTCAGGCAAATACATTCCTATGTAATAAAGCATAAAATAAAAAAATCTGCCAAAGCTGGGGGCTTACCCTCCTCACGATGTGCTGCCACTCGTCCAACCCAGCGTCACTCACCACTCGCACCAACCAGGTCAGTCGTCCTCTCAACCTCCGAGGGCTCCTTAAACATCATTCGTGGAGGATCGATGGGAACCGTAAAAGCGTCACGGGAGCACTGCCAAGCCAAACGCTCACCCAAGTACCACACAGGCCCCATGGGCATCGTCAACAACAACCGACTAACTCCGGGGACGGAGAACCTCGGCCATAAAGGATGGAGCTCCAGTGTAGCTCTCACAAGGCCGAGGTACCCACTAAGGCAAGGAAACGAGGGGTCATTCCTATGATCGTCTCTAAACAAAAAAAAAAAGATAAAATGAAGATCAAGGATACTTACACTATCTAAGCTCAGGGCGTTCACGCCCCTCCGACAATCATTGTAGGAAGACCGCTGACTCTTCCAACGACTCACTACCCAGTCCCTCACGACGGGGTACGCTCTCAGCACGTCCGCCGCCCTCATGGGCTTGAAGCTAGGAAAGTAGGAGTACACCCACGCCTGCAGACCAAATAATAGTGATTATAACTCATTCTCCACCGAAGCTAGGAAAGTAGGAGTACACCCTCATGGGCACGAAGCTAGGAAAGTAAGAGAGAATAATAATGACAATGTGATCTTTCATGTTTTCAAGGAAGGTTCATACCTCCAACAGAAGTCCAGGACCGACAGCGGCAGGAGAAGTCCCATTTTCCATCAACTCCGGATGAACCATGGCCCTCATATAGTGTGTGAGGACCGAAAAGCTAGGAGTAACCCAGTCTCAATGACCTAGGCTACTCAAGTCAGCAAGAAAGGAAAGAAGCTTCGTCGACAACCTCTCCCCCTGTCTTCGAGGTAAATAGAAGACAAGAATCATCACCGCCACAAACGAGCCCTCTGCTCAGCAGTACAAGGTGGTAGAGGCACCATGCATCCATCCATCCTCACCCTCGCCGAAACTACCGCCGAAGTAGTCTCTGACGTAGGTACTCGCCTCGACCGAGTCTACTGTCATGGCCGTCAACAGCCACACCAACGGCTCCTCTCCACACGGCAGGCCCGAGAGCAAGCCGTAATCCTCCAAGGTGACCCCGATCTCCCCAAAAGGCATATGGAAAGTCGAGGTCATGTCCCAGAACCGATCAAAAAAGGCTCAAATTAGGCAAAGGTTAGCCCGAATATTCATTTCCTTGATCTCTCTCCAGCCTCGCACCAAGGCACCAAAAGCTCCCTATTCGATGATGGCCTTCTCCGCCTTCGACAGCTTCCTGAAAGCGTCCATCATCGTCGTGTAACCAGAAAAGGACCTCATATTCCCAGCCTTCTGTGTTAATTCAAAAGAAAGCTCTCTTTAGCATAGAAATGAACAAACAACAAAATGATAAGAAAAGCGCAAATAAACAAACAAGGAAATGTGTAAGAAATGAATTAAGAAATGACAAGTTGAAGGCTTACCATACTCCTTGCCGTCATGTACGACAAGCGGCTCTCTGCCGCCTAAATGAGGTGTCTACCATCCCATTTCTCAGCCCACTCAGGCGCTCCTGCGAGCTGGTGGCCGCCTTGTCCCACATTGGCCCTCCGTGGGGCCTCCTCCTCCATATCACCCTCCATCTCCTGAATGGTATAAGGCTCAACGTTGGTCTCCATGAAGTCTCTCCCCGACATAGAAGGAATATCCTCTGCAAATCAAAGTAAACAAGGCAATGCTAAGCGTGTTTTCAAGCATTTTCGAGCGTTTCAAGCGTTTAAAAGCGGCATTTCTGGCCATCTTTGGCCACGCTTTCCAAAGTCCAACCACTCATGTGGTAGGTTAAAACAAAATGAGTCTAATTTCGAGCCTAGTTGCCATATAAAAGTGTCCCGGAGGAGCTGCCACAAATCAAAAATCCGGCATGATAGCTAGTATAGGGCCATTTTCGAAGGATTTTACGGTTTAGTAGAGAAACCGTCACATTTAGCCCTCAAATCCTTAATACTCGATGAAAATTCAAAAGGGATATATGGTTTTATTCCTAGCATGGCCAATTACTCATTTCTAATGTCAATTTCATGAGGCAAATTCATTTGGGACGAAGGCCCCAAATTTTCGACATAAATGGGTGTATAAACCCTAATTTTCGACCCAAAAATCAAGCTCAAATGCAAATTAAAGCAAGTAGAAGATACATACCTTGATTAGTCATGGTTTATGGCGAGATTTGATCAAGTTCTTTACAGAATTTGGTTTGGTTTTGATGAAGAAATGAAATATTTGTGTTTTGAAATGAACATAAAACACGACTTAAGTCGGGTTTTTACCCAGACAGGGACGAGCTCGGAAAAGGACGCAACACCTGTTGCGCCTAGTCCAAAGGTCGCAGCTTTTGCTGCGCCTTTTCCTCAGCAAGTTTCCTCAAAATTCGTTGAAATTCGTTATAAGTTCGTTATTTGTGGGTCGAGGCTTCATGCGCCTCTTCCCCAACATATGACTTCTTTTTGGGTGTTCTCTTCGCCCGAATCGGTATTTTCTCCTCAAAAGAATACACATAACCACGACATTTTGTTCCCCAGCGAGAGTTCATGATCACCAAATACAATTGATGAGCTTAATCTCTTTATCGGAATTTCGACTACCCGGGCCGATTTTATTTCCTCAATGATGCAAAGGGCGTGTCGAACCTTTAGTTTCTTTCCTCAATGATGCAAAGGGCGTGTCTAACTTTATTTTCTTTCCCCAACGATGTTAAGGGCGTGTCGAACCTTTATTCCCCAACGATGCAAAAGGCATGTCGAACCTTTATTCTCCTCAGCAAGGCAAAGGGCGTGTTGAACAATTATTTTCTCCTCAGCAATGCAAAAGGCGTGTCGAACCTTTATTTTCTTTTTCCTCAACGTTACTAAGGAAGTATCGTTGTCGACCTTTATGATTCTTACCTACAGTACCAAGAACGCCGTTGCCAACTTAGGTATGGTTTCTTCTTATGGCTGGCGAGCTTCCTTACGTAGTCTAATGGACTTTAAACGGCCCTCCCCTTGCGCCGCCTCGCGTCGCCATAGTCGTCAAGTTGTAATCTACGATTGACCTGATGGCTATACTTTGACTTTCGCCTTGTCCAACCCTCAGTCAATGTGGGGGCTCTGTAGATACCTCATTTCTGCACCTCCCGCCAACCACTTAGTGATGCTTAACTATCTTCCGCATATTGTGTTTCACGAAATAAGGAAGTGTATATCTACCGAAATTCCATTAAAAACGCGGAAATCTTTCTTGCTGAGGAGGAAACCTCTAGGGAAATGACGCAGCAGGTGCTTCGCTTCTTCCAAGGGTCGCAGTGGCTGCTGCGCCTCTTCCCCAGCTCTCTTTCCATGCTTTCCAGAATATTTCCGTGATTTATTTCCGTATCTGTGTCATTCCTAAACTCCTCCACGTGTTTAGTATAAATAGAGACCTTCGGTCTCCATATTTGGCACGCGAGTGTTCTGCCCCTTCTTTCTCTCTCTTTGCATTCTAGACTGCGCTATTGCTTTCGACGCCTGCGTTCTTGATCAATCGACCACGTAAGCTCAGATCATTCTGAGTCCCAGTCACGTTGCATAGACCGACCAATTTGACCAACTCCACTTTAATCAACCTAATCAATCTTCTAATTCCTTTAAAAACGGCACTTTCCACGCATATTCGAGTCGAGCAATCACTAAATGATAACTTTAGTCAATCTCGTTTCATCAAACATGTAAGTCTGAGGGTGTAAATCCCATTTTATTTATTGTACTTTTATTTTGTATCATCTAATGTACGGTCTATATCAAAAGCACGTTCAAAAATCGTCTTAAAAACCATCTTTTAAAACCGTATTTAAGAAACAGCGGAGGTCTGACGTCGAGAAGAAACATAGCAGCAGCTGTGCCTCTTCCAGAGGTTGCTGCTGTTCCTACTCTTCTTCTTCTTCCTCGACCTGCTGCAATTTTCTACTTTTTTTCTCTTTTCTTTCGTTCCTCTTGTTTGTTTCTTTATGTAAATAATGTTTTAGTAATTCCTTTCTAAATTATAATGCATAATTCGACATTAAATCCCTTATAATTCAATATTTGCGGGTATTCGTCGTCTATTCAAACCCGGATTTTAAAGGGTCAATTTTCTCATATCGATTCTCAGGAATTCGTCTTTTGTACATAGTTTTCTTTATTTGATATCAGTTTTACAAATTTAATTACGCTTTCAAGTTCAAAGTTTTGTTCTTTTGAATTTCCGACACGAATTCATCGTAATCATATAAATCGCGGTAAATTCTCCTATTTAATTCGTTTTATGACTTGCCCAGATGCATATAATCAACTAAAACTCTTCAACTTGACTATGATATAAATAATCGATCTTAAATTTACCAATGTGCGATAACGATTGCGGTTCTAACTTCACAGCCAGAGCCCAGTTCTAGAATAGACGCTGGAAGAGCTGCGCCTCTTCCAGAGGACGCAGCATATGTTGCGCTAGTTCTGGGTTGGCTTCTGTCCCTGAACTCTTTCTCGCTTTGACGTAGCTCTTAATTACTGTTTAAGTCGAATATTAATCATATTATCACCCTTAATGTGACCTATTTTCATACTTTGATTTCAATTTTACTTTACTTTTATTTTCTTCTTGAAAATCCCATTTTGAGCGTGCTTTTGACGTAGATCAAGTAATCTTTGTAATTTATTTACCGTAAATATTTTATGTACATGATTTAATTGTATGTAATTCGCATGTAATTGAATCTAACATCCACTTCGACCCTCATTTATTTGCTAAATTACGTGTTAACCGACTTAGTTTAATCTCACATGCTAGGATTAATCTATTGGTTGTTGTATTGCATGCATTATATCGATAACATATCAAATATGAACGACTTCCCTAATCATTACTAGAGGCCGCTATCGAGGCGGGCGAGATTAGGTGTTCGAATTTAAGAGCTTCCTAATACATACCCTCACCCCTTACTCCAGTTATCTCTGGACATCCGTGTCCATTGGCATCTTCGAGAGTAATTCTAGACATAGAATTCTAAGGGTAACGAGTTCTTAGTGTCAATGTCACTATTTTATGTCTTGACATGGCATGAGTTACTCGAACGGTTTCAATTTTCCATAAAAATTGGTGGCGACTCCACAAATGGAGGCTTATTCACCCTTTCACCGGTTTTGATGCCTCACAAATCGGTAACAGCCCATGACATACTTCGGCAAACCAAGGCTCCGTGGGAGAAGTGCCTCCGCCTCGAGACCAACGCACGGGTGCGCGCGGCACGGGTGGCCCATGTCCACACTATTAAGGGATTCATTTACCGCGTGAGCAATCTGAACCTCCTTGCCACAACCACCACCAAACGACTTTTATCTTTCCTGGATTAACGGTGTTGTTAGTAGTCTTAGCCTATTGAACCTTGTCTCTAGCCTTAAGATCATCCTACCAAATACAATTAATACAACACTTAAGAAACTACACTTAATTAGTTTCATGTTTGTTGCTAATTACTTGCACATTTTATTCTCTTGCCAGTTCCTAATAAAACCAATGATTTAGGTCATTGCACAAAGCTTCCAATAACCTCACCAACCCTTTCATGTTCATTCCACGGAATTGGAGGTAGTGCCTTCCCATCTATGATATTATCAATGGACACGTGAACATTTTCACGAGTCAATGGTGTGTTGTGAACCATCTTACCTTCTACCCATGGTTGTCCTGTTCCCGTGGTAAAAACGTCCTTTGTCTCAGCAACATACAGAGCCAGCCGACATGGGACGGGTTCCTGTAAGAATAGTAAAAGGGAAATGTAAAATTTTATCTAAACAACTAGTAATATAATATGGTCATTCATATTATTCATACCTCTTACTCAAGGAAATGATCATTAAGCTTGGTAGAATGGCAAGTACTCTCAAGAAGGTGAGAGGATGAGAAGTTTGTTGTCCTTGTAATTTCGTTGTCATTTGACGACTTTGATTCGAGATGTCACTTTAAAATTTCTGACACTTGTTGTTTTACCAACCATTGTACGTCAACTATTGCATCTTTTTTCACCTCTTCCATGAAAAACCTAAAATTATTCTCCGTATACACCATCTTAATAACTCCCGTTATATTTGATTTTCCAAAAAAAGCTAATAAAACCAACACATCCTCCAACTCCTCTTGTGAATCCAGGGCGGTCAAATTTTCCCGTGGCCTTAACCAACAAATCTTCTCTCCCAGAAGGAACAAACTCCCCTTTTCTCTTCATCTCCTTCCAATAATTCTTCTCACGTGAAAAAAGGGTTTATATTTTAAACGAAAACCATTTATTAACTAAATTTCAAGGGAAATTCACGATTAGGGCAGCAAAGAAAATATTAAGGACTCGCAAAGTTAAAGCCATAACTAGAAATAACCCACGTTACCTGAAATGACTAAATGTAAAACAATCCTTTAATAGCCACAACTCAAAACATAAACAGTTAACACCTGTATTTGAGAAAAAAAGAACATATAAACAATGCCCATAAAAGTTGGATAAGCTGCAGTGATACTAATATAAGACAGTGGAAATCATTCCGAGCTGACCAACACCAACACACTGCATAAGATCTCTGAGTGTTGACCATTGCAAGTGGCATTTAACGGCTAAAATTTGTTCGTCAATCTGTGCTCTAAGAAACCAAGAAGGAATAGAGAAGATGCCATGCACAAACACATACAGAGTAATAGAACTGGAAAACAAGTGCTGATCTAAACCAAATCGGTAGTGAGTGAGTGATGGATCAAGCAGAGTAGATATCGCCTAATCATGAACACATCGCATAATCATGAACACAGGTAGTAGAATGTATACGTAAAAAAAAAAAAAAACATGAAGACACAATGCTAGATACAACAAACGAGCCTCAATCCCAAAATATAAATTTGGGTCATCAAAACATTGGTTTTATGTTGTACTTTGACATGCTATATAACATTGCTTATTTACTTCAAATTTCACGTATCAACTCTTCCATTTGCGAT
Organism: Silene latifolia; assembly: GCF_048544455.1. Lineage (NCBI taxonomy): Eukaryota > Viridiplantae > Streptophyta > Magnoliopsida > Caryophyllales > Caryophyllaceae > Silene > Silene latifolia. Next base: position 30,540,189 of record NC_133538.1, read on the forward strand.
GAAAGGTCTTTATATAAAGGGGTATGTCCTTTTACCTACGAATAACCCCGATCCTCAAAACGTTTCATAACATCTTTCTCGGTAGTTTTGGGATCGGCATCTATACCAACCCTCCATCTTACCGATATAGCCAGCTCTTCCAATATAATGTTTATGCAAGTTATGGTTTTAGGATTCCTGTGCTTTTCTACTTTTTCCTGCAATTTAATTATATATATATATATGTTCCGGGTGTAATTCCGGAGCAGGATTTGTTACCACGTAAGCTTGTAGAATGATGACTTTGCTTGACTCTTCCTTTCGGCCTCTCCTGAAACAATGAACAAACCGGCGAGGGGCTCGAGCAGTGCAGGCGTCTTTCGCTCTACGACGCTCAAGTCGATAAACTTAAAAGGGATTAAGTTGTGTGTTCTTACAAAAGTATATTGTAGAGAGATAAGGGAGTTAATCTGGATGAGTGTATTGTGAGATGAATTGTAGATTATTTGATTATTTTTCGGATTCTTTTCCATGAGAGAAGAGGAGTATTTATAGGCTTTCGCCTTTGTCGTGGTGGCCAGTGGCGAAGCGGTGGAAAGAGCTGTTCTACCCTCGGCCAGGGACCCATGGCGAGCCCCGGTGGCGAGTTGACTCCATGCCGGGGTCTTGGATGTGAGTATGCGGATATGTCTCCCGGGGTGGTTGCCTAGCCGAGACCAGTAATGATAGACAGGCTGCGTCGTTAAATTTGTCTAATACGTTGACTTGCTGTGGATGTCTTTGACCTTGCTCAATATGTTGACTCGGTCAGCGGGTGCAGAATATGCCCCATCAATATATATTATTATTATTATTATTATTATTATTATTATTATTATTATTATTATTATTATTATTATTATTATTATTATTATTATTATTATTATTATTAATAAACTTGAAAGAATGAGATAGTTGAATATCATTAACAAACAATCAAATAATTCACATTAAATTTCGCATCCCTTCGCTATTTCACAAACTCCTTCCAATCATCTGTTGTTATCCCATTATAAAGAGTTAAAGAATCATCTAAAGGCACTTCTCTCCTTTGTTTTCTAGTTTTATAGATAAAAAAGAAGTCAAGGTTGTCTTAAACAACCTAAAACTCACGGCGACGTTGCTTTCAACCTTCTTATGCATCACATCATCTTTGAAGTTCCAATTGGTCTATCAAAACAATTTGTAAACATGGCACAAAAGTTCCATTTAACTAAAAATATAAAAACATCAAAGTGCAAAATGTTGTCCAATCAACAAATTTCATCTTAAACACAAGTTACCTTGTAAAACAGCATTCTGCCCCTCTGGCTTTTGATGTTAACAATTAGCTTTAGATGTCTAGGACACTAGCGACTATTTCTCAAGAAAGAAATCAAGAAAAGTCAGATCAGACAACGTTATCTTTATGAAAGTAAAAAAACGTACACAACACTTGGTACATCAGCAACAACTTTATACGAGGACCTCAAAGGCTCATGAAAAATGACCATAAAGACCAAACTAAAATGTTAAATCAAAATGCTAATTAATCATAATGGCAAAAAAATAGAAGACTAGACAAATTAGCAAAATATCTAGCACAAATTTGATTTCCAGATGCTCATCAGAATGGCAGAAACCAAACTTCTCAACCAACAGTCCATAATCAAAAATCAAAACTCAGAAACTTTATGTCCTGCCAAATCGAATATTTAATTCCCTCGGGTACTTTAAACCAATGCTCATATGTGATCTTGATAATATTTCGGGCGATATTACCAATATCTCTAACAAAATCTAGCCTCCATGCTCCAAAAGACCAAACGAACTTATCAAATTCAATACCCTTAGGCCCTTTATCTTGTTTTTTTGCCATTATACTGATTGTTGCACCTCTCCCTTTATGTTTGGGATTCTTACAATGGTCATTTTCACTTGTGGGGGCTTCCTTGTCCATTATATAGCTTAGGAAATAAATTACGTAAAATAGTTAGTATATACTCCCTCCTATTCTACATAAACTTCCCTCTTTTCTTTTTCATTTATTCACAATATCTTCCTTATTTCCTTATTTAGTAAAGTTTTACACTTTTTTTAATCACCTTACCCCACAACAATACCCCCACATCACCCAACAACAATACTTATTTTAATCAACTTACCCCACAACAATACTTATTTTAATCACCTCACCCACAATAATACCCCACAATAACTTCCCTATCTCCAATTACCTAACTCAACTACAATACTTTACCTTATTTTAATTCATCTCCTTAATTCTAGTGCCCCCAATGAATAGGGAGGTTTATCCAGAATAAAAGGGAGTACCAAATATAAAAAAAAATACCTCAAAGATATAAATGTTTAGACGATATAATGAAAAGAACGTGCTCCAATCAATCAGATAATTGAAATAATAATGCATAATAATTCGTATATGCAGTACTCAAAGAAAGAAGAAGCTAGAAAGAGGAGTAGTTTCACCGTGAAAAATTTCTTAACACATGGAGTATAATACACAACATAGCATGGTTTCAATATTGCTTCAGTTTACTATGTTATTTTATAATTTTGAAACAAGCTCATTGAAAAAAATTAACCACGACACTAAGAACATAAATTAAAGAACAACAATAGGACTACCTAAAATTACCATAAACTATTTAAAGTTATCAAGCCATAGACCCTGATCATGATCTTGACTCATATAAGTTTCATCACGTAAATCTTGAACCGATCGACGATTGACTGAAACCGGAGTGATTTCATCAAGTTGATCATATTCTTCTTCGTCAACTACACCCTCGACACAAAGACTACGTCTTTTACCATAACGAACCACAGATGATCTCTTATCTAATGGATCTTCAATGTAGAATACTTGTTTCGCTTGAGATGCAAGAATGAAGGGTTCATGTATATATCCAACAACATTAGTTTACCAAAATTAATCCCATATCGTCAACAGTGACGCCCCTATCACAATCTACCCATTTACACCGAAACAAGGGTACACTAAAAGTTACATACTCAAACTCCCAAATATCCTCAATTTTCCCATACTATGCCCTTGTGATGTCTAAGAGATCCATACCCTTTCGAACATATTCTTCTGATGATGCAAGAACAGTAACACCACTATTTTGCATTGTACCCTTGTCATCTTTTCGGCTTGTATAAAATCAAAACCCATTGATATCATACCCATCAAATGATGCGATGTTCGGTTTAGGGCCATATGTTAACCAACGTAAGTTATCACTTACATTATAAGATTATGTAGACACGTCAGCCATCACCGTACCTCTAAACCACTCCGCAAAAGTTCGACTTTGTTCATTCAACAACCAATCATCGCGTTTATTTGGATTTTGTCGCTTCAGTAAATCCAGGTGCTCGGTTAAATAGGGATGAACCTCTGCCATATGTTGTAAAACATATAAATGTGGTTTCTGAAAAGAATCGCTGTCCACGCTTATGAATTACTTACCCAGAATATCCTTCCATAAGAGTCTACCTTTGTGCTGAGATATAGGAATTCCAATAGCTTTAACATTTGCCATATAGTCAACACATAATTTGATTGTCTCACATGCAATTGTTTATTCAAAAATACTACCTTCTGGACGACAACGATTCTTCATTCGTCTATTATAAGTATCCATCTCTCACGCCATCGCCCACATATTTCGTTGAAACACCTGACCACAATGTTTAATCTCACACACTAAATGAATGACCAGGTGAACCATGATGTCAAAGAAAGCAATCGGAAAGTACATCTCTTGTTCACGTAGAGTCACAACAACATCCACATGCAAGTCATCCAAGGTGTCAGGATGGATACCTTTTTGGTTGATTGCATTAAAGAAGAGGCAAAGCTTATTGATGACTTACCTAACATGCTTAGGCAGTACATATCTAATAGCTACGGGCAGCACTTGTGTAAGCATAACATGACAATAGTGAGATTTCATACCAACTAACTTGCAATCTTTTATGGCAACAAGACGACTTATATTAGAGCTATATTCATGCGGTACCTTGACTCCTTTTTAAGATTAACAAACAATGATCTTCTTCTTCTTAGAAATAGTCGTGCAAGACGGTGGTATATAGGTACGTTTTCCATTCTCAATTAGTTTTAACTTGATACGCCCCCAGCATTCATGTTATTTCGAGCTTTCACCACATCCTTAGTCTTATTTGGCATATTGAGCAATGTTCCAATTACACTATCAAATACGTTCTTCTCCACGACCATGACATCAATACAATGCCTCACATACAAGTGCTGCCAATATGGAAGCTCCCAAAAAACTGACCTCTTTGTATGATATATTCCATCTGGTGGAGGTACGTACGATTTTCCGAAATTTGTAGTTATATTCTTAACCTGATCGTAGTACTCTTCTCCACTAAAAATCAAAGGGGGTTTCCAGTAACACCCCCATTTATCCAAGAGCCTTAGCTAGGCATTCCCAGATAAACAGGACTGTTACCATCTCTGTTTTCTGAGGCAGTATATAACAAAGGTAACAAACCAAAGTACTTTATTAAAACTAAATGAACGGTTTTCTTAAAACTTAACCAACTTTGTGAAATAATAAAAATAGTTAGAAGTTTACGTAGCGGAAATAAATAAAGTCGAAACATAATATAAATATAGTCTGAAATCTAAGTGAACTAGAATTCAACTGATCCATAATCTCACGCGTCCCAATGCTCCCCAAATCCAGCTAACTCAATACCTGTTATTTAAATCTGCTCCCCATTTAACCGGAAATATTAAATGGTTCATTACAGGACGTCATTAATTAAAGTAGATGTCAATTTTATTTTGACAACAGAAGCAAGCACGTCAACCAAAAGGTCGAGTAGAATAACTAAGAAACAACCAAAATAATGATGATGAATGACATGATATGATATGATAAGATATGTTATGATATGATATGATATGCAACTAAGCTCATCACCCGAGACAACCGTTCATCCAGCTAATCCCTAGCCCGGGGAAATCAATGCAATAATCTCATCCCAAAGTTGAGGTATCCAACATCCCAGAGACAAGTCCTGCAGAATCACCCTGGGGTAACCAATGGAAATGCTATGCCAACAAAATCATCCCAGAACAAGTTTGGGACATCCAATACAAATGATATGCCAATATGTATAAACCAACAATATATAATCCACAATATATAATCCAAAACCAATAAATCACCCAAAGGCATATATCCATCCAATTACACAACACTCTTTTAAATTGCACAATCCAACAATGATAGAACAGTTGAGTAGTTATCCTACCTGATTAGAAAATTTGAATTAAATGGCAAGCAATCCAATTAATTGAATTCTTCAACCAAACCGTCACCTAAATAAGATAACAATTACCCAATTACTAACTATTCTAAATATAAGACGATATGTAATTAATTCAATTAAAACCGTCTCAAAAATTCATCAACCACCCCTTGAACCACACTGTTTTACTCGTGTCTAATACACCCCACGAACAACAACCTAACGGCAAGCGCGAATCACTAGCATCACCGTGGTCTACCACCCCAACCATGGTTAACCACACTAAAGCCAATGCCACCACCGTAACAAGCAGGGCTGTAAAACTGAGCCCTAGCATCAACGAACCACACCAACAACTCGTGTAAACATGGTTTAAACAACTCCAAACACCACCAATAACCACCACATCAGCCGCCCAAAACCACCCCTACCTCCTAACGGTACACCCTCAACAACCCTACCCCAGGTCCTGGTCCAGTCGAACCATGGTGAGGGTCTTAGAAACCTGTGTTTATACACGGTACAACCAATAACAACAAACACAACCGAACCCTAACCCTAACCCTCGGTCAGCGGTGGTCCGACAGGTCTGGGTCAGTCACGGCAGGAGTCATGGGTGGGGTCACGGTCACGGGTCAATCAAGGTGGTCAACGACATAAAATAATTAGAAGACGGATTAGTTATGAGACGGTTGTGTTTAAACTTTTCATTGGGACAAATAAATATGGTAGATCTCCTTATTTTGCTCCTTCTAATTCTCCCTCTATCCCTTAATTATATGAGATGTATTGTAAAAGTGATAAGGTGATGTATGGAGAGGTCAAGCTTGTATTTATAGGAGTTGTAGCTAGGAGTTAGGAAGTTTCCAGGAAATTCCCTTATTTTATTATGTCACATATTATTATTATCATTGCTATTATTATTATTTACTACCTTCACTAAGAACCACCTTCCCCAAGTTAAAATTCCTTCTTACAAGACTAACACCACTTCACCCTTTATTTTATTTTTCTTATTATTTCCGTCATATAACATAATTCGTGAAATATGCTTTAAATATAATTTTATTAAATACATTTTTCACATTTTACTGTGGACTAACATTTGACCAAGCCTTAAAAATACGGGGTATTACAGTCTTCCCTCCTTAAAAAGAACTTTGTCCCAAATTTCACCTAAAATAACCCAAATACATGACTTAAACTACAATAATAACTAAACAAGAGATCTCTTTATTATCATAATGTCACCAAAATGCAGCAAAAACCCGAGGTATTACATCCTACCCCCCCCCAATGGGTTATGTCCCCGTAACAAACATACTTAAACAAAAATACTGGGATACTTTTCTCTCATAACAGCTTCAACTTTCTAAGTAGCTTCCTTGACATTGTGGTTGATGCGTGTCTAAAATATGACGTTTCGCACTCTATTCTACACGCATTTCAGAGCTCAGATGTGCAATATATGCCTATATTTCCCTATTTTCTTCTACTTTCGTGTTTTTGTACTTTATTGCAGAAATGTGAAGAATTCAACGGGAAATCAAGCCAAATCCGTCCCCGAGTGACCTGCATTGCATATGACGTAAAAGAATTACTTAAGGAACGAGCTTGGTGCGCGATCCAAGGCCCAAAAAGACAAGTCCACGAGTTAAAAGAAGTCAAGTAGCGGAAAATTCAACCCGATCGATCGACCACCTTGTCGGTCGATCGACCAATGCTCGGTTCCGAAGCTCTTGTTTTTGAGGAGCATCGATCGACCAGCCTTTTCAACGATCGATGATTTCTATTTCAGACGAGAATTAGATGACCGTGAATCTTGAAGCCCGTGAAGTCTAGGTTTAGGAAATAAGTTGTTGCGTTGATTGCTATATAACGTAACAGAGATCATCAAGTGTCTAAAATATGACGTTTCGCACTCTATTCTACACGCATTTCAGAGCTCAGATGTGCAATATATGCCTATATTTCCCTATTTTCTTCTACTTTCGTGTTTTTGTACTTTATTGCAGAAATGTGAAGAATTCAACGGGAAATCAAGCCAAATCCGTCCCCGAGTGACCTGCATTTCATATGACGTAAAGGAATTACTTAAGGAACGAGTTTGGTGCGCGATCCAAGGCCCAAAAAGACAAGTCCACGAGTTAAAAGAAGTCAAGTAGCAGCGGCTTCGGCCAACATCGACCAGCCTTGTCGGTCGATCGACCAATGCTCGTTCCGAAGCTACTTGTTTGCTTGAGGAGCGATCGATCGACCACCTTTTCAGATCGATCGATCGATTTCTATTTCAGACGAGAATTAGATGACCGTGAATCTTGAAGCCCGTAAAGTCTAGGTTTAGGAAATAAGTTGTTGCGTTGATTGTTATATAACGTAATGTAGATCATCAAGTTTTTATCTAAGTTTTACATCACAATACAAAGATGCTTTGAGTTTTAGTTTTATTTCGAGTAGCTAGGGTTTGGGATAATCGATTGTAGCATTGGAATTCTCCCTTTGTTCTTTATCCTTCCTCTCAAATTCTCGGTATTCATTCCGCCCTAATTCCATTTATTGTTTCGCTTTTCGTCATTAGTATTAGGATTGCTAGATTAGTGCCCAAAGCCAATCATTGTTATTGTTATTTGCTATCTATTTCAAATCATGAATTCAAGACCCTATTGTTTTAGTTGTATTATTGTTTTTACCTTTATCATGAGTAGCTAAATCTGTAGTGCTAGGATGTAGGGGAATTGTAGCATAGGCGGCATTAGATTGAACACGGATCGAACCAGCGTGTCGTCGATCGACCGATCTTGGTGGTCGATCGACTGACCTTGTAAGGTTATCCTTCGTTTTAATTGTTCTTAATCTTGTATTTAGCAAATCGAATGCATGCGACCAATTAAATACCTATTTTGTGACCGACCCATTAGATCGAAAGATAGGGAAGGTTATTTGACCGTCAATTAAATCGACTAAAGTGTGCTAAGATCGAAAGATAGGTATAGTTTAGACCATTAGTCACTTTTCAGACGGAAGTCGATATTAGTGACAGTAGGGACCTATAGCGAGATCGAGAGATGCTATATGTTAGGAGTGGACCGAGAGGACCTCTTATTCCCCGCCTTACCCGTGATTGATTCAGACCGACTTAGTTTGTTTGCCGCGCCGCTATAATGACCCGACCATCCTAGTACCCTTCTTTTATCTGTTTAAATCGTATTTTTAGTTTATTTTCTTTCTATTGTTATTAGCTATAGACCAATTCAAATCAACCCCCATAATAGTTACCTCAGATCAACATAGATCAACTAAAGTTTACAAGTGCCTCCTTGTGGTTTGACCCTGTTACCACTAGCCTAGGTTAGTCTTAATAGGAGATTATAAATTTTATCTTTGGTACTCACAACGACGGTATCAAATTTTGGCGCCGTTGCCGGGGAGGCAATAGTCCTAATTTTAGTTGTTTTATTTTTTGGTCTTCCTTAGTTTAAGGGACATCCGTTCCTTAAACTTTTCTTATATTCTTTTTGTAGTTTCATCTTATGCGCAGATCACAGGGTGGAGAATTAGTACCGTTGAACCCTGAGCTTGAGAGATCCTTGCGCGAGTTGAGGCGAACACAAAGAGTATTACCGACAGAGGAAGAGCCGAGTACTCTCAAGCTATCACGAGAACGATCTGTCAAGAAGACCCACATCTTCACCGTTTCCACTTCTTCACCGAGACAGTTATTCTCCGGAATCCCAGTCATGGCCGAGGAAGCAAGTATAGCTAGTTATTCTGAGCCGACAGCCGACAACTTATATAAGGGGTTCGAATTACCGGAGATGCCAGAAATTCGAACCAAAGCCTGCCTACATTACCATGGTCGAGAGAAATCGGTTTGGTGGAGCCGCAAATGAAGATGCAAAGAAGACATATGGAGACCTTCATTGATTACGCTCCCATTCCCCCACCAGCTGGCGTGACCCAAGATCAAATCAAAGAGACCATGTTCATCTTCTCCCTTCGTGATGCTGCAAGGGAGTGGTATAGAGATTTGGACCGGACCGCTCTGGAGATCACTGATTGGAATACATTGGCATTGGCGTTCTACAAAAAGTACTTTTCTGCTTCAAGGACGATCGCTATTAGAGCTCAAATCACAGGCTTTAAACAAGGGCCAGATGAGAATTTCCACGAGGCATGGGTCCGATTCAAGAAGTTGGTGCGAACCATACCGCATCATGGGTTCGAAAAGTGGAGTTTGTGCAATCATTTCTACAATGGGTTGTACGACGATCAGAGGGCCATTTTGGATGCTGCAGCCAACGGGAGATTTGCTGAAAATTTGGGAGCAACCAAGGGGTGGAAGATCATTGACGATCTAGCTACCCACAAGGCCGAGTATGGGAATTCAAGGGGAAACCAGAGAAGAGTCCGCTGAATCCTCTTCTTTGTTTGCGCTTGAGGCTCTCACCGCGAGATTTGACAAGTATGAGCTAGGAGGAGCTTCTAAAGGTGGGATATACCAAGTTAATGCCGTGTCAGACGGCCCCTTCGTCTGTGAAAGGTGTGGAGTTGAGGGCCATGTCTCGAAAAATTGCCCTAGCCCCTTTGAATCTTGTCTTTGCTTTTCAACACTATAGGCAGACAAACACCTACTACGAGCCACCGCATCCGAACTTGAGTTGGAGAAGCCAAAATGTCCAAAATCCAACCCAACAAACCGCCACACAAAGAAGACCATATGTCCCGCCTCATCAAAAGCAACAAAGAATACCAGAAGCCTCCTTATGTGCCGCAAAGAAGAACAATCACAAAACTCTGAGTTCTCCGAGCTTAAGAATCTTTTGCTAAAGGAGTCCCAAGCAAGAGAGGCCGGGATGAAGTTACTTGAGAGCCAAATTGCTCAACTGGCTAGTAAAAGTAACACTCGAGCTCCCGGACACTTACCCACTCAACCCGAACAAAAGGAGACCCTAAATGCCATCACTCTGAGGAGCGGGTCCACCCTTGATGGTCCTGCCATGGTTGAGGATGCTGTCGAGAAAGATGAGCCATAAATAAGTCAAGAGAAAGCTTCAACGAACAAATCAAAGAAAAGGCGTCTGCCAGGCATTTCGATCGATCGAAGTACCTAGTCGATCGATCAAAACACGGGTTCCAGGAGCTTCGAATCAGGCAACCCAGATCGATCGATCGAGGAGGTTGGTCGATCGACCAATATCATTGCTGATGTTGAAGAGTTTCGTCCTTTAATGCCAAATAATCTACGAGACCACTTTTTTCGGGGGACCACCGTCCCGAATATTTTGGGGGCAGACCCGAGTGCTGATAGGTCAGTCCCGGCTCCGGTTCGATCCAATGACGGTCAATGGTTCTCATTTGAGACGGTCCGAGGAGGGGTCTAGCTTCAACAAAGAAAAGGTGACGGACTTTCACCCCAAGTCCAAGGATACTGCACGCGCGACTTAGAGGAGAGGGCTAAGGTGCTCCTTACAACCCCATATCCGGAGAGACTCGTGCCGACGAAGGAACATGTATCTTTTAGTAAATTCGAGAAAGTTATTCGTAGCTTGAATGTTCGGTACCCTTCCTTGAGTTAGTTAACCAAGTGCCAAAGATACACTAAATTCATGAAACAGTTGTTGTCAAAAAAATCCCTTGAACATGTTCGCACTTTGTTGCGTTAACTAAAGAGTCTTGCTCCTACTTGTCTCACACTGCGCCCCATAAGTTAGAAGATCCGGCAGTTTTTCGCCTTGCGATAGGTACCTTTTCTATCGAAAAGGCTTTATGTGACTTAGGAGCTAGCATAAGTGTCATGCCCTTGAGTCTAGCTAGGAGGCTTAAGTTGACCAGGTTTGCAATAACCGAGATGACAGCTTCGATGGTGACCGATCTGCGGTCGAGCCTATAGGAGTCCTAGAGGACATACCCGTCCAAATAGGGAAGTTTTTCTTTCCTGTTGACTTTGTTGTCCTTGACATGCCCGAGGATGACCATATTCCCATTATTTTGGGTAGGCCATTTCTCGCACACCGCTGGTGCGATTATAGATGTCGGTCTAGGAACTTTGACTTTTAAAGTGGGAAAGCACTCTATTGTCTTTGCCCAAATGCAGTAGGCTAAGAAAAAGGATCCCATGTGGCCTGTTACATGTAATACGGTCTCGAAAAGAAATCGTACTTTGTACTTCCCGATATGCTGTTTCTATTCCTGTTGTAACCCCTCCGCCCAGATTGGGAGCAAGAAGGAGGAAGAATCTGTTATTTTAAATAATGCAGAGCTGGTTTGGGAAGAGCAAGCTGCAGTTAATCCACCAGCGAGAGAGCCGATCATTCAAAGAGGAGGTCTTGGATGCCTAAGCTATGGGACCGATGAGGAAGTGGAAAATGAGCCAGCCAAGGTGAGATGGTCTGATTTGGAGTCTAACGATCCCAAGGAAGTCCTTAATTGGGGAGATGCCGAAGCTGATCAGCTGAGTTCTCCAACTGTTGAAGCTAAGAAGGGCGCAGCTGATGAGATGAGCACCATTGAGGCTACCTCTAGTAGCCAAAAGCCGACGAAATGGGCCATACCATGGTCCTTCTTGATCAACTATTAGTTGATCATGCTCGTTATAAACTTCATTCTTTTTGCTTTGTTAAGACATTTTTATTGCTTTTGTGTGCGCGAACACTTCGCTTTTATTCTTTTTGCTTAGAATTTTCAAGTACTTTAGACTTCTTTCTGGGTTTTGCGAAATTTTGGGCCCGTACTATTGTGCATTTGCAGGTATTTAGGGCTTGTTAGCTCTACTCATTGAAAAATTACGAAGAAATAAGAAGTACAGCAGTTCTTCCAGTCGATCGACTGGCTATCAGGGTCGATCGACTGAGTTTCACTTTCCAGGAGCTTCTGATCTTGTTCACATGGTCGATCGACTACCCCTATAGGTCGATCGACCACGTCTGCTGCTGTACCTGTTCACGACCTCTCCCCTGCTGTGTTTGGTCGATTTGCGGACTTAAGGGAGTTTTCTACTCCACTTTATTTTCCGTCACAATTATTTATTTCTTCCATTTTCTTAATTGTGCACAGTTTTACCCTTCCAAATTGTTTCCTTCGGTCTTATGCGTGGTTTTGATTGTCTTTCAGGCACTCTTATTGGTAGCATCTGCTCTCATGAAACCTCCTAGCTCACGCTGGTTTGGGGAGGTTTCCTTTGCTGCGCTTAAAGTCTTGTGAGTTCCATATCTTTCCTTTATGTCTTGCTTATTTAATCTCTCGCAAATTCCCATTTCTCTTTTCTTCATTACATGATTTTGCACAATGGGGACATTGTGCGATTTGGTTTGGGGAAGGGTTTTGCGTCGCACATCATTTGCTTGCATTCACGTTTAATTTTGTTTTGCATTGTTTTATCTCATTTCTCTTATATATACAAAATTCCAAAAAAAAAAATTTCAAAAATTTCAAAAATTTCAAAAAATTTCCATAAAATGCACGTTTATTTTAGCATATAGGTCGAGTCGGAACGGTAGTATTTCTATGATGATTTCGCATTTGCACCTGTTTTTGCCTGAGCCTTGCTTATCATCATGTTATCAGTAGAATCATATAAGTGCATATCTACAAGTTTTCGTTAATTTACTCACTGAATCTTGAGACTTGACTTTGAAAATTGGCAAACTACATTATATTCTGAGATTTAGAGCCTATAACTGGTGACAATCATGACCAGTTCATCTAGGAATGTGAGTAGTACTCCTTATGAGACATGTTTCCTTAATTTGCATGAATATGAATTTGATCTACTTAATACCTGTATGAATTCGGTCTGTGGTTTGTTGACACATGTGGTAGAGGTTTCCTTTTCTCATTTTGCCCATAAGCTCCACACTGCCAAAAATATCTTTTTTTGTCCCATTTGCTACATCCTACATATAGCCTACCTTTGTCAAGCTAGTAGTCTGGTTTTTGGGATTGTTACTCGTTTTTGGTAGCCATTACTCTTTTGAGATGAAGTTGGGAAGATGAAAAGAAGGAAAGAAAGAAATAAAAAAAAAAAAGAAAAGAAAAATGAAAAAGATGAAAAAAAATGATTCGAAAAAAAAGAGTTCTGTACTGTTCAAGGCAGTCGATCGACTGCCCAATATAGTCGATCGACTGAAGTTCGAAGAGAAAAAGAAAAAGTCAATTCGCACACTTTAATTCTTATCTTTTGGCGATTTTTGCTCCCATGTTTTGTTCTTATTTTATGGGGAGTTAGTTGATTACTTTTACATATGGAGATTGTGAGTTTGTGCTTGCTATAGCACCGTGTTGTTTGCCTATGAGCAAGAAGTTGGATGTTGTCCTTTGGTTCCGTTTTGGTACTAGCTTGATCACCTGTACCTCCACTTTACCATGAAATGTTTTGCCTCTTCTTACCCATACCTCACATTTCCAATATATACCTCGGCATGTGTCATTGGTCATCTGTTTGGTTGGAATGCGTATGTACGGCCGTAGAGATCACTTTCATATTTTATTGCTGGCATGTTCTCATAGGTCGTAGTTAGGTGAGAGTCTCTACAAAAATGAATTCTTTCTATCCTCTTACATATATATCACCTATGCTTACTTGAGTGTTTTGAGCGACCCGCGAGAGTCCAATTTGATAAGTCTCTATAGTCAACGGTTCAGCAGTTTTTAACGACTTTATAATTCGTTTGCATGATTCACATTACTAATTGATTGTTGGTTGTGCATTAAATTGGTTTGGGCTTAACAGTTTGCATTTCGCTCTGAGGTCGAACTCGTTCCATTAGGTCATTAGATCGAGTCTAGTTCTTGCTTGGGGACAAGCAAGGTTTGGTTTGGGGAGATTTGATGCGTGTCTAAAATATGACGTTTCGCACTCTATTCTACACGCATTTCGAGCTCGATGTGCAATATATGCCTATATTTCCCTATTTTCTTCTACTTTCGTGTTTTTGTACTTTATTGCAGAAATGTGAAGAATTCAACGGGAAATCAAGCCAAATCCGTCCCCGAGTGACCTGCATTGCATATGACGTAAAGGAATTACTTAAGGAACGAGCTTGGTGCGCGATCCAAGGCCCAAAAAGACAAGTCCACGAGTTAAAAGAAGTCAAGTAGCAGCTCAGCCAGTCGATCGACCAGCCTTGTCGATCGATCGACCAATGCTCGGTTCGAAGCTACTTGTTTCTTTGAGGAGCGATCGATCGACCACCTTTTCGGTCGATCGATCGGATTTCTATTTCAGACGAGAATTAGATGACCGTGAATCTTGAAGCCCGTGAAGTCTAGGTTTAGGAAATAAGTTGTTGCGTTGATTGCTATATAACGTAACAGAGATCATCAAGTTTTTATCTAAGTTTTACATCACAATACAGTGCTTTGAGTTTTAGTTTTATTTCGAGTAGCTAGGGTTTGGGATAATCGATTGTAGCATTGGAATTCTGCCTTGTTCTTGATCCTTCCTCCTCGAAATTCTCGGTATTCATTCTGCCCTAATTCCATTTATTGTTTCGCTTTTCGTCATTAGTATTAGGATTGCTAGATTAGTGCCCAAAGCCAATCATTGTTATTGTTATTTGCTATCTATTTCAAATCATGAATTTAGTACCCTATTGTCTTAGTTGTATTATTGTTTTTACCTTTATCATGAGTAGCTAAATCTGTAGTGCTAGGATGTAGGGGAATTGTAGCATAGGCGGCATTAGATTGAACACGGACTGAACCCGCGTGTCAGTCGATCGACTGATCTTGGTGGTCGATCGACTGACCTTGTAAGGTTATCCTTCGTTTTAATTGTTCTTAATCTTGTATTTAGCAAATCGAATGCATGCGACCAGTTAAATACCTATTTTGTGACCGACCCATTAGATCGAAAGATAGGGAAGGTTATTTGACCGTCAATTAAATCGACTAAAGTGTGCTAAGATCGAAAGATAGGTATAGTTTAGACCATTAGTCACTTTTCAGGACGGAAGTCAGTATTAGTGACAGTAGGGACCTATAGCGAGATCGAGAGATGCTATATGTTAGGAGTGGACCGAGAGGACCTCTTATTTCCCGCCTTACCTGTGATTGATTCAGACCGACTTAGTTTGCTGCCGCCGAAGCTATAATGACCCGACCATCCTAGTACCCTTCTTTTATCTGTTTAAATCGTATTTTTAGTTTATTTTCTTTCTATTGTTATTAGCTATAGACCAATTCAAATCAACCCCCATAATAGTTACCTCAGACTGAACATAGATCAACTAAAGTTTACAAGTGCCTCCTTGTGGTTTGACCCTGTTACCACTAGCCTAGGTTAGTCTTAATAGGAGATTATAAATTTTATCTTTGGTACTCACAACGACGGGTATCAGTGGTTATTCCACAAAACCTTCACCAATATGCTCTCACCATTCCAGGTCTTCCTCACCTTTCTATCTAGAATCTCCTTTGGCACCTCAACATAAGACAATTGCTCATCTATCTGGACATGCTCAGGGTCCAACACATGTGTAGGATCACTCACATACCTCCTTAACTGCAAAACATAGAACACATTATGGACTTTGACAAAAGCAGGAGGTAATGCTAACCGATATACCACTTCTCAAACTCTGTCCAAAATCTCATATGGTTCAATAAACTTATGACTCAGCTTTTCTCTTTTCCCAAATCTCATCACTGCCTTCATAGGAGACACTACTAGCAACACCTTATCTCCTATAGCAAATTCTATCTCACTTCTCTTCAAATTAGCATAACTCTTCTAGCTATCTTGTGCGGCACGCATCTTTTAATGAATGACATGAACTTGCTCAACCATCTCTTGAATCTTTTCAGGTCCCAACATCACGGCATCTACTATGTCATCTCAACACACTGGACTCTTTCACTTCCTCCCATACAGAGCCTCAAATGGTGTCATGCCAATACTAGCATGGTAACTGTTATTATATGAGAAGTCTATCAAATCAAACCTCTTCTCCGAGGATCCACCAAACTTCATCACATATGCTCTCAACATGTACTACAGTGTCTGACCATCAGTAGCTGGATGAAATGCTATACTCATCTTCAATTGGGTCCCCATCAAAGCTTTCAAGTCTTGCCAGAACTTAGAGATAAACCATGAATCACGATATGAAACAATATCTTTCAGTACATCATGAAGCTTCACGACATACTTAACAAAAGCCTTAGCCAACTCAACCTTACTCCATGTATCCTTCATATGAATTAAGTGAGCTGACTTAGTCAAACAATCCACTCTAACCCAAATCATATTATTCCCACTTGCACTCAGGTACATCTAAAGACTGAACTTTCCCTTGAGGTCTCTTATGCTCTCCCTTTTACCCTTTCACAAACCAAACATCTAGCAACGAACTCAGCTACCTCCTTCTTCATCTTTGGCCACAATAATATCTTCTACAAATCTTTATATAGCTTACCTCCTCAAGGATGCACAGAATATGAAGTAGAATGAGCTTCTGTTAGAATATTTTTCTTTAATTCCTCATCATCCGGCACACACCATCTCCCATCAAATATTTAAGTCCCATCATTATCCACGGAAAACCGTGACTCCACTCCTTCCCCTACGACTGCACGTCACTTCTCCAGTTTCGGGTCCTCCTTCTGCTTCTTCCCGATCTCAGCATATAACTCGTGTTCCATAGTCAAGTCCTCTATTGTATCCCCCTTCCTTATCATTCAAATACCCATCGTTTCCACCTCTTCATGCAACTTCATTCGTGACATAGCAGTACATAAAGCATGGACAAATTTTCTACTTAATGCATCTGCTATTACATTAGCTTTCCCTTCATCGTACACTATCTCCAAATCAAAATCCCCAATCAACTCTATCCACATCCTCTGCCTCATATTCAACTCCTTTTGGGTGTAAATGTACTTAAGGCTCTTGTGATCCGAAAACACCTTAAAGCTAGAACCATAATGATAATGCCTCCACAATTTCAAGGCAAACAACACTCCTCCCAACTCCAAATCATGAGTAAGATAAGTCTCTTCATATGGCTTTAACTATCTCGATGCATAAGCTATAACCTTACCATTTTGCATGTGAAATCTTAAAACCCTAGCATGTGAAGTTTCATTCTATGTTAATTAAATCGAATCTGATTGCAAGGACATGTAAATTATCTAAGACGTACCCACAACCACACCGGTGTCGGGACACGCCCAGACGTACCTACAACTAGCCTATCCATTGAGTAGATGTCTCTTTCAACTTTGTTCTATCGCATACATCTAGGGTTGATACTTCTTAACTCCCACTCACTTTCACATTCCTCTTTGCTTCAATCAAGCAAAAATGAATCTCATGAAGACCTCTCTTCATATCATTCGTGATATTTTATACACTTAGTAAGAGTGAATTACTATAAAGTGAGTGCAAGATGTGGTAAAATCTCAACTTCTTCCGAAATTGGACTAACCGTTCAATTGTTATCATATGCCTAAACTCTTTAGCGCATAAACAATCGATTTGGCCTTTATCGAAATGAGCCATTTGACTGTATCATATTGGAGTATATAAGTGTTTTTGAAAACTCTTTTCGTAAACTTTTGAATTACACTTGAGTAATTAAAACTAATATGTCATCATCATGACGGAGGTCTCACTTTCGAAATCAAGTCTCTCTTGATAAAATGTGACTTCCTTTTAAATCCGTAATATGAGTTTGCAACATGAAAACCTCTTTTAAATATGTATGGATGTTAAGTTGTATAATAATCGCAATAATTCTTGTAAGCTTATGTAGGTGAATTAGTAAATCATGTTACCAATCATTGCTACCGAATTCTTTCAAAGAAACCGCATCCTATGAAAGAACGAAACGAGTATAATAATAAATAGAGGATGAACGGAGGATGATGTGCGTGATGTCATAGTAAATACATTAATGAAAAAGAACGAAAAATAGGAAAAATTAACATTCAATGTTTTTTTTAAAAATATACTTGTGAAAACATGTTCATCAAGTTTTAACATTTATATAATGATCTCCCACTAAATTATATAAATGATTCCAAGACCCAAATATTAAACAAAAATGAGCATCGCTTGGGCGAAACATCCCATAATTGTGTAAATTCGGTAAGTCACGTTGACTAATTCTACCTCTAGAACTCTTGGTCGACGAATTTCCTCAAATTCATCTACTAACCCCGGAACACAAGACCATCTTATATCCCGTTGAGTCCAACCAATTTTAGCGTGTGATAACTGATACCGTCGTTTAGTACCAAAAATAATATTTATAACCTAAATACTACTAACAGAAGCTAGTGGCAGTCAGGGTCGATCCGCAGGGAGGAAGGGAATTTCAGTTGTTCGAAATTTCAGTCTAGAAGTAACAAATAAGGGAGGTGTTTTGGTTTGAAGTAAATCTAAGTCTAATGCATAAACTAAATAAGCAATAAATGTAATAAAGAAGGTAAACAATGATAGAAGAAATGCTAAGACGGTCGGTTCACTATAGCTGCGATGGCACAAAATCCTAGGTAAGTCTGAAATAAAGTCGTGTAGATGGGTAAATAACAAGTCCTCTCACCAAGTTAACCAAGAGCTCCTTTCGGCCTATGCTACTAGCCCCTAAGTCTCACTAATGCTAGCTCTCACCTTTGAAAAGTGATTCTTAAAGCCTAAATTATCTGTCTTTCGATCTTAGCAATTTAGTTGTTCTAATTCATTAATTATTTCCCTCCCCTGTCTCTCGATCTTAATGGGTCGGTCAATACTAAGCATCTAACAGGTTCCCTCTCGGTCTCGCTGTCAAATATTGCACTTAATAAATTAAAAACGATGCTAATCATACACGCGTCGGTCGATCGACCACTATAGGCAATCGATCGACCAACCTACTGATCGATCGACCAGAGAAGCCAGTCGATCGACCAATGCCCTAATTCAGGTCGCCTAATTCTACGCCATCTACGCTATAGGTCCCCTACATCTTAGCACGAAGGATTTAGCTACTCATGTCTATGACGAAAATAACAATAAGATTAAAGCATAAAACTACTGAATTCATGATTGGAATAATTGAACAAACAATAACATAAAATGATAAATTCGGCTTCGGGAAACTAATCTACCAATTCTAAACTAAGAATAAAAAGAGTAATGAAACTGGAATAAGAACAAGAGAATACCGAATGGAATTTTGCAGAACAAAGATGCAAAACCGAATGCGAAACTAACTTGTATTGAAGGAATTAATTATAAACTAAAGAAACCTAGAATTTTTATGATGAAAACTGGATGCTACAAACTGAAACCTAAGCTACGTTATATAGGAAAAGTACGCAGCTATTATTCCTAAACCTAATAACTTGTGGGCTTGATAAATCTCGATCTTTAAATTCTCGTCTGAAGTAGCATCTTAGTCGATCGACTAAGCATGGCAGTCGATCGACTGAGTAGCAGCGAACAGTAGCTACTGGTACCCGTGGGGTGGTCGATCGACCACTTGGACCAGTCGATCGACCAACAATACAGCATGTCTGAACTGCATTCGACGATTCCTTCGCATCAGTCTTAAAACAGCTGCCATTTCTTCGTTACTTGGTCAAATCATGCGTTCTATGCGGCGTTGGAAAGCTAAGAGGATAAGCTTTCACCTCCAATTGGAATAACTCGATTATCTGGTCTAGAACTCGAGGTATAGCCATCTGAAGCAGCCTGCAATGTCGTGAGGTGCTTCTTTGCTTGTTAAACTCGTACGCACCCATGCTTTTGCTATCTTCAGGCCTTGAAATGCATTCTAAACTTCAAGTCCGAGTCAAATATTCATGTCCTTCCTAAGCTTAGCTTCCAGGGTAAAGATTCGGTTCATTTTCTGCTCAATCCAATCCCGCAATAACTGCAATATTACCGGAAAAGTGGCTAAGTCGACGAAAAGGGGCAAATAGTAGAATAAACTACTAATAATGGACATAAAATGCGTGGAAATAAAGATGTAGAACATCATATTATAGACACGCATCAAACTTCCCCAAACCAAACCTTTGCTTGTCCCCAAGCAAACTAAATGGAAAACTAAATCTAGATAGAAAGGAGCAAAACATGGACAAACTGAAAATCATCTACTTAAACCAATTTAATGCATATGAATCAACTACTAATAGCGCAATGTCAAGCAAACGAATTTATACATATTTCAAAAAGATGTTGAGCTTTCGACCTTGCTAGAGTTTCAAAATCGGACTCTCACGGGTCGCTCAATCACACAATACAGCACAAGGTGAGCAATTTATATGTAAGAGAGAAAGAGACAAAAGTCGCTCACCTAGACTCAACCAACATGATCATGCATGCAATATAGTATGATAAGTAATTCTAGCCACCGTGCACATACATTCCAACCATTCAGGGTCCATCACATGCCGAATACTTGCAAAGATTTGGATAAGTGAGGCTATGGGTAAGAAGAGGCAAAAAAAATATGGGAATGAGAGGGAAATAGCCAAGCTAGCATCCTAACAAACCGAATAAATACATCCACTTCTAACTTAATGAAATAAGCTCAAATGCCTTAATGAATTAGGCAAACACTTCACTAATCCAAACTCAATACTCCTCATAAAATATAAAGCAAACATAGGAGTAAACTTTTTTTTTTTTTCTTTGCCGTTTCTTTTTCTTTTGTTTTCTTTTTTTTCTTTCCGTTTTTTTTCTTTTTTTCGGCAATCACTATATTTTTTTTCATTTTTCTCCTCTTTTTTTTTTCTCCTTCATTCATTACCAACTTCATAGAGTGCTAATCGAGCCAAAATTGATACAATACAACGAATACCACTAAAACTACTAAACTAGCTCAGCAAAGGGTAGGCTTAGTTTATGGATTGTAGCTAAAGGGTCAATTGGCAATTTTTGGATAATGTGAAGCTAATGGGTAAAACGAATAAAAGGGATTTTCGCAAGCATTCTCCAAACATGCAATACCAACCACTAACCCGAATGTATGTAGGCAAAAAGAAATTAAATGTCATACTTGTGCAAATTTATGTTACACGATATGTAGGGAGTGACTACTCACAATCCTAAATGAAACTGGCAATGAATGACACCAGTTTATAAAGCTCTAATTCCTTAGAAAGTTTTGTAGTTTGCCAAAATTTCAAGTCAAGTCTAATTGTTCAACGAATTTTGAAACGAAATTCGAGATATTGCAAAAACTTTTGCTAAAAGATGTGAAACAATGCAAGGCTTAAGCAAATAGACAATTAACAGCAATGAATACTCCAATCTGACTCAACCTAATATGCAAAATTAAACGTGATATTTTTGAATTTTTTTTGAATTTTTTCAATTTTTTGGATTTTCTGTATATATAGGGGAAAATAAACAACAATGCAAGACAAAAATGTAAACGTGTAACTGAAATGCAAGAAAAACAATGCAAATGCGACGCAAAACCCTTCCCCAAACCAAATCACACAATGTCCCCATTGTGCGAAATAATGTATAAAGAAGCAAAAGGAAATGGGATTTTGCGATAAATAACTAAATAAGACATGAAATTGGGACTCGGAAACTTACAAGATTTTAATGCGCAAAAGGAAACCTCCCCAAACCAGCGTGAGCTAGGAGGTTTCAGTAGCCAGCAGTGCTACCATAGGTACCTGAAAAGAAACAAAACATACCGCGCATTATCCGAGAAAACAAAATTGGAACGGTAAATTACGTGCGAAGAATTAAAAGAACAAGGTATAGCAGCTACAGTGGTCGATCGACCGCTCTAACCAGTCGATCGACCAAGTTGCCTGGAACAGTAGCTTCTGTGCTGCGCGAATCAGTCGATCGACCACTCTAATCAGTCGATCGACCATATTACCTGACGTGAACAGTTCCTGCTCACGAATTAACTCAATGAATTGAGTCATTGAGTTAACTCGGTCTAAAAACCTGTAAATGCACATAAAACGCGCCCAAAATTGCGCAAAAACCCAAAGTAACTGTCTAAGCCAAGCTAATTATTGAAGCACACAAAAAAAAAAAAAAAAAAAAAAAAAACTAAATGTTTCAAAACTAAATCAAACAAAATGTTTAAACTCCGGGTTGCCTCCCGGTAGCGCTAGATTAGACGGTCCCAGCTCGACCCACTTTTCGATCATCAAAGAGAACAATTCACTGGCCCACTACTAGGCTTCTGACTGAACGCAGTGGCTTCAGCAGCTGTAATTAGCTTCAAGTCCGGCCTCCATAACACAGCTTTGGAAGTACAACGACTTGGAACTCCATTGACCAGGTCTCTAATAGCCCTTTCCCGTGTCTTCTTCTTATTTGGGAAGGAGTCTTCAGATCCTCCTCCCGGGTCTACAAACCCGTCGAAGCCTGTACAAGAAGAGACATAACAAAATTCCTCCAATTTGCTCCCAAGTCAGGTGGAGGCGTTAAATCAACAAAGAGTGTATAATTTAACGGGAGGAATAAAAGAACTCTTAACAGAAGCAGCTAAAGAGAAGGAGCTAGTCGGACAAGCTTGATCTGCAATTACCTGATCATTGTCGTTCTAGGGAGTCACAAGTGACGAATCATCATCATTAAAGGAAAAGAGATCCGTCTGCATAGGCTCTGTCCCATAAATTGCGGCCTCCAAGGCATCCAACTCGGCCTTCCACAAAGGGGACTCACCATACACATTGTCGTCCTTCATATCGTTAGCAGTAACATTGCTCTCTGTGGTCACTATACTCGATCGAGCATTCTCCTCTAGCACATTACTCGATCGAACAGTCACAAGAATCGTTCTATTAAAGTCGTCTTCCTCGATTGTGCACGATCAAACAGTCTTGCTGTCTGTTCGATCGAGACTTTTCTTGTGCGCCAAAGATTGAAGTATTCAAGAAATACTTCATCGTCAACAACATCATCAATTTCTTAGTCGTATGTATTGGCATCTTGCTCGGACTACTTGAGCCAAGAGAAGCTCAAGTCTTTTGAAAGAAGCTTCTCTCTGTTCAGCCTCTTCTTGTATTTGGAGTTTAAGCATCTCCACCATAGACTTGGGTACTGGGAGGACGGAATTGTGCACTTTCAGCAGCTTCCTCGGTCGATCGACTAGGTTGGTCATCGATCGACTGAGTTCTTCAGGTATAACAGTACTGGAAGATCGGGGACTGGTCGATCGACCATGATGGTCGGTCGATCGACTGGCCCTGGTACTGTTTACAGACGCCTTTTCTTCCTGCTTTTCAAACCCATCTTTTGAATTAAGGACTTTGTCCTTATCATCACCCAAAAAAAACTTCATGGCTCTCAAAATAAATGAACCGTCAATAATTCGGCCGGATTATCAACAATATCAACAAAGTGGGTGGGGTCGAACGACCATGGAGTTGGGTTCCAAAAGCTTTTGATCTAGGAAGAGAAGCATTAATATTCTTCTCGTTCGGGAGTTCACCTCTTCTCTTCCTGATTCATCTTCATTAAATTCCGGGCTAGCCCTTTTCATAGCAGGCCCTTCAGGAGTTGACCCACTACGGACGTGCATACCCTGCACGGTCCCCATGTGTTGAAGAGAAGAAGGGTTGGCCATTCGGGATTGAGTTGATTTGAACATTGCTGCGTATTCTTCACTATGTTTGGCAATGTTGGCCTGAAGCTCTCGCATCATAGCTTCGAGATCCGCCATGGTTGGAGCTACCTTTTTATCCATGAGATGACCTGTGGATAAGAGAAAACTACAAGAAGAGTGTAAAAGGGGTTTAAGGAATGGAAGTTCCTTAAACAAAAAGAAAAAGACTAAAACAAAAACAACTGAAACTAGCGCTGCCTCCCCGGCAACGGCGCCAAAATTTGATACCGTCGTATAGTACCAAAAATAATATTTATAACCTAAATACTACTAACAGAAGCTAGTGGCAGTCAGGGTCGATCCGTAGGGAGGAAGGGAATTTCAGTTGTTCGAAATTTCAGTCTAGAAGTAACAAATAAGGGAGGTGTTTTGGTTTGAAGTAAATCTAAGTCTAATGCATAAACTAAATAAGCAATAAATGTAATAAAGAAGGTAAACAATGATAGAAGAAATGCTAAGATGGTCGGTTCACTATAGCTGCGATGGCACAAAATTCTAGGTAAATCTGAAATAAAGTCGTGTAGATGGGTAAATAACAAGTCCTCTCAGTCCAAGTTAACCAGTAGCTCCTTCCGGCCTATGCTACTAGCCCCTAAGTCTCACTAATGCTAGCTCTCGCACTGAAAAGTGATTCTTAAAGCCTAAATTACTTGTCTTTCGATCTTAGCAATTTAGTTGTTCTAATTCATTAATTATTTCCCTCCCCTGTCTCTCGATCTTAATGGGTCGGTCAATACTAAGCATCTAACAGGTTCCCTCTCGGTCTCGCTGTCAAATATTGCACTTAATAAATTAAAAACGATGCTAATCATACACGCGTCAGTCGATCGACCACTATAGGCAGTCGATCGACCAACTAGCACAGTCGATCGACCAGAGAAGCCAGTCGATCGACCAATGCCCTAATTCAGGTCGCCTAATTCTACGCCATCTACGCTATAGGTCCCCTACATCTTAGCACGAAGGGTTTAGCTACTCATGTCTATGACGAAAATAACAATAAGATTAAAGCATAAAACTACTGAATTCATGATTGGAATAATTGAACAAACAAATAACATAAAATGATAAATTCGGCTTCGGGAAACTAATCTACTAATTCTAAACTAAGAATAAAAAGAGTAATGAAACTGGAATAAGAACAAGAGAATACCGAATGGAATTTTGCAGAACAAAGATCCAAAACCGAATGCGAAACTAACTTGTATTGAAGGAATTAATTATAAACTAAAGAACCCTAGAATTTTTATGATGAAAACTGGATGCTACAAACTGAAACCTAAGCTACGTTATATAGGAAAAGTACGCAGCTATTATTCCTAAACCTAATAACTTGTGGGCTTGATAAATCTCGATCTTTAAATTCTCGTCTGAAGTAGCATCTTGGTCGATCGACTAAGCATGGCAGTCGATCGACTGAGTAGCAGCGAACAGTAGCTACTGGAACCCGTGGGGTGGTCGATCGACCACTTGGACCAGTCGATCGACCAACAGCAGCTGTATGCACTGCATTCTCGACGATTCTGCAGCCGCGCATCAGTCTTAAAACAGCTGCCATTTCTTCGTTACTTGGTCAAATCATGCGTTCTACGCGGCGTTGGAAAGCTAATAGGATAAGCTTTCACCTCCAATTGGAATAACTCGATTATCTGCTCTAGAACTCGAGATATAGCCATCTGAAGCCTGCAATGTCGTGAGGTGCTTCTTTGCTTGTTAAACTCGTACGCACCCATGCTTTTTCTATCTTTAGGCCTTGAAATGCATTCTAAACTTCAAGTCCGAGTCAAATATTCATGTCCTTCCTAAGCTTAGCTTCCGGGGTCAAGATTCGGTTCATTTTCTGCTCAATCCCGCAATAATCTGCAATATTACCAGAAAAGGCGGAAGTCGACGAAAAGGGGCAAATAGTAGAATAAACTACTAATAATGGACATAAAATGCGTGGAAATAAAGATGTAGAACATCATATTATAGACACGCATCAATAACCGTTTACCACCCTACTTACCCAAGGTAAAAAGAGAACACCCCGCTTGGGCTAGCGTGGCTCTAATGAACAAGAGATTCATAGGTGTTACTAATGAAGGAAAAGTATATCTATATACTAACATATTCATATATGTTCCATTTTAATTTGTATTAAAATTAACAAGTGATCTTATGCATGCAAACTATTTAACAAAATAAAGAAGAAACATTCATCCTTACATTGGAATTTCGGTTCATATGGGCACAAAAGAGATCTCCTTCTCTTTTGTTCTTGAGCTTTCCTTTTGGATGAACAAAGACCCAAGTGTAGGATCTCTCCCAAGGATTAATACCCAAAGCACACTCTTAATAAAATTAATATTATGTATACTAGATAATATTAATTTTGTGAGAAAAATTGACCCAAAATATTTGGTTTTTGCTCTCAAAACCGGTTGAGAGAGAGGAGAATGGAAGGTGATTTTTCTCTTTCTAAAAACTCTTGTTTTTGTGTGATGAATGAATAATGATCACTAGTCTCTATCTAATTGAATATTAATCAAAATAATAAGAAAAACCACAAGGGTTTTCTTCCCCAAAACCGGTTGGGAGAGAAGGTATAAAAGAGCCAATGCATGCCCTAGTTGTTCTTCACAATGTAAACTAGGGTTGCATGGCTAGGTATTAGTGAATGATTATGTTTTCCACTAATTTAAACAACACAATATTAGCCTAATTCTTCCCCTTAATTTCGGTACATATAAAATGGAATCCATTTTATTTTTGTCAATTTGTCTTATGTCACATGTCATATGTTACATAAATTTGTTATGTATTTTTAACATATTAAAAATCAACGTATTAATAAAATAAGTCATATACAAAAATCGACTTAGTAATTCATAATTACTTGTACCAAAATATTTTACCAATTTATAAATCACAATAAATTGTATTTATAATAATTCATTCAATTTCAATTGTTTCTTTAAACAATAATTTCATCTGAGTAATGATACAATTCAATTACTCAGACCGTATCTCATTTAATCAAATTTCAATGAGATACGTAAATTTTACTTCCAAAATCGTCCGTCAATTTTTCAAGTAATTTAATTAACTCGTAACGTTATACGATTAATTAAATGATCAATTAAGAGTGTTGCCCTATAGGTATGACCTAGGGGTCAACTGATCACCACCGTCGCACGACAGTAATGTCAAACTCTAGTCAGCCAATCATTACCGATATATGTTGACCAGTTGACAGTAAAAATTACTTCCCAATTGTATTCTTTAAAAATGAGATTTAAACATGTGATCATCATGATCAACAGTCGTGATCGCATTATTGTTGGAGGACACATATTCCAATAACTAATTGGTAAGGATAGTCTCAATTTTAGTTATGTGAGAGATCTTGTCAATTTAGTCATAAATTCCTTATAAGTGAAATAATTCGGTGAATGTAAATGACGTGAATTGACAACCACGAAAATAAAATGCATGTGAATGGCGATTTTGGCATGCGCGAAAATAAAACAAGCATACATGTAAGCATATGAATAAATCCTAGTATGGCCATCTAGTTAATAAAAATTAGTCTATTACATTTCGGAAACCAACTCCTTGGTCCCTTGCCTCTTAATTCCAAAAGTGGCTCTTCCTTGTGGGATTTGGAACACCTTTCAAAAAATAGACTCCGTCTCGATGTAATCCATCTCTTGGAAACGCCGGTAAAAATAACTATTACAAGTAAATTACATAGCTATTCCTATTATACATTAATTAATAAAATAAACAAAACTATTAATTAATTACAAATCGACGATACGTTAATTACAAACTGTAGACACCGAAATTTTATCTTTTTGGTATCTATTTATTTTATAATATCTTTTGTATTTTAGAGATAATTATCAGAAAATAATGTGATAATATCTTAGAATATTCTAGAATATGCCGTCTTGCCCTCCAAGCTACTAGACTATAAATACAGCTCTTGTGTTTAGGCTTTAAGGGGAAAGCAGATGGATCAAGTCTAATAAACGACCCCGTCTTCCTACTACCAAATTGTAGGTAAGATGGAATAAGTCACAAAAGACCCCATCTTTCTCCCTACGAGATTAAGTCGATAAGACTCTCGTAGAAACTATCAAACCCTAGCCTTTAGAATGGAATCAAGAGATCTCCGAAAGTTGTAACCCTCAATCTTTCGATAATAAAATAAAATCTTGTTTTCCATATTATTTGTTCCTCTTTATTGTTTATCTCAGGTTCAATTTTTTATGGTTTACAAATTGACACGCTCGGTGGGACGATTTTCGCTCTTCATCTCCATTCTCAAGGGTCAAATTCAGTAACAGATTCGAGACCAAGTTGCAACCGATATCAAAGTCTCTACAACCAGTCTCGAGAGGGCATTTGTAGAAACCAAAATTTTATATTTTTGGTATCTATTTATTTTATAATATCTTTTGTATTTTAGAGAAAATTATCAGAAAATAATATGATAATATCTTAGAATATTCTAGAATATGTCGTCTTGCCCTCCAAGCTACTAGACTATAAATACAGCTCTTGTGTTTAGGCTTTAAGGGGAAAGCAGATGAATCAAGTCTAATAAACGACCCCGTCTTCCTACTACCAAATTGTAGGTAGGATGGAATAAGTCACAAAAGACCCCATCTTTCTCCCTACGAGATTAAGTCGATAAGACACTCGTAGAAACTATCAAACCCTAGCCTTTAGAATGGAATCAAGAGATCTCCGAAAGTTGTAACCCTCAATCTTTCGATAATAAAATAAAATCTTGTTTTCCATATTATTTGTTCCTCTTTATTGTTTATCGCAGGTTCAATTTTTTATGGTTTACACAAACAAATCGATATTCCCATTCATTTCGGGTAATAACGATTAAAATTAACTAGGCCATACTAGGTACAACAAGATAAATACTTTAAATAAATGACAATCATTCATTCAACTTAAATAAATATGCTTAAAATTATGTAAAATGATGCCAAAATCGCCCTATCTATCATTCGTTGGTATCCATCTCGGTTTTTGTGGATTTAATCGATTTTTAACAT
The DNA here is from genome assembly GCF_048544455.1 of Silene latifolia. NCBI lineage: Eukaryota > Viridiplantae > Streptophyta > Magnoliopsida > Caryophyllales > Caryophyllaceae > Silene > Silene latifolia. The sequence continues at coordinate 30,569,134 of NC_133538.1, forward strand.
ATAAAAATCAATAATTAACTCTTAAATCTCATTTAAGTCCAAACTAATTATCCAAACTATTTTGAACCTCAAAATTAGTCCTCACTAATTTTATGATAAATTATTAGTTTGATTTGGTGATATTTTGCTAATTTAATCGATAAAATAATAATATTTAAGTAAAAATCCAAAATAATTGAAAAATTACCCAAAAATTTGAAACAAAATTTTTCAATATCCTGGACCACTCCCAAGAACACCAAAATGTCAGAAAAATTTCCCAAAAAAACCCGGATAAGTTTTATGAAGAAAAAGATCGATATTTATCGGTTTTTAACCACTAAACCAATAAACATCAAAACAAAATGAAAACACACATGCAAAATCACTTTTGACATTTAAATAATATTCTTAAATGTACATAAATTTATCATGGGCAGAATCAAAAGTTTCGAAATTATGATTAATTAATTTGACTTTTATCGACTTTTAACTAAAAAAATCAATAAACATGCAAAAAATTCGAACCAACCTTCAAATTTTTGCATACTATCAGTAGAAAACACGCATGAACTACCATAAAAAATCCATGTACCGAATCAACTTTTACCTAATTTTAGTCAATTTTTCACTAAAATGCGACATTTTGACTCGGTTTTCTACCAAAAATAATTAAAAATAGCAAAATAACTTCAGAAATCACCAAAATATTCCACAAACCTTTTTAGATCAGTAGGTATGCATGTCCCAAAAATTTCGTGCTAAAACCTCTTCTAACACAATTTTTATGTTTTTATAAATTATCTCATAATTCATTAAAATGCTTAAAATCAACATGCAAATTACAAGCCTAATCTCTGATACCACTTCAAAGATCATAGATCCATATTAGACTCTCTAATAAAATTAATTTATCTCATAAATTATCATTTAGGTGATCTATGTAACATGCATGCTAATATGAGAGCATAAAAATGAAAGTATAAGGAAAAAAAATTTCCTTACATTGATTTAGTGGTAAAAAGGGCACAAACTAGTTCACCTTACTAGTTTGTTCTTGAGCTATATGAATATGGAAGATCCTCCAAAAACCAACCTCCAAAGTAGAAGGTCTCCTTCCTTAATCCACCCAAGAACTTACCCAACAACCTTTCTAATATTAACTAGATATAAGTAAGACTACCCTTGATAATATGTAGATATTATTAACATCTTAGTAATTGTTTATTTTTACTAACATATCTTAGTAAAATGATTTTATTGGTTTTTAGAGAGAAAAGACCAACAAAGCATTCACATGCAAATGCACAAAATGAGGTAGTGTATACAAATGAGCAAATGTTGGTTCATAAAGAGGAGGAAAAGTGGTGGGTTGGTGAGGAGGAGTGTAGGAGTGAATTTCTTATTTTTTTTTATCAATCTTACATCACATGCAAAATTATTATAAAATAACTTATGGGAGAATATAAAGTAAGGTGAAATGATTATGTGAGTAATCATCCACTACTCTTATTTTACATGGTCCACTTGCCCATTTACGGGTCCATGTTGGTTCTTCTATTTGTCGCACAAATACGTGTAAGTTTATTTTAAACATCGTTTCATGTTTAAATACTTCCATAATTAATTCGTCCAATTCACTCCGTAAATATTCGTGTACCACTACACATATTATTTACGTACTAATATTAATCACATTAATCAATTAGTAAAATTTTAGTAAATGAACAGTTAATTAACTAAAACTCGTTTCCCAAAACTTATTATTCAATTATCGCATAATTAAATAATAACTGCCGCACCTCGAGTTCGCAACTCGAAATCTCTCTAAAAATAATCGACTAACTTTTTAGTCTACAAATCAAGGGACTAAATAAATTGTGTCTCATACAATTAATTAGTTATCTATTGGGGTTCGTTCCTTTAGGTATGACCGAAAGGGGTCAGTTGATCACCACCGTCTCACGACAATAACGTCAAACTATAGTCAGCCAACTGTTATCGATTTACGTTAATCAACTAATGAGGATCAAATAATCAAATATGTGATGATATTCCATTAATGAGATTCAATATGTTAACGCACTATTGTGGAGGACACTAACTCCAACAATTTATGATTTATATAATTTTTGAATTATGTTATTTTACTTAGCATGGTCTTAGTTTTTAATTGTTATTACCCGGAATGTATGGGAATATCGATTCGGTTGTAATTATTGTGATCTCGTATCACCGTTTTGTAATTTAATAGATTTAAGTTTTATTAAAAGTTGATAATAGGAAATTATGTAATTTTAATTATTACTTGTAATTCCGGAGATCCTTGAAGACGGTGCCATTAAGAAAGGCGTTCCGACAAGACGGTGTTGCCTTGGAATGCGTGCCAAGTGATGTTCAAGGGACCAATGGAGTTGGTTTCCAAATTTGTAATAGTTAATTAAATTTTCTTTTAAGGAAGGCCATACTAGGATTTTATGTTTTATGTTTTGCATTTATTTATATGTTTGCATGAATCGCTAAATCGCCATAACTAAACATGCATTTTATTTTATCGAGTCATCGACCGTGTCAATTATAATTATTGTAGTTCACCGCTTTAGTTCACTTAAAACGTGATAGATAATAAATTGACAAGACCTCTCACTAAATAATAATTTAGAATTAGCCTTACCAAATAGTAGAAACCATGAATCCCAATTTCATAAGGAAGTAGGCTCGGCTCACCGGGGTGCTAAACTTGTTACGTTGGGTAAGTGGGTAATAAAATGTTGTTACATTGAAATTTGGATTGAGCTCAACGGAAGTATTCGTGACCGAAGTCGCATGTGTTTCGGGCTAAAGATAAATATTAGAGTAATTTTATCGACCGAGAGTTCTAGAAGTAGAACCGATTAAAGAGTTAATCCACCGAGTTATATTGATAAGGGATGAATCGGCTCACCGTGCCTGAGTTAATATGAATTTGGATCTCGGGTTCATTTATAATATTTGGGTGGAGGTCACTATATAAATGTTTAAAACTTGTTTAAAATGTTTACAAGTATTATCAAAACAATAGATGTTTATTAATTCCTTCATTTTTATTTTGTAGTCAAATTTGTTTTCTCTATTGCAATGGCAACTCCAAATTCAAGTGCAACCACTAGCTCAAACACTCTCACCAATGTTTCATGGCTCCGATCGTTCATGGATCGTTGTAAATTAGAAAAGAATGGGTTAAATTTCGCCGATTGTGACGCGGAACTTCGCTTGGCCGGGGAGGGTGATGACAAGCTTCGTTACCTTACCGAGGCCTCTCCCGCCGCACCTACCGCTAGGTATACCCCCGCCGCTAGGAAAGCCTATGAGACTTACCAAAAGGAGTCAGCTGCGATCAAAAATGTGTTGATCTTCTCTATGGAGGCCGAACTCCAAAGAAGTGCTATAAAGATTAGCACCGCCTATGAGATCTATATGAAGCTTGTGACCATGTTTTCACAAGCTTTGAGGATCATTCAATATGAAGCGGCTTTCGCATTCTTTGATCTCAACATCAAGGAGGGCCAAAAAGTTAGCCCTCATGTGCTCAAGTTGATGGAGCATGTTGAGACCTTGAAAATTCAAAAGGTATATATACCCGAGGAACTCATCATTGATCGAATTCTTCATTCCTTGAAAAAGGTTAAAGCATATGTCCAATTTAGTGTGATCTTTAATATGCAAAACTTGAAAGTATCCCTCGGTGAATTGCAGAAAATGCTTGTGCAAGCCAAGAGGGATATGGGGCTAAATGCTAGCACCACCAAGGATGTGCTCAAAATTAATCAAAAGAGCAAAGGGAATTTCAAGAAAGGTGGTCACAAGGGAAAGATTTAAACTCCCTACAAAAACAAAGGAAAGGCTTGTTAAGCTAGCTCCTTAAAGCCCAAGAAGGGTGCCTCATCCGGGGAGAAATGCCACTATTGTAATGGTGTTGGGCATTCGAAGAGGAATTGTCCTAAGTACCTAGGCGTCATCAAAGCTTGAAAAGTTATTCCAGTAGGTAAATAACTATCCCTATCTTTTATGTTTCTATCTCAACTTTGCTATTTTGATACAAGTTGTAATGATTACCCCCTTTTTGTTGTAAATAGGGCATCCTAGCAAGGACAAGGGCGAATAAAAGCAAGCCTAGAAGATCTTGATGGAAGCTAGATGTAGCCACCCATGGTGCTAGATCGATGGAAGCTTGGCTTTATTTTGTCTTTATTTTATGTTGTATTTTGAAATTTTTAGAACTATTTTGATTTCCTCGTTTGACTTTGAAATTTGGTTGTTTCCTTAAATAATTGTTGTATTTTGGATATTGGGGACTTGGTTTGCAACCCAAGTTACCTATTTTATCGTATCGTTTGTTCTAAAATTTGTCATCATACACTACTTGCTTCGAGAAACATTAAGATTTATCGACTTAAATTGATCGAATAGACAATTATAATGATTGAGTCATTAAATATCCATAAGCTATGAATTTAATTCTCCTTATGCCTTTGTGACCAAGAGTCACAACTTACTTTTATGAGATCAATTATAAAGTTATGATTGAGTTGATGAACTCACACATAGGAACGTTGCCAGCCTTATTTGATTCACCTATCATATTTAAATCACCTAGTCTATATTATCTTTATAATATGTCTCGATTATATCAATACTAAGTTGATATGTACTATGGTTTCCTCCTTCTCCATCACTATTAAATTGTTTTGTGCCTCAAAAGCTATCTTTGAAGAAAAAAGGCATTTTTCATAATGATAGAGTGGGAGTGAATTTAGCCACAAACTCTATAACTCTCCGCATAGAGGATATCAAAAGAAGATGTTCTTGAGGAAATTAGTGAGAAGACTAAAAGAAGATGTTCTTGAGGAAACTACGTGTGCATTTAGCCGCAAACTCTATAACTCTCCGCATAGAAGAGACCAAAAGAAGATGTTATTGAGGAAACTACGTGAGGAGATGAAAAGAAGATGTTCTTGAGGAAACTACGTGAGGAGACCGGAAGAAGATGTTCTTGAGGAAACTACGTGAGGAGACCAAAAGAAGATGTTCTTGGATTTTAAGATTTTGATCGATGGAGGGATATAACTAGAGATTTTAATATTCTACATTTTTACTTAAGAGCCTTATGAAACTAAAATGATATCTATGCAAGTAAATGGATTTATTTGTGATTGTTGAGACCAATCCAAGGTAAATTGATATTTATATTTAAAGGTTGCATAGAGTGGCATGTAAATGTCTACAAAAGCTAAGTTAAGTGTTGACTATGCTAAAGACTCAAAATCATTGCTATACTTCATTATGAAATAAGTATGTTATTAAGACCACTTTCCAAAATGGGTATTTTGAAAGGGATATGTGAATGACATATATGGTTTTAACTAACACTTTGAATAGCAATGCTTATTTCAGTTCATAAAATGTTTCGAATGAGTTGTCAAAAATGAAACATGTGGAATTCAGTGGGAGTCGGTGATAGTCATGTTTAGACATGAAGATTAGTGGGAGAAATCGTCCTTCATGAATTGCATAACATATTAATCATTGGGAATGACGAGCATATATTGTCTTTTATAAAGAAGTATATAGGTTCTCAATTCTGGATGATATCGGACATCATGTGGATCTATTAAAACATGAGATGTTGGATTGACACTTCGATAGGTATCTTATGTTGATAATTATCCTTCATCTTAAGAGATTAACCATTGATACGTGCCTAATGTATAGTCTTTTTAGCCTATTTCAGCACGCATTTCTATGCATTTCTATACTGTTTTTATAGTATTTTGCCCCGAATTAGCTACTTTGGTGTATTTTGTCCTTCTTGCAGGAATGATCGCGGAAGTAGCGGAACCATACTCCTTTTCGTCCTTTTTGCATGCATTTAGAGGAGACGGGATTGTCCCAGAGCGAGATGTTTCACTTGGAAGTGTCGTTGCACGCATTACGAGGCATTTGGGTGAAGACGTGAGCTGAATTGAAGACCCAAGTGGTCTATCGAGCTGTTTGGTGGTCGATCGAATGGTTCCTAGGCTCCCTGAGGCTCGATCGAGCTATTCCTTACTCGATCGAGTAAGATGCACATGATCAAGCCCTCGATCGAGTACCCTGCTGGTCGATCGAGGGCTTCTGCTGAGATATTGGTCGATCGAGTGGTTTAATCCACTCGATCGAGAGGGTTTCGACATTGTGGGCTTTAATCAGTCCGTGTTTTATTTATTTCCGCATAAACACTTTGTGGTTTGGCTATTTAACCTATGATTTACTAGGTTATTAGTCATTCTTTTTATCATCTCTTTTACTTTCTAAGTTTTCACATTAGAAAACCACTGTTACTTCCTACGTTACTTTTACTTTCGACTGCCACTCTTAATTTCGGGATTGCTTCATTGGATTTCGAGTTCCTTACGCCGGAATTGCTTAGATTGTAATTCCCTCTCTTCTTTCAATAATAATTAACCTTTTCGTTGCATTAATTTCTTGTTGTCCTTATTTATTCTTTTGCCTAGTTTATTTATTATTGCGCTTTATTATTATTTCATTATGTCTTCTGCTGGAAATTTATCTGCTGCTAGATTAGTTATGAGCATGAGTAGCTAAACCCCCCCTCATGTTGGGATTAGGGGATCTGCGGTAGAATAATGACGACGTAGTGAATGAATTAGACGAATTGATTAAGAGACCCTGTCACTATAGCAATATAAATGTAATTCTCGACCTAGTTGAGTGCACGCTTCTATGTCACCCATTAATCTGGCTACAATTAATCCTGGATCGAAAGATTGGACTAAATAGGCCTGCTATAAACAGTAGACTACCCTAATGAGGACGAAAGTTAAGTTAGTGGTATTTTAGGGTGGGAAGTGGACCGAAAGGACCTTCTAATATCCGTCTCGCATTAGTTCGTCTGAGTCAATTACTGCTAAGTTGTTGAACTACCGTAGTGAACCGAATTCCCGACATGTCCCCCTCTTTTTGATAGTTTTAATTCACTTCCTGCTTTACTGCTCTCTGCTTTATTTCTCTTTCCTTTCAACTCTGTAGTTTAGAACCAAAAATTCAATCAACACCAATTGCTACCATAGGATTAGAAATAGATAGCTGTAGTTGCATTACCTCCCTGTGGATTCGATACTCGACTGCCTCTACTACATTTTTAGTTGAGACCGTTAGGTTTTATTTTTGACAGGTACGCGACAGACGTGTCAAATTTTGGCGCCATGTTGCGGGGAGGCAATTGTTCAATTTACTAGCTGTTTTATTTTTAATTCTTCTTTTAGTTTAAGGAACATCGTTCCTTAGACTATTCTTATATCTTGTCTGTAGTTCCTTCTTATGCGCAGGTCGCAAGGTGGGCCACTACTACCTTTTGATCCCGAGATTGAGAGATCTCTGCACGTAAAAAGGAGACTATTTCAAGAACAACAGGCAGAGGAAGAGCCTAGTTCTCGTGGTAGCTTTTACGAGAACGAGCTTTTCAAGACAATCCACCGTCTTCTCCGCCTTCCAATTCATCGGTTGAATATATCACTTTCCCGCATTTTCCCGAAATGGCTGAGGAAGCAACCATTGCTAGTCACTCCGAGCCCACGGCCGACAATCTCTATAAGGGGTTTGAACTGCGGGAGATGCTAGGAAGTTCGAGCCCAAGCATACATCAATATGGTCGAGAAAAATCGGTTTCGGGAGCCGCAATCAAGACGCAGCTCAAAGATATGGAGACTTTCATTGATTATCGCTGCTCCATACCTCCTCCCACTTTGGCGTGACACCGATCGATCAAAGAAACTATGTTCATCTTCTCACTCCGCGATGCTGCAAGGGAGTGGTATAGGGATTTGGACCGAGCTGCTCACGGCATAACAGATTGGAATTCGCTAGCATTGGCGTTTTATAAGAAGTACTTCTCCGCTTCGAGAACCATCGCCATCAGAGCTCAGATAACAAGTTTCAAACAAGGGCCTGACGAGAACTTCCACGAGGCATGGCTTCGATTTAAGAAATCAAAGGACCATACCGCATCACGGTTTCGAAAAGTGGAGCCTGTGTAACCATTTTTACAATGGTTTATATGATGATCGAGGGCTATATTAGATGCTCAGCCAATGGTCGATTTGTCGACAACTTGGGAGCAACCAAAGGGTGGAAGATTATAGATGATTTAGCCACTCATAGGGCTGAATATGGGAATTCAAGAGGAAACCAAAGGAGAGCCGTTGAATCCTCTTCAGTAGCCGCATTAGAAGCCCTTACCGCGAGGTTCGACAAGTATGAACTAGGGGGAGCTCTCAAGGGAGGAATGTACCATGTTAATGCTATGACAGACGGTCCCTTCGTCTGTACGAGGTGTGGGGTAGATGGACATGTCGCTGATTATTGTCCTAGTCCTTATGAGCAATGTGCTGCCTTTCAACATTACAGGCAAAACAACACTCATTACGAGCCGAATATCCACCCCAATCTGAGGTGGAGTAACCAGAACGTGCTCAACCCCACCGCCCCTCCAAATCAGCCGCAACAGCCCTATATTCCTCCACACCAGAAGCAACAAGGCTATCAGAAGCCTCCGTCCTTCAATCCTCCTAACCAAGGTGCTTCGTCATCTAGTGGGGTGAGTGAGATAGGTGAGTTAAAGTCCATGATGCAGTCCATTGCAAAGCAATTACAAATGAGAAGACACGGCATTCAAGGCACTTGAGACTCAAGTTGCCCAACTGGCTGAAAATCAATCTTCAAGGAAGCCTGGTCATCTACCGACTCAAAATGACAAGAACCCAAATGAGACGGTGCATCTGATAGAGTTGAGAAGCGGTCTTTCTTACGAGGGACCGGAAGTACGTAAATCGACCGAGGAAGTCAAGTCGCGATGATGAACAAGTGTTCGTTAAGAGAAAAGGACTCACGACACAAGAGTTACTCGATCGATCAAGTCTAACGCTCGATCGAGTGGAAATGGTGAAGAATCTGGTCGATCGAGTAGAGTTCCCGCTCGATCGAGTGAAGCGAAAAATGAGGTTGGTCGATCGAGTGGTAAGTTTGCTCGATCGATCAAGCCGATGAAGAAAAACGCTCGATCGAGTGAGCACATTGCTCGATCGAGTGATATTGATGACGGGAAGCTTATTCGAGAGCCTGCTAGTGCTCGTTTAAGCGAGGAATTACCCGAAAGGCCTCGTTCGAGAGGTAAGAAGCGTCCAAAGGATACCGAACTTGCTCCGGAAGACACTTTGGAAGCGAGAAACAAGGGGCTCGAGATTCCAATTACGGTTCCCTTCCCGAGGCGGCTGCAGAATACCAAGATTAATCAAGAGTTTGGCAAATTTGTTGAGCTTTTGAAGAGTTTGGAAGTTTCGTGCCGTTCATCGAATTGTGACTAAGGTACCCTCTTATTTACGATTTATGAAAGAAATTTTAGCACGTAAGAGGACTATAAATGATAATGAGACCGTAGCTTTGACTGAGGTGGGGTCAGCCCTATTCCAAAATAAGCTACCTCCTAAGCAATCAGACCCGGGTAGTTTTTCGATCCCTTGTCACATCGGTATGCAATTGATTGATAATGCGCTATGCGATTTAGGCGCTAGCGTAAGTGTTCTACCTTTATCTCTAGCTAAGAGACTTGGTGTGACAAAGCTGAGTTGCACCAACATGATCTGTCCAAATGGCCGACCGTAGTTTATCGCGCCACTAGGTGTAGCAGAAGACGTACTGCTCGGATCGGGAAGTTCTTTATTCCCGTCGATTTTGTCATCTTAGATATCCCCGAAGATGTGCACACCCCTATCATTTTAGGGAGACCATTTTTGTCCACCGCCTGCGGCAAGAATAGACGCTCGGGGAAGACTTTGACCTTCCGGGTAGGGAACGAGGAGCCGACTTTCCATCACCCAAGTTCCGGAGGGCTCCCATGCAAGCTCAGCCTTGCAATGCCCTCTCTTCTGTTGACCCTATTATTGACACTCCAGATGAAAATTTGGAGAATATTGCTGTTATTGCTAACCCTCCGCCTCATACTGAGAGCAAAAAGGAGGAAAGCTCGTCTGTTCTCCTTACTGCAGGTACGGATGAAGGCGAGAAAGGAGCTGTCAAGGGACATGGTGCAACCATTATCAATCAAACTGGAGCCAAGGATGCAAAAGAAGATGACAGAGGGGCGAGAACGAAGACAGTTCGAACCTACATAGATTGGAACTATGTTCCTCCTCCTCTTGCAAACAGTAATTCAAGCTCATGGAAATCAAAGAGGACGGTCATTATCGCTGAAGTGACGTCCTCCAGTCAGAAGCCCACGAAGGGGCTACTCGAAAGCTGATGGGAATTAAACGGGAAATGCCCCGTGTAACAACTTGTAATAGATATTTGTTTGAATTTCTTTTGAATTTCTTTTTTACGTTTTTAATTAGGACAATTAGTTTAGACAATCCCTTAGCTTAGACTGAGACTATAGACTGTGTTTTCTGCGTTTTTGGTATTCTGGGATATGTTTGGATATGTTTTACGCAGGTTTGGGGAAGATGCACGCAAATCGAGGAAGGCCACAGAGGAAATGATCGATCGAGAGGGTTCTTACTCGATCGAGCAAAGGGGACAGCAAAAGTCCTTGATCGAGTGATTAAAATCACTCGATCGAGTGAAATGAACAGTGGACGGGAGTTTTCTATACTTAACTCCTTATTTCGCCATTTTCATTTCTATTTTATCCCTAATTTCTCCTAACACCTTCCTAATTGCGATTTACATCTCCCCCAAATCCCCATTTCTTGCCCAAAATTACCAAATCCATCACCTACATTCTATTGCTAGCTAATTAATCTTCAATAACCCCTTATTTTCCCCCTCTTTTGTGCTCGTTTTCACGGTTTTTAAAGGGGATTAGGGTTTGCGGTTTTTCAATCGAAAATCCGCCTTTGTTGATTGTTTTTTTTGAAGTTTAATTGCTTGTATAGGATCATCATCATCAAGTAAGTGTTTCTTTCACACTCTTTGCAATTTCTCTTCATTTAATTCGAATTTCTTGAGGTGATTTGAATTAGGGTTCGAAAATCCATGTCTAGTCGATTTTGTTTCGACTTAATTGTGCTTATATGCCCTTAATTAGCTTGTTGATGATCTTTTCGCGATCCCTCGCTGTTTCTACATGTTTAATTCGAATTTTGCGCGATTTCCGCGATTAGGGTTCCTGTAAGTCGAATATGTCGACTGTCAGACGGTCCTTCTGTTGCCTTGCTTGCTTAACTTCACCCATGCTTACTTATCATCATTTTGTTAACTCGCCGTTACATACCCCCCTATCGCCATTACTTGATGTGAATTATTGGGAAATCCCGTGCTGTGAGTAGAAATCTTCGACTGTTAGGAGTCATACATGCTCCCATATTCGTTTTTATGCTGTATTAGCCCTTTTGCAGTCACTATTTTATCATATTATCACCACTCGCATGCTGCTCTTCGAAATTCTTGAGGAATTGTTTGGTTTTGATTGCTGTACGTCGATTTTTTCGACTAATAGGGCCATTCTTTTTGCTGTCACATGCTGGTTAACGCTTCATTTTAGCCACGGTTAGCAGCTACCTTCTCTTATCATGCCCTTGATACTTTGCAGGATGGATACTAGTTCTCGGCCTTCTGCGAGTTCATCCTCCACCCATCCGTGACCGAGCTGGTCCCTCGCTGTTGCCACTAGCTCCGCCTTGGTCACCACCGCAGCACTGGGCTTCTACTTGTCTCACCGGCAGGGACGCTTTACTCCGCAGCCACTCAATGGGAGCTCGGTTCGAGTTACACCGCCACTACTACCCTACCAGGCCTTTCTCTCGCTAGATCGCTGATTCACGCCCGTTCCCGCAGCTGGTATGCTGCCACCGAGGCCACACCAAAGAGCTAGCCATTAGCCATCACTTCCAGCCCTTTCTCGAGGTCATGTTGTTACGGGGAGGGCGCTCTCACACCTTTACCGAAGATGCCCACGGTACGTTTCACTTCAGAGGCTCACCGGAAACGGTTAACCGCTTTACTTCGTTGCCCCCTCTCCCCCACCCGTTTCCTTGCGCGGACTGACCTAGAGACCTTAGGCATTTATGAGGAGGTCTGTAGTTTGTTGAACGGGACGGGTATGTCGGGTCTGATTACCATGCAGGAGGCTACTATTCGTACCCTTACGTACGAGTTCTTTAGCTCCTATTCCTTTGACACCGACTCTTATGATGCTGACCACTCCGCCTCGCATTCACTTCCGACTCCGCAATGAGTCACACCACTGGACCTTGGCCAAGTTTGGGCAGGTTTTAGGACTAGTTAGTGACGGTCCCACCGCCCCACCTCGAGACCTCCTTCAGCCACTTTGGGCTGCTCTTTCTCACACCCCCTTCCACTCACGGAAGGGAGCTCACGTTCACTTACCTGCGCCCCGTTACTACTTGCGTCTGTTAGGAGAGACTGTTTTTGGGCGCCCTGAGTCCAATAACATGACCAACACTGAGCTAGCAATTCTCGCGGGGTACCTCAACATTGACTACGGTACCCCCTTTGTTCTAAACATTGCCTATCTGGTAGCTCAAAGATTGGAATGGAATTGGGACTCGGGTCAAGACCGCTGTTGTCTGCGGCGGGCTAGTTACTAGGATTGCCCGCCACCTTTACCCCACTGACCCCAGGCTCACTGCACCTGATGAGATGGCTTACCTTGACTTGGGAGCCATGACCGACTTCGCTTGGTTCCCAAAGGCGAAGGGGAGTGCGAGGACGTGGAAGATTTGTGGTTCCACGTCTGTTACCTTGCCGTGCTCTACCCTTCCGCCACTTTTACCGCTCCCTACTGGCTGCGAGGGAGCGAGGCCACCTCCACCTACCTACCACCTTACCTTCACCCCTCCTTCTTCTTCTAGGAAGAGGAAGCGGAGGCCGGAGCATCTTCTAGCTCTCGAGGCTCGGACTCAGCCCAGCGGATTAACCCCACGCCTCGGCCTACACCCACTCGGACTCATACTCTCCCTCCACTTGACCCTCCTTCCTCGATCCGGCCTTTCCCGGCCAACTTTGTCCGCCCTCCTGTTTTAGGGGCGCCCGAGGTCATGGACCAAGGGCGTCGTGATGCCGTGCTTTCAAATATGTGCAGGTACATTACTGAGATGAGACGGGATATGGCTTTGGCTGTATTCCCGCTCTACGAGTTCCATATCCGAGCCCGGCGACCGATTCCAGAGGGGTGGCCGCATCCCTCCTTCTACCGATACCCGGCGGACGGGTACCTCCACTTCCTTCCGACTCGAGGAGGAGGAGGAGGAGAGACAATGGTAGCACGAGAGGTGCGGTTCTGGGCGAGCGGCGGCACAAATGAGCCGCCAGAGAGGAGGAGAGTGACCCTCCGTTCGTACCCGGTCCGAGGATCACCGAGATGACGACCGAGTCTCCCCTTGTTTGTTCTTTGGTTTGGGAGACCGTTTTGTTGAGTCGGAGTACACGGGAGACGGCGGTACCGACGACGGGTAGCTATCGGTCTACTCACTTCCCGTTTTAAATTTGGTTTGGGGAAGTTCGTGTTTTGTATGTTTTCTTACTCTTTTTATTTCGTCTCCTTTATTTTTCTTTTATTGGTTGTATACTCCCATCCCCCATTTTTCTGCTGGTGTATGCTGGAGGACAACGAGGGCGTTGTCCGTTTTGGTTTGGGGAGGGTATTGCATCCTTTTGAGTCTGCATCTGCATTTGTTTTGCATTCACGTTTAATTTTTCAGTTTGCATTTGTTGTTTATTTTCAAAAAATCAAAAATCCAAAAAAATTAGAAAATGTCAAAATTCAAAAAATTTCACGTTTATTTTTGCAATTAGGTTGAGTCGGAACGGTAGATTCCCGTGATGAAATTGCACTATAACTTGTCAATTCACTTGAGCCTTGCACTTTATTGATGGTTTTTAGCTCTGTCATACGCATAATCTACGAATTTCTGTTCAAATAATAGCCGATTGTGTCTAGACTTGACCTGATAAATTGGCAAACTACTTAAAAAATTCTGAGTTTTTAGAGCCATAACTGGTGCCATTCATGACCAGTTCATTAGGAATTTTGAGAGTAGTACTCCTTGCATAGCATGTTCGTCTCATTTGCACATTTATGACATTCAATTTCTCGTCAAATGCACATATTCGGGTCTGCGGTTGGTGTCACATGCAGGGAGGGTCTTGCAAATTCCCCTTTCTTTACATCTTTCACCCATTTAGCTCCACATTGACCAAAACTTGCCTTTATGACCCATTAGCTACATTCCAAACAAGCCTGCCTAGTCAAGCTAGTTAGTCTGTCCTTTTGTGGTATGTTTTCCATTGCAGTTTGGTCCGTAATTCCTGTTTGGAGTTGGTGTTTGTGTTAAGGAAGGAGGAAGAAAGAAAAAAAAAGTATTGAAAAAGAAAAAAAAAAAAAAGAGAAAACGTGAAAGAAAGAAGAAAAGAAAAAAATGTGAAAAAGTTGTACCCTCTTGTCAGAGTTGAGAAGATGTTCGAAGATGTACAATCGACAAGAGGGTTGGTTGTTTCAGTTAGTTGTTTCAGACGATGTGTTTAAAAAAGGGAACTTTGTGACCGTCTGACTCCTCCACTCTTATTCTATATTTTTGAGGAGATTGTGCTTTGAGTCTAGTGAGTTTTGTGCCAAGTGAAGGGTACCTGTGTTTAGTCTTTCAGTCAGTTGAGATCCGGATGGTTTACCATGGTCCTGTTAGGAACTAGCTTGACGCTTTTACCTCCACATTTCCATAACTTGTTTAGCCTTTTCTCACCTGAACCTCACTATTCCCATACTATTTGTAAGCCCTCGGCTGTGACGGACATTATTGGTTGGAGTGTGTGCATTAGTACTTGAATCGTCTTTCATTTTTGTTGCATGCCTGCTATGTAGGTCGCAGTTAGGTGAGTGACTGTCCTTTGTTCTCTCTTTTACATATTACATTTGCCCTTTGCTTCATGAGAGAAGAGTGACCACGTGAGAGTCCAGTTTTGTTGGTCTTGCAAGGTCGATAGGTCAGCTTTATTTCTCGAATGACTTTATAATTCGTTTGCGTATTGATCGCCTAGCTTTAATCGTTGATTTCTCGTTGCATTAAATCGGTTCAAGTAGACAAGTTAAGCTAGCTCTGAGTTATCATTTCCGTTCCATTAGTTTAGTTTTGAGTTTACTCGAGGGCGAGTAAAGGTTTGGTTTGGGGAGATTTGATACGTGCCTAATGTATAGTCTTTTTAGCCTATTTCAGCACGCATTTCTATGCATTTCTATACTGTTTTTATAGTATTTTGCCCCGAATTAGCTACTTTGGTGTATTTTGTCCTTCTTGTAGGAATGATCGCGGAAGTAGCGGAACCATACTCCTTTTCGTCCTTTTTGCATGCATTTAGAGGAGACGGGATTGTCCCAGAGCGAGATGTTGCACTTGGAAGTGTCGTTGCACGCATTACGAGGCATTTGGGTGAAGACGTGAGCTGAATTGAAGACCCAAGTGGTCTATCGAGCTGTTTGGTGGTCGATCGAATTGTTCCTAGGCTCCCTGAGGCTCGATCGAGCTATTCCTTACTCGATCGAGTAAGATGCACATGATCAAGCCCTCGATCGAGTACCCTGCTGGTCGATCGAGGGACTTCTGCTGAGATATTGGTCGATCGAGTGGTTTAATCCACTCGATCGAGAGGGTTTCGACATTGTGGACTTTAATCAGTCCGTGTTTTATTTATTTCCGCATAAACACTTTGTGGTTTGGCTATTTAACCTATGATTTACTAGGTTATTAGTCATTCTTTTTATCATCTCTTTTACTTTCTAAGTTTTCACATTAGAAAACCACTGTTACTTCCTACGTTACTTTTACTTTCGACTGCCACTCTTAATTTCGGGATTGCTTCATTGGATTTCGAGTTCTTTACGCCGGAATTGCTTAGATTGTAATTCCCTCTCTTGTTTCAATAATAATTAACCTTTTTGTTGCATTAATTTCTTGTTGTCCTTATTTATTCTTTTGCCTAGTTTATTTATTATTGCGCTTTATTATTATTTCATTATGTCTTCTGCTGGAAATTTATCTCCGCTAGATTAGTTATGAGCATGAGTAGCTAAACCCCCTCATGTTGGGATTAGGGGATCTGCGGTAGAATAATGACGACGTAGTGAATGAATTAGACGAATTGATTAAGAGACCCCATCACTATAGCAATATAACCGTAATTCTCGACCTAGTTGAGTGCACGCTTCTATGTCACCCATTAACTGCTACAATTAATCCCGGATCGAAAGATTGGACTAAATAGGCCTGCTATAAACAGTAGACTACCCTAATGAGGACGAAAGTTAAGTTAGTGGTATTTTAGGGTGGGAAGTGGACCGAAAGGACCTTCTAATATCCGTCTCGCATTAGTTCGTCTGAGTCAATTACTGCTAAGTTGTTGAACTACCGTAGTGAACCGAATTCCCGACATGTCCCCCTCTTATTGATAGTTTTAATTCACTTCCTGCTTTACTGCTCTCTGCTTTATTTCTCTTTCCTTTCAACTCTGTAGTTTAGAACCAAAAATTCAATCAACACCAATTGCTACCATAGGATTAGAAATAGATAGCTGTAGTTGCATTACCTCCCTGTGGATTCGATACTCGACTGCCTCTACTACATTTTTAGTTGAGACCGTTAGGTTTTATTTTTGACAGGTACGCGACAGACGTGTCAACCATTTAAGTAGGTTATTCATGTTTGATTCATTAATCTCATTAATTTACATATTCATATATTAATTGATTTATTTAGTCATAAAATAAAAGACAAGATCTTATGCATGCAAACTTTAATAAAAGAGATGGAAAAATCTATTTCTCACCATCTTATTTTCGGCTATATGGGCACCAACAAGATCTCCTTCTTGTTAGTTCTTGAGCTTTCCTTATTATGGATGAACAAGGTTCAAATTAGAACCTCTCCCAAAAGCATATACCCAAGGTGTTACTCTTAATAATTAATAATCTTATGAACTAGTAATATTATTAATCTCGCTTAAAATTGACCCAAAATATTTATTTTATTCTCCTCTATTTTAGTTTAGAGAAGAGAGTTTTTGTGGTTTTTCTTTCTCTAAAATGTCTCACCAAAATGTAGAGAATAATCAATTTTCTTACACTAGAGAATTATTTGTTGAAGAAGTGAATAAAGAAAGAAAAGCCCTTGTCTTTTCTATGTAGAAAACCGGTTGGAGGGGGAAGGAGAGACCAATGCATGGTCTTGTGTTTTTCTCAAGACAAGATTAGGCATGCATGGCTAGTCATTAGGCTTTAATCATCACGTTTTCCACTTAAATAAAAACACAATATATATTCCTTAAACTCCCTCCATTTTCGGCACACATATATATATAAAATGGGAGGTCCATTTTATTTTGTCATTTGTCAATTTTGTCATGTGTCACATGTTACATGACATGTTACACCATAATGTATTTTTAACATATTAAAAATCAACATATTAATAAAATATGTCACATTCAAAATTCACTAGTAATTCGTAATTACTTGTACCAAAACGGTTTATCAAATTATAAATTACAACGTATTGTATTTATAATAAATTATTCATTCAATTTCAATTTCAATTGTTTCGTAAACAATAATTTTATCTAAGTAATAAAACAATTCGATTACTTAGACCGTATCTCATTTAATCAAATTATAATAAGACACGTTAACTCTACTCACAAAATCACTCGTCAATTTTAAACAATTTAATTAACTCGTATCGACATACGGTTAATTAATTAAATAATCAATTAAGAGCGTCACCCTTTAGGTATGACCTAAGGGGATCAACTGATCACCACCGCCGCACGACAGTAATGTCAAACTCTAGTCAGCCAATCATTACCGATATGTGTGGACCAGTTGACTGTAAAACATTACATCCCACATGTATTTATAAAATGAGATTTAAACATGTGATCATTATGATAAACAGTTGTGATCGCATTATTGTCGGAGGACACTTATTCCAACAATCTCCCAGTTGTCCTCGACAAGTGTGCGTCACCAATTCTCTTGTCCTATTACTATCTCCCACTTAATGCAAGGTGTCTTTCAGGTCGTACTTGCAAGTGATCATATCGAGAGTGGTTTCCTCGATCTGGAGAATAGCTGATTGACCGGAGTTATCTACCATAGATACCTTCCAAGCGTGGCCACGCATTTCCAGTTCATTACTCCTCAAGTGGCCCTGAGATATTGTTTTAACCCTGACAAGTGGGTGGAAAATTCCTATCGCACTATTCCCTTCGACTAGCCACAGCCATCATAACCCAAAATATGCCCATTTGACCTCATTTACGAAAGTCGTAGTAACATAAATCAAAGTTAATCTGAAACTGTGCCACCTTGGGCGAACAGTCTTTACTCAAAAGAATCGACTCATTAGAATACTATAGTAGCTCTCGCCACGACCAGGCTATATAAATTTGCCAGAACTCTATAAGCGGTCATTAGGCCCGACAAGGTTTTCCTAATAGTTTGCCTATGTGATCGACTAGTCATCTCACATGACTTTATGGCACTTGAACTTGCCACCAATCACATCACACTCTAGTCACTTGAGACGTCACCTCATACAAGTGACTATGGGCAAATACCATGTTAATCCGGGTTCACTTTAACAGGGTTCAATATTGTCTCTACAACCCGTTTGGATGTAACAAGGTATAAAAGGAGTTTTTAGATTTAAAAACTCGAACGACAAATGTGATTATCACATATGAATAGTCAATACCTGATTACTACTTTATATTTTTATAATCCATTTTCATCTTATATGTAGTTGTTCATCTCAATGCAATTGAAATGACATATGTCATGACTCATCATGTTAAGCCTATGATAAGGCTTTGGTTAGTAGGTTTTTATCAACTTCTTGTACCTTACTCAACCTTACTACATACTCGTTTTCCTTTGTAATGTATACATTTGCATTACAAAACTTTCTGACTACATGTCTAGATCCAATCTAGATATAGGCCCTCTAGCCTTAGAATAGCTCCCACTGTTTTTACAGTGTGCGAGACTCATCCTTCTTGCACATCTCATGATTGCAAGTGTACTCAATTTTCGTTGTAAATATCTCTCATTGTTCTTTATTGCCTAGAACGATTCTAGGAAATATATTTCTTAAATAACATAGCCACAATGGTTCTTTAACCATTTTTAGGTGTTTCGAATATGGTTTTTGTCCGAAACCTTATGCAATCTCAACAGTCATAAGTGCAAGCCCTTACACGAATTTGTGAATTACAAAAACACTTAACTTTGCATCTTTAATGCTTCTTCAACCACTTAAGAATAATCAATCTGGCTATTTGGTAACTATTATTAAATTCGATTTGTAACAATTCATCATACTCAAAGTATATGAAGTGTTATACATCATTACTGACTTAATTAATCCGGCAGCAGAAGCAAATGGAATTAATCAAATAAGTTCAACTTGATTGAACTAGTCATGAATCTTATCAACATAAGACTTCTTATTTGATTCTAATATCATGTAGATTTATCTCCATAAATCTGGATATTAAAGATGTATTATATTTCTCCAAGTCTTAAATCATTCCCAATGATCAATATGTCATCCACATATTTGACTAATTAAAATTACCGTAACTCCCACTAAACATCATGTATAAACACAACTTCTCAACTTATCGGGAAAAGTTTTATAACATGATCAAAACATTGATTCCAACTCATTGATGTCTTACTTAAGACCCTCTCTTAAGTTTCACATTATCTTAGGATTGCAAGAATCTACAAAACTCAAGACATGTATTGAATACATTCTTTCTAATTGAAGAAGTGTGTTTTAGATTCACTCGCTATATGTATATCATCATAATAAAACACAATCCCTAAGAAGATCCAAATAGACTTAAGCATTTTAACTAGTGCAAAACCATTTGCTACCAATCAAGCTTTGATATCTAACAATTCACTTGGAATTTATTTCGGATTTTCATGGCTCTAAGCCTTGTATTGAGTTGTGACTTGAACACTCTCATATAAGTCATATGTTCATTACTTTCCAGAAGTAATCAACTTGAATTAACCAATTTCTTTGTAAGTTGCAACTCTTTTTACTTTCTAAAAGTAACACTAATTCATCCTCTTCAACAAGTCACCAAGAAAGACCGGTTTCTTGTGACATAACATCCTTTGTGGCTCTTGTATAATTTCTCCCACTCTGTCTTCTAGAAATAAACTTGTATTTTAGAAAGTGATACCGCCATTTAGTATCAAAAATAAAATTTATAAACCTATTTACTACTAACAGGAGTCAGCGGTAAGCAGGGTCGATCCGCAGGGAGACATTATGAGATTCATCTGTTTATATTTAGTCTAAAGGGAAAGGGGGGGTTTTGATTTTAATAATAAATCTAAACTAAATGCAAATAATTTAAAGCAGGTAATTTAAAGAGATGTAAACAATAATAAAAAGAATGCTAAGACGGTCGGTTCACTGCAGCTACAACGATGGGTTCCTAAGTAAGTCTGAATAATCACGATAGGTGGGAAAATAAGAAGTCCTCTCGGTCCATTCTTAACTAGTAGCGCCTCTCAGCCTATGCTACTGGTCCCTAGGTCTCACTAATACTAGCTCTCGCCCAGAAAAGTGATTCCTAATGCCTAAACTTTACCAATCTTTCGATCTTAGTAAAATTTAGTCGTTTCAATTTAGTCAATTTCCCTTCCCTATCTCTCGATCTTTGGGTTGGTCAATTCCTAAGTATTTAACAAGTCTCCTCTCGGTCTCGTTGTCAAATATTGCAATTAAAACATTGAAACAAAAGCTAAACTATCGCGCGTCAGTCGATCGACCAGCTAAGCTAGTCGATCGACCAACACGTCCAGTCGATCGACTGACTAATCCAGTCGATCGACCAAAGGCCGATATCAGGTCACTTATTCTGCGTCGTCTTCGCCGCAGGTCCCCTCATATCTTAGCATGGGGTTTCTAGCTACGCATATTAATTCTAACAACGACTAATAAAGCGATAAAGACGAATAGCGAAGGCATAACTAAAATACTTGAATTATAAACTTGCAACAATTATATTAAAGGTTTGGGATCTAAACTAACAATCTAACTACAGAATGAATTGAAATAATACTGAAATAAAGAGTAGAGATACCGAATAAAAGAAAGGCAGGAAGAATCCGTTGCAAAAGAAAGCTTTTATTGAAAACTCTCAACTAATTATAATTGAATGTAAAACGATAAAGTCAAATCAGTAAACGGGATTAACCCCTTCTGAATGCCTCCCTAAAACTGATGTTCGAGGTCCTATTTATAGAGATGTCACGCAAAAACCTAAAAACTAATTACAATTGGGCTTCCTAATTCTCGTTCTTAATTTGCGTCGGAGTCGAGGGGTGGTCGATCGACCACTGGGACCAGTCGATCGACCACAGGCGCTGTACAGTAATGCATTCTGACAATTCCTGCAGCGCGCACCGATCTTACAACAGCTGTCATTTCTTCGTTACTTGGTCAAATCAGGCGTTCTACACGGCGTTGGAAAGCTAAGAGGATAAGCTTTCACCTCCAGGTGGAATCAGTCGATTATCTGCTTTATAACTCGAGATATAGCCATCTGAATAAGGCTGCAATGTCGAGAAGCACTTCTTCGCTTGTTTAAGCTTTGCAACTTGTACGCAACCATGCTTTTGCTATCTTTTAGGCCTTGAAACGCGCACCAAGTTCATCTCTCGAGTCACTACTTCATGTCAGGTCCTATGATAAATACTCGGGGACGGATTCGGCTCATTTTTCGCTGAATTCTTCACATTTCTACAATAATACACAAAAACACGAAAGTAGACGGAAATAGGGAATATCGTAGAATAAACTACACAATTGAGCTCTGAAATGCGTGTAAAATAGGGTGTAAAATATCATATTTTGGACACGCATCACTTCCCCAAACCAAACCCTTCCTTGTCCCCAAGCAAGAATTAGACTCGATCTTAGAACCTAATGGAACGTGTTAATTCTCAGAGCGAAATGCAAACTGTAAAGGCTAAACCAATTTAATGCAACAATTGACAATAAACTAGCAATATGAATCATGCAAACGAGTTATGAAGTCGTTAAAAGCCGCTTAACCGTTGACGGTAGAGACTTATCAAATTGGACTCTCACTGGTCGCTCAAATCACTCAATAAATACAGGTGAATATATGTAAAAGATAGAAAGAAGTAATTTTATAATGACACTCACCTAACTACGACCTATAAGAACATGCCTGCAATCTAATATGAAGATAATCTCTACAACCGTACATATGCATTCCAACCATTAAAGACCATGACACATGCCGAGGCAAGATATGGATATGTGAGGGTATGGGTAAGAAGGGGCTAAAATGAATTTGGGAAAGCAGAGTTATAGCCAAGCTAGTAATTACTGAAAACCAAATTATAACAACATCCCAACTTCATACTCAAAATAAATCAAAACGGTGCTTATACTAGCACAGATCTCACAATCTCCATAAAATATTAATTCCCCAATTGATATAAATAATACATGGGAATAAAATCACTATCTAATAATATTAACAACCATGTGATTTTTCGAATTTTCTTTCGCTACTGCAGCAAGCAGTCGATCGACCAAGTGGAACGGTCGATCGACTGATCCTCTTTTTTTTTTCGAATCATTTTTTTCCTTTTTTTTTCTTTTCTTTTCTTTCCCTCAATCATTTCACCAACATTCTCAATAAGAGCAAATATAACCAAAATGATAAGAACACTCCCAAAGACTAATACTACTAGCTCAGCAAAGGCAGGCTGAATATAGGATGTAGTAAAAGGGACAAAAGGCTATTTTTGGCTATGTGAAGCTTATGGGCAAAATGAATAAAGGAGACCTCTTCCACATATGTCAACAAACCACAGACCGAATGCATACAGGTATTAAGCAGATAAAGTTCATATTTATGCATATTGATGTAACATGTCTTACAAGGAGTAACTACTCACAATCCTAGATAAACTGGTCATGAATGACACCAGTTATAGGCTCTAAATCTCAGAAAATGATGTAGTTTGCCAAAAATCTAAGTCAAGTTTAAAGATTCAGCGAATAAATTAACGAAAACTCGTAGACTATGCATATTTGATTCTACTAATAACATGTCAATTAAGCACGGCTTAGGCATAAACAAATGCAAATGCAATGTCATCATTAAAATACTATTGTTTCGACTCGACCTATATGCAAAAGTAAACGTGCAATTTTTTGAATTTTTGAAATTTTTCAATTTTTTTGAATTTTGATTTTCTGTATTTATATAGGAAATAAATAACAATGCAAGACATAAAATGCAGTAAACGTGAATGCAAAGCAGAATGAATGCGACGCAAAACCCTTCCCCAAACCAAATCACACAATGTCCCCATTGTGCAAAATCATATAATGAAAATAGCAAAGGAAATGGGATTTGCGGTAAATTAAGCAAACAAAACATGAAGCTAAACTCGGAATACTCACAAGATTTTATGCGCTTTAAAGGAAACCTCCCCAAACCCGCGTGAGGTTGGAGGTTTCGGTAGCCAGCAGTGCTACCGTAAGGTACCTGAAAAGACAAACAATACCGTGCATAATCCGAGAAAAACAAAAATGGGACGGAAATTGCGTGCAAAGAATAAAAATAGAAGAAAAGGAACAACAGCAATACTGGTCGATCGACCCATGGCACCTGTCGATCGACCAGTGCTCGATGAACAGAAGCTACTGTACTGCATATGGCAGTCGATCGACCAACTAGGTCAGTCGATCGGTTGGCCTACCTGACGAAACAGATCTCTTCTTCGAATTAACTCAATGAATTGAGTTAATTTGGTCTAAATACCTGCAAGTGCACATAAATACGCGCCCAAAATTTGCGCTAAACCCAATTGTAAAGTCTAAAGACGGAAAAAATACTAAACTAAACAAGAAACACACTCCGGGTTGCCTCCCGGCTAGCGCTGGTTTCAGTCAAGTCCCGCTCGACCTCTTTTTCAGCCAACTACTCTAATTGAACCCAATCAAGGCAGCTCAAAGCTCGCAGCAACCTGTCAAATAGTTGCACATGTGCTACACAAAACTGTAAGTCGCACCATAATATAGTAATATCATAGGAAATTGAAATGCAAAATCGTTAAAGCCTACCGAATTTCCTATGACAGCTCCCAAAATCATTCACAAAATAATTTTGCCCTCCATCTAAGGGCGGAATATAAAAGCTCAAATTATCAGCAAGTGGAGAACAAGAGAGCACAACAAGATTCAACCCAAAAACAATGCGAGTAGAATTTAAATCCTCAAACAGGTAAGAACTGTGAGGTGAAGGAGTCTGGTCAGCTAAAGGTGAAGGTGGATAATCGTCCCAAATGCATGGGGAGGTAAAGTCAAATGGGTCAATGGGGTCTCCTAAAATTAGGGTTGAGAAAAAAAAACGAACCGCATTTGTAAACCGAAACCCGAATAATGGAGACCGAATAATTCGGGTTTTTTCTGGTGCGGGGCCCGAACCGAATTTTTAAGCATAAATGAGGTGCGGGTGCGGGTCAAAATAAAACCTAACCGGAGACCGCTTTTAAAACCGGATTGACTTTTTTCTCAAAAACATTACTTCATCTATGAATTAAACACACCCAAGCCAAGACTTAGGCACAAAACATCAAAACCCTATTTCTTTATGAAGTAATTTTAGATGTCTCTGACTCTTTAATTATAGTTTTGAATATCACTTACATGTCTATGACTCTTTGAACCTTAATATGTATGACTTTTTTATGAAGTAATTTTGACATTCGACAACCAAGGTCTTCAAAAGACAAATTGGCAGCATGTTTATTGTGCCATTCAAGAGCATTCAACCAAAAACCGGGTTCGAAAACCGGTTCGGGTAACCGGTTTTCAAATCCAGTTTGAAAATTTCAGAAAAACCGGTTACCCAGATTAAAAGAGGTGCGGGTGAGATTTAAAAAAATTAAGGTTTTTTAAAACCGGGGACCGAACCGGTTTGCAAAACCGGGTCGGGTACCCGGTTTTATTCAACCCTACCTAAAATAGACTCATCATCATCATAAGTATCCCATTTGACCTCAAGATGGAGAATCATAAAGGGGTTGTTGACTATCCTCATAAAAAGGATTGTCAAGCACGCTAGTGGTCTCCTCTATGTCTCCGTCAGCATTTCCTAGATTGGTTTCTAAGTTCTCACCCACCCCCTCATTCAAGTTAACATGAAGAGAAAAGTCAGGTTTAGGAGTTTCAGCGGCAAACCAATCAAAAAATTCTAATACCTCATTCACGGGGACTCCTTCGAAATCCCACTTACCAATAGATTCAAGGTATGCTCGCGTAGGGTCATTCACTCCATGGATAATAGTCTAGCATAGTTGGAGCCCGGTATGAATTCCCCGTCTGGGTTCGAGCCACTCCAAAAACCTGGCTAAATAAGCACCAAAAATATCGTCTTCTCCCTGCGAAAATCTCTCAGAAGGAACGACATGAGAACGGTCTCAAGAAACTGAAGCTCCTTGAGATAAGAAATAAACTAAATAAAAACAGATAAAACTACGCAGCCTCCCTGACAACGGCGCCAAAATTTGATACCGTCGTTTAGTATCAAAATAAAATTTATAAACCTATTTACTACTAACAGAAGTCAGCGGTAAGTAGGGTCGATCCGCAGGGAGACATTATGAGATTCATCTATTTATATTTAGTCTAAAGGGAAAGGGGGGGTTTTGATTTTAATAATAAATCTAAACTAAATGCAAATAATTTAAAGCAGGTAATTTAAAGAGATGTAAACAATAATAAATAGAATGCTAAGACGGTCGGTTCACTGCAGCAACGACGATGGGTTCCTAAGTAAGTCTGAATAATCACGATAGGTGGGAAAATAAGAAGTCCTCTCGGTCCATTCTTAACTAGTAGTGACTCTCAGCCTATGCTACTGGTCCCTAGGTCTCACAAATACTAGCTCTCGCCCTAAAAAGTGATTCCTAATGCCTAAACTTTACCTATCTTTCGATCTTAGTAAAATTTAGTCGTTTCAATTTAGTCAATTTCTCTTCCCTATCTCTCGATCTCTGGGTTGGTCAATTTCTAAGTACTTAACAAGTCTCCTCTCGGTCTCGTTGTCAAATATTGCAATTAAAACATTGAAACAAAAGCTAAACTATCGCACGTCAGTCGATCGACCAGCTAAGCTAGTCGATCGACCAACAAGTCCAGTCGATCGACTAACTAATCTAGTTGATCGACCAAAGGCCGACATCAGGTCACTTATTCTGCGACGTCTTCGCCGCAGGTCCCCTCACATCTTAGCACGGCGTTTCTAGCTACGCATATTAATTCTAACTACGACTAATAAAGCGATAAAAACGAATAGCGAAGGCATAACTAAACTACTTGAATCATAAACTTGCAACAATTGAATTAAAGGTTTGGGATCTAAACTAACAGTCTAACTACTGAATGAATTCAAATAATACTGAATTAAAGAGCAGAAATACCGAATAAAAGAAAGGCAGAAAGAATCCGATTGCAAAAGGAAGCTTTTATTGAAAACTCTCAACTAATTATAATTGAATGTAAAACGATAAAATCAAATCAGTAGACGGGATTAACCTCTTCTTAATGCCTCCCTAAAACTGATGTTCGAGGTCCTATTTATAGAGATGTCACGAAAAAACGTAAAAACTAATTACAATTGGGTTCCTAATTCTCGTTCTTAATTTGCGTCAGAGTCGAGGGGTGCTCGATCGACCACTTGGACCAGTCGATCGACAACAGGCGTTGTACAGTAATGCATTCTGACGATTCCTACAGCGCGCACCGATCTTAAAACAGCTGCCATTTCTTCGTTACTTGGTCACAACAGGCGTTCTATGCGGTGTTAGAAAGCTAAGAGGATAAGCTTTTACCTCCAAGTGGAATCAGTCGATTATCTCCTCTAGAACTATAGATATAGCCATCTGAATAAGGCTGCAATGTCGAGAAGCACTTCTTCGCTTGTTTAAGCTTTGCAACTTGTACGCAACCATGCTTTTGCTATCTTTTAGGCCTTGAAACGCGCACCAAGTTCATCTCTCGAGTCACTACTTCATGTCAGGTCCTATGATAAATACTCGGGGACGGATTCGGCTCATTTTGCGCTGAATTCTTCACATTTCTACAATAATACATAAAAACACGAAAGAAGACGGAAATAGGGAATATCGTAGAATAAACTACAAAATTGAGCTCTGAAATGCGTGTAAAATATCATATTTTGGACACGCATCAGAAAGACAGCTTTACGAGCCACAAACCCGTTGTACTCGTGATTATAATAAGGAAAAATGAGCATTTGTTTCTTTTGAAACCTTACAAGCATGGTACTCTACCATTTCATATCTCATATGATTCGTTTTAGATTTAGTGGAAAAATAATTTAGACAAAATGATAAAATCCCCAAAAGGATCAAGTAACTCAAAGTAACTTGATTGAAGTCCAAACCATATCGAATAGCGTTTGATTTCTTTATCCAACCACACATTATCCCATAATGCGTGCTAAGGGAGATTAATTTGTGATACTATATCACCTTTCCTTTGGCTTATATCAAAGTCTTCACTTTGATAATCCCATCACGACTAAATCGTGATTCTTAGAACTCTTTGAACTTCTTCAAAGATTTCTCTATTTACCTTATTAAGTGAACACATTAGCGTCAACTTAAATCGTTGGTAAAAAAAATAATCAACCTATTTTGGATCAATGATTTACAACCTCGATCTCTTTTTCAACCAAAAGCACGAGACATCTTGCTTTGAATACAAGACACGCATATACCATAAGATTAACAATCTAATGGTTCCAAGAGTACTCGATAACTCCTTGCGTTCATCATTCCACAATTTATAGTTTAATCTTGGGTTACCAATTTGAGTCTTGCCTCATCTACATGATGTATCATTCTAGTTTGGCTTAGAATATATTCACCTTGATAATGGGCTAGCCATAAATAAAATCGCGGTGTATTGGGTCACAAAAACTGAAACCTCTTTTGTATCTTAAGAAAATTATATTCTTATTTAGGGTCCATGTACTTAATATTCCTAATTATATTAAGGTACAACTTTAAACCCAAAACTAGATTGAGTACACAATGACTCTATCTCTCGACATTATTTGATGCTAGTCGTCATATTCTAATCATCCTATGTATCGCATACAATGATGAAAACCACCATCGGTTTCTAATATTGACGAAATGGTACTAGCAAAACTTATGTCAATTAAATAAATAAAGAACTAAGTCTTATTAGATGTCCCACAACTAACTTGCTTATTCTTTAACAACTTGGGGTAGTTTCCTTTTTAGTGTCTAACACTTCCAAAATGGGAACTTTTATCGGTCGAAATTGATAGGTTTAATAATGTTATTCCCAATAACTTTACTTTTGCCTTTATCTTGTCAATTCCTTTCCAATCTTTACTTCCTGAACCTCGTCCTTTCTTAACGATTAAGAGAATGCTCCCACTCATTTCAATGAATCTTTGCTTAGAGAAGCAAAAATTTAATTTCATGAAGACTACTCTTCAATTTATTCGTTTAGTCTTAAAACTTTCATTGAAGTGGTTGCGTTATTTTGGTCAATTGCGAGTTCTTAGAAATATAATTACCAAAACAATTTAACGTTTCAAAGTACTTAATTCAATTAAGTATATGAATAACTATCCATTGTAATTAGACATGTTAGTCAATAATCAAAAGCCTTTTTGATAATGAATAACTTCTATCTACACTTTTCACAAAAAGATCTTTAGCAATGGTTCATATGAGGTTTTAGAAGCAAATTCACATTTGTCTTTAGTTACGATGTTTTAATGGAGATTTGAATCAAAAATCGAAATGATATCGTATATGAATTGTGGTAAAGAAATAGAACAATATGATAACAGAATAGTGGAAAACTTAACATTTATCGTTTTATTAATACTTGTAAATAACAAGTAAAGCATTTACATAGTGACCTCTACCCAACTATGATAAATGATTCCAAGATCCAAATTCATATTAACTTGGGCATCGGTAAAGCCGAATACAACCCTCATCAATATAACTCGGTGGATTAATTCTTTAATCGATTCTACTTTTAGAACTCTTGGTCAATAAAATTACATTAATATTTATCTTTAGCCCGAAACACATCTGGCAACCGTCGAGAATACTTTCGTTGAGTTCAACCCAAATTTTGAATAAATGTGTCCATGATCCGAATTTACATCAACTTGGGCATCGCTAAAGCCGAATACAACTCTCATCTTTATAAATTCGGTGGTTAGATATTTATCACCCACTTCCCCTACGTAGCAAGGTTTGTACCCCGGTAAGGCCGAGTGCACTTCCTCACGAAATAGGTTTTCATGGTTTCTAATTTTTGGTAAGGCTAAGTCTCAATTGCTTATTTTAGCGAGAGGTCATGTCAATTTATTATCTATCACGTTTTAAGTGAACTAAAGCGGTGAACTACGATAATTGTAATTGACACGGTCGATTTACTCGATTTAAAGATAATGCATGTTTTAGTTATGGCAATTTAGCGATGCATGCTACATATAAATAAAATGCAAGGCATAAAAATAAAATCCTAGTATGGCCTTCCTAAAATAGTAAATCTAATAAACTATTACAAAATCGGAAACCAACTCCTTTGGTCCCTTGAACTTCGGTTTTGGCACGCACTTCAAGGCAACACTTTCTTTGATGGACCGACGTCTCGAATGGCACCGTATTGAAGGAACTCCGGAATAATTAAATTACAAAATGAATTACATAATTTCCTATTATACATTTGTAACTAAAAAATTTAAATCTATTAAATTACAAAACGGTGAGACGAGATCACAATAATTACAACCGAATCGATATTCCCATACATTTCGGGTAATACCAATTAAAATTAAGGCCAAACTAAGTAAAATTACATAATTCAAAAAATTACATAAAATTAAAATATGACAATCATAAATAAAATGAAGCATTATAATATGTATGAACATGCTAGAATTTTAAGCTAAATTGCCTACTAAGAGCCAATATCGTATATTAATCGATTTTTACGGATTTGCGTGATTTAACTTATTAAAATCACAATATGTCACATAAACTCATATTTATGTTCAAGTTAATTACCCTAACTCACTTATGACTCAAAATGTAGTCTCCACTAAAATTTTCACAATAATTAAACTTGATTTCTTAATATTGTTCATAAATGGACCTAAAAATATAAAAATATACTATAAACTTCATATTAAATTATAAAAATTTCAAATAAATTCGAAATTTGAAATTTAAACTCATGAACATTCTGGAAAAATACTATGACACTCATAATGTTCAAAACTTAGGTTAAAAATTTTGAAAATTTATCGAGAAAAACAATGTTGCGGTTTTATCGTTTTTATCAAATATGACCATTAAAATATGAGAAAATTTATTTTAATCAACTTTTCACTTTTAGATTTGAAATATATGATAAAATTAAAAATTTGACGTTTTTCTTTAGTCATGAAGTATGTTTTAGCATTATTACTAATTCTAGTCACTATTTATGTGATTTTTCATCAAAAATTCATAAATCATGCATAAAGTTTTCATTATAGCCAAATATTTTGCACACATCTTATAAAATTGCATGTGACACCATACTAAATTCCCATGACCAGATTCGAAATATAACTCATATTAACCTATTAACCCATTTAAATAAGATTTTAACTTTAAAAATCTATATTTCTAGCAAAATAACTCATTTTAACATGAAACTTTACAGGCAATCAGTACATAATATATGTGAAAACATATCCAAAAACCAGAGAAAAAATCGAAGTTTAGCTATTTTTCGTCCAAAAATGACATTTTTATCATAAAAATCACTTTTTAATGCCAATATTATATAAAATGAACAATAAAATCCATAAATAAACCAAAATGTCCTAAAAATCACTTAGGACCAGAAAATTTTAACATGCAAAGTTATTTTTAGGTTTATCTTCATAAATCCAAATTAATTAGTTTTGTATGTTAATCTTATAACTCGGAAAAACTATAAACCGATTTGCATGCAAACAACCTAAGGCTTATGATACCGCTTGTTTGATTCATTAATCTCATTAATTTACATATTCATATATGAATTGATTTATTAGTCATAAAATAAAAGACAAGATCTTATGCATGCAAACTTTAATAAAAGAGATGGAAAAATCTATTTCTCACCATCTTATTTTCGGCTATTTGGGCACCAACAAGATCTCCTTCTTGTTAGTTCTTGAGCTTTCCTTATTATGGATGAACAAGGTTCAAATTAGAACCTCTCCCAAAAGCATATACCCAAGGTGTTACTCTTAATAATTAATAATATTATGAACTAGTAATATTATTAATTTAGAGAATAATCAATTTTCTTACACTAGAAAATTATTTGTTGAAGAAGTGAATAATGAAAGAAAAGCCCTTGTCTTTTCTATGTAGAAAACCGGTTGGAGGGGGAAGGAGAGCCCAATGCATGGTCTTGTGTTCTTCTCAAGACAAGACTAGGCATGCATGGCTAGTCATTAGGCTTTAATCATCATGTTTTCCACTTAAATAAAAACACAATATATATTCCTTAAACTCCCTCCATTTTCGGCACACACACACACACACACACACACACACACATATATATATATATATATATATATATATATATATATATATATATATAACTGATCTTTTTACGGTACCAACATAGTATAAGAACGAGGACGCACACCCAAGTGCTCATTATAAGTGATTGGGATATTACCACGAAATTGTTTAATCTGAACTGGTAACTGTACGGAGATGACAAAAAACGCCTAGCGCCTATCCACGGCATAACGGCAAAACGGTGTCTCTCCTTCCGCAGTTATCAATTCAGTTTGAACAAAATGTGTACCCTCACTAAACCTTCTTATTTTATGTTGATAGGTAATAAAACCATCTTAAAATAATAACACATCCATGGTTTAATATATAACTTAATCAAGTGTCGTCATAATTCAACAAAGGATTTAGCCTATTAGGCTCATCCTTAGAGTAAAATAAATTTAAAACAAGAAAAAATAAAAACAAGAAAACTTACAAACTTAGATTGTGCTCAGTATAGAAGACTAACGGTTGACGAGATTTTATTAATAAGAAAGAAGATTTACAAGGGGGAGAGAGAGAGCTAAGAGAGAGGGGTAGGAGAAGCCTGCCTCTCAACTAAAACATCTGCCTTCTTTTATAGGCAAAATAAAAACTATTTACAAAAAGTATAAATACACTTTATTAGTGTTTTTCACTATTGCACTTTATTAGTGCGAAGCCTGTATTATCACATATTGCATACGTCATCACATGCATCATTGCATACGTCTTCAACCAAAGTGGCCTTTACTCCACTGTTTTTCCTTTGTCTTTTGATTTGGCCTCTTTGGCCCTTTTATTGAATATTTCTTCTTCTATCAATAACTGGACTTCTGTTTCCTCTTCCATTTCTTGGGCATCTTGAAGGAGTTCAAAAGTATTTTTACTATTGGATGCTGTAGATTTTATCATTGACACATCGCTTGTCTGGGATTTATTATCCTCATGCATTTGTCTTTGGGCTAAAGCCTTTTCTGCCAATTTAGAGTAATAGCTAACAATTTCAGCTTTAGTCTTATTTTCTGCTTGAAATAATTCTCCAGATAGCTGGTGTTCTTCTAATTCACCAGATTCTTCAGCATTGAAAATGATCAAACTATCAATCTTGTCTTGGATTAAATTGATAGTGTAAATACATTTTAACTCATTTGTGTCTTTATCTTGTCTCATCATTGCATCCCAAAAGCGAGAATAAGATTCTCTTTTTAAACAAAATAATTTGAGATCATTATAACCTGTTTTGGGAATAAATTTCCAAATCCAGGGGATAGAAAACTCAATAAAGAAATTTAATTGAATAATTCCAGGAATATTATCCTGATCAGTTTCTGGAAGCAAATTTTTCCATTCGTTATAAAGATTTTTAAACATTGGTGGTAGAATGTCTTCATGAGTGCCATAAAATTGCCACCATTTTATTAACCAATTTGGTAGATTTTGGTCAAAAACTTCCGGATAAATCTTTATGAGCCATGTGTGACTCTTTGTAGGGTTTTCATATAGAAAAACTTTGTCAAAAGCCTGGATATAATCCCAGTAATTGTATTCAACTTTGATATTATTTTTGTTGATTAAGGTTTTGGATGTGGATGGGGTAATTCCCCATTCTTCTATGGATATTATCCTCTTGATATTAATTTTTGAAAATCTCCAGAAATTTCCTGGATCTTCCCAATGATTAAAATTGCAATCATTTTCAGAAAGGATTCCTTCATAAAAACTTCGACTTTTATAAGTCTCCATAGGATATTGATTATTTGTTAAATAACGGTTATATAATAACCAGGGATTATCTTCCCATTTCTTGTCAGAATTTCGGAGTATAATAATCTCCCTTTCTTCTGGTGATTTTACCATTTTCTCTTTTTCATCAAGAGATTCTTTCAAAATTTTTTTGAAAGATGGAGAACTTATATTAAGTTCTTTTTGTTTCCATATTTGGAATTCTTCAAATTCTTCATTTGTGATATTATCACATAAATTTTTGGCTATTAGCCTTTTTTCACCATATTGTGCCAAAATATTATTTGGTCTTATAAAACCAGATGATGATCCTGGTCCTGGGTTATTCCCAGTTTGGATAATTTCGGATGATTGTCGTGGGTTATTCCCATATCCAATAATTGAGGATGATTGTCCTGTATTATGGGTATTCCCATATCTGATAATTGAGGATGATTGTCTTCCTCTCCCTCTATTAGAAGGATGCATAGAGCGGCCACGGCCACGGCCTCGACCAAAATCCATTCCTGAAACAAATAACAAACTCTTATAGAGTTAAATACTCCCTTGTTAAAAAATCAGAGATGATTATCGATCCTTTTTTATAATGTATTTCAAAATCAAAAGGGGCTAAATGAGCTTGCCACCTTGCAAACATTTGTTTGGAAACATCATGTTTAAAATCTTTTTGAAACATAAATTTTGCAGAACTACAATCGCCTTATTGTAAATTTTTGGTTATATAAATCATTTTGAAATTTTAAAACACATCTGACTATGGCTAAAACTTCTTTAGCAACCGTTGCATAATTAGATTGTGCAGAATTCCATTTTCCTGAATAAAAACGGACTAAAAATTCCTGTTTATTATTAGGATCTATTTGTTTAAGAATCCCTCCATAACCAATGTCCAAGCATCGTTTCTACTATTTTTTCCCAATGAGGGTTTGCCAAACTAAGGCATGGTAAAGATATAACTTTACTCTTAATTTTCCCGATGTGACTCTAGTGTGATCATTAGACCAAGCACAAGGATTTTTCTTCAACTGTCATATAAAATAGTCGTATCTTTTGCCAGTCATCATAATAAGGTGAAATATAATTCAAACTTCCTAAGAATCTTTGAAGTTGAGTTTTGTCAATGATATCATCTGGGAATTTAGACCCAAATTCAATACTTCTATTAATAGGAATAATTTGGCCTTTCTCAATATTATGACCTAGAAATCTGACTTTAGTCTGAAATAGAGACATTTTAGTTTTAGAAATTACTAAACCATTAGATATGACAATTTTCTTGAAAATATCTAAATGTTTAAAATGTTCTTCTATATTCATAGAGAAGATGAGAATGTCATCAATATAAACTATGATAAAATGACTATAATTGTTAAAAATATCATTCATAATTTTCTGAAATTCTGATGGAGCATTTTTCAAACCAAAAGGCATAACATGCCATTCATATTGTCCAAAAGGAACATTAAAAGCAGTTTTGTATCTGTCTGCTGGGTCAATTTGAATCGCTAATAACTGATTTTAAATCAAATTTAGAAAAAATTAGAGCTTTATACAAACGGTCTAATAAATCTTTTTTATTAGGTATTGGATATCTAATCCATTTTAAGACCTTATTTAAGGGTTTATAATTAATGACTAATCTAGGAACTCCTCGTTCCTTTTCAGCATTTTTGTTAACATAAAAAGCTGTACATGACCATGGTGATTTGGATGGTCCAATAAGTTTTTTCTCTAAAAGAGAACTTATTTCTTTTTTGCAAAATTCTAAATATTCTGAATTCATTTGACAAGGCCTAGCCTTAGTAGGAACATTATCTTCCCTGAAATCTTCTTCATATGGAAGATTTACTATATGCTTTTTTCTGTTCCAAAAAGCATTAGGATGGTCATTGCAAATAGATAAAGAAAATTGGTTTTCAATATCAATAATTTTTTGTTTTAATCTAGGATTATTAAGTTTTTGATCTATAGTTAAAATGTTAACTTCATGTTTTAAAAAACTTAATTGATTTTCTTTTAAAGAAATTCTATCATAAATCTCATTTATAGCTTTCATAAAAGGTTTCATGATGAAACTGAAAGTAATAATTTTTCCTTGATAATTTGCAGTTAAATTCTTATTATCTGCAGTAAAAGGATAAATTTTTGTTATAAAAGGTGTTCCAAGAATAATAGGAACTGAAAGTTTATTTTTGACTAAAAGAAAGCTTAAAGGAATGCAAGTGTTATTAACACATACATCAGCTTTTGGGAGTTTAAATTTAATATCTAATTTATCTCCTCCTGCTTGAGATAAACTATGAGTAGTTTTGACAAAATACCTGGAGTCAATTTCTCCTTCTTGTATAACATTTAAATCTGCTCCAGTATCAATTAAAGCAATAAATTCTTTAGAAAATTGATTATTAATTCTAAGAAGAATCTTAACATACCATTTTTGTCCAGCAACCATATCTATGGTTTGGAGAAATTTTTTATTTTTCTCAAGATTTGGGAGAGTATCAACAAGTTGCATAGCCTGATTCTTACCATCAGGGTTAATAATAGGAATCTCATGGTCATCAACTTTTTTGTCATTAGATTCTTGATCATTATTTAGCAAATCATTTTGAAAAATAAAAAGTTGTTCAAGATTAGAAATTCTTGTATCATTTCTTTGTTCTTCAATTTTTAGAAGTTTAATTTCAGATTTTAAATTATCCATCTCTTTCAAAATATCTTGTAAAGAAGAAGGATTAGAAGTTGTGTTTTTATTTTGAAGACGTTTATAAACTTCACTTAAAGAATAAGGTTTTTCTTCTGTAAAATTTTTATTTCTATAATCAAAATTATTATGAGAAGTACTAGGTATATTTTCAATAATTTGAGATCTTAAATCTGCATTTGGGATGGCTTTTAAAATATCCAACCAATCATTATTGGTGAGAACCTGTATTTTTGCATCTTGAAAATTGGATAAAAGGTTAAAGAATTCATCTTTTTTGGGATTAATACAAACTTTTCCCTGTCCACATGGTTCGCATTCCGAACTAGTAGTTGCAGAACTACTATCTGTATAAAAAGAATCATCTTTAAGGATTTTTAAATTATTACTGGAATTACTAGAATCATCAGACATAGTTTCTGTTTCATTCTGTAGATCTAGTTCATTAAGAAATAATTTTGAAATCTTGTCTTTAAGATCATCACCTATATCAAGATTATTAATTTGTTTTTGAGTCCAGCAATTATTTGCCATATGACCCTTTTTATTACATTTAAAACACCTTATTTCTTTTGAAGGTATATAACCCTTTTTCCTATAATGCTTTTTATGGAATTTTCTCTGATGTTTTCGGTATGTTTTTTCTTCAAGTTTCGCTTTAGAATATCTTTTCTTTTTATATCTAGGAGAATAGATTCTATCATTACTTTTGTTTTGTTTTCTACGAGAAGTAGAAGGCATATCCATACCAAATTGTTCACAAAATTCACCTAATTGGTTTCTTTCAATAATGTTCTGATGTTTGAGCTGTTGGTTTAATTTAATCTCATTACAAAGGTTTATTCCTTCAGCTGTACAAGCTTTAATTAGGTGACCATAATTATATTTTTCGTAATTAATAGAAGGATTTTCTCCACGAAGAATTTTTCTAATTCTTTCGGCAAATAAGTGTGGTAGACCATCAATAAATTTACCTTTCCAATGAGAGCTATTACATTCTGGTAAAAGCATAACTCTGCTAAGGAAGGTGTCTTTGTACCACCTAAAATCAGTTAAAGTTTTACATCTAAAATTTTGTAAAAGAGTTCTTGTGGAATCATAATTATTCCCCAATTGACCAAGAAATGATCAAGTATATTAACAAGTAAAGTGTAAACCGCAGTTTACAGGGGCACTTCATTTTTAATTTATGTATTAGTAATAATAGCTGTTTTTTGTTCATTAGTGAGGTAATTATCCCACCATCCTTTAAGTTGACCTAGAAATCCCGATGCTATCATTTTAGCAACAGTGGAATCACTATTATTTGCATTTTTACAAACTTGAGAATACATAAGCATTCTATGGCATTGGTTATGAATTTGTTTTTCAAAGAAAATAATCTATATTCCATTCATAGATATGAGATCCACTATAACTATTAATCGATAATCTCAAAGCATTTTCTTCCTGTCCAATATCAACAGGTGAAGGTCTTCTATTATAATAAAGAGTATTAATAGGTTTTTGACCCCATTTATTTTTTGAAATAACATTCAAATCATCTTTGAAATTCGGATTGATTTCCTCATTTAAAGTTTGCAATTTTAAATTTGCAACCTTATCAGCCAACTGACTTATAAGTTGTTCGTTTTTAATGTCAGATAAAAATTTAAAATTCTTTATTTCAGGAGGATTTTTGATAATAGGAGTTATTTCTTTCGAAGAAGAAGAAGAAAGGTCTTCAGTCTTGGTATTTTGAATGACTTGATTAAGAAGATTTATGACTTTATTAGCCTTTTGGTGTAAATCAGAACATGTTCACCAAGAATTTTTAAAGATAGATTAGCATAATTATTTTGTTCACTTAAATAATTTAAATGTTTAGTAGTTGTGGAAATAACTCCATCTTCATAAATTTTTGAAAGGGGCATGTAAGAACACCCATCTAATTTAAACTTCTTAAGAGGAGGATAAACTCCCTTAACTTCATTACCATTGAGAAGTTCAAAATTTCTTTCAAGAATAGTTAAATGATTGTATAAATAAGTTGAACAATACCAAGGGACAAAATAAATAACTGCATTTACTGATTTGCAGTATTCATAAAACTCATCTTGCAAGATGTTTTGTTGTTTTTCATCAAAATTATGAAAAAACCAATTTCTAAATTTTTCCCAAATAGGAGCTTGAAATTCATTACTAATTAGTTTTCTGGTTATTGAACCAGGAGAAAAATCTAGTAAGGCCTTCTTAATCATCAGTATAACTTATTTGGGACAATGTGTCCTCTTCTTTTTTTAGAATGTCGTCTTAAAATTTTATCAGAATGCATTCTTAAAACATCTTCATCTGTTTCAATAAAATCTTCATCTCTTAATTGAGAAGTTGAACACCTAGATGTACTAGGTATATCTAAATCTTGATCAAGGGCTGAAATAAAAGTCCTATTAGAAAAAGATCTAGTCATTTTTGAAGTACTACTTCTTGGTCGAATATGTTTATTACCAAAATTTAAAGTAACAGCTCCTTCAGGATTTTGCTGTACATCAAGTAAATTAGTCTCCATAATTGGTTGAGGAGGCATAGCCTGAGTAATTGTCCAATTTTCAGGGAAAGATATTTCTTCCCATTTAATAGCTTTTCTAGTAGTGATATTAGATCTGTTACAATTTGTCTCAATAATAATAGTCTCATTTATAGCTTTATCAGCTAATCTACAGTGAGGATTTAAAGTATATAAAGGCTTATAATAAATCCTGTAGCAAATACAGATTAACTCAGATCCTTTTGCATAATTGTAACCATGAGTTTTAACATTCAAAGTT
Organism: Silene latifolia; assembly: GCF_048544455.1. Lineage (NCBI taxonomy): Eukaryota > Viridiplantae > Streptophyta > Magnoliopsida > Caryophyllales > Caryophyllaceae > Silene > Silene latifolia. The sequence goes on from NC_133538.1 coordinate 30,608,156, forward strand.
AAAGCATCTAATATATTAGAATCTGTCAAAGATAATTGTAAATTTGGATAAACATCAAAATAGACTGGGCCATGGGCCAAACTGGATTTAACAACTCCAATAATTGACTTTTGCCAATTCAAATTTCTGCCATCTCGTAAGGCTGCAATAAAACTTTCTGGTAATCCTTCCAGAGTTAATGGTTTAAAAGCCACTTGGACTAAACCAATATGAATAAATTGGTGCTTAGATTTTCTTAGTGGTTCTAAGTCACTATTGTTTAAAAGTTGAAGATACATTTCTTCATTATTTAGAGAAATAGATTCCTCTGTGGTTTTAACTCTGTGTTTTAACCCGATATATTCAAAAAAACCATAATTATAAATAGTTCTTTTGCTAACTTCTGGAATTGTCCATTTGTTTAGCAATTCTAAATTCTGAGGATATTCAACCTCTTCATCATACTGTTTTTTCACAAAGAGACTTACCCGTATTAAGTACGCGTAAACTCATAAGATGAGAGAAAGTTGAATTATGACTTAACTATCATAAATTATATATACTTCCATGGCTATATATATATATATATATATATATATATATATATATATATATATATATATATATATATATATATATAGGAATGAGATCATGTGAGGATACACTATCTTTTTGAGGATTGAGGATTGTGTTACAATATCGAAGTTCTTCAATACAATATCACAAAGTTATTCGATAAAAAAAAAAAAAAAAAAAAAATTTGACAAAGGTCTGATTTTTCGTGATATTTTATTGAAGAACTTGTGATATTGTATTCACAAATCCTCAATCCTCAAATATATAGGAGTTCTCACCAGATCTTGACTATAAATATATATATATATATATATATATATATATATATATATATATATATATATATATATATATATATATATATATATATATATACACACACATATATATATATATATAAAATGGGAGGTCCATTTTATTTTGTCATTTGTCAATTTTGTCATGTGTCACATGTTACATGATGTTAGGCCCAAATTAGCTTGGTCTGATTGTAACCTAGCCTGGCCTTATTAGGCTGATTGGGGCAACCAAAGTCCAGGCAAGTACAGTTATTATTTGACAGGAGAAGAACACCAGAGGATAAATAAGTTGTTAAGGTCCAGGAAGAAAACCCTGATAATGATATTAAAGTAGCTTGATGGAACTCTCCAACAAGACGGCTGATCAGCAAGCAAGCAAGACAGTTATACACATGCCCTATTATCACGAAAGACCTAGTCCAACTCTAAGAATAGTATGTTTCCACGTACCATATCATGCAAAGGAATATAAGCCGAAGTTTGTTGAAGAAGACTGGGTCAAGCGGATAAATAGGAAATGTGCCCTATTTTCTAGCTAACAACTGAAAACGGTCAAGAAGAACGTTGGGTGGCATCCAACGTTAATTTTTGAAGAGTATAAATAGCATTATTTAACATTTGTAAAGGATACACATTATTCTCATTATTCTCTACTGAATACTCATACATACATACAAGATTTGTAATCGGCTTATCAAAGAAATACAATAACACTACCTATATTCAATCTCCATCTATAATTCTTCTATAATCTTATCCCTAATTTGCAGAACTAGATACCCTAATTACTTTATAATGAAGCCGGATCCTTTCAGGGAAAGTCTTGCTAAAACAATTGGCGGCCACCGTGGGGCATCTAGTTCATTAATAAAAAAATTCCTTTTACCATTCTTCATTTAATATTCACATACAAAAATGGTAGAACTCACCCTTGAACAACAATTGGCGGCTGCCTTGGCTAAAATAAAAGAGTTGGAGACAATTCAAGAAAAGGCACCAATGGAGCCGAAATCAGAGATCAAGGAATCTGAGTCTAACCTGAAGAAGAAATTGGAAAATCAGGCTTCAGGCCCCAAGACCAGATTCGAACCAGGAACGCCATTCTCATCCATTATCAAAAACATTAACTTTTCCAATTTCGGAAATCCAGAGAAGGATACCCCATCCGGCACTCAAATCATCCCCAATGACGAAACAAACAAAACTGAAGCAGCAATAATGATGGCTATGCTTCAGGAAATTCAAAAACTCCACAACAAAATAGAAAATATACCTGGTGTGCCAGACCCTGTGGCTGAAGTAGAAGTTGACAGCTTCGCTGATTCACCCTTTGCAGATGAGATTGCAAAAATTGATCTCCCCAAGAAATTTATCGTCCCATCCATGAGAACATTTGATGGAACTTCTGATTCACAAAATCACGTTGCCATATTCAAACAAAAGATGTTGGCTGCCTCAATACCCAGTGAACTCAGGCAGGTCTGCATGTGTAAAGGCTTTGGTACAACCCTGACCGGAGCAGCATTACAATGGTTCATCAATCTTCCAAATGGAAGTATCAAGAATTTTGCAGAATTGGTTAATACCTTCAATCAACAATTCGTGAGCAGCAGAGACATGGCCAAGAGACCCAGTAACCTGTTCAGGGTAAATCAACTTCCTGAAGAATCTCTTAAAAAATTTATGGCAAGATTTGTCAAAGAGAAGGTAGCCATTCCCATGTGTGACAAAGAAATAGCAGTAGATGCCTTCAGGCAAGGAGTCCTGCTTGACAGCGACATCTATGCAGACTTAACCAAAAAAGCCTTCCCAACCTTTGCCACTGTTCAGTCCATCGCCTTGGAACATGTCAGATTGGAGGAAGATCTTAACTTCAGATGAAATTCGTCCGGAGGAAAGCAAGGCTATGGACACACTAACAGGAAAAGCTCCTACTAGAAATGAGGCAATCCCAGATCAGCACCCTATTCCAGGCCAGAACGATCTGAAGTCAACATGGCACAAGAACACAAAGGTAACCTTTCTAGCCTACCAACTATTCCTGAATATAACTTCTCTATAAATACTGCAGGATTAATCAAACGCCTGGAGAGCTTGGGGGACACAATCAGATGGCCCAAAAAATCTGACAACCCCAGGAAAGATCCAACGAGATGGTGTGACTTCCACCAGGACATAGGGCACACCACAGAAGAATGCATCCAACTCAAGAAACAAGTAGCATACCTCCTAAAGAAAGGTTATCTGAAGGACTTAATCTAGCAGCCAAAGAACAAAGATGAAGGACAAAACAAGAGAGATTCAGGGAGCGGCAGAGATCCTCCTCCTCCTCCCCCCATCTATAAAGTCAAGTTCATAAATGAAGGATCGTAAATCAGGGTCCGACCAAATCTACTGCCAAAAGAATATCCAGGGAGTCTAGACTTCAGCCCCTTCTTAGATCTAAGTCATTGCCTGCTATTACTTTTGATGACTCAGACTTGCAGGGAATATCAGATCTGCACCATGACAGCTTGGTAATTACCATGCAAATTGGCACAGCTATGGTGTCAAGAATTCTGATAGATGGGGGCAGTTCAATCAATTTGTTGATGCTTGTCGTCCTCAAAGCTATAAAGATAGATGAAGAGAAGATCATCAAGAAATTCAGCGTCCTGGTTGGGTTCAGTGGAGAAACAAAGAACACCCTGGGAGAAATTAGCCTGCCAACCTATGTGGAAGGCGTGGCTTCATAAGAAATATTCGGGGTAATGGATTGCCTATCCTCATACAATGTAATCCTGGGCAGACCATGGATCCACAACATCAAAGCAATCCCATCAACATACCATCAATGTGTGAAAATACCAACCGAATGGGGGATAACCACCATCACGGGAGAACAAAGGACGGCTCAGGAATGCTACACCTAGGCTTTGAAACCCTCAAAGTTAGGTAAGTCCCTTGCAGAGCAATTAAAGTCACCTGTCAGGAAAGAATATATTGCACAATCACAGATGGAAACAGGAGAGGTCATTCTAGACCCAGAATTCCCTGACTAGAAGGTACTTGTAGGGTCAGATGCACCAGACTCGGTAAGACCCAATCTGGTTAGCTTTCTCAAAACTAAAATGTTCTATTTTGCTTGGTCACAATTTGGTATGACTGGTATAGATGCTGATATTATAACCCATAAGTTAAATATTGACAAATCCTTTAAGCCTGTACAGCAAAAAAGAAAAAAATTTGCTGTAGAGAGGCATGAAATCATCAACCAAGAAGTTGACAAGCTATTGGACATGTGAATGATCAGGGAGGTAATGTACCCTGACTGGCTTGCAAATGTAGTAGTCGTCCAAAAGAAAAACGGCAAATGAAGAGTCTGTGTAGACTACACCGACCTAAACAAGGCCTGCTGTGACACCCTCATTTTTAGCGTTAAATAAACACGTAAATTCTACAGAAAAACTGATAGGATATGTTTGTAATTGGTTCAACTAGATAAAACCTGTAATTTTAAAAACTTTTCTAAACCATTCACAAACATTTCCAAGTGAAGAGTGCCAAAACCTGCAAATACTAACAAACTAATTTACATAACCATGCTAAAGTCGCGAGAGTAACGTGATACAAACCAAAGTAAGAGAGGGAGACATATGTCCCTTCAAAATATAAACACAACCAAATGTTTAAAGGTTTACTACAAAATATAACCAAACTAAGTCCAAGGTTCTTTTGCTCACTAGCTCGTCCGTGTACCCCATCTAATCATCATCAACCTGTCAATCGCATTTTATACAAACACGAAAGCCATAATTCAGTGGGGAGTAACTTCGAGTCCTTCCAGCCACGAAATGTCATATTTAATGTAACATGTAATGTAACATGTAAACAACATCATAAATAAACTAATTATCGAATATTCTAACATATGAACTCTAAACTGACCAAATTAACTATCATGTGAAACATATAACAAGCAGTAATCCAAACTTTATCAATTGTAACCGGCTTGCATCTCACCTATTACAATTCATAAAATCACCATACAAGAAAGGGCAATATATCAAAGACAGGCATAAGTTCTTAGCACCGTCAATAGTCACTCTGTAACTCGAGTCTATACCACAAGGTAGGGAAGGTAATCGAACCGGTATCTTGGCTCAGAGGTTCTATCAAAACATGGCCAAGACACAACACAACCCTAGTACTAAATCTGCGCAGACCTAGACATGCGGATACACACCACCGCACCCAAGACCCACAATTTTTTTTAAAAACAAAGTGAGTACCCTAAGGAGTCCACCAAAGGGTTGGCTAGTACTTAAGCTGACCACTTACCCTCAAAATAAGTAACGAGGTCATGCCCCAACTTGGATATAAACCCACCAAGTCAGGTACACAAAGGCTATTAAGCAGTGAACATATACTCGTCAAAGACTATAAAGACCTATCTATGACAAACACAACAACCTGCAAGAAGTATACATTACCAATTCCATTTCAAGCAATATTAACAATATTAAAGGTTTCAGGGAATCTAGGGCCATTCCTACAATATAAGAACCCATTCCAAATCAACCAACAACATATGTGAAATAAAAACATAATTAATGGCCTAAAACAAGAATATGGCCAAATATCCATTTTTCACAATATTTTCATCCAACCGAATTTTTACCCGCAACCCCAGCCCTGCGACAGGTACGGGTTCAATCACGGCTGACCAATCACACAATTGACTGACATCGATTCAGTCAAAGGGACTAAGGCTCAGTTTTCGGCATAATCATCCAAACATTGCAATTATCGCTATAAAATTCATTTTAAGCCTATTCCTTACAATTTCATATCATAACCTATCCTAACATGTGCAACTACCAATATAAACATAATTTTACCATCAACCTTATATTTACTACTAACATGATTCATTTGAAATGATTACCCATATGTTACTTATACTAAATATAACATTAATAAACCCGAAACGACGAACAACGCATGAAAAACCGCGAAACAAGCAACGGGCCTACCCCGGCCAACCTGGGGGAACTGCCGTGGGAATGCTGCTGGGCAGTAAACTCGCTGCTGGCCGCCACCCCCACTACCTCCGTTTCTCCATTTTTGTTCATTTTAACATCGTTTTAAGCATCAATTAAGCATTCCCAATTCATTTCCATACTAATATGTGAACTTAAACTAACAAAAGACATGAATTAGACATGAATTTAACCCATATTATCATGTGAAATAAACCACTCAATTGACAATCACAAAATCATACAAAAAGCAAAGAATGTGACATTAATTCGTCGAGTAACTCGAAATATGTTACCTTTAGCAACAAAATGAGCAATTAGCACCTTGAACACCAAACCCTAATATGCAAACTAGCCACTATCTTCAACTATATACGAGTCTCCAAACTCGTCTTCTAAATCTTCACCTAAATAAACAATAAACACACATTTATAAGTACTAATAATCAAAACCCTAAAAATGGTGGACAACATAAATTTAGGGCAAATGAATTTAATACATACTAGGATGTTGGAAATGAAGAGAGGATTCCAAATATGTAATCCTTATGAAATTTGGAGTAGAAACGAGTGAATTATGATGAAAATTAGCTTAAAAAGGTAAGAAAATGGTGTTTTATGTTTAGAAAGCTTTAGAACATTCAAGGGAGATGAAGTTGGAAAAGAAAAATGCAAAAGGAAGGTGAAGGAAGGGTGTGGCGTGGCTAGGAGAAAGGAGACGGGATTTTTCCCGCGGAATTTCATTAGTCGGGTTTGGCTCGTTTCGCCGATAATTAGAACCGTTTGTCAAATGCAAATTCCGACGATGCCAAAGTTCTTAAACACGAGATTAGAAGAAGATTGAGTACTCATATGAACCATTTCCAAAATCGTTTGCCCAATTTTTAAAAGAATTGCCATTTTTCCCGATATGCCCTTATTTCGAAATAAAAGGTTTTTAAATGGTTTAAACTATTTTTAAACATTTCGAAACTATCAAATTAAATATTTTACTTCAAAATATAATAGAATTACATTTTATTGAATTATTATTACTTCAAATACATTTATATTAAATTCAACTTGATTAATAAATTACTTTTCGTAATATAATAACGGTCCGAAATTACGGGGTGTTACAATCACCCCTCCTTTTAAAAAGTTCCGTCCTCGAAACTTAGAAGGAGAAATTATAGTAAACAACATTTTAATAATATAATCATAGGAAAAATATGTTGGGGCTGGTGTCCTTAACAGTTAGTGCAAGGACTTATAAATCTCTAAAAGGATCAAAGGGCATACTTTTGGTATTATTATCAGTTGATCCACGTTTATCAATAACGGTTGGCTTGCTAGATAAGTTTGACGTTATTGTCATACAGATGGCGGTGATCAACTGGTCCCTAAAAGTCACACCTATAGGATACGTTTGAGTGATGTGACGGTATGAAAATACAGTCATGTAGATGCCAAATTTGACTAACCAGTTAGTCTGAGTTATTTGACTAATTATTAGTCAAAATGTGATGTTGAGATATTTTATTTAATACGGATTAAATAATAATGGCTAAGACGAATTAAGCGGTTAATTCGTAAAATTGAATATAAGCGTTTTATATTTAATTAATGTATATTGAATATAATTATACAATACTGTTTTGTCGGACATGTATTAATAATTCAACTAACCCGTATTATTAGTTGATGCCTTAATTTCCGATAACCGATAACAGTTTATAATGAAACCGCGTTATATACACTTAGCGAATTATGGACCGGACCACGAGTTTAAGTGAAGAGGAAATGAAAAGCCCATTTCTCTCTTACTCACTCGGTTTGGCCGAGCACTTCATAGACAAAAGGAGAGCTTCTCCTCTTGTCTAACCTAATTATTCATTTTGCTAAAAAAGAATTAGGGTTTTGGGAATTGTGCCTCCCGAAATTCGGATCTTTCATCCAACACAAACTCACAAAACAATCCCCTCGATATTGCAAGGCAATTAGGGGATTCTCTCTAGCACAAGGGCATTACTCGGACATCTTGGGTGCAACAATTAGGAGGAGATCTACCTTGATCTCTCATTGCCTTTTGCCCTAGGACCGAAGGTTATTTCTATATCTTTATCGTTTCATTATGTTTTTCGTTTTATGACTATAATCACATGTAAATTTTGCGTTATAATCCTATAATTAAAGGGTATTATACGGATATTACCCTACAAGTGGTATCAGAGCGAGGCCACGTAAATTTTTATATGTGTTTTCATCAAACGATTGTTGAAACGATGAATTTTTGTTCAAAAATTGGTCACGGCTGCCTATTTTTGTCTCGGCATTTTTAAAAAAAAAAAAAAAAAAAAAAAATTTGCTGCGTTTTTTTTTTGTGATTGTTGGGAACCGTGTCTTGTATACACGGCGTTGGTTGTTGTTTTGTTTTAATTTTGATCTTTGCATATTGTTTTGTAATCGATATTCATTTCAATATGTTAAAGATGTATCAAAATTTTGCATAAAATTTCGTGAGGCATCATTTTTTTGTCTCGGCTGGTTTAATCTTTTTTCGGCCTGTTTTGTTCATTGGGAATCGTGTCCAGTTTACACGGTTGCTTTGATGACGATTTTCTGTTTTGTTTTCGATTTGTTCTTTGCGAATTGTTGTTTTAAACGATAATCACAACAATATGTGAAGATCATGTCAATTGTAATTTTGTTTTAATCCGGATTAGATTAAATTGCAATTGAGTTTTTACAAATCGTTTTGTTGTTTGATCACTTGTTTGATCTCGTTTTAGCCGATTAATTTTTTTTTTTGGCCTTTAGAGGCTCTCGGCATTTCAGCCGATTTTAAAAAAAAAAAAAATAAATAAAAATTTTTTTGGCCCCTGGTACTGTTCACGTACAGCAGTACAGAAGAAAAAAAAAAAAAAAAAATTTCTGTTTTTTTTTCGGCCCCTTTTAATGCATAAAACGGCTTTTATGCTCTCGCTTGTTAGTGAAACGGTTCACCCACGTAAAATAAAGTTACTTTAAAATGATTTATTGTAACGGATTATCTCGGATTAAAATTAACTTGACTAAAGCGGTTTTGTCATATAATTTCAATTATCTTTGGTGGTTTGGATAAAAATTTAACATAATTACGGAATTATGTCACGAATAAATTTAATTTTTAGTTGATGCATTTTAATTTATCGTTCTTGTTTATATTTTGAATGTTTTGAATGCCTTTTAATTACGTATTTAATTAATTTTGCAAACAGTTGTAACTTAGTGTGGCCTTAGTAGAACGTGTTACCGTAATGATGGAACACGGTCTTGGTTGTATTTTGAGATCTCGTATCTCCATTTTATTTCTTTTAATTACAGTTTTTTATTTAGAATGTAAATAGGTTTATATTTGTAAATTTTAAATTGTAATTTTTGAGAAGACTAAAGATGGAGACCGGATGCTCACTCCCGCTACATGGACAAAGATGGAACACCAAGACAAGCTTTTCGGGTCCAACGGTGGATTCCAAAGTTGTATTTTGTTCTTTTTACTAGGATAGGCCACACTAGAAAATTTTTATTTACGTATTGCATTCATTTATTTATTTTTTTGTAACGATAGTATGCATCATATTCCGCCTAAAAACCAAACCACCTAATAATTGCATGAAAACTGACACATATAGAGGTCACGAGTTAGTTTTCTTTGACATTCGCATGTCACACGATTTTAAGCCATCACCCAAATTAATTCATTCACGCAAACGCTAGTTATTCGTTCACTTAATATGAATTATAATTTAGTTGATGGGATCTTCCTCGTATAAACAAAAATTGAGAATAGTCTTTATAGGTCAAACTCCAATGAGTCCCTTCTTCGTCGGTAGGCATAATATGACCCCTTCTACGTCGGGTAAGTTGGAACCGATTGACCTATTTTATCTCAACACTATTGTCACTCGTACGATCCTGTGACGATGGTGGACTATAGATAGGATTTACGGAAATCTATCGACCAAGAGTTCTTCCAGAAGAATTAGCTAAACAGTTGGCTTATCAATTTACAGAAATTGAGTCTTGGGATCACTTGTATCATTCTTGAGGGAGATCAATTATGCAAGTGCATTGAGTCTACACGTTAAAATGAATTTTAAAATAGACTTAAATCACCTCGATGAGTTGCTTATTTCGTTTTGTTTGTCTTTCTTTTTCAAAGTAGATCACGTTCTTTAACCGCAAATAACAAATGGCTCTGGTTCTGCGATAACCCAATGCCAAGTGCCACATTGGACCGTGAGTCCTGGCTTCGGATCTTCATGAATCGGATGAATCGGTCTACTCGATCAAGAATGATGGATCCAACTTCGAGACTCGGGAGGTGGCATTACGGAATGCCGCCGCCGCTGACGGAAGCTCAAATATCTAATAGAGCCCCTCCCGAAAACCCAGTCCCACGGCTAGAGCTGCTGAAATCACCAAGTTTAATGATTTCTGTATGGAAGCGGGTGCGATTAAAAACGTACTCATTTTTGCAATGGAATCCAATTTGCAGAAACGCTTCATAGCCCATGGTGCGAACAAGATTTTCACCACGCTCACCAAGGAATTCTCGAAAGCACCGAGAATCGTGACCTATGAGCATACCACTCGCTTCTTTGATGCGAGACTCCAGAAGGGCCAACCAGTTAGCCCACACATTCTCGATGATTGAGAATGTCGAGAAGCTGGAGACCTTTGATTATAAGATCAGCGAGAACATTGTGATCGACCGCATACTTCACTCACTCCACGATGGTTATTCGCAATTTAGAGCGAATTACTATATGAATGATTTGAAGAAAACTCCCCATGAACTGCACTCCCTTCTCGTACAGACCGAGAAGGACATGAAGCTCAGTGGGAGCATGAAACAGGATGTTCTCGTTATGTCAAACAAAGGGAAAGGTAAGGGCAAAGCTCAGGCAAACCTAGCAGTAGGTAAACCGAAGTTTAAGAAGTCGGGTCCAGGTAAGAGTGGGCCTGGTGAGTCGAGCAACTCATCAGGCGCGACAAAGAGCAAAACCGAAAACATGGAATGCCATCACTGCCACAAGACTGGGCATTGGAGGCGGACATGTCCTGTTTATCATGAGGACATAAAAGCGGGTCGCGTTAAACCTGTTGGTATGTCTTCTTCTTCTACTTTTATTCATATGATTGAGATTAACCATGCAAGTTACGGAACTTGGGTACTAGATACTGGTTGTGGTTCTCATCTGTGTAATCATGTGCAGGGCCTCCGAAATCTCGAGCCTCTCGTAAAGGGTGAGGTTGACCTGCGTGTTGGGAATGGAGCAAGAGTGGCTGCCATCTCAAAGGGGACATATGTGATCCAGCTTCGTAGCGGATTTGAGTTGTCATTATATGACTGCTATTATGTTCCTTGTCTTTCGAAAAACATTATTTCAGTTTCTGCACTTGACAAACTTGGTTTTTCATTTGTAATAGAAAATAATGCTTGCATTTTCTCTTTACACGATATGATTTATGGCAAGGCGCCTCTCCATGAACGGAATTTATGTTTTAGATCAGACGACCGAAATATTACACGTAATGAATAAAAAGTTAAAGGTTGGTGACAAAGATCAAACGTATCTATGGCACTGCCGTATGGGACACATTAATGAGAACGCGTAAAAACAACTCATTAAAAATGGAGCTATCTCGGCCTTTGATTTTCAATCATTTGGCACGTGTGAATCATGTCTCATCGGTAAGATGACTCGTATTTCCTTCAAAGGTGTTGGAATGCGCGGCTGCGACCTATTAGGGCTCATACACACGGATGTATGTGGTCCTATGTCAATCACCGCACGAGAAGGCTATAGGTATTTCATCACTTTCACGGATGATTTAAGTAGATATGGCTATGTCTACTTAATGAAGCACAAAAGTGAATCCTTTGAGAAATTCAAAGAATACCAAAATAGGGTACAGAACCTACTTGGTAGAAAGATAAAAACACTACGTTCGGATCGTGGTGGCGAGTATCTTTCTCACGAGTTTGATCAACACCTTAAAGACTCGTGGGATCGCCCTACGCTAACTCCACCTGAACACCTCAGCTGAATGGTGTGTCCGAACGGAGAAATCGAACACTACTCGATATGGTTCGATCCATGATGAGTCACACCGTGTTGCCGACTCGTTGTGGGGTTATGCTCTTTTGTCACCGCTCTAATACTTAACCAAGTCCGTCTAAAGTCATTGACAAGACTCCATATGAACTATGGAAGGGAACGGTCCCTAACTTGTCCTTTATACGGGTTTGGGGTGCGAGGCTTATGTCAAGTGGAGACCTGAAGATAAGCTCGGCCCGCGATCGGTCAAGACATACTTTATAGGTCATCCTAAAGGAACACGTGGTCATTACTTCTATTCGCCAACCGAACAACGTGTTTTTGTCGCGGCTAGTGCGACATTCTTAGAGAAGGAATTTCTCGAGAATGCAAAGAGTGATAGAACCTTCGACCTGTCGGAGATTCCAGAACCAAATACCGAGCAACTATTGGAGGAACCTATTCCTTCAATCCCGGCTGTTTAACATTCCTGAGGAACCTAGGAGGTCGGGAAGAGTCTCTATTCCTCCGGACAGATACATTGGTCTGGTCGAGGAACATGACATAAATGACATTCTACTCTTAACGAGTAGTGAACCCGCAACCTATAAAGGTGCCATGACCAGTTCTGACTCAAAGCTATGGCTTGAGGCCATGCAATCCGAGATGGACTCCATGTATGAGAACAACGTGTGGGATCTTGTTGACTTACGTGCTAAGGTTCGTCCCCTTCAATGCAAATGGCTTTACAAGATAAAGCATTCTGTGGAAGGTCAACAAGATATCTACAAAGCACGACTAGTTGCTAAAGGTTTCACCCAAGTGCCAGGTTTGCACTACGATGAGATTTTTGCACCCGTAGTCATGCTGCGTTCCATTCGGATTATCTTAGCGATTGCCGCTTTTCATGACTATGAAATTTGGCAAATGGACGTGAAAACCGCCTTCTTAAATGGTTTTTTGGAGGAAGAGTTGTACATGGTACAACCCGAAGGTTTCATCGATCCAGCACATCCTAAGAAAGTGTGCAAGCTTAAGCGTTCCATTTATGGACTTAAGCAAGCATCAAGGAGTTGGAATCATCGCTTCGACCAAGTGATAAAAGAAAATGGATTTACTCGATCGGTCGAGGAACCATGTCTATATATCAAGTCGAGTGGGAGCAAGATTGTCTTCCTAATATTGTATGTTGACGACATACTCCTGATTGGGAATGACATACCTCTCTTAACTTCGGTGAAAGTATGGTTGAAAAACCATTTCCAGATGAAAGATCTAGGAGAGGCACAAAGAATTCTAGGCATCCGTATCTATCGAGATAGATCACGACGGATGCTATCTCTCGATCGAGTCTTACATAGACAAAGTCCTAGAGAGATTCAAAGATGACTAACTCCAAGAAGGGGTTCCTTCCTATGTCTCCAGGGGTGCATTTGAGCAAGTCTCAGGCACCAGAGACACCGGAAGAAAAAGAGCGCATGGCACGGATACCTTATGCCTCGGCAATAGGATCTATCATGTATGCCATGATATGCACACGTCCGGACGTGGCATATGCATTGAGTATGACAAGTCGATTCCAACAGCATCCAGGTGAACCACATTGGTTGGCTGTCAAGAACATTCTCAAGTACCTACGGAGGACTAAAGATTGGGCATTGACTTATGGAGGCGAACAAAAGCTATGCGCAACCGGTTACGCAGATGCTAGGTTCCAAACGGATCGTGATGACTCGAAATCTCGATCGGATTCGTTTTTACTCTTAATGGCGCTGCAGATCACCGGAAGAGTTCAAACAAACTGTTACAAAGAGATTCTACGACCGAGTCCGAGTACTATGCCGCGTCTGAAGCTACAAAGGAAGCGATATGGATGCGTCAATTCTTACATGGGCTATCTGTAGTGCCTAGTTCGAATGACCCGATCACCATCTATTGCGACAATAGTGGTGCCATCTTCCAAGCCAAGGAGCCAAAGTCTAGCAACAAGTCTAGACATGTACAACGGAAAGCTCATCTAATCCGAGATTACGTGGAGCAAAAGGAAGTAGTGATAGACAAGATTGCCACTGATAATAACATCGCAGATCCTCTCACTAAAGCATTACGACAAGATAAGCATGAAGGGCATGTTAATTCCATGGGAATTAAACGTGTTCCTAAGTTGTAGTACTCTTTTATGGATTAGATTCATTCCCTTTTGTACTCTATACGACATCATCGTTTTGATATTTTATATATATATTTTGTTTTTCATGTGGATTTGTACGACAAATTTTGAACACCACAAAGTGAACTGAACGAACATTATATTTTTCAGTCCTTAATTGCCCACATGAGCTGATAACTCTGGCAATTATTTTGTGACGTTGGTTGATGGTGGGTTCAACTAGCCATAAGTCAACAGTTGACCGACCAATCACGAGAGCGATTTATACGGATATTTCGTAGGACACAATTGTGACAACGACGTGGAGTCCTAAATGTTTTATAACATTCGGTGCCCGGTCGTGGATAGGACCTCCATGGTGATCCTAAGAGTCGATTCTTTTGACTATCGACTGTCTCTTGAGACTAAGGCAGATTTTGGGTGACTTTAGTTTCTTTCTCACGGTCATCCGTAACAGGGGGCCAAGTCGATTGTTTCTGGGTCATTTCATGATGTGCTTAGATCGGAAGGAGTTCGAGTTGAAGGAAATATTCAGCCTTTATCGGTACTCGATGTTTCTCGGGGCCACTCGAGGAGTCAGAATCGAAATGCATGGCCATGCTCGGATACGGATTCGTTTTATCGGTTAAGTTACTCTCTAGTCTGGGAAACCACTCTTGATCCAGATCGATTGTAAAATACGACCTTTGTGGATCCGGATCCGCAAATTGTTTTACATTGAGTGGGAGAAATTTTAAATGAATATGAGAATCGGTTATCGCACATACACTTGTACGGACAAGTGGGAGTTTGTTGAGCCGTGTCCTCCAGTTAGTGCGGATAATGTCATTGCACATACACTTGTACGGACAAGTGGGAGCTTGTTGGGGTTGGTGTCCTTAACAATTAGTGCAAGGACTTATAAACCTCTAAAAGGATCAAAGGGCATACTTTTGGTATTATTATCGGTTGATCCACGTTTATCAATAACGGTTGGCTTGCTAGATAAGTTTGACGTTATTGTCATACAGATGGCGGTGATCAACTGGTCCCTAAAAGTCACACCTATAGGATACGTTTGAGTGATGTGACGGTATGAAAATACAGTCATGTAGATGCCAAATTTGACTAACCAGTTAGTCTGAGTTATTTGACTAATTATTAGTCAAAATGTGATGTTGAGATATTTTATTTAATACGGATTAAATAATAATGGCTAAGACGAATTAAGCGGTTAATTCGTAAAATTGAATATAAGCGTTTTATATTTAATTAATGTATATTGAATATAATTATACAATACTGTTTTGTCGAACATGTATTAATAATTCAACTAACCCGTATTATTAGTTGATGCCTTAATTTCCGATAACCGATAACAGTTTATAATGAAACCGCGTTATATACACTTAGCGAATTATGGACCGGACCACGAGTTTAAGTGAAGAGGAAATGAAAAGCCCATTTCTCTCTTACTCACTCGGTTTGGCCGAGCACTTCATAGACAAAAGGAGAGCTTCTCCTCTTGTCTAACCTAATTATTCATTTTGCTAAAAAAGAATTAGGGTTTTGGGAATTGTGCCTCCCGAAATTCGGATCTTTCATCCAACACAAACTCACAAAACAATCCCCTCGATATTGCAAGGCAATTAGGGGATTCTCTCTAGCACAAGGGCATTACTCGGACATCTTGGGTGCAACAATTAGGAGGAGATCTACCTTGATCTCTCATTGCCTTTTGCACTAGGACCGAAGGTTATTTCTATATCTTTATCGTTTCATTATGTTTTTCGTTTTATGACTATAATCACATGTAAATTTTGCGTTATAATCCTATAATTAAAGGGTATTATACGGATATTACCCTACAAAATATAGGTATCTTTTCAATGAAACGGTAATACTCTTGTTGATCAGACAAGAACATCCACATTTCATATCAAGATATAAAAATATTTCTACACCAATAAGTGAGAAAACCCATTATTGGGACGTCACCAATAACGAGATTTAACACTCATTAATGTTAAAACCATTAAAATCATAAAAGCCTTTCAAAATTTTAGTTTAAAATTCTATAATAAGAATAATATCTTTACTAATTATAATTAAATACGGTCTAGTAACGCGGAAAAAGAGTAAGAAAAAGGAATACCTTATGAGAATAATTCAGGATATTTAGCTAACATAGAAGCTTCAGTCTCCCAAGTCTCTTCTTCGACATTTCCACAACGCCAAAGAACTCGGACTAGAGGTACAACTTTGCTCCTAAGTTGCTTGTTGGCTTTTTCAAGAATCCGAATTGGCCTTTCTTCAACCGCCAAGTTAGGCTCCAATTCAAGAATCTCTTCTTGGATGATATGGCTAGGGTCACTAATGTACTTCCTCAACTGAGAAACATGGAAGACATTGTGAACCTTGCTCAGATTTGGGGGCAATTCTAGACGGTAAGCAGCAAGACCAATCTTTTCAATCACCCGGAAAAGTCCAATATATTTAGGGCTCAGCTTCCCTTTTACGCCAAACCGTTTCACCCCTTTCATAGGTGACACTTTAAGGAACACTTGATCATCAACCTCAAAAGAAAGTGGTCAACGACAGACATCAGCATATGATTTTAGAAGAGAGCTTTTCAAGATAAAAGAAGGCTTTTTCATTGTCATCCTTCACTAATCTAGTAGCATAATAAGCCAACTCGTTGTATTTATAAGTGAAGGCCTGAACAGGAAGGCTTCCTTGCTTTAATTCCATGAATTCCTTCAACTTCTGCTGTTTAAGTTCTTGCGGATAGAATCGGGCCTCCACTAATTCCTTGAAGCGTTCCCAGTCAAAACCCGGTTAAGATGAAATGGTAAGCCCAGTCATAGACCACCATCGATCTGCTTCTCGTACTAGGAAGTGAGATGCCAGCTTCACCTTATGTTCCTTCTGGACATCATACAACGAAAAGCTTTTCTCTAACTCTCGAAACCACCCCGCAAGAGCAACTGGATCAATTTCTCCACCATAAGTGGGAGTGTTGTTTCGGGTTAATTGATTAGCCACCCAAGTATAGGTGCCTGGAGTACCCTCAAGAGGCGGAGGAGGAGGAGGAGCTTGTTGATTCTGCTGATTTTGTTGGTTTTGGAGGATAAGAGTAAGAGCTTGTAAAATAGCATCATCAACTCTCCTTGGTGAAGCCATCTTGCAAAAGAGAAAATTTAATTAGTACCTAACAATTAGCAATCACAAACAGGCTATCATATAAAATCCTAAATCTACCCATCCTACCCATCTCTCAAGTTTATTATTTAAAGGTCAAGTGATTTTAAGTGGGGTGCACAAACGTGCGTCGGGAGCAACTAGCTCTGATACCAACTGTGACACCCTCATTTTTAGCGTTAAATAAACACGTAAATTCTACAGAAAAACTGACAGGATATGTTTGTAATTGGTTCAACTAGATAAAACCTGTAATTTTAAAAACTTTTCTAAACCATTCACAAACATTTCCAAGTGAAGAGTGCCAAAACCTGCAAATACTAACAAACTAATTTACATAACCATGCTAAAGTCGCGAGAGTAACGTGATACAAACCAAAGTAAGAGAGGGAGACATATGTCCCTTAAAAATATAAACACAACCAAATGTTTAAAGGTTTACTACAAAATATAACCAAACTAAGTCCAAGGTTCTTTTGCTCACTAGCTCGTCCGTGTACCCCATCTAATCATCATCAACCTGTCAATCGCATTTTATACAAACACGAAAGCCACAATTCAGTGGGGAGTAAATTCGAGTCCTCCCATCCACGAAATGTCATATTTAATGTAACATGTAATGTAACATGTAAACAACATCATAAATAAACTAATTATCGAATATTCTAACATATGAACTCTAAACTGACCAAATTAACTATTATGTGAAACATATAACAAGCAGTAATCCAAACTTTATCAATTGTAACCGGCTTGCATCTCACCTATTACAATTCATAAAATCACCATACAAGAAAGGGCAATATATCAAAGACAGGCATAAGTTCTTAGCACCGTCAATAGTCACTCTGTAACTCGAGTCTATACCACAAGGTAGGGAAGGTAATCGAACCGGTATCTTGGCTCAGAGGTTCTATCAAAACATGGCCAAGACACAACACAACCCTAGTACTAAATCTGCGCAGACCTAGACATGCGGATACACACCACCGCACCCAAGACCCACAATTTTTTTTAAAACAAAGTGAGTACCCTAAGGAGTCCACCAAAGGGTTGGCTAGTACTTAAGCTGACCACTTACCCTCAAAATAAGTAACGAGGTCATGCCCCAACTTGGATATAAACCCACCATGTCAGGTACACAAAGGCTATTAAGCAGTGAACATATACTCGTCAAAGACTATAAAGACCTATTTATGACAAACACAACAACCTGCAAGAAGTATACATTACCAATTCCATTTCAAGCAATATTAACAATATTAAAGGTTTCAGGGAATATAGGGCCGTTCCTACAATATAAGAACCCATTCCAAATCAACCAACAACATATGTGAAATAAAAACATAATTAATGGCCTAAAACAAGAATATGGCCAAATATCCATTTTTCACAATATTTTCATCCAACCGAATTTTTACCCGCAACCCCACCGCGACAGTGCGGTTCAATCACTACGACCAATCACACAATTGATCGACATCGATTCAGTCAAAGGGACTAAGGCTCAGTTTTCGGCATAATCATCCAAACATTGCAATTATCGCTATAAAATTCATTTTAAGCCTATTCCTTACAATTTCATATCATAACCTATCCTAACATGTGCAACTACAAATATAAACATAATTTTACCATCAACCTTATATTTACTACTAACATGATTCATTTCAAATGATTACCCATATGTTACTTATACTAAATATAACATTAATAAACCCGAAACGACGAACAACGCATGAAAAACCGCGAAACAAGCAACGGGCCGACCCGGCCAACCTGTGGCCGCTGCCGTGGGGCTGCTGGGCTGCCGGGGTCTGCTTTGGCCCGCTGGCCGCCACCCCCACTACCTCCGTTTCTCCATTTTTGTTCATTTTAACATCGTTTTAAGCATCAATTAAGCATTCCCAATTCATTTCCATACTAATATGTGAACTTAAACTAACAAAAGACATGAATTAGACATGAATTTAACCCATATTATCATGTGAATTAAACCACTCAATTGACAATCACAAAATCATACAAAAAGCAAAGAATGTGACATTAATTCGTCGAGTAACTCGAAATATATTACCTTTAGCAACAAAATGAGCAATTAGCACCTTGAACACCAAACCCTAATATGCAAACTAGCCACTATCTTCAACTATATACGAGTCTCCAAACTCGTCTTCTAAATCTTCACCTAAATAAACAATAAAAACACATTTATAAGTACTAATAATCAAAACCCTAAAAATGGTGGACAACATAAATTTAGGGCAAATGAATTTAATACATACTAGGATGTTGGAAATGAAGAGAGGATTCCAAATATGTAATCCTTATGAAATTTGGAGTAGAAACGAGTGAATTATGATGAAAATTAGCTTAAAAAGGTAAGAAAATGGTGTTTTATGTTTAGAAAGCTTTAGAACATTCAAGGGAGATGAAGTTGGACAAGAAAAATGCAAAGGGAAGGTGAAGGAAGGGTGTGGCGTGGCTAGGAGAAAGGAGACGAGATTTTTCCCGCGGAATTTCATTAGTCGGGTTTGGCTCGTTTCGCCGATAATTAGAACCGTTTGTCAAATGCAAATTCCGACGATGCCAAAGTTCTTAAACACGAGATTACAAGAAGATTGAGTACTCATATGACCCATTTCCAAAATCGTTTGCCCAATTTTCAAAAGAATTGCCATTTTTCCCGATATGCCCTTATTTCGAAATAAAAGGTTTTTAAATGGTTTAAACTATTTTTAAACATTTCGAAACTATCAAATTAAATATTTTACTTCAAAATATAATAGAATTATATTTCATTGAATTATTATTACTTCAAATACATTAATATTAAATTCAACTTGATTAATAAATTACTTTTCGTAATATAATAACGGTCCGAAATTACGGGGTGTTACACCTGCCCCAAAGATCCATTTCCCCTGCCACACATAGATGCAATGGTGGATGCCACTGCAGGCCACGAGATGTTAACATTCATGGATGCCTCCAGTGGATTCAACCAAATAAAGATGCACCCTGCAGATCAGGAAAGTACAGCTTTCATCACTGAAAGAGGAATATACTGTTATACTGCTATGCCCTTTGGATTAAAGAATGCAGGTGCAACCTATCAAAGGTTAGTCAACATGATCTTCAAAGATCAAATTGGAGATACCATGGAAGTCTACATAGACGACATGGTAGTCAAGTCAAAAAAGGCAGAAGACCACGTCAAAGACCTAGAAGTAGCCTTCCAAATACTGGAGAAATTCAATATGAAACTCAATCCACGTATGCCATTTTGGAGTCTCAAAGAGGCAAGTTCCCGGGCTATATGGTGACAAAAAGAGGGATAGAAGCCACCCGAGCGGATCAAAGCCATCCATGAGTGAAACCACCTAAGACAGTCAAAGACTTACAAAAGCGACAGGGAGGATAGCATTACCACAATGCATTTATTTTAAGATCATCGAAAGCGCAAATCATTCTATAATCTGCTAAGGAAAAACAAGGACTTTCAATGGACCCCGATCATCAGTCGCCTTTGAAGATCTGAAAACATATCTATCCTCTCCTCCCTTGTTGGCAAAACCAGTCAAAGATGAACCCCCGACAAAGATATCGCTCCACATAATCTACATCGGTGCAGGTCCTTGTCAAAGAAGCGGACGGACAACAACACCCTTTTATTATGTAAGTAAAAGTCTACTGGATGCGTAAAATCGGTATGGCCTACTTGAAAAATACGTTTTAGCTTTAATTATGAGTTGCACAAAGTTAAGGCCTTACTTTGAAAGCCACCCTATAATAGTCGAACCAATCTTCCCGTCAAGGCTGAACTTAGGAAACCGGGGGTCCTGGACGAATGTGCAAGTGGTCATCCACTAAGCACATACAACATAACATTTGAACCAAGGACAGCAATTAAGTCACAAGCACTAGCAGACTTTGTGGCTGATTTTAGTCCAGCCCTAGAACCCGACCTAATAAAAGAAGTAAATAGACTGACCAACGACCAAACAGACCTAGAATGGACCCTATTTGTCGATGGTGCAGCCAACATGAGGGGCACAGGCCTGGGGTAGTACTAAAATCGCCACGGGGATAAGATAGTACAAGCTATAAGTCATGCATTTGAAGCTACCAACAATGAGGGAGAATATGAAGCCCTAATAGCTGGATTAAAGGTATGTATTGACCTTGGTGTACAAAACCTAAAGGTACGTCGATTCCCTTCTTATTTCAAATCAAGTAAATGGAATATATACTGCAAAAGACTCAAAAATGATGCTTTATTTGGAAGTTGTCCAAAATTTAAAATCAAAATTCCGCAATTTTAATATTGACCAAATTCCCAGGGACTTGAATACCCAGGCCGATGCCTTAGCCGGCCTAGGATCCAACTTCAGTCCCCTTGACTTTGACAAAATACCCATCGTACATTTATTAGAACCTGTAATAAATAAGCAAGATGAAAGTTTCTCAATATATGTTGCAAATTCTTGGACAAAACCTTACTACGATTGGCTACAACATGGAATCCTTCCCCTAAATAAGCAAGATGCCAGGGCACTAAAAATAAAAGCTGCTTCATATACTATTATTAACAACGTACTTTTTATGAAATCGCAGGCAGGACCATACCTCAGATGCCTGGAACCACAAGAAGCTGAATAGATACTATCAGAACTCCATGGAGAATACTGTGGAAATCATAAGGGCGGAAGGAGCCTGGCAAGCAAGGTACTCAGAACAGGATATTATTGGAACACTTTGAGGGCCGATTGCCTGGAATTCAGCTCTAAATGCGAGGCTTGACACATTCACGGACCATATATCCACCAGCCATCTGACGAACTACATTCTATATCCGCACCCTGGCCATTTATGAAGTGCGGCATGGATATAGTAGGGAAACTACCTCAAGCACCCGGGCAAAAAGTTTCTATGCTAGCAATGACTGACTACTTCTCCAAGTGGATAGAAGCTGATTCATACAGGCAAGTCAAAGAAAAGGATGTCATAGCTTTCATCAGACACAACATCATATGTAGATATGGCATCCCCTCTGAAATAGTATGCGACAATGGCACGCAATTCATGGGAAAAGGAACAGCAGCCTTCTGTGCTCAATGGAACATCAACCTGGTAACCTCCACACAAGGATATCCAAAAGCTAACGGCCAGGCAGAATCTAGTAACAAAGTTATTATCATTTTCATAAAGAAGAAGCTAGAAAGAAGGAAAGGTAGATGGGCTGAAGAGCTCCCCTTGGTCCTCTAGGCTGACAGAACCACGCCTAAAACATCCACAGGCCAAACCCCCTACTCCTTGGTCTATGGATGTGAAGCAGTAATCCTAGCTGAGGTCGACATTCCATCAGGCCAGATGCAGCCCTGAATACGATAACAAGTAATATACCTCTAATGGAGGATAACCTGGACTTGACGGAAGAGCTAAGAGATGCAGTCAGCATTAGATTGGCAGCATATCAGCAAAGAGTTGCAAAAAGCTACAACAAGACCGTCAAAGCTAGAGTATTCAGGGTAGGAGACCTTGTCCTCAGAAAAGTCTTTCAAAACAGAAAAGAGAAGAATGCTGGCAAATTGGCCCCAACCTGGGAAGGTCCCTACCTGATTGACTCAATAGTCGGGCAGGGAGCTTATAGATTTCAAACCCTGGATGGCAAAATGATCCCAAGAGCTTGGAATATTGCACACTTAAAACTATTTCACATATAAAATATATCTCCCTGTCCAGGTATAATTTTTATCTTAACATTTCTTGCCTGGCCTAATATGAAACTGAATGTATGATACTTGCTATTATATGAATAAATGCCTTATATAATTTCTTTCCATTATGTGCCCAAGTACTTGTCAATATTCTCATATTTCCTTTTACCGAGTAGAATCTTCAATATTTGTTTTACATACTGCACTTTACTTAAAACAAATCTTAAAGATTGGGGGCCACTCCACTGATATCCAACTGATACCCAACTTTCAGTTGCAAAAACAGGCCTTAAAATATTGAGCTCAATTTAATATACAAATCTGGAAAATCTTTTCCTGGCTTGTATAACGTAGATGGGTCATAAGCCCTCCAGACAGGCAGGGGACATAAGCCCTCCAGACAGTCAACAACCCCACCCACAATACAATGAACTTACCAGATCCAGCACAAAAAACTGGCCCGATCCAGTCGAATAACTGGCCAGATCCAGTACACATCCAACTCTACAAATGTACCTTATCAAAACGCAAAAAGAAACCAACAAAGACCAAATATTTATTCAAAACCGAAACAAAATATTCATCCAAAAAAGCTAACCTCACGACATACCTAATAATTATCCATACCAGGAACATCCCCCCTAGATGGGCCAAAATATACCTTATAAATATTCATTTCAGGAACATCCCCCCTGGATGGGCCAAAACGAAAAGGAAAAACACGAATCTAAGCAGGCTTCGAACCTGTAACCGACTCACAACCATCCACCATTTCCTGATCACAAGATTTCTCCTTGGAAGGAGGAGAATCCACTTCTTCTTCTTGACCCATATTGGCCAAATCACGATGCTGAGTGTCCAGAGCTGTCTCATCCCGATCCGGATTTCAATTAGCCCGGTCAGATTCCGGATCACTCATAGCATCAACCCGGCCTTTCCCAAAGAAATACTGAGCAGCATCAGCAAGCCGCGCCTCCACTAGCTCCTTTTCAGCACCGAGCTCTTCATTTTTCCTCAGCTGATCCTGCATTGCCTGCTTCTCGGCAGCCAGCTCTTCCTTGACAGTCTTCAGCTCTTCCCTTAAAGCCTCCAACTCTTGCCTGACAACCTTCTCAGCGTTTTTTGCAGCCACCTCACAAACCAAAGCAGCCCTGGATGCCTCTCTAGCCGACCCCAGCTGAGATTGAAGTACAACCTCATTACCCCTCGATGTGTGCAGCTCACGATTAACTTTATCTAATTTCTCGTCCAAGCTAGAAACCCTAGCCTGGGCATCCCTGAGCTGACAAGCAGTAGCCAACCCGGCATCCAATCCCTACAAGAAACAAAAGAAAGTCAATCAGCCAAATATAAAGCAACACAAAGAACACATAACAGTTAAAATATCCCTTTACAACTAACCTCCTTAGCTTGAGAAGCAAGCTCAGCAGCCTTTGTCACAAGAGAAGACAAGATAGAAACCACTTTAGTAGAAGACTTAAGGGTATTAGAAGCTAAAAGCTGGCCGCTCATACTAGCAGAAAATTCATTTATCTGTGCCCGGGCACCATCCAAATCGTTCATCCTAGCAGACACTTGCCTGACACTCCTGATTGGTTGAGCTTGAATAGGCTCATTCTCTCTCCCTTCCTCTTCAGGAATAACATCTTCCCTCCTCCTTTTGGAAGCCTGAACAACCTCCGGTGATACTAGCCTAGGTGGATCCTGGGGAGGCTGGACATCAGAAACTAAAATGTCAAGCGTCTTATCACTCCCACTAGCCTCATGGCTCTTGGACTGTTCAGCAATCCTAGCCACTCCAGCCTTTAAATCTTTTGCGATAAAGCTGGCCAACCTAGCGAAAGACCCGAATACTGAATATATAAAGAATATACATAAATATCAGAAGAGAAGCGATAAGAAGACAACAATTGACATAAAGACATATAGAAGACATACAGGAAAGATCAGTGGAGCTAGGCTTGCCTTTGGGCACTTTGACCACACTCAGCTTGGTCTTCATATACCGGGGCAATAAATCCTTGCCTAGAAAGGCAGGCCAAGCCCTCTCTTCCTCATGAATAGAAAGAAAAGCCTCTATCCTTGAAACACCATCCTCGTCAATAGGGTCGAAGTTCTAATCAGGAGCTACAAATATTACCAAAAAATGCACAGATAAAAATTAAATATCCGAATTTCGTTTAATATAAATTGCAAATTAAGAGTACAGGAAATCTACAACTCTCCAAAGGAGGATATCTCAAATAATCAAAGCCTCACCCCAGGCTCTCAGTCCAGATAAACAGGAAAGTCTTCGCCCAGCTTTTATCATCTCCAGAGTCCAGGTTAGTAATTAATGGAGACATTTTTGACTTAAATCTCAAATTAAATCGATCAGTAGAAGGATTTTTCATATGATATACTGCCTTGATATCATTAATAGTAATTACAAGACTATGCTTAGCATATAAATTTTCAATAGAATGGACAAGTTTCAAAACCATTGGCATGATTTTGAAAGGTGATACTTCCATAGCACGAATAGTATCAATCATTAAAGGAGTAAAAGGTAACTTACAACCTGCTTTGAACGCCCATTCATAAATACAAAACCAACCAGGTGACAACCAATTGGCTCTGACTAGATAAGACTCAGGAATCCAAACCTCAGCCGAATCAGGAATTAATTTTTTCTCCCTTAAAACCCTATCATAGTTCGTTTTCAATAAGTTTTCTTCAGGGAAATAAGGATCCAGAGATTGAAGAGCAGAAAAAATAGAGTCTTGATATTTAAAGGCTATAACACGAGCAGGAGGATCAATTTCAAGCACCTCTTCCTCATGGATATCTTTGGGTTCAGGCTCAGCAGCAGCTTTCTGGGAAGCATGATGCTTTTTGGCTCCCATATCCTTCGATGTTTTGTTTATAATGATGAATTTTATGAGAAATTATAAGTTAGCAAACTGGAATTCCTGGGAAATAGGGGAGAATTCTAGGAAAACTTAGCAAGAAATGTGGATGAAATTTGGTGAAAAATAAACTCATCACAAATAACGTATTTATAGAGGAGGAGCAACGGTGCAAAAACCCTAGAAAACGCAAAACTGTCAGAATGACATCATACAGTTAGCCGTTGCAGTGTTTAACGGTCACTAGAAGTCTAAGAGTCCTTGAATAAATCTGATTTTTTTCATTTGTTTAGCCCGGTAAATTGACATCTCACCCCTGGCCTGATCCAGCACAGGTAAAATGTCAAGGGGCAATTGTTAGGCCCAAATTAGCGTGGTCTGATTGTAACCTAGCCTGGCCTTATTAGGTTGATTGGGGCAAGCAAAGTCCGGGCAAGGACAGTTATTATTTGACAGGAGAAGAACACCAGAGGATAAATAAGCTGTTAAGGTCCCGGAAGAAAAGCCTGATAATGATATTAAAGTAGCTTGATGGAACTCTCCAGCAAGACGGTTGATCAGCAAGCAAGCAAGACAGTTATACACATGCCCTATTATCACGGAAGACCTAGTCTAACTCTAGGAATAGTATGTTTCCACGTACCAGATCATGTAAAGGAATATAAGCCGAAGTTTGTTGAAGAAGACTGGGTCAAGCGAATAAATAGGAAATGTGCCCTATTTTCTAGCTAACAACTGAAAACGGTCAAGAAGAACATTGGGTGGCATCCAACGTTAATTTTTGAAGAGTATAAATAGCATTATTTAACATTTGTAAAGGATACACATTATTCTCATTATTCTCTACTGAATACTCATACTTACATACAAGATTTGTAATCGGCTTATCAAAGAAATACAATAACACTACCTATATTCAATCTCCATCTATAATTCTTCTATAATCTTATCCCTAATTTGCAGAACTAGATACCCTAATTACTTTATAATCAAGCCGGATCCTTTCAGGGAAAGTCCTGCTAAAACATATGACATGTTACACCATAATGTATTTTTAACATATTAAAAATCAACATATTAATAAAATATGTCACATACAAAATTCACTATTAATTCGTAATTACTTGTACCAAAACGGTTTATCAAATTATAAATTACAACGTATTGCATTTATAATAAATTATTCATTCAATTTCAATTTCAATTGTTTCGTAAACAATAATTTTATATAAGTAATAAAACAATTCGATTACTTGGACCGTATCTCATTTAATCAAATTATAATAAGACACGTTAACTTTACTCACAAAATCACTCGTCAATTTTAAGCAATTTAATTAACTCGTATCGACATACGATTACTTAAATAATCAATTAAGAGCGTCACCCTTTAAGTATGACCTAAGTGGATCAACTAATCACCACCGTCGCACGACAGTAATGTCAAACTCTAGTTAGCCAATCATTACTGATATGTGTGGACCAGTTGACTGTAAAACATTACATCCCACATGTATTCTTTAAATGAGATTTAAACATGTGATCATTATGATCAACAGTTGTGATCGCATTATTGTTGGAGCACACTTATTCCAACAATTCTTGTCGATGAATATAGAATTACCATGATAGAGTCACGGTTATTTATCGAACCTAAGAACTGTTGTTTACATTAATTCGATAACCAATGTTTCCGCCATTGGTATAATCATGTAATGCCAATATACACATGTCCTAGACGAATTAAATGCTTAGAGCATGATAAGTCGATAACAAGTTAACCCATATGAGAGTCATTGGTAAGCCTCAAGGAACCGTAATGAATTCTCAAGGAGAACTAATGGTCTGTTCTGGAATTTGGAAGGATACTTAGTTGTGTGTTAAGAGGTTACACAAACTCAAGTTTCCGAACTCATTTGGATTTGTAAAAATCCTAGGCAATTATTGACATAAGGAGTAGGAGACTAGAAAAGTGTATTTTATTATCATCCATTGCAAGATTCTACGAAATGAACCTAAGTACGTTGTGATTGGGTGGTGAACTTTAAAACTATAAATAGTGTTTCCACCGAAACCCACATCACAAGTTATGTGATAACAGTAAGAGCTTCTTTCAAGTTAAAGATCCTAAGTCTAGTATGAAGTCTAGACATATACTTAGTAAATCTCATGCTATAAGGGATAACATGAAATTGAAGGAAATCGCAATCCACAAATTTAAACACTTGGACACATGGTATGCTCACAAGCTAAACTGTTATTGCGTTAGGCAAGTGCATAAGTGCACTCATGATTATAAGACATGGAGTAGCGATATGGTATTGAATACTCATGTGTGATAATCACATTTATTGTTTGAGTTATTGCAAACTCATCTTGTACTTTGTTACATCCAAATGGGATTGTTGAGACAATATTGAATCCCATTAAAGCGCACTGGATTAACATAGTATTCATCCCTAGTTACTTACATGAGGTGACATCTCGAAGTAACTAGAGTGTGATGCGATTGATGGCAAGTTCATGTGCCATAGAGTCATAAGAGATGACTAGTAGATCACATAGGCAGACTGTGAGGGACACTCTGTCGGGTTAATGACCGCTTATAGAGTTTTGGCAAATTTATTGCCTGGTCGTGGCGAGAGCTACTATGGTATTCTTATGAGTCAATTCTTTGACTAATGACTGTTCGCCCAAGGTGGCACAGCTTCAAAGTAACTTTGATTTATGTTCCTACGACCTTCGTAAATGGGGTCAAATGGGCTTATTTTGGGTTATGATGAGCTGTGGCTAATCGAAGGGAAAAGTGCAATAGGAATTGTCCATCCCAGTCAGGGTTATCTTATATCTCAAGGTCACTCGAGGAGGAATGAACTGGAAATGCGTGGCCACACTCGGAAGGTATCTATGGTAGATAATTCCGTCAGACAGTTGTTCTCCAGACCGAGGAAACCACTCTAGATATGATCAAATGCAAGTACGACCTGCAAGACACCTTGCATTGAGTTGGAGATAGTAATAGGACAAGAGAATTGGTGACACACTTTTGTCGCGGACAAGTGGGAGATTGTTGGAGTAAGTGTCCCCGACAATAATGCGATCACATTGTTGATCATATTGAGATCACATGTTTAAATCTCATATTAAGAATCCATGAGGGAAAGTTATACTTCTTAGTCAACTGGTCCACACATATCGGTAATGATTGGTTGACTAGAGTTTGACGTTACTGTCGTACGACGGTGGTGACCAGTTGATCCCCTAAGGTCATACCTATAAGGTAATGCTCTTAATTGATTATTTAATTAATCGTGTGCCGATACTGGTTAATTAAATTTCTTAAAATTAACGAGTGATTTTGTGAGTAAAATTACGTGTCTTATTGTACTTTGATTAAATAAGATTCGGTCTAAGTAATCGAATGGTTTTATTGCTTAGATTAAATTATTGTTTATGAAACAATTAAAA
The DNA here is from genome assembly GCF_048544455.1 of Silene latifolia. Taxonomy (NCBI): domain Eukaryota; kingdom Viridiplantae; phylum Streptophyta; class Magnoliopsida; order Caryophyllales; family Caryophyllaceae; genus Silene; species Silene latifolia. The sequence goes on from NC_133538.1 coordinate 30,637,522, forward strand.
TATAGAATGAATTGCCTATTATAAATATAAGAAGTTGTGATTTATAATTCTATGACCCATTTTAAGTAATTGTAATTGTGAATTACTATTTAATTGTGTATGTGATTTATTTCATTTATATAATGATTTTTAATTTGCTAAAAATGCATTATTTAAATGACATATCTAGGAACATGTCCAATTTGTCACACAATCAAATTAACAAATTGACAAAGTTAAAATGGGTCCATATTATACATATGTGCCGTGTAAAATGGGAGAGGAAGGAAAATTTGTGTTTACTTATTTTAATTAGTGGGAAACATTATCATTGCCGACTACTTATAGGCTTTTAAGCCTACACTCTTGTGAAGAGCAACAAGCAAAAGCATTGGGCACTCTACCCATGCTAAAACTGGTTGCCTCCCCCTTATAAACTCAAGTAGTGGATTTTTTTTACACTAATTTCATTCTTATTAATTTACAACTTGAGAAAAATAAATCTCTCTAGTTTTTGTTGTTGAACAAAAATGAAATCTCACAAAACCTATTCATCTTGACCGAAATACTCAAGAGCAATAATAAAATTATTTTGTGTCAATTTTAAGGTAGTTTACATTAAAACTAGTCTAATATTAATTTAAACTATAAAGGGTGTTATCTTGGTACAATCTTTAGGGAGAGATTCTATACTTGAATCCTGTTCATCCATAAGGAAAGCTCAAGAACTAAGTAAGGTGAGTGACCTTACTAGTGCCCAAATATCCGAAATATCAAATGTAAGGAACCGATTTTCTCCTTACTCTTGTAATTGTTTTGCATGCATAAGATCTTGAATAAATTTTATGACTAAATTAAATATTCACATATTCAATATGTAAAGTAATGAGATTAACGAATCCCAACAGCTAGTATCCTTTGACCCATGGACTAAGGCCTAGTCAAAAGTACCTTGTGGTGTGATAACTCCTTGGCTACCGTTTATTCCAAGGTGACCCTTGAAACCATGCAACCATCTTCCACTTCTATCATATCATTCACACAAAAAGGGAATGGGCACCAAAATTCTCAATTTGAGTTCAAGCATCAAAATGAAAATCAAGAAGTTTGGACAAATTGCATCAAAGAAAAGAGGAGTACAAAAATGAGAACTCCTATGCTCAAATAAAAGCACCCTCGTTACAAATTAGGGTGACTTTGAAAATGTTAAAAAATTGCAAAAATTGAAAATTGCCAAGTATCAAAATGCCAAACATCAAAGAAATGGCAAGAAATTGTTCTCAAAAATGTCAAATGCCACAAGAAATTTGGGGGAATAACAAAATCAAAAGCAAACTCCCATTATGAAACTCAAAACCATATTGATCCCTTTTTCCATTGATCCCACTTTTGTGCATGGTGGAGAAGGGACGACCCTATTGGAGTATGTGTCCTCAACAATAGTGCGATCACATGATTTAATATCATAATCAAATCTCATATTAAGAATAGAAAGGGATGATAACTTAAATAGTCAACTGATCCACACTAATCGGTAACGATTGGCTTGCTAGAGTTTGACATTACTGTCGTAGGACGGTGGTGTTGGAATATGTGTCCTCCGACAATAATGCGATCACGACTGTTGATCATGATGATCACATGTTTAAATCTCATTATAAAGAATACAATTGGGAAGTAATTGTTACTGTCAACTGGTCAACATATATCGGTAATGAATGGCTGACTAGAGTTTGACATTCTTTCATCGTGGACGGTGGTGATCAGTTGACCCCCTAGGTCATACCTATAGGGCAACACTCTTAATTGATTATTTAATTAATCGTATAATGTTACGAGTTAATTAAATTTCTTGAAAATTGACGGACGATTTTTGGAAGTAAAATTTACGTATCAAATTGAAATGTGATTAAATGAGATACGGTCCGAGTAATAGAATTGTATCATTACTCGGATGAAATTAATGTTTAAAGAAACAATCGAAATTGAATAATTTATTATAAATACAATCTATTGTGATTTATAAATGGTAAAATATTTTGGCACAAGTAATTATGAAATTACTAAGTCGATTTTTGTATGTGACGTATTTTTATTAATACGTTGATTTTTAATATGTTAAAAATACATAACAAATTTATGTCACATATGACATGTGACATATTGACAATTGACAAAAATAATATGGAATTCATATTATCAAATGGGCCGAAAATTAGAGGGTTTTTAAGCTAATTATATGTTGATTATAATTAGTGGAGGGCATGATGATTACCCTAGTCACTAGCCATGCAACCCTATGGTTTATTGTAAAGAACAATTTTTCCATGCATTGGCTCCCCTCAAACCCTCCTCTTACACGGTTTTGAGAAGACAAAACCCATCATGATTTTTCCTATAATTTTTACCTAATAACACTAAAATGTTTTAGTGTATTCAATTTATTTTTCCATCATCCAAAAATACAATTCTAGAGAGAATAAAACCCTCCTCTTCTTCTCTCATCAAAACCGAAAATTGTTAAGAGTTCATAATAATTTTGGGTCAATTTTCTACTAATTAATATTATACTAGTTCTTGTAATATTAATTAATTTAAGAGAAAACTTTGGGTATTAATCCTAAGGAGAGATCCTATACTTGGATCTTGTTCTTCCATCTTAGGAAAGCTCAAGAACAAAAGAAAAGGAGATTTCTTTTGTGCCCAATAAAACCGAAATCATCAATGTAAGGACATGATTTCTCCTCTATTTTAATATTGTTTGCATGCATATAATCCACATTTAATTTTATGACAAATTAATTTCGACATATATGAGTATGTTAGTATGTATATAGATCTACATTTCCTTCAATCGGTATCAAGAGCCACGGTTGTTTGCATGCAAATCGGTTAAAAGTTTTTCCGAGTTATAAGAATAACAAATAAAACTTGTAAAATTTGTGTTATTATGAGATATCACGAAATTAATCCATGCATGTTAATATTTTTGGTCCTAAAATGTTTTAGGATATTTTGGTTAATTTTTCGGATTTTTATTGTTCATATTATACAATAATCGCATTTAAATGTGATTTTATGAGTAAAAATGTCATTTTTGGTCTAAAATTAGCTATACTTCGAATTTTCAGTTGGTTTTTGGATATGTTGTTACATATATTATTTTGAGATAACCTGTAAAGTTTCATAATTTTTGGACTTGTTATGCTCGAAAAATGAATTTTTCATTATTAAGTTCGGATTTAGGTGAAAAATAGGTTAATATGAGTTAAATTTCGAATCTGGTCATAGAAAATTAATATGTTATCACATGCGATTTTACAAGATGTGTGTAAAATAATTGGCTATAAAGAAGTCTTTTTGCATGATTTATGGTTTTTTGAAGAAAAATAACATAAATAGTGACATTATTAGTGGAAAATTAATAAAACATAATCTATAACTTCGGAAAAACGTCTAATGTTGCATTTTATTATATTTTTCAGATCTAAAATTGAAAAGTTAATGAAAATAATTTTTCCATGTTTTTATGATTATTTTATTAAAAACCGATAAACCGCAACATTGTTTTTCCGGAAAAATTTCGAAATTTTTAACCTAAGATTTTGAACATTATGAGTGTCATGGTATTTTTCCAGAATGTTCATGAATTTAAATTTTGAATTTTGAATTTTTTTTGAAATTTTGTGATTTATTTGAAGTTTAATAGCCTATTTTTGTAATTTTTGGTCCATTTATGAACAATTTTATAAAATATGGGTTAATTATGGTCAAATTATTAGTGAAGACTAAATTTTGAGTCCTAAGAGGTTAGGGTAATTAACTTATGCATAAATATGAGTTTATGTATTTTTGTGATTATAAAATGTTGAAATCACGCAAATCCGTAAAAACCGAGTAATATACGATATTGGCTAATTAAAGGCGATTTAGCATAAAATTGAGCATGTTCATACATATTATAATGCTGCATTTTCTTTATGATTGTCATAATTTTAATTTATGTAATTTTGAATTATGTAATTTTACTTAGTATGGCCTTAGATTTTAATTGGTATTTCCCGAAATGTATGGGAATATCGATTCGGTTGTAATTTTTATTGTGATCTCGTATCACCGTTTTGTAATTTAATAGATTTATTTTATTTTAGTTACAAATGTATAATAGGAAATTATGTAATTTATTATGTAATTTTATTCATTCCGGAGTTCCCAAAGACGGATTTCTTCAAGAATGGCGATACATAAAGACGGTGTTACCTCGAGATGCGTGCCACAACCGAAGTTCAAGGGACCAATGGAGTTGGTTTCCGAATATGTAATAGTTAAATAGTTTTTCTATTTTAGGAAAGGCCATACTAGGATTTATTTATTTATTTTTATGCTTGCATTTTATTTTATGTCGCATGCATCGCTAAATCGCCATAACTAAAACATGCATCCATATTTTATCGAGTTTATCGACCGTGTCAATTAAAATTATCGTAGTTCACCGCTTTAGTTCACTTAAAACGTGATAGATAATAAATTGGCATGACCTCTCGCTAAAACGAACAATTGAGATATAGCCTTACCAAATAGTAGAAACCATGAAAACCTATTTCGCGAGGGAGTGCACTCGGCTACCCCGGGGTACAAACCTTGTTACGTAGGGGAAGTGGGTGATGAATGTTAATCCACCGAATTCATGTTGATAAGGGATGTATCGGCTACCCCGTGCCCAAGTTGATGTGGGTTTGGATAATGGACACATTTATTCGAAATTTGGATTGTACTCAACAAAAGTTATTGATAAGGGTTGCATCGGCAACCCCGTGTCCTTGTTGATGTGTTTTGGGCTATAGATAAACATTAGAGTAATTTTATCGACCAAGAGTTCTAAAAGTAGAATCGATTAAAAGGTTAATCCACCGAGTTATATTGATAAAGGTTGCATCGGCTACCCCGTGCCTAAGTTGATATGAATTTGGGTCTTGGAATCATCTATCTAGTTGGGTAGAGGTCACTAGAAAAATGCATAAAACTTGTTTAAATCATACATTTTTATGAGTATTATTAAAACGACAATTGTTTTACTCCTTATATTTTGTTTTGTAGACCACTTCTTTTTCATAACAAATGGCAACACCAACACCAACTCCTAATGCTACACCTCTCGCTAGTTCGTCTTGGCTCCGATCCTTTATGGATCGATGTAAACTTGAAAAGAATGGGTCAAATTTCTACGAATGGGATGCCCAACTCAAATTAGCCGCCGAAGGTGACGACAAGCTTCGTTACCTTACCGAGCCCTCTCCACCCGAACCCTCCACTAGGTCCACCGCGGCCACTAAGGAAGCATATGAGGCTTACCAAAAGGAGTCCGCCGCAATGAAAAATGTCTTTGTAATACTCCGTATTTATGGTCTTGGGGGTACTCTATCGAGTAGCCCTTACCCTGTCGAGTAAGGGTATGTTGCAGAATAAAATAGTTTCTGACCTGTTGGGCACTCGATCGAGTAGGGGGGTACTCGATCGAGTACCTTGGGTACTCGATCGAGTGTCCGGTTTACGGGGAGTTTTTCGCGGGTTTTGTTAATTATGCGATTAGGGTATTTAAACTTAATCGTCGTTGTTTTAATTCACTTTTACCAAAACCTAAAACCTATTTAAGAGAGAAAGCAGTCAGTCATCTTCCTAATCGCATCCTTAACAATTCCCGGAGTTCAGACGGTCAGTTCGTATCGTAGTTCGTGTCGTTGGATTCCTTGCGTCAAGGGTAAGCTTTTAATATAATTTATATAATGTTTTGCTAGGTTTGGTCAAACCCTAATTTAGGATTTGGGGGTTTTATGAATAGTAAGTAATTGGTAGCCTTTATGTGTTATATGTTAGGAGGAGAATTCGTAGAAGAGGCGTTTTGAGACAAATTTGTAGATACCGTCTGCGTGTTGTGCTTTCCAGGTAGGATTTCCTACTCAGTATTAGTCCCATAATGGGATATTGGTGATGTGCTGTAGTTAGTTGTTTGATATGATAATTGTGATTGTGATTGTGATTGTGATTGGTTTCTATGGCTCTCGAGATGCGTTCTCGGCTGAGTGGGGACACTTCCGGGAGTGATCTCACGCCCTAGTTTCGCCCTTCGTGGAACCCGCCACGAAAGGGGATGTGCACATTAATGGACAGGGTTATCGCTCGTACGATGAGCGGGGCTTAGGTGGGAACGGCTGCGGTCCCCCACTGGCAGGGCTGGTCCAGTGGACGGTCGATATTGAGATGATGGGAGTTGGTGGTGTGTGTGTGTGTTTGGTACTCTTTTGTCTTATTGTTGTTATCTATATTGATTGTGTGATTAGTACGACCCGGTGTTGTTTTGTAAAACTGCGGTGACCCATTCGGGGATGGTGAGCGGATATTGAACAGTATAGAGATGATACTTTGGGATAGGCTGGGATGGCCACGACATGACGATAGAGTCTTCCGTTTGTAGTTTAGTATTTATTTACATTTCGATTGAGAACAGATAGTTTGAATAATGTATCGTACCTTTCGATTTGGTTTCGAGGATTGTATTGATTCATTAAACTACTTATAATAAATGTTGTTTCTGTTTTGTCTATTTGATTATCATACCTCGGGCAACCGAGATGGTGATGTCTTCATACCTGAGTGGTCCTGGTAAGGCACTCGGAGTATGGGGGTGTTACAAATGGTATCAGAGCGACGATCCTGAAACCTGTAACCAATGAACTTAATGAACATAGGGAGTCAATTAAAATGAACCCGGGGTAAAAGTTGTAGGAGCTAGTGCAAAGGCTTGGGAGACGTCCTAAAGTCGCGGGGGTCGCCCTACAACTTTGAACCGGTCACATGGGGGAAATGTGTGTTGAGTCATGTGTGTTCTTAGTAACTTGCGTGACAATGTGATGGAATGTGTGATTGTTGGATGTTGAAGGAGAAGTTGAGAATGTGAAAGAAAAGTAATATATATGTAGACGCGATGATGGAATAACATGTTGGATGTTTACAATGTGGCTTTAATGGCATGATGAATTGATCTTGTTGATAGTAGAGTAAATGCGTAGCATATTTATTATGATATCATATGATTTTATAAAGTTAGCATGTTAGTATGTGACGTAATATGCGGGTAGCTCTTACGTATTAGTGGTACTTGATCGAGTGAGGCTGACTCGATCGGGTAGGTTTATGGCGATTTTGAGTCCAGAATCGCGTTTTGGGGCACTCGATCGAGTAACAAGGGGTACTCGATCGAGTAGAAATCACTCGATCGAGTAGCCTAGATACTCGATCGAGTGGGTTAGAGATCAGAAGGTCTGTTTGGTTCTGGAGTTTGGGTACTCGATCGAGTACATGGGGGCACTCGATCGAGTAGCCCGTTACTCGATCGAGTGGGTTTGGGTACTCGATCGAGTAGGTTCTGGGCAGCGTGTTTTCGTGTTTTGAAGTTTAGTGCGTGTGTTCATGTCTACCCTTTTCTTATATATGTATAGTTTCAAGATGCCGCCAAAGAGAAATGCTTTGTACGCGAGAGCTGAGCTTATGACTACGGATGACATCGTTAAGATGTTGGAACACCAGGACGCTCTTACAGAGACCCTGAAGAGAGTGAATGAGGACAAGGATAAGAGTAAGGAGAAGGAGGTTGACCATGCTAAAGTCAGCCTCTATATTGCGAGGTTTAACCCGAAGGAGTACAAGGGAGTTGAGGAGCCTAACCATCTTGATAGTTGGCTGAGGGAGATGGAGAACATACTAGATTTAGTTCGCTGTCCTGATGAGATGAGAGTGGATCAGGCTGCATTCTATCTGAGGGAGGCAGCTGGCAAGTGGTGGGATTCAGTGAAAGTGAGTGCCAAGGAGATATATACCAACCAGGGGTTACCTGCTATACCTTGGGAGGAGTTTCGTAGGGCTGTGAGGAAGGAGTTCGTACCCGAACATGTGAGGAGTAAGTTGAGAGAGGAGTTCGACAAGTTTAAGATGACAAATGAGATGTCGTGGTCGAGTACTACATGCAGTTCAATGAGAAATCCAGATATGCCGAGGATATGGGTTTGAGTGAGGAGAATCTGGCTTTGAGGTTTGAGAGAGGGCTAACCACGAAGATTATGGATAAGTTACCCGTGGGAGTCCTTACTGATGTGAAGGAAGCATATGAGAGGGCTGGGAGAGCCGAGAGACTAGTGGAGATGGCTCGGAGAGGTCGGTGGAGAGAAGAGGAAGTCCGAGAGCGAGGGTGGTGGCCAATCTAATTTCAAGAAAGGCAACCACAATCAATCTAAGGGATTTTCTTCCGGGTATGGGTTTAGTCTTTGGAACTTCCTTTGGGCGAGGCCGTGGGAGTGTGAGCAATAGGCGGGGAGTGACTGCTTTGGTTGTGGTGGCGTAGGCCACAAGAGACATGAGTGCACAAGTGCACCAGATCCTTCCGGAGACCTGCGCACGAGCTTTGCGAGCAACGACCAGTGGATCATGGCCAAACCGGGAGGTCGAGCTACCGAGTGGAGGCAACCGCAACGGCGATAACTCTTATCGAAGACACCGATGAACAACAACAACAATCAAGGGTCGGGTGCTAAGCCGATCGCATCGCTAATCTTGTCCGGGAGGTGGGCGGAAGACCGATGTGGCAAGTTGTTCATGATGGACAAGAAGGCAGCTGAGGAGGATGCGCACGTTATCACCGGTACATTCCTTGTTAATGGTATTCCTACGTTCGTTTTGTTTGATTCGGGGGCTTCTCAGTCGTTTGTGTCTTCGAGTCATGTAAAACAGTTGGGTTTGAGAGTATATGAGTCTGTTAGGGAGCAAGTTTTCATACCTTCAGGTGAGTCTGTATCGTGTGGGAGGTTGTTTAGAGATGTATCTTTGATAGTTGGGCAAGTCGATTTCCCTGTAGACTTGCTAGAGTTTCCTTTTAACGGTTTTGAGATGATAGTTGGGATGGATTGGTTAGGAAAGTATAAGGCTAAGATAGACTGTCATCAAAAGAGAGTGTACCTTAGAGGTCCTAAGGGTGTAAGTGTGTCTTATCGTGGGTTTCTAGTCAAACCCAAAGTTAAGTTGATTGCACTTTGTCACTTTGAAGTCGTATCTGAGGAAGGGATGTCCTCTGATTTTGTGCCATGTGAGAGATGACCGGATAGAGAGCCCTAGCGATTGACGAGATACCGTGGTGGGGAGTTTGCGAGATGTTTTTCCGAGGAGATTCCGGGTTGCCACCGAAGAGGGAGATAGATTTCACCGTTGAGTTGAAGCGAGGGACGGGGCCAATCTCTAAGGCACCGTACCGTATGGGTCCTAAGGAGATGGAGGAACTTAGGAAGCAATTGGATGATTTGATAGAGAAGGGATACATTAGACCAAGTGTATCGCCTTGGGAGCACCGATTCTTTTCGTGAAGAAGAAGGATGGAACTTTGAGGTTATGCATAGATTACCGGGAGGAGGTGAACCGTGTGACGATAAAGAACAAGTATCCTTTGCCAAGGATAGATGACCTGTTTGATCGGTTGAGTGGTGCAACGGTCTTTTCTAAGATCGATTTGAGGTCGGGGTACCATCGGATGAAGATTAGAGATGTGGATATACCGAAGACGGCTTTCACGTCGAGGTATGGCCACTATGAGTATGTGGTGATGCCATTTGGGTTGTCTAATGCGCCGGCGGTGTTTATGGATTTGATGAATAGGATCTTCGAGACGTTCTTGGATCGGTTTGTAGTGATGTTTATCGATGACATCTTAGTCTACTCTAAGACTAAGGGGGAGCATGAGGAGCATCTGAGGATCGTGTTGCAGACTTTGAGAGATCATGAGTTGTATGCTAAGCTGTCCAAGTGTGAGTTCGGTTGGAGAAAGTTGCTTTTAAGGGCATGTAATCTCTAAAGATGGGGTAGTGTGGATCCGGCGAAGATTGAAGCAAACAAAAGTGGGAAGCAGAAGAATGTTGCTGAGGTTAGGAGTTTCTTGGGTTTAGCTGGATACTACCGACGGTTCGTGAAAGATTTCTCCAAGATAGCTAGACCGATGACAGCGTTGATGAGGAAAGAGAACAAGTTTCGTTGGGATGAGAGTTGTGAGACGGCGTTCCAAACATTAAAGGAGCGTTTGACCACGCTCCCGTCCTCGCATTGTTACTGAAGGGAGCGAGAATTTTGAGGTTTATACAGATGCCTCGAAGAATGGGTTGGGATGTGTGTTGATGGAGAATGGTAAAGTGATTGCCTATGCTTCTAGGCAGTTGAAGCCTTATGAGGAGAATTACCCTACTCATGACCTGGAGTTGGGTGCAGTGGTGTTTGCTCTCAAGATTTGGAGACATTACCTTTATGGAGCAATCTTTAAGGTATTTTCTGATCATAAGAGTCTCAAGTACATCTTCACGCAGAAGGAGTTGAACATGAGACAGAGGAGGTGGATGGAGTTGATTGGCGATTACGACATGGAAATCATCTACCATGAAGGGAAGGCCAATGTGGTTGCTGATGCTTTGAGCAGGAAGAGTGTACATTCCTTGTGTACAGCTCTATCTTTGATGAGGCTGAGAGATGAGGTAGCGAGGTTCGGGATACATATGATGCAGAAAGGAGATGCCATGGGTGATATGACAGTACACATGGAGTTTTATGCTGATATTCGGGATAAGCAGGCTTTGGATCCTAAGATAGTGGAGTGGAGAGCTGGAGTAGAGAAAGGGACAGCGTCCCGCTTTTCCATTCATACAGATGGTAGCTTAAGGTTTGATGGTAGGTGGTGTGTTCCTAATGACGAGGAGTTGAAAAAGACGATCATGACAGAAGCGCATTGCACACCATATTCAGTGCATCCGGGTGGACACAAGCTTTACAAAGATTTGAAGAAAACGTTTTGGTGGCCTGGGATGAAGAAAGAGATAGCTGAGTTTGTGTCCCGTTGTTTGACATGCCAGAGAGTTAAAGGGGAACAGAGAAGACCACAAGGTAAGGTTCAGTCTTTGGAGGTGCCTTAGTGGAAGTGGGAATCCATTTCCATGGATTTCATTGTGGGTTTACCTAAGAGTCAACAAGGTAACAATATGATTTGGGTGATAGTGGATCGGTTGACCAAGTCAGCTCACTTTGTTCCAATGAAAGATACATGGACTAAGGCACAATTGGCTATGGCCTATCGAAAGAACGTGCTTAAGTTACATGGAGTCCCTAAGGACATAGTGTCTGACAGAGATGCGAGGTTTATATCAAGGTTTTGGAAGGAGTTGCAGGAATCGTTGGGAACGACTTTGAAGATGAGTACAAGATTTCATCCTGCGACAGACGGCAGACGAGAGAACAATCAAGACTCTTGAGGATATGTTGCGAGCTTGTGTGATGGATTTTGGTGGTAGGCGGGAGCGGAGGGTTGGACTTAATAGAGTTTTCTTACATTAACGGCTATCACACCGGTATTGGTATGGCACCGTTTGAGGCTTTGTATGGGAGGAGATGTAGTAGTCCGATCTGTTGGGACGATAGTCTTTGGCAAAGGGTGGTTTTAGGACCAGAGATGGTACATGAGATGGTGGAACAGTTAAGATGATCGGGGAACGGATGAGAGCGGCTCGGGATCGACGAGAAGAGTTATGCGGATCTACATCGTCGGGACATAGAGTTTCAGGTTGGGGACAAGGTTCTTCTGAAAGTGTCTCCTATGCGAGGAGTTATGAGATTTGGGAAGAAAGGCAAGCTAAGCCAGAAGTTTATAGGGCCTTATGAGATCTTAGAGCGAGTTGGGGAAGTGGCTTATCGGCTGGCTTTACCAGCTGCGTTGGAGAGAGTGCATAATGTGTTTCATGTATCGCAGCTGCGGAAGTATGTGAGTGACCCGTCGCATGTGTTGGAGGCGGAGAGCTTAGAGCTGGATGAGTCTTTATCATACCTTGAGGTGCCTAAGCAGATCCTAGACCGAAAAGTTAGAAAGACCAGGAGTGGTGAGACAGTTTTGCTTAAGATCCTTTGGTCTAACCATGAGACTGAGGAAGCTATATGGGAGGCGGAGGATATCATGAAAGAGCGTTACCCTTTCCTTTTTGATCAGGTATGTATGGTTACGGGGACGTAACCTTGTTTCTTTTAGGGGGGTAGGAGATGATCGCGAGAGTTTTTAAGAGTTTTTACACCCCTTTTATATGTTGTGTCGGTATGTTTGTCGGGATAAGTTGGGTTAGTAGCATGTTTTACGTTGTGTTTATTTTGACCTTCGAGTCGGGAAGCTTATGGGAGTACCTTTGTTTAGTAGTGGATTGAACTTCGGGGACGAAGTTCCTTTTAAGGAGGGAAGACCGTAATACTCCGTATTTATATGTCTTGGGGTACTCTATCGAGTAGCCCTTACTCTGTCGAGTAAGGGTATGTTGCGAGAATAAAATAGTTTCGACTGTTGGGCACTCGATCGAGTAGTCAGGGCACTCGATCGAGTAGGGGGTACTCGATCGAGTACCTTGGGTACTCGATCGAGTGTCCGGTTTACGGGGAGTTTTTCGCGGGTTTTGTTAATTATGCGATTAGGGTATTTAAACTTAATCGTCGTTGTTTTAATTCACTTTTACCAAAACCTAAAACCTGTTTAAGAGAAAAGCGATCGATCATCTTCCTAATCGCATCCTTAACAATTCCCGGAGTTCAGACGGTCAGTTCGTATCGTAGTTCGTGTCGTTGGATTCCTTGCGTCAAGGGTAAGCTTTTAATATAATTTATATAATGTTTTGCTAGGTTTGGTCAAACCCTAATTTAGGATTTGGGGTTTTTGAATAGTAAGTAATTGGTAGCCTTTATGTGTTATATGTTAGGAGGAGAATTCGTAGAAGAGGCGTTTTGAGACAATTTGTAGATACCGTCTGCGTGTTGTGCTTTCCAGGTAGGATTTCCTACTCAGTATTAGTCCCATAATGGGATATTGGTGATGTGCTGTAGTTAGTTGTTTGATATGATAATTGTGATTGTGATTGTGATTGTGATTGGTTTCTATGGCTCTCGAGATGCGTTCTCGGCTGAGTGGGGTCACTTGCGGGAGTGATCTCACGCCCTAGTTTCGCCCTTCGCGGAACCCGCCACGAAAGGGGATGTGCACATTAATGGACGGGGTTATCGCTCGTACGATGAGCGGGGCTTAGGTGGGAACGGCTGCGGTCCCCCACTTTGGCGGTGGTCCAAAGGTGGACGGTCGATATTGAGATGATGGGAGTTGGTGGTGTGTGTGTGTGTGTTCGGCTACTTTGTCTGTTTGTCTTATTGTTGTTATCTATATTGATTGTGTGATTAGTACGACCCCTGTTGTTTTGTAAAACCTGCGGTGATCCATTCGGGGATGGTGAGCGATATTGAACAGTATAGAGATGATCTTTGGGATAGGCTGGGATGGCCACGACATGACGATAGAGTCTTCCGCCGTAGTTTAGTATTTATTTACATTTCAGTTGAGAACAGATAGTTTGGAATAATGTATTGTACTTTCAGTTTGGTTTCGAGGATTGTATTGATTCATTAAACTACTTATAATAAATGTTGTTTCTGTTTTGTCTATTTGATTATCATACCTCGGGCAACCGAGATGGTGATGTCTTCATACCTGAGTGGTCCTGGTAAGGCACTTGGAGTATGGGGGTGTTACAGTCTTAATATTTGCGATGGAGGCGGACCTCCAAAGGAGAGCCTTTAAAATGGGCAATGCTAATGAGATTTACTCCAAACTTGTGACCATGTTTTCACAAACTCCGCGGATCGTCCAATATGAGGCGGCCGCGGCATTCTTTGATCTCGACTTCAAAGAGGGCCAAAAGGTTAGCCCTCATGTGCTCAAACTCATGGAGCTTGTCGAGACCTTGAAAATTCAAAAGGTTGAAATCCCCAAAGAACTCATCGTAGATAGGATTCTACACTCCTTGTCCAAAGTCAAGGCACATGTGCAATTCCGGGTGAATTTTAACATGCAAGACAAGGACGTGTCTCTTGAGGAGTTGCACAAGTTACTTGTGCAAGCCGAGAGGGACATGGGGTTAAATGTGAACCCTCCCAAGGATGTGCTTAACATAAGCACTAAGAGTAAGGGGAAGTTCAAGAAGAATGGGAGAAAGGGCAAGAAGCTAGCTCCCACATTCACCAAAGCTAAGCCTAATGAAGCTAGCACCTCGAAAGTCAAGAAGGGTCCTCTTGATAAGTGCCATTATTGTAATGGCATGGGACATTGGAAAAGAAATTGTTCCAAATACCTTGGTGATATCAAAACTGGAAAGATCACTCCAGTAGGTAAATGACTATCCTTCTTTTATGTTTCTAATTCAACTATGGTATTATGATGCAAAGTTGTGATAATGTATCTCCCTTTTTATTGTAAATAGGGCCTCCACCAAGCAAAGACAAGGGAAAGGAAAAGCAAGCATAAGAAACCATGGAGAAGCTAAGGATAGCTTTTATGGAGCTTTGCTTTTCATTGTCTTATTTTAAGTTGTGTTTTGGATTTTAGAACTTTAAATTTCCGTGTTCGACATGGAAAAGTATTATGGATAATGGTTTGTATTTTGGATGATGGTGACTTGGTTTTCAACCCAAGTCACCCGTTTTATCATTTATCCTTTTATGTTCTAAAATTCATCTTTAAATGCTTGCACTTTGAAACATAAGATTAGTCACTTAAAAGTGATCTAATAGACAAATATAATGACGGGTTTCATTATATGTCCACATGCTTAAGGCTTGTGTAGGATCATTTATAAAGCGATTTTGAGTCTATGAACTCTCTTAAAGGAATGTCAACCACCAAGTACAGATATGAAATCAATAACTATTAGTCTATCTATGAGATAGTTCTCCTTATACTTTAACATCATTAATTTGTGTCTCATATGCTATCTTTGAATCTATAGTGTATTTATTCTAAAGATAGAGTGGGAGAAAAATGAGGACACAACACACAAGGCAAGATAAAATTGTGTACTTGTGTAAATGAAGATCTACGCAAGAGAGAATGATTTGAATGAAGGTGTATCTATTTACATAGTATGCCGAATAGATGATATCTATGGTCTCAAGTTAGTTCTATATGACTAAAGAGACCAAGTGAAGTAATCATAAGAGTATATTCTCAAGATAACTACACGAGGAGACCAAAAGAAAGTTTTGGAAGAAAAATGACTAATGTAAAGTCTTAACAAGTTTTGACTAAGTTTATGAAACATTTGACCAATAGTTTCAACCTTGAGATTTACTTAAGAGCCTAAATGAATCATAGTAACATACTAGTTATGATCGAGTTGCAAAGATTGATATACCGATATCTTCAATGGCCAAGTTTTAACCACGCAAATGTCATCACTTAACCTCACTATGAAATGGTTAAACCTCCTTCCAAAAGAGTATTTCGAAGGACGTATTCTAAATATTATTTATATTCGAATAATGACATTGCTACACATCATTATGACATAAGTGTATTGGAGATTTAAAATCTCTTTACGTAAGGTTGAGATGAGACCACTTCAAAATAGGTATTTTGAAGGGATATGATGGGAACATATATGGTTCTATCTTAATAACTTGGCAATGCAATTTATATTTCAATTCTTGAATAAATTTCGATTGAGAAGTCAATTTCAAAATGTGTAGAATTGAGTGGGAGTTAGGAAATTCTTATGTGAAGACATGGAATTTAGTGGGAGCTATCATTCTTTGAATATTTACAACTCATCACTCATTAAAGAATGACGAGCTAATACCTTCTTTCATAAAGAAGCCTTTGAGTTTTCAATTCTGGATGAAAATGGACAATGATGAATCCAATTACGTCAAGGGATGTCGGATTAGTATTAAGAGATACACATCGTATCAACATTCACATAGGTTATTCATGTAGATGAAAATGAAATTACCATTAGCAGTCATGGTCGTTCATTGAATCTATGAACGGTTGATCTCATGATTATTAGTAACTAATGTTTCCGCCATTAGAATAATCATGTACATGTCCAATTATGAATCATATGCATAAAAGCATGATGATTGATTGGTGAGCCATAATAGAAACGTCATGCATTCTCAAGTGGAATCTGATGAGCGATTTCAGTGTTTGACGGAATGCTCTATTGTGTGTCAAGAGGTTGCACATATTATAGAAAATCCGAGCACATATGAGGATTTATGAGAATCCCAATTCTTTCAAGCCTAGAAAGGGAAATGAGAAGTTTTTGGAAAGATGCTTGGTTGAATAAGAGGTTATTCAAAAATCAATCTTTCCTAGTTAAGCTAGGACTTGTGAGAAGCACTAAGCTAAATAATCTTGTCAATTTTTACAAGATTCTACAAAACATATACCTAGTGCATTGTGTGTGGATGGAGTACTTGATCAGTACAAGTTATATCATTCATCACAAATTCGTTCGTTATGAGATAATCGATAAGAAAGTTCTTCCAAGTTAAAGAACCAAAACCAAGGTCGGGAACCTTGATGTGTACTTGGTAAGATTCATGCTATGCGAGAGAACATGAATGTAAAGGAAATTGCAAGTGTAAGAAGTTTGAACACATGGACACATGGGATGTTAAACTTCTATTGCAATCAATAACTGTTTACACTTATGATATACATCACAAGGTTGTAATATGATATTGACTACCCGAGTGTGATGTCGACATTTGTCGTTTGAGTTATTATTAACTCACCTTGTACATTGTTATATCCAAACGGGTTGTGAAGACAATTGAACCCCGTTAAAGTGAACATGGATTAACATTGTATTTGCCCATAGTTACTTGTATGAGGTGACGTCTCGAAGTGACTATAGTGTGATGCGATTGATGGCAAGTTCAAGTGCCATAGAGTCATGTGAGATGACTAGTCGATCACATAGGCAGACTGTTAGGAACATTTTGTCGGGCCTAATGACCGCTTATAGAGTTCTAGCAAATTTATATAGCCTGGTCGTGGCGAGAGCTACTATAGTATTCAAATGAGTCGATTCTTTTGACTAAAGACTATTCGCCTAAGATGGCACAGTTTCAGATTAACTTTGATTTGTGTTACTACGGCTTTCGTAAATGGGGTCAAATGGGCATATTTTGGGTTATGATGGCTGTGGCTAGTCGAAGGGAATGAGTGCGATAGGAATTGTCCATCCCTAGTCACGGTTATAACAATATCTCAGGGCCACTAGAGGAGTAATGAACTGGAAATGCGTGGCCACGCTCGGAAAGTATCTATGATAGATAAGTCCGGTCAATCAGTTATTCTCCAGATCGAGGAAACCACTCTCGATATGATCACTTGCAAGTACGACCTGAAAGACACCTTGCATTGAGTGGGAGATAGTAATAGGACAAGAGAATTGGTGACGCACACTTGTCGAGGACAAGTGGGAGATTGTTGGAATATGTGTCCTCCGACAATAATGCGATCACGACTGTTGATCATGATGATCACATGTTTAAATCTCATTAGAAAGAATACAATTGGGAAGTAATTATTCTTTCAATCAACTCAACATATATCGGTAATGATTGGTGACTAGAGTTTGACATTACTGTCGTGCGACGGTGGTGATCAGTTGACCCCGTAGGTCATACTTATAGGGCAACACTCTTAATTGATTATTTAATTAATCGTATAATGTTACGAGTTAATTAAATTTCTTGAAAATTGACGGACGATTTTTGGAAGTAAAATTTACGTATCAAATTGAAATGTGATTAAATGAGATACGGTCTGAGTAATTGAATTGTATCATAACTCGGATGAAATTAACGTTTAAAGAAACAATCGAATTGAATGAATTATTATAAATACAATCTATTGTGATTTATAAATGGTAAAATATTTTGGCACAAGTAATTATGAAATTACTAAGTCGATTTTTGTATGTGACGTATTTTTATTAATACGTTGATTTTTAATATGTTAAAAATACATAAAAAATTTATGTCACATATGACATGTGACATATTGACAATTGACAAAAATAATATGGAATCCATATTATCAAATGGGCCGAAAATTAGAGGGTTTTTAAGCTAATTATATGTTGATTATAATTAGTGGAGGGCATGATGATTACCCTAGTCACTAGCCATGCAACCCTATGGTTTATTGTAAAGAACAATTTTTCCATGCATTGGCTCCCCTCAAACCCTCCTCTTACACGGTTTTGAGAAGACAAAACCCATCATGATTTTTCCTATAATTTTTACCTAATAACACTAAAATGTTTTAGTGTATTCAATTTATTTTTCCATCATCCAAAAATACAATTCTAGAGAGAATAAAATCCTCCTCTTCTTCTCTCATCAAAACCGAAAATTGTTAAGTGTTCATAATAATTTTGGGTCAATTTTCTACTAATTAATATTATACTAGTTCTTGTAATATTAATTAATTTAAGAGAAAGCTTTGGGTATTAATCCTAAGGAGAGATCCTATACTTGGATCTTGTTCTTCCATCTTAGGAAAGCTCAAGAACAAAAGAAAAGGAGATTTCTTTTGTGCCCAATAAAACCGAAATCATCAATGTAAGGACATGATTTCTCCTCTATTTTAATATTGTTTGCATGCATAAAATCCACATTTAATTTTATGACAAATTAATTTCGACATATATGAGTATGTTAGTATGTATATAGATCTACATTTCCTTCAGGTGGTGGTCAGTTGATCCCTTAAGGTCACACCTAAAGGATGATGCCCTAATCACTAAAGTTGATTAATTGTATGATGATATAAGTTAATCAATTCCTTAAAATTGAACAATTCATTTGTGAGAGAGAATATTTATTTCTTATTGTAATGGGATTAAATAAGATTTATTTTAGAAATTGAAATTTTTTATTACTAAAATCGATTATTGTTTGCGAAATAATTGAGATAAGAATGAATGGTTAATTATAATTACAATATGTTGTGAATTATAATTATATGATCCATTTTATTTATGTGATCAAGTATCACTAGTCAATTTTTATATGTAATTTAATTAATTTATAAAATGATATTTATTTAGTAAATATGCATTAAATTAATTAATAACATGTAACATACTACATGTGGCATATTGTGTGACAAATGACAAATAGAGAAAATAAAGTGGTAGTCCATTTTGTACATATGGACCGAAATGAAGGTAGTAGTAGTGGATTGTGGTTGATTTATTTTATGAGATAAAATACTTGTAATCATACCTAGTCTAACTAGCTTACATACCTACACATCTAGATAAGAACAAAAGGAAAAAGGGAAGGACCATATATTGGTCCTCTAACTCCCCAAAACCGGGACAACCTTCTTTATTTTGGAGGATTTTTGTTCTTTATTCATTCTCCTTATGCATATTCATTCATACACATGCATATTTCTCTCTTACATTGTTTATCTTTCTCTAAAACTACATAAATGATAATCTAAATTGTTCAAATATACTACTAATATTATTAATGTAATATATGAGTATTATTAATCAAGTTTAAGGTAGACTACTAAATAAATATATAGTAAATATTACTTAGTAGTGATAAGGGCTAAACTTGGGTGCAATCAAGAGGAGGATCTCTACATTGGGATATTGGAGGATCATCGTAATACTCATCATAGCTCAAGAACAAGTGAAGGTAGGAGACCCTACTGGTGCCCACAAATCCGAATATAACAATGTAAGGGACATTGTTTTCTTATTTAATCTCTTATTTTGTTATGCATGCACTAGATCTAAAGAACATAAATTAAGAAGTTAATTAGTTCACTATTAGACGAGTCTAATAATAGGTATATGAACCTAACAATTGGTATCAGAGCATAGGATGTTGTATGCATAATCGGTTTTTGTTTTTCCGAGTTAAAATGTTAACATATAAAACTAAAAATTTGTGATTTATAAGAGTAAGTGACGAAATCATGATGCATGTTATATTTTCTTGTCCTAAAATAAATATTTTTAGGACATTTTTATTATTTACGGTAATTTATTGCTCATTTTAATGATTTTTAGTGATTTTATTACATTTTTATGAGTAAAATGAACTTTTATTCACTAAAAATAGTTAAATCTAACTATTGGCCATGCTTTTTTAGTATGACCTCACATGAATATTTTATGTATTATATGTAAAATTTCATATTAATGTGATTAATATTTCATGATTTATGTTTTTTATGTGATAAAAAAGGCATAAGTGGAGGTTAAATGACTAAAAATGGCTAAACTTAGTCTCTGACCTTGAAAATTTTATTTAACCTCACATGCATTTTTTACAAATTGTGTGTAAAATATCTTATTAATTTGACTAATATTGCATGATGTGTGTTTTTTATGAGATAAAAATGGATTTAAAGGGGTAAAATGGTTAAATATAGTTAAACTTCGAACCAGGCCATGAAACTTTAATATCTTGGCAAATGTTTGATTAAAACACTGTATGTAAATTTTGAAATGAAATGATTTCAATTAGCGTGATTTATGAATTTTTAGTTTAAAAATGGCATAAATAGTGACCATTTCAACATAAATAGCTAAAACGAATTACATGGCATGAGAAAACTATTTTAGGTTGCATTAATATTCCACTTATTAGATCTAAAGTTTTAAAATTTATTGGATTAAGTTTTGTATACTTTAGATGTTTTATGAGATAAAACCGATAAATTGCAACTATATTTTCTCGAAATTAATTCTAAAATTTTAACCATGATTTTTGACATTGTGAGTGTCATGGAATTATTCCAAAATTTTCAGAAATATGAAATTCAAATTCTGAAATTATTGTAATGTAATTTGGATTTATTTCATAAATGTTATGATTTTAAGGTCAAAAATGAGCAAAAAATTAAATCAAGTTGAATTATTGTCAAAAATTGAGTGATGACTAATTTTTGAGTCCTAAGAGTTTTAATATATCTAAATTGAGCTTAAATTTGATTTAAGTATTGATTTGTGATATTAAGAAGTTATTATCACGCATTTCCATAAAACTGGGTTATATAAACGATATAAATTATATAGGGCGATTTGGCACATAATTTGGCATGAAAGACACATATTATAATGCTGCATATTTCAATTGTTGAATGTCTTTTATTTATATAATTTTGAATTATGTAATTTTATCTTAGTATGACCTTAGTTTTAATCAATATTACCCGTAATGAAAAGGAATATTGTATCTCTTTTATTTTTACTAGTTTTTCATATTACAAATGTAAAATAGGAATAGCTTTGTATTTTTATTATTATTTGTAATTATGGATGTTATTCAACACGGTGCCATTTGGAAAGGTGTTCCGACGAAGACGGTGTTCTTGGGAGGCGTGCCACTAGAAGATTTAAGGGACCAAAGGAGTTGGTTTCCGAATATGTAATAGATTATTTGATTTTCTATTTTAGGAAGGCCATAGTAGGGATTTATTATTGTTTTGCATTTCTTTTAATATGTTGCATGGATTGCCAAATCGCCATAACAACACATGCATTTCATATCTAGTCATCGACCATGTCAATTATAATTATCGTAGTTCACCGCTTTAGCTCACTTAAAACATGATACTTAATAAATTGACAAGACCTCTCACTAAATAATAACTGAGAATTAGCCTTACCAAAAAGTAGAAACCATGAGTCCCAATTTCACAAAGAAGTAGGCTTGGCTCACCGGGGTGCTAAACTTGTTACGTTGGGTAAGTGGGTAATAAAATGTTATTACATCGAAATTTGGATTGAGCTCAACGAAAGTATTCGTGACCGTAGTCGCATGTGTTCTGGGCTAAAGATAAATATTAATGTAAATTTTATCGACCGAAAGTTCTAGAAGTAGAATCGATTAAAGAGTTAATCCACCGAATTATATTGATAAGGGATGAATCGACTCACCGTGCCCGAATTGATATGAATTTGGATCTCGGAATCACATATAATAGTTGGTTAGGGGTCACTATATAAACGCTTAAAACTTGTTAAAAACGTTTACAAGTATAATTAAAACGATAGATGTTTATTATTTCCTTCATTTCCGTTTTTGTTGTTATTTATACGCAATGGATTCATCTAATACTCTTACACCCATCACCATTAATTCATGGCTCCAATCATTTGATGAAAAGTGCTCCGAGTATGACAATGATACGATTAGAGAATTACGCTTTGGCATTGGTCAGGATGGAAATCTTTGCTACTTTACCACTTCCACACCTCCCACTCAAAATATTTATGCCTACCTCTTTGGTAAGAAAACCTTGGGAAGAAAATCTCACTAATTCCAAGGCATCCTTGTTTGTAGAAGCAAGGAGAAATATTAAATTCAGTGGGAGTTCTAGCAAGAATATTATTGCAACTGAAAGGAGTAATGGTATTAGTAAAGGAAAGGCAAAGATGGGTAAGAAACCCAAACCTGATAATGAATTGGAAATGGATTGTGAGACTACCACAACCAAAACCAAGAAGGGTGCCCAATCTTACGAAGAATGTCATTATTGTAATGTCATGGTCCATTGGAAACAAAATTGCCCCAAATATTTGGGAGATATCAAAGATGGACTTGTCATTCCAGTTAGGGTTAAGGAGTGTGGAAGCACTTAGTAAGGGTAACATGGATCGCCAATTCGCAAATGCCATTTCAAAGGGAACCATTATGATTGCCTTACTAAGTGATTTTAAATTGAATCTACATAATGGTGATTATGTACCCATTTTTTCTGAAACATTATTTCCATGTTAGACATGGAAGGATTCATATTTCGCCATAAAAAAACAATCGTTGTATTTTTTTTGAAAATTGACATGCTTGGGAGCCAAGTCACTTCTCTAATGGTATTCATGTTTTAGACACTTCCAACTCAACTAAGGATATCTATAACATACAAACCAAAAGACTCATAACTAGTGATCCAAATGATTTGTACATTTGGCTTTTTCGATTAGGTCACATAAATAAAAAACGCATAAAAGGGCTAGTGTCGACTAGATTTATTGAACCATTTGATTTTCAATCATATGGAATATGCGAATCTTGTTTCCTTTGCAATATAATTCGTACTCCTTTTAGTGGTAAAGGGACACGAGCAAGTGTTTTGTTGGGACTAGTACATGCCGATGTATGTGTTTCTATGAGCATCACCGCAAGGGCAAATTATGACAACTTTGTCACTTTTACCAATGATTTAAGTAGATATGGGTATGTTTACTTAATCAAAAATAAAGTGAAGCATTTGAGAAATTTAAAGAATTTTTAAATGACGTAGAGAACCAATTGAACAAAGTACTAAAGCATTAAGATCCGATCGTAGTGGCAAAGATCTAAGTAATGAATTTGATTTAATAAATATGGATTATGACCTATTAGTCACTACCCATAAGATCAAACTAATATGAGTCGGTTTGAGTTATTGAACTCAATTTTGGGAATTTGCAATCCAAAACTGACAAGTAATTATAAACGGATGGTCAACCAAGAGATACCTGAAATAGAGAGCCTATTTAACATATGACATGGATCAGACTGGCATATTACATGAATCAAACTGCCATGATAGAGATGGTATTTTTGTATGCTAACATGTCAGTCTAGACAAACTTCAATTACTTCACCATATATGTTTGTAACTCACAAATCTATCTCTTAAGAAGATAGATGTATTTCTAAGAGATAGAGTGGGAGTAGATTGAATCGTCACAAACATGTCTTATAGTTAATGTGTTACTTTGTGAAAGTAATGGAACTATATTCTATAAAGATAGAGTGAGAGTATAGCACACGTGTCTTATTGTTAAAATATTTCTTTTCGAAAGTAATGGTATTATGACCTTGTCCTAAATCGACCTTGTTACAAATGCCATAGCATTACAATCCAAAGATTGTTACTCAATAGTAGATTTACATTAAGGCGAGGGTCTCCATAATAGTAAATAGAGCTTTAGTGTACCTAAGTGCACGAATTGACGTGATGATGTTAATCAAGATAAATCATGTTAGGAATGCCACAATTAATTTGATGGAAAAATGGCAAATGAGATTAAAAATTCGCTTTTCTAAAATGGAAATTTAGAGAAGGATGTGTTTGAAACACAAAACCTTAGATAAAGATCTAAGAATCCTAACATATTATACGTAGCTTTCTTAAGTGATCCAAGAATGGTCTTAAGTAAGCATTAAAGGATTATACTTTTCGTTCATGAGATAATTGAGAATGGTTTCATTCACATGATTGAAGAATCATGATTATACATGAAGTTAAGTGGGATATAGAATTATTTTTCCCATGTCTTATATGTTGATAGCATATTACTTATTGAGAATAATGTACCAATACTCTCCTTTGTGAAAAGTATTTGGGAGACTAGGAAAAGGTGTGATGTATTCTCGATTTCTGAATCTATGTGAGAGAATATTGGCATAGAGTTGAGAGTCTTATGATGATGATGTGACCATAATTAGTGCATATTTAGTCCCCGAATTAGCCTTGTTCCCATGCTTTTTAGTGCATACTTGGGTCATTTATTGTCTTTAGTTCTTTGTTTAGCATATTCTTTGAGATTTTGATCCCTTGGTAGGCAAGGAGTGCAAATGTTGCATTTTCATGGCAAAACGAGACTAAATTGATTGAATTCAATGACCAAGCATCAAGGAGAGACAAGATTAGAAGGCCTTTGTACATATTATAGTAGATGAGCAATGTTGAGGAAGGATCCTTGCATCCCCAGAGAAAACCCCAAGGATTTTATGAAGGAAAGGAAGAAAAGAAGAAAGAAATGAAGCTGTCCAGCAACCCGTGCGGATTGACTGGAAGACGCCCGTCCTCCACAGCACAATCCGTGCGTCTTCCTTCATAGACGCCCGGGCATCAAGCCCAGAAGAAGCCCGGATTCCCTTGAAGACGCCCGGGCAGAGGCTCCTGAATCCGCCCGTCCCGTGCCTAAGACGCTCGGATTCCAGCCCAGCACAAATCTGTTTCTTCAAGCTTCAAAGAAAGAAGCCCTTCCTGCAAAAAATACCGGTGTCTCCCTGCTCAATCTAAAAAGTGTAATTACTAGTTTAGCCCTTAGTTAACCCTAATGCATCCACCTAATTTCCACTATAAATACCCCATTAGTCTAATTAGAAGAGTATGTTCTTCTTATCAATTATTAGAGTAGTTAATATCAATCAAATCTCTCTTTAGTATTTTAATCAACAATTAATCAAGTTTTAATACAAGTTTTATTTCCTTAATCTCTCTTTTGTTCATCCTTTATTTTGGGTAATTGAAGATTATTTGGGTTATTATTGGGAGATTGACAACATCTCAATCAAGCATCAAGTACTTCTTTTATTCTTTGCTTTATTATTGGAATCATTAGTAGGTATAATTCTCTTAATCCCTTTTTAATTATTGTTAATTACTTTCATTTGTTCATCATGTTTCATTTTGTTGGTATGATTGACAACCTTGCTAGCATGATCAACATGATAATGAGTGAGTAGTGACCTAGCTAGGGCTAATGGGTAATTAGCGGAAACCAACATGGGGAATGATTCATGCTTAAATTAATATGCTTTCATGGTTTATTAGCTTGCTTGTTTTGATCTCAACTCATGCACATGTTATGTTTGATGAAATGTGAACTTATGAATCCTTGCATTTTTTACCCATCACCTATCTTTTCAATGAGACTTGTAAGACATAAACCAACTCGAGTCTCATTAGACCATGCATGTTGTTGAGTAGGAAAGACTAAGTCGACTTGTAGGTGTTGTATAATCTAATCGATTCGGCTCCGGGACCCAAACTTTCCTAGGATTGTAAGATATAACCCAACTCAATCCATCACAACAATAATTGCTTGCTTATAATTTGAGAACATGTTTGTATGATCAATTCCCATGATTCCCCTATGACCCCATGATACCCTAGTGCTTTCTATCAATTGTTTACAACCCTTTCATTTCATCTTGCTTATTTATTTTCATTGCTATTTAGTTAGTGACCTTCTACATCAACCCAAATTGTGACACCCCTAAGACACCACTAGTTTCAATAGAAATCTCATCTCAATTCCCGTCCCTTGGGATCCGACCTTTACTTGCCTCTTTACTAATTGTAGAGTTGTATGTGAAGTTATAAATTGTGTTTTGGTCTAGGTGCTTCCAACGACAATTGTTCCGAAAAATAGAATATAGCTCCGAAAAGACCCCGACCAAAAATGTCGCCGTTGCCGGGGACGGTGTTAACTTGATTTAGATTTTCTTATATTGTTATTAGTCGTGTCTTTCTTTGCCTTGGGGAAGTAAAACTCCTCAAGGTTTGTTCTAATTGTTTTCGAGTTGTTTGATATTTTGCATGTTTAGAAGGTCACAAGGTGATTTGTTACCTTTTGATCGTGAAATTGAAAGAAATTTGACTAACAATAGAAGGTTTTCTAGGAGGAATTTGAGAGGTATTAGTGAGCTTGTGGATATTCAACCAACTATTGAGTTCATCAACCCTTTTGCAAGAGAAGGTGAGGAGAACCCAACACAAAATACCACACAAAATCAACCCATAATGCCTAAGTTTTCATCACATTCCGTACCCACCGAGGAGAACCTACCCAATGGTACTCCCACACCACAACATTTGACCGGAAATTTTATTGCCAAATCCGCCTTTATCCAATTAGTCGAAAGGAGCCAATTTGGGGGGATGCCTAGTGAAGACCCTCATTCTCATATGGAAACCTTTTGTGACTATTGTGATGCGATTTCTCAAACCGGTGTAACTCAAGACCAAATTCGATGGGTCTTATTTCCTTTTTCTCTAATTGGCACCGCGAAACAATGGTTGAAGGGCCTTGATAAGGCCACTCTCGGAATTGATTCTTTGAAGAAGTTGGCTCTAGCTTTCTACAAAAAATTCTACCCACCAGAAAAGACTAACATGCTAAGAGCTCAAATTACGGGTTTTAAGCAAAGGGATGAAGAATCTTTCTATGAAGCTTGGGAGCGGTTCAAAGGAATTTGTCGCTCATGTCCTCACCATGGACTTAGCGAGTGGTTCTTGTTATAACAATTTTGGAACGATCTATATGAAGATTCAAGGAACATTCTCAACATGGGATCAAATGGAATGTTCACCGAAGTTGATGACAATCAAACATGGAACAAACTTGAGGAAATGGCAGTCCATAACTCACAATATAGTAGACCTCGTAAGGCTACTAGAGGAGGAAAGCATGAAGTGGACTCCGTTACTCAATTGGGTGCTCAACGTAGTGCTCACATTGACACAATCAATTTGAAGTTTGAAAAAGCTATGGCTAGACTTGAAGAAGCCTCAAAATCACCAAAGCATCATGTTAATGCCATGACGGCATCCTCATCAATCCCAAGTGGGATATGTGAGAATTGTGGAACTTTGGGACATGACCAAAGTGAATGTAGGGGAACAAATGAACAAGTGAATGCTTGCCAAGCATACAAGAGTAGTACCCCTTATTCCAACTATTACAATGAAAACACCAAATTCCATCCAAATCTCTCATACAAAAGCCAACATGTTCAAAACCCTCAAACAACATACACCCCACCTCCCATAAGAAACCAAAATCAAAGACCCTTTTACAACCAAAGCCAAGGTTACCAAAATCAAAATCCATACAATCACCAAAATGACCAAGGTTTTGATGTTCAAAAAGCGGTCCTCAAAATGCAAAAGAATCAACAAGAGTTTTTCACTCAAATGCACAAAGATAGTCAAGCAAAGGAAACCACCATCAACAACATTCTAGCTCACACCAACATGTTAGAAACCCAATTGACTCAACTAGCACCTTCAAGCTCACAAAGACAAAAGGGGCAATTACCACCTCAAAGTAATCCCCCAAGACATGAAACGGTTAGTGCCATTCACTTGAAAAGTGGTACAAGGTATGAAGCACCGAAGAAGTAAGTTGAGGATGAAGTTGTGGAAGCTAGTGATAAGGAAGAAATTGTGCAAAACTCCAAAGATGGAGAATCATCAAAAGAAGAAATTTCAATGAAAAATGAAGACAAGGTCAAGGAGAAGGAGCCCATTGTGATTAGACTTCCTTTTCCAAGTCGTCAAGCCAAGCCCAAATTTGATGACCAACTTGGAAAGTTTATGGAAATTGTGAAGAATTTGGAAGTCTCAATTTCTTTCACGGAATTAATCAATCACGTACCGGCCTATGCGAAATACATGAAAGACATCCTCACAAAGAAGAAGTCGATCCGGAAGCTTGAGAATATCGCCTTCACTAAGGTGAGTAGTGCAATACTTCAAGGGAGTTCACCTCTAAAACTAAAGGATCCGGGAAGCTTCTCAATACCGTGTACCATTGGCGACACCATGATCAAAAAAGCCTTATGTGATCTAGGGGCTAGTGTGAGTGTTATGCCATACTCGGTGAGTAAAAGGTTGGGGATGGGAGAGCTTAAATGCACCAATATCACACTCCAAATGGCCGATAGATCGACGAAGACACCATTAGGGATATGGGAAGATGTCCCCGTACGAATTGAGAAGTTTTTCATCCCGGTGGACTTTGTTATTGTTGATATGGAGGAAGATTCCAACATTCCAATCATTCTAGGAAGACCCTTCTTACACACCGCGGGTGCGGTGATTGATGTGAAACATGGAGAGCTCACTCTAGAAGTGGGAGATGAGAGTATAACTTTTCATCTTGACAAGACTATGAGAGCTCCCCGTTTACATGAACCGTGTTCTATGATCGATCATTATAGTCGGAAGGATGAAAGGAAAAAGTCGGAACTCCAATGGAAGAAGAAAATTGAAGATGCTCCATTAAAAGAGCAAGTAAATTGTGACAAAGAGAGCTTGCAAAGTTCATTAAAGTCAAGCAATGAAGAAGATGGCCTTATTAGTCAAGAAAAGGAAATGGGAAAGTTGTCTCCATCAAATCAAGAGATTTTCAATGATCAACTTAATGAAGTATGTGGTCTTTGGGATGACGAATTTGAAGGGATTTTTAATCCCTACATTGGTAATGCCATCGATCAAGACTGACAACAAGGGCCAAGGTCTATTGAAGACCTCTATCATGACAATGAACAAGCGTTTGATGACTTTTTCAAGGTTTTGAGCAACATCAACAACACCTTGAACATGCCCCCTTGACATCTCATCAAGAATGAGAGTTTGGTGGAGTCCTCCCTAAACCACCATTTGTAAATATTTCTAACTCCCTAACTTGCATTTCAATTCTTATATTGCATTTTTTGTCATTCTTGGATTTTTATACTTTGATCAAGATAATTATCATGTTTGAGAGAAGTGAGGAAGGGACTAATAATTTCAATTAATGTGTAGTGCTTTAGCTTAGTGTGGTGATGGCAATTGCCTAGGCTATCCATGCCTTAGTAGTGCCCCTAAAATGAAGGACACGAGATATGAAGAAGAATGGAAAAATGACAAGGGATATGCAAAGTACACGGATGGAACTGAATCCGGGTACAAAGGGGTCGAATCCGAGCGGATTCAGGAGAATCCGCCCGTCTTCAGGCAATCCGGGCATATTGGGTAGAAGACGCCCGTCCAACATGAGCTGAATTTTTGAAATTTCTGACTGTCAACGAATCCGGGCGTCCTGCGTTCAAATCCGCCCGTCCTGAAAGGAAGACGCCCGTCTTCTTTGCTGAGGAAAACAAGAAAAATCCCTGTAAAGGACTCCGCCCGTCTTCTGTAGAAGACACCCGTCCCATGTTTGCAAATCCGAGCGTCTTCATTCCAAGACGCCTGTCTTTAGGCGAGTTTTTCCCAACCCAGAAAAGCCCAAATCCGGGCGTCCCGAGCAGAAACCGCCCGTCTTGCCCCTGCTTTTCAAATTTTTCGGGTTTTATAAACCCCCTCCCACATTCATTCCTTCATTCCTTCATTCCTTCATTCATAACACTACTCATAACTCCAAAACCCTCATCCTCTCCATTACAAAAACAAGATTTCTCAACAACATTCACCAAAATCAAATCAAAACATCCTTTTAACAACAAATCAATCACTCCTCTTTCAACAAAAAAAAATCAAAACCAAGCACAAAATCTTCAACCTTTGAGTCGATTTTTGAATTCATAAAGGCAAAGCCTTTCATCTTTAAATCGATTTGGGTGCACTAGAAATTGAAGATTTTTCACTCTTTTCTTGGTTTATTCATCAATGGCAAGGACTAAGGGAGCAACAAAAGCAACAAAGGCAAAGGCACTCTCATCAAGACAAAAGAGTCTTCAAGCAAAGAAAGCATTGGCTATGGTGGTAGCTAACCCAAACTTGGAAGTGCAACAATAACAACCTCCCTTGGAATCAACAACATCTTCTACTTTGGAAATTGCTCAACTTTCGAATTATCCGGAGGTAATTTTCATTTCCAAATCCGATAGGGACACTTTTGCCAAGTTTGCTAGGAAATCATTTCTATCCACCAAGTTTATTTGTGAAGATACCTTAGATAAGTTGGGTGTCCTTGAGCAAACTAGAGCCTTCTTCAAAGCCATGGGGTTGGAGAAATTGTTTGAATCAAAAGAATTGACATACCTCTCCCTTACCTTAGAATTTTTGAGTTCTTTGAAAGTTAAAAAGGTTGAGACCATGGAGACCATCGAGTTTCATCTAGCTAATGTTAGTAGGCGCATCTCCTTTGAGGAAATGGGTAAAGCTTTGGTTCTTAGGGATTCACCGAGTTATTTTAAGAATGTTGGCAAGTATGACCCCGACCCTCTTTGGGAGGCGATTTCCGGAAGGAAATTTGAAGACTTTCATGCTACTCGCGCTCTATTAGTCCACCATCTGGGCATTAGAGTGTGGCACAAGGTCATAGGGAACACCATCATTGCAAGAAAAGACACCAACCATTTCACCAAACTCGATTTTGTTCTTCTTGAGTCGGCTTTGAACATTGGAAGGGAATTCACCAAGCCTTTCAACTCTCTAAGGCTTTTGGTGGATAGATGGTTAAATATTGATTGTAGGAAGAAAGGCACCACCGTTATTGTGAATGGAGGCCTAGTCACTATCCTAGCTAAATACTTTGATCCAAACTTTAACAAAGATAACAAGTATGAGGCGAAAGAGGGTGGTTATCTCATTGATATTAATACTATGATATACAAGTACAAGTAGGTTACCCATAACCCTCTTGGCACCAAGTATGGATGGCTCACTAGTGAGGCTAGATCCTTCACTTTGCCTTCAAAGATTTGTCGATTAAGTGTCCACCAGACCAACTATCTACTTCCCCTTTCAAAAGAGGCCGAGTACATTATCCGACAACAAAAGGGTGAAATTGAAATACCCTCCTCTTCCATTGTCACACCAACCTACCCTTTCGAGTACCAAGAGTTCAAGCCCGAAGACGTTGAAGCAAGAAATGATTATTTGACTCTTCTCATGCAAGAGATGCACAAGCAAGCTTTCGAGGATCGGAAAAATGCTTACTTAGCCCAATATCCACCCCTACTTCATTTAGCTAGGCAAGGACTACTTGACCCATCATGTCCTTTGCCTAGTTGGGCGGATAGGAAAGTCTTCTTTCCGAGTGCATCTAGGGTTATTCCGGGTGATAATTAGGTTGTCGGTAATGAAGAGGTTGATGATAACATTGATGAAGAAGCTAGTGAAGAAGGAGAACAGGATGATGAGCAAGGTGAAGAAGAAAGTGAAGAAGAAAGTGGTGATGAGACCACTTCTAGTGAGGAAGGTGATGATAATGATGATATGATGGAAGATTAGCAAGCTTTAGAGGCTCCTACCCTCTCGAGGTTTTTTCAACTTCTTTCTTTGTTCTATTTATTAATCTTGATCATTGTTGGAGTAGTCCTAGCACCATTGAGGACTAACACCTCGGCCCCATTGAGGTGTTCTCATTTTATTGTTCCCACCTTTCAAAATCCAAAATGATAAAATTAGTTCCATGCATTGCATAGTGTGTGCATGAACTACACCCAACCTTAGGACATTAGCAATAATGTCTAGATCGCTTTGGGGAAGTTAATGCATACACAACGGGAGGTAATCTAAATTATCCTCTCCGTCATAAACAAAAACCATGCATCATGTAGTGTAGATTAGTGTAGCTTGCATTTAGTGTAGAAATCATGCATCATGTTTGCATAATTTCCCATCATTTTGGCCATGGAGGACAATCCCCATATTAGTGTGGGGATGGAGAATTCTCACTTAAATTTTATTCAAAAATCCAAAAAAATTGAAAAATTTCAAAAAACCATAAAAATTTGAAAATTGAAAAACTCAAAAACAAGTTCATTTCTTTTGTAGTGTAGTCATGTATATATTGTTGCATATATTGTGTTTGTTCTATCCTTGTTCACATTGATTGACTACGCCACATCCGAGACATGAGGATCATGAAGACCGCATGGTATGATCTTTCCAATCTCCTTTTTCCTCTTTATGTTAATGACTATGTGGCTTTATTTTGATTGATGCGGTATAACAATGTGAACTTAGGACTTGCATTTAGTTTATATGTCATATTAGTTGATAGAATCACTTGCATTAGGATGTATATAATAGTTGCATCATGGCATATAGTTGCATTTAGATGAAATATTTTGAAAAGTGCCTAATTGAGAACTTTGACAAGAGCAACTAAGCCATTACAAATACTTTTTCAACTTAAGACTTTGCCTACTAGAATGGTTGTAAAACACCCTAGGTTGTGTCATACTAGTGTCTTTTGACCCATAACCCAAAGCCTAGTCAAGGGTTTGCATGTGAGTCATCTATTCCAACCCCGTGATGCGATGTGGACTTGGTTAACTTGTCTAGGTGACCTTGATTGACCTTGTGGTAAGGCAACCCAAAAATACTTTTCTATCAATAAGTTTGAATTGCTCATTTCGAAAATTTTGTTATGTGGAAGTAATTTATTGCTAAGGAAACCTCAAATGTTATGAAATGTTGAAATGTTGAGAAATTTTAGTTGTTTTGATGGAGGCATACCACTTCGATGTGCTTTGGAGAGGGATCCATTGAATTGGGCCCCCACACGGTTGTGAATTCAACCGCCCAGAGACAGAGTGACTATCACCCCGAAAAGCTATTGTCTAGAGGTTAACCGGTTGCCTAATAAGCGATTCGCGAAAGCAAAGGACATTAGCCCGTAAGGGACAAACCCCATCTTAAATTTTTGAAATGTGAAAGTTAAATGAGGTCAATTTTTGAATACTAGTCATATCCACCCTTTGGTTATAACGATTTGAGCATTTCATTCCCAAAAAGCCTTTTTGTCAAGCCACTTTGTCGAGCTTGGGACGATCCATGACCTTTACTTTTGTAGAGAATTCGAAACTTGTCATGTCATATGCTACTAGCATCATAGGGATCATCATTCCACCACCATCCGAGCGCTCTTGACGAAAGCATTTGAAAATTGAGGACGAAAGTAGTCTAGTTTAACACCATTTGGAGGTGATTTAGTGCCATCCTCTTAGCCTTAGTAATTTGTTGAACTAGTATTTGTGAAGGATTATAAGCTCTTAAATTTGTTCTCTCTTAGTTGCCTCCGCCACTTGATGAGGAAGTGGCTATTCCTTTTGTAGATGCATCCATTATTTGATTTTGTGTGCTTAATGTTTGGATGTCTCACCATTTTGGCAAGACCCACCTTGCCTTGCAAGAAGGCATCCTACCTCATGGTTGTCTTGTTGTGAGTTGAAGGGGCGGAGTGAGACCCACTAATTGTCTCATATCGGCTATGTTATTAGGTTAGTTTAAATAATGGTCCTAGTTTTTGTCACCTCTTTACTCGAGACGAGCAAAGGTTCGGTTTGGGGATATTTGATGTGACCATAATTAGCGCATATTTAGTCCCCGAATTAGCCTTGTTCCCATGCTTTTTAGTGCATATTTGGGTCATTTATTGTCTTTAGTTCTTTGTTTTGCATATTCTTTGATATTTTGATACCTTGGTAGGAAAGGAGTGCAAATCTTGCATTTTCATGGCAAAACGAGACTAAATTGATTGAATTAAATGACCAAGCATCAAGGAGAGACAAGATTAGAAGGCCTTTGTACATATTATATTAGATGAGCAATGTTGAGGAAGGATCCTTGCATCCCCAGAGAAAACCCCAAGGATTTTATGAAGGAAAGGAAGAAAAGAAGAAAGAAATGAAGCTGTCCAGCAACCCGTGCGGATTGACTGGAAGACGCCCGTCCTCCACAGCACAATCCGTGCGTCTTCCTTCAAAGACGCCCGGGCAGCAAGCCCAGAAGACGCCCGGATTCCCTTGAAGACGCCCGGGCAGAGGCTCCTAAATCCGCCCGTCCCGTGCCTAAGACACTCGGATTCCAGCCCAGCACAAATCTGTTTCTTCAAGCTTCAAAGAAAGAAGCCCTTCCTGCGAAAAATACCGGCGTCTCCCTGCTCAATCTAAAAAGTGTAATTACTAGTTTAGCCCTTAGTTAACCTTAATGCCTCCACCTAATTTCCACTATAAATACCCCATTAGTCTAATTAGAAGAGCATGTTCTTCTTATCAATTATTACAGTAGTTAATATCAATCAAATCTCTCTTTAGTATTGTAATCAACAATTAATCAAGTTTTAATACAAGTTTTATTTCCTTAATCTCTCTTTTGTTCATCCTTTATTTTGGGTAATTGAAGATTATTTGGGTTTTTATTGGGAGATTGACAACCTCTCAATCAAGCATCAAGTACTTCTTTTATTCTTTGCCTTATTATTGGAATCATTAGTAGGTATAATTCTCTTAATCCCTTTTTAATTATTGTTAATTACTTTCATTTGTTCATCATGTTTCATTTTGTTGGTATGATTGACAACCTTGCTAGCATGATCAACATAATAATGAGTGAGTAGTGACCTAGCTAGGGTTAATGGGTAATTAAGGGAAACCAACATGGGGAATGATTCATGCTTAAATTAATATGCTTTCATGGTTTATTTGCTTGCTTGTTTTGATCTCAACTCATGCACATGTTATGTTTGATGAAATGTGAGCCTATGAATCCTTGCATTTTTTACCCATCACCTATCTTTTCAATGATACTTGTAAGACATAAACCAACTCGAGTCTCATTAGACCATGCATGTTGTTGAGTGGGAAAGACTAAGTCGACTTGTAGGTGTTGTACAATCTAATCGATTCGGCTCCAAGACCCAAACTTTCCTAGGATTGTAAGATATAACCCAACTCAATCCATCACAACAATAATTGCTTACTTATAATTTGAGAACATGTTTGTATGATCAATTCTCATGATTCCCCTATGACCCCATGATACCCTAGTGCTTTCTATCAATTGTTTACAACCCTTTCATTCCATCTTGCTTATTTATTTTCATTGCTATTTAGTTAGTGACCTTCTACATCAACCCAAATTGTGACACCCCTAAGACACCACTAGTTTCAATAGAAATCTCATCTCAATTCCCGTCCTTTGGGATCCGACCTTTACTTGCCTCTTTACTAATGGTAGAGTTGTTTGTGAAGTTATAAATTGTGTTTTGGTCTAGGTGCTTCCAACGACAATTGTTCTGAAAAATAGAATATAGCTCCGAAAAGACCCCGACCAGATGATAAGATCTTTCATATCTGTTTTAACATCAACAAGGTTGAGTAGTGATACGTGCATTTTATATAGTCTTTTTAGCCTAATTTATGCGCGTATCTTTATGCTTTTATCGTAGTTTTATGCTACGAAATGCCCCGAATGTGCTACTTTGGGTTATTATGTCTTATTTGCAGGTATGGATCCGAAAGTAGCGAAATCAAGCCTTTTACCGTCCGTTTAGCATGCATTTGGAGGAAGAGATGATTTGGAGCGGGAAATATTGCTGTCTTGGGATGCGTGAAGGTGTTTCGGGAGCTAAAAGGACAAGTCAAAGTCAAATTGACAAGAATGATGAGCTGCTGAAGTCAAGTTTCACTTGATCGAGTGATTTACTACTCGATCGAGTGGTCTAGGAGTCAATAATCAGTCGATCGAGCACATTTCTTGCTCGATCGACCATTTCCTTTATAGCCTTACTCGATCGAGCACTATTCTAGGTCGATCGAGTTGTTTCTGAGTCAAGTTCACTCGATCGAGTGATTTAAGTGGTCGATCGAGTGGACTTTGCTACGGGTTGGGCTTTTAAGCTTTAATTCGTTAATTAGGTTTAATCCTACTCCTATTTTCTTATAAATAGGAGTTAGGGATGTCATTTGTAATCATCTAATAATCCAAGGATCATATACTCTCCCTTTCTCTCTGGTTCGAATACTTTGCTACTCTTTCTACTGTTACTTTTGTTCATTTTCCGGATCTCTTTAATTCAGTAATTCTTTCCTCCTTTCTCTCCTTTTAATGTTTATTATTCTTATTTCCTTTAAGTTTGTTTCCCTTATTTCCATGAGTAGCTAATTCCCCGTAGTATGTTAGGATTAGGGAAGCCGTGGTAGCAATGCTTTAATTGTATTAAATAGATTAGCCCTGCGATAAGAATTGTATTAGGCAATTTAATTGTTATCCGGTCGAATGAATGCATGCAGGAGACCATAAATTTAGTTAACCCCGACCTAGATCGAAAGATTGGAAGGGAAGGCTTGCTTAATTACGATAGGGTATTGCAGTGAGGGCGAAAGTTAAGCTGTTTACGCTCTAGGGCGGTTTAAGGACCGAAAGGTGACGACCATAGCTCTTCTTATCAATAGTCTAATCGCCTTAATATTCCCGATAGTATAAGATCTGATAGCTGCCACGGTGGACCGACTCCTAGCATACTCCCTTCTCTCTTGCTGTTAATTTCTCTTATTTATTTCCCTCGCTTTAGTCTTTAGTTTAGAATATCAATTCAAAACCCCCATTTCTGTGACGCTCTGACAGACTGAATTAGACAGATAAATAGCAACTTAGCCTCCCTGTGGAGATCGACCCTACTTACCGCTGACTTCTGTTAGTAGTAACTTAGGTATTTATTTTTGGTACAAAACGACAGTATCAAATTTTGGCGCCGTTGCCGGGGAGGCAATCTATTTATTTATTTGTTAAATTTTATCTGTTTTTAGCCTCAGGGGATTTTTCCCTTGAGGCCGTTTTAATCTTTTGTTTAGTGCTGTTTTGATAGGCCTTACAGGTACTACCTAGACAGTTCTAGGTGAAAGACAGTCAAAGGGAAGGCTTGAGTACCTTTGACCCATCACCTATGTCCCATTATATGGAACAGCCGGTGATCCGCTACGGAGATGTGGTTACTGCCGAGCACAATGCAAACTGTAGTTGTGCCGCCACATCCACCCTATCAATGGCCGCCGCAACAAGATCCTCCCGATATACAAGAAGAAGAGATTGCGAGTCGAAATCCTTATTACAGACACTTGCATCTCAATTGCAAGATCGTGACCGAGAGAGGCAAGATCATGATAGACGCACTTCTTCGCGACTTGAAAAGCTCGAAACTGACATTGCTCAGTTAGCAGCTGAGGTGCAAGAAGAAGAGGTTGCGAAGCGAGGTCTTTAATGGAGATACTTGCGTCTCAAGTGCAGAATTATGATCGAGTGAGGCAAGAGAGTGATAGACGTGCGGATGCTCAAATCCTTGAGCTCGAGTCCAGTAGTTGCTCGATTAGCGGTGAGATACAAGAAGAAGAGGTATACCTTGTTGAGAGCGGTTTCTCCCCTGAGAAAACCGTGTTACCCAATGTTGAGGATGATCTCTATGACTCGGATGACGAGTTTCTATCATATTTCACCGCCCCACACAAGGATTTCAACACAGATAGAGAGGAATCACTCGATCGAGTGACTATTATTGGTCGATCGAGTGATTTTCCAAGAGAAAGTGCTCGATCGAGTGAACATTCTAATCGATCGAGTGACGGACAGAGGATAGTTCTCGATCGAGTGATTTTGTTACTCGATCGAGTGAGATGCGGGAGGAAGTTGGTCGATCGAGTGAGTATTTTGCTCGATCGACTGATTTGGCCATGGGGAGCCTTAATTCGTCACTTGGGTTCATTTTGGATGACGAGTTTGACGATGATGAAGATTACGGTGAACCTCCCTTATTCACAGGCAGTCGGATACACTTGAAGTCTGCGATTTACGGGATGGATTCTACGAGGAGGGTGACAAAGAAGCAAATGAGTCGGTAATTACTCCTAGCGCGGATGAGGTAATAAATCCTTTTATCTATGATTCCGCCATTGAGAGCGATCAACCTGAGGTAGTGAACGATAATTTAATTATTGTTTGTTTAAATAGTAAATTGCCTCGTTTGACTTATGCTTTGCATTCTACTGCTTTGCCCCTTCCTAGTAGGTCATACAATTTAACGAATTTTCACCGTCTTTATCATTATAAATTTGTTAATCTGAAATGGAGCCCTACTTTATTGACAATTGCTCCCACGCTCCTATATTTTGTGGATAAATTTAGGAGCGCACATAGGAAATTTGTTAGACTTAAATGTTTACATATTTTTATTTCCTATTTCGTATTCCACTCCAGTGCTACTTATCTTTGTTGTGTAGCACATGCGCAGCTTATGATTTAATGCTTTGCGCGCTTTGAGCTGTTTTGATTGTGATTAGTTTGAGTAGCTCGAAGAAAAGAAGGTCGAGCCGGACTGATTGAAGCTAGCGCTACCCTAGGGAGGCAACCCTAGGCGGTTTTATTTTGCTTTCTATTTTATTTCAATTGTAATAAATGGTTTTTATACCATAGACTATCTCGGTATGCTTGTCTAGTTAGTCTGCGGGCTGTTTTCATTGCGTTTTGCGGTTACATGCGAGATCACTCGATCGAGTAGTTTCTCTACTCGATCGAGCACTTTTGCTTGAGCAATTCCCTTCGATCGAGCAGACCATCCACTCGATCGACCACCTGCAAGATGAGAAACTGCTCGATCGACCTAGCTACCTTTCGATCGAGCAGTTTTGAATGCCCATTTCACTCGATCGACTGATTTTCTTCTGCCATCGAGTGTTTTTGACTTGGATTAGCTTCCTGAGACGGTTTTCCGGGCCCTTAGCAACCTCCCATTTCATGGTCGGTTTGGGGAGGTCCCCTTATTCGCGCATTTTGTGAGTTTTCCGCTTTTACTCTCTTTCTCCTTTAGTTTGCATTTCCTTTCCATGTTTTGGTACAATGGGGGCATTGTACGGTTTGGTTTGGGGAGGTTATGCATCCATATCTGTGTCTGTATATTATTTTTATTGCATTTCAGTTATCACATTTAATTTATGTTTGCATCGTTGTTTATTCTTGTTAAAAATTCAAAAGTTCCATAAAAATTGAAAAAATTGATAAAATTCAAAAAAATTTCACGTTTATTTTAGCATATAGGTTGAGTCGGAACGGTCGATTTCCATGATGAAATTGCACTATGTTTGTCTTTTTGCTTAAGCCTTGCATTAAACTGTTATCTTTTAGCTTTGTCTTTTGCATATCTACGAGTTAACGTTTAATTTAGCTGAACATATAGACTTGACCTGAAATTTTGGCAACCTACTTATAAATTCTAAAGATTAGAGCCTTATAAACTGGTGTCATTTGTGACCGGTTTCATGTAGGATTGTGAGTAGTTACTCCTTGCATAACATGTTCATCAATTTGCACGTATATGAAATTCAATTGCTTTTTGCCGTCATACATTCGGGTTAGTGGTTGGTGTCACATGCAGGGAGGTGCTTACAATTTCCCTTTTCTTTCATTTTTACCCATAAACTCCACATTAGCCAAATTTGCCTGTTGACCCTTAGCTACATCCAAATTTAGCCTGCCTTGTCAAGCTAGTTTAGATTGTTATTTTGAGGTATATATTTCATTGTATCAAATATTGGCGCATATTCTGTTGAATTGGAGTTGGTAATTTATGAAGAAAAGGAGGAGGATGAAAAAATAAAACGTGAAAAAGAAAAAAAAAAAGGAGAAGTTGAAGAAAAAATTCGAAGAAGAAAAAAAAAAAAAGAAACCGAAGGAAAAGAAAAGAAAAAAAAAAAAAAAAAGAAAGGAAAAATTTGAAAAAAAAAAGATGTTGTTTGGTTGACGGTTTCTACTCCTATGTTCTATCTTATTTCATATGAGGAGTATGTTTGGTTCGGTTTGGTGAGTTTTATGCCAAGTGAAGGGCATGTGCTTATTTCATAATTGAGTTGGAAATGGATATGTCTCATATGGTTTTGTTTAGGTACTAGCTTGATCACCTATACCTCCACATTCCCATAAATATTTTGCCTTTTCTTACCCATTGCCTCACTTTACCATATTTTTGTAAGCCCTCGGCTGTGACAGGACCTTGTTTGGTTGGAATGTGTGTACGGTAGCTAGAATTGTCTATCATATTGGTTGCATGCATGTTTATGTGGGTCGTAGTCTAGGTGAGCGACTATTTTTCTCTCTCTCTTACATATATATGTTCACCCTTTGCTTCATGAGAGAAGAGTGACCCGTGAGAGTCCATTATTAAAGGTCTTGCAAGGTCGACGGTTCAGCTTTGTTTATAAACATCCTATAACTCGTTTGCATTTGGCTGTCTTGCTATAAGTGTTAGTTTGCTTGCATTAAATTGGCTTAAGTGGGCATTTGTAGCTAGCTCTGAGTTATCTTTTTCCGTTCCTTTAGTTGCATTTTAGTTTACTCGGGGACGAGTAAAGGTTTGGTTTGGGGAGATTTGATACGTGCATTTTATATAGTCTTTTTAGCCTAATTTATGCGCGTATCTTTATGCTTTTATCGTAGTTTTATGCTACGAAATGCCCCGAATGTGCTACTTTGGGTTATTATGTCTTATTTGCAGGTATGGATCCGAAAGTAGCGAAATCAAGCCTTTTACCGTCCGTTTAGCATGCATTTGGAGGAAGAGATGATTTGGAGCGGGAAATATTGCTGTCTTGGGATGCGTGAAGGTGTTTCGGGAGCTAAAAGGACAAGTCAAAGTCAAATTGACAAGAATGATGAGCTGCTGAAGTCAAGTTTCACTTGATCGAGTGATTTACTACTCGATCGAGTGGTCTAGGAGTCAATAATCAGTCGATCGAGCACATTTCTTGCTCGATCGACCATTTCCTTTATAGCCTTACTCGATCGAGCACTATTCTAGGTCGATCGAGTAAGCTTTCTCGAAGTCAAGTTCACTCGATCGAGTGATTTAAGTGGTCGATCGAGTGGACTTTGCTACGGGTTGGGCTTTTAAGCTTTAATTCGTTAATTAGGTTTAATCCTACTCCTATTTTCTTATAAATAGGAGTTAGGGATGTCATTTGTAATCATCCAATAATCCAAGGATCATATACTCTCCCTTTCTCTCTGGTTCGAATACTTTGCTACTCTTTCTACTGTTACTTTTGTTCATTTTCCGGATCTCTTTAATTCAGTAATTCTTTCCTCCTTTCTCTCCTTTTAATGTTTATTATTCTTATTTTCTTTAAGTTTGTTTCCCTTATTTCCATGAGTAGCTAATTCCCCGTAGTATGTTAGGATTAGGGAAGCCGTGGTAGCAATGCTTTAATTGTATTAAATAGATTAGCCCTGCGATAAGAATTGTATTAGGCAATTTAATTGTTATCCGGTCGAATGAATGCATGCAGGAGACCATAAATTTAGTTAACCCCGACCTAGATCGAAAGATTGGAAGGGAAGGCTTGCTTAATTACGATAGGGTATTGCAGTGAGGGCGAAAGTTAAGCTGTTTACGCTCTAGGGCGGTTTAAGGACCGAAAGATGACGACCATAGCTCTTCTTATCAATAGTCTAATCGCCTTAATATTCCCGATAGTATAAGATCTGATAGCTGCCACGGTGGACCGACTCCTAGCATACTCCCTTCTCTCTTGCTGTTAATTTCTCTTATTTATTTCCCTCGCTTTAGTCTTTAGTTTAGAATATCAATTCAAAACCCCCATTTCTGTGACGCTCTGACAGACTGAATTAGACAGATAAATAGCAACTTAGCCTCCCTGTGGAGATCGACCCTACTTACCGCTGACTTCTGTTAGTAGTAACTTAGGTATTTATTTTTGGTACAAAACGACAGTATCAAGTAGGTTATTCATGTTGATGAAAGTGAAATTGCTATGATGGATTCATAGTCGTTCACTGAACCTATTAAGTTGTCGATCACATGAAATTGTTTGCTAATGTTTCCGCCATTACAACGATCATGTATACCAACAGACGCACATGCCATAATATAACATATGCTTAGAGCATAATAAACCAATAACAAGTTAATTCATAAGATGGTCTTGTGAAAGCCTTAAAGAACATCCTGAAGATTCTTGAGAAGAATTGAGGAGTTGTTCTTATGTTTGGATGATAAACTAAGTTGTGTGTTGAAGGGTTGCACAAACTTTAGTTTCCAAACCAATAAGGATTTGTTAAAATCCTAGGCTGTTTTTATTGACTTAAGAGTAAGAAACTAGAGAAATGTTTTAGTTTCGACCATTGCAAATTTTACAAATAGAATCTAAGTAAATTGTGATAAAATGGTCAACGTAGGGAATGAGAGTAGATTCCTCTACCAAAGACTTTATCACAAGTTATGTCATAACAGTGGGAGCATCTTTCAAGTTAAAGAGCCCAAGTTTAGTAAGAAGACTAGACATATACTTAGATAAATTCATGTTATTAGAAATAACATTGAATAGAAGGAAATAGTAATTAATAAAGTTGGAATATATGGATATATGGTATATCCACTTGCCAAGCTTTTATTGCATTTCAACAAGTGTAAAAGGTACACTATAGATTATGAGATATGAAGTAGTAATAGTGTATTGACTATTCATATGTGATAATCGCATTTATCGTTTGAGTTTTATTAAACTCACCCATTACCTTGTTATATCCAAATATGTTGTTGAGACATGTTGAACCCCATTAAAGTGAACTGGATTAAAATAGTATACGCCCCTGGTTACTTGAAGGTGGTGACGTCTCGAAGTAACTAGAGTGTGATGCGATTGAAGACAAGTTTAAGTGTCATAAAGTCATATGGGATGACTAGTTGATCACATAAGCATACTGTATGGGACACTCTGTCGGGCAGTGACCGCTTATAGAGTTTTGGTAATTTATAAAGCCTGGTCGTGGCAAGAGCTGCTATAGTATTCTTATGAGTCAATTCTTTTGACTAGAGACTATTCACCCAAGTTGGCACAAATTTGTGATTGGCTTACATTTATGCTCTACGATTGTCGTAACTGAGGTCAAATGAGTATATTTTGGGTTATGATGAACTGTGGCTAAACAAAGGGAATAGTGCGATAGGAATTTTCCAGCCCCTTGTCAGGGTTATTTGAAATCTCAAGGCCACTCGAGGAGTAGTGAACTGAAAATGCGTGGCCACGCTCGGAAAGTATCTATGGTAGATAATTCCGGTCAAACAGCTACACTCCAGATCGAGGAAACCACTTAAGATATGATCAAATGCAAGTACTACCTGCGATACACCTTGCATTAAGTGGGAGATGGTAATAAGACAAGAGAATTGGTGACGCACACTTGTCTCGGACAAGTGGGAGATTGTTGGAGTATGTGTCCTCAACAATAGTGCGATCACATGATTTAATATCATAATCAAATCTCATATTAAGAATAGAAAGGGATGATAAATTAAATAGTCAACTGATCAACATTAGTTGGTAATGATTGGCTTGCTAGAGTTTGACGTTACTGTCATAGGACGGTGGTGGTCAGTTGATCCCTTAAGGTCACACCTAAAGGATGATGCCCTAATTAGTAAAGTTGATTAATTGTATGACGATACAAGTTAATCAATCCCTTAAAATTGAACAATTCATTTGTGAGAGAGAATATTTATTTCTTAATGTAATGGGATTAAATAACATTTATTTTAGTAATTGAAATATTTATTACTAAAATTGATTATTGTTTGTCAAACAATTGAGATAAGAATGAATGGTTAATTATAATAACAATATGTTGTAAATTATAATTATATGAACCATTTTATTTATGTGATCAAGTATCACTAGTCAATTTGTTATATGTAATTTAATTAATTTATAAAATTATATTTATTTGACAAATATGCATTAAATTAAATAATAACATGTAACATATTACATGTGACATATTGTGTGACAAATGACAA
Source organism: Silene latifolia (assembly GCF_048544455.1). Lineage (NCBI taxonomy): Eukaryota > Viridiplantae > Streptophyta > Magnoliopsida > Caryophyllales > Caryophyllaceae > Silene > Silene latifolia. The sequence continues at coordinate 30,681,558 of NC_133538.1, forward strand.
ATTGACAAAATAAAGTGGTAGTCCATTTTGTACATATGGACCGAAATGAAGGTAGTAGTAGTGGATTGTGGTTGATTTATTTTATGAGATAAAATACTTGTAATCATACCTAGTCTAACTAGCTTACATACCTACACATCTAGATAAGAACAAAAGGAAAAAAGGGAAGGACCATATATTGGTCCTCTAACTCCCCAAAACCGGGACAACCTTCTTTATTTTGGAGGATTTTTGTTCTTTATTCATTCTCCTTATGCATATTCATTTATACACATGCATACTTCTCTCTTACACTGTTCATCTTTTTCTAAAACTAGAGAAATGATAATCTAAATTGTTCAAAAATATTACTAATATTATTAATGTAATATATGAGTATTAGTAATTAATTTTAAGGTAGACTACTAAATAAATATCTAGTAAATATTATTTAGTAGTGATAAGGGCTAAACTTGGGTACACTCAAGAGGAGGATCTCTACATTGGGATTTTAGAGGATCATCCTAATACTCATCATAACTCAAGAACAAGTGAAGGTAGGAGACCTTAATTGTGCCCACAAATCCGAATATAACAATGTAAGGGACATTGTTGTCTTATTTAATCTCTTATTTGGTTATGCATGCACTAGATCTAAAGAACACAAATTAAGAAGTTAATTAGTTCACTATTAGAAGAGTCTAATAATAGGTATATGAACCTAACAGACCCTTCTTCTTGTCTAGGCAAGAAGGGGAATTCCGCGATCCTACAGTGTCTCTAACACCATAGGGAGTCTACTCTTGACAAAAGTATTTAGCAATTGAGGACAAAGGTACCTTAGCTTGACACAACTTGGAGGTGTTTTGTTGGTATCCTCCTAGGCTTAATAACTTGAAGAAACCATACCTATAATGGAGTGTGTACCCTTAGATTGCTTCCCTTTTAGATAATTTCCGCCACATAGATGAGGAAAGTGGATATTCCTTTTTGTAAATCCATCCATTACTTGTTTTGTGTGCTTAATGCTTGGATGTATCGCCATTTTGGTAAGCCCCACCTTGCCTTGCAAGGAGGCATCTTACCTCATGGATGTCTTGTTGTGAGTTGAACAGGTGGAGTGAGACCCGTTAATTGTCTCATATCGGCTATATTACTAGGATAGTTTAAATAAAGGTCATAGTTTTAGTCACCTCTTTACTCGAGACGAGCAAAGGTTCAGTTTGGGGATGTTTGATGTGACTCATATTTGAGCACATTTAGTTCCCGAATGAACCTCGTTCCCATGCTTTCTAGCATATATTAGGGTCATTTCTTATCTTTAGCTCCCCAGTTTGCATATTCTTTGAGGTTTTGTGTCCTTGGTAGGAGAGGATTGCTAGCCTTGCATTTATGGAGCAAAATGGAGCTAAATAGATAGCATCTAATGACCAAGCATCAAAGAGGAGACCAACACTAGAAATCTAAGCAAATAAATCAAGTGAATTGGGCAATGATGAAAGATCCGAGTGTTCCTAAGCCAGTCCACGAATTGTTAAGTAGCCAAGAATAAGAGAAAAACCCTGTCCCAGGATCCGAGCGTCTCGACCTCAGGACGAGCGTCTCAGCCTAGGATCCGGGTGTACCGATGCCAGCCCGAGCGGATCCCCTTACAGGACCAAGCATGCTTCAGGCCAGGACGCGCGTGTACCTGGGGAGTTGCTACTCAGGCCGCGCATGTCCCTCGTAAGTTGCAAATTATCAAGCTTCTCTTAGGGTCTTAATCGTCATTTAAGCCCTTAGTCACCCTAATCCTTATACTTAATTTTAGTATAAATACCCTATTGTATTACCTAAATTAGCATCTTATCATAATCAATCATAGAATCAAGTACTAATCTCCTTCTAAATCTCTTAATTTTGTCTTAATCAAAGTTGTAATACACATATCAATATTAATCATATCTTAATCATTCCTTAATCTCTGAATTGTTCTTAGTTTTAGTTGGGTAATTAGAATATTATTTGGGGTTTATTGGAGGATTGGCAACTCTCCATCAATCATCAAGTTCCCTTCTATTATTCTTTTCTTTATATTTGGATCATCTCAAGTTGGTATAATCCCTTTACCTTTCCTTAATTATTGTTAATTACTTTACTTATTCATCATGTTTTGCTTTGTTAATGTAATTGACATCCTTATTAGCATGTTAAACTTGATCATGAGTGAGTAGTCTCTTAGCTAGGGTTAATGGGGAATTAAGGGAAACAATCATGGGAATTGATCTATGCTTAATCTAATATCCTTTCATAATCACTTGCTTGCTTGTTGTGATTTCAACCTATGCACATGTTATGTTTGATGAAATGCTAGACTATGAAACCTTGCATTTTTTACCCATCTCTTATCTTTTGAATGAGGCTTGTAAGATACAAACCAACTCAAGCCTTGTTAGACCATGCATAGAGTTGAGTAGGAAGAGACAAAGTCGACTTGTACGTGTTGTAAAGTCTTTTTCGACTCGGCTCCGGGACCTAAATCTTCCTAGGAATTGTAATATATACACTAACTCGATTCCATCACAACAATAAGTTGCTTGCATCTATTTGAGAACATGTTTGTATGGTCTATTTTCATGATTCCGTTATGAACCCATGATATCCAACTACCTTTAATCAATTGTTTACAAACCTCTTTAATTGCTTTACTTTGTTTTCGTTCATTTACATTCATCTTGTTGATTAGTTTAGGTCACATCTCATCTCAACCCAAATTTGTGACACCCTAAGACATAACTACTGGCAATTGAAATCCTAAATCGATACCCGTCTCTTGGGATCCGACCTTTGCTTATCGCTCTACTAAGAGTAGTTTGTAAAGATATAAATATTGTTTAGTGAGCAATAACGACTACCTCGCACCATATTATCATTACCGTCTTGTCATTATAATTATAATTATTTTATTATTACGTCTCATACATAATTCGTATAATACAATATAATATTATTTATATAATTATAAAATATGGGGTATTACAATGCTGGTCGACTTATGCTTAGATGAGCATGATAGCCCATTGGGGTGGATATTCTATGAGTTGTTTACCTTTGGTCACATTCTTATGAATTGTTTTGATATGAGTAAATTGATGAAAAGGACAATATGATACTGTTGTGTTGTGCATGATTAATTACAGTGATTTTATTTTGCAAAACCAAGATGATAATGATATTCATTTTAGTTGTCTTTACCAAATGTGTCATTTAGTGGTTATCAGCATGATTGAGTATTGCGGTCTTCCTTATAAGCGAAAGTGTTGACGATGGATGGGAACGGATATGGAAAACATATGTGTGATCATATGGTGGATTTGGCACAGTACATGTGTGGCATGTTATGAACGGACATAGAAGTGGTGTTCATGGTTGAGTTACATTACAAGTAATTGTGGCAATGTTTAATTGTTTCATGGAATCCTCCTATTTTATGATTTTATGTGATAAATAAATAAATAAATAAATAAATATATATATATATATATATATATATATATATATACAAACATATATATATATAACATGATATGTATACATATTAATTGTTTAGTCGTGATAGATATATATATAAATAACCAACGTGTGTTGGGAGTAGCTTAGGAAAGTAGAGCGTAAACCCTCAGTTGACCTCGCGCTTTTGAACTCCTTTGGAACCCTAGCGTCATAGGATTATATAGATTTTGACCGTTGAACTTCAGGACGAAATTCTCTTTTAGGGGAAATGAATGTAACAATTCGGAAGTTAAGTAAAGAAAGTACGGAATGTGAGGAAGTAATGAGAATTGAACAAGAACCTTAGGATGAGTATGTTGTTTATAAAGGAACGTATACAGTAGACAAGCATGTGAGGCGAAAAAGAGTACATGAGAATCAGTGATAATACATGGGGAAAGGAGAGAGTGGGGCGAACTTCGGGGACGAAGTTCATTTTAAGGGGGAAGACTATAATACCCCGTATTTTATTACCTTGGTCAAAGGCTAGTCAACGGTAAATGGATAAATATATTTTATAAAATTATATTATATTCGATGAGTTATGTTATAAGACGGATAATAAAATAATAAGGATAATAATATACTTCCACCTACCATCCTATCTACACATATTTAACCCACCAACCATCCTACCCCTCATCTTATCTCATAAGAATCACAACACCACCAATTAAAAGAGAGAAAAAGGGAGAGAGTGGAAAGGAGATTTGAAGAGAGTTTTTTGCCCCTGTGCCCTTGAGATCTTAAGGTAATACCGTCTTATAACTAATTCGTCTTTTAATTAATTTATACGATTGACCCGCCTCGACCTTGACCCACCTTAGACCATTATTGAACACCTTTTTGACCGTCGTTGACCGTGGAAATGGGTGTTTGACTATGACTGATAATGTGTTATTGTTGTTGTTGTTGTTGTTTTACCCGTCTTTTGACTGGTTTTTGACCCGCCATTGGTGGCTGACATGGGGTGGTTTTGGGTGGATTTTGTCAAGGAATGATGGGAGGTTATGGTGGTGGGCAGATGTGGTGGTAGAAAACTGTTTGTTTTATAGGGTAGGTCAGTTGGTTGTCATTGTTGGTTGTTATTATTTTTGGTGTCGTGTTTTGAGTTTGGAGCCGTGTTTAGAAGTGTTGTGGTGGCTGAGTAGTGGTCGTGACAACCATGGCGAGGTTGGAGAAGTGGTGGTGTAGTTGGTGGTTGTTATGGTTAGGTTTAGGTGCATAAAACTATGTGTAAGGTGTTTGTTATTGGGCAGCTCTTTCCCTTGTTAGGGCTGCTGTTTGGGGGCTTGGTCGATGGTTGTTGTGGATGGGTGTCGTGGCTGGAGTGACAGTGGTGCACGACAATGGTGTTGTTGTGTGTTCGGGTGTGTTTTCATGGGTTTGGGTAGATTTAAGTCGGGATTTAGTTAATTAATTATATACCGTCTTATAGTTAGATTAATTAGTAATTATATGTATTTATTATCGTATTTAGGTGACGGTTTTGTGGAGGAGCACATTTGTATACGTTTGCTTAATTTTTTGACGGGATTGATAAAAGGTAGGTTACTCCTACTTGGTTTCAATAAGTTTGGATGGTCATATATGTCCTTATTGTGTAGTCATTGCATTAAACCACGTTAGTTGAGGATTCAGGTGAGTCTCGAGTGTATTGGTATTGCATTAAGACATGATGTTGGATTGTATCGACTCGGGGAGCCGGGATATTGAGGAATTCATGTTTATATCGTATTTGGGGATTGTGTTCCATAATGAGTCGGAATTGGTATAATATGTAGTGTCTTGTATTTATTGTGACTGTCATGTATAATGGAGGATATGTCGGCTTGTGGTTGATTGGTTGTTGTTGAGAAGACCGAAGGCGGTTGGGAGAGCGTCTTCCGTGTGGGTCGCCTCTTGGAGATTCCACTCCAAGAGTGATGTGCACATTAATGACTTCAGTACGGATGGACTCGTGTGGTTGAGGCACGATGTCTGGCAGGGGATCCGGCTAGCTTCTGGACCCGGTACGTCAGGGCGTGTCCCGGTACCTTTGTGTGTGGTGTGGTGTCCTGGGTGTGTCCCTGTCACCGGTGGTTGTAGGTACGTTTGGGCATGTCCTGGTACTGGTGTGGTTGTGAGTACGTCTAGGCGTGTCCCGGTACCGGCCTGGTGATTGTATAATCGTGTCTCATTCATTTCATTGGCATGTTGCATATTATTTTGAAGGAAATCATATTTTAAATATGACATATTTTAGTTTAAAGTTTTAGTCATAAAAACTTAAGGATCTTATGCATGCAAAACATATAAATAAGTGTAGAGGAAAACCGGTTCCTTATATTGAATATTTCGGTTTATGGTCACAAGTAAGGTCTCCTACCTTCACTTGTTCTTGAGCTATGATGAGTAATAGGATGATCCTCCAAAGACTTCAAGTATAGAAGCCATTCCTCTTGATTGCACCGAAGATTATCCCTTATCTCTACTAAATAATATGTGCTAGATATTTGTTTAGTAGTTTACCTTAAAATTGATTACTAATACTCATATATTACACTAATATATTAGGAATTTGATTTGAACAATTTGATCATGATTTCTCTAATTTTGGAGAAAGAAGAACAAAGTATGAGAGAGTTTGCATGTTAATTTTGCATATGAATAAATGAATGAATGATAAGAGAACAAATTCTCATCTAAAAGGGGCATGGAAAACCGGTGGGTAGGGAGTCTATTAGGGGACCTATGAACATCTATTATCACAATTGTTCTATTCCATATGATAGGTATGCATACCTATTACGCTAGGTAATCATATTGTTTATTTAGTCCCAATAAACAAACAACCCACTAACTCCTACTTTCCTCCACCATTTTCGGTCCATATACATAAAATGGACTACCATTATATTTTGTCAATTTGTCATTTGTCACACAATATGTCACATGTAGTATGTTACATGTTATTAATTAATTTAATGCATATTTATCACATAAATATCATTTTATTAATTAAATTACATACAACAAATTGACTAGTGATACTTGATCACATAAATAAAATGGGTTATATAATTATAATTCACAACATCTTGTAATTATAATCAATCATTCATTCTTATCTCGATTGTTTCTCAAACAATAAACAATTTTAGTAATAAAGCATTTTTATTACTAAAATAAATCTTATTTAATCTCAATAAAATAAGAAATAATATTCTCTCTCACACTTGAATTGCTCAATTTTAAGGAATTGATCAACTTGTATCGTCATACAATTAATCAACTTTACAGATAAGGGCATCATCCTTTAGGTCTAACCTTAAGGGATCAACTGACCACCACCGTCCCACGACAGTAACGTCAAACTCTAGCAAACCAATCGTTACCGATTAATGTTGATCAGTTGACTATAAAATGAATCATCCCTTACGTATTCTAAAAATGATATATAAACATGTGATCATCATGATCGACAATCGTGATCACATTATTGTCGGGGACACTCCAACAATCTCCCACTTGTCCTCGACAAGTGTGCGTCACCAATTCTTTTGTCCTATTACTATCTCCCACTCAATACAAGGTGTCTTGCAGGTCGTACTTGTAAGTGATCATATCGAGAGTGGTTTCCTCGATCCGGAGAATAACTGAATTGACCGGAATTATCAACCATAGATACCTTCCGAGCGTGACCACGCATTTCTAGTTCATTACTCCTCGAGTGGCCCTGAGATATTGTTTTAACCCTGACAAGGGGGTGGACAATTCTTATCGCACTATTCCCTTCGACTAGCCACAGCCATCATAACCCAAAATATGCCCATTTGACCCCATTTACGAAGGTCGTAGTAACATAAATCAAAGTTAATCTGAAACTCTGTCACCTTAGGCGCACAGTCTTTAGTCAAAGAATTGACTCATTAGAATACTATAGTAGCTCTCGCCACGACCAGGCTATATAAATTTGCCAGAACTCTATAAGCGGTCACTGGGCCCGACAAGGTGTTCCTAACAGTCTGCCTATGTGATCGACTAGTCATATCATATGACTCTATGGCACTTGAACTTGCCATCATTCGCATCACACTCTAGTCACTTCGAGACGTCACCTCATACAAGTGACTATGGGCAAATACCATGTTAATCCGAGTTCACTTTAACGGGGTTCAATATTGTCTCTACAACCCGTTTGGATGTAACAAAGTATAAAAGGAGTTTTTAGATTTAAAAACTCGAACGACAAATGTGATTATCTTATATGAATAGTCAATACCTGATTACTACTTCATATTTTCATAATCAATTTTCGTCTTATATGTAGTTGTTCATCTCAATGCAATTGAAATGACATATGACATGACTCATCATGTTAAGCCTATGAGAAGGCTTTGTTTAGTAGGTTTATCAACTTCTTGTACCTTACTCAACCTTACTACATACTCATTTTCCTTTTTAATGTATACATTTGCATTACAAAATTTCTGAGAACGTGTCTAGATCCAATCTAGACATAAGCTCTCTAGCCTTAGAATAGCTCCCACTGTTTTCACAGTGTGCGGGATCCATCCTCTTGCACATCTCATGATTGCAAGTGTACTCAATTTCCGTTGTAAGCATCTCTAATTATTCTTTATTGCCTAGAACAATTCTAGCAAATCCACTTCTTAAATAATATAGCCACAATGGTTCCTTAACCATCTTTAGGTGTTTCGAATACGATTTTTGTCCGAAACCTTATATAATCTCCGCAATCATTAGTGTAAGCCCATACATAAATTTGTGAATTGCAAAAACACTTAACTTTGCATCTTTAATGCTTGTTCAAGCACTTAAGAATAATCAATATGGCTATTTGGTAACTATTATTTAAATTCGATTTGAAACAATTCATCATACTCAAAGTATATGAAGTGTTATAGATCATTACTAATTTAATTGATCCGGTAGCGGAAGCAAATGGAATCAATCAAATATGTTCAACTTGATTGAACTAATCATGAATCTTATCAACATAAGACTTCTTATTTGACGCTAATATCATGTGGATTTATCTCCATAAATCTAGATATTAAAGATGTATTATATATCTCCCAGTCTTAAATCATTCCCAATGATCAATATGTCATTCACATATTAGACTAATTAAAATTACCATTACTCCCACTAAACTTTATGTATAAACACAACTTCTCGACCTATCGAGAAAAGTTTTATAACATGATCAAAACCTTGATTCCACCTCATTGATGTCCTACTTAAGACCCTCTCTTAAGTTTCACATTATCTTAGGATGGCAAGAATCTACAAAACTGAAGACATGTATTGAATACATTCCTTCTAATTGAAGAAGTGGGTTTTAGATTCACTTGCTATATATCTCATAATGAAACACAATTCCTAAGAAGATCCAAATAGACTTAAGCATTTCAACTAGTGCAAAACCCTTTGCTACCAATCAAGCTTTGATATCTAACAATTCACTTGGAATTTATTTCGGATTTTCATGGCTCTAAGCCTTGTATTGAGTTGTGACTTAAACACTCTCATGTAAGTCATATGTTCATTACTTTCCAGAAGTAATTAACTTGAATCAAACAATTTCTTTGTAAGTTGCGAGCTCTTTACTTTCTAAAAGTAACACTAATTCATGATCTTCAACAAATGATGACTTTAACCTCCTAGGTTTTGAAGAAACAACGTCTTACACAAAACGTCTCATGTAGCCAAGAAAGACCAGTTTCTTGTGACATAACATTCTTTGTGGCTCTTGAATAATTTCTCCCACTCTGTCTTCTAGAAATAAACTTGTATTATAGAAAGACAGCTTCACGAGCCACAAACCCGTTGTACTCGTGATTATAGTAAGGAAAAATGAGCATCTGTTTCTTTTGAAAATTTACAAACATGGTACCCTACCATTTCATGTCTTATATTATTCGTTTTAGATTTAGTGGAAAAATAATTTAGACAAAATGATAAAATCCCCAAAAGGATCAAGTAACTCAAAGTAACTTGATTGAAGTCCAAACCATATCGAATAGCGTTTGATTTCTTTATCCAACCACACATTGTCCCATGATACGTGCTAAGAGAGATTAATTTGTGATACTATATTACATTTCCTTTGGCTTATTTTAAAGTCTTCACTTTGATAATCCCATCATGACTAAATCGTGATTCTTTGAACTCTTTGAACTTATTCAAAGATTTCTCTATTTACCTTATTAAGATAACACATTAGCGTCAACTTAAATCGTTGGTAAAAGAAAATGACCAACCTATTTTGGATCAATGATTTACAACCTCGATCTCCTTTTCAACAAAAAGGCACGAGACATCTTGCTTTGAATACAAGATACACATATAACATAAGATTAACAATCTAATGGTTTCAGGAGTACTCGATAACTCTTTGCGTTCATCAATCCTGAATTTAAGGTTTAATCTTGGGTTACCAATTTGAGTCTTGCATCATCTACATGATGTATCATTCTAGTTTGGTTTAGAATATATTCACCTTGATAATGGGCTAGCCATACATCAAATCGTGGTGTATAGGGTCACAAAATTAAAACCTCTTTTGTATCTTAACAAGATTATATTCTTATTCAGAGTTTATGCACTTAATAGTCATAATTAAGTACAACTTTAAGCCCAAAACTAGATTGCGTACACAATGACTCTATCTCTCAACATCATTTGTTGCTAGTCGTCATATTCTAATCATCCTATGTATCAAATACAATGATGAAAACCACCACCGGTTTCTAATATTGACGAAGTAGTAGTAGCAAAAATTATGTCAATCAAATAAACATTTAAAGAAGAAGGTCTCATTAGATGTCCCACAACTAACTTGCTGATTCTTCAATAATTTGGGGTAGTTTCCTTTCTAGCGTCTAACAATTAAGACAATGGAGACTTTATCGGTCGGGATTGATAGGTTTAGTATCGTTATTCTCAATAACTTTACTTTTAACGTTACCTTGTATCAATTCCATTCTAATTTTACTTCTTTGAACCTCGTCCTTTTCTTAACGGTTAAGAGAATGCTCCCACTCATTTCAACGAGTCTTTGCTTAGAAAAGCAAAATTGAATTTCATGAAGACTACTCTTCAATTCATTCGTTTAGTCTTAAAACATTCATTGAAGTGGTTGCGGTATTTTGGTCAATTTTGATTTCCTACAAATCTAGTTACCAAAATGATTTAACGTTTCAAAGTACATAACTCAATTAAGCATATGAGAAACAATTCATTGTAAGTAGATATGTTAGTCAAGAGTCAAAAACCCTTTTGATCATGAATAACTTTTATCTATACTCTTCACAAGAGATCATTCCAATGGATAACACAAGGTTTTAGAAGAAAAATTCATATTTGTCTCAAGTTACGATGTTTTAATGGAGATTTTGTACTATAATCGAAATGATATCATATAAATTGAGGTAAAGAAAATACAACGATGCGAACGATGCGACAACGGAATGATGGAAAAACTAACATTTATCGTTATAATAATACTTGTAAATAATTTAACAAGTAAAGCATTTACATAGTGACCTCTACCCAACTATGATAAATGATTCTAAGATCCAAATTCATATTAACTTGGGCACGGTGTAGCCGATTCATCCCTTATCAATATAACTCGGTGGATTAACTCTTTAATCGATTCTACTTTTAGAACTTTTGGTCGATAAAATTACATTAATATTTATCTTTAGCCCAAAACACATCCGGCTATGGTCGAGAATACTTTTGTTGAGTTTAACCCAAATTTCGAAAAAATGTGTCCATGATCCAAATCCACATTAACTTGGGCACACTTTGGCGATACAACCCTCATCAACATGAATCCGGTGGATATACTGTAATACCCGTCCTTTTAGGGACCCTTTGACCAGCGTTGACTGACCTTGGGAGCGGGAATAGTCTTAGAAGTAAGTGCTGAAGTCATCTTGGGTTGCGTGTTAAGAGTGGTACTCGATAGAGTAGAGGCTACTCGATCGAGTAGCTAGGTTACTCGATCGAGTAGGGGGCTACTCGATCGAGTATGTTGGGTACTCGATCGAGTACCTAGTTTTCAGCGAGCGTTTTATATCGCGTTTTGTTAAATCCGCATATCACTTCCGCCACTTTCCTCCTATCTTTCAGTCGCCTGTTTCCCTTCCTTTCACCTCAAAACCTCCATGGAAACCTTTGTGAAGATCCTTGTGCCTTAGGAGAGCGTCTCTTGAGTCGGGTAGCGATCTTTTGCTGAGTTTCTCCCTATAGGTATGTCATAATCATCATCCGTGTTCTTGTTCTTCATAGTTACGGTTTGCTTGTTAGTAATCTAGAATTGTATTCTGGTTATAGGCGTTGCTTGATCGCTGGACATGTTATCTGTCGGCATGGATTGGTTGCGATGGCTTAAAGGTAGGTTCGCCTACTCAGTCTTTGTAGATCGTCTAGTGTGTCGGTCGTTGTGATAGTATGGTGATTGTTTGTCATAGTAATTGTATCGTGATGATTGTGATTGTGGTTGTGACTGCTGTCTGTGGTTCTCGAGGCGTGTCCTCGGCTGAGTGGGGTCACTTGCGGGAGTGGCTCCACGCCCTAGTTTTGCCCTCCGTGGAACCCGCCACGGGAGGGGATGTGCACATTAATGGACAGGGTTATCGCTTGGTACGATGAGCGGGGATTTGGTGGGTACGGCTGCGGTCCCCATCGCGGGATCGGTCCAGTGGACGATCGATGATGAGAGATTGGTTGAGTGTTGTGATTGCGTGTGCGAAACTGATAGCATCGTATTGTGTTGTTAGTTGTAGTTGTTATTGCTGCGTCTTATCTCAGTACTGACCTTGTGTGGTTGTTTGTTTGTTATGTGTCTTCCGTGATCCCTTATGGTGAGCAGTCAGTCTTAGCAGGTATTGGTGTTGATGATAGGCGGAGTCCTGCGGGATGAGTCCTCACGAGATATGGCAGTCTTAGCGAGTAGTCTTTGAGTTGTACCTTTGTATCGTATTTTGGTTTAAATCGCTTGTAATATAACTTAATAGTTCTTTTATCGACATTTGATTATTGCTATCCTCGGGCAAACGAGATGGTAACGCCCTTGTATCCTAAGGAAGGCCTAGTTAAGGCTCCTCTGAATATGGGGATGTTACAAAGTGGTATCAGAGTGACGATTTTGGAACCTGTAACAAATGAACATAATGAACGTAGGGAGTCTAATAAAATGAACCTGGTGTATGTGTAATGGGAGCCCCAGCTGATGCTAGATTTTGGGTGAGTAGGCGCCCTCATTTCAAAATCTTGGCCCCATGATACTTAAGCCAGTCACGTGGTATGGGAATGTGGAGTCCGTCTGTATATGTGTGATGTGTATGTTAAGTGTACCGGGGCTACCTTCGGTTAAGTCTTTGTTAGAATTAATAGAGGTGTGATAGTGATATTGGGCCGTGTATGGTAAGTATTGATGAGATTATTGAAGCTCTTTGGATGATTAGTGAGCTTATATGATGGTTATGAGATATGTGACGAAATTTTACGTAATTGCTATGATGATAGTTATAGTATAGTGAGTCATGATTCGAGACATAGCATATAGTAATGCGTTTATGCCTTATGGGATGATCGAAATTCTTCCGCTGCGTAATATTTGATTTGTACAAGGTGAATTACTTATGATAGAATGTGAAACATGGTAGATTAATTTGTTTTGAAAGTATGCATCTATGTGATACGTGAAAGAAAGAATTAATGTTAATTATACGCTTCAAATTGAAGTAAACACGAGTTTAGTAGTAACATGTAAAGTAAGTTTAAGTGTATTAGGATGGTGGGATTATGTTTAGAAATGATTCGAGTTGGGCAATTTGTATGGCGTAATATAATGTATGCTTTAATAGTTGAGGCGGTGCGTAGTGATGATAATGCATGAGCCAGTACGATAATTAGTGCCGAATTCCGAACTTAGTTTGGACTCGACACGTGGTGTTGTTTTGCAGGTATTTTCGGCTTACTCCGTACTTCTGACCGAGTACTTAACTGTACTTGACCGAGTGCGAGTGCTTACTTGACCGAGTAGACCTTACTCGATCTAGTTAGGAGGATATGGCGTCGGGATGTGGGGAAATTTCCTACAGACACTCGACGAAATAACTTCTACTCGATCAGGTAGGGTGGTACTCGATCGAGTATCCAAGGCACTCGATCGAGTAGGGTGGTACTCGATCGAGTACCCCAGGCACTCGATCGAGTAGGTTCTTTGTCAATGAATCCTACGGGTTTTCATAAAACCCCTATTCTTCCTATTTCTTTCCCATTCTCCTCATCCTTCCTCTATATTTCGAAATAGCTAAACCTAATTCCTCTCAAAATCTCTCTTTCTCTTGGGTTAGTGGTGATTCTTGGGGTTGATTTTCTTGTTTAATTCCGTTCTTTTGCTTTGTTAATCAATCAAGGTATGCTTTCCTTCCTAATTTATGTGATTTATTGCTTTGAATGTGTAAGAATGGTGAAATAATCTGAAATTTTCGGTTCACATGGGTAGGTTATTGTTTTTTATGGTTGAAATATGATTCACATGCCTTCTTTTCATGCTTATTGGTGACTAATTGCTGTAAATTAGATTAGAAATTGCTAAATTTGAAATCGAAATTTCTAGGGTTTCCAAAATTGAAATTGATTTTTGGTTATTTTACAATGGTTAGATGGTAGAATTGAGCCTTAAGTATTGTTTATATCATGTTGGAGGATAGATTTTTGATGATTTTACCCTTAGAAAGTTACCTTAAAACTCCGTCTTAAAAGTGCCTCAAATGGAAATTCGTGATTTATAATTGAAAATTGATGTTGTAATTGACAGTATAAGTATGAGTTGAACTTCAATATGAAAATAAAAACAATAATTGATGAAAATATGCCAAGATTATCACAGCTGTAAAGACCGTCTGAAAATTTTAGTTGAGTTGTTGTTCATAATAGTGAAGGGTGATAATGATATGTTCTAAGCTATTTTGGAACAACATTTAGAAGCATGCTAGGATATTCGAATTTGTTGAACATATGTAATCACCATGATAATTTCTTTCACAACTATGGCTTATGAGTAGTAATAACCTGCGCTTACATGTCAAATTTTGGAAACTGCTGGTGAATGTGTGTACTTAGCTTAATGTTCGAAGCTAACAGGCGTAGATTATGTGCTTCACATGTTGAAAGTTGTTGATAAATTGGTATGCCTAGCTGAGTATATCGAATTCGAATTACATGAAATAAATGCTTGAATGTTTATGCAAGTTGTTAAACTTATGCCTAAAGCGATCCGAGACCGAACCTTGGAATCCGCCAAAGTAAGCGGGGGAGGGTAACCCACCGAGATGGGGGAGGGGAGTGGACCTGTGGTACCCGCAGTCCCCGAATACCCTACAGTTGTTTTTGTTGATTTCAAGCAGAGGGAGCGTTTTGTAGCCTTACAAAAAACGCAAAATGAGACCTACGAAGTGTATAAACACTACTGTGTTAGAGGAGTTGGAGATAGAGACGGATGTCCGTCACATATTCGAGACCTTGGGTTTTACGGGTTTGTATAGGCTGAGGAAGCATACTTACCCTTTTCGTACCTTGGAGTTCATGAGCTCTTTTAGCTATGACCCGTGGTCGATTGATGAGTTTAGATTGATGAATACCAGTTTTCTGTTGACTATGGATCTATTTGCCTCTCACCTTGGGTTGGCCAAGCCTCCCAAGGACTCCATCACCGATATCCCAGCTGAGTGCGGCGTTTGCCGCCTAATGCCTTGCTTGACTGAGAAGCAAGCTCCCACCTCGAGCAACATGCTGATTAATGACGTTCAGCATATTACCTTGAGGGTCTTTCTCCGTTCTCTTTCGAACCTCCTTTATGATAGAAAGGATATCAGTAAATTGAACAATCATGAGGTCTTACTTCTGATGTCTTACCTCAACCCGAAGCGGGCCAGGAAAGTGGTCTTTAATGCTCCTTCTATGGTTTGTGCTGACCTTGCCTTGATGGCTTCTTCCTCTTCCCGGTACCTGAGTTGTGGCGCTATTGCCACTCGGTTAGCTGAAAAGCTAACCTCTTTTGAAGCTTCTTCAGAGTACGTGCCTCTAGCTACCCCAGTGCCCACCATGGATCGTGACTACTATCTCGACCTGAAATGGTTGAGGACCTTGGCTGACGGTAGCCTAGCGTGGAGGGTGTGGGGCATGAGTTGGATGAAGATTTCAGCTCCTGAGCACCTCCCACCCACGGAGCCCTTGGAGCCGACAGTAGTGACGGTGGACTCCGATGACGAGGAGGAGGAGGATGATGACAGACTCCGCCATCTACAGACCTATCTCATCGACGACACCATCCTCGAGGAGATGCCGGAGCCGACGAAGGGCGAGAATGCGGGAGTTGCGGTGGTGGAGAGACCCAGAGTGGGGAGGGGACCCCGTCGAGTGAGGGAGAGGGCCTCGGAGAGTAGGCCGCAGCCGGTAGCGCCACAGCAGCAGCAGCATCCTTTTCCGTGCTACCCTTACCCCGACACCCCGGAGACGCGGTCCAGCTACTTGGCAGATAGAGTGTCATCTACCTTGACACTCCGGAACATGCACGAGATGGCGTACGCTCAGGGGATAGGGACCGAGGGACCGCATCCAGTTAGGTGGAGTGGAGTTGGGGACTACTCAGGGGTTTTCCATTCCTACGGGGTGGATCAGTCGACGTGGGGGGCACCTCAGTCCTTCCCTTACGGTGGCTTGAATCCATGGTACGTGGGCCCAGGAGCAGGAGCAGGAGTGGATACGGGGATTGGGACATCGGGAGCAGGTACTTCTTGCGGTGTTGGTGATGATGAGGTAATGTTTGAGCAGCAGCAGCAGCAGGAGGAGGAGTGATACTCCTTGTACTTATCTTTGTTAGTGGTAGTTGGTTTTAGGTGTCGGTATCGTTGTTAGACATTAGTAGTTGTTTTATTGAGACTTTGTTAGACTTGTATTATTGGCCATAAGGCCGGATTTGATACTTGACTTGTTGCAGGATGTTAGAAGTTGGGGAAGTCGTCCCGACTCGATCTTTTTGTGGCAAAGATGTGCATGTACGTGATTTATGACAGGTTTTATAAGGCTTTGGCCTGTAGGTACTCGATAGAGTACCCCGTACTCTATCGAGTAGCTGCAGGGAGACGTGATGAAAAGTTTCTGATCTTTGGCTACTCGATCGAGTAGCCAAGACACTCGATCGAGTAGCATGGCACTCGATCGAGTACCATGACACACTCGATCGAGTAGCCTTGTTACAGGAGGTTTTCAAAAATTTAAAATGTTCAATTCTTTTATAATTGCAAGTTCCCTATTCAACGTGGTTGTTAGTGCTTAGTAACATCGTTGAACCATTAATTCTCTATGTTGGAAGTCGTGCTTGAGTTTTCTATGCATATTGTTACCATTTAATAAACCGGTGATAGATTCTTTTGCTTAAATGCTGCATACGCCTTGTCCTCATCCCATTACCGGAATTAAATCTTCTCACATGTTTGTGCATACCATTTTAACGTGCCCGCTAGACGGCTAATTATCCGGTGGCTTGTGTATGAATTCTAATTTAACGAGTTTGTGCTTAACGAGTAATGTCCACGATAGATAATATGTTTTAACACATGTCATGAATCAAATAATAAGTAAAATGCGTGGAAACTTGGGTGGTGAACTTCGGGGACGAAGTTCCTTTTTAGAGGGGAAGAGTAATGTCGCGAAATAAAAAGGTTGTTTTTGAATAATGTTTTGCTTGTTTATAATGTTGTTGGTAGTTGTTTATAATGTTGTTGGTATTTTGTTTTGCTTTAGTTACAAAAAAAAAAAAAAAAAAAATTTCCTGAAGTATAACGAATTATTTAGTTCTTTAAAGTGAGTGTGGTTGTATGTTTCAAAAGACGGTTATGGAGAAATAGTTATAGTGCGATGAATCGTATTTGAATCACGTTGCCGAGTAACATGGTGGCATTAGTTGTACCACATGAAAGTGGATATGAGACACGTGCTAGATTGATAGTTGGATAGTGATTACTGTATGTTGGGTGATCGTGAGTGGCGATTCGCATTGCGAGTCAGATGTTTTATATATATATATATATATATATATATATATATATATATATATATATATATATATATATATATATATATAGAATAACGATTGATCGTGATAACGCTTGCATGATAGGGGCAAGAATCGATAGGTATAAATGTGGACGGTGATGATGATGACATGGGGGGGGGATGGTATTTACAAGAGGTAATGGTTTGACCGGGAAGATTGGTGAGATTGTGTTGGTTCCGTGTCGTGAGCGGGAGAGGTGAGTTGAACTTCGGGGACGAAGTTCTTTTTAAGAGGGGAAGACTGTAATACCCGTCCTTTTAGGGACCCTTTGACCAGCGTTGACTGACCTTGGGAGCGGGAATAGTCTTAGAAGTAAGTGCTGAAGTTATCTTGGGTTACGTGTTAAGAGTGGTACTCGATAGATTAGAGGCTACTCGATCGAGTAGCTAGGTTACTCGATCGAGTAGGGGGCTACTCGATCGAGTATGTTGGGACTCGATCGAGTACCTAGTTTTCAGCGAGGGTTTTATATCGCGTTTTGTTAAATCCGCATATCACTTCCGCCACTTTCCTCCTATATTTCAGTCGCCTCTTTCCCTTCCCTTCACCTCAAAACCTCCATGGAAACCTTTGTGAAGATCCTTGTGCCTTAGGAGAGCGTCTCTTGAGTCGGGTAGCGATCTTTTGCTGAGTTTCTCCCTATAGGTATGTCATAATCATCATCCGTGTTCTTGTTCTTCATAGTTAGGGTTTGCTTGTTAGTAATCTAGAATTGTATTCTGTTTATAGGCGTTGCTTGATCGCTGGACATGTTATCTGTCGGCATGGATTGGTTGCGATGGCTTAAAGGTAGGTTCGCCTACTCAGTCTCTGTAGATCGTCTAGTGTGTCGGTCGTTGTGATAGTATGGTGATTGTTTGTCATAGTAATTGTATCGTGATGATTGTGATTGTGGTTGTGATCATGCCCCGTGGTTCTCGAGGCGTGTCCTCGGCTGAGTGGGGTCACTTGCGGGAGTGGCTTCACGCCCTAGTTTTGCCCTCCGTGGAACCCGCCACGGGAGGGGATGTGCACATTAATGGACAGGGTTATCGCTCGGTACGATGAGCGGGGATTTGGTGGGTACGGCTGCGGTCCCCATCGCGGGACTGGTCCAAAGGACGATCGATGATGAGATTGGTCGAGTGTTGTGATTGCGTGTGCGAAACTGATAGCATCGTATTGTGTTGTTAGTTGTAGTTGTTATTGCTGCGTCTTATCTCAGTACTGACCTTGTGTGGTTGCTTGTATATTATGTGTCTGCCGTGATCCCTTATGGTGAGCAGTCAGTCTTAGCAGGTATTGGTGTTGATAATAGCTGGAGTCCGGGCAGGGATGAGTCCTCACGAGATATGGCAGTCTTAGCGAGTAGTCTTTGAGTTGTACCTCTGTATCGTATTTTGGTTTAAATCGCTTGTAATATAACTTAATAGTTCTTTTATCGACATTTGATTATTGCTATCCTCGGGCAACCGAGATGGTAACGCCCTTGTATCCTAAGGAAGGCCTAGTTAAGGCTCCTCTGAATATGGGGGTGTTACATAGACATTTATCACCCACTTCCCCTGCGTAACAAGGTTTGTACCCCGTTGTGGCCGAGCGCACTCCCTCACGAAATAGGTTTTCATGGTTTCTACTTTTTGGTAAGGCTAAGTCTCAATTGTTTATTTTAGCGAGAGGTTATGTCAATTTATTATCTATCATGTTTTAAGTGAACTAAAGCAGTGAACTACGATAATTGTAATTGACACGGTCGATAAACTCGATTAAAATAAAATGCTTGTTTAGTTATGGCGATTTAGCGATGCATGCAACAAATAAATAAAATGCAAAGCATAAAAATAAAATAAACTATTACAAATTCGGAAACCAACTCCTTTGGTCCCTTGAACTTCGGTCTTGGCACGCACTTCAAGGTAACACTTTCTTTGATGGACCGGCTTCTCGAATGGCACCGTATTGGAGGAACTCCGGAATAATTAAATTACAAAATGAATTATATAATTTCCTATTATACATTTGTAATTAAAAATTTAAATCTATTAAATTACAAAACGGTGTTACGAGATCACAATAATTACAACCGAATCGATATTCCCATACATTTCGGGTAATATAAATTAAAAACTAAGGCCATACTAAGTAAAATTACATAATTGAAAAATTACATAAAATTAAAATATGACAATCATAAATAAAATGCAGCATTATAATATGTATGAACATGCTCAATTTTATGCTAAATCACCTTTTAAGAGCCAATATCGTATATTTTATCGGTTTTTATGGATTTACGTGATTATAAACTTGTTAAGATCACAACAAGTTACATAAATTCATATTTATGTTCAATTTAATTACCCTAACCATCTTAGAACTCAAAAATTAGTATTCACTAACATTTTGATAATAATTCAACTTGATTTCTTAATATTGTTCATTATGGACAAAAAATACAAAATTATGCTATAAACTTCAAATTAAATTATAAAAATTTCAAATAATTTCAAAATTTTAAATTTAAACTCATGAAAATTCTGGAAAAAATACCATGACACTCATAATGTTCTAAACATAGGTTAAAAATTTCGAAAATTTATCGAGAAAAACAATGTTGCGGTTTATCGGTTTTAACAAATATGACCATTAAAATATGAGAAAATTTATTTTCATCAAATTTTCACTTTAAGATCTGAAATATATGATAAAATGCAACATGTGACATTTTTCCTTTAGTCATGAAGTATGTTTTAGCATTATAACTAATTATAGTCACAATTTATGTGATTTTTCATCAAAAATTCATAAATCATGCAAAATGACTCCACTATAGCCAAATATTTTACACACGTCTTGTAAAATTGCATGTGACAACATACTAAATTTTCACGACCAGATTCGAAATATACCTCATATTAACCTATTTACTCATTTAAATACGATTTTAACTTATAAAATTCATATTTCGAGCAAAACAAATTATTTTAACATGAAAATTTACAGGCCATCAGTAGATAATATATGTGAAAACATATCCAAGAACCACTGAAAAATCTGAAGTTTAGCTATTTTTCGTCCAAAAATGACATTTTTCTCATAAAAATCATATTTTAATGCCAATAATATATATAATGAACAATAAAAATCCATAATTCGTCCCATATGACCTAAAATCCATTTAGGACCAGAAACCTTTAACATGCAAAATTATTTCGTGATTTATCTTCATAAATCCTAAATTTCAAGTTTTATTCGTTAATCGTATTATCTCGGAAAAACGATCCCGATCTTGCATGAAACAACCATAATGCTCTGATACCACTTGAAGGAAATCATATTTTAAATATCACATATTTTAGTTTAAAGTTTTAGTCATAAAAACTTAAGGATCTTATGCATGTAAAACATATAAATAAGTGTAAAGGAAAACCGGTTCCATACATTGAATATTTCGGTTTATGGCCACAAGTAAGGTCTCCTACATTCACTTGTTCTTGAGCTATGATGAGTAATAGGATGAAGCTCCAAAGACTCCAATTATAGAAGCCACTCCTATTGATTGCACCAAAGATTATCCCTTATCTCTACTAAATAATATGTGCTAGATATTTGTTTAGTAGTTTACCGTAAAATTGATTACTAATACTCATATATTACACTAATAATATTAGTAATTTGATTTGAACAATTTGATCATGATTTCTCTAATTTTGGAGAAAGATGAACAAAGTATGAGAGAGTTTGCATGTTAATTTTGCATATGAATAAATGAACGAATGATAAGAGAACAAATTCTCAGCTAAAATGGGCATGGAAAACCGGTGGGTAGGGAGTCTATTAGGGGACCTATGTACATCTATTATCACAATTGTTCTATTCCATGTGATAGGTATACATACCTATTAGGCTAGGTAATCATATTGTTTATTTAGCCCCAATAAACAAACAACTCACTAACTCCTACTTTCCTCCACCATTTTCGGTCCATATACATAAAATGGACTACCATTTTATTTTGTCAATTCGCCATTTGTCACACAATATGTCACATGTAGTATGTTACATGTTATTAATTAATTTAATGCATATTTATCACATAAATATCATTTTATTAATTAAATTACTTACAATAAATTGACTAGTGCTACTTGATCACTAAAATAAAATGGGTCATATAATTATAACTCACAACATCTTGTAATTATAATTAATCATTCATTCTTATCTCTATTGTTTATCAAACAATAAACAATTTTAGTAATAAAGCATTTTTATTACTAAAATAAATCTTATTTAATCTCATTAAAATAAAAAATAATATTCTCTCTCACACTTGAATTGTTCAATTTTAAGGATTTGATCAACATGTATCGTCATACAATTAATCAACTTTACAGATAAGGGCATCATCCTTTAGGTGTGACCTTAAGGGATCAACTGACCACCACCGTCCCACGACAGTAACGTCAGACTCTAGCAAGACAATCGTTACCGATTAATGTTTATCAGTTGACTATAAAATGAATCATCCCTTACGTATTCAAAAAATGAGATTTAAACATGTGATCATCATGATCGACAATCGTGATCGCATTATTTTCGGGGACACTCCAACATATTTATCATGTCGTGTCTTAGGTTTATTTATTGAAACTGGCGTGTGTGTATCTGTGTAAATTGTCACTTATTTTCGGGGTGCCCTGTGTCGATCTATATGATATTTTCGATCATATGGGGAGCAGTTTGAGTACAGGTTTTGCTTGTTGACGTGATCGGGGTTCGGGTCGCGCTTTGGACTTGGAGTTGAGTACTTGGATAGTTGATAGAAAACATAGATAGTAGTCATGAGTTGTATTCTTTTATTTATTCATTTGTTTATGGTTATGTAAATCATTAAATACATTTTTTATAATAAATGTTTTTTAATTGTAATTCCGATTTCACTGCCTCAGGAAACCGAGATGGTAACATCTCCCAACTACCTTGGCCGGGTAAGAAGGGGGTGTTACACTACCTCTCTCCCCAAGTAATGCATTACCTCCATATGGAGGTAATAATTCCTCCCCCACCTCCTCTTTCCACCCTCCACAACCACCACAAAGCACCAATCGCCTTCTATTCTTTTAATTTTAGCTCCCATTAGTCCCTTAATAACTAATCTCATTGCAAACAAGCCCTTAATTGCATTTTTTTTGTCAACCGACATAGATAATATTCTCACATGCTTGGTTTAATACTTTGGATTTTGCATTGCATGCATATAATCAATGACATATAAAATATAAGTGACTTCCTTGATAATATGTAGAGGTCGTTATCGAGGCGGGCGGGATTAGGTGTTCGTTTAAAGAACTTCATAATACGTATCGTCACCACTTACTTAACGTCTCTTTGGACATCCTTGTTAATTGGTATTACGAGAGTCATTCTAGTTATAGAATGATAAGGGTAAACGAGTATCTTTAGTGCCTATGTCACGCTTCATGTATGTTGACATAAGCATGAAGTATTCTAACGGTTTCCGGTTTTTCACAAAACTTTGTGGCGAATCCTAAAAGGCGGCCTTGTTCAAACTTTGACTTGTTTCAAAGCCTTTCAAATCGGTAACGGCGCATGACGTGCTTTGTTTAAAAAGTTCCGTGGGAGTAATGACGCCGCCTCAATTTCCTAAGCGCGGGGCGGGTGGCTTGGTCCACAGTTTTGCGACTCTGTTGGGAATGATACACTTAGACTTAGTTTAGTGTTACCTGTGAGAAAATTTGAACAAGGTTGGGGAATAGTTTATATAACACCCCCATAAGTCGGGATCCTACCTTAAGGCAATCTTAACGCATGAGAGTGTCACAAGACTTGGTTTACCATGCTTGTAGTGCGAACAAACGAGTAAAGAAGAATTTAAGACGATAAACTTTAAATAAATAAGTTGTAGTTAAAAAATTAGTTACATGTTAAGGGATGCAAATATCATGCCATTTAATACAACCATATCGAAATAAAAGTGGAGTTTAAATAGTAAAAAACTATACAAACACAAGTGATGACAACTAGTGAAGACCGCTCCCAAGCCTCTGTTTCTAACAAAAGCTAACCTGTTAAATCACTACTCCCCATAATGGCGAAAATCACCATATGGTTCACCACAGATATTTAATAACCCAATTGTTAGCTTAATAATACTAATGCTCAACGAATGCTAATGAGAAAGACTAAATGCTCATGTAATAATGCTAAGACAATCAACCATGAATCCAACAAGTGTATGAGGTGCAGAAAAACCATCCTCCAAGTTTCTCACCTCCACATAACCGATGCCAGAGACACGCCCACGGTACCACATGCCAACACTAGGTACTCAGAACACGTCCGTGGTACCGGGCCCGAAAGCGACTTGAGTCCCCTACCACACATCGTGTCTCAACCACACGAGTGCCTCCAAAACTCGAGTACTAAATGTGCACATCCCCCTTGGAGTGGGAAGCTCCAAGAGGTGACTCAAGCGGAATACGGTTTCCTAACCGCCTTCTGTCTCCGCAATAAAAAACAAGTATAATCCATAATCCTCCAACACCAATCAATCCAGCCTATATTCACAAAGCCTCAAAGTCAGACCTAAAAATGCCCCTCAATGAAGCTTCCTACACAAATTAATTACCACATTCATTACTATAATCCACTATAATAAACATATTAATTAATCCCCTTAATTACCCTTTTTAATTCCCATAACCCTAATTAATTATAAGATAATCTACTAGAAAAATTAAGGTTCACTAAGATAAAATTAAGGAAACAAAGTGTAAATCGACTTAAAAATGATGTGGATGAACGAGGGAGGATGGATGGCAAGAACTCTTCAAATGTGGAGGCTAGATTTTTAAACGATAAGTTTAGGTGGTTATTGGTGAGTGTTTAGAGTGTATAGAGAGTGGTAGGATTAGGTTAGGAGTGATTTTAGGTGGGGGAAATCTGAAAAGGATAAGGCTCGAAAGCGACACACCACCACTCAAATCTCGCGTAAAACTAGACTCGACCGGGCACTCGGTCGAGTGCTCGGTCCACTCAATCGAGTGGGACTCCACTCGGTCGAGTGACCAATTTTCACCAACTTCCAGCCTCAAATCCAAATTCCACTCGGTCCTCCACTCGGTCGAATGGGCTCCACTCGGTCGAGTGGGCTCTACTCGGTCGAGTGGATGGTATACTTCGTCAAGTACGGTCTTTATAAATGCAAGGTATTACAATCTTCCCCCCATAAAAAGAACTTCATCCCCAAAGTTCACACTCGACACTATAATTACTAAAAATTCTATGTCCCTTATTGCCTCAAGGGTGCATGGAGGTTGGTCGAAACATTACGCGACTAGTATGGTATGACTAACTAAAATGCTATGAGGTGAGGTAATGATAAACTAAGGAGAAGAAAGAAGGAAAACTTGTACTTCTTTAACATGTTTAATACACCTTACCCCTCAAGAAACACGGCTACAAACTCATAACCAAACTCATACTTGTGTGAAAAGGTGAGGGTATCATTCTTTCATGGTTCGACCTCCCACGTGGCCTCCTCTACTGGATGGTTAGACTACAATACTTTTACCAACACCATCTCACCACATTTTGTCTTCCTTACCGTCCGGTCTAGGATCTCCTTGGGCGTTTCCACATATGTTAGAGCATCATCAAACTCAATCATGTACGCCTCAAGTACATGTGAAGGGTCACTGATGCATTTACGCAATTGAGACACATGAAAGACGTTGTGAACTCGGTCCCAGGCCGGGGGAAGTGCTAAATGGTAGGCCATTTCCCCGACTCCACTCGATATCTCATAAGGCCCAATGAACTTTTGGCTCCACTTGCCTCTTTTCCCAAATCCCATTACTTCCTTCATGGGTGAAAGCTTGAGTAATACCTTATCACCCACCGCAAATTCAATGTCACTTCTCCACAAGTCAACAAAACTCTTTTGCCTATCTTGTGCCGCCCTCATCTTCTCTCAGATTACATGGACTTGGTGAATCATGTCTTTGATCATTTGAGGACCCAACAAAATGGCTTCATTGCTTTCATCCCAACATATTTAACATCGACACTTCCTCCCATACAAGTCTTGAAACGGTGCCATGCCAATACTAGCATGGTAGCTACTGTTGTAAGAAACTTCGATCAAATGTAGCCTAGCTTCCCAAGAGGCCCCAAATTCGAAGATTCAAGCTCTCAACATGTCTTCCCAAGTTTGGATGGTTCTCTCCATTTGCCCATCCGTTTCCGGGAGGAAGGTCGTACTCATCTTCAATTGAGTACCCAAAGAGCTTTGAAGCTCTTGCCAAAACCTTGAGATGAATCGCAAATCACGTTCCGACATAATATCTTTTAGAAATCCATGAAGCTTTACCACATATTTGGAATATGCATTTGCTAATTCTACCTTGATCCAAGTGTATTTCATTGCAATGAAATGCGCCGATTTGGTTAAGCTATCTACAATGACCCAAATCATGTTATTCCCCTTTTGATTTCTTGGTAACCCCATTATGAAATCCCTAGATATTGACTCCCACTTCCATTCCGGCACCTCTAGTGGTTGGACTTTCCGTTGTGGTCTCTTGTGTTCTCCTTTCACCCTTTTGTAAGTCAAGTATCTTGCTACAAATTCCGCCACTTCCCTCTTCATATTGGACCACCAAAAGGTCTTCTTCAGGTCCTTTTGCAACTTATCGCCACCCGGGTGCACCAAGTAAGGTGTTTTGTGAGCTTTATTTATGATCTTCCTCTTAAGTTCTCAATAATTTGGAATGCACCACCTCCTTTGAATCTAAGGCTTCCGTCCTCATATAAATCAAACCTTGAGGGCTCACCCCTCTCTAGCTCTCCTTTCCACTCTTGGATCTTCACATCACTTGCTTGCTACTCCCGAATTACATCATAGAACTTGGGTTCTAAAGTTAAGTCTCTGATTACCTCCCCTTTTCTTATCATATAAATGCCCATCTTCTTCACTTCTTCCTTTAATCTTAGCATGGACAAGGCCGTACACAAAGAGTGCACCGACTTCCTACTCAAGGCATCTGCCACCACGTTGGCTTTCCCCTCATGGTACACTCTCTCATGTCATAATCCCCAATGAGCTCAATCCATCTTATTTTTCTCATGTTCAACTCCTTTTGGGTGGAGATGTATTTCAAACTCTTGTGATCGGAAAACACCTTAAAGGCCGCTCTAAACAAGTAGTGCCTCCAAATCTTCAACGCAAAGACAACGGCTCCCAACTTTAGATCATGTGTTGGGTAATTTTATTCATAGGACGTCAATTGTTGCGATGCATAAGGAATGACTCTACCATTTTGCATAAGTAGCTAGACATCCCAAACCATTCCTTGAAGCGTCGGTATACACTTCAAAACTTTTACTCCCTTCCGGCAAGGCTAACACTAGGGCCGTTGTTAGGCGCTCCTTTAGGGTCAAGAAAGCAATCTCATAACTCCCGTCCCAATTAAAATGGTTGTCCTTTATCATTCAATGATGTCAAAGGCCTAGAAATCTTAGAGAAGTCTTTCACGAATCGTCGATAATACCCGCCTAGGCCTAGGGAACTTTGAATTTCCGCCACATTCTTGGGTGCTACAATCTTTAACACAGCCTCAATCGTTGTAGGATCCACGACAACTCCTTCCCTTGATATCACATGGCCTAGGAAAGTATCTTCTCCAACCAAAACTCACACTTACTAAGCTTTGCAGAAAGTTGATGCTCCCTTAAGGTTTGTAACACGATTCTCAAGTGCTCTTCATGCTCCTCTTTGGTCTTAGAGTAGACCAAAATACCGTCTATGAATACCACTACGAACTTGTCCAAGTACAGACTAAACTCCCTATTCATCAGGTCCATAAACGCGGCCGGGGCATTTCTCAACCCAAATGACATCACTACGAACTCATAATGTCCATATCTTGATCTAAATGCGGTTGTTAGAATGTCCTTATCCTTAATCTTCAATTTATTATAGCCCGACCTTAAGTCAATCTTTGAAAATACTCCGGCTCCACTAATTTGGTCAAATAGATCATCGATTCTTGGTAAAGGATACTTGTTCTTGACGGTGACGCTATTTAACTCTCGATAGTTGATACATAACCTCAAAGTCCCGTCCTTCTTCTTCCCAAATAGAACCGGTGATCCCCATGGTGAAACACTAGGCCTAATGTATCCCTTATCTGCCAATACCCAATGTTGGTTTTTCAATTCTGATAAGGTTATTTTCAGTCGTTTGGCCTTAATCAAATTAAATCCTATAATACTACTTAACAAATAGCTAGCGGTAAGTAGGGTATCGTGTCCATAGGGAGGCGAGGTAATTAATCTAGTTTGTTTATATTTTGATCCTCTTAAAGTAACCAATTTTCGGGGGTTTTGATTATTTGTTTACTAATAACTAATCGCACAAAGAGTAAAGACTGCAAACAATAATATTAAGAAGTCTAGGGTTTAGGTTCACTAGGTAGTTATTCGGGGGTGAGACTTACCTTATTGATAGAGCTAATTATGTTGTTTAAGGTTATATGATCGGTCGATTAAATATTCCTTTACATCTAATTTAACATGCAATCACTATCATTAAATTATCTCTATTCAGTTATCATAGACTACATTGATTCCAACCCAGTCGGTGAAAGTCTCAATTCGCTATACTAATCAACTAACCCTGGCCAGTAATTAACTAACTAGATGAAGAACAATAAACTGAACAACAACGAATAAGCAATTTTAACTATCAATTCATTAATTAATCCCCCTTATAATAACCTAGATCCCCATTTACCGTAGATAAGAGAATTAGCTACTCATATTAAGTGGAAGAACAATGATAAGAATATTAAGAAACATAATGAAAAATAAAAGATGGTAACAATTCAATAATAATAATAATAACTGGGGAAAGATTAAAGAGTACAGTAATTAAAGGCAATAGATCTGAAGCGAATAATAAATAAACTAAACTAAGACTATTATAAGAGAGTTTTAGAGAAGTTCTACGAAACTACGGGAAATAAGACGTAAAATAGGCGTAAATAAACTAGGGTACGATTCTAGGTATTTATAATAAAAGATAACTGACTTAAGGAAAATTTCGGAAAATATGCAATCAAGTGGTTCCTCGATCGAGCCCCAATGTACTCGATCGAGTACATGCTTCCTCGATCGAGCCCATCTCTAGTTGATCGAGGCACTAACTTATTTCAGCCCTTTTCTTCGTGTTGTCTTATTAATTTCTCTTCCTTCATTCTTATGGCTTCCCGTGCCATGCTTCGTGTATTCCTTCATGTCTACTCCGCGATGCTCATTTATTCCTTTGCTGCTCAAATGTATCATTCCGGCATTAAACATTAAATAACGGAAGTATCAACGTTCTAACATAAAAGGCATGTAAGTAATATAAATTAGCACGAAAACCGTATCAAAAGCAACAAAGGGGAGGCATTAATATGAATATTCTATCTCCAATGATAAACCACAATATTAACATTAATCTCATCAACCGTCAGAATTAAATATACGTTCACTTAGCAATAAAACCTGAGTTGAGTAGGAAATTCTTACCTGGCAAGCGATTCCAATAAAGCAGCTCAAGCAATCCAAATAAATAAATTAATCCAACCCGGTTATAATTTCTTCACAACCGTCACCTAATCAAAATATTATAATTCAATTATTTATTTATTTACTCCTTTTATTATATTAATCATTCCAATTAATTATTTATTATAATTATTGAAGTTTACGATATTAAGAACCCGATTACTAAAACCCGAGTCTCTCACAATAACCAATTAAAACCCGATTACAACACAAAACCACCCTTCCCGTACACGGTTTAAAACCATGTCCAAACAACCGCATAAACACCCCCCCCCCCCCACACAACGACACCACAAGCCACCACGATCACCATCCTACCTCGACACCCCCAGCCTGCAACCCCATGCATCCAACTCACCCCAAACCACCAGTCTAACCACCTCCCAAGTCCCGCAAAACCACACCCCAGTCTCACGACCTCAATAGCTACCCCCCTTCACTCGTGTCCCAAAACTGCCCGACACCAACTATTATACCAATCCTCACCACCTCCACCGATAACCGGTATCACCACTGACCCACGGTGGTCCCATGGGTGGTCCCTAACCTCTAGTATAGCCACAAAGTCAACCGTGATTTAAGTCCTAACCCAGCCACGACAATTCCCCTGCTCTCCCCTGTTTCGCGAATTCCCGACCACCGCCAGCACCAACCACCCCAGCCACCCTAACAATACTCCCACCGTGGTCGATCCAACCCCCTGTAACCAACCCACCACAACCCAGGTCAAGTCAGGCCCGTTTATGGGTTCTATTACCCATCCCAAACCCCACGACCAAAACCCGAAACCCCCCCGACCAGCCACCTTTAACCGCCCCAAAAACCACCCCAACACGGTCAACGACGGTCAAATAAAGTCAGGTCAGAATCTCGGCAGTCCAAGGTTGCTCTAGGTCCATATCTCGAGTCCTATGGTGGTCTATAGATGTCATACGGTTGTCTTAAAGATGATTGCATAAACAAGTATAAAACAGATTTAGGATGAGTAATTACCTCGAGCCGATTAATTGATTTTTGTTACTTCCTTCTTCTTTCCGTCCCCTAAAACTCCTTCTTTTATTTTGTGAATAAATTCTCAGATTTAATATGGTATTTATAGGGTAAGATTAAAGAGTATGTGAGGTCAATTAGGAAATTTATTATAATTACCTTATTCTAATTATTATAGGATTTGCCATTATTGTTAATATTACTATCATAAATTATATTATTATTATTATTATTATTATTATTATTATTATTTTTTTTTTTTTTTTTTTTTTTTTTTATTGGAAGGATGCGCGCAGCTTTCATAAAAGATTCATAAAAGTTTACATGAAATTGGTGGGGAGCCGAGAGACAATCTGGGCTCCCACACCCTTAGCAACAGCAAAGCTAAGTCTAGTAAAAATGTAAGCGGCCACCCGAGCCCCCGCATCCTGAGATACCGAGAATTTCTGGATCCGCTTGAGCAAGGCAACAGCATCCGAACCCATCTCCCCAAGTGAAGAGAAGGAGAAAGGAAGGAAACCATAACCCGCTATCGCGCACAAATCCCCATACTTAGCACACTTTCGCTGAGCAGCATCAGCGACAACCCGGCCCGGCACAAAATCTGCCAACCCAGTCTGAGTCAAAGGTGAAGAACCCGTCGGTTCCGACGCAAACATCACGCCCGTCCCAAGAATAAAGCAATAAATCCGCAGGACGAAGAGAGCCACCATGCCCATCAACCAAACCGATATCAACCTCCTTCCCCGCAAAGAATACGGATCTATAGCGGATGTCGAAAAGAGTGTCCCGGACAAGGTTATGCCGATGTTTAACGCCCACAAGACAAGATAAGAAACAGCGTGGTCCCCAAAAACATCCCCAAAGAAAAACCCGAGAGCAAGCCGGACAGGGCCTAGATACCGTGAATAACGGAACACCCGGACGATACCCCAAAGACACTACGGTAAGTCCTCCCGTTCATAGTCTGACCCAACCCCGAGATAGGAACCGCACGTAACCAATCGGAGGAGTGAGAACCCTACCGAGATCGCCATAAAGCAAGTCGAGGTGTCAAAGAGAAAACAGACTACGAGGCGGAAGAACCGTCGTGAAATAAATGTCTGCGCTTTCTTCATAAGTTTGGGGGCGCAATTTCACCGGGGTGACCTAAAATATCGAACACAGTCGCGATAAAACACTGCGCGGCATCATCAAAAGCGGGGCGGCAGCTACAATACCGAAGGGCCGAGGAGCTTAGCCTCGCAAACCAAACAGACCGCAAGCGGGACGCAATAAAAGCATAAAATAAAACATCTCCCGCCGCATAGACACCAAGACCACCAAGATGAAAAGGGAAAGTAGCAAGGCGCCACCGCTAATCCCCAAAACCCGCCCGACGCGGTGACAATACGTTCCAAGTCGGAACGAAGAGCGGCATCAAAAGGAAGATGGACAGGCCCAAAAACACAAGGGGAGCAAGTACGAAAGGAGAAGTATAGCTTAGAAATACCAGTACAAGCTCGAAGAAGAAGCAACTCACATTGCGGGTCCTCAATCCTCGCAACCAAGTCCATTAGCTCAATGGTCTTAGTTACTCTCGTCGCCACAATCTCACTGCTAAAACCAGGACAAGTACTGACAGGTCCTCCCAAAACTGTAACACCGCGCAATGGCCGAGAAATAGAAGTGGGGAAAACCCCAGGAAGCCGACTCCGTGGATCCTCAACAGGCCAAAAGACCTCCGTCTTGGAGACATTAAGATGTAAACCAAAACGAGGGCCATCCAACATAATCAAGTCCAAAACCTTCCCCACCTCTAAAGTATCACCCAGGATGGTGCCATCATCTAAGTACCAAGCCTGCAAAGTGAGGTCAAAAGTGTCCCGGATCTTGCAAACCAAGGGATGCAAAACCAATGCGAAAAGCAAAGGCCCCAACGGATCACCCTGCTGAACACCCTGACAAGACCACAAACAGTGCTCCCCATAAAAAAGGCGGGCCGGGCTGGAATAGCAAAACTCCACCCAACGGGAGAGAGCCGGGCAACGACGGCGAACCTCCTGAAGCATGGTCGAACGGTCAACAAGGTTGAACGCATTCTGGAAATCAACCAGCAGCATAGAAAGGCCCTCCTGAGTCCCCCGAGCCTCAATGAGCCGGTTCAAGGCATGCAAGATAGCCTCTCCTCCACCGGACACACCCACCCCAAACTGAAGTCCATCAAAATAAGAAGATAAAGAAGGACCAACCATAAAAGCACCAACCTTAGAGACAAGTCGTCTCCGGACCGTGCCAACAAAGAATAGGACGAACCCCACCACCCGGTTTAACAAGTGGCGTGAGAGGGGCGCCTGCAATGTACTCACCTAGAGGAAGAGGACACCGGCCCTCAAGAAAAAGATTAACCACTCTAGTAATAAAAGTGATAAAATCATCGAGAGATAGCCACAACAGCGCCACTCAAATGCGATCCATAAGGTGCTTGAGCACGAAAACCATCCCGCCCACAAGATGTACCGCGTGGGAAGCTCTGAATCATATCCAAAACCACAGACGAAGAGGCAACCAGAGGATGATGATCCCCAGACAAAGGAGGCAAAGAAGGAGGCGGGGCGACAGGATGCTTCTCACGCAAGGCCACAAGAGTGGCATCGGAGTAAGGGGCAATACCTGATGAAGAAAGCACTCGCACAAAGAAGGATAATGACCATCACAAATCTTCCTCCGACATTGCCGAAGGTTAAGCTCGCTCAAATCAAGATCCTCCTCCACAAGAAAGGAAGGGGTAACCTCATCCAAAGTCGCCCGCACGAGTTGCAAACTGCCACCAGGCACACCCCAAGCAAGAATAGCACTGGCAATACTCTCTTCCTGGCGCTGACGTCTGACAGCGGTCCTACACTCAAGATTACTCCTCGGGGAAAAGGTCTTAAGTATACAAAGGGGCAACACAATCAAACGAATCCAGCAGGAGAGGTCACCAGGAGAGCCACCCACATCATCCAAAGCCCCTGTTAAAACCCGAGCAAACCCAAGACGACACTTAGGAGGGATAGATTTCACAGTGCGCAAACCCAACGAAAGCAAACGATCAAGCAAAGAGATAGTCCAACCAACTGGCTCAACCCCAACATCAGACGAGATAACCGATGGAGATGGAACAAAAGGCCGAGGAATACCATAAATAAAAAAGCGGACATGGCCATCACCACAATTCGGAGGATCCACAACAGAACCATCCTCACTATGCCGACATTTAGTAGTAAAAGGATGAGTGGTAAGACACTCCCCACATAACCAGACCCCCATCCGCTGCAAAGTAGTCTCAGCATTAGAAAAAACCGTCAAACTATCAGAAAGAGTTTGACGTGTAAGTGCCATAGGTTCACCACGACAATGTCGATCCTTAAAGTGCCGTAGGAGGGAGGCTTTAACGAGGCCCTTTCCACTACCATCACGACACCCATGAAGACCAATGAAAGGGCAGTGATATCGAACCAAAGCAGGCATGGCGCGAAAGATGCAAAGCTATCGAAATGCTAGCAACCCACACGCATACCCACAACACAAGATCAACCGAAACAACACAAGCCTATGAAAAGCGTGCGAACAGAATAAAAGAAAGAACAAAACCAAGCAGGAGAGGTATAAATGCAAGTCAACTCTGCAAAAGAACGTGCAGAGTAGCAGTACATTCACCTAACCATGTGCATGGAAAAGGAAACAACCCACGTACCAAACCATCCTAAAACAAAACTTGCAGCAGCCAAGCACCACACAGTAATTGCAGATTCCGGCAGCAAAACCCAAGGAAAGCAGGTCGCAGAGGAGGCAGGCAACCAGCACCTCGAGTAGCAGCAGCCGGCAACCAACCCAAAAACAAAGAAAAATAAGAAACGAAGCAAACCTGAGAAACAAAACAAACCCAGTCGCAGAATTCCCACAAACACGACCAACCGCAGAACCACCAACAAAACCCACCTCAGTCCGGCGACGTGAGGTCTGAAGGTCACCGTGAAGGGGTGTTAGGCAACACGACCCACCGCAGAACCACCAACAAAACCCATCTCGAAAACGAAAACCCCACAAAAGACAACACCCGTCGCAGATCTTAAACAGCAACCACACAGAAACCCAACAAAAGACCACCCCACACCGGCGCCGTGCGGTCTGAAGGACGACCCAGGGGGGGTTGCTGATGGCGAAACAGGGACAGAAAAACCCGCAGGGTAAAGCCCTACGAGAAAACCCACACGCAAACCCGTAACGAGACCCAGAAACCCCACACCGGGACCCAGACAACCGTATTATTATTATTATTATTATTATTATTATTATTATTATTATTATTATTATTATTATTATTATTATTATTATTATTATTATTATTATTATTATTATTATTATTATTATTATTATTATTATTATTATTATTATTATTATTATTATTATTATTATTATCATATATTACTAGTCTTACCATAACTAGGATTACCATACATCTCTTTTACTAATTTAATTATTAAGATAATTAATATAATTATTATTACTTTCCCATATTATTATTTCCATATTATTTATTAATAATTCCCATACAAATCCCGATCACATCCATATTATACTACTAAATTTTGGTCCACAAAATATGGCACATGGCCCAAGGTCCAATTATTAGCTAAACCCAATTCCCGACTTGCTTACTTCCTTTATTATTTATTTAACGTCATATTTGTAATTATTATTAGAAATGCCCTTAATTAATTATTAAATTATATAAATTATTCTCATAAATTAATATCAAAATACGGAGTATTATAGGTGGAGTGAGACCCGCTAATTGTCTTACATCGGCTATATTTGATGTGACTCCTATTTACGCACATTTAGTCCCCTAACTAGCCTAGTTCCTATGCTTTTTAGTATGTATTGAGGTTGTTTCTTGTCTTTAGCCTCATTCTATGCATATTCTATGAGGTTTGGTGTCCTTTGTAGGAGAAGAGCACTAACTTGACTAGATGGAGTGAAGCCGAATTAAATTAATAGCATATAACGACCATGCACTAAACAGGAGACCAATACTAAAGGCCTAAGTCAATCAAACAAGTAATTAGGCAATGACAAAGGATCCCCACAACCCATGAAGGATCTCCAAGGATTGGAAGGGAGCCGTTACAAGAGGAAACTGCTTGGAACCAAAACTAAGAGTTGCTTTTTTGGCTCTGAAAATATGCTATCTGAAATGGCGTCAAAAAATCAAGTGGTATAGGCTTTTGAATCACTCTAATAGGAGTCCGGATGAGGGAATGACGTCCGTTTTACAATCCGAGCTCAAATAGACACACTAAGCAGAAAGTCGCCTGACCTAAGACCCAGGTCGCCCGACCCATCAATGATCCCCACGGATCTTGAGTCAGTCAAAGAAGAAGAAACCATGCTGGCTCACGATCCAGGCGTCTCATCCCCAGTCTGGGCGTCTCAGTGACCAATCTGAGCGTCCTGAGCATAGGACGAGCGTCTCTCTCTCTCTCTCTGCACAAGACGTGGGGCTCCTCCATAGACTTGCAAGGCTCTAATCTTCTTTTAAGGGGTCTAATAGTCATTTAAGCCCTAACCTAATCCTTGAATTACTATATATACCCCTCTTGTATTTAGAGGAGATTAAGCCCTCTTAGTAGAGGCAAAGCTTTCATTAGGAGTAGATTAGAATAGATTTGAACTTAATCTTACCACAAACTACACATTAATCTTTCCTTAATTATTTTTCAAGATTTATTATTGGGTAATTGAAGATTATTGGGTTATTATTGGAGAATTGACAACTCTTCATCAATCAATCAAGTTTTCTTCTATTATTCTTTCCATTCCATTTATTCATCTTAATATTCGTATAATCTCTTTACTCTTTATTCTTTATTGTTTATTGTTTTACTCATTCACCACGCTTAATCTTGTTAATATGATTGACACCCTTATTAGCATGTTTACCATGACCATAAGTGAGTAGTCTTCTATCTAGGGTTAATGAGGGATTATGGGAACTATAACATGGGGGTAGATTCATACTTAATCTAATATGTTTCCATAAGATTTCTTGCTTGTTGTAATGTCAACCTATGCACATATTATGTTTGATAAAATGCTAGACTATGAAACCTTGCATTTATATACATCTCTTATCTATTCAACAAGACTTGTAAGATATAAACTAACTCGAGTCTTGTTAGACCATGCATAGAAGTGAATAGGAAGAAAGAAAGTCGACTTGTAGGTGTTGTACAGTCTTGACCGACTCGGCTCCGGGACTTAAATCTTCCTATGAATCGTAAGACATAAGCTAACTTGATTCCACTACAACAATAATTTGCTTGCAACTATGTAAACATGTTTGTATGATCACCACCATGATTCCCCTATAAACCCATGACACCCTTATATTCTTTATCATTTGTTTACATCTTTTAATTTATTTCTTGTTTTACTTTATTGCTTTCATTAGTTTAGACTCAACAACTTCAAACTCCAACAAATTGAGACACTAGCATAAATTGAGATAGATAGACTTAGAACCCAAAGCACATCGTCCCGTGGATCGACCTCGACTTAACCACTATCTAGTTGTTTGTTGAGATTATAAATGTGTTTGAGAGCGTGCGACGACAATGTTGATCAAATACAAGACTAGATCCAAAGCTCACCATGCTTCTTTCCCTACAGAAAGACAAGTAGCTATCTGCTGCCCAAATGAGATGTCGGCCATCCCATTTATTGGCCCACTGAGACGCAGGCGCAAGCTGACGCCCTCTCATCCTCCTTGTGACCCTCCTAGCTGCCTCTGCCTCTTCCTCCATCTCCTTCGTGGCCCCCATATTAACTACCATGGCCGTAAAGGGATCGATATCCACCTCCATAGGGTCTTGCTCCGAGGTAGAAGGTACGTCCTCTGGAAAAAAGAGCAAACCGAAGCATTTAAAGGCCATTTTAAGCCGTCTTTCCAAGGCATTTATTTCACTACCGTCAAGCAAGTTAACAAATATGATAAAGTCACCTTCCTACATGTCTAAACCTAGCTTAGTCATGGCCACAAGAAGTTGTTGCTATAAATCCAAGTCCATGCAAAAAGTGTCCCGGAAGACCTATCACAAACCAAAATTGCTTCATGATAACTAGTTTACCCATCATCCAAGGGTTCCAAAACATCAAGTTTTATCAAAAACTGACTAGTTTATGGCCATTATCGAGCCATCTGAAGAGGTATAGCAAGAGATCGTCTCATTTTGGTCTCATTTCATCAAAACTCAACGATAATTCAAAATGAATACATGGTTATGCTCCTAGCATGGTCAGTTACGCATTTCTAATGAATACAAATTCATTTGGGTGGAACCCCCAAATTTTCGAGTTACTTAGGGCGTAAAACCCTAATTTTCTATCCTAATTCAAGCTACAAATGCAAAATAAATCAAAGACATGATGCATACCTGGATTAGTCATTATTTATGGCGAGTTCCGAACAATTTTGTATGAAATTTGGTTGAGTATTTGGGTGTGTGTCAAGAAGAAGAAGAAGAAAAGTTATGATTTGAATAAACATGAAAATTGCGCTGAGTTTCGTTTTACTCAGGTATGGACAAGCTCGGGAGAAAATGCGGCATTTGTTGCGCCTCTTCCCCAAGCCACACTCCTGATGCGCCTCTTCTCTAGCCCAATTCTCAGCAACTCTTGCCTTCAATTCGTTACGAATTCGTTATTGGTGGGCCCAACCCTATATTTTCCCGCTTTTGGATGTTTCCTTTAGTGGTAGGGGTATTTTTACTCCGTATATTTCCTACGGGTGTGTTTCTTCAATCAATCAATCTACATTTTCTCTAGAGGTTATAATACTTTATTCCCCAGCGAGAGTTCTTTGTGTAGATACCTCATTTCTACACCTTCCGCCAACCACCCAGTGATGATTGGGTCGCATGTTTGGTACGCGGAACAATTTATGACAGATTGTAAGTTTATCGTCAAGTGATAGCTCAAACACTTGTGTCTACCCCTTGGTCGTCATCTACGCGCCGATACGGTGGTTTTGACGGTAATTAGAGTTCATTTGGTGTCCGGGTCAAAAACCGGTTCATTTAAGAAACCGTTTAAAATGGCGAGTCTGAATATTCTAGAATATTCTAGATATTTATTCCATAATTTAATTTTATATCTTTTGATAAAATATATCTCATATATCTTATTTTATGGAATAAGAAAGAAGAGATCTACCGCAATTCCCAAAAAGAAATACGGAAATCTTACTTCCGCAGGAGGAAACCTCTGGGGAAATGACACAGCAGGTGTTGCGCCTCTTGGAAGGACCGCAGCAGCTGCTGTGCCTATTATCCAGCCTGTTTTTGTAGGATTCATAAACCTCTTATTAGACATTTCTAATAACTATATAAATTTATTTTAGTCATAAACTAACTAGATCTTATGCATGCATAACAAAATAAAACAAAGTAAGAAGAAAACGATCTACTTACAATGAGAGCCGAATGGTTATACTAATTTGGACACCTTCCAAGTTAGTCTTCTTGAGAAAATCCTAGTGCTCCAAAGATGAACTTAGATCCAATATTAGAATCTACTCCTCAAGGATTTGTACCAAGATAACCCTCTTAAACAAATTAGTATATGTACCCTAAAATAATACTAATATTATTGTTTACTACTTCTAGTAAAGGTAAGATAATATTAGTGATTTTGTGAGTTTTTACTTCTTAAGTGTTCTAAACAAAAAGAGAGAATTTACAAATTACTCATGTTTTCGTTAAGTAAGAATGACCAAAAAAAAGTAGAGAAAACTCTTCTTATTTTCTAGGTGGCCGGGTAGCATGGGGAAGAAAGCCCAATGCATGCTCAAGTTTGTTCTTCTCAAGATTTAGGCTTGCATGCCTATCATTAGTAGGGTATGATTGTGTTTTGTTAATTAAATGAACAAAACACAATCAACCTCCCACACCCCTTATTTACACGGCACCCATGAGTTAAGAGAGTCCATTTTAAGTTTGTCGTATGTCAATTTGTGTAGTGTGACATATTAGACATGTTACTAGACATGTCATTTAATAATGCATTTTTAACTTATTAAAAATCATTATATAAACAAAATAAATCACATAAAAAAATTAACTAGTAATCCATGATTACAAGTACTCAAAATGGAATTATAAATCACAACAACTTGTATTTATAATAAATCATTCATTCTTATTTTAATTTTTTCATAAACAATATTAAAACCTAAATAATAAAACAATTTTAAATTACTTAGAACGAATATTATTTAGTCGAATTACAATAAGGTACGAATTCTCACTCAAAAAATCATTCGTTCAATTTTAAGGAATTAATTAACTTGTATCAATATACAATTAATTACTTAATCAATTAAAAGTGTTACCCTAGAGGTATGACCTTAAGGGATCAACTGATCACCACTGTCATACGACAGTAATGTCAAACTCTAGTCAACCAATCATTACCGATTAATATGGATCAGTTGACAATAAAATATTACTTTTCCTCATGCATTCTTATTATGAGATTTAAACATGTGATCGCATTATTGTCGAGGACACTTAGCTTACTTCAACAATCTCCGACTTGTCCACAACAAGTGTGCGTCACCATTTCTTGTCTTATTAATATCTCCCACTCAATGC
Source organism: Silene latifolia (assembly GCF_048544455.1). Classification (NCBI taxonomy): domain Eukaryota; kingdom Viridiplantae; phylum Streptophyta; class Magnoliopsida; order Caryophyllales; family Caryophyllaceae; genus Silene; species Silene latifolia. Next base: position 30,721,497 of record NC_133538.1, read on the forward strand.
AAGGTGTCTTGCAGGTCGTACTTGCATTTGATCATATCATGAGTGGTTTCCTCGATCTGGAGAATAACTGTCTGACCGGAATTATCTACCGTTGATACCTTCCGAGCGTGGACACGCATTTCCAGTTCATTACTCTTCGAGTGGCCTTGAGATATAAGATAACCCTGCTAGGGATGGACAATTCTTATTGCACTATTCCATTGAATAGCCACAGCTTATCATAACCCAAAATATGCCCTTTAGACCCCAATTACGAAGGTCATAGAACATAAATCAAAGTTACTCTGAAACTGTGCTATCTTAGGCAAACAGTCTTTAGTCAAAGAATTGACTCATAAGAATACTATAGTAACTCTCGCCACGACCACGCTATAAAAATTTCAAGAACTCTATAAGTGGTCTTAAGCCTGACAGAGTGTCCCATACAGTCTATCTATGTGATCGACTAGTCATCTCTTATGACTTTATGGCTCTTGAACATGCCATCAATCGCATCACACTCCAGTCACTTCAAGATGTCAACTCATATAAGTAACTAGGGGCGAATACTATGTTAATCCAGTTCACTTTAATGGGGTTTAATATTGTCTCAACAACCTATTTGGATGTAACAAAGTACAAGATGAGTTATCAATAACTCAAACGTTAAATGTGATTATCACATACGAGTAGTCAATACCATATTATCACTGTATGTCTTATAATAATAAGTGTGTTTATACACTTGCCTAATTCAATAAAAGTTTAGCTTGTGAACATACCATGTGTCTAAGAGTTCAAACTTTATGAATTGCGATCTCCTTAAATTTCATGTTATCTCTCATAGCATGAACTTTACTAAGTACATGTCTAGACTTCATACTAGATTCAGGTTCTGTAACTTGAAAGAAGCCCCATTGTTATTATATAACTTGTGATGTGGTCTTTGGTGGATGATACTACTCATAGTCATCAAAGCACACCACCTAATCACAACATACTTAGGTCCATTTTGTAGAATGTTGCAATGGATGACAATAAAATACCCTTTTCTAATCTTTTGCTCCTTAGGTCAGTAACATCAGCCTAAGATTTTTACAAATCCTTATGAGGTTTGAAAATTTGAGTTCGTGTAATCTTCAACACACAACTCAGTATTCTTCTAAACTCCAGTACAGACCATTAGTTCTCCTTGAGAATTCATGATGGTTCCATAAGGCTCATTAATGACTCTCATATGGGTTAACTTGTTATCGACTCATCATGCTCCAAGCATGCGATTCATCTAGGACATGTGCATTATGGCATGCATGATTGTTCAAATGGCGAAAAGATTAGTAATCGATTTCGTGTAGACAACAGTTCTTAGGTTCATGTGAATAATCATAATTCTATGATAATTCAATTTTCAGCAATATGAACAACCTACTTTACTTGTTGATTTTTAAGATGAAGGATCATTATCAACATAAGATACCTATCTATGTGGCAATCCAACATTCCATGTTATGATAGATTTGGATAATGTCTAACTTCATCAAGAATTGAAAAACCTAAATACTTCTTTATAAAAGACAGTATTTGCACGTCCTTCTCAATGAGTAATATGTTATGCAATTCATGAAGGATAATTTATCCCACTCAACTTCATGTCCAAACATGACTGTGCCTGACTCCCACTCAATTCGATGTGTACACATGTTTTGTTTTCGACAACTCATTCGAAACATTACATGATTTGGAATGGTCATTGCTTTTCTATGTATTAGTTAAAACCATACGTATATGTCATTCACATATCCCTTTATAAATTCCCATTTGGAAAGTGGTTTTAATACCTTACTTATTTTCATAATGAGGTATAGCAATGATTTGAATCTTTTGCTTAGTTACTAATTAACATAGCTTTTGTAGACATCGACATGCCTCACTATGCAACTCTTAATCATAAATTTCTATTCACTTTGGATTGGTCTCAACAATCCAAAATAAATCCATTTACTTGCATAGATACCATTTTGGTTTCATAAGCCTCTTAAGTAAAATGTCGAATTTTAAAATCTCTAGGTATATCCACTTCATCGATCAAAATCTTATTTTCCAAGAACATATTCTTTTGACTTTTCATAAGTCTGAAGTTTTCTTAAGAACGGTTTCTTTTGATCTCCTCACATCAAGAGTCCAACCTAAGAACATCTTCTTTTAGTCTTCTAACGTGGATCCCATACCTAAGAACATCTTCTTTTGGTCTCCTCACGTAGATTCCATCTGGCCAAGGTTTGTGGCTAAATTTACTTCCACTCTATCTTTAGGAAAATCACACTAAATTTCTCCAAAGATATCTTTTGTGCCACAAATAATGATGGTGAAGAAGGAAGGCATTTCACATATCAACCTACAAAGATCTATTTGAGACATACTGAAAAGATAATGTAGACTAGACATTTTAATTTTGATAGGTGTATCAAATAAGGTTGGTAACGTTCCCTAATGTGAGTTCAATAACTCAACATAACTTCATAATTGATCTTACGTAAGTAAGTTGTGACTTTTTAGTCACAATGGCATAAGGAGAATCTAATTCATAGATTATGGACATATAATGATTCAATAATTATATTTGTCTATTTGATCAATTTAAGTCGATAAAATTTTATGCTTTTTGATGCAAGTAGTGTATGATGACAAATTTCAGAACAAATGATACGATAAGTAGAGTGACTTGGGTTGCAAACCAAGTCACCATTATCCAAAATACAACCATTGTTTAAAGGAAACAAACAAATTTCCAAGTCGAACGAGGAAATTAAAAGGAGTTCTAAAATTTCAAAATACAACATGATAATAAAGACAAAGCAAAATAAGGCGAAGCTTCCATAGATCTAGCACCATGGGCGGCTACATATAGCTTTTCTCAAGATCTTTTAGGCTTGCTTGTCTTTGCCTTTGTCCTTGCTTGTATGCCCTAAGTACAATAAAAAGGGTAATCATCACAACTTGTATCAAAATACCAAACTTGAGATCGAAACAAAAATATAGGGATAATTATTTACCTACTGGAACAATCTTTCCAGCTTTTATATCTCCAAGATACTTTGAACAATTCCTCTTCCAATGCCCAACATCATTACAATAGTGGCATTTGTCCTCGGAGGAGGCACCCTTTTTGGACTTAGAGGAGCTAGCTTCAAAATCCTTTCCTTTGCCCTTGTTAGGAGTTAGCTTCTTTCCCTTATTGCTATTTTTCTTAAATTTCCCTTTGCTCTTTTGATTAAAGTTAAGCACATCCTTGGTGGTGTTAACATTTAGCCCCATGTCCCTCTCGGCTTGTACAAGAATTTTGTGCAATTCATTGAGGGAAACTTTCAACTTTTGCATATTAAAATTCACCCTGAATTGAACATATGCCTTAACCTTGTTCAAGGAATGAATAATTCGGTCAATGATGAGTTCTTCGGGAATTTCTACCTTTTGTATCTTTAGAGTCTCAACATGCTCCATTAACTTGAGCACATGAGGGCTAACTTTTTGGCCCTCCTTGATATTGGGATTGAAAAATGCGAATGCCGCTTCATATTGTATGATCCTTGGAGCTTGTGAAAACATGGTCACAAGCTTCGTATAAATCTCATATGTGGTGCTAATCTTTATAGCACTCCTTTGGAGATCGGCCTCCATAGAGAAGATAAACACATTTTTGATTGCGACCGACTCCTTTTGGTAAGTCTCGTAGGCTTGCCTAGTAGCGCGGGTAGACCTTGGGGTAGGTATGGCGGGAAAGGGCTCGGTGAGGTAACGAAGATTGTCGTCACCCTCCGCGGCTAAACGGAGTTGAGCATCCCAATCGGCGAAGTTGGACCAATTCTTTTCTAATTTACATCGATCCATGAATGATCGGAGCCAAGAAACATTGGTGAGAGTGATCGAGCTAGTGTTTGCGAATGAATTTGAAGTTGTCATTGCAATTGAGAAAACAATTTTGACTACAAAATAGGAAGTGAAGGAATTAATAAACATTTATCCTTTTAATAATACATGTAAACATTTTAAACAAGTTTTAAGAATTTATATAGTGACCTCTACCCAACTATTATAAATGATCCCGAGATCCAAATTCATATTAGCTCGGGCACGGTGAGCAGATTCATCCCTAATCAATATAATTCGCTGGATTAACTTTTAAATCGATTCTACTTCTAGAACTCTCGGTCGAAAAAATTTACTTTAGTATTTATCTTAAGCCCGGAACATATGCGGCTACGGTCGCAAATACTTCCGTTGAGCTCAATCCAAATTTCGATGTAATAAAAATTTAATACCCACTTACCCAACGTAACAAGTTTAGCACCCCGGTGAGCCGAGCCTACTTCCTTATGAAATTGGGATTCACGGTTCTACTATTTGGTAAGGCTAATTCTCAATTATTATTTAGTGAGAGGCATTGTCAATTTATTATCTCGTTTTAAGTGAACTAAAGCAGTGAACATCGATAATTATGATTGATACGGTCGATGACTCGATAAAATATGATATGCATGTGTAGTTATGGCGATTTGGCTATGCATGCAATCATATAAAATAAATGCAAAGTAAAGCAATAAAATCCTAGTATGGCCTTCCTAAAAATAGTAAATTTAATAAACTATTTACAAATTTGGAAATCAACTCCTTGGTTCCTTGAACTTCATTTGGCACACACTTCAAGGCAACACCGTCTTTGTCGGACCGCCTTCCCGAATGGCACCGTCTTCATGGAACTCCGGGAAAAATAAATTACATAGCTTTTCTACTTCATACATTATAAAAAGAAAATTACATAAAATAAAACATGACATTCATAATAAAAATGCATCATTAATATATGTATGAAACATGCCATGTGATGTGCCAAATCACCCTATTTAAGCTAATATCGTATATTTGGTCCGGTTTTATGGATAGTTGCGATTATTAACTTATTAAAATCACACAATATTACATAAATCAAATCTATGTCCAAGTTAATTATCCCAACTGTTTTAGGACTCAAAAATTTAGTCTTCACTAAATATTTTACAATAATTCAACTTGATATTCTATTATTGCTCATTAAACATCTTTTAGTCATAAAAATAAAGAAATAATTCCCAATAAGTCATAAAAATTCGAAATTTCAAAATCATAATTTTGTATATTATGGAAAATTCTCAACATTCCAAAATTTTAATAAAATTTGCCCATAGAATATTTTTAATTTATTTCACAAATAAATCGCATAATACATAAGTTCAACCTTTTAATTCCAAATTAAACATAAAAATTATGAAAAATCAAAATTAAAAATTTGACTATTCTATATAAATTTCCAGAACCTGTAAATGACAAATTTTCAAGCCCTAAAAATCGAATTTACATACAGTGTGTAAATATTGCATGTGACAACATACTAAAATTTCATGGGCAGAGACGAAGTCTAACTAATTTTAACCAAAATACCTCCATTTAATCCATTTTTATCATGTAAAAATCATAAATCATGCAATATAGAGACTTTTATACAAAATTTTACATACAATAAGTAAAATATGCATGTGAGGTCGTGTAAAAATTTCAAGGTCAGAATCATAGTGTAACTTATTTTAGTATTTTAAAAGTCATTTTACTAAATAAATTATAATAAAAAGACTAAAATTAAATTAATGAGCAATAAAAATACCATAAATCATCAAAATGACCTAAAATCGATTTAGGACCAGAAAGTTAATCATGCAAAATTTCGTGGCCTTTATCTTCATAAATCACAAAATATTAGTTTTATTTAAGTTACATATAACTCGAAAAAAACTATAAATCGATTATGCATGCAACAACCATTGCTCTGATACCAATTGTAGGATTCATCAACCTTTTATTAGACATTTCTAATAACTATATAAATTTGGTTTAGTCATAAACTAACTAGATCTTATGCATGCATAACAAAATAATACAAAGTAAGAAGAAAACGTTCTATTTACAATGAGGGTCGAATGGTTATACTAATTTGGACACCTTTCAAATTAGTCTTCTTAAGAAAATCCTAGTGCTCCAAAGATGAAATTGGATCCAATATTATAATTTACTCCTCAAGGATTTGTACCAAGATAACCCTCTTAAACAAATACAAATTTGTTACTAGAAATTAGTATATGTACCCTAAAATAATACTAATATTGTTGTTTACTACTTCTAGTAAAGGTAAGATAATATTAGTGATTTTGTGAATTTTTACTTCTTAAGTGTTCTAAACAAAAAGAGAGAATTTACAAATTACTCATGTTTTTGTTAAGTAAGAATGACCAAAAATAAGAAGAGAAAACTCTTCATATTTTCTAGGCGGCCGGGTAGCATGGGGAAGAAGGCCCAATGCATGCTCAAGTTTGTTCTTATCAAGATTTAGGCTTGCATGCCTATCATTAGTAGGGTATGATTGTGTTTTGTTAATTAAATGAACAAAACACAACCAACCTCCCATACCCCTTATTTACACGGCACCCATGAGTTAAAAGGGTCCATTTTAAGTTTGTCATATGTCAATTTGCGTAGTGTGACATATTGGACATGTTACTAGACATGTTATTAAATAATGCATTTTTAACTTATTAAAAATCATTATATAAACAAAATAAATCACATACAAAAATTAACTTGTAATTCATGATTACAAGTACTCAAAATGGAATTATTAATCACAACAACTTGTATTTATAATAAATCATTAATTCTTATTTTAATTGTTTCATAAACAATAATAAAACCTAAGTAATAAAACAATTGTACATTACTTAGAACGAATCTTATTTAATCGAATTACATAAGATACGAATTCTCACTCACAAAATCATTCGTTCAATCTTCATGAATTAATTAACTTGTATCAACATACAATTAATTAATTGATCAATTAAGAGTGTTACCCTTGAGGTATGACCTTAAGGGATCAACTTATCACCATCGTCATACGACAGGAATATCAAATTCTAGTCAGCCAATCATTACCAATTAATGTGGATCAGTTGACAATAAAATATTACTTTCCCTCATGCATTCTTACTATGAGATTTAAACATGTGATTGCATTATTGTCGAAGACACTTAGCTTGTGTCATTTCTTTCCACAGTTTTTGCTGTTTACGGAATATTTCCGTGATTTCTTTCCAAAGTTTGTGTCATTCCAAAACTCTTCACATTTTCTAGTATAAATAGAGACCTCCGGTCTCCATATTTTTCACGCGAGTGTCCGCCCTTCTCTTCTCCCTTTGCATTCTAGACCTTACTCTAAGCATTCGACGCCTACGTGCTTGATCAATCGACCACATGAGCTGAGATCTTTCTGAGTACCAGTCACGTTGCATGACTGACCAATTTGACCAATACACATCAATCAATTAAATCTAAAATCCTCCAACGAGGGTACTTTCTACATACATTTGAGTCAAGCAATCGCTAACGTTAACTTAGTCAATCTCGTTTCGTCAAACATGTAAGTCTGAGGGTGTAAATCCCATCTTTTTTATTGTATTTTATTTTTGTACTCATTAATGTAAGATTTACGTCAAAAGTATATTTAAAACCAATTTTATAAACCTTTATTACAAACTGTTTTTACAAAACAGCAGTAACCATACGTCGAGAAGAAACGCAGCAACAGCTGCGCCTCTTCGAAGGGCCGCAGCTTCTGCTGCGCCTTTTCCAGAGGCTGCCGCTGCTCTTTCTCATCTTCTTCTTCCTCGAGTTTCCTCTGTTTCGTTCTTTTCGCTTTATTTTCTTACTTTATTTCTTTTCTTTAGTACATAAATCATGTTCAATAATCCCTCTTCAGTACATATTTGTTCATATCAAGTTTCTGGGATTCGTTCCTTGATACATATTTCCTTGTCTAATTCAAGTTTATCAAGTTTTATTCGATTTTCAAGTTCAGTTCTTTTGTAATTCCGACGTCGTAAATTAGTCTAACTCCTTCTAACTCGTTTAATCCGCTTTTTATTTCTTCTATGACGGTTTCAGATGTAATTAATATGCTAAACCACTTCAACTTGAGTCTAAACATCAATAATTAATCGTAATTTTACCAACGAACATTAACAAATAGCGATTCTGACTTCACAGCCAGAGCTCAACTCAAGAACAGACGTAGGAATAGTTGCGCCTCTTCCAAGGGACGCAGCAGATGCTACGCCTGTTCTGAGATGATTTCTGTCCCAGAACTTTTGTTCTCGCTTTGACGTAGCTTTAATTATGTGATTAATTAACTAATAATCGTAATATCACCCCTAATCTGACTTATTTTGTCACTTTAATTTCCATCTTTCATTTTCCACTCTCTTTTATCTTCAAAACTCCGTCTTAGGTGTACTTTTAACGTAAATCAATTTATCCTTCGTAATTCATTTGTAATTTCAATTATCGTTGTTTATCCATCGTATTTTTTGCGTATGGATTATTTATTTTCTTTTTCACATGTAATTAATATAAATTCCAACTCCGACATTAATAATTGCTAAATTACGTGTTAACCGACATAGTTTAATACACATGTTAGGATTAATCTGTGGATATTGCATTGCATGCATGTAATCGACAACATATCAAATATGAATAGTTTCCCAAATCATTAGTAGAGGCCGCTATTGAGGCGGGCGGGATTAGGTGTTTCATTAAAGAGCTTCCTAATACGTACCCCCACCCCTTACTCCAGATCTGTGTGAACATCCGTGTTCATTAGCATCCACGAGAGTCATTCTAGACATACAATGCTAAGGGTAACGAGTTCTTAATGTTCATGTCATTACTTTGCGTCTTGACATGAGACGAGGTATTCGAACGGTTCCAATTTTCCATAAAAATTGGTGACGAATCCACAAATGCAGGCTTATTCAACCTTTAACCGATTTAAAGGCCTCACAAATCGGTAACCGCCCATGACGTACTTTGGCTATCCATGGTTCCGTGGGAGAAGTGTGGCCGCCTTAAAGCAATCACAAACGCGCGGGTGGCCCATGTCCATAGTTTGGCGACTCCCCTGGGGATTATACACTTATGTGTTACCCAGGGTAAAACTTGAATGAGGTTAGAGAATAGTTTATACGAGACAGTCGTCGGTTTTCATTACTCGACCTTCTTAGGTCGTTTTATTCGGCCTTCCTAGGCTTAACCCAACCCATTCGAACAATCATCCCGTCTCGACGGTCCAAATTCCTATCTGGGCCTAAATATGGATAGCGATTAACGTCAACCATACCTGTTGGGAAATGTGTCCTCAACAATAGTGCGATCACATGATTTAAATATCATTATTAAATCTCATACTAAGAATACGCGAGGGATGATTCTTTATACAGTCGACTGACCATTATTAATCGGTAATGATTGGCTAACTAGAGTTTGACATTACTATCGTGTGACGGTGGTGGTCAGTTGATCCCTTTAGGTCACACCTATAGGATGAGGCCCAGATAGATATTTAATTAATTGTATGCGATACAGATTAATTAATTCCTTAATTATGAGAGTGCAATTTTGCGTCTTATTGTAATGTGATTAAATAAGATTAAATTTAGTAATTAGGTGTTATATTACTAAATTGGTTGAGGTTTTAATAGAAGTTTTGAGGTAGTCGTAATTAGTTATTTATAGTTACAAGAAGTTGTAATTTTAACTAACTAGTAATTATGGGAACCATTACATGTTGATATAATGGTAGTATACTACTCAAAAAGTGGAGTGTATATTATATTATTAATTGTAATATTTAAGTGTTAAATGATTACATTAATAATTAATTTTGTAAGATAGTCAAACATATGACTTATAAGCATTTGTGGGATAAATGACAAGAGGCAAAAATGGACCAAAAAAAGTCTATTATTTCGGTCATATTAAGAGCACAAGAGATGCTCTTTTGTCTTTTGTTGTTGTTGGTTATTGTGTGATTGTGACATATCACACAAGGCTTTTCATACTACTTCTTACACCATTGCTCCCTACTCTCTACCTAGACTTTACAAGGAGTAAAAAACAAAAAGCAAAGATTCCTACCTACCAAAAGGCCACCGGTTTTTGGATTACAAAAGGGAGCATTAGTTGCTCAATTTTGTGTTGGTTCCTTGCTTGTTTTTACTCTCTAACTTTCCTCACATGCAAGTTCATAAAAAACTCTCTACAATACTAATACTCTCCAATCTATTACTAGAGGTAGTAATACAAGAACATTAGTATTATTAAGGTTATATTTTCTACTAAATATCTAGTTAATATTAGTAGGAATTTTTGGGATTAATCTTGGGTGCAATTTATTGGAGTGGCTTCTATACTTGGAATCTTAGGAGGATCATCCATCATATTTAGCTCAAGAACAAGTGAAGGAAGGTGACCTTACTTGTGCCCATAATTTCGAAACACATAACAATGTAAGGAACATTGTTCTTATAAATCTTTCATTTTGTTATATATACACTAGATCTAAAGAACAAATAATTAACAAGTTAATTAGTTCACTATTAGAGGAGTCTAATAATAGGTATATGAACCTATCAATACCATGGTACATACTCTTGTTTGTATCAAGGGCTCTCACTACTCAAGGAAATGGACTAGGAACCGACCTTACTCATGTTTGGCACGGACCTCTCCATAGACCAGGGTTTGATTGCTTGGTATGGCAACCCACCTTTTAAGCCAAAACCCTTTAAAAGCACTCTAAAAGCACTCAGCATACCTGTATAATGCCTGTATGTATCTATATACATGATCGCTATTTGTAAACAAAACCATGACGAAATTTAAAAAAAATCCTTTTTAAAATGTAATAATTTTCAAAGCAGCACAAATTAAGCGGAAACTCTGTCCAAATGTCAAGTCAAACTTCAGGCCTCAAACCCATTTCAAAACCCACTTCACGATTCGAGTCTTTTTTGAGTAAATATGCAAAAAAAAAAAAAAAAAAATTTCAGGAAAAAAAACGTTTTAAACCAAAATATTTTCAAGCCATGTAAATGCAAATATGTAAATTCAATTGGCCTAAGTTAAAGTCAAAATTCAAACTGACTATGTCCTAATCGGAACTCTGTCGAGTAATGAACCCCTATGCCTTTACATTTTCGGTCTTGTCAAATACAAGTCAAGATCTATGCGTCGCACCATAATTTTGGATCCCCTACCCCAATTCAGTTAGGATCTAGACATTTCCGACACCTCGAGTCGCACGTGGCCAAGTCATACACAAAATACTTATTAACACCTATAAGCACAACTCAGTTATCTACACTTATAGCCGAGACTAGAATCAACACGTGTCGTCAATCCCGTCAATAAGGTCAGCCATGTAAGGGTCACTCCTTCAAAGTTAACACTCGAGTCTAAATTAAAGTCAAGCATCGTGAATTCAAACACGAGAAGTCGCTCACGACATTTCATGAATTCACAAGTCGACGTCTAGATTTGTCATCTTATCCTCGTAGTTACTTTTCTCTTCCTGTGTTCGTTGCTTATTGCCTTAGTATGCGTGATCCCATGTCGAATCGAGTTGTAATGCGCGTCATTTTTGTCGAGTAGGAATCCATTAAGTTCCGTCAGTCAGCAAAGTCACGAAGCAGCTCAAGCCACAATCACCGTGTCTCTCCAAGACGTTCACGCCATGGTCCTGCGAGTTCAAGCTATAGTGGAAAATTTGAGCATTCGCATCATCAACCTTGAAAATGGGATGGTGGAAAAGAACACACGACCTAGAGAAACCTCTAGTCCAGGTCGTCCAAAGATTATCTCTTGTAATAACTGTCGTCCTAGAAAGCCGAAGACAACCGAAAGGAAACCTGGGAGGCATCAAAGGGTGTTGTCTGATTTAGGCATGTCTTATGCCGATGCTTTGAAGATACTCTCTGACCAAGGTAAGCTACATCCAACAGGTTCGACTCCGGATCCACCTTTAGAGAAGCAGATGAACCTCTGTAAGGGCAACAAATATTGCCTATATCACCAAGGTAGAGGCCATGTTATTGAAGAGTGTTTTCTCTTGAAACAAACCATCCAAGATATGATCGAAGAGGGCAAGATTCTTGTGCTACCTTCTGTCTGGAAATCCAAGAAGATCAACCCTCTTGGGTCTAGCAGCACTAAACATGGTGAAGGATCATCCCTAGATTGTTCTCACCTCCTCGCTCCTCATGATAACGAAGAAATAAATGTCCTCGAAGACGACGATATCCAAAGTGGAATGCTCATGCTTTCCATTGCCTTCAATAATAAATTTTCTAAGTTAGAGGGAGCCATTGATAACCTAAACTCTTGGCTTTCCAACATAGAGAATCGGTTTGCTGAAATGGGTAAGAAGCTTGAGATGAAAAGTGTCCAGACAAACCCTCAACCTGACAGTCCTAAAGAAACAAATGAGCAACTTATCTCTAGTTCTTCTCATCCAGGAATCAAAATCAACAACGACAACCTCATGGAGCCTTCGTCAAAGAAATCTAACAACTCTCCCAGGTCATTCACAAGTCTAGGCATACCTTATGCCCTAGCCTTAAACAAATTATCCTCTCTAGGTCATCTTCAACCAATAGGGCCTACCCCAGATCCGGAAAAGAAGTCTAAGTTTTGGGATGGCAATTCGTATTGCCAATACCATAGAGGAAAGGGACATGACACCAAGAGTTGCTACAAACTAAAAAATATTATCTAGGATAATATCGAGAGCGGCGAGTATCATGTATCGACCTTTGACATTAAGTGTGATAGTGCTAAACTCATAGAAGCTCCACCCAGAAGACCGGGAAGTGAATTTGCATAATGAGTTTGACATTGGAGCTGGTACGCGTAGTGTTAGCATCGCCGGTTAAGGCTAAGTAGCTATGAAAATTGATCTACGGTATTCTTTAAAGTATTGACCAATTTCATCCATTATTTTTTTTATAGTGAATAACGGTGCGCACTAAGGTGTTTGCTATAACACTATTTATGGACTATCATAAAGGGAGATTGATCTTGGTTGTCTTTTACGAGATCTCAACGTATCTAGTGGATCACTTTGCATAATGGATCAACTAGGGACTTGGTTAACAAGTCGGATATCAGGATATGTTAGAGGCCGAGTTCAATGTGGAAAGCCTATTATGAAAGATTGAAGCACATAATTTATAATGTCCTGAAAGGATGTGCTTGAACCTGTAAGAATGGTAGGATCTGTGAAAAAATGCTATTGCAGGGCATGATTAAAAGAATCCATATATATGAGTGTGAAGTGTAGCCACTTATTAAAGCTCGAGCTTAGCTTTGTATGCACTCATATTTTTCATGAAAGAATAGAGGCCTTCGCCTCACATATTTTTCACGCGAGTGTCCGCCCTTCTCTTCTCTCTTTGCATTCTAGACCTTGCTCTAAGCTTTCGACGCCTACGTGCTTGATAAATCGACCACGTAAACTCAGATCATTCCGAGTACCGGTCACGTTTACATGACCGACCCATTTGACCACTACACAATCAATTAATCATTCTTTTTAATTCCTTTTTCAAGGTAACTTTCATATTTGTATAGATCTAGTCGAGTTACCACTAAAAGCCGATTTAGTTAAATCTCGCGGCACTAACATGTATGTTTGAGGGTGTAAAATCCCATCTTTTAATCTTATTTAGATTATTGTTGTATTTTATTTAACGAATTTACATCATATTAATGCCAAGACGATAATTTGTTAAGAAACACGCTTCAAACCATATTTCGTCAAAACTGTTCAGATCTGACGAGTAGAAGAAACGTAGTGTCTGTTGCGCCTTCTGGAAGGATCGCAGCTTCTGCTGCGCCTCTTCCAGAGGCTGCTTTCAGCTGCTCTGTTTTTTCTTCTCCTCGGATTCGTTCTTTTCTCCTTTTTTTTTTCAATTCTTTTCTTTTCTTTCAACCTACATCTTTTAATTAGCTTTCATCAAATTATTTTACCCGTCAATTTATTTTTCTTAAACCTTTTCTTCTTTAGTCGGTTTAAATTGCTAATTCTTCATATTGGTTGGTTTATTCCGTCTCATACTCAAATCTGGGTTTTAGTGACTCGGTAATTAATACTTGGTCTCTTAAACTCACTTTGTGTATATTAAAGTTTCTGTTTATTTTTTAAACTCAACCTTTAAGCTTTCAAATCCGTTTAATTCGTCTTATAATCATTAGTAATCAATATTAATTGGTTTGAGACGGTTTTTGTACATAAAATTCATTCTTAATATTTATCATTCGGGTGTAATCATTAACATGTAAATACAATCAATTTTTATAATTAATCAACCGTAACAACCAACCAAGTCTGACTTTTACAATCTGAACCCATCCCGGAACAAAGGCAGTGGGTGATGCGCCTCTTCCAGAGGACGCACCCATTGTTGCACCTGTTCTAGGTTGGCTTCTGCCCCCGAACTCATTCCTGTTATGACGTAGTGTATATGTTAATCGACTATTAATTTCTTTTATCACCTATTTGACCATATTTTAAATCTTTTAATTTATTTTTGTCAGTTTTAATTTATTTCCCTATTTCTTCAAATTTCCTTTTTCTATTTTTTTCCATTTCTCTTAAAATTTCTTTTCTTTTAATTTTTTCCTAAATCCCGTCTTTGGCATTTATATGATGTACATTCAGTTGTAAATTATATTATGTTCTTTTATCTAGCTTTTTCACATGTAATTAATATAAATCTCAACTCGACATTAATAGTTGCTAAATTATTTGTTCACCAACATAGTTTAATTCACATGCTAGGATTAATCTGTGGATGTTGCATTGCATGTATATAACCGACGACATATCAAATATGAATAATTTCTCTAATCATTAGTAGAGGCCGCGATAGAGGAGGGCGAGATTAGGTGTTCAATAAAAGGACTTCCTAATACGTACCCTCACCCCTTACTCCAAATCTCTGTGAACATCCGTGTTCATTGGCATCCACGAGAGTCATTCTAGACATACAATGCTAAGGATAACGAGTTCTTAGTGTTCATGTCACTACTTTGTGTCTTGACATGACACGAGGTATTCGAACGGTTGCAATTTCCCATAAAATTTGGTGGCGACTCCACAAATGCACGCTTATTCAAGCGCCTTCCGCGCGCGCTGCGGTGTGGCCCATGTCCACAGTTTTAATTCGTCATCGATCTCTTATCCCTAGTTTCCAAGATGCCTGGAACTATTAACGCAAGTGTTAATAGACAACCCCAAAATGGTAATGATCTAATCCTTACTGCGCTCGTCGGTCTCCAAACAAGCCAAGACCAAGCTTATGCTCGCCCCAATGCTATTGAAAGCCGAATTTTTGCTATAGAAACTACACTTCCTTCTGCAGAGAATGATGTTCCTGACATGAGCGTGCATGATAATGTTCCACCCTTTGTTGGACAACCAGAAGTCAACCCCCCCCCTAGGTCCTACTAAAGCTGAAAAGCGACTCCAATACTTGGAGGACCAACTGATGTACCTCAAGGGAGATGACATCTACAGGGAGAATAATCACAAGAATGAGGCGGTAAATGCTCAACTGCCTACCAACTTCAACATGACTCACTTCCCAAAGTTCAAAGGGCATGAGAATCCTTTAAACCACATTCGTGCCTTCAAAGATCATATGTCTATCAAAGGCATCGAACCCGAGATGTTCCTAAGGATCTTTACTTCATCTCTCGACACTAATCCTAAGCAAATGTTTTACTCTTTGGAGCACAAGAAAATTGCCACTTGGGACGACGCCGCAATTGAGTTCACTAAATAATAAGCGCATAATGCCAAAATCCAAGTCAATATGCGTACTCTAGAGGTTCTTCCCAGATTGAGACAGAAAGCTTCACCGACTTCCTAAGTAGGTGGAGGAAGACTAGCACACAACTTGTTGAACGCCCAGATGAAGCCACTCTTGTGGAAAAGTTCGTGGATAAGTTGAGGCCTGTTTACGCAAATCATTTGAGGTACCAAAACATAAAGTCTTTCAAAGACTTGACTATGCTAGGAGCAAGAATTGAAGACGACATCTGAAAGAGGCTCTTGTCCAAAACGGTAGGTCGCGGATATCAAGGTTCAACGAGTCGTTCTTATGGCTCCACTAGTAAGACCGATGAGGTCAACCTTGTCGAATCATCTGAAAAGAATAGCCCGCCAAGGAAATTCACAAACATTGGTGATTCATATTCCACTGCTTTGAAAAAGTTGATGAAACAAGGCAAGCTCCAATCCATTAGACCTACACCCGATCTAGAGAAGAAGTCTAAATTTTGGGATGAGAATGCATACTGCGAATATCATAGAGGTAAGGGACACGATACGGAGAAATGCTTCAAGTTGAAACATGTCATCCAGGATATGATTGAAGATGGTCATTTACCCATACCTCCCAGAGGTAAGCCTAACAATACTCAGAATCCTCTTGGTGTTCGGATGATCACAGATGAAGAATCCACCTTGGATTGTTCACACCTCATTTCCCCATTCGAATATGAGATTCATGCGCTAGAAGATGAGGGAAGTTATTCCAACATTTCTCCTACCATTGCCGATTTTATCGCATGGGCAAGGAGTGTAAGTAGGCAAGTTTCAGAGCTGGAAACTGTGGTGGCGTCCCTAAGCATTCTAGGCGCCGCACCCCAGGAAAACGTGCCACAAGTTCCAATTCTATCTCAAGAGTCTATGATGCAAGAGGTAATCATAGTAGTTGACAATCTAGTCGAGCAAATATTCAGTCTGGAAACTGAAATCATCAAGTTGAGAGAGCTAAGTATCATCAACGGAATATGGGCTAATGACGATGAAGATCAATACCTCACAGAACATTATCTAGTCAAGGTTAGTGAGGATATAGTCAAGGCTAGCGAAGATCAAGATATAGACCACCTTACTCGCTCAGGGCGTCCATATCAGAATGGCCGTACGGTCAATGGTCCAGTTACTAACACCAATGTCATCACACCAAATGATGGCGAAGATGCATCTAATGACCACTTACTAAAACAACTGCAGAAGACAAAGGCTGATCTTTTAGTCTGGCAATTTGTTGCGAGTTCATTTCCCCATCGTCAAGCTTTACAACAAGCATTGGCTAAGTTGAACGTAGCGCACAACACTACATCTGATGACGTAGTCAACCTAGTCTTCCAAGACTCAGTTAAACTAAGT
This sequence comes from Silene latifolia, assembly GCF_048544455.1. Classification (NCBI taxonomy): domain Eukaryota; kingdom Viridiplantae; phylum Streptophyta; class Magnoliopsida; order Caryophyllales; family Caryophyllaceae; genus Silene; species Silene latifolia. The sequence continues at coordinate 30,738,634 of NC_133538.1, forward strand.
AACCCAGTTAATTTTTCATATGAGGATTTGCCTCCTTTCGGCGCCAGTCATTACTTCGCTCTATTCATTACAGTCACATGCTTAAAGAACGTAGCAATGACTTTGGTGCATGACGGCTCCGCAGTCAACGTCATACCACTAAAGACAGCACAAAAGTTGGGCATGAAAAAATCAGATTGGACTCCTACCAACCAAGGTGTTTGAGTATACGATGGAACACGACGTAAAGTAGTAGGAATAATTAACCTTACTATAGCCACAGGACCAATCGAGCGAAAGGTTAATTTTCAGATAGTGGACATCCAGGCATCCTTCAATATACTTTTGGGAAGGCCTTGGATTCACGATTCCAAAGCGTTGTTATTTCATCCCTTCAGAAACTGTTCCTACCGTCAAAAGTCGTCAAACACCTTGTTTAGACAAACAAGCCGTTATCCTTCTGTTTGGGTAAGACAGATTTGTCAGAGCAGCGCAGGATGAGGTCATTACCATGATACTTCAAGATGATCATTTCAACCCCACAACATTGATCACTGACACCAGCCCGAATTAGCAAAAAGGATGGAGAAAGTCAATCAAATGGACTAAAAACCAAGGAAAGCTCTTCAAAGTCACTACTGGAAAAGGAGAGATGTTCAAAGAAGAACCCAAAGACAGCCAATTCGAGTCAGAGTCAGAATCAGAGTCCGAGTCTAGAGAAGTCGCAAGAGAGTCTTCTTCTGTCGTCACTCCCCATCCCTTTGTTTTTCCTAGCATAGCATCACATAGTAACAGCAGCTTGGAAAATGTCCTAGCACCTGTCCCTTTACCGCCACTGACTACTGAATAGATGGCTTCTTTGTTTCAGCTCTTTTCAAAATTTAATATAAATAAAACATATTTTGCTTACTCCTTGTGTTTTTCTGAATACAATTCTATTTATGATGATAATGAGGATGACCCTTGATACGTGCATTTTATATAGTCTTTTTGGCCTTTTTATGCACGTATTTCTATGCTATTATCTTAGTTTTATGCTACGAATTGCCCCGAATATGCTACTTTGGTTTGTTTTGTTCTATTTGCAGGAATGGACCAGAAAATAGTGAAATCGAGCCTTTTACCATCCGTTTAGCATGAATTTGGAGGAAGAGTGAATTTGGAGTGGGAATGTAGCTATTTTGAGATGCGCAAAGGAGTAAGATAACTAGGCGAGTAAAGGAAGAATTTCAAATTGCTAGTGCCTAATTTGAAGAGTCATATCTCGAATTATACAACAGATTTTCAGCTGATTCCAATTGGAAATGAAAGCTTGTCCTCTTAGCTTTCCAATGCAACCAGAATCGCCCTGTTTTTCCAAGTAACGAAGAAGTGGCAGCCGTTTGAAGTTCAGTGCGCGAAACAGGAATTGTGCGCTGGAAAGTACTCGATCGAGTACAATTGTGTTCTATCGACCCCTTTTTCTACTCGATCCAGTAGTGCCTATTTAATAAGTGCTCGATCGAGTAAATAAAGTACTCGATCTAGAGGTTTTGGCTTGGTTTTGTTCGATCGAGTGATATAAAGTTACTCGATCGAGTGATTAGCTTATATACTCGGGATTTTTAACCCGTGTTGGGTTTATTTTATGTTAATAATGACTTCCCTATATAAAGGAAGTCGGGATTAGGTCATAAACACTATTTTTACAGACGCCACTCTTTACTCTTCTCTTTTCCCTAAACTTTTCCACTGTAACTTTTGCTTTTCGGGTTTTATCGCTTGGATCTTGTCGCTCTTTACGCCGGAATTCTCGTGATTGTAATCTTTCTCTCTTTTAATCTTAATCTCATACTTTGTTTGGTTTAGTTCCTTTGTTCTTCCTTAATTAATTTCTGCCATAATTAGTTTATGCATTTTTATTACAATTTCATTATGTCATTTATTAGTTATTTCATTATTGTTATTATTGACAACATTAGCAATATGAGTAGCTAAATTCATTCATGTTGGGATTAGGGAACCTATGGTAGAATAAAGACGATGTAGCGAATAGACTAGACGGCTTAGTTGTGAAAATCTATACCCATGGCAATTTAATTATAATACCGACTTAGTTGAGTGCACGCTTCTAAGTTACCCTTTAATTTGGTTAATTTCTTTCCTGGATCGGAAGATTGGAATGAACAGACTTGCTATGAACAATAGACTACCCTAATGAGGACGAAAGTTAAGTTAGTGGAATTCTAGGAAAGAAAGTGGACCGGAAGGACCTTTCCGTTATCCTTCTCACAATAGATTGTCTAGGCTATTTACAACTGAATCGATTGACTACCATGGTGAACCGAAATCCTGGCATATTCTCTCTTATCTGTTTATCTTTATCACATTTTCTGCCTTTAATTCTCTTTCCCTTAATCTTCAGTAGTTTAGATATCAATTAAAACCCCCATCCTGTGACCTTAGACAGACCGAATTAACAAGTAGATAGTGACCGCCTCCCTGTGGAGATCGACCCTACTTACTGCTAGGTTCTGTTAGTGTAACTAGGTATTTTATTTTTGGTACCTGACGACGGTATAAAATTTTAGCGCCGTTTCCGGGAAGGCAACCATTGTATTTATTTGTTTAATTTTGTCTGTGTTTAGGCTCAAGGGATTTTTCCCTTGAGTCGTTCTAATCTTTTTCTTTAGTGCTGTTTTGATAGGCCCTACAGGTCCTACTTAAACAGTTCTAGGTAAAAGATCGTCAAAGGGAAGGCTTGAGTACCTTTGACCCGTCGCCTATGTTCCATTATATGGCGCATCAGGTTATTTACTGCGGGAGATGTTGTGCTGCTGAGCACAATGCAGCCATGTGCATGGCGGAGAATAATGACGTCTACGCGTTCAAGCACCGTAGACAAGCTAGCCCTTCCACTGTAGTTGTACCGCCACATCTACCCTATCAGTGAGGCTACCAACAACCTCCATTTATATGGTCACCGCAACAACAAGCTCCTCCTTCTGATAGACAGAAAGAAGAGATTGCTGAGCTGAAGTCTTTGGTGAAGGCACTTGCATTCCCAGTGCAAGAAGATGATAGACGTAAAGAAGCTCAACTCATTCAGCTGAAGTTCAAATAGCACAGCTAGCTGCTGAATCGAATATTGGGCAACCAGAGAAGGTATTCTTTACCTACACCAAGAGTGGTCTTTCCCATGAAGGACCCGAGTTGCCTAGCGCTATTATTGATTTGGATGACTCGGATTATAAATATCTATCCGAAAATGAAGCGAGTTATGAATATTTCTGTGATGCACTGCAAAGATCACTCGATCGAGCTAGTAATAGTGCTCGATCGAGTGGATTTCCAGAGAAAACGTTTGATCGAGCAGTTCAATGTGCTCGATCGAGTGATTATCAAGAGGAAAGTTGTCGATCGAGTAATAATTCCACTCGATCGACTGATTTGGCCAGAGAGAGCAATGCAACGTCACTTGGGTTCATTTTAGATGACGATTTTGATGATGATAATGGTTACGGTGAATCTACCCTTTTCAAAGCCGAGTTGCATGCGCTTGAGGCTGCGATTAATGGGACGAATTCAACAGGGGAGGGTGACGAGAAGGTAGCTGAGTCGCCGATTGATCCTAGCACGGAAGAGGTAATATTTTCCTTTGTCAATGATTCCGACTGTGAGAGCAACCCACGTGAGGTAGTTAACGATAATTAAATTATTGTTTGTTTAAACAGTACATTGCCTCATTTGACTTATACTTCGTATTTCAATACTATACACCCTCCCAGTTGGTCATTTATTTAACAGTTTTTTACCGTACTTGTCGTCAAAAATTTGTCAACCTGAATCGGCACCATAGATTATTGATAATTGCTCCCGAGCTCCTTTATTTAGTTGACAAATTTAGGAGCTCTCATAGGAAAATTTGTTAGACTTAAACGTTTATACACGTTATTTTCCTATGTTTCTATTATACTTTGGTGCTACTTATGCTCTTATATAGCACAGGCGCAGTTATATGATCTACTGTTAAGAGCTTTGAGTTGCTTTGATTCTGACTGACTAGAGCAGCTGTCGAGGAAAAGAAGGTCGAGCTGGGACCTGACTGAAACTAGCGCTACCCGGGAGGCAACTCGGAGATTTTTATTTTCAGTTGTTTTTCGAACCTTAAATTTCTTTTTAGTTGTAATAATTGGTCTTCTCGATCGAGTGCTCTACTTCCTTCGATCGAACACTTTTACAGCTGATTGTACTCGATCGAGTATTCTATCTTCTTGATCGAAGTACCACGAGTAGATTCATTTTGTTTTGCTTCCTGTGACGCTGTTCTGGAGCTATTAGTGACCTCCCACGTTGCTGGCTGGTTTGAGGAGGTCCCTTCTTCGCGTAGTCTTGTAAGTTTTCCGCATCTACACTCTTTCTCCTTTAGTTTACATTTCCTTTCCATGTTTTGAGTACAATGAGGGCATTGTACGGTTTGGTTTGGGGAGGTTACGAATCCATATCTGTGTCTGCATGTTGTTTTTATTGCATTTATGTTATCACGTTTAATTTTTGTATGCATTGCATTGTTATTTCCATAAAATTCAAAAAATCTCATAAAAATAGAAAAATTTCAAAAAGTTCACGTCTACTTTTGCATATAGGTTGAGTCGGAACGGTGGATTTCTATGATGAAATTGCACTATAATTGTCCTTTTTACTTAAGCCTTGCATAAAACTTAATATCTTTAGCCTTGTCTTATTGCATATCTACGAGTTAATGTTTAAATTTAGCTTAACAAATAGACTTGACCTGAAAATTTTGGCAAACTACTTATAATTTCTAAGGAATTAGAGCCGTATAAACTGGTGTCATTTGTGACCAGTTTCATGTAGGATTGTGAGTAGTTACTCCTTGCATAACATGTTCATCAATTTGCACGTATATGAAATTTAATTACTTTTTGCCTACATACATTCGGGTTAGTGGTTGGTGTCACATGCAGGGAGGTGCTTACATTTCCTCTTTCTTTCATTTTTACCCATTTAACTCCATATTAGCCAAATTTGCCTGTGACCCTTAGCTACATCCAAATTTAGCCTGCCTTGTCTAGCTAGTTTAGATTGTTTTGAGGTATATAATTTATTGTGCCAAATTTGGCTTGTATCCTGGTCGGACTATATTTTTTGGTTACTTGTCGTTAGGGGCACCTAGACCAAAACACAATTTATAACTTCACAAACAACTCTACAATTAGTAAAGAGGCAAGTAAAGGTCGGATCCCAAGGGACGGGAATTGAGATGAGATTTATATTGCAAGTAGTAGTGTCTTCAGGGGTGTCACAATTGGGGTTTGATGTAGAAGATCACTAAACTAAATAGCAATGAAAGTAAACAAGCAAGATGAATAAAAAGGGATGTAAACAATTGTTAAAAGGTACTAGGGTGTCATGGGGTCATAGGGGATTCATGGGAATTGATCATACAAACATATTCTCAAGTTATAAGCAAGCAATTATTGTTGTGATAGATCGAGTTGGTTTATATCTTACAATCCTAGGAAAGTTTGGGTCCCGGAGCCGAATCGATTAGATTGTACAACACCTACAAGTCGACAGAATCTTCCCTACTCAACAATATGCATGGTCTAATGAGACTCAATTTGGTTTATGTCTTACAAGTCTCATTGAAAAGATAGGTGATGGGTAAAAAATACAAGGATTCATAGGCTCAAATTTCATCAAACATAACATGTGCATAAGTTGAGATCACAACAAGCAACCAAATAAACTATGAAAGCATATTAATTTAAGCATGAATCATCCCCCATGTTGGTTTCCCCTAATCACCCATTAACCCTAGCTAAGGAAACTACTCACTCATTATCATGTTGAACATGCTAGCAAGGTTGTCAATCATACCAACAAAGTGAAACATGATGAATAAATGAAAGTGATTAACAATAATTAAAGAGGGATTAAGAGAATTATACCTACTAATGATTCCAATAATAAAGCAAAGAATAAAAGAAGTACTTGAATGCTTGATTGAGAGGTTGTCAATCTCCCAAGAATAACCCAAATAATCTTCAATTACCCAAACTAAAGGATGAACAAGAGAGAGATTAAGGAAATAAAACTAGTATTAAAACTTGATTAAATATTGATTACAAGATTAAAGAGAGATTTGATTGATATTAACTACTCTAAGGATTGCTAAGAAGAACATGCTCTTTTAATTAGACTAATGGGGTATTTATAGTGGGGATTAGGTGTATGAATTAGGCTTAACTAAGGGCTTAAATAACAATTAAGTCCCTTGTTGAGGAAACGCCGGTCTTTTTTGGAAGACTTCGGTCTCTAGGGAGACTCCGGTCTCTAGAAAAAGATGTGCGTCCTTCCTTGAAGCTTGAAGAAGACGAAATGGGACTGTCTGGGAATCCTGGCGTCTTTAGCACGGGACGGGCGGATTTGGCGGTCTCTGCCCGAGCGTCCAGGTGGTGAAGACGGGCGTCTTCTGGAGCTTTTGCTCGGGCGTCTTGGGGGTGAAGACGCACGGATTGTGGGGTGAAGACGTGCGTCTTCTAGACAATCCGCACGGATTGTCATGCAGTCTTGTTCCTTCTTCTTTTCTTCATTTTTCTTCATAAAATCCTTGGGGATTTACTCGGGGATGCAAGGATCTTTTCTCATCATTGCCCATCTACTATAATATGTACAAAGGTCTTATAATCTTGTCTCTCCTTGATGCTTAGTCATTGAATTCAATCAATTTAGCCTCATTTTGCCATGAAAATGCAAGGTTTGCACTCCTTTCCAACCAAGGGATCAAAACCTCAAAGTATCTGCAAAACAAAGAACTAAAGACAATAAATGACCCAAATATGCACTAAAAAGCATGGGAACAAAGCTAATTCGGGGACTAAATATGCTCTAATTATGGTCACATCAAATATCCCCAAACCGAACCTTTGCTCGTCCCGAGTAAAGAGGTGACAAAGACTAGGACCATTATTTAAACTAACCTAATAACATAGCCGATATGAGACAATTAGCGGGTCTCACTCCGCCCCTTCAACTCACAACAAGACAACCATGAGGTAGGATGCCTTCTTGCAAGGCAAGGTGGGTCTTGCCAAAATGGCGACACATCCAAACATTAAGCACAGAAAATCAAGTAATGGATGCATCTACAAAAGAATAGCCACTTTCCTCATCTAAGTGGCGGAATTTATCTACAAGGGAAGCAATTCAAGGGTACACACTCCTTCATAGATGCAATTTCTTCAAACTACTTAGCCTAGAAGGATACCAATAACTCACCTTCAAGTTGTGTCAAGCTAGGGTACCTTTGTTCTCAATCGTTAAATGATTTTGTCAAGAGTAGACTCCCTATGGTGTTAGAAACACTGGAGGATTGCGGAATTCCCCCTCTTGCCTAGACAAGAAGAAGGGTCGTCCCCTCTCTACCATCCACAAGAATGGATACGATGGATAAAGGGATCGATAGATATTTGAGTTTCACTCTGGGAGTTTGCTTTTGTTTTTGTTTTTCCCCCCAATTTCTTGTGGTATTTGACATTTGAGAACACTTCCTTGCCATTTCTTTTTGATTTTTGGCATTTCAACACTTGACAACTTTTCAACTTTTTGCATTTCTTTTGAAAATTTTCAAAGTCACCCCATATGTAGTGAGGGTGGCTTATATTTGAAGCTTTAAGAGTTCTATTTTTGCTCCTCTTTTCATTTGATGCATTTTGCAAACTTTCTTTCACTTTTCTTTTCATTGAACTTAAATTGATTTCTTTTTGTGCCCATTCCCTTTGATGACATAAATGTGGTAGAACATGGATGATGGATGGATGCATGGTTTCAAGGGTCACCTTGGAATAAACGGTAGCCAAGGAGTTATCACACCACAAGGTACTCTTGACTAGGCCTTAATCCATGGGTCAAAGGATACTAACATGACACATCCTAGGGTGTTTTACAAGTAATCTAACAAGCAAAGTTTTAAGAAGAAAAAGCATCGACTAGGGCCTATATACACTTGTCAAACTTCCCAAGTAGACGGTTTCGCAAAATTTTTCTAACATGCAAACTACATGCCATGATGCAACTACCATATAAACAGCCTAATGCAAATGATTCTACCAACTAACATGACATATAAACTAAATGCAAGTCCTAAGTTCACATTGTTATACCGCATCAATCAAAATAAAGAAGCCACATAGTCATTAACATAAAGAGGAAAAAGGAGATTGGAAAGATCATACCATGCGGTTTTCAATATCCTCATGTCTCGGTTGTGGCGTAGTCGATCAATGTGAACAAGGATAAAACAAACACAATATATACAATAATATATACATGACTACACTACAAAAGAAATGAACTTGTTTTTGGTTTTTCAAATTTTACAAATTTTTATAGTTTTTCAATTTTTTTTTTTTTTTTGGATTTTTGAATAAAAGTTAAGTTAGAATTCCCCATCCCCACACTAATATAAGCATTGTCCTCAATGGCCAAAATGATGGGAAATCATGCAAGCATGATGCATGAATTCTACTCTAAATGCAAGCTATACTAATCTATATACTACATGATGCATGGGTTTTTTGTTTATGACGGAGAGCGTAATTTAGATTACCTCCCGTTGCGTATGCATGTACTTCCCCAAACCGAGTTAGACATTATTTCTAATGCCCTAAAGTTGGAGTAGTTCATGCACACAAGATGCAATGCATGAAACTAAATTTGGCATTTTGGATTTTCAAAAGTGGGAACAATGAAATAAGAACACCTCAATGGGGCCGAGGTGTTAGTCCTCTATGTTGCTAGTACTCTCCAACCATGATCAAGATAAAGTAAATAAAACCAAAAAAGAAGTAGACAAACCTCAAGAGGGTAGGAGCCTCCAAAGCTTGCTAGTCTTCCACCATATCATCATTATCATCATGTTCCTCAATAGAACTGGACTCATCACCACTTCCTTCTTAACTTTATTGTTCACTTTCTTCATCATCCTCTTCTTCTTCTTCATTAGCCTCTTCATCAATGCTATCATCAACAACCTCATCACCGACAACCTCATCTTCACTCGGAATCTCACCCCTAGATGCACTCGGAAAGAAGACTTCCCTATCCGCCCAACTAGGTAAAGGACATAAAGGATCAAGTAGTCCTTGCCTAGCTAAATGAAAGAGGGGTGGATATTGGGCTAAGTAAGCATCTTCCCGATCCTTAAAAGCTTGCTTGTGCATCTCTTGCATAAGTAGAGTTATGTAGTCATTGCTTGCTTTAACACCTTCGGGTTTGTACACTACTACACATACCTTGCATTGGTGACGCTTTTTCAGGCGTTTTTCGACGCTTTAAAGCGTCAATTTTTTTTTATCGACGCTTTATAAAAGCGTCAAATTTTGGGCCGTCACTATTTTTTGACGCTTTTTTTAGTCAATAATTATGACATTTTTTAGCGTCTTCATGGCCTATTGACGCTTTTAATTGTCAACAAAATTGACGCTTTTAAGCGTCTTTGGTGGCTATTGACGCTTTTAATTGTCAATAAATGTGACGCTTTTAAACGTCTTCATGGACTATTGACGCTTTTAATTGTCAACAAAATTGACGCTTTTAAGCGTCTTTGGTGGCTATTGACGCTTTTAATTGTCAATAAATGTGACGCTTTTAAGCGTCTTCCGCGACTATTGATGGTTTTATGTGTCAGTCGATGAGACGGAATTAAGCGTCAACTATTCATATATTGACACTTCTTCTTGTCACCGTCTAATTTCGACTTTTTGATTTCTGATAAAATCGTACGTAGAGATTAATTAAAGAATTTGATTTCCTGATAAAATCATAGAGATTAAATAAACCTATAATGTAGTAGTCCTACTAGCTATTACTAAATCATGAACAAACATAATGCAATATATATAATGAAGTACCAACGTACTTTTATAAATAATCATACACATATGTCGTCTACATCACAAATACTAAAATTGACAATTTAACTAATATAAGCTAGTACTCTATAGTACGACAAAATTAAAAATAGTAATAGGGATCCAGATGATAGTAAAATCTAACATAAAGTTATCCAAAAAAATCGTAAATAATGCTATGTAACTAGCTAGACAAGGACACTTGGTAGTTTGAATGTCGTAGGGGCTTCAATCATGTAGGCGCAATGTCAAAAAGGCTTCAATCAACATATGAAGGCGCATCGTCACCATCTGGCGAATTTGAAACCTATAACGGGCAAACAAAATATAATTTATATGAATATACTTGATTAGTACATATAGTTTGACACAAAACAGTCAACTGATGATCCTTGTTTACAAGGTAGCTAAGTATTGCGAAACTAAAAGACAATTTAGTCGCAAAATTAGTGTGAAGCACTCTTGTAATCAAAACGATGTGTTGCCTGGTACGCTTTCAACTTTCCGGAAAATCAAGGTATACTTCAAAAAAACATCTTTGTTGAAGCCCGATTAGTATAACTACTGCCGATTAGCAAAATAACAAAGCGTATGTAAAGTGAAGAACGTCACCTTATGATAGTACCCTATGTTGTTTTCTCACTGCGACTTCTTTCCTTTACCAATAGTCCGTCCAACCACCGGGAGAATAAAATCGCATACACCGAACAAAAGTCTTCACAAAAAGAATAAAAACTTTGCTAGGTTAAGTATTAGTAACGGAAAACGCTACACAATGTCAAAAAGAAGAATACTAATATTCCAATCACAAATCATCGAGGTGGATTTGGGTGAAAAACTTGTCAAGTCTTTCGGATAATAAAGGTGCATCCCGTTCCAAGGAATCCCACCAAGCTTTATCTGCAGCTATCTCTTTGATGTTTGCAGTATCATCAGTTGTCATACACAGATTCTTCAGCTTAGGACAATTGTAGAAACACATGTACTCTATATTCGGCCGAGTGCATCTCCCGATTTCACACAGGTCAGGAAGGTAATGAAGTTTTAGAACTTTCAAGCAAGGTAGGATAGAAAATTCGTCGGAACCCAACTTATCCCTCTCAGATAAAATATATTTCAAGGATACACAATCTTCAATAACCAACTCCTCCAATTTGGGAAGGTTCTTCATCATGGACAAATTGAAAACATAGGTCAATTTAGGTCATGCGCACAATGAGATAAATGTAGCATGTTAAAGCTTTCCTCTGCAAAAAAATGATGGCCACTGATAATTGCTTTGAGGTTCCATAAACTATTGAGACAAATATTCTAGAGATGGGAGGATAACTTGTCCGTCTTCTACGAGATGTATAATAGCTTGGACCTCTGGACAGTCACTCAGTATGCATATTTTCAAGGCACCCATGTTATCAATTCCGAACTCGATAAAAAACAAATCAAGTGATGATCCAAGTAAAGGGAAGTAGCTCATTTGAGTAACTTCACCACACTTTGAGGAATGGTTTCACCATTAACGAACCTCAAACATCGCTTAGAACTACTGTGCATTAGTTCTGCATCTCTGGTAACTAGAGATATAGCGTGTTTGAAATCATGTCCAACAATAAAGTTAAAATCGACGAGGGTGGCGTAATCCGATGCATCATCGATAGAAAAGGCAAGTGAGTAATACCTTAATACCGACACCTAAGGCAAACAAATGATTTCGACGGAGGGAGGGAGTACAAAAAAAAGTAATATACGCTACCTTCACACTTGCAATAACATCAGTTTCTCGTATCTTGATTCTTGCTGACCCGTTCGCCTATCATAGATTCAGGGGCAAACAATATAGTCATCTTGTACTCCCAAACTTATACAATTAACGCCAAACTTTTAAAATTAAACGCAGATAAAAACTCCATTTGTCTTAAGTCATTTCGTTTACCTCACCAGTTCCTTATGAGAAGTAATTTAATTAAAGGTAAACAAATGATTGAGAAATAGATAGTACCTGACTACATTAAACAAACCTGAAATGAATACAAACAAGAATATGCTATGATGAACATATATTCAAGTATATGGGCACTGAATATATGTGCAATGTACCATCGGCCTAAGAATATCTCAAACCAGTACTAAACTACTAACTAGGTTCAGCGGCAAGGTTTTATACTAAGAACAATGTCCCGAGCCTCTCATACATATGTTATTTCTCTATTACAGGCAGCTAATGTGCACATAAATCTCAACTAAGTAGCTAACAAGACTCAATTTACATAATAAAGTAGACAATCTTTAAGTTAGAGAATAACATCTATGAACGTCAATTTTATAGCAGGCGGAAAACATTAGGGGCGTAGATTAGTCATGCAAAAAATAATTCGGCTATACATCAATAAAATAGAAATGCTCATGCACATGGAAGCTAATTGTCAAACAATAAAGACAGATATAATAACTTGAGAGGTAAAAATGCTCCTATTTTTACAATATTTCCCCAACTTCGAGATGATAAACTTCAATGTTAGTCCTAACACAGATATTGGAGCATTAGTAACCATCAATTTCAAGTAAAAACACATATAAGAAAATGAGGCCTCTAGTTGCGCTATGATTAGACTAATAAGAAAGGTGAATTGGTTTTACTTATTGCAAAAATAAAGCATGATTTCAACACAGTTTTTACACACTGCAATGACTTATTCGTCAAAACTCTTATACACACCAACCTGGAGTCACAAATGACTTGAGTTTACAAACACCAGTTAAACATTGAACGGACAATAATTAAGCAACCATTTTAATATAATTAGCCCATAATTTCAAAGTAGTGAAACAAAATATGACCGAATCAAATAAGATTGCTTAAAATAGAACTGAACCAAATGTAGCCACAGTAAGGTAGAGGTTCATGCCAATAGTTGTAGAAATTAAAAACCTGTAGTAGCCAATCTACCTGATTTGTGCCATATTAAGAACACCCATTTAGAAAAATTCAGATGTTCAGTCATCTTCGCCCTTTGCCCTGTAAATTATTCAGAAATATAATGTTCAATTAGCGTTACGAAGCAATAACCTCGAAAGGTCAAACTAAAGTGAACATCCTGCTAGCTACAAGTTAACTTGAAATGGAGCCAACTTGAGTAAAATCAACTTTTCCAATTACAAGTCAAATACACATAGCTACTTGACTTCTATTTCCTGGTGAGATCAAATACCATTTAGATAGTTCGATAAACTATAAGTATCACCAAGTCAGCTCAAAAAATCTCTATGAATGCAATGATAGCACAAATTCTTTTCAATTCCTAATTTAAATATAAAATTGCACATGACCAAAGAAATATAGATTACCAGCACTTAAGGGAGTTGATTAGTTATTGAACTATAAGAATTACCTTCTCCATTTGACCAACTTCGCTCTCTTTAGACAACAAATGTTAGAGCCTCCTCATGTTGAGTTGTGTTAAGATGAAACAATACACTGCAACCAATGATATATGCATTTAGCAAGATCAGAGAATAAGTATCCTTATTTCCACTTACAAGTATCCAATGGTGTGCTCAAATCTAAATAAGTTCCAGCATACTATATACCAAAATCATCTTTAATTTAACATCAAGTCAAATAACCCAAGAATCCCCAAATATTACAAACCCTAACTTAGTTAATCTTGTATTTTGACATCAAAGAATCTATCTATTACTCAAAATTATAACAATAAAACAAGTCTAATTTAAATATAAAAGATTAATTTAACCATTAAATGACAAAAACCAACCATAAAAATTGAATTTAAACCAAACCTTGTAAAAAGAAAGAATGGGAAACATGAATTGGCATTCGATGAAGCACGATCGGCTGCAAATAATGGCGTCGTTAAATTGGTGACGACGACGTGAAACTCCGGTGGCGGCAGGTAGCGATGGCGTCGTGTGTAGATCTGGAAAAAATGGTTAAAATCAAAACTGAAAGTTAACAACTTTAGTGTGAATCTAATATGAATATCCCCAATTACATAAGATAAGAAAGAGAGCAATAAGAACAAATACATAGTGAGCTAAGAAAGAGAGCAATAGAAAGATGGAATCATAAGGGAGATTGTAGAAGACGTTTCTAGATCCGACATTTGTTTCCTTTACTTTAGAAGATGAAGCAAATATTTGGTCGTTTAAACTTTTATTGCGCTCCTAGGTTTGTTTTTTAATTATGAGCGGGGTTTCTCAAAATTTAAGACCGCTAAATATTTAATATTCATTTTACCCCAATAATATTGATCTACGCTTTGGGAAAGCGTCAACGTCGAAGCGTCATATATGCAAGGGATTTGTAGTAGTGGTACTCTTGATACTTGAATGGATAGGGTGGTGTGACAATGGAAGAGGAGGGCATTTCAATTTCACCCCTTTGTTGACGGATGATGTATTCGGCTTCTTTTGAGAGGGGAAGAAGGTAGTTGGTCCAATGGACACTCAAACGGCATATCTTGGAAGGCAAAGTAAAAGATCTAGCCGCATTGGTAAGCCACCCATATTTGGTGTCAAGAGGGTTATGAGTGACCTACTTGTACTTGTTAATCATGGCATCCATGTCAATGAGATGACCCCCCTTTTTCGCCACATACTTGCTATCCTTGTTGAAATTCGGATCCAAGTACTTAGCCAAAAGAGTGACTAGACCTCCATTTACAATAACGGTGGTGCCTTGCTTTCCGCAATCAACACTTGGCCATCTTTCCACCAAAAGCCTTAGAGAATTGTAAGGCTTGGTGAATTCCCTTCCAATATTTAAGGCCGACTCACGAAGAACATAATCGAGCTTGGTAAAGTGGTTAGTGTCTTTTCTTGCAATGATGGTATTCCCGATGACCTTGTGCCACACTCTAATGCCCAGATGGTGGACTAATAGAGCGCGACTAGCATGATAGTTCTCAAATTTCCTCCCGGAAATCGCCTCCCAAAGGGGAGTGGGGTCATACTTTCCGGGATTCTTGAAATAACTAGGTGAATCACTAAGATCCAATGCTTTACCCAATTCATTAAAGGTGATCCGCCTACTCACATTTGCAAGGCGGAACTCGATGTTTTCTCTAGTCTCTACCTTAGTAACTTTCAAAGAACTCAAGAATTCTAAGGTAAGGGAGGGGTATGTCAATTCTCTTGTAGCAAACAATTTTCCCTACCCCATGGCTTCAAAGAAGGCTTTAGTTTGTTCAAGAACACCCAATTTGTTCAAGGCATCTTTACATATGAACTTGGTGGATAGAAAGGATTTTCTAGCATACTTGGCAAATGTATCCCTATGGGAGTTAGAAATGAAAATTACCTTCGGATAGTTTGATAGTTGAACAATTTCCGGGGTTGTTGATGTTGTTGCTTCCAAGGGAGGTTGTTGTTGTTGCACTTCCAAGTTTGAACTAGCTACCACCATAGCCAATGAGGCTTTCTTTGCTTGAAGACTCTTTTGTCTTGTTGAGAGTGCCTTTGCCTTAGGTTCCTTTGTTGCTCCTTTTGTCCTTGCCATTGATGATTTAACTAAGAAAAGAGTGAAAATCTTCAATTTCTAAGTATACTCAAATCGATTTTAAGATGAAAGGCTTTGCCTTTATAATTTCAAAAATCGACTCAAAGGTTGTGTTAGAAATCTAGATCTCTATACTCAACATATTCATATATGTTATAATTTTAATTTAGTCATAAAATTAAAAGGTGATCTTATGCATGCAAACTACAAAATAAATAAAGAAGAAATCATCATCTCACATTGATATTTCGGTTTATATGGGCACAAGAGAGTTCTCCTACTCTCTTGTTCTTGAGCTTTCCTTAGTGGATGAACAAGGATTCAAGAAGAGAATCCCTCCCAAAAGTATTATACCCAAGATAACAACTTAATAAAATTAATATTATTATTACTAGAATAATACTAATTTTGTATTAAAATTGACCCAAAAATATTATTGGTCTCTCTATTATTTCGGTTAAGAGAGAAGGAAGAATTTTATCTTTCTAAAACTCTAATTTTAGATGAATAATGAATGAATAATCTAAAATGTTTTTGGTAGTGAATATTAGGTAAAATGAGGAGAAAAACCCATGGTTTTCTCCTCTCAAAAACCGGGTGGAATGGGGAAGGGAAGAGGGCCAATGCATGAACAAAGTGTTCTTCACAATGACCACTAGGTTTGCATGGCTAGTTTTTAGGTAAATCATTATGCTTACCACTAACATAATTAACCTAATATTTTCCTAATCCTCCCATTATTTCGGTTTACATGGATAAAATGGACTCCATTTTATCTTTGTCAATTTGTCAATTTGTCATATGTCACATAAAATTGTTATGTATTTTTAACATATTAAAAATCAACGCATTAATAAAAATACGTCATATACAAAAATCGACTTAGTAATTCATAATTACTTGTACCAAAATATTTTACCAAATATAAATCACAACATCTTGTATTTACAATAAATTATTCATTCAAATGCAATTATTTCTTTAAACAATAATTTCATCCAAGTAATAAAACAACTCGATTACTTAGACCGTATCTTATTTAATCAAATTACAATGAGACACGTAAATATTACTTCCAAAATCATCCGTCAATTTTAAGTAATTTAATTGACCCGTATCGTCATACGATCAATTAAATGATCAATTAAGAGTGTTACCCTTTAGGTATGACCTAAGGTGATCAACTGGTCACCACCGTCTCACGACAGTAATGTCAAACTCTAGTCAGCCAATCATTACCGATATGTGTGGACCAGTTGACAGTAATATATTACTTCCCAATTGTATTATTTAAAATGAGACTTAAACATGTGATCATTATGATCAACAGTTGTGATCGCATTATTGTCGGAGGACATATATTCCAACAATCTCCCACTTGTCCTCGACAAGTGTGCGTAACCAATTCTCTTGTCCTATTACTATCTCCCACTCAGTGCAAGGTGTCTTTCAGGTCGTACTTGCAACTGATCATATCGATAGTGGTTTCCTCGATCTGGAGAACAACTGATTGACCGGAGTTATCCACCATGGATACATTCTGAGCGTGGCCACGCATTTCCAGTTCATTACTCCTCGAGTGGCCCTGAGATGTTGTTATAAACCTGACTAGGAGTGGAAAATTCCTATCGCACTCATTCCCTTCGACTAGCCACAGCCATCATAAACCAAAATATGCCCATTTGACCCCATTTACGAAGGTCGTAGTAACACAAATCAAAGTTAATCTGAAATTGTGCCATCTTAGGCGAATAGTCTTTAGTCAAAAGAATCGACTCATTCGAATACTATAGTAGCTCTCGCCACGACCAGGTTATATAAATTTGCCAGAACTCTATAAACGGTCATAAGGCCCGACAAAATGTTCCTAACAGTCTGCCTATGTGATCGACTAGTCATTCTCATATGACTCTATGGCACTTGAACTTGCCATCATTCTCATCACACTCTAGTCACTTCGAGACGTCACCTCATGTAAGTAACTATGGGCAAATACAATGCTAATCCGTGTTCACTTTAACGGGGTTCAATTGTCTCTACAACCCGTTTCGATGTAACAAAGTATAAAGTGAGTTAATAATAACTCAAACGACAAATGTCGACATCACATTCCGATGTCAATACCATATTACAAACTTGTGATGCATATCGTAAGTGTGTAAACACTTGTTTGATTGCAATAGAAGTTTAACATACCACGTGTCCATGAGTTCAAACTTCTTATAATCGCATTTTCCTTTACGTTCATGTTATCTTCTCATAGCATGAACCTTACCAAGTACACATCTAGGTTCCCAACCTCGGTTTTGGTTATTTATCTTGAGAGAACTTCCTTATCGATTATCACATAACAAACGAATTTGTGGTGAATGATATAACTTGTACTTATCAAGTAATCTACCCACACACAATGCACTAGGTATATGTTTTGTAGACTCTTGCAACAATTTTCAAGATGATTAGCCTAGCACTTCTCACAAGTCCTAGCATTATAGGAAAAACTAGTATTGAGTAACTTTTTATTCACCTAAGTATCTTTCCAAACTTCCTATTTCTCCTTTTAGCTTAAGAGCTTAGGATTTTCATAAATCCTTACATGTGTTCGAACTGCAATATGTGCAACCTCTTGACACACAACAGAGTCTTCTTGTCAAACACTGAAATCGCTCATCAAATTCTCCTCGAGAATTCATGACGTTTCATGTATGGCTTGCCAACGATCCATCATGCTCTTATGCATATGATATATTTTGGACATGTGCATGATTATTCTAATGGTGGAAACATTAGTAACCTTTAATCATGTCATCAACTATTCTTAAGTTCAAGGAACGACCATGACTTCTAATGGCCTTTCCATTTTCATTTACATGAATAACCTACGTTACTTGTTGATTCGATGTGTATGTCTCTATACTTATCCAACATCTCATGATGTGATTGGATTCATCATAGTCCATTTTCATCTAGAATTGAAAACTCAAATATTCCTTTGTGATGGATGGTATTAGCTCGTCATTCTTCAATGATTGATGAGTTATCAATTTTACAAGATGATTGCTCCCACTAAATTCCATGTCTACACATGATAACTTCCAACTCCCACTTAATTCCACATAATTCGCAATTGACTCCTCAATTGAGACATTTCAAGAATTGAAATATATATTGCTTTGTTTAAGTTATTTGAGATAAAACCATATATGTTCCCATCATATCCTTTCAAAATACTTATTTTGAAGTGGTCTCATCTTAACCTTATGGAAAGAGATTTTAATCTCTAACTCATTCATATCATAATGATGCGTAGCAATGTCATTGTTTAAATATAAATAATTTTTAATACATGTCCTTCAAAATACCCTTTTCGGAAGGAAGTTTAACCATTTCATTTTCATAATGAGGTTATGTAATGACATTTGCGTGGTTAATACTTAACTTAGCTATTAAGGATATCGGTATATCAATCCTTGCAACCTCTAGTCATAAATCTCATTTATTTTCTAGGATGTAACTTTAATTCATTTAGGCTCTTAAGTAAATATTAATGTTGAAACTATTGGTCAAAATTTATCATAAACTAGTCAAAGCTCTTGTTAAGACTTTACATTAGTCATTTTCTTTTGGTCTCCTCGTGTAGTTATCTTGAGAAAACATTCTCTTGATTACTTCACTTGGTCTCTTTTGTCATGTAGATCTATTCGAGACCATAGATCTCATCTATTGGGCATACTATTTAAATAGATATACCTTTATTCAAATCATTCTCCCTTGCGTAGATCTCATTTACACAAGTACATAGATTTATCTTGGTGTTGTGACCTCATTTTTCTCCCACTCTATCTTTAGAATAAATACACTAGAGATTCAAAGATAGTATATGAGACACAAATAATGATTTTTGAAGTATAAGGAGGACTATCTCATAGGTTGACTAATTGTTTTAGATTTTGTAAGTGTATTTGGTGATTAACTTTCCTTTAAGAGAGTTCATTAACTCAATATCACTTTGTAAATGATCATACACAAGTCTTTAGCTTGTGGTTATATAATGAATCCCATCATTATAGTTGTTAATTAGATCACTTTAAGTGAATAATCATATGTTTCTATGAGCAAGCATGTATAGACGAATTTTAGAACAAGGATAAAAATGATAAAACGGGTGACTTGGGTTGCAAACCAAGCCACCATTATCCAAAATACAACGAATTATCCAAAATAAATTTCCATGTCAAACACGGAAATCAAAAGGTTCTAAAATCCAAAACATAATTAAAATAAGACAATAAAAAGCGAAGCTTCATGGAAGCTATTCCTAGCTTCTCGATGGTTTCTCAAGCTTGCTTTTCTTTTCCCTTTTCCTTGCTTGGTGGAGGCCCTATTTACAATAAAAAGGGGATACATTATCATAACAGTGTATCACAATGCCATAGTTGAATTAGAAACATAAAAGAAAGGATAGTCATTTACCTACTGGAGTGATCTTTCCAGCCATAATATCACCAAGGTATTTGGAACAATTTCTTTTTCAATGTCCAACACCATTACAATAATGACATTGAACAAGAGGACCCTTCTTGATCTTGGAAGTGCTAGCTTCATAAGTCTTAGCTTTGGTGAAAGTGGGAGCTTGCTTCTTACCCTTCTTCCCATTCTTTTTGAACTTCCCCTTGCTTTTGGTGCTTATGTTAAGCACATCTTTTGGTGGGTTCACATTTAACCCCATGCCCCTATCGGCTTGCACAAGTAACTTGTGTAACTCTTCAAGAGACACGTCCTTGTCTTGCATGTTAAAATTCACCCGGAATTGAACATATGCCTTGACTTTGGATAAGGAGTGTAGAATCCTATCTACAATGAGTTCTTTGGGGATTTCAACCTTTTGAATTTTCAAGGTCTTGACTAGCTCCATTAATTTGAGCACATAAGGGCTGACCTTTTGGCCCTCTTTGAAGTCGAGATCAAAGAATGCCGCGGCCGCCTCATATTGGACGATCCGCGGAGTTTGTGAAAACATTGTCACAAGCTTGGAGTAAATCTCATTAGCGGTGCCCATCTTAAAGGCTCTCCTTTGTAGATCCGCCTCCATCGCAAAGATCAACACGTTTTTCATTGCGGCGGACTCCTTATGGTAAGCCTCATATGCTTCCCTTGTGGCGGCGGTCGACATAGTATTAAGTTCGGGTGGAGAGGTCTCGGTAAGGTAACGAAGCTTGTCGTAACCTTGGGCAGCTAGTTTGAGTTGGGCATCCCAATCGGAGAAATTTGACACATTCTTTTCAAGTTTACATCGATCCATAAGGGATTGGAGCCATTAAGTATTAGTGAGAGGCATGGCGTTGGTGTTTGGATTTGCCATTTGTTATGAGAAATAAGAGCGGTCTACAAAACAAAATAGAAGGAATAAAACATATGTCGTTTTAATAATAATAATACTCGTAAAAATAAGTTTAAACAAGTTTTATTGCATTTATCAAGTGACCTCTACCCAACTTAGATAAATGATTCCAAGACCCAAATTCATATCGACTTAGGCACGGTAGGGCCGATTCATCCCTTATCAATATAACTCGATGGATTAACGCTTAATCGATTCTACATTTAGAACTCTTGGTCGATAAAATTACTCTAATGTTTATCTATAGCCCGAAACACATGCGACTACGGTCACGAATACTTCCGTTGAGCTCAATCCAAATTTCGAATAAATGTGTCCATGATCCAAATCCTCATCAACTTGGGCACGGTCGGGCTGATTCATCCCTTATCAACATGAATTCGATGGATAGACATTTATCACCCACTTCCCCTACGTAACAAGTTTTGTACCCCGGTAGGGCCGAGTGCACTCCCTCGCGAAATAGGTTTTCATGTTTTCTACTATTTGGTAAGGCTATGTCTCAATTGATTGTTTTAGCGAGAGGTCATGTCTATCACGTTTTAAGTGAACTAAAGAGGTGAACTACGATAATTCTAATTGACACGGTCGATAAACTCGATTAAAAGATGATGCATGTTTTAGTTATGGCGATTTAGCGATGCATGCGGCATATAAATAAAATGCAAAGCATAAAAAAATCCTAGTATGGGCTTCCTAAAAATAGAAAATCTAATTAACTATTACAAATTCGGAAACCAACTCCGTTGGTCCCTTGAACTTCGGTTATGACACACATCTCGAGGGAACACCGTCTTTATGTATCGCCTTCTTGAATGACACCGTCTTGAAGAAAATCCGGAATAAATAAAGTACATAACAAATTACATAATTTCCTATTATACATTTGTAATTAAAATAAAATAAATCTATTAAATTACAAAATAGTGATACGAGATCACAATAAATTACAACCGAATCGATATTCCCATACATTTCGGGTAATATCAATTAAAAAACTAAGGCCATACTAAGTAAAATTACATAATTCGAAAATTACATAAAATAAAATTATGACAATCATAAATAAAATGCAGCATTATAATATGTATGAACATGCCCAATTTTATGCTAAATCGCCTTTAAGTAGCCAATATCGTATATTTAACGGTTTTTACGGATATGCGTGATTCAACCTTTTAAAATCACAATAAAATACATAAATTCATATTTATGCATAATTTAACTACCCTAACCTCTTAAGACTCAAAATTAGTATCCACTAACTATTTGACCATAATTAACTCATATTTCTAAAATTGTTCATTAATGGACCTAAATTTATAATAAAAATGCTATAAACTTCAAATAAATCACAAAAATCCAAATAAACTCAAAATTTGAAATTTAAACTTATGAACATTCTGGAAAAATACCATGACACTCATAATATTCAAAAACATAGGTTAAAATTTCATAAAATTATCGGAAAAACTATGTTGCGGTTTATTGGATTTATCAATAAAAATCATAAAAACATGAGAAAAACTATATTCATCAACTTTTCAATTTTAGATCTGAAAAAGATAATAAAATGCAACATGTGACTTTTTTCCTTAGTCATAGAGTATGTTTTAGCAATTATTCACTAATTAAGTCACTATTTATGCTATTTTTCATCAAAAATTCATAAATCATGCATAAAGGCTTCAATATAGCCTATTATTTTACACACATCTTGTAAAATTGCATGTGACAACATACTAAATTTCTATGACCAGATTCAAAATTTATCTCATATTAACCTATTTTTCTTCTAAATCCGATTTTAAACATGAAAAATCCATATTTCGAGCATAAGAACTCCAAAAATTATGAAACTTTACAGGTCATCTCAAAATAATATATGTGGTAACTTATCCAAAAATCACTGGAAAATTCGAAGTTAAGCTAATTTTAGTCCGAAAATGACATTTTAATCATAAAATCACATTTTTAATGCCATTATTTTATAAGATGAACAATAAAAATCCATAAATTAACCAAAATATCCTAAAAACATTTTAGGACCAGAAACTTTAACATGCATAATTTATTTCGTGATATATCATAATAACACAAATTTATAAGTTTTATATGTTAATCGTATAACTCGGAAAAACTATAACCGATTTGCATGCAAACAACCAAAGCTCTTGATACCGCTTGTTAGAAATCTAGATCTCTATACTCAACATATTCATATATGTTATAATTTTAATTTAGTCATAAAATTAAAAGGTGATCTTATGCATGCAAACTACAAAATAAATAAAGAAGAAATCATCATCTCACATTGATATTTCGGTTTATATGGGCACAAGAGAGTTCTCCTACTCTCTTGTTCTTGAGCTTTCCTTAGTGGATGAACAAGGATTCAAGAATAAAATCCCTCCCAAAAGTATTATACCCAAGATAACAACTTAATAAAATTAAAATTATTATTACTAGAATAATACTAATTTTGTATTAAAATTGACCCAAAATATTATTGGACTCTCTATTATTTCGGTTTAGAGAGAAGGAAGAGAAGGAAGAATTTTATCTTTCTAAAACTCTAATTTTAGATGAATAATGAATGAATAATGTAAAATGTTTTTGGTAATGAATATTAGGTAAAATGAGGAGAAAAACCCATAGTTTTCTCCTCTCAAAAACCGGGTGGAATGGGGAAGGGAAGAGGGCCAATGCATGAACAAAGTGTTCTTCATAATGACCACTAGGTTTGCATGGCTAGTTTTTAGGTAAATCATTATGCTTACCACTAACATAATTAACCTAACATTTTCCTAATCCACCCATTATTTCGGTTTACATGGATAAAATGGACTCCATTTTATCTTTGTCAAATTTTCAATTTTTCATATGTCACATGTCATATGTCACATAAAATTGTTATGTATTTTTAACATATTAAAAATCAAAGCATTAATAAAAATACGTCATATACAAAAATCGACTGAGTAATTCATAATTACTTGTACGAAAATATTTTACCAAATATAAATCACAACATCTTGTATTTGCAATAAATTATTCATTCAAATGCAATTGTTTCTTTAAAAAATAATTTCATCCAAGTAATAAAACAATTCGATTACTTAGACCGTAACTTATTTAATCAAATTACAATGAGACACGTAAATATTACTTCCAAAATAGTCCGTCAATTTTAAGTAATTTAATTGACCCATATCGTCATACGATCAATTAAATGATCAATTAAGAGTGTTACCCTTTAGGTATGACCTAATGGGATCAACTGGTCACCACCGTCTCACGACAGTAATGTCAAACTCTAGTCAGCCAATCATTACCGATATGTGTGGACCAGTTGACAGTAAAATATTACTTCCCAATTGTATTCTTTAAAATGAGACTTAAACATGTGATCATTATGATCAACGGTTGTGATCGCATTATTGTCAAAGGACACATATTCCAACAGGTTAAAGATTTTGGTGCTTGGTTTGATTTTTGTTGGAAGAGGAGTGATTAATTGTTGTTAGAAGGAAGTTTTGATTTGATTTTGTTGAATTTGGTTGAGGAAATCTTGTTTTGGTGATGGAGAGGATGTGGGTTTTGAGTTTTGGGGTTTATGAGTAGTGGTTTGAATGAAGAAATGAACAAATGAATGTGGGAGGGGGTTTTTAAAGTACCCGAAAAATTTGAAACAACAGGGGAAGACGGGCGTCTTTCCTTCGGGACGCTCGGATTCTACTTGTTTTGGTCTGAGGATTTTCGCCTAAAGACGGGCGTCTTTCAGTAAAGACGCTCGGATTCTTTGATTGCAGGACGGGCGTCTTCTGCTGAAGACGGACGGATTCTCAGACAGTGAGATTTCTTGTTTTTCCCAGCCAAAAAGATGGGCCTCTTTCCTTTCAGGACGGGCGGATTTCTGAAGACGAGAGTTTTCTCCTCCGGGACCCTCGGATTCTTCAACAGTCCCAAAATTTCAAATTCTCAACTCAGATGGACGGGCGAATTCTAACAAAGATGTCCGGATTGCCTGAAGACGGGCGAATTCCCATGAAGACGCTCGGATTCTCCCTGTTTTACCCGGATTCAGTTCCATCCGTGCACTTGCATATCCATTTTCATTTTTCATTCTTCAAATCCCGTGTTCTTCATTGTAGGGGCACTACTAAGGCATGAATAGCCTAGGAAAATGCTATCCTCACACTAAGCTAAAGCACTACACATCAATTAAATCATTAGTCCCTTCCTCACTTCTCTCAAAAAGGATAATTATCTTGATCAAAGCATAAAAATCCAATAATGACAAAAAATGTAATGTAAGAATTAAATTGCGAGTTACGGAGTTAGAAATATTTACAAATGGTGGTTTAGGGAGGACTCCACCAAACTCTCATCCTTAGTGAGATGTCATGGGGGCATGTCCAAGGTGCTGTTGATGTTGCTCAACACCTTGAAGAAGTAATCAAAAGCTTGTTCATTATCATGATAAAGGTCTTCAATAGACCTTTGCCCTTGTTGTCGGTCTTGATAGATAGCATTACCAATATAGGGATTGAAAATCCCTTCAAACTCATCGTCCAAAAGACCACAAACTTCATCTACTTCATCACTAAAGATTTCTTGAGTTGATAAAGACACCTCTCCCACTTTCTTGTCTCGGCTAATGAGGCCATCCTCTTCATTGCTTGACTTTGGTGAGCTTTTCAAGCTCTCTTTGTTACAATTCACTTGCTCTTTGAATGGAGCATCTTCAATTTTCTTCTTCCAATGGAATTCCGACTTCTTTCTATCATCCTTCTGGCTATAATGATCAACCATAAAACATGGTTCATGCAAACGAGGAGCTCTCATGGTCTTATCAAGATTGAAAGTTATGCTCTCATCTCCCACTTCTATAGTGAGCTCTCCATGCTTCACATCAATTACCGCACCCGCAGTGTGTAAGAAAGGTCTTCCTAGAATGATTGGAATGTTGGAGTCTTCTTCCATGTCAACAATGACAAAGTCCACCGGGATGAAAAATTTCCCAACTCTTACGGGAACATCTTCCCATATCCCTAATGGTGTCTTCCTCGATCTATCGGCCATTTGGAGTGTGATATTGGTGCATTTAAGATCTCCCATACCTAACATTTTACTCACCGAGTACGGCATAACACTCACACTAGCCCCTAGATCACATAAGGCTTTGTTGATCGTGGTGTCGCCAATGGTACCTGGTATTAAGAAGCTTCTCGGATCTTTGAGTTTTGGAGGTGAACTCCCTTGAAGGATTGCACTACTCACCTTAGTGAAGGCGATAATCTCAAGCTTCCGAATCGACTTCTTCTTTGTGAGGATGTCTTTCATGTATTTTGCATAGGCCGGCACGTGATTGATTAATTCCGTGAAAGGAATTGAGACTTCCAAATTCTTTACAATTTTCATAAATTTTCCAAGTTGGTCATCAAATTTGGGCTTGGCTTGACGACTCGGAAAAGGAAGTCTAATCACAATGGGCTCCTTCTCCTTAACCTTGTCTTCATTTTCCTTTGAAATTTCTTCTTTTGATGGTTCTCCATCCTTGGAGTTTTGCACAATTTCTTCTTTGTCACTAGTTATGGACCGCCATTTCCTCAATTTTGTTCTAAGTTTGATTGTCATCAACTTCGGTGAACATTCCATTTAATCCTATGTTGAGAATGTTCCTTGAATCTTCATAAAGACCGTTCCAAAATTGTTGTACCAAGAACCACTCGCTAAGTCCATGGTGAGGACATGAGCGACAAATTCCCTTAAATCGCTCCCAAGCTTCATACAAAGATTCTTCATCCCTTTGCTTAAAGCCCGTAATTTGAGCTCTTAGCATGTTAGTCTTTTCCGGTGGATAGAACTTTTTGTAGAAAGCTAGAGCTGATACGTGCCTAATATATAGTCTTTTTAGCCTATTTCAGCATGTATTTCTATGCATTTTTATACTGTTTTTATAGTATTTTGCCCCGAATTGGCTACTTTGATTCGTTTTGTCTATTTTGTAGAAATGAACGCGAAAGTAGTGGAATCGTACCCCTTTTCGTCCTTTGTGCATGCATTTAGAGGAGACGGGATTGTTCCAGAGTGAGATACTGCATTTGGAAGCGTCGTGGCACGCATTACGAGGCATTTAGGCGAGGACTTGAGTTGAAATGAAGTCAAAGTACTCGATCGAGCTGTTTTACCACTCGATCGAGTGGTTTCTACGTCCCAGAGTGGTCGATCGAGCACTTTGTGCTCGATCCTTAACTTGCAGAAAGACCATCTACTCGATCGAGTAACTTTCTGGTCAATCGAGTAGTTTTGGCTGAGGATTTGGTCGATCTAGTGGTTTTGATGGTTATGGGCTTTAATCAGCCCGTGTGAATGTTTATTTCGCTAAACTTATTTACATTGCTATTTAAGCACGCTTTACTAGGTCATTAGGACTATCTAGCTTTTATCTTAGTCAGTTTACATAAAACTTTTACTGCGTACTTCATTCTTCTTTACTGTAATTTGCCTTGGGATTATTATTGCTCGGATTCGATTGTTCTCTACGCCGGATTCACATTGATTGTAATTCCTTCTCTTCCTTTAATAATAATTAACCTTTTGTTTGTCTCATTATTTCTTCTGCCCTAATTTCTCTTTTATGCAATTTATTGTTTATTTCATAATGTTTATTTCTGGGAATTTAATTGCTGTTAGTTTAATTAGCGATATGAGTAGCTAAACCCCTTTCATGTTGGGATTAGGGGACCTGCGGTAGAAATGTGACGATGTAGTAATTGAATTAGATAAATTAGTTGTGAGACCCTGTCACCATAGCAATTTAATTGTATTTATTCGACTTAGTTGAGTGCACGCTTCTTTGTCATCCTTTAACCTGGCTAAAATTAATCCTAGATCGAAAGATTGGACTAAATAGGCCTGCTATGAACAGTAGACTACCCTAATGAGAATAAAGTTAAGTTAGTGGTAATTTAGGATAGAAAGTGGACCAAAAGGACCTTTCAACATCCGTCTCGCGTATAATTAAATCCTCAATCATTTACTACCGAGTTCTTTGGACTACCGTAGTGAACCGAATTCCCGACATGTCCCTTCTCTCTTGATAGTTTAAACTTATTTCCTTGCTTTTACTGCTCTTTACTTTATTTCTCCTTTTTTTTTTAAATCTCGTAGTTTAGCAACCAATTCAAACAACCCCCATTTGTTACCTTAAGATTAGAATTAGGCAACTGATAATTGCACCGCTTCCCTGTGGATTCGATACTCGACTGCCTCTACTACATTTTAGTTGAGACCGTTAGGTTTTATCTTTGTCAGGGTACACGATAGCCGTGCCAAATTTTGGCGCCGTTGCCGGGGAGGCAATTGTTTAAATTATTAGTTGTTTTATTTTTAGTCCTTCTTTTAGTTTAAGGGGCATCCGTTCCTTAAACTATTCTTATATTCTATTTGTAGTTTCTTCTTATGCGCAGGTCACAGGGTGGTGAACTACTACCGATCAACCCTGAGATTGAGAAGACTTTGCGTGAGTTGAGGCGATCATCTAGGATATTGCCGACAAAGGAACAGCTGAGTACTCTATCTAGTTATTACGAGAACGCTCTCTTTGAGGAGGATCCACCTTCATCTCCTATTTCTAATTCATCAGCTGAGACCGTCACTTCTTCGGACTTTCTAGAAATGGCCAAAGAAGCTACTATTGCCAGTCACTCTGAGCCGACAGCTGCGAATCTCTATAAGGGATTTACATTACCTGGGGAGGCAAGAAAATTCGAGCCGAAGCCGTCCTATATCAATTTGGTTGAGAGAAACCAATTTAGGGGAGCTGCAAATGAAGATGCGGCCAAGCATATGGAGACTTTCATTGATTATTGCTGTTCCATACCCCCACCAGCTGGCGTGACCCCGGATCAGATAAAAGAAACCATGTTTATCTTCTCACTCCGCGATGCTGCAAGGGAGTGGTATAGGGATCTGGACCGAGCTGCTCATGGGATAACTGACTAGAATTCGCTGGCTTTAGGATTTTTCAAGAAGTACTTCTCTGCCTTGAAGACTAATGCCATTAGAGCTCAGATCACGAGGTTTAAACATGGTCCTGATGAGAACTTTCATGAGGCATGGGTCCGTTTCAAGATGTTGGTGCGAACCATTCCGCACCATGGTTTCGAAAAGTGGAGTTTATGCAATTAGTTCTATAACGGGTTGTATGACGATCAGAGGGCTATCTTGGATGCTGCAGCTATTGGCCGATTTGTTGAGAATATGGGAGAGACTAAGGGGTGGAAGATCATTGATGACTTAGCCACCCATAAAGCTGAGTATGGGAATTCCAGAGGGAATCAAAGGAGGAGTGTTGAATCTCCTTCTGTAGCTGCATTAGAGGCTCTCACGGCGAGATTCGATAAATATGAGTTGGGAGGAGCCTCGAAAGGAGGAATTTACCATGTGAATGCTGTTTCAGACGACCCTTTCGTCTGTAAGAGATGTGGAGGAGAGGGACATGTTTCAGATAATTGTCCACATTCTTATGAGTCTTGTGCTGCCTTTCAATATTACAGGCAGACAAACACCTATTATGAGCCAAACGTCCACCCCAATTTGAGGTGGAGTAGTCTAAATGTGCTCAATCCTACTCCTCCTCCGCACCAGCAGCAGTCGTATGTTCCTCCACACAAGAATCCACAAGGCTTTCAGAAGCCTCCTTCTTTCATTCCTTCTAATCAAGGTGCATCATCTTCCGGTGGGGTGAGTGAAATAAGTGAGACAAAGTCTATGTTGCAATCCATTAAAAATCAGTTTCAGCTGAGTGATCAACAGAAGGATGCGTCCATGAAGGCACTTGAAACTCAAGTTGCCCAACTAGCCGCGAATCAATCCTCGAGAAAGCAGGGTCATTTACCGACTAAAAATGAGAAGAATCCACATGAGACGGTAAATCTGATAAATTTGAGAAGCGGTCGTTCTTATGAGGGACCGGAAGTGTTGAAATCAGACTCGAGGAAGGCTAAAACTGATGGTGAACAGTGTTCTGTCGAAGAAAATAAGCTCACGGCAAAGAAAGTGCTCGATCGACTGATTACATGTGGTCGATCGAGCAGAACTGGAGACGAAAGTGCTCGATTGAGTGGTTTTTCCACTCGATCGAGTGAACTGGAAGAACGAATTGGTCGATCGATTAGTTATTCTACTCGATCGAGTGAAGCAGAAATTAGAGTTGCTCGATCGAGTGAAAATTTCACTCGATCGACTGATATTGATGAGGAAACTGCTCGATCGAATGAGGAATTTCGTTGATCGAGTAGTTTTGATGACAGGAAGCTTATTCGAGAGCCTGCTAGTGCTCCATTAAGCGAGGAATCACCGGAAAGACCTCGTTCGAGAGGTAAGAAGTGTCGAAAGGATACATAACTTGCACCGGAAGACACATTGGAAGCGAGAAACAAGGGACTCGAGATACCAATCACGGTTCCCTTCCCGAGGCAGCTGCAGAATACAAAGGCCAATCAACAATTCGGCAAATTTGTCGAACTTCTGAAAAGCTTGGAAGTCACTGTGCCGTTCACTGAATTGCTGACAAAGGTACCCTCTTATCTTAAGTTTATGAAAGAAATTTTATCGCGTAAGAGGACTATTAGTGATAGTGAGACCGTAACTTTGACTGAGGTGGGGTCAGCCCTATTTCAAAACAAGCTACCTCCCAAGCAGTTAGATCCGGGTAGTTTTTCAATCCCTTGTCATATCGGTATCCATTTGATTGATAACGCGTTATGCGATCTAGGCGCTAGCGTGAGTGTTTTAGCGTTATCTCTAGCTAAGATATTTGGTTTGACAAAGCTGAGTTGCACCAACATGACTGTCCAGATGGCCGACCGTAGTTTATCACGGCCATTAGGTGTAGTAGAAGACGTACCTGTCCAGATCGGGAAGTTCTTTATTCCCGTTGATTTTGTTGTCTTAGACATCCCCGAAGATGCACACACCCCTATCATTTTAGGGAGACCATTTTTGTCTACTGCTCGTGCAGTTATAGACGTCGGGGGGAAGACTTTGACTTTTCAGGTAGGGGACGAGGAGCTGATTTTTCATCAGTCTAAGTTCCGGAGAGCTCCCATGCAAGCCCAGCCTTGCAATGCTCTCTCTTCTATTGATCCTATTATTGACACTCCAGATGAAAATTTGGAGAATTGTGCTGTTATTGTTACCCCTCCGCCTCAGACTAAGAGCAAAAAGGAGGAAAGTTCGTCTGTTTTCCTTGTTGCAGGTACAGATGAAAGCAATGAAGGAGCTGTCAATGGAAATGGTGCAATTAAAGTCGGTCAGATTGGAGATGATGACGCTACAGCTGGTGATAAAGGAGTAAGGACGAGGAAGGTTCGTGCTTATGTGGATGCGAACTACTCCCCTCCTACCGTTTCAAATGATAATTCATGCTCATGGAAGTTGAAGGGGACAGTCAATGTTGCTGAGATGACGTCCTCCAGTCAGGAGCCCACCAAGGGGCTACTGAATTGCATTGGGAATTGAGCGGGGAAATGCCCCGTGTAACACTTTTTAATAGATAATTTTTGAACTTTTCGTTGGATTGTTTTATTACTTTTAATTAGGACAATTAGTTTTAGACAGTTTTTAGCGTAGATTTAAGACTATAGACTGTTCTTACGCGTATTTGGTATGTTGGGGAATTTTTGCATGTGTTTTATGCAGGTTTGGGGAAGTTTTACGCACTCCAAGGAAGAAATTACGAAATTAAAGAGCTTACGCGAGAAAAGAGCTCGATCGAGTACTTTTTGTACGCGATCGAGTGAAAATTTGGTCGATCGAGCACTTTTACAGGTCGATCGAGTAAAGCGAAAAGGGAGACTTCTCGATCGAGTAGAATTCTACTCGATCGAGCGACTGGAGCATAAAAGTCCTCGATAGAGTAGTTTTAAACCACTCGATCGAGTGAAAATGAAAAGGACGCAGGGATTTTTCACTTTAAACTCTTTCTTTTTGTTCTAATTTCATTTTATTCCTTTATTTCGTCTAACACACCTATTTGCGATCAAAATCAACCCCAAATCCCCATTTTTCTTGCTCAAAAACCAAATCCACCTCCTACAAATTGTTGTTTGTCAATTAATCTTTCAAAACCCCTTAAATTCCCCCTTGAGTGTGTTCGTTTTCTCGGTTTTAAAAGGGTTTTAGGGTTTGCGATTTTTTCGATCGAAAATCCCCTTATCTTGCTTGTTTATTTGAAGATTGATTGCATTTGTAGGATTCCTGCCATCAAGTAAGCAATTTCTATAACCTCTTTGCATTTTAATTTCGATTATTTCGAATTTTCATGAGGAAAATTGAATTAGGGTTCGAGAATCCATGGCTAGTCGATTTTTTTCGACTTAATTTGTGTTTATTGCCCTTGTTCCTCTTGCTTGATGATCAACCCCAATTCCTCGTTGCTGTTACATGTTTAATTCAAGTTCTACATGAATTCTTGCGATTTGTGTTCAAGACAGTCGAAAATTTTGACTGTCAGACGGACTATTGTTGTTGCCAATTGTCTATGTAGCTTCATTGTTGCGATATTGCTGCTGAGTGTAGAATGGTTAACATGCTTAACATGCCTCCATTCGTTTATTGCGAGAATTTTCGCGGTTAGGGCTGCCTCAGTCGAAGTTTCGACTGTCAGATGGGTTCACATGCTACCTTGTCTTACTTAACCTCAGTTGTTGCTTACTTGCCACTGTTGTTATCTGCTTTTCCCGTCCGCTATCGCCATTATATGCTGTAATTCAAACTTGTTTGAGGAATTGTTGGGACTTATGTGCTGTAGGTCGAAATTTTCGACTGGTAGGGGGGTTTTCTGGTTTAACATGCTGATTTCCTACTGTTTTAGCCTCTGTTAGGCACTATTTTTCTTATCATGCCCCCTACCCTTGTTACAAAATGGAGTCTAGTTCTCTCCCATCTACCAGCTCCACCTTTAGTCCGTCTTTGAGTGAGAGAGTGGCCCCAGCTGTTGCCACTGCCTCCGCCTTAGTGACTACTGCAGCCCCAGTGTTTCTAGTTTCAGCTGCAGGGACGATTTTTACTCCAGCTAGCTCAGCTTCTAGCTCAGTTCAGGCTGCCACTTCTTCTACGGTCACAACCACAGCTAGCACTGCTGCTAGTTCCTCTTCAGTGGTGACCATAACAGGCCCTACTTTTACACCAGCCACTGCTTTTACACCTGTGGCGGACTCGCCATCAGCCGCAGCTGTCTTCAGAGTTGCCCTGGTTTCTCACACCGTCGCTTCACGAGCTTCTGCATTGAGTTCTAGAGGCCGGGGTCGTAGACAGTCTCGAGCTACGCCAACTCCTGTTACCTCTACTTCCGCTCCTAGCACTTCTACAAACATGCCGCTTCGCTTCGCTTCTACTGCATCATTACGGCTCGAGGAGACGACTCCCTCGACCCTCACCCAGACTATCCGCAGGTACATTTTGTCAACGCTTTACATCGCATGAAATTTTATAACCTGCTACGCTGTGTACATGTTCCTTCCCGATTTCTAGAGGAATCGGAGCTTACGAGACTCGGCATTTATGAGTCGGTCTGTACTTTACTACAGGGCACATGGATGGCCGGACTCATCACCATGAGGGGTCGTACCTTTTTAGAGCTGAGCCTTGAGTTTCTCTGCTCTTTTACCTTCTCCCCCGGGGCACACGATGCTGACCCCGATAGTCTTTCAGTGTCTTTCCGGTTGTTTAACCGGACTTTTCAGAGGACCTTAGGGGAGTTTGGTAGGTTACTTGACCTTTTCTCTACGGGCTTGACTGCTGCCCCGAGGAAGGTCTACCGTCAGCTTTGACGGTGTCTGGCCCAGAAAACTTTTAGGGAGCGAAAGCTCCATCAGGTCCACCTACCCCCTGTCCGTGTTTTCCTTAGACTGATGGGGAGCACTATCTTCGGCCGAAAGGAGCCGAACAACATGACCAACACCGAGCTCTCCATCCTGGGCGGTTATCTAAACATCGACTGCGAGGGTCCTTTCACCCTCAACATAGCTTACTTGACCGCCCAGTACCTTCCGAGCTAGGGGCTGAAGGAGACGGGAACCATTGCCTGCGGTGGCATAGCTACCATTCTTGCCCGTCGCCTTTTCCCCGTTTGGCCTCGTGACTTGCAGTACCTCGCTGGAGAGAGGCTACTGAGTCTGGACGCCATGCTCTCTCAGCATTGGCTTACCCCAGACTACCAGACTTCGAAGATAAACGGCTCCTTGTCTGTTGACTTACCTTCTGAGACTCTCCTCCGTCTTGAGCCCTTGCCCACTGTTGCAAAGGGCCACCGTCTGCCACCACTACCTGACTTTCACCTTCCACTCCGACCTACTCCCACTGCACCCGCCGCCAAGAAGCGGCGACTTGAGACTGGAGAGGGGTCCACGCCTTCAGGGAGTACCTAGCCTTCCACGGCTACTCCCGATCCGACCCCTACTCCCACTACTACTACCACTCCTACTCCACCTCCCACTGACCAGACACAGACTGAGCCTGTCTTACCGGCTACTTTCGTACCACCTCCTCCTTTTGTGGGGCCCGCGGTCCTAGACCAAGGGGGCGTAGTTTACGGTTTGTTGCTTGCGGTTGCAGCCCGTTAGGCTCGTATGGAGAGGGACATGGCTCTTGCCTTACACCCTCTGTACGAGTACCACTTGCGGCGACACAGACCGATCCCGGAGGGTTGGCCACACCCTTCCTTCTTCCGGTACCCACCTGAGGGGTACCCAGTGTCCGAGGAGGAGGTGGAGGAGAAGGACCCAGAGGTGGCAGTGGAGAGAGCTCGTGCTGAGGAGGGGAGGACGAGAGAGGAGGAGAGAGACCCGAAGTACAGGGCGGAGGTTGTCCGTGAGAGGAGTGACGACGACGACGAGTAGCTACTGGTCTACTCACTTCCCCAGTTTTCTGGCTGGTTTGGGGAAGTTCGTATTTGGTATGTATCTCTTACTCTTTTATTTTATCTCCTTTATTTTATTGTTTTTATTTTGTCGGCTGTATATTCCCGTTCCCCTGTATATATCTCTGTTTGGTGATCTTTGGAGGACAACGAGGGCGTTGTCCGTTTTGGTTTGGGGAGGGTATTGCATCCTTTTGAGTCTGCATTTGCATTTGTTTTGCATTCACGTTTATTTTTCAGTTTTGCATTGTTCTTTATTTTCATAAAAATCAAAAATCAAAAAATTAGAAAAATTTCAAAAAAAAATTCAAAAAATTCACGTTTATTTTTGCATATAGGTTGAGTCGGAACGGTAGATTTCCATGATGATAATTGCACTATAACTTGTCATTCTGCTTGAGCCTTGCACTTTATTGATAGTTATTAGCTTTGTCATACGCATAGTCTACGAGTTTCTGTTCAAATATAGCTGACTGTTTAGGCTTGACCTGATAAATTGGCAAACTACTTAAAAATTCTGAGATATTAGAGCCCATAACTAGTGACATTAATGACCAGTTCATTAGGAATTTTGAGTAGTACTCCTTGCATAGCATGTTCATCTATTTTGCACATTTATGACATTCAATCTCTCGTCAAATGCACATATTCGGGTATGTGGTTGGTGTCACATACAGGGAGGTGCTTGCAAATTTCCCTTTCCTTATATTTTTCACCCATTTACCTCCACATTAGCCAAATTTGCCTTTTTTACCCATTAGCTACATCCCAAACTAAGCCTGCCTAGTCAAGCCAGTTAGTATGTTCTTTTGTGGTATGTTTTTCCGTTGCAGTTTGGCACGTATTTCTTAGATTGGTGTTGTTGGAAAATTGAGGAAGGAAGAAGAAAAAAAAAGAAGGAATTGAGAAAAAAAAAGTGAAAATTGTGAAACAGGAAAAAAAATGAAAAAAAATGAAAAAATGTAAAACAAAAAGCTGGAAAACGTGAGAAAAAGGAAGTTGTTCTTGTTTTAGTTAGTTATTTCAGACGGTGTTGTCTTTGACCGTCTGACTCCTCTATTCTTATTCTATATTTTTTGAGGAGAGTGTGTTTGAGTTTAGTGAGCTTTGTGCCAATTGAAGGGCACTTGTACTTCGTTTTTCAGTCAGTTGAGATTCGGATGGTTTACTATTGTCCTGTTAGGAACTAGCGTGACGCTTTTACCTCCACATTTCCAAAACATGTTTTGCCTTTTCTCACCTGAACATCACTATTCCCATATTATTTGTAAGCCCTCGGCTGTGACGGACATTATTGGTTGGAGTGTGTGCATTAGTACTTGAATTATCTTTCATTTTTGTTGCATGCATGCTATGTAGGTTGTAGTTAGGTGAGTGACTGTCTTTTCTTCTCTCTTTTACATATAACATTCACCCTTTGCTTCATGAGAGAAGAGTGACAACGAGAGAGTCCGATTTTGTTGGTCTTGCAAGGTCGATAGGTTGGCTATATTTCTGAACAGCTTATAACTCGTTTGCGTATTGACTGCTTAGCTTTTACTGTTAGTCTTTATTGCATTAAATTGGTTCAAGTAGACAAGTTAAGCTAGCTCTGAATTATCGTTTCCGTTCCATTAGTTTAGTTTTGAGTTTACTCGGGGACGAGTAAAGGTTTGGTTTGGGGAGGTTTGATACGTGCCTAATATATAGTCTTTTTAGCCTATTTCAGCACGTATTTCTATGCATCTTTATACTGTTTTTATAGTATTTTGCCCCGAATTAGCTACTTTGGTTCGTTTTGTCTATTTTGTAGAAATGAACGCGAAAGTAGTGGAATCGTACCCCTTTTCGTCCTTTTTGCATGCATTTAGAGGAGACGGGATTGTTCCAGAGTGAGATACTGCATTTGGAAGCGTCGTGGCACGCATTACGAGACATTTAGGCGAGGACTTGAGCTGGAATGAAGTCAAAGTACTCAATCGAGCTGTTTTACCACTCGATCGAGTGGTTTCTACATCCCAGAGTGGTTGATCGAGCACTTTGTACTCAATCCTTAACTTGCAGAAAGACCATCTACTCGATCGAGTAACTTTCTGGTCGATCGAGTAGTTTTGGCTGAGGATTTGGTCGATCGAGTGGTTTTGATGGTTATGGGCTTTAATCAGCCCGTGTGAATGTTTATTTCGTTAAACTTATTTACTTTGCTATTTAAGCACGCTTTACTAGGTCATTAGGACTATCTAGCTTTTATCTTAGTCAGTTTACATAAAACTTTTAATGCGTACTTCATTCTTCTTTACTGTAACCTTGCCTTGGGATTATTATTGCTCGGATTCGATTGTTCTTTACGCCGGATTCGCATTGATTGTAATTCCTTCTCTTCCTTTAATAATAATTAACCTTTTGTTTGCTTTAATTCTTTGTTTGTGTCATTATTTCTTCTGCCCTAATTTCTCTTTTATGCAATTTATTGTTTATTTCATAATGTTTATTGCTGGGAATTTAATTGCTGTTAGTTTAATTAGCGATATGAGTAGCTAAACCCCTTTCACGTTGGGATTAGGGGATCTGCGGTAGAAATGTGACAATGTAGTAATTGAATTAGATAAATTAGTTGTGAGACCCTGTCACCATAGCAATTTAATTGTATTTATTCGACTTAGTTGAGTGCACGCTTCTTTGTCATCCTTTAACCTGGCTAAAATTAATCCTAGATTGAAAGATTGGACTAAATAGGCCTGCTATGAACAGTAGACTACCCTAATGAGAATGAAAGTTAAGGTAGTGGTAATTTAGGATAGAAAGTGGACCGAAAGGACCTTTCAACATCCGTCTCGCGTATAATTCGTCTGAATCATTTACAGCTGAGTTACTGGACTACCGTAGTGAACCGAATTCCTTACATGTCCCTTCTCTCTTGATAGTTTAAACTTTTTTCCTTGCTTTTACTGCTCTTTACTTTATTTCTCCTTTTTTTTTAAATCTCTTAGTTTAGCAACCAATTCAAACAACCCCCATTTGTTACCTTAAGATTAGAATTAGGCAACTGATAATTGCACCGCCTCCCTGGGGATTCGATACTTGACTGCCTCTACTACATTTTAGTTGAGACCGTTAGGTTTTATCTTTGACAGGGTACACGATAGCCGTGTCAAGAGCCAACTTTTTCCAAGAATCAATTCCGAGAGTAGCCTTATCAAGGCCTTTCAACCATTGTTTCGCGGTGCCAATTAGAGAAAAAGGAAATAAGACCCATCGAATTTGGTCTTGAGTTACACCGGTTTGAGAATTCGCATCACAATAGTCACAAAAAGTCTTCATATGAGAATGAGGGTCTTCACTAGGCATTCCCTCAAATTGGCTTCTTTCGACTAATTGGATAAATGCGGATTTCGCAATAAAATTTCCGGTTAGATGTTGTGGTGTGGGAGTACCATTGGGTAGGTTCTCCTCGGTGGGTACGGAATGTGATGAAACCTTAGGCATTGTGGGTTGATTTTGTGTTGGATTTTGTGTTGGGTTCTCCTCACCTTCTCTTGCAAAAGGGTTGATGAACTCAATAGTATTTGGCTACAACCTCACCAATACCTCTAAAGTTCTCCTAGCAAGTCTCCTATTGGTTGTCAAGGTCCTTTCAATTTCGTGATCAAAGGGTAACAAGTCACGTTGTGACCTTCTAGACATGCAAAATATCCAACAACTCGAAAACCATTAGAACAAACCTTGAGGAGTTTTACTTCCCCAAGGCAAAGAAAGACACAACTAATAACAATACAAGAAAATCTAAATCAAGTTAACACCGTCCCCGACAACGGCGCCATTTTTGGTCGGACTATATTTTTCGGTTACTTGTCGTTAGGAGCACCTAGACCAAAACACAATTTATAACTTCATAAACAACTCTACAATTAGTAAAGAGGTAAGTAAAGGTCGGATCCCAAGGGACGGGAATTGAGATGAGATTCTATTGCAAATAGTGGTGTCTTAAGGGGTGTCACAATTAGGGTTTGATGTAGAAGATCACTAAACTAAATAGCAATGAAAGTAAATAAGCAAGATGAATAAAAAGGGATGTAAACAATCGATAAAAGGTACTAGGGTGTCATGGGGTCATAGGGGATTCATGGGAATTGATCATACAAACATATTCTGAAGTAATAAGCAAGAAATTATTGTTGTGATGGATCGAGTTGGTATATCTTACAATCCTAGGAAAGTTTGGGTCCCGGAGCTGAATCGATTAGATTGTACAACACCTACAAGTCGACTTAATCTTCCCTACTCAACAATATGCAAGGTCTAATGAGACTCGAGTTGATTTATGTCTTACAAGTCTCATTGAAAAGATGGGTGATGGGTAAAAAATGCAAGGATTCATAGGCTCACATTTCATCAAACATAACATGTGCATAAGTTGAGATCACAACAAGCAAGCAAATAAACTATGAAAGCATATTAATTTAAGCATGAATCATCCCCCATGTTGGTTTCCCCTAATAACCCATTAACCCTAGCTAAGGGAACTACTCGCTCATTATCATGTTGAACATGCTAGCAAGGTTGTCAATCATACCAACAAAGTGAAACATGATGAATAAATGAAAGTGATTAACAATAATTAAAGAGGGATTAAGAGAATTATACCTGCTAATGATTCCAATAATAAAGCAAAGAATAAAATAAGTACTTGAATGCTTGATTGAGAGGTTGTCAATCTCCCAATAATAACCCAAATAATCTTCAATTACCCAAAATAAAGGATGAACAAGAGAGAGATTAAGGAAATAAAACTTGTATTAAAACTTGATTAAATGTTGATTACAAGATTAAAGAGAGATTTGATTGATATTAACTACTCTAAGGATTGCTAAGAAGAACATGCTCTTCAAATTAGACTAACGGGGTATTTATAGTGGGGATTAGGTGTATGAATTAGGGTTAACTAAGGGCTTAAATGACGATTAAGTCCCTTGTTGAGGAAATGCCGGTCTCTTTTGGAAGACTCCGGTCTCTAGGGAGACTCTGGTCTCCAGAGAAAGATGTGCATCCTTCCTTGAAGCTTGAAGAAGATGAAATGAGACTGTCTGGGAATCCGGGCGTCTTTAGCACGGGACGGGCGGATTTGG
This sequence comes from Silene latifolia, assembly GCF_048544455.1. Lineage (NCBI taxonomy): Eukaryota > Viridiplantae > Streptophyta > Magnoliopsida > Caryophyllales > Caryophyllaceae > Silene > Silene latifolia. Next base: position 30,778,478 of record NC_133538.1, read on the forward strand.
CGGTCTCTGCCCGGGCGTCCAGGTGGTGAAGATGGGCGTCTTCTGGAGCTTTTGCCCGACCATCTTGGGGGTAAAGACGCACGGATTGTGGGGTGAAGACGGGCGTCTTCTAGACAATCCGCACGGATTGTCAGGCAGCCTTGTTCCTTCTTCTTTTCTTCCTTTTTCTTCATAAAATCCTTGGGGATTTCCTCAGGGATGCAAGGATCTTTTCTCATCATTGCCCATCTACTATAATATGTACAAAGGCCTTCTAATCTTGTCTCTCTTTGATGCTTGGTCATTGAATTCAATCAATTTAGCCTCATTTTTCCATGAAAATGCAAGGTTTGCACTCCTTTCCTACCAAGGGATCAAAACCTCAAAGAATATGCACTAAAGACAATAAATGACCCAAATATACACTAAAAAGCATGAGAACAAAGCTATTTCGGGGACTAAATATGCTCTAATTATGGTCACATCATATCCATTGACTTGGAGTTGGTATTTAATGAAGAAAAGGAGGATGAAAAAAAAAAGAAAAACAACGTGAATAAGAAAAAGAATAAAGAAAAAAAACGATAAAAAAAGGGAACCGTGGAAAATAGAAAAAGAAAAAGAAAGAAAAAGATGTTGTTTGATGAGACGGTTTCGCTCTTATGCTTTATTTACATTTATTGAGGAGTATTTTCAGTTCGGTTTGGTGAGTTTTGTGCCAAATGAAGGGCATATGTGCTTAATTCATAATTGAGTTGGAAATGGATGTTTTTATTTGGTTTTGTTTAGGTACTAGCTTGGCCGCCTATACCTCCATATTCCTATAAAATGTTTTGCCTTTCCTTACCCATTGCCTCACTTTACCATATTTTTGAAAGCCCTCGGCTGTGACAGGACCTTGTTTGGTTGGAATGTATGTACGGTAGCTAGAATTGTCTATCATATTACTTGCATGCATGTTTTTGTAAGTCGTAGTCTAGGTGAGCGACTATTTTTTTCTTTCTCTCTTACATATATATGTTCACCCTTTGCTTCATGAGAGAAGAGTGACCCGTGAGAGTCCATTATTAAAGGTCTTGCAAGTTCGACGGTTCAGCTTTATTATAAACAACTTACAACTCGTTTGCATTTGACTGTTAGCTATAAGTGTTAGTTTGTTTGCATTAAATTGGTCTAAGTGGGCATTTGTAGCTAGCTCTGAGTTATATTTTCCGTTCCATTAGTTTGCATTTAGTTTACTCGAGGACGAGTAAAGGTTTGGTTTAGGGAGATTTGATACGTGCATTTTATATAGTCTTTTTGGCCTTTTTATGCACGTATTTCTATGCTATTATCGTAGTTTTATGCTACGAAATGCCCCGAATATGCTACTTTGGTTTGTTTTGTTCTATTTGCAGGAATGGACCAGAAAATAGTGAAATCGAGCCTTTTACCGACCGTTTAGCTATTTTGAGATGCGCAAAAGAGTAAGATAGCTAGGCGAGTAAAGGAAGAACTTCAAATTTCTAGTGCCTACTTTGAAGAGTCATATATCGAGTTCTACAATGGATTTTAAGGTGATTCCACTTGGAGATAAAATTTGTCCTCTTAGCTTTCTAACGCAATCGGAATCGCCATGTTTGCCCAAGTAACGAAGAAATGGTAGCCTTTTGAAGTTTAGTGCGCGAAGTAGGAATTGTGCGCTGGAAAGTACTCGATCGAGTACAATTGTGTTCGGTCGACCCCTTTTTCTACTCGATTGAGTAGTGCCTATTTAGTAAGTGCTCGATCAAGTACCTAAAGTACTCGATCGAGAGTTTTTAGCTCGGTTTTGTTCGATCGAGTGATATAAAGTTACTCGATCGAGTGATTAGGTTATATACTCGGGATTTTTAACACGTGTTAGGTTTATTTTATGTTAATAATGACTTCCCTATATAAAGGAAGTCGGGATTAGGTCATAAAAACTTTTTTTTACTCACGCCACTCTTTACTCTTCTCTTTTCCCTAAACTTTTTCACTGTAACTTTTGCTTTTCGGGTTTTATCGCTTGGATCTTGTCGCTCTTTACGCCGGAATTCTCGTGATTGTAATCTTTCTCTCTTTTAATCTTAATCTCATACTTTGTTTGCTTTAATTCCTTTGTTCTTTCTTAATTAATTTCTGCCCTAATTAGTTTATGCATTTTAATTACAATTTCATTATATCATTTATTAGTTATTTCATTATTGTTATTATTGACAACATTAGCAATATGAGTAGCTAAATTCATTCATGTTGGGATTAGGGGATCTATGGTAGAATAAAGACGATGTAGCGAATAGACTATACGGCTTAGTTGTGAGAATCTGTACCCATGGCAATTTAATTATAATACCGACTTAGTTGAGTGCACGCTTCTAAGTTACCCTTTTATTTGGTTAATTTCGTTCCTGGATCGGAAGATTGGAATGAACAGACCTACTATGAACAGTAGACTATCCTAATGAGGACGGAAGTTAAGTTAGTAGAATTGTAGGATAGAAAGTGGACCGGAAGGACCTTTCCGTTATCCTTCTCACAGTAGATTGTCTAGGCTATTTGCAACTGAATCTATTGACTACAATGCTGAACCGAGATCCTGACATATTCTCTGTTATCTGTTATCTTTGTCGCATTTTATGCCTTTATTTCTCTTTCCCTTAATCTTTAGTAGTTTAGAAATCAATTAAAAACCCCATCTTGTGACCTTAGACAGACCGAATTAACAAATAGATAGTGACGGCTCCATGTGGAGATCGACCCTACTTACTGCTAGCTTTTATTAGTGTAACTAAGTATTTTATTTTTGGTACCTGACGACGGTATCAACCCTCACCCGGACTCTGCCGAATTACCTCCCTATATAGTTAAAGAAATACTACAAGAGGGGGAAGGGGCACCAGTTATAGAGAACATCGAACCCATCAACGTAGGAACCGAACTAGAAACACAAGAACTTAGGATAGGGAAGACCTTAAACCTAATTGAAAGGGAAAATTTCCTCGACCTTCTACAAGAGTTCAAGGACGTTTTCGCTTGTTCATACAAGGACATGCCAGGGATCGACAGGGATATTGTAGAACATCGAATTCCAATCAAACCAGGTTTCAAACCTGTAAAACAGAAGCTCCGTCGGATGAGGACAGAATGGGCTCTTAAAGTCAAAGAAGAAGTCGATAAGCAATTCAAAGCCGGGTTCAACAAGGTTTCCGAGTATTCAGATTGGGTGGCTAACATAGTCCCCGTACCCAAAAAGGATGGGCGAATCCGGGTTTGTGTTGATTTCAGAGACTTGAACAAAGCGAGTCGCAAGGACGACTTTCCTCTACCACACATTGACATATTGGTAGATAATATAGCAGATCACGCATTGTTATCCTTCATGGATGGGTATACAGGGTATAATCAGATAAAAATTGCCATAGAAGATATGCATAAGACAGCCTTCGTCACTCAGTGGGGCACGTATTGCTATACAGTTATGCCATTTGGGCTAATCAATGCTGGAGCTACATACCAGCGCACTGCGACCACATTGCTACATGACATGATGCATAAAGAATTATAAGTGTACGTGGATGATATGATTGTCAAATCCAAAGATAGGAAGGGGCATATCGATAACCATCCCAAATTATTTCTAAGACTGCGCAAGTAGAACATGAGGCTCAATCCTCAGAAATATACATTCGGAGTAACATTATGCAAACTTCTGGGATATGTCGTCAGCCAGAGGGGAATAAAAATTGATCCATCCAAGATTAAAGCTTTAATCGAAATGCCACAACTCCAAACAGAGAAGGATGTTAGAGGATTTTTAGGGAAAGTGCAGTATATAAGCCGATTTATATCGAAACTCACTATGATCTGTGAACCTATTTTCAAAAAGATCAAGAAAACAGATCATACCATATGGGACGACGACTGTCAACATACGTTTGACAGGATTAAGTAGATATTGGCTAAGCCACCAGTGCTAATGCCTCCCCAACGAGATCAACCTCTTGGTTTGTATCTCACAATCACCGAAACAGCCATAGGGGCTGTGCTTACGCAGACTGTTGGAAGAGAAGAAAGAGTTATCTACTACCTTAGTAAGAAGTTCTTAGAATACGAGTGTAAGTACACACCTCTCGAAAAGACATGCCTCGCTCTTGTGTGGGCGACAAAGAAGCTACGCTATTACATGCTTAGCTACTCTGTTAAGGTATATTCTAAAATGGATCCCGTCAAATACCTCTTGGAGAAACCCGTCCTCAATGGACATTTGGCAAGGTGGACCTTAATGTTCTCGGAGTTCGATCTCAAATACGTACCTCTGAAAGTAATAAAAGGGTGCGCCGTTGCCGAGTTTTTCACAGATAATCCTATCAATGATACCCAAGCAATAGACATGTGGCCATTTCCTGACGAGGATATCCTACAGACCAGTGTAGACTCTTGGGATCTTTATTTTGACGGGGTATCGAATTTAAGAGGATTTAGAATAGGAGTATTGCTCATTTCTCCGCAAGGCGAGCATACACCACTTACTGTCGAACGCGACTTCGAGGTGACAAATAATGCACTAGAGTATCAAGCTTTCCTCATTGGTCTACAAGCAGCATTGAGTTTAGGCATTAAGAATATTCGAGTTCACGGAGACTCATCCTTGATCATTAACCAAGTTACAGTATCTTGGAAAATTCGAATGGCCTCGTGAAGAGAATCAATTTGCAGACGCTCTTGCAAAACTTGCATCTTTGATTAATATGCCAGACAACATGGTGGAAAAGCCTTTATACATCGAACGACGGTCGGAACTAGCCTATGTACACCACCTTACAAATGAAGAAGAAATCCCAAAGGATCCTTGTTTCCAGGCTATTCTAAACTTCAAACTTAATGGTACATACCCACCGGATATGAATAAGAGGGGACAACGCGCAATACGCGTATTAGCCTCTCAATACCTCCTCATGCAAGGAGAATTGTACAAAAGAACACCTCTTGGTGTCGTCTTGCATTGCCAAGATCATTCACAGGCACAAAAAGTGATGGAAGAAGTTCACAATGGAGAATGCGGTCCTCATATAAGCGGACCCATGACGACAAAGAAAATCACGCCTCTGGAATATCACTGGACGACAATGGAGTCAGATTTTATTAAATACGTCAGACATTGCCATATTTGCCAGATCTTCATGAATGTGCAATATGTCCCTCCCTCCATTCTTTTCACCATGACTTCTCCTTGGCCATTTTCTGCTTGGGGAATCCGCATCATTGGGAAGATCACTCCAGGCTGAACAGGAGGTCACTGGTTCATTTTGGTAGCTATCGATTATTTTACTAAATGGGTCGAAGCAGCATCTTATACTAGTCTCATACCCAAAGATGCGGCAAAGTTCATACAAACCAATATCATCTATCGATATGGTTGCCTATATGAAATCATCAGTGACAATGGATGACATTTCCAGGCTGAGACTGAGCAATTGCTAGCCAAATATAAGATCAAGAACCACCACTTCTTGCCTTATAGATCTCAAACTAATGGCGCGGTAGAAGCAGCTAACAAAAAATGTTGTCATGATCCTCAAGAAAATGATCGACAATTATCGAGACTGGCCTAATAAAATACCTTTTGCGCTATGGGGTTATCACACATAAGTTAGAACGCCCACAGGGGCCACATTGGGCTTTTTTTACGGACGTGCGACTCGGAATCCGGCCTCTTCTTCTGCTTCAGTCACGTACTTTTGGTTCTTATTTGCTACTTCGCGGATTTTGTAATCCACGGGCTCGTGCTTCCTCAGCTTCTCACGTTCTTCGGGAGTACCGACCTTTCTCCATTGCAAATATGAGTCACATATCCATAAAGAGCCAACAGGAACGGGTATGAGCCACATGTTCCTCTGGGCCCACCGAATTACCCATTTCTGACAAGACTCCGAAGTATGTGCCAAGGTAGTTTGAGGAACAGTATCCAACTTCGGAATCTTCTGGTTAAGGCCCACTTGCCTCATCCATCTCTCTGAAAAAATGCAAACTATGAATTCCAAGCCAGGGACACGAACTGACCGTGTCGGGTCAAAAGAGGAGACTCCAGTAACTGACATGAGATGCCACCATGGCACAATCCATCGGATCAAGGGACCACCTTTACTCTTCAACTTATTTTCCCAGTAGTTCCATACTTGAGTGAAGTCCACCATATACAGCTTAGTACTCATTGCGATTGATCGAGCATGATATCCTTGCACATTAACTGGAGGCTCGATCAACCGCAGCCACTCCATCAGCCAAGCCTGCAAACAAAAAAAAAAGCGGGAATTAATACCCGTGCATTGACCGAAAAAAAAAAGAAAAAAAAAAGAAAAAAAATAGGGAAAAAAACGAAAAGACAAAAAAAGGAAGAAGAACGGTCGCAAAATGGTTCTTACCTGCAAGATGATGGGACTTCCCAAATAAGGAATCTCGCGGCTGGCCTTTCTATTATCCAAACCAATAATGGTCTCCCCTAAGACTAGGCAAGCTGGGCTCTTGCGCAGCTCCATTTGTTCTACTAGGCTTACAAAACGAGGATCCCCTCTCATCTCCTCATCAACATGCCCTCGAAGAACATAGAAATGCAGTAGAAAAAAACCCGAAGGCCCTGCGCCTCGCGACATAAGAAATAGTAGGGTCCTCCCTATTTATAAATCGGTCAATAAAGTCAAACATGTGGACACCTTTTGAGGTCACAAGCCGTTCCACCTCAGCCTTGGTCAATCCAAGCAAGTTGCTAAATTTATCTTTATATCCTTAAGAGCTAGGGGGTATAGTCAGTACATTTTATGGGTCCTATCCTCCAACAACAGCTATTTCTTCAAGAAAAGGACAAATTTCGCCTTCAGGTAAGGCGAATACATGAAGGATCAGGTCCCAATACTCAAGACAAGCATCCAAGAAAGGCTTCACAACTTTCACTATTTGAAACTCAAGATCGATCCTAAATTAAAAGCACCCATGTCGTGCTTCTCAATGATTGTAAACTTATTCGTCCATTCCTTCAGACGGTTTTCAAAGGCATCCATAATTTTGAATTTTTTTGGAGGATATATGAGTTTTTATGTAATAGACGGAAGAAAGAAGAAGGAATTGTGTGAATAAAAGCTCACCTGAGGTCTCTATTTATACTATTCGCTGTTTCCTAATTTCTGTCGAGGTCTGACTAACTGGAGAAATGACGCAGCATCTGCTGCGCCTCTTCGAAGAGTCGCAGCTCTTGTTGCGCCTCTTCCCCAGGGCCTTTTCCGTGTTCCCAACTTTGGATCTTTCCTATTTTGCTTTTTTACTATAATTTCCTATTCCTATAGGATCTTAATTTAGTAATTTCGTCATAATTACCAAGTTTTTGTTTCTTAATTCTTTTCGGGTTCGCTTTTCGAGGCAAAGTCGATATTTTAGCCAAACGAGCACACTTACCCATTTTTTTTACTTCTTTTTTTAGGGGAATAATTTCACTCCTCTTTTTCAACACTTTTCACACTTAGACATTTATTTTTAATTCTTTTTTAGGGGATAGCCCCCCTACTGCCGGTCATTTTTGCCCATTTCTGGGCATTTTTGGGCATTTCTAAGCACTTTCGTCATTTTTGTCAGTTTTGCTCATTTCCGGGCACTTTTTTTACTTCCATTTTGCGCCAATTCTGGCCACATATATGCTACATGTTTTACGTGTAAATTCTATGTAAATTTTGGCAGCGTGACGGCACAAACCGTCACCTACCAAACCTGTTCTTTTAAGCTAACCCGCAGGAACAACAAACACCCAATAGCAAAGGCACTCAGGCCATTATATACACAACCAAAAGACGGTACATACATCAAACTGGTCGATCTCGCCCAAAACAGGTCCGAAAAGTCCAAATTGTACAAAGTGTATACAAGACAACAACAAAAAGAAGGGCAGCTATGTTGGAGTAAGTGTCCTCGACAATAATGCGATCACATGTTTAAATCTCATAATAAGAATGCATGAGGGAATGTAGAATTTTATTGTCACCTGATCCACATTAATTGGTAATGATTGGCTGACTAGAGTTTGACATTACTGTCGTATGACGGTGGTGATCAGTTGATCCCTTGAGGTCATACCTCTAGGGTAATACTCTTAATTGATTAATTAATTAATTGTATGTTGATACAAGTTAATTAATTCCTTCAAATTGAACGAATGATTTTGTGAGTGAGAATTCGTATCTTATTGTAATTCGATTAAATAAAATTCGTTCTAAGTAATGTAAAGTTGTTTTATTACTTAGGTTTTATGTTTGGTTATGAAACAATTAAAATAAGAATGAATGATTTATTATAAATACAAGTTGTTGTGATTTATAATTCAATGACCCATTTTAAATACTTGTAATCATGAATTACAAGTTAATTTTTGTATGTGATTTATTTTGTTTATATAATGATTTTAATAAGTTAAAAATGCATTATTAAATAACATGTCTAGTAACATGTCCAATATGTCACACTATACAAATTAACATTGGACAAACTTAAAATGGACCATTTTAAGTCCATTTGTGCCGTGTAAATGGAGGTGGTTGGGTAGGTTTAGGACTTAATTGTTGTTCTAATTGAGAATTAATCACAATGATTATGTCTCTAAAAGACCTAAACCTACCCCTACACTCTACATCTTGAGAAGAATAATCTTGAGCATTGATAGGGCATCCTTCCCTAAGCCACCCGGCCACCCCTGTGAATAAGAAGAGTTTTCTCTTCTTATTCCCATAATTCATTCTTGTATGAGATTACCATATTGATAATTGAAAATTCTCTCTAATTGTCAAGAACAAATAAGAAAGAAAATCTTACAAAATCAATATTATTACCAACACATTACTAGTTGTAGTAAGTAATAATATTAGTAGTTATTTTAAGATACGTATACTAATTTCTAGTATACAAATTAGTATTTGTTTAAGAGGGTTATCTTGGTACAAATCCTTGAGGAGTAGATTCTAATAGTCGATCTAAGTTCATCTTTGGAGCACTAGCATTTTCTTAAGAAGACTAATTTGGAAGGTGTCAAATTAGTATAACCATTCAGCCCTCTTTGTAAGTAGATCGATTTCTTCTTACTTTATTTTATATTGTTATGCATGCATAAGGTCTTATTAATTTATGACTAAACTAAATTTATATAGTTATTAGAAATGTCTAATAAGTGGTTAATGAATCTTACAATTGGTATCAGAGCGATGGTGGTTGCATGCATAATCGATTTATAGTTTTTTCGAGTTATTTGTAACTTAAATAAAACTAATATTTTGTAATTTATGAAGATAAAAGCCACGAAATTTTTGCATGATAAGCATTCTGGTCCTAAATTGATTTTAGGTCATTTTGATGATTTATGGTATTTTATTGCTCATTAATTTAATTTTTAGTATTTTTATTACATTTTAATTAGTAAAATGACTTTTAAAATACTAAAATAAGTTAGACTATGATTCTGACCTTGAAATGTTTACACAACCTCACATGCATATTTTACTTATTGTATGTAAAATTTTGTATAAAAGTGATTTATATTGCATGATTTATGATTTTTACATGATAAAAATGGATTAAATGGAGGTATTTTGGTTAAAATTAGTTAGACTTCGTCTCTGCCCATGAAATTTTAGTATGTTGTCACATGCAATATTTACACACTGTATGTAAATTTTGAGGTAAAATGGTTTTATTTTGCAATATTTATGATTTTTAGATGTAAAAATCAGATCTAAAGTTGCATGTCAAATTTCGTTTGATTTGGGTGATTATTGATTTTTACATAATAAAGCTGATGAATAGCTGTAATACTACGGTTTTATGAGTCTATGGGTACTCTATCGAGTAGGCCTTACTCTGTCGAGTAAGGGTGTGTTGCGGTTTTAAAATAGTTTCTGACCTGTTGGGTACTCGATCGAGTAACTAGGATACTCGATCGAGTAAGGGGGCACTCGATCGAGTACCTTAGCTACTCGATCGAGTAGCTCGGTTAGCGGGTGATAATTCGACGGGTTTTGTTAATAACACGGATTAATATATAAATCTTTTCGTCACTTTCATAATACACTTTTACAAACCTAATAACATTAAAAGGGAGATTCAAGTTACGTTCTTCGCATTCATCCGTGTTGTTGACAAATCCCGGAGCTTGAGAGGTCGGATTCCATCGTTCTTTATACCTTTGTGATCCTTGCGTCGAGGGTAAGATCTACATACCAATTTTATAGTATTTCGTCAAGTTTCGTTAAACCCTAATTTTAGGATTGGGGGTTTTGTGTTAGTTTTGTGATTGTTAGTGTGATTATATGCTAGGAAGAGGATTCGTAGAAGAGGAATTTTAATACAGCTGTTGAGACCGTCTGATTGTGTTGCTGTTCCAGGTAGGATTTCCTACTCAGTATTAGTCCCATAATGGGATGATTGATGATGTGTTGAGATTGATTGTTTGATATAGTAATTTTATTGTGACGGTTGTGATTGTGATTGTGATCGTTGTCTATGGTTCTCGAGGCGTGTCCTCGGCTGAGTGGGGTCACCTGCGGGAGTGGCTTCACGCCCTAGTTTCGCCTTCTGTGGAACCCGCCACAGAAGGGATGTGCACATTAATGGACAGGGTTATCGCTCATTATGAGGAGCGGGGATTTGGTGGGTACGGTTCCGGTCCTCCACTGGCAGGACTGGTCCAGTGGATAGTCAGTGATTGAGATTATTGGAATTGGTGTGGTTGTGTGTGTGACAGTTAAGTTGTCTGTTTATCCTATTGTTGATATATATTGAATTGTGTGATTAGTACTGACCCCGTTTAAATGTTTTAAAAACTGTGGTGATCCATTCGGGGGTGGTGAGCAGTTATTGAGTAGGTATGATATGATGTGTACGGGATAGCCGGGATGAGTCATCACGTTGCAGTTAGAAGTCTTCATTTGTGTCGATGTCGACGATGTCTAGTAGCTTGATAGTTTTATCAGTAGACGGATTGAGTACTTTGTAATTCCTTTGACAGTTTTGGTTTGAGATATGTAATCACTTAAATTATATTTACTATTTAAATATGCTTCTTTATTGTCTTATGATTATCATTGTCTCGGGTAACCGAGATGGTAGTATCCTTATACCTGAGTGGTCCTAGTAATGCACTTGGAGTATGGGGTGTTACAAATGGTATCAGAGCGACGATCCTGAAACCTGTAACCAATGAATCTAATGAATCTAGGGAGTCAATTAAAATGAACCCGGGGTAAAGGTTGTAGGAGCTAATGCAAAGGCTTGGGATACGTCCTAATGTCGCGAACTTGCCCTACAATTTTGAACCGGTCACATGGGGGGTGTGTGTCAAGGTCGTATGCGTTGTTTGATAGCTTGTGTGTGGATGTGATGAAGTATGTGTAATTGTTGGATGTTTGGAGTAGAAAGTTGAGAATGTGAAAGAAAGATTGATGAGATATATAGAACTGTGGTTGGAATGAGAAACATGATGGATGATTCATAATGTGACATAATAATAACATGTGAATAGAAATGTTGTGTTGTATACGTATATTTTGTTTGCATAGAGTTGTATGATAAGTTTTTGTACTTGTCCACGATTGTTCATGTGTATATGTTGTAAGAAGTGTGTAGCTGTAATGGATGAATTTGTTGGAAGAGATTAAGTAAGTAATTGCATAAGAATATGAAATTCATGTGTGGAGCATGTTTATGTGGGTAATGGATTGTATAACATTGCGATGTTAGTAACATGTGAATAGGGGATTTTATGTCGTATATTATATTATTGTGTACGTAAAGTTATAAAATAAAAGCATGTGGGTAAATCGTGATTGACAAGTTAAATAACCTATGTGCATGATGAATGTTGTTGCTTGGCTTTCGAAAATAATAACATATGATTATGAATACTGGTTTTATGAGTTTTGGACTGGTTTTGTTTGCTTGGTTGTTGTTTAAGTTGTTTGGAAGTAAAATCAAGTAGTTGTGTTTTTCGATTATAAAGAGGTTGTCTTTAAACTGTTATAACTTGAGATGCATAAATGATTTTGATGTGATTCGAATTGGAGGTGATAGCTTATTCTTTTACGATTCTAACGATAGGTCACACGCCCAAAACGACCAAGAAATGAGTGAGTTATGACTATTTTACGAAAACTGGACAGTGCTGAGAATTGGGGTACTTCGAGTATCCTTGGTACTCGATCGAGTAAGGGGGCACTCGATCGAGTACATTAGTTACTCGATCAAGTAGCCCTGGTGATTTGTTTTACGTGCTTCTGATCTTGACCTACTCGATCGAGTAAGTCCCTTACTCGATCGAGTGGCCTGTACTCGATCTAGTGACCCCTGTTTTGGGTCATATGCTTATCTTTTGACTTCGTTGCATATTATGTTTAATTCAAAGTGGTTATTTTGCTTCTTTATGCATTGTTTTACATGTATGTTTGTCTTGATACGTAAGTTACCCCATCCTATGGGGTGGTGAGCGGCACCTTTTGGTGAGTATGAGTTTGGTGGGAGGAGATGAGCTATATGTGGTTGTGATAGATAGTGGAAAAAGAAAACAAAGATCATTATGGCTTAATTGAGACATAGAGCATGTTTTGTGAGATGAGATGAGCGATATGTTTGTATGTTGAGTAATGTAAAAGTAAATGAATGTGGGCAAGGGATGATGTGAGTTTATGGAATGTGAGAATGAAAAGATAGAAATGAGGGACGCAATTGATGGCAGCTTGAGATGTGTAAAGAATTATGGAGGAAGATGGTTAGGAGTCGTGTAGGTTATGGATATATGTAGTGAAAGTTCGTTTTAAAGGGGGTTGAGAAGAGTGGTAAACAGTGAACTTTATGGAGACATGTCGCGAGGTAGATTTGTACACAGTGAGTGAGTTTGGGAGATTTGGTTTATTAAGAGATAAAAGTACTGTGGGATTTCCTTGGGCATTTAACGGTATGAAATGAATTCTGATTTCTAAAGAGGTACAAAAGAGATACAATTGTTTAAACAGTGAACGTTGATTTTATGGATAGATTAGTGGCAAATGTGACTGATAGCATAATAAGAGAAGATCCATGGTAAGAAAGAGTGAGATGATATCGATATAAAATAATGGGATTTGAGTATTGGAGCGATGAGAAGGTAATTGGTGCACTAAAGGGTTAGATAGAAGTAATAAGGAGTTGAGCTATTAAATGGTATTGTTGAGTATAAAGAAAAAAGAAGGATAAAAGTAAGCTGAGAAAAATGTTCACCAGAGTTATGTAGCATAAAAGTAAGGAATCGTCGAGACGTATGATACTATCAGGAGTAAGTAAGTTAATGGTTATACAGAAGTTTCAGGACAACATGATTAATCATGAGTTTCGAGGAATTAAGGGAGTAAGAAATTGGTAGAATATCTGCATGATATGAGATTTTGGAGGAGAGTTAGATGATGACATAATTAAGAATAGTATTGGGAAGAATGTTGAGGTAATTTTGTTGATGGATTCGATGTTCGTTATTTGGGATGTTAACCAAAGATAGGAAAGAAATCGTGATGTTTAGAGATTAGTGTAAAAGGTTTGATGTCCGGACAGTGGTAGTGTTATGGTTTGTGACTAGTGGTTAAGGGTGACGGTATATTAGAAAAGCAGCAAATCTAAAGAGGTTGATTTTGTAGGGACCAGATTGATAAGTATGGTTATGAAAGAGTATAAGATGTGGTTATATGAGGCGGTTGTTAATAGTTGAGCATTAATGGAGTGGCTACATTTGGCAGAGGGCGATGGATATGCGAATGGGAGAATATGTTATGAGGTGTATACGAGTTAAGATCGGGTGAGAGGTAACTTTTATCAGCTGGTAACTTACGTGATCGAGATTGACCGGTTGGATGTGATTACGGGTCGATGATATATAAATGTTTGTGTGAGGTTTTGACCTCACAAGACGTGGTATGGTGTGATTATCATAAAGTTGTTATTTGAATGTTCTGTAATGCATGTTGAGTACGCTAATCTAATTGAATGATATTCAAAAAGGTAATAATTTGAGTGACCTGGCATGACTGGCTATACTTGTATGTATTCATGATATATGTCAATCTGTGATATGGTAAGGGGATGATATTCACGAGGTTATTATCTTTTTAATTCATAAAATATGTTGTGTTATGATTTAGTAAAGTGGATTTGAGTAAGTTCTTCTTGTCTGAGAAGTTATTCTGAGTCAGTATTTATGGGAGTTGTATGCAGTTGTGATGAATATCGATGTGGTTGTGGTGCCTCGGGTGGTGATCCGGGCACGATATTTAGTGTTGTGATGCGGGTATTTTCGCACTGCGGTGTGGCTGATGGTGGCGGTGTTGTGATGCCGTCACCGGTTGTGGTGGAGTAGGCGGGATGATTATGATTCGAGTTTCGAAAGTTCATACCAGTCATACATAGATTGTTGTTTTTTTTTATGTTGCTTCGTGGGAGTTTCAGTTTGTACAGATAGACAGTTGTTTTGTTATCGATGTTTCTTACCCGTTAAATTTTGGAATGAGGGTAGAGTATGATATGAAAGAGAGTTGTACATGTTTTCGTTATTGTCATGGTATAATGACATTCTGTTGATGGGACAAAGTTGTGAGAAGTTGTTACAGTAATTTTGATATTGTTTTAAGTTGAGGCATCAGTAGTCATAGTCATGATCTGATATATGCAGGTGGTTGATAATCCTTTCTTGAGACAGTGAGTGTAGGGTGTTGAGTAATTAGTGTCGTGTTAAGTTATGTATGAGTCTTACGGTAATGAAAGAAAGGAACTTGAGGATCTAGTGTGAGTGTACGTAACAAGTGTGGATCGTGAGTTATGCTTTTGACGATAAGAGTTTTATTTAGTTTATATAGAGAGGTGTGTCATGTTGCGGTAATAGAGAACAAGTGAAGTTTTGGATTAAGTTAAAGATTTTGTGGTATAGGTTAGGTGGTGTGACGAGTGAAGTGAAGTATGAGAGTTGTTAAGTAAGAGAGCCTTGGATATGTGCATGGCGAGTGTTTATGTTCTAGGTGGTTATCTTTGACATGCGGTGATGATGAGGATAATGAAAAGATATATCTAGGATTTAGTATTAGTGAGTTACGAGGACGTAACATTTATCTTAAGAGAAGTAGGATGCGATAAAAGAGATTTTGATGGTTGTACATATGGTAGTATATTTGGAAGTAGAGTGTTGGTGTAGCATAAGGTATGGATATGTATATGTTGTGGTTGATAGTGTTAAAAGGTCATGGACGTGCTTGTACTAGTTCAATGTTAGGAATGCGAGAATACTTCGATAGTGTTGACAGTTGGATGATGAGGTTATGAGTGTGAGTAAACTTCGAGGACGAAGTTCCTTTTAAGGGTAGTAGAATGTAACATTCCGTTTGATGTCTTTGAGTGTCTCGATTTTGGATTTGATAGTGGATGATATTGTGGAGCTAGCAGCGTTAGAGGATGGTAGTTGGTTATGTATGGAGTTGGTGTCATGAGAGATATATATGTGGTGGATACGATATCGTGAGTCATGTTAAGGAAGTAAACATAGTTGGTGGAGTGGGTGTTAAGAGTTCATGTTTTATGTTTGGTCGAGTTCTTTAGTTCTTAGCTATGTAGTTGTGTCTTAGTCAAGTTGGTAGGTTTGTTTTATGTATGGGTTGAACTTCGGGGACGAAGTTCTTTTTAAGGAGGGAAGACTGTAATACTACGGTTTTATGAGTCTATGGGTACTAAATCGAGTAGGCCTTACTCTGTCGAGTAAGGGTGTGTTGCGGTTTTAAAATAGTTTCTGACCTGTTGGGTACTCGATCGAGTAACTAGGATACTCGATCGAGTAAGGGGGCACTCGATCGAGTACCTTAGCTACTTGATCGAGTAGCTCGGTTAGCGGGTGATAATTCGACGGGTTTTGTTAATAACACGGATTAATATATAAATCTTTCCGTCACTTTCATAATACACTTTTACAAACCTAATAACATTAAAAGGGAGATTCAAGTTACGTTCTTCGCATTCATCCGTGTTGTTGACAAATCCCGGAGCTTGAGAGGTCGGATTCCATCGTTCTTTATACCTTTGTGATCCTTGCGTCGAGGGTAAGATCTACATACCAATTTTATAGTATTTCGTCAAGTTTCGTTAAACCCTAATTTTAGGATTGGGGGTTTTGTGTTAGTTTTGTGATTGTTAGTGATTATGTGATTATATGCTAGGAAGAGGATTCGTAGAAGAGTAATTTTAATACAGCTGTTGAGACCGTCTGATTGTGTTGCTGTTCCAGGTAGGATTTCCTACTCAGTATTAGTCCCATAATGGGATGATTGATGATGTGTTGAGATTGATTGTTTGATATAGTAATTGTATTGTGACGGTTGTGATTGTGATTGTGATCGTTGTCTATGGTTCTCGAGGCGTGTCCTCGGCTGAGTGGGGTCACTTGCGGGAGTGGCTTCACGCCCTAGTTTCGCCCTTCGTGGAACCCGCCACAGAAGGGATGTGCACATTAATGGACCGGGTTATCGCTCATTATGAGGAGCGGGGATTTGGTGGGTACGGCTGCGGTCCCCATCGCGGCGGACCCCAGTCCAAAGGGACGATCGATGATTGAGATTATTGGAATTGGTGTGGTTGTGTGTGTGACAGTTAAGTTGTCTGTTTATCCTATTGTTGATATATATTGAATTGTGTGATTAAGATCGACCCGTTTAAATGTTTTAAAAACTGTGGTGATCCATTCGGGGGTAGTGAGCAGTTATTGAGCAGGTATGATATGATGCGTACGGGATAGCCGGGATGAGTCATCACGTTGCATTTAGAAGTCTTCCATTTTGTGTCGATTTACGATGTCTAGTAGCTTGATAGTTTTATCAGTCGACGGATTGAGTACTTTGTAATTCCTTTGACAGTTTTGGTTTGAGATATGTAATCACTTAAATTATATTTACTATTTAAATATGCTTCTTTATTGTCTTATGATTATCATTGGCTCGGGTAACCGAGATGGTAGTATCCTTATACCTGAGTGGTCCTGGTAAGGCATTTGGAGTATGGGGGTGTTACAATAGCAACTTTAAGTGGTCATAATTGTAAATTCGATTTTTGGGGATTGAAAATTTGTCATTTCTAGGTTCTGGAAATTTATATAGAATATTAAAAATTTTAATTTTGATTTTTCATAATTTTTATGTTTAATTTGGAATTAAAAGGTTAAAGTTATGTATTATGCGATTTATTTGTGAAATAAATTAAAAATATTTTATGGGTAAATTTTGTTAAAATTTTGGAATGTTGGGAATTTTCCAGAATATACAAAATTATAATTTTCGAATTTTTATGATTTATTGGGAATTATTTCTTTATTTTTATGATTAAATGATGTTTAATGAGCAATAATAGAATATCAAGTTTAATTATTGTCAAATATTTAGTGAAAACTAAATTTTGGAGTCCTAAAACAGTTGGGGTAATTAACTTAGACATAGATTTGATTTATGTAAGATTGTGTGATTTTAATAAGTTAATAATCCCAACTATCCATAAAACCGGACCAAATATACGATATTCGCTTAAATAGGCGATTTGGCACATCACATGGCATGTTTCATACATATATTAATGCTGCATTTTTAGTATGAATGTCATGTTTTATTTTATGTAATTTTGAATTATGTAATTTGTACTTAGTATGGCCTTAGTTTTAATTGATATTTCCCAAGATGAATGAGGATATCGATTCGGTTGTAATTATTTGTGATCTCGTATCACTTTTATTTTATATTTTGTTTTTTATAATGTATAAAGTAGAAAAGCTATGTAATTTATTTTTCCCGGAGTTCCTTGAAGACGGTCCCATTCGGGAAGGCGTTCCGACAAAGACGGTTTTGCCTTGAAGTGTGTGCCAAATGAAGTTCAAGGGACCAAGGAGTTGGTTTCTAAATTTATAAATAGTTTATTAAATTTCCTATTTGTAGGAAGGCCATACTAGTATTTTATTGCTTTGCTTTGCATTTATTTTATATGTTTGCATGCATAGCCAAATCGTCATAACTATACATGCATATCATATTTTATTGAGTCATCGACCGTGTCATTTATAATTATCGAAGTTCACCGCTTTAGTTTACTTAAAACGATATAAATAATAAATTGTCAAGACCTCTCACTAAGTAATAATTGAGAATTATCCTTACCAAATAGTAGAACCATGAGTGCCAATTTCATAAGGAAGTAGGCTCGGCTCACCGGGGTGCTAAACTTGTTACGTTGGGTAATGGGTAGTAAATTGTTATTATATCGAAATTTGGATTGACCTCAACGGAAGTATTCGTGACCATAGCCACATGTGTTTTGGGCTTAAGATAAATATTAAAGTAATTTTATCGATCGAGAATTCTAGAAGTAGAATCGTTTAATGAGTTAATCCGCCGAATTATATTGATTAGGGATGAATCGGCTCACCGTGCCCGAGTTAATATGAATTTGGATATCGGGATCATTTATAATAGTTGGGTAGAGGTCACTATATAAATGCTTAAAACTTGTTTAAAATGTTTACAAGTATTATTAAAACAATAAATGTTTATCAATTCTTCACTTCCTATTTTGTAGTCAAAATTGTTTTCTCAATTGCAATGACAACTCCAAATTCATCCGCAAACGCTAGCTCGACCACTCTCACCAATGTTTCTTGGCTCCGATCCTTCATGGATCGTTGTAAATTAGAAAAGAATGGGTCCAAATTTGCCGATTGAGACGCTCAACTCCGTTTTGCCGCGGAGGGTGACGACAAGCTTCGTTACCTCACCGAGGCCTCTCCCGCCATACCTACCGCAAGGTCTACCCCCGCCGCTAGGCAAGCCTATGAGACTTACCAAAAGGAGTCGGGCGCGATCAAAAATGTGTTTATCTTCTCTATGGAGGCCTATCTCCAATGGAGTGCTATAAAGATTAGCACCGCATATGAGATCTATACGAAGCTTGTGACCATGTTTTCACAAGCTCCAGGATCATAAAATATGAAGCGGCATCCGCATTTTTCCATCTCAATATCAAAGGGGGCCAAAAAGTTAGCCCTCATGTGCTCAAGTTAATGGAGCATGTTGAGACTCTAAAGATGCAAAAGGTAGAAATTCCCGAAGAACTCATCATTGACCGAATTCATCATTCCTTGAACAAGGTTAAGGCATATGTTATTCAATTCATGGTGAATTTTAATATGCAAAATTTGAAAGTTTCCCTCGATGAATTGCACAAAATGCTTGTGCAAGCCGAGAGGAACATGGGGCTAAATGTTAGCACCATCAAGGATGTGCTCAACTTTAATCAAAAGAGCAAAGGGAAATTTAAGAAAAGTGGCAACAAGAGTAAGAAGCTAACTCCCAACAAGGGCAAAGGGAAGGCTTTTGAAGCTAGATCCTCCAAGTCCAAAAAGGGTGCCTCCTCCGAGGACAAATGCCACTATTATAATGGTGTTGGGCATTAGAAGAGGAATTGTCCACAGTATCTTGGCGATATCAAAGATGGAATAATTGTTCCAGTAGGTAAATAACTATCCCTATCTTTTTGTTTCGATCTCAATTTTGGTATTTTGATACAAGTTGTGATGATTACCCTTTTTATTGTACTTAGGGCATCCCAGCAAGGACAAAGGCAAAGAAAATCAAGCCTAGAAGATCTTGAGGGAAGTTATATATAGTCGCCCATGGTGTTAGATCTATGGAAGCTTGGCCTTATTTTTCTCTGTCTTTATTATCGTGTATTGAAATTTTAGAACTCTTTTAATTTCCTTGTTCGACTTGGAAATTTGTTTGTTTCCTTTAATACAATGGTTGTATTTTGGATATTGGTGACTTGGTTTGCAACCCAAGTCACTCACCTTATCGTATCATTTGTTCTAAAATTTGTCAACATACACTTCTTGCATCTAGAAATCTTAAGAATTTATCAACTTAAATTGATCATTAGACAAATATAATGATCGAATCATTATATCTCCATAAGCTATGAATTCGATTCTCCTAATGCCATTGAGACTAAAGTCACAACTTACTTATGTAAGATCAATTATGAAGTTATGTTGAGTTATTGAACTCACATTAGGGAACGTTACCAACCTTATTTGATACACCTATCAAAACTAAAACGTCTAGTCTACATTATCTTTTCAATATGCCTTAAATAGATCTCTATAGGTTGACATGTGAAATTTCTTCCTCCTTCACCATTATTATTTGTGGCTCAAAAGCTATCTTTGGGGAAATTTAGTGTATTTTTTCCTAAAGATAGAGTGGGAGTAAATTTAGCCACAAACCTTGACCAGATGGAATCTACGCGAGGAGACCAGAAGAAGATGTTCTTAGGTATGGGATCTATGTAAGAAGAGCAAAAGAAGATGTTCATAGGTTAGACTCTTGACGTGAGGAGACCAAAAGAAAGTGTTCTTAAGAAAACTTGAGACTTATGAAAAGACAAAAGAATATTTTCTTGGAAAATAAGATTTTGATCTATGAAGTGGATATACCTAGAGATATTAAAATTCGACATTTTACTTAAGAGCCTTATGAAACCAATATGGTATCTATGCAAGTAAATGGATTTATTTGGGATTGTTGAGACCAATCCAAAGTAAATAGAAATATTTGATTCAGAGTTGCATAGAGAGGCATGTTGATGTCTACAAAAGCTATGTTGATTAATAACTAAGCAAAAAATTCAAATCATTGCTATACCTCATTATGAAAATAAGTAAGGTATTAAAACCACTTTCCAAATGGGTATTTAGAAAGGGATATGTGAATAACATATATATATTTGACTAATACTTAGAAAAGCAATGACCATTTCAAAATCATGTAATGTTTCGAATGAGTTGTCGAAAACGAAACATGTGTACACATGGAATTGAGTTGGAGTCAGTGACAGTCATGTTTTGACATGAAGTTGAGTGGGAGTCATCCTTCATGAATTGCATAACATATTACTCATTGAGAATGACGTGCAAATACTGTCTTTTATAAAGAAGTATTTAGGTTTTCAATTCTGGATGAAGTTAGACATTATGCAAATCTATCATTACATGGAATGTTAGATTGGCACATAGATAGGTATCTTATGTTGATAGTGATCCTTCATCTTAAAGAAATCAACAAGTTAAGTAGGTTGTTCATATTGATGAAAATTGAATTATCATAGAATTATGATTATTCACATGAACCTAAGAACTGTTGTCTACATGAAATCGATTACTAATGTTTCCGCCATTAGAATAATCATGCATGCCATAATGCACATGTCCTAGATGAATCTCATGCTTGGAGCATGAAGAGTCGATAACAAGTTAACCCATATGAGAGTCATTGGTAAGCCTTAAGGAACCATCATGAATTCTCAAGGAGAACTAATGGTTTGTTCTGGAGTTTGGAAGAATACTGAGTTGTGTGTTGAAGATTACACGAACTCAAATTTTCAAAGCTCAGAAGGATTTGTAAAAATCCTAGGCTGATTTTATTGACCTAAGGAGCAAAAGACTAGAAAAAGGTATTTTATTGTCATCCATTGCAAGATTCTAGAAAATGAACCTAAGTACGTTGTGATTAGGTGGTGTGCTTTCATGACTATGAGCCGTATCGTCTACCAAAAACCACATCACAGGTTATGTAATAGCAATGCTATGAGAGATAACATGAAATTGAAGCAAATCGTAATTCATAAAGTTTGAACTCATAGACACATGGTATGTTCACAAGCTAAACTTTTATTGCATTAGGAAAGTGTATAAATACACTTATGATTATGAGACATAGAGTGCTAATATGGTATTGACTACTCGTATGTGATAATCACATTTATCGTTTGAGTTATTGATAACTCATCTTGTACTTTGTTACATCCAAATGGGTTGTTGAGACAATATTGAACCCCATAAAAGTGAACTGGATTAACATAGTCTTCGCCCCTAGTTACTTATATGAGGTGACATCTCAAAGTGACTGGAGTGTGATGTGATTGATGGCAAGTTCAAGAGCCATAAAGTCATAAGAGATGACTAGTGGATCATATAGACAGACTGTATGGGACACTCTGTCGGGCTTATGACCGCTTATAGAGTTCTGGAAATTTTTATATCCTGGTCGTGGCGAGAGCTACTATAGTATTCTTATGAGTCGATTCTTTGACTAAAGACCGTTCCCCTAAGGTGGCACAATTTCAGGGTAACTTTGATTTGTGTTTTACGACCTTAGTAATTGTAGTTAAAAGGACATATTTTGGGTTATCATAAGCTATGGCTATTTAAGGGAAGAGTGCAATTGGAATTGTCCATCCCTGTCATGGTTATCTTATATCTCTAGGCCACTCGAGGAGCAATAAACTGAAAATGCGTGGCCACGCTCGGAAGGTATCTACGGTAGATAATTCCGGTCAGACAGTTATTCGTTAGATAGAGCAAAACAACTCATGATATAATCAAATGCAAGTACGACCTGCAAGACACCTTGTATTGAGTGGGAGATAGTAATAGGACAAGAGAATTGGTGATGCACACTTGTCGCGGACAAGTGGGAGATTGTTGGAGTTAGTGTCCTCGACAATAATGTGATCACATGTTTAAATCTCATAATAAGAATGCATGAGGGAAACTAATATTTTATTGTCAACTGATCCACATTAATCGGTAATGATTGGCTGACTAGGGTTTGACATTACTGTCGTATGATGGTGGTGATCAGTTGATCCCTTAAGGTCATACCTCTAGGGTAACACTCTTAATTGATTAATTAATTAATTATATGTTGATACAAGTTAATTAATTTCTTAAAATTGAACGAATGATTTTGTGATTGAGAAGTCGTATCTTATTGTAATTCGATTAAATAAGATTCGTTCTAAGTAATGTAAAATTGTTTTATTACTTAGGTTTTATTTTTGTTTATGAAACAATTAAAATAAGAATAAATGATTTATTATAAATATAAGTTGTTGTGATTTATAATTCAATAACCCATTTTAAGTATTTGTAACCATGAATTACTAGTTAATTTTTATATGTGATTTATTTTGTTTATATATTGATTTTAATAAGTTAAAAATGCATTATTAAATAACATGTCTAGTAACATGTCCAATATGTCACAATATACAAATTAACATTTGACAAACATAAAATGGACCATTTTAAGTCCATTTGTGCCGTGTAAATGGAGGGTGTTGGGTAGGTTTAGCACTTAATTATTGTTCTAATTGAGAATTAAGCACAATGATTATGTCTCTAAAAGACCTAAACCTAGCCCTACACTCTACATCTTGAGAAGAACAATCTTGAGTATTGATAGGGCATCCTTCCCTAAGCCACCCGGCCACCCATGTGAATAAGAAGAGTTTTCTCTTCTTATTCCCATAATTCATTCTTGTATGAGATTATCATATTGATAATTGAAAATTCCCTCTAATTGTCAAGAACAAATAAAAAAAGAAAATCTCACAAAATCACTAATATTACCAACACATTACTAGTAATAGCAAGTAATAATATTAATAGTTATATTAAGATACATATACTAATTTATAGTATTCAAATTAGTATTTGTTTAAGAGGGTTATTTGGGTACAAATCCTTAAGGAGTAGATTCCAATATTGGATCTATGTTCATCTTTGGAGCACTAGGATTTTCTTAAGAAGACTAATTTGAAAGGTGTCAAATTAGTATAACCATTCGGCCCTCTTTGTAAGTAGATCGATTTCTTCTTACTTTATTTTATATTGTTATGCATGTATAATAACTTATTAGTTTATGACTAAGCTAAATTTATATAGTTAATAGAAATGTCTAATAAGAGGTTAATGAATCTTACAAGCTAGTCGTGGTCGCCACTCAACTGAGCTACGGTCGCCTCGAGGGCGGCGATCTCAGCGTCCCTGTCCTCGAGCTCCCTCAACAGACGAGCCGTCTCCGCCTGAGACTTCGCCAGCTCCCGCTCCCGCTGCAGATCATGCTCTCTCTCCATACAAATGAAGAATTGCCTCATTTCAATTATTTAAACAAAATGCAAGAAATTGCAACGAAATTTGAAATAAAATAAGAAAGGGAATGAGAGGTTCATACCTGTAGTCCCCGTCCACCTACGAGTGCCTCGATGGCCGCAGCCCGCAGCCGGTTGGCCACCCTCCACAACGCCACGTACCAAGACGGTGCCACCTGCATTCGAATATAAACAAGGTTAAAAAAAGAGAGCAAATGCATTCCTATACGATAAAATAATGAAGACAGCCAAAGCTGGGGGCTTACCCTCCTCACTAGGTGCTGCTACTCCTCCAAGCTAGCGTCGGTCACCTCCTCGCCAAAGTCGCGAAGCTCCGAGATCGTTGTCATACCCGCCGCGTCAGTTTACTCCAGCACCTCGAGGTAAGCCGGGGGCTCGACGCCTGCCACCTCGATCTCCTACAAGGTTCAAGTGGCTCTTTATTTGACGCTCGTTAATCAATTGTCAAATCAATTCAAAAACAAGGAAATGGTAAAGTATTTAACACGATCGTCCAGTGCGCTAACCTCCGGTGAACGAAATCGGATTACTCCTCGCCAGGAAGAAGGAGGGCGTCACCACTAGTGTCAGCCAAGTCGGCCTCTGTCTCAGTCTCAGAAGGCTCCCTAAACATCGTCCGTGGAGCATCGATGGGAACCGTGAAGGTGTCACGAGAGCACTGCCGAGTCAAAGACTCGCCAATGTACCACACAAGTCCCATGGACATCCTCAGCAATAACCGACTCGAGCTCCTAGGAAGAAGGACCTCGACCACGAAAGCTGGAGCGTTGGGATAGTCCTCCCAAGGTCTAGGCACCCACTAAAAGAAGTAAACAAGTGGTCATTCCTACGATCGGCTCTAAGTTGGAGGGGAGGGGGGGGGTCGTCATTCTTACGATCACTTCTAAATAAAAGACAGAAAAGGAAAAGTAACCAAATAAGGATCAAAGGCACTTACGTCCTCCAACTTCAGGGCATTCACGCCCCTCTGACAAATGTCGTAAGAAGAGCGCTAGCTCTTCCTACGGCACACCACCCATTCCCTCATGACAGGGTACGCTCTCGGCTTAGGCTCCGTCCTCTTGGGCGCGAAGCCGGGAAAGTAGGAGTACACTCACGCCTGCAGACAAGATAATCATCTACTAATGATCTTTCATAATTCAATAGCAAAATAAAATGAAGAAATAACGATCTTTCATAATGCAAAGGAAAGGTTCATAACTCTAACAGAAGCCCAGGACAAACAGTAGCAGGAGAACTCCCCTTCTCCATCAGTTCCGGACGTACCATGACCCTCATGTAACGAGTGAGGACCATAAAGCCAGGAGTAAACCAGTCCCAATGACCTAGGCTACTCAAGTTAGAAAGGAAAGGAAGGAGCTTCGTCGACAGCCTCTCCCCTTCTCTCTGAGGTAAATCGAAGACAAGAACCACCACAGCCACAGTCGAGCCCTCTGCTCAGCAGTGCAAGTAGGAAGAGGCACCATCCTCTCGTCCATCCTCACCCTCGTCGGGGTCCTACCCGTAAATTAGTCCCTGACGTAAGAACTCAGCACCAACCCAGGAATGCTGGCAAGACCTTTTAGCCTATTTCAGCACCTATTTCTATGCATTATTATACTGTTTTTATGGTATTTTGCCCCGAATTGGCTACTTTAGTTCGTTTTGTCCACTTTGTAGAAATGAACGCGAAAGTAGTGGAATCGTACTCTTTTTCGTCCTTTTTGCATGCATTTAGAGGAGACGGGATCTGTCCAGAGTAAGATACTGCGTTAAGAAGCGTCATGGCACGGATTACGAGGCATTTAGGTGCGGACTTGAGCTGAAATAAAGACGAAGTACTCGATCGAGCAGTTTTACCACTCGATCGAGTGGTTTTTACGTCTCCCATTGGTAGATCGAGTAGAATTCTACTCGATCCTTGGCCTGCAAAAACACCAGTTACTCGATCGAGCACTTTTATATTCGATCGAGTAGATTTGCTGAGGTGTTTACTCGATCGAGTGGTTTTAATCCACTCGATGGAGTGGTTTCGCTGTTATAGGCCTTTAATTAGGTCGTGTGTTGTTTATTTCGCAAAACTTAATTGCTTTTCCTATTTAAACCTACGTTAACTAGGTTATTAGACATCTTATTATCTATCTTTTTATCTATCAAGAAACTTTACTGCGTTACTTTGTTTCCACTGTAACCTTACTTTTGGGATTATTCTTGCTCGGATTTTGTGTTCTTTACGCCGGATTCGCATTGATTGTAATTCCTCTCTCTTCCTTCAATAATAATTAATCCTTTGTTGTTTTAATTGCTTGTTATTCCATTTAGTTCCCTTGCCCTAATTTCTCTTTACGCTTTTTACTTGTTATTTCATAATGTTTACTGCTGGAAATCTATCTGTTATTAGTTTAATTAGCGACATGAGCAGCTAAACCCCTTTCATGTTGGGATTAGGGGATCTGCGGTAGGAAAGTGACGATGTAGTAAATGAAACAGATGAAATATTTACGAGACTCTGTCACCATAGCAATTTAACTGTATTTATTCAACTTAGTTGAGTGCACACTTCTGAGTTAACCTTTAATCTGGCTAAAATTAATCCTAGATCGAAAGATTGGACTAAATAGGCCTGCTATGAACAGTAGACTACCCTGACGAGAATGAAAGTTAAGTTAGCGGTATTTTAGGATAGAAAGTGGATCAAAAGGACCTTTCAACATCCGTCTTACATTAATTCGTCTGAGTCATTTACAGCTGAGTCACTGGACTACCGTAGTGAACCAAAATCCTGACATGTCCCTCTCTATCTGATAGTTTTATCCTTTTTCTCTGCTTTTATTGCTCTTACCCTTTATTCCTCTTTCCTTTAAATCTCGTAGTTTAGTTAACAAATCAAACAACACCCCCCCCCCCCCATTTGTGACCAAATAGATGGACTTCTACGATAATCTTGCCTCCCTGTGGAGATCGACCTGACTTACCTAGCTATATAGTTAGTTGAGTTAGTTTATTTTTGATAGGTATACGACAGACGTGTCAAATTTTGGCGCCGTTGCCGGGGAGGCAATTGCCCTATTTGTTTTCGTTCCATTTATTTTATCCGTCTCAGGGAATATCTATTCCTTGAGACCGTTCTTATTATTTTATTTCAGTATTGTTTATGCCCAGGTCAGACAGGTTAGAATTAGTTTCAGCTAATTCAGAACCAGAGAGACTATTCAGGCATAGACTCCGTCTGTAGAGAAAATCAAGAAAGGAAGACTTGAGTACTTAAGAGCCAGAGCTACATAAATTTCTTTTCGAAGACAGTCCGTTATCACCAGTAAAGATGCCAAAGCTTTCAAGTCATTCAGTGCCTAAAGCATCCTCTATTCCGAAGGGTTTCAATCTCCAGACTGATAATGGGAATACATTCGACATCCGTCCCTCTTATATCAATATGGTGGAAAGAAATATTTATAGAGATGTGGCAGGTGAAGATCCAAGGAAGCATATGGAGACCTTTACCGATTATTGTTCTACTATCCCCGCCACTAAGGGGGTAACTCGGGACAAGAGTAAGGAAGTTCTATTTCCTTTCTCTTTAACTGATTCAGCCAGAAAGTGGCTGACTGACTTGGACCACACAGCTGCTGGGGTTACAGATTGAGAGTCTCTTACTCTTGCATTTTACAAGAGATATTTCCCTCCACAACGCACCATTTTGCTGAGGGCCAAGATTACTAGTTTCAGACAGGCTCCCGATGAAAGTTTCTATGAAGCATGGTCACGATTTAAGAAGTTGGTGAGGTCTATCCCTCACCATGGATTTGACCCATGGTTCCTAGCTAATCAGTTCTACAATGGGCTGTATGACGACCAGAGAGCCATACTTGATGCAGCATCCAGTGGAAGATTTCAGGAGAATACAGATGATGATAAGGGATGGTCCCTTATTGAAGAGATGGCGAATCACAGTGCTGAATATGGTAACCCAAGGGATGGGATTAGGACAGTTCAAGCATTTGATAAGCAGGTTTTGGCTCAGCTGGGGACCATGAATGCTAGGTTTGACAAGTTGGAGTTACAAGCTGCTGGAGAGCCTCAGACGGTCCATGTTCTTACTAGAGGAGAGACCGTTTCTTGTGAGAGATGTGAGAGTAATGATGGCCACACTGCTGTCGGTTGTCTTGTAGAGAAGGAAAAAGTCCTTGCCTTTCAGCAATATAGGCAAGGAGGGTGTTCCTATTACAATAATCAAGGGGCAGTCCATCCCAATCTAAGGTGGACTAGTCAGAACGTGCTCAATCCCACTCTTACTCCTCCCCAGCAGCAGCCTTATGTCCCTCAACACAAGAATCAACAAGGCTTTCAAAAGCCCCCTTCTTTTACTCCTCCTAACCATGGTGCATCATTTTCCAGTGGGGTGAGTGAAATTGGTGAGCTTAAGTCTATGTTGAAAGCCTTCATAAAGCAGTGGCAATTGAGTGATCAACAGAAAGATGCGTCCATAAAGGCACTTGAAACTCAAGTTGCCCAATTAGCCACTAATCAGTCCACAAAAATGCAGGGTCAATTACCGACTCAAAATGAGAAGTATCCACACGAGACGGTAAATTTCATCAATCTTAGAAGCGGTCGTTCATATGAGGGACCGGAAATGCAGAAATCAGACCCGAGGAGAGCTAAAACTGATGATGAACAGTGTTCTATCGAAGAAAATAAGCTCACGGCAAAGCAAGTGCTCGATCGACTGGTTTTAGGTGGTCGATCGAGCAGATTTGGGGATGAAAGTGGTCGATCGAGTAAAAATACCAATCGATCGAGTGAACAGGAAAGGCAGAATGGTCGATCGAGTAGTTTTTCTACTCGATCGAGTGATGAGCAAAATGGAGTTGCTCGATCGATTGAAAAAACTACTCGATCGAGTGGTATTGATGAAGAATCTACTCGATCGAATGGGTATATTGGTCGATCGAGTAGTTTTTATAACGGGAAGTTTATTCGAGAGCCTGCTACTGCTCGTTTAAGCGATAAATCACCGGAAAGACCACGTTCGAGAGGTAAGAAGCGTCCAAAGGATACAGAACTTGCTCTGGAAGATACATTGGAAGAGAGAAACAAGGGACTCGAGATACCTATCCCAGTTCCCTTCCCGAGGCGGTTGCAGAATACTAAGGCCAATCAACAATTCGGCAAATTTGTCGAACTTCTAAAAAGCTTGGAAGTTACTGTGCCGTTCACTGAGTTGCTGACAAAGGTACCCTCTTATCTTAAGTTTATGAAGGAAATTTTATCGCGTAAGAGGAGTATTAGTGATAGTAAGACCGTAGCTTTGACTGAGGTGGGGTCAGCCCTATTTCAAAATAAGTTACCTCCTAAGCAGGCACACCCGGGTAGTTTTTCAATTCCGTGTCATATTGGTAACTATTTGATTGATAATGCGCTATGCGATTTAGGCGCTAGCGTAAGTGTCTTACCGCTGTCTCTGGCCAAGAGACTTGGTTTGACAAAGCTGAGTTGCACTAACATGACAGTCCAGATGGCCGACCGTAGTATATCACGGCCACTAGGCATAGTAGAAGACGTACCTGTGAGGATCAGGAGGTTCTTTATTACCGTTGATTTCGTTGTCTTAGACATCCCTGAAGATGTACACACCCCTATTATTTTATGGAGACCATTTTTGTCCACTGCCCGTCCAGTTATAGACGTCGGGGGAAAGACTTTGACCTTTCAGGTAGGGGACGAGGAGCTGATTTTTCATCAGTCTAAGTCTCGGAGGGCTCCCATGCAAGCTCAGCCTTGCAATGTCCTCTCTTCTACTGACCCTATTATTGACACTCTAGATGAAAATTTGGAGTATTGTGCTGCAATTGTTACCCCTCCGCCTCAGACTGAGAGCAAAAAGGAGGAAAGTTCGTCTGCTTTCCTTGCTGTAGGTACAGATGAAAGCAATGAAGGAGTTGTCAAGGGGCATGGTGTAATTACTATTAATCAAATTGGAGATGATGACGCTACAGCCGGTGATAGAGGAGCAAGGACGAGGACAGTTCGCGCTTATGTGGATGTGAACTACTCCCCTCCTACCATTTCGAACGATAATTCATGCTCATGGAAGTTGAAGAGGACAGTCAATGTTGCTGAGGTGACGTCCTCCAGTCAGGAGCCCTTCAAGGGGCTACTGAATTGCTCCGGGAATTAAACGTGGAAATGCCCCGTGTAACACTGTGTAATAGATAATTTTGAATTTTCCGTTGAATTTATTTTATTGCTTTTAATTAGAACAATTAGTTATAAACTGTTCTTTTGCGTAGAATTAAGACTATAGACTGTTTATATGCGTTTTTGGTATGTTGGGATATTTTTGCAAGTTCTTTTATGCAGGTTTGGGGAAGTTTTATGCATTCCAAGGAAGAATTGACGAAATTCAGGAGCTAACACGAGAAAAGAACTCGATCGAGTACTTTTTGTACTCGATCGAGTAAAAAATTGATCTACCGAGTGTTTTTTCCAGTCGATCAAGTAAAGCATAAAGTGGGACTTCTCGATCGAGTAGATTTCTACTCGATCGAGCAACTGGATCTTCAAAAGTCCTCGATCGAGCGGTTTAAAACGACTCGATCGAGTGAATACAACAGGACGCAGGGAGTTTTTGCCTTAAACTCTATTGTTTTGTTTCTAATTTCATTTTATCCCTAATTTCGTCTAACACTCCCCTTTTGCGATCAAATAATCCCCAAATCCCTATTTTTTCTTGCCCAATCTCCAAATCCGCCACCTACAATCTCTTGCTAGCCAATTAATCTATCATAGCCCCTTATTTTCCCGTTGATTGATGTCCATTTACACGGTTTTCGAAGAGGGTTAGGGTTTGCGATTTTTCATACGAAAATTCGCCTCTTTTGCTTGTTTGATTGAAGATTAATTGCATTTGTAGGATGTATTCATCAAGTAAGTGTTTCCTCTAGCTTCATTGCATTTTAATTTCCTTATCTTTGCATTTTTATGAGGAAAAATCGAAATTAGGGATCGAAATTCCTGTTCAGTCGAATTTTTCGGCTTAATTTGTCATTGTATGCCCTTACTTATCTTGCTTGTTGATCAAATCCCCTTTCCTCGCTGTTGTTGCTTGTTTAATTCGAATTTTCCACGATTTTTGCGATATGGGTTCAGGACAGTCGAAATTTTCGACTGTCATTATGGTTTTTATTCTTTGTATCTCTGCCTAGTAACTTTCTTGTTGCTTAATTCTTTGTTGACATTACCTGTTATGACCGCCTTATCGCCAATTACATGCTATTAGGGGTATTTCGGTCGAAGTTTTCGGTTTGTCGACGGGCTTATGAGCTTTCATGCCTTGATTAGCCTCGGTCATTGCTTACTTCTTTCTTTGTTGTTAACTGTCATCCCGTCCCCTATCACCATTTGCATGCTATGATTCGAATTTTTCTGGGGAATGTTGGGAATTTCAAGGGTTTAAGTTGAATTTTCGACTGTTTGGGGATGTCAATGCTGTCACATGCTGATTTCGTGCTAGTTTAGCCTTTGTTAGCCATTATTTTCATAAAATGCCCCCTGCCCTTTGCTTACAGGATGGAGTCTAGTACTTTGTCTTCTACCAGTACCACCTCTAGTTCGTCTTTGAGTGAGACAGTAGCCCCTGCTGTTGCCACTGCCTCCGCCTTAGTCACCACTGCAGCCCAATGTTTCTAGTTTCAGCTGCAGTGACAGTTTTTGCTCCAGCTAGCTCAGCTGCTAGCTCAGTTCAGGCTGCCACTTCCTCTACGGTCACCACCACAGCTAGCACTGCTGCTAGTCCCTCTTCAATGGTGACCACAGCAGCCACTAGCTCTGCACCAGCCTCTACTCTTACACCTGTGGCGGACTCACCAGCAGTTGCCTTTAGAGCAGCCCTGGTTCCTCACACCGTCGCTTCACGGGCTTCTGCTTTGAGTTCCAGAGGTTGGGTTCGTAGACAGTCCCGAGTTGTACCAGATCCAGTCACCTCTACTTCCGCTCCTAGCACTTCTACAGCTGCTGCTGCTTCTACTTCTGGCACAGTCACGGTCCGAGGTGACACTTCCCTCGACCCTCACCCAGATTACCCGCAGGTACTTTTCGTTAACGCCTTACATCGTAAGAAATTTTATAACCTGCTTCGCTGTGTGCATGTACCATCCCGATTTCTAGAGAAATCGGCGCTTGAGAGACTCAGTATCTACGAGTCGGTTTGTGAGTTAGTTCGGAGCACGGGGATGGCCGGGCTCATCACTATAAGCGGCCGTACCGTTTTATAGCTGAGCCTCGAGTATCTCAGCCCTTTTACCTTCTCCCCCGGGGCACACGAGGCTGACCCCGATAGTTCTTCAGTGTCCTTCCGGTTGTTGAACCGGACCTTCCCGATGACACTAGGGGAGTTTTGTAGGTTACTTGACCTTTCCTCTACGGGCTTGACTGCTGCCCCGAGGAAGGTCTACCGTCAACTTTGGCGGTGTCTGGCCCAGACCACTTTTAGGGAGCGAAAGCTCCATCAGGTCCACCTTCCCCCATCCATTTTTTCCTTTGGTGATGGGGAGCACTATTTTCGGCCGAAAGGAGCCGAACAACATGACCAACACCGAGCTCACCATCCTGGGCGGTTACCTAAACATCAACTGCGAGGGTCCTTTTACCCTCAACATAGCTTATTTGACCACCCAGTACCTTCTGAGCCAGGGGAAGAAGGAGACGGGAACCATTGCCTGCGGTGGCATAGCCATCATTCTTGCCCGTCGCCTTTTCACCGTTTGGCCTCGTGACCTACAGTACCTCGAGGGAGAGAGTCTACTGAGTCTGGACGCCATGCTTTCTCAGCATTGGCTGACCCCAGACTACCAGACTTGGAAGATTGACGGCTCCTTGTCTATAGACTTACCTTGTGACACTCTCCCCCGTTTTGAGCCCCTTCCTACTGTTGCTAGGGGCGCCCGGCTGCCACCATTACCTCACCTTCTCCTTCCACCCAGACCTACTCCTGCTGCACCCGCCGCCAAGAAGCGGCGTCTTGACACCGGAGAGGGGTCTACCCCTTCAGGGAGTGCCCAGCCTTCCACGGCTACTCCCGATCCGACCCCTACTCCCACTACCACTCCTACTCCTACCCCCACTCCCACTGACCAGACACTGACTGAGACGGTCTTACCGGCTACTTTCGTACCACCTCCTCCCTTTGTGGCGCCCGTGGTCATGGACCATGGGGGCGCCGTTTACGGTTTGTTGCTTGAGATTGCAGCACGTTAAGCTCGTATGGAGAGGGACATGGCTCTTGCCTTGCATCCTCTGTACGAGTACCACTTGCGGTGACACAGACCGATTCCAGAGGGTTGGTCACACCATTCCTTCTTCCGGTTCCCACCTGAGGGGTACCCGGAGTCTGCTGACGAGGAGGAGGACGAGGACCCGGAGGTGGCAGTGAAGAGAGCTCGAGCTGAGGAGCGGAGGAGGAGAGAGGAGGAGAGAGACCCGAAGTTCAGGGTGAAGGAGATCCGTGACAGCAGTGACGACGACGACGAGTAGCTACTGGTCTACTCACTTCCCCAGTTTTCTGGCTGGTTTGGGGACGTTCGTATTTTGTATGTATCTTCTACTCTTTTATTTTGTCTCCTTTTATTTATTGTTTTTATTTTCTTATTGGTTGTATATTCCCGTTCCCCTGTATATATCTGCTGGTGTATGCTGGAGGACAACGAGGGCGTTGTCCGTTTTGGTTTGGGGAGGGTATTGCATCCTTTTGAGTCTGAATTTGCATCTGCTTTTGCATTCACGTTTATTTTTCAGCTTTGCATTGTTGTTTATTTCATTTAAAAAAATCTAAAATCCAAAAAAATTAGAAAATTTCAAAAAAATTAAAAACATTTCACGTTTATTTTTGAATATAGGTTGAATCGGAACGGTAGATTTCCGTGATGATAATGCACTATGACTTGTCTTTTTACTTGAGCCTTGCACTTTCATTGATAGTTATTAGCTTTGTCACACGCATAGTCTACGAGTTTCTGTTCAAATATAGCTGACTGTTTAGACTTGACCTGATAAATTGGCAAACTACTTGAAAAATTTTGAGATATTAGAGCCATAACTAGTGACACTCATGACCAGTTCATTAGGAATTGAGAGTAGTACTCCTTGCATAGCATGTTCGTCTCTTTTGCACTTTTATGACATTCAATTTCTTGTCAAATGGACATATTCGGGTTTGTGGTTGGTGTCA
This sequence comes from Silene latifolia, assembly GCF_048544455.1. NCBI lineage: Eukaryota > Viridiplantae > Streptophyta > Magnoliopsida > Caryophyllales > Caryophyllaceae > Silene > Silene latifolia. The sequence goes on from NC_133538.1 coordinate 30,812,733, forward strand.
CATGCAGGGAGGTGCTTGCAAATTTCCCTTTCCTTATATTTTTCACCCATTTAGCTCCACATTAGCCAAAACTTGCCTTTTTGACCCATTAGCTACATTCCAAACTAAGCCTGCCTAGTCAAGCTAGTTAATATGTTCTTTTGTGGTATGTTTTCCCGTTGCAGTTTGGCCCATATTTCTGTGTTTTGGAGTTGGTGAAATTAAGGAGGGGAGTATGAAAAAAAAAGAATTGAAAAAGAAAAAAAAACGAAAGACGTGAAAAAGAAAGAAAGAAAAGAAAAAAAAATGAAAAAAAAATGAAAAAGAAAGAAAAAGAAAAGCTGGAATGTGAATCAGGAAGAAAAAAAAAGAAAGGAAGTTTGAAAAAAGAGTTGTTTTATTTGAGTTAGTTTTTTTCAGACGGTATTAAAAAGGGAAAGTTTGTGATCGTCTGACTCCTCCGTTTTATCCCATTATTTTTGAGGAGATTGTGTTTTGAGTCTAGTGAGTTTTGTGCCAAAAGAAGGGCACTTGTACTTAGTTTTTCAGTCAGTTGAGATTCGGATGGTCTTTATTATGGTCCTGTAGGAACTAGCTTGACGCTTTTACCTCCACATTACCATTAGATGTTTTGCCCTTTCTCACCTGAACCTCACTATTCCCATGTTAGTTGTAAGCCCTCGGCTGTGACGGACATTATTGGTTGGAATGTGTGCATTAGTACTTGAATTGTCTTTCATTTTTGTTGCATGCATGCTATGTAGGTCGCAGTTAGGTGAGTGACTGTCTTTTCGTACCTCTTTTACATATATCATTCACCTTTGCTTCATGAGACAAGAGTGACCACGAGAGAGTCCGATTTTGTTGGTCTTGCAAGGTCGATAGGGTGGCTATATTTCTGAACAGCTTATAATTCGTTTGCGTATTGACTGCTTAGCTTTAACTGTTAGTTTTTGTTGTATTAAATTGGTTCAAGTAGACAAGTTAAGCTAGCTCTGAGTTATCATTTCCGTTCCATTAGTTGCATTTTAAGTTTACTCGAGGACGAGTAAAGGTTCGGTTTGGGGAGATTTGATACGTGCCTAATATAGAGTCTTTTTAGCCTATTTCAGCACGTATTTCTATGCATTTTTATACTATTTTTATGGTATTTTGCCCCGAATTGGCTACTTTGGTTCGTTTTGTCCATTTTGTAGAAATGAACGCAAAAGTAGTGGAATCGTACTCTTTTTCGTCCTTTTTGCATGCATTTAGAGGAGACGAGATTTGTCCAGAGTAAGATTCTGCGTTGGGAAGCGTCATGGCACGGATTACGAGGCATTGAGGCGCGGACTTGAGCTGAAATGAAGACGAAGTACTCGATCGAGCAGTTTTACCACTCGATCAAGTGGTTTTTACGTCTCCCATTGGTCGACCGAGTAGAATTCTACTCGATCCTTAGCCTGCAGAAAGACCAGTTACTCGATAGAGCACTTTTCTACTCGATCGAGTAGATTTGCTGAGGTGTTTACTCGATCGAGTTGTTTTAATGCACTCGATCGAGTGGTTTCGTTGTTATGGTCCTTTAACTAGGCCGTGTGTTGTTTATTTCGCAAAAGTTAATTGCTTTTCCTATTTAAACCTACGTTAACTAGGTTATTAGACATCTTATTATCTATCTTTTTATTTATTCTTTTTATCTATCAAGAAACTTTATTGCGTTACTTTGTTTCCACTGTAACCTTACTTTTGGGATTATTCTTTCTCGGATTTTGTGTTCTTTACGCCGGATTCGCATTGATTGTAATTCCTCTCTCTTCCTTTTATAATAATTAATCCTTTGTTGTTTTAATTGCTTATTATTCCATTTAATTCCCTTGCCCTAATTGCTCTTTACGCTTTTTACTTGTTATTTCATAATGTTTACTGCTGGAAAACTATCTGCTGTTAGTTTAATTAGCGACATGAGTAGCTAAACCCCTTTCATGTTTGGATTACGGGATCTGTGGTAGGGAAGTGACGATGTAGTAAATGAAACAGATGAAATCATTACGAGACCCTGTCACCATAGCAATTTAACTGTATTTATTCAACTTAGTTGAGTGCACACTTCTGAGTTAACCTTTAATCTGGCTAAAATTAATCCTAGATCGAAAGATTGGACTAAATAGGCCTGCTATGAACAGTAGACTACCCTGACGAGAATGAAAGTTAAGTTAGCGGTATTTTAGGATAGAAATTGGATCGAAAGGACCTTTCAACATCCGTCTTACATTAATTCGTCTGAGTCATTTACAGCTGAGTCACTGGACTACCGTAGTGAACCAAAATCCTGACATGTCCCTCTCTATCTGATAGTTTTATCCTTTTTCTCTGCTTTTATTGCTCTTACCCTTTATTCCTCTTTCCTTTAAATCTCGTAGTTTAGATAACAAATCAAACAACCCCCCCCCCCCCATTTGTGACCAAATAGACGGACTTCTACGATTAGCTTGCCTCCATGTGGGGATCGACCTGACTTCCTTAGCTATATAGTTAGTTGAGTTAGTTTATTATTGACAGGTATACGACAGACGTGTCAGACCTACCGCCAGTTCCAGCCTATCAGCCTCCTCGCCTCGTCCGAGTCTACTCTTATGGCCGTCAACGGCCACACCAAAGTCTCCTCTCCACACGGGAGACCCGATATCATGCCGTAGTCCTCCAAAGTGACCCCGACCTCTCCAAAAGGCGTATGGAAAGTCGAGGTCGTGTCCCAGTACCGATCAAGGAAAGCTCGAATCAGGCAAAGGTTAGCCTGAGTCATCCTTTCCTTAATCGCCCTCCAAGCTATGACCAAAGCCCTGAAGGTTCCCAGCTCGACGATGGCTTCCTCCTCCTCCGACAGTCTCTCGAAAGCCTCCGTCATCGTTGTGTAGCCGGAAAAGGACCTCATTTTCCTGGCACCCTGTATCAATTCAAAGCAAAAGCTATCTTTAGCACAAAATGAATGAGAAATGAAACGACAAACAAATAGAAAAGGCAATAGGAAATGACAAGTTCAAAACTTACCAAACACCTCGTCATCCTGTAAGATAGGTGGCTCTTTGCCGCCCAAATGAGATGTCTACCATCCCATTTCTCGGCCCACTCGGGTGCACCAACAAGCTGGCGACTGCCTGATCCCACGTTAGCCCTCATCGGGACCTCCTCAGCCTCCTCCTTGAGCATCTCCTCCGATCTCTCTCCATCCACGAGAGCAAGAGAAGGGTCAAAGTCTACGTCCATGGAGCCCTCCCCGATGTAGAAGGCACATCACCTGCAAAACCAAGGTAAACAAGGCCGTGTCAAGCCATGACAAGCCCTTTCGAGTTCGTTTCAAGCATTTTCAAGCTCTAATAAGGGGATTTAAGGCCATCTTTGGCCATTTCTTTCGAAACCCGACCACACACGTAGAACGTTGGGGCAAGTCAAGTCCAAGTTCAAGCCTAGTTGCGGGTTTGAGTCGAAATTTCGGCAGCATTTCGCTATAATAGCGATTATGCCCTAAAAAGTGTCCTAAAAGAGTTGTCACAAATCAAAAATTCGACATGATAGCAAGTTTAACCATTACACAACGGTTCCAAAATACCAAATTTCATAAAAAATGGACAATCCTAAAGTCTTTTTCGAAGCAATTTTCGAAACAGCTGAGAAACCGTATCATTTTTCGCCAAATGCTCAATACTTGACGAAAATTCAAAAAGAATACATGGTTATGTTCCTAATATTGCCAACTATCCATTTCTAATGTTAAATTTATCAAACAAATCTGTTTGAGGCAAAAGCCCCAATTTTTTTGACATTAAGGGAGGGGGAACCCTAATTTTCGGCCCTAATTCAATCAAAAACGCGAATTTAAAGCAAGAATGAAATACATACCTTGATTATTCATGATTTATGGCACGAATTGATCAAATTTTGACGAGTTTTGGTTGGAATTTGCGAGAATTTGAGAGGATTTAATGTTTTGTTATTGTGAAATAAACCTATGGTTTATCGGGTTTTTGGACAAGCCCAAGAAATGACGCAGCATCTGCTGTGCTCTTTCAATATGCCACAGTTCTTGCTACGCCTGTTCCCCAGCGTCTTTCCTGCTCAAAAATTTGAAATTTTGTTATAAGTTTGTTATTTGTGGGCCCAAGTTTGTGCGCCTTTTCTCCAACATCTTATATATTGTGCTTGGTTCTTTTGGGCGTTCTTTTCATCCAGACCCGAATTATTTTTCTAAAACGGACTACATAGCCGTCACGTTTTATTTCCCATCAAGGACTCCTTTGAACACAGTTCACAAGTTCATCAGTTATTATCAGGATTTCGCTTGCAACAACGAGCGGATTTCCAACTGTTCTTAGGACGCGCCATTATCAGTCAAGCCTCTCTATTTTCCTCGACGGTGTTTAGGACACACCTTTGTCAATAGATTTATCCCACGCGATAATTCATGACAGCCGATACACTTCTCGAGAAGCGAAGTTTGTTTGAAAGCAGACACAAGCAGATCTCCCGAAAATGATTCAATCCAGACAGAGTCATCCATATTTCTCCCCAGCGTAGTAGTATTTTGCAGTATTGCTCACTCAAGATTCCTTCCACGACGATCAAGATGTTCCTAGTCGTTGATATATGCTTCTTAAGTAATATTTTGTAGTGTTGCAATTGATAATCAAGACATTATATGTTTCCCCAATGAGAGTTTGCTTGAGGACAGACACAGGCATATACCCCCATTCAAGACATCTATATTTTCCCAGTGAGAGTTTGTTTGAGGACAGAGATCAGAAGATTCTCCAGGTATGGTTTCTTCTTATGGCTGATGGGCTTCCTTTCTTAGCGGACCTGAAGTGAGCTAAATCAAGCATGAAGATGTCACGTTTGCATGCATTTTGGATAAAGAAGAATACGAGATTGGAATCTGTCACTTAGAGATGCGTAAAGTGGTTTCAGAAGGTGTTTTGATTTCATCCACGCTGACACAGTTCGATCAACTAGATTGGCTGCTGAAAACTGGTCGATCGACAACTACTTATTGCTGGGGAAATTCGATCGAGTAACTACTATGCTCGATCGAGAAGGGCGTTTACTAGGTTCCTCGATCGAGTACTCTTCTCTCTCGATCGAGGTGTTTTACCTTGATTTTGCTCGATCGAGTGGATAACTTCTGCTCGATCAAGTTATTTTGCCGTGGATATTATTTTTACGCAATCCTTAAGTTTTACCTAGTGGATCTTTTTAATCCCATCTTAGAATAAATAGGAGGAGGAGAGTAGAACGATACATCTCTTCTTTCATCCCTTCTTCTGGATCTCACTTTTACTTTCTACTCCGTAGACCTAAACCTTGGTAGTTTCGTAATTTATTTTAATTGATATTTTCAATCCTTAATTTATTGCATCTGGTCTTATTCTATCATCTCTTTCTCTATTTATTTAATTCTTGTTCCTTTAGTATTTGATTTCTAGAATCGGTGTTTACGATTTATCGCTATAATAAGATGTTCAATTTAATTATTTCTCTTATTACTGTTAATCTCTCAAATTTAGTTATGCATAGCTAATCTCTTATGCTGAGACATAGAGGAGCCACGGTAATTAGGGAGATTAGGATTAAGTGACTAGGCTTGGTTAGAATTAGGTTTGTGATATTAATCACTGCATTTAATAGTGATTAGCTGCTTGAGTCGACGCATTTAGCTAGTTGATTTGATATACCTTTACCTAGATCGAAAGATTGGAAGGAGTAAGACCTGCAGTGAACATTAGGACATTCTAATGAAGGCAGAAGCTAAGTTAGTAATGCTTTAGGGCGAATAGCGGACCGGAAGGACCTATTCACTACCCTACAGACCGGGTTTTTATTGACCTTTAACCTTAGATTTGATCTCTAGAAAACCATGGTGAACCAACTGTCCTAGCTGTTTCTCTCTTTCTGGTAATTTCTTTATTATTCATTGCTTGTTTCTTTACTGTTTCTTCGCTCTTTATTTCCGTAGTTTATAATCGAACAATCAACCCCCCAAGAAACGGTTACTTAGACAAACTTAGTTTAGCGTACAACATTCCCATCTCTCTGTGGATTCGATACTCGACTGCCTCTACTACATTTTATAGAGACCGGTTGGTTTTATTTTTGATAAGGTTGCGACAGCCGTGTCAAATTTTGGCGTCGCTGCCGGGGAGGCTGTGTTATTTTCTTTGCTTTATTTTATGTTTTTCTCTAGTCTCAAGGAATTTATTCCTTGAGACAGTTCTCATATTTTTCTCTAGTGCTACAAGTTATTTTTTAGGTGATACATCCTATAAGAGGGCCCTGAATGATCTGCTGTTCTTACGATTTCATTTGCTTAAATGCCTAACATTGCTAGTCACTCAGAACCTAATGTAGATTTTTTACCCAAGGGTTTTCTTCTTCCTACTACGGATGCTGGTACCTTTAGAATTCATCCATCTTACATTTAGTTTGTGGAATAGAATCTTTTCAAGGGAGTAGCTGGTGAGGATCCAGGCAAGCACGTGGAATTGTTCACTCATTACTGCTCCGCCATTCCCTTGGTTACTGGGGTGACATAAGATAGTGTCAAGGAAATCCTTTTTCCTTTTTCTTTGATTGGTGACGCCCGGGATTGGCTGAGGGATCTAGATAGGGAAGCTGCTGAGGTGACTGACTGGAAATCTTTGGCATTAGCCTTTCACAGAAAGTTCTTCCCTCCACAGCGCACCAACGCATTAAGAGGCCAAATTAGTAATTTCACACAATTGGCCACTGAAGATTTCAATGAAGCTTGGACTAGATTCAAGAAGCTAGTTCGTTCTGTACCTCATCATGGTTTCCCACAATAATTCCTTTGCAACCAATTTTACAATGGGTTGTATGCCGATCAAAGAGCTGTATTGGATGGTGCGGCTAAAGGAAGGTTTCAAAAGAATATTGATGACAACATGGGATGGCATCTTATTGAGGGTATGGCCATTTATGTAGCTGAGTATGGGAATTCCAGAGGAGGAAGGCAAGTGAGAAAAAGTGATGGTGTAACACCCCAACTATCCGGCCAAGATAATTGGAGCTTTACCATCTCGGTTTCCCGAGGTAGGGTTTCAAAACATCAATCAAAGAACATTTTATTAATGTAATGTTTAATAAATTACATAAACGTAATCAAATGAATAAGTAAAACATAACTCGTGACATCTACACTCTTCTAGCCAACTAAACCAGTCTCGTGATATCATCAAGCTCGTCCCGTCTCCCGCGTACTATCCAAACAACCTAAACATAACCTGCTCCCCATATGACCAAAGGATATCATATGGATCGACACAGGGCACCCCTTAAGAGATAGGTGATAATGCACATACACAATAAACGTCAGTCTCAATAAATAAATAAAGTGTGACACGACTCGGGTGTGTGAGCATATAACATGACTATGATATAAATTACATGATATCACACAACCACTACCACGGTACCGGGACACGCCCGGACATACCGTCAACCACATTGGTACCGGGACACGCCCAAACATACCGATAACCACAAACAGGTGCCGGGACACGCCCAGACGTACCGGGTCCGGAATGCAACCGGATCCCTTGCTAGACGTCGTGTCTCAACCACACGAGTCCCTCCGTACTCAAGTCATTAATGTGCATATCCCTCTTGGAGTGGGAAGGTCCAAGAGGCGACCTAAGCAGAAGACGGTCTCCCAACCATCTCCCGTCTCCTCAACAACAACCAACAATCACAACCATCATATTACCCAATATACATGACAACACAAGATGCCACACAATATGCCAACTATTGATTCATCCAACTGTCTCAACCAAAACCATGTTATAATGCAATGACAAATAAAATAGGACTCACATGACAATTCAAATGCATATTGAAACACAGTATGATTAACCTACCACACTGCAAATCCGCATAAGCAAATCCGCATAAGCAAACCGTCACACAAGCTAGGTCCGTCTCGTAAAACCGTCTCACAAAACACATTTCCTAAAATACGATAATAATACAAATACGTATAAATATACTCATCTAGTCATACAAATACGTATAAAAATACTAATCCAATACGTATACCAATATATATAATATACTAATATAATTATACCCATGCGTATAAATATACTAATACATTATACAAATACGTATACGACTAAATAAATACGAATTTATTAATTAAATAAAACCCGACTCAACTCAAGCCACCACCACCACCATCCACTGTCGCCACCATGGCAACCGCCACCAGCCACGGTGGACCACGACCGGCAGCAGCCACGACCCACAACAAAGACAACCACACGGCAACCACAACAGCCCCACACCCGACACTCTTCCATTTCCACCACATAAACCACCAACAGTGGCCACCACCAGCCACGGCTGACCTCACCAACACCCCCACCTTGACCCCCAACCCTAGTCGACACCTACCCTCCATGACAACCACCAGGAACACGACCCTAGCCGCAACAACAACCCGACAAATGCTCTTACTCGCGCATGTACACCCTCCTTTCAACCCCAGATCCCGACCACCACAGCCACCCTACCCGCCACCCAAGACCACCACTAAAACCTCCTCACTTCCCTCGATATAACCCACCAATGGTCCACCCAAAACAGCCGCGAATGGTGGGTCAAAATACCGTCTTAAAATCGTCGCACAAAACAGTTATAACAACAATTTAATCCTTATAAAAGCCACGGTCAAACCCCTTTTTCGGAGGTCAACGGTGGTCATATGACGGGTCAAGGTGAGACGGGGTCAAGACGGGTCGATAGTATGAATAAAATAATATAAAAACTAGATAAGGACGGTTTACCTTACGATCTCAAGGCGGAGGGACAAAAAGGCGATCTCCTTTCTTCTCTTTTTTCTCTCCTCTTTCTCTCTAGGATTCTCTCTAATTTTAGTGGTGGAAAATCAAATGAAATGGGATAGGATAGTGTAGATGAGGATAAGGGAGTATATGTATATGGTGGGAGTATATAATACATGTATAATGTATTATTATTATTTTTATTATTATTATTATTATTATTATTATTATTATTATTATTATTATTATTATTATTATTATTATTATTATTATAATCATTAATATTCCGTCTCAACATAACTCGTATAAATAAAATATTATTTTATTATTATTATTATTATTATTATTATTATTATTATTATTATTATTATTATTATTATTATTAATATTATTATTATTATTATTATTATTATTATTAAATACGAAGTATTACAATCTTCCCCCCTTAAACTAAACTTCGTCCCCGAAGTTTCACCTCACTCTTCCTTTTTCGACTATTCACTCAAATCTCATGAGTACTCTCGTCCCAAAGTTCGGTGTTCCATTCTCACTACTTCCTCACATCTCTTGCTATTTCCTCACATTCCGTACTTCCTTTTTCCTAAACTTCACTCCCCCTAAAAGAGAACTTCGTCCCGAAGTTCGACTATCAACCTCAAAATACGGTCTCTTACACTCATTACTAAATTCGACAATTGACCATGTTCCAGGTTCGACACTCTTCCCTATTTATTTCAAATTCGTAAATAAATCCAATATGGTCCTAATGCCATATATATAACCCTACTGTATGAGCCTCCCAAACGTCAAGGTACAAGGTCCCGCCCATGGTTCGAAACTCTAATCCCCTAACAACACCTAACTCAATTGGTTCTAAGTCTACGCATAAGTCTCGGGGTATAACTCGATCATTAATATACACATATAAATCACATCTAATCTCATACATACACCTGTATGCAAATCAATCATGGACATGCAGACTATATGAAAAAACCATATAATGCAATGTCACTCATCATGTGACTCAACCATGTTCAACATTCCCAATTTTTCGGATACCATGCCACGCATATACCGCGTCAAATCCACCTCATGATCACACATGTGTTTTCAACATCCATTCCCATCTATCACCAATGTTTCCGCTCATACGAAAGACCATAATCACAATCATGCAAACGATCACCATGCAACACACAACTTGCTTTTTTCATCATACTTCTACATATAAAATAAAGTCACGTCGATTCACACATCACACAATATTATCACATCATTTCTGTCATCGATCAAGTCATATCGAATCAACCATTTCCATTTACTTGTAAAATGCCACATTATATAATCAAATGTAAACAATTCACGAAATATCACCCGTGTGACGTCAATTAAGGTTATCCAACACAAGTCAGCTAATATAACCGCGAAATAAGCGTATATGCTCATTATTTGGTCAAATATCAACAAAACAAGGGTTAAAGCATTCCACTCGGTCGAGTGTAGGAGGCCACTCGGTGTAACACCCCGTATTTATTTAGGAGCCTTTAGGAAGACATTCCCAATAAATAGGACTGTTACCATTTCGGTTGCCCGAGGTAAATGATACAAATTAAAACAAACCAAAGTACTTTAAATACTTTAACTAAAATAACGGTTTTATTACATTACCAACCGAATAAATTTAAACCTTAACATTTCAATTACTACGCAGCGGAAATTACACAAATAAAGTTGTATAAGTCAACTAAGTGATCTAGACAGCAACAACAGTCCAAGTCGAGCTCACGTCCCAATGCTCCCAAGTCAGCGTATCATTAGTACCTGTCAAATCTTCTCCCCATTATGGTTCATCACAGGTGTTCACGAATTCACTGTCAACCATGAGGTTGAGTAAGAATAACCAACAACAATACAAGGTGAAATAGATGAAAATGCATTATATGATATGATATGCAAACACAACTGAGCTCATCACCCGAAACACCCATTCATCCCGCCTATCCCTGACCCGGGGTATCCAAAATCCCAACACAAGGTCGAGGTATCCACCATACCAGTATAAAACTGAGGTATCCACCATCCCAGTATAAAACCGAGGTATCCAATACAAATGTCATGCCGATAATAATAATCATCCCAGAACGAGTCTGAGGTATCCAATGCAATTGATATGAATAAACTAACAACGTATAATCCAATAATATATAATCCACATCCAGTAATTCATCCAATGGCAATTATCCACGCAATTCCACAATTACCCTTATCAATTAAATAGTAAGACAAGTTGAGTAGTTATCCTACCTGATTAGCAAATTCCAATAACGCAATCCGAATAAATAGAAATCCAATAAACAAAGCTTCTTAACAATTCCGTCACCTAAATAAGATATTAATCATAAATACTAATTATTCTAATTATATAAAATATAAAAATTTGAAGTAATTAATTATTACGTAATTAATATTAAAAACCCGTCTTTGTTTAACCAAGCCAACACCAAAACCGTGTTTCAACACCCAAATAAACCCGTCTCCAAAACCCGAATCAATAATTAACAGCAACAATATAATAATAATAATAATAATAATAATAATAATAATAATAATAATAATAATAATAATAATAATAATAATAATAATAATAATAATAATAATAATAATAATAATAATAATAATAATAATAATAATAATAATATTATTATTATTATAATAATAATAATAATAATAATAATAATAATAATAATAATAATAATAATAATAATAAAACTCACATGCTCTTGACAAAACACACTCTCTCCTTAAAACACACCATACACATACTCACAACAAACCAACCCGTGTACCAAGCCCAACTAACACCACCATAATCTCCTACCTGCTTCACCTCGATTCACAACCACCTCCTCCCTGGTCTGACACCAAATGCCTCTTAGAGAACCGCACAACCACCGTACGCCCATGCCCTAGCAACCCCATGCACCAACGACACCAATAGAAGCAATAAACACGACAACAACCGAAATCCGTTAAATCTTATACAAGCTCACGGTTTACAAACCTCTAACCACAACCATGGTTACCTCTAACTCACGGTGGTTCTATAGGTGGCTTCTTCTTCCACTCATCACAACTACACCAGTTCTGGTGTTTGTCTTAAGATGGTCACACGCAAATACTAGATTTCCCCTTTTTCTTTCCCTGTTTCGCGTGTTTCCAGCCACCACCGTCGCAAACCTCCTTCTCCGACCATCAAGACACCACCACGGTGGTCGACTCTCACCCCTAGTATCAACCCATCATAGCCCAGGTTCAATTGGTCGAGTTTGATGGATCTAATCCCCACAAACTCCCATTTCGACATACCCTGACAACAAACCCTAACAACCACCCAAAACCCGCCTGAAAAGCCCCTTTCCCGAGGTCCCTGGTGGTCAAAGGTGGGTCATGGTCAATCCTTGGTGGTCCACGGCCAAGGTCAGGCATTAGTTGGTCACATGGTGGTTTAATTTACAAGTTATAATAATTATAAGATGAGTATGTTATATAGCGAGACGGTTTTATAAACTTACCTTGAGATGATAATAAAACTATATTATCTTCCTCTTTTTTCAATAGATCTCCCTTTATGTATAAAATATGTGAATAAAACCTATTATGTAGGTCATGCCTTGCTTTTATACTAGTAAAAAGGTCGTCTTTAGGGAACTATTAGGAAATTACTAATTACCATATATGTATACTATTATTATTATTATTATTATTATTATTATTATTATTATTATTATTATTATTATTATTATTATTATTATTATTATTATTATTATTATTATTATTATTATTATTAGTAGTAGTAGTAGTAGTAGTAGTAGTATTATTAGTATTACTATTATTATTATTATTATAATATAATTATCGTTTATTTTTTTTTTTGCAAAAAGTTATCATTTCATTTCATTAAGAAAAGAAATTACAAATTTGCAAACTATCCCACAAGAATTACAATCTCAACCTCAGGTGCATAAACTAGCAATCACTCTCGAGTTTGTAGAATACTTATGCATAAGCATTCTCACAGTAACACTAAACTTTATACTATCAACAATAGTATAAATAGTAGCCTCTCTATTCCTGAAAATTCTTGCATTCCTTTCCATCCAAATCTTGTATACTGCAGCTACCACAGTAGTCCGAAACCATCCTATTTACCAACTTGACTTATGGCCATGCACATAACTCCATTTCAGCTCCTCAATCAGATCTTGATGATGATGGAGCATACCCATCCACTGCTTCAAAGCTGTCCAGATAGCACTAGTAGAAGAATAGTGAAAAAACATATGAGAAGAGCTTTCTTTTGCTGCCTGACATAGGCAGCACCTGTTAGCTAACAAGAACCCTTTTTCCTTCAAGTTGTCAACTGTTAAAAGCTTTCCTTGAATAGCTAGAGTGGAGATAATTCGATGAGTAGGAGTGATTGTAGAGTGAAGCAAAGTAGAGGTCCAAAAATTGTGATCAGGGATGTCCAACAAATACTCATAGATGCAATTAGTTTGTAATTTCTGTCCAGAAAACAAAGAAGCTAGAAGACCCTCTGCAGTATGCACAGTACCTGTTTAAGCTAAGAAAATATCACGAGCAATCGGAATACCATCCAAACTTGAAGAGTAATAATCCTTACTATCCACATCCCAAATGGTATGCTGCTTCAAACTATAAACCTTATGCCATTTAGACCACAATCCCTCAGATTTAGCTGATAATTTCCAGACCCATTGCAGTTACAAAGCTATATTCCAAATCCTGATAGTTTTAATATTAAATCCCCCTTTCTGCCAAGGAGCACAAATCTGATCCCACCTCTTAAAGATTAGCTTTGTTTTACCTTCAGGGATGCCCAAAAAAAAACGTTATACTTAATTGAGTACGCTTAGTGATAACCTCTTTAGGAAGAAGAACACTAGAACACCAAAATTTTTCAATACCAAACAAAACTGCATTGAGTAACTGAAGTTTGCCTGCATAAGTCAATAATTTTGCAGACCAGTGCTGCACTTTCTTCTGGACTTTAAGAATCAAAGAATCAAACATAGAAATAGAATATCTAGAAGGACCAAGAGGTAACCCCAGATATCCAAATGGGAAAAAAACTGTAGAAAAGCCAGTTTCAGCTAGTATATCCTCCTGAACAGTCTGAGATACTTCACCAAAATAGATGCTGGTTTTATCCACATTAGCAGTCAATCCTGAAATCTTAGCAAAATTATTTCAAACCCCTTAACAGCTTTAATAAAAGTGACATCCCCTCTAATAAAGACCATCAAGTCATCAGCAAATATTAAATGGGTGAGATTCAGCTTGCAGCACTTTGGATGCAAAGAAACCTGAGGTTGCTTACATAGCTGCCTTAAAACCTTGATAGAATCTCCACACTGAGAACAAAAATATAAGGAGAGAGAGTATCTCCTTGTCTAACCCCACTGTCACCGGGAAAGAAATCATGTAACCTTCCATTCAGTTTTAAAGAAAACCAGGTGCTAGTGATACACCCCTGAATCCATTTGATAAACTGCTGAGGAAAACCAAACTCTTTGAGCAAATCAGAAATAAAACTCCATTGCAAAGAGTCAAATGCCTTCCTGAAATCCACCTTGATTAAGCATCTAGGAGAAATGAAGTTCTTGTTATACCCCTTGACTAGAGCCTAAGATAAAAGTATATTCTCATGAATACTTCTTCCTTTAACAAATGCAGCTTGCTCATCTCCAATGATGCTTGGAAGAACTTTTTGAAGCCTATTAGCTAGGATTTTACTTACAGTTTTATAAAAAATTGTACAACAAGAGATGGGCCTGTAATCTTGCACTGAACTAGCAGTATATTTTTTTTTGAATTAATGAGAGAACTATAGAATTAGCCTGCTTTGCATCCTACCAGTCTAACAAAAACTCCGGATAACCTTACAAAAATCCTGATTAATGATATCACAAGCATACTTAAAAAATCCAGCAGAGAAACCATCAACCCCAAGACTACTAGTATAATCCATTCCAAAAATTACAGCTTTAATTTCATCATATGAGATATTATTAATAAGCATATCCTGGTCCTCAGAAGAAAGTGTAGAGCCTGGAGGTACTGAGACAGTAGCTGAACTTTCAACAGCTACCTCCTGACCCAACAAGCTTTGATAATAATCTTGGAAAGCTAAAGCCACATTATCTATACCTTGATGAGAAATACCATCCTTATTTTGAATGATACCAATCACTTGTTGGTGATGTCTATCAGCAATTTTTGCATGAAAATATTGAGTACCACTGTCTGAAAGTTGAATATTTTTAATTTTAGCTTTCTGAGGAAGGATTTGAAGTTCAGTACTCTTCAATTTGTTGTAAGCACATAAACAATCCTTTTCCTCTTAGATAAGAATAGAAGAAAAGGGATAAGTCTGAAGCTGACTTTTACAGTATGTCAATTTCTCCTTAGCCTCATTTACTCTAGCAGAAATATTGCTGAAATTCTTTAAATGGAGCCTAGATAAAGCATGTTTAACAGATTTAAGCTTCTCAAAAAAACATAAAATTGGACTACCAGCTTTGGAAGAATACCAAGCATCAGCAACCACTTTCAAGTAATCAGGTTGCTCAATCCAACAATTGAGAAAACTAAACCTCTTGGTCACTTTAGTATCCTCAAAAATATTAACAATCACTGGGGGATGGTCAGATAGGCCAGCTTCTTGGATGTGAGCAAAAGAAGAAGGAAAAGATGAGAGCCATAATGGGTTAACAAGAACCCTGACTAACTTAGACCAAACTCTAGTGCCAGACTCCTGTTTGTTAGTCCAAGTCAAAGCACACTCTGAGCTAATAATATCATCCAGGTTACAATCAAACAGACAAGAATTAAAGGAAATCATATCCTAAAGAATAGGAGGATTAGGACGCCTCCATCAAAACAACTTAAATTTCTCAACTTTCAACAATTTATAACATTTGAGGTTTCCTTGGCATTACATTACTTCCACATGACAAAACTTCTTTGAAATGAGCACTTCAAGCTTATTGATAGGAAATATTTTTGGGTTGCCTTACCACAAGGTCAAACAAGGTCACCTAGACAAGTTAACCAAGTCCACATCGCATCACGGGGTTGGATAGGTGACTCACATGCAAACCCTTGACTAGGCCTTGGGTCATGGGTCAAAAGACACTAGTATGACACTATCTAGGGTGTTTTACAACCATTCTAGTAGGCAAAGTCTTAAGTTGAACAAGTATTTGTAATGGCTTAGTTGCTCTTGTTAAAGTTCCTAAATAGGCATTTTTCAAAACATTTCTAACATGCAACTACATGCCAATGATGCAACTAATATAAACATCCTAATGCAAGTGATTCTATCAACTAATATGACATATAAACTAAATGCAAGTCCTAAGTTCACATTGTTATACCGCATCAATCAAAATAAAGCCACATAGTCATTAACATAAAGAGGAAAAAGGAGATTGGAAAGATCATACCATGCGGTCTTCAATATCCTCATGTCTCGGATGTGGCGTAGTCAATCAATGTGAACAAGGATAGAACAAACACAATATATACAAGACAATATATACAAGACTACAAAAGGAAATAAACATGTTTTTGGGTTTTCAATTTTCAAATTTTTATGATTTTTGAAATTTTTCAATTTTTTTGGATTTTTGAATAAGAGTTAAATGTTAGAATTCCCATCCCCACACTAATATGGGCATTGTCCTCAATGGACAAAATGATGGAAATTATGCAAAGATGATGCATGATTTCTACACTAAATGCAATCTACACTAAGCTACACTACATGATGCATGGTTTTTGTTATGACGGAGAGGATAATTTAGATTACCTCCCGTTGTGTATGCATTAACTTCCCAAAACCGAGTGAGACACTATTGCTAATGTCCAAGGATGGGTGTAGTTCATGCACACACTATGCAATGTATGAAACTAATTTGTCATTTTGGATTTTGAAAATGGGAACAATAAAATGAGAATACCTCAATGGTACCGAGGTGTGAGTCCTCTATGGTGCTAGGACTACTCCAACAATGATCAAAATTATAATTAAAAAAAAGAGAGAAATAGACAAACCATGAGAGGGTAGGAGTCTCCAAGGCTTGCTAATCTTCCATCATGCTATCACCATCACTTTCCTCATTAGAAGTGGCCACATTGCCACTTCCCTTGTCATTTGCTTCTTCACTTTCTTCCTCATCTTGCTCATCATCATCTTCACCATCCTTTTCTTCTTATTTACTTGCTTCTTCATCATTACCACCAACCTCATTGTCACCCAAAACGACCCTAGATGCACCCGGAAATAGGACTTCTCTATCCGTCCAACTAGGCAAAGGACAAGATGGATCAAGTAGTCCTTGCCTAGCTAAGTGTAGGAGGGGTGGATATTGAGCCAAGTAAGCATTTTTCCGATCTTCGAAGGCTTGCTTGTGCATTGCTTGCATGAGAAGAGTCACATAATCTTTTCTAGCTTCAACTCCTTCCGGCTTGAACTCTTCATACTAAAAGGGGTAAGGTGGTATGACAATGGAAGAAGAGGGAGTTTCAAGATCACCCTTTTGTTGTTGAATAATATACTCGGCCTCTTTAGAAAGGGGAAGTAGATAATTGGTCCGGTGGACGCTTATACGACAAATCTTTGAAGGCAAGGTGAACGATCTAGCTTCACTAGTGAGCCATCCATACTTAGTGTCAAGGGGGTTATGGGCAACCCACTTGTACTTGTGTATCATAGTATGCAAATCAACAAGATGACCACCTTCCTTTGCTTTGTACTTGTTATCCTTATTGAAGTTAGGATCAAAGTGCTTAGCTAGGATAGTGACTAGGCCGCCATTGACAATAACGGTAGTGCCCTTCTTCCCACAATCAATGTTGAGCCATCTATCTACCAAGAGCCTCAAAGAATTTTAAGGCTTGGTGTGTACTCTTCCAATGTTCAAAGCCGATTAAAGGAGAATAAAATCAAGTTTGGTGAAATGGTTGGTATCTTTCCTTGCAATTATGGTGTTTCCCACGACCTTGTGCCATACTCTTATGCCTGGATGGTGGACCAAAAGAGCACGACTCGCATGAAAGTCCTCAAATTTCCTCCCGGAAATTGCCTCCCAAAGAGGTTCGGGGTCATACTTTCCATAATTCTTGAAATAACGCGGTTCATCACTAAGACCCAAAATTTCACTCAATTCCCTAAAGGTAATGCGTCTACTAACATTAGCTAGACGAAACTCGAGATTCTCCCTATTCTCAACATTGGTGACTTTCAAAGAACTCAAAAATTCCAAGGTAAGGGAGGGGTATGTCAATTCCTTTGTTTCAAACAATTTCTTCAACCCCATGGCTTTGAAAAAGGCTCTAGTTTCCTCAAGAACACCCAATTTTTCTAAGGTATCTTCACATATAAATTTGGTGGATTGTAATGACTTCATAGCAAACTTGGCAAAGGTATTACTATGGGTTTCGGAAATAAAAGTTACCTCCGGATAATGCAAAAGTTAATCGATTTCCGGAGTAGAAGGTGTTGTTGCTCCCATAGAAGATTGTTGTTGTTGTTGCACTTCCAAGTTTGGTGTTGCTACCACCATAGCCAATGCTTTCTTTGTTTGAAGAGCCTTTTGCCTTTGTGAGAGTGCCTTAGCCTTTGGTGCCTTTGTTGCTCCCTTAGTCCTTGCCATTGATGAACTAACCACGAAAAGAATGAAAAATCTTCAATTTTTAGTGTACCCAAATCGATTTAAAGGTGAAAGGCTTTGCCTTTATGAAATCAAAAATCGACTCAAAGGTTGAAGATTTTGCGTTTGGTTTTGATTTTTATTGAAGAAGGAGTGATTGATTTGTTGTTGGAAGGATGATTTGATTTGTTTTTGGTGAATGTTGTTGAGGGATTTTGTTTTTGTGATGGAGAGAATGAGGGTTTTGATGTTGTGGGTAGTGTTTATGAATGAATGAATGAATGAAGGAAGGTGGGGGGATTTTATAAAGACCGAAATTTTCGAATCGGGGGGCAATCCGTGCGGATTCTCGCCCAATCCGTGCGGATTCTCGCTCTTTTCGGTTTTACAAAACTCGCCTAAAGACGGGCGGATTCGGTGGAAGACGCTCGGATTTGCTTGACACGGACGGGCGGATTTGGCGAAGACGGACGGATTTCATCCAGAAATTTTGCTTGTTTTCTTGAAATGCAAAGACGGACGTCTTTCTTTCAAGACGGCGGATTCTTCAAGACGGGCGGATTTACTCGCTCGGGCCCGGATTGATCACGATCAAGAAATTTTCAAAATTCAGCTCGATTCGGGACGGGCGTCTTTTACTCGATGCGCTCGGATTGCGAAGATGGGCGGATTCTGTGGAATCCGCTCGGATTCTTCCCCTGTGTACTCGGATTCAGTTCCATCCGTGCACAATGCATTTCCCTTACCATTCTTCTATTCTTTCTTCAAGTCTTGTGTTCGTCATTGTGGGGGCACTACTAGGCATGGATAGCCTAGGCAATTGTCATCCCCACACTAAGCTAAAAACACTACACATCAATTGAATTTGTTAGTCCCTCCCTCACTTCTCTCAAACATGACAATTATCTTGATCAAAGTAAATAAAAATCCAAAGATGATAAAAAATGCAATGCAAGAATTTGAAATGTAACTTAGGGAGTTAGAAATATTTACAAGTGGTGGTTTAGGGAGGACTCCACCAAACTCTCATTCATGATGAGATGTCAAGGGGGCATGTTCAAGGTGTTGTTGATGTTGCTCAACACCTTGAAGAAGTAATCAAAAGCTTGTTCATTATCATGGTAGAGGTCTTCAATAGACCTTGGCCCTTGTTGTCGGTCTTGATCGATGGCATTACCAATGTAGGGATTAAAAATCCCTTCAAATTCGTTGTCCCAAAGACCACAAACTTCATTAAGTTGATCATTGAAAATCTCTTGCTTAGATGGAGACAACTCTCCCAATTTCTTCTCTTGGCCAATGAGGCCATCCTCTTCTTCCTTGATTGATTTTGATGAGCTTTGCAAGCTCTCCTTGTCAGAATTCACTTGCTCTTTGAGTGGAGCATCTTCAATTTTCTTCTTCCATTGGAGTTCCGATTTCTTCCTTTCATCCTTTCGGCTATAATGATCAATCATGAAACATGGTTCATGCAAACGAGGAGCTCTCATAGTCTTGTCAAGATTAAAAGTTATGCTTTCATCTCCCACTTCTAGAGTGAGCTCACCATGTTTCACATCAATCACCGCACCCGCGGTGTGTAGGAAAGGTCTTCCTAGAATGATTGGAATGTTGGAATCTTCCTCCATATCAACAATGACAAAGTCCACCGGGATGAAAAACTTCCCAATTCGCACGGGGACATCTTCCCATATCCCTAACGGTGTCTTCGTCGATCTATCGGCCATTTGGAGTGTGATGTTGGTGCATTTAAGCTCTCCCATCCCCAACCTTTTACTCACCGAGTACGGCATGACACTCACATTATCCCCTAGATCACATAAGGCTTTGTTGATCGTCGTGTCGCCAATGGTACACGGTATTGAGAAGCTTCCCGGATCCTTTAACTTTGGAGGTGAACTCCCTTGAAGTATTGCACTACTCACCTTAGTGAAGGCGATAGTCTCAAGCTTCCGGATCGACTTCTTCTTTGTGAGGATATCTTTCATGTATTTCGCATAGGCCGGCACGTGATTGATTAATTCCGTGAAAGGAATTGAGACTTCCAAATTCTTCACAATTTCCATGAACTTTCCAAGTTGATCATCAAATTTGGGCTTGGCTTGACGACTTGGAAAAGGGAGTCTAATCACAATGGGCTCCTTCTCCTTGACCCTGTCTTCATTTTTCTTTGAACTTTCTTCTTTTGATGATTCTCCACCTTTGGAGCTTTGCACAATTTCTTCCTTTTCACTAGCTTCCACAACTTCATCCTCAACTTGCTTCTTCGGTACTTCATACCTTGTACCACTTCTCAAGTGAATGGCACTAACCGTTTCATGTCTAGGGGGATTACTTTGAGGTGGTAATTGCCCCTTTTGTCTTTGTGAGCTTGAAGATGCTAGTTGAGTCAATTGTGTTTCCAACATCTTGGTGTGAGCTAGGATGTTGTTGATGGTGGTTTCCTTTGCTTGGCTATCTTTTTGCATTTGAGTGAAAAATTCTTGTTGATTCTTTTGCATTTGGAGGACCGCTTTTTGGACATCAAAACCTTGGTCATTTTGGTGATTGTATGGATTTTGATTTTGGTAACCTTGGTTTTGATTGTAAAAGGGTCTTTGATTTTGGTTTCTCATGGGTGGTGGAGTGTATGTTGTTTGAGGGTTTTGAACATTTTGGCTTTTGTATGAGAGATTTGGATGGAATTTGGTGTTTTCATTGTAAAAATTGGAATAAGGGGTACCACTCTTGTATGCTTGGAAAGCATTCACTTGTTCATTTGTTCCCCTACATTCACCTTAGTCATGTCCCAAATTTCCACAATTCTCACATATCCCACTTGGGATTGATGAGGATGCCGTCATGGCATTAACATGATGCTTTGATGATTTTGAGTTTTCCTCAAGTCTAGCCATAGCTTGTTCAAACTTCAAGTTGATTTTGTCAATGTGAGCACTAAGTTGAGCACCCAATTGAGTAACAGAGTCCACTTCATGCTTTCCTCCTCTAGTAGCCTTGCGAGGTCTACTATATTGTGAGTTATGGACCGCCATTTCCTCAATCTTGTTCCATGTTTGATTGTCATCAACTTCGGTGGACATTCTATTTGATCCCATATTGAGAATGTTCCTAGAATCTTCATATAAACCATTCCAAAATTGTTGTACCAAAAACCATTCGCTAAGTCCATGGTGAGGACATGAGCGACAAATTCCCTTGAACCGCTCCCAAGCTTCATACAAAGACTCTTCATCCCTTTGCTTAAAACCCGTAATTTGAGCTCTTAGCATGTTAGTCTTTTCCGGTGGGTAGAATTTTTTGTAGAAAGCTAGAGCCAACTTCTTCCAAGAATCTATTCCGAGGGTGGCCTTATCAAGGCCCTTCAACCATTGCTTCGCGGTGCCGATTAAAGAAAAAGGAAATAAGATCCATCTAATTTGGTCTTGAGTCACGCCCGTTTGAGAGATTGCATCATAATAGTCGAAAAAGGTTTCCATATGAGAATGAGGGTCTTCACTAGGCATCCCCCCAAATTGGCTCCTCTCAACTAATTGGATGAAGGCGGACTTGAAAAGATAGGTGATGGTGGTAAATGCAAGGATTCATAGGCTTAGCATTTCATCAAACATAACATGTGCAAGAGTTGAGATCAAAACAAGCAAGCAAATAAAACATGAAAGCATATTAATTTAAGCATGAATCATTCCCCATGTTGGTTTCCCCTAATCACCCATTTAACCCTAGCTAAGAGACTACTCACTCATTATCATGTTGATCATGCTAGCAAGGTTGTCAATCATACCAACAATATGAAACATGATGAATAAATAAAAGTAATTAACAATAATTAAAAAGGGATTAAGAGAATTATACCTACTAATGATTCCAATAATAAAGCAAAGATAAAAGAAGTACTTGAATGCTTGATTGAGAGGTTGTCAATCTCCCAATAATAACCCAAATAATCTTCAATTACCCAAAATAAAGGATGAACAAAAGAGAGATTAAGGAAATAAAACTTGTATTAGAACTTGATTAATTGTTGATTACGAAACTAAAGAGAGATTTGATTGATATTAACTACTCTAATTATTGATAAGAAGAACATGCTCCTCTAATTAGACTAATGGGGTATTTATAGTGGAAATTAGGGAGGATGCATTAGGGTTAACTAAGGGCTAAACTAGTAATTACACTTTTTAGATTGAGCAAGGAGGACCCGGTATTTTTCGAGAGAAGGGCTTCTTTCTTTGTAGCTTGGAGAAGAGGAAATCGTCTTTGTCTTTGGAATCCGGGCGGAATAAGGTCGGGACGGCGGAATCGGCGTTGGAATCCGAGCGGATTCAAGGGAATCTGGTCGGATTGTGGAGGTGGAATCCGAGCGGATTAGAGCAAAGCCGCACGGATTGTGCGGCAAACGGGGACGGACGGATTGGTGACAATCCGCTCGGATTGTCACTCAGCAACACATCTTCTTCTTTTCTTCCCTTTTCTTCATAAAATCCTTGGGGATTTCCTTGGGGACTCAAGGATCCTTTCTCAACATTTCTCTTCTACTATAATATGTACAAAGGCCTTCTAATCTTGTCTCTCCTTGATGCTTGGTCATTGAATTCGATCAATTTAGTCTTGTTTTGCCATGAAAATGCAAGATTCTTACTCCTTTCCTACCAAGGGATCAAAATCTCAAAGAATATGGAAAACAAAGAACTAAAGATAAGAAATGACCCAAATATGCACTAAAAAGCATGGGAACAAGGCTAATTCGGGAGCTAAATATGCGCTAATTATGGTCACATCAACTGTGTAATATGGCAAGTAAGCATTTGCTAACCTCGGCGGATCCACCTTGACCTTTAAGTCAGGTATAGTGGACGTCATTTTCCTACCTTGAGATCGACCCAAGAGTGAAAATGGTCCTCCTAAAGTCTCGTTGGTTTCTGCATGCCAAATGAAAAAAAAATGTGCTAGATAATCCTAATAGCCATCATTTTCCTTTTTGAGTTTTACAGTCCCCAGCGGAGTCGCCAAATTCTGGACAAGGGAAATTTATCCACGCAATGTATCTTTTCAGAAAAAAAAAAACATTTTTTTATATTTTGAAAGAGTCGCCACTAAATTTTTAAATGGAACTTAGAAAACCAATTTTAGAGATTTTGGATTCGTGTGAGATTACGTGTTAGGAGGTTTAAATAATTTCATTAGAAAAACACCCAACCTCGCCCGTTGCAATAACGGCCTCTACTAATGGAAAAGGATGGCTATTTTGGTTATGACCACATGTGAGAAACGCAACCGTTATGTTAATTCTTAACATGTGAATTGAGTTTCTAAGTCGTTTTAATGCTATAAATCGTCGAGTAATTTAGCATGTGGGTCCATTCGAAAATAGAGAACGCAAACAAAGGGAGGGATAGAAAGGCTTACGCTTAGAATAAGATAGATGAGCAAACGTTAGTGGTTAATGCATAAAACAAGTAGAAAACAACCTACGACACACGACGTGGTACACGACCTTAGGCCTTGAAAAACATGCCCAAAAGCGCTTTGAAAACCGTGGCAAAAGAGGGATGGCTCACGGCCCAAGCATGGCCTTGGGTCATTTCTCGTACTGTGTGTATATTGCTTAGCTTTCTAGAATTAGACGGTAAATATAGTCTAACTAAACAAAACCAAGGTTTTAGAAAATTCATTTAACTCGGAAATAAAATGAATTAAAACTAACTAATTCCAAGTTAGACAAATTATTTTATAAAGCAAGTTAGAACAAACAAAAAAATAGCAAATTAAATACGATCTTATAATTAAATCGAATTCAAAATGCTAGTAAATTAGTAACGGCCTCTATTTATGAAAATAGGGTCGTCAAAAATTGAAGCTAAAAAGACCAAAAAAGAGAAAAAGGAGACGAGAAAGTTGTGCCATCTACATGGTTGTCGAGGCATGACTTGAGTCAAAGATTGTCCATTTTAGTCATCGAGTGTAAACGGAAGGATGATAAGCACGTACTTCCGTACTAGCGAGAAATTAGTGAAAGAAGAGATGGATTTAATTAGAATTAGAGAAGTTGTAAATTTCATTTACATATTAACTAGCTAGTTCATTTTATGTCCTAAAATGACTAATGAATTGGAGATTTAACAAGTTAAAATAAATCATCGATTTAAACATTTTATTTAGCAAGTCTTGCATCGAGAATAGTGTCACGATTATAGTTAATAAAAACAGAAAAGAGATCAGAAAGTCCAAGTAAAACGTGACAAATAATGAGCATAAAAAGACCATTTCACGAATTGAAATAAACTCATTTTAATGAATTGCCCTCTTCGAATATGAGGATATGTAAACAAGCGAGGCATTTCGGTCACTTCAGACGAAATAATCCTTTTAAACTCGAGTCAACACGGGTGTCGAAATATGTCCTGGAATCGTGGAAGAGTGTAGACTTGAAATATGTAAACAAACAAGGGTTTTTTTTGGGTGTAGGGGCACGAAAAACGAGGGCAAATAGGGACTGGTCACGCTGGAAACAGTACGAAAACAAAGCGATTCAGCTCTGTTTTTTGTACCAGTTTTGAGAGCTTTTGAGGGTTTTTTCTGAGGGTGGTTGATGGTAGATTGTGGGTGGAATGTTAGGGTATTGATGTGATGTGACTCGTATTTACGCACATTTAGTCCCCTAACTATCTTCGTTCCTATGCTTTCTAGCATGCATTAGGGTCGTTTCTTATCTTTAGCTTCTTATTTTTGCATATTATATGAGGTTTTGTGCCCTTGCTAGGAGAGGAGTGCTAGCTTTGCTTATATGGAGAAAAATGGAGCTAAATTGATCGCATCTAATGACCAAGCAACAAAGAGGAGACCAACACTTAAAGGCCTAAGTCAATAAAACAAGTATATGGGCAATGATGAAGGATCCCCACGACTCCTCAATGATCCCCACGGATTATGCGGCGGCCAAATGATGAAGAAGCAAAACTAACCTTCAGGACGGGCGCCCCAGAGGCAGTTCAGGAGTCCCACAAGGCAGGACAGGCGTCCCACACGAAAGACGGGCATCCCACAGAGCAGGATGTGCATCTAACAAAGGCAGGTTGTGCGTCTCATACTAGGACTTCTAAGGCGTTAGACTTCATTTAAGGGGCTTAATCGTCATTTAACCCCTTAGTTAACCTAATACTTGTACTGAGTATAAATACTCCCTTGTATTAGCAAGTGACTGTTGGAATATGTGTCCTCCGACAATAATGCGATCACGACTGTTGATCATGATGATCACGTGTTTAAACTCTCATTATAAAGAATACAATTGGGAAGTAATTTTATTCTTGTCATCAACTCGGTCAACATATATCGGTAATGATTGGCTGACTAGAGTTTGACATTACTGTCGTGCGACGGTGGTGATCAGTTGACCCCCTAGGTCATACCTATAGGGCAACACTCTTAATTGATTATTTAATTAATCGTATAATGTTACGAGTTAATTAAATTATTTGAAAATTGACGGACGATTTTGGAAGTAAAATTTACGTATCAAATTAAAATGTGATTATATGAGATACGGTCTGAGTAATTGAATAGTATAATTACTCGGATGAAATTATTGTTTATAGAAACAATTAAATTTGAATGAATTATTATAAATACAAACTGTTGTGATTTATAATCGGTAAAATATTTTGGTACAAGTAATTATGAAATTACTAAGTCGTTTTTGTATATGACGTATTTTTATCAATACGTTGATTTTTAATATGTTAAAAATACATAACAAATTTATGTGACATAAGACATGTTACATATTGACAAATTGACAAAAATAATATGGACTCCATATTATAATTATGCCGAAATAAGGGAGGGGTTTTCGACTAATATTGTGTTGTTTAATTTATTAATAAACACAATGATTACCTATTATTTAGCCATGCAAGCCTATTATGTATTGTAAAGAACAACAATTGCATGCATTGGCTCCCCTAAAAGCCCCCCTTCCACCCGGTTTTGAGAAGACAAAAACCATCATGGTTTTTGATTATTTTTACCTAATAATATACAAAATGTTGTAGATTATTCATTCATTGAACTAATCATCCAAAATATAATTCTAGAGAGAAAAATAACTCTCTCCTTATTCTCTCTACAAAACCGAAATATTCAAAGTGTTACATAATATTGTGGTTCAATTTTCTTCAAATTAATATTGTACTAGCTTCTATAATATTAATTTTATTAAGGGTAAGCTTTGGGTATTAATCCTAAGGAGAGATCCTACACTTGGATCTTGGTTCTTCCATCATAGGAAAGCACAAGAACAAAAGAAAAGGAGATTTCTTTTGTGCCCATAAAACCGAAATCACCAATGTAAGAACATGATTTCTCCTCTATTTTTATCATTTGTTTGCATGCATAAAATCCATATTAATTTTATAAAAAATTAATTTATTACATATATGAGTATTTTTATGTATAAAGATCTACATTTCCTTCAATCGGTATCAAGAGCCACGGTTGTTTGCATGCAAATCGGTTAAAAGTTTTTCCGAGTTATAAGAATAACATATAAAACTTGTAAAATTTGTGTTATTATGATATATCACGAAATTAATTCATGCATGTTAATATTTCTGGTCCTAAAATGTTTTAGGATATTTTGGTTAATTTTACGGATTTTTATTGTTCATATTATACATTAATGGCATTTAAATATGATTTTATGAGTAAAAATGTCATTTTCGGTCTAAAATTAGATATACTTCGAATTTTCCATTGATTTTTGGATATGTTGTCACATATATTATTTTGAGATAACCTGTAAATTTTCATAATTTTTGGACTTGTTATGCTCGAAAAATGGATTTTTCATTATTAAATTCGGATTTAGGTGAAAAATAGGTTAATATGAGTTAAATTTCGAATATGGTCATAAAAATTTAATATGTTGTCACATGCAATTTTACAAGATGTGTGTAAAATAATTGGCTATAAAGAAGTCTTTTTGCATGATTTATGGATTTTTGAAGAAAAATAGCATAAATAGTTACATTATTAGTGAAAAATTAATAAAACATAATCTATGACTTAGGAAAAACGTCTAATGTTGCATTTTATTATCTTTTTCAGATCTAAAATTGAAAAGTTTATGAATATAATTTTTTCCGTGTTTTTATGATTATTTTATTAAAAATCGATAAACCGCAACATTGTTTTTCCGGAATGTTCATGAGTTTAAATTTCAAATTTCAAATTTATTTGAAATTTTGTGATTTATTTGAAGTTTATAACTTATTTTTGTAATTTTTGGTCCATTTATGAACAATTTTATAAAATATGGGTTAATTATGGTCAAATTATTAGTGAAGACTAAATTTTGAGTCCTATGATGTTAGGGTAATTAACTTATGCATAAATATGAGTTTATGTATTTTTGTGATTATAAAAATGTTGAAATCACGCAAATCCGTAAAAACCGAGTAATATACGATATTGGCTAATTAAAGGCGATTTAGCATAAAATCGGGCATGTTCTTACATATTATAATGCTGCATTTTTCTTTATGATTGTCATAATTTTAATTTATGTAATTTTGAATTATGTAATTTTTACTTAGTATGGCCTTAGATTTAATTGGTATTTCCCGAAATGTATGGGAATATCGATTCGGTTGTAATTTATTGTGATCTCGTATCACCGTTTTGTAATTTAATAGATTTATTTTTTTTAGTTACAAATGTATAATAGGAAATTATGTAATTTATTATGTAATTTTATTTATCTCGGAGTTCCCAAAGACGGATTTCTTCAAGATGTTGATACATAAAGACAGTGTAACCTCGAGATGCGTGCCACAACCGAAGTTCAAGGGACCAATGAAGTTGGTTTCCGAATATGTAATAGTTAAATAGTTTTTCTATTTTAGGAAAGGCCATACTAGGATTTGTTTATTTTTATGCTTGCATTTTATTTTATGTCGCATGCATCGCTAAATCGCCATAACTAAAACATGCATTATCTTCTTATCGAGTTCGTCGACCGTGTCAAATATAATTATCGTAGTTCACCGCTTTAGTTCACTTAAAACGTGATAGATAATAATTTGACATGACCTCTCGCTAAAACAATTAATTGAGACATAGCCTTACCAAAGAGTAGAAACCATCAAAACCTATTTCGTGAGGGAGTGCACTCGGCCACACCGGGGTACAAACCTTGTTACGTAGGGGATGTGGGTGATAAATGTCTATCCACCGAATTCATATTGATAAGGGTTTCATCGGCCACACCGTGCCCAAGTTAAATATGGGTTTGGATCATGGACACATTTATTCGAAATTTGGATTGAACTCAACAAAAGTTTTTCGATAAGGGTTTTATCGGCCACACCGTCCCCTTGTTGAATGTGTTTTGGGCTAAAGATATATGTTAACTGTAATATTATCGACCAAGAGTTCTAAAAGTAGAATCGATTAAACGTTAATCCACCGAGTTATATTGATAAGGGTTTCATCGGCCACACCGTGCCCAAGTTAATATGAATTTGGGTCTTGGAATCATTTATCTAGTTGGGTAGAGGTCACTAGAAAAATGCATAAAACTTGTTTAAATCATACATTTTTACGAGTATTATTAAAACGACATTTGTTTTACTCCTTATATTTTGTTTTGTAGACCACTTCTTTTTCATAACAAATGGCAACACCAACACCAACTCCAAACGCAACACCTCTCGCTAGTTCATCATGGCTCCGATCCTTTATGGATCGATGTAAACATGAAAAGAATGGGTCAAATTTCTCCGATTGGGATGCCCAACTCAAATTAGCCGCCGAAGGTGACGACAAGTTTCGTTACCTTACCGAGGCCTCTCCACCCGAACCCTCCACTAGGTCCACCGCGGCCACTAGGGAAGCATATGAGGCTTACCAAAAGGAGTCCGCCGCAATGAAAAATGTCTTGATATTTGCGATGGAGGCGGACCTCCAAAGGAGAGCCTTTAAAATGGGAAATGCTAATGAGATTTACTCCAAACTTGTGACCATGTTTTCACAAACTCCGCGAATCGTCCAATATGAGGCGGCCGCGGCATTCTTTGATCTCGACTTCAAGGAGGGCCAAAAGGTTAGCCCTCATGTGCTCAAACTCATGGAGCTTGTCGAGACCTTGAAAATTCAAAAGGTTGAAATCCCCAAAGAACTCATCGTAGATAGGATTCTACACTCCTTGTCCAAAGTCAAGGCATATGTGCAATTCCGAGTGAATTTTAACATGCAAGAAAAGGATGTGTCTCTTGAGGAGTTGCACAAGTTACTTGTGCAAGCCGAGAGGGACATGGGGTTAAATGTGAACCCTCCCAAGGATGTGCTTAACATAAGAACTAAGAGTAAGGGGAAGTTCAAGAAGAATGGGAGAAAGGGCAAGAAGCAAGCTCCCACATTCACCAAAGCTAAGACTTGTGAAGCTAGCACCTCAAAAGTCAAGAAGGGTCCTCTTGATAAATGCCATTATTGTAATGGCATGGAACATTGGAAAAGAAATTGTTCCAAATACCTTGGTGATATTAAAGCTGGAAAGATCACTCCAGTAGGTAAATGACTATCCTTCTTTTATGTTTCTAATTCAACTATGGTATTATGATGCAAAGTTGTGATAATGTATCTCCCTTTTATTGTAAATAGGGCCTCCACCAAGCAAAGACAAGGGAAAGGAAAAGCAAGCATGAGAAACCATGGACAAGCTATGAATAGCTTTTATGGAGCTTTGCTTTTCATTGTCTTATTTTAAGTTATGTTTTGGATTTTAGAACTTTAAGTTTCCGTGGTCGACATGGAAAGGTATTTTGGATAATGATTTGTATTTTGGATAATGGTGACTTGGTTTGCAACCCAAGTCACCCATTTTATCATTTATCCTTTATGTTCTAAAATTTCATCTTTAAATGCTTGCTCTTAGGAACATAAGATTATTCACTTAAAGTGATCTAATAGACAAATATAATGACGGGTTTCATTATATGTCTACATGCTTAAGGCTTGTGTATGATCATTTATAAAGCGATTTTTTGAGTCTATGAACTCTCTTAAAGGAATGTCAATCACCAAGTACACATATGAAATCAATAACTATTAGTCTATCTATGAGATAGTTCTCCTTATACTTCAATATCATTTATTTGTGTCTCATATGCTATCTTTGAATCTATATTGTATTTATTCTAAAGATAGAGTGGGAGAAAATGAGGACACAACACACAAGGCAAGATAAAATTGTGTACTTGTGTATATGAAGATCTATGCAAGAGAGAATGATTTGAATGAAGGTATATCTATTTACATAGTATGCCGAATAGATGATATCTATGATCTCAAGTTAGTTCTATATGACTAAAGAGACCAAGTGAAGTAATCATAAGAGTATATTCTCAAGATAACTACACGAGGAGACCAAAAGAAAGTTTTGGAAGAAAAATGACTAATGTAAAGTCTTAACAAGTTTTTGACTAAGTTTATGAAATTTTTGACCAATAGTTTCAACCTTGAGATTTACTTAAGAGCCTAAATGAATCATAGTAACATACTAGTTATGATCGAGTTGCAAAGATTGATATACCGATATCTTCAATGGCCAAAGTTTTAACCACGCAAATGTCATTGCTTAACCTCACTATGAAATGGTTAAACCTCCTTCCAAAAGGGTATTTGCGAAGGACGTATTCTAGATATTGTTTATATTTGAATAATGACATTACTACACATCATTATGACATGAGTGTGTTGGAGATTTAAAATCTTTCCGTAAGGTTAAGATGAGACCACTTCAAAATAGGTATTTTGAAAGGATATGATGGGAACATATATGGTTTTATCCTAATAACTTGGCAATGCAATTTATATTTCAATTCTTGATAAAGTTTCGATTGAGAAGTCAATTTCGAAATGTGTGAAATTGAGTGGGAGTTAGGAAATTCTCATGTGAAGACATGGAATTTAGTGGGAGCTATCATCCTTTGAATATTTACGACTCATCACTCATTAAAGAATGACGAGCTAATACCTTCTTTCATAAAGAAGCATTTGAGTTTTCAATTCTGGATGAAAATGGACAATGATGAATCCAATTACATCAAGGGATGTTTGATTAGTATTAAGAGATACACATCGTATCAACATTCAAATAGGTTATTCATGTAGATGAAAATGGAATTGCCATTAGCAGTCATGGTCGTTCATTGAATCTATGAACGGTTGATCTCATGATTATTAGTAATTAATGTTTCCGCCATTAGAATGATCATGTACATGTCCAATTATGAATCATATGCATAAGAGCATGATGATTGATTGGTAAGCCATAATAGAAACGTCATGAATTCTCAAGTAGAATCCGATGAGCGATTTCGGTGTTTGACGGAATACTCTATTATGTGATAAGAGGTTGCACATATTATAGAAAGTCCGAGCACATGTAAGGATTTATGAGAATCCCAAATCTTTCAAGCCTAGAAAGAGAAATAAGAAGTTTTGGAAGGATGCTTAGTTGAATAAGAGGTTATTCAAAACTAATCTTTCCTAGTTAAGCTAGGACTTGTGAGAAGTGCTAGGCTAATAATCTTGACAAATTGTTACAAGAATCTACAAAACATATACCTAGTGCATTGTGTGTGGATGGAGTACTTGATCAGTACAAGTTATATCATTCATCACAAATTCGTTCGTTATGAGATAATCGATAAGAAAGGTCTTTCAAGTTAAAAAACCAAAACCAAGGTCGGGAACCTTGATGTGTACTTGGTAAGATTCATGCTATGAGAGAGAACATGAATGTAAAGGAAATTGCAAGTTTAAGAAGTTTGAACATATGGACACATGGCATGTTAAACTTCTATTGCAATCAATGAGTGTTTACACTTACGATATACATCACAAGGTTGTTATATGATATTGACTACCCGAGTGTGATGTCGACATTTGTCGTTTGAGTTATTATTAACTCACCTTGTACATTGTTATATCCAAACGGGTTGTGGAGACAATTGAACCCCGTTAAAGTGAACATGGATTAACATTGTATTTGCCCATAGTTACTTGTATAAGGTGACGTCTCGAAGTGACTAGAGTGTGATGCGATTGATGGCAAGTTCAAGTGTCATAGAGTCATGTGAGATGACTAGTCGATCACATAGGCAGACTGTTAGGAACATTTTGTCGGGTCTTATGACCGCTTATAGAGTTCTGGCAATTTATATAGCCTGGT
Organism: Silene latifolia; assembly: GCF_048544455.1. NCBI lineage: Eukaryota > Viridiplantae > Streptophyta > Magnoliopsida > Caryophyllales > Caryophyllaceae > Silene > Silene latifolia. The sequence goes on from NC_133538.1 coordinate 30,845,516, forward strand.
CGTGGCGAGAGCTACTATAGTATTCAAATGAGTCGATTCTTTTGACTAAATACTATTCGCCTAAGATGGCACAGTTTCAGATTAACTTTGATTTGTGTTACTACGACCTTCGTAAAAGGGGTCAAATGGGCATATTTTGGGTTATGATGGCTGTGGCTACTCGAAGGGAATGAGTGCGATAGGAATTGTCCACCCCTAGTCAGGGTTATAACAATATCTCACGGCCACTCGAGGAGTAATAAACTGGAAATGCGTGGCCACGCTCGGAAAGTATCTATGATAGATAAGTCCGGTCAATCAGTTATTCTCCAGATCGAGGAAACCACTCTCGATATGATCACTTGAAAGTACAACCTGAAAGACACCTTGCATTGAGTGGGAGATAGTAATAGGACAAGAGAATTGGTGACGCACACTTGTCGAGGACAAGTGGGAGATTGTTGGAATATGTGTCCTCCGACAATAATGCGATCACGACTGTTGATCATGATGATCACGTGTTTAAAATCTCATTATAAAGAATACAATTGGGAAGTAATTTTATTCTTTGTCAACTCGGTCAACATATATCGGTAATGATTGGTGACTAGAGTTTGACATTACTTGTCGTGCGGCGGTGGTGATCGATTGACCCCTAGGTCATACCTATAGGGCAACACTCTTAATTGATTATTTAATTAATCGTATAATGTTACGAGTTAATTAAATTATTTGAAAATTGACGGACGATTTTGAAAGTAAAATTTACGTATCAAATTAAAATGTGATTATATGAGATACGGTCTGAGTAATTGAATCGTATAATTACTCGGATGAAATTATTGTTTATAGAAACAATTAAATTTGAATGAATTATTATAAATACAAACTGTTGTGATTTATAATCGGTAAAATATTTTGGTACAAGTAATTATGAAATTACTAAGTCGTTTTTGTATATGACGTATTTTTATCAATACGTTGATTTTTAATATGTTAAAAATACATAACAAATTTATGTGACATATGACATGTTACATATTGACAAATTGACAAAAATAATATGGACTCCATATTATAATTGTGTCGAAATAAGGGAGGGGTTTTAGACTAATATTGTGTTGTTTAATTTATTAATAAACACAATGATTACCTATTATTTAGCCATGCAAGCCTATTATATATTGTAAAGAACAACAATTGCATGCATTGGCTCCCCTAAAAGCCCCCCTTCCACCCGGTTTTGAGAAGACAAAAACCATCATGGTTTTTGATTATTTTTACCTAATAATATACAAAATGTTGTAGATTATTCATTCATTCAACTACTCATCCAAAATATAATTCTAGAGAGAAAAATAACTCTCTCCTTATTCTCTCTACAAAACCGAAATATTCAAAGTGTTACATAATATTTTGGTTCAATTTTCTTCAAATTAATATTGTACTAGCTTCTATAATATTAATTTTATTA